>NC_059143.1:37496252-40307502 GCF_020740605.2 Lemur catta
CACTAGACATTCACTCAATATATATTTACTGGCTAAATAAAGGAAGGGTAATATTAGATCTCAATGAAAGCCCATGATTGATTTGTGTTGCTCAAACCCAAGCAGAGGCCTGATCACCTTGCTTCATCTATTTTCAGGTATGTGTTCAGTTCAGAGCAAAATCACAAGTCAACCCTGTGTTCTGAGACACTGCTGCTGTTTATTAACCAGCTAAACAATGATCTCATGGGACACCATGATCCTGTGCAGAGATGTAGAAACCCAGGAATTTCTTCTTTAGATCCTTGCAAAAATCTCCCTGCTGCTCTGAATGATCTCTCTCAGACTGAAAAGGGATTGTTATAGAGATGCTACAGTTGTCTGCCCTTCCCATAATCCCCTCAGAGGGAATTTACCCACCTAAATTAGCCCCTGATGCCTTAACTGCCATGGTTTTTATCACTTGCTCCAATTCCTCCATGGCCACAGCTGATTGGACCAATTGAAGGGTGCACAGTGATGAGCTGGGCCAATCAGGCTCTTGCTCTGGTGAATAGACATGAAGAAACACAGAAGATAGTTGCCTGTTATATATCGGTGCTGTTGCTGGGAGGTGTTGTAAGAAGAGTCATGGCCATGGGGGCTGTAATGGCAAAGAGAAGCGAAAACATTGAGGATGGGGAGAGAAAGAGGGAATGGGCCTGACGGAGAATGAGAATGATTCCTTTGGCAGAGAGAAGGCAAGAATATCTCTTCCTGGAGCTACCGTGTTTCCAGAAATACTTTCTATTCAAACTCTCTTGTCCCTTAATACTGGGTCTCCTCTAGTCTCGTCCTTGACTCTTCATGAGATCATTGAGCTTAATAATAGACCTCACTTCTCTTGACCAAGCTTGAAGGAACAGGGTATCTCTGCTCCTTTCAACAAAATTAGCCTGGATAAAATAGGTGGTAGTGTGGGGGAATGGTGTTTAGCTGTTTTTCTGTCCAGGGAATGTATGTTTAGTTGTAGTGTAAGTTACTATAATTAAAGATAAGTTAGAATAGCTGGATGGACTTTTAAATCTAATTATTGATTTCAATAAGATTTTAAGCTTTTAAAAATTTTTCATGAGAAGTTCAAACATATAGACCAGTAGAAAGAATAGGATAGACATTCATCAATCTACCACCTAGCTTTAATAATTATTAACATTTTTCCATAGTTGTTTCACCTCCATACTTCTTTTTTTTGTTGCTGAGGCATTTTAAAGTAAGTTACAGATATTATATCTCCCTTAAAGACTTCAGCATGCATCTCCAAAAGAGGATTTTCCTACATAACCACAATACCATTGTCATATATCACACACTTCACTATTTTCTTAATATCAATAGTAACCTGCCCATATTGAAATAGTCCAAATTTTCCTCAAAATGTCTTTCATTTCAAGCCAAGATACAAAGATGACACTGTGTTTGATTGTTAATGTTATGTCCTTTAGATCACTCTTCATCTAAAATAGTGTTTTCCTTTTTTTTAAATGGAAAAATTAGGCCAGATATCTTGTAGAATGTCCCACATCTGAGATTTGTCTGATGGTTTACTCATAGTCATGTTTATCTTGTTTCTCTCTTCCCTGTAATTCCTATACAATGTAAGTTAAATTTAAAAGCTAGGTTAGATTCAAGTCAAATATTTTTGGTGGTAATACCTTAGAGGTGTTGATGCTGTGCATTTCAGATTCCATCATAGCAGGGGGCACGTAATGTCTGGTCAACTGTCCCACTGTTTGTGATGCTGTGTTGGTTACTCTGCTCAAGAGGGAGAATGCCAGATCTCTGCATTGGGAAGCAAGATATCCCCTTTTGTGATTAGCAAATAAACTCTGGGTGATATGATTCAGTTTTCCATCAACATGTTACCTAATGATTTTAGTATCCTTTCCAGAGTGGATGACTTTTCTCGCTAACTGACATTTTCAGACAATACAGCGGGCTACAGACGGACTGAGAAGAGGAGGCATGAAGTCTCCTTTATTAGAGATTATCGTGCATGTTACCATTATTATGGATATACTTACCATTATCTATTGCAGCCTAACAAACTATCCAAAAATATAGTGACCTCAAACAACCATAATTTTATTATCTCTCCTGGTCTCTGTGGGTTAGAGATTCAGGAAGGGGATTGGTAGGAGCTTCTAATTCAGGGTCTCTCATGTAGTTATCATCAGATGGGGTTGGAGCTGGAAAAGCAGGAAACCAGAATATCTGGGGGCTGGCCAGATATTCTCTCTTCATGTCATCTCAGGCCCTCCCTACCCACGTGGGCTGGTTGGGGTTTCCCCATAGCATGGCAGCCTCGGGGTGGTAGGACTTCCTTACATGGTGGCTGCTATGGTCTGAATGTTTATGTCCCCTCCAAATTCATATGTTGAAATCCTAACCCCCAAGGTGATAGTATCAGGAGGGGGGGTCTTTGGGAGATGATTGGGTCATGAGAGTGGAGCCCTCATGAATGGGATTAGTGCCCTTATGAGAAGAAGCCCCAGAGAGTTCACTCTCCCCTTGTACTATATGAGGCCACAGAAGGTTCCACCTATGAATCACAATGTGGGCCCTCACCAGACGTTGACTTTGCTGGTGACTTGATTTTGCACTTCCCAGCCCCCAGAACTGTGAGAAATAAATTTCTGTTGTTCATTAAGTCACTCACTCTGTTTATGGTATTTTGTTACAGGTGCCTGAATGGAAAAAGATAGTGGCTGAGTTCTAGCTTGTTTCCAATGAGCCATGTGGAAATGGCATCGTCCTTTGGGACCTAGCCTTGGAGATCATGTAGCACCACTACCATAGTGCTTGTTGTGGGTGATTGGTCATGAAAATTGATCCAGATTCAAGGGGAAAGAACATACCTTTCACTCTTGACAGTTGGGAGTGTCAAAAATTTTGCAGACATGTTTTAAAACCAGCACTTTATTTTTATGAAGTAAATGTATGTACACCTTCATTTATTAATATTTGCCTTTTTTAAAAAAAAGATCTGAGAAATTAATCAGTGATAAAAATAAATAGAAAAATTAAAAATAAGACTGAAACGATATGCAATAAAAGGATCAAAGAAACAGATGCACCAGGCACCTGGACTGAATCTAGTCCCTTCTGTTAAATACCGTATGGTCTTCTAGGCAGTGAAAGTAAAGCATGAAGGACTTTGGTGTTTGTAGCTCTAGTTCCTGAGTAAAAGGAAGTTTACAAGTTTATCTAGGGGGCCACTTTTTTCCTTTGACACTGAATTTTAGGAAGACTCTTTTGAATAGATCCTATCATCAGGACCTTTGAGAAACAGAATAGTCAATGCTTTCGTTGTTCAAAAGATAGAGAAAAGTTCTTTAGGTGCACACTTGCGATATCATTTCTGTGTGACAACAGAGATATGAATACCAATACTACCTTTTAACTCATTTCCACAGGGGAACTGAGATATGATGTGAATTTGCTGCTTTCTGAAGATCTAATCCCTGCTCTCATAGGGTCTGGCTCAGGGGACCCGTAGCAGTGATTTGTCAACCCTGGCTGTGTAGTTGAATCACAAGGGTGAGGGGGACCTCTTACAAACACTCAGACAAATTGAATAAAATCTGTGGGCACATGACGTGGGCATCAATATTTTTTTAAAGCTCCTCAAATGATTCCAATGTGTAGTCAGGATTGAGAACCATTGCTTTAGAGTGGGACTCAGTAAACTTTTTCTGAAAAGGGCCATATATAGTAAATGTTTCCAGTGTTGTCGTCATATAGCTTCCATGGCAACAATGCAACTCTTTATAGCAGGACAGCAGCCATAGACAACCATTGATGAATGGGCGTGGTTGTGTTCCAATAAAACTTTATTTATGAAAACAGGCAGCAACTGGATTTGGCCTGTGGATTTTCCAACTGACCCTTGATTTGGGGAATCAGTTATATTATAGTTTTCTTTAATGGCTTCGTCCTTGTATGTAGAGCCTCAGATGTGTACATACAAAAGAAGGGAATACTTTTATGACTATCGTGGCTGACACAGGCATTTTGAGTGGCAATTTGAATTACTCTTTATTGTATCTTTTTAAAAAAGGAATGAAGTTAATTCATAAGTGTATATATTTGTTTGCATAGACCCCACTTCCAGCTCTCCTCCCACACAAATCTTCTGTCTTTGTGACACAGATCTTTGGAGCGAGCAGTGACTTTAGAAATTGCTCCCTCCCCTGTCCCTGCAGAAGGGCTGGACTTGCTGGGCGTTGCTAGGGTACCACCAGCGGGGCAGGACCAGAACTCAGGACGCGAGTTCCTCACCTAAAGGTCAGCTCACTCTTCCCCTCTGCCTCCCTCCCCTCTGCATTTACACCCAACTCTCATATTCCAACTTCCTCAAACACTAATGGGTCCACTGACCCAGTTCTCTGCTGTGGACGCTGGACCTTGGCATAGCCTTGATTTGTTTCCTCATCATTGTAGATCAATTGAGGATAGAGAAATGCATTGTCCTGCGTTTTCCACCCTGCCCTCCAATAGCTGTGTCACCTCTCACTCTGACACTCAGCAATACAGACAGTTCTCAACTTACGATGATTCAACTTGTGATTTTTAGATTTTATGATGGTGAGAAGGCAATACACAATACACTTCTCTGCTTGTTAAGGCTGGACAATACATATTTAGTAGAAACTGTGCTTTTTTGAATTTTAATCTTTTCCCAGGTTAGTGATATGCAGTATGATACTCTCTCATGATGCCGGGCAGCGGAAACGAGCTGTAGCTCCCAGGCAGTTGTGCAATCGGGAGGGTAAACAACCCATACTGTAATCTACAGAGTACTGTATTCAATAAATCCCATTTATTCTACACTTTATTATGCAATAGGCTTTGTGTTAGATGTTAGTGCCCAACTGTAGGGTAATGTAAGTGCTCTGAGCACATTTAACACATTAACTTCCATAGGAGTTGTATTTAACTCAGGCTAGTTTTGAGACTGGGCCTTGTGAAACAAAACCCTGCAGTTGGTTTGTGAAAATCTCACTTGTTGATGTTCTTATTCTTACAATTAATATTGACAATTTAATTCTAAAAACGTGGATTGTGTTGCATGTAACTCCACCCACAGAAAACAATAAAAAATAATAGATTAGAAAGGATCATTTTGTTTTAATAAAACACGGTGGCCCCAGGGAATTTTTTTTTTTCTAGTGTGGCAGTCAATGTGTTAAGGTAGGTTAGGAGTATTAAATGCATTTTGACTTATGATATTTTCAACTTACGAGGGGTTTATTAGGATGTAACCCCATTGCATAAGTCAAGGAGCATGTGTATCCCTTCAGACCCAAGTCCAAAAGCTTCCTTTTGCTCTTAAAACCCCTTCACTTCTCTGCTTGTTAAGGCTGGGCAGTCTTCCCCTACTCACAACCTCTTCCCAAACCTGTTATACTCAGGATCACAAGCCCGCATCCTCTCCTGGCCCCATTTCTAGGCCTCTCTCTATTCTTTTAGCTTTTTTAAAAAGACAGTCCTCATTGTGTTATTGTCAGTGCTGGCTTAATCCTGGGCCGGTTTCCATCTGTGTAATCTTTTGCGTAATCTCATCTGCTCTCACAATTTTGAATTCCAAAAATATTCACGCAGCTTCCTTATCTCTGCCTGGTATTTTTTGCAGTTGCCCACTAGCTAAAATAGTCCATTTAAAATTCTTGTCATATGTCAAAGAATTTAGAGAAGGGTGACTTGTTCACATTTTGACTGCATTACTGAATAATTTTATGCTGGATTAATCAGCCCTCTTTGCCCTTATAACTTTTTCTTTTAGTTAGTGGATAAATTTCCAGTTGTATTAGGTATAAGAATTATTAAATGAAAAGGTATGAAAATTTGGGGCACCTTGATTTCTTTTGGTCTTAATTACTGACTGTATTCAGTGTCTAGGTTTGACTGCCATGGGGCAAACACTACATACATTCCTACATTAAAAAAAAGGCTAATTAAAAAATAATCAAATGTCATTTCTTGTTAAGCCAGCTTTAATTATTAAAATAATCATTTCCTGTCTTGGTAGTAATTTGGCAACATTCAAAGGTATATTTTTACAATAAAAAAGTGTATCATACTATGTTTGAATTTAAAATGTTTAGAGAAAGAACATAAAACTATTTGGATGCAAGGATCAGGAGTTGGGATGTGGGACCTTGTAGCGGAAGGCTAGTTAAAAGATTAGATTTAGATTTTCTGTGTGTTGATTTAATTCTGACATTTTTATTGGACACATATTTTTGACTGAACCAAAGACTCTCTCTCTCAATATTCTAATTATTGCATCTTCCCACCAAAACTTTCTAGTGGAATGTGACTGCACTCAGGATAGCTGGTCACTGATCTGGCTAGTTTTCTCTGAGAGAAGTAGGAAACCAAAAGACAGACTATGGTGGATGTCATCTTCAAGGTCTGCCCACTACTGGGCTGTCCTCAGGGTTTTATGCTTTTATATAAAAATACCTCAATCAAAACAAAAGTGTATCTGAAATCTTATTGCATTTTCCACATTTGATCTTTTCCAGCATTAGCCAAGCCAAAAATAGACTGGGGATTTGAGTGTTCCAACCATTAGCTGCCTGTGTTTTATATGTAAACAAACAAGGATTCTCAGGCTTGGCTTAGCCATTACGCAAGTTGATTGCACTGGGTTGATTGAGTTTTGTGAGTTGACTGAATTTTGCACACATTAGAAGAAGCAGGTAAAAGTTTGTACACCTTGTGCCATAGTTGGGAAAACAGAGAGATGTTATAGCATCATATCATTTCCTGAGTTCTCTAGTAACATCACACTAACTTCCTCAGCAAAACTGAGCAGATTATTTGGAGAGGGAAGTAAGTAACTTGGTTGCAATTGAAATCCTTTTGGTTAGGAAAAATAATAGGTAGTGATGAGCCACTGGACAGTCTGGGAACAGTCATGCCACTGTCTTTGCCCCTGACAGATGAGATAAAGTCATGAGTAGATGAGGTTAAGAAGGATTTCTTTGAGTTGCCACAAAGCTCTGTTTCAGTTATCTACTAATATGAAACACAAAATCCCACCATAATTGCTTAAAATAACAATGACATATGATTCTCACATTCTGTGAGTCAGGGATTAGGGCAGGGCTTAGCTGGGTTGTTCTTCTCCTCTGCATGATGTTGACTGGGTTGCTCATGCAGCTGCACTCAAATGGGAGCTCAGCTGAGGTTGAACATCCAAGATGGCCTCTCATCCTCCAGGACTTTTCTCAGTTCCAAGCATTGATAGACTGTATTTTTCTTTAAAGAACCTAATTTAAATTATTATGTAAATGTTATTAATCACTGAATAATTAATATTTGTGCTGTTTTTAAAATAAATAAAATGATGAATGCAAAAGAATTTTATAAATGGTAAAATATTATAAAAAATCAAGTTCTGGCTTGATGGAAAAGCATAATTGAGAGACTTCTAGAAAATGTAAAGCTTAGGGGTCCTTATCCAACATATGAGAAAACTGAGGCTCCTATAAGTACTGGCTTATTTAAATTCATTGTTTTTAAGTTTTAGGTCATAAGTCTTTGTTTACCACGTGACAGAGAAAGGACTAGAAATACCTTATAACTCCTGGCTAAATTATTATTCCTTCTCTGTACCTTCTGATCATATGGATAAATGCTCGAGACTTAGCAGTTATTCTTGAAGAAAATTTAACCTGTTGGTATTCTTTGCCATCATCCAGAGGCTCTTGCCTTTGACACTAGTGACATTTTGAGCTGGAAAATTCTTTGTTGTAGGGGGTTGTCTTGTGCATTATAGAACATTTTGCAGTATCTCTGGCCTTTACCCACTAGATGCTTGTAGCATCCCATACTCCGACACAATTGTGACATCCAAATGTGTCTCCAGACATTGCCAGATATTCTCATTGAGACCCACTGCCATAATCCAAGGCACTGACATTTCTCAGGTTGAAGCTCCTGAACTGTCTCCACAATAATGCCTAAGAATTAACTGTTTTCCCAACCAAAAACTAGGGCATAGGTCTGATAAAGAACTCCCTTTCCCCAATTTGTACATTCAGATATATAAAAAAGTTTTAAGTTATAAATTAAATGTATAAAATTAAAATTGAATTTGGTTACATACATTGTGTAGATCACCTTTATCAAAAACAATTAAAATCCAGTTGTTTTGGAGAATTGAGGATGTGTGGTTCATAGGACTTTTATTGCAAACCTAAACTCATAACTGTTGGCAAATGTCAGTTGTTAACTTTTCACCTTACTTCCAGCTGGGGTGGAACCCAACTGGAGAGGTGACGTTAAATAACAGCGTGTTCATAAAACACAGAGTGAAGCAGAGATTTGGCAAAATGTCTAGCTGATTTGAAACAAGTAGACCAGAACTTATTCAGTTTAAAAACATTTCCTGACTCAAGTATTATCCAGACTGACTTTCTACACTAATCAAATTGTTTAAAGTATTCATTTCACTTGGTATTGTGTCAAAACAGCTGAAGTGTCTGATAAATTATTCTTCTAGTTGTTTATGACTCTGAGCATATGTATTACAAAACTGAATTTGATCTGACAGTTTCCATCTCTTTTTCCCGTGTGAATGATAATGTTGATGGAACTATAGAAGCAACACCAACAGTGAAATTAAATAATTTCAAGGTTTCTTGCTTAGGAAATCCAGGCAGCACCAGAAAGTGCCTGGGGAGGCAAAGCAGAGTGTATCCAAATGCTTTGGTCTCTGTTGTTCAATGGTGGCTAAAAGCCAGTCAACTCACATTTATTTCTCCTTCAATTTCATAAATAGACCTGCAAAAAAATTGCAAATAAATCCATGTAGCTTTGTCATATATAAATATATATAAACATGTGCTTGAATTCTTTCTTTCATTTGAATTTTTGAGTTTTCCCAAATACACATACCTACACTATCCCACTATGCTTGTTCTGCTCATTTGGAAAAGCTGCCAGATGGTTTTCCTTGTGGCATTTTGAATAACTACTAGCTGGAGATGCTAAATAACTCTCAGGTCTGTGCAAGTTAATATTTCTGCCCACTTCCTCATAAAATATAGCTGAAATCTCAACCAGAAGATGTTATCTATTGTCTGACATATACTTGACAGTGATAATGAAATGCTGCCTGCCTCATCCCTAAATTTTGGAGTTGGATCTGTGCTGAATAATTTTGGCATTCTGGTTTCCTGTAACTTTTTTTATTATACATAAATTTAAAAATTATTATGCCTACTGATGTGAAATTAAGACTTGGTATGGTTAAGGTGAATGTGGTGACATAATCACACTTAAGTATTTATCATCTTGATAACTTGTCTTCCGTCCAGTGACCTCTTCTTCCTTTCCTTCCCACCCCCACCATGACACTTGATGCTGAACTTCTGTTCTGATCTTCCTAACTCTGCCCACATCTGGATTTGATTGAATTACCTTTAATTATACTCTCAAGGAGCCCAATTTTCTCTGCAGAAGAATTGTCCTACAGAGTTCCATAGTTACATAGGAATAAGGCCCATTAATTTTTTTGTTGATTTTAATTTCTCCTGAGTATCAGATCTTTGGCCAAAGTATAAAATTTCACTGACCGACTAAGACAGAAAGATGAAGAGGCAACATTACAGATCAGAAATAATTTGTATAGAAAGACAGGTTATTGTGAGCAGTGAGGACATTTGGTCCTCTAAACCAGAATGTTATTAGCTCAGCTACACAAAGTAGTACATCCTCAGGCTTCAAAAAAAAAAATTTAATAAAATCTGCTGCACCTTTTGATTAATTTCCTGTTAGACTTTTCTGGAAGGAAGATGAGTTTGGTATAGGGACTCACTACCTTTGTTTCCCTCAGGACTGTCTTCAATTCAGGGTTGCAATGTCTGATATTTTGGAGAAACGAATTGCTGAATCCATTTTAGAGAGCTGTATATAAAGATGAAAAGGGCTTCCTGTGTGAAGACCACAGAGATTTCTCCTCATCTCCAACTCAAGAGTTGTAGAGCTCCCTAACATTTTCCCTCCAAATGGCCAATGAGAACTTGACATTGTTAAGATCAACAAACCTGATTGAATGTCTTACTCCAGTGTGTTGCAAAGAGTAGGTGTTGAGAAAATATCAATTAGTTAATTAATCTGGCATTCAAACTTGAATTTTTTGTGAAAGCTCTTTAGATTTCTGATTTCACTGCTTCTTAGTCTTTTCATAGTTTAAGATTAGGGGTTATTTTAGGCAAAGTCTCACAAGACTTTTGCTTCTTAGTGGGCCTTCTACAGCTAGGGGGCCCTATCTTCAGTTTCTCGTGTTCAAGGGTGTACTAAGGCACTCAGCACACTAGGTAGTATGGGACTGGGAAAAGTGAGTGAGAGTACCCTACAGGATATTTCTTCAATCTGCTAAAGAATTCTACCTGCTCTTCTAGAGCATGCATTTTTAACAGGGGAAATATTGTCCTTGAGGGGGTAAAATTGATTCTTAGGAGATTAAAAATTTTAGATATTATAATGGTTTGTGCCCCTTCCCCCCCTTAAGCGCAATGCTACATGAAAAAAATCATATTCCTTAGCACTTAATTTCTCTCATTAGGGAGAAATTTAATTTCAAATTAAAATTTATTAATTAATTAAAACTAACTTTAAATTTATTTTTTTTCTCCTTAGCGGGACAAGAATGAAAAAAAGGCTGAGAAACTTTGTTCTAGAGCACACATCTCTTCTGTGGCTTTGAAAACTGTCCATGATAAACAAATGTGTATTCTTTCATCACCCAACACTTAAAAAATATTCCCCACTGTGGCTCTTCTTAAGATGAACTCTTGGGAAAATAATTAAGAAAGCACCTTTCACAGATACTTCAGACAGACAACCAAATGCTGCATCAGCCCTGAATTTCCTCACACTCCCTTGATCTAATTCCTACCACGTATCCCCAAATCTTCCATCTCTCCCAAATGGCAGCTTTCTGCAAATGGTTGATAAGGACCAGACTTTGAAAAAGGCAAGTCCTAATTTAGACCAAGTGTAAATTTCTTATTTTTTCCCCCTCCCTCAGAAATGTTCATATAATTCCTTCCAGGTAGACACAGTTTCCTGAGGCAGCTGCCTCTCTCCCTGGTATGCCCAGCTGGGAGTTAACTGCCCTTGACATTGCAGAAAATGTGCAAATAACTTAAGTAATCTGTGGGGCCCCATCATGACCTCCATTCAAGTATTCATGCTTTCCCTGGACACCCACACCTAACGATAGCTAAGTCTCTTACCTGGGCTATCTCATTAGAGTCCTTCAGCAAAAAGATGAGGCTACTGGATATTATGTTCTTTTTATAAACAGCAACAAAAATCTCGGATGACGTAGATCTTAGTGACTTACCCAAGATCACACAGGTAATAAGTAGTAGGGTCAGGATGGCTGTCCCCCAACAATGCACACACTAGAGTGTTAGTTCTCTTGTTGCCACTGTCACATTCCCAGGGCACATAGCAGAAGTTCAACCAATATTTGTTAAAAGAATACATTTCTCTGAGCCTGGGGCTATCATATCACCAGTGCAAAGCAAGAAATTCTCCAAAAAATATGGGGCTGTTTATCTGTCCCATAGTTGGTTTTACACTGGGAGCTACGTCCTTTATTTTAAGAGGCATAACACACTAGCTGTGGCAACTTCTTAAGCACAAAGCTTACCCAAATTTCTGAGGGATTTGCCATGGAGTTCAAGGAGAGCTTATTGTCTTCTATTATACTGCACTTCAAATTTATTAAGTATAGTTAGTGTTAAAAGACAAGGTCTTCTTTTTATTTGTCTCTTATATTAGGAGCTCCAAATTGTACACAGAGGTGAGGATACTCTCATTTCTGTTTTCAATAAAGTTTATACACAACACAAATGTACTCTCTATGGTCTGAATATTTGTGTGCCCCCAAAACTCATATGTTGAAACCTAATCCCCAAGGTGATGGTATTAAGAGGTGAGGTCTTTGGGAGGTGACTAGTTCATGAGGACAGAACCCCAAGGGAACTCTTTCACCCCTTCCCCCTTGTGAGGACACAGTAAGAAGGCACCAACTATGAAGCAAGGAATAGGCCCTCACTAGACACCAAATCTACTAGCACCTTGATCTTGGACTTGCCAGCTTCCAGAACTGTGAGCAATAAATTTCAGTTGTTTGTAAGCTCCATGGTTTATGGTATTTTTGCTATTGCAGCCTGAACAGACTAAGACAGTGCTAAATAAGAATATGCATGTATTCTAGAACATAGAAAATGCCCGACAAAATTAAGTTCACTTCTCTTGAAATCAATCATTTATTGTGGTAGAGGAGGAAGATATAATGAATTGTCACAGATTTGATACACAAACATAAACCAACTTTCTTCTGCATTAGCTTCTTATGGGGAAATGTGTTCTGGGTAGCTCAGTAGGTGTCGGGTAAATACATTACTAGTCGAAGAAAACCAGCCATTCATCCTGCCAGTCATGGGCCAAGGCTGGGTTAGGCAATGAGGAAGATAAAGATGGATTGAGGAAAAAAAATCTTATCATTGAGAAGCTTACAATAGATTAGGGTAGGTAAAACAACATAATTACATTGCATTTTTCCACTTTGGGGCATGGGGTAAGAGGTGGCATGATCAGATAAAGCAGTGTAGAGGCAATATTTAGGTTGAGTCTTAAATGGAGGAGTAATTTACATTATGGATTATTAAAAGCAGGAAGAAAAGGATCATCCAGGCAGAGAACATGACAAATGGTGTAGATACAGGAAAATGAAGGCAAGGGAACAAAGCCCAGTGTGACTGAAGCATGTGGCCCATGATTCTTGGGAACTAAACTTAGAAGGCCATGGAAGCTGTGGGAGTCAGTAGAGCTATTCTTATTCTGGAGTCTTGTTGAAATTGTTTTTCCCCATTCTCTTGGAATTAGGCAGGGCCATGCATTTTAATCTGGATTCCCATAAAAGCACACCCTGAGACAAAGCCTTGGGTGCAGCGTAGTGTGTGTGGAAGGTGATCTCAGGAAACGAATGGGCAAAAAGCTACAGGCGAGTGGTGCTCAATCCTGATGAAGCCCCTCAGAGAAATAAGGTTGATCATGCTTTAGAATTGTGCCATCAAAGGGAAGGACTACTGAGGCATTTATCACCAGCTGCCTGCCCTTAGTTGTTGAAGGTTGCCCCAGTGGCATTAACATCCTTGCATTTCTGGATTGCACCTACATGTGGGGAAGAAACTCTGACGCTGGGGAAAGTTCTTGGGAATAGGAGTAGAGAGAAACAGGCATTTGAGGTAGGAAGCTGTCAGCTTGCTGGGAACTGCACTGCATTCCAGATGAGCTCCAATGGCTGACATGTGGGGCAGGACCTCACTAGTACCTGCTATAGCATCTAGTATCTGACCTTACAGTGATCAATAGAATGTGAGCAAAAGTGAGCAAATCAACTCTGGCTGGAAGCTTTAAGAGATGGTTTGTGATTTCCACATTCCTTCCCCCTATGGGGGTAACAATAATGGTTCCTATGGTGGGGACTCCCTCTGTTTGCTCTGGAGTGAGAAGATGTGGAGCACGACTAGCAGAAGACTCACAGTGGGCAGACATATAGCAACAGTGAGAAATAAACCTATTTCTTATGAGCACATAAGATTTAAGGGTTGTTATTAGTGCAGCATAACCTACCCTAATCTGACTGATATATCTATATCTATATTAGTTCCAAACTGTTTTGTTCCATGTTGGTTAGTTATGGTGAGATATCACAAAATCCCACTGGTACAAACAAGAAAAATTTCTAGTGCTTGGTTGAAGATGAGCCATACAGGATGGCTGGTATCTACCCCATTAGCTAGCTCATTTGGGGACCAGATGCCCTCGGTCTTATTGCTCTGCCATCCCCTAGGGCAGGGGTCAGCAAACTTGTTCTGTAAAGGGTCAGATAATAAATATTATAGGTTTTGTGGGCTGTATAGCCTTTTTGTTACAACTACTTCAACTCTGTTGTTGCAGAAAAAAAGCAGCCCTGTGCAAAATGTAAATAAATCGGCATGGCTGTATTTCAAGAAAACTTTATTTACCAACACAGATAGCCCACCAGATTTGGCCCATTTTCAGATCCCTGATTTAGACTTTAAATGTAATCCATGTGCTCATTTTGATAGCATAAATACTAAAATGTAATAATTCAGAGAAGGTTGGTATGGTTCCTATGCAAGGACAAAGAGTTCATCAAGTGTGTTGGTATTTGAACTATATAGAGGTGCCACCTGGGGAAGATGGTGGATTTCTAGGAAAGTCCAAATAAGGAGCATCATTTGGGTGTCACCATCATGTTAAGGTTCTGAGCTGGCTTATTAGGCTCTGAAATTTGACTCCAAGCATAAGCAAAGTAGTCAGGCTCCTGGGAACTGGCTTTTTCTGAAAAGACACACAGAGTGGTGTGTAAATCAGAATGTGGTTGCCAATTCACTCCTTTGCAACACAAATGTAGCTGTCAGGTAGGTGGGATATTTCTATTCTTTAGTCAGTGTTTTCTCTCCCTGTGGGCAAGTATCACGGGAAGACAACTCATAATTAGAAGTGAACACTGAGAACTGGAATCAGAACTGGAAAGAGAGTTGGATGTTCTGGTGGCTAACGATAGCCAGATGTGTCTAATTTCACCAAGGGAATGTATGTGATCATGACACCGCCTCCTTGGACTGCATCTCTCTGGAACAGAGAGTTTAGTTCCCACCATCCCCCCATATGTTAAATAAATCAGTGTGAGAACCAAATGTCCAAGGTAATGATGCATATCTGTGTTCTGGTCCATTATGTGATCTCATTTTTAGTTTCTTGGGGAGTGCCTCATTTTTTTTCTGCATGTGTTAGCAAAAAATTATATTTTTTTATTTTGAAAAAGTAAAATGTAGAAAGTCTAACCCATACAAATAAAAAGATATAGGTGAATGTGTGGTATTAATATTTAGATAGGAAAGAGCTTTTCAACTTTAAAAGCAACAGAAAAATTGGAAAAAAGAATAACAGTAGATCAGATTATTATTAGTCAAATTTAATGAATAGAAAATAGATTATTTAAAAATAAAAACATCTCCATACCAGCAAAATAAATAACATTAAAATGCAAATAAAACACAGAAAAAAAATTGAAACAGGTGACAAATGAAATCATTAAGAAATCCTAAAATAGCCTTCATATATAAATAGCTCTAATGAGCAAGTAGGGAAATAGCAAGAATTCCTACAGATAATTGTGGAAAGCACATACACAAGTGATTCATGAAAATATGATATTCATAGCTAATAAGTATATAGAAGAGTATTTAACTTCCAGGGAAGTGATAGAAAGGCCAGGGCAAATGGGTGGCCATTGTGGTAGAGACAGACGGTGCTCACCAAATGCTCCCTGTCCTAGATATTTTCAACCTTCCTTTGCAGTAAGCCTGGGTCATGTGACTAGTTTTGGTCAATGGACTATGAGCAAATGTGACATATGTGGCATCTGTGCCAAGACAATTAAAAACCAGTGTGCCTTCTCAGGCCCTCTCTACCACCTGCAACAATCTTACAGGCCACGTGTTCCAGATGCCGTAGCTACCAATGGGGTTGGGCAGCGGTGGACTAGGGAGAAAGTGGCAGGAGACTATGTTGCAGCGGGAGGCAGAAGCTGAGTGGAGAGGGCTGTGTAGACAATGGTGAAGAGTTTGAATTCTATTTTTAGTGCAATAGAAAGCAGTGTATCAAGAATATGCTTCTAGAACCTTAAAATTGTCCCTATTCTCTGACCCAGAAATATGCTGAATCTATTCTAAAAGATTCTAAGAAAAGAATCTCAAATGTAGTCAAAGATTTATATTTAACTGTATTTTTTTCTAAATTATAATACCAAAAAAGTTGAAAAAGCTTAAATGTCTAAAAATACAGGAATGATTAAAGCATAATATTGTTATTACTAAATAAATCTTTTCCTAAAGGATTTTATTTTTCATTTATTTTGAAGCCTCTGCCATTTATTATTATGTTTCATTGACATATAATTAAATGTACACATTTGTAGGTTATAGTGTGATATGTTCATGTGCATATACAATGTGTAATGATCAAATCAGGGTAATTGGCCTATGCATCACCTAAAACATTTATTATTTGTGTTGGGAACCTTAAAAATAGCTATGTGAAAAAACACGATAAATTGTTGTTAATTATAGTCAGCCTACAGTGCTATAAAACACAAGAACTTATTCCTCCTATTCTGCTGTAATTTTATATTTGTTAACTAACCTCTGGATAGCCCCTCTTCCTTCCCTTTCCATCCTCCAGTAACCCTTATTCCACTCTCTACCTCTGTAAGACAAACTTTTTTAGCTTTTACCTGTGAGTGATAACATGCAGTATTCATCTTTTTGCACCTGGCTTATCTCACTTAACATAATGTCCTCCAGCTCATCCATGTTTATACAAATGACAGGATTTCATTCTTTTTTATGGCTCAGTGGTATTCCATTGTGTATATATACCACATTTGCTTTATCTATTCATCCATTGATGGGCACTTAGATTGATTTTATGTGTTGGCTATTGTGAATAGTGCTCAATAAACATGGGAATGCAGATATCTCTTCAATATACTGATTTCCTTTCCTATGAATGCATACCCAGTAGTGGGAGTAGTGGAATTGCTGGATCATCTGGTAGATATATTTCCTGAAGGACTTTAATGCCAGAAATTCTTATGCTGCATTCACAGCAGCAACAAAACTTAGGAATAAATTAAAGAGAATGCAGATCTTTAGCGAAGGATGGAAAGGATGACCTGAATAAACACCAAGTTCCTGTATGCAAGGGTTTAATATTGTGAAAATGTTGTTTCTTCCCTGATTCAACTGTCAATGAATAAAATTCCAATTAAAATCCCTAGAAAATTTTAATTGAACTTCACAAACTTGATTCTAAAGTTCATATAGAGGACAAAATGTGCTAGAAAAACTAAGAATATTTTATAAAAAGAACAATGTGGGTTCCCATCTAGCAGTGGCCATTGGCTCAATAGAAACAGTAGGAATCCAGAAAGAGACCTATGTTTATATGAAAATTTAGTGTATGGTAAAACTAGAGTTTCAAAGCAGTTGGAGAAAAACATACTATACACTAAATGGGTTTGGGACAATTGAATATCTGTTCACATTAAAATATAGTTATCTCTGGCCCACACGATACCCTCAAAATATTTCACGTGGATTGAAGAACTTCACCTTTTAAAACAATCCAACATAAAAGCAGTAGAAGAAATTTAAGGTGCAAAGTGAAGCCATGAGTTTCTCAAAAATTTGAACATGGAATTACCATATGACCTAGAAATTCCACTCCTAGGTATATACCCCCCCAAACTGAAAACAGGTACTCAAAGAGATAATTGAACATCAATGTTCATAGCAGCATTATTCACAACAGCCCAAATGTGGAAGCAACCCAAATGTCCATCAACAGACGAATGGGTGAACAAAATGTGGAATATGCATACAATGGAATATTTTTGGCCTTAAAAATAATGAAATTTGACACATGCTATAATGTGGGAGGGAGGTAAATTCACAACTAATGGCTGTGGAGTGCACTGTCTGGGGGATGGGCAAGCTTGTAGCTCTGCCTTGGGCGGTGCAAAGGCAATATATATAACCAAAATGTATCCCCATAATATTCTGAAATTAAAAAAATGGTAAATAAAGGGTAAATTTTATGTTATATATATAGTACCACAACAAAAAATAAAGAAAGTACACTGGGGGAAACAAAGCAGCTGCAAATGTTTGTGGGCTACGTCAGAGATGAAAACAGTTTCATAGTACAGGGAGGATTTGAGAGACAGAAGTTCCTAGATCATTGAGAAGGAATACAAATAGAGATTGTGTAGAAATTAAATTTGACAATATAAAAGCATAGCTCAGAAAAATAAAAAAGCTGACAAAAGCTGAAAGTTTTCAAAGAAGCAGCGTGATTTTCACCATGTTTTTAAAAATTGAAAACAATAAAACGGAGCAGATTTCCACTGAACATGTGACCCACATAAGATTTGCAAACAGGGCATTATAAATTTCTTATTTAATGAGGATTTAATTATAGTTCAAAAATAAAGAGAGTCAGAAAATTTTTCTAATCAAATTCATAACTTCAAAAGATCAGACGAAATCCTTGCAATCTTGCAACTTCATATTCTTCCCTGGATGAAGATTTAATTATAGTCTTGAAATGTCACTTGCACACAAAAAGCCTCACATGCAATTGCTACGATGGAACAAAAAGGCTGAATAAATAGCTAACGATCAATCGAATTCCACATGGACAAGTAAATGCTGACAGAGAACGTTGGCATGATGTTCTTAAAGACAAAGGATAACAAAGATATTTGTGACACAATATTTACTGAAAAAAATTTCTCCAGTTTGCTAGAAATATTTTCAAAATTTAATGCTAGCGTGGGCAAACTTGTAAGATGGATAAGAAATTATAGAACACATTATCACTATCTAGGATGGAGAGTTCAATACATAATTATTAATTTAACAGGTAATTAAGTGGGACAAAATGCCATACATAAAAATTTAAAAGGTATATATTACTACTCCATTCAATCAGAGTGTGATGGGGACAAGATGTTAAACAACTAACATTTATTGTACCTGTGGTCGAAGCAGAAGACAAAAACGGGGAGGCTAAAATGAGTATTTCATTGATTTTACACCTGTTGTAAAGAGCACACTGTTTTTCCACTTCATTGAAGAATTGAAAATCTTCTCTAGACATTAGGTATTAATTTAAAAGACTGAGGAGGGCAGCTTAGGGCAATGGTGCCTTTGTGGTTATGTGGTTGGTAAAGAAAAGGTGGGCATGCTAGACTTTGGGCTGAAATACCCAGAACCATCCTTTGTGACAGGTACTGTGCATAGTTAGAATTTGTTAGCAGGAGACATGGGCTCAGCTGTGCCAATGGTAGTCACATTTGTGGGCAATAATTCAGAGATTATATCTGATAATCTCTGTGTACAGGACAACCTCTGGCAGGCCCTTCAAGAGATATTCTAGAAGACAGCGTTGTTATCATAGGGAATGACTGCTCCATGCATGTTATTGCCTCAAAGACCTTACAGTGGGACAAGATGTGGAAGTGAAAGACAGGGGTACTGATGAATCTGACCCTATTTAGGTGTAGGCTGATGTGTGTGTTTGTATTTTCGTTTTTAACAAAAATGTTTAAAAGAAGAAAAAATTATTAAATAGAAAAAAGCTTATAGAATAAGCACATCAAGGGAGAAAATGTTTTTTCAAGGCTGTACAATGTATTTGCCTTGTCACTTCTCCACAATTTATGAACCTTTGTTAAAATGATATATAAGCCCCCTAAGTTTGACCACTTCTTTAGGTCTTCACTTCTTTACTGTAAAGGCTCCACGCATGTAAAAATTAAAATATTAACATCAAATAAAATTTGTATGGCCTTTCTCAATCATGCAAATCGGTTAAGCTGTCTTGTTTTAGTCTTATTTGCAGTCCCCAGTTATAGAACCTAAGAGGATAGAGGAGAGTTTTTTCTTCCCTTAAACTGTTGTTCTTTTATGTTTGTGTCAGTTATTAAGCTGTTGCCTCTCAGCTCAAACATACTCTTCAGTATTTGGCTTTGTGATGCTGGAGCTGGGACTCTTCAAACTACTTTTCTGCTTTTCCAGCTGGCTTCATGCTAGTTTATGCTATTAGGGGGTGTTAGAAGGATACAGAGAGGCTGGAGGAGAAAGAAAGGACTTGGTTCTTCCTATTTTCTTCCTCTTCCTATGAGAGTCACTTCAGATTTCTTCATCCTGGCAGCAGCAATTCTTCCCAGCTAAAGCCAGTGTGCAGTTTTCCAACCTTGTAGAACCAGCCTCATGATGCCTCATCTCTTCTACGCCAGCACCAACCATCTGGGTCTCAGGTCCTCGGGGCCCTTCCTTTAAGTTCCTAAGTTTCATTAATTCCAGCTTCTTCCTTTTGTTACCCCCCAGCCTTTGAGGTGGTAGCTATTTCCTCTACCTGCTACCTCCATCATACCTTAGAGTTCTCTTAAAATTTTTTTTAATTGTTAAAAATTTTAAAAGTTAAAAAATTGTGGTAAATATACACAAACATAAAATTTACCACCTCAACCATTTTTTAATTTCAGCATATTATGGGTTTTATTTAAGTGTACATTTCAGTTGGGTTAAGTACATTCACACTGATGTACAACAATACCCAGAACTCTTTTCATCCTGTAAAACTGAAACTCTGTATGCATTAAATAATAATTCCCCATTTCTCCCTCATCCAAGCACCTGGCAACTCCTTCTCTACCTTTGGTCTATATGAATTTGACTAACCTAGGAAGCTCAAATAAGAGGAATCCCATACAATATTCATCCTATTATGACTAGCTTATTTCACTTAGCATAATGTCTTCAAGGTTCATCCATGTTAGAATATAAATCAGTACTTCCTTTTTTAAAGCTGACTAATACTCCATTGTGTGTATGTACTGCATTTTGTTATCTACTCATCAGTCAGTGGATACTGGGGTTAGAATTCTGTATTTACCCTTTCAATTATATATAGCGATTCTTCTTTTATCTAGTTTGCAATTCTTCATATTAAATTCTCTGTTCAAATAAGTGGTATGATTTCTGCCTCCTGACTGCATTCTGGCTGATAATGATGGTCAGTAATTTTGAAAAAAACATCTGCATATTTGACTGGGAGTGGTCTGTGTGAGTAGGCAGTTTGTGTAGGAAGCTTGTCTTCTGGGTGGAGGAGCCCATGTCCCTCTGGGGAAAGGAGTAGTTAAATTGCTTGAGGAACCACCCTGCTTTACAAGCTGTAGGACATAGAGGAGGCTCTTCAGAGTCAGAAGACCCAATTTACGGAGCTTTTGGCAAAGATTTCTCACGAGAATCAACACTGGAGTAGTGTGGCTCCCCGCTCGGTTTTCTTCCTGCTGCTCTCCTTGGAGTCTTTCAGGGATATTTGCAAATCTGTTCTCTCTCTAGCTCCAACTCTGGTACCAGGACCCCTTCCCAGACAGACTGGCCACCTGCTCAGCCCTCTTGTCCTAAAAACGGTTTTGAAATTAATTCCCCCCTGTGTTTCTTTTTTGCTCTTGTAATCTGTGGACTTTGAGCTGGTATGGCCTCTGAAATGCTCTATTTCTGCAGTAGCTTTCTCTGGCTTGTGTTTTTGGATGAGCACATCTTTGCCAATCTGACCGTGTGCCTTCTATATTGCAGGAATTCTCTAATCTCTTGATGCCATGTCCTTTGCTTTTTAGCACTATGTATATTTATCCTTTTAAAATAGCAGATTTCTACCATTTCAAGGGATTTTGAATTAGAGTGGAAATGTTCTTAGTTCGTTGTTTTAATCCAATCTTCTATATACTTCTTTATAATTGTTTTCCTCCCAAAGTCTCTGTAAACACGTTTTATTTTTATAATCAGAAAAAAAAGCAGATTCTCCCATAGATTGTATTATTTTTCATGTAAATGATTAATCCCTCAGGGACACAAACTTTTAGATACTTCAGAAAGAAATATATCTATTATTATTCATGAAATCGTCAGAGAAAACACATTGCAACTTCATTTCTTATATGCCATTTTATTCATTTCATAATTATATGGATAAATAATGTATGAAAATGAAATGGCAATTAAGATCATAATATCAGTGGAAATACTCTCGAAGTTAATCAAGGATGACAAGAATTTATGGTATAGTTAAAATTTTTATTTATCCAGGTATCTTTTAATATTTGGACTCAAATCCTCTCCAAGGATTTTTGAGGAATTAAAGTAAAAAGCAATCCCCCTGAAATAGACTGAGAGTGAATGAGATGTTTGCAAATGTACGACTCTATTGTGTAGACAGTCACGATTCCTCAAGCACAAGGGCATATAGGTAAATTATGCTCATGACTTTGACAGTGCTCACTGAATGCCAACTGCATGTCGGGTGTTGTGCTAGTGCCAGGAATGCAAGGGATAAACAACACAGATAAAGTCCTTGCTCCACATGGAACTTACATGCTAGTGGGGGATACAGATTTGTAGACAGGCAGTTTCTACATGGTGTGCTACGTAACAGGAGGAGGTAAATCCAGGGAGCTCAGAAAGACACAGGAGGGGCACTTCATTCATTCTTGGGTATTGGGGAATAGTAAATCGTCACATGAAGAACTAATAAATGGATAAAAGAGGATTGAAGGCTAACTACAGAGGCATACTCTGCTCCAGGGTCTTGCATATATTAATACTACAGCCTCTGCCTAGAGTCCTGTAACACACACTGGGTGGTGCCTGGAGTAGGTATGTTTTGAGGTGCCTGTTTTTCTCATATGCTTTTCTCTGTAATCTGCCCATTCCTTTGGTCCTATAGCCATGCTTGCATTGTGTCACTTACATCCTTTCTTCCTTTCTCCCTCCATTCTTCTCTCCCTTTATTCTTTCTTTCTTCTCCTCCCTGTCCCCCTTATGCTTAATTGCAACCAGGGTGGACACTTGCTACTCACACAATTGGCTGGCCATTAACCAATCAGAGTGTGTCTCCTTCTTGATCTCTCTCTAGAAACTTTGAAGTAAGAGGCATAGTAATTGCATTGAAGTACTATCTTTTGAGTGAACGAACCCCTCAACTTGATCCATGGGAACTCAAGTTAAAGTACATTTTTGGAGCTTTCAGGACAAATAGTGCTCTTATCTTTATTATGTCATTATAAAATTTTTTCTTTATCTTATATATTAAGATTGTGTATTAAAAATTGACGCTAAGTATAATCATATAATTTAGTATCATAGCAGCAACGATGCATTAATTCCTCCAACCAAACCACATACTGTCAACAGTATGCATTTACAAGCAGATATCTGTGTTCCAATTTAGTATTCACCAAAGGTTTGTTAGGTAATCTAAATTGAGTTAATATAATTTTAGCTAAATTTGGGGCTATCATATATGCTGTTTAAATGAGACTCGAAGGGAAGGAGTGACTCTTAATTGTAATATCTATAGTGAAGTGGTCGGAGATTTCTTTTTTGGAGTTTAAAAAGTCAATTTGTTGAGTGGTGATTAGTAGAACGTAACAGTTAGCTATTGACAAAATCTGCTGCTTAACAAACCATTCCAAAACTCAGTGGCTGGAAACAATAGTTATTCTCGTGGATTTGAGGTTGGCTAAGAGTGGTTCAATCTGGGCTGGGCTAGACCAGAGAGACTTGGCTATGCTGCTTGTCTCTGATGCATCTCCTGGGACTAGCAGGCTAGCGTAGGTATGCTTTTCTCATGGGGATGGGAGAGGCAAAGAGAGCACATATAGAGTCTTATGAGGCCAAGGCTCAGAACCGGCAAACTGTCACGTCTGCTCATTCTATTGGCCAAAACAAGTCTTATGGCTGTACCCAAAGGCAGGAGGAAGGGAAGCAAGCTACCACACCGCCAGCTTTTATGGGAAGGGCCATGCATACAAGGAAGGGGACTAAGAAGGGACAGTGACAGTGATATAATCTATATACAGAAACTGACTATTCACCAAACTGCTTCCTCTTCTTCCTGAACCCCACAGCGTCACCATATTTCTTTGCCTCTGATGCAGTAATGTCTGGCTATATGACTGAGTTCTTGCCAAGGGAACGAGAGCAAAAATGAGAGCAGGAACGAGAGCCCGTGAAAATTTCTAATGGGAACTCTGTGTTATTTCCCTTTTCTTTGGCTGGATGCAGACAAGCTAGGAAAACTTGAAAGCCACATGTTGAACATAGTCTGAAGTAGAAGATGAAAGAGGCTGTGTCCAATCAGCAACTCCCGCTTGGATTTTGAGGGAGAAATACACTTTTATTGTGTTGGTGCCAACACTCATTTTGGGGTTTGTTTGTTCTAGCAGCTGGACTTACCTTAAATGCTGCATGTGCCATGTATAGAGGAAAGCTCTCACAGTGTCTCCAGGGTTCCTTGAAAGTGCTTTGACACACGCTGCCTTAATGCTTGTTGGGTTCAACTCTAATTCCTTCAGGGGCAGCTTCTCTATGTTCATCAAAATCAGGGAGGAGAAACTTTGATTACCCTGGGGTTGGGGAAATATTCTTCCTGGTCCCCAGGGTAGAATAAAACACTTTAGTGCAGCAGTAAGACTTTAGTGACCAAAATAAGTCCCTGCAAGCAGGTCAGGGATGGAATTGTCTTTCAGCATCAATTAGGCCTTTTGTTGCTTAATTCCCTCCTTGTATCCATTGGATTCCTTTAGTGGCAACAGAGGAGGACAAAAAGTATTAGGAGAAGAGGGATTGGGTGTGTGGTTTTCCTCTGCCCACATGAGCTGCGGCCTGTCGGGCTGTGCCCTTGGCCAAGGCCCAACTCACACCAAGAATCTTCCCCTTTTATAGTAAACACCAACTATGCTTTTGTTTAGCATGAGAATGTCTATCTTATTTTAGAGTTTCCTTTTAGGCCTGCAATCCATTATAAGTTTTAAAACATTATCCATTTGGGGATATCATCTTCAACAGTCATAAAAAGGCTTTCTATTTTTTTTTTACTTGGAATAATTTTGCCTCATAAAGAAGCATCCTGCATTTATAAGAGATAATACCATCCTACCCCATCCATCAAGCAAAAAATTTTTCCTAGCTTCTAATATTAGAAATGCTCCTTGTCTCTAAGCTTGTCTTCAGATTCTTTTTTTCTATTTAGTAACAAGTAGAATGTATTCATTACATCAACAAACCTGGGGGCAAACATTTGCAAGTCACTTCATTTTATGAGTTAGAGAAAATGTCTAATTGTCTAGTTTACTAGATATTCACCAATGCCTCCTTGGCCCCTATGACATATAGAAGAAAAGGAGATTAGTATTGAAGATGAAAATAGTTTTATCATGGGCCGAGTAGCAATTAGAATTTTGTCTCCAGACCCTAAGGTTATATTAAAATTCCCTTTCTGGCCCTTTCTCTCCGGGAATCCCTAATCCTGGTGGATTGTTCATTACGGTTAACAATAATGGCTAACATTAGTGAGTGCTTACTGGGTCCCAGGCATTTGATGTACACTTGCTTATTTAATTTTCCAAAAAATCCTATGAGGCAGATGCTGTGATCCCCATTTTACAGATGAGGAGACTGAGGCACAGCTAGTAAGAGATTGAGCCATGGTTGAAACCCAGACAGTCTAACTCCAGAGCCTGAGCTCTTCTCCACTGTGCCGTATGCAAAGAACTAAGGCATATGATTCTCAAGGCTTTCTTTTGTTGCGCAAGGAAGATTAGAATCTTCAATAACTTAGTCTTGGCTGATTTGAGGCTGTCAGCTAGACAAGGATGGCCCCCTTTTAAGACTCTTACCTTTTCTCTATAATAAATGCTGCTGATTAGCATTCATAGTGGACACAAACATTTCCAACTTCTTTATATGATTGAAGCCCATGAAAAGCTAGATTCTTATTATCCAACTGTATATAGTCACATGTAATATTTACTATCAGGTGTTTACGTAATATTTAATATCAGGTGTTTTTAATCTATACTCCATGAGAACTGGGCTAGTACTCAGTGGGAACTCAGCAGATCTCTGGCTATCCTGGTTGTTAAAATCATGACACCTATTAGGTAAACAGCCATTGTCGCAGCTCTCTTACCTGAGAGATTCTCCTCTGAGATTGTCACATCTTCATATAATCCAGCAACTGCGGGAGATGGTCTGACACAGCAGGGGGCTTCCTGGACCCTGCTTCTGCCCTGCAGCCAGTGCCCATTCTCAAGCTTTGGTGCCCGTGCTGTGCCTTGCATTAGGCGTTTTGGAATATCAAGCCCAGCTGTGTGCATTCAGCGGCAGGGGATCGCCACAGAGAAACCACTGGATCTGCTGTCAGACTGGGTTCTAGACCCCATTCTCTCCAAATACGGGAACTCGATCATGTTACTGTGTTGATGTGAACCGTCATTAATTCATCTACAAAAACGGAAAAAACGATATCTTGTCACTGGGCCGAGGGCAGGATCACGGGAGAGAAAATAGCTGAAACCCTGCTCTAGGAACCCCCAAAGGACAAACCCCAGGGAGCCTTGCTTGCAGCTGGCATGGGCAACAAGCCACCTCTGCATCCTGCTCCTGCCTCAAGGAGGCCTCTGCAGTCTTGTTCACAAGTGGAATTAGTTATTAGGTATTTTTGTGGCGTTACTAAAATGTTTTATATTTTAAGTTTTTGTAGAGCATATGATTTTTTACTTTAGTTCCTTTCTCTTTTTTCCTCCAAATTCTGCTGTCAAGCAGCGCATTCATTTTGAAGTTTAATCACAGACTGTGTACCAGAAAATTAAAAGCACGAGGGTAGAAAAGTGAAGGATAAAACACTTTATTTGTTAATGTCGATTGAGAAACAATGTGAAAATGAAAGAGCAGGTTCAAAATTTATTTCAAAGCTCAGCTTCCATCCTCAAACTTACCATCCTAATATTTACTTACTTTTAAATTCATATTTTGGTTACTTTTCCTGTGGCAGAGATCTTTGATTATTTTGTTTATAGATATATTTTAGTTTTCTAATTATTTTCTTTGCTATAATTATTAATGGCTTACAACTTTACAGTTTTGCTACTTTAAAACAAAGATTCTATTTTAAAGTTGAACATTTCCTTTCTGTGATCTTTTTTCTTTTTTTAATAGCTTTAGTGAGATATAACTCCTATATCATATAATTTACCCATTTAAAGTGTATAACGCAATGGCTTATGGTATATTCACAGAGTTGTGCAAAAATCACCAAAACCAATTTTAGAACACTTTTGTCATCCCCCAAAGAAACCCCCTACCCTCTAGCAATGACTCCTCATTTCCTCTAACACTGTCTCCCGTCCTCTCAACCCCAGCCCTAGGCAACCATGAATCTAATTTCTGTGTTTATAGATTTGTCTATTCTCAACATTTTATATATATGGAATCTCATAATATGTGCTTTATTGTGACTGGTTTCTTTCCCTTAGCATATTGTTCTCAAGATTCCTATGACATCCTTTGAATAAGATGGTGTATCGTCTAGGCATGGTTCCTGTACTTAATTGGTCTTTATTTATTTCTGTATATGGCCTCACCAAATGGACCATAAATATTTAGGGACTGTTTTGACACCTGTGGTTTTGTATGCCTAGAACAGCAGCACTTTGTGCTGAAAAATGTGCCTTCCAGTCTTGCATTCAGGGGGAGCACATGAAGTGGTCTTTACACAGGCCCTTTCTCCTGGTCCACTTTGGGGATGGATACCTGACCCAGCTGACCCTACCCTGGGATTTTACAGCTGGGAACTGAGACGTCAGGTCCCACACCCTCCCTAGAGCTGGGGATGAGGTGGTGGTGTCTGCCGCTGTGTGGAAGAACTGGTACATGATAAAAGAGAATGAAGCCCACATGAGGGGTTAAGTTATCTGAGACACCAGGCAGCATTCACATTTCAGACTCCATTTTATCTGTGGGGCCCGGGTATATCTCTGACCCTCCTATACTATCTATAGGACACACTATCATGCATTTCATGTTCTGCAGTAAGTATTTAGATGTGGGAATGGTCACTGCATCTAAAGTACCTGGGAACGGCTAAAAACGTGTGGGTCAACATCTCTGAGGGCATCATTTTAATGGGTAGTCACCTCCTAATTTAATTAATATTTAAGCCTGGTAGGTTTAGCATCCTGGGCATTTTATATTGGCTGAAGCTATCTTCCATAAGCAAATTCAAGTTCTCAATTTACATGAGTAACCTATCACTAAATTTTGTGGGCATTTTTCTGATCATTAAAAAAATGCATTACATAGTACATGCCTATGAGGAACACAATCAGATTTTTTCTTCCACATTTCATTGGTTTGAATGAATAGACTTTCTTTCTCATTCAGGCTTGCTTAGTATCATGAAATAAGTAATTGGAAATAGAAGACAGGAAGAAATCTCAGACATGCAGAACACTTTTCTACTTTAAATGTACCCTTTAGCATTTTAAGCATGCACCAAATACTTAAAAAAATGAAATGCAGTGTTAACTTATTATTACTTTGTAACATTACATCTATCTATTTGCTCTCTAAAGAAAAGGTTTAGGTCTTGACACCTTAAAATTTCTGAAACTGTACATATGTTCCCATCAGTTCAGGTGCATATAAGAGACAAACTCTAGGAAGAAAAATCCTGACCCCTTTTAGTACATTTTTTTCTATGTGGTGTATGTTGCAGAAAGAAATTCTAGGCATTTATAACAACTCTGCGTGTTGAGTGGAAATTCCTGGCCTTTTTTTCTCATGCTGCTTTTTTCCCCCACTGCCCTATTTTACCACTTCGTACAGACAAACCTTAACATAAGTTCTTTTTACTAACTTATGAAATGGCTGCTTGGGCAAAGTCTTGAAGGGCAAAGATAAGAGAAAGAAAAATATAGGTCCAGGAAGGGGGTGGGGAAGAGGAGATTATGATGGCTCTAAAAGAGGGGATGGGGGTGAGCCGGATTCCTGACAAGGCAGAGGGTGTGTTCCCTGGGGCCCGTGCAAGGAGCAGGTGGCACTGGTCCCAGCAGGAATGGGATGCTGGGTCTGGGCGTGAGCCCCAGCAGCCGTTGGGGAGCAGTGACTCTTCATCAGGGGCCGTGTTGTCCATTCTTATGAGTTTGCAGTCAGATGGAAGGTTCCAGACTTCACAGACATGCAAAGCTTCTCATTTGGGTAGATGACGAGGCTCCAGGTGGCTTCTGTGTAAGGGATAAGATTCGAGGCTGGGAAGATCCAGGGCTCCGAGCGACAGGGGTCACATCGAAGAGGGACTTTTTAAGCCACTTTATTTGGGGCACTGCTGAGGAGTGGCAGAGAGAGAGTTGGCTGGGCTCTGAGCTCTAAACTCTGTTCGACCATAAACATTACTTTCATCTGATTTTTGTCCAAATGTACAGGGGGTTTTGTGTAAGACTTGGAAGAGAAAAAGCATTCTGCTGCCAAAAGATTAAAACATTAGAAATCTTCCCTCAGAAGGTATTTCTTCAGCCTAAGGATTCAAGGGGCCAAAAGCTGCCCTGGGGGGAGCTGAGTGCACCCACGTGTCTGGCCTGGATGGCCTCCTCCCTCTCAGGGAAGCCACGGTGGCTCCGGCCGCCAAGGGTCACTGATGTCATGGGGAGCCACGGGGGGAGGACAGAGAGGAAAGGCTTCCTGGGAAGAGGAAGGTGAGGTAATGGGAAGAGGTATAAGGTGGGGTCTCCAGTATGAAAATGCTCCTCAGGGAGTGGCCAGAATGATGTCATTTGACCACAAGCCAATAGCATTCTGGGGCCAAGTGTCACATGGGGCAAATGTACAAGTTTGAGTCTTGCATATCATCGAACAGTGTTTTGGGTCCAAAAGGGCGGTTACTTCATTTCACTTAATTTTCCATCCACAGGGCTTGCCAAGTGACTGACCTATAAAATTGAGTGAGCCCTAGGGACAGGGAAATGAATTTATTTTGACCTCAGCCAAGAAACCAGACCCAAGTTTCATCAGTAGCTTGATTCAAGTTATGTTTCCATTCTGTGTGGATACATGCGTGGTCCCTGGGTGGGGAGGGAAGAGGAGCCGCTGTAACACGTCCTTCTTGCGTGGCTTCCTGCAGGCACAACCAGCTTAAACGGGGTGTCACCAAGCATGAAGCGTCTCAGCACTACTGAGGACACAGTGAACTTCTGAAGACCATGGAGCCCTACCTGGGGAAGTCAGAGGACCACCCTCATAAGAAACGTTTTGGGTACATCATTAGAAAATGCAGGCTTTAGGCCTCACCTAAAATCCACTCAGTGAGAAATTCTGGAGGTGGGGCTCAGGAATGCACATGTACGCTAAGGCCAGAGTAACTCTTCGGCACTCTAACCTTTGAGAACCATTGCTTTAGGGCCCAAAAGGCTCAGATATGAAGCTTTGCATCGGAAGTCACATGACTCCACATTGCCCTCAATGGTAATATTCCCAACTGAAGAACAAAGATGCTATACACTGTACTGCAGACGAATCACTGTGTCCCAAGAACTGCCTATACTGGTGGTGGGGGAGGAATCTCAGGGCAAGACCAAGCCTGTGATGGCTCACTGGGAGAGGATCTCTAGACAGGGGAGAAAGATTAGAAATTTGGGTATTCCTATGAGGGGACCCCTATGAGGAGTTAATTTTTAGTCCTTTTTCCCTTGAATTCTGGGAATAGTTGTATTTGATATCAGGTTTCATTATTCCTTGGTTCATTCCCATGCTTTAGTGAAGTTTGTTACATGCATATAGTATTGTTTACATGGTGTCATGGGGGATTAGGGAAGTGTGTCTTCCCTAGAACTACCCACTGCAGAAGCTGGCAGGTCTGAGACAGCAATAGTTAAAGGCTGGAACTTAGAGAAGGCCAGGCAGAGGTGCAGGGCAGTGAAGGGCTGCCACATGGCATGGCAGGGAGGAGAACATGACAAGGACAACAGCTACCACTAGCCACTGTCTCTGCTTCTGTTCCTATTTTTTCTTTAACCAAAGCCAAATAGATTTTTATCTCTACTATTCCTTAAAATTGCTCTTGCCACGGTCACCCATGATATCTAAATTGCCAAATTCCGTGATCAATTAAAAGGTAGTCTCTTTGATCTATCCACAGGCATTTGGCACAGTTGCCCATTGCTTCTTGAGAAGCACTTCCCTTGGCTTGCAGAGAAGCACTCGGTCTTGGTTTTCCTGCTCCTTTGACATCTCCTTTAGGTATTCTTTCTCCAATATTGGCATGACCCAAGGCTCAGTCTTTGGACTTTTTTTTTTATTCCCTTCACTCAACCCATGGATAGATGACTCCCTATGTATTTACTGCCAGTTCCAACCTCTCCTCACTTGTTAATCCAACTGCTGACTCTCCATCTCCACTGGGATCTGGATTGGGGTAATTTAACATGTCCACACCAAACTCACCATTCCTCCCCTGCTGCCCCAAACCTGTTCCTCTCAGCCTTTCCCATGTCTCCAACTGCTCGGGCCAAAAACCTTGGCTTTGTCCCTGACTCTTCTCTTTCTCTGACATCTCACAGCCAGTTCAACAACAAACCCTGTTGATTCTACCAGAAAAATCGTTCCATGACCTGCCTGTTTCTCACTACTTTCACCATGACCACTCTCATCCAAACTGCTACTTCCTCTCTCCTGGATTTTTGCAGTAGATCTAGACAAAAGCGTAACTTGCCCATGCTTCCACACTTACACCTGTGTGGTAAAGGATTAACTCAGTAGGTTTGGGTTGTCCAAACCTTACACATTTCTAAGAAAGGTTGGCCCTTGCCTGGCTACTGGAAAAATAACCACCAAGTCCTTGGAACATCCTGACTGATAAGAATGTCTTTGTTTACCTGAGATCTTAGGGTACTTCAGATAGTTTATGCTAATAATGTGGTTAATGATGGGGACCTTGGGCCACATGGTATCGGTTTTATTTCTGGAGGAGTGGAGACCCAGTGTGACGTTAATTTTATGTGTCAGCTTGGCTGGCTCATGGTTCCCAGAGACTTGGTCAAACATTATTCTGGATGTTGCTATTGAGATGTTTTTAAGATGAGATTAACATTTAAATTGGTGGACTTTGAGTAAAGCAGATTATTAGCTTAGGTGGGCCTCACCCAATCAGTTGAAGGCCTTAAGAGAAGACTGACCTCCCCAGAGCAAGAAGGAATTCTGCCAGCAGATTGTCTCTGGACTTGAAATGCAACCCCTCCCTGAGTCTTTAGCGTGTTGGCCTCTTCCATCAGATTTTGGACATGCCAACCCTCCACAATTGTGTGTGCCAATTCCTTAAGATAAATCTCTCTGCATATACATCCTGTTGTCTCATTTCTCTGGAGAACTGTGACTAATATACACTGAATAGCTAAGGTCAGCCTCATGAGTGGTTGGCCACGCTTATGGGACCAACCCTCAATAAAAAACCTGGGCATGAGCTTCCCCCAGTTGGCGATGCTTTGCGAGTATTGCTCAGTTCACATGACTTTGCTGGGAGAATTAAGCGCTATCTGTATGATTCCATGGGGAAGGGACAAATGGAAGCTTGCACATTTTCTCTCCATCCATTTTTAAAAAATTCAGTCATCTACTGATGGACATGGGTTATTTCCACTTTTTGGCTTTTGTGACTAATGCTCCTGTGAACATTGGTGCATGAGTATGTGTTTGAACCCCTGTTCTCAATTCTTTTGAGTATATATCTAGGAATGGAATTGCTGGACCATGTCCTATGTGCTTGTTCCCATTACTGTTTTAATGTGTAGCCTCTTACTGTAATAAACTATAACACTGAGTATAACAGGGTGTGAAAGAAGATAGTAAAAGCTAAATTTGGGGTGTCTAGTAAGTTGCAGAAGGCTTAAGGGGAAATGAACTTCATTTTCCTAAAAATAATATTTGAAAAGCAACAATGAGATATATTGAAAATTTGACAGTATTTGATCAGTTTTGATGGACTTATTCATAAGATGGAGAAAAGGCTGCTGAATACTGCAAAACGTTACGTGGATGACATACAGAAAAAGTGAAATTACAGTGTAATTCTTTCTGTTAAAATAACAGTGAGATCATAGTCTTTCAAAAGGGGTGTGGGGGAAGCCTCATGTCCTGGCTAATCTGTAATAGAGATAAATCCAAGTACCTGTTGAACATTATGTAAAATATGTTTGCCAGTGGAAATAAAAATTGGAAAAGACTGTAAATAGATCAATCCGAATAAATTCTCTGTATAAATGAATGATACAATTAAACAAACTAACAGAAAGCACATACATAAAAAAATGGAAAAACCCCGATTTTGGGCACTGATGGCGGAACCAGGGGGCGATAGGGAGTGTGAGAATGAGGAAGAGGAGGGAGCCAGGGTGTACCCAGAGGTGCCTTCCACTGAGCATGGAGAGATAGAAATGGTAGGCACATGCTGAGAGTTCTGGAGAGGAGAGAACTCAGGGAGTTCTGTTAGATGACCTTGATCTCAGGCATACGGAGGGAGGCAAGGTCATTGTCTTACAGAGATGAAGCGAGAGGTCAGACTGGAGGTTTGAGCAGGGGAGAGGTTTGTATGGTCGTGCGGCCAGGAACCAACGAGAAGCAACGTGAATATGGCTCAGATGCTTCTCAAAAAGCCACGGAGAAGAGGGGAGGCCATGGGGTTGTTGATACGGGGGGAGGAGTGAGCATTGGTCACTTTTTACTTTTAAGAAGTGCAGGGCTCAGGTTGTGGGGGCTGTCTGGAGCCCTTTCCCCCCTCACACGCAGCATGTTGTTTGCTTCTGACCCTCCCGTTCCACAGGCTTGTGAGGGTGGCTGGGACCACAAGGAGAGGAAGGGGCACCTCCCTCAGCAAACCTGGGCTCCGACTGGATTGCAGCCTCCTGCCTGTTTCCCTGAGCCACTTCACGCTGTTAAAAGCACCTTCTTGAGACACAGTGGACATAATTTTGGCTTTAATATTCTCCCCTATGAATTTACTCTGCGATTCTGGAAATAAACATAGAAGAAAAATAAAAAGAAAAAAGAGGAAAGAAAAAGAAATCTCCAACCACATACTTCTTATCAGAGAATTTCAGCTATCCCCACACATGCTTGCAGGGAGAGAGGGCAAGGGGAGGGAGGCTAAGAGGAAGGTGGTTTGTGTAACTCCCAATTTCCTTTTCCTGATGAAGCCATGACTTCTGTATTAAAGTAGTCATTTTTTCACAAAGGCACTGTGTCCTGAGGCTACTTTGGCTCACCTTGTCCCCATCACCTTCCCTATGTCTCTCTCCTTTCCCTTAACCAGTGAAAGTTCTTTGGGCTCCATGCTACAACTTCTGCCTCAATTAATAATAACTATTTTCTTGGGTCCTTGCTTTGATTTAAGAAAATTAGCAAACATTGGGAGATGACTACGAGCAGGCACGGGATCTAGAGCTAGGGGCAATCTAGAGAGGAACAAGAAGTCGCAGTGCACTGAGAGAGGCAAAGCCTGGCGGGAGAGGGACCACAGCATGGTGCAATGGGGGAGAAGTTGCTTCCAGCTGGGAGGGCTTGGGAATGTTTCATGGGGAGAAAGACTTTAGGACTGGGCTTGCCAAGTGTAGGGGCTAAGGCAAGGTTTTGATCAGACGCTAGGCAGAAAGGGGCAGAGCCTTTGCAGGGGGAGGAAACCAGGTAAGCAGAGGTCTGGAGGCAGAATGCTGGGGCTGGTCTGGGTTGGGGTAAACGCAGGGAGAGGCGGGAAGTGGTAGGGTAGCCTTGCTTGCTCTGCTACGGGGTTTGGATTTTCTCCTCGGAGCACTTCAGACCCTTTGGAGGCTGCCTGTGCTTCCCTGCAAAGGCTTTATCATTTGTCTGCCTATTTGCTGTTAAGTCTGTGTCTCCCAGTTTCATCTGTTAAGAAGGAAAATCTGGAGTTTCTTGGGCTTCTGTGATGCCATTTTTGAATCCCGTGATGTCTGCTAACCCCTTTTTATCTAGGTCCCACTATTTTGCTTGGCTTTTTCTGATTGCCTTCTAGCGCTATCTACTCGCAGAGGTTTCATTTGCTTTGATGCTTTTAAGAGTTCAGGATAGCGATTTTGCCAATTTTAAGTTTTAATAAGTTTTCTCACCTTTTCATGACTGTCTTTAAAAAGAAAAACTGTATATATGCCATGAGCAATAGAGGGCATTCTGAATACTATGTTGCAGCTGAGATGAACAGAGTAAGGAACACAGCAATATCTCATTCCCTGAGAACATTTTTGGCCTTAAAAACCATTTTAAACAAAAGTTGACAGATGAGAAAAAAAAAAGGAGGATCTTGATCTATGTTATTTTTGATTAGTCAGTTCAATAATGAAAATTTCAGAGAGTTCTCTTGTGGCACTTAGCAGGTACTCAATGAAATAATGATTGTTATTTCTGCTCCCAGAGAGGAGTTCACGGTTAATTGGAAAGACACTAGGAGATTTTTCTCTCGTGCTTGGTACAAGATAGTTTTATATTTTTCATTTAGTCCCAAAACTCCATGGTGCTGTGTTGTGTTATCTTTAATAAAAAAGAGCAAACAATCTAAATGTTTAATCCAAGGGAACAGTTTAGTAAATACGGCACATCCGCTGATGGCTGCTCATGCCATTTTATTAAAAAGGTGCTCACTAAGACCATTATGGAAAAACATGATGATGTAATGTTAAGGGGAAGAAAGCAGAATATAAAATTATATACTGGCTGAGATTTTAAACACTTTAAAAATTAAGTATGGGCTGGGCGTAGTGGCTTGTGCCTGTAATCCTAGCAATATGGGAGGCCGAGGTGGGAGGATCACTTGAGGTCAGGAGTTCGAGACCAGCTGAGCAAGAGTGGGATCCTGTCTCTAATAAAAATAGAAAAAATGAGCTGGGTGTGGTGGTGTGTGCCTGTAGTCCCAGCTACTTGGGAGGCTGAGGCAGGAGGATGGTTTGAGCTCAGGAGTTTGAGGTTGCTGTGAGCTAGGCTGATGCCACTCTACTCTAGCTGGGGCAACAGAGTAAGACTCTATCTCAAAAAAAAAAAAAAATCAAGTGTGCCCATTGTACAGACAGCCTCTCAGAGATTGGATGCAGAGAGGTTAGATCCAATGCCTGGTCAATGTGGCCCCCAGGAGGGGCTGATCAAATGCAGGACTGCAACCTGCTCGTGCCCACAGTCTAAATCTGAAGCTAAATGAGCAGGGAACATTCCTGAATATGAATAAACATGTTTTCAAAAGCAAGATATCTCCTTAGGTAAATGGTGCTATTTACCTGCCATCCAGGTAGCAAGAAAAACAAATTTGCTCCCTAGTCACACTGCCTTCTCCTCCATTGTCTTGTCTCTCCTAATCAAATGCTTTTCATTTGGGTCATTTCCTCTAAATTTGGGACACAAATGATCATCAAATTAATATTGTTTCTGTGCCTCCAAGAAAACTCAGACTCTCTGGTTAAGCACACTACTGCCTGTGTAATTTTATCTGCTTTGTGTTAATAAATCAATGCGTCCACATGAGGACTTGCAGCTGCTTCTTCCCCAGAATATCTGGGAATGACATGGGCAAAAACAATCGCTGAGTTCTCACAGGTGCAGAGTCCGGAAGGTCGCTTTGGCAGATAAGCAGGTATCGTGGAGGGCCCTTGACATATTGTTATAATGTTGCTTGTCTATTATGTCATGACCCAGAAAAAAAATCCTGATGCTTAAAAAAAAATAAAAGGAAAGATCAGGCTACCAGTTTCTTGGGTTTTGAGAACCCTGCTCTTAAATGGGCATGTGGGTCATTACTAAAACTTGGTGCTTCCTCTTCTCTGAAGCTTAGTCTTACTTTCTTCTTTTTCCTCTCTCCCCTCCTTCCCTTTCTGGCATCATATATAGAGGCTGTGATTTCTTGAAGCCACCTCTCACCGAGAGCTCTCAGAGTGCAGAGCAGAGGTGCGGTTTGCCCAGCCTCCCTCCTTCGCTGTAATAGCACAGCCATGCCAATCTAGGACAAGTAAGAAAAGGCAAAACCAAAAGGCACCTCGATCTTCCTTCGTTTCTGCTTCTGCAGTAGTGGAATTGCACCATCACTTCCTGGAGGTGGAGATGTCCAGCCTGAGAAAGTACTAAAAATCTGTTTAAATAAGCGGATCTTTTTCCTTCCTACTCCCCCTTCACATACACCTATCCACTGACATCTGCCTGACGTGCCTCGGTGTGTGTGCACCAACAGACATGGCCCTGAACTTCTGCTGATCAGGGCTGAACAGATGCATTGAGAGTCGCGAACTCCTTGTCTGTCTTTCTTCCTGATACCTCACCTCCTAATCTGGGAGCCCGGGGGACCACACAGAATGCCAGAACTGAACGGGGTCTAGAGATGATCTGATGTATCTTCTATTGTCTAGATGGGCAAACAGATGCCCAATGGCATTGCTCAAGATCACATTTCTCTAAGTGTCAGGTATGGGAAAAGATCCTAGGTCACCTTTATCCCAAACTGGCAGCCTTTTCTTTATGTAATTATGCTCACCTGAGTTACTTTCTTGACCCACCCTGCTCCAGGAACTTCTAAGATGCCACGCAGGAAAAGCCCAGCTTTTCTTCCTAGCTTTGTCCAAATGCCATCTCTTTCAGAATGCTTTTATAGATGGACCCAACGATAAGAGAACTCTGCAATCACCTTTAGCACTTTTTAAAAACATGCAAAGCTTTTGCACTCTATAGGACTGCCATCAATTAAGATTAATTAGGTACACGTTTTATCCTCCCTGATGGACTACAAAAGCTGCTGAAGACAGCAATCTTGACTTTTTAATTTTTGATTGTCTAATAATGCCTGGTACGGTGCTTGGCGTTGGTGGATACTCCATAAGGTAGGCTGAACAAATGAATGAGAGAATGAATGAATGAACAATGAGCCCATCGGAATGGCTGCTTTGTTCTCTGCTGGAGTGGGGCTGCTGTGAATCACAAAGTGATGACTTTCTGGGGACCGGGAGCTTTGTGAGTTATGGGGAAGTCTTTCCGTCTCTCTGGCTGAGTGAGCAGTGATAACATTAAAACTGCAACCTTGGAGTAGCTAGCCGTGATTTAGGAAGTACAATCATAATAAATAAATCAACTAAATTGCTGCCACTAGCCAGTGAGGCAGGACTGCCCCTAACAGAGCATCCTTACCTGGTCAGGATGCTGATTGCTACTGAAAATCGCTTCAGCATAGTATCTGCTGCACAGGTGGGGCTTCTTGACATCACTGTTGCCTTTTTGGAGACTTTTCCCACCCCACTAGGAGAGGGAGAACTAGCTCATCGTTCAGTTCCAGTGGTTATGGCAACCTGGGACAGCCGCCCCAATGTGAGGCATTTCCTACAACATGCTGATTTTTCTGCCTGGATTTCTGCAATTGGTCAGTCTTTTCATAGAAGATTCAGGGGCTATGGAACTCAAAAGCCATGTCTTAGCAAAGAACTGTGGGAGGTTGTGTTGATAAGAAAAACTCTCTTTGATTTCTTGTCCATCTCAAAGAATAAGCAGATTTTGGAAATGATGGAGTGATTTTGTGCCTCCTCCGCCCCACTAAAATGTTTTTGCTTCCTTATCTTGATTCCAAAGGCCAGGAGCTCTGGATTTACAAGGTAGCGATTCATTCAGTTGAAATGCTGATTTATAGTTCTGAGCTAATAAATAAGTGACTAGTGAAGAGTTTCCAAGTTTCTTCCTTCTCTCCAATTTATTCAACAACAAATATTTATTGAGTACCTAATATGTGTCAGGAATGATGACATGCTTTGGAGATATAAACATGAAATAGTCTTTGCATTCAAGGATTTTTTTTTTTTTTTTTTTTGAGACAGAGTCTCACTTTGTTGCCCAGGCTAGAGTGCCGTGGCATCAGCCTAGCTCACAGCAACCTCAAACTCCTGGGCTCAAGTGATCCTCCTGCCTCAGCCTCCCCAGTAGCTGGGACTACAGGCACGCGCTACCATACCTGGCTAATTGTTTGCTTCTATTTTTAGTTGCCAACTAATTTCTTTCTATTTTTAGTAGAGATGGGTCTCACTCTTACAGAGGCTGGTCTCAAACTCCTGACCTCAAGCGATCCTCCTGCCTCATCCTCCCAGAGTGCTAGGATTACAGGCGTGAGTCACCATGCCTGGCCCACTCAAAGATTGTATAATCTGTTAGGGGTGGCAGATCTATACATGGATGAGAGAGAAATCGGTTGACTTGGAGAAAGGTTAAACTGGGGCTTAAGGAATGAGTAGGCTTTCACTAGAGAAGGGATTCCAGACAGAGGCAGCAACGTGGAGAAAGGATGTGGTAGTACAGTTAGGGCATCAGCATTGGTTGTTCAGGGCCTATTTGTCACAGATACTGACTGAGCCAGTCCACGTGGCAGGCTCTGGGCTGACCCCTGTGCCATCCAGGTGCACGCGGAGCTGCCTCAGGCAGGGCCTCTGTCCTGCAGGAGTTCAAAGTTCAAATGAAGGGTGCAATTCACAGGGATACAGTCAGATGATGAGGCTGAGAAGTTAGGCTGATCTCAGCTTGTGAGAGGCTCTGGCACTGGATGAAGGAGCTGGGAGTTTGGCCAGAAATGCCTCTGCTTATGGTGTCTAAACCAAAGATCAGTTCCTTGATGAGGGACATGTATGGTGGTTCCAATTTTTTGCTTTTACAAACCCTATTGCAATGAACAGCTATACTTATGTCATTGCTTGCATGTCAGAGTATACTGGTAGCATCAATTCCTTACGTGGAATCCCTGAATCTAAGGATGTGCATTAGTTATTTTGGTAAATTTTGTCAAGTTCTCTTGCTTAGATGTTGTATCAATGTTCACTCTCATCAGCAGTATATGAGGTGAGCTTCACTCCCTACTTTGATGAATGTAAACACACGCACAAACACACACATGGTGTAACAAGGACAGTCTTTCATTCTACTCCTAATCAATTGTCACACATGATAGGACACAGATGACCAAGCCCTACCTCTCTCTAAGGTGCAAAAGCACAAGTTTGAGATGGGTGAAATTTTGTGCTGGACAGATCCAAGAATATCCTGTATGTTCTACCTCAGGACCCAGCATGAAGAATTGTGGGGAGAAGAGGTCAGCCTCTTCTCAAAGATTAGGAGTGTCCCCATGCATAACTACTAAATGGAACTCTTACGTATTCACAGTGGATGGACCATTGATGATTGCTTGTAAACTTTCCCTGATTTTTTTTTTTTTATATTTCCAGCTTCTGACACTTTTTGGAGAATTGATTGCTCTAAGTCTCATTTGTCCTAAACTTTTAATCTTGGAGTGTATGGGCCTATTTAATCAGTCTACTACAACAATGATTCTTTATCATTATTTGTCATTTTCATGGGATGATAAAAAGCTAATGCATATGATTATTTGGACATATTACAAGAACTTCAAACATAAATCTGTGTTTGCAGGCCCCCACCCACTAGTATAGAGAAGATGAAAATAGAAAGTTGTGCTTTTCAGGCACAAATCCCATGCATATGAAATAAAAGACAACTGAAGTTCGATCTAACCATCTCCATCATCAGCTCCATCCTTCGAACTATGTGATGATATGTACTGACAATAGACTGCCCATCTTAAGTATGGAAGTACTTGACCAAGGGTGCCAATCATAATCCCAAATGTCATCATACTGGATGTTGAAATCCTGAAAGATCAAAATCCTGAAACTATAATTCTAGAAAAAATAATAAAATAAAAAAATTCTTTAAAAGATATTTATTTACGTTTTTAAAGGGAACTTATTTGGGAAACATAAAAACACAACAGAACATGTCACAGGCCACTTTACACAATAAACTGGGCAATAATAACACGCATTTTGCCAAGGATAAACACTCAAGTATACAGTCATAGATTTCACAGTTATAAGCACATAAGCTGTATTCAGAAGGAAATAGATAAAAAAGAGAAATGTATAAATGAATATGGTTGGTAGTTATGTGTACCTAGCTTGATAACTTTAGTCATCTCAAATACCGTGACAGACAACTTAAGTCTTTTGACAAGGTTGATCAAACACCTTTATGGGTCACTGCCCAAAGAGCTGAGATCTTGAGAAATTTTATCTTTCACAGATACAGATATACCAAAGGACCCCTCTTCATTTATTGAGGAAGTTTCAGCATTTTTAAATACATGCACTACGCTTATACTACAAAGTCAACATTGTGATAATGTACTTTCGTGGAGTCAAATTTGCAAAAAATGCATAAAACAAATTAGAACTCTTTAAAAATCTTTACACAATTTATACCTCCAGTGTTGGAAATGATGCGAAGATGAAATATATAGCATAGTGAATTATAAAAAATAATGCTGAAAATTTAAAAGTGATAAAAACTAAAAAAGAAAAATAAAAAATATAATAAAAAGGAACTTTGACATATGAAAAAGTATATAACAGGGATAGGTTATGGGCAATTGCACAGAGAGAAGCCATCAGAGCTGGTCAACTTTCACGATCATTAACTGTATTTTGAAATGTCACATCATGATGAGTAGTTGCCTGTCTTCCTCTTAGAACATGGCTCTCCTCAGAGAATACATTTACATTCATTTTCTATGTGGCGTTGCTCTTTTTAAAATTCTTCTATGATTTGATATACACTGACATCAGCATTGTCTATTAAACTTTCCTGTCTTCTGTGCCATGCATCTATGTTGTTTTGAGCATGTGGAAATCCACTCTGCATGTACTCATGTACAGACCACAGATTTGGTGGAAACAATACTGGTGACTGAATGGAACACCATTTCGTGTCCTCTTATCTTACCACACATGTAATTATTTTTGAGACAGTCAGTACCTTCACTGGCTTCTTCAGGAAAATGTAGCTTTAATTCATTAAAACCTCTTGGAATGCCACCATCTTGAAGAAACGCCAATGCAGCAAATGACATATTTTTAAACTGAAGTTCTTGTTATTGCTGTATTGAATGGCCAATCCACTTATCTGAATTTTCTGCCAAATGCATTGGGTTGAATGGAAAAAAAATTATCGGTAACATCTTGAAATTCGCTTGAAATCTGTTTTCTTCTGCAAATTCCACCAAATCTTCAAACAAACATTTTTAAAGTGCTTCACGTTTCCCAGTCATTAATACATAAATGAGTGGATAAAGTCTAGAATTTTCAGATCCAACAGGGGCATGAATTGTATATAGTTGATAAGAAACAGTGGGGACAGTTTTGAAAGTGCCATCCATTAGCCAAAGTGGAGTGTGTGCTAGTTTTTCCTGTATTATATTGAGTGGTAAATATAAGAAGTCTATCTTCTTCAACAGTCAAATCTCTAATCAAGAATAGTTCACCACCAAATGTGTTTTGTAACACTGGAGGAACCTCAGTATCAGCAAGTGTGTTTGGGTCAGAAGTTCACTGAGCTTGTTGAATTCTTTTTATTCTCTGACAAAAGGCATTTTTTTGAAGGCAAGCATGGTGCTTTGTGTGAAGGGCAGAAGTCATACACAAATAATGAATACATGAATCATTTGGCAGGGGAGATTTCTTGTATTTTTTTGCCTGCATTTTCACTTCTTCTGTGATCAAATTGACACCTAAAATTAAGTCCACAAGTTTACCCTTTGTTGGCTTGGCACAAGTCAACATCTCCTTAAACAACACTTAATTTCCAAATAAAGACAATAACAAGGTAATATTAATAGTTCCACCTAATATGATGCAACTATCCTGTGATTGTGATTTTCAAGATTTCAGACATTAGGGATTTTCGATTTCAGGGATTTAGACTTAGGGATTTTGATCTCGGGATTTCAACATTTGGGATTATATCATTTGGCGTTGTGTCTTTTGGAATTATAATCCAACCCCCTTGACAAAGGCTTACAAGGAACAACCTTGCAGTTTTTAGCAAAAACATGGAGGGCAAGTTGCACAGTTCAGTGGCAGAAAAGTGAATTTGGCAGTAGTTTTGTAGCTAACCTCTGTACTAAAGAGACACTTACTACTTACAGAATTTAAAAAAGCACCTGGGCTGCCCCTGTCTGATGGTGCTGAAAGGCCCTCTGGGACAGCAGGTGGGTAAGGAAGAGAGGGCCAACCCTCAGCCAGCACAGTGGTTTACCAGAGGGGCTTTCTCAGTCCTTGGGGTCTGACTCTCCTTCTTGGGATTTAAAGCAGTCCCTTATAAACTAACGTAACCAATACTGACTTGGGCAGAGATTACACACATTTTTAGTAGGAATCTCTTTTTTAGACACTTTACATGAACAACATAATGATTGAATGATACTGGCATTATTTGTAATTCGCAGGTATGGTGGATGGAAGGGGAGGGGTAGAAATCATATAATTAGAAATGTGTAGGTCAAGGGGAACTTACTAAGTGGTTGGTTGGTGGAGTTTCTTGAGGGCAAGGACTCTCCTGTATAACCACTATATCCAGTGCTTTGCATGGCACTTGGCATGTGGTAGGCCACTAAAAAATGTTAGTTGATTGACTTATGTCTTTTGTTCACTCATTTATTCATTCCCTTTTGGGGAGAGGATGGTCCTCAGAATGTAAGCCCCTTGACAAAAAGGACCATGTGTCTTTTATCCCCCAGTGCTTTACAGAATACCTGGTATAATTGGTCCTTGAGAAAGACTTGCTGAATGAACAACTGAATCGAGTGGAGAGAATGCACGAGTTTTGGAGTCCAATAGCCCTGTGCTTACATCCCAGCTCCGGCACTCACTAGCTGTGCCGTCCTATAAATAGGGAAATACATTAACCCAACTTCACAGTTTGGTATTGGATACATTTAATAAACGGTAGCTAGGATTTAATCCATCCAATAATGATCAAACCTGAACAATGTGCAAATAACAACAAAAGCAACTTCCTCTGGCAACTTAAAATCATCCATGCTTGTGGTTTAGTCACATGAACCTGGCTGAGTATTCATTTATTAATTCATCGAACAACTATTTATTGAGCTCCAGCTTGGTGTCAGGTACTGTTCTAGGGGCAATGGGAAGCTGCTGCAGGGCTGTGTGCAGGAGCGTGGCATGCTTAGACACGTGTAAGTTCCCTCTGCTTTGCTGTGTCAAGGATGGCCAGACGGAGCGAGGGGGACAGGAGCGTGTGTTTTGTGGTCGTCTTCACAGGGAGGAAGGGGGATTTGGCTTAGGGTGGGGGCAGTGGAGCTGGTGAGAGGACTTGGACTATATTTTGGAGGCTGAAAAGGGACTTGATGATGGGTTAGATATAGGTGGGGGTGAGTAAAAGGGAGGCATAGGCTTGTGTCTCAAGTAAGGAGCTGCTGCTTCCTGATGGGGAGACCTTAGGGGAAGAAGAGGCGTGGAAAGAAAGGAGTTTTGACAATCATGATTGAGTTCTGATACTTTTGAGGTAGGTGCCTATTGGATATCAATATGGGGTTCAGTGGAGAGATTGGAGCTACAGAAACCTATTTAAAAGTTGGTATAGAAGGTACTTAAAGCCATGAGAATAGATGAGATCCCCTTAAAAGAGATGGAGAAGAGAGAAAGGCCTGGAACTGAGTGCGAGAGGCTCCCATGTTTAGAGGATGGGTCGAGGAAGACCCAGCACAGGAGACTGAGAAGGAATGGCCAGAATTGGAAAGAAAAAGAAGAAAACATGGGCTTGTGGAATTTAAGGGAGAAAAGAGTTTCTAGTAGGAGGAGTGGCCACCTACATCCACTGCTGCTGAGGGGAAGACTGAGATGAGGACGGAAGAGACCCCTGAAATTGGCATCCTGGGACCCACTGTGATTTGGTAAAGGCAGCTTCAACCAGGCGGAGGGGTGGGAATGAGCAGGGCATGGTGACGAGTGGGTGGGAGGTGAGGACATGGAGACAGCATAGACCGCCCTCTCAAGACTGTTCTGTGACCTTTAGCAGCGACCTGGGCTGATAGGTTGAGGTGGATGTGGGGTCCAGGGTGCTTTTTTTTTTTCAGTGGGGAAAACCCCCCTAAAGATGTTTGTAGGTTGATAGGAAGAATCAACAAGAGGGAGGGATGGATGATTCAGCAGGGGGAGGTGATACCTGCAGGAGCGCTGTCCCTGAGGACCCCAGAGGGTGAGGTGTCCAGCCCCAAGGGGCTGTGTCGTGTTTTGAGAGGCTATTCCGGAAAGATAGAGAACACAGATAATGTCCATTTTGAGTGATTCTAGGGATGGGGAAAAAAATTCCTTGAGGAAAGCAAACTCTATGGACTATACACCTCCGGCAGAACTTGGGGAAAACTGTACACACACATACCCACCATGGTATGGAAATGCACAGTGCCCAGCACACACCAGGTGCATAATCATTTTTTTTTTTAAATAAAAATGTGGTCCTGCACCTGGAGGTCAGCCACTTCCTAGTGTCAAAATATAACCAGGAGATCTGCTGCCTCGAGGCCTGAGACATAGGGAGGGGAGATGGAAATATCTAGAGAAGAGAAGCGAAGATTGCAAAAGGAGGGGGAGAAAGAGAGCACGGGGCAAGGCAGGAAGCAGAGAGGAATCGAGAGAGAAAAGGAAAGAGGAGACGGGAGCCCAGCAGTGGCAGAGACGGGGTGAGCGCCCGTGTAAGGGGTACCCCTGGGCACCTGCACCCTCAGCTGCTGGCCCTGGGAGGCTTTGCCCTTAGCTAACATCTGAGCAGCTCCAGTTGCAGGAAACCGCTGTAGCAGCACAGGTGCAACACAGCAGCAGGCTCTGCTCCCTCCTGTGAGAAAGGAAGCCGGCGGGACAGGGGTCTGGCTATATTTAGCACCCACCAGCCTCAAAGCTGCCTGCGCTGGAGGTTGGGAGTTCAGAGCCAGCGAGTGAAAACAGGTGGCTTGCAAAGGGCTGGGGTCAGTGTCTGGGCTGCTGGCTTCAGAGCACAGCCCTGCAGGCTGCTCACCCTGGGTCCAGCCCTGGAGCCTGCAGGACCATGTTAGAATGGGGGGGGGCGTCCAGAATTCCTTGACTATCACTGTCTGGGGAGACGTCTTTCATGGCTGGCTGTCTCTGGCTCCCAGGCAGCCCCAGCCCGTGGGAGTGGCACTGCCTTGGCAGACAGGGAGCCTGGCTTTGGCAGCACACCGAGGGCAATGCTTTCGCAAGAATCCGTCTCCTTGGAGAGTCTTTCTAATGCCTTGGCACATTCGTGTTCTCCCCGAGGCAGCCCCGTCTTTGGCTTACTACTCATTTCCCACATGGGAACATCTTTCTAAATCTTTGCAGTGAAATAGGAAGGAAACCCTTCCCAGAGCTTCTCTTCCCTTCTTCCTGTGTGTGCACATGTGTGTGTGCACGACTGTGAGTTTAGAATTTGAAAAGGAAAAGGAAAAGCCTGCAATCTTTTTTGTCGTACGCCCCAAGCACTGCGCTGTAGCAGTGAAGACAAAACGCCTGCCTGCTGCTACTACCCTGTTACAGACTTGTCACACCTCAGCGCTGGGTGGCTTCTGCTCCACCCTTCCATGCTCAGGCAGCAGGACTCCTGTCCTTGAAAGGTGGTTGTCAGGGCCAAGTTCAAAGGCTCCTCCGTCTCTACCTGTCTAGTCCTAAAACAGTTCTTCCTTATACGGACTCCAAGTTGATTTCCTTGCAACTCTCCATCCCTAATCTTGGTTTTCCCTCTGGTCGTTCCAGACTTTGCTGGCTCCTCCCTCAAGAGCCCTTCCTTTATATCTGTGAAACAAAGGATTCTTTCCTGCCTGTTCTCTCTTGCCAGGCAGAGCAGCCCCCAATTACTTCGACCACTCATTAATTCACTGAATACTTGTTTCTTGCCAGCTGAGTGCCTTCTACTGTGCTAGGTGCTGGGATGCACCCACGAATAAAACGTAGCCCAGGAAACTGGAGGAATTTTTTTGTTTAAAGGAACACTAGTGGGAAAAATAGAAACATGCCAGATAATTAGAATATGATACGGTAAGAGGCATAAAAGAGATACAATTTCTATTGCTTATTGAGAGTTTATCATGTCCCAGTGCCCAGGGTGCTGTGTACAAATTATTTCACCTAGAACTCACGACAACCCTGTGATGTGGGTGTCATCCTCAACTTGTAGATAAAGTCAAGTGACCTGCCCAGCTTCACAAGGCTGCTTAAGGTGGCTGCCAAGCTTACGTTGAAGAGCAGATTCAGGATTTCAAACCGCTGAGACAAATGCAAAGTCTCACCTTCAAGGTCACAGATTAAGAGCTAGGATTTGAACTCAGACCATCTTGCTGCAGAGCCCACTTGTTTGGCCACAGTGTCATTCTGCATTCCTGGGGGGCCGTGGGGACACCGAGGAAGCAGGACATAGGAGCGTCCTCAGCAAGGCTACTGCCTTGGACCTGCACAGAAGAGATGATTTGAGAGCCTCACCTGGCAGGGAGCTGGATGCTAGCACTGACCTAGTTCTGACCGTGCTGCGGCTCTGGGCATAGGCAATGCAGTTTCCCATTTCTGACACCTTTCAGCTTCTCTCCATGCTGTGATGGGAGGTAGAGTGCCAAGGCGAGACCACCCCATGCACCTCTGACAATGGTCTATTCTTGGAGGAATCACCTTTCAAAGCCATTCTGGGAACTACTGAATTAAATTCCACCACCGGGAGGCCGGCATTTGTCCTGGAGAAGATGGGCGGAGCTTTTCTCCATCACCTGGCGGCCTCCTTCAGACTCTTCGGGGAGACGGGGATGCCCTGGGCGCATGTGTCTGCTTATTATTTTATTCTGGATGGTAGCATGACCCGGACTGAGTGTGACACGCAGTAGCAATTACTATTATCATTATTATTTTCAGTTGTGCACCATCGATAGCATGGGGTGTTGTCAGAGAGCAGAATTAGAATTAGGCTTTTTGCCCAGTGAATTCTCAATTTAAATTAAACAGAGATTGCTCATCGACAGGAGGTTAGGATGGTGGTGCTGAGGGTGCGTTGGGCACAGGAAAATACAACTCATTTGTTTCTCTGTGTTTTATGTGGGAGGGACAGATATTGACACTTTTATTTCTTCCCCCTGATTTGGATGATATTTCTTTTTAAATAAAAACCTATGACTATGATGATGATATAATGCAAAATTGGGACCTCTCAGGAAACATTTTTGCATTGATCGATAATCTCAGAACTCTGGAGAAACTAAAATTTATTAAATCTGAATTCAATCTACAAGAGACGGGGGGGGGGGGAGGGGGAGGGGGGAAATGATGCGATGGCCTCGGGGAAGCGTGGAGTGACCAGAGTGAGTGACTTCGCTGCTCTGATTCTCCTTGTTTGCTCCTGGGCAAGTCCCTATTTTCTGTGTGTCCTGATTTATTTGTCAATAAAGATGTTCCCGTCTCCCTCTGTCCCATGTCTCCTCTGTGTGAACTGCTGACTCCCTCTAAAGCACCAGTTTTAGAGACATCTTCTCAAATTAGCAATTTCATCCATGCTACCCCCTTTCTAGAATTCTTCACCACTTCCCCACTGGGCTGCCCCCTCAGAACTAAACCCTCTGCCAGGTTTCCCAAGCTTTTAGGAATCTGCTTCCCTCCTGTCCTTTTGGCCTCACATCTTACTCCTTGGTCTCACACATCGTCTTTTCTCATTAGCCCATAAACTCCTCTGCTTCCTTCTGCTCTGGGGTTGTGGTTATGTTTCTTCCCTTGGTGCAACGATCTCCCTTGCTCTCCATGCGTGTCCACCACCCGCTGTCCTGGCTGGTCATCGTCGCCTGCTGGAGGCCTTTCCTGGTGGTGTCCTCCCGCGTCCTCCCCTCCTGGAGCACCTCTGGCACTGATGGTGTGTTACTATGGGTGTATGTCCCCCCAGAATTTGTATGTTAAAGCCCTGTATTAGGGTTCTCCAGAGAAACAGAACCAATTTTATACACACACACACACACACACACACACATGCACACACACACATGCATAGCCAATAGGATATATATAGACATAGATGTAGACATATAGATATATATATAGCCAGCAGGATATTTATAGATACAGATATATAAGAGGGGATTTTGTACGGGAATTGGCTCACATAATTATGGGGGCTAAGAGGTCCCACGATCTGCCATCTGCAAGCTGGAGAACTGGGAAAACCAGTGGTGCAATCCATTCTGGGTCCCAAGGCCTGAGAATTAAAGGAGCCGATGATGTAAGTCCTAGAATCCTAAGGTCTGAGAACTAGAAGCTTCGATGTCCAAGGGCAGGAGAAGATGGATGTCCCAGTTCAAAAGGAAGAGAGAGCAAACTTGCTACTTCTCTGCCTTTTTGTTTATTCAGGCCCTCACTGGGTAATGCCAGCCCACACCAGTGAGGGTGGTTCTGTACTCAGTCTACCGATTCAAATGCTACTCTCTTCCAAGAATGCCCTTACAGACACACCCAGAAGTATTTTTACCACTTATCAGTCAAGTTGACACATACAATTAACCATCAAAATCCTAACCCCCCAGTACCTCGGAATGTGACTGTGTTTGGAGGTAGGGCCTTTAGAGATGTGATGAAGTTAAAACTAGACTTCAGGGCCCTAATCCAATCTGACTGGTGTCTTTATAAGGAGAGGACATTTGGACATAAAAAGAGACAATAGGGTTACATACACATATCTTACCAGCAGGAGAAGAGAATGCTTGTTTATCTACATCATTGCCACTATTAGGCTTTAACATTTGTTTTTGTTTTAATTTTGCCAATCCAATAGGGGAAAAATATTTCTGTGTTTTGATTTGCATTTATTGATTAATAAGGTTAAGTATTATTTCAAAAGTTTGTTTACTATTCATATTTTTCTTTTTATGAACTCTTTTTCTTATGCTTTGTTCATTTTTATGTTGCTTAACTTTTTATTGTGGACTGAATGATATTTATAAATTAAATTATCTTTTGTCATATGTTACGAAGATTTTTCCAGTTTGTGATTTGCCCTCTTAACATGGCTTATGACTTTTTGTTTTGTTATATTGATTTTTCTTTTTTAAATGTGGTTAAATTGATTACCCTTTTCTTTTGTGGCTACTGAGCTTATGGTTTTAAAAATCTTATTGAGGTTTCTAGATTGGTAGGTTAGAAACATTTTTATGAGGACATCATCCTTGTGTTTTATAAAATTTTCCATAATATCCTTGTGAACAAATTGGAGACATGAGGGTGGATGATGATATACATCAAAGTGCCTTTAGAGTTTACTCAGTGAATGCACAGGAAGCAAACTGATTAATGGATCTTTGTCAAACTGGATTCCCTTAGCCTTGATGAAGATAAAAGATATAATTCTCCTGTTTTCAGATGGCAGAAAGGCCAAGGTGGCTAATTTAATTCTATGGTTAACAGAATCAAAATTCAAGAAGATCCTGACAGTCCAGAACGCTGAGTTTAACACATTCACTGCCATGAGAGTTTTATTTAACTCACTCTAGTTTTGACCCTGGGGCTGTGTGAAGCATATATAAAATCTTACTTGTTGATGTTCTTATTGTTACAATTAATATTGGCATTTTAATTCTAAAAACGTGGATTCAATGAATAAAAGTCAATAAATTTCGTTTTTCTGTTTCTGTTTACCTTTAAATTACAATTACAAGTTAAATTACAAGTTTTTATTCTATTTTCGTAATAAAACACTGTGGCCCCAAGGAAAAATTTCTGTGTGTGTGTGTGTGTGTGGCAGTCAATGTGTTAAAACCAACAAGTCAAATTTAAAAGAGATAAATCAAAGATTTGTCTCTTTTAAAAGTTCAAGTATACAAGGAAAGATGGGAGGTCTTGGGACACGAGATATTCATATAAATAACCACAACAAAATCTTAGCTTATTGTGAATTAATGGTATGGTAGGATTACCAAGAAAGCAAGCATGGTCTTGGGTTCTTTCTGTGCTACTCAAAAACATGAAATAATTTTTAAAATTTTGAAATAATTATAGATTTACAGAGATCTGCAAAAAGAATACAGAGAGGTCCTATGTACCTTTTCATCTAGATTTCTCAGAGGTAACATCCTGTATAATTACAGTACAATGAAAAACCAGAAAATTGGTATTTATATACTCATTTGTGTGTCTGTGTATAGTTCCCTGCAATTTTATCACATGTATTGATTCATGTATTCTTAATAGTTTTTAACTGGTAAGTAAAGTAAGAGTAGGCTTATCTGTAGAAAACAAATTCATCTATGTATTTCAGAAAAATGAAGCCTAGAATTTTACATAAGTGACAGATACCAGATACAAGTGGAGATGTGGGATGAACTTGTGCAAAGTCCTCCCACTGTGCCTTGATCGTGCTGTATTTGCATTATCTCATTTAGTTCCCAGGACTATGTTTAAGCTGTAGAGGGACAAATTGTGGAACTGAAACGAAATGGGACTTTTAGCATTGGTTTTCCAAGGTACTTTGAAGGCCTGTCATACAACAAAGGGTTATACCGTGTCATGCCAGTATAAGTTGGCAGTTCCGAAAAAGTGGACTTTGACTCAAGGAAACTTTTTTTAGCAAGGAGAGCTATAAAACTGTGGAATTTGGCAGCCCTGAAAGCAAAAGCAGGAATGATTCAAACAGAGGCACAGTGACCACATTTCAAGAGGGGCTTAGAGGGGATTCTTAAACTAATTAAAGGTTGTATTAGAAGACTCAAAAACTCTGGGATTCTGTATTGATAAATAGCACAAAGGAGCTGGAAAATTTGAGAGGATGGGCTTTTCTCTGGATCCTTAATTCGGGAAGGAAAAAGAAGGGGAGGGAAGGAGGAGAGAAAAGACTAAGGAGGACAGAGGAGGGGATGGTCCTGGTGGCACATATGTAGTATTGAAACGACCAAAACCAGTTACATGCTTTAAATGTTTTCTCTCTGGAACCTTTCCCAACAACTTTATAAAGAGCAGAGATTGTATTCAGCTATGTTGCCTATTAATTATGAAGATAAATACAGAATTTTCATAGGTATTTTTCTTACTCTTTGTCACTCTCTCTTCTTTGCCTTTCTCTCTCCTAAGTTAATAATACATATTTTACCCTGGAGAGGACTATATCTAGAGGGCTCCTGACACTGTTGTGACTGCTTTTTCTAATCTAACTTGAACAGACCTAGGTTCTTTGCTGGAGAGTCTGCATGTGTGTTTATGTGACATACGTTTGTCGATGATCAAAATCTAAGGAAACTGGGATTACAGAGAAATGACTATCGTCATTCTTGGAGGTCTGGTGTAATTAGAGCTTGTGTAAGAGTGGATGCCTCTCTCATGGAGTGGTAAAAGAGAACATCTGCTCTAAAAGTAACTTGAGGGAAAGAACAGTTGTCAGGTGTATCATTTTGAATTTCATTTAATTGACTATATTATAAAAGACCACCCAAATACAGAGATTTAAACAAATGGAGATTTATTTCTTTTTCACATAACAAGAAGCTGAGAGGCAGCAACTGCCAGCTTTAAGTTCAGTAGCTCAGTGATGTTAAGGCTCATGTCTCTTCTATTTTCCTACGGTTGCAAGACAGCTGCTGCAGCTCCAGTCACCGCATCAGTATTCCAGGAAGGGAGAAGGGAGAAAGGAAGAGGGAAGAAGGGGAAAAGGAGAAGGAGAAAGAGTAACGGTTCATATCAACTTTTATCAGAGAGTGCGAATGCCTTCCTAGAGCTTCCTAGCAGACTTCCCCTCATGTCTCATTGGCCAGAATTTTCCCTCTACCTATTAATGGGATACACTATTTGACTGAGACATTTGTACAATCTTTAATAATATGAGAGGAACCAAGACAGGGGAACAGAGAGTTTTCTGTAACTTGCAAATGGTTTAAAGGCATTGATCTGTGAGGCTGGACTATGGGTATCAGAGATTTAACTTGACATTTATTTGTAGAGTCCCCTTGTATACTCACATATGCCTGGGATTAAGAGAAGAGAGGTTGGGGGATAAGGACTTTGGTAACGCTCCACTGAAATGAAATTATTTGCCGTATAGGATATGAAATTGGTCATAAAAAAACTCTCCTTGTGGTTTTGCTGCAGCCATTCTCTGGGGAAAAAAATCAATTTATGAGCAATTTCTTCATAGTCTCTCTATTTTTTTTATTGTAAACATGGTGAGATGATGTTCTTGGATGTTGCATTGTGGAGTCAAAGTGGGTTTAAGGAGATCTTCACTCTCCATTTGGGAGTTTTATTTTGGTAATTGAGACCAGAGCTTGACTCCTTGTGTCCACAATGCTACTAAATTAAATTAAGGATTTCATGGAAAGGATAATGAAAGCCCAAATTCTGTTATTATGCTATTTACTTAATATGTATGAGTATGCAGGTCTTTTAAGTGGTAATATAAAACAGGCCTTGCATTCTTAGGCTCCAAATGCTGGTTTTAGAAAATGTGTTTAGCAACATAAGTCTGATTGTCCCATAAGCCAACTTTGTGCATCCGGCAAAGGAGGTTTGAATTAGCTCCTTTTTATAAATGAGGCAACTAAAGGACAGGGGAGTTAAGGAACTTGCCTGAAGTTTCCCAAATATAGCTGGGATTCGAAGTGCATCTTCTCTGATCTGACGTCCGTAGGCCTTCCTCTTCCTCTGTTAGGAGGATGCCCTAAACTACTGACAATCTCCACAAAGTGAGTAAAACAAGGTATATCCAAGTCCACAAATGAGGCTCAGATTGAAAGACTGTTCTGTAGGGCAGAGGTCACAGTGGTTTGGCATTAGTACTGTGTCCCTCTGATTTAGTATAGGTGGGAGATACAGTGATTTAGATGAGAATTCATGAGATTGGTCTCCATAGCAACTGAGGATCTTTGCTGTGGGTCTGGGTGCTGTCTGTTATTGCTTCCCAACGCAAAGGGGACACTGGCCTCAGATGTTTGTCCTTCTAGATGTCCACCTGGTCCTGGGCTGGTGCCCCTGTGGACTCTTGGCAAGCTTTTGCACCACAGCCACCAACCACTACGTACCTGGCCCCTCGGCGTGCACAGACCCGCCAGCTGGCGTTACCCAGGGAGGACACAGCCTCGTTCCTCTTTAGCTCCCCAACCCTGGAGGGGAGATTGAACATTTCTAAAAGAGCTTTTAACTAAGGGGGTGATTAAAAAAACATGAAGAGGTATAAAAATCAAGGTGCATTGAGTGGACATATTTCTGGTCACCGATGAGCTCAGTCGGCACATCTCATTTTTCTTCCTGTCCATCCTGTCTAAGGGACCCTGCTCTGAAGTCTATCCTTGGAAGTTTCCCCTTTTTCTTCTCTCTTGTGGCTCCTGTCCCCTCTAGTGAGGAGGAAGGAATTATAGATGGGCTGGATAAACATGTGCCAGAGCAAGGCTGTGAGCATGCACTTCACATTCAAAGGCTTTTCTTTACGGATGGCAAAGACTGGTTTCCCCAGATTTTTTTAATGTTGTGACTTTGGATGGATACTAATAGTACTGGTGAAAATACAGATAAAGTAAACACTTTCATTTACCTTCTTGTTTTCATCTCCAACTCGCCAGTGTCAGGTTTGACACTCTGCAAGACAAACCAGGGTTTATTTACATACGCACATATCCACCTATATAACTCCACATCCACATGTATACACATTTGATACACACCACACATGCACATCTCTGAGTTTGGGATATAACGCTGTTGAGAGTGCTGGAGTAATGGATTGCACTTAACTGTATCCATTTGTTTTCAAGCTTCCCCTCTTCCTCTAAGTAATTTAGCCGTACCTCTCATACACCATCATACACCATCAGAATGGACATGCTCTTGGACAGGGTAAATCCTCCTTGGGAAATTATATGAAGGAAATCATTTAAAAGAAAGAGAAGGTTATAAAATACATTGATGTATTTTTTTTTTTTTTTTTTACCATATAGGGGTGTAGTAATTTATAGTTTACAAGGCCTTTTAACACATATTATCTCATTTCCTCTTTGCAACAACCCTCCGGGATAGGTTGGCCTTATTGTTCCTTCTTACTTTATAAATGAGGAAATAGGCCTGGAGAGATTGTGTGATTTCTTTAAGGTTGCAGAGTTAAGTGAGTGGTAGAGTTTGGAAAGTTTTGCTTAGTTGGGAAAACAAGGAAACTCAACCAAGAGATAGGACACTTAAAAAAAATCCATAAAAAAGCATTTAAAAGTGTATATGCTTTAAAAGAGAAATGGAAGATTCAGGTCTTCATGTCCAAGTTTGGTGTGGCTTTGCCACACAATCACCATTCCCCAGTGGAGGAACTTTTTATTAACCTATGGTGTGCCAACTTAATGAACATCATGGAGTCATTACGTACTACAATGTTACAGAGACTGTGAAACAGAATGGAAGACTGTTCATGGAATAATTTAAGTTACAATATAAAAAAAAAGTTGTGTCTATAGTATAATTATAAATGTGTAATGTATGTATATTTAAGGATAAAGATTGGAAGGGAACATAGAAAAGTAAAAACAGTTATATTAAGGGGATTGGAACTCAATTTTCATAATTTTTTCCCTTAATATAGATAGAATTAACAGTAAATTAAAAATTTAAAAACTAATAAAAACAAACATTTATTGAGCACAAGTACTGTGCTAAGTTCTTTTCATGCCTAATTCCATTTAATCATAACTCCATGGGGTAGATAATATAATTTCTGCTTTGTAGATCAGAACCTCACGTCTTAGAATGGTTAAATAACTTCTCCAAGGTTATAATGCTAGCAATCAAGACAGGGAGGACTTGGGTTTTTGTTCTGCTTCCTTCTACCCCAGAAACCAACAATCCTTCAATGTGTGTCCTGTAAAGGAGGCAATATGTCATTAAGGTGTCCAATCATCTTAAATTCTGTGTTTACACAGGCTCTTTTCTTTCCTGATCATGGAAGAACTTTAGGTGATTGACAGACATTAGCCATTCACCAGAGAGTATAATTACTTAGAATTCTTTGTGGACCACCAATATGCCCTGAACTGCACTGAAGAAGTAGAGATGTACAACCTACTTTGCAAAACAAAAGTCTGGAATAGCAGAGGCTGCTCTGAGGGATGGATCTGAGTGTTCTGCCAATACCTGGTCCTCTACAGGTTTAATGACAGCATTGACCAGAATTTAGCTCACTCAGAGGGGTGGGGGACCTGTGGCCTCAAGGCCACACGTGGACCTCTAGATCCCCAAGTAGAGCCTCTCAACTGAATCCAAACTTCACAGAACAGATCCCTTTATTAAATTGTAAAAATTTGGATTCTGTCAAAAGGCAGCACTCAAGGATCCAGAAGGCCACATGTGGCCCCGAGGCCGCAGGTTCCCCACCCCTTTTGCAGAAGGGGGAACTGCGTCTCATATTCCAAGGAACAGTGCTCGCCCCAGGCCTTTTCTTAAATCTCCAGGAAGGAAGCCAATATTGTGTTGCTCATGATCTGAATTGGTAGAATAAATGCTTCAGTTCTGTATGTCACTTTGTTCAAGCTTTAAGTCTTTTTGCTGTGAAGGAAAATTGTCCTCTCCCCGCAAAAGGAAGCAGCTTGAGTTTCTTGGTTCTAATGAGGCCGGGATTTTTCCAGGGGTATGGACTTCTTCCCTGAGACCCGACTAATGAGCCCATTGTAGAAATTCCTTCTTGCTGCAGGTTACGGTGTAGCTGGTCTGTGGGACAGACTGCTCTTTGAAGGAGAGATTTACAGGAGCCTTTGGAGAATGGAAAGCCAAGCTCTGTTTTCACACGGCCGCCATGAAAGAGCTGGCTCCCAGGTACCTCTCCTTTGCTGGATGGGGTTTTTACTCTGTGGGTTTCAGCTCCTTTACTCCTTCCCTTTCTCATCTCCTCTGTCAAAGCATGTGCACTTTGCTGTGGATCTTTTTGATTAACGTCCTCTCTTTCTTGGTTGGGTTTCCCCACTTTCTAAACTAAGCAAAATAGAAATCACGCCGCTCTGCCCTTTCCTCCCCCACTTCCATTTACTACTCTGAGTTATTTTAAATCTTGGAGTGTGTTCTTATTTCAGGGCTTTTATTCTTTGGTGTGAAAGTGGGCCCAGTACTAATTCCCCTTAGTGCCATGCATAGCATTCCTCCTCTTCAAAGCACTTCAGGAAGATTAACTAATTATTGCTCTCAAAACTCCTTGTCCTGTGGGGACAATTAGTAGTCAGCCAACAATAGGAAGGAGAACAAGAATGATTCTCACTCTTTTCATAAATGTCTTCAAGCCTCAAAGCGTATTTCCTGCCATCAGCTAGAACAGAGAATAGGAGAGAAAGAGGGGAGAGGAGAGAGTTTGAGAGGAAATCCCTCTGCCTCCTTTGTGAAATTCTCCAGCAAGGACTTTGGTGTAGGTTCTTTAGGGGATAAATTATGTGGAGCCCGCTTTGTCTAAGGACATGAATATGAGCTTAATTCTAATCCTGATTTTCCTTCTGATTTAGAATCACAGAATGTTAGGGGATTCAGATCTTAGAGATAGAGTAAGCCAAGCCCTTGACTTTACAGATGTGAAGACTAAGGCAGAGGAAGGTGAGATTATCTCAAGATCACTCAGGGCTGGATTGGTTTGTTCCTTGACCTGCCCTTGGCCTCTCTGTTAGAGGAGATCTCTGCTCACCTTGAAGGTCTTGTGAGAATGGATTAGTTATATTGCTGGCCAGTGCTAGGCTTAGATATTGGGTGACGCTCAGTGCCTGCATGAGGTTCCTGAGCGAAGCAGACGTTACTTGCTGTAGCCAGCCCAGCTGGTGTGCCAGAGAAAGACAGAAGAACCACTGTTGTGCAAAAATGCTCCCTTAGCACATTTGGAAAAACTGAGATATAGAATAATCATCTATTTTCAAAGTAAGTCAACGCGTATTTGATTTACACAAATACTCCATTATGGTGTTCACCGTAGCAAATTCTGTAATTGTAAGTTTTACGGCAACTCCCATTACTAAACCATTTTCATCCCTCTCTTAGCTGTCTGGAAAACTGTAAATTGGGTGGAAATTTTTGTGGCTAGGTCCTGTCTGGTAGAGAATGGATGGCTTCAGGGAGCACAGGAAAGGAACAAAAATCTCATTAGCTGCCTCTGAGTTATTGTTGAACGGGAAGAAATTTGTGAGCATATTCCTTTTCCAGTTTGCAAAAGAATTGGATGTTTCTTTTGTCTGTACTGTAAAATTGTGAAAAAGGAGGCAGAAAGACCTTATTTTCAGTTATGCAGAACCACTAAGAATAGTTGAGGAAAAAAAATGCTTTACTGAGTCACCTCTAAGCATGCTGTGGACGAGGTCACTCATGATTTCAGCATCTGTCCTGTGAATGTTTAAGTTTTACGTTTTCCTCTGCTCTGTCTTGATTATTGTTTCCTTGGAGTCCTGGGTTCCTGAAGTTAGATAACGGATTTGAAACTGCAGCGTGGAAAAGAGAGGCTTGGCGTGCATCCTAGTTCGCGGTTGTGTCTGGGGTGCAGGGCCTCGCCTCAGGGGTGAAGTGGATGGAGTCAGTTTTGCACACGGTGGATACAATGCCACATACCGAGGAGCCTGGCAAACACGTTCTGAGGACCTATAGTTCTGGAACAGGATTCAGGACACTTAAAAAAATTATCCTCACCCTGTCTTGAAATGCATTAATAACTTTTGTTAATCATGGGCCGACTTCTACCTTCAAGTCAGTCACGTGATTGTCTTCCCTGCACGTTATGCTTTTGACTCTGAGCCCGCTGCCCCCATCTTTCCATGGATCCGGGGTCTAGTCATCTTTCAAGGATGACCCCAGTTTCTTAGCTTCCTCTACTCCCGCCCCCGCCCCCCCGCCGTTATCTCAGACCATAAGGAAGTCTTCATTCTCAAAATTCAGAGAGCATTTATTTGTCATACTACTAGATGGAGATACTTGCTTTTAAATGTTTTATTAATATATGGTTTGCAAATTGTTTCGTATACATTGCTTATCTCACTACCTAGAGTATAAGTGCCTTGGGAATAGGAACTGTCTTCTTTAATGTATCTGATTTTAGTACCTAGGGGAATTCTGGGACATAGTATGTACCTAATCAACAGTTGTTGAGTCATAATATAGTGTGTGGGGAGATGTCTTATTTCGTATATCAGCTATAATCTTTAAAGACAAATCTTGTAGCATTTATTTTTTTTTGTGCCTTACACTCACTTGATGCTTAATAAATATTTATTAAATGAATTATTTGTGAGCACCTGAGATTTTCAGAGATGCTGTTTGTCTTTAGTTTCCCCCCAAAACCTCTAGGTGCTGATCACCCTATTGGTGACTCCACTTCTGATGGAACGTTTTTACAGCTGCCACTAATTATTTGTAGCCTTAGTAGATATATGGGATTATTTCTGGATACTGTTGCCTTTCTTCTAGTAATTCCTCTTTGTAAAAATTGTTTCCAAGCCAAGTGCCCATTATGCATTTTTTTCATCCTTCAAACACACAGACATGAATGTAAACAATAGTATTACTGCCCTATCCTGCACCCCACTTCCTTGCGACATTACTTTCAGCATTAAACCTTGTTTGAAAATAAATAGGGATAAAAATATTGAGTAGAAGTATTCTGAAAGCACTGACCTATATAATCTGAAGTCTGAAATCTTCCTGTTGCCACTCCTTTCCAATGCTGTGGATCCACAGCTGTCCAACTGTCTGGTGCTGTCCAGTGGTCCCTTGGATTAGCCTTCTTCACCATGTGGTATCATGGACACTCTGCCTAAGGACCTCAAAAAAAAAAAAAAAGGCTCTGTTGGTGTAGTTAATCTTTCTTAAAAATTGATTTTCTTACCTTATAAAAAGTTCACAGGTATTATTTCCTAAAGTCATAATAAAGTTATTTTTGAGTCGGATTGTGTTATCATCCTATAAATATTCCTTCACTAATGAAATTATTAATATATTATAATTAATACATTATAATTTATATAATTTCTCAGATATATTAACTGTTTTGAAATATGCAAATAGGAAAGACTATTTTGTTTACCTCTTCATTTAACAAACACTCAACACCTACTCTGTGATGTTTAGTGAAAAACTCAAAAAAGGATGTATCCTGTCCCTGCTTTCTAGAGGTTTGCCATCTAGAAGTTGACCAGAATAGCATCTGAGTTGAGCAACTGAGAACTGAATCAGAGGCAGAGGCTGCACATCTAGAGTTTGGGGTCTCAGAGAAAAGAAGCATTTATGTATGGTTGGGAGTAATCTGAAAGCCTTTCAGAAGAGGAAGCTTTTAAATGAAGCCATGATGGTTGAGTAGATGAAGAAACAGGTGAAGTGAGATGCAGGGAAGACGACTGTAGGCCAAGGAAAGAGCTGGAACAGAGACGGACGGATAAAAGTTCATGAGTAGTTTAGGGAGGAGCAGGGCAGTAGGTCTGCAGGTTGTTGGGGGCTGCTCTGTGCGTGTGTGAGGGATAACAAAACAAAACAGAACAAACCAACACACAAAGACACTTTCTAAACTAAGGAGCAGTACTTGTTCCTTTATTTTATTTCTTGTGGCTGAAATTATTAATGTGGACAATATAATTAGCATTGTTCCTATGGATGGACCGAAAATGCTGATGCCAATGCCAAGGGGACTAAAAGGTGTTCTGAAAAGATAGCAGTAGATGTGGAGTTATCAAATCATCCGCAGTGGCTCCTCAATCACGTGCAGGAGACTGGGCTGCAGAGAGTTTTCCTTCACGGACAGAGAAGAGTCTCCACAGAATTGCAAAAATAGCAAAAACTTGAAGTCAGGGGTCCTGAGGTCTAAATTTGCTGTGCGACCCAGGGGAAATTGTTTGATCTTTCTAGGTCGTAACATTCTCGTTTGAGAAATAACATGGTTGGATAAGAACGCCTTGAGGGTTTATTGGGCTCATCCTAAGGCTCTCCAGGCTGGGGTTTTTCAAGCTTCCTTGCATATCTGCTTCATTCGGGAGCCTCAGGCCCTGAGAGAGTGTTGGGCGGTAACTGCCCTTTTCACTAAGCCTCTCAGGCTCTCCCTGCGGCCCCTGAGGATTCTTCTGAGGGCGTTCTTTTCCATGCTGTGAAAATCTGCCAAGTCTTTCCACACTGGTCCAGTCTGCACTTGTCTTGCCCTTTTCAACTCTAGAGTATTGATTCCTGGAGGATGGAGACTTATTTTTAAACTTTTCTTGTTTTTCTGTACTGAGTCTCATGGAGTGTCAGACTAGCACTGTCCCACTGAAAGGACATGCATACAAATGAATAAGTACCTGGCAGTTTATTGATTGATTAAATGGACACTTAATATTTTTTCACACCCAAAGACCTAAATATTTACTGATTTTCTACTACTATCCCATTTAATGAAAATTTTCCAAGATCTTTGAAGGAATATAAACTCGTCGAAGGGCATAAGTCATTGTCAACTTATTGAACATCTACAAAGCTAAGGATGGTTTGTAAAATCCTAGTTCCAGTGACTTCTTGGTGAGCTAGTCATGGATAATGTGCATGTTCAGTTGATGTCTAAAACCTTCAGAACGGAGTGGCTTTGTTTCCAGTTTCTTTCTCCTTCTATTTCTCTTTCCCTCAGCCTCACTTGGCTTTTCTAATTTTTGCCCATTTCTTTCCTTTCCCACATTTCCCCAATTTCCTACTCTTTGATCAATTTATTTCCCTCAGCCTTTTACAGGTATCTTTTTAAAGAGTTAATTATGCACCATGCACACATCATTATTTTATCTAGATCCTTAATCCTAACAACAATATCTTTATGGAAGAGGAAACCAAGGCTCATTGAGGCTTGGCCTTCTGGTCAAGATCACACAATAAGGGCAGAGGTCAGAGTGGAACCCAGGTCAGTCTCATGTATCAAAATCCAGCATATACATTTTCCTTCCAAAGCAATTTCCTGTTAATAATTAAGTGTGTCTGAAACTCTTCAGATAACCTCTGGAAAGGTAAGATGGCTACATCTTCTTTTATAACAGATACAATTATTTGAGAAACAAATAGCTAAAACTTGCAAAATCTGCAGGAAAGAACTTCTGGGGCCTTTTGAGTTTTTTTGCCGAGTACCAACATCTCAAAGACAAAGAACAGCAATTATAATAAAAGAGACTAGGAAGTAAGAGGAATAAACAATGTAGTGATTGCTCTGGAAAAACCATAGCTATTTCCATTTTGATAATGACCTCAAATCTTCCCAGAGGGATTTGGAGCATGTATGTTATCTTAAAACATTTTTTGAACTTTGGCATTTTCATTGCTTTTACAAGGGCAGCTATAATGAAGGGAAGACTCTCTTTAGCTGCAATGAGAGGACTAATTAAAATGTATTTACCTGCTGACATTCCAAACTGCTTCTTGATTGGAAACAAAGGAGTGAACCAGCTCTGGTGTTTATGTGTAAGGAGTTTTCTTTTTTTTAAGTTTTTTTTGAATGCTTCTTGGAATGTTATACTTTTGATTTTCTTAGTTTAGATGAAGTTGACAATAATAATGTAAATTCAGAATGAAATATAATTCCTATTGCCATTTTAATTTTATAATATTTACCTACCAAGTAATGGTTGAAAATTAATTTTGGAATAATACCCATCTTAAATTAGGTATTGAATCAGGCTGGAGTTGACCTTAATAACGTGATTAGGACAACCTAGGAAACTAATTCTGTGTCTTTTTCAGCTCTCCATATCTGGCAATAAAATTTCCCTTAAATCAGAGGAAAGAATTGACTTTTCAGTTCCCTTTAAAATTTAATCTATATGTGCACGTAAGTGTTGATTGGTTAATACCAATTTGATGGTGAGTACATGTGGTGCTTGTTTTTCCATTCTTGTGGTACTTCATTTAGTAGAATGGGCTCTGGGTCTATCCAGGATAATACAAGAGGTGCTACATCACCATTTGTCTTTTGTGGCTGAGTAGAACTCCATGGTATACATACACCACATTTTATTAATCCATTCATGTATTGATGGGTACTTGGGTTGTTTCCACATCTTTGCAATTGTGAATTGTACTGCTGTAAACATCATTCCCTTGCTTTTATTATCATTACACTGCTTGGGTAGGTGTTATTAAAAGATACATTATTCAGTTTTGAAACATGTAGTAGCAAGAATAAATGCAGTTATGCAAGGAAAAGGCAGATGGATGTTCTCAGCAGAAGATAGACTGAACAGTCTTAGATTCCCTGACACTTTGGGAGTTGACAGGTACTGCTTTTGAGAGAGTCAATGAGCAAAGCCATAAGAGATTTCTGGAAACGGGCTCACTCTAGTTTGGGTATTTGGCAGGGCTCTCGTGTGGGCCAGGTACTATATGTCCAGCATGATTAAATTAGGACTGTGATGGGTGAAGGGGCTATGAAATAAGGAGGGTTAGTTCCCAAAATACCTAACTAGAGCAACCTCTCCCCTTTAAAATAGAGTTTTGTTCTCACAGCTCAGAACTTGGAGGTCAGGAGACCACCTGCCTCAAGTCCCAAGCTTGGGACTTGATTTCTCTGTGAAGCTGCGGGTTTAGAGTAATCCAGGGCAGAAAGAAGGTTGCAAAGGAGCACTTAGTTACCCCCCTGAGCAGGCCTAAGCTGCTTATCTATGTTAGAAAATAGGAACTTTCAAAAGGAACAATTGTCTCTCTTTGGAGAAACTGTCAGTGGAAAAGCTTTTAAAAATAATTTCCTTGCGAACTGCATAATACTCTTATGCATAACTCTCTGCCACTGCTGTTTAGCAGCCTCTTCCATTTGTATGAGCTCTGGAATATGAAACATCTCTTGTGAAGACCCAGAAAATAGCTTGCTTATTACATTGTGCCCGTCAGCTGCATTGTGGGTGCCAGCCCGGTGCAGTGGCGCTGTGGCCAAGGCTGGCTCTGGGTGAAGTGTGTGTGCTGATGAGATCAGGCCCTTTAGAAGTCCTGGTGCCTGAGGGTTTAAACAGGAGCAGATGGGTTAGTAGGATCTTCATCTCCAGCAATCTGCCTGCCTTTCATGCCCAGGCCTCTGGGGGGAGAATAGTTTTGAAGGTCCTCTGGGCTGGGAAGAGCCTGCCTGGCAGGTTCCACTGGAGAGTAACGATGATCACGGAGACAACAGATCTCCCCATTTTGGCTGTTGTAATTGGCAGCAAGGGTGTGGCTGGAGGGTTCCAGAAAGATTCATCAGGTCCAAGGACCAACAGTAGGTTTGATCATTTGGCCAAATTCCCCCAAATTATGGTGAAAATAATAGCAGCCTACTGTTACTGAGCACTTACTGTATAAGCACACAGATGTATTGAGCCCTTTCTCTTTTTTTATACATTATCATATTGATTCTTATACCAAACCCTATTAGGTAGGTTTATTAGTCCCCACTTTAGAAATGAAAAGAGGTTAAATAACTTGCCTAGGACCACACAGCCTAGAAGTAGCAGGGCTGGCATTTGAACCTAGGTCAGTTGGCTTCAAAGTTTATGCCCTTTTCACTTTGCCAATGATTCCCTAGTTAGTGTGTACAAGAAAAGTCAGAGACCTGGTCCCTATCCTTTTGGGATTCTGATTTATTAGGTATGAAGTGGGGCTGCATTTATAATGTATGTTTTAAACACCCTCCACAGGTAATTTTGATGCAGGTGGTTGAAGTACAGTCTTAGTCCTTTTGTGCTACAACAACAAAATATATACTGGATAATTTGTAAACAATAAAAATTTATTTTTCATGTTTCTGGAGGCTGGGAAGTTCAAGATCAATAGGCTGGGATGTTCTGTGTCTGATGAGGACTATTCTCTGCTTCCAAGATGATGCCTTGTTGCTGCATCCTCCAAAGGGGATGAATGCTGGTACCTCACATGGTGGAAGGGACAGAAGGGCAGAAAAGAGACAGTGAGAGCAAGTGAGCTCCCTTCAACCTTGAGCCTTTTTATTAGGGTGCTAATGCATTCATGAGGATGGAGCCCTTATGACTTAGTTACCTCCCAAAAGCCACACCTCTTAATACTGTTGCATTGGGGATTAAATTTCAATAAGAATTTTGGAGGGGACTCCACCACTCAAACCATAGCTAGAGATTAAGTGTTTATGTCCCCTCAAAATTCATATGTTAAAACCCAATCCCCAATGTGATGATATTAGGAGGTGGGGACTTTGGGAGATAGGTCATGAGGGTGAAATCGTCATGAAAGAGACCCCAGATTAATTTAATTAGACTAATGGTGGAATTAGTGCCCTTATGAAAGAGAACCCAGATAGCTCTCTCACCCCTTCTGCCTTATGCCAACGTAGTGAGAAGATGGCCATCTATGAGCCAAGATGCCCTCATCAGATACTGCTGGTGCCTGATCTTGGACTTCCCAGCCTCCAGAACTATGAGAAATAAATTTGTTGTTTATAAGCTACTGTAGCCACTATGGTATTCTGTTACAGCAGCCTGAATGGACGAAGACAACCATACCTTGAGAAACGCTGGAATGTGGCTATCCCAGTGGCCAAGCCGTTTTCAGGGCATCTGTAGCCATGCAGGAGTAGAGAAGCCATCAGACAGTGGATGTTAATTTACATCATTTAACTTCTTTGTCTAGCAGATCCATGAGAAGTGGACTTCAGTGTCCTCAGTGGTTTGGGTTCCAGGGTTGGGTTGGCACAAACGTACGTCCCTAGCCTGGACCTCTGGGTCCGCTGAAGAGAAGCTTAGAGACCCAGGTGTTTTCTGCCACTTCTCTGCTGTTCACCCAGCAGAAGTTCTGGGTGGCAGCCAAAGAGATCAGGGTTTCTTTGGCCTTCCTGCACCCTATTTGTCTCAGCTTCACATTTGTGTATTATATTTGGTTGGAACTAAACTGATTTGGGGCAGGATACTTGACCCTATTTCTTGGTGACATGCTTCCAATGGCACATGCACCAACCCTTACTGAGGAGCCAGGGGGACAATTTCTACCTTAAAACAAAATCTTTGAGGATAGTACTAATCAACCCTTCTGGCTCTGGCCCAGAGTAAATTCTAAATAAACATCAACTGCATGATTTCTCTGTAAGAAATAATTTTAACAGGTAATAGTCTCCCTGGCTGTCACCCAAGCAGGTGGGAAAAGTCAAATTGGCAGGAGTCCCTATATCCCCTTCTTCTGTCCTCGTTTGCTTCATAGCACCAGCCCTTGTTTTATTCCCCAATGCTGAGGGTCCTCAGCTCATAGGGGACCCTCCTGGGATGAGGGAGATGAGGAAGGGAAGAGGTGCTCTCTCATGCAGCAGCCATATACTAGTTAAGAGGTTCTGGGGTTTCTTGGGTTGCATAACATAATTAGGAAAACTCTCCTCAAATTGAAACACTCAAATTCTGTCAGTTTTCTCCCTGGCATGTAAAAGATATGGCTGCGAAGCCACCTATTGAGAAGATCTGGGAGACTTAGAAAACTTCTAGTCAAAGCTGACGTGTGTCTAATTTGCAGAGGACCTTGAGGTCAAGAGATTTGTCAGCTAATTCAAGATGAAATGGCTATGATTTACTGTGCTCTCCCGGGGACATTCACATTTTACAGGCGAGGGCATGAGAAAGAGAGACAATACTCTAACAAAAGGATTTCAGGAGATGATGGCAAACAAGGTAGCTGGCAGCAAATAACTGGGGAATAAGGCATATGTTTGAGCCATTCAGATCAAAGACCTTGGCAGGAGCAGCCTATAATTTATCCTGTGTGGGCTGCAGATGTCCCCGGACTCTGGGCACAATTACGCCTTTCCAGAGTCTCCAGGTAAGGTTGGCACTTTGAATCTGAGCTGAGTCTGTGGACCCCAGCTGCAGTGGTCACCTCTGCAGCCATCTGCTAAGGGAGATTCCTGGATACACCGGAGTCTCCTCACCAGAATGGCTTCTCTGTGGCACTCAGGTGATATGGGTCCCCAGTTGGTCCCTCGGAGGTCATCTAAGCAATTCTCAATGCACTGGAGCAATGGTTCTCAACTGGGACCAATTTCCCCAGGAACCCCCACTGCCAAGAGAGCATTTGGCACTGTCTGGAGACATTTGTGGTTGTCATCACTGGAGAGGGAGGGGTGGTGTTGCTATTGGCATCTAGTGCGGAGAGGCCAGGGATGCTGCTACACGCCCTGCAGTGCCCAGGACAGTCCCCCACAGCAAAGGGTTATTCAATCCAAATGTCAGCAGTGCTCAAGTGGAGAAACGCTGCACCAGCAGAAGCCTGTTGGGAGCTGAGCACACATTTTATATACCTGGGCAGTGGGGACAGGAGAGTGGCCACATCAGGGCAGGTGTGGGATTCTGCCTCCTCACTCAGGGGCCTCAGGAGCAATTTGAGCTCTAGCTGTGATACATAAATCCAGTGCGGGGAAGCAGCCCTGCTTGCCATTTTTCCTTTAAGGATGATAATGGAAAACTGTGTTCCAGCCTGTCCCTTTCTGCTTTTCCCTAGGACCCCAGAAGGAGGGAACGTAGCCCTGCTGTCAGGCCTGAGTGTCCTGAACCAATTGGAAGGGCTGTGGACAGGCTGTGCATGGGCTGGGGGTGGCCCTCTTCTGTCCTTACATTTGTTCCTAGAGAGGGACCTCAGCCTGCAAGTTTCACAGGGGACAGAAAGGAGGCCAGGTCTGTTTCAGTTGTAATTGTGTTCACACCTTTGGGCACAAGGTTTGACACATACAGGCTGCTCATTCATTAACCGCTGGACAAATGAATGAAAGGATGCCTATGGAGCGTGAATAATTCTTAGATGTTTCTCACTGCAGACCCTAAGAGCAGCTCCTGGTCAAAGAGGAGACTCTCTGACGGAGGGAATAGGAGCAGGCTCTCGAGTCCCCTCCTGTCGAGGCCTGGGTCAGTGCCGTGCCCCTCACTTCATTCAAGGTAACATGGAGCTTCGCACAGGGGCTTTGTAGTCAGATGTTTCTGCAGCTGCATCCTGCTCCCTACTTCCAAACAGTTTAAGGTTGATTGAGCAGCTCACCCTCAGTGAGCTTCTGTTTCCCCACCTGTGACTTAGAAATCATAGCGGTTCTTTGCTTAGTTCTTAAAGTTTTAGAGGATTACATAAAATCATGTAGGGTGAGTGAATATGGCCAAGAGATTTTCCCAAGAAACCTGTAATTGGAAGGTCAGGTAGAAGGGTAAACAAGCAAAAATAGAACAGCGTAAGAATCACAGTAGAAAGATACATGAAATAATGTATAAAAACACTTAGTATAATGCCTAGAACTTGAAAAGGATTCAATAAATATTAGTTCCCTTCTTTCTGTGAAAAATACCATAAAATACGTGGGTAGAAGATGGCATGTGAGGACAGAGCCAGAGATTAGAGTGATGCATCTGCAAGACAAGGAATGCCAAGGATTCCTGGCAAACATCAGAAACTGAAAGAAGCAAGGAAAGATTCTCCCCTACAGGTTTCAGAGGCAACAGGGCCCTACTGACACCTGGATTTTAGACTGGAGCCTCCAGAACCATGGGAGGGTAGCTTTCTGTTCCTTTAAGCCAACCGGTTGGTGGTATTAACACTTTGCTATGGCAGCCCTTGGAAACTAACATGCCACCCTTCTCCCTTGGCCCAACCCTACACATCGCTTAAGGCTGGCTCAAACCCAGCTCCACCGACAAGACTTTCCCACTCGTCTGGTCACACCGACCTCTGTCTTCCTTCTTAGAATTCCAAGTGCACTTGAGGTCTGGCACAACCGTGCAAAATCCCAGCATGTAATTTCAATCTGTTTTATGATTTCCTTCAACTTGATTCAAGATTTGTCTTTACCTAAGGTGTCAGCACCAACCTTCCCGGATTCCTCACACTGCCTAAGGCAGTGCTTAGCAGCCAATAGCTCCTTGCTCACTACTTGCAGATATCTTGTTGGCAGTTGTGCAATACAGTTTAAACTTGATCCCCTCATCTGGGTCACTCGCAATGTGCTTTTCTGGGGCACCACTATCCTGCTGGGGTTTGAATACTGATGGGCTCTCTCGGCTCATTATGGAAAACTGTAAAATGTACAATACTCCAAAAAGTCATAATGTATCTTTTTAGATGAGAACAATTTTTTTTTTTACCATGAGAACAATTAAAATATAGGCATGCTCAACTTTAAGGAAACCCCCAATACCAAAGTACAGACACAACTGATTAAATGGTAGGGATGGGAAGAAAGAATCTTTTATTAACACAAGGATTTTAATAAATTTTCAATTGCCTTTTTCCTTAGTACATCCTTTTCTTTTAATTTCAGAACTTCCTTTTTTTAATAACTAAAAAATTGGATTTATGAAACTTTCTGGGTGCATGTACCCTGCTTAAAATGAGGGACACTTGTGCTGAGAATGAATAAAACTTAGAAAAAGGAAGAGGCAGAACCTTTGTAGAAAAGGGTTCCATAAATGAATACATGCTGGTCTGCGTATGTAATATCTTTGGAAATTTGTGCAAGAAAATGGTACTAGTGAGTGTGTCTGGAGAGGGGAACCAGAGAACTAGGGGTTGGCGGGAGATTTTTCCCTTTATACTATTTTGTATTGTGTAAATTTTTAAAAAAGCCATGTGTGCTTATGAGAGAGAAAGAAGAAGGCAGCAGGTAGGGAGGGAAGGAGGAGGGAAGGAAAGGAGGAAAGAAAGAAAGGTAGCTGAGATTGGAGAATGTTTAGAAAGCAAAGATAAGGTTCTTAAAAGGATGGATGGTCTAGGCTTGCATGTGGGGTGGAAGCCTCACTTGAATGCAGGCAGGGAGAAGTGCATGAGTATGTGCACATACAGGCACACACATGTATGTGTACACGCACACATGCACACGTGTGCACCTTTAATGATCGGTCTTCTGTGCTTCCAACAGCCATATTCTCATTGGGCTTTTCATGGAACAAGATGGTGTCACTCCTTGTGTCAACCCCAGCTGCTCAGGCGGGATTTCTCTGCGGGTCTAATTGGCCTGTGCCTGCATCCCAACCCCTCTTCACAGGGAACCTCAGTCACTGGGCTACTGTGAATGCCTCAGGCAACCTCTGGGGCCCTCTGCCCCTGTGAGAGTCTTCCCCGAGGCCTTTCCCCTGCCTAGACTCTCACACTATGCCTTTCTTTCTGTAATGCACTGCATGCAGCAGGTAATGGCCTGATGGCATTTTAGAGCTGAAGGGACACTGAAAACAATGGGTTTCAATCTTCTTGGGTCAGATAGGACACAGAGGGAGCTTACCTCAGGTCAAGTGCTCCAGAGAATTTACAAGCTAGTTACATCTCACAGCTGGGGCTAGGCTCCAGGGCTCCTAACGCTTACCCAGTGCTCTGTCCACAATATCACAGACTGTGTCACATGACACACCTCCGGCTGCATCAGAGTGATGGACAGAGCAGGGAACCTTGGTGGAAATGTTATGGACAAGCGTGTTTGTGATTCTGACAGCAGAAGAACTGAATTATTGACAAGACTCTCTTGAGAAGATCATTAACTTGAATGCGTTGGCTAACTCCCTTAAAGGAACAGTTTTAGGATGCCTCATGGATCAGTGGTTTGGATTTTAATACTCTCTGGATTGTTTCTGATTCTTCAAAGAGGACCAGCTTCCAATACAGTTTGCTATACATTTGCTACGTCCTATGATGGAGGTATTTTTCCCTATGGGGGACATTAGTACTAAACCAACATAGATGAGAGGTATAGGAGAATAAAGAGAGCTACCCTCCCAAGTTCACCTTTTAGTTTCTAAACCTGGATTTTTCTACTATGGGAGAAAGCACCACGTATTGACTGCTAGTCAAAGAATATTCCACATACTTTAGGATAGCACTTCATCCTTGAAAGGAATTATCTCCAAGATGGTGGTATGTTTCTTCTACAGGCTAATCGACTGTTTTTTAAGGTCAGCTGCTTCTGGAGATGAGGTATGTAAGATCAGTAAGTTCTTATGTGTACTGTAAATTAATTCCTTGGTCAGAAGCAATACTGTGGGATATAGTGAAGGTGAATTAGGTATTCAGTAAGTTCAGGGATGCTGGTGTTGGTAGAAGGGTAGTGAGCAGCGTATCCAAGTCCAGCATAAGTGTCTATTCCAGTGAGAATTCCTCTTCTAGACAGCAGAGGGGTTCAATGTACACAAACTGCCACCAGGTGGTAGTGTTGGCCACCTGGGTCATGGTACCATACTGGGGGCGCAATGTTTGTAGCTGCTGCTGGCAAACTGGGCACTCAAGATGGAAACACTGAAGTGAATTTATATTAGTGTTTCTATAACTTCTAAAACTCTTCTGATAAGGATAGTAATCTCATTATTACTGATTTTTGGATATATTCACCTTAGCTGGGGGCATAGCTCTGGTTTAGAATCATTGAATTTTTTATTAGTCTCTGTCTTTACCAGCCAGAATATTTTTGTGACTATTTATAGTTTCAAAACAGGCTCTTTGTTTTCAGTAGAAAATATTATATTAGTAAAATTGTTTTATCAATTGACAGAAGCCTTTCCCCACTTCTTGTATCCCCCACCGAGACTTTTTAATGCCCACAAAAGAGAGTATCTGGCTTCCGATTGTACCCTAGTATATTTAGTTTTGTTGGTTTTAAGTACTGCTTAAGTTATTGTTTATGGAGTTTTTAAAGAACTGTTGTCTTGATTTTCCATCTTTCTTCACATTACAAAAGGTAATAACGATGTTTCAATGATTTATAGGGATAATGAGACATAATATTTAAATTTAGGACTGTTCTGAAAAATCCAGTGTATATAATATAATCACTGTAAGCATGAACTTAGTTGTGTGACTTTGGGTAAGTCATTTTTGCTCTCTGGATCTCAGGTGCCTCAACTGTGATATGTGGAAGTTGGTCTATGCCAGTGGTTTCCAGCTCTAATAGATGGAATAACATTGTTAAGTAGCAAATATTTTGAATGTCTCCTTGATATGGTTGAGTATTTTCTTTGTTGTCCTGAAATAAAACTCATATATAAAGTAAACCACAAATACATATAATCTTTAAAAATTCACCCAATATCTTAAGTGTGATAGAAAAGAAAAATAGAAAGGAAGTACTTAATCATAAACTGGTATATTTTCAATATGTAAATGAATGGTCATTGGCTATATAAAAAACTAAATAATCACCTGTATAGATGTTTGCACCTATTTGGAGAATTACTGCAAATGCAACAGCTACAAATGCAGACAGATTAGGGTATGTTGAAAGGTGACTCAAATGCTGTGATAAGTGTTGCTGTTGATAAAGTTGTTTTGCAAAATGTTTAACATTTCTTTTTTTTTTTAATGTGACCTTATTGCTTTCTCAAGAAATTCTTTATCAAGAACATTCTTTACCAAGAAAATTTCTTGATAAAGTTCTAAAGTAATATCAAAGTGCAGTCTTCCTTGTATTTACATGGTAGTTGTATTCCTGACAACCATGCAACATTATTTTGTATTTTTGCGTATATTATTAATAGTTAGGGTCTATGTTTAGATAATTATAAATAATATTTTTTACCTATATGACATGGGGCTTAATTTTTTTATCCAATTTGATAATCTATCTTTTCATTAGGTTGTTTAGATCATTTATATTAAATGTTGTTATTGATACAGCTGGGCTTAAATTTACTATCTTGTTACATATTATCTGTTTTTCCCATTTGTTCCTTGTTCCTCTTTACTCTTTGTCTTTATTTGGACCTAAATGAATATAATTTATGGTTTCTTTTTGCCTCTTTTATTATCTTATTGGCTATACCTCCTTTATGCTTTTTAGGTAGCTTTAGGGCTTATGATATACATCTTTAACCTATCATACCCTACCTTCAAGTAATGTCGTGCTACTTTACATGTAGCATAACAACCTCATTGCAGCATCTTTTCATTTTCCCCTCCTGACCATTGTGCTATTATTGTCTCACATTTTATATATTCAAAACTCTGTACCACATTGCTTACTATTTTTGCTTTAAACAGTCAATTATCTTTTAAGGGGATTTTAAAAATAAGGAAAATAATCTATAAATATTTTATGATTTTTATTCCTTCTATATCTGCAGTTATATCCCTATTTTTTCCTACAGTTTGGTTATTTGTATCTTTTTTTAGTCTTTCCAGAATTTTGTCTGTGTTATTAGATTTTTCACAGAAAAAAAATCCCTTTTTAAATCAGCATCATTGTTTTTTGGTTTTCTTTCAATGTTTGTTCCTTCTCTGTTTTATTATTTCCAATCTTATTTTGTATTATATATACTTTATCACTCTTTATCAAACATTTATTTCACTGTTAGTTTTTCCTAAGTACTTTACAACTCCTTTACAACATCCCTTTTATTTAATGGTTTATCTAAAATAATAATTTTTTCCCATACATATGGAATAATCCAGCCATTTTTTGTTTTTGTTATTTGTTTCTAATTTTTTTTGGGGGGGGCAAAATGATCTGAGAACACAGTCTGTCTTATGATCATTTGGAATGAATTGAATTTTCCTTTGTTACTTAATACATATTTGATTTTTTAAGTCTATCATAGGTACTCTAAATAGAAGGATTACATTTTGTATTTTTGAAGGTTATTGTTTAAATATCTTCTCATGTGCATTTTTGTCTGCTTGATCTATCATTTTTGGACATGAGTGTGTGAAAATCTTTAACTGTAATGTATTTTAGCTTTAGCTATTTTCTTCTGTAATTTTATCCATTGTTGCATTATTCACCATAAAATTATATTATTGCCACATATCTTTCATGATTGCCATATCTTTTTTTTTTTTTTTTTTTTTTGAGACAGAGTCTCACTTTGTTGCCCGGGCTAGAGTGAGTGCCGTGGCGTCAGCCTAGCTCACAGCAACCTCAGACTCCTGGGCTCAAGCGATCCTACTGCCTCAGCCTCCCGAGTAGCTGGGACTACAGGCATGAGCCACCATGCCCGGCTAATTTTTTTGTATATATATTTTTAGTTGGCCAGATAATTTCTTTCTATTTTTAGTAGAGACGGGGTCTCACTCTTGCTCAGGCTGGTCTCGAACTCCTGACCTCGAGCGATCCACCCGCCTCGGCCTCCCAGAGCTAGGATTACAGGCGTGAGCCACTGCGCCCGGCCTATGATTGCCATATCTTCTTAAAATAGTTTTTTTCTTTCACTGTTTGAAAACTTGCTTTGAGTTATTTCAGTATTATTTTAAATATTGCCATTCAAGTGTTTTGGTATCTTGTTTGTTTCATATTTGTCTTGTGTATCTTCTAAAAAAATCCTTTCATTTTCAACATCTGTATGCTCCCCTTTATTGTCTTCTATAAATAATGCTGCTTTCTTTCAAAAAATCAATCTATCTCCTTATTTTAATCATTTAGTTAACTTTATTCTATTTATTATAATGACTAATGTATTAAGATTTATTTATGACATTTGTGAGCATGAGCATGTACATTTTCTATTTTTTTATGCTTACCTATTTTTTTTTCTATGCTTACTTATTTTTGTATTTCACTGTCATCTATTGGAAGGAATAAGGATTTTTGTTAGTCTTTTCTTTTTTCTACTGGTGAGAAAAATATTTTCTATTTTTGTATTTTCTGCTAGTTATTGCTACTCACTAACAGTCATTCATACACTCATTTTCCCCTATCAATGTCTCAGGCTTATCACTAACAATGTCTTCACCCCAGACAGAATAAGAACTTTACTGAACTTCCAGTTCTTTTTCTTTTCTCTTCCCCAGATTTCTTATGAGCATTCTCTGGGGTCTTATTTCTAGGTGGTTATCAATAGATATATTTTTGTAGTTATTTTCTCAGACACTTCTTTTCTTTTTGTTTATGTTTCATTTGTTTCATGTTTCTTTTTCTTTCATTTGTTTATATATTCCATTGCTTTCCTTTGGATTAATTTCTTTGCTTACTGGAATACTTTTAAGGCCTGGTTATGATTGAAAATATCTTTATTTCATCCCCCCACATGTAAATAAATATTTAAAAGTCATTTTAAACTTTACATATGCTGTTTTACCTTTTAAATTAATTTTATTTTAAATTGACAAAAGATAATTATTTATGGGTGGTGTGATGTTTTGATTTATGTTTACATTGTAAAATGATTAAATGAAGCTAATTAACATATCTAGCATCTCACATACTTATTTTTTTTTTTGTGGTGAGAACAATTAAATCTACTTTTTTAGCTGTGAAAGTTATTCTTTATTTTCCTGTGACAGTATTCTGTTGAGAAGAATGATGTTTATCTGATTCTTATTCTGCTTTTTCCCTCTGTAAACTTTTAGAGTTTTCTTTTTTTGATGTTCCTAAATTACGATATACTTGAGTGTGGGTTGACTTGTTTATTTATGTTTTTAAAAATGTTATTATGTATGCTTGGAAGGCATTCTATGATCCCTTTCAGTATGTACCAAATTATTTTTAATTACTAGGCAATTTCTGGTAACTATGTCTTCAAATATTGCCCCTCTGGTAGCCTCTTTTTCTTATCCTTCTGGGATTTTTATTAAGCTGCTATTGGCACTTGTTCTTCTGACCTCATATTTCTTAGCATTGTTTATATTCCTTCTGTCTCTTTATTTTTTCTGAGTGTGTGTGTGTCTCCCAGCTTACAAATTTAACCTTTGGCTTTATCCAATTTGTCTCTCATTATGTACATTGTACAGAAGCTTTGGAGGTTCTGAATGAATTAGATGGATATAGACAGTCCTTACTACAGTGGCTGCTACAGCTAGGAACTGCTCAAGTGACTTGAATAAGGTTGGCATTTCACCACCCACAAAGCACCAGCCCTGTAAGATGCCACAAAAGGCATGGTAACCCAGAGAGACACCAAACTACATTCCAAAATCTGGGAGAAAGCTGTGAAAAGCCCTTAGCATCTGAAGTCAGTGGGATCTGGCGTAAGGTGGAGAGAGCCTGGGGTGAGAGAGGACCAGGGAGAAGACCACAGAGCTACAAACCACAGAGGGGTGGGTGGAGATTTCTGGGTATACACTCTCCTCTCCCAACATCACTCTGCACTGACTGGGCAGGGAGCTCCAGTCTCAGGCCCTAAACAGGAAGAGCTAAGTTGAGCCTCTCCTCCAAAGCCAGGGACAGAATTGTGTCTCAGCATCTCAGCATCCGTGCAACACAGGGGCTTGGCAGAACAATCTACCTCCTTCAAGCCCCACACCCCTAAACAGCACTGTCTCGACGGGGTTGTGGGAAGGCAGTTGGGGAAGAGCAGTACCAGCTAGAGGCAGAGCGGCTCAAAAACCCAAACCAGTCTTACAAAAGAGATCAGGAGAGGCCCGCAAGTGTGAGCCCTTCAAATGTAAGGCATCCCAGCCCTGAGGAGAAAAACACAAGCTTGGATCACAGCTTTTAATAGCACACACACACACACACACACACACACACACACACACATGCACACACACACACAATGTGAAAAGCAGAGGCAGCCAACAGTCTCAAGGTCATATAGATGAGTTCACAGTCAAACATCTTGAGGCATTAAGAAGTCTGAGCACTATATATGAAAGACAACAAATAGAATGGCCTATATTACACTAATGACATCTGACTAAACAGATTGAAAAGAAAGCTAAAATCCCATCATAGTAATATTTCCGGAGAGATAAGAATGGATATTGAAAACACAAAGCAAGACAGGTGATTGTGGTAAGATGAATAATGCTCCCCACCCTCCCACCCTCCGAAAGGTAACTACATCCTAATCCCCAGAACCTGTGAATGTGCTATGCTGCATGGCAAAAGAATCTTGGCAGATGTGATTAAGGTTACACACTGCGATGGAGAGAGTATCTTGCATTGTCCAGGTACACCCAGTCTACCCATGAGCCCTTAAAGTCAGCTGAAGTTAGTGAGAGACGAGACATGAGAAGGATTCAACAGCTGGTGCTAGCTTTAAAGACGAAGGCTATCATGAGCCAAGGCATGTGTGCAGCCTCGAGACAGTGAGAACAAATTGTGCATAGTCCTTACCATGTTTTTCAATTATTGGTGGTAGGAAGTAGCTTTTGATAGCCTGAACAACAGTCTAAAGCCCACCACATTTTATGATTTCTAACTTTTCCAGTGATTTCACTTCCACTCACTCTCAGAATAACCTTGTAAGGTAGAAACTACAGATATGATTGTCACCCACTCTATGAATGAAGAAATTGAGGCTTATAGAGTTTTGCTGTTTTGCCTCTGGTCACATGGCAAGCTAGTGACAAATAGGGCCCCTAATTGTGTTTCTTTTTAACCAGATGTTGTTTAAATCTCAGCATAGCCTAGCCTATCCTAAGATAAAAGATAAACTCCCCAATTTTAGTAGCTTGAGAAAATAAAGGCTTACGTCTTAATCACATAAAGTCTGCTGTGAATTAGCAGCCTCCTTCCCTCTCGTACCTATCCACCTGGAACATTAGACTTCCAAGGTCACTGTGGCAGGGAACAGAGGGATGAAGGAGCCACCAAGCTAATTTTTTAATTTCAATAGATGTAGGGCATATGGTGGTTTTTGTTACATAGATGAATTATATAGTGGTGAAGTCAGGGCTTTTGGTATACCCGTCACCCAAGGAGTGTACATTGTACCTGGTAGGTAATTTTGATGCTTCACCTCCCTTCTATCCTCTCACCTTCTGAGTCTCCAGAGTCTTTTATGCCACACTATATGATCATGCATCCCCATTGTTTAGCTTCCACTTATAAGTGAGTACATGTGGTATTTGCTTTTCAGTTCCTGAGATACTTCACTTAGGATAATGGCCTTCAGTTCCCTCCAAATTGCTACAAAAGGCGTTATTTCATTCTTTTTTTTTTATGGCTAAGTAGTATCCCACGGTATATATATATATATACACACACACACACACACACACACACACACACACCATATTTTCTTTATCTACTCATCAGTTGATGGGCACTTATGTTGATTCCATATCTTTGCAATTGTGAATTGTGTGGTGATAAACATAAAAAGCAGTGTAAAAACCATAAAAGCAGGTGTCTTTTTGATATAATGACTTCCTTTCCTTTGGGCAGATACCCAGTAGTGGGATTGCTGGATTGAATGATAGGTCTACTTTTAGTTCTTTGAGGAATCTCCATAATATTTTCCATAGAGGTTGTACTAATTTACATTCCCACCAACAGTGTATAGGAATTCCTTTTTCACCACATCTTGACTTTGTGCATGGTTGTGTGTACACAAACATACATTTGTCTGCATGTGCTCAAAGGTGGTATTCAAAATATTTAATAAGAAGAGAGTAATACAATAATGTCATTGTAACACATATATAAATATATGTATTATAAAATTGCTTATTGAGTGATTTAAACTAAGTACAAATTATCAAATCATTCTAATAATTTCCAAATAATTTGTTGATAATCAGAAATGGTGATTATAATCTTTTATTTGAAATGACTGTTACCCAAAAAATAAAGCCCCAGTCTGAACCTTGATTTGGTAAGACAAACCACATCAAACTCTTCCAAGACTACTTCACTGAGCTGTGGTCCTTGGTGCCTAGGTGCTTTGTGGCGGCCAGAGGCAAGTAGCTGCCTGGCCTGTGGTGTGTGGTTCAGTATACACCTGGGTGCCAGGGCTTCTGATGGGGCTTGGACCTGTACCTTGCCCCCTGTTGACAGTGCTGCCCCTTCCCAACCCATTGCCCTGCCAAAGATGGCCCTAGAGCAGGAGGCAGAGCCTTTTCATGTATGCCAGTCAGTGTGAGCCTCATTATCAGTAGCAGGGCTTCCATTTTCTGAGCAGTGGGGGACCTCAATTCTGTTTTCATTTCAGTAGGAATGATCTCTGCCTATAACAGTGGGCTTAAAAGAACTCCTCCAATAGTAGCAGAGTGGACTCAGGCACAGGCAGACCTCTAATTTCTTAAGTGTTGACAGACATCTGCACAAAGATGAATGTATAAAATTCTAGCAGTAGAGAGAACATTTGTCTTGAAGGAGAAGAGAATGTAGATTGGATGAGCTTTGCCTTTTCACTTTAAAGGCGGTCACCATTTCCTCAATTAGGAGACCATTCAGAATTCAGTTACCTAGAAGTGTGTACAGGAAAAAGAGTATGAATTTCTGTATGGAGTAGAGAACTTTGGATATAGTATTATATAAATGCTCAGACCAGATGGATCCTTCTTGGTATAAATTCAAGATCAGATGCTCAGGGAGGTAAAGCCTGGTGAACAGCTTCCATTACAGCATTCCAGACCATGTAATCTGTTATGATCTGGACCCACTAAATATTGTTAATTTCCACACTAGATAATCAAGGATTATGACAGAGGGGTTTGATTGTTAATATGCATCCTGATTACCAAAGGAGGTTGAGAAAAGTGCAATTTTTGGGTCTCACCCTTAATCAAAAGCTCTTACTCAGCTGGGAAGGGCTCTGGAGTCTTCAGTTATAACAAATGCCTGACGTTTTCTAATGGGCACATGATTCTACAAACTACACCTTAAGAAACACTGAATTAGGGCTTTATGTTTCAGGAGATCATAACTGTAGATCTTTTGCATGAAGGAGGGAATGATGAAGGGTGTAGGGTGGAGAGAAGAGAAAGATGGTATTCTTGATATCTAAAGGAAAACATTAGTGAGTAGCTTCTCTCTCCCAAGAACTGCCCAAACGTGCCACAGTTTTCTAGAAGCTGTGCAAAACAGGAAGCTCCTGTGGCTAATTTCTCACAAATTTACAATCAGATGAAGACATAGGTCATTACGACAGAGACAGCAGGCTGGAAAGGGTGGGAGTGGGGTGTCATCCTGCCATTCCCTTTACTTCCAGAACTATTGTCATTTGTGAATGAAATGAACACACTGCCAATTCTGATTCTAGGTCATTAGCTAAATAGTTAAATTTAATAAAATCCCAGACTAATCCAGACAATTGGTGGCCAACTAGAAACTTTCTCATCAAGTTCTTCCGTTATATTTACTTTTACAACAAGCAGATGGATTCAAAGTCAATTATGCTAGAGAATACTATGCATGAGTCAGAAGAAATGGGCTAAATTTACATGTGGCAACATGGATAGATCTCAGACACGAAAGACTGAGTGAAAAAAGTAAGGTATAGAATGAGATCAATAGTGAACTACCATTATGCATGTAAAATGCACACACTAAATAATGCTCCCTGTATTTTTAAGGTTGAACATACAACTAAATGAAAGTATGAAAGACAGAATAGAAATATATGCACTAAAAAGATTAAAGTGAGTGCTTATGTTAGGGGAAGGGAAAATGAGATTTGGGATGGAGGACAAAGGGGAAAAACAATAAAACAAAACAAAACAAAACAGGGGCCTGGCCACAAATCAATAATGATTGTGGATCTTGAGCTAAGATGTGTGATAGACTCAATTCTTAGCCTCTGAGGGTCAAAAGGAAAAGTGTTAACAGCTTGGTCCCTGCCCTTTTGGAATTGCAATTTAGTTGGAGTTATATGCATGAGATAAATAAGGAAAGATTATATAATCAAGTGTTAGATGGGAGGTACAACTGAGTACTATGATAGCTCAAAGAATAGAGAGAAAAAAGAAAAAAAATGACAGTAATTTTTAAGGTAAAAGGAAAAGAAAAAGCAAATATTCTTTGGTGTCTGCAAGTGGTCCTCAGATGCATTTCATTGTATAGCTATTTTTAGAAGTCCCTTGTTTTTGCCATTTTCTTCATGGTCCATAGGAATTAACACCAGTTTAGATTTTTCAGTCCTATCCTAGTTCCCAAGCACTATGTGTTTACTTATTTCTTTCCTTATGCATAGGAAATATGATTGAATTTTGCTTATATGAGGAAAATGTTACTTTATCTTAATTTCATTTATTTCTTCCTATTTATTTTTTCACACTGAGTTTTAAGGTGCTCAGGCTCTGTGAGGTCAGGCAATGTTTGCAAAATTTTCCAATACCAAAGTATACTCTTCTACCTTACCTAGTTAAGGTAATGCTACCTTCTCAATCTTGTGCCTTTGCCGTTTTAGACACATAACTCGCAATTTTCCCTAGGAGTCTTTTCCATTCCAGCCAGCTGGAAGGGAAAAAAAGATGGAAGACAGTATTTGGGAAGTTTTAATGGGCCAGAGCTGGAAGTAGCAGCCCATAACTTGCTGTTCCCATCCCACTGGCTGGAACTCAGTCATATGGTGACAGGAAGTCTGGGAAAGGGAATATATCTGTAGGCTCAGGCAGGTGAGGGTCTGTCACGTAACTCCCTTCTATTTATTTATTAGCATCAATCTCTCATTCATGAAATGAATGAATGATGAAGGCGGCAGGAACTATAATACCTTTGATTTAACTTGATATATTTAATATATTTAACCAGACATTGGACAAAGTATGTGCCTTTTTAATCTTCTTCACCAACATCCATTGATCACAAAACAAGGAAAACTACATGCACAGAACACCTGCATGCACTGGAAGGGCTGGCAAGCCTCTACCTGAAAAATACCCTGCAATGTGGTCAAGAAGGGCAATGCTCATCTTTGTTCCTGTGCTGCTCCAGCTTCCTGTTCTGGAATCTTCCAGTGTTGCTTGTGTTTTCTAGATGTCACCACTAACCTGCCTACATTTTTGGGGCTTGCTTGGCCCTTGATGCTCCGGCTGATTTCCTTGAATTGCACTTCTTGACAGCCTGAATTTCTCCAGTAGTTGCTTCAGCCCTTGCTGTGCCTGCATAAACTTTCTTTCTAACTCGTCTGAGTACACGGCCAGCTGCCTTCCCTGGAAATAAATTCTGGGTTGTGGTATAACATGGTTAGTATTATTCTGTTGCTATCTTCATCTCAGTGTGACTAGGGTCTACTAATAGTTGGGATTTCTATGTGAAATCCCCACAAAAGACCTGAATATTTTATCCCATATTCACATGTATATATTTGCACTTGATGAGAAGGGTGCTGACTCACCCAGATATTTCAAATAAAAATTCAAATTTGAATCATGAAAGGAAGTTTTTCTGGGGACATCTGCTCCAGTGTCTCTGCCACGTGCTTAGGAATTTGCTCATCACATTTGGTAGCTGTTCAAAACGCTCTGGAGGGAACTGAGCTGAGTTTTCAACTCAGGCCTAGAAAAGTCAATGTGTCTTAGGATAAATTGGGACTAGAATATGTACAGTCAGGTAGTATCATGTCTTAGTTTGGGCTGCTGTAACAGAGTACCATAGATGGGTTGGCTTATAAACAATAGAAGTTTATTTCTCACAGTTCTGGGGACTGGAAGTCCCAGGTCAGGGTGCCAGCGTGGTTGCAGACTGCCAGCTTCTCATTGGATCCTCACGTGGCAAGAAAAGAGAGTGAATTAGCTCTCTGGCCTCTTCTTCTAAGGGTACTAAGCCCACCCTTAAGGTCAATCTAATCACCTCCTAAAGGTCTCACCTTCTAATACTATCATATTGGGGGTTAGACTTTAACATATGAATTTGGAGGAGACACATTCAGTCCATAACATTGATAATATATCCTTTTCCCTCCTAACTCACACATTTATGTGCACTGGTCAATAATACACAGTGTTATTTCTTTGCCTTTGATTTGTAAAGGCCACAGATTGGCAAACTATCGATTGCAGGCCAAATTTGAACAGCTGACTATTTTGGTAAATAAAATTTTATTGAAAAACAGCCATACTCTTTCCTTTACATGTTGTCTATGACTGCTTTCATGCTACAACGGCAATGCTGAGTAGTTACCAAGAGACTGTAAGGCCCACAAGGCCAATAATAATTACTATCTGGCCTTTGATCGAAAAAATTTGCTGAACCCTGCTTTAGGCACATAAAGTAAATGCAAATATACTGAAAACACTTATGTAACTTCTGATACAGAATAGATGGCCAAAAAATGAGTTTTTTATTTAATCCCAGTCTTCTTTGCTTACTTTGTCTCTTCTATCTGGAATGGTTGAACACTTCAATCATTTATCATTTATCCAACAAGTAGTCATCATGTGCTTATTATGTGGCAGGTGCTGCTCTTGGTGCTGGGACAAAAACAGAACACATGAGTCTGTCTTCATGGAGCTCATATTCCACTGGGATGGGGAGATAACAGAGAGATAAACAAGTAGATGTATAATATCATGTCTCCTCATAGCTCACCTTATGAAAATAATTAAAGCAAGGTATAGGGGGCTCTATATGTTTAATTCTTACTGGTACTCTAAGGTCTTGCTCAAGCCTAATTTTCTTCATGAAACCATCCTTGGTCTCCTCATTTGGTCTTTGCCTATTTTCTTCCCTTTATCATGCAGCTCTTTTTATTCTGTACTTTTAAGGCATTTATGGCATTCTACCTTGAATTGGAATTCTTTATATATGTATTTTTTTCTCCACCATAGATTGTGAGCCCATTGGTAACAAGAGCAATGTGGCAATCAATGTTTTGTTTCTCAACGGCAACTAATACAGTGCCTGACAATTGCTAGGAAATCAGTAAATATCTTGAATTAAGCCAGGTATTGATTCTAATACTGGAGGTTTTTAGTGCACAACCATTGGATGCATTCCTCTCACAGTCTGTGGTCTTCCTGGGTTTGTGACCATGACTGTGTCCCATCAGTCACTTATAGAGTGAGAAAGTTTCCAACATTTTTAGGAGCTGGGGTCCCTTCAGGAATTAACTATACCTTCAGGCTCACCTGAACTATAAGAATTACCTTTTCTCTTGATATATAAACTATACAAAATCTTCTTAATTGGTTACACCCTGAATTTTCCCCAGTAAAGGAAAAAAAATCCAACAAATCAACCAAATAAAAAGGAAAAAAGGAAGGAGTTGTACAAATAGTTACCAAATAGGTAATGAAACAAGAAATTCTCGGCCTTTTTTGCTATTTTGAACCATGCATACACACACACACACACCTTAGAGTTCATGCACTAGATCATTGGTAGGAAACCAGGTTCTTTTGTTGGAAGGAAACTAGTGTTGGAGGTTGCGTTAGTCAGCGCTTAAGGATGAGCCAATTTCTCCCATGCATGAGCTGAATGGGGTTATTCACGAAAGGGCATCTGAGCAGGAAGTGGGGGAGTTGTGGCTAATCAAGCCAGAGTAGCCCCTGGGAGCGGAAAGGAAATCCGTCATCAGAACAAATGAGCATCAGCTAGGGCGAGGGGAAGGCCAAAGGTGCTTGTAGAATGTGGGTGGGAAGGAAATGAAGAGTTGAGACCTGTTAACAATTAGCACAGTTCTTGGGGCCAAGCCACAGACAGAGCGGCCTGTGGGTCATAAGTGTCCTGCGGCGCACTCATCACTGAGCCATCCGTGGAAAAGACCCGTCTCTGTGACCCTTGGCCTGGAAGAGGCTAATTTTGTTACTGTCTCATTCTCTTCAGCACCACACTGATGTCCCCCACTAGTTCTCAGTCTGGGGAGGAAAGAGCCAGTATTTGATATGATTTCTAATAAAAAATAAGATTTCAGGATGCCCTTAGCTTCTATTTCAGGGCACTCAAGATCCACTGAAATAGAAAGTCTAGAAATTTATGGTGTCTATAAATTGGGGATGAAGCAGCAGCCACCTTGCTGTGGGAACTTGGGCAGGATTTTTTCCTCTGCCTGCAGTGGAAGCCCTCCCTTTGTAATGGACGCCTGCATGGATGACCTGAATTTGCTTCCCACTATGCTATAAACATAAATAGTCCTACAAAGCAATCAAGGATTCTGGCCTCCTGGAAGCTAGGCTGTGTTCATGAGGTCCTGCTCTCTGGAACAACCTGCAAGCACCTGGGATAGGTGCACCCCTGGGGCAGATAATGCAGCCAGCGGTTGAGCAAAGGGCTTGCTTGCCCTGTAGGTTTTCACCCCTGTGTACGTACACTCTTTCCCACGAGGGATGTGCCTCCAGATCACCACATTTGTGCATATCCATCAGTTGGGCTGTGTCCATTCCTGGGATCCTGTGCCCGTTTTTTCTGATAAAGTCTGTGTTGTATAGCTGAACCAGTAAGAAAAAAATGTGATCTTTGGCAAGTGAAGAAAATTCTATATCCATCATTAATGAACTTATCTATAATGACGAGCACAATAACAATTTCCCTGTAGTAAATATACGCAAATTTGTATAATAATATCAGTGTTACTAATGCAATGGCAGCTCTCATTCACTGACCACTTACTGGGTGCTTGGCACTATGCTCAGAACTTTGAAAGCATAATGTAATGCTTACAATAACACTACGAGGTAACTACTACTATCATTGCCAATTTACAGATGAAGAAAGTGAAGATTAGGTTAAGTAACTGTCCTAGAGACTCATACTCAGCAAGAGGGAGAGTCTGTAAACCTACCTCCAGAACCCAGGCTCTTAGTCTCTATAATTGCTGCAGTTCACACAGCTAAAAGTGAGGGAATGGAGGCTAAAAACCCAGGCAATATAAGTCAGAGACCTTACCCTTTTTCATTGCACTATGTTTGTATTTTTTGTCTGTGTTTTCACATATTTTCACCAGATGTGCTGAATTGAGTGCTACCTCTTTTTTGTTCTTAGGGACAGATGAGAGTCAGAGATTCATAGCCTATTGCTTGGTAGCTATAGACTGTACAGTGTAGATTAGTCATAGACATTTATGGGAGAATGAGACTTTGTATTATATTTAGATGTAGAAATAGTCAGAGGTACTTTTAAAAAGCCACACTTCTTATAAATAACTGCAAGCAGGGATATTGCAGTTATATCTATCTCAAACACTACTAAGTTGTGCCAAATTTTTTTAGACTTTGTGTAACAGCAGATTCAACTCTTAAGTGGGAAAAAAACCAAAACGATCAATGGAGATTATTGTTAATTCAGGTCAGAACCCCTTCGCCTATCTCCTGACACATGGAAGGAGCTGAAGAATAAAGTTGACGTTTGGAATAAAACAAAAAACAAGAGGTGGAGAGAGAGGCCTGGGGCCCTTGAATGTCTGAGATCTACTCTTTATTAGCCAGTAGAAGAACTTGGTAAAGTTAATGAACTTCATTAAATTCAGTATCTTTTAATCTATAAAATGGGGGAAGTAAAAGTAATACTTCCTACCTAATAGGGTTCTTATGAAGATTATATGAAATAATGCACATAAAGCATTTAGTACACTGCTTAGCACACACTAAATGCTCAGTAAATGTTAGTAGTGACTGTTGTTATAGGTAAAGTTAGGAGCGTCCTCTTCTTTGTCATCACAGTAACTTGGGGGCTTTTCTGTTGGTATTTAGACCTGTTTATCACTGGCCATGGGCTAATTTTGAGACCATTTCCTCTTCCCCATTATGCTCTTGGCCCATCTGTCAAGCTAATTAAGATTTTTTAATGACTCATCTTACTCACCTTTACTTCACTTGTTTGAGACATTTAAATAACTTAAATCTTAGTAACGATACTTTGAGAATATTTTCATTTAATTGCAATGATATGAATAAAATATTTAAGCCACTACAGGGCATGAGGAGATGGACCAGCGAAGATGCTTTTTCCATTACTGGAAATCTAATACATTGTAACACAAAATAATTTTGATGGTCTCAAGCACTAAATTACTAAGTGGTTATATTATATTAAGGATATGTGTAACAAGGACATTCTGTATGAAATTCAGCCCGCTCAGCACAAATGCTCCAAGAAGTTGCAATATTTTTCTCTTATTAACAGACTGACTTCATATTTTTATGGGAAAATTGATAAACATTCCTTCCTGGTGTCCTCTTAAGATGTATATGAATTGTATTTTAAAGTGGGTAGTTAGTAACCTCGTTTCATTTCTCTCTTCTCTGTCTCTGACCCAGCTCTTTAAAGAACTGCAGCATCAGCAACTCTCTCATCTTTCCCCTTAGCTTGCCTGAGATCTAAGCAAAATTCCCCCCAAATCCATTGGTGAGGTAGCGGGTGGGGAGGCACTAATGATCTCTGCTATTTCTCTTTAATTTGGGCCTGAGATTGACCTGTTTTTCCTGCCGCCAGGGAACACAGTCGTTGGAAAGCATGTAAGAGCAGACCCAGTGATGAGAAGTTCATGCAGTATCCCTGGGCAATATGAAGTGACGCAAGTCCTAGTCTTGCTTCTACCATTTGCTATGCAACCTGGGGTAAATGCCTCCTCCTTTCTGGGTGTCATTTTCCTCATCTCTAAAATGGGAATGTTTGACTAGAGCCTACATAAGATCCATAACACAGCTGTGATTTATGGCCTAAACGTGACTTGAATATTTCAGAGTCAATATGAGTTTCATTTGCTCACTTTCTCTCCTGTTTAACTCATTAAAAATATTGGGCATTATTTTACTCAGGCCTTGCTAATGGTAAGGAACAGAAACCCATCAGACTAGTCCGGATACAAGGGGATGCTACTGAAGGACTACAGTGACTTGTCTTGCAGTTGTCCCAGGATAGGAAACGAAGTTCTTCCGGGGCCACAAGGAGACCAGGGAAAGTCAGGAGCTGAGCTGACACCTTCCAGGCTCCGAGGGCCTCCAGGTTTCTCACTGCTGCTTCACTGGGACATTTGCCCCATTCCCCTGCTGCTTCCTGCAGACGGGGTTCTCCTACTTAATTTTGGATGTTTTGCTTCCTCAGAATTCTGAGCTGTCTTGGCACCATGTCAAGTTGACTAAACTCTATGACCTTTTAGTTCCCATACCCCCTGTTATCCAACTTCCTCAGATTCTTAGAGAGCCCTTTCTTCTATAACCTTAAGAAGAGAGGGCTCAGTTTGGGTCAGGTGCCCATCCCTGGTCCAATTAGTGGTGGTCAGGGGCTCCATGGTACTCAGAGCCATGCCCAACCAGGGCTGTGGACAGGGAAGCTTCTCCAAAAGGGAATGGAGGCAGTGAGAGGAGCCTGAGCATGTCTAGCGGGTATGGGGCCTGAGCTGGACCTTTGTATCATTTGTCAAAATCCATTGGCAAGATTGGGGCTGGGCAGATACTAATGTGCATCCTAATCCATCAAGCATCAGCAGTCATCTCTGCAGCGCTCATACAGGGGTGACATGCACGCAGAGAGCCTCCCATGGGGTCTGCCACAGACTGGGTGCTCCATCATTGATGGCTCCCTCCTCTCCAAGACTCAGTCATCTCACAGATACTAAAAAACCTATTTATCCACGGAAATACAAGAAACATGAGATGGATCATCGGATTTCAAAGAAGGAAGAGCTCACTGGGGTTGGAGTATGGTGGACAGGAAAATGTTCTTAGGTTTCTGGTGAGCCTTAAGTAGAGGATAGATTCCTGATAGACTATGGAGATGGAAGAGTGAGTAATACATTCAGAACTCAGGAATATAAAAAGGCACAAAGGCCAGATGTTGGGACTGGTGGATCAGTGGGTAGATGAATTTGGTGAGAGTATAAATGTTTTATGAAGTGAGTAGCAAAAGCCCTAAACCAAAGGATAGCAGCTCCTTGCTTATTTAGTTTATTGAGCATGGCTTGGCCCAGAAATGCTGTCAACAGCACAATTGGCCGTGAACTCCAGCAGGTAAGGCTCTTTAGGAACTAGCGTTTAGGTGCTTTAGAGGCTCCTAGGTAAGCACTAAAAAGATATCTATAATCCCACTTCTCAAAAGGAGGAAGCCTTGAAGACAAGTAGAAGCCTTGGTAGCAGTGGAGGGCTGGCTAATGGGTATATTAATGACCCAGAAGGTGGGCTAGGCCAGGGTTGGTTCCAGCTTGAGACTGTTCTGTTGAGATCAAATAAATCATATTGCCAAAAAGCACTTGAGAATTAGAAAGTACATTATAAAGGCAACAGCATGTTCTATATTGCCAAGTGCAAAAGTTACTTATGTCTCCTCTAAGCTTCCCCACCATCTAAAACTCTAGTATACCTTCAGTTTAAAAGCTGTTCATATTTATTAGTGAATGTATAAGTCACTAGCACAGGGATGATAGAGACTTACACATACAGTATCACTGTTGTATCATGTCATCGTCAGCCCTGTGTATAAATTATCCATTGTTATGTAACAAATTACCCTGACACTTAGCAGTCAAAAACAACAAACATTCATTATCTCACATTTACTTAGAGTGAGGAATCCAGGAATGGCTTAGCTGAGTGGTGCTGGCTCAGGGTCTCTAAGGAGGTTGCCATTAAGATTTTGGCCAGGGCAGCAGTCATCAGAAGGGTTGACTGGGAATAAAAGATCTACTTTTAAGCTCACACACATGATGGAATAAGTTTTTGGCAGGTTTTATTTTCTTGCTGGCTGTTGGCTGGAGACTTTACTTCCTCACCATGTAGGCCTCTCATGGGTTGCCTGAGGGTCCTCATGATATGGCAGCTGGCTTCCTCCAGATTGAGTGGAGAGAAGGAGGGAGGGAGGGGAGAGAGAGAGGGAGAGAGAGAACTCATGCAAGTGAGCAAGCATGAGCTCTCAAGCTTGAAGCCAGAGCCGTTTTATAATGTCGTTTTGGAAGTGACATACCATTCCTTCTGCTGATTGCTATTGGTCACAGATCCCAATCCTGGTATAATGTGGGAGGCAGGTATCATTTGGGACCATCTTGGAGGCTAGCTATCACACCTTGAACCTTTGGGCAAGACAGCTAACTTCTCTCAGCCTCATCTTCTCCTCTATTTAATGGGAATAAAATTGCTGGCTAAAGGTGATGACTTCTTAGGTTTTACTGAGGATCCAGTGACGTGATGGATGAAAAAGCCCTTTGTAAACTGAAAAATGCGTTGCATGAAAAATTTGATGGCGCAGGAGGAGAGGACTAAAAATCAAAGGCAGTGAAGAATTACAGTCCTATAAAGGGAGAAACATGGGCTGTCTTAGGCCACAAACCTTTCCCTCCAGCACACATACCCTAGGCTCTCCTAGGGCTTGGCAGATTGAGACCATGTGAAGTTTGGGGTTGATATGTTTACTTTTTTTTTTTTTTTTTGCATAATAAGCTTTCTGTTTCTAAGAAAAATAACTGAAGCAATAAGCCACAATGCAAGTTTTGAAAAGTTTGAGGACATTAACTTGTTCTCACCATATAATTTGTTAATTAGTCAATTGTTCATGAATTAAAGCCATATGAATTCAATTTTACTGAAATGATGCATAGCTTGGAAGAATGTATTTTGGGTTACACTAAATATGAGGACATTGGACAGTATGATCTAATAAAAAAAACTGTCCTGTGTCCTGAGCTCACAGACCCTTATTCAGGTCAGCGTCAGAGCTCATCCATAGGCAGAATGTTTGCCCACACACTGGCTGGTATCATTTCCCACTGGCACATGTGAGGTCCCCTCTTAACAGCTGTTGCTGCACAGACAGAATTTATAATGGAGACGAAAACCCAATGCTGAGAGTGCAGTGTCTGAGGTCACCTGCTGAGCCTGCAACTGGCCTGCACATATCCCTCTGTGCTGCAGCAGAAGGACCCCCTCCCCTTGTCGCAGGGACAGATATTGCCAGTGGGGTTGGCCAGATGCCATGTGACACACATGCTTAAGCATAACCAAGGAGCACACATTGTGTCTGGAACAGGGAAAGACATTCCCACACAAAGTGAGAAGTCCAGTGCAGGCTGTGAGGACTCTTTATCTCTTTGTAAGGAAGTGTTTCAAGGCCCATTCTTATATAGCCCGGAGCGGGTCAAAACACTGTGCACATAAGATTGCTTTCTCCTAACAACTTTATTCCCTCAGATCAGCTTCCTCAAAGCAGGACACACAGACATGAACAATCCTAGACTCAGATCCTCATAGCAGGAAAGGGAGGCTCCGTCCCAAGTTCATCTGGAAACTACGGGAGGACTATGATTGCTCTTGCTTGGTAAAAATGCCCGTCCTTGAGTCCCTGTTGTTTAAAGAAGGCAGTCTCTTGCGGAATGGCCCATCCTATTCCTATAAGGGAGTAGAGGAGGCTAAGAATACGGAGTTACATTAAAAGTGGATTGTAGAGATCCTTGAATATTAGGTAAAGAAGTTGATCTTTTCGGGAGACACAGAGCCATTTGAGATATTTGGCTAGGAAGGAGACATGATCAGAACTGAGTTTGGGAAGATTAGTTTGATAGAAACGTGTAAGATTGATTAGAAAGTGGAGGGGGTGGGTAATGGTGAACTAGGTAATTTCACTGAAATAACCATTCTGTTCAAACAACTAAAATAGCTGGAAAGCCTAAAAATCATTTTCTTTTATGTGTCAAAGAATGAAAAAGGCAGTTAGGAACCATCAGCTGAGATCTCAGTAGAGATGAGAAACTAGAGAGATGAGATTATCATCCAAGCCTACTTTGTTCTTGAGGGCATTTGCTGAACTTGAAGTGATATATTCCATGGGTTGTTTTTCCCTTTGGCTCTGAGCTCAATTTCAGTCTCTTTGCTTTGTATCTCAGGGCCATCAAACCTGAAAATGACTCCCCAGCCTCCCTCGCCAGCTGAGTTGCAGTTGGATTCTGGGAATGGGAGATCCTGGCAGAAGACTGAAAGTGGATGAGAATATAAAAATTAACCTAGGTCAAGAAAGTGAAAATCCATCCTGCCATTCATGAAGCTGGGATGATAGCCACAGATAAAGCCCTGGATGTGTCCTCAATTCTTATTGTCTTTCTCTCTAGTTCCAGCAAGCTGCCACAGTGCAAAGTCAGTGGGAAACAATATTTCTCTAAGGCTATTCTACAGCTGTAAAGTGTCATAATGCCTTCTTCACATGACTACTGCTTTCTTACTCAGTGGAGAATACTTCTTTCTAAAACCATTGGTGGTTTGAAATTATGTCAGTAAGAATGAAACATCTGACTTTTGCCTGAAGGATCTTAGCCACCTTGTTATAGAGAAGCAACCTTGATATCAGTCCATATGCAGAGTTTCAGATAAGTGGTTTCTAGACATAATATTCCGTGTGTGTGTGTGTGTGTGTGTGTGTGTGTGTGTGTGTGTGTTATTATTTTTTTTAGCACAGGGTCTCCCTCTGTCTCCCAGGCTGGTCTCAACTTTGAACTTCTAGTCTCAAGTGATCTTCCTGCCTTGGCTTCCCAAAGTGCTGGGATTACAGGTGTGAGCCATCATTCTTGGCTCTATATATACCTTAACTTTTTAGTTTCTAAAAAATCAGGACTGGGCGCAGTGGTTCATGCCTGTAATCCCAGCACTCTGGGAGGTTGAGGCGGGCAGATTGTTTGAGCTCAGGAGTTCGAGACCAGTCTGAGCAAGAGCGAGACCCCATCTCTACTAAAAAAAAAAAGAAAGAAATTAGTTGGACAACTAAAATATATAGAAAAAATGAGCTGGGCATGGTGGCACATGCCTGTGGTACAAGCTACTCAGAAGGCTGAGGCAGAAGGATTGCTTGAGCCCAGGAGTTTGAGGTTGCAATGAGCTAGGCTAATGCCATGGCACTCTAGCCCGGGCAACGGAGTGAGACTCTGTCTCATAAAAAAAAAAAAAAAAAAAAAAATCAGACCCTGGATCCACTTTGCATTCCAGACATAATATTGACCCCTTTACACACAGCCTTGCTTTGCTTTCAGCCTATCCAACACTGCTTCACATAAATTTCACCTAAACTCCACCCTTCCGTTAAATCCCGTAGTAATTCCACCTTTCCTGTTGTTTGGTGAGATGCTCCAGTAGTTCCTCTGGCGTTTCCCTTGTTGCAACAGGCCAGTAAATCTGACTTCGCAGAAATATAGGGTTGCCTCTAGTGGTCTTATGTTGAATGTGCGAGGAGAGGAAGAGGCCATTTTTCTATGTCTGACAGTGACTTATTGTAGGCTCCAACAGCTTTGGTGTTGGTTTCTGCAGCATCAGGGACTTAACTCCTGAGGTTCTGATTAAAAGTGGCAGGTCCTTTTCAATCACAGTGCCAGGAGCAGTGGCAATAGCATGGGGGGGCTGGGCTACAGGCTAGGGGATGAAGCTGCTTCCTGATCTCTGGGTGACATTCCCTTTTCCTTTTGTTTCTCCAGTTCTTCCAACATTTTTATAACCAATTCTCTGATTATAAACAACTACATCCCCCTCTGCTAGAAATATATAGTGTGGTTTCCTTTTTCTCATTGATCACTAGCTGATAAAAGATACCTGAACTTCTGAGCTGCACTTTAGCAACTTTCTGGGATGAGAGAGAAAAATAATAAGAATCAGGACCCGTTAAGGATTTCATCCTGGGAGGTAGGAGTTAATCAGGAATAAAACAGCTTTCACATATGCTACAGATGGGCTTCCAGTCCTCTGGGTAGACCACAAAACCTCAAGCCTTGAAATTGGATTAAGATGGCCCTGGACAATTTAGGCCCCCCAGGCTTCTCAAATTAATCAGTTTTGGAAAGTCCCAATCTTATATTCTCAAATACTGCTTTTGCTTCTCTTTTGGGAACAGCAATTAATTGCAAGTTATTATACATATTCTCTTTGCATATTCTATGTCTCTTACCTGCTTCTCTGTATTTTCCATTCTTTTGTCTGGTCATGCTTAAGTTTGATAGATTCTTTTAACCTAATTTTCAGTTCAGTAATTCTTCAACTATATCTAAAATTCTTTTGTTATTGCTTTTTGTCTAGAATTTCTAGTTTTTAAAAATCTATTGTAACTTTTTATAGTCTTTTGTTCTTTGCTGAATTTTTAAAAATATAGCTTTATCTACATTTTTAATTTCTATACTCTTTAAAAAAATTTTTTTTATTTCTGCATATTATGGGAGTACAAATGTTTAGGTTACCTATGTTGCCCTTCCCCCCCCCCCACCCAAAATCAGAGCTTCAAGCATGTCCATCCCTCAGACAGTGCACATTGCACTCATTATGTTTGTATATTCCCATCCCCTCCCCCCTCTGCCATCTGCTCGATGCCCGATAAATGTTATTCCTATATGTGCTCTTAGGTGTTGATCAGTGAAACCAATTTGATGGTGAGTACATGTGGTGTTTATTTTTCCATTCTTGGGATACTTCATTTAGTAGAATGGGTTCCAACTCTCTCCAGGAAAATACAAGAGGTGCTATATCAACATTGTTTCTTATAGCTGAGTAGTACTCCGTGGTATACATATACCACATTTTATTAATCCACTCATGTATTGATGGGCACTTGGGTTGTTTCCACATCTTCGCAATTGTGAATCGTGCTGCTATAAACATTTGGATGCAGATATCTTTGTTACAGAACGTCTTTTGTTCTTTTGGGTAGATGCCCAATAATGGGATTGGTGGATCAAATGGTAGGTCTACTTGTATCTGTTGAAGGTATCTCCATATTGCTTTCCACAGAGGTTGCACTTAAAATGGTCTTCTACCTTTAGTACTTGTGATTTAAGGGCCTTCCCTTCATCTAAGAATAATCCCCTGTCTTAGTGCATTTAGTGTTGGTATAACAGTAGAACCGAGGCTAGTGAATGGAAGGTTCAAGATTAGGCAGCTTTATCTGGTGAGAGCCTCAGGATGCTGCAACTCATGGTTAAAAGTGGAAGGAGGGGTGGACATGTGCAAAGAGACCCCGTGGCAAGAGAGGAAGCAAGAGAGAGAAACTGAGGAAGGCAGACCCTGTTTAACAACCCGCTCTCATGGTAAGTAATCCATTTCCATGAGATAGAGAACTCACTCATCCCCACAAGAAGGCATTAATCTATTCATGAGGGATCTGCCCCCATGGCCCAAACTTCTCCCACTAGGCCTCACCCCCAACACTGCCATATTGGGGATCAAATTTCAACATGAGTTGTGGCAGAGACAAATCACATCTGAGTCATAGCTCCCCCTTTATGGAATACTTAGACAATTACTTCTTGAGGTTCCCATGGAGTCTTATGTGTATTTTCATTTATGTCACTTTTCCCCTTGCATTGTACTTGTTTGCAAGTTTGTCTCCTTGCTATATTGCTAGACCCTTCAGATCAGGGTCAATGTTATTATACTTCTGTTCTCATCATCTTGAATATAACCAACAATTAGTTAATATTTGTTGAATGAATAAATGAATGAATAAAGGAATGAATGAGTACTTTTGAGAAAAGGAGTGATGAGAAAAGGAAGTGAGATGGGGAGAAAAGCAAGAGAATAGCATTACAAATTACTAGTGTTGTTTCTGCAACTTACGGTTTGCAAATTGCCTTCTTTTTACATTCTACGCCATTTTATTTATTATGTTTATAGCTTATTGTCTAGCTTCTATCACTAGAATGTAATCTCAGTAAGGATAAGAGGTTTTTTGGTCTATTTCATCTGATGTCCCCTAATGCCTAGGACAGTGCCTGGCACATAATTGTTGCTCAGTATATTTACTGAATGCTCTCACTTAACTCTCATAGAAAACTCACGAATGAAGGATTGCTATTATTCTAGATTATAATGAGAAGATGGAAGCTCAGAAAGCTTCTTAATGTCTATCTCATGTTTATTAGATGGTAGGTAATAGGCCAAGACTCTAATCCATGCCTTCAGAAGTCAAAGCCCACTTTATTCCCACTGTATTACTTGCATCACTTTACAATGCTGCAGCCACGTAAAAGTACTTAAAAAGGAAATAATGGAGGGCCCAGGTGACTTATACTTTTTATGGAGGGAAGAGGGCCACACCAAGCTAATGAAAGTGGCTGAAAAACCTGCAGATGGGAATAATCTTCTTCACAGAAATTATCAGATCCTTTTAATCTACTTCAACAGTTTTCAGATGAGATTATTCCCACAGGGGCAGGGCTCTGGAGTCCCTACTCCACCGAGTAAGGGAGGAGGTTTTCTTCTCTGGCTTGGCCACTTTGCTCAGTCCTGATGAGACAAGAAAACCCCATGGCAACCACAGCTTTTTGCAGCTGCCAACATTCAGAAGCCTCAACTAAGAATTATCTCCTTTTGTCATTGCTTAGCACGGTCAATATTCATTATCAGAGGCTTACGGGCCAGATGGATAATAAATGTAAAGTGGGTTATTGGGATTATAAGACGTTAAATTCATTTTTTTCACTCTTAGATTTAAGCAATGTAATATAGAACAAAAGCTTATGAAAATGCCAACCATTTACCTTGAGCTTCATGTATGCCAGACTGTGCTTTACAAAGATACAACAGCAAAATGCAGCAGGCTGATTTATAAAGCCCAGTACTTGGCATAGAGGGTGGGCATGCTCCAACGCTCCCGAACAGAAGATGGAGAAAGAATCCTATGAAAAGCCAATTTAATGAAATGGTCTTTGAAAGGAGCCAGCAGTTTCTTTTATTTCTGCACAGAGATATTTTCCAGTGTGTGAGAGAAATTGGTCCCTGAAATTTTGAGAGTCACGCAAGAGAGATGCTCCCTCTGCTTTCAAAGACATTCAGAGAGGATGTTACTGCCATTCTGAGCATCAAATCAGATGTGTTCTTTGATTAAAGAAGAGGGCTACCTTAGGTCTTTGTTCACTCTTCCTTTCATTTTTCAAAACCCTTTCCATTCTGCAGGACCCATCTTCCTGGCTCCATGGTTTAATGCCTTATACTGCCTTGAGTCAGCTGGCCAGGAGACTAAGAAATTTTGGCTGAGCATTGCCAGAGCAGAGGTACCTAGGAAGTTAGCCTACAGACAATGTGAGCAGCAGTCCCAAATCTGGTGACTCAAAGCCTGATCTCCCCGGCATTGTTATCCACAGGGGCTGATCTGGTTGGTGGGATCACGCCCAGCAGTCTTTGGACGGGGTGATCCACGTGGTGAGGTGGCTGCCAGCCTCCTGCGTCTGAGGGTCTGTCAAAGCAGAACATACAGGGACAAGCTCTGCAAGGGAGCTGAGAAGAATTGGTAGGTTTGTTAAGTTGCCAGGTATAATGGGTTGAATGATGGCCCCCCAAAGGGATGTCCGCGTTTAATCCACAGACTCTGTGAAAGTGATTTTATTTGGGAAAAGGCTCTTTGTAGATGTAATTAAGGATTTTGAGAGGAGGTCATGCTGGGTTACCTGGACAGGCCCTGAATCCAATGGCAAGTGTCCTTAAAAGAGGTACGCAGAGGAAAAGGCACAGAGAGAAGAGGGGCGTGTGAAGACAGGCAGACAGGAGGATGCAGCCACAAGCCCAGGGATGCCTGTAGTCACCAGAAGCTGGAAGAGACAAAGAATCTCTCCTAGAGCCATTCAAGGAACATGGCCTTGCTGCTGCCCTGATTTCAGACTTCTGGCCCCTAGAGCTATGAGAGAATGAATTTATGTTGTTTTAAGCCACCCGTTTTGTGGTTATGTGTCTCAGCAGTCCTGGGGAACTGATGCACCAGGCCCGGGGGCTCGGACTCAGGCCCAGTTACAGGCCCACTAGGAACTAAGGAAAACTTGTAGCCAGAGCTGATAGAAACCTAGTTATAGGGACGAGATCTTCAAAATGGGACCAGGTACAGAGGAGAGGCTGCAAGTCCACAAATGGCGCATTGGCCGGGGGATCATCTAGGCTGTATGATGAATTCCAGACACCTCACTAATAGGCATACGGTTTATGTGGGAACAACATGCTCAGTTGTTGTTGATGAAAATAAGTGATGTTTCCCAAACTATGGGTCGCTACCCATTAGTTGGTTGTAAAATCAACTGAGAGATAATAATTTCATTTTTATATAAAAAAGAATGGAATAAAGAATGCCAGAGTGCATCACACATGGTAGGGTAAGAGTTTGTGTGGAAGATACTGTCAGGAAACAGATGACACCCAGATTGAATAGTTTGAGGAGAGTTTAATAGAAACTAATTGCAAAGACAAAAGCAACAAGAGATAGCACAGTATCTGGGCCTAATCATTGCAGAGAGAGCTTATCATTCCTAGGTCTATAGAGGTAAAGAAAAAGAAGCTTCCAGAACACTTCAGAACCAGCCCCAAGGAGAGGGCTACCTGACAGGAGCTGTGATCTCCAGAAGAGGGAGGTGGACATTGCACACCAGCTGGGCGCTGGTATACAACATGCCCCATCCCATTCCCCTCCTGCCAACCCCATCTCCTGCTGGCACCTCCCAGTGGCCAGACCCACCTTTGGCTGGAGGGCGAGGCAGCCCACTGATCCCTTTGCATCTGCCACCTGGGGGGAAAGCAGGGTGGATGAAGGTGGAGAAACAAAGGGAACCAATCCAGGAGAGTACTGCTTCTTTATGCTCTTGGATGTGAGTGCTGGGTTGTAATAGAAAGTATTTCTCTTACTGTGTGTTGTGGTCAAAAAGTTTGAAGAAAACTTGGATAATGGATGGAATTGTTCTGGAGCTGCCAGTTGAGGGTTTTCAGAAACCACAGCCGGGCAGAGCAGGGATGGCAGGACTGACTGTGCAGTCTTCCCTCTGCCCCTGTTCAGTATTGATCTCTCTTTATTCGACTACTTGTGGCTCCTACTACTCGACGTGTTGACACTTGCTGATGTTTTATTTAGCACTGGATTTGGTGCTGTCATTTTAAAGTCTGTTTGAGGTATTTAAATCAGGCCTCCTCATGATATTCTAAAGCCCTTGGGGGAGGCTCAGAGTCATGGGCTTCTGCTGTAGGCTCCATAGCACTCAGGGGACAGTGATGCTGGTCACCCCAGAGATATTTAATCACACATGCCCTGGAACGGCAAATGGCCTCCTGGTCTTTCAGTCAAACCTGGTGCTCCAGACATTGGTTCACTCTGAGGAAACTATAGTGAATTGAACTTGAATTTGATCCCTCCTAAGAAAGGTTTCATTTTAATGGACAGTAAGGCTGCAAGCTAATGCCAAAGCTTATTTTAAGGTGCTAGACTCACTCAAACCCCTCAGAGGATCCATCTCTGGTATTTTTCCCCTGGACTTTGGTATTCTTATCTAAACTCCAGACACAGAAACCATCCAGACCCTACCTTTCCAATTATATTTCTGGAAATAGTATTAATAGTTTTTTTACAGAGCTGAAGCATGTAAAAGAGGGTTCTGAAACTGAAAAACAGACCTTCTACATCCAGGCCTGGTTTCTGCCAGTGTTTGGCAATCTCGAACCAGCGAGGGGGACTCTGAACTTCCACCCTCTCATCGTCAAAGCCACAAGGGGTTACTGTGATGCTAAAGAGACAAATGTGGCAAATGTGGTTGAGAGTCAGAAAGGGAAGTAGCAAGTGTACAGAGGCAAGGTTTTTCCATCTTTTAAATGTCTTAAAAGAAGCCAAGTTTATGTCCAATCTTCTTGAGATTCCTCTCCAATCCTTCATAAAACACACACACACACACACACACACACACACACACACACACACACACACACACACACACACACACACACCCTACCCAGAAGGAACTCATGGTCACAAAAAGGCTGCAGAACACCAGAGAGCTGGAGCACCAGTTGTGTTTGCTGAGAGCCTGGGTGGATGTGAAGTCAAACTTGACCTCAGGAAAGCTGCTCTCTGTCGTTACTAGTCACGACATAGGCACAGCTTGGGTTTCTGAGGAAACAGCATGGATTCTAGGGAGGAAGTGGAATGGAGCCCAGGGTGTATGTTTTACATTCCTTATTTTTGAGGAAAATAGATGCTGAAGGGTTTCAAAACACACAAAATTTGTACACAAAGCCTAAGAGTTTACGTACTTTAAACTTTATGTATGTTATCCTCAAGAATAAGTAGACAGGAAAGAAATTACTGCCCATTATGGGTTGTTGAATTGTGTCCTCCAAAGAGATGTTTTGAAGTGCTAACCCCTGGTACCTGTGAATATGACCTTATCTGGAAGGAAATAGGTCTTTGCAGATGTGATCACATGAAGTTGAGGTCCTGTTTGATTAGGCTGCACCCTAAATCCAGTATGACTGCTGTCCCTATGTGAAGAGGAGGAGAGACATGCACAGAGGGAAGATGTTGTGAAGAGGCACAGGGAGAGTGTCACGTGGTGCTGGAGGCAGGGATTGAAGTGCTGTGTCTGTGGGCCAAGGGCAGGCCAAGGATTCCCAGCTGTCACCAGGGCCTAGGGGAGAAGCAAGGAATAGATTCTCCTGCACGGTCCTCAGAGGGAGCCAACCCTGCTGACACCTGGATTTCAGACTTCCATCCTGTAGAACTGCAAGAGAATAAATTTCTGTTGTTTTAAGCCACTCAGTTTGTAGCACTTCGTTTCAGCAGCCCTGGGAAACTAATATACTACCCTCGTTTTATTGCTAAGAAATGTAAGGTAGTTTTAGGCACCACCTGATTCTATATAACTTTTATGATCTCTACGCTTAATATTTCAAAAGTTACGGTTTTTAACATTTTAGAATATAGCCTAATATATCTGGCACAAATTATATATTTAGCACTTTATTATAGTACCTGAGTTTTCTTTTCTGAAAAATGATGGGGCTGGAGTTGATGCTCTAATATTCCTTTTGGTATGTTCTCTGATCCTAATACCCTGCTTAACAAAGCCTCTGGGAACGAAGCTTGTTAAAAATGAAATCAGTTAGGCAGAGAGTTGGAGAGTGACCCGTCATTTAAAACGTTGCCTCCTGGAAACTGAAGACCATTGAACACAAAGGCTCTCGGTAGACTCTGAGGTTGGTGGGGAGCCCAGAGCCTAGTGAGAGGTTCTGGCAACGTGGAGTGTCTGGTCCTGTCCGGGGAGGGCAGGGAGATGGAGCCGAAAGAAAGATGCATAGAGAAGCCCTTCTTCAGATATGCTCCGACACCTCCCCCAAGGGTCCCACAGGCTTGAATGTCACACTTCTTTAAAGAGCAGGTGACAGGTTGCCTCCAGGTCGCTCAGAGCCAGAGGAGGTGGGACTTGGCTCCGTTCCTCCTTCCTCCATCTGAAAAGCTGCCCTCAGTCCCACGGGGTCCCCTTCCTGTCACACAGACACAGCTTGCTGGTTTTTGTTTGCTTTTGCTCTCTTTTTTTCTTTTCTCAAAAGCTCCTCACAGGAAGGGTTTGGGAGGCAGCTCGGGTCCTGCTGTGACGGAGAATCTAGCAAACTTGTTCCTCTGACTGATTAAACATGAAGGGCAATGCAGGACTCGAGCATGAAATTCCTTGGCTCTGATTGTCCTCGAGGTTGGGCTCACTAATGAATGAAGTCTGATTACAGCCCAGTCTCTCTAGAGCCTCCTGTTGCCCCAATTTGGGGAATTCTTCTGCTTTGCGTGCATCTTGGAAAGCAGTTCAGAGTTCTCAGCAGGATCTGTGGCGATCGAGCCAAGAAGGTTTTTCTTTGCTTTTTTTTTAAAGCCCAATTGTTGCTCTCAAACCTTTCTTTACACAGTTTGGGGGAAGAAATTGATTCCATGTAAACCAGGTGGAGGCAGCACCAAAGCCACCTGCTGGTAAGAAATGGGGAACAGCCAGTTTATCAACCCCAAACATTTGGGTCTGCATATTGCAAACTGAGACGAAACTGGGAGTCCCTGCAGGTCCACTGGGAAGCCTCGTGTTGTGTAACCATTCCTTTTGGCAAGGTCCTCTCTTTACATGCAGAACCTGCTACTTAAAGCTTTGCAAGACAATGCAGTCCATCTGTAGTTCTACCTGTACACAGTTCCTATTCAGCAGCTGGCAGGGAAGTGACTGCAGGCATTGTATTTTCTCCCTATGTCTCTCTCTTTCTGTCTCTCACTGATTTAAAATCAGCAAATGGTGTTTCATATGTAAACTAAGGGAGATGAAGATGGTCTCTAAGCTACCTCCTGGCTCTAAAAAGTCTTGTTTCTATTTTAGTTATTTTCACCTATGTGTCCGCTTCTGTGGGCTCAGGGCTGCCCGTCCCTTGGAACGTGTTTCTGCCCCAACAAGAAGTACATGAGGAGCTGAGCAGGAAACCCATCTGATATCAGATTTACCTGAGGATGTGATTAGACATGCAGATCTGAACTGATGCTTTACATTGCTCTTGCGGATTCCCAGCCTCCTTCCTGATGTGAACGCAGATACCTGCACTTATCCTGAACTTGGGCCGGTTATCCTGGATCTTTGGCCACTAGTCTGCTCTGGCCTCAGGTAACTGCGTAACCTGTGCTTGTGCCAGCCTGCGTGGGAATTTGCTGTGCTACCCGGCCCCACACAGACCATACTCCGCACAGACTCTTTGGTACAGAGACCTACCTTCCACTCCAGCAGCAAGGTCTGGGCTCTCCTAGAGCAAATTTGCCTGCTTTTAATACCTTCCTGGGTCTAGTTTCTCATGTGTCCTCCTGACTCCCTATCTAAGAGCAGAGGTAAATTTTCTGAGACTGGGACTGATCTCTGAGTTAGGTGGCTATGAGGCCAGTTTGTCAAACAGATTGGGAAGTCCAGTCCATTAGTAATGGCAGGGTGGATGACTGAGGGGTCCATTCCAGGCAGCACTGCAATAGGCAGCAGATTGGGGTCTAGAGACATGGGGAGTCCCTGTTGAAGGGCTCAGTGGCAGCCAGGAAGGTCCAGTTGGGCTGGGTTGTAGAAGTAGGACTTCAGTTCTAGTAAGAACACAAGAGAGAAAGGCAGGGCTGGAACACATGCACGAGGGGACACGATCTGAACCCTCTTCCAAGTCTTAGCACAAGGCTTAGTCTTAGGAAATTAGATTACAGTAGACCGGTTATAAGAACCTGACTATAATATGAGAACTGCCTTCGGTAGCTGCTATGGTTTGAATTGTACTCCCCAAAATACATATTGAAGTCTTTATCCCTGGTATCTGTGAATGTGACCTTCTTTGGATACAAGGTCTTTGTATATGGAATTAAGTTAAGGTTGTATTTGATTAGGTGGGCCCTAAATGCAATATGATTGGTGGATGTCCTTATAAGAATAAGGAAATCTGGACACACTCAGGGAAGACGGAGGCAGAAATTGGAGTCGTGTGCCTACTAGCTAAGAAATGTGAAGGGTTGCTAGAAACCATCAGAAAGTAGGAGAGAGGCCTGGAACAAATTCTCCCTTATAGCCCCCAGAGGGGACCAACCCATTTTCATTTCAGACTTCTGGCCTCAGAACTATGACAGAATAAACTTCATTTGTTTTAAGCCACCCATTTTGTGGTAATTTGTTACAACATCTATAGGAAAGGAATATAATAACTAGGCTAATCTAATGCTGAATTATGACGATATTGGTCTGGTCTTTCTTACATTTCTCTGTGTGAGGATAGGACTGTTTTAAAAGATTGGCAAAGAGCTGAACCAAAAAGTGCGATCATCTTCAAATCTTCAAATGTTAGGACATTGGTTCTCAACTGATACGTGTGGCCGGGGTGTCAGGGAGGTGGATGGAGTGTGTGTGTTGGTACACATCATCATTACCAGGACATACTTGCCAAGTGTATGTGTGTGTCATAATTACCAAGATGGGATGTGTTTGTGAGTGGGCTTTTCTTGTAGATTAGCAGGCTTCAGTCTTTGGCCAGATAGTAATAGAAGTGTTCCTTGGCTTAGCCTTGATAGATTGGGAATTGTGGGTTCTCATCTCAACAACAACCCGTTTTCCTCACTGCCCATCTAGGAGGCAATCACTTGTTACCGAAGTGAGAGTTCTATTAATAAAAGACAACACTGTCTAATATCACAGGGAGAATGGAGAGTCCTTGAGTTAACATGGATTTAACCTCACCTCTTTTGTGATATTAAATCTTGGCATTATTGTCTTATGGTGAATTGTACTTGTTCCTTGGGCCTTAGTTTATAAGGCTTCCCCCACCCCACTTCCTATAAGTGTCTGGTACCTTGATATTGCTATCCAGAAACTGAGGCACTAGTTCTAATTATTCTCTTCCATCCATATATACCTATGCTCTCAAATAGGGTGATCAGATTAGGGGTTATTTCCACTTCACCCTCTTGCAAAAAGAATATAAAAATTATTACATGGACCAATAACTTGAGTTTATAATTAGATTGGGAAGGTGTATTAGTCATGACTCCTACTGTTGCAAGTGACAGAATGTCAGCTGGGAATGAGAAGGAAAAAAAAAAAGGATTCATTCATGTAAATGGTAACATTAAGGGGAGTGTACTTAGCTTCAGGCATGGCTGGATCCAGGGGTGTCAAGCAATATAACCTCTCTCTTCCCATCTTTCAGCTTTGCTTGATTGCCTTGGCTTTATTCATGGGTTATTGTCATGGTTGCTGGCAGTCTCAAGGCTACACTGTTGTCACAGCTCCTGAACCCTCTTGGACAATGGCTCCAGAAATGAGCCCATCTTAGGGTACTCTTCATTCTAGAACCACTCACTGGGAAGGGGGCTAATTTGACCAATTAGCCAAATGTGGAACTTATATCCAACTCTGGGAGTGGGAATTAGCTTCCCCCCAACCATAGGAATCAAGCAGAATTACTTTGGAATGGGGAGGATGTCTCTCATAGGAAGGAATTCTGTACAGGTAACAAATCTGCATATGTCCACCCTGGGAACCATGCTATTCTAATGGAAAACAATTCATAAACAATACCATACAGTGTATAATTCAATACTGAAATGCGGAACCCAGAAGGGCCGTGTGGAAGGAGCACCTAGAAGGAGGGAAATCACAAAGAGATGCAGGTAACCAGAGAACGTTTCGTAGAGGAGGTGCTCCTTGTCCTGGACTTGAGAGAGAGCTTTCAGACAGATACTGGTTAATAAAAGAAGGACACAGGCAGGAAAATAGAGTGTGAAAGCTTGAGACAGTTAGGAGAATTCATACAAAAGCAATAGCATGGTTGATTTAAGATAAAGGATGGTATAAACACATGACTGCCTACTTTTAGAGTTTACTTTTCAGCAAATTTACCTATAGTGTTTTATTTCTCAGTATTCCTTTGGCTTCCCCAGGACTGAATCAAAGCATGATTGGCATCTGGAGAATCGGAGACCTCTCTTATGGTGGGGGTTTTGGGGACTGGAGACGAAGGAGTAGAAAGACTTCAGGACTAGCTTCTTCCTTGGCAAAGCAGGGACTGCCCAGGAGGTGTGAAGGCCCTTTTCTCCTCAAACCCCTTCCTCCTGTTGGGTGATGCTTGAAAGTGCACCAAGGATATGATGCTTATGAAATGGCTTCAGCGATTATTCCTGAGTAGAATAGGCTTTGTGGCAAATTCTTTCATGTGATGGTGTTGATGAATGAGATCAGATCCTTGGAAGATCAGATTGATAAGGTTAGTAAAGGACATTGTTAAATACTGGAAACAAAAGGCAGGTGTCTAAGGAAGAGGAAGAATGAGTTCAGAATGAGGAAGAAGACTTGGTCAAGGACAAACTGCTTACTTTACAAGCCTGTGAGCTGGCCCTGGCAGCATGGGAGGGACACTGAGGCAGATCAATGTCCTTCTGCTGTGTAGCATGGTAGAAACTCCTCTCATAACTCTTGTTCTGGAAAAGCAATATAAATATTTATTTGTTGGCATATCACATTTTATATGCAGTGTGTGTGTCATGTTATTTCAAGAACTGTGTGACCTTTTGCCCTCAGTCATGTTGTGCTCAGGGTGGAGTGTCACAGTCTGATGGCTGTGTTCTCACTCTTGTCCACAGCCCATGGCTCAGCAAGTGGACAGAACAGACAGGGCTGCAGAGGGGAGGGAGGCCAGCGGTGTGTCTCTGGCCTGCTTTGGGCATGATCATAAGAAAGGCTTTGCTCCCGGAGGGCCTTTGTAGCTTACTCTGGGCTGCACTCCCATGTTTATTTTAGGAGCAATAGCGATTCAGAACCCAGCATGACACTTGCTGACAATTTATTTTTAAAGGGGTTATAAATATGTAACTCCTTTAGCAAGAAATCAAAGCTTTTTGGGCATATTTTATAATCAGTTACCAGCATTCTCTCTCTCTCTCTCAGAAATAAGCCAGATTATATTTTAATGCAATTTGCATTAATGATTTCATTTTCATTTAATTATCAGTACTTTCTCTGCTGGCATGTAAGACATGCTCCCAACAGTTGCCTGTTTCAAAGTCATGCTAAGAGGCCCAGTCACAGGGACTCCGGGGGGAGTGTTTCCCACTGAGGCAGACTCAGGGTTGATATCTCCTTTTCTACTTCTTGAGATATTCACTCTTAGTTCTTCTTCTTATCTTTCTTTCTAATATCATAAACAGAAATCCTGGTACAGCAGAAGTAAAGATAAAAGGCAAAACAATATAACTAGGTATATTTTGAATAATTTTTTGGGGTAGAGAGTATGAACTTGAGAATTAGACATGGGTGTTCAATTCCATGATAATCACTTACCATTAATTTTGGGCAAATTACTTAACTTCTCTGAATCAGAGCTTCTTTAGTTGTAAAATGAGGATAATATTTCTTCCTTACGGTATTGTTAAAAAAACTGGGAAGACGCTGTATGTATTGCAGTAGGCAGGTAGTAGTCACTTAGTATTAGTTCCCTTCTTTCCCTTAAAGCAGAGGCAGGACTCAGGGAGAGAGATACAGCATTTATTTTATTTTGAGGGGTTGCGTATCAATCCTGAATTAGGGTTCTCCAGAGAACCCGAATCAATAGGATATATAGAGATATAGATATAGGAGAGGGGATTTATTAGGGGAATTGGCTTGCATGATTATGGAGGCTGAGAGTCCCAAGATATCCTATCTGCAATCCGGAGAACTAGGGAAGTTGGTAGTGTGACTTGGTTCAAGTTTAAAGATCTAAGAACATGGGGTTCCACTGGTGTGTGTCCTGGAGTTCAAAGGCCAGAGAACCTGGAGTTCTGATATCTTAGGGCAGGAGAAGATGAGCGCCCCAGCTCCAGGAGAAAGAGAAAGAGAGAGATTATTCACCTTTTGTCTGCTTTATTGTTCTATCTGGGCTCTTAGCTAATGGGATGGTGTCCACCCCTTGGGTGAAGGTGGGTCTTTCTTACACAATTCACTAATTTAAATGCTAATGTCCTCTGGAAACACCCTCACAGACATACCCAGAAATAATGTTTTATTAGCTATCTGGGTATCCCTTAATCCAGTAAAGTTGACACCTAAAATTAACCATCACAAATCAAGTCTTAGTGGCTACAAAAACAAAGGCTTATTTTTTGCTCACGCTACCAGTCCACAGTGGGTCAGTTGTATCTTTCTTTTTTTCACTGTGGGATCCAGGAGGATGGAGCAGCCTTTACCTGAAACATACTAATCATGGCTATAGAGGGGAAAAAAGCCAATGAACTTTGGGTAAAGCTGGCTTTTTTACCCAAGGTGACACCTATCACTTTTCCCACATTTCATTGACCAGGTAAAGTCACATGGCTAAACATGATATTGATGAGGGTAGGGAAGTAGAATTCTGTATTCCTTTATGCGTTGTGGGGCTGCCTTGTTGAGAGCATAACTTAAAACTGAAGTTCTGAACCAGCATGGTGTGTGAGAATTACCTATAGAACTTTAAAAAATTATATACAGGTGGTCTGTGGGTTACGGACAAGATACGTTCCTGAGAGTGTCTTTAGGTCAGATTTGTATGTAATTTGGATCCCTGATGAATGGTGCATGCACAATAATAATAATATTATAATGGCTCAAATGTAGTAATAATAATAATACAGTGTAATACTGTAACAATAATGATACCCTTGTAATATTATAATAAATTACAGAAACTGTTGTGCTCTTTCTTTTAATTCCTAGGCTAATAGGAATGCCAGGCTTATTTTGATCTTCTAACCAAATCAATAATAACCTTTCCATTTCAATAATTAATCCACTATGCTGCTTAGTAATAATTGATGCTCTCATTGGAGCACTGCCTTTCACATGTTCCATTATTCTCACCTTACCCTTTATAATCAATCTGATAGTCGAGCAACTGAAGCCTAATGCTTTCCTAATGAATGATGGCTTCTGGCCTTCCTCCAAATGCTTAATTATTTCTACTTTCTTTTCCATTGTAATCACCTTTCTCTTCACTGCAGACTCACCTAGGCTTGCAGTGGACTTCCACTTTGGAAGCATGGTCATAAGGGTAAATACAGATGCACAAGATGGAATAAAAAGTTAAGATGAAAATGATGCTCTGTGTGACAACTGCATAAACAATGAGACTAGCTGCCCGTGTGAAGATGAACTGCCATGCGGGTTTGTTCACATGTGTGGAAGAAACTAGTCTCCGAATTATTAATTTAATTATTTAATTATAAATTATCCTTATGGGGAGCCTTGGGAGCCCCTTTTTAAGTACAGGACGCTGTAAGTTGGGCCATCTGTAACCCGAGGACGGCCTGGATGGTAAAGCCCTAATGAATCAAAGTCTTGTGAGAGGTCCGGGAATGTACATTTTTGCTACTTTCCACAGGAAAATGCACCGTTTGGTTAACAATCACGGTGCTAAAAGGTTAAGGTTGACCTGAAAGTCAGGAAAATTAGTAATCTCATTATCTTTGCAGGGAAATGTTGAAAAGAGATAACTCTGCCTTTTCCTCTATGTCTTGCAAGCCTCTCTTTCTTCATTCTTTTTCTTGTTATACTTTTATTGAATTGCTCCATGGCCTTCTTGTTGATAATTTAGGAAGTAGGTGAATAGTGTATATTTCTCCAAGGAAAACGAAGAACTAGATTGCTCTTTGTGACTCTCCATTGATTTTTTTCAATGGGTCAATGGCTCACAGTGGAAAACAGCATCACCACCTTTGACTTAAATCTTTCTGGGATACATGAAGATGGATATTGAGGCAGAGCCAACCTTTGATTTGACATTTGGATTGGGCACTACCTACCCTCTGCTGTACAGATAGTCTTCAGTTAGCTTTTCATTGTTCCGTGAGTCGATCAAGAATATTGTGCATACTCATTTTTTCCTGTGATGCAAAATGGTGCTATGAAAGAAAACCAGTGGGGATGAGGGTGTGAGGGGACACAGGAAGGCAAAGGGGCACGGGGCATGTTTGAATTGAGCACTCTCACTGCAGATTGCCTGTGGGGTGGTGATGCTTCTTTAATCTCCATTAATTCACTAATCACATTCCTCAGTCCTAGAAGTCCCTTTGACCAACAAAAGGGGCCCAAGTCACCACCTCCCCACATACTCCAGGGGAAAAGACCCAGCACATATGCCAGCCCTTGTTGCATGTTTAGTGAAGACATCTTACTGAGGACACGGGGTTGAGGCAAAATCTATTTTCATGGACCCATAGAACATACTGAAGTGCAAGACTACAATGGGATTGTTGGAGTTGGCGAGGCTTCCTCTCAGGCTGAGCTCACTGTGGGGTTATGCCTCCCATTTCATAAAATGAGAAGATGAATTGCAGAGAGTTTAAACAAGTGTTCAAACACCCTTAACAGTCAGAGATACAGCCAGTTTAGGACTATGGTCTAGCATTACTTTGTTCTTGCATCTCCACAGTTTTCTCTCTTTGTGTGCTCAAATGCTTGGGGAGTGCCCGGCGGGGCTGGCTGACCCTGTGTCTTGGCAGAAGCTCTCAGCAGTGAGGTTTCAGAGCAGCAGAGGTCCCTCAACTCCCCATGTGTGCTGCTGGGCGAATGGCGAACAGCTAGAATTCCACCGGCTGGAACACTTTTCAGCTTAAGGCTTCAGTTTTTGTTAAAATGGAAATGCCTCTGGGAGAAGTCAAATCTCAGAATAAACTCAGCAGAGGAATAGTGAGGGACCTTGAGTGTAAGAGCCTGATAAGGCAGGTTCAGGGTAGGCGCAGGGTAGGAGCCTGTAGGCTCTGGGCTGGTTGGTTGCATATGAAAGATGTGCTCAGAGGTGAGTCGCTACTATCTCTAGGAAATGGCTAGCCTTGGGAGGGGCAGTCCCTTGTGGGTCAGCCAGTCTTCAAGATATCAAAGCATTAAAAATACAGAAAATAAAAAGATGTATTTAATATAGTCCTCAAGTTAGAGTTTTCCTTGTTGAGGACGTAGAGTTGGATTCCAACACATTGAGGTTTCAGCTAGGGGAAGTTTGGTCAGTTAATCAAAAATTTGGGAGAGCAGTCTGAGAAGCATCGAAGGCTAAATGCTTAAGAAACCTGTGCAAAATTTGGAAAGACCAATCCAAGGCTTACTGAGCAGACCTGGAAACAGAGATGTGCTGTGTCTGGAGTTGTTAAGGAGAGACCACACCTAGAAGCGTTGCACAGAAGGTGAAATCTGTCCGATTCTTCTTTTTCTGTGCTGGTTGTTATTCACTTCTCCATCCCTCTCTGCCCTGGCCTTGCTCACACTTCCTCCTGCTCACACTCAGTTGCCTACCCGCCCCAGCATTGTGGTGCTGCCCTGCCCTGGGCTCCCACAGGTGCCCTAGGCTCCAAAATTACCTCCCCTCCCCAAGTCCTTGTCGCCTAGTCAGGCTTCTGTTCCCTCAGCACAGAACAGGTTTTCTTAAATATTTTGAGATCTTAGAATGCCAAAAATAAAATATGTGTGTGTGTATATATATTAGAATATCTATGGAGATTGTCATTTTTAAAGCAAATTCTATGGTCAGACCAAAAATACTAAACCACATATGCAGGAAAAACAACATGGAATGAATTAATCAAGCAGAGAAATGAGACATTTGTCTAGTGTCTATTTTGAGTCACTAGATATATGTTCATCAGTGCGTGGAAATGTCAGACCAAAAAGAGACCTTGAGGTTTCAACTCATGCTTACCTTTGAAACGACCCAGATTATGACATCACCTAATAGTTATTAGTGGTTTTGATGAAGTCATGGTGCTATTAGGCAGAGGCTCCAAGCAACCTGGTCCACATAGTGGATAATTGTCTTTATATCGGATCTAAATATTTGATATAAAAAGTAATACTTTAGACTTGTTGGTTTCTTTTCTTCTTCAGTTTTGTGAAAGATAAAGCATTGCTGAGAAATAGAAGGATTTATATTTACTTCATTTATTGATAGCACGGATTCCTAGCAGGGTTATTTTCACTCTTGGCCTTTAAGAAACATAACTTAACCACGTTTGCACACTGGAGTGGAAATGACACTTTTGGTGATTTCAGGACTTGACTGTTGGTTGACATCACCCTGCCGAGTGACGGTGCAGTTGCTGTGGGAAGGGCGGCTGGAGGCTGCTCCTAGAAGGCTGGCCGGCCTTGCTGGGCTGCCAGATTATCACCCTCCTTGAAAGACGTAGAAATAAATATTTCATTCCTGCCTTTGTTACTACCTTTATGATACTCCAATGGTAAATTTCTTAAGTGCTTTTTGAATGCTCATTGTATGTCTGTGAAAGAGTGTCAGCCACCTGCTGGTATAAGGGATTGAATCTAGTTTTGCAAGAGACAGTAATTCATTCACACTGGTTGCATGCAGGAGCAAAGTCAAGGCATATGTGAGGGGCTGCTCTGCTGGGTGGTGGCTGCGGTGGTTTGAATCATAGTCCTTAGCTCCAGGTATTGGCTGATGGCCCTGAGCTGTGAACTCCGGGTCCAGCCCCTGCGGAGTGTAAGGCTGAGTGAACAGCCCTCATTTGGCTTCTGTGGGACCCTAAACCTTCATAAGGAGCCTAACTCATCGGGAGCAGGGACTATTCCCATAGAGACGGAGGGTGAGGGATACTGGTTGGATGATATTAGGGATCTGAGCTTCAGAACAGGGGAGCATTTTTCTATTTGCTCTGGGTCTTTTTCCAACTTACTGTCTACCAGATGTGCCACCTCTGCTGAGGTACCTTCGTATTTGGCCCACCCTTACAGCCTTGGTTCTGACTGCTGCCTGCCTGCCCTCACGGCCGAAGTCCAGAGTAGACCCAGGCTTCTCTACTGTCTCCTGGCCTGGGTTTTACCACAGATGGAAGTCGCCCCCCTCTCTCCCTTGGTCTTCCTCTCCTCATCTGTCGATCTGTCCCCAGGAAAGCCCAAGCCCATCATCAGTCTGCTTCCCAGCCTGACCTAGCATCAAACACACTTAGGAAGTTTATGCCCCAAAACCCCCAGGGTCAGCCAAGAGGAAACTTCCCTCTGTGCATTGCAGTGTTTTGCATGCATTCCCCTTTCCTCAGCCACACGTGTGTGAATGCCGGATACTTCATTTCCTCAAAGGGGGAAATGACAGACAACTTAAAGTAACATCTTATACTGTGCTTTTAGCAGGAATAAAAGCCTTAATGCAAAGGCCTCAGAGCAGAATTTCTGGCTTTTACTAATTGCTGGGGAGGATTTTGAGGGGGTGGTAGAGTGTCAGGAATTTTCTATTTCTAAAATTATACCTGATAATTTGAATGCCAGACATGCTAGTGACTACTGTACACAACAGCATGGGTCTGAAATATGACCGTGTGAGTTTGTGACTGAGGCATAGTGGACTGAAAAGTCAGTGTCAATGAGATTAGGAAATGGAGAGGGCAAGTGTTGTAAGGATAATCCACGTGGAAGCTGAAGTCACCAAAATAACGATGGGATAATGACGGAGAGGAAGGCAGGGGGTAGGTACCACAGTCAGGGGAAAATGAGGGCCTGAACCAGAGGCGTGCAAATGACAGAGGGAAGGGCGGCTGGTTCTGCAGGCTGACGGTGTGTGTGTCAAACAAGGAGGCTTTTGAAAGAAGAAGGAAGGAGGCGAATGACTTGGGAGAAGCTGCGTGGAGTAAGCCAGACACCTGCTCAATGCCCAGGCCTGTGGGTCATGGGATAGAGGAGGAAAAATAGCAAATGCTTGTGAGGGTGGAAGGGAAGACAAGTTTAAATCAGAGCAATAATAAAAAAAAAAATGAGAGTGCAGGTAATAGCTGTCTATAGAGTGTCCATCTAGTTCCCTATTTTTCTCAAGGGAGTCATGTGAATTTGGGGTCTTTCGCATTGGATGATGGGCATGTTATTAACAGTAGGTCCTTCCCAGACTCAAAGTCTGGTAGGATGTTTGCAGGGTTGGGCAGCTGGTAGGTCCCTAGGGAGCGTAGGCTTCTGGTTAAGGTTTCTGTTAAAGAGTTTTAACATTTTATAAAGAAAATTTGACTGTACACAATAATTTTGTACATTAAAAATTGTAAGTATTAATATATATATTTCACTTAATTCTGTAGGCTACTCTGGGAACCCAGCTGTGTAATAACAGCTCTGTGTGTGTGTGTGTGTGTGTGTGTGTGTGTGTAAACGTGCAGTACAAGGCAGATGGCCAAGGGCGTGAAGTGCTGCTCTGTAGTGGGCCTGGGTTTGAATCTAGGCTTCAACAGTTACTAGTAGTATCATTTTGTACAAGAGTATAACCTCTATAAGTTTTGTTTTACTCGTCTATAAAATAATGTTAATAATTTTCCTTACTTTATAAGGTGGCTATGAAGATTCAATGAACTAGTCCTTATAAAGCACACACTATAATCTTTGGCACAGAGTAAACATATTATTGATATTTTGTTATTCCTGTGATAGGAATTCTGCATTGCAAACATTGTGCCAAATAAACCTTGAAACATAGCTTGTAAGTTAGCAAGTGCCTGTTTATATTTAAGAAAAACCACCTACAGTATCTTTGTAGTCAAAGAGAAATGCTGCACCTAATCAGGAAGTATTGATTAGAGGGTGTGCCCAGACCTCTGTGAAGTCTTAGCAACCCTGTTCATAAATGGAAAGTGAAGCATGAAGCCATAAAATGTTTTATGGGAGAACCCATGAAAACGTCAAGTCTTTCTATAATACTGATTAAGAATAATTTAAATCATTCATATTTTATTAGAAAACGTCAGTGGTTATGAGTTAATCAATTTCAAATTGATTTTATTTGTGTAAAATTGGCATTTTAGAAAGTGAATTTATTGCTCACAGTTACTTCTTCCAATGTGAAATGATTGCAGTATTAGCAGTAAATGCACTCTGATGGAATCTATACCATTAATCAAATATTCCCAAATGGAACTCCTAATAGTGTCTTACAAGATTAAATAAAAAGATACAGAGGATGCTGGCTGCTCTTCAAGGCCTCAACCAAGAAGGAGGAAATGACGACTCTAAAGGATGCTTACTATTTTTTTCTTTTTGGTGCCTTTTTGACTGCTTAGAGTCTGCTACCCTCTCCTATGTTTGTGAAATCCTTCACCCTATGAGTTTTGGTAGGAAACAGAATCCTCTTACCTCCTACCAAAGGTAGCAGGATGATACTTTCCTAGCCTCCCTTGCAGCTAGGGTGTGCCTGTGACCAAGGCTCAATCCATCAGATACCCCTACACTGTGAAGTATGGCTGAGTGGAGATCAGATGTAGGCTCAGTGGAAAATCCATTCCAGCAGCAGAGGTAATGGCAGGGGCCGAAGCAACTCCAGGTCCAAGGCCAGGGGCAAGGGCAGTGCAAAGTGTCATGCAGTGCTCTTAAATTGTAGCAGAGTTGTTGCTTAAGTGGCTTGAGTTCAGTCATAAGTAAGATGATGATATATCCTAGTTTGCCTGGGCCAGTTCCACGTCACCTTGTGCAGTTACAGATAGCATTCTCTTTCCCTTTCAAAAGCATTTCAGTTTAGAAAAGTAATAATATGGTATAGTAGGGTTGTCCAGAGAAACCGAAGCAATGGGAGATAGATAGATAAAGATTTATTACGATGGATTGGCTCACACAATTATGGAGGCTGAGAAGTCCAACTGTCTGCAAGCTGGAGACCCAGGAAAGCAGCTGGTGTTGATCTAGTACAAACCTGAAGGCCTGAGAACCAGGGGAACCTATGGTGTAAGTCCCAGTCTGAGTCCTAAGGCCCAAGAACCAGGAGTGCAGATGTGCGAGGGCAGAAGATGGATGTTCCAGCTTACGCTCAAGCAGACAGCAAATTCACCCTTCCCCTGCCTTTTTGTCGTATCCAGGCCCTCAACACATTGGGTGTTGCCCACCCCTGTTGCTGAGGGCGATCTTCTTTATCCAGTCTACTAATTCAAATGCTTATCTCTTCTGGAAACAGCCTCACAGACACACCCAGAAATAATGTTTTACTAGTTATCTGGGCTTTGCTTAGATGCAGTCCAGTTAACACATGAAATTAACCATCACATATGGCATCTCAGACACAAGCAAAATCCCTTATGCCCTCAATCTCCTCTCAGATTGTTCCCCGCACTGTCTTCCTTTGAAATCAGACCCTTTTCTGAGAATATTTCTTTATTTGCAGCCCTCTCCAATTGGGGTTGTCTTATCTCCCACACCCCTCATTTTGGGGGGCCTGGAAGGGGAGAGATATCTTCCTTGTCATCCTTGCTTCTTATTGCTACTTCCAAATCATTCCTCATTTCTCCATAGCTCTCCAGACCCAGTGAGCATCTGACTCTAATACTATGTTGCTATCACCTACAGACCCCTCACTTTTTGACACTTTTAGCCTTTAGTATTGTCTCAATCTCCAACCCTGCTCCTGTCAATACTCTGTGATTTCAATATCCGAATAGATTATCCTTAGATTCTCCAAAGATCTTGTCTTTCACTATCTCAGTCTCCCATATCTGCGATCATGTCTTAGACTTTGTTTTACTGTTTTCCATTTTCAAGCATTCCATTCACCCACTACTACCTTTAACACTTCCAGTTCACTCTACCTAGCACCCTATTCCAACATCTTTTTAACTCTACCAAGCCCTCCAATATAACGTCAACTTCCCACCATCTATCACCCTCCTTTTGACCTCATTTGTCATCTTTCTAGGCTTGAATCCCATGGCTCAATATTATAATCACATCCACAATCGTGTACACCATCCACTCCCTTGACCCGTCTCCCTCTGGCACACCTCAACCCCGATTCTATCCAATATCAAGCTTGGGAACAAGTAAGGGGAAACCACATACTCATGCTGAGATGAGACTGCTAATTTTCTACTCCAGTAACCCTTTCTCCCTTTTTTTCCTTAGTAGTATCACACCTGAATTTTATTCGAATTCATGCATGCATGGAGATGTAAGCAAAAGTGTTTTATGAAATTTTAGGGAAATGTTCAAAAGAAAGTGTGTGTGTGTGTGTGTGTGTGTGAGAGAGAGAGAGAGAGAGAGAGAGAGAGAGAGAGAGAGAGAGAGAGAAATAGTGAAATTTGAACTTTTCAAAGCTTTCTTCTTTCTAGTTGATGGAAACAGGAATGTAAAGTCTACAGCCTGACAGCTGTCTTGGGCAATCTGGTGACATTTTAAGAATGTAGAGTTTGGGTCTTAATGATCATTATATGCTATAGCCCTAGACCCCCTATCTCTGGTTTCCTTTATTTAAAATAGAAATCAACTTTTACCTTGGTGTGGCAGGCAGAATAATGACTCCCAAAGGTGTCCATTTCCCAATCCCCCAAATCTATGAATGTGTCATTGGCTAAAGGGACTTTGCAGATGTGATTAATGTCCTTGAGTTGGTGAGAAGAGCTGGCTTACCCAGGTGGGCCCCATCTAATCAAATGGCTTCTTAAAAGCTGAGAACCTTTCCTAGCTGTGACCAGCCAGAGAGAAAGATGTGAAGACGGAAGTGGGGTCAGAGGGATGTAGTGTTGCTGGTCTGAAGATGGAGGAAGAGGCCAGGAGGCAAGGAACGCAGCTGCCTCCGGAAGCTGGAAAAGGTAAGGGGGTAAATTCTCCTTTAGAGTCTCCAGAAAGAAATGCAGGACCATCAATGCCTTGATTTTAGACCTTAAGACTCATTTTGGTTTTGGGCTACAGAATTATAATAAATCTATGTTGTTTTAAAGCACTACATTTGTGAAAATTTGTAATGTCAGTGGTAGAAAACTAATACACTTGGTTAATATGTTGTTATGTTGTATTTTTATGTTATTCACAGCTATGATCTCAACTATTATATACACTGAATGGTTTTAATTGGATACAAGAGCACCATCCTCAAGTGGGTTCTTGGAAATACCCAGACATCCTACTACATTTCCCTAATTAATTCATATGTTCACTCTCCCAAATGTCATTTTGTTACTCTTTCTTCACTCTTTAAGCGTTTAATATCTCCTGTCCATGACTTACTCTTAATTAATATCCTTGCTTTTTGTTTCATTCATAAAAGAGGAGCAACCTAAGGGGAGCCTCTTCATACTCCCACCACCAAACATACTGACCTTCTCACATTTTACCCATTTATTATGTAATACTTAGCCCTCTTCCCTTTATGATGGGTTCACTATGTGCTCTCTTGGTTCAAATCCTTCACCTGTACACTGGGTTCTACCCCCTCACTGCAACTCAAAGACGATGCTTCTTCAATTATGCTCTCTTGATCTAGCATCATCCACATTTTCCCTGTATTGGCTCATTCCTGTAACACACATTCATGTTGCACTATCGCTCACCTTGGTCTTTTTCAGGTACCATCCTGATTCTCTAGAAAATCTGGAAATAATTGTCTTTCCATACTATCTCCATTTTCTCTCCTTACCTTTTCTTCTTGAACTTAGTTCAATCTAATGTTTTCATAAAAACATTAATTTCTTTATCATATTTAGATCAACATTCAATAGAAATATAATATCTAATTTTTTTCTCTCTCCCAATGGCTTGTTCTTGTGTACGCTTCAGTTTTGAAGACCACTATATTTGACAGCTCCTAGAAATTGCTTAAAGTTTTATGTAAGATGGTTTCTTGGTTGTCTTGCTTGGTTTGATACGAGGAAGTTCTTATGTTAAGTAATTACTGTATAGAACATTAAATTTGTGAGGAATTGTAGATTCTTGCTGGCCCACCCTTGCAGACAAAATGGTATCTCTCCTATAGCATCCATTTCTTGCTTTCATCAACTTTTACTTCATAGTCAGTTCCTTAATATTTGGACAACTCTACTACTTAAAAATACTTTCCTTATAATGAGTTGAAATCTGCCAGTCTATAGCTTCCAACAATAAGACCCAAATTTGCCCACTTGAATGCACAAATCAGTTTAATCGCTTTTGCCTACGACAACTCCATATACATGTGTAGACAGTTATGTAGTTGCTCTCAAGTTCTTGACTTTAGATTTTTTCAGTTTTTTCAAGGGTTCCTTTTATGATGTAGCTGCGAGTTGTGCCTTGGCAGCTCAAAAGAGAGAGGGTCTTTAAAGAGATTTTGTGGGAATAAGATGACAATCTAAAACAAATTGGCCAGTGAATATAGCTGAGGAACTTTTAAAACATGGTTCTGTCTAATGTTCAGTTGTATGTTGTTTTCTGCTCCATGCTGGGTAGTAATCACTTCTTCCACCCCATTATCTACAAACACTGCACAGTTTATTGTACAATAGTCTTGCCTCAGTGGTGCCTTGGGTAAAACAGGAGAAGGACGGGGCTACAGAGAGATAGCAGCTGTTACAGGAGGCAAAATAATTCGTGAAGTGATAGAGAATTCAACAGGAGAAGAATTCAGAGAGTATTAACAAGGCAATCACAGCATGCTGAAATACAGAGAGGTTTTAGGGAAGTAGAATGGGAATTTGAGACATGTCATTTGGACCTTAAAAGACAGATTCCATCAGTAACCTAAAAAATGCCAACAAAACAGAAATATTTAATTTCCTTGAAAATCTCTAAATTACAAAAGGCAAACTAAACCATTATTAATGATATTTAATTAATCTTTAATATAGCCTAAATTAAGCTTAGGCCAGATGTATCATTGAATTGTTTTCATTATGGGCTCCTTGTTTATTTGACAGCAAATCAAGACACTGACGTTTATCCATTTGTTCAGTACCTTATGTCTGTTTTGTGGACCTTGGAATATAATTTCACTATTTGTAATGATTGTGATTATGGAAGTCATAGATGTTAGAACTTTCACTTGTGTGGCATATGTTGGTCTTCAATATTTATATTAGATCAAATTATCCACTATCCTCCATTAAAATTTAATTCCACAGGACAGCAGTGTTTATTTGGCTCAGACATATTTAAGATATGTGTAGGATAAGAATAGAGTTTGCTTATAGTGATAGAAAAATGCAAAATGGAACTGCTATTATGAAAGCATTGTCTTTTTGTATATAATTTTTTTATTTAAGTTTTTGATATCATACTTTTTAACGGTTGGAGGAAATGGATTAACTCTTTATCCACACTGATTAGCATTCCATCAGTAAAATAGAAAATACACCTAAATAAATAGCCTATTCCTTTTTCAAGGAATTCAGTATGTCTCATGCAGTGTTTTGAAGAGGATTACAACCTTTCTGTGGCAGAGAATATTGAGGTAGGGCTGGAGAAGTGCTCTGAGTGAGTGGGAACCCTGGGAGCCCTGGAGAGGGATCTGGGAATGGGTTTGTGGTGGGCTGGGAAGGAAGGATGGCAGTGGGCCTGGACCTCGAGCAAGGTGAAGGACAAGGGCGGCAGAGAGAGAAAGGAGGGAGAATGGAAGAGGGAAAGACAATAAGAACTGCAAAAGTGTGAGGAAGCAGAGAAAGAGACAACTATGGGGGAAGGGGCCTCAGTCTTAGCTCTCTCCTGAACTGTAAGCAGCCTTAAAAGATCACTGGTCATGTTTCCAGTCTTGGAATAGGAAAACTCTTACCCTCATTTTGCTGGTGGTAAAACCAAGGCCTTTTCAGTAAAGCAACCTGTCCAAGATTTAGGAGTAACTGGTGAGGCATGACTTCTGTCCCCTTTTTAAATGTTTTTGCTATGCTTTCTGCTTTGACTTGAAGATAGAGGGGGTGTGTGTGTGTGTGTGTGCACATTCAGGGGACAGCTATCTATGAATCTTAGTATTTATTCTCTGAGGCTTTAACTGAAATATAAATTCAAATCAACAAATATTTTTTTAGGATCTATAAAATACATATTTATTTAGTAAGGAGTTATGAGGTTATAAAGTAATGGAAGTACATATCTCAAGCCCTATATTATCCAGAGAAATCCTGCTATAAAACGCTTTTACTTGCTATCTCTATAACTGTATAGGTTTCTGTCATCCTAAGTAACCAATTTAACCAAAAATAGTTAAAATCACATAAGATGCTATCTCTGTCTTTGAATTCATTTGGGGACATCCCACATGAAATGCTAGTGGGTAAAAGGAGCCATGTGGGGATGGCAGCCCCACATGGACAGGTGGGATTGAGGGTGGGAGAGGCTGGTTCCTGGAGGGGCAGAGCTCCTGCCACCCAGTCCTGAGTGTGGCCCATGCTAAGCAGTGGGTAGTTTGGGTTGCAGCCCTGTGCTTTGGCTAAAATTGCCCTGCTGCGGAGGCAGGCATCCGACTGTGTCAGAAGCTGCTGTTGATCTTCCAGGGTGGCTCTACCATTTTGCACTCCCACTAGTAATGTAAGAGAGTTCCACTTACCTTATATCCTCACCAACACTCATCTTGCCATTCCTTATAAGTTTTAGCCATTCTGGTTGGTACATAGTGATATTTTACTGTGGTTTAATTTACATGTCTGTGATGAATAAGAGCACCTTTTTATAGGCTTATTAACCATTTAAATTTCTTTTTTTTTATAAAGTGCATGTTTAAATCTTTTCCCTATTTTTATTGGGCTGCTTGTCTCATTATTGACTTGTCAGAGATCTTTATATATTCTGGATACAAATCCTTCGTCACGTATAAGCCAAGAATACTTTTGGATGCAAATATCAGGATTTGACCAGTGCTGATTTAAGCAATACTAGTATCAGTTATCTGATATAACAAAAAGTCCAGATCCATGCCCTTGGCTTACTAAGCAGATTGGCCATCCTTAGCAGTTTGGCTTTTCATGCTTCTGCTTGTAACATCATGTTGCAAGATGGCTGTGATTGCTTCCAGCACTATACCTGCATTCAAAGGCAGGATGAGTCACAGAAACTGGGCAGGCAATATGAAGAGGTCCTTGTATGATCACTCCTTCTTTCAATGGAGATAAAAGTTATTTCTCAGAAGCCCTCTCAAACTTTCTCTTATTTCTTAGTGGTCAGAATTAAGTATACTGCACACACATACCAGCAACAGGAAGGCCAGGAAATTGAGCATTTGACGATGGTTTGCTACAGTATAGCCATGACTGAATTAGATAATCCTGATTCATGCCCCAGGGCTGGGCACATTGCATGAACACAGGTGCTAGTAGCTAAAAGAGAGGAATGGCTTCTGGGTAGGCACCTAGCATGTCAATATCGTAGCCCCCAAAGCTGGATGTTACTCTCCATTGCAGTGAGAGATCCTTTTGAAAATTTGTGAGGCCCTGGTAGGTTAGAAAACCAAGTTCTTGACTGAAATCCATAAAACATCACCACCACCATCACAAACTCCGATTAAATACCTGATCTCAGAGAAGTCCTCCTGGCTTGAACAGCTAAATCAAGCTATTGGTTCTGATCACATTTTAGTGCTGCAGCAGGAAGGCAGGATTCATAATTCTGTTGTCCAAAGGAACAAGATCAAATGATTCCAGTAAGAATGTTGAAGGCAAATGGGGGTTAAGGGTCCAGGCCTTAGGCTGGACTTCCCCTGAAAGTAGAGCCTGAAACAAGGGCATTTTAGGTAGTTTACTTGGGAAGTGATCCCAGGAAACAGGAGTGAAGGACTGGGAGAGTGAAATAGAAGTGAGGAAGGCATTGAAAAAGCACATTAAGAGTTGGTCATCTCTGTAGTGACAGGTACTGTTTAATTGTGCCAGAAGCCCCAGGAGCTGCACCCAGTGCATGGCAGACTTGCACGTCCCAGTGTTCTCCGAGTGTGGGCCAGCTGCGTTAGCATCACCTTGATTGTGACATACATGCAAATTCATGGGCCTCGCCCCGACTGCTGAATCACAATGTCTGGTGACGGTGGCGGTGGTGATGGTGCATGATGTTGTGTTTTAACAAGCTCTTCAGGTGAGTCTTGTGCATGTTCACATTTGAGAACCACTGGTCTGCTCCCCAGAGGGAAAGTTTATCAGTCAGCTCATATGCCCCATTGGTCAAATCATGAGGGGGTTAAAGTTAACTCCCTTCAACTTTCAGGTTACTCATGCATTTGTGTGTCCCTTACCACCTATCAGAGAAGCCCCCAGTAGAAAGCAAGAGGTTTTCAGTGCAGCTGAGGTGAGGTCCAGCAAGGAATACCCACAGGATGCCAGTCTTTGCAGTGACAGCCCAAGGAAAAGGCAGTCCAGAAGAGTGTGGTACAAAAGATGTCCGATTCAGGACAGAAGAACAAGATTAGGCTAGCTTTTATCATGACAGCTCATTCAATATCCAAACTTCATGGAGGGAGTGAGGAAATTACTTTCTAAAGCATTAAGCTCTTTATAAAGGGCCCTGAGCTCCTAGAAGGAAATACACTGTGTAATTGCATAGGACTTCAGTGTACAGAAAGCATTAACAAGACACATGAGAAACAGTAGCTGTTTATGCTGTAGTATATCCTTGGGGCAGGCGGGGTGTTTCCATCTGTTGAAAGTAGCCTCAGTGATGTTCCCCTGTTGGAATTGGGTTAAAGGGAATGGATTTCTGCTTTATTGGGAAAAAAAGCTTCTCAACAGCGAATGTTCATAAGCCCTCCCTTGGTTTCTCTGGGCATTTAAAGCTGTGAAGTTTTCCATCTCTATTTTCTTTCACATCTTCCCAAGAACAGTACTTCTCTGCCAGCCCTCGTTTCCTTCCAGTTTTCTCCTTTACCCTTCGGCCCTAAAAAAGTCACTACTGGTCATGATCTAATGTGAATCATTTGAAAAAAGGAGGAAAAAAAATCGCCACTGAGACTAGAAATAAAACAGGTTGTTGGTGCAGGGATGATGAGCTCAGGTGTGGTGTCCTCTGTGAGTGATGTTTGATTCGACACATGGAATTTCAGATTTTTGTTCAGAATTATCCCTAGGCTGAAGAGGCAATAACATGGGTTACAAAAATTGAGAGAGTGCAACGTATTTGCAGACTTTTTCTGCTGTGAGGGAAAGGTGCTTTAAAGCTCAAAAGATTCCACTCATTGCAATTTGGAGCTTAAGGGTCTATATGCACAGAGGTTTCCCTGGGGAAAGATGGCCAACCTTTCCCCAATTCTCCCCACCTTAATTCTTCCCTTCCAGTGCACATCTCTTAAATACCAGATGTATCTGATGATGACACTTAGTGGATTTGTTGCTGGGGATTGAAAGTGTCCGCTATACATGTCTTCTGGCATGGACTGACTTAGTGTCTGTGAAACCCAAATTGCCACATACTCTCAATTATAACCCAAGGAACTCCAAATGCTTAGGTTTTATTCCAGGAGTTTTTAAGTTGAATATAACATTTAAGAAAACTCTTAATTGTATTTAATCTCTCAATTTAATTTTTGTTAAACCTCTTAGCTTGGGTATGTCTTTGGATTTCCCATGGCCCATGACTTGACTGGTACCTGATCAGATATGACATTTTTCTGTGTGAACAGAGGTGGAAATATGTAGTCATTAGTTGCTTAGAGCTTCCTTCAGGCAAGTCCGACAGTTCAGGGATCAAACTGCTGTATACAACTCTGGCTCTTATGTTAGCTATCAGTTCCTAAAACTCACTTCCTGTGACCCTGAGGACCAGGACAGCCAAATACCTGCTGTTCTTTCCTGGTCACTGAGTTAACCTGTGAAGGCACTGCAATGGAAGCAGAGCATTCCCTTCCAGAGGAGAGACACTTGGCTAAACAATTGATCAGCAGATTTGCTTTTGACACGCACCCCTCCCACAGGGGAATACAGTGTCACATACTCTTCCATGTTACCATTTACCAACACCAGAAATCCAAGTAGGCTGCCTTTGAGTGTGGCCCTCAGAATCACTTAGTGGAGAGAGATCTTGGCTGTATGTCAGGTCACATTACTGGTCTAGTTGATGGATTAACTTGAAAAACTCCCTTCTCATGCCTGGGCCCCACTTTTTTTTTCCCCCCACCAAGTAAATGAGGATGTGGGGCTATTTCAACATTTTCCTAACTAGATCAATATCTTCCAAAGAGCGTTACAATTGAAGAGTTGTTAGGTATGATAATAAAGAAGAAGAGTTTCATGGTTAAATGTTTTAGAAATAGAGCAACAAACAATGTAAACAGTTTTCTTTTCTACAGAACTTCTTGTGGCCTCCACTGTACAGATGTGCTTTTGACTGTAAAAAGGAGTTAAAATGAACTTTTCCCAGAATTTATTTGAAAATGATTTTTTTTTAGGATGAGCAGCTTGTGGCAGAAACTAGTGTTCACCAAGGTTCTTTCAGCTTTATGAATCCAATGGTAAAAGAGAGTGCACTACTCATTTTAGGAGAAGGGTTGAAATGTCTATCAAATCCTAACATTCTTCAAGGCCCCAGTGAAGATCCATATCCTCTGGGAAGCCACTTTATATTTCACTGTTTTCCAACAGGAACCTTCTACTCTACTCAATGGGGAGGAGTTCATTGTCTATGACCAGTTGAAAAGAGAATTACCAGAGGTGTTTCTGAGTAATTTGGTGCAGTTTCTTTGACTTTTATTGACTCTCCAGCTTTCATATAATGATGTTTTATTCCTCATTTTCTTAAGTATAGCCTTATGAAAAAATCAGTGCATGAAATTCCAAACCTACAAAACAGAAGGAGGAAAGGAGGGCTATTCATATAACACAGGAGAATTCTTCACTTTACAAAACGATTCCCCCCAGAGTTTATTTTAAAGAGAAAGGAAGTTGGAGACATTGAAGGAAAGTCATTGATTTTACAATTTTTTTCCTCTAAGTTCTGCAACACTTTGTTAGCCTTTTAGTAATTTTAACTGTTAAAAGTATTTTCTTAAATGTCTCTGTTTACCACCCCCAACCCCCATTAAGATTGAGACCCCAGTGAACACCAGTGGGTTGATTCAGCACATCCAGCCTTAGGGATGGTGTGTCTCCACGATCACATGGCTTCTGCTCTTAGGCTCCCTGCTGGGCAAGGAGGACTTTCTCATCAGCCAGGACCAGTGTTTAATGCTAGTCAGACTGTCCTAGAACCTCCTTATTACATTTTCCCAGTGTTTGCTTGCAGCCTGGAGACTTACTTATTTTTCAGAGGTTATCATCCTTGATTGAAAAACCTTTGGAAATTAATTTTTTATCATGTTTCTGGAATATATTCTGTTTTGCCAGTTGTCCAGGTTGCTAAGTCTTTCCTTCTTCTGGTTGGAAAAACAGTTTCTACTCTAGACAGCTACAATGAATCAAGAGGTACACAAACTTGATTTTAAAGGTGTTTCCTGCCTTGTTAATCCAATCATTATAAGACAAAGGAACCGTTGGATCGTTTCTATGTTGGCAAAAAGAATTAGCTTTCTTGTAAGGGTGATTTGCCACTTCAGGCATAATTAGGCCACTTAAATACTTATCTTTGTTAGTCAATGGACTGGGAAGTCTTTATCCTTATCATGAGTGATGTGGTTCAAAGAAAATCTCAGCTCTAAAGGGAGATGCTGTTGCAGCACAAGGTAGTTCCTACTGAGTTGCTGGACATTTTAATCTTCAGACCGTACCGACAGCCTAGTTTATGTAGTCTCTAGAATTCATCACCCCTAACATATTTTTTCCCTTTCTAATTAAGTAGAATTTGATATCCCTTGTTACTCTTTTTTGTGTGTGGGGGGGTGGTAGAGTGGTTAAGCAATGCCCTTTTATAAATTCATAAAATCAGGGGAAGTGTAACCAATTAAAACACCAAGTCCTAAGAGAAAATGTTCTTTTCCAGATCATCTTATCCTGGTTGTTTGAGAAGAGGGAGTGTAGCATGGAGTAACGAGGTAGAGAGGGGACCAAGACATACTTGCCTCCCACCCCCATACTGTCTGCAGCTCAGACTTGAGGTGGGATGCAGGGGATGGAAGATGGGTATGTTTGGCTAATTCCTGCTATGACAGTGAAGCATGATGACTGTGCTGGGAGCAGGGGGCTCCCATCCTTGGCCCTGGCTCTGTTATCATGACAATAGGTCAACTTCTCAGTTTTTTCATGGTGAAGTGGGGATGTATTGCTGCCTGGCTTGGATTATACAGAATGTTGTAAATAGGTGTTTTTATAAATGTTTTTTATAAATAAAACTTGGCAGCTTTGTTTATGATAAAAAGGTGGGGGAGCATATGGTTCTATGAGATAATAGGTTTGAAAATTACAGACTATGATGATTAAATGGGCAAGGGGCTTGGATTTTTTTTTTCTTTTATATTCTGCTTGACTTACATGGAAAGAGCACAGGTATTAGAGTTGGACATACCTGGTTTTGAATTCTTCTTTTGCTAATTACGGGACTAAGTTTCCTCATTTATAAAATAGCGATAGTGATATCTCTTTCATGGCATTATCATGAAGAATTGGAAAATTCTACTGCTTTTAGTTGTGTTACCTGGAGTTGTGACAAGAACCTTTTCCTTAATATCTTTCCCCCAACTTTTATGTTTCATTAGCAAATGCAGCTTTCTCAACTCTTTGGTAGATCATTTGCAGCATTTGGTTGTTGGTTTGTTGATTTATAAGAAAATACTGAATTATGACATCTGCACATTTCCTGCTACTCTGTTTCTTTGCAGTCTGCCATATAAAATTACCTTATCATGTAATCTTTTGAAGACATTTAAAGCAACAGTTGGTGACCCAAATTTAAGTTAAAATGTAACTGCATGTTAAAACCATTGAGATACCACCACACACCCACCAGAATGTAAAAAACCAAAATCATAAACACCCCTTTCCAAACACACAAACAAACGAAAAACCGAAAAAAAAGAAAAAAAACCACACCCAAAGAAAATATTATAATATCAAGTTTTGGCAAAGATGTGAAACAACTGGAATTATTATACACTGCTGATGGGAACATATATTGGCACAACCATGTTGGAAAACTGTAAGGTAGTACTTAGGAAAGTTGAACATATGCCTACCTTATGACCCATAAATAAATACATAAGTACACCAAAAAACGTACAAGAGCGCTCTTGGAGGCTTTATTTATAATAAACAGATTGCGAAAAATTCTGTGTTCATTAGTAATAGAATGAATGAGTCAGTTGTGGCATATTCATATAATGGAATACTATATAGCAATGAGGGGGTCAGAGGGAGGCTTTGGGGTGCTGATGATGTTTTATATCTTGATCTGAAAGGTGGTTACATGGGGGAATTTATTTTGTAAAAAATTATCAAGCTGTACACTTAAGGTCTCCAACTATGTTATATGTCAGTAAAAAATTTCCTAAATAAATACGATTTGTGTTAAAAAAATCTATTCAGTGCCAGATGGCTAGTTTCTATAGATCATAATTAAAAGACACATTATGATTTCAGAAATCCTAAAATGTAGACAAAAGAAAAATGTAACTTATAATTCAGTACTCATGTATTTATGCATTTATACAGTATTTTCATTGATATATAATTTCTCCCCAAAATGGACAGATAGATATTAAATGCACAATTCAATGAGTTTTGATATGTGTATACATCCATGTAATTAAAACTCCAATCAAGATACAGAACATTTCCATTGTTGCCTCAAATTTCCTTGGGCTTCTTTCCAGTCCATAACCCACCTAGAAGAAATCAGTTGTTCTTAATTATAGCCAACTGAGTTAGTAGTGCTTGTCTTTGAATATCTTATAAACAGAATAATGCAGTATATATATCTCCTTATATCTGTCTTTCACTTAGCATAATGTTTTTGATATTCATCCAAATGTTGAATGCACCAGTAGTTAATATTTTATTTTATTAATATGCTATAATTTATTTACCTGTTGTTGGATATTTGGGTTGTTTCCAGTTTGGGATTATTATGAAGAAAACTACCCTATGTTCTTGTATAAGTCTTTCTTGAAATATGTGACCTGGCTAAGAAATCTTTGCTTATCTTCAGGCCATAAAGATAGTGTCCTGTGTTTTAACAATAAAGATAGCTTTATTGTTTTTTTCTTCTATGTTTATGTCTATAATCCATCAAATTAATTTTCATGTATAGTGTGAGGTAGGGATCAAAGTTCACTTCCCGCCCATGGTTGTCCAGTTGTTCCAGCCCCATTTGTTGAACAAAACTTTTTCTTTCCCCACTGACTACTTTGTATCTTCTGTTGAAAATCAACTAGCCTTATGTAGAGGTCTATGTCTGAACTTTCAATTCTGTTCTATTGATCTTCTTGCTTACTCTTATGCCAATAACACACTACCATAATTACTATAGCTTTAGAGTAAGTCTTGAAATCATGTAGTGGATATTTGTTTATCTATCTTTAGTTAATACTGATGCATTTATAAACCTCTTTACACTGGCGATAAACTACATCTAGCATCTTAAATGATAACTTGATTTATGTTTGAGAAATAATCACTCATATTTCATAAAATTTTCAGGGTAATATGCCTTAAAATACAGAAGTATCCATGCTACTCAATAAAAATTTTAATACTGTTTATTAAATAAACAGCTTATGGCATTGCTGGGATAAATACATTTTGTTCATTGTTCAAACCATTTGAACTGGGTTCTTCTCTTATTTGCTTCTCAAAGCATGCCGTCTGATAAAACCATATTGTATTTTAGCAGCTCTTTGATGAGCTCATAGAACTCATACTGAGAATATTAAACAAATAAGGTATTAGATTAAGAATCAAAGTATGAGCAAAGGCATAATTTATTGATAAACTCTAGTCATTAGGATATATGTTTCTAAGGTGGGGGAACCACTTAACTATAAAATATGAAAAAAATTGCATGAAGTTTTTGTTGCCATGTCTTGGGATACAGCTACTTATCACTTATCACCCAGGTAACTAGATGAATTGAGTAGAATACGAAGATCAAGAGAAACAAAACCAACTGCAGATACAGAAAGTCCATAATCCTACATTTATTTCCCCTGCCTGAAGAACCACTGGGTTTAGAGAGTTGAGTAAGGCCTGAGGCTGTAAGGGAGTTCCAGTGGCTCAGCTGAGGAAGCTGAGAGCAAGGCAGACAAGTAGCTCCAGTTTCTATATAGGAGGGACTTAAGGGCTGCAGGCAAGTTGGGGCTTGGAACTGCTGTTGCAAAGACGTTTTCCTATCAGTTGTCCATATCAAAGAATAGGGGTGGGGCAGTGGTCATGGGGTTAGTTACCTCCTTTGGTGCACTGACTAAGGCCAGGGTAGTTTTCCTGCGTTGGTCTGAAAAAACCCACAGACATTAAAAGCAAGGCAACCTCAAAATCTATAGCTGCCTTATTTTTAAAAGGAAGTCATTATTTCAAGTCAAAAGTGCATAAAGAATGTCTGAAGAGTTTCTAAGGCAGAGAATTTCAATTCTGGCTGGTTTGAAATCACAGGTAGTCTTGCAGTTTGCAATTTCATCAGAGGTGATGCTCCATTATTTGAACTTTTGATGCTGAAAATTGAACTGAAAATGAGTCTCTTCTGTAGTTCAGCCACTGCTGCCTTATTGGCATTATTATTATTGTCACAAAGTTGTCCTCTCCAAAGTGGAGGAGGGAGAGAGACTCAGTCCTTGCGTTTGAGGTATAGAACCTTTTCCAAATAGCCTGTGCGTGGTGGGGAATGGGGACTTGGCTCATTTGAGTCTTGATCTTTTTCATACTCAGGCACAGGATCCTTTTTTGTTGAATTTCTACATTTTTAATTCTTCCAATGGGAAGGGAGTAAACATGGCAGTTATAGCGGGGACAGGTGGGTGGAACTCACAAATGGAATTGTCTGAGTTTCTTTTCACCACTGCGCACAGGCAGTGTTGGGAGTGTATTTGGGGAACCTGTCTTTCTTGCTGACATGCTAACATGATACTCTCCTTGGTTAATATATTTACATATTGAAATGGGTTCTGGAAGAATAATGTGAAAAGCTAGTTGTTTGCAACTCATGTAAATCAAGAATTCTTTAAAAATCTTGTATCTTTAATTCATCAAAAACTATAGATATAAGAGAAAAAAAACCCACACTGAATATTTTCCATTTTAAAATAAACACAAGAGACTACTATCTTTCTTTGTGTTGTCAGGTTCACTCTGTGTGTGTGTGTGTGAGAAAGAGAAAGAGAGAAAGAAAGAGAGTGAGTGAGGGGGTGTAGCCCTTAGGGTAAAGCTTTTGCCATTATCCTTGAGACTATATTTTTAACTTGGAAAAAATATACTATCAGCTTTACAAAAAATTTAGGCCTGCATCTAACTAAGCACAGGAAATTGTATCAAAGAGTTTAGCCCTAAAGTATATGTGGGTCATACTGAAGTAGAAGCCAGGCAGGGCTCTGGGATCGTGCTCACAGCCTGTTCGTGTCATGTTGCTGTAGTCCCCAGTGAAATGAGTTAACTCCTAACGTGCCATATATTGATAATGTTTAATGGCAAGTCATTTTTTTACTCTTATTGTAAGTGTGGGCACTTCTGATCTGACTGATATCTGTAAGAGGGAGTGGAAACAGTTGTTCATTATTATCATGGGGCAGAGTTAAAAATATTGAAGCATGGGTCCTATGGCCTGTTTTCTTCTCCACCTTGCTGGCACATATCAGGATAATGGGGCAGGGGAGAGCAAATGGAGAAATCAGGACCAGTGATGATGGGGAGGGGATGAGGGAAAGGAAGAGTCAGGAGAGGGTGATGTTCTTAAAGAGGGCTTCTGGGAAAAGAAGAGAGGTTCGGGGGGACAGTGGCCACAGTGAATGGGATTCTGTGGAGATAAATGGGAAAACATAACCTTTAGTATGTTTTCCTTTATGTCACTCAATTTATTTCCACTTTCTGAAGTCTTCAGAAGAAAGATCAAAATTGCCTTCTGCCACAGAGAACAGCGGGAGATGGCCCAGTTTTATGTATGTACGAGCATTTATTCCACTTCATACAAAATGTTTCTGCCACTTGCCTTTCAAGCTTCCGGATCGGTTATTGAAAAGTTTCTTGAAATTGTTTCCTGGTCTTGTTCAGCTATTATGCAGAGAGTCCTGTAGCTTAGTGAAGGTCTGGGAGTGGGCATGTGGCCCAGATATGGCCAATTAAATGCTGTTGGAGGCTTTTGGAAAAGATGTTTCCCTGATAAAAAAGAGAGGATTGTCCACAAAGAGAAGGTCCCCTTCTGCCTGGATGCCTCTTTGCTTCTGCTTTTGAAGGTGTCATGATGGACGTGGCTGTGAAGCAGAACCCAGGGGTGGAAGGACAGCCTGCGAGGGCTGGATGGAAGGTGGAAGCTCTGTTCCTTCATGGCACTGGGAGCCATTGAACCAGTTCCACATTGTCCCTCCTGGGGCACTGGTTCAAGCCTTCTAAGTGCTGTTTCTAACTAGGTGCACTTGTCTGTATTCACCTGGCTTTTGTGAATCAACAACAAATATCTTTAGGGTTAAGCTGCTGACATTGAACTCTGACATGGAGCCAAAGGCATTGCTAACTGGCTCACAATGCATTTAAAACTGTCGCCATTTGTAACCACTTCTTTGTGAAGTCAAACAAAACAGAAACAAAGTGGAAGTTAGAGCTTGCAGAAAACTGCAACTATCGTCCATAACGTCTGATTGCAAATGTCTGGGTTCATTAGAATCATTTGGCCCCACTGACTGACTTTACAGCCGGTAAATGCCATAATTGAATTCAAAATATAAATTTTAGTTAGTAAAAGTTTATAATTTTTTTTTGTTTTTACATGCTGGTATTCCAATTATGACTTCGTTTTTAAAAGAAGCTAAAATAATTGAAAACCACTGCAAAAGCCAAAGGGAAGCAGGGTGCTGGAACATTTGTGTATAGATGCACGTACTAATCGCTACATGCATGTGATCATTTATGTTTACTAACCCCCTCCTGCGTGCCGCCCACTGTTCTGCAGGCTAGAGATTTGAGAGCCAGACAGAACACAGACTCTGACATCTGTGTCATGGCTCCACTTTGGTAAACGGCACCACCACAGTTCAACAGACTGCTCAGGCTGAAAACCTCCTGTCATTCTTGAACCGTATCCTTCTCACACATCCTATTTGTGATCCATCACCAAATCATTGTGGGTGTCGCCTTACAGCACTACCTAGCTCCAGCCCCTTGTTAAGTTCCTCATTTCTCCCCACTAGTTCGAGCCACCGTCATCTTCCATATTTTTCCTTCTCCATGGTTCTTCCCCATATGGTAGCCAGAATGATTTAAAAATAAAATAAAATAAAAACCCATAAAGGAGATCATAGTGTTCTTTTCTTTTCAGCTCTTGCATTTAAAAAAAATAGTGCTGCTTCTTTATGATGCAGCACCAATTCTCAATATAATTTCCTGCTCTGCTGTTCCTCATTCAATCCAATCTAGGCATTCGGGCCTCCTTGCTGTTTGTTGCACACGCCAAGTATGTTCCCTTCTTAGTGACCTTGTCCTTGCTGCCTCCCTGCATTCAGGTCTCTGCTCAAAGTCACCGCGGGGAAGTCTGCTCTTGACTCCTTTGTATTCTCCTCTGTCTCCTTACACTGTGTTGTCTATTCATTCATAGTCTCTCTCCCGCACTGGAACATCAGCTCCATGAGTGCAAGGACTTTGCTGCACTGACGCATCTGAATGAACGAATGAATGCATGGATGGATGGATGGATGCACGAGCTGGGGGTGGGTTGCTCCATTCTTTGCAGTCCTGACTCTGCCCTGACTGGTGCTTTTTGGAAATTTTAGTTAAGTTTCTTCCACTCTGTGCCTCTGTGTTTGCATCTGTGAAATGAGGGGAAATTTCAGTCCTTAAGGTGGGGAGAGTTTTAAGGGCATGCCTGTTGGTGCCTTTCCTTCCACACTGCTTGGGTGGCTTCCTGCTTTGTTTATGCATCAGGCCGGCCTGTTGCCAAGCAGGACAGAAAGCCAGACGGTGAACAGGTGCTGACTAACGCAGGCAGCTCACCTTCCCCTCCACAGGCAGCCAGCTCAGGCAGCCTGGGGCAGACACATATGTGAAGTCAGCAATGTCCTGCTGGGCCTGCCTTGTTTTGGCACCTTCATGCCCCTGCTCCCCTCTTCCTACCAGAAACACAGTGGATTTCTGATGCCCCGAGATCTCATCCTGAGAGGGTGGATTAGAAGATTTAACTCATCCACAGCATCCAGGGTATATTTATTCCTCTTTCAGGCATCTTTGCATGGAGTTCAAGAAGAGCAATCTCCTTGGACTGTAAAGCCAAGCACGCCTCCATCAGCTCCAGCTCTGGGAGAGTTGGGCAGGGGTTTTTACCCTTCCAAGCCTCATTTGTTTCATCTGTAACACGTGAACACTAAGACCCACCTTGTGTCATCGTAATGACAGTTAGACAAAATGATGTATAGAAGGTACCTAGCACAGCGCACACGGCAGCATCACAATAATAAAGAAAAAAAAACCTGCAGGGGAGAGAAAGTGGATAACTCAGTGAGACTTTGGCCCACTTTGCCTTTCTAGCATCCTTTAAATTCACTCTGTATGCTACTTCTGTTCAAATAAATGGCCAGTCTTGTTCACAAGCATGGAATTGGGAAGTGCTGGAAACGAGGCTGAGATGAATAGAAAGCCACAGTTAACATTAATACACGCACCAGCCTGGACCCGTCTCAGCAGAGCCTGCAGCCTGCAGCCTGCGTACGCACTGTTGGCAGCTAGAGAAGCTGTTGTGGCTTCTTTCTCCCCCTACCCATGGTGCTTTCCCTCCAGGTGGGGGGATTCTGCAGAAGGGTAGGGGCTGGCCAGGACTGCATGTCCCTAATCTGTAATCCTAGCCTGGCCCTCCTCCCAGGCATGGTGAGGGTGCAGATGGGGAGTCCAGCTCACTCATCGACGGTGACGTGTGTCAGGACTGGGAGAAATGGGACAGAAAGAGCACACGCCAGCCTGTCCTTGACTGAACTCAGCTCTTCCTTACCTTTCGTGGTGGGCGTGTGGGGGCGGGTTGGGAAGGGGGTTTTGCCCGGAGACAGGTGAAGTCTTGCCAACACCTCTACTTGATGATGGATTTTGTCAGCAGAGGAAAACCTGTGTTGAAAGGCCGGGAATCTGCAGCTTCCTGCCTGTGGGCGGACAAAATTGTTTACCTGGGAGAACTAGTCTTACAGCCCACGGCAACAAAAGTTTTGGGAGTGGGGCTACTCTGAGATGCCTAATTCAGACTAAGGGCTGGGAAGTCCCTGGATCTCCGGGGAAGGGGAGACTGGCTTCTGGGCTTGGAGGAAGGGTCTGGATTCTAGACAAGGGGAGAAAGGAGAGAAGCCAGAAAGGACCCTGAGAGTCAAGCTCATCCCTCCCTCAGGGCTTTTGCAGGTGCTGGCCCTGGAATGCTCTCCCTCCTTGATCTGCATGGCTTCCTCCTCCCTCCATGCAGGTCTTGTCCTCAGGACACCTTATCATTGAGGGGTGACTGGAACCCCTCCTTCCTCACATCAAATGCCCCTCCCCTTCCTACCTCCTGTAGAGTGTCCGAGAATTTACTTGCTATATTCAGCATGTCTATGGAATTCTAAGTCAAAACTTGGCAAATGAAAGAATAAATTTCATCTGAGGAGTTCCCCAGTTGATGAATGTATCTGCTTTGTAAGCAATTTCCATAATATAAGATAGCTGTCTGAATGCCGCATAGCCTGTAAGAATTAAGCAATTCACTGGTTGAAGCTACCATTGGGCAAAAAGAACAACACAAAGATGGGGTCTGACAAGTGTGTCCTGCCCTTTTTGAGAACTGATGCTGTTTATCTTCAGGGGTTGAGGAATTCTCCCTTAAGGCACATCTGTGTAGTTCAGTGCAGGCTGTTTTGTAAAGTCATTATCAAGTTAATGTGAAAGGAGTTTCAATTATCATTTTCTTTTTACTTGAAGCCTTTCCCGAGAGAAATGATGAAGCCCATTATTAGTGGGACAAGATTCACTTATTTTTACAAGAAACATATGGTAAGCTTAGGTGGAGTGAAAACCTTTTGTTGTAACCATCCATGTGTATTTTTAATTAAAGAATTTAAAAAAGAAATGCTGTAGAAATGTTAATTGCTGGGTCTGTATGTCTTACCAGGCTGGGGCAATTTTTCAGAATTGTAATTGAATTAATCACTGTGAGATTGTTCCAGTTTGGTAGAGATGAAAAGCAGATAGACTGGCCACAACTGGCTCTTTCATGGATTGTTTATGAAGCTGTGATTGGCTAAATCACAGAGCCAATCACAGAGCAATTTCATTCATTGATTCATGACCTTTCTAACACGTGGGATGGGGCAGGATAACCTGGCTTGGATGGCCTCAGTGAGCCAGAGGAAATACCCAAAGCCTCAGAGGGATGGAAGTGCTGGAGCAGATTTATCACAGGCGACTCCACAGAGGGTCCAGAGGCCACTCCCTGCCCCAAGGCTGGGCGAGACACTTGTGAGAGGAGCCCACCATCCTGGAAGAGCTCCACGGTGGCAGGAGTGGCAGTGGAGACAGCTGCATTGGATGGCGCTCCCTGACATCCATGGTGCTGATGGGACAGGCTGGCAGGGACCAAGAGGTGCTATTTAATTGCCAAGGAGAAGATGGATGTGGCTGCTGTAAAGGTTATCAGAGCTGAAGTAGTCAGCAGCATAGGACAACCCACGGAGATCCCTGCATTGGTGATTGATCACGATATTCCTTGAGCGGAAATAGATGGGCAGCCCAGGAAACTCTTAGCTGTTTTGCATAGATGGAAAAGCTCTAGATACGGTGAATGGAATCACCAATACAGAAGATCACAGTCCCTCACCCAGTTCCCAGACCTGAGCCAGTTCGCAGACCCATTGCCTCTAGAATGAAGGGCAGAAAATACTGCAGCACAGCCCAAAATGCACACTGTCAATCTTCCTCCTAACCTTCCCTAAGGGACCTGAGGCTGTTTATTAGGGTGATTGTGCATGGGGGAAGGGAATATAACTAGACTTTTGGGGACTACTGAACACTGGAGACCCAAAGTGTCCCTCACTACTGTCCAAAAATTAGGTGATCAATGGAGCTTGACTCTGGTCCACCTCAAAGTGAGCCTGGAGGGGGCTGCAATCCACCCTGTGGTTACTTCTCCAGTTCTAGAAGTCATGGTTGGAAAAGAAACATCATCCATGTGGTCAGAGTTCCCACACTGGTTAGAATCCCTTAGTCTGTTTTTTCTGAGGTTCCTAAACGCTGAGTGGCCAGTGTTCAAGGCACTTCCCATACACAGACAGCCACCCACCAGTGGCTTCTTGTGGAGGGCTGGGAGTGAAGAGGCAGAGCCACTTGGGACCAGCATGCTGCGTCGCTGAGGATGTCGTAGACTAGAGCCGGCAGCTAAGGGCAAGGGAGGGGAAACTGGCCCCAGTTCTGGCATTGCCGCCATGTGTGTTGCTGAGCCTTGGTTTTCTCATCTCTGAGATGAGAGATCAGTGATTCTCGACCTTGGCTGCATATTGGAATCGCTCAGGGAACTTAAATTAAATACTAACACCTCAGCCCTACACCAGAGTTTGGTTTACTTGGTCTTGGGTGAGGACCAAGCACTGCTGGTTTTCATGTCTCCCATGGGAATTCACATATGCATTCAGGGACAAGCCCTACTGGCCAAGGTCACCCCTGAGATCTCTTCCAGCTGTGATAGGAGGAGTCTATAAAATAATCTTTCACAGAGAGAGAGTCTGCCACATTTGAAGTCAAAGTTCTACAGGGCCCTTGAAGGAGAAAAAGCTGAAAACCTGTTTCCAAAATTAAAACCTGCAATATTTGTCCTTTGTGGGAGAAATTTGACTGGTCATAACACAGAGAAGCTGGGTTGAGGAACAATCCTGCTATGGTCTTAGTGTTGATGTCCCTCCAAAGTTTATATATTGGAAACGAATACCCAATGTGATGGTAGTAAGGGGTGGGGCCTTTTGGAAGTGATTAGTTCCTGAGGGCTCCGCCCTCATGAATGGGATTAGTGCCTTTTTAAAGAAGCTTGAGCAAGCCCCCTTCCCCCCCTGCCATGTAAGGACACATAAAGGCACCAGCTATGAGGAACAAGCCCTCCCCAGACACCAGATCTGCTGGAGCCTTGATCTTAGACTTGCCAACCTCCAGAACTATAAGCAATACATTGCTATTGTTTATCAACTACCCAGTTTTAGGTATCTTCTTATAGCAGCCTGAACAAACTAAGACAAGTCCAAATTTTTGGTCCAGCCATTTCAATCACATTATAGGGTGCTGCTCAAAGATTTGTTCATGGTGTGTACCTGTGTCCTAGACATGGGCCTCAGTCTGCCCCTGTACTTACCTGGCCACAACCCTGGTATTATTTCTAGATTCAGAACGATGCCCATCCCTTCAGTTTACTGATAGATGTTCTCACTTCTGTGTCTTGTTCCTGCCTTCAGTTCTAGCTAGGCTTTGATCAATGTTTGCTCCCATTCTGGGAACAGTTAGGATTGGTTTTGGTTTTTGAGCCTGATTTAACCACAAAGTAGCTGTGCAACCTTGAAGAGGTACCCTTATCTCCCTGGGCATCGGTTTCCACATCTGTTAAATGGATAGCCCCAGGGTATCGTCCAGATGAAAGGCACTATGCTAATATAATTTTATGAAACTCTGCTCATCCATCCGGAGTATAAAGCTGAGCTGCTTTCCTGACCAAAACAGAGCCCAAGCTGTTGCAAACTGATTGTGCTCCCTGGTATCAGAGGTGGATTTGTGGGGAGCATCTCTCCAACTTAGTCACCCCTAAAGAACTGTTTTTTTTTTTCCCACCTGGCCCCGTCAACAATGAACTCAGCTTTGAAGCACTTAGAGCAAAGGCTGCTAGGTGGCGCTGTTTCCCCAGATTTCCGGGCACTCTGCGCTTTAGCAGATGGCTGCTGGAGGAGAATTAACAATTAATGTCCACTGTATCAGCCAAAGCCTGCAGAAAATATGTTATACTCCAGAAACTACAGAGAGCTGAGATTGCTCAAAGACATTCTGCTGTCAGCTTGGTCCTATGCTGGCCAAAAATGTAATCAATCCCCAAATTGGTCCCGCAAGTAAGAGACATTAATAACAAGGGTAAATAAGGAATATTATAACAAATGATTTGTATGGGTATTTTCTCAACCTTATTACATTTCCTTCTGAAAGTTTTTCTGCATATAACAGAAAACAATCATTACTGGGCTAGAGGGTGATTATAAGGTAAGACCAGTTCGGATGTGAGTTCACTTTGCAACAGCTTAAAAAAGGAAACCACCAGATGACACACACGGGCTGCTTCTCGGAATCCATATGGACGCTTGGAGGGTATCGCAAATGGAGGTGTGAGGGCTGTGATAGCACGCAGATTTCTCGTGTTTTCCTGACCTTTATTTTTCTATAATAAAGCTCTTTGAGTTGAAAGCTTAAACACAACAGATGTCATTGTCTTCATCAAAAAGCAAGAGGAGAGTCTGTCCCGCAAGAGGAGAGTTAGGAAAGTCAGGAAAAGGGAACAGCAAAAAGGTTCTGTGATACATTCTTAGCTCTGCTTCTTGCATTTTCCCCCCTAACGTTTGTAACCACCAATGTTTCCATTTATGCCCGGCTGGGTACTGAAAGGTAAACTCCTAATGATGACAGAACTTTGGGGTAGGAGGGCGCCATAAGATTCTGCTTCCCAGCCTGGCCACTTAGGAACTTCTTTACTTGTGGATGTGGCCACACTGGGGGTAGAAAGCATGCAGTGGCCGCGTTGATTAGCAGAACCACAGGATTCTCTTGCAGGCTTCGGCCACACTCTGAAATACATAACCTTTGTCTTCCACAGCGTGCCCCCTCCCCTTACTTTTGGGTTCCCGACTTCTCGCTTGCCAGAAGCAGCAGTCTGTCAAAATTAAATCATTAATTGCTTCCCCCTCCCTCTGCCACGCTGCGGCTTGCACCTCCCTTGTGCAGGCTGGGGAGACAGAAAGAATGAGACCTATGTATTTTCCTCATGTTTTCCTTCTAGTTAAAATTTGCCTTTTGTGAATTCATGGTGTATGTTGTTTAGATTTAGAAAAATGTTCCCAATGTGGACTCCTCTGGTGTGCATCCAAAAAGAAAAAAAAACAAAACAAAACCAAACAAATCACTTTCAATCAACAGCATCAACTCAGACCCTAGGCTGGGGGAGGAGGGTGGGCCAGGGGCAGCCCCCCAGGAGGCAGAGCTGCTCCCCTCCTGGCAGGGAAAGGCAAGGCCCCTTGACCCAAGGCGCCAATTACTATTTTAACCATCTTCCCCCACAGCCCCAGAGGCAGCTGGAAAGGAAACAGCACACTGGGAGTTCCCAGCGAGTCTTGCTGGCTCCCCAAGGCTTCCAGGCATTTGCCCATCTGCTGAGGCCTCGGGAGCAGGGGGCCTCATTAGGCGTCATCTGGCCACCTGAGAAGGCTTGGTGGGCCTCCCCCGGCTTCTCCCTCCTCCAGGCAGGACTCCGCTCTGCCAGCTGCGGATCTCTGGAGTTTGCTGGGCTTAGCAGCTGCCCTGGCTAATTACTGGATAGCTGGGTCCCCAGGTGGCAGCCTTGGACTGGAGGGAGGGAGTGGGCAGAGAGAGGCTGAGGAACATGAAGGGGCAGGGAGGGTAGTGAGTGAAGGGGAAGAAGAAACAGCAGTTGCATGAACATTGTAATTTAAATCTCGGGAGCTGGAAGGTGAAGAAGGAGTTTCCTGACCCGTAGCAGCAGAGGTGAGCTCATAGGTGGGCTCACCCATGAGAGAGCACCAGCCCCTACACACACCTCCCCGCCCGCACACCAGCATGTTCTATACTTCTGCCCTTTCCCTCCCTCTTAGCACGTTCTCCAACCAGACTTACTCCTTCAGTCCCTGAAGTAATCAATAGGTTTTCATTAGGAGAACATGGCCTCAGAGCCTTAATTTGGGTTGGGGTGGGGTAGGGGTGTGTAAGGGCTTTGGAAAATGTTTAACTCAAAATTATTGTTTGCTATTGTTGGAATTTTAGGCTTCCAGCCATGTATGTGTTTTAACGTGTTCACACATCCTCGTGTCGCTAAATCCTGGCAGGTGTCCAGAGAGTTGTGTACTTGTTTATAGGCAAATCAGGTCTGCCCACCACTTCTGGGGTATTTTTCCTTTTTCTTCTGGGCAATCATCTCATGACCGAGACAAATAGGAAGAATATTGGAACAGATTCGGAGGAATTAAAATGGAAAGTAAAATTGTGTACAAGGGGCTGTATCAACAAAAGATATAAATTCTGGGTCACTGAAATCTTTTCAGTTTGAACCCTCCCTTGCTAGAAAGTTGGACTCAGGCATTCAAACACTTCATTCAGTGGTTTTTCTCTTTTGTAATATGGGATCGTTTGAAGCAATAAGGTGGGAGTGGGTGAGAGCATCCCTGGACTAGGTCAGAATGGGCTCTAGTTTCATTTCTGGTCTTGGTCTATCCATAGTATGTTACTTTGTATAAGTCATTGTATTTCCTTTCTGCTCCAATGTTTCCATCTTGACATGGAAAGTATAAGAGAATCTTTTTTTTCAGTGTGCCATAAGTTACCATTTTCTGAGACTAGCCATTAGAATTTTATGATTTTATGTTTTTATCTTTGGTTGAACTGTGCCCAAGACATAATGGCTTTCTCCCCCACCCTTCCAAACCGCCATAGTGAGGTTGAAGGCAGTTTTGTATCAGGAAAGGAAAACTGGGAGATGGAGAACAGCTGTTTTGAGACTCATGCTATATGCCCTGAACTTCAGAAGGGTGGGAGCTGTACACATGTGCTCTAGTTGTTGACAGCTGTAGCAATAATTGGAAGGGTGGTGGGAATATTTGAGATGGCAGGAAGATAATTTTGTTAAGGTTTGAAGTCTTGTCTGGTTCCTTCACAACTCTATGGCCATCCTTTGTGAATCCAGAGCTGAGAGGCGAAAACTCAGCCTGAGATAGAAGGATTCAGAGATTTGGCTCCATCAAACAAGAGTCACGAGGATGAACAATTCTCTTCAGAACTCTGATATCCTCTGATTCCATCATTGTAGACTCTAATCATCACAGTCCTTCCCACACCCCACCAAGAGCCTCTGGGCATAAATCCCAGGCACACAGAATGGACCCAATAGAGGCAGAAAGAGGAGCAAGTGAGGAAAATCTTCCTACTAATGGAAGTCAGCTTTCAGCTGAGTGTAAAATGGTGGGAAGTTGAATTTCTTCAGTTTTAGGATAAGGGTCATTGTTTTGAATTACTCTGGGACCAAGATAGATCCTACAGGATAAATGTCATTGTTTTCTGCACATCACTAAACATCCTAGCTTTGTGCTCCAGCTCCCATAGGAAATGACCAAATCTTTAATTAAAGTCTACAGGTTCTGCAGGGGGACTATAGGACCTCTGAGAGTTGATTTGACCCAGTTTATTACTCTGGTGAGCCCTTCTTCAGTGTCTCTGAGGGCTGGAACCCAATCATTTGTTTGACTACCCCTCCATGGAAGGAGTCCATCACATTCTATTGTGGATGGTTCAAGTGCTTAGAGGACTGTTCCTTATTTTGAGTTGAAACCTCTTCCTTGAAATTTCTGCTCACTAATCCTAGTTCTGCCCTCTGGAACTACACAGGATAAATAAAATCCCCTTTTCAGATGAAAGCTTTTCTGATAGTTGAACCTGGTTATCACATTCTCTAAGTCTTCCTCTGTACAAGAGGCACATTTCAAGTATGACATGGTATCAAGCTCCTTCACCATCCTACTCTGGATATAATCTAGTCTTTGCGCATTTGCATCAAAAAGGAAGATAGAGACACTCTCAATATTTCCAGTAGAGGGAAATTAATATAGGATCTTTTTATGTGGGTGACAGAAGGACCAAGGGAGCAAAAAGGCAAATGTAAGATGATTCAGAGATTAGTAACTTCAAGAAGCAGCTACCAGCTGGAGCATGAATGAGAAGTGTCCCAGACCTAGAATCCCAGGGGAGGGCCACCCAGGGCAGAGTGAGAACCTTGACAGGGTACCATGGACAGGGCCAGCGTTCCCAAGGGGTGCTGTGCTGCTGGTGCTGGAACTTTAAAGGCGTGCTTCCTGGCTGACGCTGGGACCACCAAGGCTACTGTTAGCATTGCTCACATGCTGCTGCTCAGCAAGTGAGACTGGTGCTGACTCCACGGAAGAAGGTTCTCCATGCAGGTGTGGAAGTTGGCAGAAGACCATGGATGTGAGCTCTCACCTGCTGCTGGAGGAATGTGGAGAGAATGCAGAGTGAAGAACAGAGTTGCTTCTCCCCTCCTCCCACGTCCCCATTTCCTGCCATTCTTTCCATTGGCAGATCCTAACTGGAAGCCAATTGGCAAGAGACTTGCAGAAATTGAGTTTCCAGGGTCCCAGGTCTTCTAAATTACAGAGCAGAGAACAGAAGAGAGAGTATAGAGCCTGAGACAAATACCTTTGCAGTGTCCTTCCTAAAATGGAAAAACAAGAATTGAAAACTAAACTCTGCATGAGATGGGAATGAGGCTTAGTGGTGTAGCCAGCCCCTCCCTTGCTTTGATGGTAAAGTGTTATTAAAGTCAAATACATGTGGCACAAATGCTGTTCTCTGTTATTGCAGTCAACTACACCCTTTATTTACATGAATCAGGTGAGGCAAAACCTGTGTTTTTGAAAATGAGTGTTTGAAGTTTAGTTCTCTAGTGGACATATTTATATATATGTTTTCTTTCTTTCCTGGGGTACTGCCCCTTTCTTCTGGTAATAGTGCCTTTCTTTTTTTCTTGGGGAAATTGCTCTCCTCCCTCCTTCCATGTGACTGTTAGTCAGTCACATGATTCCAGGAGCCCTAATCATAGGGAAGGGCACATGAGACAAGCTTTGAAACTTGAACAGGGACACTGAAGGACTGATGGCTGGTGGACCCAAAGCTGTTAATGGCACTTCCCTGCAGATGCATTCTTTGGGTTTTCTACTGACATCCTGGAGCCACTCTGATTCTGAGCTTTCTTAAGACTTGTTTACCTTTTCTGCTATTGCATGTACTGCCCAGTATTCTTCCTATAAAGTCCTTTCTTGCTTAGGTTAGCCAGGAACTATTTCTGTTGCTTACAACCAAACAACCTGGAATGACATGGAGTCTTTACTTGTATTCAGTGCAGGTGAGAAGACACCATCTGGCTTGGTGGAAGCCTATCAAATATTGACTCTAAAGCCAGCACACCAGCCTTTCCTCCATTTTCCTATCCTCACAAATATTAGAAACATAATGAATTACTACCAACCTTAAAAGTAAACTTCTGGTGGTATGCTAGAGAGAGAGATCTGTCCTTATTGCAGTTGACTTCCAAAATGTGTGATGCAGATGAGGGCGTGGAAATCAGATCTGGAAAAAGACTTTTATGCAGTCATTTTCATGGAGCTATTTGGTCATATCAAAATGGGTGCATCAAAATAGCGTATATTTTATATCAAAATATTTCTTAAAATGCATCATTCTTCATTTCGTAGTAATGTGAACAACAAATATCTCAGAGCCTTGCCTCATCCTAGGGCTTGACCTTACTATACTTCTAAAATTCACTCAGCAATGGACTGAAGATCAGAAATAAAGTTTGTGTGTAATTATGGCAATTGCTACTTTATATAGTTTCTTAAAATTAAATTGTTTTTCAGGGCTATCAGAATGTCTTCAAAATGGCTTCATTAAAATATTATGTGTCTGGTTTCTGTATAGTCATATGAGTCATTAAAAATGTGCCAAATATGTAGCACCACTCCCCAGAGCAAGAAGAGCACCATCCCTGTCACTGCACATACTTTCTAGGTGGACAGAGTCAAATTTATGACCAGCCTCTATCTCCAGTCATTCATCTAGTTAAGAAACTACTTCATTGCACAACTGTCATTAAATCCATGTTTATCCATATTGTCCATAGGAATAGTTTGATGATGACTTCTTGAAATCTCAACCCAGGAAAATGTGTTGACTTCCCATGGTAATTTCTCAATACAGAAACAAAGTTAGTCTGAGAAAGCTTATTTTATCAGAATTATGTTGGCACAAGTAATTTAATACTTATCTTTTGATCATTAAAAGATATTTAATCTTTTGATCATTAAAAGATATTTAATCTTTTAAAATTTTTCAAGGTATTGATACTTTACAACTTTCTGTAATACAGCCATTCCATATTTTTTTTTAAGTGGAGCATGTTCCTGTTCTTCCAAATCCTCCAGTATTCCCTGCAGCTGCTTCACATTCCACATCGTCCCTCTGGGGAACTGGGATGTCATTCACCCGGATCTGCAGACTTGAACTTGGTTAGAGGGGCTAGAATTTTTTTTTTATTGTCTTCTTGCCTAGCTCAGGTTTCAATGTCCTGCTAACCATGTTTCTTCTAGCCTTCCCAGTTTGAAGAATACTTTCCTTGGTAGAGAAAGCAATATAGAATTTGAATTGTCCTGTTTCTTTCTGTTGGCTTTCAGTACGACACCATTTCCCCCCACACAGTGGGCCGTTCCATTCCTCATTCTTCTTCCTGCTCTGAACCCAGGGCAAAGCCCCCTTTTAGTGTCCTTCCACTGTCCTATTAAGCCTCAGTGAAGTTTGGGCTCTATTTTCCTGGTATCATTATAGCTGGTTTGTATTGCTTGGTTGTACGTGCCTCCTTCCATATTTCAGGCATTTCTTTAAAAATCTGAGATCATTAGAGAGCTCTTTGTAGATCTCATTAGAGATGTCTCTATAGAGGTTTTTTTTTTTTTTTTTTTCCTCCCCTTAAGATGCTTCCTTTTCTTGTTCTTGCTCAATGTCATTTGTTATTGTTCAGGTAGACTTCTTTTTTGTGAGACTCCCTTCCTCTTTCAGCCATTTAAACTTTTATAATGTCACCAGGAATCATAACTACTTTCACCCTGAACTTTTAGAAACCAATTTTTCCTAAGGCCTAGCAAGTCTAATTATGGCCAATGCTCCCTCCTTTGGCTGTTAAAAGTTCTAAAATGATGACACTTTATTTGAGTGTTTTTTCCATTTTTTTACTATACTAGGCTGGTTGTGCTCAGAGAGCAGATTGATGTTCAAATCTCTACGGACTTGCTGATGATCTTGAACGATCTGCTTAACTTGTCTGACTTGTCTGACTCGTAGAGTTTTTTAAAAAATGAGGTCAATTATACAGCTTTGCAGGGTGGCTGTTAACACCATAAGGTATGCAAAATGCCATTAGCTAGGTAAATGGTAGCCATTATTATTACTGCCTGAATAATGTTTTTGATCTTCTGGGAAACTTTCTTGCTCTAATATTTGCGCTAATCCATGTGTGTGAGTTAGTAGTGTCGTGTGAATACATTAAAGCTACAACGGTGACTTTAGGGTTGAAATATAAACATATTGTTGGCAAGTATGTACTGGGCAAGTGGCTGGAACATTCTGTGTCCTTATTTCTTTGTCTATGAAACAAGCCTAATTCATGAAGTTGTTACAAAAATTTAAATGAGTGAATACATGGAATTGCTTAGACAATCACCTGGCACACATTCAGTACTAAATTAACTCTTACTGTTAACCTACTGAGGACTACACCATATGAACATGGAGCTGGGAATGCCAGAGACACCGTTATTTCTTTGTAAGCCAGAATATCTGAAAGAAAATGGAGAAATTCTTAGAGATAAACAAAGCTATGAAAAATGAACAAAAGAAAGTCATTGAAAAATGTTGACAAAACAACTTAGATTGATGTTGTTCCATTGAGAAGCACATCAACACTTTTGGAGGGAATGGTTTCAGAGTCATGGTACTCCAAGAGATGAGGTTACAAAGATAGCTGAACATTAGCCATCAATTTTGGGACAAATCTTGCTGAATGACTGGACCCCTTGTATGAATTCTCTATACAGGCATCCCCTGTTCTTTCCAGGGAACTGGAGGTATGCACTGTTCTCTAAGATGGGTTGACAGGGGACATAGGTGTAGGCATTTACACATATTTGTAAATCCTTCTCTTCCCTTTTGTTTTTTTGGCAGTCAATCCAGCTTTTGAAATATGGGCCCTCGAAGTTTAAACTGTGGGATTAAAGTTAGGGAGAGTTATAAACAAGAGACCCTTGTTTTGAGAGAGACCCTTAAAGCAAGGTTGATGCCCTTTGGCACTATTCTCTAGACTCTAAGGGTAAAAAAAAATACTGCTGAGGGTTGGAATAAACATGTTTTCAAACGGGAGTACACCTTCTCGGAAAATGGGGTTGTTTGTCAGATGGAAAGAGACAGATAAATAGATTTTCCTCCTCCTTCAATCTCGTAGTCACTCAGGTGGTTTATTCAGAAACTAATAACCTGATGCCCGTTACTTTCACAACATAATCGTTTATGCGCCCCAGTGAATAACGAGTCCTTTGTCACATGTGATCTTTCTAGCTTTCCCTTGGCCCTGTCCCTGTGACAACTAAGCCAGGTTTCCCCAGCTCCCAGCCCTGCCACCTCGTCAGCCTGGCCTAGGCTGGAAGGAGCACACCAGCACTGGGCCATCAGGGTCCAAATCTGGTCTCTTCCATTTCCTACCTGTATGTCTTGGCCAAGTTTACATCCCTTTAAAACTGGAGGTGGTAATACTAACATCTGTGCCTCCAATTGTTTTAAGGATTAAATGAGTTAATACAGTGCCTGGCAGACAATAAGCGCTCCAAAAAGTTAGCTATTGTTTATCCTATAAAGAAGTTAGTGATTATAAAAAACTTTCTTTGTTCAGAAACTGCCCACTCTGCCTTCCATAAATATTCTCATTTATCAAAAGTTATATTTGAAGTAGATTTTTAAAAAATTCTAGTCTATTTAAACCTAGACTCTCTCTAAGATTGAATTAATTCAAAATTCTATTGGTTTTCAGAGCTGATTCAAAACATCATCTCTTGGCAGTCTCTCTGGTCATGCCACTGTGATGAGTCAGGTTTCTGGTTGCCCCTGTCCCATGTGGCCCGAACTTCATGTTGCCAGTTGATTTACATCACGTTTTGTGTTTCTTTCTCCTTGTTTCATCTGAATAAATCTTTTATTCCAGATGATTAAAGGCAATACATATTCAGATTTTTTTTTTGGTAATGAACGACTCATCACACATGTAGAATTTATTTCTCTGTGTAATCCAAGTTTGGCATATAAAGGGAAAATTGTGTGGTGTAATTTTAAAAAATACATAAGCATTGATGTGAGGTTGCTTGCATTTAAGGCCTAGGCTCTTCTCTTATCTTGTTTTATGACTCTATGCAAGTTCTCTAAACTCTCTGAACCTTGATTTCTTCATCAATAACATGAGAATAATTGAGATGCATTATATGGCATAAAGCACATGTGAATGCGCCTGAACCAAAGGAGGTGCTGTAAAAATGCTTGTTCTAATAAGTATCATTGAACCTTCCCTCCTCTCTGTCAGACAGCCTTAAGCTTCACTCAGCCCCTGGGTTCCTTAACAAACTGACAGCTCAATCAGGGGTCCAAACCATCTTCCCTGGGAACATGTGAGCCACCCTTCTCAGCCTGGTTATTCTCCCTCTGGGGAATCTGGCCACATTGCAGCCCCCGCGGGCACTGAGCCTGACCCAAGGTAAGATTTCCCTTCCTCCTTACTAGGGAGCGCAGTCAAAACAAACTGGTTCCCTGGGAAATGATAGATAGAACTTGTTTGCAGTCTGCTACTCAAAGCTCCTTTGATTCCACATTCCCTGTCCCTAAGCTTGTGGTGTGGGAGCCACCTGGACCCATAATCATTTAAGTACCTTTTTTTCTAAGCTCTTCTCTTGATAGAGAAACATCAGACATCACCACCTTCACCACCACCACCAATGCCTGGTTCTTTATTTATGAGAATCATGTTTCTTCTCTAACGAGCATCTACACTGTTAGAGGCTTTGGAGCATCTATAAATGGCTCAAGGGGACTTGCTGACGATGCCTCTGTACATGTGTTCTTCCTCTGGGCAGACCCTGTCTGTTACAGCCTTTGGATGTGATTACCTTTGGGTTCCATGTTGCATGGTACTGGGGTGGGCTGGGGGGGGCAGTGGGATACCAGTGTGGCCAAATGGCCCCAGGTGATGGTCCCTGAAATCTCTGAGCCCACCCAAGTCCCCACTTCTTCGGTCCCTTTTTGTTCTTCACTCCCATGATGAGAGCTTTTCTGGAGAAGTCCAGCTTTGATTTCTGTACCGCCGATGTCTGCCCTGCTGGTGAAGATGGCACACTGAGTGTGGAGATGGTGAAGTGCCTTTTGTATTCACTCCCATCCCTCCAACTGCTCTGTTCTGCCTAGTAGCTTGCTCAGTACAAAGAGCTTAGCAGTGCTGGGGTCTGGAAGCGAGCAGGCAAATATGCCGATATAAAATGCTAACAACAGCAGATGGCAGGAAAAGTTTCCTTTAGATTCAGATGCACAGTTGTTTCTTCTGGTGGGTTTTTATTATTAAATTTATTTCCACCATTTGGCCAGATAAGTCTATCCTCATGTTCGCTTATTATGTGCTAGAATCATCTTGCTTTTAACATTTGAAACAAAGAGCTGTACATCATACCAATTATCAATATGCCCATATGGTCCCATGTGTAATTGTGAACTCAGTTACATGGATGTAGCCTTTGTGTTGGGAGAGAGTGAATGCTCACTTTATCCTAAAGAAAATAGTTGGCAGGAGCCTAAAAGCTTAGAAACTTACAAGAAATAATCACTTCTATGGCTTTTTTAGGGGCCAAAAAGATTTGGATCTTTAATAGATTTCAAATACATTATCCTTATCCCAGGCCTAGAGGTCCTAAATCTAATCCCTATTTTATAACTATTCAGAACTAGTACTCTTATCTTATGCCATGACTTCTACCCTTGTGAATTTTTAATTTTTAATTTCCAACTTACAATAAGAGGAAGCAAAGTTCAGCAAGTTCTTTGGAAATTGAATTTAAATGATTGTGACACCTTAAACCTGCCCTCCACCCGCAAGTCGAATTCTTCTCCATCGTCTTAGGAGCAGCGTGTTCATTATCACTTCATCTTCCTTCTCTGGAGTTCTTACCATCGATGTTGGTTAATTTCCTAAGTGGCAGAAATGGCATCAAATTATTTATTTTTGACATATTTCCAGGTCAGGAATCCTAGAATCACAGAATTCCGAGGATACAAAGGGACAGCAGGTGGTCATCTAACCCAATCCTCTGCTTTCCTGAAAAGAAATGTTCAAAATACAGAAGGAATTTATTTTCAAGCAAAATATCCTTTGTGATGAGAGGGGTAGTGAAGGGCTAATGGACATCAACAGGAAGTTAGAATGAAATGCCTCCTCTCTTCACAGCATCCCTAGATAGCAGTAGAGGACCGTCCGCGCTGGGGGAAAAGGCCATCATAGGTAATTTTGTGAACCCAGTGATAATCTTCCTATTGAAGAGAGATGTGCCGCAAACCTGATTATTTCTCAAAGAACTGTCATTTTCCCAAGAGCTGGCATTTTCTGCCTCTTGAAGAACACCAACTACTGTTATCACAGCTCTAACTTGAGCAATCAATCAAGGGTTTGAAACATTAAACTGGAATATATAATTTCAAAGGGGACAATTTTAGCAAAAATTCACCCTGAACTGAAGCAGCTTCAGTCGACCCGGCTCCAGCAAGGCGATCACTACCTGCTCTTCTTGGCACTGACAGTCCCTCCCTGCACACACTCCTCCTCCTCCCCAGCCAGAGGAACTGAGGCACCAGGCCACCGATTTATGAGATGTGGAGATGCTGGGCTTGGCTGGTTCACTAGAAGACAGGCCAATGCCCAGAATGGAGCCCACTGAGAAGCTTCAAGTAGTGAGTGGTGGCCCCGGATATGCCATCTAAATGTCTTCCTTTACAACTGCCCACAGTAGAATTTTTTTTTCTTCCACAGATAAAATATTCAAGATTTATTGGAAGGTAAGCCAAGAGTTTGTAAGCATTCTATGATGTCAGAATTTTTACTATAATCAATCTATGAATATGTAGCATTTTTCCTTTGTATTCTCCCTTCCCCTGTGTGTGCACTATGTTCCTGAGGATATATCCTCTTTCTGGCAAGAGCTATAAAAGTAGCTGGCCCAGCTTTTCCCATCCCTCCAATACCGCCGGGTTGAACAGGTAGCTGTAGTCAGGCTCTTAATTAAGCAAAAGAAACTGCTTAATGGGTGATTTATGGCTGATTTATGCTGATGACAGTAGTGAAGATAATATTGGGAATAATGATAATGTTAAATGACAAAGGTCATGGAATTGAGGGCAGAGTGCTGTTTTAGCTGGTTTTAAAGTTTCTACGTACGTATTACAATTTAGGATTTTCATATCCAGAGTGTAAATCAGAGTCTAGTTAAAAAAAACAAGTCAGGCTTATTAGGTAATGACAGGAGACAATGGGTAGAAGTCATCTGAAGCACCTTGGGATAAGGGAGGTGTGAAAAAGAAAAACAATATTTATAAATATTTATATAACATCTACCACGCACCAAGCTTGCTTCTTTCTATCTCTTTCTCTGTTTGTATATCTATCTCTTTCTCTGATATATGTATATATCGTTATATATGTAGAAGGCAAAGAAAAGAGACCTAAAGACATAGAACCTTTAATGTTCTTAATTAAATGCTCTGAAACTTACTGTGTCTCTGGACTTCCCATTACATGAATCAAATATCCCATGTATAGTTTACCCCGAAGGTCATAAAACTTGTAAATGATAAAAACTGAGATTCTAAGCCATGTCTTTGACTTCAGTATTTAATCTTTTTCTATGACAGCAAATGCTCTCCTAAGTGATGAAAATAGTTAAATTTTATGCATAATGCAATAGAAAATTAGCTTTGGTTCTATAGCAGGCAACCAATCTGATCAAAACAATGGCTCTGATTTGGTGTTCAGGGTTAACTGGGGAGGGACAGGAAGGAAGATAGGGGAATTGTCTTAGAGTCTTTGTTGTAATGTTCTAGGAATTTGCTACAATCAATTCATGAATGTCTTCAATAAATATTTCTTTGAGCGCTTACTCTGTGCTGGGCACTAAGAATACAGTGTAACATAATAGACATGCTCTCTGTTTACATTGAGCTATAGTCAATTTAGAGCAGAGGTTGGCAAATTATGACCCACTGGCCAATTCCTGCCTTTGCTTGTTTTTGTAAATAAAGTTTTATTAGGGCACAGTCATGCTCATTCTTTTATGTATTATCTATGACTGCTTTTGTGCTATAATGTCAGAGTCAAGTAGTTGCCATAGAGAATGTAAGGCCCACAAAGCCTAAAATATTTACTATATGGCCCTTTACAGAAAAAGTTTGTCTATCCTTAGAGGGAGGAGACAGACATTGATCAAATGGGGTCACACAGTATGCAAATCTCATGTGATAGATGCAGTCTATGAGATAACTGATTATAGATTGTTATAGATGAGATCTGATTGCGATAATCAAGGCGTGTGAGAAAAAATGGGGGTGTGTCCTGGAACCAATCCCCTGCAGATACTCAGGGATGACTGTAATTTTAATATCCCCAAGGGATGACACAGTGGTAGTTATAGAAAACACTCACCAGGCCATACCCATGGAAGGAAGAGTGCCTCTATTTGGTGCTGCTGTCTCTAACCCAACCTTTGCTTACTCACCTCACAAAGAGAATATAGAAGGATGGTGTCAAGGGAGGACCCCTGACTACTTAGAACTCTCTGTGCAGGCTCAGGGTAGACGGCATTGACTGGCCCACCTGGTCGAAGGCAGAAGGAAATCTACATGGGTCCAGAAAACAGCATGGTGGGATGGAGAGCATGGGGGTTGGCAGCACTGAATCCTTTTCTCTTTTGAGACTCTCTGTCAGGGCCCTGCCTGGCTCCATTCAGAATCTGTGGGGAGATAAGTCAGAAATTTATATCTCCACCTCAGAGCTCTTTGTAAGCTTTCTGAAGTGTATGTCCAACTGCTGCTTGGTGCGCTGCCTTGGATGTCTCAAAAGCACCTTAAACTCAACATAGCCTTAAGCCAAGTTGATAGAACAAGTGTTGCCTGCAGAGATGGACAGCTTCCACCCAAGATCACACATCAAGTTTGACCTGATTCTTCAGCATCTTTTTCCTTCCCCCTTTCTTTGCCACTAATCTTGCCCATTATTTGTACTTTGACACACTCTACTAACTGACTACAAGGCTTATTGCTATACTATCCCTTATTTTCATCCTATTTCTTTTGACTACCTATTTATGGCCTTCCACCATTTAAGAAAAATCAAACTGCCCTGGTGTGTTTTTCTCAGACCATAGCTACTGCTCTGACTATATCTGATTACTGCCAAAAATTTAATAACTGTTCCTTTAAAAACTTCACAAGCTAGATTTCTTCTACAGGTACATTCTGATACTTAAATTCCCCTCACATAATTAATCTCAAACTCTAGCCTTACAAAAATGGAACCTTAATCCTACTTCAATACAGTGTTGCTGCTGGAGTCATGACAGTCTGATTGGCAAAACCTGCACTTCAGGAATGGGAAGCATATTGGAGCTCTCCTTGCTCCAGTAGGTCAGTTTGTTCTCTTCGGAGACACACCTGCTTGCTTTTCAGGAGTTGTTTAACTCTATTCAAGCAATCTTCCCACCTATAGAGAAAAAAATGTCTTATTTTTTGCTGTGATAAATTCCCAGATTAGGGATAATATAAATAGAAAAGGTGATCTGGAATTTATCTCTGGCCCTATCAGATATCATAAATGATACAACTTCTGCTCCGAAAGCCTAACAAAATGTTTTAGGTTTAAATTCATTAGCTAATGTTGTCATGGATAGTCACATAGCTCTTAATTTCTTCTTAGCTAACTGAGAGGAAATTTATGCTATAGCAAACACTTTTAGTTGCACCTGGGTAGAATTAGCCTATAATTAGGCTTTAACAGAAAAGCCACTTCGATCTCCAGAAGAGACTATTTGAAATTTGGGACATATTTTCATGGTCTGGGTTTGGTAATCTTGGTCCCTGTCTTCAGGGTCTATTACAAGAACTAATAATCAACTTTGTTTCTGTTTCTGGTAATTGCCTGTGTTGCAGTTGGCTGATGTATCCTGCCCAGAATCGTAAATGCTACTGTGGAGTCATTGTCTTGTCAGCTGGTAAGCAACTTGTCCTTCAGCAGAGGGAACAGGATAGTCCAACCCCGGTCCCACTACAGACTGCATAGTCTGTACAACCTTTTCAGCAAAAGCTCAGCAATGGTGAAACATGAATATTCCAGATGAATGTGCTGCAGCTTGACCTTATCTGCCCTTGGCCAAAAGAGGGGGCTGAGAGAGGAAAGCAGCCTGGAATTCACCATCCCCGTGTCTGGCCATGGTGCTGCTGGGCACTTTCTGTCGTTCATAACATGGCTGTGGTGTTCTCCTGTGGAACATAAACAATTCCAAAGAACACCAACATCAGGCAAGGCCACTCAGACAAGACAAAACAAAATCACTCCCTAATCATGCCTGAACATAGACAAAAACATCAACATTGGCCCTAACACAAAAATGAGCAAACATCACCCCATCCTGGATGCCAAAAGCCTTCACCAGTCACAGCTTTAGCCTCACTCCATTGGCCTTCGAGGTGAGAATGATGAAGATCCAGTCATAGAATTACCCCTGCTTCCTCGCAGCATCCAAAGCAGAGCAAATGCCCATTTCCTTGTGTCATCTCCAGATCACCTAACACAAGCCCAAATTCTACAGGTCCCTTGTGACAGCCTCTCACTGAGGTCCTCTGTGCCCCCCTAGTCTGTACATTCTCCCTTGTTGCCACAAGTCAGTATGCCTGACTTTGTCTGACGGTAGGCATGTTCCTGCTGGGCTTTGGCTGAAGGACATCAATGTCCTCTTGCACCGTGTCACATTTCAGTAAATGTTACCGTCATCTCATCTATCCTATTAAATGTACAAGGATCAAGAAAGAATACTTTTCAACTCCATACTCCATCAGTCAAAAGTCCTAATGATTTGACCACATAAATATCTGTTATAACCATTTCCTTCTCTCTACTTCTTTAAAGCAACCTCGGTGGTCCAAGCTACAAGCATCTCTTGTTTTGTCTATTGCAGTAGTCTTTTAACTGGTCTTCCTGTAGCCCCCTTAACTTTCTCCAATCTGTTTCCACACTGCAGCCAGAGTATTCCTCTGTAATTGGAAACCTTAAAAAAGTCATTTCCATGCTGAAAGAGCTTTAACGCTTTCTAGTGCTCTTAAAATAAAGACACAATCGCTTAACATGTATGACAAAGCCGTAAGAAGTCTGCCCAATTCCGGCCTCTTCAGCCTCATTTCATGCTACTTCTCACCTCTTTCTATTCCAGCCACATTGCTCTCATTTCCTTGAACAACACATGCTTCCAGCCACCACAGGGTCTTTGCACATGCTCTCTCTCTCTGGAAGTTCACTCTTCTTTTCCTTCACTTAGTAAACTCTTCTTCACTTTTGAGATCTCAATTCAATGTGTCTCAGGGTAGCCTCTTTTGACCAACCTGAGTAAGTCAGTTCATCTTGTTTATAGCTCATAGCACCATACATCTCTCTGGTAGCACTTTTTAAAAATTTGTATTGGTGTAATCTTTGATTATATCCATCTCCTTCATGAGACTTCTTGTATTTAGTAGGCATTCATAAATATTTGTGGGATGAGTGGCTTGTCCCTGCTCTGTTGCTGGTGAGCTGCCTCATCTTGAACATGTCATTTAACCTTGTTAGATGTGCTATTCTGCTAGAGTTGCCATAACAAAACAGCACAAACTGGGTGGCTCAAACAGCAGAAATTTATTTTCTCACAGTTCTGTAGGCTAGAAGTTCAAGATCAAGGTACTATCAGGGTTGGTTTCTAATGAGGGCTCTCTTCTTGCCTGTAGACAGCACCTTTTCCCTATGTCCTCATGTGGTCTTCCCTCTGTGCATGTGCTGGGGCTGGCGAGGGGGTGCACTACAAAATCTCTTCCTCTTCCATAAAAACACTAGTCCTACTGAGTTAGGGCCCTACCTTCATGACCTCATATAACCTTAATTATCTCCCTAAAGGCCCCATCTTCAACTATGACAGTCAGGGCTAAGTCTTCAACATATGAATTTCGTGGTGTTGGGGGATTTCAATCCAGTCCATAACATTAGCCTTCAGATTCTTCCTCTGTACCATGCATAATTATGCAGGCCTGTTCCTGGGAGATGTTGTAAAGACAAAATGAGACAATGAATGTGAAAGCCCCTAGAGACATAAAGTGCCAACCCATGGAAGGAGGGTAGGAGTTCACTCTTTAACCAAGAACAATTGTGGTTAATGCCCTTTCAGTGTAGAAAATGTTTATAGATTAAAAAACTCATAAGGGGTGGGGATGGGGATTACTTTAGTTCCACATCAGAAACATTTTTCTCTAATGGGTAAAGCCAAGGTATTTGATAGTGAGCTGGGCTTCTTGGGATTGGTGGTCCCCACTCACTGATGGCTCCTGCAGGACATTCCATGGAATTGGAGGCTGAACCAGGGGATTTCCAAATTCTCTTTCAACTTCAAGCTTTGTTACTTGTACTGACTGGTATGTAGCCTCTACCCCATCAGGAAAGAGCCCTGAGCTAATCTTCTCTGACCATAAAGTAGAGTATATCAGAGGTCAGCAAACTTCTTCTGAAAAGGGCCAGATAGCAAATAAATATTAATATCTCAGGCTTTGTAAGCTATGTGGTCTTTGTCACAGTTACTCAACTCTGCCCTTGTGGCATAAAAGCAGCAGCGTTAGTAAATGGATGATTGTGGCTGAGTTCCAATAAAACTTTACTTATGGATGCTGAAATTCAAATTTCGTATGATTGTTATGTGTCACAAAGTAGTATTCTTCTTTTGAACCATTTAAACATGTGAAAAACCATTCTTCTCTGGTGAGCCTACAAAAATAGGCCTCAGGCTGGATTTCGCCTGGGGTCATAGTTTGCCAACCTCTGATATATATCATTAACTCAGAACCTGAAATATCGTTAATCTCCTGGCAATCCTTAGACCACCAAACTACCTTGATTTTTAGGCCTGGTTGGAAAAATCTAATCTTTTCTAATTCGACTTACTGGCTAGACAGAACATTTACTTTATTGTTTCCATAAGTTTCATTTTACTGCTGGCTGTGAAAAAATTACTTATCCATTTGCCAGGTTATAACAGCTGAGACTTTTAAGCCAAACCTGGCCTTTTCTACATTCCCTCTGCTTTTGGCCAGCCCTAATTCTGCCATATTCTCCAAGTCCCTTAGCTGCTGCCAATGCCAAGCCCCCAACCTGTAAACCAGCCCCTTCCAATAAGTATTTCCAATCTCCAGATTTTAAAAATACTCCTGTGCCATATTTAGATTCAATTACAAAGCGCAGAATGCATGTAGACGATGAAAAGGGCAAAAAGCGATTGATGTTCCACCAGCAGCTCTTGGGCCACTTGGCAAGAATGACTTGATCTGATTTAAAGATTGTGTTAAATGACAATGTCACACTTTCCCAAAGATCTTCAAATCAGGGTGTATAAAGGATTCTTTAAATGCCTGACCAGACATAATTCTGCCATGGATGTTTTTAGTGGGGGCAAACCATTGGATGATCAGATCAAGAGATGTACGGAACCTGAAGCTCTCAGTTTTCTCGTGACTACTGAGTTGTTAGCTCTGCACTTAAACTTTCCTCTCCTTAATAGATAAGGCTGCTTAGGGAATGTCATATGTGTCTTGAAGTGCCTACCTATATCTCATGATGTGTGTTTTGCCATGGAAAAAAAGCACAGAATTTCTTCTAGCTGGCCAAGGGCAGGTGGGATATTCTGGCTATAGAGCTGAAGCTTTGCAGTTTTAGTCTTAGGGCTCTTCTAAGAAAAATGATCACGTTCACTTATTGATCAATATTTATTGATCATTTGCTGTGTTCAATGTCCTGCAAAACTACCAATCACATGGCTGTACGCCTATATCCTGATTTTCAAAGTGTCAATTTGTGTTACAAATGTGTATGTCCCAGGTAGCACAGTTGTGACAACTCTTTTCCAGTTACACCTCTATGACTCATTCATTCATTCATTCCAACTGGCATTAATTCTGACTTACACACTGTTTTCATTCTTTTAACAAACGTTTTGATCATCTACCAAGTTCAAGGGAAATATTAGCTATTAAGGATAAAAAAGATAGACAAGACCACATTAAAAAAGTAGTATGCACATTTACTATTTATAAAAATAGTACATACATTTAGTATGCACATAAAAATTTGTCATTTCAGCATGAAAAATGACATAGCAGAGGTATGGACCAGGTGGCTCAGGATTAGTGAGGGAAGTGACTGGAGTTTGGAGGTAAGATAGGTTTCAGAAAACTTCGAGGTGGCATACGAACTGGTCTATGAAGAATGAATGGTTCACCAGGGAGAAAATGGGAAAGAACATTCTAGGCAAAGTAAACAGCATAAGTGTCTCACTATTCCCAGAGCATGCTTTTTTCCTACAACCAAGCTTAATCATATCCTCACTTTGCCCATAACTCTCTTGCCTGCTGCTCCTCTTCCTTTGATTGCCTTTCCTGGCTGGGCTGGCATACAATGGGCTGGAATGAGTCATCAGTGGAAGACAGCTGTTATATGCAGGAAGGGGCTTGAAAGTCAAGCTATTTTTAACTTGTAGTAACAGATAGGTTTCTAAGTAAAGAAGTTGATGTAAGCAATATTATAGAATTATTTGCATGGCCATGGTATATTACATGGCTTAGAGAAGCGGTCCCTAACCTTTCTGGCACCAGGGACCAGTTTCACAGAAGATAATTTCTCCATGGATGAGGGGCGGGGTACGGTTTTCGGAGGAGGTGGCAGAGGTGATGCAAGGGTTGAGGAGCAGCTGTAAATATAGATGAAGCTTTGCACACTTGCCACTCACGTCCTGCTGTGTGGTTCCTAAGCTTCATGGAAGACAATTTTTCCATGGATTGGGGGTGGGGGGTGGGGTTCAGGTGGTGATGTGTGGCCCGGTTCCTAACAGGCCATGGACTGGTACCTGGCTGTGACCTGGGGGGTTGGGCACTGTGGGTTTAGAGGGAAGAGGCTAGGTGTGGGGATGTCACCTAGGACACTGTGTTGGTGATACACTTTCTGCCTCCCAAAGCATAGTGCAGGCTACACTTCTGGTGAGCAATCAGTCCAGTCAAGGGCTGTCTGGCCCCCGGTGGAGTAAGGCTATCTGCACGGTCTATTACAGCTCTGATGATGACTGAGAACAAGGCAGGGCCTTGGAAGAGACTCTTAACTTGCAGTTCACTGAGCCCTCCTGGGAAGAGCCTGGCATTACTTAGCAATCAGGGAAATTTGGCCAACATGGCAGATGGGCAGGAGCAACACTTCTGCTTGGCCTGAGGTTAAAAATGAGGTAGGCTGCCATCATGCTGAGCAGGGACAGAGAAAGCAGAAGCCCAGAGGAAGGATGCAGTGGATGCTGCCAAGGTGCATGTCAAGCAGGACTAACAGAGTTCCGGAAGCCTGAGCCAGGAAGATGAAGTGATAAGTAGATACAAGGTTCCCTGCAGAACCCTGGCAGATAGAAGAGTGTTATCAGGAAATACCCTTTTCTCACCATAGAGGGGGAATTTGTTACTTGCCTGCTCCAGGTATTTCAAAAGCTGCTTCCCTTGAAGGTATGGTAAAAATTAAGACGTCAAATGATGGCAACTCTGCAACACTTCTGTTGAGCAGATAAATAGATTGCAAAGTGGTTTTCAGATCCCTGGGAGATAGTATGTAGAAATGGGGGTTTGCAGGCCTGGTCCAGCCCATCCCAGGTCATCCTCCCAAATTCCTGTGACCTTGAGAAGCCATTGAACAGGCTGGATCTCAGTTTCCTAATGTATAAAACAAGGAGGAGAGGAGGCCAACTAAATCATCTCTAAAATTTATTTCATATTGCAATTCAAAACATTGTGATTATGTGTGTATGTTTTGAAGATATTATCAAATTTAAAATGATGGGAATACCCAAATCACTGTTAGTAGAACAAAAATTAGTACTACTCATTTAGAAAACAATTTGGCAATCTGTGTCAAGAACCTTGAAAATATTCATTCATATTGACTCAATAATTTCTCTCCTAGAAAACTATTGCAAAAAGTGTTCTGAAATTAAAAAAATAATAATTTGTTCTTTGTCCTATTATTTTTAAGAGTAAAAACTTATCTAGTAGTTGGGGGAATGTTAAATTGACAGTCCATACAATGAATTTTTTTAGTCATTAAAAACTTAAAAAATGCGCAATATCACTAATCATCAGGGAAATGCAAATTAAAACCACAATGTTACAATGCCTTTTATTAAAAAGCGCCAAAAAATAGATGCTGGCATGCATGAAGAAAGAAAGGAACACTTATACACTGTTGGTAGGGACTGCAAATTAGTACAACCCCTGTGGAAAACAGTGTGGAGATTTTTCAAAGAACTAAAAGTAGACCTACCATATGATCCAGCAATCCCACTATAGAGTGTCTACCCAAAAGAAAAGAAGTCATTTTATCAAAAAGACAGCTGCACTCAAATGTTTATTGCAGCATAATTCACAATTGCAAAGATGTGGAATCAACCCAAGTGCCTATCAATTCATGGATGAACAAAATGTGGTATATGTATACCACAGAGTACTACTCAACCATGAAAAAGCATGAATTAATATCTTTTGCAGCAATACGGAAGGAACTGGAGACCATTATCCTAAGTGAAGTATCTCAAAAATGGAAAAACAAACACCACATGTACTCTCTAATAAATTAGAAATAACTGATGTGCACAGATGTGCATAGAGGGAAGTAAAAGTCATTGGAAATCAAGCAGGGGAAGGAGGAAGGAAGGGAGGCATAAAACCCCCCCTAAGGGGCACAGTGAACACTATTCAGGGGATGGGCACATTTAAAGCCCAGACTCAAACCAGATATCAACAACATTTGTACCCCCTTAATATTTTGAAATAAAATAAATAAAACATAAAATTAAAAACTGAATATCAAGACATATAAGTAATTTTAAGTCATTTAAAAAGTAAAAAAAATTATTGAAGGAAATAGGGAAATGTTTATAATATTTAGCTTATAAAAATAGGAACCCAAGTCATGTAAGAACTGTGATCTCAATTGTGTAAAAAGGCATAAACAGATTAGAGGAAAATATTAATTTCAAATGTTATGGGATTATTGATTTAATTTCTTTTCTCATTGTTTTCTTCTAATATTCTATTATAATAAGCTTGTATTAATTTTATTATAATAAAAACTGAAATAACTCAAGTTTGTGATTATTACTTGATTGTATATATTAAGAAGCTGTCAGAAAAAATGGGAATAAGCACAATTGTAGAATTTCACTTGTTATATAACATGAAATTATGTTGCATGTAGCTCAGTGGTGGATGGGTTACTAGGAAGGTTCCTGCACTCATCGTTAAATGCTAGATTCAAATGGTGCTTCTTACATAGCCTATCTGTATGGTCTTAAGTAACTTAGTTTCATCTCTAAGTCTTAGGAGTGTTGTCTATAAAATAGAAATTCAACATTAATTGAATCCCTACCATATGCTAAGTATTTGTGATATGCAGTAGTGATACTGAGTTAAACAAAACATGATTCACTCTAATAAAAGATTCATACTTCAACGGGCATCTTCACTGAGTCTTTGATCTTGAGCACTGTGTGGGAGTCAGTCAAACGAGGACACTATAGCTAGAGGAAACAGCAAATCCATGATAGGGGACCTACTGAGGTGTTTCACGCAGGGAAGTGACCCAGCGGCATGGCATAACAGAAAGATCACAGCCTGGCGTCATAGATCTGTGTTCAAGCCCTGACTTGGTGTCTTACTAGCTGTGTGACCCTTGGGGAAGTTGCTCAATCTCTCTGTGCCTCAATTTTCTTCACCTTAAAGAGGAGATTCTATTACCTACTTCTAATGAGTGTTGTGTTCAGAGGCAACTTGTGTAAAGTGCATGGTGAAGCAGTAATCTGTCTCTTCAACAAATATGTACTGAATGCCCAGTGGTGCTACTCTTGGCGACAAATGTTGAGAATAAACAATAAACCAGACAGACAACTTCCTGTGCCCTTCTAGCTAGAATATATAGTTTTTCTGTTACTAATATTAATGTATTATTATTGGAAGGAAGTTCTCAGCATCTTCTACGTGCTGTGCCGTCCCTGCAGTTTGCATTACCGCTGTGAGTTTCACTGCAGAGCACGGGGGCGGGGTAGACATCACATGCTGAGGGACAAAGGCCCTCTCAGACTCCCTGCTGTGCCCTTCCTCCTCCCTGCCCCACTGAGTCTCACTGAGGGGAGAGCAGATGCTGTGCCCATGGCTGGGGTGGGGAGGATGGGATAGTGCAGTGGCCTGTGGGAAAAGGGATGTTCCCAAACCCCTACTATCCAGGAGTGGCTGTCACCCTGCCCAGAATGGGGAAGATGAGATGGAGGAAGAGAATAGAACTGAACAGCAAACTCCTTCCAGAGGGCTCCGTGAAGAAGCGGGGCGGGGAATAATTATGGCAAATGTTTCTGCAGCCACAGGAGGAGGTGAAGGGGGAGGAGGAGGGGGGAGGAGGGGCGAGCCTGGTTAATTATGGAACAGATGCCCAGCAGCACCTTGGGTGAATGCATTATGGACGGGGAGCTGTCATCTCATTCTCCCCCTCACATTTATTTACAGGCTCCTGCGGCACCCAGCTGGGGCTGGTTGAGTGTGGGTTTTGCCTCAGTTGGAGAGATCTGCAAGTTCAAAGCCTTCCCCTTACTTCCAAATGGGATTTCCCTCAGGCCTTCTCTGCCTTCCTTCCCCACTCAGCCTCCCCATGGTGACTCTCCACACACCCCACAGAGCTTCCTCTGCCTGCAGACTCAACCTCATTGTTTTGTCTGAACTGGTTCAGAAAAGTGCCCTCCAGACTTTCAGGCTAATGGGAAGAGGGGGGACTTCCAGGCACCCTCTGTGTTCCCGGCCTGCCCTCTGCTGTGACCTGCCCTTGGAAGGGAGTCAAGTCCAGCTAGCAGGGTCCTCTTGAAGACAGTGCCTCTGAACTGCTCTGCAGGCCTGGCTCTCCTGCCCGCAGCCTGGAGATCTGTAAATCAGGCAGCAGAGAGCAGAGGGCCTAGTTCTGTTTGCCCTTCACTGCCATCTGCTACACAGACACGGTGTGGTTTGCACCCTGACCACAGGGGCTTGGAGCCTGAGGCGAAAGGTGAGAAACAAGGCTGTCCTGGGTCTGCTGTCATCTCTCTCTTTCGGTGCCTTTCCACTCCCTTCCCTGCTGCACTCTGCCAGGCTGCCAAATGCAGGCAAGACCTACACATCAAAAGAGGGAAATGACTCTTCTCTCCTCAGGTTTTCAGATATGCTTTACCTGCCCAGGGCCCAACCCAATCCACCTGTGCTAGGACAAGTATTCTCCCTCCCAGCACCTGTCTTCTCTCTGCCCACTTTGTTTGCCCCTAAGTTAGCTAGCACTGGCTTTTCCGCTAACAGTTTCATGGGAAGGTCCTTTCTCAGGCTGGCTTGTTACTTTCTGGAAAAAGCTATGCCCACTTCAGAGGTACCCTGACATGCCGTGGACACAGTGCTCCGTGCATATACCATGCGCTTTTCTGTACATGCTCACTTTGTGGGTGACGTTGAAGTCAAACGTAAAATGCCCTTAGTTATTGGGAATGTCTGTGATCTGCAGCACAAGCATTAAGGAAAAGTGGATGGGAGACAAGCAGGTACTGCTTTTATTTTATTCATAGTGTCTAATTCAGTGATAATTTTTCCTACATAAATAAAATGGTCGAATACTGTGAGTAATTTAAACCAGATAACACAAATGCACTCGTTAGAAACAAAGCACTTAATGCATAATTGGCTTTCTTATTGTTACGCAGTCATGTTTCTCCCTATTTCACGATGTGGGTTGGCAATTAGATTCAGAAACGACTTTTAAGGTCACCTAGTCCAAGGTCCTCCTGGAAAGAGAGTTCTCTGGCGTAGCGGAAAGCTGCGGTAAAAAGCTAAATCAGTTTGCACGGCAGAAACATACAAGGAATGTGAAATTGGTGTGAGGCATTTGCCATGCAGTGGAAAAAGCGCAGGGTCTGAAATAATGGGACCCGCCTGGCACCACGCTCTGAGATCCGCAACCTTCCACCAGACCATTTAAAGCAGACACTGCAAATTGGCTCCTCAAGGGTTGACTCCTGCCTGCTAGAGTGCTTGGTTTGGCCTGCATATAACTTATTAATTTTTTTATATAAGTCAACATTTAAAATTCAGAAGAGCTCATCTAAAATAAATCAATTTCTTTTTTTTTGCTTTTTTTTTTTTAAAAAAAAGTGGAAGATCTGGAAAAAATAGCCCTGCAATTGCACTTGGAAGCAATTCACTAAGAGTTTCCTTTAGACCTGGGGTGAGCTTTAAGTTCATGGAAGTCCTTGTCATTCCCTATTGCCTCTCTGTCATGAAGGCCCGGTACCAGCTGCTACTTACTGTTAGCGTGTTTTAATTTTTTTTCTCCCTTCCTTTCTCCCTCTCTCCTTTATTTTATTTATTTATTTTAGTAAAAGTGGGACAACAAAAGTTAGGTTAGTGTTATTTATCCTTCAAAATGCTGCTCCATGTAGCTGTGCCTTCCTTCCATAACACATGTATTTACATTACTTATTTCATGCTTGTCTTTCCCTCCGAACTCTGAATTCCTAGCGATCGGGAACTGCCTGTCTCACTCACAACTGGACCTAGTGCAGTGCCTGATAGTCCCCATTCAATGTGCACTGTTGAACTGATACTAAATTTCTCTTACTCTTCTCTTGCCTCTCAGTAGAGTAGTGAGATACCTCATCACCCAGAACAGACTAAACAAGATAACAAGGTAAATGGGGTCTAACAACTCAAAGCTATACATGTGGGTCACATGATTGGGAGGCAATAAAAACAGCGTTTTTCCGTTGGTCTGTACTGTCACAGGGAGCTGAATGGGGAAAGACTAAATGGTCACAGATCAGTCACTTCGTCACTGCCTCTCCCCACCAGAAGATAAGAAATTCACCGGCCCCTGTTTGAGAATGGGGATTTCTCACAGCATGGGAGCCGGTCATCAGTCAAAATGTCCGAATACCCATTATCACAGCAAATGCTTTCTCAGGACCCGTAATCAAGGGCTTTTAGTGGACGCTGAGGTTCTTGCTGGTAGTTGTGCAATAAAAACCCTGCGTCTCGGCTGGCTGACGGAGGTGCTCATACGAGGGCCCCAGTTGATAGGATGCAATCCTCAGTGTCATTTTGTTGTCTCCTTCAGGACTTCGTCTGCAGCCCCTAGCAGCGTGCTGGCCCCGATAGTGCTCAGAGACACTTGCTTCTCGGTGCAGTGCGGGGATGTCATTCTCTGCCTGGGGGCCTTCCAGCTCGGAGCACTGAGGGGCTCTGCCTTCCTCCAGGGGCTTCGAGTGACTCCGAGCCGGGAGCTGGAGTCGGGAGGGAGGCGGTCAGCCTTCTCTCAGGCTTGTGTCAGAGCTCTGGTGTATGTCAGGGGGTCCTGTCCTTTCTTTGAGGTTTGGGGGAACATGGCTCCCGGGAAGCCTATCTGGGAATCTCCTAGCCTCTGTTACTTCTTGCCGAAATGGACATCTGGCTCTTGTACTCGATCACTCTCTCCCTTTGGCCGCTGCTGCACTCCTGGCAGGGAACCTGGCTGGAGCACTTGAAAAACACTCTCTACCTATCCTCAAGCACCTGGCTCTGTCCAGGCACCTGGCTCTCTCCTGGCCCCTGGCCGAGGCTGCTGGCTCACACGTAGACACTCAGTGTCTGCTTGACATTCAGCCCTGTCTTTTTTGTCTGATCACAGGTGACAATTCAAAGTTGGACGCTCCAATGTGGAAAACCAAAAGGAAAGTGACAATGCATTTTGGCTCTCTGCTTTACTATTTTTTAAATAATTTTTTTCTTTTGCCTATCCTTCTGCCCTCTTGAACATAGTAACTGGGTGCTACTTGAGCAAGTCAGTGGCGAAGCCAAAGTAGCCCATCTCTCGCGGGGGCTGGAGGTGGGCTTGCAGGAGGCTGTGATGAATGACCGACGGGGCAACACAGGGATGTAGGGTACATCCATGAGAGTTGTGGGCTTCACTGCTTTAGTGACTCTGATGAGTCTACATACCTTCCTTCTACCAGGAGCTGTGATTGTGCACCCAGAGAGAGCAAAGTGGGCCACTTTTGATAAACTAAGCTACCCAGTGAGCTCTGATAGCTCTACAAGCAGTAAGTCAAAATCTCACCATGCTAAAGTGCTGGTAGGTTTTCCTAGGATTTAAAGGTCACCTGAGGATCACCCCTAATCCTTTCTGATATAGCATACACCTTCTGCTCCCTCCGTGTGCTTCCCACCTCCCCATATCCTGCCTTGTCAAGAACTGCCTGCTTTAACTGTGGCTTTATCAGACGTCACACTGATGCAGTTAGTACCTTATTCTTGTCAAAACCTTTCATAAAACCACTGCCTCAGTTACTTTGAAAGTCTTGCCTCTGAGCACATCCTTTCGTTAATGCCCCATTTCTCTGATGAATTTCCCCCGGCCCTGCTTTCTTTACATGTTTAATTTGTTTGCCGTGCACTTTGAACCCATCCCCTGCAAAACATGACATAACACCATCTATTTCTATTTAAACTATTCAGGACATGTTTGAAATGTGCATTATGCATGTGCTATGCATGGGCATCAGTGTGCAAATCAGCTTCATTGGGCACCCTGGGGACTGCAGCAGAGTCGTGCGTAGTTATAAATTGAGTAGTATGGTTTCCTGAAAAGCAGGCTGCTCTCTGCCTTCCGGAGGAAAATGAGAGTTTCACGGAACCTCCAAGAATGATCACACCTTTGAAAGAGATCATGAGGCCATTTCATTTGCCGTTGGATGCACATACTTCAGCAAGGCTGGAGAACTCCTCGTTTAGGTTTGATTCACGTGGTTTTGAGATCTTATTCAGATACAGGCTTTGGCCAGGGCCTTGTAGAATTCATGGGAGAGTTGTGGGCTTCAAAAACAAAAACAGAAACAACAACAAAAAAATAATCTTCATTCCTTTTTGCTTAGGAGGGGATAGAAATGGCAGTGTAGAGAACTTCTCCAAACTAAGGACACCCCCTACTAATAAAAGCTGATAGCCTAGGGAGTTCCACAAGCAGGTTGTGCAGGTGAGTCAGCTGCAACTTCAGTGCCCCACTGCCCTCTCCAAGTCTTTTCCCTCTGCTCCAAGTTCCTGTTGTACCCCTGTGCAATACCAAGGACCTCTCATTCTGGAGAAAGTGCTTCATGTTCTGGGTGGTAGAAGTTTGCCATACTGCCCTTGCCAGGAACACTTGCTGTTAGAAGACTAATGTGAAAAAGCACTTAGTCTTTGAAGCTTCCGTACAAGTATGCACTGGACAGATTGCTTATGACCAATATGGATTAGAAAAGACTATTGAAATCAATTTGTTCCACGAGTCCAAAGTGTTGGTATAAAAACAGCCACTAATGCCGTGGTTGGTTGGTAATGGGTAGAGTTTATATACCTCTGCCATGGGTTCTGGCTTTGTTCTATTAATCAGAGTTCTTATATGGAAAATTTTAAATGAAGGGCCTTTGTAGAGGGGAAAAAAAGGAATGGCTCTTTAAAGGATTTAAAGGGGAAATATATTTCTATATGCATTTATCTCTTTACGGTAATCTCTCAAATGGCCAGAGCTCAATAAACCTCAAACTTTTGGTTTATTAATTTATGAATTTAATTAAGAGTTTGCTCATGCTTACTGCATTGTGTACTACTGTGTTAGATACAGGGAATAAAGAGCAGATGAAAGACATTCTCTGTTGTGTGTGTGTGTGTGTGTGTGTGTGTGTGTGTGTCTATGTGTGCATGCACACATGGGCACACATATTCTGCAGGGCCTTGGTCCAAAAGTTTTGATTCAGTGGGCTAAGGGACAGGGTGGAGGACAGGTAAAAGTCTTATGGAGCGAAGAAGACAGAACCCTCTGACACTGGCTGGGGATAGTCAGGAAGACAAGCCAGAGAAACTGGCACTTGAGTTGGGTCTTGAAAGACGATGAAGATCATTGAAGGAAGAGGCAATAGGTTGGTGAAAGCAGAAGGAGCACCTGTAGAAAAGCACAGAAGCAAGAGAGGATGAGGCTGTTTGGGGAAACCGGAAGCAGTTCTGCAGCTGGAAGGTCTGATGCATGTAAGGATTTTGACAGGAAAGAAGGTTAGAGAAGAAAGCTGAGTCCAAACAGGAAATGCTAAAGAGCTGGGGCTTCATCCTTAAAGGGATGGGAAATTGCTGCAGATTTGAAACAGACAGTGCATGTCTGGAAGATTGTTCTGGAAACTGTGGAGGATGGATTAGAGGAGCGTGAGATGAGAGTCAGGGAGGCTGATGATGATGCTATGGCCACAGTCCAGGTGGGGAAGGCTCCACAAGGACAGTGGCAAAGGTGAGTGGGGAGGAGCAGATGCCCCAGTCACTGAGCAGAGAGAACTGGCAGAGCTGGTGGCTCTCAGGCTTCCAGTCTGGGTGACTGGACGGTAGGTGGACTGTTCCCCGGGACAAGGACTTGAGGGGGCCCTTCCATTAAGAGACAGAGACCCAAGTTGGAAAGATATTTATCACTTTAGGAAACTGTTAAAAATCAGAATTAGCTTGCATTAAGAACAGGGAATTCTTAAAAATATAGAAGCCAAACAGCCCACAACTGTGAGTGCCAATCTTAGGCTCGATGGAACAGCCCTCTTCAGCCATGCATCTCTCTCCACAGGGAACAAAGACCACTGACATTTAGGACGATGACCTTGAGGCCTTACAAATCATGATCAAGGCTGAAATATTCAATTACATTCATTAAAGCCGGAACGTGAACTTGGGCATTTAATTTGAATTTATTCCAACTCTGCATGCTGCTCACTTTAGCAACAATTAGAGCCAGTTTATAGATTTAGACTGTTCAAAATAAATGTTTCTAAGGAAAGCAGGGGAGGAGGGGATTTCCAGGCACTGGGGTTGGAATGGAGCCACCATTTGAAGATAAGATGCCTGCAGAACAAAATTTTGGGTTCTTTCTATCAAAGCAAAAATGTTTGATTCCTTTTTGATAATATAAAGCATTTACTTTCATCAGTTGTAAAAAATATTTCTGCAATGACATTCAAACAGAATCCATTAATAATTATATCCAGTAAGATGACACCAGTCTTGAAGTCATCCAGGATTTAAACTGGGACACTTTGTCTTCATCCCTAAGGCTGGAGAGTCATCCTTTAAAACAACCTTTAAGAAACTCTTTTCCTTCTAGTCCAAGCCCACACCTCTGTCTCTGCAAGCGCGGAGCACTGCCATGGCATCCTGATACCTGTGCCCCTGCACCCTCCTTCCTCTCTGTCCCGTCTGTGTATACTTCCCCTTGTTCATTGATACACAGATGATACCCTATGTTATATTTCCGGCCCTCACCTCTCCCCTGATTCTACTCAATATCTCCACAAGGGACATCTGAGAGGCATCTTCAACCTGACACATTCAAAAGCCAACTACGGATGTAACCTCCCAAATTTGTTCTTCCTGAATATTCTCATCTCAGGTAATGGCACTTCCATCCTCTGGTTGCCTATTTTAGCAAATTCTTGTCACTCTGCCTTCAAAATATATCCAGATGATGATTACTTGTGACCACCTCTACCCTACCTTTTTGGCACAGCCATCATCATCTATCGCCTGGATTGCAGGAGAAGCCTCCCACCTGGCCCCCTGCATCGACCCCTGGCCCCTACAGACTGTTCACAGCAGAATCACCACAGTGATTTTATTAATGCATTAGATTGTGTCCCTGCTCTGCTCAGAACCCTCTGGCAGCTCCATCACCCTCACAGTAAATCTACAGTCCTTACTGGAGACTCGTGGCCCTTTCATCCGGTCTCTGGCTCCCACCTTGGGTTTCTTCCTGACCAGTCTCCCCTCACTCACTGTGTTTCAGCTCCTATCTGCCTCAAGCAGGAATCGCCTACCCTGTTCTCCAATCTTGGCTCCTGTTTTTCTCTCTGAGGTCCTTAGCACCTGCCCAACACCTCCTCTTACTTTCATTCTCCATTAAGACTCCCTTGACATTCCAATGAACTTCCTTTTTCCCAAAGGGTCACTGTTGTGACCCTTGTGCTTGTCTCTTCATTCACAGGAAACAGCCTGGTTTCTCTCAGTTGTGTGATACAGCTGGTGTCAATAGGATGGTAACTTACCTGAGGCCAAAGACAACTTCTTTTGTTTATATCTCCTGAAGAACTTCAGCATGTCCTACCTATAAATAGACCTGCCTTGAATCCTGTTAGTTTGCACTTGTACCAAGCTTGCATTTGCATTTGCCTCTGTATCAAGCTAGGAAAGGGGTGCAGGGCAACTGATGGACGTGCCTCTTAGAACAGTTCTGATGACTGCTCAGCAATGAAGAGGAGTGAACTACTGATAGGCACAACTGTGTGGATGAATCTCAAATGCATCATGTTCAGTGCATTGTGTTCAGTGAGAGAAGCCACGTGCAGGAGAACACATAGTATATGATTCCATTTGTATGACATTATGGAAAAGGAAAAACTATAGGGATGGAGGATAGACCGGTACTTGCCAGAGGCTGAAGGTGAGGGAGGGGTTGACTACAAAGGGACAGCATGAAGGAATTTTGAGGGGTGATAGAACTGTTCTGTATCAATTGCTAGATTTGCATTTGTCAACATTCATAGAACAGTGAATTTCACTGTTTCTAAATAAATTTTAAAAATATACCAAAAACAGAACACTGCCTAACACTTTTAAGTGTTTAATAAATGTTTCTATTATTAAGGGAGAAAAAAGCCTGCCTTGCAGGAAATGAGATACACACCAATGGCAAAAATTCATTTACTTATAGAGTATTATCTGAACAAAATACAAAATTGTTTGCAAAAGATTTCTGGTTTGTAAAATATCCAATTGTATTTATGTTTCATGGGGATCGCATATTGTATTTTTGAAGTAATAAAAGAAAAAATTAAGAAAACATTTCAACTAAGCACTAATTACTTTAAATAATCCCAAATAGAGCAAGTGCTTTAGTTTTTAAAAAGTTCTGATATTCAAAGATATACATTTTCATTGGTATTAGGCTATGCATGTATAACAAATTGAAAACACATACATAACAGAAATATAAATAGCTGTTTTTTCATTTTCAGAGATAACAATTATAAAGGAAATTAATATTGAGTCCTACTTGTGCCGGGCACTGTGGTATGTATTAGTTCTTACAGTAAATAATCCCATGAGGAAAGCAGTATTACCCCCATTTTACAGATGAAAACTATGAGACCTAGAGAGGTGAAGTGACTTAAGAAGGTTGCGGGGCTGGTAGTGCCTGGGCCAGGCTGCAGTCCAGTCTGTCTGACTCTGATGCTGCGCTGTCCCCAGACGCAGGCTCCTTCTAGCCGTGCACACGGAAGTTCGGCTCCAGCTTGAACAGCGTGCAGCACTCTCAAGTCCTGCCTCCGCTGAGGACCTCTGTCCAGCCACTGGGCCTGTAACCCCAAGGCTCCTGCCCTGCTAGTGGAGCCAGTGTGGTCACTATGGTGAGGACAGTCTGTTCCTTTGCAAAGTCACTGAGGCGGGGCCTGCATCCGAGCGCTGTCTTCCTCAGCTGCAGCGCCAGCACAAAAACAAACAGCCTCTTAGGGGGCCGTTCTGCCAGGAAGATAAATGCTGTCTCATTGATTCCCTCACCAAGGAGCTTGTCTGAAACGGCAGCTGCTAGGCGGAAACGCTTTGAAGATGGAACCCAGGAGTCCAGTTCCAGCCTCTCATGCAGTTTGGACTCACAATTCAAACTTGCATGACAAATTTAAGTCCCTGTCACGGGCTAGCAGAGAAAGTAAAATGCAGGAATGACACAACTTTTCCAGGGAGATCCTTAGAGGCCTGCCAGTACCAGGACAGGGCATACGGGATACTGCCTGCCATAGGGTTTACGTCCCCTACACACCCCCTGCCCACCTAGGAATTTACATAGGTTAAAATGTCCTTCATTCTGAAAAGGCAATGAAGTCAGAAAAAGGGAGAGTGTAAAGTCTACCCCTTGGCAGGAGGCGGGGAGGGGTGAAGGGTCCCTCAAGATTCTCTGTGGGAATAAATACATGTATATATACACACATGAACGCACATTAGGGTTTTGGTTTTGGTTGTACCAGCTAAGGGCATCAGCCCTTCCCTCTCACCAGCTGTCCTGTGTCGCTGCCCTGCATCACCTGCTACTCACATCAGAGAGCGGGGACTCAGGGAACTACCCCCAACCCCCCTGTGCCAAGGAAGTGGCACGATGTCATGGGTATGATGGGGGCATGGACAGCAGCAGATGCCCAGGTCCAGTCAACACCACCCCACCTTGGCACTCTACCTGGCCTCTCACAGCAGAGGAGCCTCCTGCAGCAGGGATTTCTCCACCAGGTGGCACTCAGAGTTTAGCTTTATTCTTAATTTCATTGATGGAAAAATGTGCCCTACTACCACTGTCGGAGAGCGCATGACTTTACACTTCCCAATTCATGTACTGTTTTCACGTGCTGTCATGTGTTGGATTCTGTTGTGTTTTGTACAATTTCAACTTACTCTTTCCCTGTGGGACCTTGGCAAGGGACAGCATAGGGAGATAGACATCATAATCTGAATGGGGAGGGTCGTTTTATCAAACACACATGCGCGCCTAACCCATGATCGCTTTAGGGGCAAATTCATTCTGCCATGTTTTTTCTTTCCAGTTTTCCTTACCTCCTGCCTCCCTGCCTGTTCCTCTTCACAGTCAGAATGGTGTGACCAGCTGACACATCTTATTTACTGGAACCTAGTGTAGAAGGATCACCTTTTCAGTATTCAGGTCCATTACATAGTGGCCAAGGCTGGGATTGGCAGCCTCAAAAAATTCTCACCCACCCCCGAGGCTTAGAGATCAAAGTCCAGAGGAAAAATCTGATGGTAGACTTGCCATTAAAGAAGGCATCAGCATGTGTCTGAGATGTTGTCACTGGATTCTATATGGCAGTTCTCTTTGGGGAAGCTATCGGTGGGGCTGAGCTGACTAGGATTCTTGGAAGCCTCACAGTAATATTACTGGACATGGTCTAGTTATTAGAGTTTCAGACAAAAGATGTAAGATACTATCCTTGACCTCAAAGCACCCAGTTTACTTGGAAAGATAAGAAATTTAGTCACTCCAAGAACACACAAGGTAATCTCTGCTAAGTATTTCATGTCAACAAATTTGCTCTGAGAATGCATAAGAAAACCCATCCCTGAGTCCTGGGAAGTTGAGGAAGCCTTCAGGGAAGTATAGACCTAGGTCAGGCTTCGACAGGATTAGGCAATAGAAAGGGTGAGAGAGGGCATGCCCAGGGAAGCAGGGTGCTATCGCGTAACAGAAGCATAAATGGAGACCTGTTAAAACCACAGAGAGCTGGAGTTCAATTAGTTGGCACCCTCAATAATAAATGGCTCCTTTAAAAATTCTATTTCATGAAAAGACCAAATCACAGCAAGATGCCAATTCCTTACTACATAGAGTGACGTGATGGTGTCCCTGGATCCCAGAAAAATGATTAATCTTTAAAGTACTATTTATTCCTATTCTTATTAAATACTGAGAGTGACCTCATTCATTCAACACATATTTATGGAGTATTTTCATTGTGCTGGATGCTTTGTGGAAAACTAAGATAAATCGGGCAGGATTGTTCTCTCTGGAGCCTTTATGCTAGGAGGAAAGACAAGAAACGTGAATGTAACTATAATGTCAGAGAGAGAGAGAGACAAAGGCTCTAATGTGAGTGTAGCAAATATTACAAGAGTCAAGGATAAGACAAAAGTTATTTGCAACTGGAGTTCGGTGGTGGGATAGGCCCATGTGAAGATAAAAGGAGGGGAAGGGTATTTTGCATGGTGGAAATTGCAGGCATAAAATAAAGAGATTGGAAAGAAAAGGCAGAATAGGGAACACAGAGTAGAAGAGCAGGAATAGCAAGGAGGGATGCCACAAGTTAAGCCAGGGCCAGATGGCAGGCAGCCTTGCATGGCAAGGTAAAGAATTTTGGTGCAGTAGGATGTTGCGTACTTTTGAGTGGATGGAAAATTGATCTTTAGAAAGACTCGTGTTTCAAACATTTAGCACATTAACACCGACATTTAAGCTGGACTGGCCAGGGGAGAGAAGGGAAATGGAGAGTCTGGTTAAAAGGCTGCCCTGTGGACTCTGGAACTCATATGGCTTCACAAGCTGGCATTTATTCTTATCATTCTGGAAATTACCAAAATCCACTACCCCTGCAAGGAAGAAAAGTTAAAAAATCACAGCCCTGGAAGTTCTGTTTTTGGTGAAATTAGGAGACATGTATGATTCACAGACCCCAAAATATGTGTTAAGTGTTATAAAAGTAGCTGAGAACAGAAAGAAATGATGCAAAAAGAAGTGAAAAGAAGAGGCATGGAGAAGAGGGGGGCAGTTATTTCAGAAAGCACCAGCATTTCCCAAAGCTGAGGGATATGTCTGGGAATGCATTTGTTTATAACGATGAACGTAGGCACTGGGTTAATCAGAGATGCTGCAGAAACTGTCACAGGATGGCTTTGGTAGAAAGAAGTAGAAGATGGGGATTTTATAATGAACTGTACATACAACAAGGTATGGCAAGGACAATATATTGAAAAACGCAAAGAAAGGGGATGTTGTATTCTCACTACAAAAATGATAACTGTGTGAGTTCATGCATTTGTTAATTAGCTAGATTTAACCATTACACAATGTATATATACTTCAAAACATTGTGTTGCATGCAAGACATACAATTTTGTGTCAACTTAAAAGATTTAAAAATCAACTTAAAAAATAAAAAAAGAATTGTGCCTATGAGCCACATTTGCAAAAAATTTACCTTCTCTGCTGCATCACAGATTGTGCTGTAAATATCTGCTAGGCTGCCCACCTCTCCCATAAAGAACACTCCTCCTTACATTAAAGGGACTTCCTGCAAATAGCTGGCCCAGGGACTCAATGATGACTAAGAAAAAAATGAATAAGTATTAAATTAAAAATGTACTTTAAGAATAAAAGAAGCAAAAGAGCATCAAAACTTACTAACACATGAAGAACATTCACCAGGAAAAGGTTGCCACAAAGTAAAAGAAGCTTGTGACCAGATATTTCACTGCAAATTGAAAGAAAACACACACAAAGCAATCATCTCTACAAGTAAAGAATTCAAAGAAAAATATCAAAATGCAGGGAAGAAATGGCAAGATAATATGAGAACACAAAATATGAAGGGTCTTATCTTTGAAAGAAGTAGAAAACAAACAGCCATCAAAGAAATGAAGACAAAATTGTTAGAAGCACAGTGGAGAACACATCCCATGAAAAACACAATAAAAGACACGCAGAAAGATGTGAGAGAAGTTATAAAAATAAATGAAACTAAAAAATATATACAGGTTTAGATAGAACATTGTACTGTAATTAGAAAAGACTGACAAAGGAGATTCAATTTTTTCATAATTGCTATCTCTAAAGATGACAGTTTTAAAGAATGGAAAAGAAAAATATTTAAACATGTAATTTAATAAAATTTTATTTACATAAAAATGACTTAAACACTAAAATTTCAAAAATTCACATTATATGATAGGAAACGTTGACCAAGAATGATCAATACTGAGATATAGCCAAGTAAATTTGTAAAATGTAAAGATTTTTAAACATTTTCTGGGTGGCCAGTCAAAAACATCAAAGCCCACATAAAGGAATTCAATTAGGCAGGTCTCAAATTTCTCTACAGAAAAATCCTATGTCAAAGTATAATGGTGAAACACTTTAAAAAGAAACCCTCAAGAAAAGAAAATATAAGACACGAATTTTCTATGCAGATAAACTGTCTTAAGTATAAAGGATGTGTACAAAAGTTATGAATATGCAGAAACCAAGGAAATGTAGCTTTTATGAGCCCTTGCTGAGGAAACTTTTAGAGTAGCAGTCCCTGCCTTTTTTGGCACCAGGGACTGGTTTCAAGGAAGACAATTTTTCCACAGACTAGAGTTGGGGGGCATAGTTTGGGGATGATTCAAGCACATTACATTTATTGTGTACTTTATTTCCATTGTTATTAACATTACATTGTAATGTATAATGAAATAATTATACAACTCACCATAATGCAGAATCAGTGGAAGCCTTGAGTTTGTTTTCCTGCAACTAATGCTGCTGCTGATCTGACGGGAGGCAGAGCTCAGGCGGTGATGCTAGTGCTGGGGAGCGGCTGTAAAGACAGATGAAGCTCCGCTCGCTTGCCGGCCACTCACCTCCTGCTGTGCAGCTGGTTCCTAACAGACCAGTACAGGTCTGCGGCCCCAGGGTTGGGGACTGCAGTTCTAGAGGATAAACTTTTGTTAACTAAGAGATGAACAGAAGGATTACAACAAAAGGCAAGAAACATTGAATATATTTCATTCTAGATTTAACACTTAGTACAAACTTAGAGACTAGGGCAGTGAATTATGGCTTATGTGTTCTGACGATGTAGGAGTGCTGCAACTAACAAAACTTTGGAGAAAGGTTGAAAGAAGGTGGGTGGTAAAATAATTTTGCTGGAGAGCTCACTAAATATTTGTCAATGGCTATTACTTTAAAGCTGACAATATTAGGAGAATTGGCATACTTAAATGTACAAAGGTAAACATTAAGAAAGATAATGTTATTAACTAAGACACAGGTGGTCAGGGAAGAGGAAATATGCTAATTTTATTAACGTTATCACTCAGAATAAGGAATTAGTATATACTATTTAAAGAAACAAAGGACTAAAGGGGTTATATATAATTATTAACATAAACAAAATTTTTATATATCAGAATAAATATTCCCAAAAATCCAAATAAAGAATATATGCCACATAATAAAAGAAAAAAATAAAAGAGAAAACAGAAAATAAAATGGCAGATCTAAGATAAACGTACTCCTTACATTAATTAATGTAAGTGAACTCAGTGCACTTCTCAAAAGAAGGAAATTCAAAGTGGATCAGAAAAACAAACCAAACTGTACGGTGTGTAGGAAACATAACAAAACAAAGTAATTCAGTTCAAGTTGAAAAATAAGAAGTGAGCAAAGGTATACTAAAGCAATGCAAAAAAACAAAACAAAATCAACCAACTGAGCAAAATAAGACAAAAAGCCCTTCAAACAAACAAGAAACTAAACAACAAAAAAAGAAAGTAAAGAAGAGTCTTAATATTAAAAATGGTAGCACTGAGGCAGAAATAAGGAATTAAAAATGTTTACAAAAGGCAGTTTTATCATACAGTGTGCAACTCATGAGTCTTCAATAATCATGCATACCTACACAACAAATAATGTCAACCAAGTTTGTAGAGTACGAATTACAAGAGATAAAAAGAAAAGGAGAAACACAAGTACCAAGGGACTTTACTTCACCTCTTTCAATCTTTAATAGAACAAGTGAAACACCAAGGAAAAAAATGGCATGATTCACAGGTAGATGAAATGAATATATCTCAAACTCTATACTCTGAAAGTAGAGAATACACATTTTTCCATGTTCCTAGGGAATATTCACCAAAATTGACCATATAGTAGGCTATCAAAAAACTCTGAATACATTCGGAAGTATAAGTAATATAGACACATTCATTTTTCACAATACAATAAGAATAGAATTTAAGAGCAAAATCAGATAAAAAAGTGCTTTCTAACTGAGAAATTTTAAGAAATGTTCTTTTATCAACTTCCTGGGCAGGCAGGAAGTTGCATTTGCATAACTCAATTGCATAACATAATCGCAATTGCATAACTTCTTAAAATTAATTAAAACATAGTGATTCATATTGTTTGACATATAGAACATAGCCAAAGAGGTGATCAAAGAGAAGTTATAGTTTTAAATATTTACATCAATAAAAATCAATAAAGTTAGATATTCAATTCAAAGCAATAAGATAAACTGAAGAAAAGCATAAGGAAGATATTATTATAAATAAAATCAGAAATTAATGGATTGAAAAACTGAAAATCAACAACTAAAGCTGCCTCCATAATCTGGCACTTTACCAAAAAAAAAAAAAAAAAATAAATAGAATAGGTAAAGTAGCAGGTGATGTAAACAAAGGGGAACAACGTCTGTTTCAGGAGGAAAGACAGGTAATCCATTTTCATATAAGAAAATGGTAGAAGAAACTACCTACAGAATGATAGGGAAATTTTGAAATCTAGTTATGTTTTGTTCAACTTTATGTAAATAATTTTGAAAATTTGGTTTAAGTCCATCATTTTCTAGGAATATACAATTTATCAAAACTGACCTGACAGGAGATACAACATATAATTATGTGAATTTGAACAGAAGAAATAGGTAAACCCACTAGATTCAGTTTGTTTATGTAGAGGAATTCAATCAAACCTTTGAAGAACATTTCAACTATTCAAAAACAAAGAATAAGAAGAAATAAATCCATATTTTTTATAAAGTGAGGAGACTATTGATATCAAAGCCTGGCAAAGATTATATAGAAAAAAAGTTATAGATAAATCTCCCATATGAAGATTAATGTAAATATCCTAACAAAATCACTAGTAAGCAGAATTTAGTATCACATTAAAAGATCCATGGATCTGAGCAAATAGGTTTTATTCTAGGTGTGCAAGGTCCTTAGTATTAGAATACGTAATAATGTATCATAATAATTGACTGAAGGAGAAAAACAGACTCTGAAAATTTTGATAAAATTTAACAATTATTGTTGCTCAAAACAGTGAAAAAAAAATCAATTTTCAACATAACAAAATATATCTATCTTAGCCCAAAGTCAACATGATGCTTAATGAAGGAAACACTAGAGAGATTTCCACTGACATCAAGAACTAGATATGGAAGAATACTGTAACTACTGTGGAACCAGTACTATGGCAGTACTGGTCAATGCAATTAGAAAAGATAAAGAAATTAAGAAATCTAAAAATAGAAAATAAACATATAAAAATTTGGAGTTGATATGATGAATAATCTAAGGTAATTAATAGAAATAGGCAACAAACAATAGGGAAATTCACTAAGGTAGTGGAGTACAACAGTAACATGCAGAAATCCATAAGCTTTCATATATTCAAATAACTACCAGTTAGAAAATATAATGGAAGAAATACTCCATTTTACAAGAGCAACTATAAAGGTAAAACATCTATGAATAAAAAATAATAAGAAATGTGGATGATCTATGGGAAGAAAATTTTGAAACAGTTCTAGAAGCCACAAAAGAACAATTGAACAAATGGAAAGAAACGTGATAGTGCATTAATTATATTTGTGGTAATTGGCATAAAAATAGAGACTGAAATCTATAAGTTAAGTACCTTAAAATCAATTTCTTGTTCATATAACATTCTAAGGCAGGCATCCATGAGTGATGTAGGGACCCAGACTCCTTCCAGCTTGTTGATTTCCTATCTACTAGAACTACTTAGTCATCTGTCTCTAGCTTGCAGTAGGTAAAAGAGAACATGGCAAAGATACCCATTTTGTAAATACATTGGCCTTAGAAGTGACACAATATATCTGCTCACATTTTATTGGTAAAAACTAGGCACATGACCACACCTAGATGTAAGGATGGCTGGAAAATGTAGTCCCTGGCTGTTTTCCAGCAGCAACCTTGGAAATATTTTGGTGAATAGCTAGCCATCTTTGTCACACACATATCCTTGTACAAGGAAACTAAACATTGTAACAATATCAATTCTCTTATATTAATTTTTAAATTTAATATGATTAAACATAAGAGACAATTTTCTGAAACAGACAAGGCATTTTAAAGGCTCATATGGGAAACTAATAAATAAGTATAGCCAGAAAAATTCTGAAAAAAGAAAACAAATTAAGGATAAATGCTTTTACATGGATTAAAATAGTATTGTTAAACCCACAATGACTAAAATAGTGGGATACTAGTACATGGATTGATGAATGGACCAAAGGAAAATAATTAAAAACCCAGAAATAGTTTAAATGAATGTGAACAAATTTAGAATATAATAATTTGGTTCCATAAGTCAGTGGGGAAAATTATAGAATACTAGCATGAACTCCAAATAGATTAAAGATTTAAAAATAAGAAATAAAGCCATAAAAATAAAAAAATAAAATGTGGGAACATTTTTAATCTTAGTTTGGGGACAATCTCTCTAATTGTAATTCAAAATTCATGGACTCATTAAAAAAGATTTGGTTAATTGGATTACAGGAAAATTACAGAAAAATGTCCTCCATGGCATTTCTGTCTTCTAGTACATTGACTTTCATTTCAGGCCTAACAAAATTATTCAATTTAATTGCAGTAATAATAATAGAACATTTATGACCAAATTCGTGAATGAGGAGGCAATAGCAACTACATCACAACTACCACCTGGTTGAAAGTTCTATAATTGGTTAAAGATCAGAGATGTAAAAATCTTTTGAAATACAAATGTCAAGACCAATGACATATAGTATAAAATAATGCATGTACCAGTTTGAATCCAAGATGAATAACTATCTAATAATTGATCATCATTCTGGTTCCAAAATGGTGGCATAGACACAGCTGGCTCTACTTCTGCCCACAGAAAGCCAAAACAAATATGTAGCACTGAGATTATTACCAGCAATATCCCAGAAGTCAAATGTGAGGCTTCATCAGTTCCTGGGGCCACAGAGAAGTAAAAAAAAAGCAAACCAAAAATCTCCAAGCAGATGGTAAAAGAATTGGATTTCCATATCTGTGAAACCTTTCACCCCTAATTTGCCAGACACAAAAAGTGGGAAAAATTTCCCCTCATGGTTTGTACACTGGAAAAAGTGAGATTGAAGTAGAAACTAGCTTCCCCACCGTCTTGGGTTCCCTAGCAAGAGACTCATCCTTGCCTCAACCCATCGGAAGCATCACGAGTTACTGAAAGGAGAACTATCTCTGAGAACAGCCAGAGACAAAGTGAAGAGGTGGCACTTTCATCCCCAGCCCTAGAAACTGATGTGTAACTCAGCCAAAAGAAACATCAAATAGGAGTAGCTATGCAAAAGCACCATGCTGGAGGCACATTTCACAGGTCCCCTTAGCATGAACCCCTACAGAGCCTTTCCACACTGCTGGGATATCCTCTTTGGGACCTCCCCCATTTGGGATGGGCATTGCTGTAATCAGTTGCTGGAGCCAAGGCAAATCTGGGCTTTAGGCACCATTGACTGTCAAAAAGGAGGCAGTGACATGGAGGAGCAGGAAGAAATTCAACAGTTAAATTAGAAAGAATCTCTAAACAAACATACCCAATAAATTACCAAGCAAGCTAGTCAGTTAAGGCTGGAATAAATAACTAGATATATAGATGTACATTGACAAGAAACAACACCAAACAGGGAACCATGATTTCTCCAAATGAACAAAGCAAGGAACCAGTGTCTGACTCTAAGAAGGTGTTCTAAGAATATCTGAGCTTTCTGACCAGGAATTAAAAATGACAGTTTTAAGGAAACTCAGTGATCTCCAAGATAATATAGAAATTCAACTCAGAAATTTATTAGAGAAATTTAACAAAGAAATGGAAATAATAAAAAATCAAACAAAAATCTTAGAACCAAGAAATGCATCTGATGAAACTGAAAAATTCATTAGAGGCTCTCATCAGTAGAATGGATCAAACAGAGAAAAAAAGTCAGTGAGCTTGAAGACAGGCTATTTGATATTACACAGTCAAAGGAGAAAAAATAAAAAAGAATAGAAAGGAACAAAGATCACCTACAAGAAATAGAAAATTACCTCAAAAGACAAAATCTAGGAGTTACTGGTGTTTAAGAAGTAGTTGAGCAAAAACAAGGGATAGAAAGCTTATTCAAACAAATAACTACAGAAAGCTTTATCGATACATGAGAAAGATATAAATAACCAGGAACAGGAAGGTCAGAGAACACCAAAGAGATTCAAACCAAGTAAGACTACCCCAAGGCATATAATAATCAAACTCTCAAAGGACAAGGAGAGAATCCAGAAAGCAGCAAGAGAAAAGAAGAAAATAATGTATAAAGGACCTACAATTTTTCTGGCAACAGATTTGTCAGTGGAAACAAAACAGACCAGGAGGGAGTGGTATGACATTTTCAAAGTGCTAGAGAAAAAACAAAACTGTCATCCAAGAATACTATATCCAGCAAAACTATTGTTCAACTATGAAGGAGAGTCTTTTTCAAAGAAACAAAAGCTGAGAGAATTCACCACCACCAGACTTGTCTTACAAGAAATGGTAAAGGGAGTTCTAATATCTGAAAGAAAAAAAACACTAATGTGGAAAAAGAAAATAATTTAAGGTATAAAACCCTCTGGTAAAATTAAGTACAAAGACAACCCCAGAATACTCCAATACTGTAATTGTGGTGTCCAATTCACTTATAACTCTAGTATGAAGCCTGAAACACAAATCTATCAAAAATAATGATAGCCACAGCAACTTTTAAGAGCTAGGCAATATGAAAATATGCAAATTGAGATAACCAAAGATCAAAATGTGGGGGGTTGAAGTTAAAGTATAGAGTTTTTAAAAAGTGTTTTCTTTGTTTCTTTTTTTATAATCTCAGATAAGTTGTCATCGTATTAAAGTAACTTGTTATATCCATAAGACTTTTTTTGTAAGCCTTATGTTAACCACAATGCAAATACTTATAATAGATACACTAAAATAAAAAACAAAATGCAATAAATTAAAACATACTACCAGAGAAAATCACTTAACTTCAAAGTAAGACAGGGAGAAAGGAAGAGAGAAGTTACAAAACAACCAGAAAACAAGTAACAATATGGCAGTAGTAAGTTTTTACTTACCAATAATAACACTGAATGTGAATTGACTCAATTCTCCAAGTAAAAGAAATAGAGTGGCTGAATAGACAAAGAGATAATACCCAATATTTGCTTCTTGTAAGAAACCCACTTCACCCATAAAGACACACATTGAAAGTGAAGGGATGAAAAAAAGATATTTTATGCAAGTGGAAACCAAAAAAGAGCTGGAGTAGCTATATTTATATAAAATAGACTACAAGTCTGAGATTGTAAAAAGAGACAAAGGTTACTCTATAGTGATAAAGAGGTAAATTCGGCAAGAGGGTATAACAGTTATAAATATCTATGCACCCAACACTGGAACACTCAATTATATAAAGCAAACATGTATAAATCTAAAGGAAGATATAGACTACAATACAGTAATAGTAGAAGACTTCAACACCTGACTCTCAGTAACTGGACAGATTATACAGACAGAACATCAAGAAAGAAACATTGGAGTTAAACTACCCACTATACCAAATAGGCCTAACTGACATTTACAGAACATTTCACATAATTGCTGCAAAATACACATTCTTTTCATTAGCACATTAAACAGAATAGAGAATCCAGATATAAATCCATGCATTTAGTGCCAACTCATTTTTGATAAGGGCACCAAGAACATACAATGGGGAAAGGGCACTCTCTTCCATAAATTATGCTGGAAAAACTAGCTATCCACAGGCAGAATAATGAAACTAGACACCTCTCTCTCAACATATACAAAAATTAAATCAAAATGGATTAGAGACTTAAATGTAAGACCTAAAAATATGAAACTACTAGAAGAAAACATTGGAAAAATTCTCCAGGACATTGGTCCGGGCAAAGATTTTTGTGTAAGACTTTGAAAGCACAGGCAACCAAAGCAAAAATGGACAAATAGGATCACATCAAGCTAAAAAGCTTCTGCACAGCAAAGGAAACAGCAAAGTGAAGAGAACCCACAGAAAGTGAGAGAATATTTGCAAACTATCCATCTGACAAGGGATTAATAACCAGAGTATATGAAAAGCTCAAATATCTCAATAGTGAAAAACAAATAATATGATTTAAAAAAGAATAGGCAAAAGATCTGAATAGATGTTCCTCAAAAGAAGACATACAAATGGCCAAATGTTCAACATTACTAATCTTCAAAGAAATGCAAATAAAGACCTCAATGAAATATTATTTCACCAGAGTTAGAATGGCTTTTATCAAAAAGATAAGGAATAACAGATGCTGGCGAGGATGTGGGGAAAGGTGAATCCTTGTACACTGTTGGTGGGCATATAAATTAGTACAGCCACTATGAAAAACAGTTTGGCAGTCTCTCAAAAACCTAAAAATAGAAGTAACATATAATCTAGCAATTTCACTGCTGGGTATATACGCAAAAGAAAGGAAATCAATCTATCAGTGGGATATCTGCATCCTTATTGAGGCACTACTTACAATGGCCAAAATATGAAGTCAATGGATGAATGGATAAAGAAAATGTGGTATATATACCTGATGAAATATTATTCAGCCATAAAAAGGCTGAAATCCTGTCATTTGCAGCAAAATGAATGGAACTGGAAGTCATTATCTTACATGAAATAAGCCAAGCACAGAAAGACAAGTATTTCATGTTTTCACTCACATGTGTGAGCTAAAAAAGTGTATCTCATGAAGTTCAGAGATTGATGGTTAGCAGACGCTGGAAGGACAGGAGGGAGGGGGATGAAAAGCAGTTGATTAATTGGTACAAATATACACTTAGAAGAAATAAAACCAGTGTTTGATAGATGAGTAGGGTGATTATAATTAATATTAATTGATTGTACACTTTAAAATAGCTAGAAGAGAATAATTTGAATGTTCCTAGAGTAAATATTTAAGGTGATAGATATCTTAATTAACCTGATTTAACTATATGAATGTATCAAATTATTACATGTATCTGGAAAATATTAATATGTATATCTATTATAATAATATAGTTCTTTATTAAAATTTTCAGAACAGTTGTCACATTCATTTGCCAAACATTTACTAGATGCTATTATTTTTGTTTAGTAAAAGAGGACAAGCGGAGTTCCATTTTGTTGACTATTTACACTTACACTTACATACAAATGCACAAGTACACCCATACTGACACTTGTGCACGAACAAAACACTCTTTCTCAAGAAGTTCCAGGGCTGAAAAAAACTAATAATGTCCATGGCAGGGAAAAATAAATAAGAGCATATTCATGAATCAGATTTCTGTTTTTAGTTCTATTGTGAAGGATAATTGTTTGTTACCATAAATAACATCATATGCCTTGGTTGCAGTTTTCAGCATGGGAAAATATTAGCTGTCTATATCCCATCTGTGAAATGCAAGCTCTCCTGATTTACTTCTGAAAAAATCTAACACATATCACTTAATATCAGGCACTGATTACTTACATGGGCACAGAAGACTTTCTTGCACCCAAATAAACAGCAAACATCATCAATAGAAGTAACACAATGGTCCAAACCACCAGACGATCACAAGATAAGCTCATTAGGAAATTTCCAGGCACCATTTTTTTTTTTAAAGATGGCTATTTGACCTCCAAATCAAATTCCAGGTGTTTTCTTATGCCCTTTAGGGTTACAAATTTGGTCCAAACCAGTCAATTCTTTCAAAATTTATTTTAGAGTAAACAACCTGTCATGAGCAGAATACCAAGTAGTGCTGCTTGGTCATTGAATAAATGTGTTAATTGTTCTTTTCTGCCATAGGTTTTAGTCCAGCTTTTGTCCTTCACTCTGGCGTATATAAAATGCTGATTATAAAGAACTAGGACTGTGGAGCTGATGGCTGTAATACTCAATTTATAGTATCTAATACTAACAACATAGGTCTTCCAGAAGTGGCTTATAAATATTGATTTTACAATGGAAACCTCCAGAAAGAATATAAAAATCATCCTAAACATACAATATTCTGGAGTTTTTTTTAAATGTGAGAACTCAAGGCAGTCTACTCTGGGTGTGACTGACATCCTCATTGCCCTTGTCTGGGTGTTGGTGGCCTCCTGGTCTGTTGACATAGCCTGCTGCTAAAGAGTTAAACCTATTGGCATCTTTGTCATAGCCCTGCCTAACGGTCCCTTAAGCAAGCCACAAATCTTCCTTGCTCTGGATGACAGTTAATGAACTGTAAAAGTCTTGCACCAATATTTCTACTTCATCTGCAAGCTCGAAGAAGGCAAGTTTGCTTTTCACTCTCGAAAAGGAGCAACTGTATTTCTTAGGTAGACAAGGATGATTTGTTTGCGGGGACCTCTTTTTCATTAGGAGGACATCTTTGGAGCTTGGGAATTTCATTCAGAAAAAGAGAAGCTTCTAATTATTCTCCGAATGTTTTATGTGCCTGGATGTGTTTTATTAGCCTAACTATACTGCAAGCTTTCCTCACTAACTCTGTGACCTTGAGCAAGCCACTTAACCTCTCTGGGCCTATTTCCTCATCTGTAAAATGAGGATTACAATACCTGGTGTTACTACCTCACAAAATTCCTTAGAAAATCAAATGAGATAATGGCTATAACGTTTTCTTAAAGATCATTTGAAATGACCTGATTAAACATTTTATTCTCAAAAGTTAAAATCATAGTTATCATAATATAATATATGGAGATATATGTGTGTGCATAAATATCTATCTATATGTATTTAGATATATACGTATATTTAGATACATATATATTCCTACATCCACTGAGCAGGTTCTATGAGGTATAATTGTTTTCAAAGAGTAAGCAAAATGAAATATAATTGCACATAAGAAAGCAGCTAATTAGAAGCTAGAGCTATATTTTAAGAAGCACCTATTGAATATTCTGGAATAATTGTTATGAGCATGTCCATAGTTGTATACTCTGCCTTCAGTTTTGACTAGAGCTACTTCATAAATTCTAACGTCCTTCTAAATTGTTACTTCAGTTGAGTTCATTTTAGAATTTACCAAAATGGTACCATTAGCAATACTGCTAACTTTTTATTCCATTTCTCATTTATCCTTCTGTGATTTTAGAAAAAATTCTGTTCCTTCCAGTTTCTCCTCCCTTCCCCAGCTGGTATCATCTCTTGTCCCATGCAGCTGGGATTGGGCAGCACAATAGTTTTGAACGAACTGTTCAAGTTGATTGTTGATGCATATTTCTCAGCTGCTGATCTTTTTCAGGATCCTACTAATTTCATTATGAAATTTATCAAAATAAATTCCTGAGTCTTTAAAGCATATTTAGCTCCACTTTTTGTGCTGGAGAATTTGGTCGACATAGATTTTCCAGGTCCTACTGCCAGTCCAAACTACAAATTTCAGCTGTGGTAGAACATTGTCCACTACCACATAGATTCTGTGCATCTGCTATAGAATCCAAGAGCTTCTTGTCTGGTAGGATTGTCCATTCCAGTTGCTGGGTTTGTGTCTTTAAAATATTGATATCAATAAGGCTTTTGTCATTGTCTCTTTTTTTGAAATTTTTTTCATCCACTTTTTAAAAAAATTAACTAAAATCCATACTTTATATAGGTTTGCTTAGTTTTTACCAAATGTCCTTTTTCTGTTCCAGGATCTTATTCAGGAGACCACATTCCATTTAGTCATCACGTCTCCTGAGGGTCCTCTAGACTGTGACAGCTTCTTACATGTTCTCTGTTTTTGATGGTAGTTTGAGGAGCATAGTACTGGTCAGATATTTTGTAGAGACTATCCTGTAACTTAGATTTGTCTGATATTTTTTTTCAAGATGAGACTGGAGTGATGGGTTTTGGAGAGGAAGAATTACAGGGGTAATGCAGTAAGTCTATATTATCAGGGGCACATAATATCCATTTAACTTGTCACTGTTGATGTGAACCTTGATCATCTGGCCAAGGTAGTGTTTATCAGATTTCTCTACTGCAAAGTTACTCTCTTTTTTTTTTTCTTTTCCATACTGTACTCTTTTAAAGGAAGTGACTATAGACCCCTCACACTTTAGGAGTGGGGAGTTATGCTCCACCTGCTTGACGTGGAGTGTTTACAAAAATTACTTGGAATTCTTCTTTACAGAAGATTTGTCCCTTCTATTCTAATTATTTATTGATATCAGTATATATTCATAGATATTTATTTTATACTTTGGGTTATAATCCAATACACTTTTACTTGCTCTGATGCTCAAATTGTCTCAGCTTTGGCCATTGGGAGTTCTTGCAGTCAGTTCCTGTCTTCCTTCCTTCCTTCCTTCCTTCCTTCCTTCCTTCCTTCCTTCCTTCCTTCCTTCCTTCCTTCCACTTTCTTACTTTCTTACATTATAAGATGCTTCAGGCTCATCTCTTGTATTTTCTTCATCAGTCCTAGGATCCCTGGTTCCTTTTACTGCAGAAGAGTATAAGATCTGAGCACTAAGTGTGATATTGAGGTATTGTTTCTTTTAGGTTCACTCAGCTGACACAGCAAAGAAATATATATATGTGTGTGTGTGTGTGTGTGTGTGTGTGTGTGTGTATCCATATTCATGTATATAGATCTATTTACAAATTTTTCTGTATTTAACCATCTGTATCATATTAAGCTAAAAATGAGTTAATTGAGTGAATTCTAATGTCTTTCACTCTCATCCATTACCACATGAATCATTCTAGCCTTCTCCCCTTGCCTGTAACCTCCACTCCAACAGTGGGAAAACTGGGTCTCACTGTCCACCACCATTAGTTTACTTAGTTAATTCCAATATTCATGTATGGTGGCATCATAATTCTTAGCCCATGTCTCTGTGGTAAAAACTTTATCATCTAGAATGATACAGATTCTTTTGCCTTTAGTCTTAAGGTCTCTGCTGATTTCCAAAGTTGCTTACATCAGCACCTTGTCCCCATACGTCTTTCATTGAAGTTGTTTCATACACTTGTAATGCAGTTAGATTGTTTTTTCCTTTTCCATATTCCGTCCTGTGATTCCTTGACTCCCTTAGTGATTTTTAAAAATTTTTCTTCATTCATTTATGTACTTTATAAACTATATGGCCTATCAAAATACTACTAATTTCCTACACATTTGTCTCCTGACTTTATTGGCCTTTCCTGGCACCAACCCATATACTTATTAACACTTCTTTGCCCAAAAAATCAAGTACAAAGCCTGTTGCTCTTAGTATTAATCTGCATTTTTATTTGTAGACAAGAGAATCCAGTTTAGGTAGCTTGAAATATATGATTAATAATAATAACAGCAGAAGCAATAACAATAATATAACATTAATGTATTTGTTGTGTGTCAGGCTGCATGCTAAATGCTTTACATATGTTAACTCCTTTGTACTATGCAACAACCCTGCTAACTAGCTACTTATGTGCTCCACTTTTCAGATAAGGAAACTTGAGCCATGAATTAGCAGTGAGATAACTTTCTGGAGACCACACAATTATTATGTGGTAAAGCTGGGATTGAAGCCCAGGCTACGTTCTCTAGCACCCAGAGTCACTGCAAGGGCTAGAGAGACAATTCTAGGCTGATTTCCAGTGACAACTCCTGGAAACACCTTGCAGCACTGGCCTGGTAAAGGAGCTGCTGCTGGTCCCAGGACCCTACTGCCCCAGCCACAATAGGAAGTGGCCTCTGCTGCTGCCCTCACTTCCGATCACAGAAACATGTGTCCTCTGCCACCACCCGAGGCTGCACAACCAGAGTCCCATACCTGCCATTCCCTCACTTCCAAGTCATAGGCCCTTGCAGATGGATCTGGTTGGAAGAACCTAAATCACATGCCTGGACCTTAGTATCTCAGGAACTGAGACTTGTATTAGTGTAGTGGGGCCACCATATTCTTAGTGGTTCTCCAAGGGCTAATTGTCTTTGTAATTAGCCAAGCAGCAAGAAAATAAAACACAATGGTTTGAATTCTCATAATAACCCTAGTTCTAGATGAGGAAACTGAGGCACATGGAGGTAAGATAACTGTTCCAAGGTCACACAGCTACTGAATGAAGAAGTCAGGTTTTGAATACACACAGTCTATGACCAAAATTTAAGCTCTTAACCACTCAGCAATAATGCCTTTCTAGAACTATTTTCCTAGACAGTAGGGTAATGCAAAATAGTGTCTGCACAGGTGATTTGGTTTTTTTTTTTCCCCATTAGCTTTCTTCCTGGTAGCTTAGCTACTTGAGCTGAGTGCTGTCTCCCAAGCCCATAAGGCCACCGACCCCACCTCCCAAGCTCGGCACCACCACAGGCGTGGGTCCCACACCTTCCAAGCTTTAAAGATGAACAATGGCCCTGAGGACAGACAGACAGACTTATCTTGGAGGGGGCCTCTGGCACCTTCATGGCCACAGAGCTGCTTCTGTAGCTATTATAGCTCTGGTCACCTACGAAAAAGCACTTTAAAACATTTAAAGTGCTTTAAATTTGTGAAATGTTATCACCAATAGCAATAATTTTTTGGGAGCGGATAGGGAAGTGTCTCCTTAGTACACTTGACTCCCCTATAGCATCTGTACATTTGCAACCAGTAGAAGGTCATCAAACTTTCCTTAATACAAGAGGGAATAAAGAACATAAATTCATGAAGTCCCCTCAAGGGCTGCAGCCTGCTGCAGGCTATAATTTGCCTGAGCTCTGGCCTCTCCTGTCCAATCTTGAGTTTGCATCCTGGGAGAGTGAGTGAGGCTATTGCAGAATCAATAGCTGGAGAAGGAGGTGAAGTCTCATGAGAATTACTGTTCACTTAGTCCCTGTGCAAGGCTTGGAATTCAGCAGGGAGGAAGAGGCTGCTCGCTAAATAAGGCGAGGTGGACTGAGCTTACCTTATTTGGCTGGCTTTTCCGTAGCGCTCCTTTTCACTGCTTTCCTCCCATCAGCGGCTGTGTGCCTTGGGAATGCTAACCAATCTTCATATTGATCTCAGTGAAGTGCAATCAGGGAGGGAACTACGTTGGCTGCAAAGATCACAAACAGCATTAAGTATTCAAATGTCAACGAGTTTTGGATTATCCTGTTTTGGATTATCTGTGCCACTGCACACCCACATTCCTCTCCCCTGCATGAATGACCTGCAAGACAACTAAAGCCCGAGAAGGGGTGAGGATGGTCCCTTTAGTGGACTCCATTGCAAAGCACATGTTACAGGGCTGCCTTCTTCCATCTGACTCAACTCTCTCCTCCCTTTGCATGTCATCCTCCTACACTCCCTTCCACCTCTAGGGGAAGGCTCTTCAGAGTGTGTCAAGGTGATATGTTCTCACTTAAGGACAGGTCCAGATTAGGTCTTCTATAGGCCCTGTGTATACTCTGTGGTCGACTGTATTATTGTTCCCTCTTTCTCTATGAGAGGACTATATGTGCCCACCCATGGCCATGTGACTTGGAGTCCTTCTGTGGGAGCAGTTTACGTCCCACTGGCTTGGCCACGTGACATGCTTTGGCCAACAGAACATAAGCAGGGGTATCCTATGTCTTATACAAACAGCAGAAGCTTTAAGTGGTACCATCGAGTCCACAAATTGTCCTGCTCTTTTTCGTTGTTATTAGTATGGCATGTCCCAAATAGGGACAGCTTCTTCAGCCTGGGTCCCAGAAAGAGGAACCCTGGGAGCAGGGCTGGGGAGGACCCCAGCAAATGTCCCCCTGCTGTCAAAAATTTATAGGCATGAGCACTAACTGGTTGGTATTATAAGCCACTGGAATTTGGGGGTTCTTATTGCAGTAAAACTGATATTCTCATGTATAATTCAGAATAAGAACCATACTAAAGGTTAGGGATGCCCAATGAATTGCAATTTCCTTCCCTCCACAATGGTTACTTCAGTGGTTTATTGGGAATCATTAATATCAGTTGATTTCCAAAGTTTGTTACCTTATTTTCTTGTAACCCCCTCTGTGTGAAGGTACTCCAAACATGAGCCCAGGCTCCCTCTGGGGTCATCTTCAAGACACCGTGTTTAAATGCACAAAAGGAATCTTCCCAGGAAGTCAGGATACTCGGTGGCTTACATATTAATCAGCTTTGTGTGATTCTCAGCAAGTCGTAAAACCTGACTGTGACTAAGATGATCCATTTTTTAAAAGCAGCAGCTTAGAACAAATAACTTCAGGTTTGATTCAACTATAAAATTTATGGGATCAGGTGGGGATACTAAATAAATAATGCCCATTTCCCTAGCCATGTTTGGAACCTATTGTAGGAGAGCTGCATTTAGGAATTATAGATATAATGGAGATCAAAATAGGTTTTATTGTGATAAAAGCTTTACCGGAGGACATGACTCAGCACGCAACTTAAAGACCTACTAACCCTCCTCTGAGTGGAACTTCCCTCCCCTAATTGAGGGCCTGCTCTTGCCACCTGGCCAGATCAGGAGAGGGTGTGTGTGCTGCCTGCAGACTTGGCAGATGCCCGCTGCCAAGCACAGATGAGGCTAACCAGGGCTCATCCTTGGTCCCCAAATTTTCTAATCAGTTGTCACTCTTCCCACTCTCTGTTGAGGACAGTGGGTTAGTGTAGACAGAGGTAGAGGTGCACCTCTGGGGACAGGGGCTCTTTTCACTTGGAAACATGTATCTCTGGGAAGGGAGATTCCTCCAAAGAGAATTCTACGAACGTGTGATTCAAAAGCAGGTTCAGAGCACAGTGGAAGGGACCCATGGCAAGAAGACCAGCATTCAAACCTGGATCCCACGTTGACTTCTTCTGTCATCTCAGGCAGGTCAACTCACCTCTCCAGGCCTCAGTTTTCCCATCTGAAAAACACGGATAACAATAATACCTGCACTACTCATCAGATAGGATTGTTCTATGAATCCAATGAAACAATATGAGTGAAAACTTTTGCAAATGATACAGCACTGTGTAAGATAAGGTTGAAGAGGAAAACATGTCCTGTTGAATCATGGAAATCAGGGATTGTATAGCTATAATTTCTGGCCACAACTTTAGCTTTACTAATAAGAAACCCAAATCAGAGAATGGAGGTGGTTTTCTGAATGCTACGCACAGTCCCAGCAGCGCACTGCTGGCTCCTGAGTCATCCCAGGAAACCAAGAACTCCAGTTGCAACGAAAGCTCTATCTTGTTCAGGCTTCCAGATTGGCTTAACACTGAGTTTTCTATTAATACAATTCCCCTGGGTTGTGTTGTCTTTTTCCCTTTGGACAGGGACATGCATAGCTGTCCGTTTTGGGTGCTTTCTTCCTTCTCAGTAAAGTGGGTGGGAGTAACTTAGGCTAGATGCTCTGCCAGAGGACGTCAGCAGCAGGACAGCCACAAGCTCCCCAGGATCTGTCTTCACTTAGCTTCCCATACTGCCTTTGGCATCACCATTAATTGAGGGTTTCCCAAAGTGTGTTCCTCAGATTGCCGATTCCCCAAGATATTCACATTCGAAAAGTGTCTGTGGTTAAATTTGTTTGGGAAACACTGCATGTGCAGTCCCCCCTTGAAGAGTTTCAATGTCCATTAATATATGAAAAACTCCTAAAGTCCTATAAATCCTCTAGCACGCAAAGATTGTTTATTATTTCTTGTTGCTTAGCACAGGATTTGTAAAATGTATTTAGTATTGAAACACTTATTTTTTAAGAAGCACTGAGTAACATCCTGGTTTTTTATGGTGAGTGAATCTAACCTTCAAATCCCACTCCCACTTCACGCCCACACATGGAGATCTGGGGAGAGTTCTCAACCTTGGCTATGCACTAGAGCCACCTGGGAAGCTTTTAAAACTCCCAGTACCTAGGCTGCCCCCGAACCAATTAAATCAGCATTTCTAGGGTTGGGTCCCAGGCAACTTTGTAAAGTTCCCCAGATTCCAATGTAAGGACAAGGCTGAGAACCACTGGGTGAGAGGAAGACATTTTGGCAATGACATTCATTGCCATTGCCTGCCCAGAGCAGGTGAGTTAGCCTTTCACATAATAAGGTCAGGCTTATTATTCCACAAGAAATAAGAATAACGGAAGTGTTTACAGGGACTAAGTAGAAATGTCTACTGAAGGAAACTAATAGTTGCAAACACTTATATGGCACATAAGCATATATTTTAAACATTTTACATATATTATCACATTTCCATATGTTATCACATAATTCTCTTGACAGTCCTGTGGGGTTAGCATTTTTAATTATCGTTTTATAGATGAAGAAACTGAACCATGGAGTTGGCAGTTAAGCTACTTGAGGAAGAGCCAGCCCACCTAATAAGTGAACGTCAGTGGTCTTGCTCCCAAATCCCTAACAAATGTAATGTTCCTTTCCATGAACCTCTGGGTAGCAAGATGAGACTGGTCGCAGAATTTTCAAGAAAACATCAGTTGTAGTTCAGATGGAGAGCCCCACCATGTGCCCTCACCTAACCTTTTGTCTTCATCTTCATGAGCTAGACGGAGCTGTCTCCCTGTGGCCCATGGAGCAGGCAAACACAGGGACCAGAGCTCACCCAGGAAATGGGGCAGAAGAGGAAAACCACAGATATTCAATAAGTGTCTGAGGCTGAAGACTTTGTAAGACTTTGTGGAAGAACTTGATTAATCTAAAAGAAGGAGTGGGGGAGTGGGCAGGGCATCTAATCAGTAAGGGCTGAAAAGAAGAAAGGACTCCAGGAAGAAGATGGGAAGGGGAGAGTTGCAAGTGATGCTGGGGACTATGTCTGAACAGCTTGGCACGTCTACTGAAGCCTGTAGTAGTGAAAGTCCACCTCTTCATCAGGGGAGGGCAGGTGTAGTAAGATCTGGAACAGAAAGGGGTAAGCAGGTTCCATGGTCTTCTGGTGAGCTCCAGTGGACCAACTGTTGGGCGTGAGGAGGAGCTCCCTGCAGATAATTACTATCAGAGAAACACTGAAGTCACTCCGCCAACTCCCCTCCACCTGTTACTAGTTAATGCATCACAACCAACTGGAGGGCTTGTTAAAGCCCGGATCTCTGTGTCCCACCCCCAGAGTGTCCGATTCAGTAGGTCTAGCCAGGGCCAGGGAGTTTGCATTTTAATCAGCTCCCACAACATGTCCATCTACTGGTTTGAGAACCAGCAAACTGGAGATGCCCCTGTGGGGTGGTGAGGCGGCGCCTGCCACTTGGGATACATTTTGGATAAAGCTGCTCTTGTCCAATCCTGCTTCTCTGCCTCTTCTGCCAGTGCCTGGAAGGGAGGCTCTCTGCCTCCAGCCAGGCCTCCTTCTTATGGCTCCAAGGTTGCTGTGACTCCTCTAACCCCAGGTGTCCCTGGGTCATCCTGTGCATTGAGAGGCTTAACAGTAAAAATATCTCCTTTCTTTCGACTGAAATCACTCCGTTCCTTAAGGAAGTATAGGAGGACGCCACAAAGTCCTGGTCCCTTCTGAGAGACATTGGATCACTGACTGTCGCTGACTCAGGAGCCAAAGCTGTCTTCCATGTGGGTTGCAGTTTAAAAACCAGCACCTGAACATAGGCAATGTGACTGAAGCCCAAAGTCCCTTCCTCAAGCCTGCCTCCCAAGTTCAGAGGGATTTATGCAAATGAGGCCCCAGGCCTGCCTCTGGCCCTCGGAGGTCCCCTAGGCAAGTATGCAAATGAGACCCAAATAGTGAGCCCAGCTTACAAAAATAAAGGTTAAAGTAAGCTTCATTTATTCTGTGTTGCTTTTCTCTGCCTCCTTTCTTACCTCAGTCTCCCCACCTGGAAAAGACACGTGTTTGGTTTTATGCACCAAGTGACTATAATAATGCTCGCAGAGGCAGCTGCTAGTTAAGAATCATGTTCCATTAAGGTTCCCCAGACTGTATTATACACAAGAAACATATGTCAGTGGGGTTTGAGAGCAGGCAGGAGGCCTGAAGGAGATAGCCTCAAATGGGGAAGGCAGAATGGAAAATCTGCACCCTACTCATTGCAGAATTCCTAATTTGTAGTTTATCATTCAGGGTAGTCTACCTTTCAGATGCAATTTCACACAGACAACCTGAAATTAAGACAAACAAAGAGATGACTGAAGGGTGTCTTCCTTGCCTTTTCCAGTGTGGAATTGATGACTTGTACCAGTGTCCTGTAAACCTCCAAGTGTTTGGGAATGAGCGGGAGGTGGGGGCCATGCCAGGCTGATTTACATATTTGCAGTCACGTCTCTATTGTTCAAGTGCTACACAAGGAGGAGCAGGTGTTTGCTTTCAGCAGTGTTCTTGGTCCTTCCTATGCAGGGGGAGGTGAAATAATGCAAATAAAGGGCCTGTCTATTCATCAGGCACCCTAGGAGGCACCGTGCATGTGCATGCTAATCCCGTTCAGTCCTCACAGTGTCAGTAAGGAAGTATCATTGGCTCCATTTTCCAGCACAAGCAGCAGAGGTTCAGAAAGGTTGGGAAACTTACTCAAGGTCACAGCTCGTGAGCTTCAGAACTGTGACTTGATGTTTGAGGATCTGCAGGCCCTCTGCTGCTGCCTCTGTGCTAAGTGTGCATTTCCAGGTCCCTTAATCTCTTTTCATTTTCCCATTGGCTCTAGGTTCTCTCTGTCCTGGCCTTTCCCAGAATTCCCCAAATCCCATTTTCCTGCTCACCGCCTCTCTTTGTCCTCCCTTGGGGCTATCCTTATGGATTGGAAATTCAAGCTGCCTGTGCCTACCCTGTAAGGTGTGTCTCATCCTACAGGGGATGGGGGTTTGCATAAAGAATGACCTGTGATGTCAGGTTTTAAAGGAGTCAGGAGGGAAGGAATGCAGAGAACAGAATCACCATGGGCCAGGAAACATGTCCTCCTCCAAAAGACGAGGGAAAAGAGGAAGCTGGAACAAATGCAGAGGAATTTGTTGGCAAATGTGAAAAGAAAAGTTGGAGAGTTCACACCTCATGGCTTCTACTTGATTATTTGGAGGCTCCGTTTCATGTGGTGTTTCCACTTAGGCCTCATTTTATTTGAATATCTTCCTTTATCCTACACTAGCATTTGGAGCAAGACAGGCTTTGCAGGGCTCCTTTCCATACTTCCTGGAAGGAAGACCCTGGCTGAGATTTCTGAATCCTACCATTTACCAGACTAAATATTATATCCTCTGAGGGGAGAAATCCATTCAGCCTCCCTAAGGGAATCCATGAGGAGACTTAGGAAAGTTTTATTTTAAAAGATCATGATAAACTACCAGCTTACTGGATACTACTAGGAAAAGGCATAGTATGTAGAGATGATTAATGACTCATCTAAGAACCAACTTTAAAAAAAATCAATCTTTTTGAATTAATCTTTTTCTAAAATACTAATACATTGAATATTTCACTTTCTCTTAAAAGGAGGGCACTAAACATAAATGGGCCTTTTTTTGGTCTATCTACGGGCCCAAATCCTATATCCATTAAAAATCAGGCTGGCAAATGCTGGTGTGAATGTGAAGACATAGGAACAGTCATACACTGTTGGTGGGACTGCAAACTAGTACAACCTCTGTGGAAAGTAGTATGGAGATATCTCAAAGAGCTAAAAGTAGAACTACCATTTGATCCAGCAATCCCACTACTTGGTATTTACCCAAAGAAAAAAAAGATTCTATAAAAAATACACCTGCCCTTAAATGTTTATAGCAGCACAATTCATAATTGCAAACAAGTGGAAACAACCCAAGTGCCCATCAATACATGAGTGGATTGATGAAATGTGGTATATGTATACCATGGAGTATTACACAGCCATAAAAAATTGGTGAACTAATACCTTTTGTAGCAACCTGGATGGAACTGGAGACCATTATTTTAAGCAGAGTATCATAAGAAGGGAAAAACAAACACCATATGTACTTACCTTTAAACTGGAACTAATCCATCAACACGTATGTGCACATATGGAAATAACGTTCATTGGAAATCCAGCAGGTGGGAGTGAGGAGGAAGGGATGCGTAAACTCACACCTAATGGGAAGAGTGTACACTATCTGGGTGATGGACACACTTATAACTTTGACTCAGACAGTACAAAAGCAATTTATGTAAACAAAACGTTTGTACTCCAGTAATATTCTGGAAAACAATATATAAATCAGACTGAGCTGTGATACTGGGAGGGATGCCTCAGGGAAATTAAAGTTTTAAGGATATTTAGTGTTCCATTACATGGCACAAGGCTCTGAAGTATTATTTGGCTTTTTTTTTTTTTTAGTTTTTCTGCTTTTTCCAGTTGGGCATGCTCTATGTAGTATGTAAATATGTGTGTAGATAGAGAATCAATAGTAATACATGTTGCTATGAACTTTAATGACAAATTAAGTGTCATATTTCTCAAAGCTGGTTATAGGCTTTGTTACATCTCCTTTCTTTAAGCAGATAGATGCAATCTGAAAGACTGTTTACAGACTGTGATTTGTGACTGTGTAACTTTTAATTGCTTTTCTTTTGGTACCAACAAGTGGAGGTCACTATTTTCTTCAAACAACACCAAGGAACCATGCCAGTAATTGATTTTGTAATCAGTCCTTCCAGTAGCACTTTAATGTTCCTGTATATGGATTTAGATGGAATTTGATAAGACAGTGCATAATAAGCAAACACCATGTGATCCTAAAAACATTTACTGAAGATTAACCACTATGGAGATAGAAATCTATTATGTAGAAACCCCAATAAATATTTTTAGAATATTAAATTATATGTAAACCTTGTGTATTGCTTCAAATAAATCCAGATCTTCAGCTTCATTTGTTATTCTCTCTTCTAAGCAAACATAGCTATCTACTGCAACAAAATTCATTTTCATCTTACCATTGGCTCAAAATTTAGGATCAGGGGAAAAAAACTTCACAACCTTAATGTGAAGCAGACTTTCTCAGCAAGTAAGTCTAAGATGGAACCTAAAAATTTGCGACTCTGACAAGTTTCTGGGTGATGCTGCTGGTCTGGGGACCACCCTCTGAGAAGCACTGATGTCAAGCATTGTCTTGTTTTAAGATTAAAGACAGACTTTGGTTTCCTCTGCCCTAATTTAATGTCTAGTCTTGGCTAAAATCTGCAGTAATAAGTTAAAGATGGCCACACATTTTTTTTATCACTGTCCCCATTGAAAGGTGTGGGTTATTTCTCCTTCCCTTCAATCTGGACTAGTTCTATGATTACTTAATCAATAGAATGCAAAGGAAACGTGATGCTTTAACAGGACTGGCAGCTTCTACCTCCTCCCTCTTAGACCCAGCTGCCATGCTGTGTAAGCCCAAACAAAGAGGTCCGCATGGAGAAGAACTGAGTCCACTGGCCAACAGCCTTGGCTGAGCTCCCAGGCAGCAATGAGGACCAACTTGGCAGCCATGCGAGTGAGCCACCTTGGACGTCGAGCTGCCCCAGCTCACACAGCACAGAGCAGAGACAAACCATCCATGCTGAGCCCTGCCAAATTTACAACTAGAATACATAACATCGCTGTTGCTTTAAACTATTTGGGGATAGTTTATTTTACCAAGATAACCAAAACTTACCTGCCTATAGCCTTTCAAGGTAAGTCAAGCATAGATTTTGATTTTCCAGAGTATATATTATAACATCAAAAGAAAAATGTCAACAAACAAGTCATGAATGGGCAAAGGCTTATTTCAAAATTTTATATTTTCCATTTTTTTCCAGTCCCCACAGGCAGAGTGTGACTTTATATGGAGCAAAATAAGGGCATCATTTCAGGGTCTGCCCATCTGGTCACTGATGTCTGAATTTTCATAATTATAACTTAATTCTTTTGCCTTCAATAAATGATATTTTGCTGTTAAAGTGCAAAGAACAATAAGTGACTTAACACCTTTAGGGGCCATTTACTGCTTAACATCATGCTCCATTTGTTCTCCTCCCAAGAGTAGGCACATCTAGTTTCTTCACAGTGGGCAGGTGTGGCCCCTTGCTACCACAGTCAGGAAACTTATGTGCATTATGCAAGAATTTTGCATTTTTAGTATAGAAGTAAAGCCACTGTTCTCATACCTGTCGCAAATCCCACTCCTGGAGGAAGCAGTGAAGTTGAAAACATATTTACTCATGGAATCAAGGTTATACTTAGAAGATTTACATTACTAATCAAAAATCTTATACCCAGCTTTTAAAATGTATATCCATAAACACTATACTTAGCAATTATCACTTGTGTAAGTACAGTATAGAATTTATTCAGTGTTTATAATTTGCCCAAAGAGTCAATATCTTGTCAGTTTCAATGTGACCTTAGACAGCCAAATTCAGGAAAATAATATATTGCATGTTTTGCAATTTGCTCCTACTGTATTTTCATTACAATCTTCAGAAAGTCAAGCAGTATTCTTATCATAAGGGATGTTCAGCCCAATTCAACAACTTAGTGCCCAGAATACCTATTGTGTACAAAATCGTCTGCTGTGCACTTCAGGGGGCTGAAAGATCTGGTTGATGTGATAAAAACAGAATAAACATGACTTCCATCCTAGTTGACTACCAGCAGCATCAGAAAAAAAGTACAAAGTATTTCAAAGATTTTCTATATAAAAACTTAAAATCTAGTTGGAGAGACAGAGACAGCTTGTTAAGGGATACAATACAACAATAAAAACAAGACTCCCTTATACTACATAGCAATTTATACCTTATAAAAACAGTTTTCAGGTTCTATCTTATTTGGTGCAATGTGTAGGGCAAGGATTATCAAAGTATGTTTCCCGGGCCAGGGGCATCAGTATCTTCTGAGAGCTTGTTAGAAATGCAGATTCTCAGATCTCATCTCAGACTTACTGAATCAGAAACTCTGGGGGTGAGACCTACCAGCAATCTGTGTTATTACAGGTCCTCCCTTGATTCTGATGCATGCGAATGTTTGAGAACCACTGATGCAGGGTAAATGATGTTCTTTTGATTTCACATATGATAAAAATAAGAATTATTGAAGTTGGATCTTGCCAAGTTTCTAAAACTACACCAGGAATCCAAATTCCAAATCCAGGTTATTGTATGTTCAATGTGCAACTTTCTTTTGAGTTGCATCTTGAAGGTAGGATTTTCACAGGTAAAGATGGCTGCGTATTGGGGGGCATGGAGGAGGCTGGCATTATTTCAACTAGATGGAAAATTACCTTTGAGATTTTAAAAGATACAGTTGAGAAAACTGGCTTTTAGGCTCTTTTCCCCATGAAATGTGTCCTAGGACGTTTATTTTGCCTGTGTTTCTTACTGCATAAACACAGAGTTTAAAAAGTCATATTGTAACTCTTTCCATTGCATTTGGGTTGAAGTTCATTTCCTCCAAATGTTTGGGCCCTTGTAGATGTTATGCTTCCTCTTCTTGCTATGTTATTTTGAGAATCAGTCTTAAGAACCAGGGACTAATCCTATTTCTTCCAAGGAAGATGCTTTTTTTTTTTAATTTATAAATGACTCATAATAAGGGATCCAAAGCACTTAGTAACCTTCATCACATACAGAGATTTTATGCCTTTGGTCTTCAACCAGTGGAAATTGGAGATAAATTTGGGCCAGTTCTGGCAGATTGAGGCAGGGACCTCTGACACCCACTGGCGATATTCCACTATTCCTCACTCCTTCTAGGACACTGAGGCTTTTCTGGGACATCTTGGGGACTGAAAACTTGGAAAAAGATTCTTTAAGGTAGAGCCTTAAAAAAGGAAATTAGTCCGTGGTCACTGTACTGAAACATTGTCGATATTGGATAAAATGTGGCCTGATTTAAGTTTTCAAAGGACAATTGCATATTGAAATTGACATTGATCAACCATTTTAATAACTTTTAAAATCTCATTTCATTGTATTCCCTTATTTTTACATATAGTAAAATGAACTGTTTATGGTGTACAGTTCTACAGTGCAACAAATACACATAGTTGTGCAACTACCTTCATAATCAAAATATAGGACAGTTCTATCACCTCCAAACATTCCCTCACACCCCCTTTGTAGATGACACTTTGTGCTCTCCTGAACCCCTGGGAACCAGGATCTGTTTCTTGTTCCTATAATTTTGCTTATTCTAGATGATCTTATAAATGGAATCACATAGAATGTAACCTTTTGAATCTGGCTTATTTCACATAACACATCTGAAATTTTTATTTTTCCCTTTTATTTCTGAGTGGTATTCTATTGTAGGTTTGTACCATGGTTTGTTTATTTGTTCATGAATTGCTGGACATATGGCTGTAACAATTTTTGGCAAGTATAAATAAAGCTGCTATTAACATTTGTGTATAGGTTTTGTGTAAACATAAGCTTTCATTATTCTTAGGTAAATACCTATAAATGAGATTGCCAGGTCATATGCTAAGTGTATGCTTAACTGTATTAAAAATTTTCCAGTGTGTTAGAAAAGTTTACATTTCCACCAGCAATGTGGAAGAGTTCCTGGTGTACTACATCCTTGCCATCATTTGGCAGTATCTTTAATTTTTTTAATTAGCAGTTCTAATAAAGGTATGGTGGTGTCTCATAGTGGTTTTAATTTGAATCTCTTTAATTACTAATGATGTTGAACATCTTTCCATGTACTTATTTGCCATTTGTATAACTTCGTTGGTGAAGGGTCTACTCAAATCCTTAGCCCAATTTTTATTGGGTTGTTTGTTTTCCTATTACTGAGTTTTGCAAATTCTTTGTATGTTCTTGATACGTTATTTTTAGAGCTGTGTTTTGCAAATGATTTTAGCAAATGTTTAGAGACAACACATTGCTTTCTCCTTTTCTCTGTGATATAATGAAAACCTCACCATGCTGTTGTTGTATCACCTGGTCCACATCCGCATCATGATATGATCTCCAAGACGTCAGCTCTCTCCCTGTAATCTCTTAGGAAGATATTTGCATTCAGATTGATGCCAGGAGTACAAGGCCCTAGAAATGTTATGTAAGGTGGTTCTAGAGGCCTGGGGAAATAGAAAGGCTGGACACAAAGGGATAAGATGCATGCTCCTGAGCATATTAAAAAGTGGTTTGACACCATCCATTTGGGGGCTACCTCTTATGTTATAAATACCATTGGTACATGTGGTAAAATTTCTCATTAGGGGTTATGCGTAATGGTACAAGAATAACTGGATTTGGAAATAGACCAGTGACTCCTAATTAGCCTCCCAATACTGTCATTGTATAGAAAGTCTTTTGGGTACCGCATTATCTTTTTTGAACTCATTGTCTTATCTTCAGTTACTGATAACTTAGAGTCCTAGACTTTTGATAACCCTATAGCCTGAATCGTGTCATGTTTATCCATTTGTAAAGATATCGATGATGATGTAGGGTAAAATTGAGCAACGATCAATGGCTTCCTTGTGAAAAGTAAATGCTTCATTCTTTATGAGTATTTAGATACCTACATCAATCATATCTGGCCTTGGAAATAACTGAAGTAGGGCTGTAATGTGTTGTTATCAGTGGCTGTTTTAAGCAACAAGCCTGAATGCTCCAAATGTCTTCTATTTGTTCTTCCCCAGCTATGAGCAGTTGTAGCGATGCCTTCAACTACCAAGTCCAACAGCCAACTCTCAAGGAGAGCACCAAAGAAAGCAATGTGTGTGGCGCCACCTGCCGGTTATGTCTGCTCTATGCCTGGGTATGCTCTCTAGGCACCTGCATGTTCCGTCAGTTCAGTCTTTAAGCCTCTCTGTGTTTATATGATTGGACTTCTTTTTTGGTGTGTATTTCTTTGACCAGAGTCTTTCTCTGGACTGAAGCTAGCTGAAGATTGGACGTGGTGCTAGCTCTTACCAGCAGAGCTGGGTCTTGCACGTCATGCCCTCAGTACCTGGCTTGGATCTTGCTCCCAAATCACGTGGGTCTGGAGGGCTCCCAATGTCACTGCCATTCTATCTCCATTCTGAGACCTGCAGAGGAGTCTTTATTTAGAGCATATTCCCTTCCCCCACATAATGTCTGTCACTCTTGGGAGGCATTATCTATGTTAGTGTTTGACCAATTTCCTCCTTTTCTACTGACCACAGGTGTTGATTTTTCTCTTTAAAGCTTTGCCAAAAGCAAACCACTTACCATTTAAACAAGAGGAGATTTATTACATTTAGCCAAAAAGATAAAATGTTTCTACAGGAATATTTTATGCATCAGTTAAAGTGCCATCCCAGCTGCGGTTGAGTCAGCTGTCAGTGCCTCCCTGAACATCCTCCTTCTCACGGCCCCACAGTAACTGTGGGTTCAGGTTTCACTCCCCTAGAACATAACCATGAAAGGGCATTAGGACATTAGACGCTGTTATGTTCCTCTGCTGAGATGGCCTCCTGCAACACCAGCCAATTTCCCCATGCAAGTCAGTTGTATGGTTTTTGCTGCCACTCAAACTGGCTCTTGGCTATTTATTTATTGGTCAGTCTGAGCATGTTATCTAAATGTTCCTCAAATTATTAGAAAGCAAGAAGGAAGTGGTAAGGTCAGATATTGGTTATATTTCAGGTATCAATTCAAATCTGGGATTACTTGCAGGTATGGAGTTCCCAAACAAGTAAGACTATTTGTGTCCTTCAAAGAATAGGAAGTCTGGAAATTTCATCCCCTTAAAAAAAAAAAAAACTGTCTTATTGAAATATTTCCACAATATTTCCCCATTTGAGAACCAGATTCAATGTTTTTCTGCTTTCAATAGCCTGTGTAGAACCCTAAAGTGTATAGCGGATGTATCAACCTAGGCATGTAGAATGGAAAACGTGTGTGTGTGTGTGTGTGTGTGTGTGTGTGTGTGTGTGTGTGTATGTGTGTGTTATATGCTAGAGCCCTTGAAGTCTGCTATAGTATATTAAGACCTGCTATTTTCACTATCTGGGGAATCCCATTGCCCTATAGTCTTCATCTGGGTCCTCATGGATGTGGCTATTGGCTGAGTTTAAGCACAAGTTGGCAAGACACCTCTGAACAACCTGATAGGGACCATTCATTGGCCACTGCCACAGCAGGAAGCTAGAGCTAGGTTGGTGTTCCCAGTGTGGTTTTTTTCCCGGTCTTTTCTTTGTTCCCTGTAACCCTGTATTGCAAAGATCCTGGCAGGCCTCACAGCTGGAGACAGAACCAATCAGTCATCATTTAGCATCAGGGAAGGGGAACACTGCAATCCATTTGATTGTCTATTATGGCATTTGTGGGATCACTGAAAACAAAGATTATTTTGCAGCCAGATTTGAGTTCTATTTCAACATCTTCATACCTTCTTCCTGCTATCTTTCTTTTGGAAAAAAAAAATAACCACTTATATTTTTGCATGAGAGCCCAAGAAATTCAAAATGCTTGCAGACTGGATTGCATTTTTTTTTCTCATTTAAAATGAAATGAGATCTATTGAATCCCCTGGACAAATTTAGAGATTCACTACTTTATTCACTAGCAGAATAACAATGAGTAAAATGCCCCTGCTCTTTAGGTGCTAAAATGCTAATATCTGGGCATATTTGAGAAATAGGAATACAGATACCATTTTCTGCTTTTTATTCTGAAATTAGATCAAAGTTAGGTAGGACAGTGGAGACGTAGGGTGGTTCATTACCCATCATTGTTCCACAGCAGTGGCACTTGAGTGTCCAGTTAAACATTTAGTTTCTCTGGCTCTTCCCCTGAAGATTTTGGGGTAAAGATCAACAATCTGTATTTTTTAAAAATCAGTGCCCCCAAGTGACTGTTAGGGTCTATCAAATTAGGAAAACACTGTCCTGAAGGATCCAAGCCTGAAACTTATGGAGTCAGGGTAGAGTCAGGGTGGAAAATCTTTCATTAGTCACCCTCATTTTTCAGATCCAGAGGTGGGGTACAGGGAGCCCCTGGGTTCTGCTCAGGTCGTCCTGCATACTGATGGAGAAACTGTCTCAAGAACCTGGGTTTCCCACCTCCCCACAAGGTGCTGGGTGTTTTTTCTGCCTCACAACCTGAAAATCACCAGGGGGGACACACATGCCTGATCAGAGGAGGACCAACGACAACGTCTTAGTTCTAAGGGAACTTTCTTTTGCAGTTATATCCCATAGGAACCTCAGCAGTGCTACCCACCTCACAGGGCTGTGCAAACAGCACTGAGTCAATCCTCACGCCCGTGCCCAGGAAGAGATGGTGCTGGCAGGGTTCAGACTTGCTGACATCTTTCTCTTGAGGCTTCTGTCTCCTTTCTTCCTGTTTGCATCTAGGTTATTACTCAAATTTCTATTGTGAATCTGCTGGGCAAAACTGTATCTGATTTTATGTTCTGTACACAGCCAAGAATGGCTCCTCAGGATATGGGGAAAATGATACAAAATTAGCTTTTTTAAAAAAATTCTTTTGACTCCATTGAATTTTACTGTGGGCTTCTTAACAGAAACTCTAGTATCTGTAAATTACTACTGGGATATCTGATAACTGTAATGAAGAAGTTCATTTGCTTTAAAGACATATATAAAAATAAGGAAAACGATCATTTATTGGTTGTGGAAAAATATGTTTATGTTTTTGAACACATATATGTATTATAAACATGATATAAATAGCAAGTAATAAGACTAGTCATTCTTCTTTTTTAAACAAATGAACCTAAGTTTCTATTGCCTTCAAAGGGGGTACTCCTGGGAATTAACTTGTGAGTCATATTAAAAAATCGAAGCGTACCCTCTCATTGAGTGTTAGGAGAAAAAGAAAAAGAAAAAGAAAAAAGAAAAAAAACAAAACCAAAACCAAAACCCAAACAACACATTTACTTCCTTTTTGATCCCAAACTCTATAATCTTGCATGATCATTTATACTGCTACTCAAATTCCAGGTGATTTTTAAAAGAGGTTCCAAGAATCAAACTTGCCTATGAACATATAGGTGTAAAATATTTAAAAGCATTGCTGCAGGTGTTGGGGAAATACAATCCTGCCAACACGAGACTCCTCTGAAACAATACAGAAGTGAGATAAGCTAGTTATTACTGGGGAAGCATTATCAGATTTACACGTACATACTGCAGCATGGAAGTGACTATAAATTCTGGACACAATTGCAATTATACAGTTTTGCAGGAGACAAAAGAACAATTAAAATGCCTCATCTGTACGAGAAGCAAATGAATGTACCTTGTGACTGTCCCCTATATGCCTCATGAGAGACTCTTGTGGCTCCAAGGGTTGGAAGGCCTGTGACCTTGCTTGTAAAATCAAACGCTCTGTGGCCTCCTGGTTTTCAAGAGGGGAGAGGGGAAGGTGCCCACATCCCTTCTCAAAGGACCTCTCGTCATTTTACACTCACATGTGCCTTAAGGCCAATTCCCCAAGAAATGGTTTACAGTGATTTGAGCAGTGGGTGTACATTTGGAAGAAGAATGTTACCTGCTAGGGTGAAAATCTTGAGTAAAAACACTCATTTAGATAAAAAAAGTCTTGATATGTTTATTTTAAAAGTCAGTCCCAGTCCCAGTTTGCCTGTGGGCAGAATGGCTAAATGTGCGCTCTCATTTGCAAAGTCATTTTGCTGAGTCACTCATTCAGTGACAACCCCAGGGAGGTGAGTGCACCAAGCGAGGGGGACTGTGGGGGCGGGTGACTGAATCTGCCCACAGGGCTGGGCGGGAGGAGCTGCCTGGGTGCTGCACTAGGTTGTCCCAACAACTGGGAGGAACCTGGACCCCCCTCCACTGCTCTTTTGTTTTAATGCTGTGACTTTGATTATTTGGCAGCTGAGTAGAAGCTGGGAGGTAAAATGCCAAAGCTAAAGAAAACAGAGGTAGAGGATTAGCCAACAATAGTAAAAAATGAACATTTTCTTCTAAGTAAAAAGTGATATGGGAGGCTGCCTCGTTGTTGTTATGTTGGTTTGTTTTTGGTTTTCTTTGCTCTGTTCGTCTTTTCAGACTAGCTCTATCCAGCGGAATTTTCTGTGATGGTGGAAATATTCTATATTGTACTGTCCAATATGTAGCCATTGGCCACATGTGGCTACTGAACGCTTGAATTGTGGGTCGTGTGAGTGAGGAACTGAATTCACATGGGCTGTTTACATTTGAATAGTCACACGGGCCCAGGGGTTACCGCATTGGACAGCACTTTGGAAAGGACTTAGTACTTCCATAGTTCCTAGAAAATACATGTGCTTTTTTTTTTTTTAAGGTAAATTCTCCCGATTTGATTTATTTTTCCCCCCACAGCTATATTGCTTACCCAAGTGCCCGGTGGTACCAGGCTGCCCTTGGAAGGCTTGATGAAGCCCAGCCTGATCAAGCACTGTTACAGCTGACACATCTGAGCAACGTAGCGGACAGAGAAATCACCAAGTCACGGTTGTCCGGGTCACTGTCCCTGGTGTTCTCTGAGAAGACATGGGGTGAGTGAGAGATTGTGCTGCTCTGGCACGGAGCTCGGATGGCTGGGGCCGCAGACGTGCTGTGAGGGTGTCTTTCGAGGGCCTGCGTATGGGCCGATGCCGGAGGAGGACTTACTTTTCAGATAGGATTCCTTCCCCTGCCACAAAAGTGCTGGCTGGCTCTTCTCTCTATAATTTGCCTGTGAGATTTAACATCTCTTCCAACACAGGGCCATGTGTTTAGCATATACAGGTTGAACAAAGGCACAAAATACAATTGCTTTCGTTTCAAATCCTGTTTGCTTTATTTAAATCCCTTAAACAAACTAGAAGGATACTCAGGGAGGCTGTGGCACTATGTCTTCATTTCACAAACACCTGTGCCTGAGGTCCAGGAAAGGGGAGTGCCCTTGCGGGGGTCATGGTTGTATGGCTTGGTCCCTAGACAGCCTGGATTTAGTTGATAAATTCTTGAGGTTGATTTGCATTTGATTATATTGTCTTAATCTTGAAAAATATGATGTATTTGATTTAGGACTAGAACAGTAATAATATTTATCCTAATCTCCTCGTGAAATTGAGAAAGACGTTTGCTTTAAATTTTTTTCCAGGCCACCAATTCTGGTGAGATCCCTCCCCCAGCGTACTAGGAATTTGCTAGGGCGGCAAGCTCCACCAGGTGTTATTACTCTGATTGACATCAGAGTCTTGATGGAAAACCCCAGTGCTAAATAAATTCAGCAGCCATGACTTTAGCAACGCAGAGAGGCCACGCATTTCAAAGGTGGCTTGTTGCATTCAATGAAACTCCTGAACCAAAGGGAAACAGGTTCCCTCTGAGGATTGCTGCTCCTTAGAACTGAGCTGAGCTTCTCAGGGAATCCATGGCACTCTGCCAAAGACAGAGGCATGAGCAGTGGGAGCTGCTTTACTTTTCGGGGGACTAATCCTTTTGGATGCTGCCTCTGATCTCAGCAGATCGGCTGGCTACCTACCAGTTCAGTGAGTTTTCTAGCAACCTTCGCCTGAGTTCGCTTGGTGGTTTTATCCCCTAAGTCTATTTCCTCTAAGTTCTTATTTCCTTTTCACTTTCCTGCCTTGTTCGTGGTCATGTCCCTTGGTGCATGCCTCAGCCTAGATCTGTGCATCTTATGTCCTGACTCAATGTAGGCGTGCCTTGTTTCAAAGACTTTCTCTGGCATCCTGCCTGCTTTTCTGTGGCCTCCCTGGCAGCCTGTCTCTGCCAATTCTGATGCCCTGTCTTCAGTCTGGTCACCATATATATTTTTCTAATACTTTTCTGGATAAAGAGGAAAAATGACTGCCCTGTAATTTTGCCCCATTATTTTCCCTATCCCAGATGCTCGTCTAGAAGAGAGAAGGCTAGACTCGGACGCTTTGGCAAAGGCTCCTAGGATCCTGGGATCATGACATCATAAATTTATGTTAAATAAATGTTAATGAGTGTTCTTATTTGCATATGTTCTTATATGGTTTTCTCCAAGTACTTTTTCTACTCATTGTTTTATTTGTTGTTCTTGATCTGGAGTAAAGGAATTACTAGCTTGCAAATCAAGGTAGGAGCTGAAACAGAAATAATCCAGGTCTTTCCACTCACTGAGTTTAGAGGTTTGACGCTGGGCTTTTTCATGCCATATTTCTGCAAACTTGTTACTTCTACTGCTTTCCTTGTTCCAGTTAATATCAACACAACCTACCCCATTACCCAACTTAGAAACCTCTGACTCATCTTCTAGTCTTCTCTGTTTCTGCCTACTCACATCTATCAGTCATCAAGTCTTACTGATTTTACCCTCTTTTTCCAGCCCACCCTTTCTCTACTTCTTTGAGAGGTAGTATGGGTGTAATTCTTGTCCTTCTCCTATTTTCTAGACAATTAAAACTCCCTCCCAACGTGGTCTTCCCCTACCCTGCCTACCAAGCAAGTTTAATGTAAGCATTTGCAACACGGCTTTGCCTTTTCTTACAGGGCATTGCAAAGTGATTCATCAGTCAATCTAACAAGTTAATCTGGTATAAATTGTTTATTGATTTTATTGGGTGATTGTTCTGCTCTTCTCAGGCATGATATATGCTATTCATTAGGGACTTTCCAAGCTTTTTCCTCAAATAGTGACATTAATGATTAGATGGGGGCAAGTCAGTGCTGGAGTCTGATTGTACTGACTTCTGAGAGTCAGTTGTTAAATTTCCATGAATTTGATTAGCTGGTTGTTAAAAATAGCCTTTATTAAAAGTTAAAATTATGCAGGCTTAAAAAATAAATTATATCTTAAAAGGTAGTAAATAATCAAAAGGTAGTAAATACTCAAAAATAAATTATGTTTGAAAAGGTAGTAAATTACTTCCTAATTATTTTACATTTTACTATTATCTATACTTTTGAAGTTACACATTTATTGTATCTGTATGGTATAAATACCATATAATGATGTTCTGTGGGCATCTCTTCCCAACTCCACGTTGAGAGACTTCACATCGATAGCTTAAACTTGACTGTGATGAGCGTATGTACAGCACAGGAATTGGCGAACACTATTCATCAGGGCTTCTACCTACCCCTGCCCTATTGTTAAACATTTACTAGAACAATATCGGGATGGGGCATAGTCAGAGATAGGAATTTGCCAATATACACCAGTGTGGCCATAATGATAGCTAAATTATAGGGATATCTCTATACTTGTTGGCAAAAAAGAAACACAAACACAAAAATAAAAACAAAAAAACCATAAAAAACAAAACCCAGCTGCTCCAAGATCTTTAAGGATCCCTCAACTTCTAGACCATCTAATCCCTTCACTAGGACTTCTGAGACCCTGACCCTACACTAGCCCTTCAGCTCTTCACAGGGAAGAAAGGTACAGTGAAGGAACAGAGGGAAGATCATTTTTGATTGGGAGTATCTCTTGTTGATTGTCAAATTATGTCCAGTAGGCAATCACCATTCGACTGACACACAGCACCAGTCAGAAAGCACCAGTCTTTATCCTTCTCTGGTGGGAAAGTTTCCTAGTATCATGAAACAGTGTATTTTGTGTGTTCCACACCATAGTGGGTGATCATTTTCATCTAACATGGTGGGTGATTCTCAGCCTTGATTGCATATTTCAGTCTAGTGAGGAGCTTTTGGAAAAAATAACTCCCATACGCCAATTAAATCTGAATGTATTAGGGGAGGGAGTTGCCCGACATCATGACTTTTGAAAAGCTTTCTGGATGATTCCAATAAGCAGCCACTGATCTAACATGAAGGATGAAGCCAGAGATTAGAAGTCCACCCAGGTCAGTTGGAGCTAGAGTTCTACCATTTACCAGCTGTGTGATGCTGAGCAAGTCAAACTCTCTGAGTCTCAGGTTCCATATTTGTGGAATGGGAATAATAATAACCTGCTTTATAGAGTGCTGTAGAAATTATGTGAAAGTGTAAGGGAGAACAGTTTCTGAGTGGTAAAGTGCTAAACAATACAAGTGACTTTGGCTACTACCACTTCCCTGCTTTGTCCAAGTAAGCTTGCAGCCAAGTTGTATATGTCAGTGTCAGAGTGCTTTCTTAACACTAGCCCCAAATCTTCTCCCTGTGTCTGGGGAGATGGATAGCACTAATAATTTTAAGCACACCTGGCATAATTGTTGGATCTGGTTTGAATGTGCACTGCCTTCCAACAGCATTTTTGAAATCCAGCTAAGACACTGGCCTCAGTAACATCATAGGGCAGAGAGCTCCAAAGGTTAATGACAATCGGATGTTCCTATACCATTTGTAATGCCCTGCTGTTACATGTCACCCAGTGTCACCTTGTTCTCTTTCATGGAGCTGGAAAGCCAATCACCCCCATGACCTTTGATTCTCTTCCCTTTATTTTAGAAGCAAATACACTTGAGCTTCCAGGATTAGACAAGTAGGAAATTGTGAACACTATGTTCCAATTCCTTTGTCTGCTGAAACATACAGGATCCTGGCTGGATGCTTACATGTATTAGAGTCACAGATGAAAAGGCTGTGATTTAGCTTCCAGCCAGACTGGCCAGAGACTAGATCCTGAGGTACTTTTTTCAAATACAAAAGCTTCGAGGGGGTAGAAGAAAGGCCTGACTCAGTAACCACGAATGTGGCAGCTGCTGTTCAAGGACAAGCTGGTACGTGCGGGAGCACCAGATGTCCCGGCAGAAGAAAGTGGGTGTCACGGATCTGGGAAGAGCCGTGGCAGGAGAGAGCCAACCGACAAGATGATTTTCTGTCTTCTAATTAATTCTGATTTTCTGATTAATGAATGCTTATAGTAAAGAAAATCATCAACACAGAAAGGGATAATACATCTACAATACCCATAGTTATCCAGATTATCACTTTAAATTTTGGAGTATATTCTTTGGGTCTTTTATTTTTTTCTGAAAAAATCCTGTTTATAACACGATTTTCATGATCTTTTCCAAATACCAAAATGTTATGGATGCTTTTATAATGTAAGACCAAGCACATTACTATCTCTGTCTTTCTTTTTCCTCTCCCCCCCCCCCCCCCACACACACAATGTACAAGGGACTGTGCTATGTGCTAATTTTTAATGAGAGCAATTGTGTGTCAGTATTATCACAGAATTCCTGGGCTGGCAGGTGTAGCCAGAGTTCATCTGAAAGCTCTTCTATGCCAGCCAGTTTTCAAGTTTGCATCCACAATAATCCCACAAAACATACATTGCAGTACCTGTGTCACCCTCTGCTTCTCATCCTGGAAAATCAAACAAGGTTAAAAATATCTTTACTCCAAATGATGTTAGCTGTAAAGTAGATCCACCTGCAGCTTTGCCCTCCCTGCTCAGTCCTAGCAGGAGCTAGGGAGAGGACTGCTGGGTGTGTGTGGCCAGAGCCCCTAATGTACAACCATTAGCAGATGGTTGTCAGCAGGCTGGAGAAAGGTCCACTGCCCTTGCAGCTACTTTTAGCAGCCACGGTAAAGGGCTGACATACACAGCCAGGTGTGGGCGGAAATAGAATCGCTGTGCTGCATGAGTCAAGTTAGCTTATCAACTGGGTCAGCTTCTGCCTTTCCATATGGGATCAAGGAGACTCTAGTCAATTAGACAGATTGTCAGGTGCCAAAAGTCTAATGGGCTCAAGTCTGCATCAGCCCAGACACACTGTCCCGTGTGGACTCCCACCCTCACTAACTGCACCCACTTGTGCTCCTGCAGCAGGTCCACTCCCAACTTCACTGGTGGTGCACACATTGCTGTGAGATATCCCCAACAACCAGTGGGCATTTCTTGGGAGAGTTGAAGGTTATAGATCTCTGTTTAAGCTTGATGTCTCATCCACACATGGTTCTTACTAGCTCATGGAGATGCATTCATTTATCATGCATTTAATCACCTGTTAAAAGAGATTTACAGAATGCTTATTAAGGACCTCAGGAAATAGAACTAGAGGACATGGCCTGTAACCTAAGGAGGCTTTCATTCTGGAGGCACAAAACAGATACATATGAAACATGTCAGAATCACTGAGGAAGAATATGATTGAAGATGAATTTATATAGATAGTGTGGACAAAAACATGTCAGAAAAGAGGAGAATTGATTAAAAACACACACACACACACACATAACAGAAGGGATCTGAAGGGCTTCTTCCCAGAAGTGAAGCTTTATGTCAGCTTTGATAAACAGATGAAAAGGATTTGGGTGGCCTGGAGCAGGGGAGGGAGGGGTCTATTTCTCAAACAGAGCTGAACAATGAACATGCTAGTTGTACAAGACACTGAAGAAACTGGACAAGTCCATGGCAGAAAGGTGTGTTGGCTGGTATCTACACATGGCATGGATGGAATTTAAATTCTAAAGGAGGTGGGGCAGATACTTAAGGGAGAGGAGGCACTTGGTAAATTCAAAAGCGTCTAAAGTGGAACAACTCTGGTTGCCCTCGGACACCATGACATTGACAAATGCTATTCCAAATTTGAATAGTTCTCTTCTGCACAGCTTAACCTTATTCTTCCTCAAGTCTTTTTTCACTGTAGGTCGGTGACACCAGGTCATTGGTAGAAATGGTGAAGAGTTATGAAGCTTTGTGCAACTCTTTGGCATAGTTTGGGATGGTTCTTTACATGGGGTGATGAAGATACTGACTTTTTATTTAATCTTCAGTAATGGTCCTAGGTTGCATGGAGTCAGCCCATTTTCTCTCCCTGTGACCATCTGTATGTATTTTAAAGATGGTTGATCATGGAATTGAACAAGTTGCTCAGAATTTTCGCCTAGATCCTTAGCCCCACCGTTCAGTGGATTAGCCTAGACAGTGATGAACTTGAAAATATTAGTCCTAATGCAAAATTGATGATTTAGAACATGCTATATATATAGTTACTGTGGTTTTCCCACTCTAAGTCCTCAAATCCTCTGCTATGGAACCATTGAGAGATAAATAAATCCTAGTGATATCTTTGTGATGAATCTTCTGGCCTTATTGCTGGTGGTTACAATTCAAGGTTTGAGTCTCTCTCGGTATTCAAATTATAGGGCCCATTCTAAATCTCCTGGGCCTGAAGTAATCTAGAATAGAGTTAGAGAATATGTAATCTCTTTCATACTACATTTAAGGAAACTGAAGACCCAAAAAGGAAAGTGACTGTTTATGTTTAATTAAGGAACGACAGAGTTGGTCCCAGTCCCGATTGCCTGTTTCTACTTGACTGTGCTATTTCTGCCTTCAGCTCCGCCCCCATCTGCCTGCCCACTGCGCCCATTATCACTGATCATATGTAAGTGCGTAAAATAAAAATATTTAACTTAAAATATTAAATCACCAGTAATCTCCCTATAATAATATAATAATATAACTATGGTTATAATAATATAACTATGGTTAATATTTGATTTATATCTTTTTAAACTTTTTCTTTGTGCATATGGCTATTGGGTACATAGCATATAACTTTTATTCAAATGGAATCATAGTTATATTTGTTCTGTAACCTATTTTTTTTGCCTACATTTATGATGAGCGTTTTTTCACATTACCAAATATAGATTAGTATCTGCATTTTTAAAGACTGAGTTGCATCCCATCTTATGGATGGATCATAATATTCAAAGACAATATCCCACTGCTATACTCTTAAATTATTTCTAGTTGCAGCACATATATATTTATTTCCTTAGGGCAAATTCCAACAAGTGGAATTGCTAGGTCAAAGAATGTGGGCATTTTTGAGGCTTTTGATACATGTGACCAGAATGCTCTTTGGGAAGGTTGGAAGAATTCACAATCTCACCAGGAGTATAGCAGAATATTTTTTCCCTACACCCTCAGACACTAACATTTTCATTCATCTTTTATAATCTGATAGGTAAACTATTTTGTGCTCTTTCTGCTTTAATTTGCATTATTTGATAATTGGCAAGGTTAAACAATTTTTTCCCACAAGTTCATTGGCCATTTGTAGAATAGAAATATTTTCTTGAAACTAATAGGCCCAGATTTTCTGCAACACACTGACCTTCATGGATCCAATTAAAAAGGTATTGAAAGGATGAACTAACAGGTTTATTAGACCCAGTACACATGAGCTAGAGATTTTTGTATTGCATTGCCCTTTGAGATTCTTTGGGATTAAAAACTAAGCAGAAACAAATGAACCCTTGTGGATAGCAAGGTGCCTTTATATTCCTAAAGCTGCTCTGGCATTGGTTTATGCACAGAAGTTAACAGCTTGCTAGACTGATACTTTTTTGTTTTGTTTTATTTTGTTTTGTGTTACTGTTTCTTGGACGTTAACAATTCTGCCTTAAAACTTGGCCCAATCCTGTGGAAGCTCCTCTGATACTGTTTCCTTCTGTGAGCACAACACCTGTTTGGGTCAGTGACTCTCAAGTTATCTTAAGTCCACAGTGACTTGAATGCAACCCTCTTTTCCAACTACAGTCAATTGCAGCTAATCAGCATTTCCCTAAACACTCTAAATTATGTGCATGTAAAATAACAGCCACTCATTTTTGTCCAAGTGGATTTTTCTTACTTAGCCTGGATATCATTCTCACTAAATAGTCACTATGGAGATGTGTATATTAAATATACATGTGTATCTATTTATGCCTGTATGCTTCGTCTAGTGATACAAACAAAAGCCTGCTACCATTTTGTTGGAACATGACTCTCTTTTGCTTCAGTGCATCTTATGTTATTAACCTTAAACATACACAGTAAAATTTATTTAAAAAATAATTTTTTAGAAAAGGAAGAAATCGGGACACTCTTTTGTGGAGCTTCCAGCACCCGGTAGAGATGTTCTGTCTTCTCTATTCTCATAATTCTCTTTTTGAGTATGGTTCCAAGATTTTCTTATGTTTGTTTTTATGGAGTTCTATCTCCCTCATTAAATTATGGGCATCTTGGGAACAAGGAAAGTATTTTATTTCTCTTTATAGCACTCAACACTTAGTAGCTGATTAATAAATATTGCTTGAGGAATTCAACTGGATTCTCAATGGGTGTTGTGAAAGAGGTTGGGGCAGGTTTTCAAAGGGACACCTTTTGGATGCCGTGAGGAACTAGAGGAAAATCCAGAGTAGCCTGAAAAGGTAAGGTCTCTGGACATTAGCCTAGGCTCGGAATTCATGACTAAAGCCTGAAAAGAAAATGCAGCAAAACCAAAAATAAATAAATCAGATTTAATCAGACTAAAAAGCTTCTGTACAGCAAAAGAAATAATCAACAGACAATGCACTGCACAGAAAAAAGCATTCACAAACTATACATCTAATGAAGGATTAATATCCAGAATCTACAAGGAACTCAAACAAATCAGCAAGAAAAAAGAAATAACCCTGTTATAAAGTTGGCAGACATTTTTCAAAAGAAGAGATACAAATGTCCAGCAAACATATGCAAAAATGCTCAACATCTCGAATAATCAGGGAAATGCAGATTAAAACCACAATGAGATATCACCTTACTCCTGTTAGAATGGCTTTTATTGAAAAGTCTAAAAGCAATAGATCCTGGCACCAATGCAGAGAGAAAGGAACAGTTATACACTGTTGGTGGGAATGTAAATTATTATACTCTTAGTGGAAAACACTATGGAGATTTCTCAAATAGCTAAAAGTAGACCTACAATTTGATCCAGCAATCCCACTGCTAGGTGTCTAACCAAAGGAAAAGAAGTCATTATATCAAAAAGATACCTGCAGTTGTATGTTTACTGCAGCACAATTCACAATTACAATGATACAGAACCAACTTAAATGCCCATTAATTGAGGAGTAGATGAAGAAAATGTGGTATATATACACCATGGAATAGTACTCAGTTATAAAAAAGAATGAAATAATGTCTTTTGCAGCAACTTGTATGGAACTGGAGGCCATTATCCTATGAAATAGTGCAGAAATGGAAACCAAATACAGCATGTTTTCACTTGCAAGTGGGAGCTAAGCTACAGGTATGCAGGGGCAAACAGAGTGGTCTAATGGACCTTAGAGACTCAGAAGAGGGGACAGTAGGAGAAGATGAGGGAAGAAAAACTACCTATTGGGTGAAATGTACACTATTTGCGTGATGAGTACACTAAATATCCAGACATCAACACTGTACAATTCATCCATATAACCAAAAACAAATTACACCCCTAAATATGTCAAAACAAAAAAAAAATAAGACTTTGCCAACTATTCCTGCCCACATTGTCTCTAATACACTTTTGGTTCTTGTGTCTTGCCAGCTATTTACTGTATACACATCTTACCTCTCTAATGGTTTGTGAGTTTGTGGTAGGCAGGAAGCAGATTGTATGTTGGTTATTTTGTATTTCACACAATGAATTTGTTAGGATGGAACAATAAAATTTTTGTTGAATACCTGAATGATGTTTATCCTACAAAGTTAAGCATTTTAAGCCCAAACTATTAAATAAAGTCTATTATTTGCTCATGTTGACAGTCTCCAAAACCAGCTGAAAGCAGTCTTTTTTTCTTGAGCTTTGTTCTCAAGCTTGAGTTCTTGAATTAATAGAACTGGACATTGAGTGATACACAGTAAAGTTTCTATGAAGGGGAGACTAATGCCCTTTGGGTAAAAGTGGAGTTCATGTCATGTGTTTGTACCTTTTAACCTCTTAGTTGTATGTTTCTAATGACTTCTTTGGTGTGTGGATATTTGAATCATTAACGTAATTATCTATCTTAACATATTGTAGCTGCCACCTGCTGGGGATGAAACATTGAAACTATCACTAGTAGCTCATTAACAATAACACTAGTCCCTCATTAACAGTGTTGACCCAATTACATGTTATGTATCCCAGAGACAAATAACTGTAATTGCAACTCAGAAGTGATTTCATAAACACAAAGATTCTTTTTTTGAAATGCAAATTGAAATGCATTATTTGAATCTTCCATATAAATACAGGTTTAAATGAAACAAAATCGTTCAACCAAATAAAATAAAAATTCAATCTAAAGAGAGGCCATTTGGAATCAATCTGTACAGAGCACATTCTGCTTTGAAGGATCAAAACACTTTCATTGCTGGGTGTAGAAATGAAACAAGTTAGCAACAATGAAAGCCAGACATCTGGTAAGTGACATCTACCCTGGCTATCAGCAGGTAGTGATTTTCTTTGGGAACCATTCAGAGTATTGTCTGTTGCCTGGACAATGGAAGTCTGATGAAGCATTGATATAATCTGCCTGGAGGTTTTAAAGCTTCATTGAAAAGATGGAAAGCCAGGGAGACTTGTGTGGAAAAACATTCATTATATATTTATATAATGTAGACATAAATAACTATGACTCCTCCACCCATAATGTGGAAGAGATCTGTTTAAACAGAAGCAAACATAGGGTGGTATATTCGCAGAGGCAGGGGATGCTCTTTTACCAAGACAATTCCTATGATAAAAATTAGGCAAAGACAGCCCAGGGAAACCAAGAAGAGATAGCTCCAAGAAATAAAATCTGTGCTAAAGTCAAGATGTTAAAAGTGGAGACATTTCTTCAATACCAGCAGACTGCTCCATTGCCTTTTTTTTTCTGTCGATGGAAAAATACTGCCACAGGAATGGGTCCCAGAGATGGAGAAGCAAGAAAAACAGAGAGGAGGATGAAACTTTGAAATTTATTGCCCAGAAAATCAGCTTCCAAGATTTCTTAAAATGTCTCAGTTTAACAAAGGTTCAGTGCATTAGTGGTGCCTGTTCACATTCTCTTACTTAACAAGGCAATGCGGTGAGTAAAATGCAGTATTTACCATTTGTTTGAAATGTTAAAACAGCCAAACACACACTGAGTGCTGAAAATCCCCCAGGCAAGTTATAAACGCTGGAGGAGAGACTCTAAGGATAAACACCTACCTGTCAAGAAGACATCTCTCTCATGCATTAATATAAAATGCTGATAAGAAGATAGCCTTGATACATCCCATCACTGAGAAACAAAGTTCTGTGACCTCCCTTATAGGCTAGAAGAACATGAGAAATACAGTTCTGGCTCTGACACTTACAAACTGGATGATAAAGGGCAAAATACTTTCTCTGAGTCTCATTTTCCTCCTTTTTAAAGTATTATTACTTGATCTACAGACGGTTGCTGTGAGAATCAAACGGTGCAAAGTTTAAGATGGCAGCCCATATGAGGAAAGTGCTAATGCCATCTGTGGGAGAGAAGGCGAAGTGGGAATTGATTCTGGCAGGGGACACACTCTGGGGGGCCCATCAAACGCTGAAGCATGGCCAGGGTGCTCAGCCGCCCAGAATGTGCTGAGTTTGGGAGTTAATCTGATCCTGTGGATCAATTGTAATTGACTTAGGTCACACAATTTTGCCATTTTCGCAGGAGCCGTTGATGGAAAGTCATTGGGATGTTACGTAGTTTTGTAACATGTACAATATTAAGGAAAATATTTCTTTGCTCAATACTGTTAAACTCCTGGTGCTGGCTTTCTGGAATGAGCCCCCTTCAGTCTTTTCTTCCACATGGCTGAGGTATCTTCAATGTATTTGTAGAAAAATTTGTAATTTGATCTGCCTTGTTTCTTAGCCCCCTGCAATTTTGAATATGTGTCATTTATTAGCTTATTTCAGTTTTGCAACAAACCTCAGGCACAGAAGGTACAACCAGCAGTGTTTGTTTCATCTATTTCATTGAGGAAGAAAAGGAGGCACAGACACTTGCCAAGTGACTCGGTGCTTACTAGGGGCGGAGCAAACAGAGAAATTGGGGGTTTTACTTTCCACTATTTTTGTAACATTGTTTTTTCTTGTCTGAACTCAGCGCAGCTCTGGATATTTTCATACTCAGAATTAGGTACAGGGTTAGATAAAAGCATCATTTAACTAATTCTCTTTGCTCTACCTTCACTAATATTGCATTGTGTCTCCCTTTCCCTGCAGTGAGGTTTACTTTCGTTTTTGTTTCCCAGAGTTAAAATTTATTATAAGTAGTATCTTTTCTTTCTACACAATTAATAGATTGTGATACAAATGATAAGATAAATCAAAGATAATGCCTATCTTTAAAGTCCTGTATGTAGTCATCCTAAAAGCATGACAATGGCAAATGTTTATTTTTGTACTTTCTGACTTTGGTTAATTTCTCTCTCCCTCTCTCTCTCTCTCTCTCTCTCTCTCTCTCTCTCTCTCTCACACACACACACACACACACACACACACACACACACACACACACAAAACAAACCAAAAAACAAAAAGAAAACAAAAAAACACACACCCCACACCCCTCAATGGGCCACTTGCCTGTTGACTGGCAAGTGATGCTGGCCTTCTTGATTTGACTCAGAAGGTTTTTCTTCCAAGGGTAAGATACCATTGCTCCTAACATGGAAGTCTAATGGATCACAGATCTCTAGGTATGGAATTGAGGCGATTTCTTTTACAAAATTTGAGTATTGAATTAAGGGTCAGGATCTCTTGACTTCATTTTTTAGATGCTTTTTTTTTAAATTTCAAAATATTAAGGGGGTACAGATATTTTTGATACATGGCTTGATTCAGGACTGTAAATGTGACCACACCTAAATAGTGTTCATTGTACCCATTAGGTGGGTTTTTGCCCTCCTGTCCTTTTCCCTCTCCCTTTTTGATTTCCAGTGACTGTTACTTTCCTCTGTGTACTTGTGTGCCCATCGGTTGGTTCCAATTTGTTAGAGAGTACACGTGGTGTTTGTTTTCCCATTCTTGAGATACTTTGCTTAGGCTAATGGTCTTCAGTTCCTTCCAAATTGCTGCAAAAGGAATTAATTCATCCTTTTTTATAACTGAGTAGTACTTCATGGTATACATACACCACACTTTGCTAATCCACTTATGAATGGATGGGCACTTGGGTTGATTCCACATTTTTGCAATTGTGAATTGTGCTGCAGTAAACATTTGAGTGCAGGTGTCTCTTTGATAAAATGACTTCTTTTCCTTTTGGTAGATACCCGGTAGTAGGATTGCTAGATCGAATTGTAGGTCTACTTTTATTTCTTTGAGAAATCTCCATACTGTTTACCATAGGGGTTGTACTAATTTGCAGTTCCACAAATAGTATATAGGCTTTCCTTTCTCTCTGTAGCCACACCAGCATCTATTATTTTTGGACTTTTTAATAAAAGCCATTCTAACTGGAGTAAGGTGATATCTCATTGTGGCTTTAATTTGCATTTCTCTGATGATTAGTGATGTTGAGCATTTTTTCATACGTTTGTTGGCCATTTGTCTATCTTCTTTTGAAAAACTTTTGTTCATGTCTTTTGCCCACTTTTTAATGGGGTTGTTAAATTTTTCTTGCTGATTTGTTGGAGTTATTTGTAGATTTTAGTTTATTAGCCCTTTATCAGATGTGTAGATTGTGAATATTTTTTCCCATTCTGTGGATTGTCTATTCGCTCTTTTGATTATTTCTTTTGCTGTGCAGAAGCTTTTAAATTTAATCAGATCCTATTTATTTATTTTTGTTGCTCCCATAATTGCCATTGGGATCTTAGTCATAAATTCTTTTTGTCTAGACTGATGTCCAGAAGAGTTTTTCCTACATTTTATTCTAGAATTCTTATGGTTTCATGCCTTACATTTAAGTCTTTAATCTGTTTTGAATTAATTTTTACGAGTGGTGAGAGACAGGGGTCCTGTTTCATTCATCTGCATGTGGCTATCCAATTTTCTCAGCACCATTTATTGAATTGGGTGTACTTTCACTCATGCATGTGTTTGTCTGCATTGTCAAAGATCAGTTGGTTATATGTGTGTAGAGATTTTCATAGTATTGATAGATGATGTTTTTTATCTCTGTGCTATCAGTTGTGATATCTCCTTTTTTCATTTCTGACTGAGTTTATTTTGGTCCTTTCTCATCTATTCCTGGTTATTCTCGCACCTTTTGATAGCTCAGCTGGTAGAGCAGAAGACTGTAGACTGGACAGCCTATGTTTTTTGAGTGGTGCATTCAAGTAATCAAATGTTAAGAGAGATAATTGATATTTGTGTTGCTGTTCTTTTCATCATAATGGGTAGTGCCTTGTTGCTTGGCTTTTCTTCTTTATAGGAGTTGTGAGCTTTGGCTATTTTTGGTGATTTTACACCTGTGGGTATCTGTTGCGCTGATTCATATATAATGCAGTTCTGAGTATTTCCTGCAGGGAAGGTCTGGTCATGACAAATTCCCTCAATGTTTGCTTGTCTTGAAAAAACTTAATTTATCCATCAATTGTGAAATTTAGTTTTGCAGGATACAAAATTGTAGGCTGGCAGTTTTTTTTTTTAAATAGATTAAGATGGGGACCTACTCCCTTTGGGCTTCTCAAGTTTCTGTTGAATAGACTTTCCATGCTTTTAGCTCTTTCTTCTTCTCCCTCTGGGATACTTATAACTCACATGTTAGTTCACTTTGCATAGTCCCATGTCTTTCTAAATGATTGCTCCACCTTTTTTGTTCTTTTCTCTGCCTCTTTAAATGACTGGGTTAACTCGAGAGCCTTGTCTTCAAGCTCTGAGATTCTTTCTTCTCCGTTGATTAACCTGCTGCTGATGCTTTCTGCTGTGTTTTGAAATTCCCCAAATGACTCTTTTATTTCTTTAAGTTCTATCATATCCTTCCTTATGTTGTCTAGTTCTTTAGTGGCTTTTTCATTGATTTCCTGAAATATTTTTAGGCTTCTTTTTGTTGGTTTTCAACTTTCTCTTCAATTCTTTTCATCTTATTTGCCATCCGCATTCCAAGTTCCATTTCTGTCATTTTGACAATTTCCTTATGGTTGGAGTTCACTACTGTGGCTCCATTGTGATCCCTTGGGGGTGTCAATCTGTTTTGATTTTTCATGTTGCCAGGGTTCTTTTGCTGGTTTCTTCTCATCCGAAACCTCTTTTCTCAACTCGGGGCTAATAGGTTTGCAGGGCACCTGTTCCTTGCTGGAAACTCTCCTGCTTGATTAGAAGGGCAGGTCCCTAGATGATGCTTTCTTTCCTCCTACTCTGCAATGTTGACATGGCAGAGGAAGGCTGTGTGCACTAGAAGCCTATAATGCAGCTGTTCTGATTTGTTCTGTTTGCCTGTGACTGCCTCTGCTCAAGCCTGTGCTGAGTGCTGTTTGTGCTGGGTGTGGGCTTGTTCACCAGATAGTTGTGGGATGTTCGAGTTGGGAGCTGGGCGAGACCCTCTTCATTGAGGCTGGTGTTGTAGGGATTGCTCTACCCGGGGTCTCCCGACAGAGGCGACAGTAGCAGCTGGTTCTATCCAGGCAGTTGTCGTGGGTTCCCAGGCTGTGGGCGTTTGCTCCAACCAGGTCACCGTATACTGGCGGCTCGAGGTTGGGAGGTCCCTGGTGGGGAGTTGGACTTTGGAGCGGTTCCTCAGGCCCTGAGGTGGTGGTGGAGGCCTGAGATGGAGTTTTGGGGTCCTGGTACAGCACGGGAGTCTTGGCGGGTGGTGTCTCGGGCCTGAGGGGAACGCTGGAGTCGCAGATTGCAGAGCCTCCGGCATCCGGTGTGAGAGCCTCAGAGCCGGGACTGCGGAGGAGCCTGAAGCAGGACCTCTAAGCCAGAAGCAGGGCTGTGCAGGTGGCAGAGCTGATCCGACCTGGAGGACAGGGTCAGGGCCGAGCGGGCAGGAGGCAGTTGAGGCCTGGAGGGTGAACTCAGGGCTGAGCAAGTGGCAGACTGTTCTGCAGCCTTGGGGACTGGGCGGATGCCAAATCACGTGGGCAGAGGTCAGTTTCGGTAGCCCAGGGACTGTGGAGTTTTCCCCCCACCCAGGACGTGCCTAAGCAGTCGTCCAAAACCTCCCAGGTCGGAGCCTGCTGTGCCCCAGTCATTTCCCCTGCTCAGATCCTGTTGCGCTGTAGCGGAGGCGCACTGGGCTTCCAATCACAGGGTGCAGCTCAGGGAAGCCTCCAGTCAGTCCACTCCCTCCCCAGGCCAGTACGGATCTGGCGCCGTGCACCCACGAGCTCAGGATAGCTTTAGCTGCTGCCTGATCCCCACCATGCCTGTTGTCTGGTGCAATGACTCTGCACAGACTCTAGGCAGGTTCCCGGTGGGTCTGACCACGTAGAGGTCTGTGGCGGTGGAGGGAACCATCTCACAACTCGCACAGCACCAGCAGGATGCACTCTATCCTCCCATTCTTCCTGCGCATATTTGATCTTGCTATATATCGCACCCCATCACCTTTTTATCCCACACTGAGTGTCCTGCATTGCTTCTCTGTCATTTCACAATGTTGCTTCAGAGAAGAGTGATCTGTATGTAGGCAGCTGCCTGCATTTTTCACTTCTCTTCTTGGGAGTGGCGTGCTGGCAGGGTGCTTCTAGTCTGTCATTTTTTCCCCATGTCTTGCAATCTATTAAAAATAATAACTTAATGCAGAAACATCCAGCTTTACCTTTTCTGAATATATTGGAACTGCAATGAAAAAGAAAATTTGGAAACAAGGGTAATATCATTGTAGAGTTCTAATCATTGCTTTTTCCCCAAAATCAATCTCAGGATTGATCCAGAGGATGTTGTTTCGGCCACAAAAAATTCTGGCTTCACAGTTTGAAACACAAAAACAAGTTTTGCAGGATAAACAAAAAGCAAAACACCCCCCCCCCTACATTTTAATTTAATAAATAAAGTTCTCTTGGCAGCGTTTTGATTATCTGCAGTAGAAGGAGAAGCTGGCTATATTATATCTCTGCAAATGAAGAAATATTAAACCAAACAGAAAACACCAAAATGAAACTTATCTGTTTACACCTTGTAATAGTAAGAATATCACACGCTTCCCGAGTGTGTGGACTTTGCCTGCCTATATGGACAATTTTTGATAATTAGAAAAAGTGCAAATCAAAACCACAGTGAGATACCACTTAAATCCAGTGAGAATGGCCTTTATCAAAAAGTCCCAAAACAATACATGTAGGCGTGGATGCGGAGAGACAGAAACACTCACACACTGCTGGTGGGACTGTAAACTAGTGCAACCCCTGTGGAAAACAATATGGAGATACCTTAAACAGATTCAAGTAGACTTACCATTCGATCCAGCAATCCCATTATTGGGCATCTACCCAGAAGAGCAAAAGTCATTCTACAAAAAAGACACCTGCACCCGAATGTTTATAGCAGCACAATTCACAATTGCAAAGATGTGGAAACAACCCAAATGCCCATCAATTCATTAACGGATTAGCAAAATGTGGTATATGTATACCATGGAATATTACTCAGCTATAAGAAATAACGGTGATATGGCATCTCTTTGGTTCTCCTGGAGAGAGTTGGAACCCATTCTATTAAGTGAAGTATCCCCCAAACGGAAAAATAAGCACCACATGTACTCACCAGCAAACTGGTTTCCCTGATCATCACCTAAGTGCACATTTGGGAATAACACCAATTGGGTATCAGACAGAGGTGGGGGCTGGGGGGAAGGGATGGGTGTATACCTACTTGATGAGTGCGATGTGCACTGTCTGGGGAATGGAGACGCTTGAAGTTCTGACTAGGGGGGATGGGGGGAGGGCATGGGTGCATACCTACGTGATGAGTGCGATGAGCACTGTCTAGGGAATGGACACGCTTGAAGCTCAGACTCGGGGGGATGGGGGGTATCGGCAATGTGTATAACCCGAACTTTTGTGCCCCCATAATGAGCTGAAATAAAAGAAAAAAAAAGTGTCTTCTTTAGGTGAATGCCAAATTTGGCAAATAAACAGCACCTTTGTGCAAAGGAAAATAGTACCTGTCTTTCTGGGTAAATGTATCATGCCAGAGTACATGATTCTCAGAGTGGAGTGAGGGCAGAGTGCAATGTGCAGTGCACAAACTGAATAATCATATGCAGTGGATCAATCTGTTTCCATTTCTTGCATTCCTGGATCCAGCCATTCCTGCAGCCGCTGTAACCTTGGACTTTGCCATTGCATTAGTCTATGATTTCCCTATCAGTTCATGGGAGCTGGGAGTCACTTGCAATCAAATGAATCTTACATTTAATAAATGGAAGTGCAGTGTTGCACATGTCAGATCTCAGAATGTGAAATTGGTTGAATCAGGATGGAGCATGGGCGGGATATTTGTAAATCTCTTTCAAGCTGTAGCAGAGTAAATGATTAAATTATAGTTTGTTGAGTCTTGGAACTCAGATAATGGTTTCTACTGAGTCTTGAGTTCTAGATTTCAGGTAAAATTGATTTGTGCTTCTAATTTTATTTTGCTTTTCTAATGTTTTGATGCAAAGGTTCTAATGTTTTGATGCCTTGTTTTCAAAATGAATCGGGAAGATTTTCAATTGAAATAGAATCATCTCACACTTAAATATGTAATCAAACTTACAGAGACAACTGTCTGGAACTAATCTTTATTGAAATAATTCATTGGAAACAATTTATTCTGTTCATACTCTTGGTCTAGTCAGTTTCTCTTCCTGTTATTAAGTAAATTTTCCTACCTTATATTTTTCTAAAGAATTTTCACCATTCTTGATTTTATATATTTATACTTTCACTTTTTTCTTGATTAACCCTCTACAGACATTTGCTTATTTATTATGATTTTTAAAAGAACCAAGATCTTAAAAATTTTTAAAGTATTTATACTATTTGTCTTTTAAAATATCTCATTGCTTTTTGATTTTATCAACATAATTTCTTTTTTCTATTTTTCTTACATTGTTTTTATAATTTTTCTAGTTTCTTGAGTTGATTTTATTGTTTCTTTTATAATGATGAACATTTATGTAAGGCTGTGGGTTTTTGCTGAATGACATGTCATTTAGCAAAATGAATGATATGTCATCTAAGTTTTGGTATGTTGTATTTGCAACATTGTTACTTTCTAAATAGTCTGCAATTGTAGTTTAGACACTCCCTTTGTACTAAAAGGAATTTAGGGGTATTCATTTGCTCTGTGTGTGTGTGTGTGTGTGTGTGTGTGCATTCACTTCCAAGTGAATTTGTTATCACCTTTTATTATCATGTAATTTAATACATTATGCTCATGACAGATAAGCATCCCAAAATATAAAAAGAAGTTGGAAAAAGTTGGGTCACATAATCCATAGGGATTTTACTGGCTTCAAGATGTTTTGAGAAGACCTGGATGCTTACTTCACTTGATTTCAAACTTATTCATAAGAAGAAGCTTTCACCACATTTTATGGATGAATTTACCCACCCCAAATTTCCACCTTTTTTTCAATCTCCTCCTAATGTCCATCTTCAGCTTCCACCTTATTATCCTAGATAACTAAAATCCACAACAAACAACTAGAGTTGCTAATGAATAAAGGCCCCGGGGAGACTTCTGAGTTTAGGTAAAATTGAGGGCTTGATTTCTCTTTGTGATTGCCCATAACACCACTAATTAGATGGATTATTTCAATCATTTCAAACTTTTTTGAACCCCCCTAAATAATTAAATTCCACCTAGTTACTCCCTAAATCCACCACTGAATCATAAAATTATGTTAAGTTATGAGTATTTATATATCAAATAAAGATGATTTTGTTTGGAAGTTGTCAACCTAAATAATAAACAGAGAGAGGCTCTCTAAAAGAAAATGAAGTTTATTCCGGAATAGGCTTTGCAATGGGAGCATGTGTTCAGTAGTAGTAAACTATGTGTGTATTCAGAGAGGTAAAAGAAGAAGCTTTCTAAAGGAAAAGTGGGAAGGACTACGTAATTGTTTGTGAGATAATTATCCTCGGCTACAAGGATCAATAACAAGGGAGGCACCAGTCTGAAATTCAATAGGCAGTTGCTGGGCAGATGTCCTTGTAGAAGTATTTTTTTTTTTATTGTAAAGTTTTGATGGCCTTGTGCAAAGTTATGGCTTTTGCAGAGTCTTTTATGATAGTTCTTGTTATTTGGCGTTTATGCCTGAGAACTCTCCTTTGCTGGCCTTCCCTGGTGCTATTTGTCAGGGTTTTTAAAATAAGTGTCTCCATTTTGATTCTGACAATTGTCACAAAGTTTTCAAAAAAATGCTTTGAATAAGAAAAATGTGTTATTTCCCAAGTCCAAAAATATGACTGATCTAGGGGTTCAGTTTGTGGTTCACAATCCTCAAGGACCAGATTTTTCTCATCTTCCTGCTGTACTTAATCTTAACCAGTCATCTATACCCTCTTCCCCACACCGTGTTTGCAGGATTGTTCTAGCAGCAACAGGTGCATCTTATCTTATACAATATTATTCACAGGGCAGAAAACCTACTTATAGAAAGAAAAACTTTCCTAGAATGTCCCTGATGTCCCTAACAGATTTCCCATCAGGTCTCTCTCTCTAGAATTGTGTGACATAGCCTTTCCTAACACAGTCACACTCAAAGGAAACAAGTAGCATTTATTGTATTAGGATAATCAGGATTTCTTTCCTTAGTTAAGGGGAGGAAGATGGCCTCCCCTGAACACCTGGCTAGTTGATGCCCTCACAAAATCAAGAGTGTGTTATCAAGGAAGGAGGAGATTGTATAAGCAACCATTAGTGTCAGCCCTGGGGAATATTGATTTCCCATCAGGAGAATGAACAATAGATGAGGAATAGACAGTATTCTAAGGCTTGGGTGACTCAGAGAGTGAAGATTTCTCAAAAGAAAAAGAGAGAGATGGAATAGAAATTAAAATCCCCTACTATTCAGTAAAGTTTACATAATTTCTGCTTGCATATTAGGTCTCTATATTAACAAACATATAGCTGGGTTTTGACTTGACCCAATTTGAGCATTTTTGTCTTTAGTGGGGGAACTGAACCAAGGTAGAGTTACTGTGATCACTGATACATTTGTTTTTATTTTTTTTCAAAGTTTATTGTTGTTCTGCTTTTGGAACAAGTTTTCTGTACTTTTCTGGACAGCCGGTTTTGTTTTTGTTTTTTCTTTTATCATCTTACTGCCTTTATCTTTTACAAAAGCACTTCTTATCTCTCCAAATAGCAAATCAAAAGAGAAATACTAACATAGAACCTTAACACAATTTTTCTTAATCCACCTCTACCAAATATATTAGTCTTTTGGGAGGATTTTTTGATCAAATTTTTTTTATAACTTTATTTTTTTTTGATATGACAGCTTTATTGAGAACAGTTCCCATAGCTCACCCTTCTAAAGTGAACAGATTAGTGGTTTTTGGTATATTCAAAAAGTTGTGCACTGATAACTTCTATCTAATGACAGAACACTTTTATCACTCCCACATAAACCTCAAACCCAGTAGAGTCACTCCCTATTCTCCCCTGTCCCTGGCCTCTGACAAACACTAGGCTACTTTCCGTCTCTATAGATTTGCCTATTCTAGACATTTCATATAAATGGAATCATACAATATTCAGCTTTTTGTGACTTCTTTTACTTAGCATAATGTTATCAAGGTTCATTCATATCAGAACATCATTCTTCTTTATGGCTGAATAATAGTCCATTGGATAGATATGCACATTTTGTTTATCCATTCTTCAATTGACAGATATTTGGGTTATCTCTACTTTTTGGCTGTTACGAATAATGCTGCTATGAAGACAGGTGTACAAGTTTTTGTGTAGACATATGTGTTCATTTTTCTTGCATATATACCTACGAGTGGAATATCTGGATCCTCTGGTAACTTTATGTTTAACATTGTGTGTAAATGCTAAACTGATTTCCAAAGCAACTGCGCTATTTTACATTCCCAGCAGCAATGTTTGAGGGTTCCAATATCTCTACATTCTCACCAAAACTTGTTATTACCTCTTGTTGATTATAGCCATCCTAGTGGGCATGGGCATCTCATTGTGGTTTTAATTAGTATTTCCCTAAGTACCTTTTTGTGTGTTTATTGGCCATTTGCATATCTTTTTAAAAGAAACATCTATTCAATCCTTTGCCCATTTTTAAAATTGTATTATCTTTTTATTGTTGAATTGTAATAGTGCTTCATATAATCTTTATACAAAATCCACATCAGATATATGTTTTGCCAATATTTTCTCCCACTCTGTTGGAGAGTCTTTTTACTTTCTTGACAATGCCCTTTCCAGTGCAAGGTTTTTAATTTTGATGAAGTCCAATTATCTATCTTTTTCTTTGATTGCTGTGCATTTGGTGTCGTATCTAAAAAATCATTGTCTATTTCAAGATTATGGAGATTTACACTTACGCTTTTGTCTAAGCATTTTATCATTTTATTTCTTGCATTTAGGCAGTGGTGTATATTAAAGAGCTTTCATCATTCTGGATGTAAATGTTTACTTAATTCTCTCTTTTTTTGGTATTGTTCTCCTACCCTTAACTGCCCAAGTTTCTCTAGTTTGAAGATTGCTTGTTTTTACTATTTTTATAGAATAAACCTTGCCTCTTCTGCCAGGATTGGAGAGGGAAAGACATCCAGTTGCATGGGGTAGGGCGTGGGGATTGGGCATTAACAGCTTAAACGAATTTTGGTTGATGCACTTTTCAGTAGTCCAGCCTCCACCTGTACTTCGGAAGCACCAGCTGCCATGGATAACTAAGATTGCTGGGTGTTAATTAACTTCCACGGTATATGAGTTGGGGTGTTTCTGTGCTTTCCAAACTACAGCTTCTTCCGGGCTTGGCACGCAGCGTCTGGTAAGGAAGTTGTTTCTTGCCTATTTACATTTCAGTTTTAAAACTCATGGCTGCTATTTTATTCCTTTTTGTTAGTTTCCTTTTGGTCTTTCATTTTAATAACATCCCTCCTGTAGTTTCAGTAAATATTCAGAAGGGAGTGAAAGTAAATGCCCGTTTTTGCTCTGCCATCCTTATCCAAAAGTCTAAAGAAGTTTTGTTTGTTTTTTAAAATCAAGTGGTCTCGTTTGTAAAGCAAATTTGACTTGTGCTCTGTGAGTTTTTTCTCTAGTTCTATTTGCCCAATAGTTGGTGTCAGTTCCTCTCACATTTTGTCTTTATGTTTTATGATGGGTTTGGTTTCCAAAGTTGTGGTGAATCTCCTTTAAAAATTGTCTTTACAGGTACTCTAGTGATAGGTTGAGAGAGGCTATATTGCAGTCAGAGAACATTTTGAACTAGAAACCATTAGTTTTGTTTGGAAGGCTGTGTGGCTTGATTGGGTGCCAAACTGAAATTGGGAATGCTGGTCTTAGATATTAAATTTCTTAAAAGAAAAGGGCTTTTACTACATTTAAAAAAAATGACTTTTCTCATTGAGTGAGGCCTATTACAATACAGCCAGGTCATTACATCACAGGGGTCCAATGAATGTGCGTAGGCAGCTGCTTTTCTGAGAGCTGTTCTTACAGCAGGACTCACCAAAACAGAAGCCTGTAAACACTGCATGCTCACTCTTAGGTAGTATCACTCAATTGCATGACCCTAAAATACTATCTATTAGATGATGGGTCTAAAACTTACAACTGCATCTCTGACTTCTTCTATAAGTTTATGTTTTTCCAACTACCACTTGGATGTCTCCTAGGCATCTCAAAAAAGGTCTTAATTCTCCCCTCCTACCAATTTGTTTGCAGGTTTTTTTCTGGATTGGTAAATGACTATACCATTTACTCCATTACTCATGCCCAAATCCTAAGAGTAATTTTTCTAGAGTGACCAACTCTCTTAGTTTGCTTGAGATTGGAAGGCTTTCCAAGACATGAGACTTTTAGTGCTAAAACCAGCAAAGTCTTGGGCAAACTGGGATGAGTTGAATACCCTAAATTATTGGTTCCTCCTTTCTCTCCTCTGTATCCACATCTAAAGTATTAAATATGTTTTGAATAAATAAATCATGGTTCCCTGACAATATGGTATCTTAGAGAATAATAGTAAGTGGCCAATTTAAACTAGTGGTAAAGCACAATTTGGTATCTGTCTCTTTTGTAATCATAAAGCCAAAAGTGGAGATGTTGCGGAAAAACTGGAACTTCATGTTGAGAGATAGCAATCAACCACTGGTACAGGTGCAGAGTTGTGAATCAGAAATAACTTATATTGTCCCATTCTTTCAAAATTACTTGAAATTTTGTTCTGTGCAACAGATTCCAGTTCAGTAGAATACTGTTTGTCTATAAGAGATTCCCTAATGTGCTCTGTATGTGTTACTGGAGCTAAAATTGAAAGAGTTAGCCTTTCTTCATGTTAAGTAACAGCAATAATGCCAACAAATATATATCTTTTTTTTTTTAGGCCAAATCTTTTGTTTTTTTTTTATTTTTAAAATTTTATTTATTTTTTATTTTAGTTTATTTTTTGTTTCAAAGTATTAAGGAAGTACAAGTGTTTTTGTTACATGGATATCTTGTATAATGCTTAAGTGAGGGCTTTTGGCATGCCCATCACCAGAATAGTGTTCATTCTACCCAATAGGCAAGTTTTAGTCTCACACCCACCCTCCCACCTCCCCACTTCTTGGTTTTTCATGTCCTTTATGTTGCGTTGTGTTGTGTATACCCATCTATTAGCTCCCGCTTACTACTGAGTATGTGTGCTGTTTGGTTTTCCATTCCTGAGATACTTCACTTAGGACAATAGTCTTTAGTTCCATCTAAGTTGCTGCAAATGACATTATTTCATTCTTTTTATGGCTGAGTAGTACTCCATGGTGTGTGTGTGTGTGTGTGTGTGTGTATAGATACACCACATTTTCTTTACACCATGTATATATATGCACCACATTTTCTTTATCCAATTATGAATTGAAGGGCACTTAGGTTGATTGTATTAATAATACATCATTGCAATTGTGCTATGATAAACATTCAATTGCAGGTATCTTTTTGATGAAATAACTTCATTTCCTTTGGGTAGATACCCGGTACTGGGATTGCTGAATTGAATGGTAAGTCTACATTTAATTTTTTGAGATTCTCCATACTGTTTTCCATAGAGGCTGTACTAATTTGGAGTCCCACCAACAGTATATAAGCCTTCCTTTCTCTCTGCATCCACACTAGCATCAATTGTTTTTTGACTTTTTAATAAAAGCCATTCTGATAGGGGTAAGGTAGTATCTCACTGTAGTTTAATTTCATTCCCTGCCTGTGCCAGGGAGAAGCATACTGGTCCTGAGTTGCCCATAGAGTGCTGAAATAGGCTTAATGTCCCTCTGCTTTGGGTTATGCCCTACTCTGCTGGAGCAGCCAGGTGAGGGCTGGCAGGCAGGGAGTTCACAGCCTGAGCACCCTTTGGTCCGCTGCAGGTTTTTAAGAGGAAAGGTGTAAGCTCCACTCTCTGTGGAAGCCTAGGTGTGGTGGGTATGATAACAGAGGGGGAACAGCTGCTCCTGAGAGCCCCGGATAAATCATCCCTCGGCAGGGACCTGTACCACTTGGCAGCAGTGGGCAGGGGAGGAAAAGAGTCTGAATGGAGGAGAGGTGGCACTCTGGTCCTCTTCGTCCCTCTGCCTGGAAGGCAGCCCATCTGGAATGTCCAAAATCTGGGGTCACACAGTGCCCCGGGACCCACTGAATCCCTGTGGTCACCACATTGTGAGCAGGAGGTGGGAAATGTTTGTGTGGAGACTAGTGACATGAAAACTGAAGGTTTGAAGCTCCCTGGGGAGGACAAAGACACACCATGGGTGGAGAAGCAATATGATGCTCAACACCTGTGCTCTAGTCTGTAGTGACTGGGAGCGACCCCGAGGGGGCTGGCAGCCTGGTTCTTCGTTTTCAAGAAGCTCTCAGTTCACTAGTGGTAGCAGCTTTTGGGCTCATGAGGGTAGAGAAGCTGTCCAGCAGCTCGGGAGCCTGCTGACTACCAGAGATATGAGGGAAGGAGAAACAAAACCCCCACCTACTCTTTCCATGGGACTCTAAGTTTCTTGGGGATTGATCTCTGCTGAAATTTTGCTCCTTCTTGTCCCACTTTACAACTTCTTCCTGTGGAATCTCCATTAAGTTCTGGCACTTTGCTCTCACCATTATACCTAAGCTATGTTTTTTTTTTCCTCTAAAACTTTTGCTTTTTTCTGAGACAATCTGATGACCGATGTTTCCAGTTAGCCGTCTTGCCTCCATGCCCAAAGCTTTTGTTTTCTAGTGATGGAAATTCAACTCCAACTGGTTAAAGCCCAAAAGGGAATTATTGGTAAAAATTTATTTTTAAATAGTAATTAACATCTGAGTGACAGGTTCTCTTTTAAACACTGAGGATAAAACAATAAATAAGATAGAATATAGTATCTGTTGGGAGAATCAATATGATTAACAACATACATAAGTAGATAAGTGGGATGATGAAAAAGCGTAATAGACTCAAGGAGTAAATGAGTAATGTAAAGGGAGATGGAAGCGAATGAAGGGAGGGAGCTTCTGTCTTAGATAACGTCAAAAACACCTCTCTGCAAAAGTAATCATTGAGCAGAAACCTAAAGGAAGTGAGGAAGCGAGCAATTCAAAGGTCTCAGGCAAGAACATTCTGAGCAGAGGGAAGAATGTGAGCAAAGGCCCACTTGGAAAAAAGCAGATTGTTTAAAGCAAGTAGGGAGAAGAAACAGAATTCGAGGCCAGGGAGATAATGCAAGTCAAATCAGTGTGAAAAGGTCTTTGCATGTATTTTATGTGTGATGGAAGCCAGGAAGGAATTCTGACTCCTCTGGTTGCTGAGTGGAGAACAGACAATAGGAAGGCAAGAGTGGAAGAAGAATGTGGTGTTAGAGGCTCTTCTGTTTATCCAGGTGAGAGATAGTGTTGGCTTGGACTATGGTGGCGGAGGTGAAGGTGGAGAGAGGTAGTCAGAGCCCACCTCTGACCAAAGGTGATCCAGAAGAATGTGTTGATGGATTGGGTGTGGGTTAAGAGAGAAAGGAGTCACATATGGACCCAAATTTTGGCCTGAGGATCTTAGAATGAATGAAGCTGCCATTTTCCTCATAGGAGGAGACTGGCATATATGGGGGATATATCTGGGCAGGAGAAGAATTTCGTTTTGGATGTGCTAAGTTGAGGATTCTTATCAGATGTGCAAATGGAAATACTGAGCAGGGAGTTAACTAAAGAAATCAGGAATTTCAGGGAAACCCTGGGGCCAGAGACATAATTTGGGAGATGTCAGTGAGTAGATGGTACTTACAGCCATGAGATTGGGTGAGATAACCCAGAAAGTGAAAATAGGGACAGGATGTGAGAATTGAGCCTTGGAAGGCATTAATCAGATGGTATCTGCAAAGCACTAAGAGCAAGAGTTATTTAGTGAGTATTAATAGTATGTGTTATCTAGGTGTTCATTAAAGCATAAAAAAATAACCCCAGCATTTAGAGATCTGGTAATAGAGACTGAGAAGGAGCAGCCAGCAAGACAGAAAAAAAGAACCAGGGAAGTATGGCTTCATTGAAGCCAAAAGGAAAAAGTGATTCAGGAAAAGGATGTGAACAATTTCAATTAAAAGGTGCTGAGAGGTTATGTAAGATGAGGCAAAAAAAAAAAAAAAATCCTTTGTTGCAACTAAATTGGATAGACAATGAGGGAGAGGAAAATGGAGGCATTATGCTTTAGGCTGAAGAAAAGAGCAGCACATGTTTTGGGCCATGAGATGGTAGGCTAGAGTCAGGGTTGTAGGCTGGAAAGACAGGTTCCTGAGCCTTGGAAGGGTATGCCTTGGAGGAGGGGCTGAAAACCTGCATGGGTAACTGGAAGAGCCACACCTTAAGGACAGTTGCCTCAGGAGCCTGAGCAAGGGACTCTCTACAAAGGAAGTGGGGCCATCTGCAAAGCTGCTCAGCTCCAAATGGACAAAAGTGAGTTTGGCAGCAAGCTGAGCAAATGAGATTCTGTTCTAGATCCAACAACTGTGCTGGACAGATGGTAAAACCTGATGCCAATGGTGCATCTTGGGGCTGCAACAACAATAGCTGCCACTGCAATTATAGGCTGAGAAGCCGCTTTCTAAGAAGTGGGTTTATGCCGGGGAGTCCTAGATGATATCAGGCAGGCTGAGGGTTGAGCAGGATTTACTTTAACTTTTACCAAATAAAGACATACACATTATTGACACAAGTGTACAGTGAAGCAATTTGCATCTAGTAGACTGAAATCTGCTTCTATAATTGCATACTCTTATGAGAGTTCCAACATTGCTTCTATATGTCTGGGGATGAGCAATATATTTACTCTTATCCATGTTGGGATGACCTCAGTTTCAGGGACTGCCTTCTCTTTAAAGTGATTGAGAAAAATCAAGAGTGAGCATGCAATTGGCAGGTCTCTTAGTTATAGATGTGCATGATGCAGACCTACCTCTAATGATTCTGTTTCCTGTTAACATAACCTTCCTACAGCATTGTGGAAACAATGTTTGCAAGCTGGCCCCTACTATCTACTTTCTCTGGGTGAGTTCTTATGTCCATTGAACATGCCAGTTCCCTGTGAATCTGTTGGAGGTATCTTCATTACTAGGGGCAAATGTGTATCAAAGGATTGTATAGTTATGTTACCTTGAATAGCCCCGGGATTTAATCATGAAGGTCCCCTAAAGTCTGGAAGCATAGAATTTCTGATCTTTAGATTGCTGGGAATGGCAGCTAAACAATTGACAACATCACAATAGTCATGCAGCTGAGTATTTCAAATGCAATTATAAAATGTTGCGTGGAAATAACTACGTTGTAAGCTTTTGGTTAATTTGCACTCTATGTATAATATATATGCACATATACAATATTAATGTAATTTATACTCATTCTAGGTGTTCTGGTTCTGCTTTTTATTTTGGTGCCTAAAAGAATAAAGTGTTTTAACAGCAGTTATTAAGTTCTTTATGGCAGCTTCGGTCACAGCTATTGAGTACCAACCTATTGTACTGAGGTAGTTGGTGGCTGTAAGGTTAGGATGGCAGATGAAGGATTGGATAGACACACAGCTGGACCTAACATACTACCTCAAACCAGTGGTCCAGTTGCAGCTGCTCTTAAACGACATGAGTGTCTTGAAGGATGCAAGCGGCACATCTGGATCAGAGCAAGTCAGTAGTTGCACATCTGTCTGGCAGGAGCACATCAGGGGCAGGTGGAGAATTTGGAGCAATCCCTAGGAACAGAGCCAAGAGCTTCAGACAATCTTTGAGTGGCCAGCTGGGGTTTAAAGGCCCGGGGTCACAGGGGACTGAGGAAGTAGCGTCAGGAATCCAAGCAAAGAGAGCAGACATTTGTTCAGAGAACCAACAGCAAACAAGGTCTTCTTTCTGAACAATTTAGTATCAACTAGGGGGCTTTTATATCCCCCTTATTAGTGCAGCAGGCAGTCGTCCTGTGCATCAACATTTGGTACAATAGTCACTGGCTTGGCTCTCACAAAGCTTATAGTCAAGTGATGAGGGTACATCAAGAGCAAATTTCAGACTAGAAAAGGAAGTGAGAGGGAGAAAATGAAAGGCCACTACTGCTCTATAGCTTTGGCCATATCTGAGGCACAATGCTGCCTGCAGTCCTCAAACACTCCTAGCTGATGCCACTTCAACCCTGTGAGCTCGGGCCCACCCCAGTCCGCCTGCAGGTGCTTAAAGTTGAAGGAGTCAGTTTCTCACTTGGTTCTGCCTTGTCACTCATCCTGCTGTGCTGGTGACCATGTAATTTTACAGGGACGGGGCTCCAGCCTGTACCCTCTGTGGCCGTCTTTCCCCTTTTCCTAGTTATCCAGTAATTGGGCTTCTCTGCCTTGAATGTCTATTCCTTATAGAAAAGATTTCCCTGTCCCTAGAGTCTAGAAACAGGCCACCAGCACCTGCTGCATATTCTTCCTCCTGCTAACCACAAACAAGCCTGAAACCTGGCCATGAAACTGGGTGTGTTTCATCTCAAATTCCTTTCCAGCTCAGGTGGACACTCTCCATCGTTAACTCGGTAGTCATTCTACAAACCCTTCTCTCCTGCTGCTTCTCGCTTGAGATGCATTTCTAGGTCTTGGGATATATTTTTTTCTTGTCTCTCAAATTTTAATCTTTAAAATGATGTTCATGTCAGTCTTTAGCCAGATCTACATATTTCCTCCAGTGTACCCTCTTCTGGCGTACTGTAGACTATCCACCTAGCTCCCTGGGCTCTAGTTCTGGGAGTGATGCTTACCTCAAATCATGAAGGAAATGCAAATGCATGAGTAGGTTTTTGGCTTGTCATGTCAGTCGTGCAATTCCTCAGGGAGGAACATCATCTCTTCCCTTTGGACAGGATGTCTAACATTTATTTATTTTGTTTTATTTCAAGCATCTCCAGGGGCAATACGATTTAGAAAATACTCTGTAACAGCATAGTCTTCTGAAATGAAGAAATTACTGTATTTCCCTTGCCAAATCTGATTCTTGCTTTAATTCTCATGTTTTAGCTTTGCTAGCTTAAAAATGTGTACATGTTAGAAAAATAAGAGGAAAAACCCTAGACATTTTATAAGAAGGGTGAAGGCTCTTTGCTTGTTTCTGTATGATTTTTTTTTTTGTCTTGGACTAAAGTGCTAAACTTCTAAGATTTTACTTTAGGAGGAGATTCATTGGTTTCCTCATCATCCATTTTGATGATTATCACTACCCTAAATAAATACCCAGTACTTGTTTATTGGAGGGAATAGGTTTTCTTAGATGGTATATCTGAATATAAAGGATAATAATCGGGTTCTTGTTTAGAAAGTAATCTTTCTTTTCTTTAACTGCTGGATTTTGAAATCATACTTCGTATTAAGGGGAAATTACTACAGTGTTCAATGAAATATATTTAAAATCAAATCAGAACCTTTAAAATATTGAAAATACATACAATAGTGCTCCTCAAGGACATACTCTATATACAGATATGTATTTAACATTATAAAAGCAACTTTACAAAAGACATGAGTGCTTTGAATAGAGTTGTCAGACTGCTGACGGGTAGGAAGCCATGTCTAGAAGGGCCGAGACAGAGGGAAGTTGAGGAACTTCTGTCATGGCAATATTTCATTGGTGATTTGGATTTATTGACCAAAGATGGGCACAAGGGTCAAAAATGAAAGGTTGTAGAATGACAATTATTCTCTGGAAACAATCTCAGGAATATTCATGTAGACTAGGACCCTCATTTGAAAAAAGTGAGTCCCAGCTGGGGAGGTAAGCTTTATACACGTGATGCTATGTACCACATTCCACTACTATAAATAGTAACATAATAGAACATAAAAGGAATGGTAGTCAGTTCAGCCAAAGCGTTAGTTGAGACCTGCTTTGTGGCCTGCAGTGTGGTAGGAGATAAGGGTACTAAGGGGAATGGCACAAATACCTGCACTGCTATACGGAACAGAATATTTGAAGAAGCAAGCTATCATGGTGATTGAAAGTATGATCTCTGAAGCAGAGCTGCCTGGGTTCAACTTCTGTCTATAGCACTTAACCTCATAGAATTCTCACTTGAGGAACTGTATACAAAGCATTTGGAACAATGCACAACACTTAGTGAACAATAGGGTTCCCTATTATGATCACTGTATGATTTTATTGTAGAAGAGTGGTGCTCCAAGTGGATTTTGTACTGAGCTTATACGAAGCAACATATTGGGGTATATGCTGAAGGAGGAAAATGTTAAAACTTCTATTTTCATTTTTAACCTCAAAATTAAAAATCAAGCTTCATGAATGTTAGCATATAAGTTGAACAGAAAGTATGTTACACGAGTATAAGGGAGGTTCAAAGAAGGTTGCAGGTGTGTCCTTACCCATTTGTTGTGCTTCTAATATATTGAAATATATTGCATTTGATATATGCTTGGGTAAATGAGTTGAGATTTAGTTTTGAAATTTCTTTTGTCTTAAAAATTTTTGTTGATATTTCAAACTGGAAGAAATGCTGCAGTAAAGAGTTTCCTTTACCAATCATTTACATTCTTCCCAATTTGCTGTATCACTTTTATGTATATGATACATGCATTTTTCCTCAATCATTTGAAATAACTTGGAGACATTGTGTCCCATTATCCCTACATATCTCGTTGTGTACTACAAAAGAACAAGGATATTCTCTTAAATGACTGCCTTACAATGTTCAAAATCAGGAAAATTGAGCATTGATATTTGGTTTGGATGCGTACAAGTCACTTACTTTGTGAAATAACCCTCAATTTGTCTTTGTTCCCTCATGATTGGATTCAGGTATGCATTTTGAACAGGGATATCACACAAATGGTAATAGGACTGTCTCAGTACATCATCTAGAGGGCTTGATGTTGGTTTTATTACTGGCGATGTTAAATTTGAGCCCTTGGTTAAGGTGGTATCTGCCTAGTTTCTCCGCACGGGGTAACTGTTTTCCTCTTTGTGATTAAGTAAGTAATTTTGGGGAAAATCACTTTCTGAGCAGCAGAGGTAAAAAGCCGCTTGTTTATTATGGCAAGAATGGCTGATTTAATCCAAAGATGATAAACTAAAGTCACTTATCACTGAATAATTGGGTGACACATTAGAAAACATTGATGGTTTGAAGAGGCAAATATTAAAATATAGATATGGGAGGTTTGCTATATAGTTGAAGGAAAGTACATATTTTTAATAAATTTCAGTGTTTATGATATTTGCTGGATAAGGTTTCAATATTGAAATAGATCAAGGACTGATCTGCAATTCCATAAAGAAAAGATACGCTGGAGAAGACGCTCCCAACAAGTGACTTATTAAATAGTTTTATCAGAAAACCAAGTGTAATCACTGATGGAACAGCAACTTTGAGTGGAATAAACACAACATTTTAAGTTCTAGGTTAGGTTTATAGAGGTCCGCATGTGAAAGTTATTAACTGAACAACTTATAGGTAAAACATTTCAGTTAACAAATTGAAGCTTCAGGTGCATGAAGTTGTAAGATGTCATCAAGTTAATTAATACAGTTGTTTATAATATTATGTAATGAGATGTGTGGTTACCATGAAAACCTTTTGTATCACACAGTGATTCACGGGATACCTCACGGCAAAATACTCAGACTTATCCTATTTTATTTTGTAAAATTTTGTAATGAATATTTTGTAAATAAAGGTATATTTAGGTACAATTTCCCATTTTTCCCATATATGGTGACTTCTGGGACACCCTGTATATACAACTATTATGTATCTATAATAATTAAAAATTAAAAGTTTTTATTTTATGATGTTTCCCCCATAAATCCATAATTAAACATCATATAAGTAAACACAAAAAATTTCTAATACATAATCTTTATTATTTTTTTTTTAGGGTTTCTTGAACACATTTGTCTATGTTTAGAAAAATGTAGAACTTCACATAAATTTTACATCAGTGCTTCCCATCAGCTAGTTGTAAGAACAACGGATTGACATCAGAAGGAAAAAACCTATTAACCGAATAGTTTGTAGATAGCATTTGGGGGTGGGAATATTATGATTTACTGAATGCCTTCCTAGGACACCTATTACACAGTTATCTACAATTGCAATAGTACTATCAATACTCCTAAGGCTTTTGGTGAGACTTTTCCTGTCATTTGCATCTCTCTGAACCTTTCAAAAACCAGGAATGTCTTCCTAGGATCAGGATATCTGGTTATCAAGGTATTTATATGCAATTTCAAGTTGGAATTCTATATTTTTTTCTATAACCTTCTGGTTCCAAACTCAGCATTCTCCAAGTTACTTGTTGTGGAAAATGGATAATAGTCATCTGTAAATTGTTTTTTTTTTTCTTTTTTTTACTATAGCTTTTTAAGATCTTAAACTGAGGCAGTGTTAACTCCCGATGGTCTGCTTTTTGGGTCTAGCCCTGGAGACAAGTGGTAGGTGGCCACCTGAATGTGTCACTTGGATACTTTGGGCCTTACATTCCTCACCTGTCAGTTGGAGGGGTTGGATCAGATAACTTCTAAGATGTTTTTCCCTTGTGAGATGCCGCTGTTTGAGGGAGACCTGTATCCTAAGTTCTTTGAAAACTGCTGCAGCAAAATGGCTTCTGTGTGCCGTGGGAGGTGAAGCCAGATGACCTCTGAGGTCTTGCCGATTTCCAAATTGTGTGATTAAATGGATTCCATAGATTTTCACAGATAATAGCCACTTAAAGACATTGACATCATCCACTTATCCATGTTAGCGAAACTATTCATTTCAAAGCTTATAAATATTTCAGAAAACACGCCGGAATTCCATCTCTCCATCCCTGCTTAGATCATCCTTAGGTAATGGTCCCTTTAAGGTCTCCCTGACCTCTTTGCAAAGAAAGTTATCCGGGGGCGGTGAATACTGTCCTGCAAACTCACAGCTACAGAATCTTTATTCGAATCTTGTGTGGCTTTGTGTCCTTGGACAAATTGACTTAACCGATTGAACTTTCACATCCTCATCTATGTTATGATATATGACATAAAATATGAGGTGTTATTTACCTGCTAAATGGTAGGAAGATATACCTGGACTGGGGGCAGTGAGTAGACTTGGAACACTAGTGCTTTCCCCATGAGGATGATAGTACCCAAAAGACCAGACTTGCTCCCCAGATTGTATGCAAGTTGGTAAAAATGGAGTTACGTTGTAAGTTTCACTGACGTACTGACCCTAGGTAGGCTGGAATATAGGCATTAGTTAGGACCTGGTGTGCTATTTGCAGTCATTATTTTGTTTATCCTTCAACATTAGCCCTCTTTTCCTCCTCAGTTTCCACCAAACAGTGACCACCTTCACTAGAAGGTAAGTGAGATCCTTGAGTATATTTGCATAAATTTATTTTTCTATCACTATTCCATTGCCTACCTCAGTACTGGCAGCACAGAGCTGCATCTCATTTAACTTTAATGATACATGTGTGACAAAAATAAAACAAGCTATCATTTAAAGAGGATTTATTACATGCCAGTTATAGTGCTAAGTATTGTTAATATACTATTCCTCACTCGTTGCCTAAGTGGCTTCTCCAAAGTTCAAAGATGCCAAGTGCGGATTGGACTAGGTAACTAGTAGAACCCTGTCCTCTTAACTACCACAATGTAACTACTGTGCAATTTGGTCCAAGCCAGATGATCTGAATATAGTAATAAATAGCAAAAACTTGTTACCTTGACTTGTATTTCTTCCCCACTAAACTCATATGTCTTCACGATCGGGTTTAATACAGAATCAGGGCTTTCATGGCATATCTGCTGAGCAGCCATGTCAGTCGGAGCCCAGTTGTCATCCCTGGACGGGGTGTAGGTTGTAGTGTACTTGACACAACTCCTTGTACTCACAGCCATGCTTCCTCTCCTGAAGACCATCATTAGGGTATCTGATGGCTGTTGGATGTCTTTTACTTGGGTATCCAACAGATAAAAATATGAAATTATTTATTCTTTGTGCAATGCTTGAACTTCTTTAAGGTCTCTGTTTCAATTGATGAAAGCCCCATCTATCCTATTGCTTTGAAAAAAAAAAATAAGTTGTGCTCCTTGCCTCACCTTCAAGCCCTGACAGCCACTCAACCTCTCTGTCCCAGTGACCTTACCTTCTAAAATACTCTGATATTGGACCCTTGCTCCCCACTCCTTTGCCTACTGTGTTAGTTTGTCTTTATCAGCCACCTAATGGGTCTCTTGCCTGCAGGATCTACTCCATCTTATCTCTTCTCCCTTCTCTGCTTTGGACCACTACACTCCTTGGTTAACACTCAGCATGTCCCTGTCAACCACAGGATCAAGTCCAAACTTCCCCATGTCTCTCACTGCCTCTTGCCACTTTGCTCAAGCCTAATTCTGCACCTACACCTCTGGTCCCTAAACTCCATTCACTTGCCATACCAGCTCTGGCAGGGGATCTACAGTCTGAAACACAGCGGACCCCTGTGCAGTCAAAGATCCATGTATGACTGTTGACCGCCCCCCCCAAACCTAACTAGTAGCATACTGTTGATTGGAAGCCTTACTGATCACATAAATGGTTGACTAACATACATTTTGTATGCTATTAAGTATTATACACTGTATTCTTACAATCAAGTAAGCTAGAGAAAAGAAAATGTTATTAAGAAAATCATATGGAAGAAAATGTATTTACTATTTATTAAGTGGAACATCACAAAGGTGTTCATTTTCGTCTTCATGTTGAGTAGGCTGAGAAGAAAAAGAAATTTGTCTTGTCTCAGGTGAGAGGGGCAACGGAGGGGTATGGAGAGGGGCAGGCACACTCAGTGTAACTTTCATGGAAAAAATCCCCATGTAGTGGACCACATAGTTCAAATCCATGTTGTTCTCCGGACATTTTCACAGTATTTTTCTCAGGTCATTCCTTCTGCCATAAATATCCTTTTAATTATTTCTTTTCCAAATAAATTGATACTCATCTTTCAAGACTCAACTCAAAAGACTCTTTCTGAAAATCTGTCTTTGACCACTTTGATTTATCAATCCTATTTTGTGATCCCATTTTAATTTTTCTATTAATCCACTCCACAAATATTTTAATGCTTAGAATAGATCAAGCACTATGCTAGTCTGGTCAAAGAGTTGGCAGCTAATCAAATAATCCGTAAATGAATATAAAATTGCACCTGCTGTGAGGCAGAGGTTAAAAAAGAGGACGCGGGAGGAACCCCAGGCAGGGAAGGAGGACTTGGTGTGTGTAAAGCCCTGTGGCAGGAGTTGGGTCCCCTCAAGGGGTTGCTCGACGAAGGGAAGGGGGCTTCCTGGCCTGTGGTGAGGCTAGAGGAGTCGGCAGTGGGCAGACGGTGCGGGTGTCTATACCAGGTAAAGAAAGTTGGTACTAGCTGGGCACGGTGGCTCACATTTCTTATCCCAGCAATTTGGGATGCCAAAGTGGGAGGATTGTTTGAGGCTGAGAGTTCAGGACCAGCCTGTGCAACAAAGTGAGACCCCATCTCTTTAAAAAAAAAAAAAAAAAAAAAACTAAATAACCAGGTGTGGTAGTGTATACCTGTAGTTCCAGCTACTTGGGAGGCTGAGGTGGGAGGACCACTTGAGCCCAGGAGTTCTAGGCTGCAGTGAGCTATGATTATGCCACTGCACTCCAGCCTGGGCGACAGAGTGAGACCCCATAACAAAAGAAAAGAAAAGAAAAAAGTTGGTGCTAATCTGAGTAACAATGAAGACCATTTGAAGAGCCTTCAGCAGGGGGATGACACAATCGGGTCTGTGTTGTGGAAAGGACCCTGCAGCTGCTGTCCATAGGGCAAGCTGGAGGGGAGCCAGAGTTCAGGGGCAGGGTAGTTAGAAGCCACTGTAGTCATTTGGGCAGTGATGTGGGTTAAAGAGCTGCTGTTGGGGGTAATGGAAGCTGCTCCACAGAAGTCGACAAGCCCCAAATAGTATAAAGTGGTCACATCAACTACCATGGTGAAGTCTAGATTTGAGGGTGAGGGTTTGATGAACATTAGGTTTCTGGTTTGCCTAAGTAGGTAGATGACGAGAGAGAGAACGCTGGAAGAGGACTTTGTTTTTACTTGTGATTGTGGGCGTATAGGTTTCTTTGTTTTCTTTTTCTTTTTCTTTTTTAAGGTAGTGATGATGTGTAAAGAGGAAGAATCTCATTAGTTTACCTACTGCATTCATTAGAATTATTTATATGTGTATTTCCTCAATTAGCTCATGAGCTCTTTAGGTCCAGGAAGCACTTTTTATTTTTACATGTCACCCTGGAGCTTAGCTTCTAAGTGTGTTTGTTTAGTAGCATGGCTTTCCTTAAATTGAAGAACAAAAAACAAGCAAAAAAAATTTTAAATAAAACTAAGCACAGCAATATAAAAACACTTTCAATATTAATAAGACACGGCTTAAGATTCAACGAAATACATGTAGAGGTATTATTAGTATCATTTTTGTTAATTTGGATTATCAAAACAATCCAACCTTTACCTTATTTTTCAACTATATAATAAAGCTTTTTAAAAATCTATCCAGAATCCCTGTTCTAGAGTGAGAATTAATTACTAGCGTTAGAGTTTGTCCTCTGCATTCAGCATTTGACTTTTAGGTCCTCTGGGTGTGCAGATGTCTAAAGATGGAATTTTTTAGTTCTGTTACTTCTTTGCTTAAGTTCTTATTTCTGGAGATTCTTTGCCCCCCTCTCCCCATAGAGTCTATCTACTATTTCAGTCCTTCTCCGGGAGCTATGAATGAACTGAAGACTGGACTCCTTTCTACCTTCCCTTTCTGAGTTTTCCTTTTCATCCTCCCTGGGGAAGAAAGGAGGAAGGAAGCTATGGTAACAAGATACAGCGTAAACCCCTTTTTCCAATCAGAATGGTTCTTTTACTTGATTCTCTTTCTTTGTGACAATATTATTTTTGCCTCCTCCCATCAGAAATTACTTTTGGTTCCCCCATCCTCTATCTTCTCTTCCTAACATGTTCATCTTCTCATAAGATACTATATTACATGAACAGGATTGGTATTCCATTTTAATCTTCATAATCCATTTGCTAGTGCTTCCTGGCCAGTGAAGGACAGTCGCAGACAGCCCTTCCTCCTGGGCATGTGTGCGTTCAAAGCACCCGTCAGTATTGATGGGGAGAGAGGTTCTTTCAGAAGAATGGGACCGATTTTGAAAATCATTGAGAGTAATCAGTGGGACAGCATGGAGGTTAGAAATGGCTTTTTATGCCTGAAGGATATGAGAAAATCTTCCCAAGAGCTGTCAGATGATGGATAATTTGAAACCCCTTGAAATTATTTATTGGAAACAGCTACTAAAAACTCAGCCACAGTTTTCAGCTTGACAAGATGGGGTTGTTTCATATTTTAAACATTCAAAGGAAACCGCAGGAAAGCTGTCATTAAGAGATCAGTGAATCAAGCCAATGAGTGAGATAATTGTTCACTAAAGAAGAGGAAGTTGAATTTTTAATGTCTCATCAGTGATAGAGGGATGAGAAGGGGATGCATTGTTGGCTCATTCACGAGTGAGTGAAAAGTAGGGCCTGACATAAAAAGGAGAAGAAAAATATTTTTGGAAATCTAGAAAAATTAAAACTATTCCGGATCACTTTTCTGATGGTGGTGCCAGATATAGCTGTGATAATCTCTTGGTGTTTATTTTCCTGTTCCAATCAAAATGAAGAGCTTTTTGGGAGAGATTCCCTTTAAGTGGCTGCCTTGGAGAGGAAACCATGTTGAACACCACTAACTGAAGGAGCTATAGTCTTTTGAGTGGAACTGGAAGCCACTCAAAGTGACAAAACAGTGAAACAAAGCACCAGCAGCAAAAACCACCACAGAGAAGTAATATCAGAAGACTCAGGGGCTGCCGATCCAGTGCTGCTAAACCTTCTAGAAAAACCTTTCATGTTAGTATCTGCTGAGGTTTTTATGGCAGTGGAGTAGCATTAGGGTTTGAGGAGGCCTCTCAAAGTAACAATCCTATTTTCCCCATTTGAGTTCAGAACCAATTTGAGAAGGAGAAGAGAAGTCAGGTGGAAATACAAATTTTAGCTTTAATCCAGGTCAATCTCTTTGTGCCTCACTCAGATGGTAGAAGATTTGCTTGTACTGTAAGTTTCCAAAAGGAAACCTACTCACCTGGTCTGAGAAGTTGGAAAACTACAGGCTTGGCTTCCAGGGGCTGAGCGCTTAATACTAAGCTTACTGAGGCCAGAGTAGACTGAGGTTCCCAAAGGAAGGCAGATTTCATAAAGAAATAGCGGAGGTCTGGCTGAGCTCTGCCCATTTCTGTGCAACAGTCAGCCTAGTCTTGGCATGAAGGGCTCACTGAGAGGCTGGCAGTGCTCTTCTAAGGCAGAAGTATGCATGGGTGGGGGACAGTCTCACCCCCAACACAGTAGTTTGGGCTATAAGGTCATACTACATCATATGTCATTTAGTAAAATTGTATGCTCTCCATTTTTATTCATGAGTTTTAGAGCATCCATCACACAATGCTCAGAAAATCATCGTGGGTTGATTTCATATGTACTTTCAATTAAAGAAACCCTTAAGGGTAAAAACAGTTATCACTGGCCTTTGGTCGTCAGCACCCACATCATAGCTTGGGGTGTATGGTGGCTTCTCAGTAGACACGCAGTTGGGCACAGGTCAGGGTCAGGGGCTCAGACATTGCAGGTGGGCAGCTTCATATTGCCAGTTCTGTCTGTATTTGGACGTTGCTGCCAGGTCAGCAAAGGAGTTATTTAAGTGTCCTTTCTGCTCTTTCTGCCTGAAGTCTCAAATTTACCTGAGTCTCTCAGGTGCTTCTAGTGGAAAAGAGACTGGGTTTGATGGCTCATCATAAGGTTCAAAATTAAAATGTTTGATTGGGGCAGCAACATGCCAGAAACAGTGGTCTTTGGGAGAAACTTACCATAAAGAAAGGGGAAATGTAGATGGTGCCCCAGTTTTAACAGCAGAACTTTGGTTATGGACAGAGAACACTAATGACAGGCTTACCATATAGTTGAGGCCCAAAGTCCAGCTTTGGGGGTGCCTTAAGCAAAATGTCTGTGTATAAATTGTGTAATTCTTGACATGCCAGTACACTGGGTCCCTGGCTGAGCATAGTGATGGTGGAGCCTTCCTCATGCTTTGAAGACTCAGGGGCCCTAACTAAATCAGGAGAGACCAGCAGGGCCAGGGTGGCAGTGAGTGGGTAAGTAGAGGCACATCTCTGCAGGCTGCCAGGGCACCAGCAAATGATCCAGTGAGCAGAAACATAACTCTGGAGTGTACTTTTCCCTTCTTAGAGACAGTGTCATTTGTAATTCTTAACCACTTTAAGAATACAGGATCTGAAGCCAGGCTCCCTGGGTTAATTCCCACCTCTTCCTCTTTCACTTGTTCTCTGGGGCATGGATGTGATCTCTCTTTGCAGTTGTGGCATATGTGAATGATAATGATACTGATTTCATGTAATGTGTTGGGAGAATTAGATGAGTTGTTATATAAAGTACTTAGAACATTTCTTGGCACGTGGGCAGCACTATATGAGTGTTAGTTAGGTATTAGTGTAATTATATCCATATTGGCAGTTATGAGGTCATAATTTAAACTCTTCCCACAAGGTAATGTGTTTCCTGTCACAAGAGGTCCCACCAAATGCATTTCTTTGAGGGAGATTATTGCATTAAATAAGGGCTTATGTTAGATGATCTTGCCTGCGTGTTGTCTTAGTGCCTGCAGCATGTGTTCAGTTATTGCTGCAGAGTGTGAAGGTCCCTGCATCCACCAAGGATGACCCTTGATGCCATTCATCGCTGATTGCTACCCTTACCACGCAAAGGACTAGAAGTCATGGTCTGTCACCTACTTACATTCTAGACGAGAGGTATAAGGATGGGAGAGAGTGCACAGAGGAGAAGGAACACCTTTCTGTCTGTGCTAGCTTCCCCAGATTGCTGGAAGGTTGAGGGTAGGTTACAGATGACAGGAAGCTGGTGGCAGGTTCAGGGTAGCACTTTAAGGGAATATGAGAGATCTGAGTGTCCAGAGGATCAGTGTCCAAAGATTCACCTGTTTCCTAGGTGTGGTGGGGGTGAGGCATCAGACTTGGGGACTCACGGAGAAGACCAAGGATTTAGAGTTGCCAGGGATCCTGTTTGGGTTTTCCCCCATAGCTTGCTGCCTGTGGTCCACTTTGTTCTGCAAAGTTCCCAAGAATTACTGGGCAATCAATCATGAATGACCTCCTTTGAATAGCCGCAGAAGTTGTTACTAGTGCAAGACCTGTTAACAAAGAGGAGTAGTACCAAGAGTTGGTTAGAGGCTCAGTTGAGAAAAGGGGAGCAGGGCTTGTGTAGGTTTGCCCTCTTAAGGCTGTGAAATCTTGTCCCGTAAAGATGGTGGTTTGAGTAAAGTTGTAGCTGTGACTTTTTGGTCTCTGATAGGGAACCATCTACACAGGGAAGGAGAAATTCCTATCCTTTCATCAGATAGTAGCCAAACGGGAGGAGGAAAAAGCCATTTGGAAATGTATCCTAGGAAGGACATTTTTTTTTCCTGCCAAATATCCTATGATTTATCTGCTAATTTTAATCTTTGGTTATGAGACTTCTCACAAGGAAAGAGCACTTCACCTTTAAAAGGAGGTCCCACTCTATGGGTGCCATACTTAGAGGAAAATTTGAATAGCTGATTCCAACCTAATTCTTTGTCAATCATCCCAACTTCCTCAGGGCTCTGAAATCAAGAAACAGTGCTTTAGATTCACTAAGGGAAAAACCAAATGGCCCGTTTTGGAGAGTGTATTAAATTTATACCTTCCTAACCAGAAGGTGCAGTTCATAATGTTTACACATATGTAATTCCTATCTCTTTCTGAGTAGCTGAATCTCAGAGTGGTACAGGTGTTGCTCTTAGGTGAATAATTTTTCCCTTTGCATTTCCCATATAATCAGTTGCCATTTGTGTAGTAAAAAATTTTACCTTACTCAAAGGGAGGTCTAGCTTTTGCCATTGGCTTTCAGAAAGTAATGTCTAAGTCTTTGGAATATCGCTGTTTGCCTGAGGGCCTTGAGTAACACTAGACAGTAAGACAATGTGATTTAGGGTGAGAGCTTTGGGTCTTGTGGTATCAGCTTGATTTTCCAGAGGGACTAGAAATAGTTCTGGCATGTGGGCATTCAACCGTGCCTACGTGATGGAGCCCAGTAAAACTCTGGACATCGAGGCTCAGGTGAGCTTCCCTGATTGGCAGCACTCTGTGCATATTATCACATCAATTCTGGGAAAAGTAGTGCTGCCCATGAGTCCACTGGGAGATGAAAACTGAGAGCTTTGTGCTGGAAGATTTCCTGGACTATGCCCCATACGAGTCTTCCCTTGACTGATATAATCTGTATCCTTTCACTGTAATAAATAACTGCAAGTTTAACAGCTTTCAGTGAGTTCTATGAACACTTCTAGCAAATTTTTGAAGCCCAGCATGGTCTTGGGGACCCTTGAACTTGCTATTTTTGTCAGAAGTGAAGGTGATCCTGTGGATGCCTTCCTCTAGCTATGCACCATTATGTTTTTGGTCAAAGAATGTCTCATTCTTAGAGGATTATCTGCTTCTGCTGGAGTCACCTTATAGTCATTTAGTTAAAAAAATTCGAACTTTGGAGAAGCAGAGCAGGCTCTCCTTAATCTCCGATGCATTCTAAAATATGCCCAAAGGCTATACTCTATCTGGTTCAGTTAAACAAAATCACTTATATTGAAGATCATTTTTTACCAGATGGATTATGGTAAAGTCTCTGCCTTCAAGGAACTTGCAATTTGTCCCAGGATAGAAGGTGAACATCACCAGGAGATGAATAAATTCTAGCCAGTCTGGGGAGTTAGAGAAGAAGAGAGATTACAGCACATTAGAAGGTTCAGCATTAGAAAGTGTAGGAATTATGAAGATTTTATATTTTGAAGTAGAGATTATGTGCTTTCATAAAATCACAGAATATGAAAACCAGAAGGAAATTTAAGAGTCATCCAACCCAGTGGTTTGCAAATGTGTTCTGTAGACATGAGTCAGGTTTTCCCTGAAGGGTTTGTGGCAGGGTAGAGGCTCCCAAGTTCCTGGCTTCATTAGGGGACCTCTGTTTTTTTTTTTTTTTTTTTTTTTTTTTTTTTTTTTGTAGTCTATTTTATATATGACTTCATTTTAATAAAACAGTTAACTGTTCGAAGGCACATATCCAGGTACATAGATCTAACAAACCCTTCATATTACAGACTTTGTCAGTAACATGGCACCAGTGAAGACTTCTGAAACGGGCATGCCATTTTTAAGTCTGTGCCTTTGACGATCTATTAGTAATGCACATAATCGGGTCCTGGGAGGGGGTGGCAGCATATTGGACAATCCCTGCACACTGAAATAAGGGCAGTGAATGAGAGACAGGGATAGATGTGAAAGACATCTTGAAAGTAAGATGAACTTGTTGGACATAGCAGCTAGAGAATGGAAAGCAGAATCAAAAATCACTCAGAGGTGACTGGACACCTCTATTTGTAGACACAGGGAAGGTAAGAATCGTTTCTTCATAAGAGGTGACAAGATTGGTTCTGTACAGGTAGAGAGTAAGGTGTCAAGAACACCAGTGGGCAGATGGAACTGTGGGATCTAAGAATTATATACTTAAGAGTACTCTAGAATCCATTAGGAAGGCCAATATCATTAAAGAAATGAGGAAAAAAAATTCAACCCAGGAGACAGGTGCTTTAAATTACCCTAATAAATGCTTGAAAGAAGTCTTTTAAATGCATTTGAGTTGTATTACACATGAAAGATGACTTACTGACACAGATACTTAAAAATCTCATGTTGTTTTAATAGGAATGCTAATACTTCTGGCTTTTCCTGAACTAGGAGAGATTAATCTTTTTAAAATGTTATTTTGATTCTAATCCCCTGATCAAAACCTTCAGTGGCTGTTTTCAGAGCTGCCCAAATAAGAAAAGCCCCATTTCCTGGATCAGATTTTATTTCAATTATTTCAACTGCAAAGGGTGTAAATCTCAGGAAACCAACACAAAAGATGGGTCAGAAGGGTTCCAGATTCCCCTATTTTGGATCGACTATAACATGAAATAAAACCAAGGTGCCATCCAGCCTGCTCTGGATTCCTTCTGGGGAGTGTAATTCTTTAGTTGTTAGAATGGTACTGAGTCCATTTCCCCACCTCCCCAACTTCCCCTCCTTGCTTCTTCTTCTCACCAGTCAAGAATGTTCATTTGCTCCTTGGAATGAGGGGCTGTGCTAATGACAGATGGTTTCCCCATAGCCCCTGTGTGAATACCAGGTAACTACACCAGAAAGGGTTGGTGGTTTCCCTGAGGCAAAAGGAAACATACTGTAACCCTCTACCCAAGGTGAAAACCTATTCATATCTTTTTTTGGTGGGGGTGAAAATGCTAAATCTCCAAAACATAGTGTGTCAAGAGGAGACCTTTACCTGTGTTATTGATCTTCCCCAAATGCAGATAAGCTAGTACTGTACAAGAAAAGGAATGGTGATCTTGGAGTACCTTGTTTAAGTCCTGTCTGGTCTCACTAATTTCTGCAGTAACTTTAAGATAAATCCCAGACTCTTTAATTTCTTGTGAGAGCCAAATGATGTATTTTAAAATCTTGACCATTGTGTTACCCCATCACAGTCCCATTTTGGCTCCCTAGAAGCTCTAGGACCTTTTCATGGCTTTAGGGCCAAGGAGTCTGAGAAAGGAATGAAGGCATCAACGCTCAGCTTCAGGATGTCAAAACAAGTTCCTTAAACGTGCTACAAAAATAATGGATGTGAGAGCTAAGGTTTTTTTAATTTTCAAGAGCCAGACGTCTGAGCATCTAAAGTCAGACCTCAGTGGTCTCAAAGCATGTTTTATCATTAAGAAATACTCGACAGCCTGCCTGAAACCAATTTTAAATACAAACATAAGGACATACACGTTAAGATTAAGGAGCATTGCAAGGAAATGTGAGAACAGGAGTTATCAGAGGGCCTGGCCTCAGGGAGACATTTCTGGAGCTTAGTTCAGCATTGAAAGCCTTGTGGCAGGAGCTCCTGGACTTTTCTCTCGTGTCTTTTTGTCTTTGTGGTTAGTACAGAGGCTGCACAAAACAAATGGAAAAAATGAGGAAGTCATACTTCGTAATCAATATATACATCAAGCCCTCTCACATAATATCCCATAATACCTCACTTAATTAGAAAGAAAAACTATAACACATGTTCTTTCTGTCATAGTGGATGTGTGGCCACTCAGAATAAAGCCTAGATTTCCAAGCTGGAAACTGGATGTAGTTATGTAAGTAAGTTGTGATCAATAAAAGTAAGTGGAAGTGGTTGTGTTCAACTTCCCTAAAGAGTCTTACAGGAAGGGGACATTGCCACTTCTTCCTTCTTGCTGTATTGCTAAGTGGAGACCATGCTGGTCCGTGTGGTAGGGCACTGAACAGCAAACGGCCTTTTCTCTAATGCTCAGCCCTGGGCTGCCCGCATTTACACAAAGAGAAAAAAGAATCTCTTCTTATTTGTCATTGTTACTTTGGATTTTTCTCACAGTCAAATTTAATCCCAGTGAATAGAACTAGGTATTTGTAAACCTTACATAAGTCATTCTACAGTATAAATTGAGGTCCTTTTTTTTTTTTTTTTTTAGCTCTATCTTTTAGTACTATTATAAAGTAACATTTTAAAAAGAAATAGCAAATATTGCTAAGAAGTACTGGTAAAAGTTGTACCAATTCCTGGTAAATAGCAGACACTAAAAATGTTTGTGGAAGGAATGTGTGGATGGACTATTACGGACAAGTACAGTCAGTCACTTGAAGCCTAGCTTAGAGATGAATTTCCTAAAAAGGAACTTTCAATCCCGAATCACTGAGGTACTGTCACCTCTCCAGGGCACTGGCCTAGTCAAGTTTGTGCATTTCTCCACTTCGTACCTGCAATTTTAGTAGCTTTCATGAAAAACAATAGACTGATGAGCCCAAGTTGGGGTTAAACCCCGACTCTACTACCAAGGGGTCCTTGTTCAATCAGTTATTCTCTTCAAACATGCTTCCTATTCTGGAAAATGAAGTTATTGAGCTAGAAGTTTTCTTAGGCAGTGCTTGTCAAACTTTAATGTGCATGGGAATCGCCTAGAGATCTTATTAAAACGAAAATCCTGATTTAGTAGGTTTGCATAATGGGGCCTGAGATTCTGCATTTCTGACAAACCCCTAGGAGACACAGGTGATGCTGGTCTGCAGACCACACTTCGAGCCTTCTTAGAAACTTACTGCTCAATTTCTAAGTCATGTGATTACAATCTTTTAGAATATTTTTACAGATCTTTTGCCTTAAGCTGCCTGATTTTACTAAATTCCTCTCTCCTGGGATACCACAGTTCCCAGTAGATAGCAGAATATAATCAGAGGCTTTTAGGTCTCTTAAGGGTCAAGATAGGCCCATCCTTTTCATTTTTTGAGATTGTTAGTGTATTTTAAATGAAGAATTGTTAAGGAAGGTATAAGAAATACTGTTGATAAGTTTAAAATATTAACATTTACCACACTGAAACTCTCATCACTTAAAAAAATACAGCACAATAAAGCTATCTACTTATAAGATGTTTCGACTTATATAATTTCATAGTGTACTCTAGGTGGTTTGAGTGTCAATTTAGGGCTATAAAACAAATATCTTTTTCAACTCTGTAAGCATATCTGTGAGATTAATAACTTTACTTGGAAATAGCTTCCAAAGTCCATATTGGAATTGTTTAGGAATCTGAGACCAGCATCATATGCATTTTTCTTTTCTGCTGTTGATGACTCTGCTCGTTCAACTTTGGGATTTCATGTGCAACACTACCGTTCCTTATCTACCTCCACAGCCTTGTACCCCTATGCCTTAGGAATGTTTTTAATGACAAATATTAATAACAATGCCAACGGTCTCATTGTTCTTATAAAGGAACAGATTTCTCTGCCATTCCAGAAATTCCATTTTCTGACAAGGTAGTCTTAGAAGGAAGGCCCTTCCCACCTCAAGTCTATTAGTGGGCACACAACTAAGTTATGGCAAATAGTACTAAAAAAGAAGTTTGCTGGGATGTCCTGAAAAAAGATTTCCCTCCATGGAACTAAAAAAAAAAAAAAAAAAAGAAATGAACATAAGTTTCCCTGATGCTACTCCAGAGTTCCTGATGTTGAAAGCAGCTGTGTGTAGATACAGTGCTTATCACTGTTACAACCTTCCTGTAACTCTCTCTGTGTTCAACAGAGACCCCATCCCATCTTCTGACAACCCTGAGCCCCAGATCCAACACTAGAAAGCACCCAACTATGGTGGAAGTTCTCGTGGTATCATTTATAGACGTCAATACGTAGGCCTTATTGATGAGAAGAAGGATTGATGGAGATGTGAAATTGTCTTTCTTGTAAATGTTGTCCAGGGTCCTCTAAAGAGAAAAAATGAACACTACCAAAATCTAGACTTTCCTTTGTCTAGACTGACATGATTCTTAGAGACCACTTTGGGGCAGGACACCATTGCACAGTATCCAGCACTAGGTCATAAACGAACTAGAGCTGATCCTTATTCTACCATTGACTGAGTTCTATACCTCCAGTAAGTCAGTTTTTCCGTCTGAGATTTCTCATCTTTCCTTATAAACTTAGGAGCTTGGAATGGACACTCGCTAGTTTGCTCCCAACTCCAAGAGTCAGTTGTCTCATCCAGTCTGCTTGGTTCTATGTCATTTAAAGCATCAAATAAAATATAACTTAAAATTTTAAAATATAACTCTCCAGAATTATTGGAATATTTGCTTATTCTTTTATTTATTCATTAGTCCATCTGGCCATATATTCATTTTTTAATTTGTGACAGCCCTCAGGGAAGATGGTTGCTCTTTAGGAAAAGAATTTTGTTGTGATTCTTTAATTATGTAGTGCTATTCCAATCTAGATATCTTTGTACTTGGCTTTCAGAATAATTAAACATTCCATTTCCTCTTAATATCTTATATGAAATACCTGATAATGATAGAATTCTTTGTGTATATAGTATAAAGAGAGTGGGAGAATTATTTGAGAAATGCAGTGAAAATGTAGGAAACCATTGGACAAGGAGTGATAGTCAAATAGAATGGTAATTATAGGTATTTTTGATTGTCTCACCATCACTCTGTACACAAGAGAGAATGTGTTTAAAAAAGATGTGAGCATCTGCATTGTCTGTGTTCACAGACGTTACTGTTCATATTGCTTTGTGTGTGGGGGTTGCGGGGAGAGAGAGAGAGAGACCTTGTGAGCAAGTGACAATTTCCCAGCTCTTCCATTTAGAGATAATGTTGATTTTGGAAACGTCTGTTTAAGATTTTGCCTCTTAGACATAACTCCCTACATAAAGAGAAGTAGTATAAAAATACTCATTCTAATGACTTTTAGCTGTCTATTCTAGGACATACTTAGCAGTTCTTCAACTCAGCTGTCATAATAAAAAAAATTTTCTTTGGGGACAATTATCACCATCATATCAAAACAGATTGCTCTTTGCAACTCGCCCACGTGGATGTTCAGAGATCATAGAACTACAGGACGAGACATACTTTGTGGAGCCATGTTCTGGAATCTGGTGGAGTGATGCTCTGTTCCTTCCAGCCTTGGTGATGGCTAGCCATAGAGTATGATAGCCCTCTAAAAGCTACTTTCTTTGACAGGTGTTGTTTATTGGTGTCCTGGGTGCCAGGATTATGTTTTTACATGTTGTGTGGGAGCTGAGAGACAGATAGTGTGTGGACATTGATTGGTGGGAGCTGTTCTTGGTGTTTGGACAGCCTCAGGATTTAGGGCCTGAACCCTTGGCAAAATGAATAATGGCTTTGCAATACAGTAAAATATGAATTTCTCTGTATGCTTCATGTTTTCTTATGCCTTCCTAATGTGGAAGGTACACGGAGAACTTTGGGCAGGGAAAAGCTAGGGGAAAATAAAAGGGAAAAAGTGCCCAGCAGTAGTAATTCCCATGTCTTTGAAGCCTGTTGAAGGTTGCTGTTTACTTAAACTTCATTTCCTGAAGTCAGTGGTTTTAATTGAACTTATTAAAATGCCCCTAGGACCCAGGGTATGCCATGGTGGAAGAGGTACCTTGTAAATATGGGGTTTCCTATGAGAATGGCTTTCATGCACAGCCTTCTGCCTCTAATGTTTTAATCTCAGTGTAACTGGGGAAGAAGTTCATTTCCTTAACAAAAAGAAAAACTTCCAATGCCTTTTTTGCTGTTGAAGGTGAGAAGATAAAATTATGTGAAAGACCTGATTTCAAACATCAGATATCTATGCTGTCTATGTTTTTGTCTTCCCTTTGTTTAAAACCTAAAGTAAATTACCTGAAGCCCACTGCTCAGCCATTAGAGAGAAAATACTCACATCTTGATATAATTTCTTGTAGCAATTTGAACTTCGTTTTAACAGTACCTTTAAATATTTATTGGCAAAGAGGCACTATTTAACTTCATCCTGTAGGATCTGGAAACTCAACAAGCGATTATTTATGGCCTCCATTTGAGGAGGCTTCAGGATTCTGGCCCTTTAAAACTGAAATTTGGCTGTTTCTGCAGGGGTGTGGTAACATACAGTAGTTGGAAAAGTATTGAGGCATTTTAAAGAAAAAGTTATTGCTTAATGAGTATTATATATATTTAGAAGATCATGATTCATTGGAGGCTTGATCTTTCCCTCACCCTTTTAGTGCCTTCAAAATTTCCCCGTCAGTTCTGATTAAAAATGATGGATCAAACATGAACATTTATCTCTCTGCCCTCTGAGAATCTTACTAAAAATAAAGTATTAAAAAAGGATTGAAACCTTGAAGGATGCAGAGAAGGTGAGAAAAAGACAAAGGCATCAATATACTGGACACAGTAGTTTATGGATATGTGGTAAATAATTTAGCAGACCTTAGAAAGGGTTGTGAGCAAGTAGTAGGAGAAGCTGAGAAGATTTTTATTTGTATGGCAGACCCTATAACATGCAGAAATTGCACCATCAGGTGCATCTGAAAATGAGGGTGGGGTTGAAAACAGGATTGGCTGAAAGCCTGATGAATTTTAGTAGTTTAGATCACAGATCCCACACTTCACTCTTCCCATCTGGGAGATGCCCCTCTCCAATCCCAGATGAAAGGGATGGAGGTTTATTCTCAGGAGAGGACACCTAGACTCTGTTGCGTGTAGAGGTACTATACCAATAAATAGAAGATGATGGTAGATTGTTGATAGGAACCTTGAAATCCCCAAATTTCTCCCTCACTAGGCTCTAGGAATAACTGCAGCTATGTTCATTCTCTTCAAGCAGAGATTGAAATATTCTTTTTGGGGATCTGACTAATACAAGAGAAAATAATGCTGATGACTATTCAGTTTCTGAATAACTCGTTCTTTGATATGAACAGCCAGCCAAAGATAATCAGTCATGTTTCTAGCAAAGCCAGCATCACATATGGCAGACACACACACAACAAGCAAACACACAGAGCAACAACTTCATTAGGATCCTCAAAAAAATAGAAGATACAACATCTAAGATCTGCACACTGGATGCTATTTAAAAGTGGAAGTTGTATCGAGAAATCAGACAAGAGAAAGAAATAAAAGGCATACAAATTGGAAAGGAAGAAGTGAAATGGTCCTTCTTTGCAGATGATATGATCTTACATCTAGAGAAACCTAAAGATGTACCCCCAAAACAACTATTAGAACTGACAAATTCAGTAAAGTTGCAGGATACAAACAACATATAAAAATCATTATCATTTCTATATGCCAACAGCAAAGGATCTGAAAAAGAAACCAAGACAGTAATCCTATTTACAATAGCTACAAATAAAATAAAATACCTAGGAATAAACTTAACCAAAGAAGTGAAAGATCTCTACAATGAAAACTATAAAACATTGATGAAAGAAATTGAAGAGGGCACACAAAAAATGGAAAGATGTTCCATGCTTATGGATTAGAAGAATCAGTATTGTTAAAATGTCCATACTACCCAAAGCAATCTTACAGATTCAATGCAATCTCTATCAAAATACCAATGACATTCTTTACAGAAATACAAAAAATAATCCTAAAATGTTTATGGAACCGTAAAAGATACGGAATAGTGAAAGCCATTCTGAGCAAAAAGAATGAAACTGGAGGGAATCACATTACCTACTTCAAATTATACTACAGTGCTGTAGCAATGAAAACAACATGGTATTGGCATAAGAACAGATACATAGACCAATGAAACAGAATAGAGAATTTAGAGATAAATCCACACATCTATAGTCAACTTATTTTTGACAAAGTTTCCAAGAACATACATTGGGGAAAGGCCAGTCTCTTCAATAAATGGTGCTGGGAAAACTAGATATTCATGTGCAGAACAATGAAACTAGACCCTTATCTCTCACCATATACAAAAAACTAAATCAAAGTGGATTAAAGGCTTAAATCTAAGATCTGAAACTATGAAACTACTAAAAGAAAACATTGAGGAAATGCTCCAGGATATTGTTCTGGGGACTGATTTCTTCAGTAATACCCCTAAAGCACAGGCAACCAAAGCAAAATTGGACAAAGGAGATCACATCAAGCTTAAAAAGCTTCTTCACAGCAAAGGAAACAATCTACAAAGTGAAGAGACAACCTACAAAATAGGAGAAAATACTTACTACTCATCTGATAAGAGATTAATAACTAGAATAGATGAGATGCTCTAACAACTCAATAGGAAAAAAAAATCAAATAATTCAATTAAAAATGAGCAAAGGATCTGAATAGACATTTCTCAAAAGAAGACATAAAAATGTCCAATATGTATATGAAAAAAATGCTCACCATCATTAGTCATCAGAGAAATGCAAATCAAAATTACAATGAGATATCATCTCATCCCGGGTAAAACAGCTGTTATCAAAAAGATAGGCAACACAAATGCTGGTGAGGATGTGGAGAAAGAAAAACCCTTGTACACAGTTGGTGGGAGTGTAAATTAGTGCATCCACTATGGAGAACGGTATGGAGAATCTTCAAAAAATTAAAAATAGAACTTTCTATGTGACCCAGCAATCCCACTGCTGGGTATATATTCAAAGGAAAGGACATCAGTATATTGAAAAGATAACTGCACTCCCATGTTGATTGCAGCACAATAGCCAAAACTTGGAATCAACCGGAGATGAATCAATAAAGAAAATGTGATACATAAACACAATGAAATATTATTCATCTATAAAAAATGAAGTCCTGTCATTTGCAACAACATAGATGAACCCAGAGAACATTATGTTAGTGAAGTAAGCCAAGAGAAAGACAAATCTTGCATGTTCTCACTCAGGTGTGTGAACTAAATACTGAAATAATCTCATGTAGACTACTTGAGTAGAATCAGGCTTACCAGAGGCTGGGAAGGGTCATAGGAATGGGGGTAGATAAAAGTGGGGATGGTGAATAGGTGTAAAAATACAGTTAGATAGTTAGATAGAATGAAAAATACTTGATAGCACAACAGTTACTGTTATCAACAAGAAGTCAGGGTATACTTTAAAATAATGAAAAAAGTGGAATTGGAATGTTCCTAACACAGAGAAATGATGAATGCTTGAGGTGATGCATACCCCAATTACCCTGATTTGATTATCACACATTATATGCTTATATCAAAACAACACATCTACCCTATAAATACATACAACTATCATGTAACCATAATAAGTAAAAATAAAAAAAATTAAAGGTACATTCAGAGAATACAAAAAGGTTTCAAAATTTAAAATAGTGTAGCAGAAATTTTTTAAAAAAATCAGTAGAATAAGAAGAGAGTTGAGAATATCTCTTAGGAAGTAAAACATTAACGATACTAACAAAGACATAGAAAAAGGAGAGAAATGGTAAGAAAAGCATAGGATCATTATATAATAGGTCTACCATCTGACAAATAGAATGTATACAAGGAAAAAAACTGGTGGGAGAAAATGATGATAAAATAAATAATGTAAGAAAACGTCCAGAGCTGAGGAACATGAGTTTCCATAATAAAAGGGCCACCAATTACCCACCAAAATTCTGTGAAAATAGACACAGAACAGTGCACATGATAGTATAATTTCACAACACGGGGACTATGCTAAGATCTTAAAATTTTAAGAGACTAAAAAAACAACTATAAATACAGCAATAGCTTAACAGAAACAATTTTATACAAGGAGTCAAAATGAGAATGGAACTAAACTTTCTCATCGCAAAAATGGAAGCCAGAAGACAAGAGAGAAATCCTTTCAAATGTTGAAGGGACAATGATTTGAACCTGGACTTTTCTATATTTCCAAATCATCAATAAGTGAGAAAGGAGGAAAAAATTGTTTCAAATATACAAGTCCTTTTGAAAAGAACAAAACCATCCACCATTCTCTCTTGATTAGGAAGCTACTAGCATGATCAGTGCCTATGATATACACGGTAATCACAAAATAAATATATACCATGAAATGCAATTTTTAAAAAGCATGCTAAATGAATGAAATTCAACCTTATTAATTCTAAACCAATAAATTTAGGTTTTGTTTCCTCAGCTGCAACCAAAGATTTGATGAGGTAGCTGTTCAGTTAATTGCAAAGGGTGTTTTCTTCCAATCCTAAAATTAGCCCTTTGGGCCTTCAAGAAAGGCCATGTTGGATATGGGAGAGTATCTTTTCACACTCTTCTTAGAGAGACACTAACAACTCTGAGGGCTGAAGATTGTAGGCTGTTCAAAAGCGGTATTGCCAGCCAGCCGACTGACTGACAGCACCCAGTGCTGGTCTATGCCAGAGTGTTTACGGAGCTCACTCTCCAACCTGCTTCTTTTGGGGGCATTATCCATTCTCTGCACCCTGGGCAAACAGTCTTCCTTTGGGCTGTGCGTTCTATGTATCCACTTTTTATGAAAACAGGATGCATCTTTGTGTGCTATTTAAATGAGGTTGCTTAGTAAAGACAACACATAACTGGAAAAGGAAGCTAACCAAGGACAATATCTTACATTTGAATAATCCCTTGGATTTTGTAAAGTACTTTAACAAACTATTTGATCCTTAAAACAGTACTGTGAAGTAGAAAGTCTGCTCTTTTCCAGTTTAGTGACTAAGAAAATTCTAAAGCTGATTGGGAGCTAAAAGAGCTAGGTCCTAGTATTGTGGAATTTTATTTGAGTGCCCTTTATACTTTATTATTTTGAGATTCTAAGGAAGAATTAGAAAGTGTCTTTTAGGCTTAAGTCCCCCTCATCTTTATTTATCTTCACCTTAGGATGAACACTTTCTTTGGGCTGCCCTGGTTGATGTGCTCTTACTTGGTGGCCATTGTCATTTTAGAACAAGTACAAAGCACTGGTAGGGGACATACAGTTGACCCTTGAACAACACAGGTTTGAACTGCACAAGTCCACACATACGTGGATTTTTTTCAATAAAAATTACACTGAGTGTGCCTGCCTCTCCAGCCTCTCCTTCCTCTCCTTCCTCCTAGTCTACCTCTCCTGCCTCTGCCATGCCTGAGACAGCAAGACCAATCCCTCTTCTTCCTCCTCTCCCTCAGCCCACTCAATGTGAAGATGATGAGGGTGAAGACCTTTATGATGATCCACGTCCACTTAATGAATAGTAAATATATTTTCTCTTCTTAGTTATTATTTTCCTAATAATGTTTTCTTTTCTCCAGCTCACTTAATTATAAGAATTCATTACATATAATATATAAATATACAAAATATGTGTTAGTTACTGTTATTGGGAAGGCTTTTGGTGAGCAGGATATTAGTAAAGTTTTTTTTGGGGGGGAGTCAAAAGTTATACATGAATTTTCAACTGTGTGGAGGGTTGGGGTCTCTAGCTTCCACATTGTTCAAGGGTCATCTGTATGTTTTTCTCTCACGTGTCCCTGCTTCCCTACAAATAAGTAAGTTAATTTCTTCTAAACTTTTCACACATTGACTGCCACATAAAAAAATCAGAAACTTTTCCATGGGGCCACAGTGTTTTATTACAATAATAGAATAAAAACTTTGAGTGTAATTTAAAAGTAAACATAAATAGAAAAATGAAATTTATTGACTTTTATTCATTTAATCCATGTTTTTAGAATTAAATTGTCAATATTAATTGTTACGATAACATCAAGTAAGATTTTATATATGCTTCACATGGCCCTAGGGTCAAAACTAAGTGAGTTAAATACAACTCTCATGGCAGTTAGTGTGTTAAACATTCCCTTCCCTTCATCCAACAGAATCTTTCATTGGTATGTGGTCTGGTTCTACCTAGTTTTAAAGAGCTGAGTTCTCAATGTAAGTCACTTTCCCTCTCTGGTAATACGTTAACTATTTTATTTTTAAATCGAAAGTGTTGAACCAAATATTTTTTGAAGTTTTTCCAGCTCTATTCTTCTCTTTTTCCATAGTTTTATTCATGTCCTAGGTTTGATGGGGTTATATTGCTTAGATAAGGGCATCAAAGACACTTTGTGATCTTGCTAGATGGTCATCTAAGAAGGATGATAATAAAGAAGGACTAGTGTGTGGGAGGAGTGAAAATGTTTCATTTTCACAAAATAAGGTATATATTAACAAGCCATCTTTTTTTGAATACTTACTATGTGCCAATCAATGTTCTGGGCATATTACATGAATTATTACTAATCTTCATAACATATTTTTGAAGTTGGTGGTTTGTCTTAATTTCCTTAACTAATTTTTAGAATTAGCAGAACAGTAATACGTATGCATGACAACACGCACACAAGCAAAAACCCAATCAAATGATACAGAGCCTTATCAGAGTGAAAAGTAAAACTGTCCCGACTATGTCTATCCATTTGCAGATCAACTCATAAGAGCTAAGGGTTTCCTTTATGTCCTTTCCAATACAATGAGAGTACATAGCCAGAAGCAGAGTATCTCTCCAGTATCTCTCCTTTTCCCTGCCCGTCCAGCCCCTGGTAACCACCATTCTGCTCTCTGTTAGTCTCTGTTACTATGAGGGTTTTTTTTTTTTTTTTTTTGAGATGAAGAATGTGCACATTTTAATATTTAAAAATGGTGCCAGAGTACAGTAGTCCTGCCTTAACCACAGGGGATATGTTCCAAGACCCCACTAGGTACTTGAAACCATTGATAGTACTGAATCCTATAGACACTATGCATGAATTTCTTTTTTCTTCTTCACAATTTCACAGCAACCTCAGCATACAATTTTTTTTTTTAAATCAAGAATTTTCCCCTTTTAATTTAAAAGGAGGCACTTTATGGCTTCTCTTTGGCATATCTGAATTGTGCCAGCATCACTACTCCTGTGCTTTGGGGCTATTATTAAGTAAAATAAGAGTTACTTGTACTCAAGCACTACAGTTCTGCCACAGTTGATCTGATAAGTGACTAACAGGTAGCTTAGACAAGGTGGATTTGCTGGGAAAGGGATGACTCACATTCCAGACAGGAGGGGGTGAGACAGCGCAAGATTTCATCATGCTGCTCAGCACAACGTGCATTTTAAAATTTAGGACTTCTTTATTTCTGGAATTTTCCATTTAATAGTTTTAAGACTACAATTGCCAGTAGGTAACTAAAATTTCAGGAAGTGAAACTGGGATTTGGGGAGTGGCAATATTGCATTCTCCTAAAAATATTGTATAAGACGAATTTACACTTCCATTCTCCTGAAGGGTTGTACTAATTTACATTTCTACCAGTATGTAAGAAATATTTTCTGATAATCCTATTTCCTTCCATGGTTTATGTCTCACAATCTAGTCAATACTGAGTATCATTCAACCTTTAAATCGACATCAAACTAATAGGTAGAAAATGTGTTTTATTTTAATAATTAAAATTTTTAATGATACAAGCACTTCTCTTATATATATTGGCCAATCACATTTCTTCTTGTGAAATGCCTTCTTGAATAATCTGCCCTGTTTCTTTTGAGTTATTCATCTTTGTCTTGCTGATTTGTGAAAGCCCTTTGCATATTAAAAACCTTAGGCCATTTTTCTATTGTGTGTTACAAATATTTCTCAAATTAGTTACATATTGTTCATGGCATTTTTTTCCAGTATTTTAAACTTTTTGTTTTCCACTATGATGTTGAGTTTATTTTCTTTCCATCTTTACTGAGGTATGATTGACAAAAATCGCATTAATTTAGTGTATACCAGGGGATGTTTTGATAAATGTATACATTGTGAAATGATTACCATAACCAAGCTAATTAATATAATTATACCTTACACAGTTCCTTCTGTCCCCGTGTGTGTGTGTGTGTGTGTGTTGAGAACACATAATGTCTACTTTGTTAGCAAGTTTCATATATATAATACTTTATTATCAACTATAGTCACCATGTTGTATGTTAGGTCTCCATTACTTATTCATCTTATTGCTGGAGGTTTTGTACTCTTTGACCCATGTCTCTCCTTTTCCCCAATGCTGCAGTCCCTGGTAACCATCATTCTACTCTCTATTACTCTCTGTTACAAGGACTTTTTTTTTTTTTTGATCCTACACATATAAGTGATATCATACAGTATTTGTCTTTCTGTGTCTGGCTTATTTCACTTAGCCTAATGTCTTCAAGTTTCATTCATGTTGTGGCAAATGGCAGAATTTCCTTTTTTAAGGCTGAATAATATTCCTGTGTGTGTGTGTGTGTGTGTGTGTGTGTGTGTGTGTGTGTGTGTGTGAATGAGTGTGTGTGTATAAAACCACATTTTCTTTACCCGTTCATCCACCAACCGACACTTAGGTTGTTTCTATATCTTGGCTATTGTGAACACTGCATTGAACATGGGAGTGAAGATATTTCTTCAAGATACTGATTCTGCTTCTTTTGGGTAAATACCCAGAGTGGATTGATGAATCATATGTTAATTCTATTTTTAATTTTTTGAGGAATTTTCATACTGTTTTTCATAATGGTTATACCAATTTACATTCCCACTAAGAGGGTACAAGGATTCCCTTTTTCATGTTCTCACCAACACTTGTTACCTTTGACTCTTTGATAATAGCCATCCTAACAGGTTGTGAAGTGATATGTATAGCCTATTTTGTCTAATATAAGTATAGCTACCTTTGCTTTCTCTTGGTTTCCATTTACATTGCGCTTCACTTTCTATGTGTGTCCTTAAAGGAGAAATGAGTCTCTTGTAGAGAGCACATAGGTGGGTCTCAGGTTTTTAATCCATTCAGCTACTATCCTTTTATTGGATAATTTAGTCCATTTACAGTTAAAGTAATTTTGATTGGTAAGGATTAATTATTTTTATTTTATTGTTTTCTGGTTGTTTTGTAGATACTCTTTTCCTTTTTTCCCCTCTTCTGTCTTTTTCTATGATTTGATGACTTCTGTAGTGGTATGTTTTGATTCTTTTTATCATTTGTGTATCTACATATATGCTTTTAGTTGGTGATTACTATGAGGCTTATGTAAACATTTTTTATGGTCTCTGTTTAAATGACAACATAAGATCTTCCCCTCACCAAAACTATTAAACTTTAATCAAGCTTAATTATAATATTATTACATTTTATATGTTTGCATCTCTGATTTACTTGAAAAACTTTTAGGTATTTTCATGTAAGGAATGACATTTGAATCTAACTGCAGTTCTTCTAGTATCATCTCCTTTTGATAGTTAAACAATTGTCCCAACATCATGCATTTAGAATCTTTTTCTAATTGACTTTAAAATCGCCTCTATAATGTTATAAATTTCTGAGTATATTTCGGATAATTTCTAGACTATTTATTCATAGTCCAATATTCATTGACTTTCTGTTCAATTTATCTTCCCATGTCAGCACTAAATTCTTTTGAATTATTTTGGTTTTAAAAGATTGCTTTTCTTTTTCTTTTTTGGATACAGTTAGTCCAACTCCTTTATACTTCATGATTTTCTGGCTTGTATCACATATTTATTGTATATATTTATTAAATGAATGTGGTTATTGTGCTTTACACTTCTGATGTACTATAGAATTAATATTTTAAATTTCTCTGTATTAGTATTCATATATAAAAATGGTGACAATTTTTTTTAAGATGTGGGGGCTTGATATTTGTCAGGTTTTGGTATCAGTGTCATGCTAGCCTCACAAAAAGAGTTTCTGCCTTTTCTATTTTGTTGATGATGAGACTGGAGCTACAGGAGGTTAAGTACATTGCCCAAGGTTACATATCTCTTAAAGAACAGAGCTGTGATTTTTGCCCACTGAATATGGAAATATTTATCTTGATTGGATAAAGTAGAGAGACTAGAGCATTTGCTCCAGAATAAGACACTAAATATTAATAACATTCCTTAGATAAATACATCATGTATAATTTTATAATTTCTACATGTAATTATAATAAATTTATAAAAGCATATCACGTTTTTCAAATAACATCATGTCCATTATGTCATTGTTTTGTTTTTAGTACCCTTTCTAATACAAGGGAGGAAAATAAAATGCAGAGGTATTTCAGGACCTCGGTCAAAGTCATATTAGCAACCTGGTGGTCAGTCCAGAACTGGGAACCAAGGATGATCTAGGCAAGTCCTCTTTCTGTGATGTTAATATTATAGCCTTCTCCTAAGAGAGTCTTCCCTTAAGAATCATCTATAGTCTTGCCTCATTCAGTGGAATATGACAAGTTTTTCCACAAAAAGAGTCAACATATTTTGGTTGAAACTTCACCCTGTCAGAGAGGCTGCTTGCTACCATTAGAGCTTTTAAGCAAGGATGAGATAATCACAATAATTATCTTCCATTAGCAAAATGATCTGGCACCAGATTCTTCCTCCGGTTCTCGCAGCCTCCCTTCTGAGGCAGAGAGCATCTAAAATGGGCTTCCAGAACATGGCAGTGGAAAATAATCAGAAGTATAAAAATGAGCTGGAGGAGGGTAAATTAATCAAAGAATCAGGAGTGGTTAAAGACCCAAGATCAGGAACATCTGATAATTGCAGTTAATAAAATTTAGTTGTTCTCTTTTCAATAGATCCACCGCAGAGCAGCCTTCCAATTAGTATGCTTGCATCATAGCATCAATAAGGCACAAACATTTTAATGTATCAATTCGGCCTTTATCCATCTAATTCATTCCCCCTTAAGGGCAGTAAATAAGGCTTATAAAATACTAATTGCCTTAATTCAAGGTTTAATGCAAACTCAGAGAATCTCTGTTTCTGTGGGGGAATTCAAAAAGGATCCACAACCTATTGGCTAAGTCTTACATTTCTTTTGCTTAGATACAACTAGAAATTGATATTTAAAGGATATTTCTATTGGCTAGCTTTTAGAAAATCACCACTTCTGTCACCACCACAGTCACAATCAGCATCATCACTATCTTTGTCATTATTTTTTACTCTGCGTGTCTGTGTTTGTGTGTGTTTTGGTAGTGCTGTTTTTGTTCTTTGAAGATCTTGTGAAGGAAGTCATAGCCCATACTTGCTCCAGAACTGTTAGAACAGAAGGAGAAATTGCATTATCTCATTGAAGAAACTGATGTCAGTAAACATAAATGGTACACTCCTTAAAGTAGTCATCTACAGCATTAACACTCTAATGGAGTGCTAGGAAAAGAAGGGGCTGTATGTTTATTAGAGTGATCAAGATTGTATGCTCCATGAATGCTGGGCCATGTCTATTTTGTTTACCACTTAAACCCAGCACAAACTCAGCATCTAGCACCTATTGGGGCTCCCTAATTATTCATTGCAATGGAAATGAAGTTATAGAGTTGAATAGAGGATCTAGCTTTAGTAGTTGAGGTTAAAATACTTGTACCCAAACTTTACTGCACACTGAAATCACCTGGGGATCTTTAAAAAATACTGATGTCTAACTCCCATTCAGTGTAACTTATATTAGGTACAATCTTGTGAAATTAATTTTTAAAATTTCCTCAGGTGATTTCAATGCTCAACTTTTGGGAATCACTGTATTAATATAATCAAAAGAAGTCCAACTTTGCACATAAGGCAGTCCTGGCTTATGAGAATATTATGCAATCAATGAAGTTTGCAAACATTTACTTAGCACCTGTTGTGTATGAGGTATTCTACCTGGCTCTGGGGACTGTGGGCAACATAAGGTATGGCTCTTGGAGCTTTATATTGATTTAGGAGACAAGTGAAACACTAAAAAATGATGCAAGTTAACTAATATATTAATGGAAGATATATTACAGAACATAATTAATTCTGTGTATGAATTACAGTGAGACAACAAATATTAAGGGACTTACAGGAAAAGAGATTTTTCCTTCTGAAGTTGTCAGGGAAAACTTCATGGAGGAAGTGAATTTCAAACTGGGTTGTGAACAAAATTTATGAGAATAAAATATATTCCAGGATAAAAGACAACTCAAAGGCACCCCAAGAAGTGATACGGTCTCAGAAATGATAGAGTTTCAAAACACTGCTAGATAGATAATTCAAGGGTCTCATTCTTTATAGTTTGCTAAGGGTCATTGGAAGGTTTCAAGAGCTTCGTCAGTGTCAACAAGCATCAATATGGTGTCTGTTATAGGATCAAAATACTTAATTGGGAACTATCATTCAGATCCAGGCTGGAAATTCTTAGTTGAGACAGTAAAATACAGGTAAAAAAAAAAAAAAAAAAAAAAAAAAAAAGGTTCAACAGAGTGAAAGAAGACCATTTATAGCAGAGGTAAGAGTGTGAACAAGGAAGGAGTGGCTGGGCTGAGGTCAGGGGCCATGGAAACAGATTTTCTTGGTGGTAAAAGAAATGGGCGTGGGACGGCTTCAACTGGGGTAGCTTAATAACTTAGGCCTTGTCTTGTGCCCTCTGAATTTCCAGATGGTTATTAGCTGTCAGGCAAAATTGAACCCAAGGGTCAATGTGGCTTAATTATTACCTTGGTTAAAGTCTTGATGACTGGCTTTTTATTTTTAATAAGCTTGTCATTCATTATGTTTCTCACTTAAATGTCAACATGATGAGGAAAGGAGAAGCTTGCCTAGGTTTTCTGGCCTGTCATTACTGTCAACCAGATATTACTGGAACCCTGTTTCTTATGCACAGCTTTTGACAATCAATTTTTGGTGAAAGAAGAAAGTGCATTCTGGGAGAGGGAAAAAAGAGCATTTATTCCAGTGGTTTAAAACCCCAGCTTAATAAAGAATAAATTGAAAAGAATTAGAAAAATGGAGGCAGGGCTATCTCTAAGGTCTGTTAATTTAGGCACTTGGCTTCAGGGGACCGTGAGTTTATAAACAGAGGGAAAGGAAGAGGTAGATTGGCTAACTGGTACCAAAAAGGGGATCCATCCTTTATGTATAAAAACCTTCAGTTATTCTCCCTATAAATAAGGGGCTGGAACTGCCTCTCTCTTGTATTTTACTCTTAGGCAGCCCTTTAGAGTTTTTTTCCTTTCATATTTGTGGGTTTCATTAGCATGGTAGAATGGGAATAGAAGGGAAGATGACTGGGCAAGGGATTGATACGGAGTCCTTACTTTCTCCTAGCTCTTAGAGTGAGCTGAGTTGGGATTGGGGTGTTCACAATACAACAGGATTAACAAGCTTTTCCTGTAAAGGGCCATGTATTATAATAAATATTTTAGTCGTTGTAACTCATGTATTATCTCTGTCATGTGGTCTTTGTTTTTTTGTTGGTGTTAGGGTTTTTTATAGCCCTTTAGAAATGTAAAAGCATTTTTAGCTTGTGGCTGTACAAAAATAGGCCATGTGCCTCCATTAGGGGATGTATTCTCTATCAGCAGTCCCCAACCTTTTTGGCACCAGGGACTGGTTTCATGGAAGACAATTTTTCTACGGACTAAGGTGGGAATGGTTTCGGGATAATTCAAGTGCATTGCATTTATTGTGCAGTCAAACCTCTCTGCTAATGATAATCTGTGTTTGCAGCTGCTCCCCAGCACTAGCATCACTGCCTCAGCTCCACTGTAGATCATCAGGCATTAGATTCTCTTAAGGAGCACGCAACCTAGATCCCTCACATGTGCAGTTTACAGTACGGATCGTGCTCCTATGAGAATCTAATGTTGCCAGTAATGTGACAAGAGATGGAGCTTATGAAGTGATGCAAGCAATGGGGAGTGGCTGTAAATACAGATGAAGCTTCACAGGTGTTGCTGCCGCTCACCTCCTACTGTGCAGCCCTGGTCCTAACAGGCCATGGAGCATCCCTTGTGCCCAGCCTCCATACTGGTCCATGGCCCAGGGGTTGGGGACTGCAGCTCTACATTACTTTGATTGGTGTAGAAAAAGGCTCATTTGCAACATTCCACAAGTCTGAGAAAGGAGATAAAGAACAAAAGGTGTCAACAGGTGCAGAACACCTTCCCTAATATACTATGAACTGCTCATTTCCTTTCCTTTACCTATAAAGATAGGAAGAGTTGCTTTGTGAATCTTGTTGTGGGACACACATGTCAGAATTTTCTCTTTGGGCTATTTTTGGTTAACCTTCTATTTTAACTGAAACTGAAGTCAATTCAGTATGGCCTAAAAATAAGAACAGCTAACATTTATTGAGTGATTACATGTCCCAGGCCTTGTTCTAAATGCTGTAAATTTGTTACTAATTTTGTTTACGTGAAACTCCACGAAGTAATTTTATCATTCTCATTTGGCAGATGAACAACCTGAGGCACAAAGAGATAAAATTACTTGCCAAGGTCATGTGTCTATGAAAGGCAGGACTTAGATCTGAATCCATGTAGTCTGGCTCCACATACCACGCTTATGGTCAAATGCCCTCTTGTCACCACATATTGAATGTTGAATTGTAACAACAATTTTCCATATTTATAGAAGTTTTATGTCAGTATAAGTCAGATGATGCTACAGTAACAAATCATTCCCAAATCCCAGTGGCTTAACACAAGAAGGGTTTTTATTTTTACACTCAGCTGTATTTCACATGGTAGGAAATTCTGCTCCACATAATCACTAAGGATTCAGGCTGATGGAGTGTGTCTGCACCTTCCCAGAACATGTAGCCTCCTCAGTCTCTGTAGTGGGTCAGGACAGAGGCTGAAAATCTCTCATGAAATTTTCACTGCATCTGCCCAGAAGTGATGGATGTCACTTCTTACATTTATTATCCACTACTAGTCACTTTTCCCACCTAACTGAACAGGGGCTGGGAAAATGTAGATATGCAGAAATGCTGTTTGATATACATTTGTTTCTCTGCTATAGCATTTCATAACATTCAATGCATTTTCATATACAGTAGCTTGTTTGACCTCTGTTTAATCCTTTCAAGAAGACAAAGCAGACATTCTTAAAGCTATTTTCAAATGAGGAGACTAAAGTTAGAAGAAGTGCTGTGACCTGCCCAAGAAGAATGAATAATGGAAAGAAAAGAGCTTTGCATTTAAAACAAATTTTGGGTTAAAACTAACTTCCATTGCCAACTTGTGGCAAATTTCTTAACCTTTAGGACCTTACTTTACTAACCTCCGTATGGGATGATTTATCCCTACCTTATTGATTTGTTGAAAAGATTAAATAACAGGTCCATAAGGTGTTGTGCATTATGCCTGACCCAGGGAATAGGTTAATTAAATGATAGCTCACTTTGACATTTTTCTCAAGGCTGCATATTTTGTTGGGACAAAACTGGGATGAAGCATTCAGGGCTCTTAGCTCTGAGCTTTTTTTTTTTTTTTTTCATTATCACTTACTGTGTTAGTGGAAAACCATCCAACAGAAGCAGAAGACTGAGTCTACATAAGGCAGAGGTGAGATTTTCATACATGAAACAATGGGGAGATAATATGGTAGTTCCTCATGAAATAAGGCAAAGATGGTCACTGCTATGGCAATTTAGAAAGGAGTCTACGTGGCTTGAGATAATTTAGAATTGTGGAGGCGTTCAGCTGATGACATCTGCTCTGCCATGTGTTCTGCTATTTGTTCTCTAAAGTGATGTTATTCAGGGCCCCACCCCTCATCCTTGGCTGCTCCCATTCTGTTTGCAATCTCAGGATCATTATAACCAAATGCCCAGCATTGATTATTTTCTATATGGTGGTTCCACAAGTCTACCTCTTCTTGCTGATATCCTGGCTTGTATATGTCTACCTGACAGTTCCGCGTGGTTGTCCCTTAGATATATTGAAGTTGCCATTTCCAAATTTGAACTCCTCATCTCCCTTATCTACACCTACTCAATTTTTTCTACTTTTATTCTCAGCCATTAGTACAGTCATCCATCTGGAGATCAAGCTATAACTATTGGGGTCATTTTAGGATTCTTCCTTGCATCTATTTAATGTGTCACCAAATTCTGCAAATTTTGCTTCTTCTTTAATATATTTTCCCCCTGTTTACATGCCCTTTCTATTCGCCTTTTGGCTAAGCCATTCACTAGTTTTAACCTGGGGAATATATTTATTTTCTAACTAGACACCCTGCTTCCGTTCTGGCCACATTCCAATCCATTCTCACAATCTAGCCAGCCAGAAAGAACTTTCTAAAATGTAAATATGATTGTCTCATTCTTTCATTTATAGTCCTTCAGTGGCTCCCCAAAGCTTTTTGGGATAGAAAACAAACAACTTATCTCAGTCATCAGACTTTTTATGGCAGCTCCTTGCTGCCCCAAACCTCCACTCTGGGCTTGCCCACAGCTTCAGTGTTCACCCCAGCCAGATCAAAACACTTGCAGTTCTTTGGACCTAACCAACTACTTTTTGCCTCAGTGCCTTCATACTCAATCATTTTTGTCTCAAATCTTTTTCCCATGTCTCTAGTTCCTATTTGTCTTTTAAGTCACAGTCTAAGAAATAATTAGATTTTTGTTTGTTTTAAGGTCTTCCTCTATTCTCTTAAAACACCCACTTACCACCTGCACTGCAATATTTAGCATATTTATCTTTTCCTACCGTTGACCATAAGATAGGTTCTATTTCCTCATTGAAGTAAAAGAGGCACATTCAGATTTCCTTAGGTACCAAGGGAATGAGGGAGAACAGAAAATACTTCACTGGTGGCGAAGGCAGTCCTCCTGGAGAACTAAAATGTCATTTATCATCATTTAGCTTTCAATAACTCTGAATGTTCAGTAGCTACTCTTGTGAATTAATAATAATTTTCTAGACTGCCTTGCCTGTGACTCAGCAGCAGCACTAACTTTCCTGCTCTTTCTTACTTGCTTCTAAAAATAAACAAAATAAATAAAAACAACAATAACAACAAAAACTCTGATAGCAAGTCTATGTCATGGCTTCTACTTAGTGAAAGCTTCGGTTAGATTGTGGATTCTGATTACTATCTGTTCTTAGTATGTTCCTTCCATATAGTTTCTAATTTTAATGTATATATCTGTGTATTTAAAAGTCCGTTGTATCAGAGGGGGTATTTTTTTTAGTTCATATTCTTTTTTTATGAACTACATTTTTTTATTTAAAAAAATGTAGAGGGTACAAGTGATTTTTGTTACATGATTGCATTGTATCACGCTGAAGTCAGGGCTTCTGATGTGTCCATCATCAGAATAATGTACGTTGTACATGATAAGTAGATTTTTTATCCCTCACCCCCTCACATCCTCCTCCTTTTTAGTTTCAAATATCCATTATACCACTTTATAACCATATATACCCCTTATTTAGCTCCCACTTAGAAGTGAGAATATGTGATATTTTTCCATTCCTGGGATACTTCACTTAGGATAATGTTCTCTAGTTCCATCCAAGTTGCTGCAAAAGACATTATTTCCTTCTTTTTTACGGATAAGTAGTAGTCCATGGTGTGTGTGTGTGTGTGTGTGTGTGTGTACACACACACACCATTTTCTTTGTCCACTGATCAGTTGATGGGCACTTAGGTTTGGATGTTTTGGTCATTTTATCATTCAACTTGAAAAATCTTTTGATTTTTGTCTTAATTTTGTCATTCACCCAAGGACCATTGAGCAGCAGGTTGTTTACTTTCTATGACTTTGTGTAGATTTGAGACTTCATCTTGGAATTGATTCCTGTTCCATGTGTAGAGCACTTTTAAGCATCTCCTGTAGGGCAGGTCTAGTGGTGACAAATTCCCTTACTGTTTTTTTTGGAAAAGACTTTATTTCCCCTTCACTTATGAAACTTACTTTTGTAGGATTCAGAATTCTAGGCTGGCAGTTATTCTGCTTAGGAAGACTAAAGATGGGACCCCAGTGCTTCTGGCTTGTAAGGTCTCTTCTGAGAAGCCTTGATGGGTTTTCCTTGTCAGTAACATTACTTTTGTCTGGCAGCTTGTAGTATATTCTCCTTCATTTTGACTTTGGCCAGACTGATGACTATATGGCTTGGTAATGTCCTGTTTGCTATGCATCTTCCGGGTGTTCAGTGACCATCTTGAATCTTAATATCTAAATCCCTAGTGACACCAGGGAAGCTTTCCTACCTTATTTCTTCATATAGGTTTTTCATGCTTTTTGCTTTCTCCTCTTCTCTCTCAGGGATACCTGTGATTCTTATGTTAGCTCATTTTGCATAGTTCCATATTTCTTGCAGTGATTGTTTATTCTTCTTGATTTTTTTCCTACGTTTTTTTGATGGACTGGGTTAATTTGAAAGCCTTGCCTTCAAGCTCTGAAGTTCTTTCTCCTGCTTGGTCTAGTCTGTTGTTAAAACTTTTGCTATATTTTGAAATTCCCTAAATGACTCTTTCATTTCTTTAAGTTCTGTTATATCTTTTCTTATGTTATCTATCTTTTTAGTGAATATTTCATTCATGTCCTGAATTATTATTTTTTGTTTGTGTTGGTTTTCAACTGTCTCATCAATCAAATTTATCTTATTTGTTGTCCATAGTCTGAATTCCATATGTGATATTTTGACAATTTCCTTTTGGTTGGAGTCTGTTGTTGGCAAACTATTGTGATTGTTCGGGGATTTCAAAACAGCTCATTTTTTCATGTTGCCTGAGTTCTTATGATGGTTCCTTCTCATCTGAAACTTCTTTTAACTCAAGACAGATAAATTTGTGGTGCATACATTTTCCTCTTATAGCAACTGTCTTCCTCAGTGAAGAGAGGGACAAGTCCCTGGATAGAGGATTTGAGTACTACCCTGACAAATTGACCCAGCAGGAGATGGGCAGATGCACTGTGAGCATTTAACATTGTTGTTTTCCTGTGTCTCATGTCTTACTGTTCCGCTGTGGTTGTCATGGGTGGTCTGCATGCTGCAGAGTGAGTGACTGCCCCTCTGAGTTCTGTAAGCTGCTGTGATTGTCGATTGTCCCCTGCAGGGGTGTAAGCACCACCCCACTCACATCCTTGGATGACGGTGATTGTTGGTCCATATTGACTTGAATGCTGCCCCAACCATGATCATGGGTAGCTGCCTTTGTCTGGGTGTGGAGGCTTGTGCTCCACTGCACCTGTGTTAGCAGATGGCAACAACTGTTAGCTTGTGCTACTTTGAGAGCCACCTTGCCCATTCTGTGGGTGGCTACGTTTTTCAGCCCATGGTGGCTTGAGCGTTTGCTCTGCCTAGGTCCCCCAGCTGCAGTGGTGGCACCTGGCTCTTGCCCATACATAGGACACATCAGCCTGCCCAGTCTCTCTGCTCCACCCCAGTCATGCACGTGAAATGGGAAGGCAGTAGCAATGGATCTGACCCCAGGTAAATGCAGTTTTCTGAGTCCAGGGTCTCAAAATGGCACCAGTCACAGTGCCCAGGGTTCACAAGCCAGTGGGTTCTTGCTATGCCCTCTCTCCAGACAAATGCCATTGCACAGCCTCTAGTCAGCTCCATAATTCAGTCTGATGGCTTGCCACAGTGGAGGGATCCTCCTGCAGCTTGGACAGCAATGTCCATAGTAAAGTGTGAGCTCCTGGGATTCTCTCCTCTGTCTCTTCCCCACGTCCAGGTGCCCGCCCTGTGTCAGAAGCGGGTATTTTTAGCTAATTAAGGGTGCTGTGTCCCAAGTGATCAGAAGTATGATAATGTGTGTCCAGTAAACATTAGATGTGTAAATAACACTGAAGAATAGTAGGGCTTAAGGTAGAGGGAAAAGGCATTGCTAATTGGTGAGAAGAGGGGGAAAGTGTAAATCAAATTTCGTGTCTAAGGTCATTATTCAGAAGCATTTCATAGTTACCAATTTTATACAGCCCTGTGCTAATAGGCATCTTCTGAACAGTTTCAGTTAGTTGATAGAGCATTTTGATAGCTTCTGGATGGAAGCTAATATTGTTCTCCCTAATGCCATTAATTTAGAAAACTTGCTGCAATGTCTATGTGGGCTACAATATATACATAATTGTGTTAGATATGCTCTGTAGCTGAGGATTATGATGCTAACAGCAAAAATAATATAACAGATTTCCTTTTTATTATCCAGATCTTCCAATTCTTGGTTGAATAGTTTGAATCCCTTAGTTCTATACACAGCACCAGTCAGAAGAGAGGAAAAGACAGCTGATTGATAGAAGTAGGGTTAGGGAATCTTGCTCCTGAAGAAAAAGGCTGTGTGACCCAGAATCAATAAGGGCTGCCTATTTGGGGATGTCTAGGACCTATTAGGTCTTTTAAATCAGATTGACATAATTGGACAATTCAGGTAATTATCTGAAGCTTTAGATTAAAATAATTTCCCCTTCTCAAAATTCTGGGCATTTTATTTAAAAACCAGACACAATGAACAATGTGGGAGTTGGGAGTGCTGATACCTCATGTAGCCAAAAATCTGCATATAACCTTCACTTCCCCAAAACTTTACTAATAGCCTACTGTTAATTAGAAGCCTTACTGATAACAGTCAATTAACACATATTTTATATGTTACATGTATTCTCACGATGAGCTCAAGAGAAGAAAATGCTATTAAGAAAATCATAAGGAAAAGATATTTACTATTCATTAAGTGGAAGTAGATCATTATAACGGTCTTCCTCCTCATTGTCTTCACGTTGAGTAGGCTGAGGAGGAGGAGGAAGAGGGGTTGGTCTTGCTGTATTGGGGTGGCAGAGGTGAAAGCAAATCCACATGTAAATAGATCCATGTAGTTGATTTAAACCTGTGTTATTCAAGGGTCAACTCTGTGTGTGTGTGTGTGTGTGTGTGTGTGTGTGTGTGTGTATAAAATATATATAATATATATTTCTGGTTGGATACAGCTAACTAATAGGCAAAGGTTGTTGCCCAAAAGATAAAGAATTAACTGAATTTTAACTGGAAACCTTCTGAGCCACTATGTTTTTTGTTCTTTTTTAGGATGTACTCCATAATTATTGTGTACATATCATAAGGGTACCTGGACCCTATGGGTGTGAGATAGGGATTCTTTTCATCTCTCTGAAACCCTGGCCTCATTGAGGTATTTTGTTGTGGGAGGAACTTGGAATGGTTGTGTTGATGGCAGCTCTTCTCAGAAACACCATTCCCTGAGTTCCACTGGAGATAGCTCTACAGATTGTAGGTAGAGCAGAGGGGACCTTGGCTTCCTTTTTATAGACAGGAACTACATGCAGTGGGAAAAACAGAGCATCAGGCAGATTTATCACTGTTTAGCCGTGTGATATTATAAAGTCAATCAATCTGGGCATTTTTCCCCTTGGCTGTTTAAAAAAAAATACCTAGATTAGGTGGTCTGCAAAGGAAACTTTCATCTTCAACTGCTAATATCTAATTTAAGTCAGCATGGCGGTTCATTCTATCCCAGCACATACCTACACCAACATCTATCTGTTTTTTTTACATTCACTTTCATGGGATTGTCACTTTTGTAATGGAACATGAGTTGAGTTTTGATCGGAAAGAAGGAAAGATAGAAGTGTAGGGATTCCTCCCTCCCTCCACAAGACCAGGTCCCTCTAGTGGGCTTTGAAGAATGAATTACAGTAATAAGAATGAGGCTGTTGCTATTTGTTATAGGCTGAATTGTGACCCCTTTCCCCAAATTCATGTGTTGAAGTCCCAGAACGTGACCATATTTGAAGATAAATCCTTTAAAGAGGTGATCCAGTTAAAATGAGGTCATTGAGGTGGGCCCTTAATTTAATATGATCGGTGTTCATAAAAAAAGAAAGAGATACCAGCGGGTCATGCACACAGGGAAAAGACCACATGAAGACAGAGAGGGAAGCCATCTGCAACCCAAGAAGAGAGTCCTCAGAAGAAACCAAACCTGCTAACACCTTGATCTTGGACTTCCAGCCTCTAGAACTGTGAAAAAATAAATTTCTGTTGTTTAAGCTACTCCAGTCTGTGCTATTCTCTTGGGATAGCCCTAGCAGACTAACATGCTATTGGTTCAAGAGAGCCGTTGTGATGCTCTTGGCTCAGCAGAGCAGCTGCAGGGTACAGGGTGGGGGAGGCAGCACTAATCCCTGACTCCCATAGCACCTGGGGCCTTCTAGAGACAGAATTGCTTACCTGGGCATGGACATTCTTATTATCATGACCATGGGCCATAGCTTATCACCTCACCTCAAGGAGCTTAGCAGGAAGCAGCCAGCACAGACAAGTGGGAGCCACAGACAGAGTGGGAGAATGAGGCAAGAGACTGGTAAAGAGATACATATTATGCGGAGACTCCAGAAATATCTGGCAGCCCTTTATAGGGAGTGATGTTCTGCTCCCAATAGGGTGTTAGCTCTTAAGCCAATAGGCATTTGGGTTATGTAAGTATTACAAAAAACTAATTCTTTAATATATTTCTTTAATACATTTCCTGATCATATAAGCCCATATTTGGAAAAGCTTACATAATCGCTTAGAAGGTGTCATCCCTTCTTTTGGTTACTAAGGTTTTCCCCCAAGTCCAAATGTAACAATATTTCTAAATGATTGATCATCAAACTATCATAATCTGTTCACATAGCATAATTGTTCTGCACTTATACCAAATCTCATATGCTCTAATGATTGGATCTTTTCACCCCCTTTAATTTATAAGCAAAATTGATTCTTTGGATCAATATTCCCAGGGGCACAGGATCTGGGCTGCTGGTAGAGTCTGAGTGGTCCTGCCTGAATGTTAATTTTTGCTTCTGATGTTTTCTGGAGCAGAGATGCTGTTCTCATTTTTGGAGCCAAACTCTAGCTACATGTCAAAATCTATAGCAAAACACCAGAGCTATTTTTCTCCAGACCCCAAATACAAGGAGATTAATCACACATGTCTCCTTTACTACCTTTCAAGAGGCGTTTTAATTTTAAACAGCTGCTCGTTCACTTACCTTTTGAAGGCCATAGAGTATGTCAAAGGATGATGGAAAGGTTTGAAAAAGTCTGTGGAAATGCTTTATGCTTAGAAATGTCTATACTCCTATTAATTCTCTTAGGTTATCAATAGTAAAGCAAATTGGAAAATACAGTCATTACTGAGAGCAGCAGTTTTCAAAGAGTGGTCTCCAGAGCAGTAGAAGCAGCAGCAGTACCTGAGAACTTTTTAGAAATTTAAGTTAACCCCAGACCTACTGAGTTTGAAACTCTGGGGGACCAAGCAATCTGTGTTTTAAGAAGCCCCCTAGATGATTCTCATTTAGTTTGAGAACCACTGCTCTTGACAACTCAGCTGCAAGGCTATGGTAACTGAAACAGCATGGTACTGGCACAAGAATAGAGACATAGACCTTAGGAACAGGACTGAGAATCCAGAGATGAGATCATCCACATATGGTAATCTAATCTTTGACAAAGCAGACAAAAATACACACTGGGGTAAAGAATCTCTTTTCAATAAATGGTGCTGGGAAAACCGGATAGCTACTTGCAGAAGATTGAAACTGGATCCCCACCTCTCATCTCTCACAAAAATCAATTCAAGATGGGTAACAGACTTAAATCTAAGGCATGAAACCTTAAGCATTCTAGAAGATGATGTTGGGAAGACCCTTTCAGACATTGGCCTAGGCAAAGAATTTTTGAAGAAGACCCCCAAAGCAATCACAGCAGCAACAAAAATAGATAAGTGAGATCTGATCAAATTAAAAAGCTTTTGCACAGCCAAGGAAACTATCATTAGAATGAATAGATAGCCTACAAAATGGGAGAAAATACTTGCTCTCTACACATCCAATAAAGAGCTGATGAAAAGAATCTATCTAGACCTTAAAAAAATCAACAAGAAAACATCAAACGACCTCATCAATAAATCGGCAAAGGAAATATTTTCTTGAAATTTATGAGAAATCGTTTCCATGGTCATTTCTTCCCCTTTCCTAATCCTTACCCACACACAAAAGATTCAGATCATCATATCCTGCCTCCTCCTTATAAGATTTCTCCAAAAAACTGAGCTTCTTTCAAATGAACTTAGAATATTTACTCATACTACTACAGTTCTTCAACTACCTCCATCAATTCTAATTATCAAAAGAATTCAGAATGTATACCACTTAAGTTCAGCAATTAAATACTTTCTGTGTGTGTGAGGTTTTTTTCTCTAATTTTGTTTGATGTCCACAACCCCTACCAATAGGGTTGACCACATAAAGACTTCCCATGACAATGATAGTGCAGTAAGCTCACTTTATGTTGTTAATAGATTATTGGGAACTTTAAGCAAAGCAATGTACATCAAGCAGATCTTTGAATAACATGATTTCATTCAACATTGTTTTGTTATACCATTGATGAGGAAAATTGGCTTTGTTATATCTTTTTGCTTAACGTCACAGTTTCCAAGGGTAAAGTTTTTATGTGAATTAAAGGCTAACATTTAAAAACTAAATATGTAATAAGCATTATGAAAGAAAAATCAAGAAGTCTATTATTGTACAATGTGAAGTTCAGGGAAACTTTCCTATCAAGACTGAAAACTCAGAAACTAAAACCTAAAGATGGTGAAAAATGCTTGAAAAATTAAAAGTAAAAAAGTATGCATCCAGAAAAAGATACCATAAAGTCAATATCATATATCTGGTAGGGAAATATAACATAGATGTAAGAGAGGGGGACAGTTTCTTTAATATATAAAAAACTCTTACAAATTTCGAAGAAAAAAGATAATTCAGGAAGAAATATATAGGCAAAGAATATAAATGGACAGTTTATGTGCAAAAATTAATGTGACCAATAAACATGTAAAAATATGGTTATATTGATGAAGGTTTAGGTAAATGCCAAATAACGTAACAATGAATTATTTTATATCGGACTGAGAAAAACTAAAAAGTGCTGTAGCACCTACTGTTGGTAGGGATGTTAGCCTTTAATTCACATAAAAACCTTACCCTGGTGGCTCCTTTTTTGTTTTCTTCTGGATGGCTGACTAGCTGTGGCAGATTCAGTTATGAAATAGCAGACCCTTTTTTCACTAACTTCATACTGATGATTTTGACACATACTTAACATATTGTGATCTAATTCTGGATTCTCTGTTCTTTTCAAGTATCTGTTTAATTTTTTATCGGAAAGGCAAGTTCCCCTTCATGTTTTTTCTCTTACCCTTCATAGCTTTCTTGTCTCCTCTCAGGCATTTGTTCTTTCACACTATTGTTTTTCTAATTGGAATTGAGTGAACTATCTACTAAATTTAGGAAGGTTTTCTCAACTTGGGCACTACTGATGGATGTTTTGGGCCACATAGTTTTTTGTTGTAGGGGCATTTCTTATGCATTATAGGATGTTTAGCAGCATCCCTGGCCTGGCCTCTATCCACTAAGTGCTGGGAGCATTCCTCAGGTATGTGCTCCCAGTTGGACAACCAAAAGACATTGCCAGATATCCTCTGCTCAGGGAGATCCACCCTCACCCCTGGTTGAGATCTGCTGTATTATAACTTTTAGAACCTCAGCCGCTCCACTCTAGGCCTGAGGGTTGTACATGTAAGTTGTTCTGGATATTGGCTGGGGACAACTTCATCTGGGTCAAATGTACCTAGGGTGACCAACCGTCTGCCGTGTCCTGACTGCATGGATTCCTGTGATGTGAGATTTCCAGTTCTAAAACCAGGAAACTCTTGGAGAAACCGAAATGAGTTGGTTGCCCTGGATGTATCTCATAAATTTTGCTGTTACACCTAGAGACTTGACCAAAGAGAACAGTAAAGTTCACTCAGCTGCCAGTTCAGTTCTCATTTTTCTCTCTCAGCTTCCTCAAGCAACACTGCCTCATCTAAGTACATTCTAAACTCAGAATTATGAAGTTATATTAAAAATCCTTAGATGTATCTAAGAATCACACTAACATGCCCTTAGACAGCTATAAAGCCTATCCTGTACCCTTTAGATGTAATCACATCTATATATTAAAATATTCTTTATCATTGTTTCTTCTACTCTTAATCTGTCTTCAATCTCAAAATGCTTTTCTGGATCATTTATTGTTATATTAGTCTTGCCCCCGCCCCAAGTATTTTTTTTTTCGGATGGAATAATTGGTGGATAAAATATTTTAAGTTTTTGTTTATCTTTGAAAAACTTTATTTTATCCTGATAGGTGAATGGTAACTTAGCTAGATAGAGAATTCCTGAGTTTTAGTTCTTTTTGTCTCGTGATTCTCTCTTTTCTCACATGATCTTTAAGCTTCGAGGGCTGTGGTCCCCAACCCCTGGGCTGCAGACTGGTACCGGTCTGGGGTCTATTAGGAACTGGGCCGCACCACCACCAGAGCTCTGCTGCCCCCATACCCTGGTGCGTGGAAAAATTGTCTTCCATGAAACTGGTCCCTGGTGCCAAAAATGTTGGGGACTGCTGTTCCAGGGTTGCATACTAGTAGAAAGATGCCAGTTTGATTCCTTTTGATTTGTGCTTATGCTTTTTTTTTGGTCTTTGTTTTATTTTTTTAAAACAATGAGCATATATTACTCTTCCATGTCTATTATTTCCTTTTTGCTACTACAAAGACTTAATGTTGTCATGGTGGAGAGACAGAGAATTGGGGGATGAAAAGAACTGCCTCCCACCTTCTTTAGCCTAAGGTTAAATATGCATTTTCTACAAATATTTTTGTCTGGTTTTAAGGAATTATTTATTGGAAAAAAAACCCACCCATTTGGCATTTTTCTAGGGGCTCTCAGAATCCATTCTGCATCTCAGCTGTTGCAGCCTCTCCCCAGAGGAGGCAGGCATGGGGCAGGGGGAAGGTGGGGCCAGTGGAGGTCTGGGATGTCTTCCTGTCACCCAGCTCTGATTCTGACAGTTTGAAGAACATGTGGAGCTCTGCTTGTGGTCCCCAGCCTCTCTAGGGCCGGGATACCATCTGGATGGTATCTTCATGCGAATGTGACATGTAGAAGCATCATTCAGGAAATTCATTCTGGGTCTAGCATCTGAGCTTCTTTGGTGTATGTTCACTAAATGCAGAAGGGATTTCTCCTCTCTCAGAGCTTTTCTTCCTCTTCATCAAAGCAATTTTAAAAATCATGTTTTATAATAACCCCTTCAGAGGAAACTAGAGAGAGGGAAAGAAGTCAGGCAAAAAACCCTTTAAAACCCCTGTGACCTCATTGCTAGAAATGGAGGGGAAACAAGTCAATTATGACACTTGCTGAATATTAGGATCCATCGAGAATGCATGGAGGGCTTTTATTTAATGCTCTGGGGTCCCCTATTTTCAGATGAGTGGCTTTGAAGACGGGCTCATCCCGTACTTTCCTGTTCCTATGCTACCTTTGCCATGAAGCTTCTTAGCAGGAAATGGTTTCTCCCTGCTCTGAATCCTAAGAAAAGATTAGATCACCCATGACACTCAAACTGTCTTGAGTATTGAGTTATTTTTGTTCGCATCTTCTTTTTTGTTCTAGGAGGTCATTGTTACAGGCAGAGGCTGTCTTATCCGTGTTTGTATTCTCCACAGCCTTTATTCCAGGCTCTGAAGCACAATAGGTGTTCAATACTGACAAAGAGATAGATGGTGACTAAAACAGACTTGAGTCTGCCTATTTGATTTTTATGTTTTTGGGGGGGTGGGGAGAGCAACTCTCTTCATCTGTTTGTAAATGTTAGCTGTAAGTCTATGTTCCATTCCATTGCTATGTGCCTTCAAGTCATCTATAGTTTTTCTTTTGCTAATTTAGTTTGGTCCTTATTTAAATCCAGATCAGAAAGATCTTGCATTAAATAAGCCTCCAGGGTGTCAATAAACATCAGGTAGCTATAAAGTATCTTCTAGTCATTAATTTGCTTTCTGAAAGTCTTCCAATTTCTTCCTCCTCTCTCCTTCTCTTACCCTTCCTACCCCTGCCTCTTCTAAGTCACACCTTCTTATCCACCCTTGTATACAAATACACACTCTGTTGTTTTGTTTGTGGACAGATATTGACATTGTGTTTCATTTCTGTTGTGAGTTTCCCTAGGTTTTATATTTGTGAACATAATGGATATTCTTCCACTGGTAAGAAAAACATCTTAATAGGATATGGATTTTAACGTGGGCACAGAGACTAGGAGAGAATTGGGATTTTATATGATTCCACTATATCACAGGGCTTTGAATATACATCTGTGAGATACTACAGAAAACATTGACTAGAGTATTAGTCTTTAGCCTCTTCTTATTTTCAAAGTATTTCCAAAAATCCTTTATTCTGATCTACATTTAAAAGCAAATAAAAAACATTTACAAGTTCTAATAATTTCCACTGAGATTATTCCCTTACCTACAGGACTTAAGTTTCTGATCTTACATTGAGATGGAGTCTACATAGTGATGGGTTTTCTTCATCAACAACTCTCAGGAAATGGCAATGAAATGCACAGGGAGTTGGGAGCATTATGGATCTGTGAACAACAATACTTCAATTACTAGATGTGTTTGTATTTCCTGTTGGTTAGTGCAACTCTCTTGATTGCCAGAGAAACCATCTCCAACTAGCTAAGATACAGAAAGGATCCTACTGGATTTTCTGTACCTAATCATATTGTCAGAAGAGCAAATGTATAGTCGTGCCTCTGTGCGACTGGATATGGGTCTCCCTTCTCTCTATGTGTTGGCTTCATTGATACAGACTGCCTTCATCTACAGAGCTGGAGATGTGGCCACCAGCAGGTCTAATGGCTGTGCATTTCCCATGTTAGTCTCCACAGAGAGATTGAATGTCAATTTCTTGGGCCGTGGTCTGATGGTTGGGGACTACAATTTTAGACCATTCTTTCCTTCTCCAACAATAATCTTCTGAGTGTGACCTAGACACAGAATAATCTTCAGTCTAACATTTTGAAATTTGATTGCTAATGTGGGGATTTTCCTATGTGCCTACAAGTTGTGATAGAGAACTCCTCTAAAACTGATATTTGATTTGGAAATTCTTTTCGTTAATTTTCTAGATTTTTTTTTTTTTGAACTGTGATAACCTAGGGAACATTTAGGTCATTTTTCCTTCAATTCTCACCTTTCCTATGTCAAACCATCACAGGGATTTTTAAATATTTGCTTTATGGTAACTTAAACAAAACTTGCATTTTTCTTATCACCAAGTTTCAAGGGCCTTGCTATGTATCTGGGGTGCAAATGCCATTTCATTAATGTTGTTATTATTCCAAACAGTGGCAGCTGACTTGCAGTTGAACAATAATTTAGGGAAAGATGAGAATGTGATTAATATAAAAATTTATTATGATGTATCTTTTGTTTTCCCTATTCATCCTATTCAAATGATACTATGATATTTTAAAAATTAGTAGGTCTATATAACACAGTTGGAGAATACACATGTTCCCCTATTTGTGTCTATAAAGAAATTATAACATGTACAAGGTCTGTTCAGAAAGTATCCAGCCATTGTTAATATAACGAGAACAGTTTGCACTACATCCATGTAAACTGGCAGCCAAGAAGTGTGGACTGGTATGTGCATGCATGAACAATGACAATGTGACTGCACTAGACAATGGTGTACTAGACGCTGTTCAGTGAGCATGTGTACTGTGTGGCGGTCACATTCAAATGACCAAGCAAGTAGAGCTATGAATCTGCATCAAATTTTGCATTAAGCTTCAAGATTCCTCCACAGAAACTATTGGGATGATTCAGAAGGCTTTTGGGGACGACCCAATGAGTGCAGTGCAAATAAAAGTGTGGCACAACCTCTTCAAAGATGGTTGAGAATCTGTTGAAAGTGATCCACGTTTTGAAGGCCTGCAACAAGCAGAATACCTGAGCATGTTGAACGTGTAGCGGGTAGGTTAAGATAAGCTGGAAAGGGACTGTGTGAGGTCCCAAGGTGCCTACTTTGAAAGGGACTATTTTTCATATTACAAGGCTGGATACTTTCCAGACAGACCTCAGATATAGTTTATATAGGTAATGTGTAACATATGTATTAATATATATATCTAACATGTACATGTATATAAATTTGACTTAAGTCAATAAAATCTACTTTAGAGGAAGAATATAGTTGAGGATATTGAGGTCATTGTTTATTTCAGTTGTGCTTAGAACTAGATAATTCATTATAAACATTTAAGGAAAGTTTCATAACAGATTTAGGCTCCTCTAAAATGAAGCTCTCCGTAAAGTATGAGAGAATAAGAGAGCAAACAAGAGAGAATGTCTTTTCTTCAAACTCCCTGTCTGAGTCTCTGAATTACTACTTGAGACTCAACCTCAAATCCTCGTTTAGAATGCTGTATGCCTTAAATATATTTTTTTTTCTGTTCTAAGAATATAAACATTAGGTTATCAAGAATTCATTTTTGGTTTTGGGTTAATATTCATCTAAGTATTTTGGCAGGGAGAGAATATTTTGACAACACAAATGCCTTTCTGAATTTTTCACAGCACCATTCTGAACCTTTTATAATCAAGAAAGGAGAAAAATAATTTCTCATTTCCATTAAATATTCAGTGGGCAAATAATAATATGAAAGAAAATTGAAATTCCCTCTATGGCACACTCAATAAATGGCAGTTTAGATTATATTAGAAATATTATAATTCTCTACAGGTCAGTTAACTGAGTTAAAAATGGAAATCTAAACTGAAGCTAGAACATTGTGTTAAGTGTAACAGTGTGCGCCCCCATCCCTGGGCACTGTGGGATGGCGGCCACGCTGAGCCCTGTGGAGGACTCCAGTGGGAACCTGGACTCTGACACACAGAGCTGAGTGACCATATTGGACATTCTCTGTGAGTCAGTTTTTTCATGTGAATCCCTCATGTTGGCCCTCAACCCACTAAAGGCTCTGAGGAGACATTTGAAAGCCCAGGTCTAAATTGAACGGGCTCCAGACCAACATGGCTTCCCTCAGGGGTGGTAGACTTCGTTCGCTGAGGGGAAGCCCACGCAGGGTGCTGGCACCTCAGGCCCTCCATGGTCCTTCCCGGGCTCCCCTGCTCTGTGCCCTTGTAGAGGCTGGAACACTGTCTCCCAAGGGGCTGAGATGATTCTCAATTGTTTTCTTTTGTGTCTTTATCCAAGTAAGACATCCTTTAGGGCTCTTCAGTATTTCAAAGAGGTATTTGTTCTGTTTATTTTCTTGTGAGTTGTCTGCTAGTAAGTGCTGGTGAGTGCTAGTAAGTGTAGGAGGGGAGTGATTCCAGAGGAGTGCTAATTGCTTTGCCTCAGGCTTGTCTTTCTCCTGCTGCCCTGGTGGGTGGGGCCTTGTGATTGAGTTCTCTAACCAGTAGTGTCTCCTCCATCCCATCACCTGGGGCTATATACTGTAGCAGGGCCTAAGGGTTCTTTGCCCTTTTGACTTGTACCTAAATAGACCTGAAGCAGAACACCACTATCAAAGATACATGCTCTGGCGTCACTGAAGTTAACTGAGTGGGGAAAGGATGTTTTCTTTCATACCCTTCTGCACATCCCCTCCCTGAGGAACTTTGCTCCCATCCTTAAAAATTTATTGGTGGTCCAAGGATGATCCTTCCCCTTTTACAGTCCCATTTAAGCCCCTCCTACCTATAAAAGTATTCAGACTTTCTTTCTGTGTGTTCCTCAGGGCCTCTCCAAATGTGATACTTAATCCAGAGGTTGGCAGACTATGACCTGCAGGCCTAAAGTTTTACTGGAATACAGCCAAATCCATTCCTTTGCCCTATGTCTATGGCTGCTTTTGTTCTACAAATGCAGAGTGGAGTAGTTGCAACAGAGACTGTAGATCCCACAGATCCAAAAACATTTACTCTGGCTCTTCAGAAAAAGTTTCCTGATCTCTGAGCAAATCTAAAAGAAAAAAAAAAATCTGAGATAAAATGACAGTGGTGATTATGTCTATTGGAGCCATTCCTCACATCAGAGATAACACATTTTTACCTTAGTAAGACTGTTATTGTTTAAATCCAAAGTAACTTCAGCCAAAGAGTATAAACAATGGAAGAAATGTGTTGGGGGGTGGTGCCATGCACGACACCTGCAATGGCTGGTAGGTAGTTGCCTGCTGCCTTGATACAGTCTTGAGATGATACATGTCAGGGGTTCTCAAAGTATGGTCCCCAGCCAGCATCAGCATCTCTGGGAGCTAGCTAAAAATGCAAGTTCTCAGGGTCATTCCTGGAGATACTGAATCAGAATCTCTGAGAGTGAGACCAACAATCCATGCTACAGAAAACCCTCCAGGTGACTGTGAAGGCTGCAAACATTTGAGAATGAGGGTTATATGTAAAAGGGCTTTGTAGACTTTGTGGAGTTAGACAAATACAAGGTTGCACATTCTGTTACATGTTGAATGAGCTTTGAGGATATAGAAGAAGAAAGAGAAAGGAGTCATTGGGCTAGAATTTAAGTTACTGGGCAAAATAAAAAGGGATGTCCAACATGCTACAGTGGAGAACATGCAGAACTAAGTTCCTGGGCTCTAGATAGCATCTAGAAGAGGGGGGAGGGGAAGGTGATGCTAACCACAGTGGCTCCAGCAAAGAAGGTTCTGGCACCTAAGCTGTCTTCAGTGATCTTTTAGACTTTCTTGAGATTGTGATAGAACAGCTGAGGCCTTTGACCAGTGGGCTCAACTGTAGTTATTATGATGATGGTAACTCCCATTTTATGAAGATACGAAAAACCCAGCCAGTAAGTGACAGATCTAGGATGTGACCTCAGGCCTTTCACCAGAGCTTGTACTTTTTCAGCTACAACACATGCTTTCCCAGGATGGAAGCAATGGAAGGTTCCGCAAGACCTTACCAGCAGCACATGTTAAAACTGCTTCTGCTGAGCTGCTCTGAATTTGCCTGGCTGCGTTTGGATTTCCTGGATCTCTGACTGAACACAAAGTGATTAGAAAGCCCAGTGTTTGGCAATAAGCACGATGGGGAGTATGCTGTGTGTGGGTCCACAGCAGCACAATGTGTTCTTTATAACCACCTGGAGTGCTCTGCTACAGGCTCATCCTGGGGAGACCAATGAGCATGGTGACCTGGGAAAATTACTTCATTGCACCATAGCTTTAGTGTACTCACTTGGACCACAGATTCTCAAGAAGCATGCCCAGCTCACCCAGGGTGTTTATCAGAATCACAGCAGTGGAGCAGTGGTGGGGAGGGTGAAGTTGGACAAAACATCTTTTAAAAATTCAGTATTCCTATTGTTTTTCTAAAATTACTAAAATTATCCTTTAACAGAATCTTCTTGGGGGTGTGCAGTCTACTGTGGAAGCATCTAGCTAGCACGAATATGAAAGTACAAACTGCAGAAGCACTTTAGTCAGCAGTGGTCCCCAACCTTTCTGGCACCAGGGATTGGGATGGGGTGGGTGTGGGGGGTGGAGCTCAGGTCGTGATGCCGGTGATGGGGAGCAGCTGTAAATACAGACGAGACTTCCCTCGCTTGCTTGCCACTCACCTCCTGCTGTGCACACTCCTTTTCCTCAGTTTCATGGAAGACAATTTTTGGTGGTTGGGGAGGGGCAGCAGAGCTCTGCAGCCAGATCCGTAACAGGCTACAGACTGGTACCAGTCTGCCGTCTGGGGTTTGGGGACTGCAGTTTAGGAGATTGTGAACTGCTAGAAGAGTTTCTAGGCTTTTCCTGGAGACTCTCCATATCCCAGTACCTGGCACATTCCCTTGAACATAGAAGGTGCTCGGATTATGTTCATAGAAGGAGAAAATGACAAATCTGTCAAGAGGCATTAATTATCATAACGATGCTAGGAAGAGATTTCTAAGCACAGGAGGTCTATTGACAAGAGTATCTTAACACATGTCGAGGTCCTGTACTGTAATGATGAGCATTAATAAATGGGCATGCTACAGATGTTGGCAGGGTCTTAGTCTCCTGTCTGTAAAGTGATGGATTATACGCAAGTGTCTTTTCTCCCCTTACCATTTCACAGCAGCCAAATCACGGTAACCTCAGTAATGCAGGTCCCTTTTGCAATTTGATAGAGATGTTACCTTTGGGTACTGTCCCCTGCTAGTGCCCTGCAGCCTAGATGCCCTCTTTGTGCAGGGGGAAGACAGTGTGAGAGAGAGGAGTCACCCTGGGCCAGCCTCTAGCCTAGACCTGGCTCCCCCTAGTCCAGGAACAAAGCAGAGAAATAAAAACATTCTGTGTTAGGCTTTTATTAACTCTGTCTTGTTGCTGTGGGTGCGAACTTAAAGGAGAATGATGAAGAGGCTTGAAGGAAGGAGAGAGATGCAATCTTAAAACTCTGCTGGGCACAGAAAAGCTTTGGAAATAATCCAAGTCAGTTTGGTGTAGATTGGGCTGCTGTTACTAAAATAATTTCACTGAAAATCCAGATCTGTAGAAAACAGATATGAGTAAAAGTGAATCCAAAGGAGGTATTGATCTTATTTCCCACTCACCTTTCTTCCAGTGATAAATCACCCTCCTCTCGAATCACGGCTTCCCCATGATGAGAACTTTATTTCTTGACTGTGAAGTCTAACACAATGCTCTCATCCATTGTGTGGAAGGGAAGGGCCTTTCCCCTGATTGGGAGGGAGGAGCGGAAGGCAGACTGGTGACATTTCACACAGCCCCACCCGGTGGCAGTGGTGGGGAGTCTGTTTGAGAACAGCCGGCTCGCGTGAGCAATCACAGCACCCGCACAGCAGACGGGCCATGTGGGGCAGGGTGAAGAGGCTGCTGCCGGGGCTGGGCACCCAGAGGACAGCCACCGTCGGGTGCCTACCTCACAGCTCTCAGACCCTTCTTCCGTGTCCACAAAGTCTTGTTTTGCATAGAGAACAATCCACTTAGGAAAGGTTGGCCTTCCCTGGGCCTCAGAGGAAGCACCATGATTGATCTAAGCTAATCATGATTAGCTTGGTTTCCTTTCTTGTGATTGGTTTAGCTATAGACATGTGACATAATTCTGGCCATTGAGACATCTGGAAGAAAAACTTACTGCAGGCTCCTGGGAAAAGTTTTCCTCTCTCTTTTTGTTTCAGGAGGGGGGTTATTGACACGTGAGAAGAGGTTCTCCTTCCAGGATCAGTTGTATGGAGAAGTGATACCTGAATCTGTGACCACTGTTTTGTCACTGTTTTAGTTTCCTGTGGATGCTGTGACAAATTACCACAAACTTGGAGCCTTTAAATTACAGAAATTTATTCTCTCTCAATTCTGGAGTCCAGAAGTCCAAAATTAGTATTATATCAGTGGACGAAAGTCAAGATGTCAGCAAGGCCATGCTCCCTCGGGAGGCTCCAGTGGAGAATCCTTGTCTCTTCCAGCTACTGGTGGCCGTAGGTGCAGGGCTTACAGCCGTATCACTCCAATGTCTAAGGCTGGCATCTCCAAATCTCTCTTGCTGTGTCTTCACAGCTCTTCCTCTCTGTGTGATGAAATCTCCCTTTGCCTCCCTCTTAAAAGGACATATGGGGTTCCCTTTAGGATGTACCCAAATAACCCAGGATAATCTCCCCATCTTAATCTCCCTAATTTAATCATATCAGGAAAGACTCTTTTGTGTCATATAAGCTGATAATCACAGGTTCTAGGGATTAGGATGTGAATCTCTTTTGGGGGGGCATTTTTCAGCTTTCCATGGTGACCATGGGGGAAAGCCACACACAAAAAATCAGAAAGGTGTCTGAAAACCCAATACCACTGAAATTCTAAGATAAGTAACCCTGGATGTTTCTCTCTGTGGACCTCTATGTGAGATCATTTACTCTTGTTTCTAAAGCCATACTTGGTCAGGTATGATTATTTGGACTTAAAAATACTCAGCTGGGGAAAGACAAAACATCTGAGAGAACTTTTTAGAGATTTCTTAAAATATCTAGGGTAGGAAAAGGGAATGAGGTTGCATTTTTAAAGTGTTTTAATTATGCAAACTGGTAAGGGTTAAGCAGAGTTTCTCAACCTTGGCACCACTGACATTTTGGGCTAGATAATTCTTTTCTGTGGAGGGCTGTCGTGTGCATTATAAGATGTTTAGAAGCATCCTTGGCCTCTATACACACTAGATTCTAGTAGCAAGCTCCTCCCCAGTTGTGACAACCAAAATATCTCTAAACATTCCCAAATGCACCCTGTGTGGCAAAATCCCTCCCAATTGAGAATCATGAGGTTAATGATATCTATTGGAGATATTTAACAGAAATATGACTTTATTTTGTTCTAAGAGATGCCCGACATCAAGATAGTCAGGCTTTATTTGTCTGGACTTTACAACTTCTGATCCTTCAGTCCTCTGTTAAGGGGCTAAAGGTTTACGTGGACGATATGCCAGGACTGTATGGATGATACATGCCACAAGGACAGCCACCCACGGGTATAAATAAGTTGAGTGTATTCAGGTATGTGCAATTGAAATTAACTGCATCTGGTTATAGAGAACATAGTCATTTAAGTGTTTTCTCACTTGTCCTAGTGTTATCTGTGCCTCATCCATGCTTGGAAGAGCATCTTGGACTGTACCCAAGAACCATTGTATTTTTATGACAATTGTTTTTGAGACTTTTACTCCATAGTCTCAACATTCCTCTGGTCAGAATGATAATGATTCTCTTGGCCATAGAATAATGTCCATGTTTAACTTTTATAGCTGTGTATTTGTATTGCTGATGGTAACATGTGTGAGCATGATCATCTCCCCTGAGTCCAGCAAGCTCCATCTTTACGTGTCTGTTCAGTATCCACATCTCTGCAGTTTTGCTCATGTTTACTTTGAACTGTTCTTCTGTGTAACTGAATCCCATGCATCCTTCAGGAACAAACTTATGTCCATGTCCTTCATAAAATGTCTCCCTATAATTCCAGCCAGTATTTACTGCTTGGCATTTGAGGTACTTTAATTAAATATTTGAGATTTATCTGGATCCTCTATTTTTCCTTTATTATTTCATGTGTCCAAGCTTTGTTTCCTCAGCCAAGGCATCAGCTTTTTGAGCCTAGAACTGCCTGACTTTGCTATAATAATCTGTAACCCGCAACCCAGATTTAAAATAGTGCTGGATTTCACACACAAGTGAGATCATGCAGTATTTGTCTTTCTACACCAGACTTATTTCACTTAGCATGATGTTCTCCAGGTTATCCATGTTGTCACAAATGACAGGATTTTCTTCCTTATTAAGGCTGAATATAATAGTGTTCCATTGTATATGTATGCCACATTTTCTTTTTCCATGCATCCATTGATGGGCACTTAAGTTGTTTCCATATCTTGGCTGTTGTGAATCCTGCTACAATGAACATGAGAGTACAGATATCTCTTTGACATATTGATTTCATTTCTTTTAGACATGTACCTAGACATGGAATTGTTGGATCATAGGGTAGTCAAATGATACAAATTTTCAGTTAGGAGGAATAAGTTCCAGATATACCACATGGTAATGATAACAATGTATAACAATTGTATACTTGAAAATTAAATGTTCTCACTACAAAATGAGGTAACAAATATGCTAATTAGCTTGCTGTAGTCATGCCACAATGTATACATATATCAAAAAGCTATTTTGTATGCTATAAATGTGTATAAGTCTTATTTGTCAACTAAAAATCAAAATGAAACAGAGTCCTGGGCACATGGAAGGTACTCTGTAGACCAAGCAGTTGTTGAGCTGATTTGAATGAAACGTGTCTTACCACCCTGGATTTTCACTTCACCCAGAAAAGGCTGCCTTCTCAGGATGAGGTCCAGTGTGGCTCTCAGCTGGGACTGCCGTTAGAAGTAAGCTGGGATGGGATGGTTTTATGTCAAACTCGGACAACGCTGAGTTAGTGGTATTGGAAAAGAGTTAGACATGTAAATATTACATGGCATATAAAAAATAACTGTGATACTGTTAAAAGGCCTAGTTTGCTAAGCCCTGTGTGCTTCCAAAGAAGTTGATTACAATCATCTGTGGCTGTGACTTTTCCAGGATTTCAAGGTATGGGTTGCCTCAGCACAGAAACTCAAAAGGAGAGTTTTCTTCAAAAGAAGACTCCCCAAGAAAGGGAATTTAATCTTATGAACAAGCTTTGTTATATTAAGGAAGGACACCCTTCCATAAAGAGAAAGTGCGGTTGCTCTGAAACTCAAGACCATTGCTTCTCCATGAGCTCTTAGCAATATTAAATGGACTTTTCATAATTTCCATATTTCATCAATTCAAAGACATACTTAAGACATGTTTTTACATCTGTGAACTCAAAATACATTTTGCAATGATCATAGACCAGTGGTACTGGAATATAGTGGTCATTTTTGGGCATGGACATTAAAATTTGCAGAATGAGTGTTAGGGGACTGGAAGAAACTTCTAGAGGTGATGGTTTATCAATTTTTTAAAAGTTTCATCACATTAATGATGAACTCAGACATGGTTTGGAGTGAAAAAGGACAGGTATCACAGAGGAACGATGAAGTGATGTGTCAAGTGTGGAATATGAAGGTAGTAATGGTATTAGCTTTTTTCCTTTTATGAATGCCCAGGGTGATTTATGGAAACTAAGTCTAAGTGAATTTAAAAGAGCTCATTCTGTAAGCTTAAAGTTCTACTCTTAGATGATAAGAAAGCACTGGGCCATATTTTTTTATTGTAAGAATTATTTCTTAGTGACATATCCAGTAATGGTACATCTAACATAAATGTTTTCTTAGATTTCAGTGAAATAAGCATCAAGGGGTTTTTAATGGTATGAAAAATGACTGAAATAAAGTTATTCTCATAAAATAAAAAAATACAATACCTTAAGATTCAGGCCTAAAATTTAAGAGCTAGAATAGAATCCTGAGTTCTAGCCTTCTTAGTTACTACTTAGCTAAGATGTTCACCCTCTGAAGTGACTTTTTCTTTTCTCTTTGCTTAAGATTTTTATATTTTAATGGTTTTTGATAATTGAGATTGCATTCCTACCCATAATAAAACAGGAAAGCAGTAATATTGGTTGGCATTTTATGTTCGGTAGGTCTAATCTTAGTACTGATGTCACAGCTGCCCTGCTAGCTGTGGCTTTGTCACAAAGAGGTTCCCAACCATGTGCCATGAATCAGTTCAGGTAGGAGAAAGCATTCATTCCCCTAGCCACATGGATGGCCAGGGACCCACGGGGTCTGGGGTATCCAGAGCACCCTGGAAGACTACTTCTGGCCATGTGGAGCCTCTATTTTTACTTCGATGTGGCAGAAACGTTTTTTTCTAGGTATGTCCTGACCTGGTAAAGGTTGCAAACACTGCTCTAACAGATTGCTGGTGGATGCTCTTAAAAAATACAGAATAGGCAAAATTAAGGAGCCCATCACCTCCAAGGTCCTGCCACTATTTGTACAGACTTTGTCCAAAAACTTCCCAGCAGGAGTGACTACCGCACTTGTCCAGGGATATTTCTTTTTACATTTGTAACACTAAGGAAGCCTGATGAGAACTGAAACTCATCTCCCCAACACATTGGAAGGAGGAAATTTGGATGTAAAGAGTTAAAGCACTGAAGTAAGCTTGAATTCTACAGAAGTGGTTCTCAAAATGTGGTCTCTGCACCAGCACCCCCCGGGGAACTTGTTAGAAAGGCAATCTTCGGCCCCAATCCAGACCTACTGCGTCAGAAACTCCAGGATGGGGGCCATGCATCTATCCTTTAACAAGCTCTTCAGGTGATTCTAATGTTTGCCGAGGCTTGAGAACCACAGATTTACAGTGTCCAGAACACAAAAGGTAACAGCAAAAGTAGAGTTCCTGGTCTCTTGCCCAACAGACACCGGAATATAGACCTATTTCTCCTACTGTCTTGTTGTGTGTCTTTGGGCAAATTATTTAGCTTTGTTGGGCTTCAGTTTCTTCCAGTATAAAATTAAGGCAATCAATTAGATCTTCTCGGTGTTCCTTATGATTTTTTTCATTGCCTGTTTGTGTTTTTAAATGACAGCAAGTGCTGAGTCACATCTTTTAGCAGAGCTGTGGAAGTGGGGGGACAAGTGGGGGCTGCCACCTCTTCTGGATTCTTTAGCAATGCTGAGGAAGGGAGGAACCTTCATTTTTCTGCACTAATACAGCAGGAATTAGCCCAAACAGAGCTCTTCTGCCTGATGCGTGAGAGATTGCTATGAAAAGAATGAGAGCTCAAGACTTTTTTTTACTGGTCTCTGGGTTCTAATTTTGGCCCTAATATTAACTCTTACTGTGATATCAGGCAAGTCTTAATAACTCTCTGGCTCTAAGGTCTCCTGTAATATAAGAAATCAAATAAGGAAGCAGTTTTATGTATCTAATACAGGGATCGGGAGAGAGCAGGTATCCAATGACTGCTCCATTTCCCTTTTTAGCCAACTCAGATATTCTAGTCTTTGGAATTCTCCAGTGTTAAAGATTGCTTTGCAGACATTGATTTGGTTTCTACATTATTATGCAAGTTCCTAGGGTTATTTCTGGAAGGGAAGCATTTGTTGACAGCCAGTTAGTATTCTTGCCAGCTCACATGGTTGTCCTTATCCCTTGAAGCCTGACTACTCACTTTGAAACCAGTATTTACTGAGAGCTCTAGGTACTTCTGAGGATTTGTTACTCATATGCACCAGCAGTTTTGGGGTATCCCATAACCCCATTATCACTCCGAAGCTGCTGGCCAAATTACATAGCACACCCTTGTTTAAATGAGAGAAATATGAATCTGTATCAGTAAAGCGTCCTTCTTTAAATTGCCCTGCCAATGAGTGATTAGAAAAAACCTCTTTTAGTGTTTACATATTTTATTTAGTCATGCCATTATTTCTTTCATAGAATCTCATAATTCTTAATGCTAATCATGTACCAGACACCTTCTAATTGGTCATCTTATTTGATTTTTACAACAGTCTTGTGGGATGAGTGATATTACCTCCATTTGAGTAACTCGCCCAAGATTACTCAGTATGTGACAAAAACCAGAATATGAGCCCAAGGGTTTTTCTTTCCAGAGCCAATTCTCTTTTCACAGAAGCAAATCTCTCCTAAAACTTATGTTTGCTGGGTAAATGGCTTTAGTGTTTGCATAAGGGTTTCTCTGATTCTCGAAGGTGCTGAGATGGTGTTAAAATTCGAGTTTAATCAATCAACCAATTAGTATTTATTGGATGCCTGCTGGGTGCAAGGATTGCACTTGGTGCTGTGGGAAATAAACAACAACACAAAGGAAACTGATCACCGTGCGGTGAAGGAAGAGAAAGACACACAGGTGCGTGAGGCATCAGTGAGTCCAAATGACAAGTGGAGACAGAGACTGGGTGAGACCAGGGTGAGGCGGCTCCCTGGCCACCAGGCAGGTCAGGAAAAGTTTCACATTCACGGTAGACTTTTCAGGTTCTTGCTTGGAATATCCACCAAGTCTTACTATGTTTCTGGCATTATCTTATTTAACTTTTACAACAGCCTGTCCCTGTTTTATAGTTGACTAAACCAAGTCCCAGAGAGGTGAAATGAACCTTCCCAGTCTATACACTTGGCAAGAAGCAGGGGTGGGAATCAAACTTGGGTCTTTTGAGTCCAAGTCTGATGCTCCTTCTATGACATCATTTACTACAGCAATCTCTAGAAAAGGCTAACAAGCCTTTTACAGTTTCCCTAAAGTAGGTCTATAATCATCTAAATGCCAAGAAATTGGGGTCTAAAGACCACAAGACTTTATTTGTTGAGAAATTTAAGGATTTTTCCTAGGGAAGAAAGTATCCCTTTGGAAGGAAAGGCTTTTGTTATTCTTCTTCTTCTTCTTTTTTCTATTTCAGCATATTATGGGGGTACAAAAGTTTAGGTTATGAATATTGCCCTTGCTCCCCTTCCCCCACCCCAAATCAGAACTTCAAGTGTGTCCATCCCCTAGACGGTGTGCATTGTTAAGCTGATATTTGTTTGGGTATGTGCTAAGGATTCAAACTCAGATGTTAAAAAAACCAGTTTAGAATTTTGTACAGCTCTTCAGAGACCCTAGTGCCTAGCCCCAAGTACTTATCTAGCACCTCTTGTATTTTCCTGGATGGAGCTGGAACCCATTCTAAGTGAAGTATCCCAAGAATGGAAAAATAAGCACCACATGTACTCACCATCAAATTGGTTTCACTGATCGTCACCTAAGAGCCCATTTAGGAATAGCAATAATCGGGTGTCGGGCAGATGTGGGTTGGGGAGGGGATGGGTGTATACACAAATAATGAGTGCGATGTGCACTGTTTAGGGGATGGACATGCTTGAAGCTCTGATTCGGGGAGGGGAGGGGGCTAAAGGCAATATACATAACCTAAACTTTTGTATCCCCATAATATGCTGAAATAAAAAGCTCTAAATTGTCTGTGTTTGGGGGGGGGACACTGAGGAAGGCCGGTGGCAGCCTTAGATAGCAGTTGGCTGGGCTAAGATGGGGTCAGCCTGGTGGGCTCTGGGGCAGGGGGCTGTTTCCAGGGACCAGAGTACTTAGGCAGCTTGTCCCATGGGGAAAGCAGGGCATTACCTTCTACCTGGGAAATTACCAGCAAGGCCAGGCAGAGGAGCAATTTTGAGCCATTGCAAAAATGCCTTTTCCTGGGTGGTGGCAGGAGCCTGGTAGGTGGCATGAGTATGGTTACTTGGCTGCAGGTGTGACTCGCGTGGGCATCAGGTGGCTCTGCTTTGATAGAAAGTAGCAAAGCAAGATGGTAAAAGACTTTTTTGCTTTGTGAAAAGGAAATGTCAGCCCCAAAGAAGGAGGCAGACTCAAAGAAAAGCACAAGCAAAACTGTTTGCCAGAAGGTATCCAAGGAGAAATTTGAAGTACCTACTTTTGTTTTGTTCCTAGATACAATTTTTTAAAAAGTTCCTTTTGAAGTGGAAACTTCAAATGCCTAATATATTATCAGAGAGTAACCTAAGCATAAGGAGATGCTTTCTGCTCATGGAACTTGCTTATAACAGATCAACATTGAACTTCCCTAGGAGGCACAAAAATGGTCTCAATTAAAAAACCCCAAATATAGTAAACTTCCTTTCGAGTTCAAATTAAAAAATCGAAATCCTATACTGCCTAGAACAATAATGTGTTTATAATAAACACTCAAGAAATATTTATTGATAAATTTTATTTTTTTCCATCTTGTTCCTCTGTATTCTCATCGTGTCTCTGTTTAGTCTGGTGTTAATTTTTACTAAGTTCTAGTTCATAGAAAACTATTAATCCATAATGTATTCAGTTAATAGCAATATTCACCAGAGTGCCTCATACTTGCAACATTATGGTTGAGTGGACATAATATACTATGCATAATTTGCAAATAAGAATACTCCAAAACAGGTTCAGCTAAGAACCAGCTTACCATATGGGTCACTGTGATATAGTGCAAAGCTCTGTTGACTGTTCTCATTGTAAAATATGTATGGATTGCTACTCCCCACATTTTTATTCCACCTTGTTTTGTTAGCTTAGATATCATAAAGGTACCCCCATCCCAAAGCTATTTGGGTATAATATTAATATATAAATATTAAGTGGGAACTTTGATTTCTTCTGTTTCAATCATGTTAAAAGTGGAGATAATAAAGGCCCATAGAAAGTAAGCAACTAAAAAATAATTAATGAAATTTTGGATTCAGAAGGAACTCTAGTATTTAAGAAAACTAGGCAAGCCCCTTGTTTACAGATGTGGAAACTGAGGCCAGAGAAGGTCAGTGGCTTATTTAAGCTTAGTCAATGGCAGGTATGTGGTGACCACCCAGGACTCAAGGTTATCAGTTCTGTGCTGTATCCACCAGGCAACACTTAGCAGCTGGTTCTGCAGACCATCGACCGTGTTCACACGCCTTGGGAGCAGCAGTTGTTGCCTTTTTCCTAGGAGGAAAAAAGATGAACTAGAAGATTGATCAATTCCCTTTCTGGCACAGTATGCTGAGTCCAGCTGGAAGATCTCTGAGGAGCCTCATTTTCTTCAGCAGCAAATGAGCAGTGCCCCACTCACAAGCATGCACCAGAAGGTTATAAGAGAAATAGAACCAGTCATATACTTTAATCAACATAGAGAGATTTAGATTATTTCCAGGCTTAAGTTACTTGAGCAACACTTGAGCAGTACTTGAGTATTGCTTTAGCATCCTTACAGCCACCAGGCGAGGACATAGCTCTCTTCCCAGTTAATATCATCCCCTCTGCCCTTGACTGTGACTCTATTTTGACTTGGATCTTTTCTCTTATTTTCATATTGGAGTGTTCTTTTCCCTTCTCCTACCTGGAGTAATCTAGATCTCCATTTGGATATGAGCAGCATCTTATCATATGCTCTCCATTTTTCCTTAGCATTTCTGCATTTTCTTAGAGCAAAAAATAATAAAACAACAACCACCTGCCAACATTCAGGGAAATGGTGAAAATACTCCTAGGAGAACGTTTTCCCTCTTGTTCACAACTATTTTCATTCTTCATTCCACATCCACTACCCAACCTACTCACTGTGGGCTGCACCTCTTTTTACAGGGAGCTCACCCACAGTCTCCACTTACTGTTTCACATTGATGTGGAATTCTCTTATTTGAAATCTAGACCATATCTCCTGCCCAAAATATTCATCTGTTTCAAACTCACAGTCTGCAAAACAAATTGTTTATCTCTCCAATCCTTCCTTGTCTTTTATTGGGTACCTATGAAGTTACCCAAGCCAGACATGCCTGCTTTTATCATCTGTCTTTTGCTGCTCCCATTGGTTCTACATTCCAAATAATACTGCAAAAAAAATAAATAATAACAATCCTATTATTTCTGTTCCTACTTTGACTACTTTAATTCATCTCTTCTTTTCTGCAGTTGTGTATTAGCATCCTAGCTGCCCTCTCTGCTTCTAGTCTTGCCCCTGAAGTCCATCTCCCACACTGCTTAAAGTATGGATCTTTCCTAAGACAAACATCTTCCACTGCCACCCCCATGTTATAATCCATCAGTGGCCCTCATCTTTTGTTTTCGACTGAGCCGAAATTCTCCTCTGTGATGTGTCTGTTTTGTTTTGTAGCTGATAGAATATGTAAAGTCTCAACATTACCTACAAATTCAGGGCTTTCTTGGTCAGAGGAATGGGCTGAATCCATAGCCAGGAATAGAAAGCCCCCCATAGGCCTTCCCTGCTCCTCTTCCTCATGGGCCGCTCCCTGAAATATGCTAAGCAGGGTTAATTTTATAGCCCTCTACACAGGGGCATAATGCCATTCAGATGACATGTGCCTGGCTGTATTGCAACTTACATGAAGTAATTTCTGAATAAATAGCATTGTTTTTTTGTTTTGTCTTGTTTTATTTTTGTAGTCTAATTGAAGACTTTGGCTGTAACAGTTTGGCTAATCGAAGGATTAACCCTACACTTCCACATTAAACAATCTCAAACTCTGCCCATATGTAATGTTTTAAATGATGAAAGCAGCATTTGAAGCTCACCCCAAATAAACCATTCTCCTACTAGAAAATGTATTATTAGCATAGTACTCATATATAGCTTCTATTATTGGCTTTACTGAAATTTCTCTAGGGCTGACCACTAGGGCATGCACTGGGAACCAGATCAAAGGGACCTTTCCTATCTACTGACAGCTTCTTTGTCACTCTGTCCCTTCATATTTTAAAGTCAGGTTTCCTGAGATATCATTCACATACTGTATAGCCAAATTCACCTTTTTGGGTATACAGCTTTGTGACTTTTGAATGATGCATACATTTATGTAACCACCTATCATCATCATCAAGATATAGAACATTTCTAGTACTCAGCAAAGTTCTTTGTAGTCAATCCTCTCCCCACACCCTGAGCCCCTGGCAACCACCAATCTTTATAACTGTCCTTGTAGTATTGCTTTTTCTCAAAAATCATATAAAATGGATAATTCAGTATATAATATTTTGATTTTGGCTATTTTCATTTAGCTTAATGAATTTAAGAACTATCCATGTTTTACATGTGTGAGTAGTTCATTCTTTTTTATTGTTGAGTAATATTTATTGTGTGCGTGTGACATTTCATTGCTTTATGTGTGCATATACCACAGTGTGCTTATCCATTTCCCAGCTGATAAACTCATGGTGTGGTGGATACACTGTACGGTGATCCCCATGATTTCTGCCTCCTGGTGGTGTTTATTCATTTCTTCTGTATAAGCGTAGATGGGACCTACGACTTGTTTGTAAGCAATAGAATATGACAAAGGTAATGTTACTCTCATGATTATGTTACTTTATGTAAGACTGTTTTACTAGCAGACTCATTTTAGGGACTCTTGGCTGGGCTGTTAAAGTAAGCAGGCATGTTGGGAAAGTCTACATGGCTAAGAGCCTAAGGGTGGCCTCTAGGAGCTAAAGATATAGTCTTCAGCTAACCGGCAGCAAAAATCTGGGGTCTTCAAGGATACAGAAGCAAGAAAACGAATTCAATCTAAGGGAGCCTGAAAGCAAATTCTTCCTCAGTCAAGCCACCAAATGAGATTGCAGACCAGCCAACACTTGAAGAACCTAAGCAGCTAAGCCATGCCCAGACTTCTGACCCACAGAAACTATGAAATAATGTGCATTTTTTAAAGCCACCGAATTTGTGTTATCCTGTTATATCAGCAATAGAAAATGAATACATGCTGATGGTTTTCAGTTTTTGGTGATTGTAAATAAAGCTGTTATGAACATTTATATACAACCCCACCCTTTGTCACGTTGCCCTTGGCCCTGACTTTGGTAAGGAAAGCAGTGCAGCCACAGCTTGCTCCATTTTGACTTCAGGAATTAATGGTCTTTCTTTGCTTAACTTACAGAAATTAGTGGTGTTTACGCTGGTGGGGAAAATTAATACTGTTGCATTGTTATGAAACACAAAGGGTAAAAAATACTTAGGTTAGTAATTTGGAACATACTTTTTGATGAGTTTGACTTGCCCCCTTTAGCTGGTTTTATGCATGGCTGCTTCCTGAGGCTGCCCAGTGGGTTAAAGCTGACAGAAAGAAACCAGAAATTATGACCACTTTGCTGTGGCATGGCAAAACTGCAAAACAGAATGTGATAGTGAAAGAAACCCATGGTAGTTTTTTTCTTTTTCTTTCTTTCTTTTTTTTTTATCTTCAGCATTCAGACTGGGCTCCCCTTTGTAATTTGCCTCTTGAACATCTTAGAATCAGTTCCTTTGCACCTAAATCCACTCTTGTGTCTCAGCTACTATGGTTTTACTATTTGGTTTCCCTGTAATTGTTGTTCTTTCTTGAATCAACCCTGAGTCTCTGATCTCGTTCTAAGACTTCATTTTGCAACACCCAAAGGCCTCATTGGTGTTGCTATTGAGCGGACACTTACAAAGCAATTTTATAAAATAATCTCTTAGCAACCCAGTATTTCTGTTGCAGATAGCTGGAATATACACTTTTGCCTATATCTTACTCTGCTTCTAACAGCTCATCCAAATGATAGTCTTTCAAAACAGTGGAATTATATCAATCAAATCTCAGTGGCCTCAGCAAACATGTCAATTGCTGGTTGGCTGGGGCTCTCTTCTGCGTTCTCTGTTTCCTGGACCCAGGGCAATGGAGCAGCCACTGTCTATAATACGGTCGGCAGCTGTGACAAAGAGGAAAAAATGTAGAAAATAATGGGCTAGCTCTGTCACTTCTCACATTTCATTGGCTAAAGCATCTCATAAGATCATGCCTAATCCTAAGGGGCCAGAGACATGTAATCCTATGTATGCCGAAGAGGAAAACTGGAGATATTTGGGGAACACATAAAGAATCCTGTACTGGATGTTACAGTTTACCCAGAGAAACACTGAGAATTACACATAAAAAATGCCTACAGGGAGAAATACATACATTTTTTTTAAAGCAGCACTCTAAAATGAGAGACCATCAAAGATGACCTTGGGGTTAACTAGGTGAGTGTGCATGTGACTTTGGGACTAGAGACCTAGATACTTAGGGCCCACATTAAAAGTATCTCTACATAATTAACGCACTTAGATGTAGAGCCAAAGAATAATATTGCTGGATGCAATAAAAAAAGACAAGTTTAAAATCCTCCCATGACAGATGAAGTCATTGGGGTCCAGAGAGCAGAAGAGGTTTTTCCCAGGGTCACACAGTGAGCAAGAGACAGAACTGAAAATAGACAAGTTCTGATTCAGGGTCTGGTGTTCTTTGTGTTGTATAGTATTGTCTTAACCAATTGATTCCAGGGAAAGTTTGGAAAAGCAGATTCTCCTATTTCCCAACAATAGCAGCTATGGACTCAGAATATGTGAACTTTGAACAGATGTGCTTCCAAGTATCTTTTCTGACTCTGCTCTTTGGTTGAAGACACTGTCTCATTTCTAATAGGATTTAGACTTCATTGCTTATGGATTCTAAGTGTTAATTTATGGTGCAAGATTTTTCCTCAGTTTTGTTTACTGGATGAGTTGGGTTTGATCAGCATTGTAGTAATGTCTGGTTTAAAAATGTATATGTATATGTAGGTATAGAGTACATCATCTGCCAGCATTTGGGAATTTTTTTTCCAGGGGCAATGAATTCACCCCAATCAGAAGATAGGATTAGTCAGGCTTGACCTGCTAAATTGAATCGGACAGTTATATAGCATCAGATGTTCCCGGCATTGACCTTTTTAATGAGAAATGGATCTATTAGATCTGTTTTACTCTGCTGTAAAATATTTTATGAATTTGAACAGGGCTTTCCATCATTTACATACCTATCAGGATCTGGGGATGGGTTAGGCTGAGAGCAAGTAAAATTAGGTTTTGATGGCCTGGCCAGGTAGAACATGTCTAATTTGTTAACTTGCTGTGACCCTCTTTCGTCCGTGAGTCAAAAGGCTCCAAAGACCAGACACTAGTGAATACCTTTTATAAAAGAGAAGAATAAGACCAAAGCAACCCAGCAGAAGTTCTTTGGGAAAATCTCATAAAGTATATGGTCTCTCCTGCTGGGGGAGGACAAAGCATCTGGGTCTCTGTTTTCCTGTCACATCCACAGCTCCCATCCTTAAATGCAGCTTCAGGGCCCTGGCAACTGGAGTCGACTAGTTAAGTGGATCTTAAGTGCCATTCTTAAAATCACCCAGCTGTTCTCTTTTCTCAAAAATGAAACCAACCCAGCTGGCAGGTGGGAGTTTCCTACTGTGACCCAGGAAGCTGAGGCCTGGAGACAGGTGTGGGTGGGGAAAGTGGTGGGGAGGAGAGGGGAGCAGGAAAGTTGAGGCAGGTGCTGCCTCTCCCAGCGTCAACTTTCCCTGGGATCCACTGAAGCACTGCGGTGGGCTGCCCATGATGGGGCGGGTGAGTGGTTACTGGGAAAGGAGACTTCTTGCTGTGCTCTGCAGACAGGTAGGAGTAAAGGGACAACGTACTATGGGATCATCAAATGTTGGAGCTGGTCGGGGCCTTTGAAATTGAGTCCGATCATTTTAGACATGATGGAGGTGGGGTCCACAGGTGGACATGCTTGGCCCATGGACACACAACTAACTGAAGTCCCATTACTCTGACTCCAGTGACAGCTCTTTGTCTCATAACACCCAAGGCAGCAGGGTGCAGATAGATATGACCTATGATAGATATGACCTATGTCTTTAAATGTGTGGTATTGTTGGGAAGATAATATGATAATATAAACAATATGGTATTAAGTTTATAAGAACAAAAATTCTTATCTGTAATGCCACTGAACATGCTGAATAAACCTGAAAAAGTCATTTAACCTCTGTTTCTTTGGTGCCACTTCTGTAAGATAGTAAACATTCATATCACACATGGATGTAAGTAGCAAACAATATAATTAATTATAGTAGTGTAATATTTGGTGAACACATGCTCATGGCCCTAGGATGGGGGGAAGGAAGGACTAGGGTGTGCTCTGATCCTCTCCCCAAAGTGGCTGTTCGCAGATTAGAGGCAGAATCCTGAGGTTCGACCATGGCATTTATCATCCCTCTGGACAGGGCCCTGCCCTGGGCTCACATTTTTGGGATCATTCATCTTAGATATGGCTCCAATGTAATCCCTTGGAAACGCCCATCTTGTCTTTACCCAAGACCTTGATAAAGAAATGTATTTCTCTAGGCTCTTTGAACTATCCAAGGTGACAACATAGCTCCTCTAATACAGTGTTCAGCATTAGAAGGTGAGGGCTGCAGAAGAGACGGCTGCTCCCCCTTGTCCTCACCTTTCCAAGGTGACGAGTGATTGAGTTGGAACCTTCATGGTCTAAGCCAAAGAAATGAGATAAATGACAGCAACTGAGGGACCATGTCTTGAGTGCCCGAGTAATTCCCGGAGGACTCCTGCGTAGATTCAAGTAGGTTCCCCTCTCTCTATGTAAGCATCATGCACACTGGTCCAACTCAGGCCAGAAACCCTGGGCTTTTTGTCTCGCTGAGCCACTGCTCTGTGATCTTGGGGGAGAACTTAATGTCTCTGAGTCCCCGTATCTGCATCTTTAGAGTGGAGACAACTCTTGTTCTGTATGCCCCACAAGGTTGTTGTAAGGACACATGAAATAATGTTTGTGAAAGTACTAACTATAAAGATTATTGATTACCACAGATATTGGTAAGAAAACAAGGCTCACCTATGGGTTAAAATGCAGATGTTGAATGGGAGAGTTAACAGAGTAAGTAATTGTAACTTGGTATTTATTTCCCCCAGGTACATTTCTAGGTGGGGGATGTCTTAACAGCCTATGGTGTGGTCAGGGAAGGACCAGAAAAGCACGTTGAACAGTGTTGAAAACTTTTTCTCTCTGCTACTCCTCCTCTTACTTACCTCTTCTGCTCACCCATTTCTATCTCTCATGTTCTTCCTCTCTTTCCCCACCTCCAGAGGCTGTGTTTTCAATCAACATCAGTCACTGCTGGTGTCAAGATGCCCGGCAGGGCTGGCCTGTGAACCTCAGGAGATTGTGTGCTTGTCTCCCCTGCACACGTGCCGGGAGGGAGCTCAAACCATAGGGCAGGGTCAGAATGTGAGTAACCTGCCACCCCACGCTCAGGAGTGAATCTCCTGCTTCTGTCTCATACACACTGCTCTTCTCAGATCCCAGCAGATAAACTGGGGCGGTGAGCCAGCTGTGCATTGGGAGGAACAGCTGGCCCAAGCCTGGATTTGCCTGGCTGCTGTCACCATGAACATGTATCAGAATGTCCACTTACCATGGAAAGCTTGGTGCATTTAAGATTTGTCTGGCCCAGAGAATGCTCTTACCAAAGTTGTCAAAAAATGCCAAAGTCTAATAAAGGCTATGCCAGTATCCCCTGGCTGGGGGCTGCCTAAGTGGTGATGCAGGGAACTGTTGAAATTGAAGTTGGAGGAATGTGTTTCCCTGGAATTTGAAGAAGGGATACAGAAATGATCCTTTCTTTGCAGGGAGAAACATCACGGCTGGTCATGGTATTTTGATGAAGTACAGCTGCAAGGGCATCTGGGGAGCTGCGGGACCCTCATGGAGTAGCTATTTTTGGATGTCTTCTCAGCAGGGGGACAGCATAGGAGAACAGCTTTGACTCCGCCTTCTGGCAGACAAGCTCCAGTTGTAGTCAGGCTCAATTCTGCAGCCTTTTCCCCTCCCAAACTTAAAAAACTTTTCATTTAGTACAGTTTTGCCCTGGGATGCACCTATTCAAACCAAAACAAACCCATAAACAAAAACAAACCAAAGCCAAAATCTGGCTCTTTATTTCAACCTAGAGTCATCGAGCTGTTGCTTTATTCTTTAATGTAATTATTCTTTGTCTATCACATTTGAGTGCTATTATGTACTAGGCATAGTATAAATCAACCAACACCTCTCATCCCTGGTCTCACAAAGAATACATCTCTAGCAGTACAGAAGTAATCCATGTAACCAAAACACTTGTACCCTTGTCATATTCTGAAATAAAATTAAAAAAAAAAAAGATAGCACAGGAGGAAACTCACACTTTGTCCAGCAGACACTCAAATGAGAGTAAACATGTTAACACCTCTGGCAGAGGCACTCTAGTTTCGAAATGGGGGTCAGATGTAAGAAGCACATTTTAAATATGCAGTATTGTACTCAAATTTTATAGCTATGAGTGCTCCCCTTCCTCCCCTGCCCCCAAAGGATCATTGAATCTGCTTTAATAAACAGATAAACTACTCGTAACTAGCTCATCATGGTCCAGTGAGAATGTTACAGGAGTGAAAACCCGGAAACCTCGACAAGCTGTCCTCACTTTTCTGAGCCTTGAGGAGTGGCACTGAAGTGACTGGGAGTGGGGGAGGGTGATCGGAGAGCTTTGTGAGAGGGAGAGAAGTATCATTTGGTCCCAGCTATGGCAAAGCAGAAGGGAAGTGTGTGGATCTGGGGTTACATATCAAGTAGAAAGCAGATGGCCCTGGGCAGTCTTGTCGAAGGATGCTCTGAGCTGGTTACAAACTTGACTCATGAAGAGTAAACCTCCTCGCTTACAAGGATGGCTCTGTAGCTCTAGTTCCCCAAGCCTCAGTATTGGCCTGGGCAGAAGTGCCAGTGAATTATTCATTACTCTGGGAAAGTTTGCTCAAGCCATCCATCTAGTAGGGAGGTCTGGTCACATTTTAATACCTTACCTTGAATTCTTAGGGACCCAGGAATCTGAAGGCCCATCAGATCTGTGCCAAGTTTTAGGAAAAAATGAACTGAGATAAGGAAACCATTAAAGCTGTAGGGGCAGTGGGATCAGCCACTCCCTGCCATGAATGAGACTCTCTTTTCATCTTGACCATGTTCTAGCCTGGGAGCAGCATCCCTGGGCTCTGCATGGCCCCCTGGGGGATCCACAGGGATAACCAGCTTCCCAGGCCCTGTTTTGTACAAGACCAAAGGGATGTGATACCCTGATGGTGTCCGGTTGCCTATAGATTCTCAGATCCCAGAGAACGGCAAGCCCAGGTGGCAGGAAGTTAATAGGATAAAAGGCTCCTTACTATGGATTTATTGGCCCAGTGTTTCATGCAGTGAACTAAGACTCAAGTGACCACCAGGGCAGCTTACATATAGAAAATAGTTAGAGTGTATGGAAGAGAGAAGAGGGAAACACTTCTTTCCCACTGAAGAGCAAAGAGAAGCTGATTATCAGTATGTGCATGGATTTCATGTGGTTACGCTTGCTGAGTGAAGAACGATGCATGCTGCCAGGCCCAAGGCTGTTGGCTGAGTCCTGGCGATGGAGGTTTTTGCTGGCTGCAGACGTCCCATCTGGGCTCCGGAGCAATTTCAATAGCATTGCTTATAAGTTATGCTTAATAGGATATGGCAAGAAAGGATTTCTGCTAGTTAGAGCCCTGGCTGCAGTCAGGTGCCCTGCCCTAAGGCCATGTCTCTCACTCCCCATGACTGCAGAACTGTTACTCTGAGAAGTAACAGCAGGAACACAAACAACTGTTCAGTGTGATCTGGAGTGTGGTGACTGGGGGCAGAAGATTTGTTTTAAAGGCCTAGGAGCTGACAGTGTGACTGTGTGCCATTCTGCTACAAAACTCCAATAGCAGCCAGCCTAACCTCACTCTAGAACAGCAGGAGTGAAAGCTTTTTCTTTTGAACAATGCGGTGAGGTATTGGTTAGAGTCAATATTGTCAGGCTCCATGTTAGAGTCTCACTTTTCTGTACACTGTCATAGGCACTCATCATTTCAATTCAAGAAACATTTTATATAGAACCAACTATGTCCTTAAAAACTGTGTCACAGTGAACAGGACATATTCCCTGAAAACAAAAGCCTATACTCCATCCCTTTCCTGATTCTCTCTAAAAGGCCCCATCCTGTGAGTGGTCTCTGTCCTAGAAAGGTGCTAGTGACAACTTTCTGCCTGGGAAATCGAAGGTAGTCGTGGCACTGGTATAGGATCTTTCTTCTCTTGCCTACTTTTTTTCTGCCCAATCCATTTCTGTGTTCTTTTTCCTTACTGCCTACTTAGAATTTTGACCTCAGAGTTTTCTGTGACTCAGTGTTTATATCCTGATTCATGTTGGTTCACTTATTTTTGTCGTTGTTTTTCAAAATTTTATTTAGATTATTATTTCAATGAATACATGTAAAAAATACTTCTGAGAGGCAGGAACATACAACAGTCACATGTGCTGTCAAATATTAGCATTCATATTTGCTTCACTTATTTTTTTAAAGAGAGTAAACATTATAGAACTGAAGCTCTCTGTGCTCACCTAAATGTTGAGCTACTGCTTGCTTTGAATACTGACCTGTAATATATACAGAGGAACATTAGGGTGGCCCCATGCCCCCGGCATAGGGAGCTAAGATCCCTTATTTAGCCAATCTGGAGGTTCTAGATTCTACTGTCAGGGAATTTCTCCCTTATTCATTGTCTTTTTCTTTTAGTGATCATGCTTTGAAGAGAACATAGAGTAGGATTCCACTTCTTTAAGGCAAAAGAATACATACACGATAAACTCAATATTTCATTTCAAATAAGATGATTCTAGGGGTAAAACTAGCATTTGAAAGGTCAGTGCTTAGCCTCTTTTAATAATAAAAAAATCTGACATTTATTGAGCACTAACTATGTACCAGTCATAGTTATAAGAGTTTAACACACAATCCTCACTTAATCATCACAATGCCTCTTTAAAGGAGGTTATGGTATTAAGCCCACTTTACAGATGAAGAAACTAGGGAATATAGATGTTGTTTGCTCAAAGCCCTGCAGTTAGGAAGTGATGGGCTAGGATTCAGTCTCTGTGGGCATTTTGCCAACAGCCACTGTACCATTAACCAGAACTTTGTGTGTCTCTGAATATAGGCATCTAAGTAGTTCTGCACAGTGGTGTGATTTCATGGGCTCAGTGAAGGTCACCTGCCCATACCTTTCTTCCTTATGCAAGTGTCATCATGCCTCAAATCCCACTATATTTATTTTATAGGGCTTCCATAAGAAATTATCATGGACTTAGGGACCTAAAACTACAAAAACCTACTTGCTTTTAGTTCTGGAAGACAGAAGTCCAAAGTCAGGGTATTGGCAGGGCCATGCTGCCTCTGAAGGGTCTAGGGAAGAATCCTTCCTGCATCTTCCAGCTGTGGCAGCTCCAGGTGTTGCTTGGCTTATGCCAGTGTCATTCCAGTATCTGCCTCCATCTTTACATGGCTTTATTCTGTCCCCTCTCCTCTTCTATTAAGGACACCAGTCTTGGGATTTGGGGACCATTCATAATCTAGGATGATTTTATCTTGAGATCCTTAACTGATTACATTGGCAAAGACCTTATTTCCAAATAAGGTCACCATCTCAGGTTCCAAGAGGACATGAATTTTAGGAAATGATATTCAACCTACATACCCACCGTTTAAGGTTTTTTGTTTTGGGGTCATAGTTGCTTTGTCAAGATTCCTAAATGTACCTAAGAAAGACATTTCCTGCACGTGTTTGGGGGTTGCTTATCCTGGAGTGATGGCAACCCTGGAATCCTGAATGAACGCTGAAGTGAAGATGAGACACAGAAAGGGCAGACGGGACGGAGTGAATTGAGCACAAATTTCAATTAATGTGTAGTGTGCCTAAAGGTTCTATTGAAAATATATTTTCCTGAGAAGCTTTCACAGAAGGGGATAGAAGAGGCAGTTAACCACTCAGTGGAAAAACTCCACCTACCAGTTTGCTAACATGAGCTCTAAATTGCTTTCGGGTCTGCATAATTTTTTGAAACTGTATTCAGAAGTACAGATTGTAAATTTCGCTTGCAACAATAAAAACAATTTCTAATTGCATAGGAAGCAAACTGCCACCAGCAAAGCATTTGATGATTGTCAAGTCCAATGCCCCCTCATTTTATGGAATGTGTAAACTGTCTCTCGGTTACTTTTAAACCCAAAAATGTCAACGTCGATGAATCCATCTGGCCCTCTCCATGAATATTTTTGTGTAGCATTTTAGGAAAAGAGCTGCTGAATGACTAGTGTTGAACATGAGACTGAAACCATTTCCCACCAAGATCTCCGTGACCATAGGCCAGCCTTTCATGTCTCATTGCCTCAGTCTCTCTGTGAGCCAATTTACCTCCCAGGAGTCCTGAGAATATTTCAGACAAAAGTGGGCAACCCCAATGCCAAGGGCATGTAGTGAGCTCTGTGTGTAATTGCGTGCCTCTCAGTGTTATGCGAGCAAAGGTGGGAAATGTTAACCTTCTTTCTAAACAGGCAGGGCTTCGTAAATCTTGAAGGACCAGGCCCTTTGTAGCAAAACAACCCCAATGTCTTGATCCTCACACTATAGAAGAGTCTCTATAGCTAGAACTTAAAATGTGTGAAGCTACAATAGTGCTGCACTAATTTTGCCAGTGTTATGAGTGTTGCAATTTTAAAATGAAGATGACACAAAGTGAAGTGACTTGCCCAAGGTCAGCAAATTTAGGATGTTGCATAACTTTGATTGGAACCAAAAGACTTGCATTAAAGTGTTTATTCATCTAGCACCAATTTTAGTGACCTACCTCCAAAATAGATTCAGAATCTCACTACTTCTCGACACCTCCACCACTACTGGCCTACTCCAAGCCATCATGAGCTTTTATGCTCTGCCATGGCTTTTTACCTCACCCAGAGCAAAAACCAAAGTCCATTTAACAGTTTGCAGTGCCCCACATTATCTGATCTCCTCTACTGCCTCCTCTTTCTCTCCCTTGTTCACTCCAGTCTAACCATGCTCACCTCATTTCCATTCTTTGAAAATGCCAAAAATGCCTTCATCTTAGGGCTTTGTGCTTACTCCTTCTGTCTATAATACTTTTTTCCAGGCAGCCATAGGTCTTGGTCCATTGTTTCCTAAAGGTCTCGGGTCTTCCTTTCTACCCTGTATAAAATAGCACCTTCTACATCATTAGTCTTTTTTTCCCCTAAATCATTTTTATCTGTAATATTCAGTCCCTCAGGATGTAATATGTACTTACTTTTTTTTGTTGTCTCCACAGGAATATAAGCTCCATGAAGCAGAGTCTAGGACTTTGTTTTTTCAATTCTGTATTCTCAGGGCCTAGAAAAGTGCCTACCATGTTACGGGAATTTCATAACCACTAGCTAACTGAATGATCTCCATTTCTTTCTATCTAATGGGAAATAATGCCACTGCCTTGTTTTCCTTAGGGTTCCTTAGGGTCATCTGAGATTCTAGAAGGGAAGGTGCTGCATACATAAACTGTCAAGGACTATATCCAGATGTGAGATGTGTTACTGTCTTTAGCCTGTGGTCTAATGTGATTCTAGTTTTGAACTTTGCTTTGGGGTCAAGAGCATGGGGTGGTATTTTCCTGGATAACTTTGGGATATACACTGTAATGTGAGCTAATTTAAAATATTAGAATCTGTGGATTTGAAAGGATTTTAACAGATGTGTAATCCAACGACTTATTTGATACCAAAACTTGTTTCACCACATTCCTGACAGGCAGCCTCTGTTGAAATGCTCCAAGTGCCTAGGAAGTCGTTCAGCTCTTCAGGGCAACTCCTTGTGGTGATGCACACTTCAGATGTTAGAACATTCTTATCTGTGATAAGCGGATACCTGCTTTCCTGTGACATCCACACAATGTGTTTTATCTCCCTCTGGAATCCGTGTCAGAATCCATTCTGTCCTTCCTGGCTCCTCGCTCAGCCATCTTTGTTGGTTCAACTTTGCTTGGGACACACTCTACCCCTGTTCAGGGCAGTAGAAATCTGGAGACTTCTACTGTCTGAATACACTAGACCATTCTGACAGGAATGGCAATGATCACTTATGCTACAGTTCAGGAGAGAATGTATGCCAGCTGCTTCCCACCACGGCTCCCATTAGCTTGTCATTTCCTCGTGCTACTTTACTGCTTCCGTGACGGGGACATGCCGGTTCTCAGACGTTTCTTCCAAGTCCTCATTTTCTCTCTCCTCAAGTGCTCCCAGTTGAAACCACTTCCTTCCTTCCCTACTTCTTTGCTCTGATGTCTTCCCAACCCTCCTTTCATTGTCTTGAGGAGGAGAAATTGTTCACCTCCTGCTAAAGTAGCCTGATCCTCCAGTGATTTTTTTGGCCTTACCACTAACTGGTTCTGTGACCTTGAACAAGTGATGTCTTCTTTCTGTGACTAGTTATTCTCTCAGGTTTTTTCCAAGATCAAACATTTTGAATTTAAGATTCTGAGTCTGTCCTAGTTCTAAAAGTTAGAATTAAAATACTTAGGTTCAAAGCTGGTTAAGATTTTTTAATTGAATAAAAATTTATCAAATACCCACCAGGAGCCATAGATGATTGTAGATACCAATGGGGTAAAGAATAATCCTGGATCTTTTTTTTTTTTCCCCCAAACCAATTAGTCTTCATAGATAGATAATACATATGTAAAACAAGGAAATCATTACGTTTTAGCATTAAATTCTACTTGGATGAATCAAAAAGGGAAAAGAGGTAGACAGTTGTCAGTTATTTGTATTGGAAACTTGAATTTTGTATTTCTTCTTTATGGCTAGGCTTACTGGTGAAGGGCACAGAATTTAGAATCAGATTTCCTGGTTCTGAAACTTATCTCTCTTTTATTAGATTGTAGAAAATGGGGTGAGTTATTTAACCTCTGTTTTTTAGTTTCTTTAACTGAAGATAGAATTATTAACAAAACTACCTTATAGATTTGGTGTGAGGATAAATGACATAATGCATACAGAGTCCCGGGCAAAGAGCCCATGCACAGTAAGTATTCATTAAATGGTAACATTTACTCTTGTTGTTGGTGCCTTTAATTTCTTCACATCTTACAGAGTCTGTGCTGTATTTTTTTTGGCATTTCTTCTCCTCTTCTACTTGGGTTTCTAGCATTCTGCACAATTCTTACTATCTCAGTACACTAAAGTTTCAAGATACTTTTAAAATAGGAGAAAGATCAGCACTTGATTTATGACGTTTGGAACACTTGTGCTAACGTTGATGGATAGAGGTATACATTCCTGACCATGATGGTAGCTTTAGGGGGTGGTATAAATAGAAAAAGCAAGTCTGAATAAAAGATACATTATTCCTTTTTTGTTTAAATGCCTTTTCATGAAGCAACAATAGCAGATGCTTCCTTTACATTTCAGGCAGAGGAATTGATTCGGCTAAATAAGGGCATGACTCTTTGGTGAAGGGTCAGGATTTTTTTCCTTTTATGATTTAAAACCTACTACCAAAAATTAGGAAATATCCAAATATTAGAGACCTGTTATTCACTAACCTGAGTGTGATATCATAGTACTTTCCCTGAAGACAAAGGGTAACCATAAAACTGAGACTTAGACATGCCTAATGTTCTTTTGGTTGATGGTAAGTACACTAGAAATATTCTGTTTTGTAGCCATTGGTCCTCTTGTTTGAAGGTTACACTGTTTTCAACCAGTTGCTAGCCTGTCTTTGTCTCCTAAGTGAGAGGAAAAATGTCACCTATTTAGTCAGTCTCCCTTACATATTCACAGTTGCATTAGGTTGGGTGGATTGGCAATAGCACAAAGCTTCTCTGCAGTGAGAACCCCATACTCCCACTTACGTGGAGTGGGGGGAAACCCACCTGTTCCATGTATCCTTAAGTCAGAGTTAAGTACATAGTCATTGACTCCTTTTCCTTTAATCCTATGGGCAGATAAAATCACTGGTCCAGAGGGAAGAACAAGTAGCCAGACTCCTCTTTGTTTTATTTGCCTCAGGATACAGCAGCACAGGTAATGCAACATTTCTAAACTTCAATTGAGAAAAGCCTGTTCAAGAATGTTAACCTTTGTCCAGTGGCTTTTGAACATAGAGCCGAAAAGTCCCTCATAGCCAAATTGAGTTACATTATTAGTTGGTGAGCAGATATAGTAGTAATTGAAGCTAGTTGGAATTAAGTGGGTGGACAGAACATTACAGTTGAGTAGAACATACTAGATTTGAGTCCTAGCCTTATCCTGCTAGTTATGTGGACTTGGACAATAAAATTACATTTTAGAGTTATAATGGACCAGTTTCTAAATGAGCATATAATTCCTCAGAAGGTCATTGAAATGACCAACCTCACAAACTACAAATTATAAAAATTGCAATAATGATAATGATCTGTACTGCAGGTGAGATTTAGGTTTCAGTACCAAGGAGAGCTCCCAGTGATTGAGTGAGCTAGAATAAAGGCTTACTCTCATCAAGGGCTGTGCAGATCTATTCTGTTGAAATGTGCTTCCTGAGTCAATGTATTCACTCATTTATTCACCATTATATCCCAGATGCCTGCTAACTGTCAGACATAATGCTAAATCCTAGGGATACAATGGTGAACATGGCATGTACCATCTTGTTCTCATGAAGCTCTAAACCTCAAAGGACTAGCACTCTCAAACTGTGTCAAACCTTTCCTTTGGAATAGAGTTATTGCAGTACTCGCTGGATACTCATTCGGAATCTTGTAAAAGGGATTTCTGTATCTTTTAGCCACTTATCAATATAATCATTAGAATATCTTACATATTCAAACACCTAAGTTGATAAGTACAAGGGGTAGTGAAAGAATAAAAACCCAGTCAGAGACTACAGTATGGTATCACTTCCACTGTATTCTATTGGTCCAAGCAGCTCACGTGTCTATTCAGAATTATGGGGAGAGGACGAAGACCCTGCTTGTTGAAGATGAGATCTTGAGGGGAAAGATCACAGCATGGACAAGTTTGTAGCATGAGATATGTTGGGACACATTTTGAAAATATGTATTCTTCAAGTTTATTTTTATCTTTCAGTAATTATTGTATCTATTGTACATAGATATAGATACACACCTATTTCATTTTGTAGATGATAAAATAAGACTGAAGGTACTTAAATATTTAACCTTCATATATGGAACTTGACAGAGGAGAGAAAAAAATAATTCTTTATCTATGACAGATTTTTCTCATGATTCACAGGGATTCTGTGTTGCTTACAAATGCTGATTATATTGAGACCAAGAGACTCAGTAAATATTGGTTGAGTGAATGAATGAGTAAATGGAAATAAATTGAGATGCCTGTGTTTTCCAACATGTTGTAGACAGACTTAAAATAGGACTTTCATATTTAATAACGGCTCCTGAATTATATGGCCTTGTTCTGTACTAATTCAGTAAAAGGAGACTTGGGACTGGTGAGTTCCATTGATGATTTGTATCAAGTTGGAAAAAAGCAATTCAGGAATTTTGTGAGCTGGTGGTTAAAATGTTAGTAACTTGAAATTGGCCATAATAGATACATGTGCAACACAAAAATTGAGGTAAACTACAAATATGAGTGGCATTTTTTGGTACTAGTTTATCAGAATATCACTGAACCATGGTAGATAAGATTCTTTGCCTCACTGGGGTGACATGACTACCGTAACGCTACGGAAGAAATCCACATAAATTGTGAAGTATAATTGTATGTATAGAAAAAGTACAAATAGGGAAAGTTATAAATTAGCCTTTAAGTATTTAAAGACCTTGTTATATTCTTTTGATCAATTATATGTTTGTGTTTCTATACACAAGTTAGTTACAGTAGTGGTTAGATTGAAAAAATACCATAATGCAATAATAGTTATGCCCTGAAGAATCTTAGGAAGGATGAAATATCCCTAGAGGGAGCTAGAAGGATGTCAACTAAAGATGATATTGACATTTTGTGAATCCCTCTATCTAGACACCCTGAAGGAAGATGGTGTGTCCCAGTATTCTATCTGGGTTAGATCAAATATACATTTCTTGAGATTGGCGTAGAGTTAGCATTCTTGGGGGCAGGCCAATACCAAATGAACATGAGCAATATTTTGTTCAGGGTCTCAGGGTACATCAAAATGTCTTCTACATACACAATTATGTAGTATTCTGAAAGGTCAAAATATGAATCATTCATGAAATGCTGAAATACCTATATTGCATTATTGAAGTTGAATATGTTATGTTATATTTAAAGGGACTATTATATGTACAAATTTTAATGTTTCTCTCAGTTCTCTCTCTTTTGTGTACTAAATGATACATTTTTAAGAATTCTAGTTAGGTATAAATGATAGCTATTTTTCTAATAAATTTCTCTAATCAGTTGGGTATTAGGCTGCTGAATAGACTGAATATACAGAAGTTGTTAGAAAAGCTGGAGCTCTCCACCATTTTAGCAAGTAAATTTAGATCGGTATGAAGAGGAATTACTGAGTCCACATTTAACATTTTTGCCTGTGAAGGCTCAGCATGGCCTGGCTTTAATTTTAGTCATGTATTTTAGTGTATTTCTTTGGGATACACATTTTGAGGTATAAGGTCAACAGTTTGTAGTGTGCAGGCTGTCAGTGGTAGGTTCTTAGCTTAATGGGGCTAATCTTTAAGTCATGATGTTTTCTGCAAAAGATTAGTGCAGTTTCTCATAATTACCGTCTGTGTACCCCAGAAGCATAGGTTCAACAATTGTTAACATCAACACTTCTTAACATTTTGTCAGTCTTTCTCTTTCTCTCTCTCCCTCACTTTCCTTATCTACAAATTATTTATTCTTTTGCTGAACCATTTAAAAGAATATTTAGATATTATGGTACTTTACCCCAAACATGTCTGGTACATGTCCTAAAAACAGGAACATTACCCCAACTAACTACATTACCATTATCACACTTCAAGGAAATTAACAAACAATACTATCTCAATATCATCTAATATGCAGTCTATATTCCAATTTCCACAATTGTCCCCAAAATGTCCTTTTATGATTTTGTTTTTTAAAACCAAAATCTAATCAAAGCTCACAGATTGTGTGCCTTTGTTTAATATTATAGTTGAGAAAACAACCTCAGGAAGATTAAGGTCACATGGTCAATCACGTGGTGGGGCTTGGATTTAAACCCAGAGCTGATTAGCCCCAATCAGTTACTGGTGATGCAGAAGATTCCCAATGATCACAAAAGAGAAGGTGGCCAACTATACCTGGAGGTCACGTTTTAGTGGGCTGTAATTTTAGGTAAACTTTGGACGAGAGAACTAGGTGGCCAGGACCCTCCACTGCCTCAAACAGGATATAGGCAGGAGCGTTAGCCATGTTTAAGCAAGATAGGAAGTGGGCAGAAAAAAAATAGCACCAGTGAGAATTACCAGTTAGCTTAAGTTTTTAGAAGGTCTAGAACAATGCAAACTTTTTTAGTTCTCTTTGCCCTAGGATGGGTCATTTAGGCTTTGAATGGCCAGTGTGTGTTAGTGTCATATAATCCTGGAGACAGGAGTTTTAATCTTTTCTGCCTGGGAGACTCTTTCCTGTCTTGTGTCTGACTCACCAATGGGGTCCCACTGGATACCTTGGGGCTTCTACCAGCTTCACAGTGGTGAATTTTTCTAGTACCAAGTGGTCCTCGTTGTTGGAGTCCATTTCTCCATTATCAGTGCCTTCCAGGATCAGACTGAGAGACCAGAGCAGTGAATAATTTGAGAACCCTTGGAAATAGTTTTCAAATCCAAATAATTGAACTATTTCTCAGAGTCCTCTCATCTCTTAGGATATTCTTGTCATGATTCTTCTGTTTAAATGAAAGATAGGTAATTATCTCAGAAATGTAGACCTTATCTGTCGTTTGTGCCAAGGCAGTTCTTGGTTCTATACCAAGGTCAGAGGTGTCCCGGGATCTGACATCCATCTTAGGGCAGCTTAAACTTCCCTGGTGAAGCCATGCTTCTCCTATAGCTTTTTAAAACAGATGAATTAATTTCTTTTGAAATTAAGCCTGCTGCTGAGTCTCAAAGTCATGTCTTAGTACTCACCTCTCAGTGTATGGTCTGAAATTATCTCTAAAAGTTAATCTTGATTCCTGAAACTCTTCATGAGTTGTTATGGTGTTTCACCATTATTTGCACTTAAAAAAATGTGAGCTCATTAATTAGAGCTACTTAAGGGACAGTGACTTCATCACAGATTTACATTATTTACTATTCTGATCTTAAGCCCTGGCACCACCCCTAACCGTCCTGATTGGATGAAGATTCAGAAATCAATTGGTCTGGAGAGTGTTTTGGGGAAAACAATACTTCAAGTATTCTCTCTCCTTCATGAAGTAGTGAGAATCCACTCTCTTCATTGTCAGGGTGATGTTGTGGTAGTCTGTCATACTTCCTAATATTGTAAATGTAAGTGAGAGAAATTTTATTAATATTTCTCTCACAAAAGTGAATAGTACTTCACTGAGGCATTCTTAAACCAATACATCAGCCTCCCCAGAAAATGCAGAAGTAAAATCATGCTGAGGTTACTAAATAATGGCTATCTAAATTGGTAGCTTCTTATATTAGAAACAGAAATATTGGGCTTGTTATAATTGGGTTCCGTGATATTTTTGACCCATATAAGGGTATATGTGTCCCTATTTTTTGTAATCTCATTGCTATGTGTTGCAAAGTGCTGTCAGCCTTCAGATAATTGCAGTGATGGAGGAGTTAATCAAACCGGAAGCTGACGAAGTGATACGCTGGCAGCAGATGGTGTTGTCAAATAGAGGTATAATTGCATTTAAAAAAAATCCCTTCAAAATTGTTCCTCAAGCTTTAGGTAACTTAGGTGACATTTAGCAGGCTCTGGAAATCACGTAAATGGGTACAGAAATAAGAGGATTACGGAAGAAAATGTCACCATCTGAATTTGTCTTGAGTCTTACTGAGTAGAGACATCTGAGCTCTTGTTAATACTAGCAACTATTTACAGCCCATAGAATAGAATGTGTCATTGTTTCATTAAGTTTAGCTCATTAGGTGGGGAAGGTCTTTTGTGGCAGTCTAGAGACCTAATGGATTTAGTGCTCTAAAATATGTAGCATATAAAAAAAGAAAAAAAGTATAAATTATCTTAAGTTCAAATATAGAAAAACTACTGGAGCTTTTAGAGAAAGATAATTAATGCAATTGAAAACTGCAGGAAAAATAGTGCTTTTTTATTTTATAGTTTGTCACTGTTACTGAATATGGCACAGCAAGAATTAAATGTAAAGTGCTTTCATAACATTTGGAAGCATTGTAAACATCAATGGGGAATCTAAGATTTTTGGAGGGTGGGGGGCAGGGGTACACATGAAACACCTGAGAAGTATACTTATAAAAATTCTTAGGTAAGATAAATAAAGTTGCAATATTAAACTTCTTGTTTTGCTGGTAAGGAAAGTGAAGCCCAAAGATGAGCCAGAGATAAAACTCTTACCTGGACTCAAAGATGTAAATTGTTTAAATTTGTGCAAAATCTAAAATATTTCATGGTCAAGTATATTCTAGAGAAGCAGAGAACGGCAGGCCCGTTATCGTTATCTTAGTACAACCATGAGTATATGCCAAGGCTGACTTGCAAAATCGTAGGGAGGCAGGAAATGGTACTGCTGAGAGGATGGGTTTGGAATCTAACCATCTGGGATTAAGCCCTGGCTTTACTCCTTATTAATTTAAATAAAGTTACTTAACTTCGCTAGCCTTGTTTCTTGCTTTGATCAAATGCACCTTCTCTACCCGGGCCCATGAGCTTTCTCTCAATGGTAGAATTATTAAATGCTAAAGAGGGCATGTCTTTGTCTACAAACTCTGGGGGCCACTTCTTTGATTTTCCAACTGTACCTTGCCACAGGTTCTATACAGCATTCTAACTTGCCATAAATACTTGTTTTGTATTGTTAAGGAGCAAAGTTACTTTTACATTAGAACCTGAACAAGCTGAAGAAATTTCTCCTATTTAGGATGATGATTTCCAAACTGTGATTGCTGGACCAGCAGCATCAGTTTGACATGAAAACTTAGTAGAAATGCAAATTATTAAGCCCAATTCCAGACCTAGTGAACTAAGAAATCCAGATGCAGGGAGCATTAGAAACTCTCGTAAACCAGAAATCTGTGTTAACAAACTCTCCAGGTGATTCTGATGTATGCTGAAGTTTAAAAATTGCTGGAATAGCGAGTGCTAAATTGTCAGTTTTTTGTATTATGCAGTATATGGGTCAGATAGGCATGTCCAGGTATGGTATAATTTGCTACCATAATCCAAAGAGATACGTTAGGATTGTACAGTGTGCAAGGTACAGCTACTTGTCCTTCTCTTCAGAGTGTATTTCCTGACATAGACCCAGACCAGTCCCTCAGGGAGTTTGCTGAAATGGCAGGCCCCTATATTTTTATGGGATCATCATCATCTACCTGCTGGCATGTCCTACCTCCTACTTAGGGGACTGTTAATTCCTGGTTATTTGGCATTTCTTAGCATGAAGTTATCACCTTATTGGACAATCATCATGTCCTGTGGGGATGGTAAGATGATCAGGACCCCTGCAATGAATTATGGCACAGAGTCTGATAGCTGACATAACCCTGGAAGGTGGTGAAGGTGTACACTTCCTGCCTTTTCCACGGGAGATCGCCTGCAGTTACTTCTCAGGCCCTGCCACTCATTACATTATCTAGCCTATCTTGCCTGTAGAAGGTAAGTCTTAGCGCCTGGCCTTGGCCACATGTGAATGCTAGCATTCCTCTGAAATAAGGAAGGCAGCATTGCCTGTGGGGACTTTTTTTTTTTACCATACCTGGTGTATAGAAAATAATTTCCTATAATTTCCAAATACTCTCACTGTATATTTCTTAGCAGTTCCTGGGCCAAATGCGTTGTTGATGTTGCAAGTTGTCTTTGTGGCTTTAAGACCCATTTTGAACTCTAATAAGAAAATCACTTGAATTTGCTTTTTGTCTAACATCATTTCCATAGTCTAAAATAAATACAAAATGAAAAGCAAATCAGTCATAAGCAAAAAACCATAAATCGAGAAATGTGCATTAAAATGATGTAAAACATAACCACATTTATTTAAGAACGTATTCCAATATCAAACGACAAATTTCAACAATGCTAAAACCGCAATTATTTTTGCACCAACCTAATAGTTGTGTAACTTTGGATAAGAAATGCAACCACTTAGAGGCTCAGTCTCTTCATTTATAAGATAAGGCTAATAAGTTTTCCTTTCTAAGGTTGTTGAGGAGACTAAATGTATGTAGACATTCCCTAACATGGTATCTGGCATGTAGCAAACATTATTGTGATAAAATGTCTGAAATGGAAGGAGTTAATAATGTAGGCTGACCTCATTCTGCAGGTGAAGACTGCGAGGCCCAGAGGGATGAAGTAACTCAGCCAGAGTCTTTACCTACCTAGTGATTGAGTTGGAACTGGACTCCAAATAGCTAGATTGCCATGAAATTTCAAGGAAAAGAAGTCATTGTCTTATTGTCAGGCAGCAGATGAATCATGCAGTAATACAAAATGGAAAGCATTTCTCTTTATGTTTCCTGAATTGGTAGAAAATTCTATAATATTAGCAAAGCTTCTAAGACATCTCCTTTTGGATTTTGGAGTATATACTTGCTAATATATTTGCTACTTAATATCTAAGCTGTTTCTGTGATTTCTAGTTAGCAATCTACTTAGGGATTTTAGAGAGCCTGAATTGACTTTTTTTCTTAAATATATTGAGGTACAATTTACATGCCACAAAATTTACCTTTTTAAGTGTACAATTCAATGATTTTCAGTAAATACACGAAATTGTGCTACTATCACCACAGTCCAGTTTTAGAACATTTTCATCAGCCTAGTAAGATCCCTTGTATCTATTCATGGCTTAGATTTCTCACCCCCAGACCTAGAAGATCATTAATCTATTAATACTTTCTGCCTTTATCAATTTACTTTTCTAGGCTTTTCATAAAAATGCATGTATATAATATATGGCCTCTTGTGACTGGCTTCTTTCATTTAGCCTAATGTTTGTGAGGCTCATCCATGCTGTAGCATGCTCAGTGTTTTTCTTTTTATTGCTGGATCTTGGCTGACTTTTGATATAGGTTCTATTGACATGACAGGGGAAAGGGGCTCAGAAAATGGTTTCAGCCTCTTCGATTTTGCCACCTGGTAAGCCTGATTCTACGGAGTTGCCTACAGAGCAGCTTCCCATAGGGAATTCACCAAGGTTAAGTCCTCTGGCCCTCTTCCCAGGCTGCAGGGAGGAAATGTTTATGTCCTCATCTCTGATGATTATGCCACTAAATGGTTGGAAAATTGCCCAAGTAGGAGGCGGTAGCTCAGATTCCAGCAGGTTAATAACAGCCTTGAAGTGCACATTAGTGAGGGGCAGTGACACACCTGCCACTGAACTTGGGGTTTTGGGGAAGGAAGTAAGTCCTCATGGGAGGCCATGGAAGGGGTTGTGCAAGTGCCACAGCTGGGGGTGACGCTGGCAGGGGGCAGGTGTGTTTTCTGGCTTTGCTGGGTGTGAGAGCAAAGTGGTAATGGGTAGAAGTTCAGCATGCAGGTTTGGAAGTCAGGCAGAATTGGGTTCACAGTGTGACACTGGACTAATTATGAAGCCTCCTGGATTCTTGGTTTCCTCCCGTATGTAATCTGTATCTCGTAGATGGTGAGAATTAAATACGATGATGCAGACAAAATGCTTAGTATAGTGTCTGGCACCTAAAAAGTATTTAATAGACATGTAACTATTAATTTTTAAGTTGTTGACATTAGAGAGTCATGCCTAATCTTGTGTTTTTGTTGGCTGTCTGTCTTTAAATGAAGATTAATTATCTGGAATAAAGTACTATATTTCTAAAATAATAAAAATATTCAGGGGATTAAGAGAAATGGTGTTTCACCTTAGCACTAAAAACTAATTTGCTTTTTCCTCCTTTTTCTTTGCCCTCCCTTCTGTCTTTTCATCCTTCATTCCTCCCTCTTAAGTGAAGTCATATTATAATTCCAGTAACTAATATTTATGTTGCTCTTAATAGAGTATAAAATGTTTTCCTACCTTTACTGTGTTGGGTCCTCATGGCAGTTCTGGAGAGAGCTATCATCACTCTCCCCATTTTAGAGTTGGAGATAATGTGATCTGCCAAAGTCACACTGCTCGTAAGTGGTGGGTCCAGCCTGCATTATTAGATATTGGGAATTAGATACTGTATTAGTTTCCTAGGGCTGTTGTAACGAATCACCACAAAACAGGTGGCTTAACACAAAATAAATTTATTTCCTCATATTTCTTGTAGTGTGGAAGTCTGAAATCAAAGTGTTGGCAGGGTTGGCTTCTTTTGGAGGTTCTAAGGGAGAATCTGCTTTGTTTTTCTCCTGGCTTCTGGTGGCTGCTGGCAATCCTTGGAGTGCTTTGGCTTGTAATTGCATCACTCTAGTTTTTGCCTCTGTCTTCGCATGGCGTTGTTCCTTGTGCATGAGTCTTCTCTCTGAATGTCCCGTTCCTTTTTCTTACAAAAACATCAATCATTGGGAAGGTGTAAAGGAAACATCAGATACATTTCCAGACTCTGGAGGACCTTACGCATTGATCAAAGGAGGAGAAATGGCAGCGTCAAAGACCATTGCAGAAGCTTTTAGTGATTCGGCTTATAAACCACTGAGTGGTAGTGGTGACCTTTGAGGGAGAACAGGAAGGGCTGGGGAGGACAGGTTGCCACAGGGAGAATGCTGGAGCTTGTACTTGGCCTTCTTGAATGAGAACAAAATTTGACCTTCCAAAACTGAACCTCCTACAATGGAAAGTGGCAGCAGGTGTCTGAACTGAGGGGCAGATGATAAAGGCCAAGGCAGGCATAATACAAAAAGGTGAAAATCCAATCAAGTATCATTTGCAGAAGGGGTTATGAAACTAATAGGCAAAGAATAATAGCTAGTAACATTTTATAGGATTGCTTGGCAGCAAAACCTCAAAGAGTGGAGGGGCTGAGTGGGAAGTTCGTGGAGGGGGAACTTAGGAGTCAGATTGCCACTCCGTTGTTAGATGGGAAACCCAGGGAATAAAATGGACACAGGTGGGCTTATGAAGGAATGCAGTGCTGGGTGAACTCTTTAGGCCAGTGTGAAGAATACTAGGGTTTAATGGATCTCAAGAAAATTATCTGAGAGAGCAGAGGCTGTATCTGCTGGGTTCATGACTGTGTCCTCTGTACAGGATAGTATCAGAATTTAGGGAGAGCTCAATAAAGGTTTTAAGCAGAGGGGGTAAAGGGAAATTCAGGAGTTCTAGCACAGCCTGAGTTAGCGTGCAGATAGGCATTTCCGCAGGCAGGTTGGAGGATGCTGCTCATCTGGGCCTCAATTCCTAGTCAGCATCCTTATATCTGCCAGGTATGCTCTGAACAGGGGCTAGCCTAGCTCGCCCTTGCTGGTCATGGAAAAATTCCATAACTGGTCCATCTGACTTGTTCTTAGCATGTAGCTCTGTCTGTATGTAACACTCTGAGTTGCCAGCTCTGTTTTCTCTTTCTCCCCATCCATCCACATGTTGCCCTCTGCATTAGACCCACTGTTTCCTTCCCAGCTAGAACTCTAATTCTCTCTACTATATTCCAGCTATGCATACCTCAGACCACGGGCATCACACCTGGATAGTGTCTTTACCTGGGTATCCCTGGACTTGGGTGGGATCTGGGAAAATACAGATTGGAGAATAATAGAATATAAATACAGGCCCATATAACAGAGGGCTAGACAGATGAGGATTTTCTTAAGGGAAGAGAAAAGAGGAAGCCGTTGAATTTTGTTTTTGGAAAATGAGTCTATATGTTTGAGCACAGTATTGATTAGTGGAGGTTCCTATCCAACATCTTTCACATTGAAATAATGAGGGACCATTGGTACCCAAACTTCAATCCTTGACAGCACCAAAAGACTTTATTTATGTACTGCAATTTATTCATTTAATGATTATTCTTCATCTACAAAGTACAATGTGCTGGGCTTCACATAAGTGAATACAGAGAAGAGGACTTAGAACTTACACTCCTCCTTCCCACAGAATCCAGTATATTGTGCAGAGTCATGAACTGTGTCTACCTAACTAAAATACAAGGCAAAAATAATGAAAAGAGGGGTAGAGAAATCACCCCCAGCAGGGAATCCAAAAGCTGGGTTTGAATCTAGCTGCACTGTGGCTTGTCTAGTGGGCTGACCCAAAGGGTGGCTGGGCAAGGAGGCAGGTTCTGTTTTCTAGAATTTTAGATCAAAGCCTGCCTACCTTCTGCTTGGCCCAGGAGTGCGGCTCACAGTGGGAGTGCCTGCCTGCACCTCCAGACAACTGCTCTTCAAACTTGCCCAGGCAATTGGTGGAAGCCTGCAGTTGGCTCTTCTATAATTAACCCAGCTGATAACTCCTCAAGTCATCCTTGTCGGCAAAAGGCTTCATCAACAAGAGCTCAACAGGACATCTTCCTGCCCAACCCCTTTCAGTGCAGGAGGTCTTATTTATAAACTCTCATACAAGCCTGATGGAGATTTCTTCCATCTAAAAACAAGGAGGGGAAGAGCCTTTTGGAGATTTTCAATCACTGCAGCCACAAAATGAGAGGGGGAAGAGACTCATTAAGCTGAGTGATTTGTCCCTGAGGGTCCAGCTGGTGGGGGGTGGGGAGGTGGTTCTCCCTGTGAATTTGTCCCTTCTCTGCTTACTGATCCCCAAGAGGTCATGACCCAGAGCTCTTCCTGTCTCTGGTGTTTCCTCCTGCTCATTTACTTTTTCCTTTGGCCCTTTTGGCATTTAATGAATTTCTACAGCACACATGGAATATCTATTATTTGTTCAGCACTAAGAAAAGTGAGCTAAGACGCACTGCCTCTTCTGAGATTGGCCATGTTATTTGGCATGAGGCAGAAATATCTTTTTCTTTCTGGTACTGCTGATTTTGGGGAGGTCAATAAAAATTGTTTCCACTAGCAGGCATCCACCACCCAAACTCCACAATGCTCACATACGTTTTATATTATTGTTTTTCGTACATGTCCTTTAAAAAACCTTTTGCTAAACTATAAAGTAATAAACATAAGCTTTGTAGTCAGATCTCGGGCAGGTTAAGCTGTAGGCACAATATTTATTATCTGTGTGACCTTGACCTCCGTGAGCCTAATTTCCCTTAAGGCTGTTGTGAGGCTTCAACTAATGTGCAGCATAATGCAGCAGCAAGACAGGTGCTCAGGAAATGACTGTTTCTCATCCTCTTCCTCCTAGCGTTCCTAAAGAGAGGAATGGCATCTTGTCTATTTTGTTGCCTTTTTAATGCCTTCATCCGAGCTTTACACATGAAAGACTCAGAGTAAAGTCCTTGTTGACTAAGATAAATGAGCGACTCAATGAATAAATGAATTAAAGTCTACTTCACCTTTTTCCCAGGGCAGAGCAAAAGGAGGAGTATAGTCACACGGTAGAAAGCAGAGTTAAAGGAAGGCCTTTTACCATGGAGTCCTGAGGGATATAACTGCATGTGAGCTTAAAGGATCATGAGCCCAGGGGACCCAGGTCTGGAATGGTGGCTTAGTGCTGCCCTTCTGGCTACAGGAGGACCATTCTCAGAGCCTTCTGGGACAAGATCTATTGAGTGGTGATGTGGCAGTTTGACCTCAAGCCCCTGTCTAGGGGTCCAGCTCCTTTGGGCTACTCCCTGAATGCCTTGCCCTTCCTACTGATAAGCCTCACTGCTCTTTGCTCACACCTATTCCTTCTTCCAATATGTCCTTAAATCCAGGCAAGGGGACACCTGCCATGGGCCCGGCACGTAAGAGGGCTCCATGATTACAAACACAAGCAAAGTAAAAATTTTAAAGATACTTGGTTACCTCTGTCATTCAGTATCCAGTGTGACTGTGATTTTAAACATCTACTCTTCTGATTATCACTGTTCAGACCCTAGGGGAAAAGTTTCTCCACATCTCTGGTACAATATCTTTAAAACAAAAGGGGACTACAAAGGAATATTTGAAGGTTTATTAGTTGTGATGTGGCTGGTGTCAGAGAGAGGTTCTGTTTTGGCATGCAAGAAGGATATGAGCGGAGGTGCTTAGGTAAGAGAAAAGATAAATTAATTTGTCAAATCCTTCCTCTCAGACAGCATGAATGCAATAAATTCTTGCATAAGAACTATCATTTCCCAGGAGTGCCACGTGTCCGTTTTCTAACTTCTCTTCATGTTCTAGTCTGTAGATCAAGAAGGACTCAAGGATTAACACAATATCTTCACATTTACACATGATGGGAAAGAAATACTTTGCCATGTTGAACAATTTATATTTTAAAGTCGTTTTAAAGTCAATTGAGATATGATGTGCACAAAGCCTGATACTGATTCTTTACATTATTCTATGGGTCTAGATACTGCTGTAGATGACAGTGGAAATCATGATGTAAGTCATAGTGAATTGCATATTGAGATTAAAATATTTTATAACATTTTTGTCATATGATGACTTACCCCTGTGACTCATACAATATTAAGTGTGGTTTATACAATCATTGTTCACTTCTGAGTTTATTATAGGTATTGCTTTGGAATTGGTAATTCCAGTTACCAAGTGCAAGTTTAGTGCCTCGTGACGCTGAGAGTGAGTGACTCCTGAAATTTTTCACCCTAGATGGCTTACTGGCCTCACCCTAGTCCTAGCCCTGCTTTAAAGGGCCAGTTAGTAAATATTTCCCGCTTTGCGGGCCATACGGCCTCTGCCACAGCTACTCAACTCAGCCAAAGTAGCATGAAAACACCCACAGACAATATAAGTGAATGGACATGGCTGTGCTTCAGTGAACTCCATTTCCCTAAATGGACAACTGGTCTTATTTGGCTCTGGGTCATAGTTTGCTGACTCCGGTTTCAACAACAAAGTTAATTTCTTGTTCATGCCACCTATTCATTGTCGGTCACTGTGGTTTCTTCCCCATATTTCTTCTTTCTGAAACCCAAGTGGATCGAGCTGCCATCATTTTGAGTATTGGTTGATGCTGGGCAAGAAGAAAGAAAAGGGGCTTTTCCCTCGCCTTAGCAATTAAGGGCTTAGAGCCAGAAGGGACACACACTATTGCAGCTCACAATTCATAAGCTAGAGTTAGTCATAGATCCCCACCTAACCGATAAAGGGGCCATAAGAGCTACAATAAGGGTCCAAATTAGGTGTTATCTGAGTACAGTGGAGAGAGAGATAAAAAATCTAATTAGTGAGTATAGGGAAATTTTTACAAAAGAAGGGGCTTTCAAGCCGGGGCTTTCAAGCATGAGTGTGTTTCACAAATCTACTTTGATATAATATAGAGAGTAGAATTTATTTTGTACATGTGCTTTAATTAGAGTTAATATGGGGAGCGTGTATTTCTGTATTTTTGTTTATGAGCCATGTCTTTTTATCTTAAGTTGGCTTTTTGTAGACTGCAAGTAGTTGAGTGCTACATATTTATTCATTCTGAGAATCTGTCTTTTAACTGTGTTTAACATTCTATAATAGTTCTACGTGTGAATGTTTGCTATTGTTCCCCAGCACTTACTGTGTTCTGTTTCTCTCATGCCATACTGTCTTCTTTCTTTTTCAGTCTGTGTAGTTTCTATTGAGATTACAGTTTCAAGTACACTGATTCTCTTCCTTGTTGTGTTGAGTCTATAGATGAGGCTGTGCAAGTCATTCTTAATCTCTGTTCTTGTGTGTTGTTTTTATGCCTAGTATTTTCATTGTACTCTTTATCGTAGTTTTCATCTCTGTTAAAATTTTCTATTTATTCATAATGCCATCCATCTTTTCCACCAATATATTAATAATTAATTATACTAATAATTTTTTAAAAAATTCTATGTCTCATTCCAACATCTGTGTCATCTCTGAATCTCGCCTTTTTGATTTAATTTTTTTTTGCTAGTGGACTGTCTGTACTTCATGTGTCTTATTTTTGATTGAATGCTAGCTTTTTTGTGCAGAACAGTAGAGGCTAGGGTAAGAAATATGTATCCCCGGACTGGGTACATCTCTTCTGCTAGGCTGTTCTTATGGAATGTTGACTAAATTTAGCCAGTAGTTGAGCTGGATTTAGATTTTCTTGTTGCTATGCTTACCGGCAGTGCACCGCTGACTTTAATTTTCCCAGTCTTCACTTTGTACTTAGGGTGGGGGCTGGTTTGCTGCAGCTTTTTCCCCGCAATGTTCCTGATTAACCCTCAGCTTTAGGGCTCCCCTGTTCTTTTTCACTTCATAGGAATGTGTGATCTCCGTAGGCTCCTGACCTTGTCTGGTAGCAGACTGCTGGTGGCCGTGACTTTGTGCCTTCCAGCCTGGCGGTTGGGGCCAGAAGTCGTCCTGCTTATCATGGCCCAGACTCAGTGTCAGAGCTTTCTCAGTGATCCTGCCTCTCCCCAGGTAGGTCGGAGAACAACGCTCTGAACCCAGGCTGACTTCTTGCCTTTTCCCCCATGCTTTCTTTTGTTCTTTGCCTGTACCTGTGAAAAGCATTCAGCTATGTCCCGGGGCCACAGTGTTTGATGCCCTTCCCACAGCAGCTTAAAACTTTTTTGTTTTTATTTTTTATTTTGTGGGGAACAAGGCCCAAGCAGGCTTTTCTACCTTTCCCATAGCAGTGGTTGCTCCCCTCCCCAAGACTCATTCTGCCCACTAAGATTTCCTCTGGTTCCTTGCTTAGCCTTTAAGCTTTTTCATGAGCCCTCAACGGAGGCCTGCAGGTGAATCACAACTCACTTTGTTTTTGCAACTGCCCCAAACCAGGCTTTCTATACTCTCACTAGTCTACATGCAGCATCTAGCAATTTATTAAAAATTTAACCACATTTTTTATATCCACTTTTATGGTGGCCCCAGGTTCCTCTTATACTCCTCGGCAGGTAAGCCAGCACCTGACTGTCCTAGTAGTCAGGCTAATTGGTCGCCCTATAACTGAAGCTCTTTGATGGGTTCAAAAAAATTTATAATATTATGGATTGAATGGATCCTTCTTAATGTTTGGTGGTAGTAATGCTTTTCCTAACTCTGCACATCGAAGGCAGAAATCAGAGGTCTCTGTTTTTGTTTTGGATTGGTGTCTACTCTCCACGAGGTTTGTGTTCCACTTTGTACACCTTGGACAACACTGGTTGAGAATGAAATCATTGTCTGTGGCTTCACTGGAATACCTAGTTTATACAAGAAACTGAGCTATAATTATGCTGTGAATTTATGTGAAATTACTTTGTCAAATTATCTTTAAGCACATTTGATTGAGCACTCTTACGTGGTTAAAACAAAAGCCTCCTTCTTAGATGTGTAAAAACTTAGGTCATGATCCTGTCATTTTCTAGCTTAGTGATCTTTGAGCAAGTCACTGGACCTCTTTGGCTCCCAACTTCCTCTCTGTAAAGTGAAGATGCTGAGCTAGTGATTTCTGTGGTTAGCAATATATCCTCAAGTCAAGGATACTATATAAATCTCCTTTTGTCCATGTAATTGTAGTACAGGTGTTATTATTCTCATTTTACAAAGAAAAAATTCAAAAATAAGCCAATATTATGCCCTTTGGTATTGCATTCTAAGTATAGCAGAGTACTGGATTGTTGAACTTGATCTTGTTCTTGAGGGAGGGTGGGATTAACTAAAACAGGGAGTAGGTGGTATATTTTCGGATCTACATCTAATCCAAAGTTGCATTTTCTCTGTCTCTTGCAGAAGGCCTAATTCAACTACTCTTAAATACGCTATATAAATTACATGCTGTGGAGTGTGTACTCCAATTATTATAATAACTGTGTGTGTGTGTGTGTGTGTGTGTGTGTGTGTGTGAGAGAGAGAGAGAGAGAGAGAGAGAGAGAGGGAGCGGGCAGGGAAGGAGAGAGGGAGACTAGTAATGAGTTATGCATTGGGTGCATTTGTGTTTAAAGAATTGGAATAAGAGCCAAGGTCTCTTAATTTTAACACCACTGTCCTTTTACTAGGTTATATTCCCTAAGTGGGGGTTGCTACTACCACCACTGAGCTGTCTTAAAAAACCAGAGCCCTCTGGCTCAGAAAGTTTCTAAATGTTGGAGTACACGTTCTCTAAAGCCATCTTTATCACATAGCAGGAAATTCAGCACCCAAATCAATTTCCCCGTTTGGAATCATATTTCAAATACTATAGACCTTAGAGACATAGTCCCCTCTTTTAGCCAATGGTTCTGAATTAGAAAGTTCATCTCAACAGCCACGTAGGAAGTGTGTGTGAGTGTGAGTACGTATGCAAGAGCCATAATGTTGACTATGACATGAGCATTCATTCCCACCTCCATCTCAACCTATACAAAATTTATCCATCCTTCCAGGTCCAATTCAAATCAGACCTTATTGTCAGACAGCTTTCTTGACCAATTTTAGTCTTATTTCTTATTTCTAATGCTTATATATTACTCAAGTGGTTAATTTGATAAATTAATAGAAATTGACTTATTAAGGAATTTTTTTATTTCTATCTTTATATCAGCAAATGAATGTTAGAAACATAAAGCATTCAGTAAATTATTTTTAAATCTTTCGTTGAGATTTTTAATCTTGACAAAAATGACAATATCTTACTTCATTTTTAAATAACTATTGACTAATGACTACGTTACAAGTATTTCTCTAGACACTGGGGATGCAGCACTAAACGAAATAGGCAAATTCCTTGTCCTGAGGAAGCAGAAAAGACATGATTAAAACATTCAAATGGTGATGTAGTCTATGAAAAAAAGGGAGAAGGGGTCTAGATGGTGACTACAGAGGGATGTTTCTCATTTTGCACAAGGAAAGCTTCTATGAATATGTGACATTTCAACTGATGGAAATGAAGGAACAGGCTATGAAGATTGCTCTAGAAGATAGTTCCTATGGTAATGCTGCACGATTGCATATAATATATAATAAAATATTGCATTCTATTGAATCCATGTATATTAATGAATTAGAAAAGGTTGAGGTGATTGTGCTATCTCTGTTTGCTCTTGATTAGGGATTCGACATAACTTGTTGTGAGGAAATCCACTTTTCCTATTTCTAGAAACCAGAGACAATAGACATGGAGAATTTGTTTCTTAGGAGACAGATCTTATTAATAGCATTCCCAGTGAGCAAGCCTTTTTATTCTAAAAGAATGGGATTACCTAAGCAGAGATAGTTCCTGCCACATTGAATTTAAATGGAAAAAGTAATCGAATGAGAGAAAAAGGCTCAGTCAAGGATAGGTGATATGTGAGCTGGGCAACGTCACAGAAGAAAGCAAAGTAAACAGAAGACTTGTTTTAAAGCCAAAAAACAGGAAAATAGATTTAAACAAAAACAGTGGGCCCAAAGGTATGATAGCTATTTCATCAGAAAAACAAGGATTCAAGGTTATGGGACCTCAGTGTAGGATAAAGCATTTGAAGAGAACCGATCATTACAATGGAGACAACAACATCAAAGGCATATCTAGACTTAGGTCTCCTGGGCCAGTGGACCGCCAATTTCTGCACTAGTTCCTTGAGTGAAGAAGGATTTTCACTAGTTTAATTGCATATATGGTATCATAAGCTTTTTTAGCTATGGGTGTTGTGTTTAAATTTATATGTTAGTATTTCATTAAGGAAATAGAAAGTAGCTTGTTTAGCAGTTAAGAGCACTGACTCTGGAGCCAAATTGCCTGGTTTAGAAACTTAGCTCTTCCTCTGTCTAGTTATGTGACCTTGGCAAGTTACTCCATCTCTGTGCCTCAGTGTATCCATTTGTAAAATGGGATTATTATAGTACACATCTTCGATGGTTGTGATGGAGGATTAAATTAACTAAAACAGTTAAAGCACTTAGATAATATTGGTATTATTTGCATTTGATGTTCCAGTTTTGGAAACTTAGCGTGGTATCAGTTAGCATGATACTAAAGTCTGCATGGGCCTTAATATCCCAGTTAAACTACATTTACATCCAGTCTGAGAATGACAGCCTGCTTGAATCTACCTGTATATAATGACTGGATACAAAGAGGACTGAGTTATTATATAACCTGTTTTTTTTTTTTTACGTGAAAAGGAATGACTACAATTGTGCAATTATAATTTCACTATTAATCACTAAAATGTGTCAGTAGTCTCAGGCTGCCTGAAACTTGGAATGATAAAGGTGTTACTAAAAATAATATAAGCTCTACCAGGACAGGTACTATGTCTATCTTGATTGCTGTTGTAGCTCAGCACCTAGCACAGTGTCAGGTTCAGTGTAGAAGCTCAATAAAGATTTGTTAAAAGAATAAATTCATGTGTATTTAATATTTTAATCAATGTACTAGAACTTAGACATCTAAGAGTCACCTTTAACAGAAGCTTATGTGGCTCCAATGATGTCAGAATGACCTTTAGATCCAGATTTCAAAACATAAGACAGAATCGGTCACATTTAGATCAAGAAAAGCTGTGATGCCCAAGTGCTATCAGCTGACTTTATTAATCTTATTCACCACTTGTGGTTTATAATAACTAGATATTTTTAAGAAGGTAAATTACTCCTCAAATATAAGAATTGATTCACTGATGAGTTCTTTAAGCAAATGTGTTTTGGGCAGTGAAGGAATTCTTTTAAATGAAATCTTATAGAGCCAGAATTTAAAAACTGAGAATAAGGGTGCAGGCTTCCAAGGGAGCCAGGTTGAAAGGTTGAAGGCAAGGACTGTATTAGGCATACACAATTTCTGGAATGTTTTGTAAGATGTCAGCCATGTTCTTATGATGTCTTACATTGCATCTCGGTGTGAGTTTAAGAGTTTAGAAGAGGTGTTGAGTTTAAAGTGAATGAGTGCATCATGACATAAAGCTCTGAAAACACTGGTGCCTTTAAACAAGAGGGAATTTATAAGTACTGATGAATTGAACTTTATTCAGTGGGTACATTATCCAGCTGGGATTATCTTTTAAAATGTATCTTAGGCATTATTTGAGAATAAAGAATTTTATTTCCAGTTTAGTTCCCTGTTTCATGATTTAGATGATTTATTAATGAAGGCTCTGTGTTCAGTCATATTGGGTCTTGGCAGATTAGTGGTCTGATCCATTCTTAGGAATTAAATGATCAATTCAGTTTTGTAGAGCTGATGACCAGATTGATTAGACAGTAAATGATCAGGCCAAGTAAAAATTACTCCTTGGCATCAACCAGTATGACCACTTAAAAATGGAATTGCCTCAAGATGTTTAATACAGTGCCTAGTATAAATATGGACTTAATGGTTATTATCTAGGACAGTGGTTTTCAAACTGTGGGTGCACCAGACTCACCTGGAGGGCTTGTTAAAGCGCATTGCTGAACTCCACCCCCAGAATGTGTGGGGCCAGAGCTAGAGAATTTACATTTCTAACAAGTTCCCAAATGATGCTATTGTGGCTGACTACACTTTGAGGATCACTGCTCTAAAAAAGTAAGCTCTACGTTAGTTAAGTTTCACATATCAAACAGATACGGGTTAGTTACAACAATTTTTTTTCAGGTAAGAGAGTAGAGCTATGGTTATATTTAGATACAGACTGAAGGCTGTGAAATATGTAATATTCACACCTCGGTATCTTGAATATAGGTAGCAAAAATCTTTCATCAGTGATTGGTACTTCAAACTCTTGTTTCATAACCAGAAACTCCTGTTGACTTAACATAAGATAGCGTATATTTCAAATAAAACCTTCTGGATAATGTAAGTTACTGGTAAAGAAGCATTCAGTTTTAGTGAAATAAATGAGCAATGGTAAGTATAAGCAATGGAATAATGCACACTTGCTCATGTGATAAAGCGGTTGACCATACACACACTATGCTATGTACTGAGAGGATTTCAAAAACTTCCTAGGCTAGTTTTTGTAACCAGTCTAGAAGCCCACAGTCTAGTGAAAGGAACGTGTTTCCAACATAGGCCCTGATCAGCAACACTATGAAGCCATGCATTAGTGAGGACATGGTGGGTGAAACTGAGAATCTATTTTACAGAGTACAGAGGCAAGTGGATTTGAGGAACTCGAGTGAAAAGGCCAGGCTTTGTGGAGGAACCGATGTTGGCTTTTACTCAGTACCACTCACTAGTGATGCCAAATAAAACCGATAATTGAGGAGACTGTGTAATTTCTGCTTCTTCATATTTTCTTGTGAGGAATATTCCCAGAGAACTGAAGCAGGTTAATTAAGATGCTAAGAGGCTGGCACAATTTCTGAGCAGATTAACACCACAAAAAATTTCAGTGTAACTAACTGGTGTTTGTTCCTGCTTGCGAAAGCTGTGTTTGTACAACTGGGGCAGAGTCCAAAAGGAAGGAAAGAAGTTAATTAGTTCCACTTGCCAAGGCCTTGTCATCTGGTCCCAGGACTTGGGACCAGGAGAAACCCAATGAATATAAATCTGTACACATATGCAAAAGATTGTGGTTATGATTAATACAATTATCCATTTCCACATTATCAAAGCTTTGGTTAAATAAATAGTTAGCTGCAAATGGAACACAAGTCAGGAATTTTATGGCAACAAGTGAGAGATGGAAAATGTTTATCCTGATATCAGTGATTTTTCTAGCCATGGTCCATTGCCTCAAAAATCACCTGGGATGTTTAAAAACAATGCAGATTCTAGGCCCTTACCTCCAGAGAGGCTTATTCAGAGTATATGGAATGTGTGTTGGAAATCTGTTTTTAACCAGTTTACCTAGTGATTTGGTTGTATGGCCAGGGTCAGAAAATATTGGTCAAGATATGCACAAAATATTAACATGTGCACATAACACTATGCTATGCATTGTAATCAAGGAGTGGAAATGGACATGAGGCCACTCACTATTACTCCAGTGACCCACTAGCGCAATTTTTTCTTCCTGTTCCTGCAACTCTATGCTCTGCTGGCCTAGAGCCTTAGTTCTAGAGGAAATTATACTTCCATCGGGAGATACAATTATTCCACTAAACTGGAAGTTAAGGCTGTTACCCAGTCACTTTGGGCTCCTTATCGTCTGAGTCAACAGGCAAAGAAGGGAGTTACAGTGTTGGCTGGGTGGTTGATCCAGATCGCCAAGGGGAGATTGGGCTACTACTGTACAATAGAGGTAAGGGAGAGTATGTCTGCAATATAGGAGATCCCTTAGGGCATCTTTTAGTATTACCATGCTCTGTGATTAAGGTCAGTGGAAGACTATAACAACCCAATCTAGGCAGGACTACTAATGGGCCAGAGCCTTCAGGAATGTTCATTAAGTATTATTAATTTTGCATCATAGTCTTTAAGTTATAAGGGCTCAGCAGAAGAGTAAACATAATTCAAGGACTACCTTTTCTTCTGGGGAAGGAATTAGTGTATTTTTGGTTGTAAGATAGTTGTATCATGTTAGGTGGAATTATAACCTTGCCATTGTCTTTATTTGGAGATTAAGTGTAAGTTAAGGGGATGCATATGGGTGCCAAGCTGACAGGGGATGGACTTGTGATGGTTAATTGTATGTGTCATCTTGAATGGGGTAAGAGATACTGGTAAAAACATTATTTCTGCATGTGACTGTGAGGGTGTTTCTGGAAGAAATTGGCATTTAAATCACTAGAATCAGTAAATTAAATTGCTCTCTACAATGTGGGTGGGCATCATGCAATTGCTTGGGGGCCTGAATAGCACCTAAAGGCAGAAGAAGCATGAATTTGCACTCTCTGCCTGAGCTGGAGCATCCATCTTCTCCTTCCCTTAGACATCAGTCTTCCTGGTTCTCAGACATTTGAACTTGGACTAGGCCCCACACCACTGACTCATGAAATTCTCAGGCCTTCAGGCTTAGACTGGAACTATGTCACCAGCTTTCCTGAGCCTCTAGCTTGTAGATGGTCATAGGACTTCTCAGCCTCCATAATTGTGTGAATCAATTCCTCAAAATAAATCTCCTTCTATGTGTCTCTATGCCTTATTGGTTCTATTTCTGTGAAGAACGCTGACTGACATGGTTGCATAGCCAGGCTTGGAAAATACTGGTCAAGATATGAACAAAAGATGTGCACACGATAATATGCTATGCACTCAAAAGAGTTAAAAGACTTGCAGGCTAGTCCTTGTCCAGAAGCCCACACTCTAGTAACAACAACAACAAAAATTGTTTCTAACTTATATATCAGTCAGCAACACTATGAAGCAATGCTTTATTGGGGCCATATTTGTTGATATTAAGAGTCAGTTTGGTAGAAGGTAGGGGGTGGGAGGTCTAATATCCCAGGAGCTAATCCTTGAGCAATAGGTGACCAATTCATTTTCTAGTTATCAGAGTCAAACGATGGTTAATCTGGGATCTTTAACCTTGTCTGTAGCAGGGCATAGCAGAGGAGCCACTACGCTTAGAATCTGCTGGATAGGTTTTACACACACACACACACACACACACACACACACACACACACACACGCACACACAGGCTAGGAGAGTAGCTGACACAGAATGGGAGCTCAGTACAGATACATGTGCTAATGAGCAAAGCCAACCTAGTCATCAGGCATTGCTAGGAGAACCAAATGACATCGGCTCATGGAGGTGCTTTGGACAGTTCAAGTGCTTTGTCAAAACATCAACAGTATTGTCATTAATTATCATTATTCATATTAATTTTATTTTTTTTGTTAATTAGTTCTCTTTGGTCACCACGAATGGCATACTCAGTTGATTTGACTGTGCTCTGAATTACATACAGAGAGCTGAATACATTGTTATAAGTTTAATATAACATTTTATATCCCTCGTGCCCAAGCAGGGAGGAGTTCCCCATTGAAGATGTGGTGAATCAAATGTTTCTTATCGGCACCTCAGCTGCTTCTGTGGACCCAGAGAGGCGGAGTTGAAAAAACATCATCTTGGAGCCACCCTTCCCTTTCTGGTCTCACTCTTTTACTCCCTACTGCTAGATATTTCTAATGGCCTTACAGCTGGAATCTGTGGCTTAGTGTTGGAGACGTGCTCTGAAGTCTGTGGGTGGGAGGCACCCCGAGGGCACAGCACATCTATTACCGGGAGAAGGTGGTAACGAGGAAACAAATGATAACGGCAAAATGCTAATGACTCCAGTGAGCTGAAAATGATGATGTAGCACTTGGAGCTTTCCAGTTCTTCCACAGATGAGGCAGGGCCTATCATTAGTTTGATATATAAATGTGCCTTGGAGAAGTCTTGCAGGATTGTTTGTCTCTCGGTGATACAGGGAATTCATTAGCATATGGCAGCTTTCTCCAGTGAAAATTACCTGAGGATGCACGTGGACCGCCTTTGCACAGATATTGCAATGTAATTGTGCTTAAGGGGGCATTTTGACAAACAAGGCAAGCCCATTATTTTTATCCATCTACAACTGCAAATTAATTGAACAATTAGTAATAATAGCTCAAATGTAACATAACGGGGCACTTTGCCTCCCAAAGTACTGTACTGACAAAATATGAGCACTAAGGTTCCACTAGTGACAGGTGGATCTCTCTGGAGTGGGCACAACAGCTGTCGAACAACCATGGCAAGCCTTTTCACTATTTCCTGTCAGTGGAAAGAGAATGATATAACCACCTGAAAGGGGAGAGAATTCACCAAGGAAGATACAGCTGGCCTCGTGTGTGGCTGTTGGATAGCTACAAAGAGAGTAAGCTACACATTCCGCTTGTTGATTACAGAATGAGGTTGATGTCACTAGATAGGTTAGATGGAACACTAAATAAAACAAAATAATAGAGTGGAAACTAATACTAGAGCCAATTTCTGTGTCTCTGTATTTTAAAATGGAATATGTATTGATTTGGGGACTTGATGGGAAAGGAGAGTGGGGGGTAGGGGGTGAGAGGGTGGGCCCACATTTTCATATTAAAGCAACTCTCTCCTCGCAAGGATTCCTAATCAGACATTTGGATTGCAAGTCACCATATGATTGTCAGCAGTGCCATGCTGTGATTGGAATAGCTCTTCAGATCCCCACACTCTCGAGCAGACTCAGCGTCATGCCTGCTTCCATCCTGCTGACAGCGCATAAACACAGAACTGTTAACAAATGCAATTAGCATACATCCCCATTCTGGACAGATGCCCCCAAGCTCTAGGGTTGAAATATAGAACTCAAAGCACTCTGGACTTCGTTACATTTAGAAAAGATTATTTTCAAAGGAATGAATAGTATTGTACTGTCTTCTTTGGATAGACTGATACATAAGAAATATCTGAGTTTTATGAATGTTGCCTGTTATTCCCTCAAAAGGGAGGGATAAATAAATATCACTCTCTTCATAGCACATGCACAAATCCCTATATATCTCTATATATTTGTATAGTGCCAGAGAATATGGGGAAAGTGGAGCTAAACTGCTAAAGACCTTTACCTGAGGCTGAGATTCTGTGATAGATTCTATTCTAAAGGAGCCTTAGAAAATAATTACTATCCTCAACTTCAGGCATTCATTATGTAACTTTGAGTTGTGTGACTTCTTTAGTTCATCCAAATATTATTTAACCATGGTTGATGTGACATTTCACAAACTATTTATTTGGGCTTTGTCTCCCCATTGAATATTATAACTTTTCTCCTTGCCTTAAACAATCTGTTCGATTGCATATCATCTTTTACAGTTTTACTGAAATATTTTTTTCCAAAATACTGCTTGTGAAATCTCATCCACCTATTATAAAACTCTCATGATTTTCTAGTACCTCCTAAAAAGAATCCAAATGTGCCATATTGAATTCCAAAACCTCATATACACTGGTGTCAATTCATCTTTCTAGAATTTTGTTGCCAATATTCCTCAGGACAAACACTGCATTCTAAGCAGACTGCTTAATTACCATCCTGGGACCTTCTTCTTACATTCTGGTTTTTGTATCCTTAGCTCATATTTTTCCTGACCATTTAGAATATCTTCCTCCTTATAATCCAATTATCTTATATAAATCTCATAGCTTTAAGATTTTACTTAAATATATATATCAAGTGCATTGCGGGATTTAGAACACACTTGTTCTAGCAGGGAATGAGACCAAATAGCCAGGGAACAAAAGCCCCAAAATAGCATGGAGTTTTTAGCATTGTTGCTTGAGAGATAAAAATTATGGTTCAGAACACACCATAAATGAGGAGCCCTAGAAAACTATCCAGATTCTCATAGAGATACACCCTTGTAGTAGGATAATTCAAAAGTAGATTGAGCATTACAAAGATACAAATCAGTCTCAAGTTAGTTCAATACCAGATTAGACTGAGATGGTATGTATTCCTACTGTTGCTAGAGATAGAATGAATCTTCCTGGGAGGAAGATAAACTTATTTAGACCCTCTATATTTTGTGTATTTTTATACACAAAAAGGATTCAATCAATAATTGCCAGGAATATCAAAAACAGCTACAAGAGAATACATAGACAATAGAAACAGACCCAGAAGTGACCTAGCTACAGGAGTTTTCAGATATAGCCTTTAAAAAGCTATAAATGATATATTCAACAAAATAGATGGGTGACATTTTGCAATGAAATTCTCAATCCAACAGGAAAATATAATCCTAAATTTGCATGTACCTAATAATGAATAAAAGAAAAATAACAAAACTCAAAGGTGTTATAAATATATTTTAAACTATAAGAATTCAGAACATGTATGTCAGAAACCCTTTCTTTGATATATTTTCTCAAATAAAAACTAGGAAATTTGCATATGAAGAAGCAAGAAAATGGCAGGGGATTCAGGAAACAGTGTCTAAGGATAACAGCACTGAGCAGGCCTCGAGATCAACCACCCACATTGAAGCAGAAGGACAATGGCTCTGGGAAAGCCACCTCTCAGACAAAGGAGAACTGTAGAGTACCTTGATAGAATATATGTTCAGGAACTGAAAGCATTACTATATGGAAGACACTGAAAGAAAGAGAAGAGAAAAAGATAAAAAACTTGCAATTTGCAAAAGAAAAAGTAAAATGAGAAAGAGAATATATTCATTACCTGGCTTTGCGGTGAATAGATATTACTTGCCATGATAATGGGAACATTTTTATAATAACTAAAAGTGATTAAAACTACATTATAAGGATAGATCAAGAGGAGGTATATTGCATAAAGGATCTAAATTGACATCTATTACAGTAAGGCAAAGAGAATATTTAAAATTGGTAAACAATAAGTGGCAAGATGTGAGCACTATTTAGCAATAATACAGAGATAACACTAAGAAGAAAAAAATCTAGTGAGTTCATAGTGGTTGGCTCTGGAAGCAGGATTGGGGTAGAAGTAGGTTAGTTTAGGGGACAGTTATTTTTTTTTTGTTAGTATGTTTACTTATTACTTTGAGAAAAAAGTTACATTAAAATAATATTTTCAGTAGGAAAATAACATGCTTAATTATAGGAAGTTTGAGAAAAAGAAAATGATAAAATAAAAATCATCCTAATTTTACCACCAGACTAGACCATTCAGGTTTTGATATATTGCCTCAAGTCACTTATAAAATACACCCATCTACTATGTTTTAAGCAAAATTGAAATTATATTGCATTACAGTTTTTATGCCTAAAATTTTATTGTGAATATTTCCCCCTTCTATCTTATAAATCAAAAACATGAATTTTAATGTTTTCAGTTTTCTAATATCTTACTGTTGAGATTTTATTTCACCATTAACCAATAATTGAATATTTAAGGTGTTTCTAAATTCAGGAGTATTATAAATAATGTTGCAATAAATATCCTTTTACATAAACATTACATATCCTTTTATATAATCAGAGGTTATATAAATGTAGCAATAATTGTCTTATCCTCATTAAAAATACTGATTATTTTCTTATGATAAATACTTAAAAATAGAACTGCTTACTCAAGTATGTGAATCATTTTAAACTTCTTGATACATATCATTGCAAAATTGCATTCTATGAAGGTTGAATAAATAATGATACTATTAGAGGCCAAACTGAGAGAGGTAGAGAATATATGACACAAAGAAGGGTGGGCCAGAGTTGGCAGGCAGGCAAATCCCATGCATAAGCTTGGATTTGACCCTCACATCTTTTGGGAATGTACACTGTACCACTCACCAGTGAGGCCAAATAAAGCCAATAAGTGAGGAAGTGAATTTTCCTGCAATTCCTGCTGCTTCACATTTCTTATGAACAATGATCCCTTAGAACTGAAGCAGGTTAATTAAGATGCTAAGAAGGCTGGCACAATCTTTGTGCACATCAACATCACTCAAGACATCCGTGTAACAACATGGGTTTATTCGTGCTGAAAAATGCTGTGTTTATACAACTGGCAGAGAGCTCAACAAGACTGAGGGAAAAAAAGGGGGAGATTGGTTCAGTTTGTGGCAGTCTTGTCATCTTGTACAGCCTAAAAGCTGTAAACATAAGTATGATTATTAATATAATTCTTCATTATCGCATTATCAGAACTTTGGATTTTTAAGAATCCATTAACTACAAATAGGATACAAATTGGAAAATTTATAATAGAGCATGAGGAATGGTTCCCAAAGAGTGGTCCATACTCTAGTGACCTCAGAGTTACCCTTTTTAAAACTGTTGTATCGCTGACCCATTCCCAGACATTCTGATGCTCTTGGTATGGAATAGGGCCTAGAAGTTTGCACTTTTAGCAAGATCTCCAGGGCATTCATTTGGATGCACCAGATTTGAAATTACGTATTTATTATGGAGGGAGTGCAAAGAGTGCCTATTTTCACATATTCTTACTGATCGTGGACTGTGTGTGTGTGTAGCAATTTTTATAGAAGAACTAAAGATATCTTATCATAGTTGAAGTTTGCATTTCTCTTGGTACTAGAGAGAATGAATATTTTTATATAACCTTTTTAGTATATTTTTATCTTTAAGTTGTCTCCTCATATTTCGTTTTATCATTTTTTTCTGCCAGGATATTTGTACTTGATTTGTAAGGGCTCTTGAAATATTAAGATTTGTTTTCTACTTCCTAAGAACTTGGAAAATGGTAACCATAAATTTATTTTCTAAGAGCTCAACTTAGAAATTAACATATAATGCAGTAGAGCAGAAATATGAAAAGTTAGATTCAAGAAAAACAATTGCTAACTGGCTGTCAGGAGTAGATTGAATTATTGAATTTATTACCATATTTAAAAAAAAATCATGATATTGGTAAAATTACCTTTGGAAGTGAACAAAAATGTGAGTTTAAGTGGCAAATGTTAAATGGCCCAGTGAACAATGTAGTCTTGAGAAGAGGTTTAGCCTTATCAACACATTGTCTTTATCCCAATGTTATTAAGTATTCAAATCATGCAGCTAACTATCTTTGGTTTTATTTTATTCTCCCCAAGAAACTCTTTCACTTGGCTCCCTATATGCCTATAGGAAGGCATGTGCTAGGCAGAGGGCAGATGGTTTGATGTCTCAGCAATTTTGATGCTCATTACAGATCAAACTGGCATCTTGACTATACTTTGCATCCTGGACAAGAAAGTGTTGATTGGCATTCAAAATTGACTAGTGTCTTCTGCAGTTATATTTCTTATTATTAGTGAAAAAATTGCCCTTCTGATTTTATACATGTCTCATGAGCTTGGTAAATATGAATCCAGCCTGATAGATATACTAAACAGAGTCACTAAATAAATAATCACTAAATAGTCACTAAAAAACACAAAACCCAAAACAACAATAACAACAAAAAACAAACAAACAAAATACCCTGCAAACGTGAAGTTTCAGGCATCTGATACAGTCACTCTGAGGAACTACTTGGGAGATAGTCTGCCAACTTTTCCTGGGAGAGAGGCCCCTGCAGCACCTTGTACTTAATGAGCCTTTTTCAGTATCAGTAAAGATCACGCTATCAATCTGAAGATAATTTTTATAGTTTATTATTTGCCTTTCATTTTGCTGATAGTGTTTAAGAATATTCAGACATGTGAAACATGGAATACAATTATGTCCTCATAATTTTATGACTACTTATACTTCATGTTTAACTCGGTATTCTGTGGATACTCAGTGCTGTAGTTTGGATGTTTGTCCCATCCAAATCTCATGTTGAAATTTGGTTCCCAGTGTCAGAGGTGGGGGCCTAATAGGAGGTGTTTGGGTCATAGGGGTGGATCCCTCATGAATAGATTAATGCCCTCATGAGTAGGGCAGGGGGAAGTTCTCTCTCTGTCAGTTCCTGCAAAAGCTGATTGTTAAAAGGAACCTTCTCACCTTCCCCACTTCTTTGGCTGCTTTTCTCGCCATGTGATCTCTGCACACACTGGCTCCCTGTTACCTTCTGCCACAAGGGGAAGAAGCCTGAGGCCCTCGCCAGAAGAAAGTGCTGCCGCTATGCCTCTTGTACAGTCTGCAGGACCACAAACCAAATAAACCTCTTTTCTTTATAAATTACCCAGCCTCAGATATTCCTGTATAGCAACACAAAAGGACAAAGACATTCAGTAATGCTTGATAATGCCAAGGAGCCTATTGTCTCTGTGCTTTTAATTCTTTCCTGTGAAACTGATCTTCTCTAAGCAAGAAGGGAACTGAAAGTGGAAACATGAGTCCAGGACCTGGTTCATGCTTCCACATGTACATATGTCCAGTCTTCATGATCTTGTGGTACTTAATTGCTAGGATTTTAGTGTTCTGATAGGTTCAAGAATACAAGACGTGGCATGCATGAAAACAACTATAGGCAGTTTGGTGTTGCTACAGGGTAAAGTGTAAGGCACCTAATAATGGTGGGAGAAGATGCTGGTGGGTTTTAGTAGCAGCCGGAGGAGGAAGTCCTTATGACACATGCTAAAGACACTCAGAATGTATTCTCTAGGCAACTGTGAACCATTGCAGGATTTCAGAGCAGAGGAATGTCAAAATGAGATTAGCATTTTTAAGTTAAATGCAGCATAATCGGAGAGAAGAAGAATCAGGAGGTTGTGGCAATAGTTCAGGTAATAAAAGGAGAGGGTTCAGAGGGGAGAGGCACACAGAAGCAGGGGTGGCCTGAGGACAATATTTGGGGTGGAGAGCAGGCAAAAATTAAACCGTTTGGAACATCACTCTGTTATTTTAATTTAAGGTTGATGATTGAAGGAAAGTACCCTTAAGCCCAGATCACTAAAGAATGAAAGCAGACTTCAGAGCATTTATAACAATTTTTAAAATTTCCCACCAAACACTTAGGTGTGCTCCTGGGTGTTTGATGGGAAATTCAAAGTCACTGGAAGAGCTAACACAAGGGACATCATGGAGCATCCAGGGTTGTTTTTAGAGCCCTCATGTCCCTTTTCGTCCTCTCCTCCCCTCTCTGTTAATCATCACTTATGGAACAGCTTCAGTTTTCGAGATAAATTCTAGCACCTTTCACATTACTTCTGTGCAGCTTTTACTCTCTTTCAACACTGCTTCTTCACAGCCCTAAGTCCTATTCTTTCCTGCTGCCAGGTCCCTGACTGGGGAGGAAAAGCTGTGATAATTCAATCACATGCAAATTAATCTGTATTTCTGCTTTTAGGAATTGCCTTTCAGATGAGATCCCAGGAAAAGAACTCCAAAGGAGCTAAACCCTAATGGTGGAAGGGCAGACACTGGTAGCTTAGTTGAGAAGTGTTTTGGAATAGAGGGATCTTCCTCTCAAACATCACCACTTCAATGTCAAATATTGTCGCCTGGTCATTATCACCTCTCAGAAAAAGCTCACAAATCTGGCTCTGCCACTCGTTTTCTTTGCATGCCTGTGGAAACACAGAGCAATCTTTTATTTAGTTTGAATCCACTGAGGACAAACTAAAAGTAATTCTGACAGTTTCATAATTAACTTGATAGACCAGAAAACTGATTAATTCAGAAGCCTAAGTGACTCTACATTCTAAGAACAAGGGTTAAATGTAACAGCTGAGACAAAATCCAACCCTTACTAATTAAGAGTCCACTTCTGCCTTCTTTAGCTCCATTCATCTGGCAGGTCTGTGCCTTTACCCCCTAGTCTCAGTTCTTGTGCTAATTTTGATATCAAGTCACACGTGAGATCTGAAGAGACCTCCCCTAGGTCTGGAATTAGTCTTGGGCTATCAGCCTGGCTTCCCTGCAGTGAGCAGCTGTCTGTCCATCCAATCTTAGCCTGCTGTGTGAGACTGTGTGGGATGGTCTCCATGATGGATTTCATCTCTTTTTTTCCATTTTAGTACTCTAGTTCTCCTGCTGGATTTGGAGGCTTGCCATGAATTCCAGCCCAACTGACTAGGGTCTTGTCAACATGCCTAGCACTTGACATTACCTATAATTTGGCAGCTGGTTGCTGTCTCCCTTAGTTCCAGCCACTGACAGGGGTCTTGTTCCAAATTAAATGGACCACCCCAAAGTCTGAGGCTGCCACCCACCTGACTTTGTGTATTGCCTTGCCTGGTGTTCTTCCTTTCCTGCAGATGGGATCATCATTAAGCATCAGGGATGCTTGGAACTAGTACCATTTTGAACTATGATGTAAATTGCCTTCTATTCCTGGGAGGACAGCAACTCTACAGCCAGCCAGTGCTCTTCTGTACCCCGAGTTCTGTGCATTTCCAGCTCTCTGTCCCCACCCCCACCTCACACATGTCAAGGTTCAGCATGCCTTGCTACTCGCAATATAAAACTAATACATCCTGGCTTGTGTAAACTAGCTTTATTGACACCAGATTTAACATCAGCATGCCTTAAATATTTCTGCTGGGTCTATGTTATGTTCAACAGAGCATATAAACTTGTAGAATAAAGATTTGGGGGATTAGAGTTTAATGCAATATATCTAGAAGGCAGCAGTTGACAATCCAACATTACACTGTATTCCCTTCTAAAGTTCATGTTGGAAATGCAGCCAAGATTGATGAAACTCTAAAAGATAAGTTAAAGGACAGGGTACATAGCTGTTATTAGTAAGAAAGCAAGAATGAAGCAAAAAGATGCTCATTGTTTGATTTGTTGAACTTCTAAGGGGAAAATCTCTCTTATGGGACTTTTCATGTGAAGTCATTTGTGTGGGAAACAATGGCACATAGAAACTTGTTAAGAGTAGAGGAAATAATTGCTCATGATAAAACGCACTATTTACCAAAGAAAACAGTCAGTGAATGTATGACACAGAGCAGTCCACTAGAGTGGGCTCTCAATAGTTACATGTATCTGCTTAACCCAATATTATGCTTAATTGGGAATTACAATTATTTTCCATACCTGAGTTTGTATTTGAGAACAAAAGATGAATTTGATGCACAAAAAAAAAAAAATCAAAACTAAAGAATATCTAATCTTCCCTTGATGAATCAAGTTTATACAGTACCTTAAGGTATGTCAATGGTAAACTGTAGAATATGCCAAGTTTATCTTTGAGCCATGTTCTTCCTATTTGGACTTTTAAATATGTCCACTGCTCCTCCTAAACTTCCACCACCCCATCTTCTCCTGCCTTCATTTCAGATCCTAATGTCTAAGTGCTTTCCCCCTTTGTCCCCACTTAATTATTCATTCAACTGATACATATTGAGAATTCTTGTCTTCCTTTCCCCCCAACCCAATCTGAGGACAAGGCACTGCACCCTATTGGGTGATGCCTTCCCTGGCTGGGACCCTGCTGCAAAGAACTACCTAAATCTCAAACACAAGCCACAAACTCAAGAGAAGCATAGAATTAAGATAAAGGAATAAAGCTTATCTTGTAAGTGTCAAACAGTGGATCAGGGAGGCTCCTATTGTAGTCAGAGAAGCTCTACTGACCCCATAAAGCTAGTTCATATAGTTTATAGGTAATTCCTCCTACCGTGAAGATCTGTAGAGCTGTGAAGGTCAGGAAATAGGTTGCTGGCCAATCAGCTCTTACTATGCTGTATAATTCTGCTAGTAAAGCGTGAGACCTGCATCCAGGCTACCGTGTTGGCATTTTACAGCCAGTCCCAAGTGTTGGGATAATAGAATTAGGCAGTGTATACCACATTTTACAAATCAGTTGGACAGCACTTTGATTATAGACTGACAGCTCATTGATGTGGCTGCTGGCATTGGCTCTATAATGGTGAAATAGTTGACTCATCAGGCTGAATTATACGATGTTAATACGATTGTGTTATGTAAACACAATATTTGTTTTCCTCTCTATATAACAACTCAGAGAGGAACCCTTGTTTACTTACAAAAATTATTGTCACCTCCAATACAAGGTAATGGAAAGGAAATTCGGGCAATTGAGGTCAAACAGGCTCAAACCAAAGTCTTGGGTGAAAATACTTGGACTCTTAACTCTAATGCCTAGTATTTAAATAGCGTTTAACAGACTGATTTGTTATAAAGCACTCAAAAATAAGCATACTTAATTTTTTTCTTTATGGCATGATGTTATTTTCCTGTGTCACTTACACTATTTAATATCTTTTCAAATGCTAGTCTATCAAGAGGAAAGTAAACTTCTCAACTGGGAAGCATCAAAAGTATACTTTGCAAAATTTGCTGAATCTAAATAAGATGACAGCAGTAATTTGAGGAAAATATAGATAATGTTGAAGAAGAAATACTTTCAAAGGAAAGTTCTTCAGAGAAAAAATATACTTTGCTAAAATGCAAGCTTTGGACTTTCAGAAGGAAAAAAGAATAGCTGCAAAGACAAATGGTCAGATGTTAACAATCTCTTTTAAAATGTGGATATGCTTATTTTTTTAATGTATTCTTTTTTGGTATTGAGTTCTGTAAATTTGGATGAATATGTATAGTTGTGGAACTACTCCATATCAAGATGCAGGAACATTCCTTCACTCCCCAAATTTTCTCATGCTCCCTCTATGTAGAAAAGCATTCTTCACAACCTGACCTTTAGCAATGGTCACTCTGTTCTTCGCCCTGTCAATTATATACTGATATTGTAACAATCCAGAAAACAACAATCACCATTAACAGGTCGTCTTATGCTTCAAATATTTACAAATTGAATTTGAACTTAGGTAAACATAATTGTTGCAAAGACACGTTATGGGTGAGAAATTATAAAAAAAACAACTTTCAAGCATAAAACACCTGAAATCCTAAGCTATAAGTTGAATAGAAATGCAAATTTGTGGAGGAAAATATCTGACAAAGTAAGGCTTATTGATGCCAATTTATAATGAAGAACTTTAGAGTCAACTTAAAAATATGAGTGCAAGTTATTCAGAATTATTTTTGAGGTGAAGTGAGCCAAATGTTGAAGACCAGTCAACTAAAGGATTGGTCCATCTACAAAGATTATTTCCTCATAAAAATCTTTTTGTCTACTCCCTTTTACTACTTCAATCCTCCCTCCAAACTAAGTCTTCCTGTTTTCCTTCCATATCTCCCAGTATTTCTCTTTTCCAGTACTTTAATCACTTGTAATTATGCATTTACTAATTCTTTAATATCTCTGTTCTTCACTAAATTGTGAGTATCAGGCACAGGTGTTCAATCACATTTCTTTACTGATCAAATCTATGTATTTAGGAAGAAATATGATATCCTTGAGAACAAGGACCACATCTTTATATTTCTAGGGCCTGATACTGTGCCTAGCATATAATGATTTCCAAAAGGTGTTTCATTAAATAATAAATGAAGTTGTGAGAAAATAATGTTATGAATCATTTAAGGAGTTGCGGAAATCCTTAGGGCACCAATGTCATGGCACCATGCTGGAGTTGTCCACTGAAATTCCATGCTTACCTTTCCATAATGTGAAGATATTCTTGGGAGGCAGTTACCCAGACAGGGGGAATGTGAACAAGAGGAGGCAGCCTCGTTTCTAGAACAAAGTCCTTATGTCTTCTCTACTCTTTCCCCTTCTGCCATTTGTATGCAGAGTTCTGCAAGGCTCCAGGGCATGGCACTTCCCAAGATAAAGCCTGGGTCTCAGAATCACTTCTTGAAGGAATCCTGCTTGCTGACCTGCATGTAACAAACACTGACATAAGCCTCAAATATACTTTTGTGGTGTTGAGCCATTGAACATTGGGGTTTTGTTTATTACAGCAGCTAATGTGACCAAAAAGTCCAGTGCTCTTACTGCCTAAGGGAAGATGGGCTCCATGTCTGTTTAAAGCAATAACAAAAAATAACAAGGGAGGACTGGTATGGCAATGTGCCCTGTGGTTAAATAAATAAGATTTAATAGCTTAGAAATATTTTAACTAGGAAGCTCTATCATAAGAGTAGATTGGGGTATAGAAAAAGCAAGCTAATGTACACAGTGGGAATTCAAACTATAGCATTCCTGAGGGAAAAGGTCCAGAAAAGAAGAAATATCAAGATTGCCTTTAAATCTGCCAAAAGAAAATAGGCAGTAAGGGACAAGGAGAACTTTGTGACATAGTAGTAAGGAGCAAAGGGCAGACAAAGCCACATTATTGAAGACCTCAATGAACATTTCTAATGCACTGATTAAATATGCTGAAGGTCGCATGTCACTGAATAGATACACACTCCCAGGCTTTGGGGAACACGGCTAAGAACATCTTTGAAAATCTTCTCTGTTTCTTTTTTCTTCTTTTCTTTCTGAATTCCCTTTTTAAAAGTTGGAATTGAGCAAAGAAAAAATTTGCAATTGGGACATTTCAAAGCTGAGAGCATCTTTCTGGCTCCGAGGAATAATTGCCCATTCTGCATACTTTGAAGACCCAAGCCAGGGAAATGAAAAGGATTTCTACCCTGTTCCATTTTTCATCCAGTATGTCAAGAAATAACTACTTAGAATGGGCAGAGGGCTGTGGAGAATGATACAGTTTGTCCTCAGTTCATCATATCAATACATACGTGGGTGTGATGAGTGGTGGTGTGGCTGCGAGGGGTAAAGACAGGCCTGAGCACAGAGAGGGGAAAGAATGCAGCCATCTAGGTCTGCTCAGTGACTTTGTAAAAACTTCAGCCTCAGGAGAGTTGTTTGCTCTGGGAAAGAAGGTCAGGTCTCAATAGCTACAAGGCAATTTACAGATGCCCCTGGGAAGCTGGTGTCATGGCTATGTGGGATTGCAAGAGGTCCCAAGATGGGTTTTTCCTGCAGAAGTGTGGCTAATTCTGAGGATACAAGCAATAGATAGAGTTCCTACAGGTCTGGGTTTGTTTAGTATAGATGAACCTGTCTGCTTCGCTCCATGCACCACAAAAACTGAGCTTGAGGACTGAACCTAGGAGCTCAGGGAGATGGCTTAGCTGAGCAATTTCATAAAAATCTTTTTGTCTACTGCCCTTTACTACATCAATCCTCCCTTCAAACTAAGTCTGTAAAAATTTGGGGGGCACCAACGCAGTGAGTAATAACATTCTTAATTTGCTAGGTACCTTTGCTCATTGCTTTTCAACATTTGGAGACACATACCACATTGCACCCTATATCACCAAAGCAACAACAACAAACAACATTGCACAGTTGTATAAGGGGTAAGGAGTAGGGAGAGGAATTTTACTTCAGCAGAAGGCACTGGCCAGGACAATTGTTTATGTACCATTGCTAAGCTCAGGGGTCAACCCAAACCCAGATCTAAATGAAGCTGGAGTTGCTACATTTTTATTTCCAAATATCCCCATTTCTTTGCTTCATTTGATAAGGGTTTTTTGAATTACCTAATCTATATCATGTAAGTCATAATCATGGTTAAAATTCAAGGCATGTTAATTAAGTGCCTTGAAAGAGAAAAGTCAGGCCCAAAACGAACCCAGAGAAAGAGGCAACTGATTCCGAATTGGAGAGATCAGCTGAGACTTTGTGGAAACGATACTACTTGATCTTGACTTTGAAAAATAAATAGAAATTTAAAAACTTTTCATGATGTATAATATACATACAGAAATATGCACATACCTTCAGTGTACAGGCCAATGAATTGTTTAAGAATCAAAATATTTCCAGCCTCCAGAAGCCCCCATCTTGCCTCCTCTTAATCCACAACCCCTTCTTCCTCTCTAAAAGTAACCACTGTTTTGATACTTGATATTTAACAGACTAGTTTTACCTTCACTTGAACTTTGTATAAATGAAATCACAAAGTATGTATTCTTTCATGTTGGGTTGTTTTGTTCAACATTTTGTTTTTAAGAGCAGTCCATTTTGTTGCATATTGGAGCTTTTCATTAATTTTCATTGCTCTGTGGTATTCCATTCCGTGTATATACTATAATTTATCCACTATATTGTTGATGAAAATTTGGTTACTCCAGGCATTTGGCTCTTTAAAACAATGATGTTCTGGACATTTCATGTACATGTCGTTTGGTGTACACGTGTATGCACTTTTCTGGGATACATATGTCAGAGTGAAATTTTGAGTCATCGAGGATGTATGCATATGATTAACTTTATTTGATAATGTCAAAGTGTTTACCAAAGTGGTTGTTGAGTAGGATTTAACAAGGGAAACCATGGGGAAGAGAATTGGAGATAGGAAAGTTTCATGGTGAAGACACAGAGGCACGACAGAGCCTGGTACACTCCAGGACCAGTGAGTATTTCAGGGTGGCTAGAGTGTTGAGTGTACGAGGGATTTGCTAAGAGATAAATCAAGCGTAGTTAGGGACAGGAATATGGAAGGCCTTAATGCCTTTCTAGGAAATCAGAGCTTTATGTGATAAGTAATGGGAAATCATCAAAGAAATTTACATAGGGAAGTGATATAATCAGATCTGTGCTGTGGGGAGAGGAGTCAGTATGAACTGCCTATAGAGTAAGGTCTAGGAAGGGAAGGATGAGATTCTGACTCTGGGAATTGAGAGTGGAAATTGAGAGCTATCCAGGAGACAGAGTAGCTGGTGTTTCTATAGACAAGTGCTATCTTTTTGTAGCTCAGGGCCCTTTGCCTGCTGAGTTCTGGAAAGTTTTGCCCTACCCTTCCCTTTTTTCTCTCTCTAGCAGCCATGGCTATTGGCTTCTTTTAGAATTACTTAATTTATTTCCTCTTAGTAAGTCTTTTATTCTAATAATAAGAGCTACTGTGTGGTTGTAAGTAGAGATTAGGTTAAAAAAATTTATATTTGTAATGAATGTTAGAGATCAGTGAGGGGGGGTGGGTTACACAGGAGCTGTTGGGTTTAAATAGTGCTCTGTAAAAAATGCTGTCTGTCAAAAAGATGCCAAAAAGACATTGTGATTTCTTGCCCACACGTCCAAATATCGGGAAAAGCCCTGTCAATAGCTAGTACTCTGTTTATAGTTTTAACAGGAAAGGCTGCACAGTCTAAGAATAATTTGCATTAAACCATATTAACCATTGATCACCAGAAGACCAATTTAATCTGATTGTTTTATGATGATATTAGCACACTGTTAAGGGGACCAGATGGGTCAACAAAGAAGTAGATAATTATATGGCAAAGAATGAATTCTGTCAATCAGTTTTTTTTTTTCCCCTAGCAGCACAGAAAAATACATTAACAACCCCCCACAATGTCAAAGGCTTGACATAACCCCTGTTTTTTAACACGAATCTGCCATCATTTAATAGCTTTGGGGTTTGGGCTCAATTAGTTTCAATCTTTGTGGTATGAGCCTGAAACCTAGGCTGAAGCAATCACAATAAATATTTGGTAGGCTCCAGAAGAATAATTGTATTCCCTAGCTACAAGCAATTAAGCACTAGATGTATTCCTTATAAACCTTTGCAAATGCAATGAAAAACATGTTTTAAAAGACAAATAATTAAATGGCTTCTTTCCTTTGGTGGCATTTAGGTAAAGGAAAATTAAAGCTTGTTGTTTTACCTCGGAGGAAACGAAATTTTCTGCTATAAAAATTATGATGGTTTGCATATAACCTGCTGGTAATCTTTCAGAAATCATGGAGAATGGGAGGGAAGCCAGAAACCAGATGGGCAAACGTCCCAAAATTCAAAAGGAGAAAAAGAATGGCTTTTACAAACTACTGGGGGATAAGCTTAATTTCAATTCTCTCTCATCTTCAAAAACATTAATGATAAGAATTTTAGATTTGGAATGGGACGGAGCAGACTTACTCTCTAATACTCTATGGTTATTCTTTTCACATCTCTTTTGCTGGCCCTTCATCTTCAATCTGTCCCAGAAATACCTTCCTTCCTCAGTATTTCTTTTTATCAAAATACATTCCCTGGAATATCTTGCTACATGTTACATGTATGGCTTTACCCGATGGCTATATACCAGTAACCTCCACATTTAAACCTAGGGCCCAGATTCCTCTTCTGAGATTCATGTATCAAATAAAACAGAATTACCCAGGCATGATATTGCAACATGAAACTCAATCATCTGGCTATCATCCTTCCTTCAAACGACTTCTCCAACCCCACTCCTTCCATAATCTCCCATCTGTGTCTCTGCCCACCCACATACCCAAGTCAGAAACAGGGCAGTTATTTGCCACTTTTTTCCATCCTTTTCTTCTGCCCATCCAGTTAATTGTTAATTTCCATCATTTCTTCTAGCTGGAGATGTTCACATCTCTTCCTTCCCCCCACTATCATTCTCTTAATTCAGACATACCTTGTAGTTTGCCAAAATCACTGCTTAGTCTCAGAAGTTCTCTCCCAGTACTGGAAGGGTGACTTCCCTGTGGTAGCCAGACTTATGTAAAATACTTATCTTACCATGTCACTACCCTTCCTAAACTTTTCAGCACTTCTGGGTCTTCAGAATAGAAGAAAAAATCTTAGCATGAGATAACAGAACATTCATTCCAGGCTCTTGCCTCTTTGTTCTAATTGAGCTGCTTTTCCCTACCCTCTGCACTAGCTTTTGGGTGTAGGCTTGGGAGAGGATGTCCTAGAAGCTGGAAATCAGAGTTCTGTCAAAATGTATACATTTCTAAATTCCTTGGAAAACTTAAATTAGATCTCTGGATCTCATCACAGTCTGACAGAATTAAAACAGCTGGTCTTTGAGTCTGTAGCTTTAGCAAGTGTTCCAGGTGATTCTGGTGCAGGGTTGCATTTGGGAACCAGAGCTGTCGTGGATGACAGGGAGGTAGGATAACAAGTCCTTCTCCTAATGATCTCACACTGTGTTAGGGAAGTTAACACGTCTATACTCGCAGTAACTGGGGCGTAACATCAGGCAGATATTAGGACATGTGAGAATATGGGGGACAGGTTAGAATTTTCTGTTGGAAATCAAAGGCATTTGTACAGTACCAGGAGCACTTTTTGTCAAGGTAGACTTTCTGAAAATTAGGTATTAGGCCAACCTCTCTGAACTACATTCTCTACTCTGAGAAGAGTCTGAAGAACTTCTGTTCCATAGATCTGTCCTTGTAATATGTTACTTCCATTGCAAAATTGTACTTCAGAAGGGAAAATCCTACAAGACATTCAAAAATAATTTCTTGCAGAGAAATGAGGGCTGATGGCCACAAGGCACAGGTGATAGGATGATATTGGGATGATGATTATGATATGTGTGTGTGTGTGTCTTTTCTGTACTGCTGGCTCTTAGAGACGGCATGAGAGTAAGACATCCATTCTCCTCCCTCAGTCCCCCTTATGTTCCTCTGCACACGACTCTCTTCTCAACTCCATGTCTTTCAACCAGCATGCATGCGTTCCTCTATGCCTGAACTTAAATCTTACCTACCATTCAAGCTGTGCTTTAAAAAGCTGTCTACTCTAGCTCATATTAACCTTTTTAGGATTTGAATTAGTGACCATTCCCCTTCATTTTCATTGTCAATATCTCCTCCTGTTAACATTCACCAAGCGTTTACTTTGTATCAAGCATTGCATTGGGGCAGACGTTTACACAGAATAGCTAGTTTACTCCTCATGATAGTCGCCTGAATTCTGCAATATTTTAATCTTCATTTCACAGGTGAAGACTTAGAGAAATTTGGTAAATTTCCCACAGTAACACAGGGGCAAAGTACTGATTAGAGCCCAGGTCGAAATAATTCCTGAATCCAGGACAGCATGGTGCTGCCCTTAGCTTCTTTGTAATTATTTCATGTGTATCAGTTTGTTCTCCCTCCCTCAGGTCATGGTACTCTCCCCAGAGAAATGACTTGGTGGGGTGAGATCATTAAATAGGAATCAACGTGATGATGATTGTCTGTTCTTTCACAGATTCATCCTCTGTATTTTTCTGTCTACCTTTGTGCCCCAGGAGGTTGGTCTCCATGTACTGCATATTCCAGACTCCCTTGATCTGTCTTCCTCTGGTTCCATTTGGCCAATGGGAGTCAGCAAAATGGAGTTAGGAGAAGGGAGGAGAGAGGGGACATTTCTTCCTGCTTCCTCTCTGCTTTGGAGCCACCACTGGCAATCACAGCATCTCTCCACTACTCAAATTTTGGGCAAACTTCCTTCCTCCATGGTTTCTGTTCTCAGTGGTCTTTAGTACTTAATTTATTCCGCCTGTTCCCTTGGACCTAGAGGCAGTAGGAGCTTCCCACTATTGTTAGTTTCTGGGAGCCTCATTCCCCTGGTTTGTCCTTTTCCCATGTTGCTAGTATTAGGTTATTAAGTATGAAATGTCCAATTTCCTTAAGCACTAGGTTTGGCAGTTGATATCTCTGACATTTCACTGTGGCACTTCTTGTTTTTTGTTTGTTATTATGGAAGGTACATCCTCATTCTTTCAAATGCATGTTTTGGCTTGTGATTATCTGCCAAATTTTTTTTAGAGAAGTTTTTGTGAAACCATGGATAAGTAAAAAATTCATGTTATTTTTGAATGTGAGTTCAATCATTGTGGAGCCAATGCAGCACAGACAGCTCAGAATAGCAACAAAGTATTTTGGAAGGATGTGGCTAACAAATATACAGTACATGGATGGCTGGAGAAGTTCCATTCTGGTGATTTTAATCTTGAAAATGAGCCACGTGGGTGACCTGAGACCAAGGTGAATAATGATGAGCTAAAAGTTGTAGTGGAAGCGAATCCATCTCAACATACATGTGAATTAGCAGAGAGGTCTGACATTACTATTCCAAAAATATGGGACCATTTGAAACAAATCAGCAAGATAAAGAAGCTGGATAGATGGGCTCCACATGAATTAAAGGAGCATCAGAAAGAAATCATCTTGAAGCTTGCCTTTCTTTGCTGTCACAACATGAAGGTGAACCATCTCTACACTGTAGTTATGTGTGATAAAAAATGGATTCTTTTTGACAATCACAAGCATTTGGCACAATGGTTGGATAAAGATGAAGTGCTGATACACAGTCCAAAACCAAGTATTCATCAAAAAAATTAATGGTGTCTGTTTGGTGGTCCAGTGCTGGTATTATCCACTACAGCTTCATGAAATCTGGTCAATCGATTACAGCGGATGTCTACTGCAACCAACTAGACACAATGATGAGGATGCTTGCAATCAAGCATCTGAGATCCGTCAAAAGAGACAGGCCAATCCTCTTGTAAGACAATGGTGTCGCATAAACAATGCTGCTCAAACTACAGAAGCTGAACTTAGAAACTGTCATGCACCATATTCATCAGACCTTGCACCAACTGACTACCACTTCTTCCAGGCTTTGGACCACTTCTTGCAAGGAAAAATATTCAATTCTCAACAAGGAGAATACCTTCCATGATTTCATCACCACTCGCTCTCAAGGCTTCTTCACTGCTGGTATTAACAGGCTACCATGAAGATAGCAAAACTCTGTCAATAGTTTACACGAATACTTTGATTAATTGTACTGCTTCTTGTTTGAGATATAACAAATTAAACATTTGATTTGAAGTCTGACATTTCAGATTTAATGAGCTAATATTAGTCCTTTCTGTGTTTGAACCATCTAAGGTTCATTCTGGTTCCTGCAGGGATACTACCTGATATACTTAGCATATGTTGCTCTTACACTCAGCTTCGTTACTAATAAGTCCACTTTTTCTTATAGTTCCAGGTATAGAAACCTAATTCTCTAACCAAATCATTTCTGTCTGGATGACCCATAGATGTCTCAAACTTAATATTTCCAAACCTGAAGGTATACGTTTCCACAAATTCTGTGTTTCACTCTATATTTCTTACACTGGTGGCCAAGTTGCTCCAGCTAGAAACCTGGAAGTCATTCTAACCTCTTACTCTTCGTCTCCCCACAGTTACTGTTACCACATTTTTTAGTCTACATTCTTCATATTGCTCAAATCCACCTCCTCCTTTCTCTTTCCTGATGCCACTGCTTTTGTTTAGACTCTCATTGTCTATCATTTGGACAATTAAATTGCAACAACTTCTTAATTGGTTTCTTCAACTCCCATCTTGCACATCAACATTGCTCCCAGAGAGAGGTTTCTTTTTAGTTTAAAAAGAAAATAGATGCTTATTTTGGAAATTCAAATAATACATTTATGCTAAAAGTCCCGTCTCCCAACCCTAAACCCACTCCATCGTGGTAACTATTGAGTTTATTTTAAATATGGTAATTTTTCGATGTGTATAAAACACATATACATACAAACACATATAGGTTTATTTATAAAACCAGTATTATACTATACATCCAGTTTAGTAATTTAGAATACTGTATAGATAAGAGCTGTCTTTTCAAAACTAAAATGTAATATTATTAATGCTTTCCCTCCTTGAAACTCTTCTATGCATGCCTATCATCGTAGGATAAAGTCCAGGTGCTTTTATATGACAGCTACAAACCTTCCATGATGAAGCACTTATCAAATTGTCAGCCTCATTTCTTTCTGTATTCTCTTTTCCACCCTGAGGTCCAGCCACATTTAAGTGCTAACTGCTCCCTAAAAACATCTGACTCTTCCATGTCCTTATCAACTCTGTACATACTTCTCCATTTACACTAATTTGAGAATGTGTCTGTCTCCACCTAATAGATTTCAAACTTCTCAAGGAAAAAGTCATGGCAAAGAGGCTAGTTAATGATTTCTGGCTTTTGAGACCTCCAGAAAACAGAGAGAGTCTCTGATTACCTATTTCATTTTTATTGCTATCATCTCTTCATTTCCCAGTTTTGAGTCCTAAGCTAGTTAGTGGTCATCAGCTAAAGAGTCTTTACATTTGGAAAGGTGCATCTCTGAATGTCATGTGCCATCCACTAAATATTCTCACTGCTATAGATTTGGTTAAAAATATCTCCCCATTTACAGGTCTTAGATAGTTATTTTCTATAACATAGTTGCCAGGAAAAGAAAAAAACCTAATTAGGATCTAATACTTATCCCTTAAAATTCTGATATAAAACAGGTTTTAGACTTAGAAATCATGCTATCATTCTCTCTTATTAAATAGATTTTGAAAATAAATGTAGAATAACAAACCAAAAAAAAGACAGGCCAGTACAAATTAAAACTGTTAGTATTTGTATATGCAATAAATATTACAAACTCAGGTGGCAAAAAGAAGGGTGGACACATATACACTGCTTCTCTTAAAGTAATCTTGGAGAAAATAACTTACGAGTACGTGTACATTTCTGCCTTCTTTAAAAAAAATAACATACAGGGTGGGAACAACTAGGTGGCTGATGTATGAAGTCTGAATCCTGCTTCTTACATTGGAAGTGATAAGATGTCTAGAAGGCAAGCTTGGCATTATTCTGTAGCACTCACAAATTGCTAATGTGGGGGTAACTGTTGGGGGGGGTAATAAGCTATTTTAAATTATTTTATAAACTTGAATTTATTCATCTTATAAGAAACTATGTCTAACTTGGTTCTGAGAATCTGAAATATTTGAGAGTAATAATTTAACACAGGCGACTAATAGCCCATGTTGATACTGACAGCTGAATTCTCTAAGTGATGACTGAACAAGAAATATTTGTAGGAATCCTCACTGTCTAGAAATTTCTGTTGGAGAATAGGCACAGTCTATGTTCATCAGAGATTCTGGTCTGCAATTTTTTTTTTTTTAATTGCATCCTTTCCTGGCTTTGGTATTAGGGTGATACTTGCTTTGTAGAATGAGTTAGGGAGGATTCCCTCCTGCTTGTTTTTTTTTTTTTTTTTTTTCTTGGAACAGTTTCAGTAGAATTGGCACCAGTTCTTCTTTGTATGTCTACTAGAATTTGGTTGCGAATCCATCTGGTCCTGAGTTTTTCTTTGTTGGGAGATTTTTATTACTGATTCAGTCTTGCTACTAATTATGGGTCTATTTAGGAGTTTTGTTTATTCCTGGTTCAATCTTGCAGGGGTGTATGTGTTCAGGAATTCATCCATTTCCTCTAGGTTTTCTAATTTGTGAGAGTATAGTTCATAATAGTTTTTGATAATCTTTTGCATTTATGTTGTATCAGTTATTTCCCTTTTGGTTTCTGATTGTGTTTATTTGGGTCTTTGTTGGTCTAGCTAGTAGTGGTTTATCAATTTTGTTTATCTTTTTGAAGAAACAAATTAATTTCATTGATCTCTTGTATTTTGGGGGTGGGGTCTCTATTTCATTTAATTCCGTTCTGATCTTTGTTATTTCCTTTCTTCTGCTAACTCTGGGTTTGGTTCTTGTTTTTCTAGTTCCTTCCTTGAGGTGTGGTTTTAGGTTGTTAATTTGTTATCTTTCTACTTTTTTGATGTAGGGATTTAATGTTATAAAATTCTCTTTTAGCTCTGTTTTTACTGTATCCCACAGGTTTTGATATGAGATATTTTCATTTTCATTCATTTCAAAAATTTCTTTAATTTCTATCTTTATTTCTTTGTTGACCCTGAAATCATTCAGAAGCATGTGTAATTTCCACGTGTTTGTATAGTTTCTGAAGTTTCTCTTTGTATTGACTTCTAGTTTTATTCCTTTGTGGCCTGAGAAGATACTTGATATGATTTTGATTTTATTAAAATTAAGACTTGTTTTGTGGCCTGAAATATGATCTATCTTGGAGAATGTTCCATGTACTTATGAAAGTAATGTATATTCTGTAGTTGTTGCTGGAATGTTCTGTAAATGTCTGTTAAGTCCTTTGGTCTAAAGTCCAATGTTTCTTTGCTGATTTTCTATCTTGATGAACTGTCTAGTGCTGTGAGTGGGTTGTTGAAGTTCCCCACAATTATTGTGTTGCTGTCTATCTCTTTAGGTCTAGTAATATTTGTTTAGTGAATCTGGGTGCTGTGATGGTGGGTGCATATATATGTAGGATTGTTATGTAATCTTGCTGAATTGATACCTTTATCATTATATAATGACCTTTTATTTTTTATTACTGTTTTTGATTTAAAGTCTGTTTCATTTGATATAAGTATATACATACTTCTGCTTGCTTTTGGTTTCTGTTTGCATGGAATATCTTTTTCCACCCCTTTCAGGCTGTATGTATCTTTATTGGTAAGGCAGGTTTCTTATAAGCAGCATATAGTTGGATTGTGTTTTTATATTCATTCTACCAATCTGTATTTTTTAAGTGGAACATTTAATCCATATACATTCAAGGTTAATATTGACATTTATTCAGAGGGGGTCTTGCCTTATAAATTATGTATTAATATAATTTTAAATATCCCTTTGTGATGAGGTTTGAACACTGCCTGCTGCCACAAAACAAAATTGTATAAATGATGATTTGGCTAGACTAAGTTGGATAAGATTAGGTAACTAGGAAAATGGTTCCCAAGTTTCATGTAAAGACAATGGAGGCTGTTGCATAAATATCATCTGAGGATTTTAATAAAAACACGGATTCATAGGCCTTATTCCTTGAAAGCTTAATTTATAGGTTGGGTGTGGGGTCTGGGAATATGTTTTTTTTTGAGACAGAGTCTCGCTTTGTTGCCTGGGCTAGAGTGAGTGCCGTGGCATCAGTCAAGCTCACAGCAACCTCAAACTCCTGGGCTTAAGTGACTCTACTGCCTCGGCCTCCCGAGTAGCTGGGACTGCAGGCATGCACCACCATGCCTGGCTAATTTTTTTCTATATATATTTTAGTTGGCCCGATAATTTCTCTCTATTTTTAGTAGAGATGGGGTCTCACTTTCCTATAAAAAGTTCCTTTTTAAAACTCCAACTCTATCTCAACTGAACAAAAAGGAAGGGGGGATTTCTCCCCACGATCGTCAGTGGGGCCATGAGAGAGATGGTAGCAAGAAGCAACCACATTGGCTCCAAAATTCGCACTAAGAAAGAGTGAGTCACAAAGAATGGGAGTCAGAACCTGCTAGGCTATGACCTTCCTCACTTCTTGTCCTGTCACTTTGTCCTTGGCATATGGGGACATGCTCGGGAACTCCCTTGGGTGCAACCCACAGGGGTATTGGAAGTCATCTAGTCTAGAATCTTTCTCCAGTAAAACTTGTAAGGAATCAGTTCAGAGTGACCATGGTCAGGAATTGAGCCTAGGTTGTACTTTCCAGGTACAGAGGGTTTCTCAATTGTCTCTTAATCTTGTGGCTCTGGTGGCATGTGGCTGTGACTAAGTTCAGAGCTGCCAAAGGCACCATTTCAGGGAGTAAGTTTCTAAAGGAGAGCCTGGCTAGTTTCCCTTTCAGGGAAGATGATAATCAGACAACCAGGGCTATGGCAGAGAGCTCTCAGCAGAGTGAATATTGGCTCTTAATTGAGTCCTCTCCTAGGGCCCCTTTCTACATCCTGCCCTCTCTGCAAACATCAGCTGGGTTGACTGTGAACACTCAGATTCTTCATGACAAAGTCTTGTCCCCGGATGGTAATTATTTTCTAACAGGTTGAAGTAACTATACAGTCATTTGTGTCTGGGGATAAGTGTCCTGGCCTATTCTCAACACATTTCTCTCTTCCTATAATTGCCACACTCTTTAATGAGCCTTGAAACATTCAATTTCCTGACCTCTGTCTCAAAGACCCTGGTGTTCAGTGACAGAAAAGGCAATGCGCACTTCATAAGAATGAAAGGTAGAATTCTGGTGACCACTCCCTGCCCCTAAATATTTTGTGGTTAAGCTGTAGCACTGCTGTTACATTTTCGTTCACCTAAGACTCTCTACAGAATCTGTGTAGCCTGCAGTCAATTCCAAAGCTTTAGTTCGCTGGTCTGTTGGCAAAGGTGAATCAGAACTCTCAAGTAAATGTAAAAAGTTAGAAATCTAGGATCAGTTCAGCAACACAGGTATTAGTTTATAAATTGAAAATAAACCAGCTACAGAGACACCTTATTTATTCATATCTAAAAGACTGAACTACCATGATCTTTCCCTGAGTGTTTTCCCCCCATTTTCCATCTATGCATACGTTCAGTGTATAGTATGAATCTTTACACATAAACAGGACCTAGATATAGTCCCCTAGCTTGGAATGAATAGATGGATTGATGAACAACAAGCTGTCTGGAATACTGTCAAGAGCCAGACTGGAATCCGAAGAGGAAACTTTATGACAACAATACATATATATGGTCCATACATATCGTACCACCCAGTTTTTCTGGAACACGACTGGTTTACCACTTGGCATCTTCATTGATGGTACCTCCATTCACTCATATATCTTAGATGGTAAGTATATGGTTATTCTATTCATATGAGGTCTTTTCAGATACTTTACTAAGAACTATTTACTCTTGTATTTAACTCAAATAATCTTGGCTATTTCTCTTTTTCATTTTGCAATATATTAGCAAAGTTTAAGTGGCCTATAGGGGTTAGAAATGTTTACCCTACCTATCAGGAAGCCTCTGGAAGGCATCACCATATAATAGCATAAGTGAAGTTTGTTCTATAAGGCTGGGAAATAAGGAATACATTTAAAACAATTTTAATCAAAATTATTACAAATTTAAAACAGGATTGGTGTTTCATTTATCTGAAAAAAACTCATCCTCATATATATTCATATAAACGACATATTACTGTAATATGTAACATTTATTCCAATCTCCTATGAACACCATATCCAGAGGGTGGATACATAGAAAATACAGTTAGTGGTAACATTTGAGAAGACTGTAATATATAATAAAGCCTTGATTAACTACACTTCAGCATCTAAATAACATAATTAATTATTTTTCCCTCTTTTATTGCCTTTTAAGGGAAAGAGACATGACACATGAAAATAAATTGGTATCATAAATTTAAAGAAGAAAAAAGAGAAAGCAATGGGACCGCTTGATTTCTTGAGATCATCATAGACTCAGCTCTCAATCTATCTAGTTCCCTATACTTTCTTTTTTTCATTCTTTAGTGTGATGCAATGAGGGTTGATGCTCAAATGAATGATAAACCTAAGAAACTATGGCTTCCCAAACCACCAAGAAAAGGTTCAATTCCCTTCAGTAGACTGTCCATTGAGATAGAGGAGTGGACTTAGTCACCATTTGAAAGATTTTCAGTGTCAAACATTGAACTGGTTAATTCTGAGTGGAACAGAAAATTCAGTTTACCAGAAGTCCTTCCTCCAAAATACCGACATTGGCCCCTATTCCCTAAGTGTTCTGGCCCACTGTGACTTGCTGCCATTGGATGCAGGATGTATAGATAATAGACAACTGTGTGGCTGGCAGCACCTGAGCCTTCAAGCTCCAGTCAGGAAGGATACCGAAGAGAATTAGGGTAGTGTGTAGGTTAAGGCATATGGATACCACTTGGTAAAGATTCGAATGGGGGGTAAAAATAGCACTTCCTTGGAAAATATGCTTTCACTTCTGCAAATAGGGAAATTTCGATCCTTGTCCATTGTACCAAAAGAAATACTTTAACTTGGAAAAAGGAAAGACAAGGAGTGACTTGTCTAGTCCATTAACTGTGCTTTGAACAAGGTATATATTTTCCTTGCTCAGTGCCAAGGCAGAATGTACTTCTACCTCCTCTCAGCTCATCTGAATCTTATCCTTCCTTCAAGGTCAGTCTCAAGTCCTGAGCTCCCCCCAGCCCCAACATGCAGCCTCCCTACCTTGTACACAAAGCAGTGTCATCATTGTTCATCCTCTTTTATTTATAACTGGAGTGGTGGCTGTGGCTTTTCTTTCTCATGACAGCTTTACAAATGGCATTGAGCCTCCTCTGTCTAAAATGGTTTGAATGGGACCCTACCTAGAGGCAGCCACCAATGCTGAACACTTCTCCCGGTCTCCTCTGGCCTAATGAGCCCTCGATTATTGTTTGACATTATTAAATGTCAACAATAGGATGGCTCCCCTCTGGGAACTCTGTAAAACTGGAAAGAAATATAAGATTAGAATTGAGGAACCACGCTAAATAGCTTTTATTTATTGGCAGAGGGGAGAAAGAGCTCCTAAACATCCTCCCAGTGTTCCTCTTTATCATCTGTTGTCTACTTCTCCTTTTTCCTCCTTGAGGGCAGCAGTTCTAACTTTGCACAATGTCACACATTAACACGACAAGTTTTATTTCAAAAGTGATATTAATAATGGAGTTAGAAAACACTTATTTGCCAACCGTTTAAAGGCAAATTTAAGCTGCAAATGGTTTCCTGCTCACACTCCTCTATAATTGTTTTCTCTGGCTTTAAGGCTGGAGATTGTGAATCTAGTCCTCTGGAGCTCTTAGCTGGAGAAATGGAAGAAAACCTACATTTATTGATGGAACACTTCCTGTGTGTCAGACCCAGAGGTAAGTGCTTACATTCCTCGTCTGCTGTGGTTTGAATGCATCACCTCCAAAATTCAGGTGTTGCCAATGTGATAGTATTCGGAGGTGAGGCCTTTATGAGATGATTAGGCTAGGAGAGCTCCTCCCTCATGGATGTAACTAGGTGCCCTGATAAAGCAGCTTGGCAGAGGGAGTATGTTTACTTTTTGCCTTTCTGCCACGTGAAAACGCAGTGTTCCTCCCCTCTGGAGGATGCAGAGGTCACAGGGCCATCTTGGAATTGGAGACCTGACCCTCACCAGACATCAAACCTGCCTGCACCTTGATTGATCCTAGAGTTCCCAGCCTCCAAAACTGTGAGAGATAATTTCCTGTTCTTTATATATTATCCAGTCTCTCATATTCTGTGATAGCTGCACATAATGGACTAAGTTGCTTGCCTTTCACAATTGCCTGGTCAAGTAGGTATTGTTGACCACATTTCTTACATGAGAGAATGGAGCAACCACGAGGCAAAGTAACTTGCCCAAGGTCACATCTATGTACGAGGTGGAGCTGGAATTAAAGTCTAGGGCAACTGCCCCAAAGCCTCCTGTTATGCATAGACAGTGGGAAGTGATAGTGACGTAGGAGAATGAGGTCAAAGGGTAGAAGGGTAGTGGATGTTTAACTCTCTCTTTGCACTGTTTTGGAATTCCTCACCCTGATGTCAGAGAAAGGAGGAGGCTGGACATTTTCATGTGGAGAGACAATGCAGGTTAATGGCTCTTTTACTGGCTTTTCTCTTAGGACATTGGGATTTGAGAGAAGGGCCTATTCAGAGACCTCACAGTCTATCCAGAGTCTACCACTGCTTTCTCTGAAATCTTGTTTCTTCACCTGTGAAATGGGGACACCAGCACGTGTCCTTCCTCTCCGGTGAGATTTGTTACTGTTGTTACCTTTGATTGACATACTTATTCATATTAAGGAATTAGTTAATAATAATTTATTATAGCTCACCAAGGTATGGTAGCATTTTAAATAAAGCAATCTGGCTATTTAAATATCTTAAAGTAAAAAAAATCTCTAAGCATTTAAGAAAATTAACATTCTTGACTGCTTAGGATATGCTTTTATGTTCCCTTATTTCCGACAGCAAACTATGGCCCACAAAGCTTACAGTATTTACTATCTGCCTGGCCCCTTACAAAAAAAGCTTGCTGTCCCTTGCCTTATATCATTAACTCATTATGATTATACTATAAGGGAAATACATAATACACATTATTCAGATAGAGGAGCTGAGGTTTCTATTTTTTTTAAAAAAAAAATACAAGTATAAAAGACAGAATTTAGTCCCCGATCTGGTAATTCTGAAGCCTTTGTTCATTTTACTAAAATGTGCTGCAATTTCCTGCAGTACTGACAGTGTAAAGTCACACGTAGAGCAAGTACAATCAGTGAAGATAGGAGAGGGAGACCAGCAGGTGTGCCATTTGGGGTTAGGCATTCTGAGGGGGAGTCGGACAATATTTTACCATATAACTCTGATATATATACTGCTACTCCCTGATCCTATACCCATGCGGATATTGCTAATTGATTAAAGCAATATTTTTTGCTGAGCTAGGATGCAGCCACCGCACTCTTCTGAACACAACCCTCTAGGCATAATATATGAAACATAATTGGCATTTCTGACAAGTATGAGGAGGGGATATTTGAGTATCTGGGTCCAATAGAAGACTTTGAGATAATGGTGGAAGAAATTATGACAAAATGAGAGAACACATGAATTTTCATTTTATTAGCAAGAATTTCTTCAAGAGAAATACATTCAAGAAGTCTTCCTTGTCCAGCATTTAGCTAGGAGCTCTGGGGAGACAGGAGAGTAGAAAACAGTCTACGTCATGGTTGGGATCATGGACAATGGAGTCAGAATGCCTAGGTACAAACTCCAGCTCCGCCACTGGCTATGTGTGACCTAGGCAAGTTTTGCTTCTTTGTTTCTCAATTTCTAATAAAATGGGAAGAAGAGAGAACCTACTTATGGGGTTAATGAGTGCATTTATGTGAAGCATGTAGGGCTGTGTGTGGCATAGGGTAAGTGCTACTATAAATGTGATACTACTATGGTATGGCTCTTGATGTGCTTAAAATCTAGTGGCCCGCTCATGACAAACATACAGAGAAACTAATAAAAAATAGAAGATAACCCAAGGTCTTTATTTTTCTGTGTTGTGTGCCTCAGCACTGTTTCTTCTACCTCTAACAGTCAAAGATAACGAAAGCTTCTGAGTCACCATTTTCTGCATTTATGCATGATAGTGTTCCATCACAGTGAATTTTATCCTGTCATCTCTTGGATTTTTCAGTAACCCCCAAGACAGTGCAGTCTTGGGGGAAATCTTGCTGACCTGTCACTTGTCCTGTTTTTCTGTAGCTATAGGCATATATACATTCTTGCCATTGTGGTAATTTGGAAAATAACTCATGTCACTCCAGTGCTTTCAATAATGTTGATTTACCAGTGCATTTAATCAGGTAGAGTTAAGATCTCATTAATCCCATAAAGCATCTGTGGTAAGGAGTTACCTCTAAATATTCAAAATAATTCATTTCAAATTATGGAAACCATTTGTGTCATAATACTCAGCTATAATACCCCAGGGATATCTGGGCAGTCACTAATGAGCTAAACTACCTTTTAGCAATTTGCTACAGAAAGAAAACCTTTGTGATATATAACTTTAAAGATTACTTACGTATGTCCTTATGATCTGTGGCTTTATATACTAAATTTATAGAGATGGTGTTTTTTCCAAGTAAGTTCACAGGGAAAAATAAAATTTTAGTGCTACCCCTCACAGAGCAAAGAATCAAAGATGAAAAGACAAAATTTTCCCTGCTGAAATTTCACAATTCTCTCTTCTGTTTCTTTTTAAGAAATCAGTTATGTTAAGTTGGCAGGTGGTGAGTTGGTTTAGGGTTGCTAGAGTTACTCTGTTTCTATGTGAAAAAATGCATGCTCTATGTGGTCACTACATCAACCCTCCCAGCCTTAGTCCTAGAAAATGACTCCATTTTATATCTAGTAAATATAATCTCCTAAAGATATAGGTTAGAGAATATGGAATCCAGCAGTTTATTCTTTGTGCAAGTCTCCAGGTCAGGACACCTATCCTGTTTTTATAAGCCTAGGCCTCTAACTCAAAAGGATTCAGCTCATCTGGAATGGAAAATCCAGAGAGGGTATCATTAGGTGTGACACAGAGGGATAACTCCTCAATTGTAACTCCCAAGAAAAATTCTACAACAATGGAATATCTACTGTTTGAAATGTCAAAAGAAGAACTAAGTGTTGATACGTCTGGAGTCTCGGTGGTGTTCAGATCTTAAGCTCTGCTCAGGGAAAATTCTCTTATCACCATAAAACTTTTGAAGCTGGTGGTGGATTGAAACTTTCTAAAGCTGTGACAAAGACCAAACCCAGCTTAATTACAGATTAGATTGACTCAGCCTCATCCTACTTGATGGTCTGAGAGTAGAAGTTGTGTGACCTAATCTTGGGGTAAACATTATTCATTTCAGGCTCTACATTTGTTTGTTTTTTTTTTGCACATAATATCTGGCTTACCAAAAAATAACCAGAAAACAAAGAAGTAAAATATGACCTGTAACCTATAGCATTAAAAAAAATCAATAGAAGCAGAACTACAAAGTACCGTGATGTTTGAATTAGCAGTCAATGGCAATAAAATAACTATAATAAATATGGTTATGCATATCTAGTAGAAGTGGGAAGTAGTTTGCATAAACAAATGGAAAATTTTAGTGGATCGTGGAAAGTAGATAAAAGAGCAAAATGGAATTATAAGAGCTGAGAAATACAATATAAGGCACACAGAATTTATTTGATGGACTTAACAGCAGATTGGACACAGCAGAAGACAAGATCAGTGAATGTAAAGACAGTACATTAGAAAGTAACCAAACTGGAATACAAAGAGAGGAAAAATGAATCAAATTACTGAACAGAGCACTCAACACCAGCATGGCAATTTCAAATGATTTAACATATAAGAAACCAGAGTCCATGAAAGGGAGGAGAGAAAATGGAGCAGAAAAATATTAAAGTTATAATAGCCAAGAATTTGCCAACATCGACTAAAGACATCAACTCTCAGATCCTGGAAATTCTGTGAACCTCAAGTGGAATAAATGTATGTATATATATAAATAAAAAACATACCTATGTATCACATGGTTAAATTGCTGAGTGCCAAAGATAAAAGGGAAATTATAAAAACATCTAGAGCAGGGGTCAGAAAACTATAGCCTATAGCCCAAACTGATTTTGTAAAGCCCATGGTTTAAAAGTCTTTTTTACATTTTTAAATGATGATTATATTATTATTATAAGTTTCTACATAATATCCTCAATATGTCCCTAGATATAGGTTGAAAGATTACTGGAAAAACAAAACAATCCACAACTCCTGCCACCAATAAAAATCAGTAAGTGCATTCTTATGCACTATGGATATCATTATAGAAAAGAGATGATGATTTTGTTTTACTCTGTCCTCCAGACCACTCCAGAAATGCTGAGTTTTTGAATGTCACACATCAAGAGAGAAACAGACCTGCAGCAACATATTTACAGGAGATTGTTGTGTAGAATTCTAACAAGCTTAGGTGAAGAACATTTGAAACAATGGGAGATTATTCCTGAATGAGTAGTAGGATTAAAGAAGAGAGACTCAGGGGTCCCAGGAAACAAAATGGAAGAGTATGAACTTTTGTGCAAACCCCCATATTTGGGATCTTTGCTCAGCCAATCCTTGCAGTACAGCCCTGGGAAAAGTTACCAAGATGTTTGAATCTCAGTTTCAGTATTTTTTAAATGGAGATAATACTATCTAATTCATGATGCTGTTGTGAGGATTCAGTGAGATGATACTATGAAAGATAGTACAATATATAGACTGCTTTTATACAGAACTCTAAGATAATGAGTCTAAAATAATTTTAATTACTTACAAAGCACTTTAAACCAACAGTGGTTATATTGAAATGGAGTTGGCTGGTTCTGTTTGGTTGAGGAATTCAGCTACAAGGTTGGTAGAGGGTATTTGGATGTCACTGGTTATGGTTGTACTATATGATGTTTAAGGGTCTTTCCAACCTTCAGGTCATATTTGGACAGTATCAATAAATAGCACTATGCATCAGTTTGCCAACTTTATTTTCATTATCATGAAGAGTTTGCATGTCTCTATACATAAGATGGAGTAGGAGGCAGGAATAGAAGGGGTCAGGACAGGTTTATGCACAAGCCTGATCAGAAGTGCAGAGCAGACTGAGAAGATGAGAAACTCAAACAGGTTCTTTTCCTGGATGTCAATCAAAATTATTGTCTTTTGTCTCTAAGTTTCATAGGTTTTCCTAATAAGAATGTGGGGTTCTTAGTATAAGAACAAGGATAGTTCCATAGATTTGTGGAAAGTTAAGGTTTTATTAAATATCAAATGAGCTTTTGGAGTTGTCTAATAAACTCTAGGAGTTTTCTATTCTTCAAGCTAAGAGACAGGAAACATTATGCTTTGTTACAATTCTGTAGACATTTTGTTTATAAAAGAAAGAAAACTAACAATGGAAGTCGTGTCTGCGAAAATGGCTGGAAATTGTCAGACTTTTGGACATTTTTTTCTCTCATGCTTTAATAATATAGAGAACTCTGGCTTAAAAATTCTCTATTTAAGAGAATTGTATCAGCAACAATGACTGAACTACAAAGCAATGCATAAAGGTAAATACTCTTAATGGAACACTTGAGGGCTATTTGATAGACCTACCTGGAGAAGGAAAATGCATTCTGGCAAAATAGATGTTGTGATTGCCACAGACCTGCCAGGTGATTTTATTCTCCTGAGAAGTTAATGTTTTTATTTGAGTGAGAGGTCCTAATTTTGCATGTTGATTAAATTAAAATCTATACAAAAAGAGATTGTTGTCATGATTTATTTTTACCTGTCCTGATTTATTCATATTTTCTTTTTCCATTTACAGTTGCATATATGCAGGAAAAATGAGCCTTAAAACTTTGCAAGTAATCTGAGTCTCACTCCTAGAGTCAAAGGTTAATTTGGGGCCCTCTGTATTCAAAACAGGTAAATTAGAATGCATCAAGTTTTTTCACTCATTGATTTTACTGCTTTCTCTATTGCTTCCTTCTGCCTTTTCAGTCATCACACTTTTATTTTTTATAGCTTAATTGAGATATAATTGACAAACCATGCAATTCATCCATTTAAAGTGGCTTTCAGTATATTCACAAAGTTGTGCCTCCATCACCATAATCAATTTTAGACCAAAACCCATACCTCTTAACTATTATGTCCCAAACTTCCAGCCTCCCAGCCCCAGGCAATCATTAATCTATTTTCTGTCTCCATATTTATTCCTATTCTGGACACTTCATATAAATGGAATGATATAATAGGTGGTCTTTTGTGATTGGCTTCTTAGGATAATATTTTCAAGGTTCATCCATGATGTAGCATGTTATCAGTACTTCATTTTTCAAGTTGCCAAAAAATATTCTGTTATATGGATAGACCGCATTTATCCGTTCATCAGTTCTTAGACATTTGGGAATTTTCCACTTGGCTACTATACATCATGCTGCTATGAACATTTGTGTACAAGTTATTGTGAGGACATATGTTTTTATTTCTTGTGGGTATATATCTAGGGGTGGAATTACTAGGCTGTATGGTAAGACTCTTTAACTTTTTGATGACCTGCCAGATTATTTTCCAAAGTGGCTACACCATTTTATGGCACCCCGGCAATGTATGGGGGTTTTAATTTCTCTTCATCCTCACTAGTACTTGTCATTGTCCATCTCCTGGAAGCTTAGTGAGGCTATAGTCTTCCTAAAGGGTGTCAAGTAGTATGTCATTGTGGTTTCTCTTTGCATTTCTCTGAGGGTTAATCTTGTTGAACATCTTTTCATATTTTGTTTAGCCATTTATATATCTTCTTTGGAGAAATGTCTATTAAAATATGTTTATCATTTTAAAATTTAGATTATTTGGCTTTTTATTATTGAGTTGTAATCATTCTTTATATTTTGTAGGTACAAGTCAGATACATGATTTGCAAAATTTTCTTCCATTCTGTGGGTTGTTCTAAATCATAACACATTGCCAGGCTATGTTTCTCTCTACTTACTAAGATTTGCCCACAGGAATGGCCTAAGTTTTGTCATGGTAGCTTTAACCACATAAAATTACAAACTCGATCACTTACACTTGCATTCAATTAAGTTGTTTCCTAGTGCAGAGCAAGTGTCTTTTGCTGTTTATGGCTTTGATTTAACACATTCGATATTCTTTTAAAGGGCTTGAGTTTCGGGTCTGCAGAATAAACCGTTTTAACAATGTTTACATGGATTAGAAAACATTTGAAAGTAAGGGTGGGTAAGCTCTGCACAAAGAATAAGAAGTCTTGTCAAGACTGTTGTGAAAACCAAAAGCTACCCAAATAACTTCTGTGTGGTAAACCAAAGGGAAAGAGTGCAAAAATATGGAGAAAAAATACTGTGAAACCCGAGTGACAATGGAAATGGACCATGTGTGCAGCTCTCCGCCTGCAGAGAAAGGAAGGACTATATTTCTCATCCAGTGAAGTTTTATCTAATGAGGAAACTTGCGTGTGGGAATTCTGATAGTCATGTTTTACATTGGCTTTAGGTTACCCTGTGGTTCCATAAAATGTCTCAGTAAAAAGAGAAAATCCAGGAGTCTGAGTACTGAGAAAGTTCACATCCAATTCAGATTTCTCATTTCTTGTAAGATAAATTTAGATGGGGCTACAATCTGCCTTGATTTGGAGAAGTAGCAACTACCTGGGGTAATACTGCATATAAACAACAGCATGCAAAGTAGATGGCAGTGATGATGATAGTGAAAATAACAGTGATGATGATGATGGTAATAATAACTCATCACATCACTGTAGCGTTTGGGGTTTTCAAAGCATTTTCACATATATTGCCACCAGGACCTAATTAAGAGTCAAGTAAGATAGCTAAAGAACATTTTGTTGTCCATGTTTCTTTCAACTTTTTAGTTCATGAAGTGTAACATGCAGACAGGCAATTCATATCATAAGTGTATAGTTCAATGGATTTTTATATATTAAACATTCTGTATAAACAACAGATCATTATTGGCATCTGTGTGTCCTTCTTCATGCCCATTTAATTACCACAACTCTCAACAGGTAACTGTATTCCTGACTTCTAATACCATAGCTTAGTTTTGCCCGTTCTTAAGCTACAAATAAATGAATCATACAATATGTACTTTTTTGTTTGACTTCTTTGACTCAATATCATGTTCATGAGATTTACCCTTAATCCTAATTGCTGTATTCCATTGTGTGAATATGCTACAATTTATCCATTCTAGTGACATTTGGGTTGTTTCTATTAATAGTTTGTCGTTATTATAAATACTGTTACTTGGAACATTTAAGTTTTTTTTTTCTTGGCTGAGTACATACCCAGGAGTAAGAATCACTGTGTCATGATAGAGTGTGTGCATGTGTTTTCATTTAAAATAACCTGCCCAAAACAGTTATCCAACATGGCACATCTAACCCCCCACTAGCAATATGTGAAAGTTCTGACTTTCCCAAATCCTCATCAAATACTTTGTATTTTCTGTATTATCCATTTTAGTGGGTGATTTTTCCCATTTTGAAAGTGGAGAACTGAGAAGCACTATCATTAGAAAAACCCAGAGCACCATTCAACTTACCCAGTGTTGACACAATGTTCTTTTCTCTAAGCCAAATACGATGTTGCTTCACCCGGCAAAGAAGGCTGAAGTATCAGCAGCACAGAACATGATAAAAAATACCGTGTATGCCTACATGATGAGTGCGTTGCACACCTTCTGGGGAATGGTCATGCTTGAAGGTGCAGGCCCGGGGAGGTGGGGGGGGAGGGGATGGAGGTATGACTACATGATGAGTGCCAGGCGCACTGTCTGGAGAATGAGAACAGACGCGCTTGGGACTCTGACTCGGGGGAATGGGTGGGACATGGAAAATATATATAACCTAAACTTATGTACCCCCATGATGAGCTGAAATAAAAAGGAAAAAAAAAAAGTACCAAAATGCATATTAAGATTTCCGGTTTTAGTTGTGACTTGTAAAAAGCTTGGAGGTTGTCATTCCCATTCTTACAGCAAGAAAAAGCTATGAAAACTTAAAATTCAATGACTTTTCTTAGGCTCATTGGAGAACTTATATCTCAGGAAAAATTGTCACCTTGAAATCTAGAGAGACAGGTGAATTCAGACAATTACACTTGAAGTCTTTAGCTGGAGCCAAAGCCACTGGAGCTATAACCTAGCAGGAACACTTAAATGGTAATTTTGATAAATAACTAGAGGCTGAGTGTAGAGTATCAGAGAGTAAGAAACTACTGTGGCCTGCCTTCCACTGTCCTGGGAGCTTTCATGCCGAGGAACTGAGAAAGATTCCCTCATGGCTCTGGCTAGTGGAGGGGAAGAGTCACTATTGTGAAAACTTGCCCAGAACCTTCTCTATTGCAAAGGCCTGCTGTCCAAGAGAGAGGACTCTGCCTGAGTGTAATTCTAAAATGTCATTCCAGCTGTGGAAAAGGGATTCAGCTTAACTCCAGCAGCCCCAGTTGTGATTGCTAGGGGTAGGGAAATGGGTAGATGTTGGTGAAAGGGTACGAAGTTTTAGTCATGTAGGATGAATTTGTTCTGGGGATCTAATGTAGAGCACAGTAACTAGTAAACAATACTGTGTAGTATATTTCAAAATTTGCTAAGAGTAGATCATAAATGTTCTCACTACACATTAAAACAAAGGTAACTCAGTTGACAGATGTGTTAACTAGCTTGGCTGTTGGTAATTTCACAACATAAATCATAACATTTTATACCTTAAATTTATACAATTTTATTTGTCAGTCATACCTCAATAAAGCTGGGAGAAGAAATGTATTGTTTTACACACACACAAGAAGAGCCTGTAGCATCATTGTGGAGCTAGAAAGTAAGTACTCAAAACCCTTCTCACTCCTAGACTTACAAGGGCAGAGATGACAGTAACTTGTAGCTTCAGGGCAAAGCGTGAGGTAGTCTTCTGAAAACAAGCACAGAGTTTCTCTGAAGGCAGACATTATGTTTTTAAAATGTAAGAGAATCTTGCTTTCTACGCAGTAATGCATGTAAATTTACACATTGCCACCTAAAGTCTTTGTATAAAATGGATGGTGCAAGAATATATTCCTTGGCTTCAAATTTCCTTGCACATCGCTGTCTTCTCCCTTGAAATGATGCTCCCTCCCATTTCTAGTTTGAAAAGCAAAGGTACTTGTGGCATAGTGATTGGAGTTAGAGGCATTTGTGCCACAAGAACGCTATGAGGGCACAATTTTCTCCCGCTCATTCACTTAGCTCTTCCATGTATTAGTTCCACCATCAACTTAATATTTTCTGTTCAGGTTTTCCATAAGCCACAGGTATTCCATTAGCCTGATCTTTATTTTTAGGGCTCATTAAACTTACTCCTCTATAAGGTCCTTAAGGGAAGGGGCTGTGTCTTGTTCATTGCATCCCTTGTACCAAGGATAATCCTTTGAAAATCATAGACCCAAAGTATGTTCCTTTATTGGCTGCTGAGTGGTTGCAAGCGTAAGGGCTTCCAGTCCGCAGACCCCAAGTAGAGACCATCGCTTTGTGCTTCAGTTCTCTTCTTAACTCTGTTTTTGCCTCACTGTCTGAAACCCTCTCTGGAAGACCCACTTATACTTGCAGTTACAATCACTGCTTTCTAAATTATTTCTCCTCGCGATGAGCCACCAGACTTTCAAAATCATACATTCTAAAATAGTGAAAATCATCTTTTAAAAAATGTCTTTGGAACAAGAGAGCAGCACAACTTGATCACGTTGAGAGGGCCATCCGGGAAGTTTCTCTATATGCAGAAAAGAAAGAAAATGATGGCCATGCCTGGAGCCAACATCACAGCGAACAAATGGAGGTGATTGCTCTCACCTTGAGAAGACCTGAGCAGGGCTGTGATTCTAGGAGGCAGCAGGCAGACAGGGGGATGGCGCTGTCTAGCATCTCCTCATGCAAACTCCCTTGCCAGTTCTGTTAGGTGAGTCCAAGAGCCCTGAACATCAGACAACATCCATTGGGAGAGTGGCAGGGGTTGGGCAGATGAGAGCAGCCTGAGTCCTGTATTACAGGACTGCAAAAACGGGCCAGGGAGGATTTCAACTACCTCTGGGTAACTGGGCTGTGCTTGACGGTTGGTGAGAATGACAGTCGATAGTCACTAGGGAATGAAAATCAGACCTGTGCACTGGGGCCCTATATTCATCCTGGTGGCTCTGTCTCTAGAGGGAAAGAACTAGCCTAAGACAAAACTGTCCTGGGTACTACCTGTAGATGATAAAATAGAGTACATGATAGTTTTTAGCTGTGTGCCATGTAAAATGAAGCCCAAAGAAAATGACTTGAGATCATCTGTTTATTGTTCACCTGATGCTTTTGTAAGATCTACTGGAGTCAGATGCATGCTTCATTATGAGGCAGGCCCAAATCTTCTCTCTAAATTCAACCCCAGGTTCTAGGAAGAGAAGTCAGAGAATCCAAGTGTCGTCAACTCCAATCAGTTCCCCACGGCGCTGCACTCACTTGCTCAATACTGAGAAGACCTTTGGCTAGAGAGAGAGTTTAACTTAGGATCCAGGATGTGTTAAATTCTAAACAACCATAGGAGAGGCAGCCCAAAGAACCTGACAGGGCATGTGTCACAACTTCTCACTCAGGGCACTTTCGGTCTGAAGCAGGTTTCTAATAAGCTTAGCCATGGAGAAAGGCAATTATAGACATTGTTCCTACAATTTATAATGCAAATTGGATAGAACACAATAGACTAATTATAGAACATGGTTTGCATTTGCATTATTCAAACAGCAATTGGTTATAATGTGATTGAGTTCAGGAACTAGCGCCTTGGGAGCAGGAAAAAAGCATCATTGGCAAGATGCATAAATACACGCCTTGCCACCGTCTGAGGGACGGGCTGCTCACTTGGTCTCCAGGTCATTTTTTCCTGGGGAGCTGGAGGAGTGTTGAGGTTGTGGAGAACACGGTTGGTGGGCAGGGCTCTATATTTGCAGGTCGTTGAAGAGAACTAAGCTGTGGGCTCAGTTACATTCTCCTAGTCACTTGTAATTTTTCCAGGCGTTCATAATCTTGGACTTAATTTCTATTATGTTGTATATAATTTACAGGAGTTCCAGGATCCCAGCATCCAGGGGTTTTGCAAACTGATCAAGAACCAAAACCTATGCCTGGCCAGTGACTCAGGGAGACAGCAGGGGTTAAGGGAAGTAGGTGGTGCCCACAGGTACAGCAGCAAAAATTTCCATGTACTTCCCCTCCTCCAGATTCCCAACTTCCTTCATCAATGAAATACAAGCAGCATTGCCATTAAAAATGATTGTTGAAAGTCTTTGCCCTTTTACAATTCCTAGAGGGCAGTATAAAAATTCTCAGCTTTCTAAAAATAAAATGATATTTGTAGAAGAGAAGGGAGTGGACTATCACAGCTCTTCAGAAATGTGCACAATTGTGCAGTATAAGGTCCCCTTAAGGTATAGGGATCAGGGACACAAGACGAGTGAGGTGCATTCACCTAACTGGCCGGCATGTCTGTGTTACTAGTTTGATGCTAGGCACCAAATTAGTACAAAGCAAAACAAAACTTAAACAGGGAATAGTCTTATCTATTCTTTCCTCTGAGGGTTAGGAGAAACCTTTGCTCGGTCATTCATAGGGGTCTGGGTTCAGGGTGGAGATTTAGGAATGATTATGAGCGGCTGGTGAAGATACTGGTGTGGATGAGCTCTCCAGAGTGCATATGATGGAGCACCGAGTCCCAGGAAACACACTGTTTAAGAGACAAATGGAGAAGAGAAGCTCATGCATGAGATTCTAAAGGAAAGGCAGAAAGGGATAAGCAAAACCAGAAAAAGAAAATCCTAGAAGTGAAGGGAGGAGGGAGTCCCAAGAAGGGGATATGGGACTTATTCAATACCACTAAGAGGTTGTAGAGTGTAGGCTCCTCTAAGAAAAGAAGATCCTGAAACACAACTTACACCAAGGTAGTTTACTTTGGGAAAGAAAGCTAAGGAAGGTGGAGAACCAATATCAGATGCACTATCTAGCTGACCCTCACTGGGCAGCTGGGGCTGGACCTCTCTGGGGCTTTTAAGGAATTTTGAAGAATATGCCTTTGAACTGACTGCCTGAGGGATGGAAAAGGAAAGCATTTATCCACCAGTTTCAGTCTTGCATTGCTCAAGAATTGCCCATTGGGATGGGAACTCCTTGTATTTCTATATTTGTACAAGGGATGGTGGGAACTCCTTGTATTTTGTAGATTGATACTTAGTGGTTCCCTAAAGCTCTTTCTCAGAGAGTTAGAGAAATCCAGGACATTAAGTGAGGGATCCATGGTGTAGATGCTTTGAGTTTTTAACCACCTCTCCCGATTCTTTGAGTTTTTACTTGCATGGAACTAATGAGCACAGTAAAATCACAGCACAGAGGATATGAAACAGGCCACAAGAGGTATTCAATGCAGAGGTGAAGTAAAGATTGGAATAATCTGTTATAAATTGGCAAATAAGGTTGAGCAATGCAGGAACATTTTTACCTCCAATAACCCGACAGTTTAGGATTTTACCAGCTTCAGGTATAGCTGGATCCAGAGGTTCAGTTGATACAGTAATCTTCCTTAACTCTTCTCCCAGTTTTTCTTTCCTTTGTGTTATCTTCGTCCTCAGCAAGATCTCTCCAGAATAGAAAAACGGCACCTAGAAGTTCTGTATTGTATGGTATTCATAGGTCACAATTTCAGAAGGTATTTGTCTTTGTCCATTTTGTGCTTCTGTAACAGAATACCTGAGACTGGGTAATTTATAATGAACAGAAATTTATTAGCTCATAGTTCTGGAGGCTGTTAAGTCCAGTATCAAGTTTCCAGCATCTGGTGAGGGCCTTCTTGCTGCTTCATCACGTGGTGGAAGGCGAGAGAGCAAGAGAGAGGGCAAGAGGGGAGCCTAAGTCATCCTTTTATAGTAGTACCAATCCCACCCTCATGGCCCAATCACTCCATGAAGTTCTCACCTCTAATACTGATACAATGGCAATTAAATTTCAGTGTGATTTTTGGAGGGGGCAAATATTCAAACCATAGCAATAAGGTATTCTCTGTCTTACATCATTAATGTCAGTCCCTTCAAAATAACTGGTGGGTCTCATTGGGCTATATATATGCCCATTCAAGGTCCAATTTCTGTGCTCCTGGTGGTGGGGTATTCTGATCAGCCAGCCTCTGCCATGTGCCTTTGTTGTAGCTTTTTAAGCCAGACTCCTTAATTGATATACCCAACAGAAGCACATGGAGCAATGAAGGGATAGCTTCAAAATGGAAAAAATGAGGAGACCACAGATGAAGCACAGGAAAAAAAAACCTGGCTAGCCTGCATATATGGTATGGGGAGGACAGTGTTCATAGGATTGTTAATGTGGTGTCACAGTGGCTTGAGTCATTGTCCTATCTCTGCTACTTACCAGTTGAGTGACATTGGGCAAGCTACCTAACCTTTCTGAATCTCAGCTTCTAGTCTTTTTTTTTTTTTTCAAATGCCAAACATGTATCAACGTTTATTAGAAGTTAAACTACTGGATATTAAATATGTAGTCTTTTTTTTTTTTTTCAGAATGTTACGGGTACAAATGTTTAGGTTACATATATTGCCTTTGCCCCGCCCGAGTCACAGCTATACACATGTCCATCCCCCAGACAGTGTGCACTGCACACATTAGGTGTGAATATACCCATCCCTTCCCCACCTGCCTGATACCCAATGAATATTACTAGTATATGTACATAGATGTTGATCAATTAATACCAATTTGACTTGAATACTTTCTTTAAAAAAACAGTTTTGTTGAGGACTTGTCAGCATTAGCAATTGCCTAAAAAGCATCAAAGTCCAAAACTCAAACCTGCCACAAACAGTATTCTTGGGGAGAACTTCCCCCCTTCTTTGAGACACATGCTGTATTCACTGGTGAACTCTGCTTCAAAACTGCCATAAACTCAGTCAATATTCTCAGTCATAACCATCAGCATCAGTTCACATTATCCCATTTATGTATCAGAAACAAAACACTACAGCATTCACACCATTGACAAAGGGTATGAGTAGCGTCATTTTACTTGACACATTTAACCAATTTGGGTAACCCAGAAATCAAACTCATAAAGTGTTTCAACATATGTGGATGTCCCTTGAATGCAAGAAGCATCCATATATGATTTGTTATCATTTTTCTTTATGAACTCACACCCAGGCTGTGGGTTCGAGAGAAACATATGAACAAGTGAAAAAAAAATTGTCTTTTATACCAAGTCTCCACTTGTGCTTTATGCTCTCTCTCACTTGTACAGCCTTCATGCCAGCGCCAATATCAATCCCACCAAAGATTTAAGAAGTTGAAACACCTTCTGTTTCCATAGCACAGCCTTGCATTTAGTGTAGATATGACTCTGGAATAAAGAGTGGAAGATAACAATGGAACACCCAGTGTCAAAGATGCAGCAAGTGCAGTTTGATAACATATTCTGATTACATGAGAAAGTAAGTAGACAGAAGGAATTCTATGGCATGATATTTATAACACCATAAAGTGTTTCTTCCATAGAATTTGAAATAAGATGAATTACAGAGATTAAATGGAGACTTTATGTCATACTTTGTGATATGAAGAGAGAGAATGTAAAAAATAAGCAAAAATAAAATATTGCATACCATGATTTCCAAAAAAGAGAATTTCCTAATGAAAAATCAGAGTTTAAATCAAAACAAGGAGTAAGAATATAATTCCACTAGGTTCTGTTTTGAACATTAAAATAAATTACTTGAATATCCACAGATAAACTGTGCCAGCAGGAATGTTTTGATACCAATTGCGCTGTATTGGTTTGCCTATCTGCAAACAATACTTCACTTACAGCCACTTAATATTTTAATGTTTTTTGAAACATAGCATCATTATTCCTTTACTTCTCTTTATCTAAAAATCACGTCCTGAATACTATTGAATATACTTCATGTTGGACACACTAAATTTGAAAATGTTAGTACAAAAGTATTGTTATGCTATACTTACTATTAACTTAGAAAACTAAGTTTTCACAAGTCTGTTCCAGCCAAAACGCTAGTCTGCATTCCTGGGCCAGAAGCATTGGGACCAGTGTTCAAGCCAATGTCTGCTCAAACTATTGCCTAATCTTGTTATGATGCCAGAAACAGGTAGTAGCTAAGGGAGTGGCACTCATGAGAGATAAGGACAGAAACGTAACAGCCAACAGAGCAGAGAGTAGAGCAACTACATGGTTCCCTCTCACCATACAGTAACCCCACTCTCTGGATTAATTTTACTTAATAAAAGCACCTTCTGCAACTTTGCTCTGGTAAGGGATGCAATTTCATCAGGACAGGCATCAGTTCGTTTTTTCCTATAGGCACATAATAACTTAAGTCATTAACATTTCTAAGTTTCTTATTTTGGGCAGAGCAGCACTGAGTTATTTTCAATCCGTAAGTAGCCCAGGGCAATCTTGATGCATCACCATTCATTCATTCAGCTTATATTGAGTGTTGATTTTGTGCAAGGCTCAGGCAAGGATTCTTCAGGAATACAAAAATGAGTAAGACATCATTCCTGCCCTCAAGGAGTTAGGTATCTAGCTAGGGAGATGAAATATGTACCAAATATGTACATGTTGAATAAACGTTGAAAAACACAGAGCTGTCAAAAGATGTAGAAAAAAATTACATGAAAGAAATGCTCTTTAAGATCACGGAAGGCAGAACTTAATTCTGGCTGTCAGGGAGAACAGTGGTGAATGGGCAGGGTCCCTTTGAACTGGTGGCATTCCATCCATTCAATTTCTTGAACAGATACTTGGTGTGTGCCAACCAGGCACTGTGCTTGGCATTTAGGCTGGATCTCGAGAAAGGCTATGGGTTTGGACCTGCAGCAAATGGAACTGGGGGCTTTGGGTTGTGGTAGTTGGTATACTGAATCTGGTTCTTGCTGGCTTATAAGAGCCGATTATTAAATTTTCAGGAATTTTGCAAGCAGGTTATCTTCTCCTTGGCTGAAATTATCATTTGGGGAGTTTGCCATAGAAATCAGCAACCCCTACAGTTCGTGGTGGCCCCCTCCACCCTGCCCTGAGCCATTTGCTAAACTTTTGCTGGCCTGGCTGTGTTCTAGGTAGAGGCAGTAAATGATAATCCAGCAATTAGCCATGTTATTTCTAGCAGTCACTTCACTGGTCCATGGCTTTTCTCTTCTGTAGGAAGTCTGATACTATGAAAGTTGTCAAAATAAAAGTGGAGTCACTAATGTTAAGAAAACCCTAACAAATAGAGCTAGGAAAAGCCAGGATGAGAGGGTCTTACGCTTGTATGCCTGATAAGGGAAACTATCACAAAAGACTACAAAAACTAGAACCTTGCACAAAGGCTACCACACCCTTATACAAAAAATACTTCTGCAAGGACATCTGCAACTGCCTGTCCAGTCTCGGACTGGCATCACCCTTGTTACTGATCTTTGTCGTCAAAGATAATTATTTCAAAACAATTATGTAATCCTCCTCAGTTTTCCTATAAAAAGCTTTGTCTTCCTTATCTCCCTGAATACACACACAGTTTACTATGGCATATGTATGCCCATTGCAATGCTTTATTCCTCAATAAATACCTTTTTTTTTTTGAAGAGCCTCTTTCTGTTTGTTATTTAGGTTGACAATACTTAAGGTTTTTCTAACTCTAACATTCTGTTATCTACAGAAGGAAAAGTGGAAAATAAAGTCCTGAAACCTGAGGATGGAAGGGTTAGTGAGGACAGGGGCACTTCTCCAGCCTGCCTGCTCGGTGCTGGGCAGGTGCTCAGGGAGAAGGGCTAATAACATCGATCTTCAGACTGGAATGAGTCGGTGCCAGAGCCTCTCCATGGGAGTGCTGCTTTCCCTGCTATGGGTTCTCCTGAGTGGCTCCTCATCTCCCCTTCTTCTAGGATCTCTGTGGGACCCCAGGGCAAGCCATTTAACCTCTCAGTGCCTGGTGGTCTTCACCTGCAAATTAGGCTCTTTCTTCACCTCTGGCCTCTGTGAGAATATTGTTTAGAAGATCTATACGGCAAGTTCAAGCTCTCTATAGGCCTCAGCAAGCAAAGTATTGTTAGAGAACAAAACATTGTTGTCATTATTTGCCCAGAAGGAGGAAGAAGGCCTTGAAGACTTAGCCAATGTTAGCCAATGTGTGTAATAGCATCAGGCAGCTCAGTCTTAACACTATCTGAATAGAGATGATGGATGCTATTTTTGCCCTACTGACATTTCCTGCTAGCCTCTCCCAAAGGCCTTGCTTGCCTCTTTTTTTTTTTTTTTTGTTTGAAACTTTTTACCTAGATTCTTCTTTTTCTGCTCAGTAAGCAAGAGCAGGGAAGTGTGCGAGGGGGATATGGGGACCCCTCTTCACTACCATTCACTAGGAGGTTTCAGGAACGTTTACTTTCTTGTTCCGTAACTCATAGCTTCCATTCCTCTGTGAAGTTTCCAAGCAATAGAAATGGATTCCGATTCCTTGAAATGGCCTTTGATTCCTTCACCAAAGCAACCCTGTCTGCTACAGATGAGTACTCTGGGCATTCATGAAACTGGCAATTGTGACATTTGGGAAAGATTAGAGAGAAAGTCATTGTTGGGTCCGAATGTTAGTGCTGCCATTTACTGAGTGAGGTGGGTCAGGTGCCACCTCCATCTCTCTGCACTTGAATTTCTTATCAGTAAAGGGAGTTTGTGTCAGCCCTGGCCTGGGCCCCTCATCCTCAGGCGTATTTCTGACCAGCCACTTCTCTGCTTCATCTTGTAAGGGCTCACTCCTGCTGGTGGCAGATTCCCAGGCAGTCTGGCAAGCTGGTTTCTCACTCTGTTTGGCTTCAGGGAGGCACTGGCCAGAGATGGGGGGTTGGGTAGAAAGGAGAAGCAAGGAGGCTACTCTGCCTGCCTCTTTCTCCAGTGCCATCCCTAGAGGGGCTGATTCTAGAGCCCCAGAGGGTGTGACCCTGGCTGCCAGGTCCTATAATCCTACCTTTCCCACCTTTATCTTTTATTGACTTCCTGCTTTGGCAAATATTTGTGCTGCTACACAGTTTCCTGCTTTACATGTCTTTGGTTATAAATATTGGCAGCTGTTTGTTTTCCTGGCTAAATACTGACTGATACCATCTTGATGATATAGCTGTCTTAAGAGGATGTTGTGAGATTTAAAAAAAAAATGGTAAACAATTCCTTACTAGGGTAAGTACTCAATAAATGTCTATAGAACCCAACCTATTATCAGCCTGCTTTTCTTTTGCTTCCCAACATCACTGTTTTGTTTGCCACTCAAACACCCAGCAAATCTCAATGCAGATGCTACTTAGTTCATGAAGTTATGCTCATCCTTAATCAAATAGAATTTTTCTTGATTTTCTCCCATAGCCCTTTACATGTGCATCTCTAGTAGAACTGAGCATATTCTGCTAAGAATTTAATCATATTTAAACTTGCCTTTTTCTGCAAATCGGTAAGGTTCTTGCTGTCTCTCTAATTTTGTATCTCTTCCAAACCCCCAACACCAGAACAGGTGTTTAAATATATTCGCTGAACTAAAAGGAACGGAAGTGCCCTTTTGGTACTTCCTTTTGCAGCTTGATTCTTGTAGCCCGAGGGGACTGTGGAAGATACCAAGGATGACCCCCCTAATCAAGTGCTGGATGCATTCTTGACTCAAGTAAAAATATTAGTTTTTTGAAGAGTGCAACTGCCCCATATTTTCTTGGGCTTACATTTTACATCAGAAACCCATTACATATTATATCTATTCTAAATTCACTAGAACTTAGAAAAGCATTCATCTCAAAGTGTATGGGGTATGAAAAACATATTTTTTGGTAAAATATAAGAGAAAAATCAAATGTTTGATTTGTGTTATGTGGGATCCGTGTGTGCGTGTGTGTGTGTGTGTGTGTGTGTGTGTGTGTGTGTATGTATGAGATCATCCATCTAGTGTCTAGAATTTTGCCTGTCACATTATAGGTGCTCAAAAAATATTTGTTGAATGCCTGAATAAATGCATGTTTTGGGTAAGTCTTTAGAGAAAATTACATGTTTGTGGTTATCCTTCAGAAATTTTTCTCTTGTGAATTTCAAATTGATTTTTCCTCTTCTTTCATAGTCTCATTTATAATTTTATTTTTAATTTTAAAGCAAACTCACTGTCAGGCTATCTCTTCTATTTTCCTATTTTTTTTTCTTATTCAGATATATTACCCATTATTTATCCTTGGAAAAGCTTCCTCCAAACGTGGTATGGTTCCAATTGCCCCTGAGATGTTAATAGCAGGAAAGAGGATAGCAGAAGATGCCCATGCCATGGAATGAAGATGATTCCTTGTATGCCTCTCCGTGCTTCCTGCCCCTCTTATTCTAGCACCTTCCCCACAAATTATCCTACAGTTGTGGTTTAGGTCTAAGGAGCTGAGGGCGATTGATTAGGAAATATAATAAATAAAAGGGATTTTAGGGTTTAATCTAGTGAAAAATCTCTTGATTTGCAGATTAGCAAACTGAGACCAAGGATGAAATGAGAACCCCAAACTCAAGCAGAAGCTACAAAATGTCTTAACTTGGACTGACATTACGAAACACCACAGACTTAAACAATAGATATCTATTAACATTTCTTACAGTTCTGGAGGCATCTTTTCCTCCACTTATAAAATCATTAATTCCATCATGGGGGCCACTCTTATGGCCTAGTTTAACTCTAATTACCTGTCAAAGGCCTCGCCTCCTAAAACCGTCATGTTGGGGGATAGGGCTTCAACTTACGCATTTCAGGGATGAGGTACAAACGTTCATTTCCCCAACCACAGAAGAGCCAGAATGTTGGGTCTCCTGATTCCCAGTGGGATAGCACATAGTGGCTGTAATTTAATGTTGCCCCTGGTAGAATCTGACCTATAGGAGTTGCCTGTCTCAGCTAGCTTGCCCCAGCCCTGGCACACTAGCTAATTAAGAACAAAGATTTTTTTGTAACAGCCTGAATACAGTGGGCACTCTGGTTTGTCTTACTCTGATTCTTCCAGCTTTTAAAACTTTTCTTATCCTCATAGAGAAATTTCACCTTACAAATAAAGGGTTCTATTAGTTTAGGATGTATTTTTCCTAACCTCTTCAAGCTTTAGAGGGTTGAGCTAAATTTCACTGGAGACATGGGCCAGGCTTCTGTCAGCTTGTTTCATCTTCCCAAGGGTCTCTGAGCCAGGGTTCCTTCCACAGACTGTTCCTTTTCATTGAGCGTCCTTACTAAGATTTATGATACAGTAAAGACAAAAAGAGCCACGTCAACTGTCTTGTGAAGGAAAATGAGATTCTGCTAAATTTAAGGAGACTTTAAATGAATAAAAAGATCAGCAGGTTAAATACTATGAAGTAGGATAATAGATTAATTTTAGAAAATACAGGAGTCATCCTAATTACAGGTATAACTGAGTAGAAAGCTGGATAAGTCCCATATAGTCCTTTTATAGGCCATGAAATGATTAAATGACTGTTCATTTTCTAGATAAGACATATCTTTGACATAGACACTGTGTTGGGAAATCATCCACTCTGGACCGTTAACCTGATGCAGACTCATTCTTACCTAGAAAGAGCCAAGAATATTCAGGCGAGCATTAATCCTCTGAGAAAAACCATGAGCTTTAGAAAAAAAAGAGATTTCTTAATTTAAAAACCAAAGCTCACGAATGCTGGCATGTATAAGTAACAAGTAGCTCATCTGTAATACGTAGCACCCCCCTGACTATAGGGTGGTAAAGGCAAGCAATGATTTGGGAGGATTTTTAGCCCCAGACTTATAATATCTCTCTGTTCCACCCACCCATCAATTGGCATGGCCAATTGATGACATGTTCTCAGCTTTGTAAACTACAGCTTTAGGAACGTCTCCCTAGTTGTCCCCGTTATGCCATATTGCTGCGACCCTAAGGAAACTCTGGTGCCATTATAGAAGGTCTTTACACAATTTAAATTGGTGCACATGAAATAAAGAGCCATTCTTTGGGTATTGTGTACTTCCAGCTGGACATATTTCCCAAGGTGTTCCACGGCCCTCCTTTAATCTGCCCTCCTCTCCGTTCACTCTTCCCAGCCACTCAGCTCCCACGCTGGTACCATCATTGACTCCTCTTTCCTGCATTTCCACTCCCAACCTGTCACCACATCCTGCAGGTTCCACCGTGGCCCTGTCTTTCATAAGCCCTCTCCCTCCCCATTTCTATCAGTACCACCTTAGGATTTACCCTCAGTCTCCTGACAGCACCACTGCTTTTTAAATTATATTTTCTGCTCCTCCAGCCTTTCCCTCCCTTTCTATTCTACACAATTTTTCCGTATTCTTCTCTCTGAATTATTCAGCCCACATTTATCAGACCTGTATTATGTGCCAGCTGCTAACTAAGTGAGCAAAGATGAAAATAATGGACCTTCACTTCAAAGGACTCAGGCCAGAGTGAGACAGAGACACGTGGAGAGGCAGTGGAAGGTGATGGTGGGGTGTGGAGGCCTTAGAGTCACAGGGACTCAATGCCAGTCCTGCCTCTGACTCTTCCCAGTCACGTGACTCTGGGTATTTTAAGTGCTCCATGCTTGCAACAGGGGGATAGTGGCAGTTCCTTCCTAACAGGTTTGCAGAAAGGATGGAATGAGATAATCCATGCAGAGCACTTATCTTGACACATAATAAACAATAAATAATAGTAGCCATCATTACAAAGCAGTTCTCAAACTCTCTACGTTAAACTAAACATTTTTAGTTTGTTTGCTTGTTTGATTCCTAATACATCACGAGCTGATTTATGACCCTACTATGCTTGACTTGTATGCAGCTCACACAACATGCAACTCGAGTTTGACAACACCCAAATAGCTCTTCACCCTGTTTAATGAGACAAGTCCATGGACTGCTCACTTCGATGTCAGGGAAAGGTCATATTGTAGACTCATAACACACAGTTCATGGGCCAGAACCAATCCCTGAACCACAGGGACTGAGAAGTACTGTAATAAAGTACAGCTTTGATTTTCATCTTCTTGCTGGTAAGTGACCCCCTTTGAGCAGTGCAAAGTTGTTCCTTTGATATTTGGGAATCTTCACACTTAGGCCACATCCCAGTTTTCAAGGCTTATGTCTCATGACTCCCTTTTGCAGACTCTAGGCTCTAGTACAGTGGTTTCAAACACTTTCAGGAACAAAGGATGGGACTAGGGGATAATTTACCTTATTTCATCTTCTTTAAAGACCGTATTATCTGAAATTGTCTTGTTTCTTTATTACCTGTCTTTCCTGGGGAACCTAGTCCCTCTGTATTCCTGACGTCTAAAACAGTACCTGGCATATAACAAGTATTCAATAAACATCCATTGGATAAATAAGTGAATAATAAAAAGATTCTGCTGCTAAACACATTTAAAATTCAATCTACTTGAATGTTATTCAACTGTTAACTCTTTAAAATGTGGAATTTCTTGTTTTTAACAAGAAGCAAATTCTTCCTTTTCTTATTACCTGGAATGAGCTTTTTTCCCATCCATTGTTCCTGCCATTAAATTTTTGGTTGCTCTAAATCCACTAAAACTCAAGTGAATAATTTCCTCCAACACAGCCTCCAAGAAGCCTTCTTCTGACTTCTCATTATACTCTATATTATCTGTGTTACAGCACTTCTAACATGTTTTATTATTTATGTTATATGCCCTTTACTAAATTATAAGGTCACAGAGAACAAGAGCCTGGCAGAATTCATATTTGCATTTTCAACAGTGTTTGACACAGTGCCTAATAGGTAATAGGAACCTAATGCTGAATTATGTGGCATATATGTGAATTCCTCAAGATCTATTTATGTCTCAAGAACCAGTTCAAGATTTGCCTCCTTCCTGAGCTTTTCTTGAATATTCCCACCTGCAGTAGTATGTCTGTTCTCTAAATCCTTATAGCCTTTTTGCTATTTAGCCTTTAATTAGCCTTTTAAAATTTCATTCATGTTTTTATTTCTCTAACAAATGTTTACACTTAGCTATTATATTTAGGGAATTGTTACAGATACCAGAGCAGGTAATGAAAAATAAGAAAACTCCTGCCTTTGGTAACTGTGCAATAGGATTTTCACTATGTAATTCCTAGTATTGTATGTGTGGTAGTGGTGTTGTTTTTCTTGCCCTAAATACACACGCACACACCTTGTGATCATTGTGAGCCTTCTACAGAACATAGCTCACTGAGCTTGCAAGACCTAGTAAGTATTCAATACTAATAGAATTTGTTGGTGTTACACACACGCATATACTGGTATATCCACATGGCACAAGCTTATCATCTCTTATTAGAAGGCAATTATCTGTCTTTGTAGTGAAATGTGACAACCATGTGACACTGATAATATGGACCCTTAATGCAGGTGAATTCTGACAATGTTGATACCTTCGCCTGTAGAGAAAGCCTGTAATAACCCCTGATCCACAGACCACTTATATCTGGTACCTCAAGAAATAATTAGATGCAAATAGAATGTGATAGGAAACATTTACCAGTCAGGTAGAGTAAAAACTTTGTTAATTTGAAATGCAAGGGACCAGAAAAATGAGCTCTGAATTAATTGGGTTTGGATTATCTGATATTTTTATTAAGGGCATTTAGTCATTTAGGCAATAACAGCTGCTGTTTGATTTTTTTTTTAGTGTTAGCCTTCTGAGGTTTTACTGTCAAGGTATGATTTCTTATGATGGTAATGTAACCATTAACCTTTGCAGCTGGACATATATATCTAGCAATTTACCTGGGTTTTCACCAGCCTACCCATGTTTCATCTATCAGTTTTGTTCAATTTCATTCCTATTTTTACTGACTGCCACTATCCATGACTCTCCCCAACTTAATTCTTTCCTCTTGGATAGCAGAGAGAATTAGAATTTCTGGGTTTTTTTTTAAGCAACCATTGGAAAAGGCCATCTGATTGTCTGCTGCTCATATTTCAAGTGATCTGAGTATTTAATTGTGCAGCTGATCTATCGCTTTGTTTACATGATAAATATTGTGGAAGTCTAACCATTAGAAAGCGTGAAGGAATAATAAGTCCCTGACCAAGGTGGAAAGTTCTTTTTAGGACCATTCTAAATCATTTTTGAAAGGTGATATTCATAATACAAAAATCAAGGTTATGTGTGATGTTTCCTAGGTAGACAAAACACAAAGTCCATTGGACTATATTTGAGTCATTTTACATTGGAAAACTCTGCTTTGATGATTTTGTGAGGCAAGAAGTGACAGCTCACTGGGAGAATTAAAGGTTTACTTAGTCTGCTCAGCTAAATTGATTAATGGGCTGCAGTTTAGTAAGAAAGACAAGGTAACTATACATAAAAGGTAATAACATATAAATAGGCCCAGAGCAATATACTGAAAGTACTAAGTTAGTGATGGAGGCAAGGCTTATAAGAATTTAGGAAGAATCTTGATTACATGTGATGACAGTATTGACTACTCAAAGTTCAATAATGCTCAGCATACAATGGGTTGCCAAACACATCTTTACTGAACAACTGACAGGCTCTGCTAATGTGGCAAGGCTGATTTTATTATTAATAGCAGATGTGTCTACTTGTAATGCAGGTAACATTTTCCCCGTTCCACATTCATTTAAGTTACTGCAAAGCCTCAGAGTCTTTCAAAGCTGGGAGGGGTTCTCTGATGCAGCCCTGCCACTGTACGATGGTAGGGGTGAGTGACTTGGCCCACATCCCAGAGCCAGGGTGTGGTCTCCCAGATCAGAGTCCAGGCAGGGCCCTGACCTCCCTCCCAGATGTAACTCATGGGGTCTGCTTTATCCTTCTCTTGTATCATTGCCCCAAGTCCATTCAACTTTACAGAAGAGTGACATGTGTACATATTCTGCATAGACCTGAATATGAACAAAGTGTTCTGCTTTTGTATTTTTCTTCTTCTGAATTTTTTTTCTTTTTTTGTGTCTTCACCCCCACCCCTTCTCACAGAAACTGTTCTATTTTTGAGCCTGAATACTCAGGGTGATTTGTATTAGCCTTGTGTTCAGTGAGTAAATGAATGGACATATTTTCCATGATCCTTTAGACTCACATAAGCACTAATTACTGAAAATACATTTTTGGCTCATAAGAAAGACTAGATTTACAGGCTTCTCCTCAAACTGTGCTGCCTTTAGACTAATGACCTTGAGATGAAGGTCTCTGTAACTCAGACCCACTGAGCCATCCAATACCTCGTCCTTTTAATAGGTACAAATTATTTATAGAATATAGAGACATCATTCAACTGACCTGGCTCCACCCTCTGAATGAGTTAGAGTTTGCTTCCTGTTTGAGAATTTTCAATCAGTTCAAGCTTTTTTCTTTTAAAATCTTAGATATCACTTGTAAAAAGAAAAAGTTTTGGAGTTACATTATACTTTAGCTGAGGACAAATGCAGTCTTCTGGGCTCACCAATGATAGGCTCATGGCCGATTTGAATGGACTGTCTGGCTCTTGTCTCTGAACAGCTTTCTCAAAGTAGTATTTTGAAGAGCTTGGTATAATATGCTTAGAGTGCAATAAAAGAATATTCTCTTAACAATGACATAAAATTCCAGGGAAAAAGTGCTTGACTAAGTATATTGAAGATTTCCTCAAGCTAAAAACGTCAGAAAATGGGCTTGAACTATAGTTGCCATAGGTATAGAAGATTATGAAATGAGAAGAATAAAAAAATGAGAATATAAGTCTAGGATAAGAGAAGGCAGGGTAGAGGATCAATGCCCAAGAAGGGACTTGAATGCATTTATCACTTAGGTAGGGCTTGCTGTGTGTCGTCATCGCAAAGCCTTTACAGACACTAACCGTGTAACCTTTACTATAATACTCTACTGTAGGGCTTAACATTAGTCTCATTTTATAGATGGAAAAATTGAGACCAGAGTTATCTAACCTGCCCAGGGTTACTCAACAGGTAACTGGCAAAGATGAGTTTGAACCCACGCAGGTGGGCTGCAGAATCAATAAAATGTAACACTGAATGCTGCTCCTGGCTCTCAGGGAGCTAAATTATAAATCCAGAATCAGAGACCAAGTTGAAAGAATGAGTATTTAGTACCTGATTAGAGGATAGTTCAGAAATTCCTTACTGGACAAGTCAGCAGAGAAAGGATGGAGCAGACAGGTAGAAAGCTGTAACTTCAGGAGATGGGGAGGCAGAGAGCTTAGTGGCCAAACAAGCAGTCTCAGGAACACAAATGCAGGAACTCAAGCCAGAGAGCCTTTGTGCAGAAGCAGTTTGAAGACTGAATATTCATGCAAAAAGTTATGGGTTTGCTGGAGTCTGGACAGCAGGCTTGTCTACCTTACTGCAGAGATATTTTTATTCTAAGAAAACATGTTCTTTCTACCAAGAAAGCTCCTTGCTACTTTCTGCTGATGTAGAATGGAATCATAGGAAAGGGACAGCTCAGATCTCAGAAAACAGAGCAGATAATTGGGTCCTTGGTGGTAAGAAGTAAGGGGTTGTAAATTCTGACAATTCAGAAACCCCAGGAAAATGACATGATTATTGTTACTTCTCTGTGGCTTTCCCAATGGATATTTCAAATCAATCTCTTACTCTCACTGTCTCAGTTTAGGGAAAGAATATGGATTTCCAGAGACCTTTATCCAGGATGAAACGCCTCTGAAATTATGAAGCTCTGATTCTCAGGATTGCCTCTCATCCTCCAAAGAAGATTCTATTCAACATGTCAAGAGCTTCTAGCATCTACTGCTCCTTCTAACATCGACTGTAAGGCAGTGTGGCAGACTATCCCTCAGGGATTCCTACCTAATCATGGGTTATTTTCATGATGTTTTTATGCTCTACATACTTCCCACACTTTCAGACTCTGGTTCTGCCAAAGGTGGCAGCTATTGAGAATTTTTTGTGTGTCAGACCAAGCAAATGTTTGATTTCTATCCTTACTTACTGGCTTATCATCTTCCTTGCCCTGAACAGTGAGGTTTAGCAGTGGCTGCAAAGAAGGTCCAGTCTTCCCTGATGTTATTGATGTCTCTTGGTCACGGTCTTGCTCAGCTCAAAGGAGCTGCTGTCAATAGGTACCAAGCAAGCATTTCTGTCCCTCAGATTGCTTTAATCACACTACATGCTATCAAGACACACTACATGACTGGTGGGCAGAGCCACCAATGTGAACTCAGGTGTATGACAGACAGCTACCAACAATCAGCTCTCTAACCATCAGAAAAGGAAGTGCTTGTTCTCAATCCCTGCTTCATTACTTTCATTTTACTTAGGTTTTACCTTATTTCTGTGTAGCAAATGTAGCCAAGCAGATTTCTCTTCCAGATGTATTGATCTGGTAAGCAAAATTTCTGAGTAATTATGCTACGCATGTGTGTGAAGTACAAGATAAACCCTTGCAGTGACTTGGTTTTTCCCTCTGTAGAATGGGATTAGTTCATGTTAAATAGGAATCCTTTGTGTAGTAGATTGTCCTTAAACCGTGTTGCTACATTTATTTGAAACTCTACTGAAAATTAGAGGACATTTATTTCCCAGACAATGGATGCTATTGCAATTCTCCTAGACTCAAGACCCAAAGAAATCTTCACAAGGCTTACCATAGGCTAAATTTGGCAAGATTATAAAATACGCATCATGCTTAAAAAATCATTCAGATGATTGATATAGATCTGCAGCCTGAGATCTTAGCACATTTTTTTCAGGCAAGTTTGGTGCAAGTCCTTTAAACACTGCAAGTCAACACTTCAGCTACTTCGAGCCTCCTTCACAATTCTACACCATCTATGCCAATAAATATGTCATAAAAATGTAGTGGACTTAAACTGGACAAAGTTAAACTTTTCAGAAATCTGTAGAAACAAGCTTCAAAGGAGGAAGAAAGTGTTAAGAGTAACGGCTCAGAAAATGAGAACAACTGAATGATGCTGTATTTTGTGCACACACACACAAAAAAACTTCTTCAGCATGTTTGTGTTCAACATGTGTGTGTCTTTTTGTTCTTTCTCATTTTGTCTCTTTTTTAAAAACTAAGAGCTATCTAAATGCGTGTGACTGGAGAGGACTCCAAAAGCATACAATAGCTGAAGCTGTTTTACGTAACCCCATTGAACTCACTAGTTCAAAGTGAGCACTTGCCCTCTAAATCACGGGTTCTCAAAGAGAGGTCTCTGGACCAACAGCATGAGCTTCACCTGGGCTGGACTCAGCCATAGACTCAAACTCTGATGGTGGGCCCAGCAATTCGTGTTTAACAATTCCTCCAGGGGATTTTCGGGTGCCTTGCCTCAAGTTTGAGAACAAATGAACCTTAGCTGCATGTTGGAATCACCTGACAATTTTTTTTTTAATATGTAGAGTTTATACCTCCAGAGATTCTGAAGTAATTGATCAGGAGTGCAGCCGTCAGAGATTGGTAGCTCCCCAGGGGATTCTAATGTACAGTCAGTGTAGAGAACCAGTCTAAAATCTTGCTGCTCAAAGTCTGAGAGGCTTCTGAAACTGTAGCATGCATGAAAGTCACCTGGGATTCTGCTAAAATGCAGGTACTCTTTGGCAGGGCTGGGATGGGGTCCTAGATTTTTCATGTGTAACAAGCTCCCTACTGATGCCAATTCTGCTGGTAGGAGAAAGGGACCACAGTCTGAATCCCAGGCCCAAAGTCATCTTGACCATTGGGTCCTGCTCTGTGAATGTCCATGCTACAGAGACCCATTCCTTTAACCAGTCGAGGCAATTGTAAACTTTAGAGAATCAACAGTGTTAGTTCCCAAACAGGCCAACCTGTTTACAACAGGTGTGACTTGTAATTTAGTTAAATATTTTGAAAGCCAATAAAATATTACTGTGAAAAGAAAAATTTTTTTCCTCCCCTATGTTGCTCTAAAAAAGAAGTTGAAATATCTTAAGTCTCAGTAGAGGCAAACTATTCTGGTGGGGAAGTGGAAAGGAAGCTGTCCAATTAAGTGTGGGCAAGTCATTCGGTGTCAGAAAAATCTAGATTCTGCACTCAGGATGCTTTGTCAGTGATTTTTAAATTTTTGTTCACTTTAAAGAAGCTGAAATTGGCAACATCAAGGACGTGGTTTAAACAATACAGGTGATTTCAAATTCCAATCAGAAGACCAAATCCTCAAAGAAAAGTTTCTGATCCTCTGTCACAAGTTTTGTAAATAGATTAACATTTATCAGTTTCAGTTAAAATATTTGATAGCTGTGTCATTTTAATGGCTTCTTGCTTTACTGGACTTTATTGGTTCACTACTAGTCTTGATTGCACCAGGTAAAGAGGCTTGACTGTAATTTTGTTTTATAAGAACATTATCGATTACTACCTTGTACGGCACATTAGCTGCACATCAGGTACTATGAAAGTGTTTAATATTTATTTTACCTAATCCTCACAGAAGTCCAGAAAATAGCATTCACATCTCATTTTAAAGCTCAGGAGTGCATTGTGGTTTCCTCTGTTCTCATCCTTTGTTGGCATCCCTACAACCAGCACGGACTAAGAAACATGATTCCTCATAGTCTGGCCAGTTTGTTTAAGACAAAAATGAAAATCATTCAAAGTACAGTGAATAACAAGCACATAATTATTACTTGATATGGGAGGAAATGTAGATGATACCTTGTTGTATTCTGAACTAACAAAAAGTTTGGGTGGTTACAGAAGGTGAGAGGCAAAAGGTAAGTTCCCCTCACAACCTGGCCCTAACCTACCTTCTGAGTTTCTTTACCTCTCCCAACACACACAGACACATGCACACACACATGCGCACACATGGCGGCCCAGGTGTGGTGGATGCCTTCACCCTCCCCATGTGCTTTCACACTTTTGTGTCACCTCCTTTTCCTGACATGCCCTTTACCTCTTTTTTCCCTCAGTGAATTTCAATTTGTCCTTAAGATGAAGTAGTCCCTCCTCTAGGAGCACTTAACCAAGGGAATCACTCTGTCTCAGGTGACAGTGTGTGGAGACAACTATTTAATAGAAGCTCTAGGAGAGAAAGATGAGTTTGGCAGATGTAGTTCATTCAGCACATACCTCTGAAGTACCTGCTCTGTGACCACTGTGAGCACAGACACACAACCCCAGAAACTAAGAATTATCCAGCTCAAAATCAGAATAGTGCTGAGGTCGAGAAACCTTTTTTAGAACAACCTTCTCACTTTACAGAAAGATGAAGTGACTTCTCCAAGGCACCACTGCCAGTCAGAACCATAGCAGGCATCGCTTGATCCCCAACTTAGGTGCTTTTTGTCACTAGTATTCTCGGTGTGGATTTTGTAGCCTTAATGGTTATTTCCAAAGTGCTTGCATGAACTTGAATAAAAGAAGCTATTTTAAAAAACAAAAGTAACTCTGTATATAGCGTTTTCTCTGCTGATTCTGTAAACTCTACAACCCAATGATTGCTTTCTCCTCTACTTCCACAGGAAGTATTCTTAGGAATAAGAAGTTGTTATTTGCTAAGTGCTTTGAGCTCCTTTTGAAAGAGGTGCTAAAAACCTCTCTAAATTATTTTTATCACTTCTATAAAATTTAAAAGCAAAGTATCATTCCTTGTCAAAAGCAGACTTTATCCTGATTTTCTTTAATTATAACCTCTGATTAGCTATTGAAAAATCTCTGATTAAAGGCTGACATTGTGCTATCCCAGGAATCATATCAGTTAAATCTATAAAATAATTGATTGCAGCATGACAAGACCATGAACTATTGTTATAGTTTGGAACAGAGCTTCAAAATAATGTAAAGGATTTACTGCTAAAACTCTCCTTGTTTCAAATATGATGAGATTAATGCTATAGCTTTATATATTGATTAACCCTGTCAATTTGATATATTAACTTCTTAATTACTAGGAAGGATCTTTAAGAATTTATCGCCCTTCATGAGAAACTATCACACTAGGAGGAACCTTGAGGACTCTCCATAGTGTCTGTGCCTGCCTTAAGAAGGACCACAACTGATGAATTTCATACACCACGACCATCACTCCTGCATGAAAATCCTTTCACTTTCTTGGGTGATCAAATTTAAGCCACTATTTAAGTGGCCTCCATCATGAGAGTTCATTATTCTCTCTGAACAGAGAAACTGAGGAGCAAACAAAAGAACCGGCTCATCTTGGGTTAGTAAGAATGGACCACAAGTGACCTGTGTCCTAACCCCTGCCAATGGAGACTATATTACTAATAAGGGTTCAATTAAAAGACGTGCATGCTCAGGCAAGTTGATTTTAGGGCGTCTCTGAGGAAAAATGGTCAATAAGGCCATCTTACCTCTGTCAGCTGCAAAATGCATAGATCATTACCAGAGAGGCCTTGCTCCTTCTGCTCACGGCCCCCTGGGCCTGCTTAGCTAAGGTTGCACCTCGGTGTGCTCCTGCTGCTTCTACAGATTTCCCAGGTATTAGGCCAGCAGGAACAGCAATCAGGTTGGAAACTTGGCACCCAGGGGATTTTTTTTTTTTTTGGATGTTGCATTTACACAGCAAGCTTGGAGTTTTATTTGGATTATGTGCTTGTCAAGGAATGGCTTGGGAAGGCCAATGGTGATTATGGAGGGGTAGGGTCCCTAAACCACCTCTTGGATCAGCTACTGTGGCACACAGTTTGAACTTTCAATTGAGGTCTGCTGAAATGTAAGTGAGAGCAGAGCATGGGCATTGGGCATGGAGTGCTGGGATATTAGAAGCTATTCTCACTGCAAGTTCCTATAAACTGTAGATGATTTCTCTAGGGCCATATTCTCTGAGCATCTGAGCTCTAAGCTCTAGCCACTTTTTTTGGGGGGGGGTTACCTCCTCCCAACTCCTCAACTTGGACATTCCTCATGATCCTGGCTATCACCCTGTGCTCCATTCTCCTTACACTCACCCTTGTAGTATAAGGAGAATGGAGCTACAAAATCTCAGATCAGATCAGGTGACCTCAAATCTGTATCCCTGGGCCTGCTAATTTGCACAGCCCCAGCATGGAGTTCCCAGCTGCCTCCTGAACACATCACCTGCATATTCTCTTGACATCTTAAAATCAAAGAAGCCACAATCATTATCTTACTCCCCAAATCATCTCTTCTGCTGGCTTTCCCCATTTTTCCTCCTAATGGAGTCTCTGTGTTCCCAACTCCTCTGAAATGAAGCCTGATACATCTTATATTATTTATTTGCTCCCCAAATCTAGTTTTACTGACTCTTTCCTTCCAAAATCCATTGATCGGATCCTTTCTTGAGTCTACTCCCTGATTATGGATGTAATCATTTGATAATGGGAATGACTAGAGCTTCTGTGCCTGCCTCGTATCAAATTCTTTTCTCTCATTTAATCTACCTGATAGTCATGAAAAAGTTCCTTAAAGGCCACTTTGGAGAATTCTTTTCTAGCAAATATTCAAGACATATTTATCGAGTGTTCCCTATATGCTACCAGGCACCATGCCATGTGTTTGTTATGGAATGATGAAAAAAAAAAAAAAAAAAAGACAATTCTTCTCCTTCCTGGGTTTTAGAGTATAAGGGAAAGGAAGTTAAAAATAAAAAGCAAATTTATCACTGATAATTTTAATTTAGTAGGTGCTATGAGAAAACAAAAAATCACAGTAAAATAGAATAACTGGGACCTAAGATAGTAACAACTAAGAAGAGACCTAAAAGCTGAGAATAGCCATCTATGATCTGGGACTTCATTTCTTTCTCTTAAATTCAGTTGAATTTTCTTGTCTAAAATAAAGGCACTATTTTTCAGTCTTTCTCATTGCTCTCTTTATAAACCCCATATGCCAATTCAAGTAGCCCATATGTTATTGCTGAATTCTGTTTTGCACATTCCTGTCTATATCTTTGTCATGACTTTCTCTTTGTGAATCTCTGATCCCTGCCTCCGACTCTTTCTATTAAGATCATGTCTGTGTTTTACTGGAAAGCCAAAACATACCTATTTCATGAAGCATTCATTGGTACTTGTAGCTGGAATCCATGGACTGCCACTGAATTATTACTTTTGCATTTCTCTTCTAGCACTTTCCTTATGCTCTAGCACACAGTAATTATTTGAGTGCATGCTGTACTTCCCTGCCAAGTTTTGAACAGACTATATCATATTTCTTTGTCCCCTGAGATTGGCCAACACTGTTCTTTGATCTGCATAAGGATCCTATAATCATTTGTGGAATTAATAAATAAGCTATCTTTTAAAAGTTTATCAATCAGAATCAAATCCATCACCGGCACAGGAAAGGGATGTATTCTACTGTTATCTAGATCTTGGCACTCTGCATGTTGTCAAGCACATAAGAGGTGTCCAATAAATGTCTGTTTAAATAAAGGTCCAAGAATACACAGAAAATCAGCAGCAAGGAGTGGACTGCTAATCCTTGAGTTCCCTCAAGCCCCAGGCTAAGAGTTAACCAGCCGCAGAACATCTTGACTCCAATAGACCTACTTCTTTTTGACCTAACTGTTTGCATGGGATCAGCATGAACTTCATCACTGTAAGGAAATAAGCTTACCGCCTTCCTGGTCGTGTTGAGAATCACATTGTCTCCTGAATATTACAAAATACTTAGGAGAGTTTTTCACCTTCTCTGAAAATCACACATAGAATCACAGTATCATTTTTAATGCTTTGAAGTTCCTACTCTTTCAGTGGCACAGCTAGACCCTCTGTCTTCCACAGCTGTGCTCTTCTCTTTCTTCAGAGCCAAACTGAATAAAAATATACTCTATAGATGCTATTCTAAGTGTATGTTCATTGGCATGGATAGTACATGGGAGCAAGAGAGAGAAGAGGCAGCATCACAACAGCTTATCATTGGAAGCACTAGTCACAATCAATGGAAGTATCTCCATAGGGCCGTATTTTCGTGGGGCTGAAACATGAGAACTTAAGATTTGGGAAAGTTTAGTCTAAAGTTACTTCAGCAGTTACAAAGTTATAAGAGGCAAAAATGCTTTTTCCCTATGGGTGTGGGGGGGCAAACAACAAAAGCAGCAGCAATTAAAGGAAGGAAGGAAAGAAAAGAAGGGAGGAGAGGAAGGAGGGAAAGGAAAGAAGGAAGGAAGGAAAAATTGTTTTATTTGATTCTTATGTATAGTAAATCAAGCATGAAAGACACTCTCCAGTTAAATTAGTCAAGATTGTAGTCCTCATTATTATGGGAGGAAATTGAGCTATTAAAATAATTATTCTAAAATGCATATGTTGATGATAATAAGACATGTTTTATTGCTTCTCTCTTTCAGGTTATTGAAATCCCTTAAGAACCATTATCTTATTAAGTCTTATTATGTGGTAATAAGGTTGGGGTTGGGAAAATTATTCCTCCTTTGCCGTCTAGAAGATAAGGATGGAAAGTTGTGTAAATTGTCCCAACCAACCAGCCACAGAAATTAACAGCAGAAGTTATACTGAAGTTCAAAAGTGTCTGTTCTTGAACTAATACATTACCTTTGGTAGTTTGTCGTGACTCATGCATAAGCTATTGGCTGACATGTTTGAATAAATCCAACGTGCCTCATTTAGAGCTTTTGGAGATTTGCTTATTTCCTTGTTTCTCGCATTTAAAACAACAACAATAACAACAAATATACAACAAAACAAATTTGTCACAAATAAGCCAAAATGTAACACAGAAATGTATACTACAGGTGGATTATTTCCCTAGAAAATATGTAGTTCAAATTAAGAGGAACAATTTTCTTCCCCCAAGGAGAATGCCTCCCTTGAACCTCAAAAGGCAATGTATGCTGATTTACAAGCATTTCCTTCTTTTGTTTATCATCATTTCTTTATTTTTCCCCATTGGGAGGAGAGATGCTGACAGAATTTGGTGATTAAGACCATTGGCATGTTCTGTGCTTTCATTTTTACTTCCTTTTCCTTCATTATATTCTTGTAGACATATACTATTGTGTTCTTTGTGGCTCCCTGTTTCTCTTTGCCTTATTAGAAAAGCTCTTCAAGGGGTGTCTGCTGCTTGAAATGGTTGAATTAATCGACTACACTCTGTTTCTACATTTTCAGGGTTAAAGACATGTTGATTTTATATCTTAAACTATGAAAGCCTTTCCATTCAGATCAGAATCCTTTCCATATCAAGTGAATTTTTTGCCCATGGGTTTGCTCTCTTACTTTTTCCTCTTGAGGCTATTAATGTGGAAATAGTATCTTTTATAGATAAAATCTCCCTGGCTACCTGGCTATCATTGCCTCTTTCCCACCTGATACCCTAATCTTTCATTTTTGATATCACAGTCATCTTCAAAGTAACAACCTGACATATTATAACCACTTGACATGCTTGAGAAAGATGGAATATATTTTTAGCTGCTTAATTTCATACAGCATTTGGAGAAATAAGCTTGCTATGTAGATAGTTTATTTCTGCTCTCAACTGATAATAGAAGAGTAAGGAAAAGAAAGAGTTCAGGTTTGCAAGATTTGCAAGAGGTCTTTTTTAAAATCACTGTATAATTTTATGACTTCAAATTACAACTTGTTTATGAAAACTCACAATAGAATGGGTCATCCAAATGCCAATGTTCTTAAGAGATCTATTAATAGAAGTGATGCTAAAAGATATGTCAATAAGAGACACAATGAAAGACAAAGGATTGAAGATTGTTGAATGAAGAAGATGAAACATTGTGCTTTCAGGGAATCATAACTCGTTTGAGTTCTCTTGTCCTCTTCACGATTCAAATGCATTTATCGGCTGTCAATGCCCTACTGACACCATTTCCTCTCTCTGCAAGCTTCTTGTTGCCAAATCCATGTTTCTAAGCAAACTGCTTTTGAACATTTTATCTTCTCTGTTTTTGTCCTTTGGGGCCTTTTTCTTCCTTTGTTGATGGTTTTTGCAAAGCTTGGCCAAAAGTCACTCTCAGATATCTGTAGATTTCCCACCACACACAGACAGTGCCCTTTGGAATGGTGCCCTTGTGGTGCCACCTCTAAAAGCCTTTCTAATGTGGAAGAGTCACCTACACCATGCGGCTGGACTTCCCTGTGTTTCTCAGTCTCTTAGCTCAGTTTCTTCTTCTCCCTGGTTATCAGTTCTTCCCTTATCCAAAACGATAGCAGAAACAGAGAAGTCACAAATCCCAAGCTCATATCTGTTTCATATGTTTTCTTAATTTTTAAAATAAATTTCAGTAATGAGATTTTATCTTTTTTCCTCCCTTTATTTTTTATTGGTGATTTAAAGGAGTCCAGTGAGACATCTGGGTTTCACTTTGCCTGTGACTATCCATATGGGATCATTCAGAGTCACTTTGTGTATCTGGGCTTCTGGGTTAGTCGGCTACTACTCTGTCCAGTGAATGCTGGCAGTGTAGCTCTCCCGAGGTCAGATTAACCAGGTGAAGAGAAAAGGTCCCAAGTGGAGCAGAGGTAACATATCTAAAGTCCCAGTGTCCATGGGAATGGCCTGAGAAGGTACCAGGTAATCAAGAAGAACAAGACTCCATAAAAATAGAGCACAGGCTTTCAAGTCAGAGAGGCCTATACTTATGTCTTACTAACTGTGTAACTAACCTGACCAAGTGGCGTTGCATCCTACCCATCTGAATCTTCTGGAAAGTAAAATTTTTTTAACATACAGATTTTTGTGTCAAAGCTCATGAACTCTAATATTTATGCTCTGTGTACGAAGGAAAAACTATGCATTTTAATCAAGTTATTGGGCAACTCTAACAGCCAGCCTTATGTTTGAGCTATGCATTTGGGGTGTCCTCAAATACACATTTGGGAAACACTAATTTATCTCTCTAAGCCTCATCTATAAAATGGGCATACTACTATGCACTATACCATAGGGGTAGTATAAATATTAAATTATATGCTGCATGTACAGTGCTTCATATAATGCCTGTTGTGTAGAAGACAAGTGGTGGCTGGGATTAAAAAGGAACCGAGACAAAGGGATCCTAAATAAAGACTGATGGAATAGCTAGCCCAAGGTCTTGAAAACATTCTAAGTTAGCAACCTATGGCTGTCTTATGTTTTCTGTTCTATTTTTACTCTGAAAGAATTTAGGCAAATTATTGTGGTTTAGGCCCATAAAATCAAATCCCCTCAGGCTAAAAAGTTCATGTGTTCTCTGGTTAACTCCTGTCTTTATTTCCCATAGGTACCTACAGCTAATTTTTTTTTTAAATTCAGATATAGGAAGTAATGTCATTCCTAGTCATGCCACCCAAGTAGCCCCTCTGTCTCAGCATCCTCTGTGTCCAGAAAAACCAGAATTCACTGCACCCTGCTTTGACCTTCATTTTGTGGTTCTCATGGTTACCTTACCTTCTTTTTGGACTCAGGTCCCCACACTTAACAAGATTTACGAAAGCTGAAAGCAGAACACGTCACCAAAAAATGATCTGTTGTTGGCCGAATTATCATAAAAGTGTCCCAGCTTTTTTTACCCCCATTCTACTGTGTGTATGTGTGTGTGTGTGTGTGTGTATGTATATGCACAGACACATACACACTGATTCCAGATCAATCTATTTCTGGATCTTTCTTGGGATCTTCTCATTAATGAAAAGATTTCCTAGGAACTTCTGGGACCTTTCCAACATAAGGGACTACCTGGCTAGTTGAGGCCAATCTCCGCAGGTAGGGCAGTGTCAGTCATCTCTTACTATGAGCTAGACTCTGGCTATATATTTTATATACATCTTTCCATGAATCAGTCTTTGTTACTGGATGTCAGTTCCCTGTGATCCATTTTCAACAATAATTTGCTGTAGAAGAAAATCATTATTCACGGATCCTCACCCTGGATAGGTAGATGAATAGAATTGGTTCCTGACATTCTAAAATAATGTTGTTTTGAGTTACTTGACCTATACATGTTTTTGTTCTGTTTTTGATTTTGTAACAGGACAACACTTTCCCAAAGAGTTGATATCTTCCCTTGTTTTTAAGATGATAAAATATAAAACTAGTATATGGGCCAGTTTGGCTATGCATAAATGAATTTGATTTAAGGCTAGAACTGAATATGGAGGTTGAGAATTTCATAATGTGGAAAACATGGTTTACTTAATAAATTTATCTTTCCTTCAATTATGAACAGTCATTAGAGGCCGGAAAGATCATTTCAGTGGGACATAGAGTGCAGTTACATTACTTTTCCAGATGGTAAGGGGAAGAGGAAAAAATATTAGAATTAGCAAACTATTTTGCATATATTACCAAAAAAAAAAAAAACCTTCCTAAGATGTTTCATTAAGCCATATCTCTGCATAGATTTCTCCAGTGGATTGAGTTCAAACTCTAAACCTAGACCCAATCTTCCACTCAAATCTCAAGTTCTGTTGTTGTCCTGTTGGGTATGAATCCTCTCTATGAGCTAGACTTGTCTATTCACCATGCCTTGGACAAACTATACACCTTCTCTCCTCTGAACCTTTGCTCATCTATTTCTCCTTAGTCTGTGGGACTCCTTCCCAAATTACCCCCAAGCCATGGTGATTCTTCCCTTTTCTTAGAGGTTGGGGTGGGTAATTATCATAATTTTATTATATCTTTCTCATGCACTTGAGTTTGCTGGAACTGCCAGTTGCATGGCATAAGCTCTTTGAGGACAAAGACTATTTAATATTTTTTTCTTCATCTTTGTATTCCCCATACCATGTAATATATAACAAGGTTCTCCATAAGTGCTGTTTGATTACTAGAGCCCTCTATTGCAACAAAAGAGAAGACCTCCCCTGCTTATGTATGTTAACCCCAGGTCACATTATTGTGGCTCAAGTTTCCCACTAATAGACATTATAGCATGGTTTTTAAGAGCATTTCTCTACACTCTTGCTGTTATTTTGCAAAGCTATATTATCTCAACAAGAAAGTCGATCCAGTGGTTCAGGCTATTATTTAAACAGTCATTAATTGAACAGTGAAGTATTCTGCTCACCTATGATTGTATAGGGAACTATAAATATATGCACAGTTGTGTAATTATCTCCACCAACGCTACCTTTCAAAATGGCTAATTATCACAAACATATGAAATGCAAATGCTATCTCTAGATGCTATTCAAAAGAACCCATGCAGGTACTATAATTCTGTTGGAAATATCAACTGCGATTTCATCTGATCAAATTTAGAGTGCCTGGCATGTTACTTTCCCACTAACTTGCGATTCTAGCTTGACCTCCAAGATCCCAAGGATAGGACCTATGATTTTAATTCCTGTTTTGAACACTAATTTACAATACCTGAATTTGCTGAGGTGGAAGCCCAGTCTTCCTATGGGCGAGTACCCACGCCTATTATATTCATTACTTCAAAGCATTGGATCTGGCCACTGGCTGTGTGATGTAGGAAAAATTACTTACCTTCTGTCTCCTATTCTCTAAAATATGGCTAATACCAACTTTACGTGGTTGTGGTGAGAATTAAATAATGTAACATGCATAATGTCCATGTATTTAATAAATGTTTCCTTCTTGGTTCCTATTTCCATCCTGCCTATCCTTTAACCTATTGAGCTTGATATGCTAGACCCCAGCTTCATTCTCCCTTGCTGTCCCTTCACTCCTGATCCGAGACCAAGGGATACGGGAAGCCATTGACCAAGCAGACCTGAAATGGGTACATCATGTTAAATAGTGATTCAATCTTCCCTCCCTTCCTTCCTTCCCTCTCACTCCTCTCTCTCTCTCTTTTTCTTTCTTCCATTGTTTTGCATACCACATATCATCAAGGTCATTTTTGGGGGGTGGGAAAAGGTACCAATGTGCCTAAATCATAGAAATTAAGAGGTAGGGAAAGATGTAATTGAGGCTGGAAAGCTAATTGAGACTCAGATTATTTGAAGTTTTGGAGGCCATAGTAAGAAGCTGCACTTCTTAAGATTCTGTCACTGATTTCTTTCTTCTTTTCTCTGCTGCTTCCCTTCTTTGGAGGATTTATACTTTTCCAATATATCAGATGCCATTTCTGTGATATACCAGTTGACCCAAACTCACAGTGGGATTCCACAAATGTGTTTCCAACTGCTTTATGTGCATGGCAATAATTGAACTCTTTATCACCGGCTCCTTCTCTAGGCTTTTTCATTTTCCATCCTCCCAGTTGTTGATCCCCTATCCTGAGTCTTCCTATAGTTCAAGATCTCTTTATTGTTGAGTTTCTGTAGACATTTTGCTGGAAATTCACAAAAGGACAGACAATATAGTTCCTTCCCTCACATGGCTTACATTTTATTTGGGAAATGATTACAGAAAATCACACTTCTTGGGTTCTCTCCTATCATTTTTTGCTGTTCCTTTCATCTTCCTTGTTTCTTCTGCCTCATCTCTCCAACCTTTAACTAGGACTTGGCTTATGGATCTCTTATCTGGCTCTCAAATTTATATTACCATCTGGGATCTCCACTCTGAATTTCAGGCTAGTAGATATGAGCCACTTCTTATCATCTCTGTTTGAAAGTAGAATGGGCATCTGGCGTGTCACTTTTGTGGAGGTTTGAAAATATGCTACAAATGCATTGACATTCCTGCCTCCAAGGTGGAGTCTAAATCTCTTTCCTTTAAAGTAGACTCACTCCTTATGTATATAATACAGTGGAAGTGGTGCTGTGTGGCTTCTGAAAATAATTTAGAAAACCTAATTAGCTGAATAAGTTTTTTCCTGGCTGTCTCTTTCTGAAGACACACATCTCAGGAGTCCTGAGTTGGCATGTAAGAAGTCTGGCTACCCTGAAGCCACCATACAGTAGAGACAATGTGATGAGATATGTAAGGTCAGAGATGAGTAAGGAGCTTCAGCTATTCCAGCCCCAGCTGTTTGAGTCTTCCCAGTATCAATTGCCAGGCACGTGAGTGAGCCTGCATATGACTCCAGCCCCTTGCCTTCAAGTCATCCTAGCTGATGCTAAATGTTGCAGAGATAAGTTATTCCCCCATTTGAGCCCTGCCCAAGCCACAGATTCAAGCACAATATCAATGTGGTGGTTGCTACAACTCACTAAATTTTGAGGTAGTTCATTTTGCAATTATCTTCTTTGGAATAACGTACAAAATAAAGGTTCACCTTCACACCTGTTTATTGTGCAGTCTTTTTACTTCAATTAAAACCAAGTCTATCCTCCCGTACACTCATGCCAAACTTTCCAACTTCAATTTTTCTCTTTCTTTTATACCCTACCTCTGGTAGGTCAGAATATTCTGTCATCTTGACCTCCGTAAGTCAAGAATTTGACTATTTCTTATTAACCCCACTGCCATGAAGACCTCATCATCTCTGATATGGACTATGAAGATAGTCTCTTTGGTAGATTTCCTGGGTTAATAGCTCTAATTTTGTACCCCTCCCTGTCTCCATGCCTTTCATATATGGCTTTGCAGCTGCTCTCATAGAGGGGTAGAGAAGAGTTCTCTTCTCTTTAATTTTGAGTTCAGTCATGTGTTGCCTTGACAAATGCAAGGCAAGCGGAGAAATCTTATCTATTTCTACTGGCTCTATTGCTTCTCTGGGATTGCCTTAAGTTCAAAGCTAGGTCATCTTGCTGGAGAATTAAGACATGTGTTGCAGAGTCAGGTCACTCCAGTTACCCAAACTGAGTCCATTGTCAGTCAGCAAAGCTGCCTAGCCAACCTGAAACTGACCACAGACCAGGAGACCTGCTGAGCTGACTCCCAGGTTCGTAAGCATTTGCTTACTGTTTTAGGCCACTGTGTTTTGTAGTTACTATTATGTGTTACTTTTTGGCAACAGTTAACTTATGCAGAAATTGATGGCAGGAATGAGGTGTTACCTTAACAAAAACCTAAAATACAGGTCATTGTCTTCATCCCTGGAAATGCACAAGAGGCTGGAAAAACGTCAAGGAAACTGGACAAATTGGAACCATTATTATATGGTTGTGAAATATTTGGGAAAACAGTGTCCTGTGGTAACTTAGAAGATGGAAAATGGAACTAATAATCTTTTAGGCTTGGACAAGGAGATCTTCAGGCTAAACAGAGTGTCAGCTGGTTTTTGCTAGATGTGTAAGAAAAAACTGGCTAGTTTCTGTAATGCAAAGAGAATGTAAATACCTAGTGCCTAGAATAGTGCTTGACAATCAGTGGATGCTCTATAAATATTTGTGGAGGGGATTAATTATTTAGTTATAATTTTAGCAAGTGTTATGAATAAGAAATAGAGGGCTTCATGTCAGTTTATAGCACAAAAGCCATCATCTCCTTAACCCACTCCCAGGGGTATTTGAATTAAAAGGGAAGTTGTTAGGAGGCTTAACTCATCCCTGTTAAGACATAGTGGTGCCTGATGGGAACCTTTATGGTAAACTTTTCAGCTATTGTGAGGTCATCCACGTAATGCTTCTTAGAAATCTATGTACATGATCTTTCCTGCTCACATACTTCCTTTTAGGTCATATTTGTGAGTCACATCACCATATCTGATTTTTTAATAACCTCCAAAATAAAAAGAGATCTCAAAATGATGCCTGAGAAGCTCTTGGTATAAAAGAACTATTTTCTTCCATTGTGTGTGATTCACGGAATGGGGTTTCCGGCTAAACACTGATCATCATAAGCAGTTCTTCACCTAGAGTTTGACCTTTATTTTTTCCACATCTTAAGTACTTCCCATATTTTCCTCCCTTTTTCTTTTTGTCTGTCTTCCTTTCTTTCCAGTTTACTAACAGTTTGAATTCTGTTCTTGTCTCCAAAATGCTGCTTCCTTCCTGACTGCTTGGTACCATCTGTACTTTGGGTGAACCTGTCCTCTTGCAGGGTACATTAATCAGCACTGGAACCAGGACTGACCCCTGCCAGCATCAGCTAATACGTCCCTCAGGTTGGTTCAACATGAGCCTCTCTGAGTATTCCCTAGGGCCAAAAGATAACTATGAAACGAGTATTTTCCCCAGTTTTTCAAATACAGATTTGTTTAGCGAAGAACAATTTTAACAAGCTTGTTCTCTAGAGATGTAGTTTAACAACTGCTTATTATGTGGAATTTACATTTGGCAGAAAGCTTTTGCAAGTGAACCTAAAGCTAGTGGAATCCCACCTACTGAGAAGGCTTCCTGGTCTGCAAAAGAAACCCTCAGCTTCAAAGTATTTCTCCAATTTATACACAGTACTCCTGCAGCTCCAATTGCTAGGATTCACTCTTAAGCTTGCCTGACAATATCAGATTTCTCTATCAAGTAAAACCCAATATAAGCTATACTTGTTACCTTCTCAATCAACTTAGGAAAAGTTTCCATGAGAACTGAAGAGTCAGAGGTCAGTAGAGAGCCCCTGAATTTAAAGTGTGAGGATATCGATATAGTTATCTGCCTAACACACAAACAGAACAACATTGCAGAGAGCTGTTTTCTTCAACACAGCCACCATGGGAGACTAGATGTGTGTCCTAAGGTTGATTTTGTTTTAAATCTCTTTCTTTCTCTCTAGTATTTTCTTTTCAAATCTCAAAGGTAATACCTGCATATGGCAAAAAATTCATGGCATAATGAAAAGCAAATGTCTCTCTCACCTCAGACCTTCAATTTCTTCTCTAGAGACAAATGCTGTTGAGTTTCTTACATGCTTTTCAGAAACTTCAAATGCATATGCAAGCACATTGCCTTATTTAACAATCCAAATGAGTGAACATGAGTCCCACAATTCTGCACCTTGCCTTTATCTGTTAAAAATCTTGACAATCTGGGAGGCCGAGGGGGGTGGATCGCTCGAGGTCAGGAGTTCGAGACTAGCCTGAGCGAGACCCCGTCTCTACTAAAAATAGAAATAAATTATCTGGACAACTAAAAATATATATAGAAAAAAAAAATTAGCCGGGCATGGTGGCGCATGCCTGTAGTCCCAGCTACTCGGGAGGCTGAGGCAGTAGGATCGCTTGAGCCCAGGAGTTTGAGGTTGCTGTAAGCTAGGCTGACGCCATGGCACTCACTCTAGCCCGGGCAACAAAGTGAGACTCTGTCTCAAAAAAAAAAAAAAAAAAAAAAAATCTTGACAATCTTTCCATAATCAGTACATAGAAATTGACCTCATACTCAATAATGGCTATCAGGTTGTTTCATTGTCTGCATGTTACATACTTTATATAACCATGCCCGTACTAATGGACATTTCCCTTGTTCTAGTCTTTTGCTAGTAGAAAAAGTTGCCATAACAAAAATTGGTATACTTTCATATTTGCATACATGTGATACTATATATCTCTGAGAAATTGGTATCAGAAATTCCCATGGTTTAAAAGTCATATGCATTGAAGAAGTTTATAGATTGATCTTAAGGGATTGCAGCAATTGCACTTTCCAAAATTTATGAGCCTATCACTATCAGAGTCCTCATGCCTTTGGCAACACTGTGTATTATTAGACTCTTTATATTTGTCAGTATGATTGATAAAAATGGTATTTAGCTTCAAAAATGATTAATGTTTGCATATCCATGCTCTTTATAATAATCTTATTTCATCTATAATCATTAGATTTTTTTATGGGTAAAATGAGGATGATAATACAAAGCTCAAAGGATTCCTATGAGGTTTAAATAAATTAACACAATACAAGTAAAACATTTAGGCATTCCTTGACACAGTGTGAGCACTTGGAAGTTAATTGCTACTTATCATTATAATTACTATTATTGTTCTTGTTCTCTTGTTATATGCTTATACACAGTTCATGTTTCTCTATATGTGGATAGTCCATCATGTACTTTGCTCATTTTTCTATTGGGTTATTGATATTTTTAATACTGATGTTTAATAACTATGCATTAAGTAGATTAACACTTTGCTATTTTGATTTCAGATATTTTTCTCAGTTGGTCATATATTTTCAACCATGATTATGATTATCAATTATTGGTTAATTCCAATTTAATAGTGAGTACATGTGGTGTTAGGTTTATAGTATTTCCTTTCTTGGGCAGGCATTTTAATATTTTCTTTATAGTTCCTAAGTTTTGTGTTTCCCTCACTAAACCAATTCATTTCTATGTTGATGATAACATTCTCCCAAATGTGTGCATTTCTAATTGACCTTATTTGGGTCTTTTCTCTTCTATTTTTTGTTAATATAGCAAGAGGTTATGTTGATTTTGTTTACCTTTTCAAAGAACCGACTTTTTGTTTTGTTGATCCTTTATATTATTTTCCTGTTTTCCATTTCATTTAGTTCTGCTCTGACTTTTGTATTTGTTTTCCTCCCCTGGCTTTGGGTTTGTTTGGTCTTCCTTTTCTAGTTCCTTGAGATGTGACATTAGGTTTTTAATTTGTGATCTTTCTGTCCTTTTGATAAGGACATTTAAGGCTGTGAATTTTCCTCTGAAGAATGCTTTTCGTGAGTCCCATAGATTTGATAGCTTGTGTTCCCTTTGTTGTTCAAAGAATCTTTTGATTTACATCTTAATTTCATTCTTAGTACAATAATTATTCATAGCAGGTTGTTTAATTTCTATCACTTTGTGTAGTTTTGAGTGTTTTTCTTGTGATTTCTAGTTTTATTCCATGGTGGTCTGAGAAGATACTATGATTTTGATTTTTTTTTAATTTGTTGAGATCTATTCTGTGGCTTAAGATATGATCAATCTTGGATAATGTCCTATGTGCTCATAAGAAAAAGTATATTCAGTGTTTTGGGTAGAATGTTCTGTAAATGTCTGAATGGGAAAAAGTTGAAATTATTCCCCCTAAGAACTGGAACAAGACAAGAATGCCCACTGTCACCACTTCTATTCAATATAGTTCTGGAAGTCCTAGCCAGAGAAATCAGGGAAGAAAAAGAAATAAAGAGTATTCACATTGGGAAATAGGAGGTCAAAATACCACTTTTTGCTGACAATATGATCTTGTATCTAGAAAACCCCTAAGACTCCACCAAGAGACTCCTGGAATTGATAAATAACTTCAGCACAGTCTCGGGTTATAGAATCAGTGTACATAAATCAGTAGCATTTCTATATATCAGTAACAGTCAAGCTGAGAGTCAAATCAAAGACTCAATACCATTCCCAATAGCTACAAAGAAAATCACGTCTGCAATTTTGTCTGGATTTGGTAGGAAGATCATCCCTGCTCCACTCAGAGTCAGCTGGGGCAGTTCACAGCCTGGAAGGTGGAATCACTTGAAGGCTCACTCACATGTTTGGCAAGTGATGCTAGGAAGACCCAAACAGCAGGGCTGGAAGAGCTAGGGTTCTCTTTCATCTCCACGTGGTCCCTGTACCTTGGTGGCTTCAGGATAACCAGACTTCTTACATGCTGGCTCAGAACTCCCAAGGAATATGTCTCAAGAAAGAGAAAAACACGTATAAGCTGTATCTCCTTTGATGGGCTAGTTTGGAAATTACACAGCATAACTTCTGCTGCATTCTGTTTGTTGGAACTGAGTTACTGAGGTCAACTCATTTTCAGTGGGAATGGTGTTAGAATCCTCCTTTTGATGAGAGTAATGTCAAAAAATTTATAGACATGTTTTAAAACAACAGGTCTGTAGGAGAATACAATTTGAGCTGAGACCTCTAATTATACTGAGAATCAAGGAAGTGCTCAAAGACACAAGAACTTGCTTAAGCATGCTCCTAGTGACCAAATTTGGGACAATTTAAGCATCATAGTGAATAATGAGTACAGTTAATTGTAACATTTGAATAAATAAACATCTATGAGTGTATAGTGATTGAAAAGGTATAGGAGAGATAGTAAAAGCTCTTCTTTTAAATAAATGCTGGCTAATATACATACAAAGAAATTGGATATCACTATTTTAAAAACTCTGATGTAAGGACTGGTTCAGGCAAGGAACCAACATGGATGCTAAAACCATCAGGTAAAAGTTTCTTGGGAAACTATATTTTCACATTGTGTCAAAGAATAACCCCAAATATTACTCATTGTGAAGAGGAAAATAGAGCTTTAAAACACAGAGCAATCTGGTAGTCACTATTTTGACCAGGCGATCAAATTTGGCATCAGCAACGGTGAGACACCTTGACCTCTACAGCCTCTTAAGTCTCCTATTGAGATCTCATATAATGTAGCAAACATGACGTATTCTTGCTTCCAGTGTTTAGCCCAAATTCACTCAGGCCTCTAGTTCCAATGTCTTATTCTTCTATTGTCTTTTTTTTTTTCGGTTAGCAAAGTGAAAGAAATCAAGAAGAAATAGACAAATCCTTAATGTGAAACACCTGTAGCAAAACTGGCCTGGATTCTTTAAAAAGGTCAATATTGGGGAAAAAAAAAAAAAAAGGCCGGGCGCGATGGCTCACGCCTGTAATCCTAGTACTCTGGGACGCCAAGGCAGGTGAATCATTTGAGCTCAGGAGTTCAAGACCAGCCTGAGCAAGAGCGAGACCCCGTCTCTACTAAAAATAGAAAGAAATTAGCTAAACAACTAAAAATATATAGAAAAAATTAGCCGAGCATGGTGGCGCGTGCCTGTAATCCCAGCTACTCGGGAGGCTGAGGCAGAAGGATTGCTTGAGCCCGGGAGTTTGAGGTTGCTGTGAGGTAGGCTAGCCCGGGCAACAGAATGAGACTCTGTCTAAAAAAAAAAAAAAGAAAAAGTGTGCGTGGGGGCTGTTTTTTAATTTATTAAAGGTGATTCAAGGGCCATAAAAACAAATGGAATGCATTAACGTGGATAGGATCTTGGTTCAGTAAGAGAAAGAGAGAATGTGCTCAATGTAACAGGCAGTCTTAGGACAACTGGGAATTTTTGCATATACACTGAATGTCAAATTTTATCACGGAATTAATTGTTTTGTGTGATAATAGTAATACATTTGGATAATATTTTTATTCATAGGTGATACAGGGATTAATAAATATTTAAGGTAAAATGTGATGATATTTTCAATTAACTTTTAAATGATCCAAAATATTTAACCCTCACTGAATGTAGGTGGAGTGTATATGGGTGTTGTACTCTGTAGGAAAAGGCTTTATTACATAAAATTAGGGGATAATAAAAATTAATACACAGTAAAGTTTAGGAAACAAAGTAAGTAATCAAGAAGAGACTATAATTTCCCGACAGAAATTCTTCCACCAATTCCCAAATTCATGATCTGTGTACTTTCTAGGGGTTTCGGACTGCTCCCCTGTCACCTGAGAGTTCCACAGAGATATTGAAAGAATCTGAGTAAAAGAATAAATAAGTGATCCGTACCTTCTCTATTTGTTTGCCTAAAAGTATGTTTGAAAAGCAATATATTAGGCTCAATTAGATTTATAGGGTTGATTAATTAACCAATTGTATAATTTTCAAGTAGACGCTAAAATCCTGCCTCAAAGAAGAGTAACAAAAATTATTTATGGGCAATATCTGCATTATTGGGACAGTGTAGAAGCCACCAGGGTGACCATTTTGGATATAACTGTATAATTATATAACTAAAACTATATCTAAAACTATTATATATATAAAAAATAATAGAGTGATTTTTAAAAATAATTCCATGATATTCATTAGTCACAATATATACTCATAGACTCACAGAGACTAATAAAAAGGGATGGAAATTGATTCTAGCCAGGAAGAGGGAAAGTTATGGGGCTCTGGTGGTCTGAGATCATCTGCCCCTCCATTTGCTGAACTTAAGTTCCTTTACACAAACCCTGTGCCACAGTTGGCTCTATTCCAAGTAATAAAGAAAATAAATTTCAAATGGCACAAGATCAAGAGTCCAAATTCAACCCAGGTGGTCCGTGTTACCATGCCAGGTCTCTGGCCAATAATGTGACTGCAAACATAAAGAAGAATGAAGCCCAACGGACTGCTTCCTAACCTTTTCAGATTTCAGACACTGGATCTCCTTGAGAAAAGCGAATGATCTCTTTGTAAGTAATCTTTTCTTTTAATATAAATTTATCAGTAGTTTTCTCTCTCACTGTCTTAGTATCTTTTAAATGGCCATGTTCTGTGGCCTTTTTACAATAAATATTCAGGATCATATCTGAATATAAAATTAGTATTACAGAAAAAAAATGAAGATAACCAATATCTTTTAAAAAATAAGAAGAATAATTGTGGTTTTGGTACAAAAGGAAGAAGTCATTTCTTCGCTGTTTAGAGAGGGAAAGAATAAAAAGCTTTATTAAGCTGTCGTTTATGAGTAGAATTCTCTTCCTGGATAATGGAAGGTATTTGCTAAAAGATCTCTGATAATGGCCATGAAGAGCACACTTGAAAATTAATGGGTTCAATAATAGTTCTACTCTTTGCCCCTATTCAACTATGCTTTAACTTAGGGGAAAAAGGTATAGTTTGGTATGTGCATGTTTTGATCTTTGCCCAATATGATCCATTTTCTTCCAGGACTATATCATCCCCATAAACTCCCTGAATTGGTCCAGTGGAATGTTGAGATTATGAGAATTTATCCAATCCTAGATCTCTGGGAAGACTGGCAGAATTTAATCACAGCCTCTGTCTGTTCTCATGTTCTAGATGTCCTGGTTGAGGTTAGCATTAGCTAACATGGATAGTTTCATGTGCGTGGTGTTGACAGTTGATACAGTATTTTCCTGTATATCATCTTGTCTAACCCTTACATTAAATTTGCGGGTTTGATATTGCTATTATCTTTCCTGCTTCACAGATAAGAAGGGAGACACTGTTGAAACAATATTCTTTGCTTTTCTACTTCACAAACTGTAAAGCTTCCTATCTAAAGCTTCCTATGATCTAAAGGAAATTTCTTCTTGCAAAGCACTTGGAACAGTGCCTGGCACTAGTGCACTCCATAAATGAATATTGTTGAAAAATCTATGCTGCTCAAATTGGAGGACACGCATCCTAGGAAGGTACCTAGGGCGCCCACCTCAGTGTGCATTCTTGGATTAGCAATTTCACTTCATGTTAAATAATTTCAAGCATTAGTTTTGTTTAAAAATATCTTGGAGTAAAATATAAGATTTGCATGAATTTAAAGATAAAATATGAGACGTGAACAGACTTCCAGCCTTGCAGCCTGCTAATTTGATCTATACCTGTGACTCTGAAGTATACAGTCTGTTGGAGTTACTTTAGGAGGGAAATTGGGGGGCAGAAAACCCACCCTAGGTGTTCTACCCTCTTATCCCAGGCTCTGGGAGTTCCTGTTAAGCAGTGACAGACATGGTCTCACTCAGCCAGCCTTACAGTGTCCCTTGACGTTGACCCAGTTCTTGAGAGATGCCGATGGGGTAATGAAGGGATCTCAGGAAGTTCTCCTGTCCTTGAATACCTATCTGTGAAGCCTTCTAAGAGCCTTATATTTTCACCATTAAATTATACATTTTCAAAGCAAATTTCCAGAGAGAAATTGTTCCAATTTGCTGATTTTACAGATTAGGAAACTGAGAAGGTAATAAGTGAAATGATTTGCTCAAAGTTGCATAATAATATAAAAATAGAACCCAAGTGGGTTTTCATTCCTTAGTTCAGAGTCCAGTGCCGTTTCTTCTTTTTTTTGTGTGAAAGCCTGTCTCAATTAAGCAATTATAGTACCTAGGAGGGAAACACCAAATGTGCACACACTAACAACCAAACACAGAGAAGCCAGGATCGGCGTCATTAAGAATCAGCTCATAGAAGGTCAATGGGACGGTGGGAGATGTCCCAGAGACAGACTCTCCTCTATCCCTCCCAACTCCATCAGAAGTTAGAGGGTCCAGAACTGCTGGGGGAGGTACTCCAGGTGGTTCTGGGTATCAGTGACCATGATGATAAAGAAGAACAATGCAGAGGGGGAGAGAGTCATCCAGAAACATGAAAAGAGAAAAAAATGAACCTTTCACAACTTTAATACGAGGTAGCAAACAACTTGTTCTCAAAGAAAAAAAAAAAACCCAAAGCCACCCCTGCCCCCTCCCCCAGCCTCTGCCTATGAAGATCTCCAGGGCCTCAAACCCAATTCCTCCCTGGCTTCTTTGCACAGCTAAAGCAAACACACTGTGCGCTGTTTACCAGGGGCAGCCAACAGTGCCCCGAGGAGCAATATCCCTAAACTTGCAATGCTGTCAGCAGAGAAAATGCTGATACGATATTTGAAACACAGAGTTCAGGGGAGAAAGCAACTGGTCCAGAAAAAGCGTGAATAGGAGTAGCAGTGTTTCAGTGTGCCCAGCAAGGGCAGTATGTCCTGGCATCACACTGAGGACAGTAATTAGAACTGACATCTAAGAGCTACAATCTCCAAATCTCCCTAAAATGATTACGTAGTCCAAGGTGACCATCTATTCTGTCCCTGATGTCCAACTATTTGGAATGAATTGAGGCTTTCATGGAAAGCCTGTAGTAATAAAACCCATTACTATTACTAATAATAGCAGCCACCTACAGTTTACTCTGGGCCAGGCACTATTTTCAAGCTTTTACTTGTATTCTCTCGTTTGATCCTAACCACAAACTTATGAGGTAGATGTTATTACTTCTATTATACAAATAAAAGGTAAATCTCAGAGAACATAAACAAGTTGCCTGAAGTTTCATGGCTAGTAAGTGGTGGGACTGAGATTCCAGCTCCAAAGTTTATGTTCTTCACTTACAGCGAGGAGGCAGGAGACCAGGTACCAGGGAATTCATGAGAACTAAATAGCTATGCTCCCTGTCCTCATGGAACTCACTGCTGAGCAGCAAAGACAAGCAACTGATTACCCAGGCCAACACAGTTCAGGTGATAACCTCTTTGAAGGGCACCACAGGGTGAAATGGGAACAAGAGGCAAAGCCCCAAACCCAGAAAAGGGAGTCAGGGAAGTGTTCCTCTGCAGTAATGCTCAGTTAGTAATCTCAATGATGAGCAAGAATTAGCCCATGATGGCTGGGCATGGTGGCTCATGCCTGTAATCCTAGCACTTTGGGAGGCTGAGGCAGGAGGATTGGTTGAGGCCAGGAGTTCAAGACCAGCCTGAGCAAGAGTGAGACCCCATCTCTACTAAAAACAGAAATAATTAGTCAGGTGTAGTGGCACACACCTGTACTTCCAGCTACTCTGGAGGCTGAGGCAGGAGGATTGCTTGAGCCTGGGAGTTTGAGGTTGCTGTGAGCTATGATGACGCCACTGCACTCTAGCTCGGGCAACAAAGTGAGACCCTATCTTAAAAAAAAAAAAAAAAAAAGAAAGAAAGAAAGAAAAAGAAAAACATTAGCCCATGATGGGGTGGTTCCACAGAGAGGCAACAGCAGGTACCATGACCTGCAGAGGAGAGACTGGAGCATTTTCCCGTAAATGCATCCATTTTGGTATGATTGCAGGGCAGAACTTGAAAGAGGGGAAATGCAAGACTGGAAAAGTAAGTAGAAACCAATGCCCAAGGGGCCTTACAGCTACCTTAACAAGTGGGGTGGGGACCTGGATAGGGTACTTTCTTTCCAGTTCTTTTAAAATAAATAGGCAGTATTGTATGATTTTGCTTTTTTTCATATCTAACATATGGAAATGCAATTGTTGACAAATTTGTTAAGCACTGGTAAGCAATTTATCAGCATATTGGCATTCTAGACTTCTGTTCTCATTCCAGTATAGCCTTTAGAAAAACCTTGAAGGGGAAAAATGCTTTTTCTGGCCACACTCTGTTTCTCTTAATGATTATTTCTGCATTGTCAGGATCACCTTCTCTTCCAGATTTTGTTTCAACCATAAGAATACACAAAATAACTCTAATAGTTGCAATGGATTGATTTTCAAATATGTAGCCCAGAGAGGCAGCACAGCTTGGCATGATTGAGAGCATAGACTGCAGAAACAAGCTGTTTAGACACTGGTTATGCCACTTCCCAGTGTAGAACCTTGTGCAAGTGGCTTAGTAACTTTGTCCTTGAGCTTTATCATCTATAATATGGGGACAATACCTGCCTCTTATGTTTATAAAGATGATTAAAAGATTTATTATATATCAAGCCCTTGAACAGTGTCTGGCACAGAACAAATGCTTAAAGCTAGGTGTTACTGGTATTTGTCATAGGTAAAGAATGTGATATGATCAATGTACTATGGGAATATAGAGAAGAAATTTATTGGGGTAGAGAAGTGATCAGGAAAGCTATCACAGAAGATTTGGCATTTTTCTAAGTCATCGTTGGAGAAAAGATAGAGTTAATGCTATCTCTTTCTTTTTTATTTTCCCCAGCATAACAGCAAGTAATTCTGTCTTTGGAACAGCCATTTATTGCAACCTTCTTGAAAGATGGTTGTAACCTATAGGACTAGTATCCAGGTCAAGCTATCTCTGGTGTAGTGAGGCTCAGGACATCATTTTTTCAAATCATGTCCTAAAAGTTGATGTACGCTCCCATTTGAAGAAAATCTCATTTATAAAATTCTAAACTTGAGTAGTAAGCCACTGGCCACACTTCAACAGAACTATTTGCTTTTCAAAATGATTTGTAGTGAGGTTAGTTTTTTTTTTAAAATGGCAAATCCTCCTTGAATATTAATTGACAACATCTCAATTTGTATCTTCCATTGCAATGAAAAGATATGAGCTGTGGAATTTGAGATACTTGTGTGTGGCACTGAGCAACTGAATAACATTATTTCTAATTCTTACAACAGCTGTAAGATATGCGATGTATATATTATTATCCATGTTTTACAGTTAAAGAAATCGAGACTCAGAGAAATTGAGTTAGTTGCCTTAGTTTACAGAAGCATGAAAGAGCCTTGATTAAAGACTAGGTTCCAATGCCATATTCTTCCCCACGTGGTACAATTTTCAAACACATAGGTTGCAACATTCTCTAGTAGGAATCAAAGTTATTTGTTTTTATAAATTCTTCACTAAGGAAACTACAGATTATTAAGTCAGAGGAGTTTTTCAGGTTCTAATTTGTTTTTTCCAGACCTACCTTGCTACTTTTGGCCCTCTCCTTAGCATTGATAGCGACACAAAACCATCAGCTTAGCTTCCTGCTCCCACCTAATTCAGCTTCCCACCTCCCTCACCAAAACACCAGCTTGATGATGGAACTCTCTGCTTTCCAAAGCACAAGCTGGTGAGTGGAAATTTTACTCAATAACCCAAACCCTTTTACTCTAAGTAAGCCTATTTCAAGCCTCTGTCGAAATTTGGAACTGACAACTTAATGGGTTTGTCCAAGTAGAGGAGTGAGGACAATGCTCTCCCTGACTAAGTTATACTAGGATTGTGCTCGTTTTTACAGTAATAGGAAAGAAAAATCTTCAAAGTATAAGCTGGCTCCTGATATCATAAAAATTTTCCATGATACATTCAGTTTCTTGGGATCACTCCTGGAAGTCATATTTTAGCCATTCTTTGGTTAATCCCCAATCATTTTTTTTTCTTTGTGGTTGATGGTACTGTCCCTTTGTCTTGCATATATTCAACAAAGACTTAGCTGAGCTGCTACCTCAAAGGAAAAATATACCCAAGATTGTGTCCAGCCATTTCTCTTATTCCAGATCAAGCTGTTCCCAATCTGTCCAATTAAGATGATGTTTTTCACACTCTGTAACAGGTTACCTAGTGTTGGATCCTGTCTGTCAAAACTTAATTATCAGATTCCATGTTTCCTTCAGGCAGCAGTCTATGGAAAAAGTATGTGTGTGTCCGTGTGTGTGTTTGCATCTGTACATACCTGTAATTTATTTGGCATCTGCCCAGTGGGGCAAGAGGTCTACTTGGACCTAAGCAACACAAGGTCTCTAGGGAAGGATAAGGAAAATAATAGAAAGTAAACTTCAAAACCAGTGAAAATCTCCCAGTCTTGGCAATGTGTAAAATAACTATGAAATCTTTTGTCTCTTCTCTAAATTAGACTTCTTACTGATGAAGCTCATGTGGTGGGGTTACTGAAAAAGATTTTTCTTAAATGTCAGAACTGAAAAGAGTTTTGGAGATTACCTAAGCCACCTGCCTCCCCTGCTTGATGACTTTACTGAGATTCAGGTAGGTGAATTGCCCAAAGTCATAGAGGTAGTCAGAAAACCAGGTCTCTGATGTTCAGCCTACTACTCCATCCACTATAAGATAGGTCCCTTGCTCATTTGCCATGGTCTGTCTCTGACGTCATTTAGCATGCTGTCCTTCACTTCTTACAGCCACAGAAGTTAGAAACTACAGTCAAGCCTTGAGCCAGTGAAAAGCATGAATTTATCAACACAATAAAAAAAAAAAAAAAAGAAAGATCTTGCAGGGGGAGATGATATCCTGGGGGAAGAATGCTTTGTCTTTCAAACTTCCAATACACTTAGATGTGGTGTTTAGGAGTTTTTCCAATGTAATCTTATAAGCAGATCTTCATTTAGATGAATACCATGGTACCTGAAAATGAGAAAACTAGTATAGTGGCACAGAGGATGGGGCTGTATACATCCAGCAACCTGCATGATTATTAAGTTCACTGGTAGCACCGAGATGTTTCCCTTCTGGTTCCTGCTTGACTTTGACTTGTCATCCATTGGTCACATTCCATATGTGAGAAATCTGCAGACGTTTAGTGGCCTCTAACCTCTAGTTTTTAGTGTGTGTGTTTCCTCGTTTGGGTCCATGTTTCTTGCAGGAGAGGGTTAACAGGATCATGGGTTTTGCACACGCCAGACACAGAGGCAGATCCTGGAGTCGGTGCAGCCATGGAGCTTCCTCAGCAGGCGGCTCGGTCTCCTGAGTAGCTTGCTCCTGTCAGTGCTGGGATCTTTACATTTGTTTTATGCTGTCCCTGGTCAATTAAAAAATTGATCCAATATTCCAATTCCCCTTGGCTTGGCTTCAGCCTGTCAGAGCTTTTAACATTTGTCTTTTCCTAAATTGCTGTAGGCAGGGCTGGTTTTAGCAAAACTGTAAGGTTGGCAAAGTTCATTTTCACCTGCATCTCCTCCGTCAGTGTTCTTTCTCATGCCTGGCTTCCCTCGTCACATCCTTGCAGGGACAAGATCTCCAATGAGGGATGAGTTTATGTTCCTGAATAAAGCATCATTCATTCATTCCATTCATAGCCAACAAGAGTTTGTTGAGCACCTACTATGTTCAAGGAATTAGTTATTTGCCTAACAAATTCATAATTTCTGTCATAGGCTCATATTCCCTCATACAGCCTCCATAATTTTTGCCATATCATCTCAAAAACAATTGCTTTAATATTTTTCACTGAAAATAATTCACTGTTTACTTAAATTCACATCAAAAGTAGATTTTAGAGTTTGTGTGTTTTCATCAAGAAGGTAAATTAAGCACTGCCTTCTGACTCTGTCTTCCACACCAAACTCAGGAGATGCTAGAAAATACAGAGTTTGTTTGCATGAATGTGCAGGTTCTCTTAACTAATGGTACAAAATTGTGAAAATACATCAGGAGGCTTAAAGTCTCTGGATCCCTTTTTACGTGGTAGAAATGGCAACCTGAAGCAACAGACAGGGAAGTTACGGTGCAAAGTTCCAGGTATGTCATTACCTCTCTCTCTCAAGTTGTTTTGGGAAGCCCAGGCTGGAAGACGTGACTTGAGTACAACTCCAATAGACTAGAGTAGTGCAAAATTTGACTAGCACTCTCCAAACTTGAACTTCCCACATCCCTAAAGAGAAAGGAGTTGGAATAAAAAACTACACCCCGCCTTGAAGACCTACCCTGGATTATTCGATTTTTCCCATCTGTAGTATGATCAAGAAAGCTGTAATAAAAACTAGACATGAATGAGTCACATCAAGTCAGGCCAGAGTCCTGCTGGGATAGGATCCCAACAATATGTTTATTCCTGTAGCAGATATTTGTGGAAGGACTGCTCTATGCCAGGCATTGCCCTCAGTGCTGAAGATAGTAGTAAACGACACAAAGTTTCCACCCACAAGGATTTACACTCTAAAGGGGGAAAATAGATAGTAAGTCTATGATAATTGGACAACTTCCCATGTGCACCATTTCCTGTATTCTCCAACATGGACCAGACAACTCATTGCCATAGAGGATGAATGTCTCTGGAGAAAAGAGAGCCTAGGATGATGGGACAATTGGGTATCAGGGGGAAAGCAATATGTCCAAGAAGAAGTGAAAATGGTAAGGCAGATTATATAAACAGGTAATCCACCAGGAGATGTAGCTCCCCTTCCTCAAAATCACAGATAGAACAAGCCTAGGATTAAAGGTTATAATTTAAGGGAGCTGACCCTGTAAAAGGAATACTAATAAGGTAATAGTAATTTTTTTTAAGTTACAAAATATTTAATGAATGTGACAATGATACAAGGCAGCAACATTAACAACAAAAAATATACTAAAGAAAGGAGAGCTAACAGAGCAGAAAGAACAGAAACTTTCAATAAATATAATATATATCCTTAGGGAAATATATTGCAAATGTGAAAAAAAGGACAGATGTTTATAAAAAAGAGCCAGAAATATTGGATGTTGCAAATATTAATGTTTAAATAAAGGATTCAATGGAAAAATAACAGAAAAGATATAAAGAGTTAAAAAAAAGGACTGGAAAATTGTTGAGATTATTCTAATTAAGGAGGTGGTATAAATAGGCAGAAAATATTTTTGAAAATTTAAGAGGTATAGAAAATCAAATTAGAATGAAAACATTCATCTAATAGGAATCCTAAAAGGAAATATTAAAAAGACAATATAGGAAGATAATCTTTAATGAAATGACTATTTTCCAGAACTAAAGAAAGCACATGACCCTAGATTGAAAATAGTTTTAAAGTGTGAAGCAGCACACAAGAAACAAATAAATAAATAAAACCATACATCCAGACACATCAGAGGGAAATGTAATTATAAAGGGCTTCCAGAGAAGAAAAGCAAATCACCTATAAAGCCACAGACATGAGAAATAACATCAAATTTCTCAAAAGCAGCAAGACAGTGAGATCATCCATTGTTGGGGGGCAGAGGAAGAAACTGATTCTAGATTATCCAGAAAATATGTAATTTAAATGATAGGGTGAAAGATAAATCTTTTCACCTTAATATCCATAGACCTCATCTGAATTATTTTTTAGAGTACATTTCTTAAAAAGAATATAAACTAGTCTCTAAGGAAGTAATAATTATGGAAAGCAGGAATAAATAAAGACACTAGTAAAGATTACATGTTTGAATAAATAATGATTAAAAGGAAATATATATTCGCAACATGTAATCTGCAACTTAAAGTCACATCAACACTGGTGAGATGAATTGTGGTAGAGACCAAAGTAAGATAAAAGTTGGCCAAGGTTCTTGTGGTGCAAAAAAGGGAGACATAGGTATTAAAGACATTGAGACATTGGCAAGGAAAAAAGAATTATATGCTTTAATAAGTGAATTGTAACCATCATAAAAATTCAGTGAAATATATAAGCTTATACAAGCAATTGGAAATAAAAGGAGGAAGGAAAGAAAGAGAAAGAGGAAGAGAGGGAGGAGAAAGGATGGAAGGAAGAAACAAAGATTAATCAGTAGGCATTGTACTTAGAAACAAAAATAGTAGTGGAAGTAAATTCTAGTTTATTGGTATTATAATAAGTAAAAATGGCTCAAAGTCACAGATTTAAAGAAACTCATAAGATTTTTAAAAATCTACCTTTTTTTTACTTTAAAGATAGGGAAAGGTTGATAATAAAGACATAGGAAAAGAAATAGTAGGCAAATGTAAAGCAAAGTGAAGCTGGGATAGCTATACTTGTAATATCAAACAAAATGGAACAAAAAGCTTACAAACATGTGCATATATATGTAGATATGTGTGAGAAATGCCATAGGACAGAACTTAGTACTTTGTACATGCTATGTAAGAGCTGGCTGTAATTACCATTAATATTTATAGTATAAGACAAAATATAGACACATCTGTAATGCTGGAGAATTTCAAATAATTTATTTTAACATTCTGCCTTCAAGGAGGTGGAGCATAACTCCCCCCTTTAAGTGTGGGCTGCTCAGCATGACTTCTTTCCAAAGAGTACAGTATGGAAAAGAAGAAAAGTGCAACTTTAGGATGGAGAAACCTGACACACACTCTCAACCACCTGATCCAGGTTCATATCAACAGATGGAGAGAGCACTTTATCCCTGTGGTCTTCCTCCCACAAATCCACAATCCCAGTCCAATCATGAGAAACACGTCACACAACTCCCAGTTGGGGGACATTCTACAAAATACTTGACCAGTACCTTTCAAAACTGTCAAGGTAATAAAAAATAATGAAAGTCTGAGAAACAGTCAAAAATAAGAGGAGCCCGAGGGAACACAATGACTAAGTCTAATGTGATATTCTGGGGAGAATCCTGGAACAGAAAAAAGGACATTAGGTAACAAATAAATCTGAATAATATGTGGGCTTTTGTTAATAATGTATCAATATTGGTTCATTAATTATAACAAAGGTACCATAGCAATGTAAGATGTTAATAATAGGGACACCAGTTATGGGGTATATTGAAACTCTGTATTAATTTCACAATTTTTCTATAAATTTAAGTTCCTACATTTTTTAAACTTTATTTTTAAATGCCACTTAACAGATTTTTTTAAAGGATTATAGTCTTAAATGTAAGTGCTAGATCTATAAAATTTTAGAAGAATACAAAGGAGTAACTCTTTATAAACTTGGATTAGACAATAGTTTCTAGAGAAGCGACATCAAAAGCAGCAGTCACAAAAGAAAGCAAAAATAGACTGACCGCCCCAAAATTAAAACTTCTGTACTGCAACTGATACATAAAGAAAGTGAAGAGAATCCCACAGAATGGAAGAAAATATTACCAAATTATACATCTCATAAGGGGATCACATCCAGAATATATGAAGAACTCTTATAACGCAATAATAAAAAGAAGAATAACCTGATTAAAAAATGGAGCAAGGATTTGATTAGACATTTCTTTAAAGAAGATGAACAAATGGACAATGTTAGGGAAGTCATTAGGGAAACCCAAATCAGAACTACATTGTGATATCATGTTATACTTCCTGGGCGGCTAAGATCAAATGTTGTCAAGAATGTGGAGAGAAGGGAACATTTACATACTCTTGGTGGAACTGAAAACTAGTACAACCTCTATGGAAAATAATATGGAAATACCTCAAAGAACTAAAAATAGACCTACCATTTGATCCAGCAATCCTACTATTGGGTATTTACCCAAAGGAAAAAAAGTCATTTTATCAAAAAGACACTTGCACTCAAATGTTTATTACAGCACAATTCACAATTACAAAGATGTGGAATCAACCCAAGTGCCCGTCAACACATGAGTGGATTAATAAAATGTAGTATATGTATACTACGGAGTACTATGCAACCATAAAAAATGGTGAACGAATACCTTTTGTAACAACCTGGATGGAACTGGAGACCATTCTTCTAAGTGAAGTATCACAAGAATGGAAAAAACAAACACCACACATACTCACTATTAAATTGGAGCTAATCGATCAACACCCATGTGCACACATGGTGGCAAAACTCAACGGAAACCAAGTAGGTGGGAGGGGTGAGGAGGGGATGGGTAAATTTATACCTAATGGGTTCAAGGTGTGCTATCTTAGCTATGGGCACATGTATAACTTTGACTCAAACTGCACAAAAGCAAAACATGTAATCAAAATGTTTAGACCCCTGTAATATTCTGAAATAAATAATAATATTAAGGAAAAACACAGTCTCTGGGACAGAATGAGCACTAAGCTGATTTTACTGCCCAACAGTGCATGTATCCAACACGGAGAGGTTGAACTCTGGGATGGAACCTCGATGAATGAAGGTGATACAGGGTTTTAAAGCCAAATCCACAAATGGTCCATAATCTAATAGGTTTCTTGCTTGATTGAATCCAGACAGTACAGTTGAGTCACAGACTGCAGACAGTTTTACCATCTGCAGACAGACCATTTTACCATCAGGGTATATGTTCTGCTGGTTCTAACCAATATTCTAAGAAAAACTGTCCCTCTCCTTTCTTCAAGAGTCCTTACTGCTCGCTATCTTGAAATTGCTCTTACCCGCCAAAGCTCAGAGTTCTGCAGATCCTCACTTTGAAGATTCATCTATACAGAAAATGCTTTCTTATTTTTACCTGGTTGGGACATTGGTTTGTATTTGTCTGTAAAATGGGGCCAGTAATATATTCCTCAAAGGATTTTTAGGAGCATTATTAAGATAATTCAATGAAGGAAGACAGTAAGTGTATAGTATACTTAATAAAGACAACTTAGATGGAAAAGCAAAGGACCCCAGCATCAGAGGAAGAGCACAACACAGGAGATCTTGCAAGGAGCGAGGAGCCCCAAATGGAAAGCCACTTTGTTCCCATGTGTCTGAGACTCTGCTCTCCAGAGACACTGGAGCAAGCAGATGAAATGGGAAAAAGGAACCCAGTTACAACTCAATCTAAGAAGTTTTTTATCTCTGTGGGTCCAAAATTCTCCTACTCTGCTCCTTGCTCAAAGACACTGGGCAGGTGGTCAGAAACAAAACCAACCAAACAAACAAAAAAGAGCCCTAGTCACAGCAAGCAATACTAACAGGAAGCCTCTTTTTCCCCCATCGTGTAGGTGATAAAATTTTAGAAATGGAGAACAGAATAGTGGTTGCCAGGGGATTAAAACAGGGGTGTGGGGGGAGGTGAGAGAGAGTCTGTATTGTTATAAAAGGCAACAGATGGTATTCTTGTGGTTTTGGAACTGTTATCTTGACTGTGGTGGTGGATACTCAAATGTACACAGGTGATGAAATTTTGTAGAATCGAATACATATACACATAAGTAAGTACAAGTAAAATAGGGTAAATCCGAATAAGATTGGCAGATCAATGTTGGTATCCTGTTTGTGATATTAGAGTATAGTTTTGCAAAATGTTATCTTTGGAGTAAACCGGCAGGCAAAGTGTATAAGGATCCCTTTGTATTATTTCTTGCCACTGCATGTGAATTTACAATTATCTCAATACAATTTTCAATTAAAAAGTGCTGATTCTGATGCCATGACCTACCAGATTAGCCACTTTGGAGAAGAAACTTATGAATCTGTTTTGTTTCTTGTTTTTTAGAAGGTTCCCTCATAGTCCTGTTGCAGTCAAGTCATTTCCCACTTCCTTGGTCCCTGGCCACCATTGATTTCTGTCACTATACTTTTGCTTTATGAATTTCATATAAATGAATTACAGTCTATCTTTTGAGCCTGGCTTGTCTGACCTAGCATAATGCTTTTGAAATTCATCCCTGTTATTGCATATAGCAATAGTTTGTTTCTTTTTTATCAAGTTGTATTCCATAGTATGGATATACCACAAAATTCTTTAGAATCCATTTGCCAGTGGAAGGCCATTTGGGTTATTTTCAGCTATTGACAGTTATGAATAAAGCTGCTATAAACATAAACATGTGGACTTTTCTGTGAACATAGGTTTTCATTTTACTTGGGTAAATACCTTAGAGCTATATTGTTAAGTTGTATGGAGAGTTATGTTTTCCCGTTAACAATGTATGAGAATTCCAGTTGCTCTGCATTCTTGCCAGCACTTTGTATTATTAGAGTTTTTTTTTTAATTTTTAAATTTTAGCCATTCTAGTGGTTATTTAGTGCCCACCCTACCTCATCCCCACATCTCTCTAAGGTCTTTCAGAACAATGAAGCAATGACTGACATAGAAAAGTGGTGGCAGAGACCAAGTGCCTGTTAGAATAAAAATTTTAACATGGTGTTTTCCTTTGCATGGTGTTGAAAGTTTTATACCACTTGTCCCCAGATAATCTTTCTGACTTCATCAGCAGCTACCCCACTCAACTGTCTGTACTAGGTTTCCTTCTTTCTTGCCTTCATGCTGTTTTCTAAACCTCTCAAGCAATTTCATGCTTTTATGCATCAGTATTTTTATTACTATGTTCTTCCCTCTATTTTGAACATCCTTCCCCACTTTCTACCACACACATCTCCACTTTATCTTTCAAGGTCTCAGTCAAAACAACTTTCAATATTTCTTTGTATCACTGCCCAATGTTACTAACTGGTTTATTTGTTCCTCGCTTTGTTGTGAAGTCGCTTTTTGTGTGACTCTATCGAATAATTAGAAAGTAGCCTGTTGTGTTATAAGCATCTGCTTTGGGAGAAATGCTTTTTTGTTTGAGTATAAACAGTTCTTCAAGAAATAGGAGCTATATCTTATTTTACTTCGTATTTCCTAGGATCTAATAACATTATTTGTTAAGTTGAATTTAATAATGTTGATTCTGTTGTTTTGAAATATCCGGAAATGTTCTTTGAAATCTCAAACATACAATTATTCTCAGTGCTGTTTATCAGTGTTGCAGTTTGTATGCTCTGAAGCAGATGCTGAGAGGGAATGTGATGTGCAAAATATTTATTAGATCAATAACTTTGGGAGAGAGAAGGATGTAGGACTGCAGTGTAGTCCTAACAGAAGCTTGATTAGCCTGAGAGGGTTGCTCTCCAGAAGTGTTCTGTGTCGAGCCTAAATGGCTGGGTCTTCACACCGTCTCGGTCATTTGGATATGGGTTGATTTCAGAAGGGCATGACGTTGGATGAGGCAACTCTCTAATGCCATTCCCACAGTTGTTAACAGCTGGAGGCTGTCCGCGTATCAGGGAGAGTAACAATCTTTCCTTAAAGGAAAGGGAATCTGGGTGGCACATCTTCAGGTTGACCACAATTAGGAAGAGTAGCTGATATTTCTTTTTTACCATGTACTAGAATACTGCAGAAAGCCTAGGTACATTATCTTATTAATTCTCACCGTCTTCCCCTGAAGTAGGTATTATTTTTCTTATTTCCATTGTAGAGTTAAGACAGCAGTCGAAGAGGGGGTAATTGGCTTGTTCCAAGTCACACCATGAGTATATGGAGAGGCTTAGATTTTAACCCTGACTCCAAAGCTCAAGCATTTAACCACAATGGTATCTACATTGCACCTGACCGAAACTCCTTGAAACTTGAAAATCCACGTGCACTGAAGAGTTTTCTGTTAAAATAGAAGAAAGATGTCCAGTCACCTCTCATTCTAAACATATGTGGCCTATTTTATTAGGCAGAGACTTTTTGTTTGTTTGGGCCAGTGTGGTGTGTCCTGATATGAGGAGAATTTCCTTTTTGATTTTGTGCATATTCCATGGGCTGATAGGTCACTGGCCAGCATTTGAGTTAAGTCATGAGATCTCCCCACCTGCCCACCTTGTTTGTGTTAATGGGAGGCACTGATTGAACTGTCGAGAAGCTGCAGGGAGCCCGAGGATGCCCATCTGTATGTGCAGGCTGTCCAGTGTATAACCTTCTAGGGACTAAGATGCAAGTATAGCAGTCACAAAGTTGCTCTCAGCTGAAGAGGTTTTCAAGACCGTAATTCACCTTTGGATTTCCATGCAGCTGTAGGTAACAGCGTCAATTAGCTCTGACAAATTCAGTGGTGGACCTCATTTTCCCTCAGTTATTTTTTGATAGATCTATCTTAGATAACCAAATGAACTTTGAACAGGTGTGATTTAAAAAAAATTTCCTTGGCCTTTTCAATCTTATGTGTTTATTGACAAGGTAATAATATATATATTTATATGTATATTTTAGTTTAGGTATTTCTAGTTATTTTCTGTGCCTTATCTTTTTTTTATGGATAACTGGAATAAAATAAAGATCGACTCTCCCAGTTATTATTAGAGGTGATAATTTGCAGTCTAAGTGTGTTGCCATGGATACCTAAGAACAACCCCCCCCTCCCTCCAAGACTCAGTCCTGGGAGTCAGGGCCTAATCCTGAGGTGCTTTTGAATAGCACCAGCTGTCCGGAGCCTGAAAGGCGTGGCAAATTACACCATTATTAGAGTGAAATGGTATGGCTAAGCTAATTATTTGTGGGCTTTAGACACAGGTGTTCATAAAAGGCTGAACGTGCACTCCTAATGAAGTCTGATTGGGCCAGAACAACAGCCCAGCATGGGACTATCAAAGAGTTGTTTATAGTGTCTTTCATTTAAATAATAAAAGAGGCCACTGTGGGCCTTCTGTTCAGCCCAGTTTTTAATGTTGCTCTGAGTTCCTCATTACAGGTAATCATATTGGGTGTTTCCCTTTGACTTCGTCCAGTCATGGAGATCTGTTTTCTAATAACATTGTCCTTGATAGTCGTAAAACAATTTTATGTATTTTAGCCATTTCATGACTACTTCTGGTTAATGCTACCCTTAGCAAATGCAACTTAACTTTACAGAATAGAAGATTAGAACTTTACCACAAACATTAGATTCTGGGAACTAATGATTCAGAGAGTTGTGAACTCCCCAAGTATTTCTATTTCACTCCCTTACAATACTTCTCTGATAATTTTTGTGCCCATAATATAGTAGCAAGTTGATTCAAAACTATACATTAAAATTTTTTCTTATTAAATAGTATTTGAATCATGTCATAATTGAATATCATCAGTTGTTAAAATGTATGTTTGATGGGAAAGGGATTCATTATAGTGTGAGATTCTACTAAGTATGATAAAATACTCTTAGCAAAACAGACCTGAATTTACTAATCTTTGCTTCTTTTAAATAATGAAAAAAAAACTTTTTGATGTCCATAGTTTATAAAGAAGTTTACATTTAATAGTTATCAAACAGCACACATCTAGTATTTTGCTTCCAAAAAAATAATGATATGGTAGATTTATTACTCTGATACTACTTTATAAAGAATTGAGTCATCTATTTTAGTTTTCCAAGCCTAATACAGCCTGTGAGTGTGTTAGAAAGTGATATGATTAGTACTGCTACATAATAATGTTGAAATACCTAGTGAATATTTTGCTTTAAAATTGTTTTCACTGTACAGCCTCACAAATGTTTGTAAATTCATACAATGTGAAAACATATTTCTTTATAGAGAAGTAGCCTCTGCTACCGCAATTGGATGAAGATGTATTTACCCACTCTCTGGAGGTAGGCAGTGGACTGTTAAAATAGACAGATGCCCTATAAATGTGTCTAAGTGCAGATCAGTATGATGGCCTAATAGGAGTGTAAATATACTGTTGGGTGATTGAGGAAACCGAATTTTGTCTCTGAGTCCATTCAGTCAAGGTATTCTTCCTCCTTGTAGTTCTTCTATGCATGTGAGTAGGTAGTTTCTAGAAATAATTATGAGGTCTTTAAAGACAGTGATTAGTGGCTTTTATAATATCTTAGACAAACACACAAGACTTTCTACAATAGAGATAGAAAGCAAATACATTACCTCTTTACCCAGATCAGAAATTATTGTATACAGGAAAGAATGCCCTCAGAGGTGATTAGTGAGAAATCTTGGCAGTGGCCACCTTGAACCTGCCATAGTTATATGAATTATCATTCAGTTAAATTTCAACAATTATCTGCTAAATACCTACTATGCTTATCGTTTTCTCAGAGAAAGGGTTGGCCTTAGACACAGGCAGTTACCAACACTAGTTGCTCATTCATTTTCTTCTAATAAAATATAGAAGTCTTTCCTTATTTTACCCCTTCCCCTCCAGCCCATCACTGAAGCCCCATTGTATTCCCAGCATACTTCTAGCCTGTGATGGACTAACACTAGTACATGAATTCATTGCTGTGTCTACCTTCCCGCTGAACTGGATATCTAATCTTCTTGAAGACGAGCAACTTACCATTGAGTTAATCAGGCTCTTTCCAATGGTAGGAAGCAGAACTATACTCTGGCTGGCTCAGATAATAGGGTTAATTCCAAGAATACACAGAGAAGTAAGTACAGAAAATACTTCCAGTGGCCTCCTGAACTACTAGACTCTTCTTCAGGACACAGCCCCTGTGTGCAGCACTATTGTGACGCTGAGAAAGCGCCTCCTCCTGAACGGTAGTGCTTTGCCATTCTGATGACTCAACTTCTGTGTCTGTGTCCTACTACACGTGCTTTTAAAACTGCTGCTGACTCACATTTTTTCCAATGCATCTTTTCCCAGTGCAAAGTTCCCAAGAGGTTTAAATGAGTCACTGCCCTGAATAGCGAGCCACTGTTGACCAGCATTTGTATACAACGACATCTGAGATCACTGGCTAGAAATCAGCTGGTCATATTTGTGCCAGGAACTGATTCCTACACAATTGATGATGACCAAAGAAGAGGCGTCATGTAATACCGTATCATGGTGACTCATGAGTAATAGGCCACCTGTAGTCAGTTTCACCAAAGGAAGATTTAGCCATGGAGGGTGTTGAGATCACCCACCATGTCCTGTGCAATCGTAAAACTATCTGTGTGTTCATAGAATCTAACACAGTGCCTTTCATACATCAGACACTCCGTACATACTGATTGAACATAAAAGATGTCCTGAAATGACAAAAGACATCAAATAGAGCAAGACACAAAGTATCTCTCTGAAATCTTCATTTGTTCAATAATTTAGCAGTCATTTACAAAATGTCTATAGGTCCAAGAGGTGTCAGACAGTGTGTTGAGTATGAGGCATGCAAAACTGAATAAGATAAGGCCCCAGACATTGAGAATTTGAGTCTAATGGAAGACTGGCAAGCAAACCTACTATTGCAACACAGTGTAAGTGATGTAGAGGAATGTTGCTGTGTCTCAGGCTTGAGAAGCAGCAGCAGGAATAGTTTGCTTTTCAGAATCCCCAAAGAGAAGTAATCAGTGTGAGGGAGTAGAAAGTGTAAAGAGCTTGGAAATCTGCTTTGAGAGAGATTACCACAAAAATCATGGAGTCATGGAGCTGGAAGAAATTTTTAAAAAGTTTACATTAAACTAAATTGCTAGTTTCTAATTACTTTCCCACAAACAATAGGTATACATTAGGGAAACTCTCAAGTGAGCTGAAGGCTACCCAAGCACACTTATTGGAAAATGATTAAATGGCAGGATGTGAAGGAGTAAGTGGCCTTTTCCCTCTCCCTTTTTTCAAGCTAGTTAACAGAACTTTGCTTCAGAGCTCCACTGTGCAGTTAATGATCCATATGGATTTCAGTGCACATAGTGTGGGCACTTAACTGAATTATCAGGATGCTCCAGCTTTCGGCTTCTTTTAATTCGTGGTTTCTAGATAGATGGGCCTTGGGAAAGATACAGTATATGCATCAGAGAAGCTTTAAATTGTTGGAACTGTTTTTCAGTCCTTCTAATAGGACAAGTAAGATAACATCATTTTCCTAGCAGAAAAGCAGACTTTGATTGGTGGTTAGTAGATGGAGCTGATCTTCTTACGGCTGGAGCAAGATCTCCCTTCATAGAAAGTTGCTGAGTGTTAGGAAAAAAAGGGGGGAAGGGATATAGGGGTACCAAACAGCTTCCAAAACAGTGGAAAGGATGGTGAAGTATCCAGAGGCCATTTCACATAACCAGAGAAGGTACTCAGACTGTTTAGCCAAGTCAAGTTAAAGAGAGAAAGAGGTGAAGGCAAGTGTGAAGAACTAGAGCATATTGTAGGATCTGGAGCATACAGATGGTCCATAATGCTCAAGAAAGCAAAACTAGGACCAGGGGCCAACATTAGAGCTATCTAATAGTTAAATGACCTGCCTTTATATCGGTGAATTTCCTGTTTCTGAAATCATCAAGAAAATACCAAAAAAACATCAGAATGAATCAGAAATGCTATAGAAGAGATTCTTGCCTTAGAATGTACAGTGGGAGGTGAGGATGAGGCCGGTGAGGTGGCCTCTTAGGACTCCTTGCAAACACATGATTCTTTGAGGTATAATCAAAAGCTTTGTTTTCTGTAAGTATTCCTCTTGGTAACCGGTCAAACTTCTTGAAATATCCACATGTATTCATTCATCCATGCAAATCCTGACTTGTTTCAAAAATATTTATATCAGAAATTTCTACCCTTATTGAGTGGGACATTACCATGACCTCCTGGAGGCCTGGTGAAAAAGCAAACATGGCTATAATAACTCTTTGATGATCTCATTTGACCCTTCGCAACAACCTCAGTGAAAGAAGTAGATGAGATATTATCCCTATTTTACAGATGAGGAAACTCATTTCAGAGAAACTGTGTTACCTGGAGAATAGAATTCGGGCTCATTAAGAGATCCTGACATGTTAATATGGATGCATGAATTTCCTCATCAGAGGAGTTGTTAACTTCAGTTGGGAATCCCCATATAGCTGCTATGACTGGATGCAGGAACATTTTCATGGGTATGAAAGATTAGAAGGCTTTGAAATCTAGTGTCCTGCTGGGGCAGCGCAAGACCACAAGTATTTACTGCTGGTGAAAAACATTACCTTCTTCTCAAGTTTGTATGGGGAAGTTTGAGAGCTTACACATGGGAGTTTCCTGCGATAGTAACTTACATGCCTTTTCTTATTCAATACTTGCAACAACCCAGTGAGTATCATTACCTCCATTTTAAATGACAAACTTCAGTTCCTCAAGGAAAACTATTTTAAAAATAAAGGCAAGCTACAAACTAGGAGATTTTTGAAACCTATTGCTGTTCAGAATATATAAGGTATTAAAAATCAGTTAGAGAAAGAAACTAACCCAGAAGAAAAGTAGGCATTTTAGATTCCTCCAGGAAAAGCTATTTATTAAGCAAATCTGAATGTGTTACACCTAAAGCTATAAGGAAGAATGTCACCTTTACAAATTCTTGGTGATACTTCAAAAGGAAGAATTTAGTAAAGGGCATTTATAGGGCTTTGAAGTCTGGGATTAATGGTTTAGGTGGATCTTTCAAACTGAGATTGGGCAAGGTTTGACACATAGTGATTTAGAACTGCTGCACGTGGTGGGCAAGGGTCTTAAGGCAAGTTCTTCTGAGCAAACTATTGTCCTGCTAAGAGAGCTCTTTTTCCAGATGAGCACACTGTTTACTCAGGTTAATTGGCATGCAAGGAATGTCTGATACTAACAGTGAAGTTATGTTGACCCGGGCCATCTCATCTTTTAGTCTAACAGTTATGTTGGGAGGTCTGTTTCGGCCCCCCTCGCCCCTCACCTTTGTAATCACTCTCCAGGCTGAGCTGGAGGATAGAGCATTACCATCTGGGGATGTGATTTTAATCCAGATCCATGCTATTGGCTAGGTTATGATCACAAATCAATTTTCTGGTAGTAGCCATTTCTACTTAATATTAAGTATTTCTGTTCGTTCTTTTGGATGATCCTTGTTGCGTTACTTGACAGGACAGGGACTGAGCATTTGAAACAGTGAAGATCATACAATTGAGCAACAGAAAAAACACTAAGAGAAGGATTTTGATCAGCTTGCAGTTCACTGTTAAGCCATTAGCTAAGGGTGCACAAATTAAATCAGATTCCATCCTTAACGTGAAGCACGCATAGAACCAAATGTGACAGTATGAGCCAAATTATGTCACCGTGTTGCACTCTCTCCCCGCTCTCTGTGTTTCACAGATATTTTAAATAATATTACAAATATCAAGATGTAAGAACAGCATTCTACCCCTTAAATGACACACATTCTACCTTGAAAGGTCAATATTATATCTAGGACTGCTCTGTTTTGAATCATCATGTGTTCAATCTCATGAATTCTTCAGGTGAGGTGTTCTTTGGCCCTAGGTGCCTTAGCTAGCTCCTTTTCAATACATGAGCCAAATATATGGTGTTTCCCAATTATCATTTCTTTTGTAAGTTACGAAATGGAGTTGAGGAAAGGAAAGCAGCTCTGAAATCAGCCTCAGTGGTTAACATTTTGCATCTCACATGGAGACCCCGTTGATTCTTCTTCTTGGATTGTTACATAGAAAGTCCCTTTGCTGAGAAGGGAAACAAATGGTCCAAAATGAACAACGGGGACTAATCTGAAGGTAGGCATCAGTTTATCTCAGGAACAGATCCCTCTCTAGATTGAAGGTAGTGGCCAATAAGCTGTTTCTTTAAACTACTATATTTCGAATTTTTGTTGGAGGAAGTATTCTTAATTGAAACATATTATTATGCTATGTTATTACATTCTGAATAATTCAAGGACGTCCATTGTTGCTTCTACTACTAATCATACAAATAACTAGTATTTATTGTTTACTATGTGCTGTGAACTATATTAATCACTTTACATATTTACATCAATCATATGAGAAAGGGACTATAACTATCCCTATATATTTTTTTTTTCCTTCTTTCTTTCTTTTTTTTTTTTTTTTTGAGACAGGGTCTCACTCTGTTGCCCAGGCTGGAGTGCAGTGGCTTGACCATAGCTCACTGCAGCCTCTAACTCCTGGGCTCAAGCAATCCACCTCAGCCTCCCAAGTAGCTGGGACTACAGGTATGTGCTAGCACACCCAGCTGATTTTTTTTATTTTTTGTAGAGATGAGGGTCTCATTTTGTTACACAGGCTGGTCTTAAACTCTTGGCCTCAAGCAATCCTCCCACCTTGCCCTCCCACAGTGCTGGGATTACAGGTGTGAGCCACCACACCTGGCCTAAATATATCCCTATTTTAAAGATGAAGACAGTGAGGCAGAAAGAGGTTAAGATAATTTACTCGAGCTAGTTAGCAGTGAGCCAGGATTTGCACTCAGGCTGTGTGGTTCCAGAATCCATATGTGGTCATGTGTCTGTAATAATAGCACAACCGAGGTCTTTAACTGAGTCTGTTCCTGCACATGTGTGTCAGGGGTTAACCAGAAAAGTGTGTAGAAAGAATTTGGGAGTTGCCCTTTTTGTTTCTGCTCTTCTCTTCTTCCAGGAGTCTCCTACTTTCCTTAGCAGTCAGTATTATCCTTCTTAGGTTTGGTGGTTCATCCTGCCAAAGAGATTGCAGCTTTTCAGCCAGAGCTCTGACATCACTGCATGTGCTTGATGGCTTGCACTTAGCCAAGTTTAAAAAAAATTGGGAACATATTTGTACATTTCCCCTGCACCCCTCTCTGAGAGTGTATTTGCCATCAAAATCCATCTGCTTCTGCTGACTCTCTAGTGCCTTCAGGTATTATATTTATTCTTAGTGAAGGAATCCATCCTTACTGGGAGCAGAAGTAGAAAAGTGTATCAATTTCCAGATATTTGGGGATTTTCCAGATATCTTTCTGTTACTGATTTATAGTTTGACTTCTTTGTGGTCAAATAATATACTTTATGTGATTTCTATCCTTTTAAATTTATCAAGGTTTATGTTATAGCCCAGAGTATGGTTCAGCTTGTGTGTTCAATGTACACTTGAAAAGATTGTGTATTGTCCTGTTGGATTAGAATGGTCTCAAAATATCAATTAAATCAAATTGATTTATAGCATTGTTCAGATTTTCTATATCTTTGCTGATATTCTGCCTATTGGTTCTTTCAATTATTGGGAAAGAAGTGTTCAAATATCCAGTTATAATTGTGACAATATAATTAGATTACAATTAGCCTATTTTACTTTATTTTACATAATTAATTATATCATCTTTGAATTCTAAGAGTTTTGCTTTATGTATTTTTAAGTTCTATTGTTAGATGCATACATATTTAAGATTTTTGTGTCTTCTGAGTAAATGGATTCCTATAGGATTTTATAGTCTCCACTCTCTGGTAATATTCCTTTTTCTGAAGTCTACTTTGTCTCGTATTAATCTAGCCAGCTCTCTTTTGATTGGTGTTTTCCTGGCATATCTTTTTTCATACTTTTACTGTTAACCTATCTATTCTTTATTAAAAATTGGTATTTTATAGACAAATAATTCTTCTTTTTAATCCCATTTGACAATCTCTGTCTTTTACTTGCAGTGTTTAAATGATTTACAAAATGATGTTATTACTAACATCATTGTATTTAAATCTACCATCTTGCTAGTGGTTTTCTATTTGTGCCATCTATTCTTGTATCCCTTTTTCCTCTTTTTCTGCCTTCTTTTCTATTATTTCTTTAAATGCCATTGTTCTGATAAGCTCCCATATGTCCAGATGAACACTCTTGTTCTTATAAAAGAGTTGTTTTTGCAAATGTGCAAACTATTTGTCTGAATAAAGTGAATTGCAAGAATTTCCTGAAGATAACAGTAAAGTTATTCATCAGTTTATAGTCTTATCTTTCTGCATAAGGCTTTCCTGGAGCAAACAGTTATGTTTTGTTGACACAGGTCATCTTAGCTTTCAGCCCCAATAGCTAAGTATAATTTATCCACAGAGTAGGAGAATGGATAAGTGTAGCATTATCACACACTTAAATGTTATACAGGAACAAAAATTAATGTAGCAATATGAATTAACATGAAAACTATGAATCTAAGAAAACAGTGAAAAAGGCAAGTTGTTAATGAATGCATACAGTATGAAATCATTCATGTGAATTTAAGAACATGTAAGTAGCAAAACTACAAATGACAACAGGGAAATAGATGGTAAAAGCAAAATCCAGAATAATTTCTTTTCCTTTCTTCCACAAGGGAAAAGAGAAGGAAATGACTGGGGAATTTACAGTGGGAGTGTCAACGGTGCTGTCCATTTATTAAGGTCAGTGTACTATTCATGGTTCATCAATTTATTTTAAACAGTATATATTATTTATTTTTAATTTTTCAAAATATGTATTTAAGAAGGTAAAAATACTCAACTTGTGTGGTATCCAAAACATACTCTGTCACCTTCTTCCCTTTTCTAATCAAGTATCAGCTGATATTCAAACATCAGGAAATCTGAGCATTTTCAAATTGCCTCTACGCTCCAGCCCTCAGTTTCATATCTGCAAGATAAGAAGACAGTGCTTTTATGATCACTAAGGTTTCTTACAGAAAAACCATCTTTTGATTTTATAACTATATTCAAACCTGCCAAAGGCAGACTTCTTGGTTTCAGTTAATTGCTGTGTTCTAATTACTTATTTGTGATCCTCAGACTTCAATTAGGTAAAATCTTAAATAGATTTGATATGATGTTCAGGTAGGTGGTAGGACTAAAGGTCAAAAAACACTTCTTTGTTTAAGTGGGTGGGTGGAAATATGGGCACGCTAACCTTTTTCTTTCTGTAGAAAACTTTGCCTGGATCTGAGTATTTTTAGTGTGTATAATTTTTTATGTTCTTCATGGAAGATTTGCCTTCATAAGGATTACAGGGTTCAGGATGCTGGAAACTGGATTCACTCTCTTCTCTCCTTCAATTCAGGAATTAATTAGTCTTCGATTTCTCTCTGTGTAGTTAACATTAATATTTGACACAGGAGAGATTCTTGCAAATAACTTTTTAGCAAAATGTGTTTTTCTGTGATTTCCTATAAGCTAGCATTTCCCGTCATGAAGATACGATTACACCCATTAATCCAGGGGAGCATGTGTGTTACATCCAATCATATAGGCGTAGCCGTGGGGACCTGGTAATAATTGTTAATGAACTTCAGTCTCTCTGACAGAGCACACAGCCTGGGACACCCTGCCTTGCCCCATTTTCCTCTTCATTCTCTCTCAATTTCAAACCCCAACCAGACACTCTTTAGTCTTCTCCACCCTCCAACTTCCCTGCCACCTCCTATTTGTTTATTTATTTTTGCTCTCAGATTGCTCAGGCTGCAGCCACCAGGTCCAGACTGCTCATTTCCTGAAGATTTGGATTTACTAGCAAGGAAACTTAGAGGCAGGGCTATTGCATCTGACTACAGCTTTAAGTCCCCTAAGATGCAAGGCCTCCTGAGACCCTCTTTAGATGCTAATATTCACATAGAGTGCATGGGCTCCAGCTGGCCTTCACCTGCAGCCCTGACAGGCAGGAGCCTCCAGAATGAGATCCTGGTTTCCATAAAAATAGGAAGGGCACAAATGGTAAATGACAGAGATCTAGCACAAGCTATAAAATTATTTAAAGTCTGCTTCCAGACAGTTAAAGCTAATTGCTATGAACACAAAGCCCAGGCAGGAGTGCCCCTTTTCCTTTGTTTTTTTGTAATTCACTTGAGATGGAGTGACTTCAATCCTCTGCTAATGCCTACACCTAAAATTAAATGATGCCAGTAAATTTAAGATGCAGCCATCGTTGTTAATATTCAAGTATGTTTTAAGCAAAGGAGAAAAGTGCTACATGGTAGGGTGAAAAATATTAATGGGTCATTTAGAATTGTCCTTAGCTGTTTCCTTGGTTTTATGGGGGTACCCAGTTGAAAGGTAGCATTATTGTTTTGATTGCTAGTCTTATGGCTGCTTTTCCATTATTGCCGGGCATAGTTTTTGCAGCCTGTGCATTTTATTTTTGTAAAACAGATTTGTAAATGAAAGGCTACTGAATTCACCAACATATTCCAGGATGCAGTAAGCTGAGTACAAGCCAGGAAAACTCCTTTCTTTGTGCTCTTTTTGGGAACTTGTTTAGAGATGAGCTGTACAATCTTTTTTCTGTCCCTCTCTTCTTTTCACGTGGAATGGTATCTAGACTATCAGTGAGGCAGGGTGTGAGGCTCAACTCCCCTTACTAGATCTTTTGTTTTAAGAACATTGTAATTTTAAAGCAGTGGGTTTCCATGCTTTTTAAATTTAGAGATTCTTTTGACATTAAAAAAAAAGTATTCATTTAAGATTTCAGATGTCTCTTAGTTCCTAATGCTTTATGGTATATACATGGGTAGCATGAATTCAGTGACATCTTACAGTGGACTTATATTTAGTTAATTGCAAATGCATCTTTATGCATATTTGAGAATGATCGTACATATATGTGCAAGACATTGATTAAGTCTCCAAACAGTGTTTGGCACAAGTGTGTATGGATTCTGGGATGCCTCTCAAAATCATTAAGACCTTTTCAGAAGTCCTCTGCCTCTTCTCTTAGTTAAGGAACTACAAATCTAGAGGGAGAAAACTCAAATTAAGGTGTCAGCAGGCTGCAGCTTTGTCATCAGTCCTTTGTGCCCTCTTGGCATTTCACTCAACCTGTCCATGCTTGTTTCCTCGTAAAATAAGGGTGATTTATACCTGCCATGTTTATCACAGAGGTTGTAGTGAAAATGATATCCAGTAATGATGGCTAAAAATATACTTTGGAAAGTATAAAACCACTATTCAGAGTGCTAATATCTACTTAATTAAGGCTGCATATTTTATACTTTGACAGAGGATATATATTCTCATTGAATTAGGTAAGGAAAGATTTGGGATTCTTAAGAGAAAATATAATGTTACAATCAGGAATTCGATGAAATCTAAAAATCCTTTGCAAGTGACAGTGTGATTTTTATTCTAAAATTAATCAGGCCTCACAAGAAAGACAATTCAGAGAAGAGGAGCCAATTGTTTTTCAATTTACCAGTATTCAAAATATGTATACTGAACATGTGCTTTCTGTCAGGCATAGTGCTTGGTTCTCAGGACTGAGATAAACAGTTGCCTGTTAAATTTGTCTGTAGGATAGATAATCTATATATCAAATATTTCCTTTTCATTCTCCTTCTCTCTTTCTGTTCCATTTTTCTTCTTCTTGTTTCTCCTACTTTTTCCTTAGTGAACAGTTTCAAGAACATGTATAAAATTATTAAGTGTTAAGGTTGGCTACCTACTGTTTACACATGAAGATTTTGTGTTTTAGGAATAATAATGTTCTTGATGTAGTGTAGGCTTGAGCTGTTCATACTTTGGAGTTTATAGCATTGTCTATAAGAAGGATGAATATGTGACATTGCATGTTAAAATAAAGTTGCTCCCTTATTAACTTCAATTTTAGTGAGTAAAAAAATAGATAAATAATAATAAATAAAAGGGAAAACTTCATATATTCTGTAGATAAAAGGGAATTGTAACAAATGTTTAGGTAACCCCTTTTGAAGTCAGGAAAATAAATCATATAAAAGAAAAGCAATGAGGACAAATAGAAAATAAAAACAAAAAATAAAATGGCAGTCTTACGTCCTAGCATATCAATAATTACATTAAATGCAATTATAAATTTTGCTACATTAAATTACATTTAATTAAATGTAAACTGGATTAAAAATTATGACCCAAATATATGGTATCTACAAGAAACTCAGGTCAAATATAGTGATACAGGTAGGTTGAAATTAAAGGGATGGAAAAAATATATCATTAGTCAAACATCACTAATCAGAAGAAAGCAGAAGTCGCTATCTTAACATCCGATAAAGTAGACTTGAGAGCAAAGAAAATTATCAGAGACAAAGAGGGACAGGAAGTGATGAAAAAAGGCCAATCAACCAACAAGACCTAGCAATCCTAATTTTATATGCTTCAAACAATGGAGCTGTAAAACATAGAAAGCAAAAACTGATAGAATTGATAGTAGAAATAGACAAATCCACAATTATATTTGGAGATTTTAACACTTATTTCAGCAATTGATAGGACAAACTACACAAAAAATTAGCAAGTGTAAAGAAGAACTCAATACCATCAACCAATAGGATCTAATAAACATTTATAATATATGCCACCCAACAAAAGCAGAATACATATTTCGGCCACAAAATATAAACAAAGACAAATCATATCCTGGAACGTAAAACAAATCTCAACATATTTAATAGAGTTGACATCCTGTAGAGTGTGTTCTCTGACAATAATGAAGTAGAAATCAATAACATAAAAATAAGAAAAACTTCAAATACTTATCAACTAAGCCACACATGTATAAATGATTCATAGGTCATTTGAAGTCTCAAAGCAAATATATATATATATATATGTAAATTGAAATACAAAAATCACAATTTGGGTGACACAGGCAAATCAGTGCTGAGAGGGAAATATTGCACTACATGCTTACATTAGAAAAGAAGAAAGATTTCCAATCAAATAATCTAAGTTCTCACCTCAAGAACCTAAAAACGAGAGGAACAAAATAAATCCAAAGTAAGCAGAAGGAAGGAAAATTAATTTTTTTGTATTTATCTTGTACCCTGTAACATTGATTAATTCATTTATTATTTCTAGTACTCTGTTTTATTTTGTTTTGTAGATTCCTTAAGATTTACTTAAACAAAATATCATATCACCTGCCAATAAGGACAGTTTTGTTTCTTTCTTTCAAAACTTTATGCCTTTGCTTTCCTTTTCTTGCCTTATTATAAAGGCTAGAACTTCCAGTACTAATTTGAATAAGAATGACAAGAGCAGACAACATTACTTTATTCCTTAGTTTAGAGGAAAGCGTTTTTACTCTTAAGTATACCATTAGCTTTAGGATTTTTTGTAGATGCTTTCTTTCAGGTTAAGAAAGTTTCTCTGTATTCCTAGTTTAATATAATTTTTATCATAAGTGTGTATTGACTTTTATGAAATACTTTTTTTGCATCAATTAATAAAATCAAGTCAGTAGTTGTGTCACGTGCCTGTAATCCCAGTTACTTGGGAGGCTGAGATAGGAAAATTGTTTGAGGCCAGGAGTTTGTAGCTGTAGTATGCTGTGATCATACCTGTAAATAGCCACTGCTCTCTAGCCTGGGCAACATAGCAAGACCTCATCTACAAAATAAAATTTTAAAAAAATGTGATTTTCTTTTTTAGTTTGTTGATATGATGAATTACATTATTGATTTTTAAACATTGAACCAAACTTTCATTCCTAGAATAAATTCTATTGGGTCACGGGGTATAATTCTTTTTCTGTATTGTTGGATTCAGTTTGCTAATATTTAGTTGAGAATAAATTTCTGTATAATTTATGTATAAGTCTATGAGAGATATTGGTCTCTAGTTTTCTTTCTTTTTTTTTTTTTGTACTATCTTTGTCTGGTTTTATATCAGGGATGTGACTATAAAAGGGCAAGATGAGGGATATTTCTTGTGATGGAAATGTTCTGTATCTTGACTGCATCAGTGTGGATATCCTGGTTGTGACATTGCACTATAGTCTTGGAAGATGTTATCATTGACGGAAACAGGGTAAAGGGGTTATGGTATCTCTCTATACTATTTCTTCTAACTGTATATGAATATGTGATTATCTGAAAATTAAAACTTTTTTTATTTTTTTATTTTTTTTATTTCAGCTTATTATGGGGTAAAACTTTAAAATAATTATAAACATCTGACTGTATCCTCCCAGTTTTGACCTATAATTTTTACATACTCTAATACAGGATTCCACAAAGAAAGATGTGAAACTACAGAATGACCTTTACCATGTCATGTTATTTTCCAAGTATAGGATTTATTTATACTCCCAGTTCATAGTTGTCTTGGGTAAATTTTTAAAAGTCATGTTTCTTTTGATGCATTAAGGTCAATGCTATCTTTCTCTTACAAATGATATGTTCTAGGTGAGTATAATGATACTTTCATGGAACCCCATGTATTAGAAAAAAAGCCAGTAAGCTCTCACAGGCTGGGCAACCTTCATACCTGGAATAAGTCTCACTGGGAAGTAATGAGGTTCATTTTAAACCATCCTCTCATGCTCCTAATAGAAAGAAAGCTCAAAGGGATGGAATATAGATCCCATTCCTCATATAAGCAAACAATGTTTATATTTGAAAGGGACCTGGTTTTGTCCATTAAGTGCACACAAGAAGTTTTAATAGCTTTTGATTTATCATCTCACCTTTTTGGTCTTATTTTTCCTTTAAATATATAGCAAGTTGAAATCCCAAATCAATATGTGTAGTGGTGTACTAAATTTCAGGTGAGTGGCAAAAAGAAAAATAAAGTCATGAAACACAATTCTATTATCTTTCCTTGAATGACAATCACACTGAAAGTCTAGAGATAATAAAGTACAGGTGTTCCTATTTTCTTTCTCCTCCAAAGTTTAGCACCAACTATTTCAAAGTCACTCACACAGATAAGACCAGAACCCTCTGACACAGTTAACTCCTGTGATACCATTCCTCTATAACTTTGTTCACGCTGCTTCTTTGACCTGTATTACCATTATTCTTTCTTACCTGGCTAACTGAAACTTATCCATATATCAATGAAATTATCCCTAATGAATCATTCACCTCTTCCTCCAAGAAGTCTTTCTTGACTCCTCAAGGATGAAGTAGATGCCTTCTCTTTCTCTTGCTACTCCTGCATACATGTATCAGAGCATTTTACCATATTTTGTAGAAAAATCTCCATTAGGCTAAGCACCTTGAAAAGTGGAGCTAGGCATTATATATTCCCCCCTGTGCTTTCCACAGTGTGCTCAGTAAACGTGGTGGAGTAGGGACCATGGTGAAACATACATACATACAGCAAAGCTTTAAGAAAATTGGGAGCAGATGCACAAGAAAAGTAAATAAATTTGCTAGAATGTTGGTATAGGGAGTCCAGTTTGAGTTTAGTAGCTACAACAGGTCTGGTTCACTGTATGGTTTTCCATGCCTGAACCTTCCTAATGAAGAGAGTGGCTTTCACGTTTTTATTATTACTGCAAGATGGCAAATGGCATGAGGACAGGAACCCCAAAGCTCCTGCTCACAGATTAGACCCTCATGTAATGTGTCTAGAACAGGGCTGGGGAACTTTTTCATGTTGGAAGGTTGCATTAATTTAGCTGTCATCAAATAAGGCCATATTCAAGGAACTACAATTAGGTATACTTAAAAATGTACATTATTTTGTAAAAATCTAACTTAATAATTTAATAATTTCAAAAAATGGAAACCATTTGTTAATTTTAAAGTTAATCTTTTAATGACTTTGCTGTATCTATTTTTTGTTGGAAAGCATTTGAATATTTGGTTGCAGCATGGAGGTCAGAAGTCTCAGTTGATCCTCTAGGTGGGTATCAGTCATTTGTGACCTTAAGGGTGTCCTAGTTTGGGTTAGGTAGGAGAATGTAGATTTCCAGCAATAAGTGGTTGAAAAGCAAGAAAGCATTCTTTGGGCATGTTGCCTAAGGTGTGGGTGTTCTACTGCATTTTTTCATATTTCAACTGGATCTTTCTTAGTATCAAATGATGACTTTAAAATGTCATCTGCTGAGAGCTCAATCAATTCCATCTGTAGTTCTTTAGGTGCCTTGGTGATATCAACTAGGTGAGGCTGAAATGCTAATTTGAGTGTGATGTCATGATTCTCAAAGTCGGGCAAACCTTTCATTGTATTCTCCAATTAATAGGTCTATAACAGCTGCATATTCTTCAAATGATTCACATATATAATCCTGCTCATCAGTGACCTTTGCTAACTTGGGAAAATGTTCATTCAAAATTTCCCTTTGAAGAAGTTGCTCTGATAAAAGATAGCTTTTTTTCAACATGCTTGGATTTTTTACCACATATCATATATAGACTTAGTTTTACCTTGCAAAGAAATATTCAAGTTGTTTTGATTTGACATGATATCACATAGATTTCCTATAGAAATCTTTCAGTAATTCACATTGCTGATTTTGTTCTTCATAAAATTTAACTATCTGTTCTCATAGAGATAAAACTTTGTCTAACACCTCTCCCTGAGATAGCCAATGTACTTTAGAATGACAGGGCAAATCCACACTGAATACCACATTGTTCAATTTTAGCATGTTACAAAACTAGTGACACTGTGTTGCATTTGCACAAATATAGGTAACAATACTTGTAACTTGTTGCAAAGTGTCACTTAAAATAGTAGCTTTGGAACAGAGATTTTGCTGATGCAAGATATTAATACAATGAAAAGAAATGAAAGCATCTGGATCTGTTAATACTTTTTTAATATGTGCAATAAACCCTTAATGTTTTCTTGTCATGAAAGGTGTACCGTCTGTACATACCTTCACTAAATTTACCAAATTCAGTCCAACTTCACAACATTTATCTTGAAAATTGTTGAATATATCTATTCCCTGTGTTCTGTTTATAAGAGTGCCCAAAGCAAGTAACTCTTCATAGCAGAGAATATCTTCTGTTATGACCTGAATGAAGTATAAAACCTGTGCTGAGTCAGTAGGATCAGTTGATTCATCCAAAATGACTGAATAATATGTATTTTCCTTTTGAAGTATTGCATGAAGTTATTCTGTTATGCTGCCAGTCAATTATAGTTCTCCTTGAAAAAGGCAATTGTTTATACTTTGAAATGTTATAGGAATCTAAGCATTCTACAACTTCATTAATGCATTCTTTCCCAATTTCTACGTCACTGAATGGCTTCCTTTTTTTCCTCAAGTATATACACTATTTTATAAGTTGCTTCAGTGGCAACTTATAAAAGGTCTTACTGCTGCTTAAAAGAATCGTCTTTGCATTTGTTTTTCCTCTTTTAATTTCTGCAATATAAGCTTCTCTGCCTCTCCCTCTAATTTAAAATATTTGTGGTCTGTCTGGGTGTTATAATGCTGATGAGCACTGAATTTCTTTAATGTTCATATTGCAGTATCACAAAGCAAGCAAGTCATCTTATCTTTAGCAGAAACAGGATAATATTGCAATTTCCAATCCTTTTTTAAAAATCTGTTTTCTTCCTTCAGCATTCTCTTGGTCTTCTTTGACATGATGGGCTGTTAAGCAGACAGAATCAAAAAATGCTGTCGAGATGTGCAGCTATTCACGAATTCCACTTCAAACAGAAACATAGTGCACTGTTGTCAAAAGCTGGTAACAGACTGGCATACTTGACACCCATAAACTCACCAACCAGCCTGGTGTGGTAGTGGCACCAGTCAGGTGGGGGCAGTTAGAACTAAATCATGAGCGTAACAGCCATTGATTTAGCCCTTATTGTTTACTGATGTTCTAATTGTGCCAGTCAACCTGGGAGGATTATTTCATTGAAACTTATTTTATTCTTCAGTATTTTAAATATGTTCATTTTAAAAATAAAATAAAAATATAAAAGATGAACAAAAATATATTAATAAAAATAAAAGGATTTGCTCTATAAAATTTAGATTCAGTCAAAAGGCCCAAACTTAAGGTCCTAGAATGCCACAGGTTCCCTACTCCTGGTCTCAGATGAATGATTCAGAAGGCCTGGAAAACACCACTGAGAGGTGACTCCCAGTGGATGCAAAGGCCACTCTGTTTGCAGCCATTCTACCCCTTCCCCCTGTTGTGGTCGCTATGGGTCAGACAGTCTGCTAAATGCTTCATGTATATTGACTCACTGAATTCTCAAATAATTCTTTGAGATAGATACTGTTTAAAAAGTTGATGAAACTTTGACACTAAGCACGTATTAGTTTAGCTCAAATTAGCAGAGCCAAAAAATTTGCAAGACATTTGGAAAGTGGAAGTGAAGCAGAAGACATTTTTTATTCTTTGACTATTGGTACATGAACTGTGAGAGGTCACACATGTGACTAGTGATCTGCTGGCTTATCTTGTTAGTATCCGGCAGTACGTGATGATCAGTTGCCTATAGAAGCCAGACTTTGGGCGGCTTAGAATAGAGCATGGAATAAATTAGTCCATGTGACCAGTTACAGAACTGAGGACTACAATAGTTATGAGAGTATATTTCTTGTGTTGATATGAATACATTTTTATATTTATATATATATATCTTTTATACTTTCTATATTACATATTTGTATATCTTCCCATTTAGTTACAGCATATCAAAGGTGGGTAGGTGATATGTCACCATCAGACAAGGAATGAACATCACCCAAATACAAATAAAAGGCTTTGTATCCTCTTTGGGGGAGAGTAATAGAATGTTTTCAGTGTCATGAGGGATAGTTGCAAAAAGTTAGGTAAAGCATGATGTTTCTGTTTTCTCTACTTAGAAGTTAGGTGTATGGATAGCAAATTGGTAAGGAGTGACTCTGGTGGCTATGTACTCTTTCAAACTAGTTAAACTGAAACTACCTTTTCCACAGTTCCCTTCCCTGTAGGCTACTAGATTAAGGTTGATCACAAGAGAAATTTGTTCAATATTTGTAAAGTGAACATGAACCAGCAGCCATCGTGTGTGTATGTGTGTGTGTGTGTGTGTGTGCGCGTGTGTGCACGTGTGTGCATGCACGCCTGTGCTCTGAAACTTGGAGTAAGACACCAGGAATTACGGCAGCTGGTGTGTTTTGTTGCTGACCTGCTGGCTCATCTTAGGAGCGAGGTGTATCCCCCAGACCTGTAACTTGTCCAGTTTTTGTCATATATCCTTCAGCTTCTCAGAGCTATGGGCCACCACATCACTACAGTGAGAGGCAGTGAGATAGCGATGTGAGTTCCAGTTGGTCCTCATGGAGTCCAGTTCATCTGAACTCGGAAGTTCTACTTTATGCTCTTTCTCCCGCACTTCCTTCCTGGCTACTGACCTGGTTAGCTTATAGTGACTTTAGTCCAAAACTAGACTCAGAGGTGACAGCATTGTATAGACTAACTCCCATTATAGCATAAAATAGAATTTTTATAAACCCCTTATTTTATATCATTCATAGAGTTTCTGCTTCTCTGATCTAACTCTGACTGCCATATTTTATAAATGTTTATTGAAGGAATTAATAAAATATGACTAAGAACTTTAAAGATAACACCTGTTATATTCTATCCAAGAAATGAAAACACAGGAAATGCACTGGGGAAAGAAAGTAAAGATGTCAATCAGAGACCACAGTGGTTAGGCAGGATGAGGGACCAAATAGTACACATAAAATTGAAATTTAGGAATGTTTACATTCACAGAGTCAATTATATTATAGGTTTGGATAAGAAATAGGTTTGGACCCATCATTCCATGTTGGGTCATAAGGACTTGGGAGCCAACATGAAGAGAATACCATTGCCCCAAAATAGGACAATTTGAGAAAATAACGATGATAACCTCAATACATTAAGACATTTAAATGTAACTAAATCCAAAAGTTCATAATGCAAAGAACAGCAGCAACATGTTGTTTACTATTAGAGGATGCTAGGAAACTAACTCATTACTTTGAAAACTGGTATAAAAGAAAAATCAAGCTAACATTTTATCCTTGCTTTCCATTATAAACTGTACCACTGGCTAACTAAATAGCAGAAGAATAATCCTTTATGACAGTTTTCTTGCTCATAAATGAAGACGAAATGATAGATTTGGAATATCACCATTTTTCAACCTAATTAGGCATTCGTCATTAACAGCTGCTGGCATAACAAGAGAATATATCCTGATGAAATACACATCACCATCTAAAAAATATTCTGTCTAAAGGTAGTTCATACCAATTTTTACCAAGTACCCATAAATGGTAAATAATTAGTAAATTTATTAATACTATGCAATTATGTTTACTAAATTTATAAAAGAAAATTTGCAAAAATATGAATTATAAATTAAAAAATGAATACTTAGTAAAAAATACAAAACTAGGTGGAAAATCAACGTGGTAGCATGAAAAAATCTGGAAAACTGTGGAACAGATGACCCAGTTTTTTCAACAAACTAAAAGAAAATAGAGTGATGGAAGGGGAGCCTATAGATTAAAAGAGACAATCTAAAGTTACTAAAATCATTGTCTTGTATGTTTACAATCAGTAAATGTTAATAATATATAAATTATACCTCTATAAAATCATTTTTTAAAAAAATAGACTTAAAAATCATATTAATCAATGATTAAAACTTGTTTTTATTCTGTTTCAATCAAACAAATATTAACCAAAAATTGATATTTGATACAATTAAAAATTTGAACATTTATAAGTTATTTGTTGATATTAAGGAATTACTGTTAATTTTATTCTGTGTGATAATAGTATTGTGGTCATGTTAAAAAACTAGACTCCTTATCTTTTAGAGATGTATATTGAAAAATAAATGAAAATTATAAATTTGATTTTCAAAATGTAAAGTGTATGTTGTAACTGTGTTTGCAGTTTCAGAATATCATGGTGAGAGGGCAGAAAGTGGCATTCATCTGCAAAAGATTTCAACAGGGAATCTCCTTTTCTGGGGCCTAACAGGGAGACTTCACAGGGCCCCTCAGATTTTGCCTGCAATTTCACTAACACACCAGTAGGTAAAATGTAGTTCTTGCTCTGCTGGCTCAATTTTGATGTCACGTGACCTCTGTCCCAAGACACTAATCCCACCTGTTAAATGGAAAGATCCATTGCAAGTTCAAAAAAAAAAAAAAAAAGAAAAATAATAATATACACTCCCCCCCTAATAGAGACAGAGATCAAATATATGTTAGAGAAAATAAACCTATTTAGAGTCACTTTATTTGCTCTCCAAAGCATTTTCCTAACTGGGATAATTGCTAGGCTATTTAGAATCAATTAATTTTCACAATTTTTTAAAAAATTGTCAAAATTAGAATGCAAATTTTGCTAAGGGACATTTATTCCCTAGAAGCTTGAAAAAAATATATATTTATATGTATAAAAATACATGGTTGATGCGTGATTAGAACTGCATAACTGTGACTGCATTTATATTAAAGAAGTAGGTCATTTTATGATTATCAATAATGGTTGTAGCTGTGCAGACCAAGACAATGATATGGGTAATTGAATCTCATGCTCCAGAGCACAAAGTGATTGCTGTGAAGAAGTCAGGGGAAAACGTTTTGCCCCATGTAGAGCATTATACATTTGAATGGTTAGGTAAAGGGAGATGAAGAAAGATCACTTTTTCCTGAGGCGTGAGGAATTTAGTGCAGTGGAACCTCTCATTGGATAAAACAATGGCATTGGTTCTACGTTAATATTCATTACAATTTCCTTTCAACTTACATGTTGTGTGGGACTACAGGTAGGGTCATGTCAGATCTACGGTTATGTGAGTGACAGTTCTTGTATGACACATTGTGCAGGCAAAAGGAACAGTGGCATGAAAGATATGTAGAAAGGAAAGAAGAAAAGGAGGGAGGGAGGGAGAGAAAGAGGAAGAAAGACCCCTTCAAAGCTATAGCACCAGAGAGAAATAAGAAATGGAGTCTGACCCAAAAAGTGTTGACACTGCCCGAGAGAAACAGACCAAAACTTCTAGTCATTTTTTAAATAAAAAACATTATTAGGCAAAAATTGAGCGTTTTTCTTTGACCTGTGTCAGCTCCTACAGAACCACATCGCGCCTTTGATTTCTTACAGCAAGGCAGTAATACATGCATTACCGGAGCAGTTTCTCACTAGAAAGTGTGACCATTCTTTCTTCTTAGAAAGCTTAGTAAATAGACATGTTTACATGTATTCTATTCACTCAAACAACACTTTTAGAATGTGCACTGACCTTGCAAACTCCAGGAGGGAAAGATGTGGAAGGGCCATTCCTGGCTTCCCTCTATGACCTTGTTCACTTCTTTGCATAGAAAGTGAGGAGTCTGTCTACCAAGCCAACTTTGGCTGTAAATACAAAGTCACATTGTTTAATCAGCTTTATTAATAATGATAGCATTTTAGTTAATCTGCTTATTTCTAATGCCTTATTTCGCATCAATTCCAAAGTTCAGAGGTAGAAAAAGGGTACCCTAAATTCCCAATGCCATGGACTAGAAAAAAATAACAATAATCAATCTAATATTGTGTTTGCATCACTGTTGTATCTCACAGTTTAGTTTTATAAACCAGTCTCTTATTCCATGGTTCCTGCACCATGTTCTCTAGGAAGTATTTCCTGGACCCCATACCTTCCCAGGTTGAGTTAAGGGGTTATAACCTAGATTGAGTTAAAAATTTACAGTAAGTCTGCGATTCTCTTTACTTCCTGTGCTTTTCCTATTGCACTTAGTGCATTGTATTAAAGCAAACTGTTTATTTTTCTTATTTATCACCCCTGCTAGAGAGTGAATCCCCTTTGGCAGAGACAAGTTTCCATATTTGTATTTCCAGCTTCTAACATAGTGCTTGGCCTTTGGAAAGGGTTTGCTGAATCGAAATGAATTGCCTTCTAGAATTTATCTGCCTGGAATCTGACTGCCTCTCATATGTGATCTGGATTTCATAAGTCTGATATTTCATACTGCTCACCAGGAAGGACTACTAAATATGATGATGTTCTTACCATACTGGAGACCTGTCGGGGATTCTCTCTCTTGCCTTTCTCTTGCTAAGAAAGAGAAGGTTAAGATGATATTTGATGGCCCTGGAAGTTTCTGTGAGAATTATAAATCTCTTAACCAGATAGCATCCTTGGGCTCTAGAACTAATGGCTGATTCATTGGGGTTCCAGTTGTAGCTCTCCTGCTTGTCCTGGCCCCAGGGCTTACCTCCTGGTGAAGACACTGGCTTAACATGCTATCTTCTTAAATGTGTATGCTGTCCTTCCCTGTTTTTCTCCTTCAAGTGGAGGGTAGTAAAAAGGGTCCTAGATTATGAAGGACATGTCTAATTGTCATATATTGATCAAGTCATTTAACTCTTGAGGATTGGATTCTTCTGGAAGGGAATGAAATGAACTCTGGATTCTTCGTTTCACTAAAATGATGGAGATGGAACTAGAAATGGTTTAGAATTTCAAGATTCATTTATTCACTTAAGGAGAAATAAACCTTTATTGTGTTAAGCCAAGGACATTTGGGGCTTACTTTTGTGGAGTCCAGCATCACTTTTTGATGTGGCCATGATGTAAGAACATTGTATTTTAATTCAGTCTTCTCAGGATATTTCCAACTTATCTCTTTATAATAAAGAATATCATAGTGGTATTGTTTTATATTCTTGGGGGTCTTCTTTTGAATACTTTACAGATGGTTTCGGTGGTCTACAGACTCTGAAAGCTGAAGAAACTCCATCCTGTATGCTAATACGCTTATTGACATCTGATTAACTCCTGTTCCAGGAATACCTCTGAGATTTCTACTTTATCTACTGTTACCATAAATCCCACCCTTACATTGGAAAAACTTGACCATAAATCCTGCCCTCAGGCAGGTTCACACAGCATCTCTCCTCTCCTGCAACACCATTTTTATCCTCTGCCTTGGAGCATCCCCACCAGCTACAAGATTCTGTTATTTCTCTCTTCTTTAAAAAACAAACAAACATTATCTTCTATACCCACACTTATTCCCTTGATGATCTCATCCAATCTTACGGCTTTAAGTTTCATCTAAATGCCATCAACTCCAAAACTTGTACCTCTAGTCCAGTCCTCTGCACTGAATCCTAGACTTGTGCATTCAGCTGGTTATTAACTTGCTCAGCAATGCCAGAAGTGAAGCTCTCACTACTTTCCAGAAACTTGCTTTGCTCCATCTTAATTGATACTACCCCATCCTTCACAAAATCCTGAGTCATCTTTGATTCATCTCTTTCTCTCACACCTTATGTCCAGTCTATTAGGAAATCCTTTTGGCTGTATCTTCATAATATCCACAGTCTGACCACTTTTTACCACCTGCACTGAGACCACTTAGGTTTTAACACCTCCATACCTCACCTGGATTACTGCTATAGATAATCCTGTTTCTATATTTGTTCATAGTCTATTCACAACATAAAAGTATGATCTTTCAAAACAAACTCAAATTATGTCATCCTCTGTTCAAACTTTGAAGTGACTTGTTAATGCAATCAGGGGGGAAAAAAAGCCAATGTCTTTGTAGCAGCCTAGAAGCCCTATAAAATCTCCCTACTCAACCCTTCAGTACCTTTCTCCTCTCAGATCTTCCCTTTTACTCCACTGCAGCCATGTTGGCCTCTTTGTTACTCCTTGAACATTCCTAGAACACTTCCTCCTCTGGCTCCTGCACTGGCTTTTCCCACTGCCCAATCCCTTATTTCTCATATACCCACTTCTTATAATTCATTGCCCAAATGTTGCCTTTCAGTGTAGCCTACCAGACCACTCTTTTTAAAATTGCAACTTCCCCCTCCAACTACCCAATTCTTCCTTACTATGTTGCACTTGTTCTTTTTTTCTGTAGCACATAATCACTGTCAAATATGCTATGTAATTTACTTATTTATTATGTTTCTCCTTTATTGTCTCTCTCCTCCTAGCTAAAATGCAAACTCTGTGCTAGCAGGCACCATTGACTGTTTTCTTCATGAATGTATCCCAAGTACCTTGAAAGTTACCCAGCAAATAGTAGAGTTTAATAAATATTTGTTGAATTAACAATGAATGAATGATAAATTGAATTCGGTGGACTTAACAAATTTTACCTCATTTCATGCCTCTCTATGACAGTGGTGGCTATAACTTAGGTGTCTTTTATAGCTTTCCTTAAGGCTTTGTGAAGACTTCAGTCATTCAAATATTTATTATCAAGTAAATGAGTGGCATTGTTCTGATGTGTATGAATAATTGATTGTAGAATTTTGCTAAGAATAAGCAAAATGAGCACATTTTCCCTGTCTTCCAAGAGAAATAATATCTAGTCATATGTCTAAAGAAGATAGATTTATATCTGGAAGAAATTTTCTGAATTTAAACCACTATTCAGTAGCTCTGCCATTCCTTCATTTTATCATTCATTTGCTCTTTATTGAAAATCCCCACGGACTAAGCACTTTGTCTTTTATGCAGTCCCCAGGGTGGCGGTGTTAGGATCAGGGATAGAGACAGGGAAGAATAAATAGCTGATTTTCTCCTGGGTATCCATTTATGCCAGTGTGATTCATTCCACAACAAACAGACAAAAACCATAGCACATGACAAAAAGCTTATGTTCATAAGGCAAAAACACTCCTCTCCAAAAGAGAAGACTTTCTGGCAGGTACAAGCTTAAAGATAAAAGGGCAGAAACCACACCAGGTACAATTTTGGGAATTGCTCCCCTCCCTTAGGCCCCTGAAACCAAAACACTGTAATACATTGTCTGGTGATGATTTGGGTAGCTCAGTCTAAAAACTGTAAATTATTTTAAAGTATGATGTTTTAAATTTGGTATGTTTGGATATAATTAGAAAAGTTGAGTTCCTTGAGGTCAATTGATTATTAATCATGTGTTCTTTCTAAATGTTCTTTCTAAATAAGAGCTACACCTGCACCTTCGTCCCCTCCACTCCACCTTCCTACAGCCTTAAGTTTGCTGTTTGAAGTGTGATTTAATTGTTTGAAGTACTTATTTATAAAGACAGGATCTCATTCTTGTCGCCCAGGCTGGAGTGTAGTGGTGTCATCACAGCTTACTTAAGCCTCAAACTCCTGGGCTCAAGCAATCCTCCTGACTCAGCCTCTCAAGTAGCTGGGACTACAGGGGCACACCATCATGCTTGACTAATTTTTTTATTTTTTGTAGAGGTGTGGTCTCACTATGTTGCCCAGGCTAGTCTTGAACTCCTCGCCTCAAGCAGTCCTCCCACCCCAGCTTCCCAAAGCACTGAGATTACAGGCATGAGCCACCACACTGGCCTGGAGTATTTAAAGTATGAAAACACTCTGTATTTTAAAGAGAAAAAAAGCACTGTTGTTCTCTGTAACCCCTGACTACACCTTCCCACTGGGGCTTTGGTGAACATCTGTATGTACACATAAAAGGGGATTCCTTTGCCCTAGACAGAATGGGCCAGTGCAATTCAGGCAGATGCATCAACACAGTTTAACAATTCTGACTGATCCCCTCAGAAAACATTTTTGCTGCCCTTGCTGCTAAGCCAACTGGACATCAGACCTGCCTGAGGGGTCAGGTGAAAGCAAACTGCGCTAGTGCAAGCTGGTGGACCACAGGCAGCCAGGGGACCCTGGGTCTGGCATCAGGCCCTCGGCCAGTGTGGGCAGTGGCAGGAGCTCCCTGAAAATAAAGAAAGAAACAAAGAAACAGAAAACCTGCCTGGACATTTCTCTGCCTAACCCACCAGGGGCTGTTTTCAGTTTTAGTTTGAACCTCAAATTTATGGGAGAGAGAACATTGGCCAAAGTGCCTTCCTGGGTCATGACTGATGTTCTGTGGATCATCTCTGGACGGACGGACACACAGAGCCCGCATGATCTGCCACCATTCTGAGCCCTGGGTTCCCAAAACTCCTCCTCAAAAGGCTGCACACTGTTTGAGTGAAGCCATGAGTGCTGTGGTGTACACTGGATGTTAGTGTTTGTTTCTTGCTTGGGAAAATGGTTTGAATTCTTCTAACACTATAATCCTGAAAAAGGGTAATGTGAATTTACATTGAGCAGAGGATGATTACACTTGCAAATATGAGTGAAACAATCAGAGCTCTTGTTGGGAATACACTGTGGGGGGTCAAAGGGCAATTACTGAGCTCTGTCTGAAGCTGCAAAGAAGTCATTTCCCATAGCTAGTTAGTCTACTAGTCAAGAAGTAGGGAAAGGGAGGTAGTTGAGGATTTGTTCCACCTCATTTATTTTACAGCAGAACAACTTGTTGTTGCTAATGACAACTTGGATGCGAAAGAGAAAATGGAAATGAAAGATTTGAACTTTGCTTTGGCATTATAGTGTTCATCTTTCCTGCACTAGAAAAAATGGCTTCACTGAGTCTTGGGTGGATGGTTAGACCAAACTTCAGTTGTCATAGTAACGAAAACAGGATGATGCATTGAATAAAGCAAGGGATTTGGGGTTGAACTGCCCCTGGTTCAGTCCTGCCTCTGTCACTTACAGCTGTGACCAAGTTTCTCTCTGGGCCTCAGTCTCTACCTGTACCATGGGTAATATCTATCACATAAATATTTGGACAGATTCCATTTTGAAAAGGCAGGAAAAACGGGAAGAACAATAACTATCACTTGATAAACTCTCCATAAAAGTAGTTTGTGTTACTTTTAATATGGAGACAGTGATATAACTAATTCAAACAGTAAATAATGTCAACATTATTTGTCTTATTTTTCCACCACTGTATCTACTTTCCTAATTCTGAGTTGGACTTTTTCTTGCCCATGCTCATACAATTCCTAAGAATCATAGTTAGAGTGGGAATTTAGGTGTGTTAGTGTAGTGGCCTTGCTCTTATTCTACTGTATCTGCCTAAAATTTTCTGGGATCATAAAGGTAGCCTGATGAACAGAAAGTAAATGAATATTTTTCCCTACAGAGTAGTAGTTTTACACAGAAGCCTGTAAAAGTATTCATTTACCTGACATAGTTGCCAGTGTTGAGAGTATCAAATTGAAATTTTTCTGTTTGCTAGTGTTCAGGCATAAGATGATACTTGAGTGCTATATGAACATGATAACTAATATGAAAATAAAATAATATAAGCCCCCTTTGTGTTCAGGCATTAAGTAAGGAAAAATATCTCTTTATCAGTTTGAATTAAAAGGAAACTCTGAAATAAACCAGTTAGACCTAATTATGTTTTGTCAGTGAAAGATCCATGTTGTAAATTCTCTTTGTTGATAAGAAACACCAAGGTTAAAGAATATTTATGACTGAGAGAGCTAACCAAAGAACATGACTGATAAATAATCAGGACGAGACAAAGTAAAATGATAAACTTGACTCTGCACAAGTACAGTTGGCAGATTTCTTGTGTGGGGGTTTTCCTTTTAACCAGTGCAAAAATACAAAGGCTCTCTTGGTGTTCAGAAGTTTTATTCCTCATGTGTACTGGGAAACTTTTTTTGAATCATAAAAGATGCTTAAAATTATGAAAAGTCATAAATCATAACTGGTGTAAGAATTAATAATATTTCATGAATATACTTATTTAAAAATTTATATACAACTAAAATTATAAAACTCAGCCTCCTTATCTTCCAAAACTATGAAATATCAAAACAGTACCTGAATTTTTAGATGACTTCCTTAAATAAATTATCTTTCTTTTGCAAAAATTGAATTATAAAGGAGGTGCTTTCAACAGTATCAAAATTTAAATATAACCTAAAACCTTGCTTAACTATGAAGCTAATGAGACAGAGCATTTTTCCAGATATTTATTAAGTATACTTCCTATGTAAAATTTTTGGATGAAGCCTTTACCTAAGTTGTTGGGTTTTTTTCTATTTGAATTTCATTAATTCTTTAGACTGTTCAGACATCAATCCTTTGTTATCTGTATACATTGTAAATATATTATTCTTGTCTGTGGTTCATTTTTACCTCTGTTTATCATAACTTAATCTACAAGAGAACATTTACAAAAATTTATAGCTACTGTCATACTTAATGGTAAAAGACTGCATGATTTCTCCTTACAATGGGCAAAAGGCAAGAATGTCTGCTCTCACCACTCCTATCATATTTGAAGTCCTAGTCAATAAAGAAAAAAAAATAAAGGCATATAGATTGAAATAAAAGTAAAACTATCCCTATTCATAGAGAAAATGATTGCTTGTATAAAATGATACTACGAAATCTACAAATATATTATGGAATAAATGATTATAGTGATGTTTCAGGATATAAAAATCAATATATAAATAGAAACTACGTGTCTATATTCTAGCAATAAAGACTTGAAAATGGAAACTAAAACAATGGTATAATTTTTAATAGCTTTTAAAAAGCTAAAATATTTGGATAATAATTTAACAACATGTGCAAGATTTATATGCTGAAAATAACTAAATGATGATAAAATAGAGAAGTAGTCCATTTTCATGCAGTGGAAGTCTCAATATAGCAAAGATGTCAATTTTTCCAAGTTAATATATAATTATAACAAAATTTAAATCAAATTCCTAGGAATGTATATTTTATTGACACAGAAAACTGATTATAAAATTTATATGGAAAATTAAAGAAACTAGGATAGCCAAAAGAATTTTTTAAAAGAATAATGTTGGGTGACATAAATGTCCAGATTTTAAGATTCATTGCAAAGCTATACAATCAAGATAGTGTGGCAGAGGTGAAAACACAGACACACAGATCAATGGAATACAACAGAAAGTCCAGAAATAAATCTGTGACTATACTGGTTTTTGATAAAGGTAAAAAAGTAATTCAATGGAGACAAATTATTTTTTCATAAATAATGCTGGAACTATTTAACATCAACATGCAAAAATAAATATTGACCTCACACTTTACACAAAATTAAGTGAAAATGGAGGATAGGCTGAAATGTAAAATTCAAAGCTATAAAATTTGTAGAATAAAACAAAAAGAAAACCTTTGTTATCTTAAGCTAAGCAAAAAAAGTCCTTAGAAATAACATTAAAAGCATGGCCCATAAAAAAATTGATAAATTAGACTTCATCAAAATAAAAAACTTTTTCCCTGAAAAATACACTGTCAAGAGAATGAAAAGACAAGCTATAGACTGGGAGAAAATATTTATAATCATGTAGTTGATCAAGGGTTTGTATCTATAATACATCAGGAGCTTTCAAAACTCATTAAGAAACCAAACAGCCTAATACAAAGGTGAACAAAAGATGTGAACAGACATATCACCAAAGAACATATTCAGATGGCAAATAAGCACAAGAAAATGTGCTTTGTGTCATTAGTCATTAAGGAAATGCTTTTAAACCACAATACAATACCTTTATACATCTATATAAATGAATTTTTCAAGAAAAAAAGACAATACCAAGCACTTTCAAGGATATGGAGCAATTGGAACTTTCACACATTGCTGCTTTTGGGAATGTAAAGTTGTACAGTTAGTTCAGAAAATGGCTTGACAATTTCTTATAAAGGTAAACATACACTTACCCTATGATCCTACAATCTCATTCCTAAGTATTTACCCTAGAGAAATGAAAATTTATGTTTAATCAGAAAGCGTACGCAAAGCCTTCAGCAGCATTATTAACAATCATTCCAAACTGGAAACAACCCAAATGTCCTTTAGTGAGTGAATGGAGAAAAAAACTGGGGCTTATCTATATAATGGAATGTTCCTCAGCAAGAAATGGGAATGGACTATTGACGTATACAAAAACAGGGATAATTTCAAAGGTGTTATGCCGAATGAAGCAAGCAGTCTCAAAAGGTTGCATAGCATACAATTCCACTTATATAACATTGTAGAAAAGAAAAAAACTCAAGGGCATAGGGCAGGTCAGTGGTTGCCAGGGGTTGGGATAGGAAAGTATTAATATTTGACTTCAACGGAATAGAATAACGAGTGAGATTTTGGAGATGACAGAATTGTCCTGTGTCCTTTTTTTTGGTTCTTTTTTTTTTTTTGAGACAGAGTCTTGCTCTGTTGCCCAGACTAGTGACTAGTGATTATATTAATAATAGCTCATTGCAACCTCAAACTCCTAGGCTCAAACGATCTTCCTGGCTCACTCTCCAGAGTAGCTAGGACTACAGGTGTGCCACCATGCCTGGATAATTTTTTTTATTCTTTGTAGAGTTGGAGTCTCACTATGTTGCCCAGTCTGGCCTTGACTCCTGGCTTCAAGCAATCCTCTAGCCTCAGCCTCCCAAAGTCCTGGGATTACAAGCGTGAGCCATTGTGCCCAGCTTGTGTCCTTATGGTGGGAATAGTTACATAAATATATCCATGTAGTAAAATTCATAGAATTGCACATCCAAAGGAATGAATATTATTGTATAGAAATTTAAAAATACATTTTATTTAAAAAATTACTTTGCTGTGAAGCATGTTTAACAAAAAGACATTTTATTCAACATTTCTATGTGTTTGTAATAGTGAGATGGGATTGGCATTAGAGCTATCCATCCTATGGCATGATATCATATTTTTATTGCTTTGGTAATAAGAAAACGCCAACACAGTAGATATTGTTTTGTAAAGAAAAGACAATTACACTGACAATACTTCAAGCTAAGAACAAAACGTGCAGATATGCAAATGAATTCCCTGTATTCTGAACTTCAGATAGGAATGGACATTTCCTATTTTGCCAAACTTACAGGGACTAGGATAGAGCCTGCTGACAGACACGCTCTTAATAAATACCTTATATGCCATCTTTCAAAAAATAACTGTGTGATCACAGAACTACTGACAGTGAGAGAAGTGGGAAAAGGCAAAATCTTGATACAGAACATACAGCATTTGCTTAGATTATCTGTACCCATATAACAAGCACAAACAAATGAACATTAAATCTCCTGCCTTTTATTTCTCTACTCTGCACTTCATTCTCTTCTCTCAGTCAAAACCCTCCTCATTTCTTAATGTTCAGGTCAGATTTTATCTCTTCCAAAAAGTAACCAAGGGGCACACATGTGCACAAAGGGAAGCAAAAGCCACTGGAAATCAGGGAGGAGGGGGAGGAGGGAAGGGGCAAAAACCTACCTAACGGGTATAAAGAACACTATTTGGGTGATGAGCACACTTATAGCCCTGCCTCAAACATAACAAAAGTTATTCGTGTAACAAAAACATTTTTCTCCTGTTTGAATGCTGATAACTCACATTCTGACGTTGAAAGTAACCAGACAGCCCCTTTCACAGCATGCTCCATAATGTAGACAGGTCTTATCCCTCTAAATTTATTGCCATCCCACGGCTGATAAGAAATCTAATTGAATGTGTTGTCATGTTTTTTCTGAATCCTTCTCAGTACCTACATTTTACTAATGCACCTGGAAGACATGACTGATGTGGCATCAGAGCTGACAGTCTACAACGGTACTCATGACCTCACATTCAAGTTGTCAGGAAATGTGGTTTTGCTGAAGCCCAGGGGTTGAGTTTGTAGGAGGACAAAGTTGAGGTAGCCCCACGTTGGTCCAAGACCTCACAGGATGGCATCAGGAATTTCCTAGGCAGCAGCCAGGTTTCTAAGTTATATCATTAATACAGCTCAGGTATCTCGCATGGACTCTTGCACCATGAAAGAATGAACATTTATACATCACCCAGACTTTGTTCAGGAACTTCAGTCCATCCACAGGAAAACCCACCATCTTGACTCTATAGAGTAGGGGCCGGGGGAAGGAGAATTTGTAGATTGTTTTACTCTAAATGAGAAAAGTCCCTTGCAAAGAAAAGTAGGTAATCCATTAATGGAATTAATATATTTCATTTCCTTCAAGGAAAGAGTAAAAGTGCAGTTTTCTCCTAAGTTTTCCTTTCCCCTTCAGACAGGTCTCCTAATAAAAAAGGTTTATTATCATCAAATTGATTTAATCAGTGGATTTAAATGGTGCTTGACATTGAACCTAGTGATTATGACTTTGCTGTATTTATGTGTTTAGTACATTTGCACGTGGTGCGCTTATCAAACAGAGCAAATAATTTGCAACAAAGTCTGCTAAGTCTTTGCAAGCTGAAGGAAAAAGCAGAGAGCATTGTTTTCCCTCCTCTGCCCTCTGAAGCGCCTTGTTCTGTCTAAGGCTTTGAGCATAAAGGTTTACATTGGCTTATGAGCTGGAGATGGGCTTGTTAACTTCAAGCAACATTTCCTGTTCTTTTTCATCAAAAGAGTACTTTAGGTTTTTAAAATTTTAAGATATTCTGCTTGAGAGGAAGAAAGATGCAAATTTATTTCCTGTTTTTGAATTAGACATGGCTCTGAGCTCACCAAATCTCCCATTAAATAAAGAGAAAGAACCATTGGTGAGAGGAACAGGTAGCCAGAACATAAGGTGCTTCTCTGATTTTAATCATATTCATTCTTAAAGCCCCGCCTTCATATGAAGCCATTCCTAGTGACACTAGTTTATATTGAAATCACACAGTACTCTGAGATGTCTCACCTTTCCTAATGAAGTTTTGAGTTTCCTGACATGTTATGTTACTTAACAGAGGAGGTGACAAAAGGGATTTAGTCTTATTTGGGAATACTAATGATAGCAGGTGGCCTGCTTTGGACTGTGTTACAGACTGAATGTTTGGGTCCCTCCCAAAATTCAGATATCCAAGCCTTAATCCTCAATGTGATGGGCTTTTGGAGGTGGGGCCCTTACTTGGTAATTGGGTTTGGATGAGGTTGGGAAGGAGCCCCCATGATGAAATTAGATTGGTGTCCTTATAAGGGGATGAAGGGATCGGAGCTCTCTCTCTCCTCCATGTGAAGATACAGCGAGAAAGAGGCCAGCTACAAACCAGGAAGAGGGCCCTCACCAGTGACTGAATCAGCCAGCACCTAGATCTTGGCCTTTCCAGCCTCCACAACTGGGAAATACATTTCATAATTTAAACTCAATCTTTGATATTTTTTGTTATAGCAGCCCAAACTGACTAAGACAGGCTATATTACTTTCTGGGACTCCTTTAGGTATAGGAACTGATTCAGCTGCTTAAAGCTTGGTTACCTATTAATGATTTACTATCTATTGAGAAAGTAGCCTCTGATAGCTTCTGCTCATCTTGCCTTTCTACCTGGACAATTGTCTCCTATGCTGTCATGTCTAGATGTGAGACCAGGCAGCTGTTTGTGTGACCCGGATTGGAGCCAGCCAAATGACAAAACTGACATGGAGATCATGGCAGCACAGGGTTATGTCCTAAAAAATGAGAGACCTTAGTGTTACCCTGTGCTGTAGTCAGCCAACCCAGTACCTCGGGACTGCTCGATAGGTGAGAAGAACAATGATTGCATTGTTTATACTGTTTTAAATTGGGATTTTCTATGACTTCAAGCTGAAAGCACCTCTAAAGTAGTTGGTTAAACGAAGGTTGGTTATGAGAGATTCTACATTGCCTATTGCAAAGGGTTCTCGAGAGAATTTGATGAAATTTGATGATGGATAAACGGATAAAGAAAATGTGAAAATGTGGTGTGTATTACTCAGCTTTTAAAAAAAGAAGAAAATCCTGCCATTTGTGACAACATGGATAAACATGAAGAACATAATTCCTAGTGAAATAAACCAGACACAGAAAGACAAATGCTTCATGCTGTCACTTAGATATGGAATCTAAAAAAGTTAAACTCATAGAAGTGGAGAGTAGAGTGGTAGTTTTCAGGGTATATGCGGAGGGGAAACTGGGGAGATGTTGGTCAAAGGATACAAAGTTTTAGTGATGCAGTTTGAATAAGTTCTGGGGATCTAATGTACAACAGTGTGACTATATTTAAGGAGACTGTATCATATACTCGAAATTTGCTAAGAGAGTAGATATGAAGAGTTCACACGACAAAAAGTGAAAATGGTAACTACGTGAAGTGATGGATATGTTACTTAGCTTGATTTTGATGATTATGTCACAATGTGTGCATACATCAAAATGTCAAGTTGTATGCCTTAAAGATACAATTGTATTTGTTAGTTATATCACAATAAAACAGAAAAATACATATTCTTATAATAATTATTGATTGGGCACCTATGTGCTAAGGAACAGTACTAGGCAGTGGACATCCAATAGCAAATAAGAAATTTCCCTGCCCTCCCTAAGCTTATAATCCCAAGAGAGAGACAATTTTAAGCAAATAATTATGTACGTAATTTCTTTTCAAATTTGGTAAAGGAAAAGTAGAAGGAGCAATGGAAGCATATAAATAGTAATAATTTAGTGTATTTGAAAAGATTTCTCTGATGATACGATATTTAATTTAAGACTTGGAGAAGAAGGAAATGTTGGCTCAGGAAGCATTAGGTGTTCCAGGTGGAGACAGAGTATTAATAGATGATTGGGTTTCTGTAGATTGAAGGAGTTGGAGTCAGCCTGGCTGACATAAAGTGAGCAAGGAGTATGCATCATAGCTGTATGCTGAGGGCCTACTTAGGATAGGTTCAATCAGATTGGCTATTGTTATTAATACAACATGACAGGCATTGTGATTTTTGCTCTTCTAATAATTATAGAATGAAAGTGATAATTGCTTCTCAGAGGTTTAAATGATAAATGAATATAGCATTTATTGTAGATTATTAAGAAAGAGGAGACTGAGGGGAACATTGTTCTTTGAAGCACATGTCATCCTTAACTAGACATGTTCAAGGCCACTGTCCCAGATGTGTTTTTCAGCCATCAGGACAATGGGCCAGAGAGAGGCCTTTGGACCCACTGCTGCCTCCTCCTTGGCCTAGATTCCTGGCCTTGTTTCGCCGACCCAGGAATTCACATCCTAGGTCTACTGAAGGATGTGATGGCACATCAGGCAGAGCAGCCCTGTTGCTTGCAAACTTGCAGTGTCGACTATTTGTGATGCTGATATTAATACTTTCCTGCCTCAAAGCAGATCTTGCTTTCTAAGAGCTCGTGGGTCCCACATGTGATACAAACCTTGTCCCCTTGGGAAGCAGAGAGCCAGGGGGAACTCAGGAGGATGGGCTGAAAGAGGAGGCTTTAGGATGGGAGAGGGGGAGGGTCATGTTTATTTTGGAAATCTTTACATATTCACAACATTTTTTTTAAAGTTTTGTGCCAAAATCTATCACTCTGTGTTTTTAGGCACTGACAGGTACCAAAAATGTAAAGTGATAGGATGTTAATTTTTAATAAATCCTCAGGAATAAATGCAATAGCTCATCCGTGAAGGATGACTGTGTTTCTTTCACTTATGAAGAGACCTTGATAATATATTAATGAGCAGCATAATGCTTACCCTTCAAGGGTGACATGCTCCATATATATGCAAAAGCCACATCACCCCACACTGAACTTTGGATAATGTCCAAATGTCCTCCCTCCACCTTCATTGTGTGTCCCTCCTCTCTGTTTGCTATGTGCTTGCTCTGGCACTGCGTGGGCATAAATAATAATGTCTGGAGGTTAAAGAATCTAACCGTGTTCTGTTGATTGATCAATTAATCAATTTCTATTGATTACCAGAATGTTCTATTAATTCCATTATGATGTCTAAAGGGGAATCCATAGCAATTAAACAAAAAGACATTTGATAGTTTTTGTGGTAATTGAATTTGTAAATTTATTAGCTTTCAGTTGTTTACTTCCAATGTAAGTAATTAATATTTCATGTTACTCTTTTAAATGGGAAAATGCTTATGGGACCATTTTAATTATGGAGCAGATATTGGTTTGAAAGGAAACCTCTAAAAGCCCTGAGTTTGTAATTGGGTAGTACCTCTCTTATCAAAAATGTGTTCTGATTATATATGTATTTCTTAAAAATCTCATTTCTGGACACACAAGCCATAAGGATCTGTGCTTAGGTGTCATCTGGGGAGGACAGCACTGTGGTGTGAAGAAATCATTAAGTACCAGCTGAAATGACGTCAAGTGTACCAGTAAACAGGAAAGATGCCTGGTGGTCTCAAGGCAGTCAGGGAGTCACTGAGATCAAGGCACAGAAGGTCAGAGAAGTCCTGGTGGTCGGGCTAAGAAGAGGGAGGGGATATCCGCAATGCCTTTGTCCAGTAGAAAGACATTTTATGAGCCACAAATATAATTTTAAATTTTTAGTAGCCATGTAAAGATAAGAGTAAGAAGAAACAGGTGAAATTAATTTTAATAATACATATAAAGCTTAAATCAGTATATCCAAAATGATATGTTTTTCAACATTTGATCATTGTAAAATTACTAACGAGTTATTTTACATTCTTTTTACCATACTGAGTCTTTGAAATCTAGTGTATATTTTACATTTACAGCACTCTCAATCCTGACTAGCTACTTTTCGGATATACAATAGTCACATGTGACGAGTAGCTACCGTATCGGATGACACAGGTCTCTAGTATTTAGCTAGAAAAAACTTTCATTAGATGGAAAGAAGACTTTCTCAGCAACATGTGCAACAGATGAAAACTTATTTTTAAGGAGTAATAATGAAAGGAGCTACATTATTAATTGATATGATGAATTTGGTTGAGTTGCCTGGTAGCTTCAGCCAGATAGTAGCAGGAGCTAGAATTTACTCCCGTTTTGAGATTCTCCTTTGCATATCTGCTGTCACCTGATCCCCAGCTGTGACTTGAGCTCTGCCTTAGAGATCTGTTTGCTTTTCTGTGGGTCTTTACCCAGAGCATGGTCACTACCATCCCGGAAGATTCAACATCCTTAGCAGAAGAGGGTACAGCAAGAGCTGCCCCGCCCACCCTGCCTCCTCGCCCTTCCTTTTCTTCTTAACTTATCCTCAGCCATGCCAGCAAATGACTGCTGTGCGCATTACACTTCACCAATAGTGTGAACATATCTTGAGCAAATTAACACAATGGTGGGAAGTTGAAGACAGATGACACATAGGACTGTGTTCAAAGTCAAAGAGAAGAGAAAAATAGGATTTTTCTGCATTTCGTTGGGTAGGGTTGCCAAATAAAATGCAGAATTCCCAGTCACATGTGAATTTCAGATAAAGTACCAATAATTTTTAGTATTGTATAAAATATACCGAAAAATTCATTATTTATCTGAAATTCAAAGTTGACTGGGTGGGTATCCTGTATTTATTTATTTATTTTCTAAATCTGACAACCTTTCTTCACGGATATCCTCAGCTTCTGGTGTGATTTATCCTCAAAGTAGGAGCCCTTTCTTTAAAGCTTGCTGTGTTAATATCACACCTTTCAGGAAAGCCCTTTTATATTAAGATTGGTCCTCTGCTCAGTCATTCCTTCCACTATTTTATAGATCCAGCAATTCACTGCAGAACATTTTCTAGAGTCTAATATCTTCACGTAGTGGGGGAACATCTTACAACACCTTCTGAGCTTTAAAGTTTGAGATCTAATCATCTTTCAGTAAGTACCTCTCCCAGGGCAAGTTCAATACATGGCTTCTTCTCCCTGCCATCTTCCAGCCTCAAGACCCGGTCTTCTGAGAAAAGTCTTTAAATAATACACACATACACACACCTCATCCCACCTCACACACACATCAAAAACACCCTAAGCAATAACTCTGAGGAACTCCAGAGTCTAAATCCACAATAAGGAAGCGAAAAAGCGATTTCCTAAATCAACCTAGTCTATAAAGAACCCACTTTCCAGATGAAGGAAGAGCTTTCCAATTATTGTGTGAAACAATTTAAATTCTACTTTCTCAGCCACCAGCTTTCAAACTGCTCAGTGGTCAACCTGAACCAGGGAAGGAAGTCTGCCTATGGGTCTACCCAGACCAGATGCCCTAAGGTTCCCTCCCTGATGTCTATGTTTATGGGGGATGTGGTGAAAATAAACAACAGCAACCACAAAAACCAGCATCTCCTTTCACAGCTCCCACTTCCTCTCTCCCCAGGGCCTCCAACTACCTGCCTCACATGTACACACATACCCTGAGGAAGAGGAAACGACTGCAGTTTTAAAGTAGCACTTTTTCCCCCCCTTTTTGTCCTGGTATATAAGAAACTGTTGATAATTTTACTCCCAGAATAGGTCTAAATCAGGTTACGTTGCCTTTGTCTGTGATCCAGGACTAATTCCAGGCAAAACTGAGAGCGAGCACTTTTATTTCCCTACCAAACTCTTTTCATTCCTCTACTTATATTCCCCCACCTACCTTCATGATTCTGGCCTCTCAACACTTTCCTCTGTCCCACTGTGACTGATCTCTGACACATTGTTTGCATATAACCAAGTGTTTCCAGAGAAAGCTTTATGCCAGGAGTTTGCAAAATTTTATATTATGGACTTTTTGAAGATCTGATGAAGGTGAGGGATCCTTTCCCTAGAACAAGTGCCTGCAGAGGCAGGTGTGTGTGTGTGTGTGTGTGTGTGTGTGTGTGTGTGTGTGTGTGTTGTGTAAGGGATTATTTACTTAGTATAATAATATTGAGAAATAGATGAGAAGAGAAACAGTAGAGAAAGCAAGAGAATCACATTTTGCTCATCCCTAGCCTGTGGTCTAAAAGTGTGAGTTTCTCTGTAGAAGACCAAATGGCTAAAACACATCATAGAATCCTGAAATCCTGGCCTCACATGCGTGTGTAAGCATACCTTGTCTCACTCATTTTGAGGCAGTTAGAAAAAAAATCATTAAAAGGTTGCTGTGCCTGTACACATCACTATATATGTGTAATTTCCAGTCTCTCTCTTCTACCACCAATTTGATTCTGAAGAAAAGCAAAATATAGAAACTCTGTGAGGAAAACAATAAGTTTCCTCCCCAAAAAGCACTTCCATCCATTTTGGGGGAGAGGTAAAATATAAAGAAAATAGTTGGATTAGTTGTACAAATGTACATATACCTGAAAACCTCGGGATGGTTTTCACCAGTATATGCTAAAACTTTGTTCTTTCTTTTCCAACATTTTATTATAAAAATTTTGCAATATATGGAAAACTTTGTAGAATTTTAGAGTGAATGCCTATAAATTCACCAGCTATATTGTTAACATTTTACTGTACTAATCACATGCCAAACCTTCTGCCAATCCCTGTATTTATTTATCCAGCTTATTTTTTAATGTATTTTGAAGGAAATTAATTACAAATATTAGTACACTTCTTCTCAATTACATCAGCATGCATATCCTTTACTAGAGTTTAATATTTGTTCACAGTTTTATTTTTTTTCTTTTTAAAAGGATTCTTCTTTCACCACATAGTCATCATTTCAGATGTTGACTTTCTGTCCACCCAAAAATGTAGAGCCCAAGGTGATCCGAATGATTCATGGCTCCCTGGGAATTTCTCTGGTGATGCAGAGTAACTTGCCGACCATCAAAAATTTCTTCTCCTTTCTTTGGGTAGAGCCATTGCTGGGAAGAAGCTGCCAGTCAGGGTCTACATTCCCCAGTACCTTTTGCATCCAGATGAGTCTATGCCACTAGATTTGCCAGTGGAATATAAGTAAAAAAAGATACATGTCATTCCAGGCCTAGATGGTGAAGTGAGGAGTCTGGGGTACTCCAGGCTCTCCTCTCATCATCTGTTGACTAGAGCAGTGGTCCCCAACCTTTTTGCCACCAGGGGCTGGTTTCATGGAAGACAATTTTTCCACAGATGGGGGTGGGGGTGGTGGGAAGTGGACTTCAGGCTGTGATGCGAGTGATGGGAAGCAGAAGCTTTGCTTGCTCACTCGCCGCTCACCTCCTATTGTGTGGTCCCCCAGTTCCTAAGTTTCATAGTTTCATGGAAGACGGTTTTTCCATGGACAGGGCAGGGGGCAGGGGAGCTCTGTGGCCTGGTCCCTCACAGGCCACAGACCAGTACCAGTCCACGCCTGAGGGTTGGGGTCCACAGGACTAGATGATACCAGGGTGACCTTGAAGCTGCTACGTTGCAGAGCATAAGACATACATAGCGTGGGTTCTTTGTTGTTTTTGTATTGGTTGTTTTGGTTTAATTATTATTACTTTTTTAGAGATAGGGTCTCACTTTGTTGCTCAGGCTGGAGTGCAGTGGAATGACCATAGTTTGCAGCAACCTCAAACTCCCAGGCTCAAGTGATCCTCCCACCTGAGCCTCCTGAGTAGCTGGGACTACAGATGTGTGCCATCATGCCCAGCTAATTTTTTTATTTATTTGTAGAGACAGGGGCCTCACTGCATTGTCCAGGCTGCTCTTGAATTCCTGGCCTCAGGCGATCCTCTGCCCTCACCTCCCAGAGTGCTCAGATTTTAGGAGTGAGCTGCTGCACCTGGCCAGCTTGGGGTCTTGAGTCACCATTTGAACCTGAGCCACCATTTGAAGCTGAAACTGTGATGAGATTTAAAAATAAACTCTATTTTGCTAGGCCATAGAGATTTGGGGTGGATTGATGTGGAATTTACCTACCTTGACCTGTGACAAAAGAGACGATGATGCGGGTCCAAACTGAAGGTGTCTAGAATAAAGCCAGGATTCAAAACTAGTGCACTGTGGATGTAGATGGTGAAGCTGAGGTGTGGGTGGGTTCAGGGCTGTGGCCTTGGATAGAATATAACAGAGCAAAATCATCCATTAAAAGTGTGCCTTCTTCTTGTTAACCTTCACATCCCCACGGCTCTCCAACCTCTTTCTTGACTTTTTCTTTTACCTCCATTCATCCTGATTAGAAAATCTCCTTGTGAACTATTTGATCTCCTGAACTGAGAGAATAAGTTGCTAGTTAGTGACAGTCACAATGGCATTCTTTCCACCATGCCACGGCTGACTCCTATCTCTGGATGGCACAATTACAATAATATGTCTGTTGGCTTTCCTGCACCCTCCCCCAAATGCTTAACAGTATGATTTTGACCCAGCTTCCTGGGCTTCCATTTAGGATTAAATTTTCTTGAAATGCAGAGCTGCACCTTCCCCAATACTTCCTTCTCTATGTAATTTTTTTCCCCCTTTAATCAGGATATGCTCTCCTTCGACCATCATTTGCCAATAATCCTGCCAAGTCCCAGTGACATTCATGATTTTATACGGATTTCATTGGGTTAAATGCCTCAAGTTCATTTTGTTTATTACCCATACTTCTCTCATTGTTACAGACACTCTGAAGTTGTCAGATTTACCCTTTGATTCTCTTCTCTGTTATTTCCTTTTATGAATTACTTGGCATCTTCTCCATTGCTTTTTTTTTTTTTTCCTTCTAATTCATACCTAATAACCTCCAAGGGCAGTGTTTTATAGTGCAAGCTGGGCATTTTCCCCCTCTTTCTCGAGTTGCAATTGAAGTCTCTCTTTATCCTTTTGGCAAGTCTCCTAGAAAACATATTCTTCTCAGGTCCCATGAGATAAACTCTATTCCTTGCCAGGAGCATTTCATTTTGGTGTCATAAGTCATGCTCTGAAAAAAAGCACATCCTTTTCTTTGACACCATCTCTGTAGCCAGCTGTTCATGTCTCATAGCCTCTAGTTGATTCTAAAGTCATGACCTTTAACTAGAAAGAGAAATGAAAATCTCACCTCTTGCCTTAAGCAATTTTGTTTTTATCCTAATAATTTATAGAAACTACAGACACTTTTGCCCATTTTAGTAGAATGATTTGATCCCATATTATTTATATAAAGGTACAGATATCTGTTATAATTAGGTCAAAGAAATCATGAGTATATAAAAAGCATTGTACACAATGAATGATTATAAGGTGTAGGTGCCAGTTGGGTAAAAGCTGAGGGTGGGGTGTGATGATGTGTGGAGTTAATAAACTTCAGTCCCTAGTGGTGTCTAGCCTAGTCCACTTACTTGTAAAGTTCCAGCAGTCTCATTGAAAGGTAATTTAAATCTGATCAATAGTGGGGTTTCAGAAGTTAACAAATAAGTTTGGTGGACATGAGAAGGTAGTGGTCATGAAAGCTAAATTGCAGGTGGATGATGTATACAAATAAAGCTTCATGGAGGGAAAAGCCGCCCAAGCTAAGAAAGTTGTTGGGCATGGCAGGTCAGACTAAGCACCTAGGCCTGAATATAGGAAGAGAGCAGCAGGTCGTCATAAAACACTGGGTAGAACATCAATTATCAGCTCTGTTCTCTTACAGGCGCTGAAGTACCCAGGAGAGAAGGGGACTCTGTGATAATTCTAAAGTAACCCTATCATTATGGAGCATAAATTTTCTGTGTTTGTTTACAAAGGGGAATTTGTTGGCCTGTTGGATGGATAGATGTGTCAGCTCCTGAGATTAAGGGATAGCAGTGATGGACAAGAACTATAAATAGCAAAAACAAAAAACAAAAACCCTATGGCAGGGCCATCATGTGAACAGATAGTTCCACTGTCATTAAAGTTACAGGCAAAGCAATGGTGGATGATATCTGAGATGAATGAAAAAGAGAGCCCCCAGAGCAGAAGGAAAGCAGAGGTTTCCATGTTTTAAAATGATTTGTTTTAATCAGGTACAGTAAGATGACGGACACAGAGACAACTGCCTTTGAAAGAACAGTTCCCAAGATGAGAAGACACACCGTGCCATGCAAGGCCTCATGAGAAAGCTCTGGGATTACTCAGGAGGCATAAGGGGTGAGGAGAAAGCATGGGTGTGAGATTTTATTACTATAATGGTAGGAAACTGTTAGGCAGAATGTCTGCTATACGGCAGGAAGTAAAGCTCAGATGTTGGAGTTTGTAGTTATTATATTAATAGTTGGTAAACAATTTGTTAACATGGCCCTGTGATACTGAATGCTAAATTATGAATTACAGTATCTCAAGAATGATTATTATATGCAATAGTCATGCAAATTAAGTGTCTGACAAACACTACTTTGGTGTGGTGGAGAGAAACCAGAAAAGGAAGGGGCTGAGAAAATATAGATAAAGTGGCCTTAGGGAAAACAGAGAGCCTCCTACTCTTGGGAAAGAGAGAACATATTGGTAACGCTTGAAAACATGTGAGTTCATAGAGCCTTGATAAGGTCTCTCATCTAAAAAATACATTTTACCAATCTGGGACTCCTAATGAATTAGCACCCACATTTTGAAAGTAGAAACACCCTGGCACTAATTCAGTGATATAAATTTTAAGGTATTTGTCTCATAAAGACAAAGATAAAAGAAGGAAGAAAGAGTAGTTTTTCTGTAACTTGGTGAGCCTTCCAGAATATGCCAAAGGAGGAAGATATTTTTCCCTTCATCCTAGGATTTGCCATTCTCGTAGGCAGCAGTATTATCTGAACATTCATAGACAGTTTAAATCAGTGCAACTTGATACAAAATGCAAAATGATATATGCATAAAAATGTCCTGGGACTGGAAGAATAAACATCAATAATATCAATTGTCTCTAAGTTAATATAAAATGTTAATATAATCAGTTTTTTTATGGAGACACGATATTTATAGAGTTAAAATGGAATAATAAATGTCCAGGAGTAGTAACAGAAACTCTGAAATAGAAAAATAATACGTGGATGTTAGTCATATGAAATATTAAAACATATTATAAAAAGTTTATAATTAAAATGGCATGACTTTTGTTCACAAACAGATAAAAAGCCAAGGGTACAGAATCAAATTTCTAGAAATAGACAAAATGCATGTGCAATTTTTATATATATTTGGCATCTCAAATCAGTTGAGAAAATGCAGAATTTTTAATACAAGATATTGGGACAATTATATAGCCATTTGAAAAAGATAGACCTGTTTCTCACATCATATACCCAGATAAGTTCCAAATGATGCTGTGATATTAATGTAAAAAAATGAAACTATACATGTCACAAAAATAAAATATAAACAAATAACTTTATAATTTTGGAATGGAAAGATTGGAAAAAGCTTAAATATGATTGGCAGAGGTGCATTCCTTTTGAAGTCTCTGTTCCTTGTTTTTTCCTGTTTTTTTTAATCTCAAAATATCAAGGGGGTACAAAGTGAAAGAAACCAGACTCATTTATATGATATTATAAAAAAGGCAGAACTATAGGGATGGAGAATAGATTAGTAGTTACCAACAACTGCAATGGGATGGGGGAAAGTTTGGTGGAATAAGGTAGCCCAAGGCAATATGGGGGAGGCGGTTATTGATGAAACAGTTCCGTATCTTCATTGTTTTGGTGTTTACACAACTCTATGCATTTGTCAAAACTCACAGAACTGAAGATCACAAAGAGTGAAATTTACTGTATCAACATTTAAAATTAGCACAAAACAAATAAAAGACAGGAGAAGTCTGAAGAGGGGGATTTAGAATTCATATTAGATGACGTCGTCATTTTCTTGTAAAAGTTCCAGAGAGAAAGTGAATATAAGAGAAGAATAAGCTATTTGTCTTAGGAAAATATAATTTGTAATTATCCCTTTTCTTCCTCAGCCTGTTTCATGCTTTCCAAGGAGTACAGATCCTTTAGAGGAAGCTCAGCACCCATGTTGCAAGTTCCTTGTAATGAGCTCAGCTTTAAAGCTGAACTTTCATTTCTGAAGCTTTAATACAGAATTCAACAAAGCTAGAGTTTCACTCTGCATTTGGAATGTGTAGCATCCGCTGACCTTTTATTCATTAATAATGGAATAATTTGTATATTACACTACAAGTTACTTGAGGATAAGATCTGCTTCTGCCTCACTTTGATTCTCTCAAACTTCCTATCACAATCCCTTGCTAATACTTCAGCCTCTCGACTAAATGCGTCTGTCAACAAATATTCTCCCTTGAAAATGCAAATACTGTGCAGGCTTGAGAATTTTTTTTCCTTAATACTGTTTTATATTTCTTATGCTTTCTACAATAAGCATGAATTACTTTTATAATTAGAAAAAAAGCAATAAAAGTTATTTTGCAAATGAAAACACATCTGGGAGGGTTGTTTCAACCTTATTGCTTTTCTTGAAACAATTGAGTTCAGTTGCACAGAGAGAGTGAATTTTGATTTGGGAAGGGTGAAATAAGTAATATGAGAATAGGACTAATTTGGGGATGGGGTTTACGGCAGCTGGAGGACACCAGAAATTGATAGGAGGAGGGGCAAAGATGCAGAAAAGAAGGTAGAAGAAGGGGTCTGAAATAAACTTTCATATTTTTTAAATGTTTCTTCTGGTGTTACTACATAAATAATAATAGGAGGAAATAATTTTTAATTTTTCTCGTTCCTCCAGACTGACTTGATTCTTCGGAGCAGTAATCCAGAAAACCTCACATTTTTTGGAAAAGCTAAGACTTGAATCTAGGTCTCCTGACCTCAAGGATAATATTCTTGGTATTCTTTTTTTTCTCTCTTCTCTCTCCTTTCTCTTTCTTTCTTTCTTTCTTCCTTTCTTCCTTTCTTCCTTTCTTCCTTTCTTCCTTTCTTCCTTTCTTCCTTCCTTTCCTTTCTTTTCTTTCTTTTCTTTCTTTTCTTTCTTCTCTCTCTCTCTTTCTTCCTTTTTTTCCTTTTATTCCTTCCATGAGCATTTATGAAATATTACATTCTTCTGACTTCTTGCATTTCCAAGCACCAGATAGAATGCATAGAGAGATTAAGGAATGTATCTCTCAAAAGAAGGACCTACCAGGGTGAGATCAGCAATGGTGTTTGAGGATACCTGGAGGTAGAGATGGGAAAGAGCAGGCTGGGAAGTGAACATTGTTAATAATAGTGTAATTCTAAGTTCATGAGTAGGGAAGGGTTGGTCCCAGGAAAGTTGTTTCAGGGAAAAAACAAGGTAAAACATAATAAGGACTTTTTATTAATAATAAATGCCATTCTAACTGGTGTAGGGTGATAGCTCATTGTGGTTTTAATTTGCATTTCCCTGATGATTAGTGATATTGAGCATTTTTTCATGTTTATTGGCCCTTTGTTTTTCTTCTTTTGAGAAGCTTCTATTTATGTCTTTTGCCCACTTTTTAATAGGGTTGTTTTTTTTTTTTTCTTGGTGATTTCCTTCAGTTCATTGTAAATTCTGGTTATTAGCCCTGTAACAAATGTGTAGCTTGCAAATATTTTCTCCCATTCTGCAGATTGTCTGTTTGCTCTGCTGATTGTCTCCTTAGCTGTGCAGAAGCATTTAATCAAATGCCATTTATTAATTTTTGTTGCTGGCATGATTGCCATTGGGGTCTTTTTCACAAATTCTTTGCCTAGGCTGATAACTAGAAGAGTTTTTCCTACATTTTCCTCTAGAATTCTTAGGGTTTCATGCCTTGGATCTAAGTCTTTTATCCATGTTGAATTGATTTTCAAGGTGGGACTCCAAATTAGTACAACCTCTGTGGAAAACAATATGGAGATTCGACAAAGAACTAAAAGTATACCTACCATTCAATCCAGCAATCTCACTACTGGGTATTTACTCAAAGGAAAATAAGTCATTTTATCAAAAAGACACCTGCACTCGAATGTTTATAACATGAATGTTCATGAAATTCACAATTTCAAAGATGTGGAATCAACCCAAGTGCCCATAAATTCATGAGTAGATTAATAAAATGTGATGTATGTACACATAAGAGTACTACTCAGCCATAAAAAAGATGAAATGATACCTTTTACAACAATCTGGGTGGAACTGAAGACCATTCTCCTAAGTGAAGTATCAGAAGAATGGAGAAACAAATACCACATGTACTTACTATGAAATTGGAACTGATAAGCACACATGACAGGCTCACCTATAGCCAGGACTCAAGCATTACAAAAACAATCCTAAAATATTTGTACCCCCTTAATATTTTGAAATTAAAAAAAAATAAGAATAAACCCAATACACAGTGTAGGCAGAATTTCTGATGTTTCTGCTTAGTCAGGGGCGGGACTTAATACAAGGGCTGGACCATCTGGGGAAGAGCTGATCCAGAGCCAGCAATGAATGGAAATACTTTCCAGAGGGCCAGAGATCTTTCAGATGGTGTTGTAAATGGGGTCCTTACAATGTTTTCTCTTGGATATATTTAGATATGCCATTGATTTGGGATGACCTGTGTTTATTTCTATACTAAGGCTGAAAAATAAGTCAGTTTAGTTTGTGAAGGTTCTTGTGGTGCTGCTCTCCCGAAATCACATACCAATAATGACTGAGACAAGATTCAGATTTAATGAATCAGGTCAGATTATTCAACAGCTTTTCCATATTGGCAGTTCAACGCAGATCCAGAGCACTGGACTCTGATGACCTGGTGCTAAAATTCTTACTGTCATTTAGGGACAGTTATTCCCATGTTCATAACATATTCTACTTTAAGAGCTGGTCATAAAATTCAATTTTAAGAACACATTAAATAAAAACTCTACTCTTGCTTTTGCTTGGGTTTGAGGGAAGACACTAATAACAACACTGAGATAAATGCTAGCATTGTGAGACCAAATTAAGTTATATATCACCCAAAGAGAAACCTCTTTTCTCTCTTTCTCTTTTTCTCTTCAGTTGAAATCTGTGCAAATCTGGTTCTGTATCTTCCATTCCATTTGGTGTCTGTAATTCTGCAATAGCGCATTTATTTGGTCTCAAACTCTACATTCCATTTTCCTTTAGCTGGGAGAGGGTTTCTTAATGACAGGATGGCTAATCAGGGTCCCAATGTGTAATCAAGATGCATTCTTGGACTTCCACTATTTTTAATGCTGTGTCAAGACAACTTCCTCTGGTGAGTCAACATCATGGTCCACTAATGGAAGCCTGAGAGTAAGATAAAATTAATGCCTCCTCAGAACAGACTGTCAAACCTGGACACAGACAGGTATTATACAGTGTGAGAATCTCATGATGCCTCAAGAGGTGAAAAAGGACCAATTTCCATTAAAAAAAAACCACTCATCTCAGAACTATCAAAACTGCCATGACTGGACATCTTTTCTATTTTAAAGATTTCATAGACTCTGTCATGGGAAATGAAAATTTATAGAAATCCCTAAAATCTGGGAAGACTAAGGTTACCACGTTCCTACCTAATAGCTTTGTCATCTCCAGCCTCTCTCCATGTTCCTCTGCAAATGCATTTCCTTGTTGATGGAAAGCCTCCTGCCCTTGCCTATTAGCATTAGCATATATTTGGTTGATATGTGATTGAAGTTTCCATGATTGTTATCCGATCCTGGATAGATCCTTAACCCCAGTGTAACAAAAACTTTTACTAAAGCAGGGACTCTCTAGGTTTGCTTATCCTTTCACTACCCCTGAGAATCCATTCTAGCAAATATTAGTAATGAAAATGTTTCATAATTATTAGGCTTGCGTAGGTAGAAAAAAACAGAACGACTGCTTGAAATATAAAGGAGGAAGCCATTTTGAGACTGGCTTAGTATAGCAGAAAAAGGGAAAGCAAGACAAATGAATGGGGACATTGAAGTCCTTCTGAGTCCCTGCTGAAAGTATATTGTTTGAAGAGACTGGTAATCACAGTACTGAAGGAGGTGGGCAGACTGGTGGGGAATGATGATAAAGCAAGAACAAGGTGGTTGTTGTTTTTAATAATTATGTAGCAGTTGGAATGATGGGAACAGAGAAGGGTCTAAGATTAGGTCCTGATTACCTGTGTGGCTTGACTAGGTACCCTTGCCCCTCAGGTTCTCAGGTGTGTACCAGATGATCTCTAAGGAAATAACATTCTGACATTTTATTATCTATTGTTTTATGAGCATGCTGGCTTTGCACATATGTAATTTTCTTTTGTTCCTGCTCCATTTGCTAAGTAAAATGAAAGTTAGCCTCTAGGGAATACTGGAATGGCTGCTTTAGATCCTAAATGACCCATATGTTCAACTTAATTCAAAAGAATAAGCACTTAGTGAGTGACAACTATGCACTTGGATAGTAATATATTAAGAAGTCCAATAGGATTCAGAAGAAATATATGACCCGACCTCTTTTGATAAAGAACTGACAATCTGATTGTGATAAAAAAAAATAAAGAAGAGCATGAGCTTCTAATACGATTCTAAATCAAATATAATCAAACTATAAATTAGACCATCCACTGGAAATCTTTGTAGAGAGTCATTAGGCATTCTTTAGGTTTATGTAGCATAGGTGTTTCTTTACTACCATTTAATGAGTTGATAGTGCCATAGTTTGAGGTGAGGGATCACAGGGAGTCAGGGGTGGGCAAGAATGGGTTTGCCACAGTACCTTCAAGTGCTTGTGAATACAGCAGCTGAGTTTATCTTGTTGGTAAAACCCACTTTAACTTTCCCTTTTGATTCATCCTCAACACTGTGTCTGCCTCCCACACCCCAGCTCCAGGTGACGATATCTGTTAAAAACTTTGCGTTGAAAACCTGAGTAGCAACTTGATAACACAAGTTTGATCATTTAGCCTCAGATAAATTCATTCAATTAAGGGCTTGAATTGCTCACCATTGCTTGCATGTTATTTATAGAGCTGGTATTATTTGCAATATACAAATTTCAAAGAAGAGAGAATGAGGCTGAATTTTTAAAGATTGGCTTATTTTTCTTAGAATTGCTATTGAATTAGTCCTTTAATTAATGTCTGATATGCATAAGCATTTCCATGTAGAAAAAATAGTGGGAATCTCTCAGAATGTAATTGGAGAAATCCTCAAGTCAGATGTTTAGGCTAGAGCCTGGTTCTTTGAAAATGAACCAAAGAGAATATAAAATTCTCTTCCTTCCTAAATCATACAGATGATATCAGGAATGTTGGTGGTAGGTGGGAGGGGATTAGTGCATATAATAACCTACTGCTGTCACTTTCCTGTAAAATATGACTGTCCTGTAAGAGAAGCTCTGGGTATGATTTATTCACATATCCTTTAGGAAATAGACTATTCTAGTTGAACTAGAGGAGCCATAGGGAAGAATTTTATAGATGACTAGGTAGGCAAGAGAGAGTAGTAACTGGCCAAAGAATAGTGTGATAGACTTTGAGACATACCCATACCCCTTTCAAATTTAGCTGATCCCACCTGCTACCCTCAGCAGAGCAACCTTACATGATTTTTTTCCCCATGAGAGATTGTTTTAGGGAGACTAAGTCTGTATGTTGGACCAAGTCATTGCAATTCTTTCTCTCCATAATTTGAACTAAGAGACACAGAAAAGGTAGTCAGTTATTCCTAGTTATTTCTTGAGTTAAAGGGACAATTGGAATTAAGGCTGCAGTCAACACTGCTCCATGTAAGATACATGCAAGCATACGTTATGAGGGAGCAGAAAACACAGAAGTAGATGGCATGAGACTGCAGAGATTCAGCAGAAGCAATCAACACTGCTCTATGTGAGATACATGCAAGCGTACATTATGAGGGAGCAGAAAACACAGAAGTAGATGACATGAGACTGCAGAGATTCAGCAGAAGAGAAAAGCAGGAAAAAAAAAAAGAGACTGCAGAGAGGGGAACCTAGCACATACTGGGAGGGGGACACAAACTGGTCAGTAACATAGAGCAAGAGTAAGAAACACAGGGTGAGCACCCCTGACTCAGTTCCTAATGCTCCAATTCCCAGCTTCATGACCCGTACAACCTGATCATGATTAAATTCAGGGTGATGGTAACACATCTTTTCAGTAACCATATCCTGTGACTTTGCTTTTGCTAGTCTGAATAGGTTAAACTCCTTGCAACCTTATTATATGCCTAGAAAAGAATACAGTGAATTAGGAATAGGGTTAGAACTTAAAACTTAACCAAGGCCTCCTACCCTCTAGGCCAATGTTTTACCCCCTGCATCCTGCTGCCAGCTGCCCAACCACACTGCCTATATGCTAATTTCTTTTCATCCAAGGGTTTATTTGGTTGTTTTCTAGTATTTAGTAAAAGCAATTTTCCACTAGAATTAAAAATCTCAAAAAGCATTAATAGAAAAATCTCATAAGGGACATAAATGTTATATAAGGAGATAGAGTCCAGTAACCATTTCCTCAAACAATAGGCTGCTTTTTAGTAGTTTCAAATTTTCTTAGGAGCAGTACTGCATTTTCTTACTTAGCTAAACTGCTGAATGTGTTTTTTCCATCTACAAATAATTTATCTAAACCTCTTATATTATCATAATCGTTATTCTTGAGAACACACTAAGTGAAAAGAAAAAAAAATAAATTACAAAGCATTATGCATGGTAGGTTCCCAAATGTCTTTTATAATTACGTAATTACCTTTACTGGTGCTTTTGTTTCTGTGTGTGTTTGAATGACTACCAAGGGGCACTTCCAGTGTGGAAAACTCCTTCAGTATTTCTTATAAAGGAGATCTGCTAAGAATAAAACTTCCCTCAGCTTTTGTTTATTTGGTGTATCTTTATCTCACCTTCATTTTTGAAATATAGTTTTGCTGGATACAAGATTCTTGGATGAGAATTTGTTTTTTCCTTCAGCAGCATTTAAGTTGTCACTTCACTGCTGCTGGCCTCCATTGTTTTTAACAAGAAATCAGTTGTTAATCCTAATGGGGATTCTTTGTACATGAGGAATTGTTTTCTCTTGCTGCTTTTCAGATTGTTCTCTCTGGCTTTCAGCATTTTAATTATGATGTGTCACAGCATGGATCTCTTGGCATTTTGCTTACCTGGAGTTTGTTGAGCTTTTGGATGTATAGATTAATTTTTAGAAATTACTTCTTTGAATATTTTTTTTGCTCCTTTCTCTCTACTATCTCCTTTTGGTACTCAGTACTTGTATGTTAACACAGTGGTGTTCCACATTTTTCTGAGGCTCTATTTCCTTTATTCTTTTCTCTCTCTGTTCTTCAAATTGCATAATCTCTCTCTATCTTCAAGTTCTTAAAATTTTTCTTCTTCTACTTTAAATCTACTGCCGAGTCCCTTTAATGACTATTTTCATTCAGTTACTATACTTTTCAACTCCAAAATTTCCACTTGGTTCCTTTTTACTATTTTTATCTCTTTAGTGATTTTCTCTATTTGATGAGGAATTATCTTCATACCTTCCTTTACTTCTAATGGAAGGTATAAAACATGTTTTCTTTTAGTTCATTGAATATGTTTATTACAAATGCTTTAAAGTCTTTGTCTGCTAAGTCCACCATCTGGGCCCTCTTATAATCTGTTCCTGTTGCCTGTAGTTTTTTTCCCCATGTATGGGGTAATAGTTTTCTATTTTCCATTATAGCTTATAATTTTTATTGAAAACTAGACATTTTAAGTAATATATTACAACAACCTTAGATACTTGGAGCTTGTTTTCTTTTATTTTGTTTGCTTGTTTATTTATTTAATTAGTAGACTGGAGTATTTTGGTGAAGTATATTTCCCCATAGTGTGAAGTCTCTGATATCACCCTTCTGAGGGCACAGCATTGATCATTTACAGTCACCATGGGATGGTAGTTGTTTTAGCAGGCCTCTCTTTGTTGTCTCTTTTCCTGGCATCTCTCTTAATCCATCTGCCTCTGTCAGTATGACACTCAGCTATTCAGTTCCACTAATTTATGACATATTACTCCATTGTTTTCAACAATGTCCTTGGGCATAAATTGCTCCACAGTCTTATCCAGCTGAAATCAGACACCTCTTCCAAAGTATTCTTTTTTTCCCACCAGTCTTTGAGGAAGGCTCTTTTTGGCTGTCTCTTTCCCTGATTCTCTCTGGTAAACTAGTCTATGTTCTAGATTATTGCTTTTATACAGCTCTCAACTTCTTCTTCTTCTTCTTCTTCTTCTTATTTTTGTTTTTGAGACACAGTCTCACTGTGTTGCCCCAGTTACAGTACAGTGTCATTATCATAGCTCACTGCAACCTCAAACTTCTGGGCTCAAGAGATCCTCCTGCCTCAGCCTCCCAAGTAGCTGGGAATACAGATGTATGCTACCACGCCCAGCTAATTTTTCTATTTTTTATAGAGATGGGTTCTTACTCTTGCTCAGGCTGGCCTCAAACCCCTGAGCTCAAGCAATTCTCCTGCTTCGACCTTCTAGCTGTCAACTTCTTATTAATTATATACCACCAAAATCTAGGGTTTTTGTTTTGTTTTGTTTTATTTATTTATTTTTTTGATAACACCCTTAGATTTGAACTTCTGTATTCTCTTTTCCAAATGAAGTCAGGTTTGAGGGGAGAGATACTCAAAACCCCTTTGTTTTTATGGACTTCTTTCCTGTTCAACATCTCTGAACCACTCTTTTGATGGGGGCTTGGGAATGCGGACAGTGGCCTACTTCTTGGGATGCTCCTGCTTTAGAAGGAGGGTGTACGGGGTGGCAGCATAGCCTCTAGTCTTTCTGGTTTGCCTCTATACTGGTTGAAACTTGTACCATGTGAGAGAACTAGGATGAGAGAAATCAGGGCCTCGGTACCCTTTGCCTTCTGAGGCAGCTGTAAACCTACTGTATGAGGTGGCTGGGTGGGATAAGGGACCCCCTGACCTCTCAGCCACACTTGCCGGAAACTTAGCCTCTGAAACTTGGAGGTGGTTGGGGAGGATGAGGAATGTCAATGTCCTGCCTTTCCTGGTGAGACACTGTATCCCTTGATTAAGAACTGAAGGGATCTGGAGCCCTGTCTTCTTAGTCACACCCATCCAGAGTGGGCTTCCATCATGTTGAGCTGAGGTGGGGAGAAGAAGTAGGTTTGTGGCACAAATACCACAGACTGTAGCTGTTATTAGCAAGATTTAATAGAATTTTTGTGAATAAACATTTACTTATTACCTTAATTGACAACATAATTGTCATAGCTGAATTAGAACAATTTCAAGAAACTTTTAATGGATGTTTTAAAAATAATGTTCACCAGTTACGATTGTTTTGCTTGGGGGTGGGGCCACAGAGCTCCTTACACTGCCACTCCAGAAGTGGAACTCCAATGAGTGCATTTTTAATACTTAAGAATTTTACACATTTTTATAATTTCTATCATGACTGTTTATTACTTACGTTATCAGATACAATAAAGAAAAAAACAAGGTCAAATATTTAAGGTCAAAAGTTTTTCAAAAATAGAGAAAAGTAATGTTAAGCAGATTTTATTTCTTCGTTGACTAGAAAATAATCATATTTGAAATTGCAATTATTTGCCTACAAACAGATTCTTCCAATCAACTTGAAGACATTTGAAAAGCGCTGGTTCTCTTAAATATTCTAACTCTCCCTTTGCAATCAATTCTTGCACCAAGATGTTGCAGCTTTTAGTCATGGCTCTGTATAAAGCAGAATGCTAATTGTTTTCTTCATTTTATCCAGACTGAGAATTCTTGAGGTCTCCATAGTGTTCCTGCCCATCTTTGGACTCCATGGTATACATCACGATTGTGTACTTGAAATAAAATTAATTCGGAATTGATGTGTGTACAAAACTGTGAACAGTCTTGAGATTTTACCCTACTTTCAAGTTAACAAGTTAGTATGCCACAGTTTGAGGGATGATGGGAGAAAATGACATTCTTAGATGAATGATGAAGGAGAGTTTACTACTCATAGCAATAGCCATCACCAGATTATCAGCGTTTTGCTTTGGTCTCTGAGCCTCAGTTCCCACAAGGCGACGCCTTGTAGGCCAGGTGCCTTGCACTCCAGTAGGTTGCATTATAGAAGAGGAATCCCAAGTTTCTAAGACCCAAATAAATCTTCTATAATGGACAACAATCCTGCCTGAATTTTGCATCCTCATAAACTAGATAGTAAATAATCCTGCCTTTTGCTACAGAGGGAGAGTCTACCTCTGTCTTCCATGGTTGTTTGCTGTACAAACATCCTTAAAAAGATAGTTGGGAACGAAGCTAGTCAGTAGTGCTTGTGCATGCAACATATACATAAATATGAGACCAGTGGACAATTGGTTTTCAACAATGTGAATCAGTTAGGTTCAAAGTTACAACAAAAACCTAGTTAAAAAGCAACTCTTAGAAATGAAAATGTCCTTGGAAAAAGTGTTTCATATAGGTAAAATTTTCATATAACTGAAGCTTATACTTGCAAATATCAAAATTTGAAAGGATAATATTAATATGTGTGATGAAAACATGCCAAAATATATAGTAAATTCTTGTGTCATATTAAAAGGTGATAGAAATACTATAGACATTTATTAATGTGCAGGCCCAAATAATAGTAATAGGCTGTTCTGTAAGATCACTGTGCTCTGGGGAGATCCTCCTGGTACTTGCATGAAAGGATCCCTAGAGCCAATATGACAACACTCTAGAGTAGGAATTAGTGAACCATCTAGTCAGCCTCAGGAGATTAAATCCTCAGAGCCACCAGTTAGATATATAATTATTTTACAGTCAAACTTAGGACACTACTTCTAAGAGAAAAAGAATTCTAGGATCTTATACCTTGCCCATGGAGTGGTGGAAAGTGTCTTTACAGTATATTAGACAGTCTATGTTCTTAAATAACACTAACTTTAAGCAATGAAAACCCATGAATAACACCCATTATGCTAAGTAAAACACACTGATTTCACCAATGAAAAAAACATTTCTAACATTCAGTATGTTAAATAACAAAATCTCCAGTGTGGATCAGAATAGTTAAAAATGCTTAGTGACAGAGTCCTTTCATATTAAATGGTAGAGAGCACATTCTTGATTAGGGCAAAAGCCTGCCCTTAGAGTATAGACTAATACTCTGCACTAGACAGGTATACTCACTGTCTGAGCAGGCATACAGTACAATTATAGGCCTCAAAGCAAGGGGTTACCTTTAATTCCATTTCAGCTGAGGCACAGAGAGGGTAGCGGGTAGAGAATCTGCTCAGGGTCACACAAGTAGGAAATACCAGACCTAGTTTAGAGTCAGCATCTACTTTTGTTCTGTGCTATAATTCATTGCTGAGTTCTGCTGCATCCTTAAATTTTCCCCATATTTTTGTCTCTACCAAGTAGTCGATTTTCATTATTTACCTCTTTTATGGGTCTCCTTTTCCTATTTCGACTAGTTAGCAAATTCAAATTTGCTGGGAACTGAAAATCCAGATATACGAGTTCTTTGAACTTTTTGCTTTAAATTGCTGTCAGTAGGACCGAATGAAAAACTAGGGCCTGGATTTGGTGCTGGGGCGCTGCGGAAGCTGCTGCCAGGATTCCTAAGGGCTGTGGAAATCTGTTTTCTCCATAAGTGGTTTGTGACTGTGTTTAATTTTAAGGTTAACAAAGGGGGGAATGGGAGCAGGTGATGGTTGGGTTGCGCTTGATGACTCCGGCTCTATTCGGGAGCATGTTTCTGTGGTGACCGGCGGGTATTGTGTGAGGATGATTATTAATTCCAACTATCAGCAGGGCCTGAGCCAGATTAATCTCCATATGGCAGGGAGACACGGGAGATCCGAGTGTAACCATCGATATACACAGGTTCTAACCTTATCTACATGCTGGCATGGAGCGTGTCGGTTTCTAATTCTTCTTTGGGAATATATCATTTGATTCATGTGTGAAAGATCAGTGAGGGAGGAGTATAAATCCCACTTTTGTTCAGCCTTCTGGGCAGTGTGAGCCTGCTAATTTCTGCAATACACATGATGTATGGCAACCTCACAGATTTACAGTCTCTCCTTTAAGTCAAAATTAAGCAGGCAACCATTTATTAACTTTTCAAAGACAGAGACCCATGTTCTGGTTAGCACTACAAGTTTAGAGAATTTTGATGAGTGAAAAGCCTTCTAAGTCTCTTTACCCAAGCTGTTGATTTATAGGCATGTGCCAACGTATGTGAGTGTTGGAGAGTTTGTTTTTTGTCTATTCCTCCTGGTACCCATAGAGCTTATTCTCCCTGGTTAAATGTTCCTTTATCTGACAGATCTTCCCTGACCACACTGTTGAAAACAGAACTTTTCCACATCCATGTCATTCTTTCTCACTTTCTTCCTACCATCTTTATATAACTTCATACAATTTATGGCCATGCGATATAAACTTACATGCTGGTTAAGACTCCCTCACTTAGAATTTAAGTTCAATGACAGCAAGAACTTTTGTCTTGCTCATGGCTACATTCTTAGAGCCTAGAACAGTGTCTGGTACACAGTTGGGAGTCAATCAGTATTTGATAAAAGACATTGAAATGCAATGTTTACAAAGTTACTTTTCCTCTCTCCAGTGGCAATGGGGAAAATGTAGTTAATATCATTCAACATTCAAAGTAAAGAATTTTAATTTGCACAGTGCTGTTGGCAGAGGATATTTCATTTAACTGCCATTAGCCCTTGTCCTGGAATGACTCCATGCTATTGAATTGCAAATATTTCTGCTTCTACTTGGAAGAAGCAATAGAATTGTGTGGTAGCAACTAAATGCTTTTTTTTTTTTTAACATGCAATTTGCTATCTATAGAATAACCAGATTATCCTTAATGGCAAGACACAAATAATAAGCATTTTGATTAAGACAAGTTGGAGAAAGGCCAAAAGCTAATAAAAGTAAGAAAAAAAATGTGTCAAATTAAGTAAATTGACTACATAATGAGAAAAATTTTAAATTAGTTACCCACTGGCCCCAGAATGAAGCATTAGTAATGTTTATTACTGGAAATCTGCAGAACCTAAAATTAATTATTCTTTTTCTTTAAATCTTAATTTAACCAGTAGCCATAACAATATAGCAAACCTTTTAGGGAAGAAGATCATTATGAAAAAGGCAGGTGAGTTTTGCCCACTAACTCTTAGATATTGCTAATGTTACCAAACACACAAATTCCACAATATACTCTTTCCCAGAACCACCAGTCTTGATCAAACAATTCCTTATAAGTCTCCAGGAGAAAAGGTATAATGTTCACTTTGTCAAAATTCATAGCTGAATTCTAAAATACAATAGGATAGTAGCTTCCAGGATATTCCATACTTTTCCCTGTTTTTCATCCATGATATGGTGGAGCTCTGAGTGATGTAAACATTTATATAGTCCACGAGCCAAAGGAAAATGCACACAAATTGAGCCACCCACACTTTAAGAGGTCATTGTCAAAGGCTATTTCAGCACAAGCTTCTAAATTCCTTATGTTGTTGCTCTCACGTTATAGTCTTACCTCAACCCTCATGTCTCTCTCAGTCTCCAACCTACCTATCCCCACCCCCATCTTTAACACATTGACTGCCACACACTAGAAAAAAAAAATTCCCTGGGGCCACAGTGTTTTATTAAAACAAAATGATCCTTATTTATTATTTTTTATTATTTTCTATGCATGAGTTATATGCAATGCAATCCACGTTTTTAGAATTCAATTGTCAGTATTAACTGTAACAATAAGAACATCAACAAGTAAGATTTTCACAAACTAACTGCAGGGTTTTGCTTCACAAGGCCCCGGGCTCAAAACTAGCCTGAGTTAAATACAACTCACATGGCAGTCAATGTGATAAAGTCAAACTCAGTTCAGCCTCTCAGGAAGCCCTGTCTAGCTACTCTAGCTCATGGATCTGAGCATTCATTGGCATATAAAACTATAATAGTGATCATAATGATAATGGTGATGATGATGATAACAATAAACATTTATTAGGCTCTTAAAATGTCCTAGAACTACAGTTTAATTGCATTATTTCATTTGACCCTCCCCATACCCTATCAGGTAGATACTATGATTATTCACATTTTTGCAAATGAGGCTAGAAAGATTTGTCAATGCCTGAGGCTGTTTGCTAGACAGAGGTAAGAACTGCAGTCCAACTCAAGGAATTCTCACAATACAGAACTTGATTCAATGCTGCCTTATGCAGGCATATCTCAGAGATATTGTGGGTTCCATTCTGGGCTACCAAAATAAAGCAAATATTGCAATAAAGTGAGTGACAGTGTTTTCATCTCCCACTGTTTATAAAAATTATGTTTATACTACAATGTAGTCTATTAAGTGTATAATAGCATTATGTCTGGAAAAAAAACTAACGTACATACCTGAATTTAAAAATACTGGCCGGGCGCAGTGTCTGTAATCCCAGCTGTGGCTGTAATCCCATCTATGCCTGTAATCCCAGCACTTTGGAAAGCTGAGGTGGCAGAATCACTTGAGGCCAGGAGTTCGAGACCAGCCTGGGCAACATAGCCAGATCCAATCTCTACAAAAATTAGAAGATTAGCTAGGCATCGTAGTGCGTGCCTGTAGTCCCATCTACTCAGGAGGCTGAGGCAGGAGGATTGCTTAAGCCAGGAGTTCAAGGTTACAATGAGCTATGATGGTGCCATTGCACTCTAGCCTGGGTCACTGAGTGAGACCCTGTCTTTAAAAACAACAACAACAACAACAACAGCAATCTTTATTGCTAAAAAATGGTAATGATCATCTGAGCCTTCAGTTAGTCCTTATCTTTTTGCTGGCAGAGGCTCTTGCCTGGTTGTCGATGGCTGCTAACTGATCAGGATGGTGGTTGGATGGTTATGGCAACTTCTTAAAATAAGAAAACAGTGAAGTTTTCTGCATTGATTGACTCTTCCTTTCATGAAAGATTTCTCTGTAGCATGTGATGCTGTTTGATAGCATTTTACCCACAAAACTTCCTTCAAAATTGGAGTCAGTCCTTTCAAACCTTGCTACTGCCTTATCAACTAAGTTTATGTAATATTCTAAATTCTTTGACTTCATGTCAACAATGTTTACAGCATCTTCACCAGGAGTAGATGCCATCTTTAGAAACCAGTTTCTTTGTTCATCTATAAGAAACAACTCCTCGTGCATTCAAGTTTGATCATGAGATTGCAGGAATTCAGTCACATCTTCAGGCTCCACTTCTAATTCTGGTTCTCTTGCTTTTTCTATCACATCTGGAGTTATTTCTTCCACTGAGGTCTTGAACCTTTGAAAGTTATCCATCAGGGTTGGAATCAACGTCTTCCAAACTCCTGTTAATGTTGCTATTTTTAACCTCTTTCCACAAATCACAAATGTTCGTAATGACATCTAGAATAGTAAATCTTTCCCAGAAGGTTTTCAGTTTACTTTGCCCAGATCCATCAGGGAAATCACTATCTATGAAAACTACAACTTTTCAAAATGAATTTCTTAAATAGTAAGGCTTGAAAGTAAAAATTACTCCTTGATCCATAGGCTGGGAGAATGGATATTGTATTAGCACGCATGAAAACAACATTAATCCCCTTGTACATCTCCATCAGAATTCTCAGATGACAAGGTCTATTATGAATAAGCAGTAATATCTTGAAAGGAATCTTTTCCTCTGAGCAGTAGATCTCAATAGTGGGTTTAAAATATTCGGTAAACCATACTGTAAACAGATGTGCTGTCCTCTAGGCTTTGTTGTTCCATTTCTAGAGCACAGGCAGAGTAGATTTAGCATAGTTCTTTAGGGCCCTAGGACATTTGGAATATTAAATGAGCTTTAATTTAAAGTCACCAGTGACATTAGCCTGCAAAAAGAGAGTCAGCCTGTTTTTCGAAGATTTGAAGGCTTCTTTCCTTAAACCTTATGAACCAACTTTGCTAGCATCAGACTTTTCTTCTGCAACTTCCTCACTGCTCTCAGACTTCATAAAATTAAAAGGAGTTAACTCCTTGGTCTGGATTAGGTTTTGGCTTAAGGGAACATTGTGGCTGGTTTGATCTTCTACCTAGATCATTAAAACTTTCTTTATATCAGCAATAAGGCTGTCTCTCTTTCTTATCATTTTTATGTCGACTGGAGGAGCACCTTTAATTTCCTTCAATAATTTTTCCTTTGCATTCACAACATGGCTAACTCTTTGGCTCAAGAGATCTAGCTTTATGCCTATCTCAGCTTTTGATATGCCTTCCTTACCAAACTTAATCACGTCTAGCTTTTGCTTTAAAGTGAGAGATGTGTGACTCTTCCCTTCTCTTGAACATTAGAGTCCATTTAGGTTATTAACTGGCCTAATTTTAGTATTGTTGTGTCTTAGGAAATAGGGAGGTCTGGGGAGAGGGGGGAAGATGGGGGAAGGGTGGTCAGTGGAGCAACTGGGACACACACAACACTTATGGATTAAGTTCTCCACCTTAAATGGGTGCGGTTTGGAGTGCCCCCAAACAAGTACAGTAGTAATATCAGTGATCACTGATCATAGATCACCATAACAGATATAGTAATAATAAAAAATCTTGAAATATTGTGAGAATTACCAAAATGTGACACAGAACTGAAGTGAACACATGTTGTTAGAAAAATGGCATGAATAGACTTGCTTGATGCAGGGTTGACATAAACCTTCAATTTGTAAAAGTGCAGTATCTGTGAAGCACAATAAAGCAAAATACAATAAAATGAATACTTGTAGTCACTGTTGTCTCATGTGGTCATTTTTGCCTGCCAAACTCGATTGTCAGTTCTGTTAAGGCAGGAGACTGACTATTTCTTTGGTATACTGCTTAAAGGTTTTGATGATCAGAGGTTTTGATGATCACCAAGTGGATTTCAGTAAATAGTTGAAGGTTGATTGATAATGTCTTCTAAGACTATTTCCCCTTTCAGAGTCCCAGAGGAAAAATAACTATCACATCTTGTTTATCCTTTCCCTGTCTTTCTGTACTCGAGAGTCTCTTGAGGCAGTTTCCTCACTAACAGAAATGAATGTTTGATTCACCCAAACTCAACATAAGGCAGTGCTTTCTCTCAGCGACTTAATGGCTAGGCTAGATAATGCCTGTTCCTTTATCCATTTCTCATAGAAACTACTTAAATGAGCTTTGGTCTGCCGGGAGGCTGATCTATGCTAGTCCCTTTATTGCTCTGCAATCAATCATAGAATATTTGAGCTAAAAATGACTGAGGGGAAAATCCAATTCTGCTTCCCCTTCTTATAGACAAGGAAACTAAGATGAGTTGGCCAAAGAAGGTACCTTATTTTTCTATAATTGGTCTCTGGCTCCTTCTCCTGCATTATTATTGAGCTACTGCAAAAGGCCATGAGGGATACTGAATGGGGGCTTATCTTCTGACCCCAAAACATAGACCCCTATGCAAAAGAAATATCAACAAAGCAAAATGACAGGGAACACTCTCTTAAGAGTTCAGAGAAGGCCAAGTGTTCTCAGTAGGGTGGCCAAGAAAGGCTTCTCAGAGGAAGATACAATTGAGTTGGGAATTAAGGGTTGTGAAAGATTTTGACACAGGGAAAAGATGGATTAGAGTTCCAGACTGAAGCAATATAGGAGTGGTAAAGCCAAAGCTATTCTTGGGAGCCATAAGAATATTTGTCTGGAGTAGAGGACCTCTTGGGATAGGGAGAAGGAAATTCCCCCTGCTGGAGATCCTTGCATCTGGAAAGCAAGCCTAAGGAATTTGGCAAATGGAAGTTATGCAGGTGTTTGAGCATGAAGGTGATACGATGGAGGTGTTTCATGAAAATTAATCTAATTGTGCCTTGCAAATTGGACTTACGTGGGAAGAAACTGGAAGCAGGCCCACCAATTTAGAGACTACTTGAGAGATATTACAGAGCCCGATTACCTCAGAGTTCCCACACATGATAATGAAATCAGTCAGCATCTTATGACTCAGAGAAATGAGGTTTAACATTTGATCCACACCATTTTTCCAGTAAATGGAAAGAGGGTTTTTTTCACAGGGCAGGCATGTTAGACATGACGATGCTCTGCCCACATCCCCCTTCCTGGAATGACTGGATGTTTAACTTCAGGGAGTACAGTCGCCAGGCAGTCCCACTTCTCCATGTGTAGGGAGCCGCTCTAGCTCATGGCATGACTTCTTGAGATGATGTGAGGCAGGGTGCAAAACCTGGCCACTTCTGCCTGATGCTGGTCATTGTGATGAGCAAGACTTGATTAGGGATCCTAGACGGGAAGGTTGACGCTAATATGGGGTCTGCATTGAAGTTCAAATTTTCCCTCTGTTCAATTCTGTTTTCACCCCCTTCCTTTCATTGGCTTTGGTCTCTGACATATATCTTCCTACAAAACTCCATTATGGGATATATGTGTCCAGAGAACTTAACTTGCAACAAGAGGGCAGGCGAGAACAAAGGTCAAGAGAGGGCAAGCCATGGCTGTGTGTATGATACTGAAGCACATGCTGGTGGCACTCTCCTGCTCCCTACTTGGAAGGTGGTTAGGGTTCACAATCTGATTGGAAAGAGAATTAAGGGAATTGTTTCTGCTCCTGCCTAGCCCTTCTATAGAATTGATAACAAAAAGTAATTTCCACATCACAGAAGTGGTGGTAGATGATAGGTTATGCTTATAAATCTACAGAAGTGGGGAGGGATGTATTAAATCCTTCTCCAACCCCCAAGCCACCCCTTGCCACTGCCAAAAACATTTTTCCATTTTTTAAAATGATGGCCTTTACTTTTATTATTATTACCTGTAGAATAAGGATGGACTGGATTAACACACTTCACATTGAAACAACTCCCAAAACCCCGTGACTAAGACCAATGGAGATTTAGTTGTGTCATACCACACAGGCTCATAGCAGGTGTCCTGGGAACTGTGCTCCACTTTGCCCATATTCTGAGACTTGGAATCTTGTAAGAGAAACTTGCAGTGCTATTGACTTGTTCACCCAATTATTTCATTTGCTATCTACCATGCTGGTGGTCATGGAGGAGGGAAAAAGAGACTTCTGAAAGGTCTCACGTGCAAATTAAATGCTTTAGCCCGGAAATGGCACACATGAATTCCACTCACACTCACCTGTCAGCAGTCCTCATGTGGCCTCACCCAGCTGCCTAGAAAGTACAGTCATATTATGATTGCAGAAAAGGACAGACCTAGAAATATTTGGCAATGACCACAAATAACTAAAACATTTTCATTTTCTCTCTCCTTTTCTCTAATAACCTGCTTCTATTATTTTCCACTTGGCTGCCTGAGCTTTAAGCTTGCCCGTACACCCACAGACGCTGCTGAGGGTCTTTAAGAATTTCCAGGGATTGAGGAACACACAGCCTTCCCTCTCTGCCTATACCAGGGTTTTGAGTGTGCAACATTCTTTACAATACAACGTGGGGTTAAAGAAGACTACTTCCTTGCAGAACTGAGTTAGGTATTTGCATAGCAACATAAAATAGGGGGAGGAAAAGAGTTGGGGGGAGGAAAAGGTATAATGGAAATCCCATTTCGTTGTTCATTATAATGTCACTCCTACAGTAAAATTACCTTATGTCCCTAACAGAGATTAAAAGTTTTACACTTCCTGGTTATCAGCAACAACTCCTCTCATTAACCATTCATCTTACCACCTACACAGCCATTTATCCAAACGTATATGTAAAATTAAAAATAAATAAAGGAACTAATCCATAAAGCCACATTGGCACAGGAAGGCAAGGGGATGGGATGGTAGCCATGCTAGGAAAAATGAAAAATAATATTAAATCCATATTTCACAAGGCACGGGAAAGAGATTTCTCATTAGCCCATCCATATCATTATCTTCCCAGAAGACATTTCAGTATTCACTTCAAAACAAAAGATAGTTTTCTTCAAAAACAAAGATAGTTTTTAAAGGCTCAGTTTTGTCTTGCTTGAATGTTGGTTCAAATATCTAGAGAAAAATGCATGTTTTGTAGAAATGTTTACCTTTACCTGTGAAATTGATTCAAGCTAGAGATTAGGAAAGTTTATTCTTCAAAAACCAGAGATCTAAACTCCTTCAGTATCACTGACGGTAGAACAGTAGAAAAAAAAATGCCTGAATTGCAATTAGAATGATTCAGGTTGGAGAAATTAAGGTATGTCTTGACTGAAAAGATTGTGCAATGGAGTCGTTCATGATAACAATAAGAACAACCACACACTGTGGGCCTCTGCTTACTATTAATATATTCCTAACTCTGGGTGGAATATTTATATATATTATTTCTAATTCTCACAGTGACTCTATGATGTGGACATGTGTTAATATCCCAATATCCAACGAAAGAGGCTCAGAAAGGTTGTGCAACTTGCCCAAGGCTACAAAACAAAATAAAGGTGGCAGAAGCAAGACGCAATCCTAGGTCTGAGAAAAATCTCAACTACCTGTTGAGGCAGGTGGAATTTATTCTTTTTAATAGTGATGATGATGATAATAGCAATGATAATCAATAAATTAATAAGCACTTAATCCATGCCAGAATCTCTCATAAGCATCATTGATGTATTAACTCAATAAATCTGCAAAAATCCAATGGAGTGACTGTTAATACACCATTTCATAGATAAAGAAATTGATACAAAAGTAAGACAGGTTAAGATAGTAGAGGTAGTTAGATAACCTGGGCTCACTTTGATTAATCTTAACTACCTCTGGGGCTATAGCATGAGACAAACTTGTAGAACTACTGTTCTCTCGCCCCATTTTTTCTCTTTGCCATCCATGGCCAATACCATGACTTATAAGATGCTCTGAAGAGTGGTGGTTAAGTTTGTGAACTCTGGAGCCAGACTAAGTTCTAATCACAGTAGGATGGATATTAGGGAAAGTCCCATTACCAGTTTCCTAAGGGTGCTTTAATAAATGACTGCAAACAGAAATTTATTTTCTCATAGCTCTGGAGGCCGGAAGTCTGAAATTAAGATGTCAGCGGGGTCACACCCCCTCTGGAGGTGCTGGAGAAGAATCTGCTTGGGCCTGTCTCCTAGCTTCTGATGGTTGCCAACAACCCTGGCATTCCTTGGCCTGTAGACACATCAAGCCAATCTCTGCCTCTGTCCTTACGTGGCACTTCTATGTATCTCCGTGTTTTTAAACATTCCTCTTCTTACAAAGACACCAGTCATATTGGAGTTAGGAGCCACCCTAAACTCATCGTAACTTGATTATACCTGCAAAGTCCCTATTTCCAAATAATGTCACATTCCCAGGTTCTGGGTGGATAGGAATTTGGGGGGGATGTTATTCAACCCAGTACAGTTCTTAAAATTCTGTATCTAAGTTTTTTCTTCATGAGTAAAATGGGGATAAAAATTACATTTATATCATAATGTTGTTGTGAGACTTAAAATAGGTAAAGCACTTAGAACAGAGCTCAGCACAAAGCAAATGTTATTCAAGTGTTAACTTCTTCAATTACATGACTAATTTCTATTTGAAACTTGATAAGATAAGGAATGATGTTAGGCTTGGTCCTATTAAAAATAGGTACGTGCATTTTCCCCTAGCCATTGTGTTTTCCTGTAAATTAGTATAGCTGATGCCTAAAAGTGGTGCTTACGAAACTTGTTTTCATTGCAGCAAGGCATGCTTTGATCCTAATCAATGCAACAACAGAGTAAGATCAATAGACAAGTCATTCTTTAAATACTGACATAAAAAATACTAGATTTTATTCTATACCTCTTTGGAAAGAGAGTACTCTTCCTTTCCTGTTCTTTAGTTTATTATTTTTCCTCTTTTCTCTGTCAAGATTTTGCATCTTGTCAGGTATGTGCAAGATATCAAAGGGAACTTTCGTGTGACCCAGGCATAAAAAATTATCAGGCTCTGACAGCAAATACGTGAACAATTCCATCTGCTATTAGGAGTGAAATAAGATTTCATTTTGGGCTTGCCAGCCACCCAGCCCTGAAACAAATTTAAAAATATTATCCAGTGGTATAGAGGTTTATATGTTTTAAAAGCTCAGTGATGCTGCTTGGTATTTCTTATTAAGCCCAATGAATGATAACACTCGATTGAGTCAATGTTTATATGCAATCATAGTCTTTGGAACTTGAGAACTGAGGGGTGCTTAGAATATCCAGGGCCACCCCCTCATTTTACAGATGACCAAATATTTATTTATCCACTTTGGTTTGTAATGGGCAGTGTGATATATGAAATGCTTCCCTTCTTCCCCGGCCACCGCTCCCCCAACAATTCCATTCCATTCTTAAAGCTGCCAAGTATTGGCACCAAATATGCAGAGGTGGTTTTTAGAAAACAAAAGTTTGATTTGGTACAATAGAAAAAATGAAGAGTCATAGAAAATGAAAGTAAACAAATAAAAGACCTACCCATCTCTTGCTGTTAATAGAAGCTGGAGAGAGTTTAAGGGAGTCAAACTCAATGGCGTAGTGTAGTTTCTGAGTGTTTAAGTAGAGTTAAATCTTGCTGAGCTGCAGTTCTTTTTGGTCTACGTCAATTAAAATTTTCAAGTTTAGAAAAATGATTTTGCAAGCTCTAATTTTGCTCAAAGTTGATTTTATGTTCAATATTACTTTTGGCAGCACTCCTACAAATATTTTTAAAGAGTAATAATGCTTTGGTGAATTTGAATTTTTAATGAATACATATTTTGTTAGCATTCCCTTTAACCCTTGACATAAGTTGTGAAGGTTCTGATTTGTTCATGAAGTTCTCACCAAGAATTTACGCTAGTAATTTCTGGGGTAAGTGAATGAGGCATTCCACTTAGGCTCTGTCCTAGAAGACATTATAATGCAGTTATGACAACTCAGACTGACAGTCATAGAAAAAATAATGGAGAATAATAACACAGAGATGACAATAAAATGTTCTATCTTATTTCCTTCCAGAGCGGGGTTGCTGTTTGCTTTTAAATGAGAAGACTGACTGTTGGGCTGTGGAAGGAACACTGAGAGGGTCGGTCACCATTGTGGTTGACCTCCAAGGTTGGTACTGGCTTTATCCTTATCTGTCATGGGCTCTATGTGCTGCCGTTTCCTCAACTGTAAAATATGGAGCCTGGTCCCAGAGGACTTTATGTCTCTTCTTGCTCTTATAGTCAGGGTCTATATCATGCTGGGATATGTAGATGGCCGTAGCACAACAGCTTGTGGTGCTTTGTGAATCTTCTTTGACTCATCTGAAAACACGATGAGCAAAACAAACAAGCAAGTCCACTTTGATGGAAGTGGCCCAGGCCGGTGAGCCAGCTGTGGTGTGTTTCCCATTACAGTGTATTGTAAGAATAAGGAGATCTGGATTCAATTTCTGGCTTTGCTACTTCCTGGGAGGGTCTCCTAATCTCTTTTGGTTTCAGTTTCCTTAACTATAAAATGAGAATAATACCTTCCCTACTCACCATGAAAGGTTTTTATGATGAGCTAGTGAGATTTGTACTTGAAAGTCATTTGCAAGCCATACAGTATTCTAAGCTGTACCTTCTGCTCTAGAGATGTCCAGATCATGAAGAACCCAAGTATCACTTGAGGAAAGGACATCAAATGGCCGTTGGCTCTAGCCTCTTCCTCACACAAAATCTAACCACCCTAGTACCCCACAAAGCATGGTACTCTACAAAATATCTTGGGAAAACTTTTAAAAAGAGAGACATCACAAACCTATGTATCTGAAGTGCTCATGTGGTTTCTGGTCATCCTCTAATAAGTATTGTTCTTAACCATCCATAGCCACAAGGAAGAAGGTTATGACTCTTTCTCTTCCTGTTCTTGGCCATAAGGACTCTGTCACTTGCCTTTGAAGATACCTTTAGCTCTGAGATCTTATCTAGCTTAAGAAGTTTCTCCTATCTCTTCCTATGTCTTTAAAAGCATTTATAAGCTGAATTCAACTTTTTGCTCCATCATATAATAAGAACATTATTGAGTACAACTATGTGCTTGACACTCTGTTGTGTCCTGGCAGTACAGCTTTGAACTTGACAAAGTCCTTGTCCCCATGGACATTATAAATGTGAAAAGACATCACTAGAAGTATCTAACTTGTCAGTACTGCTTGGTCCTATCCTTAGTTTATGTAGGGAAAGATCCTTCTAGCCCTTCAATGCACTCCTTAATTCTACCTTTCTCTTGAAACAATGGGGAAATTTTCTGTTTGTTTTTATTCTCTGCCACAAACTTTTTTTTATACAGACTCAGGGAATAGCTATTTTTTCAGAGATTGTGCAACCAGCCTAAGGTGGAGACCTGGTTTGCATTTATGCTTTTTGGAAATGATAAACTAAGCCCCAGAAGTAGTTCATTATCAAAATCAAAGAAGGGAAGCTGAGAAACAGAATTCCCTATGTTCACCAGATAACATACAATTACCTTGTTTCAATTTATGAGCATGGCATATCTCTCTGTAGCTTGGCCTCATCCAGGAACCCTTTTTGGTGACCTTGTCCTGTCCTTGATGTTTAGTTGCCATTGACAAATCTCTGAAAGCCAGGAGTGACGCCTATGGCAAGGCCCCACCTCATAGTTGCAAATGAGATTAAAGCTACCACAGCTTTGAAGAACAAAGTTGGGAGCCTGAGGCAGTATAATTGTGAATCATTCATGTTGATTAGGCTATTGGAGAGAGAATGAATCAGCATCTGTCACCCTCTGCTGTCCAATAGGTAAGAAGATGGTTTGTGCTGGCAGGAACACCATGAATCTCATGTATCTAGATGAAGTGGAAGTGACTCAGAGCCCAAATTAAGAAAGTATATCAGCCCACCACAGCTGCATTACCTCAGCTAGCTAGATTCCTGAGCCAGCACTAGGCTAATCCATGTCAACTGGCATTTAGATGAGCATCTACTCAATCTCTCTCTCTCTCTCTCTCTCTCTTTCTCTCTTTCTCTCCCCCAACTAGCTTTATCAAAGTGTAATTCATATGCCATAAAATTCACCTGTTTTATTAAGTGTAAAGTTTAATACTTCTTAGAAAATTTACAGACTTGTACAACCATCAACTCAAACCAATATAGGACATTTTGATTATCCCCCAAATATCTCTCATGTTTGTTCACAGTTAACATACATTTCCATCCCCAGGCCCAGAAAGCCAGTGATCTACTTTTTGTTTCTATAGGTTTCCTTTCTCTGGACACTTCATATAAATGAAATCATACATTATGTAGTTTTTTTGTGTTTGACTTATTTCACTTAGTATAATGTTTTTGAGGTTCACCTACAATGTAGCATGATATCAGTAGCTTGTTCCTTTTTATAAATGAATAGCATTCTGTTGTATGGATATGTTATGAAAAAATAAGCAAAGAACTTGAATAGACATTTCTCAGCCCAAGACATACCTATGGCCAGCAGATTATATAAAGAGAGGCTCAACATCACTAATCATCAGGGAAATGCAAATTAAAACCACAATGAATGACTATTACTAAAAAGATGAAAGATATCAAGTGTTAGCGAGGTTGTGGAGAAAAGGGAACCCTTGTACACTGTTGGTGGGGATGTAAATCAGCATAGCTGTTTTGGAAATAGCTATACTATTGCAGTACAGAGGTTCCTCAAAAAACGTAAAATAGAATTGGCATATAACCCAGCAATCACACTTCTGGGTATATATCCAAAGGAAATAAAATCAGCATATTGAAGAGATAGCTGCACTCCTGCATTCATTGCAGTATTATTCACAATAGCCAAGATCTGGAAACAAACTAAGTGCCCGTCAGTGGATGAATAGATAGAGAAGATGTGGTATATTTACACAATGGTATACTATTCAATCTTGAAAGAAATTCTGTAATTTGCAACCATCAGGATGAACCTGGAGGATGTTATGCTAAGCCAGGGACAGAAAGACGAATACCACACGATCTTACTTATATGCTGAGTCTAAAAATTTGAACTCAAAGAAGCAGAGAGAGTAGAGTAGCAGAGGCTGGTGGGGGTGAGATTGGGAAAGGTCTGATATTGTTCAAAGCACACACAAAGTTTTAGTTAGACAAGATAATCTATTCCAGTGATCTATTGCACATCAAGATAACTATAATTAATAATAATATATTGTATATTTCAAAATTGTTAAACAGTAGATTTTAAATGTTCTCACCACAAAGAAATGATAAATATGTGAGGTGATGCATATGTTAATTAGTCTAATTTAATCATTCCACGATTTATATATGTGTCATAATATCTCATTTTACTCCATAAATATGTATAATTATTTTTGTCAGTGAAAAATAAAATAAAAACTAGCCACTGTATGCACAAATTTTTTGTTTATCATGATAAAAATACTTAAGAATATTTCTGATAAAACATACTTCATTCCTCATCCCACAAAATCATTCTCATTTATTCTTTCAAAATTGGACTTTGAAACAAAGTTTTAATTTATTTACAAACCCAGAGAAACTCACAAAATAGCTTTTGAATCACCCAGACCAATGACCTGAAAAAAATTTAGTAAGAGAACTATATCTATGAAGAACCAGGAATTATTTTGTAAGTGATAACATAAGAAAGGTTAGATTATTATTCAGAATTCTGGGTATGAAGGTATCTGGAGAGTTTTACTTAAAAGTACAATGGCATTCTAAACCTATTTCACTTTGAAATTTAGTTTAAAAAATTAAGAATTTTGGCTGGGCACTGTGGTTCATGGCTGTAATCCTAGCACTCTGGGAGGCCAAGGTGGGAGGATCGCTCGAGGTCAGGAGTTCAAGACCAGTCTGAGCAAGAGCGAGACCCCATCTCTACTAAAAATAGAAAGAAATGATTTGGATAGGTAAAAATATATACAGAAAAAAATTAGCTGGGCATGGTGGCACATGCCTGTAGTCCCGGCTACTCGGGAGGCTGAGGCAGGAGGATTGCTTGAGTCTAGGAGTTTGAGGTTGCTGTGAGCTAGGCTGATGCCATGGCACTCTAGCCAGGGCAACAGAGCAAGACTCTGTCTCAAAAAAAAAAAAAAATTAAGAATTTTATGTTTATAGTATCCAACAAAAAGGCAGTGTCTATTTGGCTTACCTCATACGGATATTAACCATCCTTAGAAAACTGTTTGAAACAAGCGATGACTTACTTTGTATAGTTCTTGGACGGGTCCAAACAGATTTCAGACCATCTTCTGTTATCGCTGACTAATAGAGGCCAAGGTATTTCCACCTTCACATCATCAGATTTTAAGCAACGTGTGTCCTGCCATCCGTCATAGTCAGATGTAGACAGAGTAAGATGAACATCATCCATTCTCCCTGCCATCCCCATCCATCACTGCCTTGGGGAATTCCATGGAGCCTAAGGAGGAGCTGTAAGTAGTGTAGAAAATGAACCTAGAATGAGAACTTAGGAGATATGTGGGCTTGCCCCAACTGTGTTGTAAAAATAATAGAATTTTAGAATGTTAGTGTTAACAGAACCTCATAGATCATCTTGCCCAGTGCCATCATTTTAAAGATGAGGTTCAGAGTGAGGAAGTGACTTGACTAGCACCTTTTTCAAATCATCAATTATTTACAGAGAGACAGATGGAATGAAGTGAGAGGTGTGCTCAAATACAAATCCTGGACTCTTGGACACTCCACAGAGTAGTATGACTGTGTCTGGGGCCAGTTAATAACTTCTCTTAGGTTCTTAGTTTTCAGCACATTAAAGAAATGTTAAGAGCTCTTGCCTTCCTTCATGGTTACTGAGGGAGCAGAACAAAATGGAAGTGCGTCCCCACTTTTCTGTGCTTTGCTTTTGGTCATCCCTTCTGTCATTTTGTCTTTCATCCCTCCGTTTTATTAATTCCATGTCATAAAGAGCTCTTGTCATCAACCCCTTTTTAGATGATCATAGAAAGTATTAAACCTAAATGTAGATGTCACCCTGTCCTATAAAATGTTATACAAATATGATAGGTGATCTGCAACTTGTCTACCATTGCTTGATAGACTGTTGCATCCTCTACTCAGCCACTGTACCAAAATTGTGTGTGGGAGGGGTGTGTGTGTGTATTGAGGGTGGACAAAGTAGAGGCAGGTGGGGCAGGAAAGATACATGGAGCACTGAGGCAGAGGCAACAGCAATTTTGAAATCAATCTAACAAAGAGACAATGGAGAGAGACTAGAGTTGGAAGACAAGCTTCCAATTTCATAATTTAACAAAAACCAATTCTGACCAAATCACTCATAGAGATTAAAAAAAATAGTGCATAGATCTGGATGTTCCGTGCTACTTCTTTTACCCAAACTTAACTCTGTTTACCATCTTCTTGCATGATTCAGTAACAACTCACAGACAACCTTCCTGTGTCTTGATAGAATATTGTGGTTCTTGGAAACGTAGCTGGTGCAAGCCCTTACGGATGCTAAATACCCATGTCACTTGTCACTAATAGAACTGAGCTTCCAATGAACCTGTTTCACCTGACCCAGTTACCATGTGGCATCACCACAGGTCTGTACTTCTCAAATGGAGATCCAGTTCTTGGTGCTTAACTAGGGCTCTAAAGCCACAAAACAAGTATTCACGGAGTGTTGATTTTGGTTGAAAATTTAGGAAACAAAGGAACTAAGTTATTTAACAATTTAAACTATTTGCATATAAAATGGATATATTCCAGAGTAGCATGCAGAACCTATCTGCTTTCAGGAAAAACAACAACTAGAAGAAATTTCCCATAAGCAGCTGCTTCAGGTAATCCTATAAGCCCCTGGTAATAGGCTTGTGTTGCTGAGGGCCATGAGGAATACTTCTCTGCCAAGGTGGAGAAGAACTGCTCTGGGAATCCAGGAACAGAATGGGAGGCCTCCCTTCAGATTCATCATTTTGTCACCTACAAATTGTCTGATGCGTGAACTGAGTTACAGTTGTAAATGACTAGAACCAAAAGCAAACACAGGTGAGGCCGGGCTCTCATCCTCTGAGAATGCCACTCTACAGAGCCCAGCAAACTGTGTGCACAGAGCTGACCCTGTGGACCGAACAGAGCTCAGGGAACTCCCGATCACAGCATTGCTGACTAACACAAACGTGGTAGCTGGTGGGAGGAGGTTCTTTTCAAAAGCCCTCATGTTGGCCTGAGTCACTGTAGCTTCTGTCATCTTAACACTGGAGAAGAACAGACTCAATCCAAAAGTGAGACAGCACCCCTAGTGTGTTGGTTGTTGCCATAATTATTTATTGTTAAAATTAGTTATATCTACTGACATTTGATGAGCCATAAGAAAGGCAAACAGAGTTCTCTTTAATCATAGTACCCTTAAGTTTAAGGTCATCCCTTTACATTGTATATTGGATGTTCTTACCAAAGTTCTGAGCTTATATTGTTTACATAGTGCACATGTACACACATATACATCCAACTGCAAAGAGAAACATTTAGATTTATTATTAAATATGTAAACCTCAGATAATAAAACACCTTATACAGGGATATTTACATGCAGGAAATTTGTGGGAAATTCCCTTGGGGTTAACATCTACAGGGAAGTAGAGGGTGTAGGATTTAACAGAGGGAGAGGTTGAACTCTGAAACAGTCAGAACTCAGCCCTCATGTGATACCCCATACCATGGGGAGCTCTGCCGCCAGGGGAGCCCTTCCGAGTTGCCCCACCCTGTGGCAAGGGTACCTCACCTCACTGTGTACCAGGCACTCAATGAGAGTTGCCCTCTGGGACAAAGTGTGGTCCTGAATAGAACAGAGATGGCTTTCTTGGCTTGAAGTCAAATCCCATAGAGAAACCCAACTGAGAGCTGTCAGCCACCAACCACCTACAGATAAACAAATGGGCGTCTCCATCCTAAAAGGGGATCTAGGCTGCACACCATGGGACCCACTACACCTATGCCTGCTAGCTGCTCATACAGGTACTTACCCTGCCCCATCTCACCCGAACTAGTGGTGAGAATTACAGGAAGCACTGTGGGTCTATTATGCAAACACATGCAGCCTGAGAGAGAACAGCTGTTTCCCTAGAACCACTGATGGTCTTCAAGGGCTGATGTGTGGATTAAATTCAGAAGCAAGAAAACACAGGAAAAGCCTTTTCAAAAACCACCAAATAAGCTTATTTTCCAAAATTACTATTCCATTTTACTCCCTTCCTTTCCCTCCTCCCCCACCCAAATTATTTCCATTTCAGGGTACCATGATTTGCACTTAATGGTTGGGTTATTTAGGTGAGAAAAGTCTTTCCTTTCTTTATGTATGTATTCACCTGTGTAATAAAATGGTCATAAAATTGATCCTGATAGAATTCATAATACTGTTTTCAGGGCTGAAATTTTCCTAACCAAACAGTCTTATTTCGTTGGTTTTTAGAAAAAGATTTTTATGTATTCTTCCAGGAAAAAATAAAGAAAGAAAATGTACTTTAAATGCTAAAGAAATATGTTCTTTATGTAGAAGACTAGTGTTTCAATTTTAAAAGACTTTGAGACTATATCATTTTTTTTCATTTGGTAAGTTCAAAAATTTAAAGTAAGTTTAAAATTTAAAACAGCATGAAAGTTCATTTAGGTATGTGCTCAGGTATAACCCAACTACCCAGTGCTAGATGCTGCTATAAACGCTGTCTTTATATTACCTTCCTCACTTTTACTCAACCTCACCCCAACTCCAGGATGAATCCTGTCCCTATTTCTTACCCACCTTAGAGGTCTGGGGCAGAAAAAGGAGGAGTAAGCCTAGAGATGTGTGACAAAGCAAACCCAAATTACGAAATAATAAGAAAAATAAAGGAAGGGCTGAGATAAACAGTGATAATGTACCACAAACCAAGAGGCAGAGAAAATTAATTTATGTGTACCTGAGGTCCAGAAAGAGAAAGGAAGGGGAGGTGGGGGAGAGAAAAAAGAATGAGCCTTATGATAATAACACAAAGAAAGGAAATCACTGTATTTATTTGGGTTTGGTGTTATTCACAGTGTCAAACAGAAACCGGAAAGTAATCATTTTTAGAGAGGCAATAGGAAAGAACAAATTTTGGAGGAAAAGCACATAAAAATCAAAACAAGTTATTATTAATTTATTACATGAAGTGTTGATTTACTTTTATACAATTTTCTTAATTTTTACTCTTAGAATTAGTTTTTTTTTTAATTTTAAGATCATTATGAACTGAAAAACATTGAATTTCATTTCTAATTTCTAGAGAGAAATAATTAATGCTACCACTAGAATCCCTGAATTTATTTTTCTTTGAGGTCCAAGCAGAGGCCAACCCTTCAAGGGCCTGCCACAGTGAGCAACTGCTGTGAAAGAAAAAAAAGAACAGAAACAAAAACGCTTGGGATCTGTGATGATGAATTTCTAGTATGTCAACCTGGCTAAGGTTTTTAAGCCTTAATTCCTGAACCCACAGTTCGTCTTCTTAGAACTTGCTTCATTTTTTTCACTTTATTTTTAAAAAGTCAACCAAATATTTTCAGTGCCATCTTTGCATTTTAAATTATAATGCACCTTGTATACTTTATCATATCTTATCCTCGTCTTCATTTATCTGATTATCCCTAACGTTGACAATAGGAAGTTTAGGGATTTTGGCAGTACGCCCAAAATATATCAGTTTCCTGAGAGCCACCCCCAAATAAACACATTAGCTACATAAATTTTGTGCAGATTCTATGCAAATGTAGCTTCAAAGACAAATCCCCTATTTTTTTCCAATTTATATAATTTGAACCATATGAACTTGCCAACTTTCAACCTTTTTTGATCTACAAAAATGGTAATTTCATATAGTTCAACCTATAGATTACTAAAAATTTTTAGTTTTCTGCTTTTGGCTCAAAGTCCTAAAGATGTCTCCTGTCATTTACCACCACCCAGGGCTTCCCATTTTTACATATTCCTTTCAAAGGCAGGTAGACCCATGCCTGGCTTACTTAGTGGGCCAGCTCAGACATTAGGAGATTGAAACATTTCTATTAACTGCAGCATCAAAAGTTGACAAGAGGAAGCTAGTAAGCAAAGAAGGCACTAAAGTTTTATTCTTTCTCCTGTGAAAATGTCAATGTCCCCTGGAGGTATACATTCATTTTATTCTTTTATTGGTGTTTGAACTATACTGGGATAATAGTGGTCTGATATTTAAGGCAGTTTAACACGAAAATCTTCGTGTTGAATAGTTTCTCTGTGCTGGTTAGCACCTTATGAACATGTTTATTAATTTTTTAAATAGCACTTATAAATCTCATTTGCCTTCTCATTTGGGGAGTGGAATAAGTGAATGAGGATATGTGTGGAGGTAAATCCAGGAATGGGGTGACGTAGTAGGAGTGGGAAGTTTTTATTTTTTCTTTTCTCCTCTTTCGCTCTTTTAATTTCATCATATGTCATCACTATAAAAATAGACATTGAAACATATTGTGTTCAAGCTGTAGAGGAATCTTAATGGTCCTCCAGGTTGACGACCCATTTACTGGAGTCTCCTTCTAACATCTTTTCTAAGGGGTATAATCATGTAGCTGATACTTGATACCTCCCAGGATGCTCCCAATCTATTTGGGTACATCTGATAATTTAATAGTTCTCCTAACTGAATGAAAATATGCTTCTCTGAAACTTTCATCAGTTGATCCTATTTTTCCTATTAGAAGGCTACTCAGAAAAAAAATTCCATTTTGGTTGCATAGCACAGCATTAGGAATTGTGGTTTTTGTATAAGTACAATCAATGGGAAAGCTCTCTATATAAATATGTGCCATTATTAATGTTATTGCTATTGTTTCATGTTTTCAAAGTCAATTATTTGAAATCAGATATTAATATTAGGTCAATGGACTGAATAATGACCTAAGCTTCTCACTATATTTTTAAATTAGATAAATTTATCCAGATATTAGTCATTCAGACTTAGTTGAAAGAAGTATTTTTAGATGCTTTTTTTCTACAAGTATAAGTTGGTTTTTACTTTTTCAGAGATTAAATTCAAAGGTAAATATAAATAAAACTAGATCAATAAGTTCAGTTAAATATTAACCTATCCTTTGTATATTTCATGTGATTAGTCTTACAAAAATATGATTTACATACAACTATTATGACTATTTATATTAACAGAGCTAGGTATAGCTGTAACTAAATAATTCTTTTAACTCTTCAATCTTTGTTATGAATGGCTTATCAAATATGATACTCATTTACTTAGTAACCCATAGTTCTAGACTAGATAATAAACTAAGAAGATATTCAGATGAGGTAAGAATAAATTGATAATATATATTTAATGACATTCCACACTATATTCTTTCTGGGGCTCATCTGAATATCAGTAGCACCCATTTTGGGAAGTAGTTTTCTTGTTGTTTCACCTCATTTTCCCTTATTTGTCCTCATAATCTCTCTCTCACGTCATTAGTCCCAGGCAATGAATGCAAAGACTGAGTGGCTGGGGCACAGTAAGACTAAGTCATCAGCACAAGGTCACACAACCAAGTGATTGGCTCATCTGTTGGAGCCCCTGCCGCTCTGCCTTCAGTCTTACTGTTATAGAAGTCAAAACTGAAATTGAAAGATCAAGGATTGCTAGAAGGTAATAGAAGCCGGAAGAATGCTTATCCTGGTGGGGAGAGGGGACTGACTGAGAAGAGGAATGAAAGAAATGTGTGAGTGCTGGCAGGGTCCCCTAGTATGGTCCACAGGACGGCCACACAGATGCACAGAGATGCAAACATTCATCACACTATACACTTAAGATTATTTTACCTTATAGTAAGTACTTTTTACCTCCATTAAAAAAAAGTTCATTAAAAAAATATATCATCTACATCACTTTGATATCCCTGCTATTCTGACAGGACTCTTGCATTGCTGGGATACTCCCAGTTTTCTCAAAGCCCTTGAAGACAAAATCTAGCATTGACTTAGCTGACCCACAGAGGAAAGTCAGTGTTTCCACTTGTGGTGTTTGGAAATGAGTCTCACTCCTTTGTTAGGACCCAGAGGCTGTCTAGAGGTAAGCCTTGGCATACTTGTGACATGGGCTGGTCTGCTTGTGGAATGCTTGGCAGTTCCAAGTGCCCTTGGCTGCTTCCGGCTGCTCAGTGTCTGCACTCCTGACCACACCCCACGGCCTGCCCGCATCCTAGATTTATTCTCTCTTCACTCTTCTCTTCAAGAAAATACCTTGTGTGAATCAAATTATTCTGGTGATGTGCTCATATTCTTATTAATTCATACTGAATCTGCTGCACTAATTCCCCTGATCTTAAGCACTTCCAACCTGCCCTGTCTTATCTATGCTCCAGAATCCCACCAGAGTGATCTTTAAAATAATCCAATTGGGCCACTTGCCAAGGAAAAGGCATTTCCTAATTTCTCACCCCCTCAAAATTGGCTATGTGTAACTGACTAGACAAAATACAAATTACTTATTTAGCACCAATAAGTTTTTAATATTCTGATTCTTTTCCAAATCATCTCTATGAAAATCCTCCAATGTATCCTACTTACGATTCACACTAAACTTGTCAAATCTCCTGTATTAATTATTGTATTAGTTTCTCACAGCTGCTACAAAAACACGTTGCAAACTTGGTAACTTAAAACAACAGAAATGCTGAAATTAGGGTGTCAGAAGAGCCACACTCTCTCTGGATATGGGTATTTGTCCTTTGCCTCTTAAAGCTGCTGATGGCTGCCAGCATTCCTTAGCTTATAGCCTCATCACTCCTGCCTCTGCCTCAGTTGTCACTTTGCCGTCTCTTCTCTCTGTGCCAAATCTCCCGCTAATTCCCTCTTTTAAGAACACTAGTGATTCCATTTAGGATCCACCTGTATAATCCAAGACAATCTCCCCATCTCAAATGCCTTAATCACATCTGCAAGGTCTTTGCCATATAAGAAAACACAGGTTCTGGGGGCAGGATGTGGCCATATCTCGGGGGGCCATATTTTGTCAACTACACTTACCTATTGCTGAATAGCATATTATCCCAAATATTAGCAGCTTAAAACAATAATATATATTATTTCATAGTTTCTGTGGGCCATAAATCTGGTTGTGGCTATCACAAGACTTGATTTGGAAGGACCACCTTCCTGTGGTTGTTTCATTGTTCATGGGTTGTTGGACTGCAGCCTCAGGTATTCACAAGCTATTGGCTGGGAAGCCCCTCTCAGATCATTGCTTCACAGATCCCTTCATTGAGCATCTCACATTATAGCAGCTTGCTTTGTCAGCAAGTGAGGGAGAAAAAGAGCATGCCAGCAAGACAGAAGCCACATCCATCAGCTTGCCTTGTTCCATCTGCACGAAGAAAGTCACTAGATCTATCTTACATTCAAGAGTAGGGGATTGCACAGTGGCATGAATACTAGAAAGCAGAGATCACTGGAGCTGCGCCAGAACCTGCCTACCCGAGCTCTCCAAATGTGGCATCCCGTTTCTAGACTACGTGCTTGAGCTTCAGTTTTCTCCTTGTGTTGGTACAAAGCCATCTGCGTGGAGAACTCTTCCATAGGCTTCTACTGTGATCTCAGATGCCATCTCTATAGTGAAGACTTTGTCCAAACAACATTCGGAATTCCAAAGCATTTTTTATACCCTTGTATTGCCCATGATTGTTCTCACATTTGCTTCTCCCATTAAACTGGGGATTCTTTGAGGTTAGGGGCTTTGTCATCTTCCTTCTGTGTTCTCAGTGCCCCTCTGACACAGTACCCAGCATAAACCCTCAGTAAATGGTTTGAACATTAGTTCTTTTCACAATTGCATAATTCGATGCATATTTGATTGAAATGTGATCATTGAACTTCGTGTATTCACAGTTTGCCTTGAGGAACTTGGCTTAATCTATTGTGCTGTAACAGTGTTTCTTCAATTCTATTGTACAAATAAATCTCCTGGGGATTCTGTTAAAATGCAAATTCTTATGCTCCAGGGCTGAGATGGAGCTCACAATTTGAAATTTCTAACATGTTCCCAGTTAATGCCCATAACTGTTTGTTCAAGGACCACATTGTGAATAGTAAAGTATGGAGAAATAAGGGGAACGAATGAAAAAGAAGTTGTAGAGAGGGATATTTGGGTTAAAAGTAAGGGGATTTTCTAATAAGATCTATATAAAAACTGGATGGGTTTGCATGTGTGTGAGTGTGTATGAGTGAACTAATTAATGAGTTGATTGTCACTGGGTTAAATCAGACATGGGCTGGAAGTCCAATTTTTAGGGACCATGTAGAAGGAACTCAGGCAACAATTAGAATAAGTTGGGGTTTTCTCAATATGCTCTGTAGGATGCGATGGTTCTGTGGAGGTTCTTAGAATATCCATTAGCAGCAAAGAAAACCTGCAGTTTTAACTTTAATTTTATATACTTTCCCTATTGAAACATCTTCGATGTTATACATTTTACCTATTAAAGTTCTGTGTAAAATTTAATTTTTAAACAAGTTTAGTTGCTTAAAACACATTCATGCACACAATACACATAAAAATACACACATGGGACCAGAAGAGTTTCTCTGATTCTGTGTGCCCTGATCAGAGAACCATAGTCAAATGTTAAAGGAAAGGTTCTTCAATGAACAGCTTCTCAATTTGATATATAGAAGTTATTTCCAATCCCCAAACCTTGGTTCAACTGTAGTTAAAACTCATGATCTGCCAACAGTGTCCAAGTGCAAAATAGCTCAACACCTCTTAGAGTCAGCAAACCGGCTCAGAGTCCATGGACCACAGAACTGTGTGTTTTGTTCATGGGAGAATCTCTTGTGATTTCCTTCTTTCCAAAACCTATCTGTTCTTATTTTATAGACAACTCTGAGAGACAATATGACATAATGAAAGAAATAATAAAGTGAGAGTCCAGAAACATGGTTGGGATTCAGTGCTATCAGAAATAACTCCTGTGGTTTTGGTCATGTCCTTTGCCCTCACTGGGCCTCAGTTTCCTCATGAGAGGGTTCTTCCAAATCAGGGAGAGGCAAACTTTTTCTATAAAGGGCCAGATGGTAAATAGTTTAGTCTTTGTGGGCGACACAATCTCTATTACAACTCTTCAACTCTGCCATAGGCAATATATAAACAACAATAACAAAAACTGTGGCTGTGTTCCAATCAAACTTTCTTTGCAAAAACAGGTGGTGGGCTTGATTTGGTCTGTGGGCCGTACTTTCTAACTCCTGTCCTACAAGACCAATGTATACCTGCCTTACTGTAATTTTCACTAAGATACTAATAGGTTATACTGGTTTGAAATGCATTTGCTTTTGAACAGGAAACAGTACCTTAACTCAAAGGGACATGATTCTACAAAAGATTTTCAGGTAACAGGGTCAGGCAGTAGCAGAGATATTTTTGATCCAAAGGTCTTTGGAGGGCCCTGAAATTATGCCTCATTGGAAGTTACTTGCCCTGTCTATATGTAAGGTCAATATGGTTACTCAGAGGGAGTCATTAGCATTTTGAGGTCCCTGCTGGAGCCTTTCTGGGACTGCTCACTCACCAGGACAGCTGAGAAGCCACAACAGGAACAATGAGTCCTGTTGTTGGAAGTGTAAATAATGAACTGACTGCAGTAGTTCTGCTCCGTAGGGCCCCATGCAGACTGCTATTCAATTGTAAATATCCCCTTTCTGCTGATGTACTGGAGGGCAGAGAGTCTTTGCTATATATTATGCTAAATATTCCCTGGAATTCAACTGCAGGAATAGAGGACAATGCAGGCGGCAAAACCAACCCATTAACTTGCTGTACATCTGTTTTTGTTTCCTCATAACTCAAGGTGCTAAGACAGCCCATGGCTTCCCTTTGAGACACATGAATATTTTTATAGGTATAGAATGCATATATGTGTATACAAATGTATTGCTATTTGATTCCTTCACTGGCACCTTCCTGGAGATGAAAGAGATCGACTTATGCCATTTATTTTTCCCTGCAGTGTTTTTCCTCTTTCACTTGGTCTTGTTTTGCTTTAGCTGATACAGAGGCTTTCCCGTGAGAAGCTATTAAATAGCTGGGGAGATATTTCAGAGATCCTTAAGTTAATATCCATCTTGCATCTGGTACCCATTGCTGTCACCAAGACTCTGGCTTGGGTTCCTGACCAATTAATTACTGCATTATCTCTTTTCCTAGAGGTGATATTTTATTTGTCAGTTTCTCAGATTGATTCCTGTCTCACTTCAGCTATTTTGAACTTTGAGATTCTGAACTCTGAACTATGGCTTGGCACTCTGGGTCATGTCTATTTCTGCATCCATCCATGAACTTCATTTCCAGGCTCTTGAGATACCTACTAAACTTTTCTTGCTGGTCATCAGATAGAGCAGTACAGTTGTTCAAAATAGTAAATTTAGAGCTTCAAAATTTAAAGGGACCCTTGAAGTCATTAATGATAACCTTTTTAATTTATAATGAAGGCTGTGGGGCCCAGAGATGTTGCCTGATTGGCCAGAGTCATCCAGATGCCACTGAGATGTTAGTTTCCCCCTTGCTTCCTGCCATCTTCTTCTCCAGGCTGTGCACTCTGCTTCAAGTGTGTTTGGGGAAAAGGTTTGTGTTTCCTGACAACCTGTCCCGACTTGATTCCAACCAGAGATGCTGGGTCTTTGGGAGCTTTGTTCCCCACCCCTTAAAATGTCATCAATTCAAGGATGTGTTTGTCACAAACTTTTAAATGTCCAGGCAAGATATAAATGGGAATTTCTCAGTATAGCATAAGTTAAAAACGGAACACAACTAGACATCTATGCTGTTAAAAAGCTTTTAGTCCTTCTGTCCTTGAAGAAATTTTTATGGTCTTCATTTTTAATAAGCCCCAGACTGAAGACATTGCTCAGGTATCTCCTATTTTTATTACCAAGGATCCCTTCCAATCACCCCCTTCTACAGCTTTTTCAAAATGCCCTTAATTCACATTCACTCATACAGAGCAACTGAGCTCTCATTTTGTTTGACTACACACAGAAGAGCCTAAATTTTTGTTCCCATAGTAGCCTATCAAACCATTCTGATAAACCAGGCCACCTAACATAGAAATTAGACCATTCCCTTAGTATGTGAGGGAACTTGTGCATTTAAGTAGTAGCATTGTTTTCTCTCTCATTCTCAGAAAACAGCCAGAGAATTTAGACTCAAATTTCCTTTCTTTTTAAGTCAATGTTTTTGAACTTTTTAAAATCAATACAGACACTGGCTTTGGGGCCAGTGGAAAGGAAAGGAATCTTTTATCTCAGTTCTCTGTGGTGCAAGTATAGACTATGTTAAATGGTATGTACTTAAACAATCTTATGTTTTCTTCTCCTTAAGTGCTTTTCTAACTTATTCTAACCAAAAATAAAGTTCGGCAGAGGGCTCATGAATCAGCTTAACCTATTTTCAATTGCAGTTGCATCAGAATGTCCTCTCCTGAGGAGCTATATTGTAGAGGGAATATTCAGTTGGAAGTCTCTATTCTTGGATCCCAACCCCAGCTCTGCAAGTAACTTAGCTGCATGACTTTGGTTAAATCATTTTACCTGTTTGGAATACAATTTCCTGAAGGAATACTTTGGCTGCAAGAAACAGAAAAACAGAGCAACAGCAGTTTTATCAAATAAAGGTTATTCTCTCCTGTAAAAGGTATCTGATCATCACCATCCTCTGCTGTGGTTTCAGCGGCTCAACAAGTGTTAAGGCCAGCAACTCTGCGATTCTCCTGGCCTCGCCTTACTGTGTCAGAACTCAAGTCGTAGCTCCAGGCATTAGGTCTACATTTAGAGCAGGAAAGAATGTTAGGAAAGCAGCCCTCTGCATCTTTCCCTCTCTGATCAGCAAAAGGAAAAGCCCTCTCAGAAGCTCCCAGCAGACTTTCACTCATTTGACAGAATCACGTCAATACCCCAGCTGCAAGGGAGGCTGAGAAATCACATACTTAGCTGTTCCAGTCTCTGCGGTAGAGGGAGGCAGAAGAAAGGGATTGTGACTACGTTGAGCTAGCTAAGCTACCGTGTCTACCTCACCTTTTTCATACATAAGAGGTAAAGGTTATACTAGAAATGATCTCTAAGACCTTTCACAGCTCCAATCACATATGAATCTCTGAATAGGGAGAAAAAATTCAGTATGGAGCACCACTTTTATGTGCATAGCAATTCCTGGTTTCTATTCAAACTCTCTCCTCAGAAATACCTCCTCTAATATTCTATGTACAGATTGGGAAAAGAGTTGGAGAAAAACTGATACATTTCTCATATTGTAGCACAATGTCACCCCCAGAAGGAAACAGAGGCAGCCGGTATTCACAACATAATGCTGTTTTGACAGCTCCGGGAAAGGATAAAAAATACCTATTTAGATGGAACTACTCCTAAGAGAGGTAACACACATACTGATATTATATAATGGTTTTTGATTAAATTTTTATTGATGATTTCAGATTTCACAATATTTTAAAAATCAAGAGAAAAAACATTTTTATTTTTAAAGTTCCCTTTTAGTCTCATTCACATATAATTTTACATGACTACAGTCATACACGTACACCCTTTTATGCCCTGATTTTTCTACTTAACATGAGCAGATTATTATTATTTTACAGAAAGTGGACTAAGAGAAAATACAACAGGAATGATTAAGGAAAATTGTCATAAGAGAGTGAACAGACAGGGACAGGAGAATTCTGAGGTCTTGATGGGAAACTTGGCTCCTTTGTCACCATGTCCAAGTTATTTGGGTGATTACAAAGGCAGCGATGTAAGGAAGCAAAGTGAGCTATGGCTGCTTAGACAAGTGGGATTCTCTTCAGGAATCCAAAATAGATACTAGGGTCCTACTACCTCTTGGCTCTTCTTAACCATTGGATGTAGGAAACAACTTGAACCCACTGCACCCATTTCTCTTTGGAGTCAACAGTGGTTTTTATGAAGAAAACTGCTTCATAATATTTCTTTAGAAGGACATGTTTGTTTATTGCATACTTTAAGCACATCCCAAGGGGAAAAGAGCTCTCTGAAAGACTTACGGAGACCAGGCAAAGGGCATAAACGTGTGATTTCCTCATGGAAAATGATAGAGAGTGATAGAGCCAGTGTCAACAGCAAAGTGCCTAGATCTTCTGCTCATCTTTATTTGTTTAATATTCTATGGATTCCTGGGTGTTCAGAGCTTTCTTCAGTTATGCAAAAGTTGGAAACTTCAATTTTGAGTATATGGGTTTGCCCTGTTTGATACATGTTACAATGATAACTCTGGTGCTTTTTCTGGATGTAGAACTGTGCAAGATTCAGAAATGGTAAATATTTTAGGAGTCATTAATGCAGTTTAACAAAGATGTTCCATTTCTCTCCCTTTAATGCACACAATATGGTTGCATTTTTTTGATTTCTTTGTGTTTGGTTGGGACAATTTCACTAGGTTTTTTTTTTTTCTTCCAAATGAGTTATCAGCCTATATGATGAATATCACTTCCGTGCTAAAGCATTTAGTTATATATTGTATATATAAGAATTTTTAGAGCTCTATTTTCTTCTGGAACAAGCAACTAACAGTGTTCAGCGTGGTCACTGCTCCATTAGTCTGTGTTCAGGAGTAACTGCAAACAACAGCGCCCTTGGCAAAGCTCTGATTGATAACAGGAGTGATAAATATACCTTTGCTGTGAAGCCATCCAGGTTTAGGGAATATTTGTTACCATATGAAAACTTAGTGTATCCTGTCTTCTGAGATCTTTTTCCTCAGGCCATTAAGAAAAAGTGAAACTGTGAGCACCATATCAGAAGCTTAAATATACATGTACTCAACAGACAGAGAATTGGACCTGATCCTGCCTTCTGCTGCTAATTAGTTATGTGACCTGTGGCTAATTACTTGGCTGTCCGATGATACCATCAGTTTATATAAGAAAGCCTATCAAGGGATAATAGCGTGGCTTTCCTTTTATTTGCCCAGTTTTCAAGAAAATAAATTGGTTCTCTGTCACCTTCAGAAAACAATTACCTTGAGTTTGAATCCATTGCAATTCTTTCCCTTGTTAAAGCTCAAAATGTCTGATATAGAAGTCTCTTTATATGGGCTCCTCAGTACTTTGGCATCACCTAGTAGTCTTTGATACGTTCCATGCTTTCTGATGTCCAGTTATTCTATGCCCCAGCCGAGAAACAGCCATTTCTCAATGAGGCCTGAATTTCTTTTATTGGGAGATGAATTTTAAGCTCAAAGTTTGGACATGGGAGACTTACCACCGGTTCCTCTGTTGGTGTCTCTCTAGTAATTTTGCTTGTTTGAAGTTTGTTCTCTAGTAGATTCCTACGGAGATCTTCTGGGGACAATAGGATGGTTACATGAATTATTGCATGCTAGTAACAGTCTGTGTCTTTTATATTTGGAGGGCAGCTTTGTTTGTTATAAAATTCCTGTCTAATATTTTGTTTCCTTGTATATCTAAAATATGTTGCTCAGTATTCTTCTGGCATAAATCATATGTAAAAATGTCTGATGATAATCTGTTGATTTTTTTCTTGTAAGTCACAAGACCTTTTTACAGAGATGACCAACGGATTTTTTTTTTTCTTTAAAGTTCAGGAATTTTATTACGATGAATCTTGGTGACAAGTGGTAGTCTCAGGTATATGGTATTCTCTTTCAATGTTTTCAGTCTTTTTTATTTTTCATAAAATTGTTCTTGAACTATGGTTTTTAGTACTTACACACTTTTATTTTTTTCTTCAGAAAATCCTATTATTTATAGGTTGGATCCTTTTGCTTATCTTTAATAATTGTCCATTTTCTCAAATTATTGTTATCTCTATTTTTCTTGATTTATAGTTTTCTTTCTATTCACAATCTGTGTCTCTTAAGCATTATTTGTTGTAATCATTCTCTTTTGTGTTTCTTCTATTTTAGTCTTCCCTTCTACAATATAGTTTTATTTTTCATTCTTGAGTTTATACCTTACTTTGAATGTTCTGATTTATATTGTTCTTTATTGTTTTCTATCATTTTTATATGTATTGCAGCTAATTTTGACAGATTCTTTTAATGGTTTTGACTCAGCCCCTTTGAGTCTGCTTTTATGGCATTCATTGTCTGCAGGGATATTATTCTGTTTCTTTTTTTATCTCTCTCTTTTGTTTTCATAGTAACATTATATAGAATTTGACCTCAAGACTTTTCTGATGTTCAATTCATGAATAAATGTTAGTTTTTCTGAAATTGTAGAAATGCATTCAAATCTGTTAGCTTTTCTTTGCAGAGCTTCTTCTGTTGCTTTTGTATAAAGTTCAAAACTATGATTCTGAGATTTCCTGGTTCTGTTATCCACCCGCGCACACTTTTCACTTGGACATTCTCATTTCTTTCTAGATTGTGTCCCAATCCTGCTCAATCGCGATTCTCTCACAGTTTCACAGTAGCTTTTTCACATTGTGGGGTAAGTCATTGTTCCAGGCCCCTCTCTTCTTTCCATGGGCCTCTCTGGAATCACTACTGCTGGGGTCCTTAAATTTACCTGCCACACTTTTGAGTGAAGCCTGTTTTCTTTTTTGGTGTTCTCTTATTCTCAGTTACGTCATATAACACCTTGATACCCTCTACTTTCTTCCACACGGATACCAATAACACACAAGGCTTGTGCTGTCAGTGTTTTGTCCCCATGTTGGGTTCATGCAAATACCCTATCACCCAGCTTTGCTGAAAATATTGTACCCAGATTTTTGGTTTCACTGCCTTGCTTCTCTTTCTATTTTTATGTGGGGATTTGGGAAGACCAAAGACTATGCATACCACAACTGTCATCTTTTCAGATTTCCCCATCTATTTATTTTTCATTCAAAAAAATTCTTTTTTACCAACTACCATTATGTAAATGCTAGGGATATAAAAGTGAATAAAGTGGTGCATCCAATCTCAAGGAACTAGTACAAGATTGAGAAAAAGCTTTGAATTCTGTGGCATCTTTCACTCAGTTTTAAAATTTAATTTCTTTTTGAAGTACAGTGTATATATTGAAAAGTGCCCATGTCATAAGTATACAGCTCAATGAATTCTCACAAAGTGAACAAACCCATGTAACCAATAAAGGAACAGAATATTGTCAGTGCTTTGTCAGCTTTCCTTTAGCCACTTCCTTTTCTTACTCCACATGTGACTAACCACTCAAAGCACAGAGTAGCTTTGCTTGTTTTTGTTCCCTTTATAAATGGAATTACAACATATGTACTTTTTGTGTCTTCCTTTGCCCAACATAATATTTGCTTTCATCAACATTGCAGTATGTAGCTCTAGATTGTTCTCACATCTATATATTGTTCTCTGTGTGAACATTTATCCACCCATTTATCCATTCTACTGATTATAAATAAGCATTTGCATATCTCAGTTTGGGGATATAATGAATAGTGCTGCTGTGAACATTCTAGTATGTATGTGCCTTTTGACAAACTAATGTACACATCTTTGTGCAGTATATATCCTGCTAAGAGTGGAATTGCTGAGTCAACGTTTATGCATATATTCAACTTCAATAGGCACTTTCAAAACTTTTCCAAAGAGATTGTACTGCCAGTTGCATTTTCATTCTGTGCTTGGGAAGTGATATAAGTGATCTGAGGAGGGAAAAGCAATGACCAAAATTGTCTTTTAGGAAAATTGTTCTGGGAGTTTTTTGTAAGAGCAGTTGGAAGAGGAAGACAACAGACCTAAGGAGGCTTGTTTGACTACTATAGAAGAGAAAAAGGGATTAGAATATATTAAGTGGAATATAGGGAAAGGTATGAACATGAATCATTGTGTGCTGGTAGAATCTACTAAACCTATGTGAGAGAAAAAAAATAATGACAGTTTGCATTAGAAGTTTAAGTGGGGTGAGGATGGTGAGTTCAGAATGGCTGTGTCAATGCAGAAATACCTTAGGGCCTACGTATATGCAGCTCTATCCCTTGCTCTTATTTTCCATTTCTGCAAGTCCTGAACCAACCAATTCCTTGGGCTGCCTGGAAACATGTAAATTGATGAATAAGGGACTGCATTTTTTTAATGCTTAACTAATAATGTAGTGATTTCAGTAATTCAAGGTCCCAATAATATAAAACACCCATTGAGAAGAATCTGCAATTACTGCTTTCCACTTCACACTACTGTATCATTTGTATTTTATGTCACACACAAAAGTTCTTTAAAAGAGCTAATCGAGATTGACAGCGCCTGGGCTGCAGCTCTTCCCTCCGAAGCAAACAAGCGAACACCAACTTCTTTATGCCTCGACAGAGTGACACCCACCCAGATCCCTGTATTAAAAGCCAAAATCTCTACATTGTAATGGCTTAGTTGCTGCGCTTTTCCCCAGCCCACCCTCCTCTATGAATAGGAAGGAAACCGTTCCCTGAAAGCCCAAGGAAAGGCCGATGACACCAGCAAACTCTCCACATCTTGCAGACCTCTCATTTGGGGGTTGAGCCTTTTTATTTTCTACAGTTTTCTTCAATCCTCTAGTACTGAAGAAATTTGCATGTGAACAGACTCTTTGCCTCTTATGGGCCCATCTGTTCCTGCTGTTAATTTTTCACCTGGAGCTCTAATTATAACTGACTCCAGACAGAAATGCCTGTGACGTCACTGTCAGGAGATTAGGGCTTCAGGTGGGAAGTAAGGTGCTGAAGCAGATGGACATTGTCTGAGCAAAGATCCTAATGTTTTGTAAATATCCACTGCATAAGAATGAGAATGAAAGGAAATATTGAAAATGGAAGCAAGGAAAATAACTCCTGACTACATTGCCCCCCCTTTTTTTTTTCCTTTTTCTAACTTACCACATGGCAACAGTAGTACAGTTATAGAAGAAATTTGCAGGGATTAGAACCACACTTTCAGTAACCTTGGCTTCTCTAGGGTCCAGCCTAGTGGAGTAGGACACACACTTGGCTTACAGGTTAACAAGAGAACTCTCTCATGACATTGGCATCCTAGGAGTAGCCAATGCAACATCTTGAAGACCACTCATAGGAGCAAGCTGCTACATCTCTCCACACTGTAAGCACATTCATAATTCTCCCAGATTTAGCCCTACTCCCATCTCATTAAAAATCATGGGGCCATTGTTATAAGAGGCCAGAAGGAAACATCTCTTTCTCTAGTGGGTCTATGTGATATGGAGCTTTAGCCACACAACTCACTAGGAAATTACCTGAAATATGTAGTTCCTGACAGTGCATGTGCTAAAAATATACAAAGCTCTTCATCAAAGATGAAACACATATCCAACAAATACAGGCAAATAAAAAGGGTTTAGAAATAGATGGAAAATTATAACCAATATAGAAGGGAGATTAACAATTTTAAACTAGTCTTCAAACAATAAAATACCCAACTTCTAGTTAAATTCTTTATCCCTCTGTCATTCTGTATTTTTCCAAAAAAAAATCTTTCTTCTTTGACTTGTTCCATTGTCCCCATCAGCTCATAAGCTGAGCAGAGTAGATCTGTCTAGGTCCAGAGGAGCTAACACAGGGCATCTAATTAATTGAAGGGACCTTGCTTTAGTCTGATTAAGGATCATATATACATTTCCAAGGGTAAAGTTCTAAGCAGGGTATTTTTAACTAAATGAGTGGGACTGGATGAAGACACCCAGCCTCACAAAGCGTGGGTTATCCACAAGCAGACATTGCCACCTCCTGCTCTCTAGAGTTCCAGTGAGTGGAATAAATAAGGAACCCCTATGTTTTGTAACCAGATCCATGAACAGATTTCAGTGACCCCATATGTTTGTTATAATCCTCTCCCTTCACTAACTACTTGAATTTTGAGTTGTTCCCAGAAATGACGAATTTTCTGTAAGACAAAAGAGTTGAGATTTTGAAGGCCCCAGGGCAGACTTTCTGATGATAGGATTTACCATCCACCTTCACCTGCCCCAGGGCACATGGATGCTCCTTAAAAACCCCATGATCTCTATTAGTTGGGGAAATGGATTTGAGGCAGCTTCTCCCATTCTCCCCAGGCCAAGATGTCTTTCATATTAAAAATCCCTTTCTTCCCTGGCAATCCTCATTGTCTCAATAATTGGATCTTTGTGCAACAAGCAACTAGACCTAGGCTGAAACCCCCTTGAGGTTTCAGTAACACGCTGGCAGGGTTTGGTGCTTACTCTGATGGCAGAGACAGGTAAGCAAATATATCCAAACAACCTACAAGTTCTCAAGGAAGCTGGTTTTTTAAATTCTTGACTGTCAGGGGAGAAATAGCCAACAAGGAAGTGGATTTCAGCAAGTGAAGGTGAATCAGCACTGATCAAATGAGCAACTTTTGTGTTTGATTCTCCTGAAGGCTGGCCCTGAGGTTCTCCTTCTGGTGTGATCAGTTGGGCTTAGATCTGCCTCTTATTAAGGATGGCCAAGGTCAGAGCAAGGCTGCCTTTCATATAAGGAGTATATAATCATGTTAAGGTTTCCCCTTACCCTTGTGGGTGGATGTATCCTTTTGAGACCCATGCATCAAAACCAGGCATATTCTCACATTTCAAATGTATCATTGGAGTCTACATTCAAATTGTTATAATATTATCAAGTTACATCAGATAGCTTTATATTTAAGGACTACTGACTTCAACTACTAATGGTGGTAATCTCATGAACCAAGATAAAACCTTTGGTTGTAAAATGGTATTTGCTTGGGTAGCACCTAGACTCCAAGCAGAAAGGGCTTATTTTAAGGATCTCTTACCAAGGCAGATCTAGAAATGTGGACCTACGTGGATAAGCTCAGAGGCCAGCAGACATTAATAAACCCAGGGAAGGAGAATTACACATAGAAGTACAGAGAGAAGACCATCTTTGGAAAAGAGATGAGACAGTTTTTTTTTTTTTTTTTTTTTTGAGACAGAGTCTCACTTTGTTGCCCGGGCTAGAGTGAGTGCCGTGGCATCAGCCTAGCTCACAGCAACCTCAAACTCCTGGGCTCAAGCGATCCTACTGCCTCAGCCTCCCGAGTAGCTGGGACTACAGGCATGAGCCACCATGCCCGGCTAATTTTTTTGTATATATATTTTTAGTTGGCCAGATAATTTCTTTCTATTTTTAGTAGAGACGGGGTCTCACTCTTGCTCAGGCTGGTCTTGAACTCCTGACCTCGAGCGATCCACCCGCCTCGGCCTCCCAGAGCTAGGATTACAGGCGTGAGCCACCGCGCCCGGCCGGCAGTTTGTTTTTGATAGTGGCTAATGCCTTGCCTGCATCAGAGCCTTCTGCTTACATATAGGTGAAAAAACCTTAAGTATGCGGCCAGGATCATATTCATACAAAATAGTAGGAAGAGAGAAAATGAAATTCAGGTAAGCTTACTAATTTCAAAACACAAGTTTTTAAACCAAGCCAGAGGGTAGAAACTTTACAAAGTCTAAGCAAGCAGATATACACACCTAAGATTAATTTTCTACTTCCAATCTTGAAAGAACTGGATTATTTTGCCAGCAGGTTTGCTTATATAACCCCACAAATAATAAATAATGGTTTTAATGTGATCTTTCTCCTCTCTTGTTCTTCTATCCACTTTAAGGTGTTATAATAAAATAGTTCACATTTCTGGTTGAGAATCAGAAAGAGAAGGCTAGTCTGGTAAAACTTAGAGCGGCCTGAGACTTTAGTTTTGCCAGGACTGCTTCTCAGAAAATCAAGGCATTGGTTTCACTGTCTTGATTTGGAAGCCTTGCCTTAGAAGAAATATTTCCAATTTCTTTCATATAAACCAGAGCAGGGGACCGGCCAACCACAGGTCTCTGGGCAAATCAGCTGACTGCTTGATTTGTAAAGTTTTATTGGAACCCAGCTATACACATTATTATATCACTATTGTCTATGGCTGCTTTCATGCCACAATGGCAGAGTAGAGAAATTGACACAGAGATCTTATGCCCTATTATTTGTCCCTTTCCAGAAAATGTTTGTCAACCTAGAGGAGATATCTCCAATTTCTGTCATTAGAGAGTTGATGTCATTAGAGAGCCAGGAACTCAAAAATTTCTTGCCATGTTTGACTTTTCCTCTGTGATATGGTAGAAAAGATTAGGATTTGGGAGTCAGAAGATCTCAATTTAAATCTCAGCCTCATCACTTGTTTTTATGATTATGACAAGTGTCAGAACTTCTCTCAATTTCTGCTATAAAATGGGTTTGAAAATGCTTGTTTCACAGTATTGTTGTTAAAACTTAACGGTCTCAATAAATCTTGGGTACCATACATGAATTTTTTCATTATTCTTCCCACATTGCCATCCTTATCCAGTCACAACTTTCTCTGTGCTCCACCTGATTTGAAATTTTGGGAGACATTGTGTTGTTGCTGATTGTGTTATATAATTCCTTAGTGAGAAAGCTGGAACAATTTATTTGAAAGGGGATTTGTTCACCTTTGTTATGGAGAGATCTCAGGGATTTAAGCAGACTGCTAATGCCTTTTACAAAGGATTGGCCCTAGTCATCATGTGCTGGATGCTTTCATAATTTCTTTTACAAAAGAATAAATCAACCTTGTTCCTCTCCACCAGAAAAAAAATGAAAGAAAAACAAAAATTTAGTTCCAATATAGGGAGTTCTTGGTTCGGGAATTCTGCTCATTGGAAGTAAGTCTCAGCACTGTTGTGAACAATGCTTCTAATCAAATATCTTGTCACCTTTCTTTTAGGCATTTGAGTAGAAATCAAGATAGAGCATGAACTATTTTTCTTGGATATCTCCATAATGCTCCCAACCCAGTGAATCTGCCTCAGCAGTTCTGTATTTAGTAAATAGCTGAGAATATTCTAGAAGGAGCCACAAAATTATGTCCAGTTTATCTTTTATGATGGCCTTTAAACATGCCCTGTAAATGCTCCAGGTTTCTTTTTGCAGAGTAGAAGCAGGAGCTGAAGCACTTATTCACTGGCAGAGCTAACTTCATCCCGCTATGAACCATCCTCTATGTGACCAAAGACAACTTGCTTATTCTCACTAAGTTTTGTCTTCTATTTTTATTAGATTATCTAATTGGTTCTTTCTACCACTTGCAGACATTTGTGAACTGCCACAGGATAAATAAATTTTCAAACTATAAAACGTGTGGCCAGTCCACAACTCATGAATGGGACTTAATTATTTTATCTTACAATTGGTTGTTAGGAATTCAAAAGTTACTTTCCCATAGAAAACTATTAGGAAGCATGGATAGGTTATTAACTTAGACCCCATATTTTATTTCTCTAGAGAGAATGTAGATGGATATTAAAATTCACTTAAAGCCCTGTTGTTTTTCACTTGTAACACTATTTCTTTATAGAACACATTTAAATTTTCTAGTTTCTGTACTGTGAACACAATTGTTCTCAGCATAATTCCTCCCCCTTACAACAGGTGAGCGTGGGGTGAGGGCAGCCGCGGTCCCAGCAGTAGCTGTGATGGAAATGGGGAAATGAGGACAAAAAGAGTCCATGGCAACCACAGCTTGGTTGGGAGGGCTCAGTCCCCAAGCCTTGGGCATCTTTTTTTCAACATGAGTGAAGGAAGGGGCATTCTGAGTACTCCCCCAGTGAGGGCAGGGAGAGCTAAGAAAACTCCAGCAGTCTTTGCTGAGGTGAGGCTATAGGAGAGGGAGTATTTCTATGAAAGAAAGATTTGCTAATTGTTGGAAGAACATCATGAGTCTGCATGAGTCTAAGTTTTGTGTTTTATTAGTTGTTTTATCTTCATCCTAACAAAATGCCAAACAAATAGTAGACTTTTCCTAAATATTAAATTGTCCTGGAAGATTATCCTTGGAAGAGTAAAAACAAGCCACTTCGGATAGGGTCTAGCTAAAAAAATCCTGCTCAAATTGATATTTTACTTTCTAGAGGGCTGTAAGTTTACGAAGGTTCACAAATCCTTACATACTGTGGTACACAGAAAGCCGGGGTGGGAACTGTTGTTGGAGTAGACCTGTGCTAGAAGTTTGCTGATGACAGACTAGAGTAGCAACTCTGCGGCTGCAACACTGCTGATTCAAAACAGCTGTCTGGAAAGTAGTCGAGCAGACAGAATAAAAGCACACATTTTAGAATCCAGCAAAACTAGATCTGAATTATGGTCCTGTGTGACACGGCCAAGTTGCTGTTTTCTCACAACCTCCATTTATTTATGTATAAAAATGGAAATACTTTTAGAAAGATTTACTATCACATTGGATTGTGGTGAAGATTAAATGAGATAAAAGACGCAAAGTGTGCCTAGTGCTCAGTAAGAACTGAATAAACGCTAATTTATAATATTTCTCAATTTAGGAAAACACTACCTGAAGACAAAACGAAAGCATTCCTACAGACTCTAAGACCAGAAGACTCACCTGGGCTGGGAATCAATTTCAAAGCTCTTCTACCATGTCTGGTCTCCTTTGAAAGCTGATCAGAGCCATTACAGCTAATCAGGACGAGAGCTAGAGAGGCAGGAGAAGTGACAATCACGTGTCCCCTGTGGGCTTGTGTTCCACAGCCATTGTGTTTGTGCTTCAGGCTGCTCTATTATTAGTTTCGGCTGCTGTTTCTCCTCCAGCTGTGTGTCCATCAGGGTCCATTGCAGAATACCAATCTGTCCTCACATAGCACAATAGCAGTGCAGCAGTCTATTAAAAAATATTCCCAGAACCTGAGGCTCCAGACAGTCTGGACTCTCCGCAGCCTCGCTGCTTGGAAGACATTTTTCTGTAAGTCTCCATGGTTGTCTTTGTTATCTGCCTCTTATCAGTTGTACTTGCAGGTTGTCACTCTGAACTTACTAGCCCATAGCCAAACCTTTGACAAAACATTCTGGCTTTTGATAATATTATCTGTGTCCTCAGCAGAGAGAAGTCAGAGCCAGGTGTCTTTGATTTTGAAAGATTATGATTTCATTCATCCTGGGAAGACATATAGGTTATCTTTCATCTCCTGCCTTCAAGCCATGGTCCTGAAGTCAAAATGTCATTGCCTCACCTGTTCCCTAGGCCGCAACCTTTTTATCAGCTATGTGGCATATGATGTCATGATATGAAACTACCCTGTGCTTATTTCTGATTTCTCTTCCCACATCTGAATTCCCTTTTTATTAATCCATATCTTACGCATTTGTGTCTATTTTACCCTCTCCCCACCCCAACCTCCCTGCATTGGGAAATAGTATGTAAACACATGACTATGACATGTGGTGACACTTCACACTTTCAGGCTTCTTGCTTTCCTAGAGTATTTCATCTTCATGCTACACAAGCCTGGCCTGGATGGAGTGTTTATTCCTGTGCTTCTTAAATCACCAGTGTGCTTGTGAGTTCCTCCTCCTCCTTCCTATTTTACAGTGATCTGAAAGAATTGGATCAAAAACAGCTAATTAATAAATATTAACAGGTCACATTGTGGTTGCTGGGAGTCAGTTGAACCGAGAGGAAACTGGAGTAGAAGGAAAAGGTAGAGATGACAGACTTGGGGATCAGACTAGCATAAGAGAGAGGAAAAAATATTGAAAGCAAATATGGTTACTGTTCTATGCCTAAGAACTGTCCTAAGGGCTTTATACATATGAACATTTAATTCTTGCACTAACCATTGAAGTAGGTATGTGAATGAGAAGACTGTAGCATATTTAGAAAGAGTGTAGACTTTGGAGGCCAATTGCCTGAGTTCTAATCCTGGCTCCTCTACTAACTGTGAGGCCTGGAGAAATTTACTTAACTCTTCGGTGTCTCAGATTCCTCGTTTACAAAAAGGAGCTAATTATATTTACTTTCTACAGAATTAAATGAGTTAATACATATAAACTCTGTAGAACAGATCCCAATACATAATAAGTATTCATTACAAATTAGCTATTATCATTAAAATACTTATGCATTAATAAGTGTATTCTTGCCTGCACAGCCTGGCCGTGGCTGTGGTATATTTCCCCAAAGACGATGCAGCCTGACTGTGGAGTGTCATAGCCTTATGTCCGTGCATACCTAGAGGGCGTTGCCAGCTGCCCTCTCAGTGACTTCAGAAGAGCAAGACACTCTCCTCTCCTCCTCCCACACTTCATGCATTGACAAAATCAAAAGCATCTTGCATTCTACTTTTTCAGTGGCAAAGTTTAGCATTTGTTTGAAGAGCCTTTCAAACTTTTGCATATTATTGCCATAAACTCTTAAATCCCTTCTGTTACTAGAAGCAAATTGTGAGCTAATTAAATGTGATCTTTCTGGAAAAAATCATGTTTGGGCTTTTCAGAGTGAGACGGACTGTATTTTATAACTCCTTGCTGAGAATTCCCCACTCCCCATTTGGAACTCTTTCATTTATTTATTTGCTCAAGAAAAGTACCTATGAAAGATCCCCTGGGAAGATAAACACACAGTGAAATAAAGCACAGTTTTTTATTGAAGCCTTATCCTTCCTGGTGCTCACTAGGTAACAAACTTTAAAGGAAGTAAAAGATTGAGCCCATCTCTTAATTCTTCAACTTCTTGAATCATTAACAAACTGGTCAGCCATTACTCAAAATATCATTGTTCCTGTGTTAAGATATCTATTTTTTAATTGTAAGCTCATTGAAGTTACAGATCATACTACATATATTCTCCCATATCACGTCTGGCAAGCACTAGACTCATCTTTTATCTGAAAAGCACATGACTTCCCTCCAACAACCATTTCATAAAGCACCTTAGTTACTTAGAATTGTTCTGAAGACTCATATGCTTGAATTGGCTCCAGCAGGGTGGTTGATGGCCGCCTCTCCATTCTTGTCACACACGTGCTCTAGTTATATGAGCCTCCTCTCACTATCTTGAAAGCCCTGGGAGCCCTTCTATCACAGGTCCTTTGAACATACTATTCCCTCTGTGTCAATATTCTTCCCTTACACTCACTCCTCTCATTTTCACCATTTGCCCACCTCATTAGTGCCTATTCATCCTTCAAGTCCTTTCCTGACCCCTCCTACCTGGCCCCCTCACCCTGTTCACCTCCATCCCCATCTAAGTCACAGTTCTTTGATAAAAGCAATCAGAAAATTGTCTTCAGTTCATTGAAGGCACTTTTCAATGTTCGTAATTAAACTTTCATTAGTGCAATTACTTGATTAATGCCACTCTCCTGACTAAGCCAGGAACTCTATAAGAGGAGGAACTGCTTTTGTTCACCATGGCATCTTCAGCATTTAACACAGTATTTGGCACACAGGAGAGCTGCAATAAATACTTCTGAGTTAATGCTCAACAAGTATTAGTTTTTTTGTTATGAAGGGCTTGGTTGTTATTAGATTTGTAGACCTAATAAAGTCTCCTAGAATAAGAATTGAATGTATGGTTTTATGGTGGGGTAAAAGTAGTTCCAGGCTGAACATGTCCTCTGGATAGATATATCTGGTATGTGGTAGACAGGCATATAAAATAGGGTAAGAGTCAGACTAGAGTTCACTGCATGGTAAGTCATTCTTGTTCCGTGTGCACATGAGCAGAAATATCAGGACAAGCTGGCATGGACAAGGATAACAAACTAGTAGTACTATTGTGGAGTACCCAGGTGTTGATCAGAGAAGAAATCCAGATGGTAGGCAAGAGATCTGAAATCTTGTTTAATGAGCTAATTTCCTTATTGCAGAAATAGTAGATGGCTAGACACTATACTAAGGAATGGAGATGTATAGACAAATAAGTCTCTTCTTTAGAGTCCACAGTCTGTGAAGGTACAATGAGAAGGTGAATATGTCTTCTCAAAGTTCATGTGTTGAAATTCTAACCCTTAATGTGATGATATGGGTGGGGGAGTCTTTGGGAAGTCATTAGCCCATGAGGGTGGAGCCTCAAGAATGAGATTAATGGCCTTATAAAAGGGACTCCAGAGAGCTCTTTCATCCTGTTTCCATCCACCAAGTGAGGATGCAGCAAAGGCCATAGTCTGCATCCTGGAAGAGGGCCCTCACCAGAACCCAACCATGCCAGCATCCTTATCTCAGACTTCCAGTCTCCTAAACTGTGACAAATAAATTTCTGTTATTTATAAGCCACCCAGCGTATGGTATTTTGTTATAGCAGCTCACACTGACTAAGATGAGGAGGAGAGGGATAAAAATTAATTATAATGCATTGTAGAAAATCCTGTGATGAAAATGCTGTAAAACTTTGTTTTACAGTCCATGGGCCTTATAGAAGGCTTCTTTGAGGCGATGGCACCTGAGCTGATCTGTGAAGCGTGAACAGGAGTTAGGACACAGATAATGGGCATGGAGAGAGGACATTCTAAGTAATGACAAGCAGATTGGAAGGTCAAAGATTGAAAGTGCCCAGCACGTTTGAGGAACCGGAAACCTCTGGATGACCAGACTGTAGAAGGCAAAAAGCAAGGAGTAGGGGGAGTGTCAGTAACCAATAAGGCTGCAGTGGATGATATCAGCTTGATTGGGTGGGATTTGAGAAGCCATTGGAAGGGATCAATAGGCACACCTGTGATCTGATCTGTGCTTAGAAAGTGCCTTTGCCATTAGAGTGCGAATGAATGAAAGAGGAGCTGCACTTGCATCAGGGAGATAATTTAAAAGTCATGGGTTACGAAAGTGACAAATAGTTGTGATAGAACCTAGGAAAGTGCCATCTGAATTTCAGGAGAGGAGATGGACTTTAGATGTATTGAAGAGATAGGGTCAACAGCATTTCGCTGTGCTAAAAGTGGAAGGTAAAGAAGGAGGGTTCTGATTTGAGCAATTTGGTAGATGATGGTGCCACTGACCAAGAGAGTAAAAATAAGAGGAAAAGAAGATTTTGTTGCTTGGAGGTAGGTAAATTTATTTTTAAGTATGATGAGGGTTAATGAGACTGTTCCCTGGCCCCCAGTATCCATTTTCTCCTTTTACTTCAAAAATGAATGCCCATATTTTAGCTAGGCACTTCACAGCTTGCTTTCAGCTAGATGTGGCCATGTGATTAGGTTCTGTCTGGTGGGATATAAGCACAACTGTTGGGTATTCTTCCAGCAGGTCTCCTTCTTCTCCTTGTTCTTCATTTCTGCAGTCTCACAGTTGGGAATGTGGAGAGGTTGTCTAGAGCTCTGCCAGCTGTCTTAGACCATGAGACAGAAACTGCATATCGAGGATGGTGGACCAGTGAGATAAAGTATCTTGAGATCTCGATGACTACAGAACTGCCTTTCCGGCTTTGTCCCATCCGTGTGAGAGAAAAATAAACATTGATCTCATTTAAGCCATTTGTAAAATTTATTTATTTATTTTTTTAAGGCTGGTCAAATGAAGCAGTGGGAGTGGACAAGGAACAAAGAAATCTGTAACTGGTTGTGACCAATTAGTGGTAAACACCACTGCACTCAGACCAGCCTATTTAAGCCTTGGTAGTAAATTCAGTCACTGATAGCTGAATTTAATCCTGACTAATATATTCAGTCTGAGATAGTTATTTAAGCCTTGGATAGTAAATTTAGTCACTTACAGCTACATCTAATCCTGGCCAGCACATTGAGTCTGAGATGCCTGTGCATGGCCACATGAAGGTGTCTGGAAGGCAGTCGGGTATAGAAATGTGGAGCTCATAAGAGGGGTCTACACTAGTAATGAAAGTTTACACCCATCACCATACTACCAGCAGGGAGGTGAGGCCTCCCAGAGAGTTTAGTGTGACAAGTGGACTAAGGATGGAACTTTAGATACTACAAGCATTTAATCAATGAAAGTAGGAAGAACCTACAAAGAAGATTGAAAGGGAGATACCAAAGAGTTGGCAGGAAAACCAAGATAGAGAGTTAAGAGGGAAGGATAACCAAGTTGCCCGATGTTGCTGAGAAATTGTCAAGTAAGTCAAAAACCTTAAAAGTACCCTTAAGATTTATCAACCAGGAGATAATTGGCACTCCTGAGCATAGCAGTATAACCAGAGGGAAGATGGTGAAAAATAATTGCACTGACTGGGGAGTGGATAGAGACAAAGAAATGACAACAACATGCATAACACAACATCTTCTGAATGCTTGTTTTTAAGAGAAGGAAAGAAAAAGTGTAGCAATATAATGTCAATATAGCATCAGTTGGGAGTTGTGGACTGCTTGCTTTCTCTTGAAATATTGGAGACACTTGAGCTTGAGCTTATGCTGAGGGAGAACCAGTTTAGATGCTCCTACATGAACCAGTCTTTCTACAAGTCTCACTGTGACAGTCTGTCCTGAATGCAACTGTCAGGTTCTGACCTTTTCCCCATTCCTTGTTTTATACTCAATTTCTAATAACTGGGTCTTGCCCTAACCTACTCCATTCCAGCCTGCGTCACCAAGCCCCACCTTTGAGTCTTTGAACTGCTTTTCCTCATCTAAGCCACCAAGCCTTCTTCCTATAGCCACTGCATAATTTTCATTTAGGGTACTCAGTTTCCTACAAAGTGTATTCAGCATTGTCATTGATATTCCATCATTAAATCTATTATAGAGTCTTGTCAGGGAAAGAAATAGAGACTTTGGAGTTTTACTCTTTTGGATTTCCTTTAATGCTTTTCCTCACCTCATCACTCAAAATCTACTGTTCACTCTCTCTCTCTAATTCCTGGGCCCCATGGGGTGGTTTTAAGGAAAGTCTACCTGCTAATGACTCATCAGCTAGAGGTGTGGTTCCCAAAATTTGGTGGGTTTCAGATTCCCACATGTCCTCGAGATATCCAAGGTCCTTGTATCCATGGACGCAGCAAAGGTAGCTGTGGTCTGAACAAATGTGGACTTAACTCAGTTGTTCTCCAGAGATATGACCATGTTGTCACTCATACAACTCAAAGCCATTTAAAAACACTGGAATGAGGAGGTTTTGCCTTATGTATTTTATTTTTTCTGTATTAACAGAGAAGTATAACATACTAGCTTTAGATCCCAAGCGTTGAAATCTGAGAGAGTTTGGTACATCCTGACTTGTTTTATTCTTAATGTTTGCATAATTTTAGGAAAATTACTTAACCCTCCAGAACACTCAGTTTCTTAATTTGTAAAATGGGGATTAAAATGCCTATACCATATGGTTGTTGTAAGATTTAAGGAAGCAAACGTGTATAAAGCACTTTGTATTATGTTTAGTACATATTATAGTAAGAGCATAGTAAATAATGATTGTTATTGTTCTAGAAGTCAAAATAGGGTCATATGAGGGTCCAAAACTTTTTGACATTAAAATGTTCATATCTCAAAAGGAGATATTTTCATTGATTTCTAGAACTTTTCTCTACACTGCAATCAATCCTTATGTATCCTTTGTTTTATACCTGCAGGATAAAGCTAATGTGCTTAACTCATCTGTGCTAATGATTTAATTTGTTTCTCCTCCCAAGTAACCTTTGCATTGTAGCAGGGAAACTCTCAGTGCCTTAATAAAAACAAGTGACTCAAGTAAGAATTGCGGGCACCTGGCAGGGCTGGAGAACATGATGCCTCTGGGCAGAGTCCCCTCTCTCGGGGACTTTTACATCATTCCACACAGAAAGCTGCCTAACCTGCCTATGGGTAAGGCTGACCTTGTTGTATGGAAGAATAAATCTGTTCAAAATCAATACCAGCTCCTGTTGTTTTAAAGTTTTACTCCATGGCTTGAGGGTGCAGACACACAGTAGGCACTCAATAAATGTTTGTAGAATGCATACATTGAAGATGAAAGTGGAGGGGAGGGGTAATTGAGAGGCTTATCTCAAGAGGTCAAGAAAATGTCTGAGAAAAGATCATTTGAGTTCAAAGATGGAATATGTGCCTGATTCAACACAATTTTCTTTCATTTTCTCTCATTTTATCATTGTCCTACTGCATTTTAGTTAACATTTGCTTTTTCTTAGTCTATGACAAAGAACATAATTATGCCAACTAACCTCACCAGTCCAGAGTAAAAAAATAAGGCAGCTTATCAATTAGCAATAATAAGTAATATAGTGCCTGCTAGGCTGCTGATAGAATACCTGGTCATGAAGGTGAAAAATACTATAAAGTGGTATAAAAAGGATTCTATGTATGTACATTAGAAAAGGCTCTCAGATAACATCTAATTCAAAGATATTCTTTTATATTGAAACTCTCAGAGCATCTGACAAATTGACCTAACCAGGAAAATGCATAGACACACAAAATACTATGTATAGTTTTCAGGTAGTCATGAATTCTTTGAAACCTCCTAGAGAACCACAGATCTCAGCTTAATAACTTTTGATCAAGTCCAATCCCTTCATACTATGGAAAAAGGAACTGAGCCCCAGAGAAGTTAAAGTCCCAAATCCAGGGTTACTCAGTACTTGCAAGTCCTGGACTAGAACCCACAGTTCAAATCTTCCCTTGTGTTATCCCAAGTTCTTGACAAATTCAACTGAAGCTGAACATCTTATGAAACTAAAGGAATGTATATTCCAGATAAAATTCTGTGGGGGAAGATAAGACAATATCCTCCTTATCACTCAGGTAGGGTCAGTGCAAAACAAAGCAACAAACAGGTAAACCAGTTCCTTCTGTTTTCAAGCTATTCCTCCAGTCTTTGGAAAGCCCTGGATTTCTTAACCTCAGATGATGCTTTAAAATTCATTTTAGTTATCACTTCTGCCCTCAAGTGGGGCTCCAGTTTACCTCGTAACCACCATTGGAAGAGGTTCTTCTTTTTATCAAAAACATCATGTTGTTGAAACTGCAAGGGGATTTCAGTCTAGGTCTAGTTGCTCATCGCACAAAGATCCGATTATTGAGACAATAAAGATTGCCAAGGTAGAATGGAATTTTTAAATAGACAGCTTATCTTGTTGGGAGAACAAGGGAAGCTGCCTCAAGTCTGCCTGTAGGACCAATGTAGATCTTGGGCTTTCAAGGAGGGGCCATGTGGCTTGAGGCAGGTCAAGGAAGACGGTGAGTTCTAGAGTCAGGAAGTCTGCCCTGGAGGCTTTGGAACTTCAACTCCTTTGTATTGCAGAAAATCCATCATTTCTGGGAAATAACTCAAAAGATCAAATAGTCAAGGGAGAGGATTATAAAAAATATATAGGGGTCAATATCATTGAAATTTACTCATGGAGCTGGTTACAATCAGAGAAGATTACAGGTCACCTTAGATGACCCATTTTAGGATCCAGCAACCCTCAAACTTAGAAATTCATTACTATCAGAGGTATGTTTCACATTGAGACGGAGTCTGACGACCCAACATGCTATGTGGTTTGTATTTACCTTGTTCTTCTCAAGCTTGTCTTGATGTTACCAAAAGGTCAGCACTTGTCCCTGATGCTGCATTACAAGAATGAGGACAAGTGGTTTGAGGGGAAGGAAAGAGACATTTATTATTTGCTGGCAAATGAAGAGGTTGGCAGACTCTCGTTTTACAGTATCAGCGTCCTGCCTCTGAGCAGAAATACAAAACTTTCAAAAGGGAGGTTTTCAGCTTCAGGCTATCACTGTTCAACTGTAGTTGATGGTTCTGATTTATCCCATCTTGGCTAAGACAATCTTAGGACCTCCACCTGCACAATTCCCGTGAGCTGTCTCCTGTGGTACAAAGAACAAAGGATACTCCCCTGCCCCTCCTGATCACTGGCCTGGGCAAGGATGCAGGTTTTAATTTCCAAAAAGAGTGAGGGAAGTCTTAGAGAGACAGAAAATGTTTTTACTCTTTTTCAGGCCATTCTCCCTGTTACATTGGATGCTTAAAACTTAGAAAAATATTTTGTTTGTTATAAACATTTCTCAAGCTATACTGATTAGAAAAATTACATATCATTTCATAGAGTTCTTGAAAATTTTAGTTACTACTTATTCAGGCATTTGCTTTTTATTCATTATTTTTGTAACACTGGAAAAATGTTTTGCAAAAGTATCACGATTTGTAAGATGTAAGTTTTGTCCTATTTTGTAGGGTTGTTTTTGATGTGCTTAAACTAGTTCATTTGTACTGTGGAATAGACATGTTTTTCTTCGCTATGATAACTGTAGATTTATTTTATTACTTGTTTTGTAGAGAATTTTGACCTGAGGCTTTGTATTTAGATAGCATTTGTGTGTGCATACTATGGGCATCACCCTGGGCTGTACAAAAATAATTCCTTGTTTCTGAAACTATGAATGTGCAGCATTTAAGTGAACATGGCTTTCAAATAGTGCAAACATAAATATGCAACAAAATGTGATGGAGCTGTTGTTGAAACTGCAAGGGAGTTTTGCCCTAGGTCCTGTTACTTGTAGCACTAAGATCCAATTATTGAGAGAATGAGGATTGCCAAAGAAGAAAGGAATTTTTAATACGATAGATGTCTTGCCTAGAGAATGGGAGAAGCTACTTGAAATCTGTCTCTCCAGCTAAGGGAGATTATGGGCTTTAAAAGGAGGGGCCATGTGCCTTGGGGCAGGTCATGATGTTTATGAGCACCGGGGGCAGGTTGTGGGTGATGGGGAGTCATCAGGAAATCTGTCCAGGGGCCTGCAGAATCTCAGTTCCTTTGTCTTGCAGAAAATCCACCATTTCTGGGAAACAACTCAAAAGTTCAGGGAGTTAGTTAAGGGAGAGGATCATATAGGGGTCATTGAAATCTGTTGAGTGGGGGCCAGGTTACAGAGCTAATGGTTCTTGAGATAATCATCTTTTGACATAGAGAAAATTTCTATACACAGATATCTATCTTTTAGCTTCCTAGAAGCCGTCATTGAATTAAGGGAAGACCCAGCCACACTCCCCGGCCCCCCAACACACTCACACACATATACACACCATGGCTGCTAATTTGTCAACTTGGCATAGAAAACAGTGTCACCCTGGAGAATATTTTATGTTTGAAGGAAAGCCAATGGAAAGATGAGGAATTAGGGGTCATGCAAAAATAATGTGTCAGTCCTCAGTCTGGCTGGCCAGTAGCTACTGAGGGGGCCTGTTGGGAGTGGGGGATGGACACCAGTCTTCAACTCTGGGCTGTGAGGAGGATGGGCTATAAGGAAAACCACAAGAATGTCTAGTTTATATTGTGCTTACTAAGTACCAGGCAGAAATGGATTCAGCATTTCTGGGGCCTAAGGCTTGTATGATTTGGGAGTATCTATTTAAGAAAAAAAAAATACCAAACTGCAAACATGAAATTAAGCACAAAAGTGAACATTTATTTAGAATGAGAAAAGAAACTACAACAAATTATTAATATGTAAAAGTAACAAGTATCCCAGAGACAAAAATCTACAAAAATAACGTATCTTTTTTTTTAAATGAATTTAATTGTTAATTTCCCACGCCTTTATAATCCTTTTCATAAGCTTTTTTTTTGGGAGGGGGTGCATACTTTGCCATCACCTCTTCCTTTGAATAATTTTACAATATCATTTTTGTTTTTTGAGACAGAGTCTCCCCTTGTGGCCCAGGCTGGAGTGCAGTGGCACGATCGTTGCTCACTGCAACCTCAAACTCCCAAACTCAAGCTATCCTCCTGCTTCAGCCTCCCAGAGTACTAGGGTTACAGATGTGAGCCACTGTGCCTGGCCTTACAATATCATTTTTTATACATCATTTAGTATAGTTTCAAAACCAAAACATAATTCAATCTTTCCCCAAGTATTTTCTTTCTTAAAATTTATTGCTCATTGATAGTTTAGATTTTTTTTTCTTGTTTTACAACTTGTTATGAATTTAGGATTGTTGCCAAACTTGGGAAAGCCTCTATCATATTTTTTTTATACGTTAGCTATTACAGATACACTAAGTGTTTGTTTGTAGTACTGTTATAAGTTTGCACAAACACAGGAATGCTTATACATCTATTTGTACCGGTTCCCAACAAAAAGGGGAAAAAAGTCTTGAGGTGTTTATATTTACATGCTCTTTCCATTTTCTAAACTGTTTCTGATAGGTGAGAACTTCTGTTTTGACTAGTTATCCATGAGAATTAAATTTTCTAGTCACAATTTTGTACATCTGATGATTAGTAGAACTTTCCAGAAAAGCTTTTGGCCTCATACGTTTCAAATTCTGTTTCTCCTCTACACCCTGTGTGGCTCTGGTGTTAGGCCCTGTAAGATACCAGAACCTCTGCTCCTGCACCTTGGGGTCGTGACCCCCACTTAGGTGGCATCCTGGAAGCCATTGCTAGACCATGACAGGTAGCAAATGCCTTAATTGTACATGGAAATGACTATGAACTATTATTAGATTTAATAATTGACTATTCATAGATTTAATAAACTTGAACCAAATAAATATATCCCCAACTTCTAGAAGTTCTAAAAAATGGATCCTCTGTTACACGGATACAACAGAGGGAAGTTAGAGCAGAAAGAGACAGTGATCTTAACTGAGATGTGATTAAAACATGTTATTTTTGCAAATTTTGTAAGCGCCTGTGAAGGCATTACTGGGGCCCCTCCTCTGGCCCTCAAAGGGCCCTGAAACTTCAGCTAGATCAGCTTCATAATTAAGCTAGCTGTGATCCCCAAAATTTTAATGCACCAGATCTTTGAGAATTTCAGTGCCCTGGGGCTCAGACCTCAACATTTTGTTTGTTTAGTTCTATTTACCTCCTCTCTTGGTAATCTCTACCAGCTTCCTTGTGTTGGGGCTCAGAAGCTGATACTCCAAAACATGGTGTTTTGCCTTACTAAACTAAAGAAGCCTCAAGGTCTCTCTGACCTTTGCCCCTCACCTTCTCTTCAAAAAAAAATTGAAGCTCCTTCATCTGCTTAAGATCCACACCCACCAAAGAAGAACAATTGTGTTTTCTTTCCCTCCCTGTAAGACCAAGAATATAACCACATCTGAACAGACCCTTTTATTATCAAGGAGAATTACAAACAGGTTAGTCTCTGTACATAGATCCTTTCATTCTCCCTAGTAATCCTTTCTAGTCCCTCAACAAAATTCCTCTTCTCCCTCTTCCCATCACCTGTTTTGTCAGGATGGTATATAAGCTTTGGAACCTCCATTGGGGTGAGCAATCTGTGATTCTGCTCGTAAAATAAATAAATACACTGGTTTTAAATGTGTTTCAGATACATACATTCAGATAATGTCTAAATTCCTTCTTTGCTCCCTGGAGCTTGAGAATTATATATATAAGACTTTTTAAAAAATCTCTCCACTTGGTGTCTGAGAAACCTCTCAAACTCAACATACAACTGAACTCCAGATCTTGCTCTTTACATCTTCTCTGCCCGCAGGCTTCTCAGTTAGTGACAACTTTATCTTTTAAGTTGTTTATACCAAAAACATTAGAATCATCCTGCCTATCGGGAAACACTGTGGCTTTACTTTCAAAATACATCTAAAACGTGATCCCTTTTTACCTGCACCACTGCTACCACCTTAGGCACAGCCATGCTCGTCTCTCACCGGCCTTGTAGCCCAAGCCTCCCAAGAAAAGGCCAGGCTGCTTCTACCTTTGTTCCCCTGTGGTGGTTTTCAACACAGCAGACTTTAAAGTGTAAATCAGGTCTTGTCACTCTTCTGTTCCAACTCTTTCCAGTGCAAGAAGCCAAAGGCCATAACAGGGCCTAGAAGGCTCTAGCGACCTGACCTCACATTGCCTATCTGATGTCTCCTCACACCCTCCCGGTCCAGAGCTGCAGCCTAGCTGGTTTCCAGCATGCTTGTTAAATATACCAGGCAAGGGACTCAGGGCCTTTATCCCAGTATTTACTGGGATTACTCCAATTCATCTTTCACCTATTTCCTCAAATTTCACCTTCTCAATGAAGTGGCCCTGGACAACTACTTAATGCTCCGTTAAGCCACCCACCCACCCACGCAGCAGTCCACGGTCCTTTTACCCTTCTTTACTTTTTCTGCATTCGCCTAGCACTAGTCACTTGCTAATATACCATATGTTTACTATTAATCATTTGCTTATTTACTGTCTTATCCCCCTACTAGAATGTAAACAACACAAGGACAGGGATCTTTGTGTTTTCCAGTGGTATATCCCAGGAGCCTAGAAATTCATCTAATTCTAAAACACGAGAGGAGATAAAACAAAAAACCTGAACTAAAGAAAAGTATCTCCAGAAGGTCACAAAGGAGAGCAGAGGTGGAATTTAAACCCGGAGAGCCCTCAGAGGCTGCACCCTCAACCGGTGTGGTGTGCAATATCGCCTCCTCCTGTGCGCTGGAGACAGGTAGCCAACAGAGTGGGGAAGGGTATGGCCTTGGAGACCCATGGCCAACTTCACTTGCAAGCTGGCTTTAGGTTGCTAACTGTTGTATTAAATCCCAATCTCACAGAAAAATGTTTCAATATTAAATCACAGTCCCCCCAACATGCAATTCCATGCCTTGCCACACCTTCATGCTTTTGCATCCTGCTGAAACTCTCTTTTCCTCTGGATCTATTCATATCTAGGCCAATTACAATCAACTTTTGAGAACCAGCTGAAGTGGCAACATCTTTGGAAATCCTTCTTGGCCAAATCTCAACCCCCACCAACTCCTGCAAACAGTGAAATATATGTATATCCTATAGAAATAATGATTTTTTGTTTTCTTGTACTTCCACAGGGCCCTGTTTATACAGGTGGTAAAACATTTATCACACATTAACAGTTAGAGACCTGGCATGGTGGCTCATGCTTGTGACTGTAGCACATTGGGAGGCCAAGGTGGGAGGATCGCTTGAGGCCAGGAGTTCAAGACTAGCCTGGACAACATAGTGAGATCCTGTCTCTACAAAAATGAAAATAAATAAATAAATAAATAGCTGGGTAGGGTGGTGTATCATTAAGTTGACTGTGTGCATTTCTAGAGGTTTGTGGAAACACCATGAGGAAGCAATTTCCAGGTAATTTTTATCTTATTGTAAGAAATGAGTTCTTACCATAATAGTTGTCCATAAAAAGAACAGGATCTCTCCCAAAATTCTGACCGCCCCATCTCCTCATGTCTTCAAGTTGAACCTGAGAAAAACACCTCTGGAAAGTTGTGGAAGAGGTTCTCACGCAAGGTGCATTAGATGACAATAAAATTCCTCAAATGGAAGAGAGTGATACGTAAAAAAGAAAAAAGAATGGAAGCATAGGGATTTTTAGGACCTTTACAGTTGTCTTGTTTTATATTGTTTTGTTGCTTGCAGAGTGGAGCAAGAAGTCTACAGAATTCTGAGTTTAGAGAACTCTATGTCAGGGAATGTGGTCCTGCTTGTATTTTTGTGATTATCTATGTTCTTCCATGATTTGGAGTCTCCAGAAGTCTCTAAGACATGGAAAAATCCCCTTCATTTCTTGTGGAGGTGAGTTAGCATGTCTGTGGTGTGTCTAGTCTGCACAGTATACAGATGGTAGTCTGGAGGTTGACTTGGAGAAGCACAGAGCTGGTGGCAGGAAATGTGAGTGGAAAGTTCTCTAAAGTCCATCTATAAACTCACTCATTGGTTCAAGAAACACTGATGGCGCTCAGTTTCTGCCAAGCACTGGCAAGGCCTTGAGCCTGCCAGGGCACACACTGCAAGCCCTGACACCTTCCCTCCGGAGCCTCATGCCCACGGAGCAACTGTGCTATAGTGAAGTGTTTGCCAATCAAGGCCATGCTGGGGTTGCACCATTAGTTCTTAAGCTATAAGAAGAAAAAATTTGTGTTTTATTCACTTTTTTGTGTCCCATATTGCCTTTAATCAACTCTCATGAGAGTGGTAAAGGCATTTTTTGCACATGAAGGTGTTCAATAAAAACAACTGATGAAAGGAAGGAGAGAGGGTGAAATCAAGGTCTCTTGGTTATTACCTAATGCTCTGATCTGAATTGTAGGGAAAAAAAAACAAAACACCATATTCTTCACATGCAGGCTGTTACTGAAAACTCTGGGAAGGCTGGCACCTAAACCAGTAGTAAGAAAAAATGGAAAGTAAGTAAAAAACAAACAAAACAAACTAAAATCCCTGGCAACCAGCCTAAGCATGATTAGACCATTAGAAAGAACATTCCCTGATGGTGTGACCCCTCAATCTGTCTCCTTTTAGAAGACACTGTCTCTTAGGGGTTTGCATGCCTAGGAGGCTTTGGGAACTAGATGGAATGAAGCACAATACATTTAACAGGACCATAATTATCTTTCTTTCTTTCTTTTTTTTTGTCATTCCTCTGAGGCTCTGGAAATGTCATTGTCCTTATTTAATGCAGTGCGGTGAGTGTGGGGTAAAGTCCCACTTGTGCCATGAAAACACATCAGCAGCAAGTATGAAGTATGGAGGATGGAAAAGAGACTGAAAGTCTCTGGTATTGGTTGAGACAATTGCAACAACAAAACCCCTGAGATTCTCCCAACAAGCGCGAGCAAACGGCAAGATGGGATGCATGCAGAAGGATCAGAGCAAGGCAGGAAACCTGGTGCTTTGCTTTTTCCATTACAAACTGAATCACCAGCTGCCTGGCAGAGAAAGCTCATCCCTCACACGCATGCATCCACTGCAGAGGAGAAACTAGCATTTTCCTTACCCTCGTGTTTCTTTATCTATCTCTTAAGAATAGGGGGGAAAAGACGATTATTGAGATTAAAGAATTTTTTTCTCATATATTTATTATCCTTTTCCATCCCAATCATTTCTATATTCAAAAAGTAAACTTAGAGGAAGACTAGCATAAAGAAAAGAACAGCCAAGCTGCTGAGCGCTGTTGAATTTTTAATTCCCTAACATTTTTCTCCCCCTTCTCTATTTATTGTGTATTTTCAAAGCCTTAAAGTAAAGGAATTGTCTAAACTCCATTCACTGGCAGCCTTTCAAAAAGCCTCATCTTGTAGCATGACTAGGAGAAAACCAGGAGTGAGTTTTTAGGAAATTTTTCTGGGAGTCAGTAATGCTATCAGAAACTAAATGTTTAGCACTGAAGCGAGACATTCAAGTATTATAATTCAAATGATGGTTCAGTAATTAGAACATAAGTAATTCTCTGTTCATAAATCCCAGGCTCCTATTCCTGTGGTCCTGTCCCAACTCCTATGGCAGGAGATGGCTAATGATCTGACCTTGGGACATGAACCGGTGCTCCTCCAGGGTAGCAAATAATTTAGATCTTTCTTCTTCCCCAGCCCCAGTGAGTTTTCACCTGTGCCCTCATTTAACAAGAGTTGCTGCCCTTCCCTGAAAGATGTAAGGCTTTTGTTGTCTGTAGGGGAGAAGGGTTTAGGAGGGGCCCACAGTGACTGCTCCCCTCCTATGACTGCTGCACCATGATACCTCCTTTCTTCTCCATCGCTGCTCCCAGTCTTTCTCCTGAGCCCCCGAAGGTACATGGGGAAGCCTGCAAGTAGGTGCAAATTCTTCTTGGGTCTGCTGCCAGGGTTTTGTATTCTCATACTAGCCCACACTCAGTCTTCAGCAATTTGTTTAAAATTGTTACTCATATCTCCTTACCAGTGTGTACTGTGTCCAGCAGTATCTACTCCAGGTAAGCATGTATTTGCATCATACCTCTCCTTGAAGGATCTTGTCTTACATCTTGGGTTAGTTGATTGCTCTGCAACTTCAGTTACCTGATGGAATCAAGGATGATTGGCAATTTGCAGATTGTCCAATGTTTTGTTTTGTTATTGTTATATGGAGTCATTAATCTTTTTAGCTTTCTACATCCTAGGTGGAAGGCAAAAGTCAACTGATGTGTTTATTGAACTGGGTTTCAAGAGTTCTATCTTAAAGAAATGATTTGAAATTGCAGTTCATCCAGAGAAGGGAAATTAGGATAGTCCTGGAAGCCCTGGTAAGGTAACTAGAAACATCTAAACTGAAGATGAAAGATCTAAGGGGAGAATCCTCTTCAAGTATTCTTAGGGCAGCAATTTGGGAAAAAGATTAGACTTGGTTTATAATGAGCGGAGATTACAAGGAAACAGATTTCTGCTCAATGTAAGGCAAAAACTTCCTACTAAAGAGAACTATTAAGGCTGAGTGGAGTTTTGTTGATGTCTTGATCTCCCTCTCTAACCACTGGACATGGCAGAGTTGAGCTTGCATAATTTTTTTTTCTGGATATTTTAAAGATGGTTTTACAACGCAGGTAGGAGTTTGTTGATGACATTTGACATACTTGCAACCCATGATTATGAGGAATAGACTATTATCAGCCTCTCTTTTAAGTCCACTCTCAACTGTAGGGCAAGAACCCTCTAACTTTCAGGTTCTTTTTATGTGGTTAAATGAAGTGTGACTTCTGAAGACAAAGAATGTACAGTATAGTTTTGAGCACTTAGCAGTTAAGTAGGGTTTGCTATGGTTTGAGTGTGTGCCCCAAATTCATGTGAGAAGCCTAATCCCCAGTATAACAGTATTGAAAGGTAAGATCTTTATGAGGTGATTGTGTCATAAGAACTCTGCCATCATAAATGGATTAAAGTCATTATTGCAGGAGTGGTGAGTTATTGTGAGAGTAGATTCCTGATAAAAGGGTGAGTTCAGCCACTTTCCCTTCTCTCTCTCTCTCTCTCTCTCTCTTTTTCTCTGGCACTCTCTTGAGACCCCTTCTGCTTTCCTTCATGGGATGACACAGCAAGAAGGGCCTCACCAGAGCAGACTCTTGATCTTGGACTTCCCAGTCCCCAGAACCATGAGCCAAATAAATTTCTATTTATTATAAATTAATCTGTGGCATCTTGTTATAGCAACACAAAACAGACTAAAATGGGGTTCTTTTTTGACCTGGTCCAACATGACTATCACAAATTACGAATAGTTGGTATTAGGGGTATTTTCTGGGTAGACTAGAATCCTTAACCAAAATACACAGAAGTAAACATTAAAACTAAAGACAAAGTAATAATGAATAATTATCCCAGCAAAAGCAACATAGACATGTGCAAGAGTAACATTAGTGATTTTTTTTTTTTGGCCCAAATTAAGGGATCCCAAAAGGATAAAATCATTTTATCATTTTGAAGAAATGGAAGCATGTGTATTAGCTGAATTGAGCCACATGTGAATGCCCACATAATGGTTTATGTATATATGTGAACACATGCACAATGTGGCATGAAATACGGCCGGGACACATAATTATTCAAAAAAAGAAGAGAAGCGTGCTTTATTCTGGAATGCCACTGTAAATCAGTGGCTCCCACAGTAAATCAGTGGGACCCACATAACCAATCAGAATCTAGAAACTCCAGTTGGGGAAAAGGAGGCTATTTGGAGACAGACCTCCAGGGAGAGAGCTCCAGGTGGTGGCAGAGCAGGAGTGAGGAGCACATTTTTGGTTTTCTCTGTGCTTGTGTTATGTACTGACTCTTTCCCTGCAAAGAATGAAGTTCATTTGCTGACATCTCTGGGTCTTCTGTATGGACACAATGGGCAAAGAAGCACAAATAGCTTATGAGATACTTCATCTAGTTTTTGCCTCAGAAGTATTCTATATTGTAAGACGAAATGAATAAAATATGCTTTCTTTAAAATGTCATAAAGAGAACGTTTTGAGCAGATCAATACGTACGTAAAGGGATCTGTGGCACTGTTGTGAAGTAAGCAACACGTACCTCCACCCTCTCCTTTCCCATTTACGCACCCACTCTCTCCTCCTCGGCATGTTCTCGCTTCCCTCTTCTCTCCACTGTGACCCTCCTCTTCTGTGGAAAGAGCCAATCCTATGGTATTTTGTGCCTTGTGGCAGTTCAGTGTTTACCATTTGAGAATAATGTTGGGCTTAAAAACAAGTATCGATTTGGCAGATATATTAGAACTAAGAGAAGAGTAAGTGACAGATCTTCCAGTGCAAAAGATTGCACCTTTTCTAAGAATAAGATTGATTCTTCTTAAAACCATGCACTTTAAAATCTCTTGTGCTACATTTTGTTTCCAGGCATCAAAATCAGCAGGTGCTTAGGTAATGTGTACACTGTCAAGGACTCTTGCTTCTCATGCTTTTGTTTCCTACATTTTGAGTATTTCTCTGCTCTTCACAGTTCCCCTGGAAGGATCGATCCCCAGAAGGTCCCCCAAAATGAAACTGGGGAAAGAAAATGGAAATTGATTAGTTTGGTGATTTTAGTTCCCCTGGATAGAGTTTTTATAGGAAAATAATTTGAAATAATTTGAAACTACCAATTAAAATCAGATTACTGTAGTATAGGTAACTTATCAGGAGATTATGTTTCTTATTTCCAAAATTTTCTTGAAAATTGGAGTTGGCCGTTATGCCTATGTTTTTAAGAAAGAATAATATTTCTAAATTACTTTAAATCAGCCTAGCTTGGATTTTATTTTTTATCATTAATTCATTTAACAAATATTTTTTAATTACCTACTATATGCTAGGTACTGCATTAAGTTCTAGGACACACAGAAAAAGAGTAAAGCTCACTCTGTACCTTTATTTAGGGTTCATTGTGCTGAGTACTGTGGAGACAGTGATAGCTGAAGATATGATTTGTGCCTTCAAGAGTATGTACAGACTAGGAGAAGAAAGAGCATAAATTAAGGGACTATAAAGGAGCATTGGCCAAATTCTGGCAATTATATAACATCTCAGAAGTCTAGGAGATTGAGGAGGAGACTGAGTTAAACCTTACAGGATAAAAAAATACAGACAAGAGGAGAGAAGGGGTGAAGGTTATTCCAGTGCAGTTGATAGGGCCATGGATGTGACAACATATTTCTTTTAGATGCTGTGAACGCACACAAATGGAGGAAAATAAAGTTTTACTGAGTGCCTGTTATGTGATCAACACAAATTCAAAAGATACAAGGCATACAGACATGAGTGGTATAAGATAGAGTCATTATCAAAGACCACTTTGTTGGGGCTTTAAGAATAATATACATGAAATAATTAGAAAATAATTACATAATAGCAACTGATTATCTGCTAAATAGTGTGGCTAATTCTAATGTGCTGTATGAATTACTCAGAGAGGAAGGTCAAGAAGGCAGAAGAAATCATGGATGCCTTCATAGAAGAGGTGAGACCTGAACAAGCACAAAAGCTTTGGGTAGGGGTGGGGAAGGCATGGAGAAACAGCATTTGGTGTCAAGTCAAGAGCATCAAAGATCTGCCAGTGAAGAGCAGTGTGAAATGATTGTGGGCCATTAGGCTGAGGACAGCCTATGGATGGTTTTGTGTGCCAGAAAAAGGTCTGATTGTCACGGTCCTGTGCATGGCTGGACTTTAAAGTGTTTCCCTGGTTCTTGGGCTTCTGGGCTTGGAAGAATCACAGCCTTGGCCCATGTGACAGAGAGAGATGACAGACACTTAGCAAGTATGTGTGAAGAATGTATTGTAAGGAAAGTCTAGGGGTGCAAAGCGAAAGTACATTTCCTAAGGGAAAATGGGTCTCTCTCCGCGAGTGGAGAAGAACTGTCGTCTTCTATGTTTTTCCTTTTATATACTAGTCATATATGTTGATGTAAAGGTCAGGTATAATTACTTGTGACTATATGCCATGGGTTTGGAGGTCTGGATTTTTCCAGGTATGGACATAACTTAAAGGTTATGTTCCAGACATTCCTTTCTCCTATACATGTGATGGGAAAAGTCATCGTTTATGGTGTTTTTCTGTTTTCTGATTGGTGGTCCGTGTTCCATGGTCTAATTAACTCATTTTTAAGACTGAAATAACTGTTTTTCCTGGTTATTTTCCTGTAATTATTTCCTTCTTAGTCTTTTTCTTTAGCTGTTTCCTCCTTTTTGTTCTTCTGCCTCTATCATTCCATCATCTCTTGTTTTTCTGACCCTAACATGATGACACCAGAAAGATAGAACTATTGAAAAGTACTTATTGGTGTGATTAATAGCCTGGAAGGCAAATTTTATTACTTATTTATTTATTTGACATCATAAAGAAAATAATATCAAAGAAGGGGAATTTTAGAATAACTCCCTCCCTTAAGTAGGACCCCTAGAGAACCAGGCAAACTCAAGGGGTTGAGTCATCATGACCACTGAGTTACAGGAACTACAGGGCAGAATGACAGGCAGAGGTGAACTATTTGTGGTCTAAAAGAACAGTGGAAGTTCTGCGGTGTCATGATGATCATCTTAATCAGTGCCATTTTCATCACCAATCATATGAGTCAGTCATCGCCTTACTCCTTACTGAGCTAAGATCAATTCACCTCTTTTCTTTTGCAAATTCCGGTTAACAGACTTCTTTGCCAATTGGTTTCAGCCAATGCAAGACACAGGGAACTGACAGGGAAGGGGAGCTGGGGAGAAATCAGGGTGTATCTCCTTCTCAGCTCTACATTAGAGGAAGGGAACTGGGCTTTTCCACCAGTAGCACTGTCTTCTTTGGGCCCCCATCTCCTGTAGGGAAGCCACACTGTGGTTCTGCATCCCCCTAGATGGCTCTGGCTTCTTCTGGGTTCTGGAAACACTACTTTCTCCCTGTATTCCTCCAGCCTTTTGGTGATAGCAGCCCCTTGTGTGGCTAATCCCTGGGTTAATCAATCATCCCCTGTTTGGCTTTTCAGGGCTTTTTTTTTTTTTTTTTTTTCCTTTTTTTACCTACCCTATGGTTAGGTGATAGCTTCTCAGCTTTTTTATCCCCAGTGTAATAAATTTCAATGTATGAAATTCCTGATGTTTAAAATGCATAGAGACATTTCTATTGTCTGGAATCTGATACACTAGGTAACCATGGGCAAATAATATAAAAATATTTCTCATTCAGGCTTTCATATCTTTAAAACTGAAGATATGAACTATTAATCGTTGATTTGTAACACTTTTATGAATAACTGATATACTCAGAATATATGTCAAAGACTGTATTCTGTGAGTTTATCATTTTGCAATTTATTTATCTGTGTAAAACCTTCCCATATGGTATGTGTCACTCTTTTGAACATTTGCTAAATTCGTGTTTTAAAAGAATTATCCACTGCTTATAGAACTTAAATGGTGGGGATTGACCCAACCTAGGTCAGCCTTTTTAAGGATCAAGACTGATAATCTGCTTGGAGATGCCTGGAGAGTAAAGGAAGGGGTAGAAGGATCATTTCTCATGGGGAAATTTAAAAGAGATGACAAGAAATGGAAATGCTTTTAGCCCCAGAGACTGAACATTTGGAGCAAAAAGGTCAACAAGCACAGAAAAAGAGAGGCGTCCTTTTGCTTAGCATTTGCTAACACCCACAGTGTCACATCCTTCATTTGAATTTCCATCTCTTTAGTGACCAAGACCACCCTGTTGCCTTATAAGTATCTACTTCAGTCCAAGACAGGCAATTTAAAATTTTTGTAATTATCTAAGGATTAGCAGTGGAGTAGGCCTTTGTTCGTTCCCAATTGAATGCTCAATTTTAGAGCCGTAATTGGAAAGATTTCCAGTAATTTGTGGTAGTTGTATTTACTAAAAGGAATGGAGGTGATTTTTGTTACTTTATTCTTTTCTTGCGTCTTTATAACCCACATTTGGCAGGGGTATGAGATAATCTCTGGCTGTATGCATCTTGGACAAGAGTTTGTGTGTATGTGTGTGTATGTGTGAGTGATACAACTGCAGAGGAGGTTGAAAGTATCCTGCTACTTATTTGTCCTCTCTGGGAATTTTCAGTAGTCACTACTCTTCATACTGTAAGACAGAGCCATTTTCCTGTTAATGATAAATCAGTGAAAATTAAGATTTGCTTAAAATTAACCAATCCATACATTTTTTTTTTTTTGGTCTGTGATTTAGATGACTGAATCAACTAAATCATCAAAATGATGTGTCTTAAATGATTAATCATATAAAATGTAGTATATATAATTGGAAAGGTACAGCTTTTGCTTTCTTTGGTTAAGATCACAGACAGATATTTTGAATTCCACATACATAACAAAATGGGATAGAATCCTCAAAATCTATTGGCTATTAAAGCAAAGCATTGATATTCAAACACATCTGCATGTGTGTCTATCTGCATAGACATGTATTATACAAAGGGCTATCAACAGTCTAGGTCAGTTCAATGAAAAATTAATCTAGTGTAATACATAGATCAACTCTAATGTGACCAATATTAGGCTAATCTGAAGATGCAAAGAAAAAAAGTAACATCTTTCTTCTCTCACTAAGTTTGCAGACCACTTGTAGGTAGAATAACAAATGAAGCCTTTTAAAAAAAATTTGCAGCTGTTTTGGAAGTAAACCATTTAATTTTGAACAGAATAAAAAAGAGGCACCCTCTAGTAATTGCTTATAGAACACTGGCTTTGTAAGTTAATGGCACTAGAATCATGAGGTTTGAATTTTAGTATTGGCTCTGCTACTATGTGATAATATTAACCCACCCTTTGTTTGTATATCTATAAAATGCAAGAGTTGGATTAGGGTGGTGAATCTCCTGGCATGTCAATTAGGAAAATCCTTCAGAATTGTGCCACTAAATTTTGATGAGTATGTGCATTTTCTTTTAATACAAATGGTAGAAATTTGAGCTGAACAGGACATGTGACACAGCACAAAGCAGAATACAATGTATTGTGAGTAAAAGGCATGGTCCAACGTGAAGCCCAAAATAGAATTCGTGTTTACTGGAACATGTGACTTCTTTGCCTCTTCAGTATTTCAAATTGCATGCTTAGGGTGGCAAACAGCTTGATATAAATAGCTAACCAGTGATAAAAAGTGACTAGTAAACAGTATAGCAACTGTGAAAGCAACAATGAAGATCTACTTCATTTTATTACTTTTTTCCAAACTTGATTTTTAAAATTCCTGTTCACTTCCAAATCCTTTCAAACATGTTTTCACAAATTCTAAAATTCCACCAGCATAAATGCCTGATAACCAATGTCTTAAAAGGTTTTTAAGGTCTCTTTCAGCTTTTAAAGTTGATGACATTATATACATATCAAATGCAGATAAAAAAATGCAACTTCTGTTGTGGATGCAAAAAAGTGCATGACAGTATCTCTCCCATCTGTATAATGAGAAGAAAAGCTAGATGATCGACAAAATCTTAATTTAAAAAAAAAAAAAAAGAGATTGTTGAGGTTGCAGAGCATAGATTCCAAAGGGTAACATGCACCACAAGGATAGATGGAATAAGAGACCTATTTCACCCTTGGCAGAGCAAATGAAGAAGAGATGGTTTCTATAGGAGCATTTAAGAAGACATTAACTAAAATTTTAATGAACCTTAAATGCTGAGTCCAGGCTAGTGTATCAATTTAAAATAATTGTGAGTCCCAGACACAAGAAAAATTTGAGCCAATTTGCAATTTTTTTTTTTTTTTAAGACAGAGTTTCCCTCTCTCCCTAGGGCAGCTCTCTGCAACCTCAAACTCCTGGGATCAGGCGATCCTCCTGCCTCAGCCTCCAGAGTAGCTGGGACTACTGGCCTGTGCCACAGTACCCAGCTAATTTTTCTGTCTATTCTTAGCAGAGATGGTTGTCTCACTCGTGCTTGGGCTGGTCTCGAACTCCTGAGCTCAGGTGATCCTCCTGCCTCTGCCTCCCAGAGTGCTAGTAATTTGCAAACTCTTATCCAGGATGTCCACCAGGAGTTCGTGAGACAGATTTGGAGCAGACAAGGAGCCTAGAGATAAGGCCTAGGTGTCATAGGTGTGCAGCAGGTGATTGACTACATATGGGGAACAGATACAAAATGCCTCCTGCTTTCCTGAACGCTTCTGTCATAGGGAAAACAGTCTTCACCAAAGAGGGAGGATGATTAGACCCTGTAGCTCTGGGCTCAGGCAAAGGTCTACAGTTTCTGGATAAAGGGTAGAGTCAAGATATTCTGGGAGAAGAACAGGAAAATCTCTTAAGGCCAGGTCCTGAACTCTTACAAAATAGAGGCCTCTACACAAGGAGAAGAGTAGAAAATACTCTTCAGCCCAAGAGATCCCAGAGATCCCAAGGGATATTGAGCAAAGCTTGGCTGCCATTGGTGGAGGGAGGGCGTCAAGAAGTAGTTACACTGAGAAGTTTCTGCTCCCTGAGGCCCAGACACAGAAGCCTTGCCTAACTTAAGCTTGACCATGAGAACTCCTCTTGTGCCCACAATGAACCTAGGACTGAGTAGCTGTTAACAGAAGTATAAAACTGAGGAAGGGCCAAGAGCATGGAGAGAGACCTCCTTTAATAACACATGTTTTCAAGGACTGCTGAAAGATAAGCGTGGAGTAGGAATGCTTATATAAAATCCGTAGACACCCAAGACCTTCCAATAAGAACAAATCCTCTGCAGGAGGAATTTGAAAATTGTAGTGATTTAAAAGTAAGGATAGCAACAGCAACACCTAAATTTAGCTCAACTACTGATTTGATCAACTTAACCCCCTGAACTAATTGCCAGACCAAAGATGGGGTATGCTTATTTTCAGGAAAAGTAATATTTACCTTAATTTTCATTGCTCTTCTGCATATAAAGTCAAGCATTCAATTAAGATTATAGCACACATAGAAAACCAAGAGAAAAGGGAGTCATTACCAAAACATGAGGCAATATATAGTGCTAGACTCAGAGATGACCCAGATGTTAGAACTGTCAGAGAGACATTAAAACTGCTCTGATTATATGTGAAAGAATATAGTGGGAAAACTAGATGATATACATGCACAAATAAGGAATATCAGTATATAAATGGAAATTAAAAGATTAAAATGGAAATACTTGAATAAATTACTTGATACTGGGCATAAGAATTTTTTGACAGACTTATTAGCAGACAGAATAGAGCACAAAAACAGAATTTGAGTATTGGAATAAATAAACTATTCAAAATGTAACAAAAAAAGATGAAATATTAAAGCAAGAACAAAGCATCTGAGAACTGTAGGACCATATCAACTAATCTAATATTCATATAATTAGAGTCTGAAAAGGAGAAGGGAGTATCAAAGGAGTAGAAGAAATACTTGAAGATACAATGGCTGAGAATTTTCCAAAATTAATGAAAGATAAACCACCATCCCAAGAAATACACAGAGTAATGTAGTTATTATGTTCAAATGGATGAAAACCAAACTTAAAGAAAGTTCTTCAATGTTGCCAGAGAAAAAGGAAACATTAAATAAATAAGAACAATATAAGAATTATAGCAGATTTCTCATCATAAACTATGTTAGTCTGAAGTCAATGGAATAAAATAAAGAGCTAAAAAAATCTGTCAACTTAGAATTCTATAAATACTAAATAGTGTTTATTCAAGAGAAATGAAAAGTTATCTTCACACAAAGCCTGTAGTAGCTTTACTTATAATTTCCAAAACTACAAGTAAGTCAACATTCATTAATTGTGAATGGATAAAGAAATTATACTGCAAAAAAAAAAAAAAAAAAGAAATTGTACTGCAACCATACAATAGATTACTGCTCAGAAAGTATAAGAAGGAGTGAATTTCATACTTTCAACCTCATGGATTAATCTCAAAAGTAGTATTCTGAGTAAAGAGAACAGAAACAAAAGGCATCTATTGCAGAACTCCATTTATATGATAGTCTTAAAAAGACAAATTCATAAGAGCAGACCAGTGGTTGCCAAGGTCTGGGGATAAAGTAAGAAGACTGTCTACAAAAGATCACAAGGGAATTTTTCTGGGTGATGACACATTGTACATCTTGATTTTCATGGAGATTCCAATACTGTATACATTTGTGGAAACTTTTATTTACATATAAAATGGGTGGATTTAATTGTATTAAATTATTCCTCAACACATCTAACTTTAAAAATACCTATCATGAACAATTGTTATAAAAATGATCATCAAAGGTAAAATACTGCTACAATTAAAGTATACATAAATAATTCCACATCTAGCCTAGGTAAGATTCAATAAAAATACATTGAATTGAATTTGAAAACCTGGGGAAAACAGAATAGAATTGTGGAGGCTCTGTCCAGCTGCAGTATTAATGTTGAAGACAGCTTTGGTAATCTTATTGGAAGATTAAATGTTTGAAAGCTGAAAAAGGTTTTCCGAGGGCTTGTGATTAAGGTGGTAAATTGAACACATATACTTACCTTTGGTCATTTTTTTAAAATCAAAACCCTCCTTAAATGACAGTGAGTGAATTTTGTTTCATATTTTTGTTTGTGTACTTGAAATATTAAAAGGGAGAAACTCACCAAGACCAAGAAAATTATCATGGGTAATAACAACATACTGGAAAGCAACTGACAAATCGTAACAGAGAACAGATATGAGGGAGTAAAAACCTAAGAGAATGGGGCAGAAACCTTAGCAGATGAAAGGTTCAGGTGGCCTGAGTACCTCTGACAGTGGTAATCAAGATGGAAATAAAACCAGAAGGACTGGTGGAAAGTCTGGTCTGTATGAGAAGTAGTTTAGCTTTCAAATCTTCTCTCCAGTTCCTCACAAATGAGCAAGTCATTTTCTCCAACACAGCAGAATACTGGAAATTTATTCCTTAGATAGATTGAGCCAGAGGATTGCAGACTGTTAGGCAGGGATAACATACTGAAAATAGTGCATATATGCTCAGCTTCCAGAATGCAAGCAGCTAGGACTATATTCTTTAGTGATGGGCAGTGCTCACTTTGCTCAGCAGCAATAGTGGTTTTGGGTTTGGACACTCGCAAGATGTCATAGGCTGCCCACAACTGTAAGAAAGTATACAGAAAAAGGCAGTGATATAGCACAATAGCAACAGCCTAGGAATGGCTTCATTGACTCTTAGGGATGGCTTCAAAATTTCCCAGCCACTGCAGTCTTGGGAAATGCATGGTCACAAAAAGACAGACTTGGGTAGTAAGATCAGAATATCTCATCCCAGGAGAACCCTCAGTTCTTGGGTCTCTTTAGCTGTTATATCTTGCTGAGCATTGGCTCTTTCGGGGCTACATGAACAGTGCTCAGTCTCTGGTTCAGCTGTGTCTCATCGTTCATTACCAGTTTCTCATTACAGTCCCAACAATGAAATACTTGTGTATGGTTTGATACAGAGTTACCTTAGCTGAATTCTCACTTATTTTGGGTACAGTATACTGATAAATCCCTTGAGTTAGTTTGACAAAGGAAAATCAATCTAAGGTCAAATCCTCAGTCATCCCTGAGGCTAGAGGAAAGGTTACAAGCCAATATTGGGAGACAGTTCTCCAAGGATCCCTTAGCTTTTGCATGTCCTGTCAGCAGAGACACTGACTGCTCTTTGGTCCGGGTTATTGTTTCAAGGATGTTTAAGAAAAATCCTTTGAAGATGGAGATAGTGCCCCCCTCTCAAGCAAAGGTAGGCATTCTTATTATCCAGTGAATGAAGATAATGTCTGCCTCCAGAGCAAGTTAGGCATGCTTACTACCCATTATAAAAGATTTTGGATTCTCTAAGCTCAGGGCCTCTCTCCTATAACTCCACCCATAGTGTGTACAAGCATCTATTTGATATGACCTCAGTAATATTCAAAACCTCATTCAGCTTAGTGCCAGAACCTCAGAAACCATGTACCATGATCCTTTTGTAACTATCCAATGGTAACAGTGCAAGATCATTAAGCCAAATATTCATCCTCCTACTATTCTCTAATATTCATTCTGCTGCTTTTCTGCTCTGATTCTTCCTGCCATTCCTGACATCTTTCTTTTGAGCTTTGGGGATCCATGTTCAATTTTAAACAGATTCCCACACTCTCTTCAAACTCCTTGTCTTAACATGCCTAGCTTTTCCCCAAAGACTCTATTCCCCCTTCAATATTCTGCAAAGGCAACATTTCATATTCTTATTTGATACGTACCTTGAGATCTGAGGATGGTCTTAGAATTTTGTAGCTACTTTCAGACCATAATTTTTCTACAGCTATGCAATAATTCTTCCTTCTCCATGATGTATGCCACCCAGCTATAGCTTGATTACCTGACATACCCCTGGTTATTTGAAAGCCCCCTCGTTTATGCCATCGAGAACTTTGTTTGGATCCAGTTTTTCCTTTCATCCTATCCCTGCTAACATCCATGGCAGCCTTATTACTGTTGTTGCTCATGTAAACCCATCCAATAGCTTGACCTTACTCATTTGAGGACCTCCATCCATGCTCTAGGTCAGTAGCCACTTCCATGGTCCCATCTTCCATTACGTCTGGAAAATGCAACAACATACTTGGGAGTATCTGAAAATATAATATAACAATGTCAGTGACAAAATTCTCCAGGTTTTTCCTCTTATATTTCTACTGCAATATTCACAGACAGAAGAGTTGTTGAGACCACTATTCCTATCCTTTATTTTTTTCCCAGTTTTATTATTCTCTCATGACTTTACTTTTTTCCTTCTTCCAGTATATCCTCATGGTGCCTGAAATCATTTGTATAGTATCTTCAGGGTCCTCTGGGCTACCACACAGAAGAGACTCCTCCTTTTGCCTTATGACATACTGCTGTTACAGCTATGGTAGCACGTCACAACTTTGATGTGTTCCCTTGTCTCTTCTGTAGGAATGTAAGCACCAAAGGGCTTAGGATTCTGTCCAGTTGGGTTTTTTGCACATATTCCCAGCACCAGGAATAGTTAAGGGATAATATTCATGACTCAAGGAATACTTAGCAAACAAATCATCAAACAGATTATAGAATGAAAGACCTTGGTTTATCTCAGCACTTACTAGTCTGCAGGCAGAGGTACCAGAACGAGGTCAATACGACTGAAAGATCTTTTCTTTTGAGAAGTGAGGGATCCTCAGAGAGAATTAGAAAGAGAAAGTGATCAGCTCTGAATTCAATATATCAATCACAAGTATGTGATTGTGTCTCCTTGGCTTGCTCCTTGAGAAAACTGAAGCAGTTAATTGAGGGTAAGTGACATGATGAATTTCACCTATCTGCCAGCTACAGAGTACAGATTAGAAACTTCAGTCTAGTTGTGAATTTATTGCCTAGAGCCTTTAGCAATACCACTGAACCTGAAAATGAAAATGTTTTTTCTTCCCAACTTTGGTTGCCACTCTGATTCTAATGTTTAATGAGAAATAAAAACTCCCATAGGAAACAAACAGGAAAGTATTAACATTTGCATGTGTCTGAAAAATATTTTGTGATATCAGCACTGGATTTTTTTTCTTTTCTTTTTTTTCTTTTTCTTCTATTTAAGCAGGTTTCATTGATCCAGGGTAAGGATATGGCAGGAAGGAAAGTAGGGAGACGTTTAGATTTTATTTTGAAAAGCCCAAGACACTGAAGGGGCTTAACATTTCTAGATGTGGACAAAATATTTTGGCAAGAAATGAGAGAAGAAAAATTTTCATGAAAATATAGACTCTAAGAGGTGGGGAGAGTAGCATAATGGACACAGAAAGGTGTGTGGCTCCCTAAGGGATAGAACAATGCCTCCTGATTCCTGAGTAGAGTTAGAGAAGGAATGTTCAATTGCTTCATGGTTCGTCTAGGTAGAAGAGCCTTAAAAAGGTCCCAGAGGGCTGCTGAGTCAGGACAAGTTGCATAGACTGGAATGCTATAGTCTCCGCAGCAGTGTCTGTGGCCTCATAACAAGGAACCTGACCAGTTTTGCTGTTCTTCCAAGCAGTATTGGCAATGTGTAGTTTCTAAAGATACAGCACAACCTGGGAAGGGAGGAAGACCCTGCAAAAGATGGAATTGTTTATTATCATCTTGAGAGAAGGAAGGTTCAAAATAGAAAATTTAAGTTACTTGGAGAAAAATAGTTATATACCTGAACAACTTGAGATGTGTAACCTGTACACACATTCCTATGGTTTGAGACTCTTTACATAGTCTGAGACAATTTTTAAGTTAAGATTCAGTTATTATTGTAAAAGGATGTATGTACATCCCTACTGATTATAACACTATTTGTATTAATAAAAGCCCCAAATTGAAAATAATACAAATGTTCAATAGGTGACTTGTATCATTTATGGTATCTTCACTCAATGGAGTACTGTGCATCTATTAAAAAATACACTAATATGACTTGATATTCAGAATATTGTATGGAAAAAGCAAGAAGGAGAAAAGTGCAGTTTGCTGTCACTTACCTAAGAAAGAGAAATACACACACATACACACATGCCTATATACTTGTATTTGCTTATGGTTTTAGAAATGGATAAACCAAAAGCTAAAATTTTGTAAAAGATTACCTAGGGAGAGAAGGAAGGAACAGGTTAGAGTGAATAGGAATAAAACCAGGCTTCTCTGAACATGCATTTTTGTGTGTGTTGATTTGACTTTTAGAATTATCTAAACATTTTACATGATTTAAAAGTACAACTAAAATTTTAAAACCATGTTTAAAAATATAAACTAAAATCAAACAAACTTACTTGTGTATCCAGTAGGTGGCAAACTGCAGAGAAAAACCGATCAAGGGATTTTAAAACTCTGTAATTTTTTTTTCTTATTATTTCAATAGATTTTGTGGGTAGAAATTGAATTCTGTTACTTGTATGCATTTTTTTTTTTTGAGACAGATTCTCACTCTGTTGCCTGGGCTAGAGTGCCATGGCATCAGCCTAGCTCACAGCAACCTCAAACTCCTGGGCTCAAGCAATCCTCCTGCCTCAGCCTCTCAAGTAGCTGGACTACAGGCATGTGCCACCATGCCTGGCTAATTTTTTCTATATATTTTTAGTTGTCCAGATAATTTTCTTTCTATTGTTAGTAGAGACAGGGTCTCACTCTTGCTCAGGCTGGTCTTGAACTCCTGACCTCAAGCTATCCATCCGCCTCAGCCTCCCAGAGTGCTAGGATTAGAGGTGTGAGCCACTGCGCCTGGCCACTTGTATGTATTGTTTAATGGTGAAGTCTGATCTTTAGTGTACCTATCACCCAAATACTGTACATTGTACCCAGTGGGTAATTTTTCATCCCCAAACTCCATAATTTGACTGTATATTTCTAGTGTGATATTTTCTAAGAATACAGAAAAACTGGAACAAAAAATCAAAGACTTTTCAGTAATCATATTATTGGTGATAGTGATATTTGTTAGTATTGTTATTCAAGACTGGTGTTTAAGTATTCTGGATTAAAACAAATGTGTGTTTGTGCTGACAGGTGGGTTCCAGGGTTTAAATATTACAATAATATTTAATAATATTCCATACCCCTTTGGGATGATAAAGAACCAACTTATAATATTTTTTTGAAAACTGGTAAATAATGGAAATGAAACCAGCATTAATCCTGTCTTTCTTTTACAAACTGTACATCAGGGTAACTAAATTCCTGATGAGCATTCTAGAGTTAATTATGCCGCCAGCAAATAAGCAAAGAAAGAATGATGGAACTAGAATATCACTATTTTATAACCCCCAACTGAAAAAAAAATAGATCTAATCAATTATCATCCATGGTTGCTATCATCACAAAGAGGTAACTAAACATTGTGTGACTCAGGATGGAAATACACAACTGTAATCTCTGAAAAATTCTAGCCAAAAAAAAAAAAAATCAATCTTGAATCAGAACAAATCTCTAAGAACTACCAATTTATTGGAAATACAGAGAACAGAATAGTATGTTGAATAGCAGGCACTGAGAGGTTGCTATCAGCAAAACTTAAATTGTAAGAAATTCTGTGGATTAAATCACCTAGTTTCTTCAATGATCAATTTAAAGAAAAAATGAAGGGGAAATCTATAGAATGAAAGAAACTCAAGGGAAATACCCAACAAATGAAATTTACAGACCTAATTTGAATGCTGATTAGAACAAACTGTTAAAAGAAAAAAAGTAATGAGATTATTGGAATAAATTTTATAGTGGATAGTTGATTCATTTAAGCAAGAAGTTCTTGCCATCTTTTTAGGTGGAGTAATATTGTTGAGGTGATGTTTAGAAATGCAAGAGGCCTTACATGGTCGAGCTACATATTGAAATATTCATGACAAAATGATGAGATGTCAGGGATTGGATTCAGAATAATCTGGTGTACAGGGCATGCGTAAAGAGTAGTACAGTTAAAACATAATGATTTATACATTGATGTTACTGAAGTTGGATGATGGGGTTCATGTTTAATTTATTCTCTTCCCTCTATTTTTTTCAGATTTAAATTTCACATAATAAAATGTTGGTGAATTTAATTATTGTCATATTAAAAGTTGCCACCCCTTAATTTGATACTTCTAGTTTTCACTACATGCTGGTCTCTGACTAGTCACTCAAACACACATACACATACACACACACACACACACACACACGCACACGCAGGCTAATACACCAAATACATCACTGATAAAGAACGGTAGCTGGTAATGAATTTGGATACCTTTAAAAAATAAATTCTCCAGGAATCATAGGGTTTATTTAATTCATTTTTATTGAGCTGTTACTTATATATGTTTAAAAAAATAAGCTTCTAAGCTCATAGGTTTTATACAACAATAAACAAAACCAAATTGCTAAATACAAACAAAATAATAAATTCATGAACATTAAAATTAATGAGTTTAAAATAAGATATTTTTAAGGAGGTTAACATAAATTATTTCTCAAAACACTAGTATAAGTTATACAAACTACTAAAACCCAGATTTTGATTTCAAATGGTCTAGACTACTATGTACTCACAAAATCTTGTGTTCTTTATTCATTTGTGAAACTTTTATTTGTTCAGCACACTGTCAAATAAGTAGGTCTTCATTTGTCATAAGAACATAATTTATTTATCAAATATGTTTCTGCTTTATTCTCCTTAGTTTGTTAATGAAGTCATTTTACCTGACACAAACCTGATGGTAAAACCAAATTCAAATTAAAGCAATGGAATCATATATCAATATTTCACATACACACACATCAAAATGAAAACAAAAAGTTAAGGAAATATATTCATATGTATCATATGGACCTTCAGGGGTCTGCCTCATAGAACCCAGAACACACAGATCCGGAGTTGAGAATCACTGGTGTAGGACTCATAACTGAGAATCCTAATAACATCACTATGGAAGTAGAATGAGGGAGAAAAGGGAGTACAAGAACACCAGTGCTATTTTTAATGTGGTCATTTGATGCAATCTCCATAGAACATCCAAGCTTGACTTTTCCATAAAAAGCAAATATTTGGCAAATATGGTTAAAGTTAATGGATGGATGCATGAATGCATCTCCTAGGACTTTAGGTAGATGTTTGTGAGTAATGATGGTTTACAGGTATCTATATAGGGTGGTCATATATATCCATAATCCTTTTGTAATTATTAATAACTACCCCTTATTTTCTCAGAGTGTCCTACCTTGGACAATAAATAATATGACCACTGCTTGTATAAATGAACATGCACAACAAATTATTTGGACTCCTTTCTTCAAAGGTATATATGTGGCATACACAGAGCTCTACAGCTCAGGTTCCCCTACAAAAAAGGATGTGTTGTCCAACTCTGAGGAATGTCATCAACTGATAAGCTCTGGGTGTCACATTATTTCAGAGTCCATCTCCAGTTTTAGGAAGCCCTCAGCCAACGACTGAGCAAGGTGGTGGTAGCAGAAGTAGTGGTCTTCTCAGAGTGGTCCCTAAGCGATAACTCGGCAAGATGGTAGTAAGAGAGCCACACCATTTTTACCCAGCATGGGGCTCCCCTGACAGAAAACCATTGCCCAGAGTTCCTCGTTGGGCTGAATTTGTCAGATATGCATTATGATCCTACAAATCCTCCTTTTCTAGTCCTTTCCTCATTCAGACTTTTTTTTTTTTTTTGGTACATATGACTCTGTCTTAGGGAATGTTTCCCAGACAACACAACCCCACAATCTGTAACACTTGCTTTTAAAAGTTATATTCATGCATGGGCTGGAAATTTAGCAACATCAAACTATTTTAAAGATACCCAGTTTACATTGTAAGTCTAATTATTAAATGTGGTTCTGTTTAATGTTTCAATGTGGCATGTTCCACGGGCATCTAGCAATAGACCGACATGAAGGCAACACAATAAAGGGAGTACCTTCTCAAAGAGAAAAGGCCAATTAGAACCTGAAAACTCTCTGCTGAGGGAAAACTATCCTTGAGACCCATGTTATTCTTGGGCAGACATGAACATGATCTTTTTCTCTTTTTCTCTCTGTTTTTCTGCAAGTGAGAAAGGAAGCAAAGGCTTGAACAGGGAATTTATAAGGGCAAATATAACCTTTGGTTTGATGCACAGTAAGCTGACAGTTAAAGGTGTATCATGCTAGATAAATGTCAAAAGCCAAATAAAAGCCTTGATAATAAGCTGTCCGGAGGCTAAAATCCAGAACCCTCAAGCAGAAAAGAAAGATTAATCTTTAAAAACAAATTTTAACCCTAACAGCAACTGTCCAAGGTGACTTAGAATGTTGTGATAAAGTCAGAGTTGGAAGGGTGGAGAGTGTGGGAAAGAGAGAGGGGAGAAGGCAATCACCCAAGATAGAAAAGTTACTCATTTGTATCAAGATTTTCGTATTTATCTAGATCTTCTAAAAATAGTAGTGTGGAGGCAAACAAATAAGTCTTGTTACAGACTGTGTCCTCCCAGAATTCATATGTTAAAATATTGATACCTACCATCTCAGAATGTCCCTGTATTTGGAGATATCTCCAAATAGGGTTTTAAAAATGAGTTCATTAGGGTAAACCCTAATCTAATATGACTGGTACTAACTTTATAGAATCATAGAATTTTAGGCTGCAAAAAGCCATGAGAATCATCACTATTCATCACTACATTGTTTATTATAGAAAAAACTATAGATAAAACTTAAATGTCTATTGATATCAATATAGAATTAGTTAATTATAGTAGATCCTTATAATGACATGATAAATGAGAAAGCATACCTACACTTACGGACTACGTACTTTACATTCATAGTGTCCACAATAAATAGGGTGAAAAACTATGTATAGTTATATATACTAATTGCTAACTCCATGTCTGCTTTGCTAAATCTCCTTTTTCTGTTGTTTAATAGGTATCTTAATAGGTTCTTGAATGGATTCCCAAGCTTATTGATCTATTTCTATTACTAAAATCTTCAATCCAGAACACTTAACTCCAGTCTCATGTCTGACTCAAAGAACCCCCCTCCTTTTTCAATGACAAGGCTTAAGGCTCTAGTGACCTGCAGTGAGAATGGAATGGGGATGTTTCCATTATTCCACCCTCCCTCTCTCCCTCACCTTGGAGCTGAGAGTGACCAGGGATCTGCTCTGGGATTCCTCCACCTTTACTCTAGTTCTCTGGCTCCTGCATTATTAGACATGGAACCAGGGAGGGTTCTACAGGGCAAAATCTCAGAGAAGAAAGCTCAATGGAGACTATTTATTTCTAGCAAGAATAAATTATCTGCAGTATTGGTGAAACTGAGGCACAGGAAGGTGGAGGAACATTCATGTGACAATGCCACAAGCTAAAAATGGCACTCTGTCTTGTATCCCACCCTCATATTTTTCCCTGGGTTACTTTTCTCATCAGTTGACTTTGAAGATACTTGATAGGGTTTAATGCTCATGATTAAAATCTATAAAGACAAATTCAATGGTGAATATAGATATTTTCCACATACTAGCAAAGGATCATTTTCTCCAAGTGCTTATTTCGATTTCTGCAGGGTACAGTCCTCAGCTTATTCTTTTCTTTGTTAGAATTAAATCTCTAAAGTAAAAACATTTTCTCTCCTTGCAAATGCTAGTAAGGGGGCTGCCAAACAGCCTAAAAAGAATAATCTACTTATATTTCAGGGTCACAAAATTGCGCAAGAAGAAAGGCTCTGTGGGTTTTGTTCATCCTAACAGAAAAAGAAAATGTGTTCTGAGTTCACTCAGGAGGCCTTTGGATTACTAATCTACCATGCAGTGCATTTGGGCAGGTGGACTTTGAGAAAGTAGGGATTCATTCAGAGCTGACTAGAGTTTAAGAGCTCAACTCCTGTTGAATTAATCTTTCCCTAACAGTGTAACTTGTTTTCATTCTATTGGGTTTGCTAGTGTGAGACTCTGCAGCCCACTATTCAGACTGGAGACCAACCAAATTTTTGCGTTGCCTCCCGCTGTCCACTACAGATGTGACTTTGTGGGCAACTCTAAAGATAAGATGATTGAATTACCTAAAGGCAGTGTTGCCTGGCTTTCAGCTTGTCGCAGGAGCCGTATGCTCACAGAGTTATCCTAACACAGAAAAGGTTTGGCTTACAGTGCTACGAAGAGCGCTAATGCTTCTCAAGGGCTTGGAGGAGGATGAAAAATAGAAAGAGTTAGGATGCACTGACCCACTCCCATGTGGCTTTGCTGAGCTTATAGCATGGCTACAGAAGAAAGAGCTTTCAGAAATCAAAGTCTCTCCTGCATCTATGGCAGGGCCCTACAGTCAAGAATAAGCAGAGTTTTGGTATAATGAAGCCAAAAGCCCGGGAAGCCCCTCCAGCGAATGGCTTGGATCTCTTACATTATAGTTCTGGAGACCTGAAATACTTGAGGGTTGCTTTCTGCAACAGGAACATTCTCCTTTGTTTTCTTCTCTCACTACCTTCATCAGTAAGTTTGGGCAGCTCCCACCTTTCAGGTGAGCTTTTGGCTTAGCCATCATTTTCACTATTTTTCAGGCTTTAGGCTTTCAAAAATAACTTGTGACCTGTACCATTATAGCCAAAGCAAGTCACCAAGTCAAATGGAGCATATTTCCTGCTTGTCTTGAGATCTATGTTTATATAATGAGAAATTTGATAAACAGTGATAGTGGAGAGGACAGAAGAAGAGACTAGCTTCTTACTTGGATGCCCTAGCTCAGAGGTTCTGGACACCGGTTACAAATTAGCATCATCTGGGGAGCTTTTCAGACATACCGGTGCTCAGGTCACTCTCCCAAAAAGCCTGATTAAATGCTCTACGGTGGAGTTCAAGCTTTGACATTTTAAAAAATTACTTCTGGATTATTCTTATAGGCAACCAGAATTGGGAATGATTAGCAGCTGGAATAATCGAGTATAAGCATGGACATGAGCGTGTGTATTTTTAAAAGCACCACATTAATTAATAATGGAACCTGTGTAAACTTAACACATGTATGGTAAGCTGACCAAAATAAAACAGTCTGTATGTAGAATCAGATATGGAGTTATTCTGTTTAGTCTTCCACAAAATGGAAGCTTGGATAACCCCTCACTGAAGAGTGAGCTCCCTGTTTTTTTTAAAAATCATTCTCAATTTGAGTTATTCTTGGAAGCAGGATCTAGATCATTTAAAAGCACAGATCCTATCCTTAAACTTCTCAGAGTTAGACTCCCCCATATAATGTCTAAATATTTCAAAAGATTTCCCCTGAAGGAGGTTTCAAGCTGAGTTTTTAAAGAAGTGAGAAACATAGATGGAATTGGCAGGTTGGGGAAATTGCATGTAAATAGAACATTGGAAATGGGAGGGGAAGAGATGGAGGAAGAAAGGCAGAACAAACATGCTACTCAGCCCTGTGGAAGGGCCCCAGCCCATGACAGGACATACTCAAGATCTGATGTTCTTTTTAGCTTTGAAATGGATTTCAGATCATCTATTTTAGACTAGTCCAGATATCCATGCCTGTGGACAATCTTGTGATTCTGCTTTATATGATGAATGTATGAATTGTTTAAATCTAGGCTTTATTATAATTAACCCATATTCCCACAAAATTATTTCATGAAATAATCATGAGATTCTTGGTGTTTCTTTAAATGAAATAATTAAAAATATTATTTGTGTTCATTGTAATAGGAAAGCATAGAAAAGTATAAAGAAGAAATTTAGTCATTTGCAATCCTACCACCAAAAAATAACCATCATTAGTATTTCTTGTACTTTCTGCCCATTTGGGAAAGGCAAATGTCTTTTATTTCCATTTTTTTATTTACCATTTTCTGCTGGGTACATGACTGACACTTTCCATATATTGAATAAATTCAGTGACATTGACCTCAATGACATCAGACTATTGACATCCATCTGGTGACTTTCATCAACATTTAGCTTTTGCTTTCTTGCAGTATAGGCTTTGTATGTCATCATTAATAGTTTGGAGCATAAGGCTTTTCTTACTTTCCTAGATAAAAGAGAAAAACCAGAGTTGCTCAGTTTTGCTTAAGCTGAAAAAATACCAGAGGATTTTAAATTAGATAAAAGAAAGATGATAAATCCATTGCACCAGTCAGATTTGAATCTCTAGAGCAGCCAACTCGTGTGTGTGTGTGTGTGTGTGTGTGTGTGTGTGTTGGTGGCATTGGAAAGAACCCTCTCTTTCTTTCAAAGGCAAAAACTAATAAAGTCCACTGTTAACCATAATCTCTAAGTTTACCAAGCAATTATCATTAGCTTGACGTAATTTTCTTCTTCTTAACAACTTAGAATTTCTGGATTTATTTGGGAATTCAAATTGATAATGAAAATATAAATGTATTGATTGATCATTTGCCTCTGTTGCATTGATAGTTTGTCTGCGACATAAGGCGACCATTATATAAATCTGGATGCCTTCTGTTAACTTGAATGGCCATAGGCAAAGTTGCCTCTCAGTCTAACTTAACAAATCCACAGTAATTTATGCTATCTGTTAGCTTGTGAGGACACTCACCACATCAGTGGACCCCTCTCTCCTGGGGAGCAGGGGAGAATATACTCCTCAAGTTCTATTTTTTGTCCTTTATCTATTATTCCTGACTTAGGCACTATTTCTCAACCTCAGCACTATCGACATTTTGGTTGGGTAATTCTTTGCTGGACAGGGCTGTCCTATGCATTGCAGGATGTTTAACAGCATCTCTGGCCTCTACCAATTACATACCAACAGCACTCATTAAGTTGTGACAACCAAAAATGTCACCAGACATTGCCAAAAATCCCCTAGGGGAGCAAAATTGCCCCCTATTTGAAAACGCCTAACATGATATTAGCACACATAGGTTTTTTGTACTATTAATAACCCTCTCAGGTGATACATTTTTATTTGAGATAGTGATTTGATTTCAGGTCCTTAACACTAGGCTAGTGCTCCTTAGCTTTGGAGCCTTGGAACCACATTCTGCACATTGGAATTATAGATCTTCTAAAAACTATTAAGAGTCCAGGCTCACCTCCAGGAATGGGTTTGGAATTGGGCCCAAGGAATTATTTAACTCCCCAGGGGATTTAATGTGCAGAGAGAGTGAGCCTTCTCCTGGAGTGGATAAGCAAAGATGAAGAGGTGCTGATGATGCTCACATCCTCGCATCCCATTAGGAAAGTGGTCATCCATTCTGAAAGCATCCTTAAGTAACTTCACTGATCTGGTGAGGCCTTCTCTGGTGCTTTTATAAAGGGAAGTATTATGCCATTTAGGGGGATAGCCTTGTGTTTCCATTTATTTTCTTTTTTCTGGCAACTAGCAAATGTCATATGGAATATGATCGGCTCAGGTTTTCTTAAAACATTTAATAGGTTCTTCTAAGTAACGTTATTCTTACTTGACAAGGAAAATACTTTTCCTACTTCAAACTAAAAGCTTACAAAATATAACTCTTAATTATTTCTTTAAGAGAAAAACATATCTTAAAATTCAAATTACACTGATGTGAGTATTGAATAGGTGTGTGTGCCTACTAAGTGCTTCATAGATAATAGCCATCACCAATTGATAAATTTGTATATCAAGCTACAGATTATATTTACCATTATGTAGTGCTCTTAAGGGGATTAAAATTTGGAAAAGAAGACTAAATGAGGCCAATGTAGCTCTTTATCAACTCAAAAAAACCCCACGATTTTGATATACTGAGGCACCTAATTAATAGAGTATGTGTCCTGGAATTTTTGGCTGCCCAGATATTTTTATTTCTTTCTCCTGGACATGATATGACTTTTGTTTGGAACACAAACCCTATTCCCTATGTCACTATGGATTATCACAGTGCTCTGTCCTCACCCCCAGTGACAGGCATGGTGTGTGGCACAAACTGGGTTGATCGTAACATGGAGTCACTATGAAGAGATGTGTGATGCAAGTTAGCCGATTGCAATCCTCCCGTGGAATTTTCTTTGTTGGAAGTTAAAGGTAGCTCCCAATTCCTCTTGGAACTTGAGCCAAAAATATATGAGCCTATGACTGTCAGCAACCATCCTTGCTGGTACACGGTAAACGCCCATGTGCATTTGAGAGAATGAGGACAGCAGACATGGGATGTAAGAGTTAGTGACAGCATTTCTTTTAGAAATATCTCAGATAAGCTGCCCCAAGAAATGTGATCTAATGAAGGGAAACTGCTTCCCTATAACTTTACAGATTCCACGTATATAGCTAGTTTATCTGAATTTTAATCACAAGAATTGCCTATAATCATTTGGGTTTTGTTGTTATTATTACTGTCTATATGAAAAAAAAGTATTTCAGACCAAAGCCTCCTGAAATAAAACGAAATTTTATATTCACTGTGAACAGGGAAGTAGGTGATAGCTGTCTAACTTTTCCATTTGAATATGCCTTTATGGTGTGTCTACTTAAGCCAAAGGAGATCAGATGTTTTGAATGTCACAGTAACAAAGAATGAGTAGAGCCCCCCATTGTCATACCTGATTTGAAATAATTATAATAGAATCAGTGTCATAGGACATTAGCACTTGAAGGAAACTTGAAGGTCATCTTGTGCTTTGAATCTCAACCACATGGTTGAGGAGGCAACACACAGATGTGCAGAGATCAGCTAAGGTGAATGGCACACTGAAGTTGGCAATGATTTGATTAGTTTTTTATAGACTAGAGCAGATTCGGAGTTAAAAGTTCAACATTTCCATGACTGGTTGTCAGTTGATTCCATATTCCTCACAAAGTGAGCACTTACCTGTTTACAAATCAAATAGAAGTGTCTATCCCATCACAGAGACACAGAAGAAAAATAAATTTCTCTTTGTAGACAGGGGGTCATGGATATCTATAACCCAGGCCAGAGGCTTCATAGCAATACACTTTGAGAGCTTAAGACTACTGGGGGTCATGCTCCTGGCTTGGGACACAAACCAGCCCACCTTGGGTCCTGTTGGAGCCCTCTAGCTTCAGATGATTCTTATCCACCCAGAGCACCACTGTCCCTGCCAATAAAATACATCTAAAAGGAAACTTGTAGCTTTCTCTGCAACAGACCAGCTTCCCTTCCCATCCCTGTATTTAAATCTTGCATAATCTCCTCAATAATAGAAATCACATGTTCTTTTGTATATGCCACATAATTGCGAATGAAAGTTTGCACATAGGAAGCACTGATTATTTTGCTTGTTAATTTGAGAAAATTTATGTCTTAACCATGCTAGCAATTAGGAAAAAAGGATCATGGAAAAGATGAAATTTTTAAATGTAACCAAATTTTAGCTCATTTGCTTAAGCAATAAGGCAGAATGAAGATTTTCAGTATTCTTGTTTAAAATTGTCAAGCGTCTCAACAATTAGTTGTGTGCAAATAAAAGGAATGCTTCCTATGAGGAAGGAGAAAGTTTACAGTGAGCACTCAGGCTTGTCAGAACTCACGGAAATGTGGTAAAAATGGTAAACTAGAGCTTATAAGTGTAAAGTTTTTGTGTTAATAGCTGTTTCAGATGTCACTAAAACAAATGATTTGTGTATGATAGCTCTCTCTCATACGCAGGCACGTCATTAAGACCAGCATGACACCTTCTTAGCAGAGGTAAAAGCCATTTTACCACCTATTTTATAGGTTCATTCAAATGATTTTCAACCTTTCAGGAAAATTGTTTTGCATCAGAAAAAGAAAAGCCTGAAAACGTTTCAAGGAATCATAAGCAATTGCATTTGCTGTTCAAAATATGTATCAGATACATCATCTATAAATAAAATATGTCCACAGACAATTCATATATATATATATATTTTTAATTCACTTTAAGGTAAAATAAACAATTTAAACTCATGACTTTTATTTTTATATAGTACTGTCCTTGAATCATTGTTGTTTTAGTTAAACAGAATTAAATATCTTCTTCAAGGTTCAAAGAACATGCTATCCCAATTGGATAATCCTCTCTCCTCCAACAAAAATGAAATGTATGGTAGAAATTTCATTCATATAGGTCCCTCTTTGCTTTCTTTTCTTGAGTGATGTAGGCTGTCCAAAACTTAACTGAATCCTTGGTGGGTTTCTGTGTAGGGACAGAATACGAAAGGTACATCAAACCTCTTCCATATACATAGGTACTCTCACGGTATAGTAAAGTGGTATAAAGGCCAGAAAACAGAGAAATCACTACAAGGAAACAGGCAAAAATGGGGAAGAAATTGCTCTGTAAACAATCCTTTCTCTTGCACAAGTGTGTTGCTTCTTTGGAGCTCAATGAAGTTGAGATCAGGACATTTTCTTTCTCTCTCTCCCCAGCTGAGTACACTGTGGGGCCCCTCCAAAGTCTGAAAAAGAGAACTAATCCATCAGTACTATTATACCAACATTTGACTTTCAGATCTCAGCACACAAATCCCCAGCAGTCATCTACTTTGGACATATGGTCATTATTGGTTCATTTCTCTTACGTAAAAGGTATCTGGATTTCCTGCCATACTAGGAAAATGTATAGGTGAAATTCCAAATTATTTAATCAAATATAAAATTTTTGTTTTGTAATAAAACAAATAAAAGCAAGAGGCTTAGAAAGGAAGGAATTCTGGGTACACACTGCATTTCTTGACCCACTAGGCAGAGTCCACGGGTCTACATTTTAGCGTCTAGAGCATGAGCTGCAGAGACTCGGGTCCACTGCTTGGCTCTGCCATGCCCTGGCACAGGAGTTGTCATCTGTAAGCTACAGTTTTCTCCTCTGTAAAATGAGGATAGTATTGGTAACTATCTCAGGGATAGAACAAACATTAAAGGAGATGATGTATATAAACAATAAGCCCTGTTCCTTGTATATATTGAGCACCCCCAAAATAGTTTTTATGAACATCATTACTTTACATATACACCTTTGCTGCCCACATTGCTGTTTACTTCCTGACAGTTCTCTGCATCCATCCCTGTTTATTAAGGTCTATTAAAACTGGCATTTCATTCACTATTTGTAAAGAAAGCTAAGAGACAGCAGGCTTTAGAGACAGTATTGAAATACCTGAAAACATGTAATGATTAGTCTATTAATTAAGTTCTTGAACATTACTTTTTTTCCAGAAAATTCTATAACTACATTATCTGTATTGGGGCAAATTGTCATCATTTTAACTTAGAATTAATTTTTTTAGACATGGCCAAAAGCCGTTCAAAATTTAAGTGTAGAAAGTTTAGGTGCAGAAGAAGTTCTCAATGCATTAGAAATCAGTCTCATTATGTAAGCATATAGATAATCCCAGAAAATGAACCCCTTAATAAAGTGTATTTCTAATATAACAATAGCACTTCTGCTGAGCCCCACATAAAATGGCTTCTTTGTATCATGCTTGAAAGTCTTATCATATTGAACAACACTACTACTCAGAAAACCTGGTTTCTGATTCCAGCTCTGCTTGACCTCTGTAAGCCTTGATACCTTTATCATGAAATAGAGGTAAAAATGTCTGCATTCATTATTCCCCAGAGTTGTTATAAGGTTTATATGAAGTAATGCATGTATAGTATTTGCAAATTGGAAAAGGCTATGCAATGTAGCATAGCATTTAAGATCCTCTGTAGTGAGATGGCATTGGGCCAATATCCAGAGGACATTGTGGATGGAACTTTTAGGACAATAGCTTAAGGTACTGGTGTCTGGTACATAGAGCTCATTGAACAGTAGCTACCATGACTACCATTTTAGGCTCACAGGGGCAAGGCATCAACTCCAGTTACTGATTCAAATTATAAACAATGATCTGGACAGAAAATTAGCAAGAAAAATCTTAGCCATTGACCACATTGTAACTGCAGCAGGGAGCTGTGTAGACACACACATAGAGAATCCATAAATTCTCCAGTAAGCTTATGCAGTACAGGCCTGAAATAGCAAAAGTTATAATTAATTTGTTTCTAAAAGAAATAACAAAAGTTATAATTAATTTGTTTCTAAAATTAATAAGAAAGTGCCATTGTAAGCTTGGAATTCTTGTTCCTGAATTTATACAAAAGATATTAACCATGAATCTTGAACTTCCTTTATGTTCCTTTATGAAAACTAATGAAGTAATTTATGATTTGGTTGTATATGAACTAGAGAAAATGGCACTGCAGTTGTAAATTAGCCAATTAATCTGAACATTGTAAACCACCAAGAAGAATAATTTTGGTGTGGCGACATTTGTTTCTGGCAAGTGTGAATATGTCCCTTGCACATAGCGCAAAGTTATGAATTGGCTGATTATTTGGGGTCACTGTCCTCCATGATCAAATTACAAGTACTACTTAATTTGTTTCTTCAGAGCAAGAAACAGAACATTTGGAGCGAGAACTTGCAAAGGCTAGAGCAGGAGGAAATGTAAGGGGAAATAGTCAGCGGTTCTCAAAGTGTGGTCCCTGGACCAGCGGCAGTGGCATCACCTGGAAACTTATTAGAAATGAAAAACTTCAGACCTCACCGCAGACCTACTAAATAAGAAATGCTAATGGTGGGTTTCAGGAATATGTGTTTAGCCTCCCAGGTGATTCTGATGCAAACTAAAGACTTGCAGGAGTGTGAAAGAAGATGGCTATCCGGAGAAGAGAGAACCAGGAGAGCGGTACAGGGTGAAGCTGAAGGGATAAATAAAGGCTTAGTGGTGTGGGTCTTGAAGCTATTTAAAGCCAAATGTTCATCCTAAATGTAAAAGGAAAACAAAATTGATTTAAGCATGATGCAATTTGAAGGTGCCAGGATGAAATCTGCATTTTAGAAAGATCGTTCTGGTTATGGGATAAAGAGTGGATTAAAGGAGACTGAGGTGAATATTATAATTTCACTTAGGAGTGTAATAGGGTTGCACATTTACTTACACTACAACTTGGAAGTGCGAAGAAACTATAGCTCGTTTATTTCATTTAAAACTGATCTGGTCTTCCTTGTGAAGATATACTTACTTTGTAGCAGGAAAACCAGAAAGTCTGAACCAGTAAAGTTAATTAGTGATCTTTTAATTATATTCTAACAGTCTAAGTTCTCAATTTACATTCTAATTTCTGCCAATTACTAAATTTTAGAATGTTTTAGAATTCACATATTTAAAATGTGAAAAATATCTATTTTTCTTCCTCACTGAAGTGTTTTAATGATCTTATTACACAATAGATATAAGCATGTTTTAGGTATTTAAAATCTAAAGGTATTATATTATTATTTTGTAAAAAAATCAAACTTATTATTACTTCTTTTAAAGTTCCTAGAATCCATTTGTTATGTCCACATTAATATTATTCTCTATTTCAAGGTAAAAATATGAGTTTTGATCTCATTTTCACTTAATTTTTAACGAAAGTTTCATTTTTATTTCCCAAAAGCAAGAAGATGACAAATTGTGGGTGTAGCACAGAAATATTTTTATAAAAGTCTTGAAATTTTTTAAAATAAATTCCAGGCTACGCTGAAGGGTAAGAAAAATATCCATATGGCAATGTTAGCAAACATCCCTACTTGTTGCAATGCATGATGGTATAATTTCCTAGATATATTCAAATTGTTCTTTGTAAAAATAGCTATATTTAAAATTCTAAAACCACCTTTCAGTGAGCTACCTCCCATAATCAGATGAATAATATTAGAATGTGGAATTGTATAATATTTATATCATCCTGCATGTTATCACCAAGCCAAAAACAGCTGGAAGGCAAACATTTAAAGGATTCTTGATATGACTGAATTGGTCTCTGGAGCAGGACAAGTTTTCTGTAAAATGGTGAAGAGGGAAAAATTTATATCTGGCTCCTCCCTTCAAGTTTCTGTTTTGCTGCTCCCTTCCCCATGATTCTCCTCAGAATGATTCCTTGAGTGTGTGGGGGGGAACCCAGGCGAATCATCATCTCAGGATACCACTGCTGCTGATCCTAACCGTATTAAGAATTTCACGTAAAAATGTAAACTCATTCAAAGTAACATGGAACATCTTGTAGTGCCAGCAAGTAAGGAAGTGTTCAAAAGGAAAGAAAAAGTGATCAGAGTATGTCAATGAGACACAGGTACAGAAAGAGTGTCCAATGGCCAAAACTGGAACAATTTGAGAAAGAAAGTAATGTGGGATTCTAACTCAAAATACAAAATAAATATTCGTGAGTCCATGCTGATATAAATACATGGTTAAATAAATAAATAAATAAATGTGGAGAATAAAGAAAGCTCCAATGCAGAATTCCAAATAATTCATGCAGATACTCCACCCTCAAGGGTGTGGAGCATCACACCCCACTGATTCAGTATGGATAGGGCATAGTGACTTCCTTCCAAAGAGGACAGTGTAGGGTTGCGGGGAAAGAGTGACTTTACAGTGGAGGAATCTGACAAACACTATCTCAAGCAGGTGATCAAGATCAACATCAACAATGCTAAGTCATACTGATGGTATGAATTTTTGATATGATTAGATGAGAATGACAGTTTACTTCAGTGCTCTTCCTCCCAAAAGCCCATAACCCAATCTAGTCGTGACAAAATGTCACACAAATACCAACTGAGGAACGTTCTACAAAATATTTGGGTAATACTCCTCAGAACTGTCAAGATCTTTCAAAAATAGGGAAAGTGTGATAAATTGTCACAGTGAAGAGGGGCTCAAGGAGACATGGTGACCAAATATTATCTGGTATCTTGGAAGGATCTTAGAACACAAAATTCACTTTAGGTGAAAACTTAGGAAAGCTGAGTAAAGTATGCCTTTAGTTAACAGTTATGTATCAGCATTGGTTCATTAATTATAATAAATGTATCAAATATGTGAGATGTTGACAATAGGGAAACTGGATGTGTGGTATATAGGAACACTTTGTACTATCTTTGCACTTTTCTTGTAATTCCAAAATTGTCTAAGTTTTAAAGTGTATTTTTAGAATATTATTACAGAATTCAAGAGCGTATATACAGTAGGCTGATGATTTAAAACTAACATTGGCAAACTTTTTCTATACAGGTTTGAATAGTAAATAATTTAGGCTTTGTGAGCTACATAGAGCCATATCTCTGTCACATGTTCTTCTTTGTTTATAACTCTTTAGGAATGTAAAAATCTTTCCTAGCTGTAGGGCCATCCCAAAATAAGCAGAGGCAGATGTAGAACAAAGGCCATAGTTGCAGATCCCAACGTGAAAGAATGTATAGAGAATAGGATCTTACACAATTGTCTATTATCCCAGAGCACATGCAGATTTTTCTTAGTGTCTACTCACAGTTTCTTCTTGTTCAGGTCCAAGAATCCTCCTTTCTTGTTCATCTGTTTTTTTCTTGTCTCTTAAGACTGTTTATTTGCACTGAAGTTTTGTTTAACTTGATTCACTAGCATTCAACTAAATGATTTTTCTTATGTGTTAAAATTCAGCCACTGAAGTGCATACAGCCTTCTCTACATTTGAATTCTTGCTCTTGCCCCTCCTGGAATGACTTCCTTATTTCTCTTGATCCCACCCATTCTTCAAAGCCAGACACTCCCCCCAAAGTTTTGTTTCCATCTTTATTGAGGTATGGTTGACAAGTAAAAAATGTGTATATTTAAAGTATATAATAAGGTATTTTCAGTACTCCTATACACTGTGAAATAATTTCCACAAACTAATATATCATTTGCCTTTTTTGGTGGTGAGAATAGTTGAGATCTGCTCTCTTAGCAATTTTTTTTTGTGTGATTTCTATCTCTTTCTTGAACTTCTAACTGTTTTCATGTATTATTTTCCTCATTTCATTAAGTTGTCTCTCTGTATTCTCTTGAAGCTTTCTGAGTTCCCTTAAAACTCTGAGTTTGAACTCTTTGTCAGACAATTGGTAGATCTCCACTAGACCACAGTACTCCCATTCATGGTTGTTGTTAAAATCTATGTATGATCTATAGAGAGATGGCAGTGCTCCTCTTCCACCATCTTGCCTCTTCTGGTTCATCATTATCAAATCTATCACTCCTGGTTAATTTCAAATCTTTCACTATGAGACAAAGTTAGCAATGCTATTATTACTCACAAAGCCATAGCTCTTTGGAACCTGTTCTGAGGTTCTTGTTTTGCAATTTCCTACTACTGTTCATTTATGATGCTGCCTTATCTATTGAGCCACCCATGAATACTCACTTCCAGTGAATCTCTCAGATATTGTTACTTTGTGTTGTTGAAGATGATCTCAAATAAAAGTCTTACCCAAAGTATGCTGAAAAATGTGAGCAATAATTAATTTTATGGATATGTTTACTGTTCAGAATTTTTTAGTGTAAAGGTTGAACAACACATCTTCCAATAATATCTTCCTTTGAACTCTTCAGGCTATTTAGGTTGGTGTCACTGCATCTCTAGATATAACGTTTCAATGTTGACTGCACCCCTGCCTTCCACACACCCCCACCAGTGGGGAGGAGAGACAATATCCCTTAGTGAAGACTGAAAAAAGCATTCCCATTTGCAGAAGAAATTTACATCCATCATCCAGCAGGGTATATTTTCCTGAGTCTTGTAGGACTCAGAAAAACACAATGTCACCACATGGAAAAAGGACATGGATTAAAAGGGCCAGTTGGTGCTGAGAAGCTCTCAGAGGAGATATGCATGACCATTTTATGAAGTCTTCCTTGATCATGGTACATTGCCTATGGAGGATGCAGGAAGAATTCCCTGGTGATTTAAAGCTGCCAGCAGCAGAGGTAGTACTGCCATCGTAAGGAAACCCTACACCATTCCCATCCACTACTGCTTTCACTACCTTCAGGTGCTAAGATCTGAGGCAGTTCTATGATTGAAATACAGAGGACCAGAAGTAGGAACACTGGCCCACACAAATGGCTTGAACCCAAAGATCTGTGGTAGTTGGTAGCCCAGAGTTTTGAACTTGTCGCAGGTCCAAAGTGAGTGAAAGTCATTCCAAATCAGTGTGTTGGCATCGTTCTGGCAGCTCAATCTTACACAATCACCCCAAAAAATATATTATATCAGCCAGATGGAATGATCTGCTTACTCTCCCAGAACTGGGGCTCACCACAGGGCCCTGGGATGACCCATAAGCACAAATATTGGGGCATCAGGTTGACCCAGTGCACAGCAAGTTTAAAGGGTTAGAAAGATTCTGAATGAGGAAAAAGGAGGACTAGGAAACCTGGCCCAGTGTCACTGCTAGCTCCAGCTGGTCCCAACCACCCAGAGGGAGTGAGACAATTTTGACACAGACTCTCTAAAACGTAGGGCCCCCTGAGATGGGAGAAGAGACCTCTGCTTGTTTGGTCTAAGAGTGGCACTGCCACTCTTCAACCCCACTCTTGCATTCAAGGAACAGGCAATGCCCCTAAGCTGACCCTAGATTTCAATCTCCCTCTAGAGCATTGCTTAGAATCATGCAAAAACATATTGCAAAATTTCATTGAAACCTGTTTTTTCTCCACTGCCATGGGCACTGGGGAATACAGAGATGAAAAACATTTCTGGAATTTTTAAAAAGGTATATATATCCTGAATCCTATTCATCCAGGCCCCTGCTCTCCGATAACTAATTGGTAGAACTATCTCAAACTCAATGTTAATCCTGATAATATCTTAATTCCAGATAATGCAATTTTATTTAACAAGATCTTTTTTAATGCCTTCACACAAAGTTGTAACCTCCTCTGTCCATGCTTGTTAAAACATGTAGATTCACAATTAACTGGCCACAGAGCATTGCTAATCTCCAGCTACTTATCAGGGATTATCATTTCAAATTTACTCTGCTGAATACATTTAAAAAACTCAACTAAGACAAGCAATATTTATTTAGGATTTTTTCTGTGAGGGGTAGGGGGTATATAGGGTATATCTGGTCTTCTAGATACTCCAATACGTACACCTGAATTATACCACAATTAAGAAATCATGCACTTGAACGAAATGTTTCTGCACCCTGCCTTTCTCAATTTCCAAAATCTTCTGTTTTGAATTGCCTTTATTGACTTATGTTTTAATGGAACATCATAAATCTAACTTTGAGAAAAAGGAGCCTGATTAAACTTGGCACCATTTTATCTTGAAAATGTGTTGTTAAGGATGTTGTTCTTCAAAATACACACTTGTATGAGAACTTAGAGCAAGAAAACAAATCACTCTTAGTGTAGACTAGAGTGCTAATTTTTCTGAATAACTGGTTGGCGTTTTAAAACAGAGTATGAAGACCCATATGCATATGTTTTCTTATTTACTGCTAGAAACTCACAGCCAATTTTTTTTTTCTTGAGACAGTGTCTTGTTCTGTTGCCCCAGGTAGAGTGAATGGCTCACTGTAACCTCAAACTCCTAGGTTCAAGCAATCCTCCTGGCTCAGCCTCCCAAGTAACTGGGACTAAAGATGCGCACCACCATGCCTGGCTTTTTTTTTTTTTTCTATATTTGGTAGAGAGGGGTCTTGCTCTTGGTCAGGCTGGTCTTGAACTCCTGACCTCAAGCAATCCTCCTTCCTTGGCCTCCCAGAGTGCTTGGATCACAGGCATGAGCCACCATGCCTGGCCTCATAGCCAATTTTAAAATTCATCTCAAAAGAGACTTAATGGCAACCTGGTGTGTGCTAAACTGACTTCAGGGTCTATCTCATTTTTTCATCGTTTTCCTTTTATTTAAATTTTCTTTAATCTTCCTGTAGTGTTTGCATATTTGTTAGTTAAGCTTATATTTTTCTTAGAAGGCTGGTTACAAATAATTAAGAAGTCATGACCAGTGTGCTTTAGAGAGACTTCATGTTGCTCTGTAAAGACTGTGGGTTTTGGGATTAAACAGGTTCGGATCAACTATTAGATCTATTTCTGACAAGCTTTGTGACCTTTGGCATATTTAACATGATATGGCATATTACAAAGTCATCATAACTGCTAATTAGTCCCTTCCCCTTTGTTCCTAAGGCTATCCTCCCTGTCGCCTTTCTATGCATGCAATGTTTTCTAACATGTATCTCTCTATTCTTGCAAAGTGAGGCAAGACTGTCTTGGATAATTTTCACTTGCAGATGAATATCAACATGAGAAAAGATCAGGAGATCCAGATGAGAGCTATGTTCTCCATGAAAACTAGAAATGAGCTTTAAAATCTCTCCTTTATATTACGATAAAGCATACATCTCTAAAGCTCTTATTCCCTATTCTACACCAGGAGTCATAACCTGTTCTGCTGCTTAATTTACACCACTGATTTCACTGGTTTCAATCAGAAGCATAAGATAAAACACTTCATATTTTGGCTGTTATCAATATTTTCCCCCATTAATACAAACAGGAGCACTTCTTTCTCATCAATCTACTATACATCAAAAAGATAGTGTCTATCCTTGGAAATGAACAAAAAATATATATCTGCTACGTTATTAAACAGTCTTTTCTATATAATGAATGAATTTACAGTTTTGAAGAGTAGTAAACCTGTCAGAGAGAATTAAATGGTATGTTGCACCAGGAATAACTTCTGTGTCTGGCATTTGTGTTAGGTTGTTAGTAAGAGGAAAATAGAACATGTGGACCTTGATAATAAACCTGTCTTTGATATTATTGTTAAGCTTGACTCTTCTGGAGATTAAACTGGCAGGTAGTAAAATGCATCATGCAAACATAAATTTGATATTTTTGTTCTATTTTAAGTTTCTCATGGAAAATGGTTTTGTGATTGGTCTTTGAACAGCACTTTATTTATAATCCTATTTGCAACTTGGAGAGATTTCACCTCCGAAGGCGAGTGAGCACACTGCTCCGGCTTTTGTGATTCTGAAAATGTCACTGCTGTCATTTGTCAAATCTGCCTGAAATCTGCCTTTTCAATAAGTGACATCTCCCACTCCTTTTGGGTGAAACTTTTCACTCCTTTTTTTTTTTTCCTTTCAGGAGAAAAATTCTAAATAAAAAGCAGATATTTGAATTCTGATTTTACAACAAGAATGAGAAATTATTCCCTTATATGTTAGAACTACTAAATAGCAGTTATTTCAGTGCAACACAATTAGATAGTATTGGAATTCTTTTTTTATATAATTTTACCTTGGGGTGGATTGTTATTTTATTGCATTCATAAAATGGATTATGTTTCTTTAAACTTGGCAAAAAAATCTCATGGAACAAGAGTTGGCTTCCCAAAGTACACAGAATTTTTTACCCACTTCTCCATGGTTGATTCCCTCCTTTTCTTTTCATAATCCTCAGGAAAGGTTTTCCTTTTCTTTCCACTTACTTGCTAAAATCCACATGATTACACTTTCTTCCCTGGGGCTGGGAATTTGCAAACCCTGAAGTCATGCCTTCAGGTTTACAACTGACTGACCTGCCTGTCCTTTGGCCACTGTTTTCACTCTTTAGTTCCAGGTTATATCATCTGTGAGATGTACACAGCATCTCCTCACATCATGAGGGATGTTGTGAGGATTAATTAATGTTTGCAGTACACATTGAAGCCCAAGACTGCAAGATGCTTTATAAATTCAAAACACCACTATGTTAATAGCAGGCTCAGTTATGAAAAACCTGCTAAACACAACCCTTCCACTCTCTGGAGCTCAGTGACCTTTCCATCTATCCTACTAATTCCATGGCATCTCCCAGAGGGGCATTTTCTGCTTCTCTAGCCTGGATTCGCTTCTAACTTAATAAATGCAGCAAACCTGAAAAGCATGTACAAAAAAAGAAGGGATTTATTTATTTAAGTAATGCTTGTTCACCTGGAACATAATAGCAGCTGGATTCCTGCTGAATCAAGAATCTATTTGTTCCGGCAGGTCACCCAATGTTGTTTATCAATTTTCATTCCCACTAACAGAATTAGGCTCCCAAACCATTTCGAATCAGTTTTCTCCCCTTCATTTTGGAGGCTTTCAATTGAAGGGCTACATTTAGCATGGTCATAGCCCATTACTTACCAGAGGAATGGTGGCTTCTTTGTCTATGCCAGAGCTGAGCTTTCTAAGACCAGCTTTTGGTATCTCCTACCAAAATTATCAATATATCTTGGTGCAAATACCATGTATTCAGAAAAGAGACTATTTTTAATTCTAAAAACTGAATTAAGGAAAACTCTAATCTGTTCTTCCTTTGTGTCACCAGATTAACCTGCCCAGTTTTCTTCACAATGGGAAGGGCTTTTTCATTGGCTTGTTCTCTCTCTGTAGACAAGGGATCTTGCCAGAGCCCACACTGTATTTTCAAACCTTCTTTTTGTCTTAAACATGAAAGTTTCTAAGGAACACCCTAAAAAATTTCAATTCAGGAAGATACCCCTAAGATTTTAAAAAATTATATATCACCAGGTGATTCTGATTCAAGAGTGCAGAGAATAATTTGAGCAAATTTGCACTAGACTTTAAGCTCTACCAATGTCTCAATCTAGTAAATCTTACTCACATGAGCACTTGGTGATAAGCACAATATTTTTCCAAGTGGAAATCAGTCATGTGGTCAGATAGGTGATTTGACAATGGGATAGAATATATTTTAGGTGGGATATATATTGTCACACATGTAATAGGCTCTAAATCAAAATTTATGGATAAAAGATTAGGACCAGGCTTTATCAACCACATAGAAGCAGTTTCTTTGTCCAGTCTATTGTCCTGGGTGAATGAAATTTGCTTTATCGTGAGCTTTGAAATATTCCGTCACACTGTTTCTAGGATTCCTGGTTCTGGTCTCTTTCCATCTGTCAGGGAGGCAAGCAGTTCTGAAGGTTTGTCATTTTATTGACAATTCGATTTTTCTAATCTCTGGGAGAAACAGAGTGGAAGATTGGATATTTTGTCTGGTTTTCTCTTTGCATATTTAAGACAGAGTTATACAGAGCCCCATAAAGTGTGGAAAGGGAAGAGGCAGTGGAGCTAAAAAGACTGGGATGTAAGTTTTATACCTTCTATTTAGTGTGAACTTGGGAATGTCCATTTCCTTTGTTAAGGTAATTCCCTTTATCTTTTTGAATCGGCATAAGCTGCAGGAGATAAGGTAGGAGATAAGGTATTTTCTGGTGATGCTCAGAATGATATTTGCTCAATAAATATTTAGTTCTCTTCTCTTCTTCCTGTTTCTCTACCATGTTGCTACCTGTCCTGCACTGTCAGTCATCCTGATGTCATATAACAGACTTATCTAACATGTGTAGAAAATTTCTTCGATTATTGATTAATTGTTCACATCTATAGTATTTGGCTCATGGCAAACGGGATAGTATGGCAGAAACTTTTAGTGGAACAGCATATGAACAGAAATAAATATATTTTGGAGGCAGAGCTAATACAAACAGATGTTGGGATTTGATACAGAAAGTGAAGCAGCAGGGATTACATGAAGATATTTAGACTGGGCTACTATGTAGGTATTGGAACCACAAAGTAAGATGAGAAAACAGAAGGAACAAGAATGTTGGAAGGGAACAAAACAAAACATAATCAAGGGCTGTGTCTTAAACATGCCAATTTTTAGATTCTCGTTGTACAACAAAGTAAAGATGCCATATGGTGGTTGGATATATGCATCTTAAGTTCAAGGATAGGGTCAGGGATAGACGTATAAATTTGGCAAATGTAGACACATAAACTGTATACAAAGCCATGGGACTAAATAGGGTCATGCTGGAGAGAGTGCAGATATAGAAAAAAAGAAAGCCTTGTACCCTAGTACAAAACCCTGGTTATTCCCACATTTGGCAGTAGAGTAATGGAAGAGGAGCTGGTGTAAGCAGGCCAACAAGATGGTCCAGAAAGGTAGGAGGAAAACAAAGAGGAATTCACAAGAATAAAATGCTTCAAGAGGAAAACAGTGCTCAAATGTATTGAAAAGATGTTGCGTGTAGCAGCACAGAGAACAAGGATAACTGACAAACGCAGTGTCAGTTGAATGGTAGAAACAAAAGACCACCTTTGGGGTAAATTGAGGAGAGAATATGATTGTCATTGATTAGAGGATCTTTTGCATATGATGAGACATCACAGCATAGATACCAATGTGAGAGGGAAGGACAGCCTTGTTGTAAGTTTAGGAGGCCAAAGCCTTATCTGTTAGGCAACTGGGGTTTCTGCCTTATGGTAAGTTTAAAAATCTTTCTCAAATTTTAATTCCTGTAAAAGGTTATAAGGTTAAGTCACAGGTTACAAATGTTTATGCCTATGTTTTCTTATGACATGATAAAATAAGTATAACTAGCTGTGTTACCTTCTGCCTGACATCCGAGTGGCACAATTCCAACTTGGTCTGCAGAATACAAAGACTAGACTAGCATTTCTCACCTTCCGGTCAAAAGCTTTGAACTGTGCTGGTCCTTCTGTGGCTGAGAAAAATCCAACCTCACCATTGCCATTGCAGAAAGAAATTGAAAAGATGAGAAGGGAAAGGGAATGCTGAGCTTCAAGTTAGGAAGAAGAAGAGAGCCCAATTACATTTGAGCTTTCAGATCGGAGTCTTATTTACATTAAAAGAGAAAAGGAGATTGAATTTACACAAATCAAGAAACTTGAGTGGTCAAGAAATTGTTTCCTAATCTCAGTGGCTGTCATCTCTGTTTTTACATGTCTGTGAGTCTGATGCATGATTGGATTTTGTTTTATTACTAGGAAGCAAGAGATACAGAAAAGTTATGTTTGTCAGGCTGTGGTGGCTGCCTGTATTTATAAGGGTTGAATTTTTCTTCTGATGGAAATGAATAACTTATGGTTAAGACAGAATATAGAACCTCTTGTCTCTAACTCAAATGTTTAATCTATTTCATGTGCCCAGGACTAAAAGAAACTTATACCAAATGAGACACAGACAAAGAACTCATGCTTTTTGTTTCTTCAGCCTTTCCTTACTCTTGATTGGCTTCGTATTTAGGAAAATATCCTAACTTTAGCATCAATCATTAGAACTAGTTTCATTGCTCCAAACATGTTCTGTTATCCCCTTTCTATGCTTCTGGGTCATGTTATCATCATGGTGTAGACTTCCCTTCTCCCTGCTTTCTTTGAAATGTATTGAGGCTTTTCTCATGGTTTTGTACGTGATTTTTATAAATAGTCCACATTTACATGAAAATGATGTACAATCTCCAGCTGTTGGGTACAGTATTGAAGATATATAATAGGTATTATATATATAATTGTATTGTCCATAACTTCTGTATTTTTACTACTTTTGTTTGTTTATCAATTCTTAAGAAAGGGTTATTAAAATCTCCCACTAGATTTTTGGCTTTGACAGTTTCTTCTTGTAGTTTTATCAATTTTTACTACATTTTTTTATGACTTTAATTAGAAATTGTAAGTTTTACATCTTCCTTTAGAAATGGAACCTCTTATCAATATCTTATGACCTTCTTTATTGTTAATAGTTAATAATTTGTTTTGCCTTCAGGACAAATGCAACTGATATTATTATCAGTAATAATAATACTGTCCCTTGCCCTGTTCTACCATGTGAGGACATAGCAAGAAGGAGTCAGCTATAAACCAGGAAGCTAACACTTATCAGATACCGAATCTGTTGGCATCATAATCTTGGATTTCCCAGCCTCAGAATGGTGAAAGGTGAATGTCTGCTATTTATAAGTCACCAAGTTTATGGTATTTTGGTTATAGCAGGCTGAATGGGCAAAGATACCTTATAGCCTTTTATATTCTACAATTCTATTAATTTTATTAATAGAATTTTATTAATTATTCAATTTTATTACTATATATCTTCTTATAAATTAAATTTTATTTTTCCTGCCTGTGTTGGGATTCCAGAATAGTGTGTTTTTCATCAACTCTGAGAAATTCCTATCCAGCATCTTTCTTCATAAATATTATATCTTGCTTATTGTCTTTGCCTTATAACTTCTTTTATAATTTTTTTTATTTTAACATATTTTGAAGGATTTTATCATGTATTTTGGGTGATTTTGTTAGATTTAACTTTTAGTTCATTATTTCTCTTTTTTATTGCATCAATTATTTTGTCATTTAACCTAGCCTACTAACGTCATAGACAGACGTACAGACAGATAACATATAATAGGGTTATAGATATATAGATGTAGGTACTTACATAGCCTGGATTAAAATTTCATTCCTCCTGAGTAAATTTGCATGTGTTAGCCAATCCAATCACCCGGTGGCCCTACTAATTCAGAATTACCCTAAACTAAATTTCCAGTTTGTAGTTTTTGGAGCCATTCAGGGAATGTAAATTTCGGCCTGGAGCCTGCTTAAAGGTAGGTTTGTAGTTGTGAATCCTCATTAGAGTCCTTTCCCTGTTTCTTCCACTCTACTCAAAATCAAATCTAAAATACAAACATCCCAGTATTCCTGAAGTACATCTTTATTCTTATTTGTATGTTGAATATGTTGTTCTTTAAGAAACTTACTTTACGCAGGTTATTCTTTCTTTTTTTGTGCAATCCTGTGCCTTGTTGGGCTCCCACACTTGCACTTCCCATTGCTCAAGCCTTCTCCAAACATCATGGCTCTAGGTCCTCATTGATCAGACAATAACGTCTACTTAGCTTCACTATCATTTGTGGATTTACACTTGCCTGGTTTCATGCGGTCATCGTATTCCCTTACTTTACTTTATAGTCTAGACATACATCAGAAATGTATATTTTAAAAGATTTCTTTGACATTGAACAGAGAATGATTTCTGTAAACCTCTAGGTCCGTAACACTGGTAAAAGAAGCCTCCTTTTTCTTGCTTACTCAAAAAATTCTACTCATTTTTTCAAGGGCCAGTTTACATGGGACCTCTTGTGTGAATTTCACTCTGGTACCTCTAGTCAGAATTATTTTTTCCTTTATCTGCCAACTAACATATTTCTCTTAATTGTATGATTTGTGGTTCTCTGCCTCATAGTGAAATGTGTGGTTTACATGTCAGTATCTCCTTCTGATAGACTGACTTTTGAAGGAAGGAAGCTATGTTTTGTCACCTTTCTTTTGGAAAAGGGAATGGTACTCAGTAAGTGCTAGATAAGTGTTGAATAAGTAAATGGACTAATGAAGGAGTTGATGAAAACTTTTATAGATCTGATACTAGCAGATGAAAACTCAGCCTAAGAGATTCTGTGAGCCTCCAGTGTGTGTTGTGCATGCTGCTCAGGGCTGAGGAAATGGAAATAAATAAAACAAACTTTAAAAATAGAAATCATTCTTTCATTCTTTAAGATAAAGTGTGTGGATGAGGAGATATAGAATTTCCTTGGATAAGAAGAGGGTATATGAAAGTATGGCTGTGATCAAGGAAGCATTCAGAATGGATTATAAACAAGGACTCTGGGGGGTCCTCTCTTATGTCATGTGTGCCAGCCATATTCTTTCACAATGTCATTGATACAGGACTGGACTAGATGGGCCAAAGGTCATTCTCATCTGTGCACACATGTAGGTATGTGATTTTATAGGCCAAGAAGAATTGTTATACTCTTATCTCAGCAATCAGAAAAATATCTTTATGATTATAGAATAGATTATTTTTTGCTAATAAGAGTTATATAGGAAATATCTTACTTTTATATATAATGCATTCTTAATAATGTGCATCAAGGTTGCATGTTTAAAGGCTAGATAATAAACTTATAAAGGTAGGGGCTAGTGGATCCAGGCATAGAGAGCTAAAACATCCTCAATTATATTTTTCCTTTTACACATATTTCAGTGATTTATTTTTAGAATTTCAAATATGTTCTTGTTTGTTATCTTCTTATTCACTGCTGAACAAACACTTGACTGGCATAAGCCCAATGATTGTCCTGTTGATTTACCACTTTTGGCTCTCAGACTGATTTCCATCTTTGTCTCAACTATATTAGGTTTGTGAGATCTACACTTCTTGTATTAGCATTTCATCTTCCATTTGTTTTTATAAAATAATGAAGACAGAAGGCAATAAAATATTCGAAACACACAAACACTGCTGTACAAATATCCTGCCAAAAGTGTACTGCCGGTTGGCAGTCAGAAACTCTGTGTGTTACCTGAACACTGCAGCTTATCAGCTATGCATGAAAGGACAAATTTACCGTATAAAACATAGTTTGGAATGTTGATGTATAATGTACAAATGAATAGATTGTATGAAGACAGAATTAACAAAATTTAAGGACAATCTCTAGCTAGAATTAAGTCTCTTTTTTGACTTGTGCATGAAGCAGAGTGAGCCTCATATTTCTGGAACCATCAGTTTCTTTTCAGGAATATACCACATTTGAAGACGTTCTGGGTATCTAGAAAGAACAGTACTCACAATTGCATGTCAAGATTAACAAAATAATAATGAAAATGTATCAACAATATGGACATGTTTGTTCATTTCATTATTTTGGGGGGTGAGTATGTTGGAAATTTCCCTTTAAAAAATGGTTAAAGGAATTGGGAGACTACAAAATGTAAGATTCTTCCTCTCACTGACAAGAGAAATTTCTTCCCATCCTCTCTCTAGGATTTCTACCTAGGTTACAATTTCAGTTCATGTATATATACTCCTAAAATTTCCTTTCCTTTGTGTGAGCCCAGGAAATATTAAGGTTCCAATAAGCTTCTTTCCAGTTCTCAGATTCTCCATTCTCCATTTTTTCTTTTTTTTTTTTTTTGGCCTTGTGACTTTGAGCTTTCTTATCTCCTTTCTCAATATTATGCCCTTGGGGAAGTGGGTATGACTCACCTTCCATACTTTCATTGAACCCAAGTCAGTGTGATACTTTTGCATAGTAATTTTCTAGCTTTATTTCTCATCACCAAGTAAAAGTATTTGAGGAACTTTTGTTGTCAGAAAATAGGAATGCAAATTTGGGGAAACATTATCAGTAGGTTTATTTGTGGCTGTGGGAAGACTCCTAGTCCCTTGACTTTATTCTGTATAAGTGGCTACTGGGTTCCAGCAGCCATAGGGACAGATGACCCTGGTCAGCTTTCCTCTTTACCCTTCTTGCCTTGGCCTCAGACTTGACACAGTGAAGACTCTGCGTGCCTTTTTTTTTTTTTTTTAACTTTCCAATCGGTTCAAAACTCAAGAGAGGAGGAGAAAGCAGGTAATTTATTGAGCTCCCCTCCCTGAAATCTTGACACAAAGTATAATGGGAAAGATAAATAAGAAAGGCAAAAAGAATAAGAGGAGCAGTGGAAAGTCTGCAGTGTGGTTCTACACTCGGCTCTGGGAAAGGCTGTGGGTAGGAGTGAAGCCAAAAAGGAAAACTTAAGGAAAAAAAAATCCATGTTATTTCAAAATGGCTTATTGAAGGAAATAATAGTAGCAAGAAAATCAATAAAGTACACAATGCAGAATAAAAAGCAATGAAGTCTGGGGTAAAGGCAAAGTATTGTATTCAACAGAAGGAATCATGGGACTAATAACAATTATGTACTTTTTATTATCTGAACAAATAAAATGTTTCCAACTGAAGCCACTGATCCCAATAATTGGGAGTGCTTGAGAATCATAACAAACATTCAGAGCCTTTTTTTTTTAAAGTCAGTTCAATGCTTACAGTATATTATCAATATCAGTAAAGTGATATTTGGTAGGAAAAGAAGTCACCCCAGAATTATAATGCGAATTATATCTTAGCGTTTTAGTGTTTCCTCAGGAGCATTTCTGAAAGAAAGATTTTTTTTTTTTTTAATTGCTGAAGACTCTGTTCAGGACATTGGACAGAGCTCTTTTTCCCTGAAAAGAAAAGAAAATATTTGAACTTCATCAAAAATATCATCATGGTAGGAAAATACAAAGCAGTTCTATGTGCACAAGACACAGCTTATTCCCTGTGCACCAGACCTGTATTCCCCAAAGACGAGGCTCTGGGAAGGCCACTGAGAAAAAGCCTAATAATAACCAGTGCTTGTTACTGGCCAATCTTGTCTACAGTTGCTCATTTTTTAAAAAAATTTTCTGGGAAAACTGTATATTTCCTACGACAGAACATGGTCCCCACTGCACCTTTTTTCCTTCCTGTCTATCCTTTGATATCTTTTAATTGGCCCGAATTCCCTGATTACATTGGGAATTAAGCCTCCCTTTCTCTTTGATTTTGTGGTGCCAGTTTATGCCTTTGGGTGTCTTCATTCAGACAAGACAAACCTTCAATGCAATCAGGAAATCGTCCTGCTCTGGTTTTCTAGGTCAAAGGGCTGCACCTCACTGGGTCTGACCCCACTGCAAAACGCATGGTAAGAGAAGGGTTCTAAAACCTTTGTCATTTTTCTATGAGTAGGAATCACGGCGTAGCAGGGGAAATTGTTCTGTGGCATGGGTTCCATCTGTGAAAATTACGGCAAAAGGCCATAGCGTCGAAGGCAACAGAGGCTGGTAGCATCAGAGCATCAGGAGGGAGTGGTGAGGCACCAAGAAGAGGGGAGAGCACTCAGAATTTTCTCTGCTTCGTGTTTCTTCTGCCTGCAATGATCCTTTCCTTTATTCTTTGTGGTGGGTTCTTACTCATCCTCCAAGGCCCAGCTTATAAACGTTCTTTCTTCTGTGAAGTTGTTTTTTATAGCCTCTTCCTCTTCTGTTCTCCTCCCCTTACCCTGCCCCACAAGAGGCAATGCCTTCATCCTGGGGCCTTTGTTAGTCATGTGCACACATCTCCCTGCTGGGATGCTTGAAAGCAGAGCTCATGCTTTACCCTCTTTGTATTCTCCAAGATTATTGGGAGCCCAGAAGATAGACAATACACGTAGGAATGAACAACTGATGAAAAAATAAATGAATGAACAAGCCATCTAATGAAATGATGCATCAAGTAATTCCTGCCAAGTCATTTGCAGGAAACTAGCCCAGGCAACTTTCTTCTTGACCACCAGAATGTTGGAAATCACTTTATTCCTCTCTCCCACGTCCATCCCCTCCTATTGATTTCATGCCCTAAATATTTCTCACCTCTTTCCCTTTCCCTTTTTCCAGAGTTTTCCATCCCCACTACTCATCCCTCCTCTTAGCATTCTCCTCGGCAACATGATCATGCCTGCCCATAGCACATATCGGTCCCTTCTCCCACCACCCTCCAAACAGCCACTTCATACCAAGAGTAACATCAATCTGTTTACAGAGATAACTGCAGAATGCACTTGCTAACCGTTAGAGGAACATGATACACGTGATAAGTTAAAATTATCTGAGATGTTAGCGATGTTAATAAAATAAATTGGGAAGAGATGTGCATGCAGGGCCTTATCGTTCATGATAACATCGGAAGCTCAAAAGCAGACTCCCCTGTGTAACTGAGGGGAACGTTTTACAAGATTAAAACGTTCCAAGCTCTGTCAGCTCTGACAATGGCATTAAACAATTTTCCACAAGGGGTGAAAATAGAACCAGAGCTAATAACAAGGACCCTTACGTGGCTGAATGATGAGAAGATGAGAGATGCAACTATTGCATAAAAGATGGCCCTGACATGCAGGAGTGCAAGGTGATTCACAAAATCCTGCATGGACTTAAGTTTCCACCTGACACTTTAATAACACAAATACCTCATTTTAACTGGTGTTAGCTTATTTTTCCCCTTGGCCTTTCTGTTTCTATTTCTTACTGAAAGCAAATAACCTATTACCAACTCCTGATAATATGTGGCTGTTTTAACTTGAGCTCCTGAAGCCGAGTCGTGGGAACTGGTGAATAAGACAACATTTTTCTTCCCGTTCTATTATGAAAACATTCTTGGTATTTCTCTTATTTCCTATGCCTTTGAGATCTCACTAGGGTGCTGAATTTCAGTAGAGATACAAATATACTTGCAAACTTGGCAATGATTAATCCTGATCTTTCCTGGAAGGGGAAAATGGAGACCGTTTTTGCTATACAGGCTTCACTGGAAGATTCTGACTTCAAGCACCTCTGATAGGTGGTAGTCTAATTGGGTTTAGAAGATTATACGAAGCTCATTTGGAAACAATGAAAGGTGCACAGAGGCCTAAAGGCAACCAGCATTTATTTATAACACATTTTATTTGAAAAGATTTTAACCCAATGCCAGCTCCTGACTCTACATGAATATTTTTGACATATAAATGCAAACAATATAAGTCACTAATTCAATACATTTTCACTAAGCTTTCCTAACAAGACATCAATAAATTTATTGGTCTCATGCTTTCTTCCAAATTAAATGATCCAGTTTTGTCTCTTCTGTTTTTATGTTTGGTAATCCTCCTTGCCAGTACTTTTTCTTCTTTTTTTCTTTTTCTTGTTTCTTTCTTTTTTCTTCTTTTTTTTTCAGAGACAGGATCTTGCTCTGTTGCCCAGGCTGGAATACAGTAGCATGATCATAGCTCACTGTAACCTCAAGCTCCTGGAATCAAGGGATCCCCAGGAGTAGCTGGGACAACAGGCGTGCCCCACCACATCTGGCTAATTTTTAAATTTTTTTGTACAGAGGGGGTCTTGCTATGTTGTCCATGCTGGTCTTGAACTTCTGGCCTCAAGTGATCCTTCTGCCTGGGCCTGCCGAAGTGCTGGGATTACAGGTGTGAGCCACGGCCCCTGATCCACCTTGCCAATTTTAATATCAAATTAAATTTTTCAAGAAATAGAGGACACCTAATAATCATCTGGAACCAAATAGTGAGTTGGATGGAAACTCTGCTGTCCACGCTTCGGACAATTATACTATTGGCTCCTCACAAAGAAACTCCTAAATGTCAAAGTATAGAAGAAGGAATGAGAACTTTCTTTAGTCCATCATCTATAATAAATGAATCTGGTGGAATGCGTGGAGAGAACACCTGAATACACCATTAGAAAATGAAGATTTTGAATAATGTAGAGTAGATGACAGCATCTTTCTTAATTTATTGAATTAATCAAGTTTAGAACAGTATTGATAGCCCTCTACTGAGAAGCAATTAAATATAGCAAACAATTGTGGTAATATAAGGAATTATCCTAAAAGCCATACATATGGAAAGCCTGAGTGTGAATATGCATCATGGTACTTGCAGAGAGTGCCAAAATGTGAGTTTTCCTCTTCTTGAGGTTGCCCTATTAAAAATATGCATCAGAATATTCCTTTCACTAAAGGAATTGAGACTGTGATTTCAGAAGGAAACTTCTAACCTGACACATTATATATGCAACCAGGGGAAAGAAACAATATATTACTTCTCACTCAATAAAATCTCCATTTTACCCTTCTAGCTGGGGGACTACAGCTGGAGTCTAGAGGAAAATTTGGTATTTCTGAATTTTTGGTAACAGTATTGTCTAATTCTGAGCCACCTGGGGCTGGTGCCAGGGAACGCAACGCCCACCTGTAGGCATGCGTGATTTGACCCTGCTCTATATAGGTGAGTTTAATCAACACCTTTCCTCTTCTCCCTAAAGACACCAACCCACTGACATGGTAGCAGAGGTAGAGAGAGTGGAGGAAGGGGCTCTGGAAATGCAAAAATCATTTGGAAAGACCCAGGTTTTCTAAAACTGGAGGGAATGTTTATTATTTTCTGTCTTACCAGACGACACTGGAGTCCACATTTGTTAACTAGTTTATATAATCGGATGAGAAATCAGAGAGGAGCACAAGAGACTTGTATTTTAAATAGCTTCCAGTCACTGAGCTATAGACGGTGATGCCATGATCCAAGCCAAAGAGAGCTGCCTCGTAACACCCTCATTCCCAAACCAGGAGATTTGAATCTGAGAGCCATAGCCCCAGAGGCATTCTACCGCTGCCACTGTTGATAAACCCAGATGGCACACCAAGAAAGATCACTTCTCACGCTGACAACAAAGACTTCAGAGGTACCTACTTGCAGAGGTTGGCAAAAGATGCCACACGGACCAGGTGTTCAGCCTATCTCCTCCTCCATAAACAATGCAGGGTATTTTATGCTAGCAGCAGAGTAATGACGCTAAGAGACTGAATGATTAAATGCCAGTCTGCCAGCCAGAGTACATTTGTTTTCTGCTTGAAAAAGCCACTTTCATTTTGTATGACAGCTTTCTTAACTGCAACATAGCTCAGAAAATGACAGAGAGCGAATGAGAATAAGTGATTGTAAACTGGCAAACAACTATTTGCTACTATTTGAACTACCATTAAACTGTTCATTCAATTTCTAGTCAGAAGCCATCACTCAGCTGTGGAACCAGAATGTGAGCATTATTTATTTGGTGGCATTACAATGCCATCTAATCTTAGGGAAAATATTCTAGACAAAAAGCAGAATAGCCAAAAATTGCCTTGGCATACAATGGCAAAATGCTTAACCATGGCTTTTTCTCTGTATTCTTTTTCTCATTATTATTACTGAGATGTTTGAATTCCATTCTCATTCCAATATTACACCCTCAATAATATAATTTTTCCTACTAGCTGCCTGTTCAGACTAGGAATTGTTAGCACTGAGCAAAGCTGACGTTTTGTATAATGTACATGGCCTAGGCCTGGCTTTCATTTAGTACCATTCATTTCCTTTGGGAATTTGCTCTTTCCCAGAGTGGCTCCGCATTGAAGAAGAACTAGAAATTATAAAAATAATGAGGTCAGTTAGGAGGTGTCACCATACTTTATCTCGTTTCAACCTCCTAACAATCTTAACAAGGTAGGTAGTCTGCCCCTGTTATAGACAAAGAAGTTGAGGCTTATCTAGGTTAAATGATTTACCAAAAAGTTAGAATTTGACCTTGAGTCTAATTGACCCTAACCTCACCCTACCATGATGCTGTTACATGTGTGTGGTGACAGAAGGTATATCAGAACCCTGTGCTTTTGCTTTATTTTACTGTAAACCTAAAACTGCTCTAAAAATAAACTCTGTTAATATTTTTTAGAAAGCCTTACACTGTTTATTTGTAGAAACGTACAATCACAAATGTAAAGGAAATACTGCTGATACTCTGTAGAGTTAGCTGAATGGATCACTGAAAATCTCCATATGGGCTTGAAGGTAAATCTATGAATTTAAAGTGGAGGTTGGTGAACTTTTTATGTTAAGGGCTACAGAGTGAATGTTTTGTTTTTTTCCTGCAATATGCTCTGTGTCATAACTATGCAATTCTGTAGTGGGAAAGCAGCTATAGACAATATGTAAACAAATGAGCATGGCTGTGTTCCCATAAAACTTTATTTTCCAAAACAGAGATGGTTTGCTAACCCCTGAATTAAAACAAGAGATGGGAGTAGAGCATGAAAAACATGAGGTAAATATATACAAAGGCTTTGAAAGGGGGAAGAGGAGCTCTGCCAGCTGTGAGGCCGATGGGGAGCTGGAAGGAAACACGTGTTTCTCAGGTCTGAAAAAATTTCTGTGAGGTTCTAGGAAATTGCAAAGAAGTATCATTTCTTCCTATTAACACCAAATAGAAGTTCTGCTTGTTTTCCAGGAACTATCTGATCCCTCAAAAGAAAAAAAAAAAAAAAAAGGAATGTAGGGAAATGGTAAAAGGCAATTTATTTTATTCTTTAACTCTCTCAGGAGGCAACTTGGAATAAGAAGAAAAAAGAAAATCCTTACTGAATGAATAATTTTCCCGAATTTTGCTACCTCAATTTCTTTTACCTGTGGAAGGCTTTATAAGTAGAGTCTCCTATCTGTCTTGAGAAATCATTACCTGAAAGCATTTCCTTTTACTAAGGAGTTAAAGGAGATGAACCAGATCACAGTCATGAAGAAGAAGAAGAAGAAGAAGAAGAAGAAGAAGAAGAGGAAGAGGAAGAGGAAGAGGAAGATACTTAAAATCAAAAGTAAAATGTATGATGAGGCAGACTTATATAAGATTTGCTGTTATTGGATTGAAGTTGACCTAACGGTACCTTTCCAGATTATACTTCCCTAACTCTTTTAATTCTTTGAAGATAATCTGATAAAAATTCCTTTCAGAGTATTATTAAATTAGATGAGACATTAGTTTTCTTGTTAAACGTCATAAATGTACAACTAAACACCTTTGGGAAGAATTTAGTGTATGTACGCATGTTACCCATTGCCTGCATTTCTTTAGACATAGACATGAAAATGAATAGCACCCTCAGCTATATGTTTGAGTTTTATTTTTTCAGATTTATTACAAAATAAACTCTAAACCTAAAAAGGTAAACATTGGAACTACAAAAATGTAAAAGAAAAAACTCTTGTATGCGATATTATACATAAATAAATAGCATAAAAATCAGATCCAACAACTAAATATAATTCTACATACTCAAATATATCTACTGAAGCCACGAGTAGAATAATAATTAGAGATAAAGATTTGTCTAAATGTACTATCTTCAAATATTTTTATTTTTAATTTCAAGTTTTAGTTTGATTCAGGATATATGTAGAATGTTAAGTTATTCTAGGGGCAGCTGAGGAAACTGCAGAGGGTGGGCTTCCTTTCTTGCTGGCCTTTATTGCTGACTTGGTGACTGTGCCAGTAGTGGAGGACTTCTTGTCCACAGCTTGATGACTCTAACAGCCTCTGTTTGTCTCATGTCCCACACTGCAAAACAGCCTAGAGGTGGGTGCTCGGAGAAGGTCTCCACACATTTGGCCTTGCCTGGGGGCCGTCTGCACAATGGCAGCGTCACCAGAGTCAACAGGGCCTTGGGGTTGTCCTCCAGCTTCTTCCAAGAGTATCATCAATCTTTTCCTTCAGTTCATCAAAACTGCAGGAGAGGTGGGCTCTATGGCAGTTCAGCATTGGGGGGTAATCCATGTGGATCTGCCCAGCATGGTTCAGGACAATCACCTGTGCCACAAAATTGCCATCCTCCGTGGAAGGATCCTTCTTGCTGTCTCCAGCCACATTCCTGTGCCAAATGTCCTTCATAGACATAGTTTTAATATTTAATCCTATGTTGTTACCTTGCAGGCCTTTCACCCAGGTCTCATGGTGCAACTTCACAGATTCAACCTCAATGATGACATTTATGGGTCAAAGGTAGTCACTATCCCAGATTTCAGAAAGCCAGACACCACACGGCCCACAGTGCTAATGCCTCCTATCTTGTACACATCTTGTAGGGCAGCTTCAGGGGCTTGTTGACCAAGAAAGTGGGCCAGAGGATAGAGTCCAAAGTTTCTAGCGGAGTCAACCCCCTGGTGTTTCCCTCCTTCAGCTCAACCTTCCAACCCTTGAACCAGGGCATTTTAGTGTTGGGTTCCAGCATGTTGTCACTATGCCAGCCCAAGACAGTCACCAAGGCCATGGCAGCTGGCTTGTAGCTGATCTTCTTGATGTAGATACTCGCTTCCTTGGTGATCTCCTAGAAGCATGGTGCTATAGTTGGGCTCAGTGGAATCTATCTTGTTGACCGCCACAATGAGCTGCTTCACACCCAGTGTGTATGCCAGCAGTGCATGCTCACGGTCTGCCCATTCTTGGAGATGCCAGCCTTGAACTTTCCCATGCCATTGGCCATGATGAGGAGGGCACAGTCTGCCTGAGAAGTGCTGGTAATCACGTTCTTGATGAAGTCCCTGTGGCCTGAAGCATGAGTAACGGTGTTATAGTATTTGCTGGTCTTGAACTTCCACAGGGAGATGTTGATGGTGATCCCATGCTGTCTCTCTACAGAGAGGAGCCAGTGACCAAAGGAACCATAACTGATTTAAGGAGCCATTTACAGTTTCACTTTGCCAGACATGCATGGCTTAATATTTGAGACAAGCATATGATATAGGGAGGATAAACCAAGAATTCAAGTATTTTTGTATTATTGTATACGATGGCTGTCTCATGTTAATAAGAATCAGACATAGAACTCAACTATTACAGGTGAGCCTGGTCATGTATCCCTGATCAAGAATGTCTGCATATCAGGGAATGCATGGAGAAGCTTCATTTTGCTCATGTCCTGGCATAGAGTTTTCAATGAGTTTATTTTTCTTCAGGATCAGTGGGCTATAGTCATGTAGTTCTATTTTCAGAGCTCTGCCTGCCTAGCTAGCTAACTCTGATTTCTAGAATCAAGAGAGAAAAATCTGTAGGTATGGCAGTAAAGTTACCCTTCTGGATTTCAAGAGCCTGACAAATATGAACAATTTAGTTAGTATTTAGAAAAAGTTGTCAACATTCTACCTCGTTATTAGTGTAGACCTATGGCCTCCCCTAGGGCTTTATACCACTTTCTCATTCTTCGACATTTACTGAGCATCTAATATGTGCCAGGTATTGTACTAGTAATAGATATAATATGCTGAATAAGAAATGGTTTCCATTTTAAGTTAGGCCCTCAAGACTTCCTATGGAAACAGTAGTTCTGCTCATTAGGTATACAGGGTCAATATACACAGCAATGAACAAGGGAGAAAATGATTACTTACCATATACATTTAATTCTGAGAATCTGAGCTGTGGCGTGAATTGGCCCCATTTCTGTGAGTAGGTGGGATGCAACTGTTCAAAAAAGAATTTTAATCTCACAAAAATGTTTCAATTCTACTATATGCTTGATAATTTAAAAATAAATTAGAATAGGGTAGCAAAAAGGAGCCCATGATTTAAAAATAAAATGAAGAATATAACTCCATAAATATGTGTGTATATATAAATATGTATGTGTGTGTCTGTGTATGTTATGTGTACATATACACATTAGTCCACATTTACACACATATGGATATGGGGAGTGATATGTGTATATAAATAAAATATATATATAAACAGATTAAAGAGTGATTATCAAAATATTAATGATTATCTCAAAATTGTGGGATTTCAGGTGACATTTTCTTTCATATAGGTTTTATGTGTTAGAATGTTTTACTTTAAGCGTGTGTCATCTACATACTCTAACAAAAGTAAAGAAGTTTCTATTGTAAAAAAAAGACCTGTGGAATAAAACTAAATACCTGCATTCCAGGCTTTCTCCAAAATACATAAACTCAAACTGACTAGATTTTTTCAAGAGCTCAGTCAAGAAAGCCAACATTTAGTCATAATCATTTGAAAACATGCAATTCATTTACTTCTGAGGTCTTGATTTTTAGCCCTGGGATCAGTGCAACCATCCCAGAGATGTGTACTTGGGTTATCTTGCCTTGTTTCCATCTTTCCCAGTCCCCCACCATTGGCATTTTGACATTATATTAAATGATGCAAAGAAAATCTACTGAAAAACTAACTCACTAAAGGTCTGCTACATAAAGGAGCCTTGTGTTACACAAAATTAGAAAAAAGCTTTCTTGCTCTTATAATTTGGTATGCTTTATGAACTATGTGAATTTTGACACTTAGAACACTTTCTATTTTGCTTTGGCAGCAGGAATCTTTAAGAACAGATTTTGTATCCCAACCTTAATTACTATACATCAGTATTTTTGCAAATTTTCCTCTCTCTCTCTCTTTTTTTTTTTTTTACCATTATTGAATCCTTGAGGAGATTTTTATGGCATTTTTTTGGTAACCAATTATGGTCCTTCAAAAACTTTTACTACCACAGATATACTATATATCTTTTTATACCATAAGTATATCTGTGCTTTATACATAGATTAACATTTTTCACCCCCCAAAAATTAATGAATCATCTAGAATACATGCTATATAGTAACTTATGACCTAATATTTTATATAAACATTGCTCTGTGTTAACTTGCCATTCTCTTTAACTTTCTCTTGTTTTCTATTGGTGTACAGAAACATACACGTAGATATATAATATAACCAAATATACTTGTTTAATGTATTCTTGTAAAGAACTTCAAGTACAGAGAATTTGACATATCATTAAATGTAAAATGAGGACATCAGCAAGGTGGCAGAGTAGGAGATATAATATCAGCCTTTATATGCCACAAAAGGAAATTATCTGAGAACTATCTATGAAGAAAAATAGCCCTAGGAGGGCTCAATAAGCCAACTAAGAATTTACAAAAAGCACCATGAACATACATTGGGGAAAAGATACCCTCTTTAATAAATTGTGCTGGGAAAATTAGATCTCCATATGCAGAAGTATAAAACTGGACCCCTGTCTTGTCATACACAAAATTCAACACAAGATAAGTTAAAGACTTAAATGTAAGACCCAAAACTATAAGACTGCTAGAAGAAAACATAGGGAAAACACTTCAAGACATTGGACTAGACAAAGATTTTATGGCTAAGACCTTAAAAGCACAGTAATAAATAGGTAAATGGAACTATTTTAAGTTTAAAAAATTCTGCACAGCAAAGGAAAAAAATCAACAGAGTGAAGAAACAACCTGTTGACAGGGAGAAAATATTTGCAAATGATTTATTCAACAAGGGACTCATATCCAAAATATACAAGGAACTCAAACAATTCAACAATTAAAAATAATAATCCCATTAAAAAGTGGGCAAAGAATGTGAATAGACATTTCTCAAAAGAAGACATACAAATGGTCAGCAGATATATGTAAAAATGCTCAACATCACTAATCATCAGGGAAATGCAAATCAAAACCAGAATGAGGTATCATGTTACCCCTGTTAGAATGGATATTATCAAAAAGACAAAAAATAACAGATGCTGGCAAGGATGCAGAGAAAAGGAATCTCTTATACACTGTTGTTGGGAATGCTAATTAGTATAGACCCTAGGGAAGACAGTAGGGAAATTTCTCACAAAACTAAAGATAGAGCTACCATATGATCCAGCAATGCCACTATTGAGTATTTATCCACACACACAAGAAAAGAAAGAAATCAGTATATCAAAGGGACACCTGCATCCGCATGTTTATTGCAGCACTATTCACAATAGCAAAGATATGGAATCAACCTAAATGTCTATAAATGGATGAATGGATAAAAAAATATGGTATATCTACACAATGGAATACTATTTGGCCATAAAAAGAATGAAATCATGTCATTTGCAGCAACATGGATGGAACTGAAGGTCATTATATTAAGTGAAATAAGCCAGACACAGAAAGACACATTTTACATGTTCTTACTCATTTTTGAGGGCTAAAAAGGTTGATCTTATGAAGGTAGAGAGTAAAACGATAGAAACCAAAGGCTGAGAAGGGTGTGTGGGTTGAGGGATAGATGAAAAGAAGTTGCTTAATTACCACAAACATACAGTTAGATAGAAGGTATAAGTTCTAATGTTTGATAGCAGTGTGAGGTGACTGTGGTTAGCAACAATGTATTTTATATTTGAAAATAGCTAGGAAAGAATTAAAATGTTCCCAACACAGAGAAATGATAAATACTCAAGGCGATGGATACCCTAAACACCCTAACTTGATCATTACACATTTTATGTATGTAACAGATGTCATAGGTACCCCATAAATATGTAAAATATTAAGTATCAATTAATTTATATCCCACAGTGGGATATAAAAGGAGAACACCATACAGAGAAAATCACTGGGAGATTGGCATACCTGAGATGTCAGGAAGTGGCTAGGAACAGGAAAGAAATGTAGGACTCTTTGTATCAACCATGGGTTGAGTGCCATCATGGCATGTATTCCAGTGGTCCTCATTAGCCTGCTCTGCAGAGGACTCTGGAAGCCTTTGACACTGAGGACTTCAACAGCTCCAGCAACAGCCTTCAACTCCCCACAGCATTCACAGAGTATGACCTTCATAGCATTAGCAAAACGTCAAGAAATTAGATATAGAAGGAACATACCTCAGCATAATAAAGGGCATATATAAGCAGCCCATATAATACTCAACAGTGCAAAGCTAAAGGCTTTTCCTCTAAGATCAGGAACAAGACAAGGATGCCCACTCCTGCCACTTCTATTCAACATAATACTGGAAGTCCTAGCCAGAATAATTAGGCAAGAAAAAGAAATAAAAGGCATCCAATCAGAAAGAAAGAATTAAAAATGTGTCTGCATGCAGATGACATGATTTTATATGCAGAAAATCCTAAACACTCTACAAAAAAAAACCTTACTAGAACTAATACACAAATTCAGAAAGGTTGTAGGATACAAAATCAACACGTAAAAATCAGTTGTATTTCTATACATTAACAACAAACCATCTGAAAGCAAAATTAAGAAAGAAATCCCATTTACAGTAGCACCAAAAACAGTAAAATACTTAGGAATAAATTTAACCAAGGAGGTGAAAGATCTGAATGATGAAAGCTATAAGATATTGATGAAACAAATTGAAGAAGACACAAATAAATAAAAACATAGCCCACATTTTTTGTAAGAATGTCCATATTACCCAAAGTGATCTACCTATTCAATGTCATCCCAATCAAAATTTCAATTGTATTTTTCACAGAAATAGAGAAACAATTCTAAAATTCATATGGAACCACAAAATACCCTATATATCCAAGCAATCTTGAGAAGAAGAATATAGCTTGAGGCATCACGCTTCTTGATTTCAAACTGTATTACAAAGCTACAGTAATTAAAACAGGATGTATCAGCATACAAATGGACATTAGACAAATGGAACTAAATATAGAGCCCAGAAATAAGACCAAAGGTGCCAAGAATACACAATGGCAACAGGATAGTCTCTTCAATAAATGGTGTTGGAAAAACTGGACATCGAAGTGCGAAAAAATGAAACTGGACCCCATCTTATATCACTTACAGAAATAAACCAGGAATGGATTATAGAATTAAATGCAAGATCTGATATTGTAAAATTCCTAGAAGAAAACATAGGAAAAAGTTTCCTTGGCATTGGTCTTGGCAATGATCTTTCGGATATAACACCAAAAACACAGGCAACAAAACAAAAATAAACAATTGGAACTATATCAAATGAAAAAGCTTCTTCCCAGCAGAGGAAATAGTCAAAAAGATGAAAGGCAGCATACAGAATGAGAGAAAACATTTGCAAATTATATATCTGAGTAAGGGATAACATGTAAAATATGTAAGGAACTCATATAACTCAATAGCAAACAAGAAGAAATTAATCTGATAAAAAATTGGGCAAAGGACCTGAATAGACATTTTTCTGAAGCAGATGCAGAAACGACCAACAGGTACATGAAAATGCATGAAATATCACTTCCCACCTGTTAGGATGGCTGTCATCAAAAAGACAAGAGATAAATGCTGGTGAAGATGTAGAGAAAAGGAAACCCTGTACACTGTTGGTAAGAATGTAAATTGGTACAGCCATTATGTAAAACAGTATGGAGGGCCCTCAAAAAATTAAAAATAGAAGTCTTACTTGATCCAGCCATCCCACTTCTAGGTATATATCCAAATGAAACAAAAGTAGTATCTCGAAGGGGTATCTTCACTGTCATGTTCATTGCAGCATTATTCCCATTAGCCAAAAAATGGCAATAACCTAAGTGTCTATCAAAATATAAATGGACAATGAAAATGTGGTGTGTGTGTATATATGTACACATACACACTATATGTATGTATATATTTTATTCAGACTTTAAAAAAGGAAATCCTGCCATTTGTGAAAACATGGATGAAGCTCAGGGACATTATGAGAAATAAAATAAGCCAGCCAGAGAAAGGTAAATACTGGATTGAGTCATTTATGTGTGGCATCTTAAAAAAAAAAGTGAAATGCATGGAAACAGAGTAGAATGGTAGTTACCAGGGGCTGGAGGATGAAGGAAATGGGAAGATATTGGTCCAAGTATGCAAACTTTGTTATAATATGAATGAGTTCTGAGGATGTAATCTACAGCATAGTGACTATAGTTAATAATACTGTTTTACTAATATATATTAATACTTGAATTTTTCTAAGAGGATAAATCTTGTGTTCTCATCTCTCTCCCCACCAAAATAGGTAACTATCAAAGGCAATGGGTATGTTAATTAGCTTGACATGTAAATCATTTCACAGTGTGTACATATATCAAATCATCACATTGTACACTTTAAATATACACAGTGGTTTTGTCGATTTTACCTTAATAAGGCTCTGAAAAAGAAAAAAAAATGTGAAATAAGAGACTATAATCTGTGCTATCCCTTACTGTAAACAAACTACACTGGAAATAGAGTAATTCTTTGGGGACTAAGTTTTAATCATGCTGATCAAGGTAAAGCTCTCCTGGAATGTGTTGATGTTTCCTAGGGAGAGAAACATGAGAGTTCATCTTGAGTGTGCTTGTGCATTCGGAAATATCTATCAGCAATGAAAGCAGGGTGAAAGAAAACATTATAAACCAGAATATTATAAGCAGATTTTTGTCACAAGTGATTCTTTTGAAAATATATCTATTTCCTCTAGTATATGTTGCTATTTTAGTAAGATCTTTCTTTATATTTTTTTGTTCCATTCTGTTTCTCATCTCTAACAGTTTTCACTACTCTTTCTGGACCTTTTTGATCTCATCTATCTTGAAGGGATGTAATCTAAAGTACACATCATTCCACAAACAAAATTTGCCATATTACAAAACATATTTCCTATTTGAATGCACCTGGACATATAGCACTAAACAGTCTTTTGGATTAACACACACATTCATTTCAAGGAACACGAGAAAACTGTGTGTCAGACTTGCTGAAATTACTTGACACCTAAGATTTTGGTATGGATTGCTGTTAAAGCCACATCTCCAAAGTACAATAATAAGTGGATTCCAGACACTTGAGAAGGTCCAGAAGACTCTCCGAAGCAGGGACAATATTGTCTTATTTTGGTAAACAAATACATAAAATTAAAACAATGGGGCAGTAGTTGTTTTAGAAAGTCAGCTATCTTCAAATGTTTGAGATTTAAAAAATGAGAAAAAATAAAATTTGTCAAGATGGACCTAATTAATTTCGAATTATGTATATGGACAGCTTGAGTCTGATGCAGCATCATGATGCTGGAGGACGGCTGAGAAAAGTCATACTTGTGGACTGAAGAGAAGGAAAAAAAAAGACAGAATTGCACTGGAATTATTGTGGCAGTTGCTTTATTCCCTAAATTTTCCTATTATTCTCAATTACAAAGGAAAAATTGAGGCATTCTAATTTATCATACAGCCATATAACTTCACAAAGTATGTACAAGGTATCTGAGAATAAATGAGGGCAAATTGGACAGCAACATTATAGAAGCAGGAAGTAATTGTACCTAATTGTAAAGATTATATTGTTGCTGTATATTAGGATCATTTAGGTGATTGTTTAGGCTAAAAGTAAACAAATATCTATTTAATTAAAAATTATTTAACACAGCCTTTTCTAGGGGTCAAGTACTATTCTAGGCACTTGGGATACATCAGTTTCTCATACAAAGATTCCTGATGCCATAGAGTTTATATTCTAGTGGTGGAAAAGACAGACAATATATAATACACAAAATAAGGTAAATATGGAGTATGCTAGAAGATTATAGGTGCTGTGGACAAAAAGGAAGGATTGAATGGGCAAGGGGCATGGGTTGCTCTGGTGCTGTGGGGTGGGGACCCGTTTGCTGTTTTCCATCGAGTAATTGGAGTAGTCAGTAGTGGCAGTGGTGATAGCGGTCAGTGGTTCTCACTGATAAGGAGAAATCCAAGCAAAGACTTTAAAGGAGATGAGTAAAGATATTATGCAGATATTTGGGAGACATGGGTTTCCGGTGGATGTTTTTACTAGTGCATAATCTCCTAAGATGGAGGCACCACTGGGGTCTTCGGGGGGCACCCAGGAAGGTGGTATGGCAGACAGAGAGGGACGGGATGCAGGAGGAGAGAAGGCCAGAGGTTGCCTAGGGCCAGATCCTAGTAGATCCTACGAGCCAGTGGAAGGACCTTGGGCTTTTCACATGACTGACAAGAACGGCTATTTGGGGCTTAAGCAGGAAGTATTACAATTTCATCTGGCTTCTGTGTGTTGAGAATTATCATGAGGTGGCAAAGTGACTTAAGTATTAAGGAAATATATTATTTTATTTGTTCATTTGTTTCCTTGGGCTGCTCTAACAAATTACTACAAACTGGCTGGCTTAGAACATTTATTTATTCTCTCACAGTTCAGGAGGTCAGAAATCCAAAATCAAGTTGCTGCAGGGTGGATTCCTGTTGGAGGCTCTGGGGCAGTATTGGTTCCATGTCTTTCTTCATGTTCTTGTGGCTGCAGGCAATTCTTGGTGTCCCCAACTCGTGGACACATCACTGCAATCTCAGCCTCCGTTTTCACGTGGCCTTCTCTATGTCTTCTCACAGCCTTCGTCTCTGTGTATTTCAAATCTCCTCCTTTCTCTTATAAGGACACCAGTTACTGAATTTAGGGCCCACTCTAAATCCAGGATTATCTCATCTCAAGACCCTTAACTTAATTACATCTATAATGACCCTATTTCCAAATAAGGTCATATTCACAGGTACCAGGGCTTAGGACTTAGACATATCTTTTTGGAGGATACAGCTCAACCCACTACATTCATATTTCATTCAGAAGAAGGGTAACTCCAGGGTTGGCTAGTTTGGAGTCCTCCTAATTATGTCCTCTAGGACTCCAATTCTTTCTCTGTTTTTTCTTTTCTCATTGCCACTCTTAGTGTGCTGTTTTGTCTTCAGTCTATCTTCATAGCCTCAAGATGGCTGCAACTGCTATGGGTGTCAGATGAAGCTGCACTAATGTCTTTATGAATAGAAGACCACCCCTCCCTTGTGACCCTCGTGATTCCATTAGGGTTGGAATTTGTTTCTCCCTTTTATTCATTGCAGTCTCCCTTGCACCTAGAGCAGTTAATGGTACAATGTAGTGCTCAGCAGATATTGGTTGAATGAATTATTTGGCCAGGATTCTATCACATGCTATGCTTGCACCAAAGCAAGGTTCACAGGAACAGGTGTGGGGGCTTTGAACAATCAACACCCCTAAGGCCAGGGATGGCTTAACCCCAAAGGGGCAAAAACTTTGCTGTGTGGACAAAAAATTAGTCCAGTTAGAAAGGAGAAAATGGCAGTGGAAATTGTTATTGCATAAGTCATTTCAATGTTTTAAAAAAAGAATGTGTCAAGTTTTGGTGTACACTGAATTGAATATTTTCAGATCTATGATATATAAGACTCAATGACACTTAAAAAGAAGTGAGTCCTATACACGTGCTATTTCCTACAGACCTTCAGTGATTCCACATTGCCTACACTTCAGCTTGGACTCTGATCCTTTTTACAATCCTGTTTCTCATGATATTCCTGAATAAATCCTTCTCTCATGTCATTGGCTTACGTAGTATCTTTACACAAAAACCATTTCCATAAGGGAATATTGAATCCATTTAATAAACTAGTAACAAACCATTAAATTATATGGAATAAACAGACCAAGTCTTTCAAAAACATGGGATCATCTTTTATAATCCCATAGCGATTTTGTTCTGAAATATTTTAGAAAAAATAAATCCCCTCAAGTTTTTCTAGGTTTTCTTCTATCAAAGATTACGTAACATAGTAATATCACAAAATCAGAACATCTATTTTCCAAATTAGTACCTTGGGGATCTATCCTGTTTTCTTCAGTATTCTTGTCAAGATCAATTAACTGCAAAATAATTGCTATGAAACAGCTCTCAATATGTGCCTACATGCCCATATGTGAATATAATTACAACATTTATTTTATATTATGCATTATCTGCCTAGGTGGATTTACTCAGACACTTGAAGACTTAATAACAACAAAAAACTAACCACAGTCTCCATTGTATTCAAAGGGCTGAGGAGGGAGATGGAGCATAAAATAACATCTCTATGTGGTTAGCAGGTCACCCTTTCAGGATTATCGATTGTCCTACTATTAAAATGAAAATCAAAGAGCTAAATATCCACATACAAACATGCAGACGCATATTTGAAACTTTTACAAAGCAAAGACATTAAAACACATTTTGTTCATTAGTGTTCCCTTGAAGGTGAATGGGATCCTGAAAACTGCTATATTCAGCTTATCAGAATTTATGGCTGAATCCTCAGTACCCCAGGAAAGGAAAGCAACTGTGGCAGGAGGAAATAAGATAAATGTGTTCAAATCCAAATTGTGAGGCCGGATGGCTTACATCCCAGAGATTTTAAAAGATAGGCTTGTTATTTTGTTGCAACTATCTCAGTTGAAGAATTGATGTTGAAATGGTGTAGTCCCTAACGGCTGAAAAAAAAAAGAGTTTCTTAATTAAACAATGGGCGTGGAGGTGGGAATTCACAAATTTAGAACAGGGAAGAGCCGCCATAGGACAGAGATGTTGAAAATACCTGGAGAAGTAGTTGAGATTGCTAAACAGAATCATCTAAATTTCTTAAAAGATTGGTATGTACCTGAGAGTAAGCCACACTGTTTTGTAAAGAACAGATGCTTCATATGAATCTGTGACAAGCTGGGGAAAACAGCAGATTTAAAAAAAGAGTTTTCATCCTGTTCTCTATGACAAATCATCAGAACCAGCCTTTTGGGGAATAAATGATGCCACTATTTGGTGGGTGTATATCTCAGTGTCTGGACACATCCGACACATCCAGAGAGCAATCTTCCTGACAGTGACCACGCCTGTGGAGGAAGCTGGCTAGACTGAAAAATGCCATTAATTATATTGCTTCTGTCCCACCTGAATCACCGCATCTTTTAGGATGGCGCTTTTTTCTCTTCTTACGTGCACTAGTTCAATTGTTTGGATGACAGTGAGTCACCTGGTTGGAATAAGTATTTACTGAACACCTGCCGTGTGGAAAGCCTTGTGATAAATGTTAGGGGAGGAATAAAAAAATAGACCAACATTTCTCAAACATTTACTGAGCTCTTACTGTGAATGGGCTCTATACCAGATGCTGGGAGGAAGAGAATTATGAAAAAGATGTGGTCTTGGGTCTTAAAAGATGTATAGCTTAGAAGTTAAGATAGTCAGCAAAGTTCTTTTCTTTGATGAATGATTTTGTGTACCTACCATGTGACCGAGGAACTCATGACCTGGTAATATGATTTCTGATTATGGATTAAGAAGTGACTAGAATGCATCAGGGAAAATCTTAAAGAAGGAGGTAGCAATTCAGAGGGTTGTAAAAGAAGGGGAGGATTTCAACAGAGGGAGATGGGTAACTATAGAATTTCAGGCCACAGGAAAGGTATGAGCAGGGACGCGGAGGTGCTAATGCATAGGACAAGTTCTGGGAACCGAACAACTGACTTTGGCCAAAGACTAGGGAAGGTGAAGGTGAATGAAAATGAGATGGTAGGAAATATAGAGATCAGATCATAAGTGATTTGAACTTAAATCTGGTGGCAATAAGATATTAAAAGATTTTGGAGAGAAATAGTATGATCATAGATAGACATTTGAAATACTAATCTGGTTTTCATGTGTAAAGTTTCTTAAGAAGGAGAATATTTTAGAAGCAAGGAAGCCATTTTTAGGTCATTGATTCATGTTGGAGCTAAGGAAAGGCCTTTGGTGATGCCCGTAGAAACAAAAACAAAGATGGATGGCAGAGACTGTGAGAGTAATACTCGACATAAAAGGACTGACTGCTAAATTATCTGATACTCACTTTAAGTGTAATAAAATCCCAATAATGAGTGAATCAGTAGGACTGCTCCTATTTACTTTAAAGTCATTGTCTCATTGTCCTATAGTTATAGATCTTAAAGCTAGCCTTTGACAATGGAAGGTTAATTTAATGATGGTGTGCATTCTCTATTGACACAGCCCTCATGCCTTCAATTCGTTGCTTACATTCAGAGTTGATTTCTTCTCTGCACCAGTTTTCTAGATGGTTGAGAATCCCTCTGGTCTTATCAGTGTCCCATGGGGAACTTGAGGCCAGTGTCCTCAGAGTTGCTTGGCAAGAGATGAGTGAAGTCCTCCTGTCAGCTTCTTCGCATTTCTCCCATTGGCCAGCACCCAGTGAGGGCACTAGGCCCTGACAATGCAAAGATCCTTTCATAGAAAGAGCAGTTAGCTGGCATAGATCTTGGTTATGGTTCATAAGCAGTTTCTAATCATATGAAGACCAGGAAGTCAGCTGGTGAGATCTGTATTCGTCATATGCCCTGCAGGCCCTGGCCTGCTCCCAGACCACCTTCTTGATTGGGCCTTCTGGAGCTCACAGTCTTCTACATCCCTCTGCCATGCTTCCCTGCTTCTCCACCATACACTCCTGGTATCTAAAGCCCATTCTCTCCGTCTCTCATTCTGCCCCTCCTAGCACAAGAGAAAGTATCTCAGCTGGCCAATGAAGGCCCAAATCATCAGCAATGAGACAAATAGATTTCTTTAGAGATGGAGAAGACTCAGTTTTTAAAACCTAATAGCTTTTATTCTGTACTGGTTGGGATAGTAATTCACCCTCTGCACCAGAAGGTATTGAATGACTCTAATACAAAACTAAAAAAGCAAAATGATTTGAGTTTTGTATTAAAATAGATTTCACCTTCTTATTCTGCTGCATTAACAAGACTTTTTTTCATAAAGACTTTCATATTGTAGAATGTTCCTTAAGCATGTTATCCCCTTTGATACTTATAACAACCCTGGTCATCATTATTCTCTTTTACCAATTGGGAATCATTAGGAATCTGAGGCAGTAGGGGTGACATGCTGGCTGTCACATGATTGAAAGCTTCAAAGTTGCAAGGAGACTTTAAGGCTGATTTTCCATCTCTACCTGTTTGATATGTTGGCTAATGACCAAAGCACTGGAAATATATATACTTTAGCTTATCTTTAATTTTATCATTCTGTTTTCCTCATTAACCAATAAAAGTAATGGGTAAAATTTGGAGGAATAATCATTTGAAGGAATTGATTCAATGCATGATTTTTCTCTGTTTTTGACTTGACATTTAATTAAGATTCACTTATTGTGTATTTATGGTATTGCCGGTACTGTTTTTGGTTCCGGAAGTACAAAGATATAACGGTCATGATTCTTTCTTGCTGGTACTCAACATCCAGGGAAGGAAACTTGAAAGATCAATAATAAAGTATACTACAACTTAAGTAATATTGCCATTTAGAATAATGGTGGGTCTTAAACCCCCTTTTTACTCTTCTTTCTACACCCGTTTCTTACAAAACTTTGGTTCACCTGGATGTTTTCTGTCTCTGTAGTGTACACCTCTCAACATAGTGGATTTTATCATTAGACTCATTCCACTACTTTTGCAAGGTGGCTGTTGCCCCAATCTTCCTGCTTCTACACAAGTACATCTAAAAGAAATAGGGGAGAATTTCCTTCCCATACCTCTAGCAGATTGCTCTTGATGTATTGGGTCTTTTGCCTGTGATTTAGCTGCAAGAGAATTTGGGGAAAGAAATAACTTCCTCTATGAATTCCTGTAGAGAAGTCAGGCCCTGCCAATGAGGAAGAAGGAGATGTGGTGAGGAATAAAGGCTTTTGAGTGAGTAACCAGCAGAGACGGCCACAGTAAATCATGGGAGAATCATCATACTTAATTTTTGAATGCATTAATATTATTTCTCATTGATGGTGAGGTCTTAACAATATGTGATGAAAATTGGAAAGGGATACACCATTTATAATTCTCAGCTACCATGATGGTAGCTGATTATAATAAAAGAGATCACTATTCTGCAAATAAAAAGTTATTGCCTCTAATTCTAGGACCATGGACAATTCACGTTTACCATTGTCATCAGTGTGATCATCATCATTACTATGAATCATTCTCATCAAATAGCATTCATTTAGTTCTCTGCTTACAAAAGATGCTGTATTATCTTTCTATATTTCTCTTACACATGTAGAAAATAAAAGCTTTGAAGAAATTGGGATATTGGGAGGATAAATGAGCTCTTGCAGGTGTATTCCATTGTATGTGATAGATGAGCTCCTGAAAAGTCAAGTATGCATTGAATTTTTGTAAATTGAATCAATTTTAAATGCACTGGAAAACTTGATATTTAGAACAGTGAATCTGTGTTACAGGGACTCCATTTGAAACACAGATATTAAGTCCCAAGTTCAGTAGTTTTGTAAACTGGTATTTTATCATGTTGGGCTGTTCTTAAATTGATTATATGCTTTACACTTATTCAGGGAAAAGTCATTATAAATTGAAGATAGTCTTTATTAATGTGAACATAATAACCTCTAGTTAATTTCATTGTTATCTTAATTGAGAAATATCATTATTTTCATTATTATTCATGCTTTCAGATAGATTTTACTTTGAGTTAGCCATTTTAGATGATTCAAATAAAATATCAAAAATACAAAAATGATCAGGAATCACATATCTGGTGGTTTATAAAAATATAGTTCATCAAATTTTATTCATGCTAAACACATGCAAATATATACATGCATGTACATGGGCATGCATGAAACTTCAGGAAAAAAAATAAAGAGTTAAAAGCAGCCCAGCTGTGGCAGAAGCAGAGTTGAGGGGCTGTTGTTCTTCCAGCTTGATCCCTTCCTGGGTTCCCCCTCTCCTAGGGGACATTCTCATGTCAGTAACTTGTGCAGGGTCTGGAATACCTGGCTCTGCCACCTACAAGGTAGGTAAACTTTGGTAACTACTTATCTTCTGTATGTCTTAGTCTCCTTGTCAGATTGTAAATGGTGGATAATAGTCCCTACCTCATGACATCCTGAGGGTTGAATGAATTAGAATCTGTAAAGCACTTGTAACAGTACCTAACCTGTGCTAACCTGTAGTAGCCAGCCTGTTGGACCTAACCTGTAGTAGCAGACACTCAGAAAACATCATCCTCTGTAGAGGCACCTTCATGGAATACCATCACATGCAAACACATCTTAAGAAATTTACCCATTTAATCCCAAACCTTCATTTTATCAATGGGAGAACAGAGGTCCTGAGGGGTGAATAGTTTTTCCTGATGACAGGCATAAAGGAGGTGGCAGGGAGAATGCACAACTCTGGGCTCTGGAGGTCCACTCCAGAGGATTTCCCACTGGAGCCCAATTTGACTATAGAGGACACTGGTATTTTATTTCAGTGACCCCAAAGCAAGACCTGCTGAAGCTCCATTTAGAGCAGTGTGTCTCAGCTTCAGCACAACTGACATTTGGACCCAGGTTATCTGTTGTTCTCAGGGGCCAGTGATGTGCGTTGGAGGATGTTTAGCAGCACTCTGGCCACTGGATGCCAGTAGCATAAAAATGTCTTCAGACATTGTGGAATGTCCCCTGGGGGACAAAACTGTGTGTATTTGAGAACCACTGCTTTAGCACAGGAGAGCACAGAAGATGCTACTGGGAGTACTCATGAGGGTACAGCCCCACAGGAGGCTGAGACCCAACACAGTGGCCTACGGGGACTTTGCTTGAGGTGCAAACCTCACTCCTGTGGTATGCACATGGAACAGTCTTCCTTGGAGTCTCTAAAATAGAAAAGTCATGCTGTATTTAGTGCTCAAGCAACACGTTTATGAAATAATCGCTCATCAGAATAATACAGAGCTTCCCAAAATGGGTTTGAATTTTAGGCTCAGAATATTTAAAATTGATGAAGGATTACTCATCTAAAGCCTGGTATTATAGGTGAATGAAAACATTGGGACCTTTGGAATCAAACAAAATGCAATTTTTCCTAAAGTGTGTCTGCTGGGACAGTAATAACTCCAGCTCTGGGAGTTCTCTGGGGCTGTCAGAGGCCAGCCCTGTGCTTACTCTGCACCTCCCCTCTCTTTTTATCCTCTTACTGGCCCCTCACACCCAGGATCCTCTTGGTTAAAATACATTTTATGTTCTTAAAAGGAACATCTGGGGGGAGAACACAAATTCAATCTGTGTAATACAACCATCCACAAAAGGGGATAGATAATTTTCTATCAAATATTCTATTGTTTATACTCTCCCATGCATACTGCTACCTTAAATTTTTTTTAGCAACACTTTAATTTTGTGTAGCACATTTTAACTCACAAAGCCTCTTCACCTATATTACTGCATTTGACCCTTACAACAATATTGACGGAAAAATAAATTCAAAGAGATTAAGTAATTGTCCAGGATAACCCAATGAGTACAAATAAGCATTACTTCAATTCAGACCCTTAGAAGCAAAATCCATTTATTTTCCACAACATTACATTTTATTTTGAAATAATCACCTTGAGGGATTTTATTTCAATTGTGTTGTCGTTTACCAGGACTGTTCTGGAACTACCTTTAGACACTGCCTTTAGAATTGTGGCACGTTCTTCAAAGGCCCTTATCCATCAAACTTCTAAGACAAACCATATAAGCCCCCCCACAAAAAAATTCAAGATTGTGTATTAAGTTCAAGATAGCTTTAAAATACTGAAACTTATTTTCTTGCAGTTCAAAATTTATCTCTGAAAGCAATGTCAAATAGTGATAATTAACAAAAATACTAATGTTTACAACAGTTTTCAAAATATTTTAGTAGTAGAATACTTTTTTCCCATATGAAATCTTTAATGAATACCTACATGAAGATGAAGAAGCCTCAGGTTTTGAGGGAGACCCAAGGTCAGTGAGGACATATATTCTACCTCCAGATAAAGCTCCAAAGATATGGCGAGCTCCTAGAGTGAACATGCCAATATGGCAACATACTCAGAAGTAACAATTCATTGACATTATATGGGACATTCACTTGTTTTGGTACAACTGATTGCTATTCTGCGCTTTGTGCATGGTCTGAGCCTTGGTTAGCATTTCTGAGCTTTGGGATAGCAAAAAACCCCTATGCTCTGGTAGTTTTCTAGATTGTATAAGTGTATCCAGTTGAATATCTGAAATTTAATTTAATGTGTTCATAATCAGGGGTACATTTAGAAGTTCAAATTATATATGCAGTGAAAGAAATGTTATTCTGAACTCTACAGAAAGATGCACAAGCTTGATAATACTAAGCTGATGTGTTGGTGAATTTCCAGTATTAACATATGTTAACTAGTATATTTTAGTGTATGTTTTTTGCAATATTTAAATTACTTCAATTTTTTTTCCATTATGTGTTTGAGAACCTCTGAAGATTTTTCACAGGACTCTTAACATTCCATAGTTCAAATACTGCTGATTTAGGAAGATATAATATAGGTGTGAAGTTGCATTGTTTAATTATTTATTTTTAGTAAGGCATCTTAGTACTTTAAAGTCTCATCTTGCCTCCTTTGGGATTTTTCACAAAAGAAGCTCAAGAATTCTGAGGCCTGTGCCTTGAAATGCCTCAGTGAAGGTCTGATTAACATCAGATACCTGCAAAGCAAGGCACATGCTGACATTTCTTATTCACTTTGTAAATAGCACCTTAATTAGCCATCTATAGAGACACTCTTTGCAGGGTAATAGGTGCATCTAAAATACATTAGCCAAACACTCGTCTCTGCAAGATACCAAGCTGGGAGCTGCATCAAGGGAATGAGAACTAAGTCTGTCTCCCTAAGGCATTTATTCATCTAGTTGTGAGAGTCCGGTTAATTTTAGGCATGGTCTGGCTTCACTGTCCCAGAAACAATTCAGGATGGATTTACCAATTCAGGTGCTTTTTGATCAACCAATAAACCAGTTCTTATTAAGCCTCCACTTAGGGTTACTTATAAAAGATGATGAATGATTAAAGAATCAGAAAAAATTAGAATTGAAATGAGCTCCAGAGATCATCTAATTCAGTGATTTTCAAACGTTGATCAGTAGGCTGCACTAGACTTCATAAACTTACCTGGGAAGCTTGATAAGGGTACAGATGCCCTGATATCACCCCATGGAGATAATGATTCAGTAGGTATGGGATAGAGACCACAAATCTGCATTTTAACAAATGTCCCCAGTGACTCTGATGTGCAACCCCGTTCTTGAACCCCTGATGTGGTCAGCTTCCTTATTTTATAAATCACCTTGCCTATGGTTAAAAGTGGACCAAATCCCAGATCTCGAGACTTCTGGACAACTCTCCTTCCTCTACTTCAGGTTACTTTTCCTTCAAGGAAATTGTTCCGCACTCAGCGTGGCTTTGTAGTATCTGGTTGGTTTTGGGTGATTGCAACTCTCCACTCTTGAGAATTGAAGCCAACTAGCAGCAAACACTTGAAGATCTTGTCTACCCCAGACTCTGGGACCAAGTCTACACTAAAGGAGAGAAAATATGAAGAGCTTCAAGTCAGAGGGTCTGTGTCCAGTCAGGTCAACCTCTGACCACTTTAATATTTTAGATTTTTTGACCAGTGAGATCTGCCAAACTCTAAAAACAATTTAATGGTTACCACACTGTAATTGTGGCTTACCTCTGTGTCTCATTATATATCAAAAGTTTTAGTTTTATATAAAATGTTAAAGGCTCCTGGCTGTAAGAAAAAATTAGAAAGCAGTTCAAGAGAGCACATAATGGTATGCCACACATGTGTTCTGGTAATAAAGGTATTCATGATGTAGCAGCATCTTCCCCTGCCTAGACTGTAAGTCCTTGATGGCTAGCAGAAACTTGGAGATGTGTTCAATCTTGTGTCCCTTAGCATCATTTCCTAGACACAGTAGAAGCTCATTTTTGAATGACAGTGCTTTTTGTATGCCAGTTTAGGAAGCACATCTCAGCTCCCATTAAGCAGATGTGTCCTGAGCTATTTGCAGTACAGGCCTGCCAGCAGAGCCAGGGGTAGGGGCATCTCTTGCTCAAGGTGCTCTGCTCACAGGGGAGCTGGCAAGGCTTGACTAATGTAGCCCTCTGAGATAAATTTCACATCTTGGAATTTCATGCACTTTTAAAATGATCATGAATATGGCCCTTCATACTAATGCTACTTACTTTGAGCATTCCCCCATCTGGTAGGGAAATGCCAAATTGTCCTGGAAAACCCTGGAGCCTGGAAAATTAGGGACTCTATTTTTCTTACAGTGTCCTCACTAGCTCTCAACACAGTGAAACATTAAAATATCAACAATAAGCAAACTATAAAACCAAACAGGTTGATCTTTTAGGAAAAGGATGGAGCTTTAATATAAAATTTATAATACTTTCTTTCCCTTCCTTAACCTGTGCCTTTGTATATGCTAGTCCCTCTGCCTGGAACATTCTGCCTTTCCTCTCTCATCTGCAATCCACCTTTCATCCCTCCACCATACCCCACCACACTTTTGTTGTTGTTGTTCATTTTTACTCATTAATTAGGAACCACCTAAATATTCCTTTTTTAGCATAGTCTTTCCAGATCTTCTGGAGTCCACAGAGCACACTCCTCTGTTACGCCTCTTGGTGCACTACACTTCCCATGCCATAGTGCTTATTGCAATAAATCGCACTTGTCTGTTTGTACATTGGCTTCCCTCCCCAGACTATAAGCTCTCTAATTGCTGGGAGCATCATGTTTAAGCTGTTATAACAAAATAAGATATGTACATTTGGTCTCTGCCCATGGTTCCTGGTACAGAGCTCCTAAAATTATGATAACTCCTAATTAATAAGGGTAACAGGAAAATCTATTGTTCCAATATTTGGTCTTAGTGCCTAGTTCCTGACACAAGAGCTTCTGAGACCCCAGGCATTCCCAGAATGATAACTGTGTCTTTTTGTATGCTAATGAAATGGCTGGTGGCTGGGGTCCCTAGATAGCTTCATTATGGGGGCTGGCTGCCAGAGGAACCAACCATGTGATTAGAAGGTTGGAACTTTCAGCCCTCTTCACTATCCTCCTCGACCTCCAGGGAGGGGAGAGTGGCTGGAGATTGAGTTTAATCATCAATGACCAGTGATCTAATCAATCATGTCTGCATCATAGAACCGTCATAAAAACCCCAAATAAAGGAGTTTGGAGAGTTTCTGGTTACTGAACGCACACAGGCATTTGCTGGGAGGGCAGTGCAACCCAGCTCCACGAAGACAATAGCTCCTACACCTGGGACCTTTCTGGACCTTTCTGGCTCTTGCCCTAGGTCCCTTTCCATGTGGCCATTCATCTTTACCCTTTATAATATCCCTTATAATAAACTGGTGTATGTAGGCGAAGTGTTTCCCTGAGTTCTGTGCACCATTATAATAAATTATCAAACATGAGGAAGGGGTTGTGGGAAGCCCTGATTTGTAGCCAGGATGGACAGAAATGTGGGTAACCTGGGGCCTGCTACAGGAGATTAGCATCTGACGTGAGGGACAGTCTTGTGGGACTGAGCCTTACCCAGTGGAATCTGTGCTGACTCTGGGTAGTTCATGTCAAAATCGAATTCAATTGTACAACACCCCATTGATATTCACAGAGAACTGGAGAATTGCTTGGTGTGGAAATGAGTTTCTGACACATTTGGTGTCAGAAGTGTTTTGAGTAGAGAAACAGTTTTCTTTGATTGTTTATAATTATACCCCCAAATAGTACATATGCCCCAAGATAAGATTTTTTCTAAGAAAGTTATTCCCTTTTTCTTTTGGGAGTGTCCTTTTGCTCTGATTTTTCATGTTTCTGGGGTTCTTTTACTGATTCCTTCTCATCTGGCTTCTCAGTCAAGACCTGGGGGTGCTAGGCCTGGCTTATGGGCCTGTCCCTAGGTCCCCGAGGATTGCTCTCTGAGCCTGTCAGGGAGAGGAGTGCTGATCCTGGCCTGTGGGGTGTTCTAGAAGGTTTGGTGTACCTCTCTGCTTACCTCTGACCTGCTGTCTTCCCCTCTTCCCAGCTGCGTGTAGTTGAGTTAGGTCCCCCAGCTTAATCTCGGTGATGGTGGGTGGTACTTGTGAGTGTGAATCAGCCACACCCTGTTTGCTGGAGTTGGAAGATGCTATGATGAGCTATGTTGTTGTTCTCCCTGTCATTGGTTGATTGTGTGGAAGAGCCAGCTGCTGAGATGGTCTTTTGTGTCCGTGGTATGCTCTGGTTCCCCAGGTGGAGTGCTTCAGTGCCCCAAGCTTTGGGAGGGACCCTGTGGCTCCCAGGGCTTTCCTGATCTCCACCACCACTGAGATGGGGGGAGCAGCAAGGCAGTTCCTGGCTAGTTTGCTGGAGCCTAAAAGGCTTTGCAAAGCTTCCCTGGGGCCCAGAAGTTGCTTTTCCAGCCACTAGGGGGAGCCGCTTGGAGAGCTTGGGTCAAGACAAGCTCTCCAAACCGGTAGGGCTGTTCACGGGGGAGGGGCTAACGCTAGTGCGCTAAGGCCGGGGGCTGGGGTCTTTCCGCCCTTGTCCAGCAGCGCAGTTCTTCTGTGGAGAGGGGTGGGTGCTCCCCCACATGGCCACTCCTTGGGGCCCCCCACACACTCTGTTAAACTGAATTAATAAAGGCTGTAAAGGTTTCTGCAAATTGACCTCCCTGTCAGTAGGAGGCCCTTGCTGGAAGGAACAAGCTGCTGCGTTGTTTTGGGGACCTGTGACAGGCTCTAGTCCCTCAGGAGAAGCACTGAATGGCCCAGGTGGTGGCTGGGGCCCAGGAACTTCCAGGTGCATCCTCAATCTTTGCTGCAGCAGGGGAGGGTGGGGGAGTGTGGCTGGGTGGGGATGGGTTGGGTGAGCCTGCCCTCGGGCTCCACAAAAGCTGGCAAGGTAGCTGTTTTGGCAGGGGCCCAGGGTCTGCTCCCAGCTTCTGGGCAGAGCTGCCAGGGAGAGGCTGAAGTCGCCCCACCCAACCAGAAAGTCTGTTTGTGGAGGCAGGTCCTTCTGAGATTCACAAATGAAAAACTGGTCAATGTCTCTAATTATCAGGGAAATGCAAATCAGAACCACAATGTGATGTCGCCTAACTCCAGTAAGAATGGCTTTTATCAAAAAGTCTCAAAACAACAGACGCTGGCACAGATAGAGAAAGGAAGACTCATACACTGTTGGTGGGACTGTAAACTACTACAACCTCTGTGGAAAGCAGTATGGAGATACCTCAAAGAACTAAAAGTAGACCTATCATTTGTTCCAGCAATCTCTCTACTGGGTATTTATCCAAAGTTAAAAAAAAAAGACATTTTATAAAAAAGACACTTATACTCGAATGTTTATATTCACAATCGCAAAGATGTGGAAGCAACCCAAGTGCCCATCAATACATGAGTGGATCAACAAAATGTGGTATCTGTATACCATGGAGTACTACTCAGCCATACCAAAAAATAAAAAGATGACCTAATAATACCTTTTGTAACAACCTGGATGGAACTGGAGACCATCCTTTTAAGAGAAGTATCACAAGAATGGAAGAAGAAGAACCACATGTACTCACTACTAAATTAAAACTTACAAATCAACACTCATGTGCACATATGGTAGTAAAATTCAATGGTTATCAAGCAGGTGGGAAGGTGGAGGAGAGGAGGGGTAAATTCACACCTGATGGGTACAATGCACACTATATGGTGTGCATTATAACTTTGATTCAAATTGTACAAAGACAATTCATGTAACCAAAATGTTTGCATCCCTATAATATTTTGAAATTAAAAAAAGGAAAATTATTCCTTACCCTGTATTTGAAGATATTAAGAGGCACTTCCTCTGTTACTTTGTTATGAACAACAAATAATCCTTCAGAAGAAAATTAGATTTGATCTGATCTCAGTCAATAACAGTTTTGTATGTTTACACAGGTCAGTAACATAGTTTTTGTAATGAAAAAAATAGCACAGATTGAGTAATTACTCCTGAGGGTATGACCTCAGGATTGCAAGTATTTGAAGTCATTGTAAGCAAGACTTTTAACAATCATTTTATAAAAGCAGTTATGTTTTGAAGACACGAGTTCTACAGCTATGGAAAGAATGGGGAAATGAAGTTGCCACAGTTCTATGGGAACAGCCACTTGTAGTTTGGGGTACCCACATATAGATTCAAAATGGCTGCATCTCAATAAAATGAGAAGATGATGTGCTCTGAAAAACATGGTACACATGATGGGGGAATAATTCCCATGAAGACATAGATGCTAATGTTAAGAATGCATGTGAAGAGAATCAGTACAATTTCTAAAATGTGAGAGTATAAAATAATTTTTCTAAATTAATATATTATACATGCTTTATATGGTTTAAAATATGCATGCAAACCCAAATGAATAGATAATATATTATAAGTAGTATTTAGCTATTTTATTAATGTCCCTAAAAGTTATTTTTATATTCACATTAGCCAAGAAAAACAATAGCATGCAGGTTTTCTTATCATAAAAATGGAAGATGGCATTACTTATGGAAACACCACATACTTGGGAAAACAAAGGTTGATGTTTGTTGATGCAGTGAACACTACCATGACTGATATAGGATGTGGGACTATAACATTTGTCTTCTGGGTTCTGTATTCAGACTGACTAGTTAACAATCTTTCAGAACTGGGAAGATTCCCCAGAAGACCCTAGCTAGTTAGAGCCATTGCAGTTGCAAAGGTCTGCCTGATCCCTGGTGCTTCCTACCCCTGCACCATCACTTATGTATATGAGAAAAAAAAGATGGCATTTTCCCACATAGATCATGATTTTGTTGGTTTCAAGAAGACCCAAATCAAACTAAATAAACAAGAAGGATGTAATAGCTCAAGTGACTGAAAAGTCAGAGGATGTGATCACCTTCTGGCTCAACTTCATCAGTCACATTCCTAACACATCTCCATGGCTGGGGAAACAACAAAAGAACACCCTGAAACGAGGATGAAGAAGTCTTAGTTCCTCGTATAGAAGTTCAACAATCTGAAGAAGGATAAATGGATGCAGGCAGTAAAAACAACAGATGTCCTCTATGTTTTCCGATTTTCATGACTGTGACAGTACTCCCTGTTAATTGTATGTCATTTGGGAGAATAGGAAATAAATGTACCACTCACAGTCTTATCTCTCAGAGATATGTATTAGTACCATTTTTTCATGGTTCATCCTAATTAGTTTCTCTATTTGTGTAATTTTTATACAATGGCAATGATTGTGTAGATGTAGATTGTGTTTTTTCACTTAGATTAAATAATAAGAATTTTATCATAGTGTGAATAGTCTTTAAAACAGTATTGATAGCTGCATTAAAAATCATCATATTTTATGTAATCATTCCCATTTCTCTCTTGTGTGAGTCCTCCCACCCATACCTGATCTCAGAGGCTGATCCCTGTCTTCCAGTCTGGCCACCACCTGTTGCTAATCCTTGGTGATGAGTGCTTGCCACATATTTATTTGAACCACACTGTGGCTCAGTTCAGCTGCCCAGTCTCAATGCCAGGACACAGAGTTGGCACAGGATGGTACACTAGGACTGTTTTGTCTGACTTGGCTTGTTGACAAGATTGCTGACACAAGACTGAAAGGTGGCCAGTCCCCAGGACCCTGGATCATCAGACCTTCTCTTTCCAGAGGCCTGTGTGCAATGGCAATATAGTCATTCCTTCACAAGGTACCCATTGAGCTGATATGTATCAGTCATTATTACCACTGCTGGGAATATTATGGTGATCAAAGACCTATTTTTTCATCATGTTCACAGTCTAGTGAGAAAGACAGACATGAATCCACATTATGTATAAAATTACCACTATGATAAGTGCAGTGAAGGAGAGGCTTATGAGATATGAGTGGTTATAACAGGAATTAGATCTGTTTAACAGTGTTTTTTCTGAGTAAGTGGAGGTTCACAGTAACTAACAAAAGTAGTGGAGTAGAGGAAAAAAATCATGAACACAGAAGAATCCTCTGATTTTCTGACTTTATTACAAAATTGTTCTCCTTCTCTGGTACCTTCTGTAAGAAAGGAGGTCAAGAAAGGCTTATCTGAGAAAGTGATGTTTGAGCGAAGACCTAAAGAAGTTAGGAGAAAGCTATTCAGATTTCTAGCCAGGAATATCCCGACAAGAGGAAATTTGTACAAAGGCGCTGAGGTGGATGGGTGCCCTTTATGGCCAGGAACAGTTGGATGCCAGTGGCTGCAGAAGTGGACTGAGGAGGGGACACCTAGGAGTCAAATTCAGAGAGAGAAGCAGAGGGGAGGAGCAGGTCCTGTGGGTCCTTGTACTCATTATAGGGCATTAAAATGAATTTGAGTTTTGAATGAAATGAAATTGCATTGAGTGAGATGAATAAGATGTAGATCGATGGAAAGGTTTTGAGCAGAGTGATTTGTTCTGACTTATGCTTAAAAAGAAATAGCCTGGTTATGTCGAGAAGAAATTGTATAGAGTAAAATCTGGAAGCACAAGGACTCTTGGAGTATTATCCATATTCCCATTTTACAAAGAAATGGAGGCACAGAGATTTTAGCTTGACTAAAATTTTTGTTGCACCAAGATTTGATTTGTACTTAGATTTAGCTAATCCTAAGCCCATGTTCTCTCTACCATGTTGGAATAGTATGCATGTGCGTGTGTGTGTATGTGTGTGTATACACATGAATATTAATTAGAAAAGGAGGATTTTCTAAAGCCTATTTGATATTTGGATTTCTTTTCACTTTTTCACATAACATGTCATATACTCATTTCATTACATATTTTTTCTGTAGCATCATTTTTAAGGACTACACTGTAGTCCATTTTATAGATGTACTGTCTTCAGATAACCAATCTCCTATTGTTATTTTTTTATTATTATTAAAAACTTAAAATATTTATGTTAGGAATTTTTTCCATTCTTTTCAGGGAAAAGGCAAATATCGCAAGGAAAATTTTAAACATGTTTCCTATTGATGAGACAGTGATATACATGAAAAAAAAAACAATTTAAACTCTATGACTACACTCAGCCTTTTTATTTTAAATTACTTAAGACAATTTCTAAAAATAATTACATTTTCACATTTTGTAAAATAAGCATGACAGTACCCAAAACTACTAATTAATTAGATTTAGAGATGCAATCAATATGTTCATGACAAAAGACAATATTGTGTGCAGAAGTTAAAGTGCCAATATTTTCATATGTTAGTTAAAAAAAGTCAGTGGGAAAATGTTCTTGCCTCACTTTCTGGAACATTAGATCTTAATGATTTTATTGGTTTGATGATGATGATTTTGGAAAGGTCTCAGTTCTCTTTTCTCTCATGGAGGCTTAAGAGTATAATTTTTCCTCGTAGTCTTATCTGTTACTTTTTCTATTCAACACAGAACAGCCTTCCTTTCTAGGCTTTTCAAGTTTCCCTCGCCTCCTTAGTATAGCACCTCACAAAATGGACTTGTCTCCTTTTTCACAAGCATGTCAGTGCCGAGGACTTGAGAGGGCCCATATTACATAAGAAAAAACATCACAAGTTTTCTCATGGATCAAGGCCAGCAGTTGGGCCTTCCGCAATCTTCACATGGTAGAACTAGAAACAGGGAATTATTCAATTAAACCTCTGTAGTTCACCACTGTAGCAACAAATAGGCTATTTCTGAAGCAGTTTTACCAGCCTCAGAAGGAGAATTCCCTCAGTACCAGAGAATAGAGTTGTGCCGAAGTACCAATTTTCAAGAGTATTCAACTGCAAAAATGACACTTTGCTACTTGCAAAGAACTTGCTTTTGCTATTTTCTGTGACAGAAGGAAAGCTCCTTTCCCACTTTGGAAATCAGTAAGGCTTTTTTCTCCACTGCCATGCGATATTATAAAAGAAATTACCCATGTTCCTGGAGATAACTTACAGAAGATGATTATTGAGATGGGGCCAGCTCTGCTCTCCCCGTGGACAGCCATCTGGAGGCTGGGGACTACTGGTTGAAAGGATGTGAAGAACATCCACTCAGGTTGCTAACACTCTGACCTCCAGCTGTTTCAAGAAACTTCCGGTAGAGCATTTTGAGCCAACAGGGTGAGTTGCATTATCATTTCTCATAGCAAGCTACTACCAGAACATTTTCAGGGCACTCTTCCTGAGTTCTTCAGCTAGGGTTTTTACAGCAGTTCATGACACAATTAAAGACACATCCCATCTCCAAGTAGGGCATTGCTAACGTCAGGAAAGAGATGATGCTTCTCTGAGGAGCTGGTTATTATGGCAGCCTTCCTTGCACGTATATAGCTGGGGGCAGCCCCGCTGGCAGGTGGTGCCAGGAACACAGGCATCCGGCGTCTGTGGAGTGGCACCTCCTCAGGTCTCGCCTCTTCTATCTATTTAAGCGTGTGGTGTTGGGCTGGCAGTTTTAACTGTCTTAGTATCAGGCTCCTCATCTGCCAATGGGAAGAGAAATACTTTACGAGGTTGTCATGAAGATTAAACAAGATAATGTCTTTAAAGTGCCCGGCAAAAAACAAAATAAATAAAGTACCTGGCATATAGCCTGTTACGTAATAGGCATATAAATGGTGGTCATGTGCTCCTCTTCCACTCCACATGAAATCCAGTCTGTCCTCAGAGTGGCAGCCAGGCACACATTCCCACCTTTTCTTTTGCCACCAACATGACCATCAAAAGCCATTTCCTTATTTCTGTTCAGGCCTACTACCTCACAGCATTGGACATTAACAACTTGTACCTCTTTCCAAGTCATTAAATACATATTAAATATTATGTTATTTACTATAATATTAGTATAAAAATTAATATTATATAATATATTAATTAGATAGTACATGAAATATATGTACATTATGTAATATATGTAAATATATTACATTAAATTAAATAATTATATGTTAAATATGTTACATATTTATTAGAACTCATACTAGTTTTAATTCTAAACTCAATGGGAGGCCCCCACATTTATAGGGTGATAAAGGAGGAAGAAGTAATTTTAAAAACAAAAAGGGAGGGCATACAATTTTAGAATTAAGTCTCCCCCTGAAGAGGGAACCCTGGAGTACAATGTTGGGTGCAGAGCAGAGCAGTATTTCCCATCTTAGCCTGAGTTCATCATTGCGTCCAATGTGGTATGAAACAGCATTGGAGCTTTTAGTGGATGTATCATACAGCTTCTTTTCTATCAAACTTAAAATCAATCAAAAATGCTCATGTTTTTGCACATTCATTTAAATCAAATCCCTTTTTTCTCATCCTTGCTGAATTAGAATTTTTTGAGGTGCGGGGTTTGGGAGGAGTTACTAAATGTAGTCCTTTATAAGTATTCTTGTTCACTGAGTTTTTAGATTAATTTCATTGTTCCATTTTGTTGAGATCTTGAATTTTAAAAGTGTCAACAAATGGTTACTTCTTGTTTTATATCACCAACTAATTTCATAAGCATGTAGATATCTCTATCACAAGTATCAATTAAAATCATTTTCTATGGGGTTGAGTGGCACTGTGATAAATCACAGGAGAATAATCTTCTAATTGGGGCTTGATAGGCATTGACCAATTAATACACACTCCAGTAATAGTTACTAAGGATTAACCATACTGCATTACAGCTTAGGTCATATTTTAACTTAAGTATTTGCAACAATATTATGACTACATTATAAACCACTTTGCTGAAATCCAGATAGGACTTGTCTGTGATATGTTTTTGCAGTTTCAATCTGCAATAATTTATTCTAAGTGAACCCATGCTGGCTTCCAGTGGCTTTTCATCCTTTCCTAAGTGTTTATAAATCATGTTTTAAATAATTAATTTTTATCTCCTGCCTGGGACTGATGGCAAGTTCACTTGCCTGCAGTTAGAAATAACTATAGCCCTTCCATTTTTGTTTAAAGCCAAGGAAACTTGTCCACAGATGCCTCTCTTATTCTTTAAAGCTTAACAACAGTGATTCAGCCATCTCTTTCGCAGTAATTTTTGTATTTTAGAGAATATTTGAAGCAGAAAGCTTGGGTATTTTTGGAGCATAAACACTCTAGGACCCTTTCATTGTTGAAGATTTTCTCCCTACTGTGCCTCTATTCAAATCACCCTCTCCTGTCAGGCTGATGCAATCTCAGCCTCCAGAACTTTACATATCTACAATCACCTCCACCTCCTTGCTTAGTTAACAGGCCCACTGGAATCTTATTATCTCCAAGAGGTCATCCCTGACTGCCCCATTTCCTTTTTCTCCTAAATTACAGCAGTTTATATATATATTACTATTATGGGTACAGAGTTTTAAATTCTAGGGCAAAAGATCTCTGTCTTCTTTGTCCAGATTGGAGGCTGGTTGATAGCAAGAACTCTTTCTCGTTCTTCATTGTAACCACCAAGTTATCTTACATACGTAGTGGGCATTGAGAAAGGTTGGTGACTAATGATAATGGCAGAGCCTTTCCTTCACAATCATATCATCACACACCCACACTTAGGCATCCAAAATTAAGTTACAAAACTAGACCTTAATAAAAAACCATAAATTTTAAAGTGGGAAGATACATTTAATAAGGATTACCTTTGTTTTCAATTAGTTTAATTAGGATGTTTTATGTTATAAAATGTATGTACCCTCCTTAACCTGGATTAAGTAATAAAGGAATTAATTGATCACTGTGTATCTGAGAAATGCAAAGGCACGACTGGCTTTAGGTAAGCTCTTTGATTCTAATGACCCAAACAATGTAACCAAGAACTCAGTCTGTTTCCTCGTCTTCACTCTGATTCTACAGTTTCAATTTTATTTTCAGGTTCTGTGTTCATTTTTTATTGCCACTTTAACAGATTACTGCAAAGTTAGTGGTTAAAACAAACACAGATTTATTATCTTGTAGCTCTGGAGGACAGAAATCAGAAAATAGGTCTCATATCTCTAAAATCAGTGTTCACAGGGCTCTGTTCCTTCTGGAGGCTCTAGGGGAGAATCTGTTCCTTGCCTTTTCTGTCTTGTAGAGTCTGCCTACATCCCATGGCTTATGGATTCCTTCTAGCAATGGCATCACTCTGACCTCTGCTTCAGTCATCACACGTCCTTTTCTAACTCTGCTTCTCTGCCTCTTTCTTTCTTCTTTTAGGGATGTTTATAATCACAATGGGTCCACCCAGATAATCTGGAATAATCTCGCCATCTCAAAATCCTTAACTTTATCACATTACAAAGTCCCTTTTGCTATGTAGGGTAACATATTTACAGGTTCTGGGATTAGGAATGTGAACATCTTTGGAGGGCCATTATTCTATTTATAGCAGTCTTCCCTCTGGCCCTGAAAGATTCACATCCATCTCACATTAAAACTACATTCACTCTTCCCAGTATCTCCAAAAGTCTTAACACATGAACTCAGAGTTCAAAATCTCATCTACATATTATCAGTTCAAAGGTCCCAAATCTCATCATCTAAATCAAGTATGGGTGAGACTCTGGTATGACCCATATTAGGGAAAAATTCCTATTTATTTGTGGACCTCTGAAGCTATAAAACAAGTTACATGATTTCAAAACACAATGGTATAACAGCATAGAAAACCAGCTATAGACATTCCTGTTTAAAAGGAAGAAAATAAAAGAAAAAATGAATCACTGGTTCCAAGCAATTTTGAAAACCAGCTGGGCAAACAACATTAGTTTTTAAGACCTGAGAACAGTTCTCTGTGGTTTATGGCTTCATCCTTTTAGCTCAAGGCTCTGCCCTCTGGGTTCACATCTATGACCTTGGAATTATCCTTCTTTTCTTTTTCACGAAGGGTAGCATATGTTTGCAGCTAAGTACTCTTATCAGCCTATTTCCTGCCTATGGAATTTTAAGAATCCAACAGCTTTCTTTCATTTGTCCCCTCTCTGTCCCTTTCAGTCCAAGCTGCTGCTGTTTGTGCTCATATAACATTCTCAAGAACCTTGTTGGTCTCCCATGTATATCTTGGGAATTCACTCTATTAGACAAGAGACTCCTCCAGAGACCCTTCCTAGATCTCTACTCCTGACTTCTCTTGGGACAGCTGAGAGATTCCATGTGCCACATGCCAAATCTCCTCAAAGAGCCCTCTGTGTGAATGAATATTCTGACCTTTTGATCTTTGTGAGGCATGAGCAAAAGGTTGTCCAGACACACTCTGGGCTTTCTATACAAAGCATACTTTTCTGACCATAAATGTCCTAATTTCAGTGTCTTTTATAATCTGAGTAGGCTGAGAATTTCTCAAATCATCAAGACCTGATTCTTTGATTAACAGTTCTTCCCTCACTCTATGTTTTTCCTCTCATATTTTACTGTAAGCGGCAAGGAGAAATCTGGCCACAGCTTCAACACTTTGGAAATCTCCTCAGCAATTGTCCAAATTCATCACTTACAAGCTCTGCCTTCCACATAAATGTAAAACACAATTATGCTAAAATTCCTGCCACTATATAACAGCATCCCCTTTTCTTGTTTCCTTCTGCACACTCACCATCAATGACTTTAGTGTCCATATTTCTACCAAAAGTCTATTCAAGGCAATATAAGCTTGTTTTCTATCATGCTCCTTAAAATTCTTCCAGCCTCTGCTTGTTGTCCAATTCCAATGTCACCTACACATGTTTAAGTGTGTGTTATTGCAGCACTCCACTTCATGGTACCCAAATCTATACTAACGTCCTATTACTCCTCTAATGAGCTACCACAAATTTAGTGGCTCAAAACAATACAAAGTTGTTATCTTGTAGTTACAGAGGTCAAATATTCAAAAAAGGGTTTACAAGGCTAAAATAAAGGTATCAGAATGAGTGTGTTCCTTGTGCAGGCTCCAGGGGGAGAATCTGTTTTACTCCTTCGCCAGCTTTCAGAGGCTGCCTACATTCCTTGGCTTGTGATCCCTTCCAGCAATGGCATCCATCTGCCCTGCCCCCTGCTTTTGTCATCACATCTCCTTCTCCAACTCTGAGTTTTCATGTCACTCTTTCATTTGCTAAGGATCCTTGTGATTACATTGGGCCCATCTGAATAATCAAGGATAATCTCAGTGTCTCATGATCCTTAACTTTATCACATCTACAAATCCCTTTTTTATGTAAGGTAATATATGCACAGGTTCTGGGGTTTGGATGTAGGCATCTTGGGGTTGGGGGCACATTATGCTGCCTACCACAGGTTCCTGATAGGGGTCTGATGGAAGCTCTGAGACTTCTTCTAAATTGCCACTTCATTGAAGCTCATACTCTTCCACAGTCCGGGGGGAAAAAGGGTTTCTCCTAGTGGTACCTCCACAAGAGACACAAAGCTTCTCATTCTTAGAAGCCCCAGTAAATGTCCCTTTTGCTATCTGATTGGCTGATGTGCTCAGCTCTGAATCTATCACCTGAGCAGAAAGACAGCCTACTCTGCATCACTAAAGTGACTCTGGATCCACTTTCTCAATTTTGTAGCCAATAATGTGGAGGGGTACCCTCAGAGTAAACTATGGGACCTGTTACCAAAATAAGGAACAAGGGATTCTGAGAAAAACAAGCAAACAAATAAACAAATCAAAACAAACAAAAAAAACCCCACAAATGTCAACTAAAATATATCCCTTCACTTTATGATTGTGAATTAGCCAAGGATAATGACCATATCATATTTATATTTGTATATTGTATATAGATATCACATTACTCAAAGGTATAATATAATAATTGGCTATATTAAAGAAATCACTAAATGGTGAATTATCACATTGTCATGTTCACATGACTTAATCTGCAGTGTAGTCAAATCCATAGCCTTATATGTACCATTTGACTAGAGGTTATTACTTTTGCAAATATATTTCTAAAATACACTGTAGAAAGTATTAAAAGTCAGATCATGATATTGGTGGAACAGAAATATACTAAGATAATTAATTATCTAAATTAAAGTAAGACAAGAAATACAGTTCCACAATGGAGTTCCTAAAAGGAATTATATACTTTTAACCTGCTCATCTGCTTGGCCTAATCTCAGAAAATCAGTGTTCCTGTTGCACCTCTACTCCCCATACACATATAATTTAGGGTATATGTGCTTGAAAAATAAAAATATGCATTAATTCATCTTTAGAACTCAAAAGTGTGTCTGGGTAACTGTATACTTCATCACCAGATTAAACCTCAGAAGGGGTCTCTCAACATCAAATGTCTTAAATACTATGTGAAGAGTATCAACTACAGAAACTATTTCTCATGGTTCTCATTTCCCCTCTCTTTCCTGTCTGATCTTTTGGTTCCCTTTTTTCCTGGGTGGAAAGTGGGCCTGGCACCTCTGACAGGAAGGATAAGAAGAGACTATGCCTCTCAAGTATAAATCTCCAAGCTGTGCATCAGAAAATATTAAACCCGGTTCCAAGAGAAGACACCACAGTCTTTCTGGAGTCATGTGATTAAGATGATGGAGGGTATATCAGGGAAGAGGGTACAAGCAATCTTCAGAAGCTAGCTGTGGAACCAAATGAGGATCTAAGAGGTAGAAAAGTTGATGATTTTTTGTAGAAGCTCATTAGTGAGTGGAGTGATGCCCTGAACTACTCTGGGTTCAGGAGTCAAAGGCCATAGTAAAGAGTAACTTGATCACTCACTAGACCTACTATGTGAGGCTGAGCCGGATGTCTTTAAAGGGATCTGAACAACATGGACCATTTTTGGTTCCCACCCTCCTTCCCACTCTATGAGGACATCCTTTTACTGATATGGGAAACAGAGGATTTTAGAGTCTCTTCAAAAGAGATTGCAGCTCTTCCCTCATACCATACTCTCTTATTCAATGGTTCTTTACAATGTTTCAGCAGGTGACAGGCTTGAACTTATTTTGTATATCTCATGAAAGCTAAAGATTTCCCTCCCAGAAAAAAAGGAGCATGTACGCAGAAGCCAACCATTTTTCATAAAATTTCAGGATGCTAAAGAACTCCTGAACTCTATCATCAGAGACCTCCCAGAAAGATCCCTGGACCCCTTTAAGAGTTCTTTCTGTGGACCCCAGCCCTGAGCTTTCAGAGGCTTCATTCTTATATTAATGGAAGCTTTGAGTGTTTTGAGAAACTTGGAGGTCAACAAAGAGATTCATTACATTTCAAAGAACCCATCAAACTAAGCTACTTCAGAAGGTTTTGATTTAGTGATCTCAGGCAATTTTTCTTTTAACTTTTCCAGGATAGGAAGGCACATCGGCATGACTATGGATCTAAAATATTATTTTCTAGTTCTAGCATCATGGGAATTCTCCTGATGATGACTTTATCCTGTATTTCATGCACCGCTTCTCCCACCTTCTTTTTAAAAGGATATTGACATGGTCTTCTCCCACAACCTAGTGAACTTGGGAGAGTGGGGAAGAAAGGGTGGGGAAGAGAAAGAAACAATGAAGAGGTAATGTCTTACAGTGAGGAATGGAGAGAACCTGCAGCTTCTCAAAAGATAGACCTTTTAACAGAATGGCATTTAGATTCATCATCCTTCCTGGCCAAAATCATTGGTTTGTACCTTCACTTATTCAGCAAAAATGTATTGGCATTTGCAGTATTCCAGGTCCTGTGCTAGCATCTGTGAGGGGTGCAAAGGTGAACAGCATATAAATCTCCTCTCAAAGGAGCTGGAGGTTCGTCAGTGGGGATAAAACAGACAGACAAACTCAGCTTAGAACAGTTTCCTGAAAGGGCTTCACTTTTTGCCCTTCCTAAGTTTCCTGGTGTGTGTGTGTGTGTGTGTGTGTGTGTGTGTGTGTGTGTGTGTGGTTGCTTCACTTCATGTCGCAGGGACTGGGGAAGTGTCTTTTGTTCTCCCAGAGCACCTCCTCATTACATGCACCATCATATTTACCACGATACTTTATAATTATCCATTTGTGCCTCTCTCCCAACAGATCACAAGCCCCTGGAGGATAGAGACTGAGTCTTACTAAATCTCTTATCTTTATTTCCTGGGAGCCAACAGGGCACCTGGAACATGGTAAATGCTTTAACAGATATTGAATGAAGCACTGAATCACATCTAGAGACGAGAGAACACAGATGAAATAAGATGTCCTACAAAAAGAGGACCGTAGCTATTATATCAGGAAACGGCATCTGGCGTCTGTTCGTTGTGTGTTTCCAGACCTCGGTTTCCCACCTGTCCTAGAAGGGAGTTGGATTAGGTGTAATTCATTCCAGACGAAAAATTCTTTTTTAAATAATGCTGAGAACAGGGAAGGAAGTCAATGTCCCGGCCACCTGCCCCGCTTGAAACACCCGCCTAGGTCTTATAGTCAAATAAAAACAATTTCCTGCAGGTTGAGTGTCTAAAATGATAGCTGCAAAGCCCCCAGACGCTCGGAATGTTCGCAGGCTCCATTGACAAAAGTGACTTCCCACGCTTTGCCCACAGAGGGCATCCCTGCGCACTGCTACGCGGACCCGGCGAATGCAGCTGCTGGAAGCCTCCTCCGTCCGCTATTTTCCCTAAGCCGCCGTCTCTCTGCCCCCACCCCCCTGCCCGTGGAATCTTTGCCTGATCCAGTTCGTTTCCCTCCGGTCTCCACATTTTCCCTTCCAGCCCTCCACTTCTTCGGATCAATGGATAGTACGGTTCCAACTCTCGGCTCACACACCGCTGGCGGACACCCCAGTAACAAGTGAGAGCGCTCCACCCCGCAGCCCCTGCCTCTCCTCCCTCGGTTCCCTGCGCTCTGGGAAGGAAAACGAACAGCATCTCCAGCTCCCGCGCGGAATTTTCTCTTCAACTTTACCCAACCGACGACATGGAACCAGCTTCAACCTTCTAATGCACAGCCCAGCCACGGGATCGCCTGCCTTCTCCTCCTGGTCCCTCCTGGATGTTCTGTGTATTGATGGCTCGCCAGCCCCGCGGAGAGCTGTCGTCCCTCCTCTTGCTCCCTCCGTTTCCTTGAGTTAGTTTTCCAAGGTTTTACCGGGGCTCGGGATCTCTTGGACCGGATGGAACTTTTTGCTGCCTCCTTTTGCTGCTGATTCTGTCAGTGGACAAGGAAAAAGGCTTCGAAGGCAGAAGAGGCGCAGGGGAGGTGGAGAAAGAGGTGGAGGAAGAGGACGAGGAGGAGGAGGAGGAGGAAGCCGAAGGGGCTCGGCGTGTGTGTGTGCATGTGTGCATGCGTGTGTGAGTGCATGTGTGTGAGTGCCGCCACTGCCCAGGACCTCTGGCCCCGAAGGTGTTGGCTGAAATATGGAGAATAGTCTTGGATGTGTTTGGGTACCCAAGCTGGCTTTTGTACTCTTCGGAGCTTCCCTGCTCAGCGCGCATCTTCAAGTCGCCGGTAAGTGGTTCTTTCCTTTCTTCTCGTCGCACCCCCCTCCTTACCCCCTTTCCCTTCTCATTTCAGTAGTAGAATGAAGGGGGGGGGGCAAGATATTTGGCGCTCGCGCTGCCCCCCATTTCCTCACGGATGATTAAAAAGGAGACTTGTTTTCCTCCCCTGGGGGAGGAGGAGGATGGTGGTGGGGGCGAGGGGCGCCCCTTCGCTCTTTTTTAAGCTGGTGCTTCTCGCATCTTTGCCTTCGCACATACTTGGCGTTGTTTCGGAGAGCTGGCGGGCCGGGGGCAGGCGATGGGGCTGTCGTTGAAAGGAACTGGGTTGGATCCTTAAAGCCTCGGAAACCTACGGAGGGGGGAAGGATTGGGGCAACAGGGGCAAGGGAAAGAGGACGTCGAGGGGGCTTTGAGGAAGTCTGTGCGGGATGTAGATGGTCGGGCTGAGTCGTCTGTATGTGGATGCATGTGGCTCCGCGTCTGGATTTCTGGACTTGCTGATTGAGGATGGAAAAGGGACAGCTAGTGTGTTTTGGTACTTCGGAGGAGGGGGCCGTGGTACTGAAGGAGCCGCAGAGTTGCCAGGAGGAGGGAGGATTGTTTTATTTTATTTTATTTTTTAATGGTGAATGGAGTTCGCAAGCTGAGTCTCCCGATATCTCCAGGACACCTCCAAACTCCAAATGATTACTATTCCGGGGAACCGGCCCTCTGGCCCTGGCACTTGGCAAGCGCAGTTTCTAATTAAAAATGGCAAAACTGTGTGGGGATTGGATCGGGCTAGAGGAGCAGAAAGAGGGACCCGGAGGCTGTTGAGGGCTTGCTGCAGTCTCCGAAGACGGAGCTGGGGGCTTCGACGGCCAAAAGAATAGAAAAGAACAAAATGACTCAGTGTAACCTTCGCTCGTTTTGCGGGACCTCAGCACAAGTGTAGACGGGCACCGAGGTGCAGGGAGGGGGTGGGGAGGAGGAAGGAGAGGAGAGCAGCTGGCTGAGCATTCAAATCCCTTCGGAAACGACCTTTTCCCAAATCCAAAGGAAAATGAGGCGCTGGCAGGGCCGGGCGTTGAGCAGGAGTGCCCCGATTCGCGCCTTGGAAATTAACAGGGAACGCGATGTAAATCGCGGCCAAGCCCCCAGCCTCCCCGGAGCCCGCAGCTCCGGCTTTCTTGTCCCTGCTAAGTGCTGCGTGGTTCAGGGTTGCGAAGGCGAGCGGAGAAAGCGCCTCTCCCGGTCGGCCGCGAGGGATGCAGACAGTCAAGCGCCGGGCCAGCCCGAAGCTCCCCAAAGCTCGGTGCGGCCGCACGCGGGCAGGAATCGGTTTGCGCGAGCACTCAGCCTCGACTCCCCATCCTCCCCCGGCCAGACAGAGAGCAAGCGTGCGTCTGTGTGTGCGTGTGCGTGTGTGTGTGTGTGTGTGTGTGTGTGTGTGTGCGTGTGTGCGTGTGTGTGCATGTACGCGCTCGCTCCTGCGATGAGCGCGTCCCCGCACCCGCGCGCCCGGCCGCCCGCGCTCCCTCCCTCTCGGGCCGGTCCCCCTTCCCTGGGCTCCCCTCTCCCGGAGCTTTGTCCTTGGCAATTACTCTGGCGGAAGGTGGGCGGGGGACTATCCCCGCAGTAATGAATAGGTGTCTTTTTTTAAATTCCCTGCTCGAGACCGGCAGATGCTAGACGCTGGGGCGAGGAGAACCCTCCTTCTGTACAGAAGGTTGACCTGCGCTCTCTGGCAGTTTGGGAGACCGCAGCAAGCAGGAGAGGGGAACTTCAGAGGAGCCATCCCTCACTGGGTAGAAAGTCTGCAGGACAGAGGGACTGGTGGCCTGAGATGAGGAGCTGAAAATATTGCATCGGGCAAGGTGTGCAGAAATGGACAATGATGTCTTGTCAATTACACAACAATATTTTAAACCCATTTCCCAAGTGACTTTTGTCTGGGGAAGGGTGGGGAGAGATGAATGAATACGAATTTATGTATGTTTTAGTAACGCATTAACTGCCATGTGAGTTGTATTTAACTCACGCTAGTTTTGAGCCCCGGGTCTCCTGAAGCAAAACCTGCAAAACCCTACAGTTGGTTCGTGAAAATCTTACGTGTTGATGTTCTTATGGTTTGAAAAATTAATTCTAAAAATGTGGATTAAATGAATACAAATCAATTAATTTCATTTTTCATTAAATTAGAAAGGATCATTTTGTTTTCGAAGTTTTTATTCTATTTTCATAATAAAACACTATGGCCCCAAGAAAAAAAATTTTTTTTCCTAGTGTGGCAATCAATGTGTTAATATCTAAATTAATTAAATATTCCCTTCTCACTAAGTTTCTCATCTAAAGAGTTATGGCCATATATTACTACTTTATTTTTGTTTTCACCTAAACAGACAGATAGGGCTATGTTTGTATGCTTGAGAAAGCAGGGATACACACACACATATACGTGTGCATATATATGAATGATATGCTGGTGAATAGGCGTGTATATCTAAATCATTAAACTTCCCTACACTTCTAAATCCATTTCTGTCATTTGCAAATGAATTGTGATGCAGTTTACACAGGTCCCAGAAAAGTGGATGGTGCACTTTTAAGATATTGCTAATTCACATCACTCTGGTCTTCTTTGCTTATTAGCCTTAGTATCACCCCTTTCTCTTAGTAGCAATTTCCCCTTTTGGGGAACATGGCAGGGAATTGATGATAAAGAAAACATAGTTCACTCTATGAAAGGACCAGTAGGAGGTGCCCTTAATAAGGCCAAGTGTCTGGTAGTTTACTGGCAGTGAAATTCCCATTCAGCAGGGTGTTTTAAAGACTTTGTTGGTGGGTAACAAAGGATTGTGGAGACTAGCACAGTAGCACTGGGCCCTTTCCCACTTTCTAGGTAAAGTGTGAGACTGCTGTAGAATTTGTATGAAATTGTTATGACCTAACAAAGCACATCCCTGAACAGTTTCAGCATAGAGTGAGGACTTGATATTGGGGGAGGACGATGGTGGCTTTTTAGTTGTCTTTTATCAGATGCCATCTTATCTATTTGACGTGAGCTACAGGCAGAGGGACCAAGTAGAGTCCCAGCATCTCAGGTAAGATGAAAATTTTAGATGTTAGATGTTAATGAATGAAATAGGAGGTGTACACATTAATTAATTCTTCATATATGTCTGAGTTGTATTCTATTGAAAAAAATCTGTGAGAGTTTATGTAGTCTGGACATGATGAAATGAGGCTTGCTGCTTACCCTGAACAGTCTCTTCTCATTCTTCCAACCAAAGCAGATCATATGACCCCGGGGGGGTTTGCTATTGAGTGGCTGGAGCATGGCAGGACCTGAGGGTGGGGGGTTAGGCTGGCCATCCACTCATCTGTGAGTGCAGCGGTACAAATCATCAGTGACCTGTCACAGTGTCCATTTCCCACACAGCAGCAGCTGCCCTCTGAGTTATGAAGCATATGAAACAGCCACCACATGTGTTATATGTGAATATATTAGGCTTAGTGCCTTTGCTTTAATGCTCTTAAAAGCTGGGCTGGCTTGAGCTGCTGATAGGCATTTTTTTCTGGGGAGAGATTTATAACTTCTCAGTGTGTATGACTTACATTTATTCTCTAGCAAGTTAACCTCTTAGCAAACTTCCTTATTATTTTCATTGAAGAGGAAGAGCTTTAATCCTATCTAAATTCCTGAATGAAACTCTGCTGAAAGTTTGTCCTGGAGTACTGGGTATTTGCAGAATGTAGTCCTGAAAAGAAGCTTGACAAGAGATTTGGGGAGGTGATTTTCCTGGGGAAGGGATATTTTTACTTGTTGCTAGAGAGGGAAGGAATAATACTGCATCTTCTAAGGGAATCCCGGCACCTCAGTCTCCAAGGCATCTTTAACGACCGGAAATGTTCCTCCTTTCCTACTTATATTTCCTGTTTCGTAAATCCAGTGACCTGGCATTCTTCAAAGGTGTGGGATTTGCTACTGGACTGTGTTCAGCTGCATGCAGTAGGATCATCTCATATGATCACAGTTATTTGGAAATAAGCCTTGCTTTAAATTTTGACTTCTAGCCCAAACATTTTTTTTTTTTATCTTTTCTTGGTGCTGCATGTTTTAAGGCAGTGCTGAAGTTTCTGAACAGAATATTTCTTTCTATAGGAGACAAATATGTAATCTGGGTCCTAAGATTATATTTTGAAGCAAGTATTCTTACTATTTATTTGGAGAATTTGTCATTCTAAGCTTTGCATATGAGACTTAAGTTTTCATGATTCTATCAGTAAAGGAAACTCTATTACAAAAGAATGCAGTGTTTTGGGGACATTTAAAATTTTTTTTTTATTTCAAAGTATCATGGGGGTACAAATGTTTTGGGTTACAAGGGTTGCTTTTGTAATGCTTAAATCAGGATTAAAAGTAAGCCTGTCACCCAGGTAGTGTTCACTGTACCTATTAGATAGGTTTTCATCCATCCACACTACCCCCCACCCCTATTAATTTCCATCGAGTTATACTTCCCTCTATGCACATGTGTGCTCATTGGTTAGTTCCAATTTATCAGTGAGTACCTGTGATGTTTGTTTTTCTATTCTTTAGATACTTCATTTAGGATAATGGTCTCTAGTTCCATTCATATTGTTGAAAAAGGCATTAAGTCATTCTTCATGGCTGAGTAGTATTCCATGGTATACATGTACCACATTTTGTTAATCCACTCCTGAATTAATAGGCATTTGGGTTGATTCCACATCTTTGCACTTCTGAATTGTGCTGCAATAAATACTGGAGTGCAGGTGTCTTTTTGGTAACATGACTTCTTTTTCTTTGGGTAAATACCCACTAGTGGGATTGCTGGATTGAATGGTAGGTCTACTTTTAGTTCTTTCAGGAATCTCCATACTGTTTCCCATAGAGGTTGTACTAATTTGCAGTGCCACCAACAGCGTATACGTGTTCTTTTCTCTCGGCATCCATGTCAGCGTCTGTTGATTTTGGACTTTTCAATAAAAAACATTTTTACAGGAGTAAGGAGAGATCTCATTGTAGTTTAAATTTGCATTTCCCTGATTAGTGACATTGAGCATTTTTTCATGCATTTCTTTATTGGCCATTTGTCTGTCTTCTTTTGAGAAGCTTCTGTTCATGTCTTTTGCCCATTTTTTTAATGGGGTTGTTTGATTTTTTTCTTTCTGATTTGCTTGAGTTCTTTGTAGATTCTGGTTATTAGGCCTTTATCAGATATATAGCTTGTCAATATTTTTTTCCATTCTGTAGGTTGTCTATTTGCTCTGTTGATTAGTTCTTTGGCTGTGCAGAAACTTTAATTTAATCAAGTCCCATTTATTTATTTTTGTTGTTGCTGTGAATTAAAACACATGTACACACACAAAGAAGAGAGGATTTCCACCACTACCTCATGGCTTCTCCTCCAAATGTGTGACTTTGGGGTTAATTATGGTAGCTCTAATAATGTAAGGACACTTGTGATTTCACTAGTGAATGAATTCTTCTTGCCTAGCTACAGATCTTGCTACTTTCCATAGATTCAGCCTGCATTGCTGTCAGAAACTTGCACCAAATTAGGAACACATTGCTCTGTTTTGGTATTTGTTACACAGCTACCAGCTCAAATGATAAATTTTTGATGAATTAATCTACTGCAGATGATAATCTCTTAGATGAACTGTATATATAAATTTCAGGAAACCTTAGCTTTGCCTGAGTAGAAAGAATAATGACATAAACCCACAGAGGTTTACTTGATTAATTAACTAAAGATAAAAAGTCACTTGGTTCTGGAAAAATACTGTAATCCCTAAAGTGGAATAGTAAATACTATGCACATTTACAATTCATAAAATGTAAACGTAGAATCTTTTCCTTTTTTTTTTTTTTCCTTTCCCTGTTTCTTCATTATGATGTTCCAGAGGAGGGTTTAAGAGTTGCATGAGTTGTCACAACAGTTATACCTTAATGAATTGTAGCTTGGCATCTCACTAACTCATGATCGAAACACACTGAATTAAATATCAACACAATGCCCGGTGAATTTTTTGGCAGCCTGCTGTGGGCTGCTTTCTTCTTTCTAGTCTGTTCCTAAGGAACAGCAGCTCTCATCTGTAAGCTGTAGAGCATCAATACTGCCTTTTGCAATGTGAAACCAAGGCCTTGACCCCAGGTATTACGTTTAATGTGCTGTATTAAACTTGGCAAGATCACAGAGATTTGCCCTAAAAATAAAGTTTTAAATTTTCTTTCATCTTTCTTTCAGTGGAAAATTAAGCTATACTCTAGAAACAGCTAAGTAGTACTGTTGCCTTAAGAGACTCTAACTTGTGGCCTCTCAGCCAATATTGAAGTTCTAGAGTTCGTAAGCTTTAAGAAGAGACCCAAGGGGGTTCTACAGGATAAGAGGTTCTGCCAACCTAGTTATGCTATTTTTTCACAAAGGTGTTACCAGGTTGGAACAATAGACCTTTAATTTTTTTTCAAAATTACTTTTCTGAGATCCAACTATTTTTTAATGGTAATATAATACCAATAGCATGACACTGACTCAATGAATTTAACATATTTTGCTTCAAAACAAGACCTTAAGTAAAGCATATGTTAAACCTGTCTATAAGAAAGGATGAGCAATCCAGATTATATTCCCTGTAGGCCAATAAAAAAAATGTTCAAGATAAAATTACATGTTACATATGCCAAGTGGGTAATAGCAAAAAATAAAATGCAAATTATTACGCACCTTTATAATTGCAGCACTCAGGTAAATTACAGCACAATTTAGTACCATACTTTTGCTTTCTCTCACACTGAATGTTGATTCCTTATCTTGTATTTCTCTGGTTTAGCATTCTACTAACATGAAGAAATACGGGTTGCCTGCTTGATGATAAAAATTACTGTGGTGCTCTAAAGTTCTTTGACAAATTTTAGCCTGAGGTTTAAAAACCAAACCTCTTTAACTCAACTGTTAAATAAAATGTTTTTCTTGATAGTTTAGGAATACCTGAACTTTGTCCAATGGTATGAATATGCCTTCTTTTTCTCTATTGATGGTATTTTGCCAATGGTAATACCATTACACATTGCTTTTTATTAATAGTTCCAAACAATCATATTATTCACAGCTTTCATTTCTTAGGGAAAATTTCGACCAAGAAACACACAGATCATTCCATATTTATCAATCAGATTTTTTTAAGCCTGTTCTTATGGTATGACTTGTGTGGGAAAGTTCCCTTTTCTGTTAAATTCCAGGCGCCCAATGCCTATAGGCTACTTCCATTTTTTATGATATACTTTAGCTTAATTTGACGAAACCAAATTCTGTGACTTGTTTCTTGCCCAATCATTTCACAGTTTCCAGGGAGGAAGGCCCTTTAGACCACTAGCGATTATTATGATGGAACTTAACAGGAGTATTTATTGCAGTGTAGAGATTTCTTCGCTCATCCTTTAAATACTGGCTCTTGCCAGAAGGCTACTCTTGAGAATATCTAGGACAAAAATGTTCCACTGAATTAATTGAATCTTTATGATATGATTTAATGAAAATACCAACTGATTAGTATACTATGAACTGATAAGAAGGCTTATCAATACATTATTCTGGACTATCTAAAATGTTCTTAAATTCTGCTTTTACATTTTTGTAAGAGAATAAAGGAGTTAAATAATTAATATGAAAGTTTTTAATTCAAGTCATTTGTCTTTGTAAGTTTCTTGTTAAGCGTCAGCATTTTTAGATTTTACTAATTTTTCCATAGTCTTTAAGAAACATTCCTTCACTCACTTAGCTGCATTTTAAAAAGTATATAGAACATAGTTTAACCTGTCTTAATAGCAATAGATCCAATGCATCATTATGACTTCATTATTATATTATGTGATATTATAGAGATAATATTTTAAAGGTGTTACATCATACAGAACTGTTTATTTTTTCCATCAAATGGCCATGAGCTGCTACTTTTGTTTTCTTAAGAATTTTACTCCTGATTTATAAAATACATTTTTTCTGCTTGTTTCTGTATGAAACTCCTACCTGTCCTCAAAGCAGTCTTTCCCTCTTTTACTTTCGATTTCCCAAGAGATATAGGTGACTAAGTTTTGTTGGGATTGTGTCTAAAGTAAGAGAGAAGATTATAAATCAGGACTTGAATTCCTCAATAGAGGAAAAATATCTAATTTGTTTTAACTAATCATTTTGTAGCATTTCTCAAATCTAGTATTAATCTGGGTGCCATTTGTTCTTTGTGCAACATATTTTTCCTTGTTAAATGAGGGTGTGGACTAGATCAATTCTAGTTATACTGATAGTTTCAACATTATATGATTTATTTATTTAACTTATGTACTGTGCTATACATACAGTGTTTGGTATAACTAATAACAAATAATATCATTAATGACATTAAATAAATCAAATATAATTAAAATTAATCAAATAATAATTAAATAATTAAATTGATAATCAAATTAATCAAATACCCCTGTCCTCACAAGTAGTTTTCTGAATTTTGTATGACTTAATCCCTTGCCTTCTCTGTAGTTTTGCCACGTATGTATGCATATTTAACATGGTATTTTGCCTTGTCTGTTCTTGATTGTAATAAAATAATACATAAGTGTTCTCTGACTCATGTTTTTGCTAAATATTAAGTATTTGAAATTCATCTATGTGGATGCCTATGGCTGCGTTACAGTCATTCTCTCTGCTGTGTAATATTTCATAATATTAATTAACCACAGTTTATTCAATCTATTGTTGATGGATGTTGGGAACTCAGTTTTTTATTATAGCCAGTAATGTTGCTATGAACCCTCTGGTATATGTCCACCAGTACAAATTTTCCACCACATCTAGGGTGCATACATGACTAGGAGTATAATTGGTGAGTCATGGAAAGAATATCTTTACTTTCAGGAGGCAATGACATGTGACTACTGAAACCCCACCAGGATTAGATGAAAGTCCCCGTTGCTTCATATCTCTACCAACTGTTGGTATTTTCATATGCTTAATTTGTCTTCCTCTGTGGGATGTGAATTAACTTCTCATTGTGGGTTTAATTTGCATTTCCCTGATTGTTAATAATGTCAATTATTTTTTTCCATAAATTTCTTGGCCATTTTTTATTTCAGCAAGATAATTCTATGATTCTGTTTCTCCCAACTGTGAGCAACCATTTACTTTTAGACATTAATATTATTGGTGGTTATTCTATTTCTTCTACTAAGCAACCTTTTGCTTTTGGGCACAGATATTGTCAGTAGTCTACGATCTAACATTCAGGAAGTTATTGCCTAATACTATCATGTTTACTCTGGCCCAGGCTTTACTTAATGAAACACCTTCCCAAAACGTACACTGATTCTGAGCTGAAAAAGAGATCACTGGTCAATATAAGATTATTGATTACCCAGAGAAAGTCCTTCCTTGTCAGTATCCTACCTTATCCTGATTATTATGTCCATGTAGAGAATCACTTGCAGGGAAACAGTATGGTTGGGTGCCAGGCTTAATTTGAGGTGCATTGTGCATCCCCTGAAAATGATGAGCTAAAGGATGACTGAATCACAGAGTTATAATGGTAGATACAAAATATGAGTTTAAAACCATAATCTGACCATATGAACTTGGATATATTTCCAGCACAGTAAAATACATAGGTCCATTTCATTGTTACATTCATGGCACATATGACCGTGGGTTTCAGAAAAACACCCATGCTTGCACATGTACATCTCCTCCACTTTTTGTTTGGGTTCATAATTGTCTCACTTACTCCCATGGGACAGGCTAGTGAAGACCCCTGGATGAAATAAAGCATCAGATATGCTCACAGTGTTCTCTCTGGTGTGTTGCCTTCTGTGCAGACTCATTAGAGCCGTGAGCCAAGGCTGAGACATCTAAGCAAACCTTCTGCACCCAGAGTCCTCAATCCATTGTTTCCACATCTTTTCTCAGCCTCATGGGATCCCCGAAGAATATAAATTAGAGAGAAAAATCTGCAAAGCTTTTCCTTTCATGTCTAATGTCTGGGCAGAGCTGTTCCCTGCAGGACAATTTCTAGTTATTTTCTCTCTCTGATTTGAGACATCTCCAGGGATAGTTTGTTGACTGTTTCCCTTGGGAAACTTTTCTGCAGCATATCAGTTTTTGCTGTTAAAAATTTATTGTACAATTCATCTGAGATAGTCCTGTTCTAAATGTTCTTCCCATCACTCCTGTCATCTGGCTGCTGGTTTCTATTTCCCCGTTTCAGTGACACTGCCTCTTCTGTGCTTAAACAGGTTAAATAATTCTAGCTATAAATCATTCCTCTCTACTTAGGCTTTACTTAACCAGACTATAAATATTTGGTTCACTTAGACTTGGCTCATACCACCCCCCCCACCCCCCAGAAACTTACTCGGGTTTATTTTTCTTACAGGAACTCCATCTAGTATGTTTCTATTTTTCTGGTAATCAGGAGCCCCAATTTTAATATGCTTTTCTGAGTAAGCTCTCCCAAGTTATACATTATAAAATAGAGATCCAGTATAATTATTAATTCATTGCATAGCCCTGGGTACACATTTGGTCTCTCAAAACTTGTGTTCTCATCTTTTAGGTAGAACAATCAATGACTAACAAAATCATTGAGGAATTATAAGGACCAAATAAGATCAAGTATTTGATTCAAGAGAATAGTTACTGAGAATTTACCAAGTGTTACAAGGAGATTAAAAAAAAAGGTTTACATGTGTTTCTCTGCCCTCCAGGGGCTAATCCTCAAATGAAAGTGACAGTAACACACATAGCTAAGTAGGATATAAGGCAGAACAAAGTACTCACTCAAAAAGAATGCAAAAAAAAGTAGGATAGAGTGAAAAACATCAACTATAATGTTTATACATATTATTAATATATTAATATTAGCCAGATGGGCTGACAGAGCCAATTCACTAATCCCTGTATCTTTAGATTGACTGGAAAAAAAAGAACAAGGGGGTGTAAAGAATTGTCAATCATGTTTAAACCGAAGTATAGGTATGGTAGGAATGAGGATATCAAAGGATTTCCTGCAGATCCTGCACCCTGTTGCTATAAACACATCCCCAGACTTCCATGACCCTTTCTTCCCATACTTGTTGAGTGTGTTCCAGGAACTTTAAAGTGGTGATAGAGCTTAGAGACCAGTGGGATAAATATGCTAATCAAATACATATATATATATGTATATGCATATATACATATATATATATATATATAAACAAATCCATAATTTCAAATGAGATAAAGCTTCAAAGAAAAGAAAGTACTGCAGGAAAGAGACCCAGACGGGAGATTAAAGAAGGCTTCCCTGAGAAAGTTGTGGTTGAGCTGACACCCGAAGAATGAGTTAGCTTAGTTAAGAAGGAGATGTTTGGGGAGAGGCAGAGGAGAGAATACCAGGTAAGGAAAGTGGGTGCAAAATCCTGTCATGAGAGGAAAGATGGTGAATTCCAAGATCGGTATATCCAAGGCAGGAGAACCAAGCATGATAATGGCGTAGCCAAGGCTAGAGAAGACCTTAGGATCGATACTCCCCCACTAATAGTACCTACTTAATACTCAGTAGATATTGGTTGAATAAATTGAAACAAGCTCCTATCACGGGCCTTTTCTAGTCTCAGCACAATCATTTAAAAATTTAAGCAAATTACATGGCAACCCTTTCCTGGTGTTTATTTCTTAGATATGAATTTATGAACCTGTGTATCCCGTATGTTTAGAGATACCTTATGGGGTTGTGTGGATGTATAATAACTAATGTAACCAAGGGAGAGGGCCTTTGAAAAGTGTAAAGTATAGAAAAATGCAAATTATTATTAATAAACATGATAATGGGCCACCTCCACTTTGAAAGCTATCACTGAGCAGAGGGAAAACAGGACTTTACCTTTTTCATAGAAATAAGATTGGCATGGGGCCATTTTTTCTTTCTGTGGCCTTCTTCAAAATGTGTGCCTGATTGCTCCTGATGTATTAAAAAGAAAACTGAAACTAAGATTTTTTTTAAATTTTTATAGATTATTTTCTCAATATACTCCTTTTCTATACATTTTATCCCCATTCCTATTTCTTAAAAATATGAATTAGTATTGTCTTCGCTTTAAGTTGCAGCTCATTTAAAAGTTGTTGAGCTTGCAATTTTTCCACGTTGTGGGGGCCCAGAACCATGTGTGCCACCTGAGTCAACACAATGTGTACTTACTGCTAGATGTTGCAAAGGAGCTGGTTACACGGTCCTGTGGTCTTTGGTTGTGATGAGAGGTGGCATAGCCTAGGGGGAAAAGCCTGCCAGCTAGCAGGTTTGAGCCAGGTACTTACCCTCACTGGACCTCAACTTTCTTACCTACAAAATGGAGATAAAATCAACTTCTGCTTCCCAACTCTAAATTAGAAATAAAAATCACTCCAACAGTTCAATATGTAAAATGCTTATTCCAGTGCCTGGTACATAGTAAGTATCTCATAAATCCTAGCTGTTATTAGTATTATCTTAATATGGGTTGCATTTATCCTGAGATAGTCTTTATAAACGGAAGATTTCACAGGCACAGTCTGGCCACTCTAGAACCATCTTCAATTTCATTGTTATAATTTTAGAGACATAGAAATAAAATAAGATAGACTCCAACGGCAATTTTGAACTCAAGCACATCATGGTTTAGTGGGCCCTGGGCCATGCCTTTGCGAGATTTAGAGGCTAATAGGTCGAGCTAAGGTAGACCTGACACAATATGATACTGGTCAAACTTGGCACCCAATAACACACCTCCTGTGGATTCTACATCCAAACCATCCTTCCCTATTAACTCTTCTCTGGTGAATCATGTCTGTTTTCTACAGACCCATAGACCCAGCATCCACTTAGCATGAACACCTAGAAGCTAAGACTTGCTTGGCTAACATGTAGTGCTAGGTATAATTTGTCCCAAGTGAGGGGTGGCTCCCATCTTGACTTTGTATCAATCAATGCCCAGCTCTCCCTCATACCAATTAATTAAAAAAATCTCTGAGCTAAGGCCTAGGCACGAGTATTTTTAAATTTCCGATGGTGATTCCAACGTGCAGCTATGTTTGAGAATCAGTGTCCTAGGGTCTTGCTATTCAGAGTGGGGTTTGTGCATCAAAACAGCTTGCATCAACTGATAGCTTGTAAGAAATGCAGAAGCTCGGGCCACACCCAGACTTACTCTATTAGAACCCCAAGTGACTGGGAACACTGCCCTAGGGGACTGAAAGCCCCACATAGGGAGATGTCCTTTGCCCCTGTTCTTCGCAATTATAGGTTGTCATCCAGTCAATGGGAAAAGGCCTCAGCCACGCTAGTTTAGTCTTGGTTAGCTTGAAGCATCTTTGGGGAGCTTTGGCTTCAGGAGCTGGTCTTGTGATGGCGAACTATGCCAATATCAAAGAGTCTTTTGGTTTGTGGTTTGGTGGCTAATATATTTAACGGAGGCCATGACACATTTCATTTTCCTTGAGATTAAAAGCCTTTTAAGATGCTCTTTTGGTGTTCCATCTGCCTTGGCCTTCTTTTCTCATCAGTACTCAAGAAGGCACATTTTCAGGCTGGTTTTAAGGCTGGTTTTCATTCTGTATTTTCCCCTCCTTCCACTCCCTTTCCTTATTAAAAATACTCAGATTCAGGGAAAAAGGAAGACACTTGAAAGGGGCACTGCTGCCCTGGGCCCTCCTCCTGCCTCCCTCCCCTGCCTCTCAGGTCTGATGCTGAAAGCACACACATGCTCAAAGTGAGACCCTGGTGGGACGACCCCATAGCAGACCTGGCCTTTGATTGAGAATGGTCTTCAGGGCACGAAACCGACCAAGTGCTCGTTTGCCTGCCTCTGTGTCGGGGAGAGGGGGCGGAACGGAGGTTTTTGAAGAAGAGTAAAGCTTTGCAGGCAGAAAGCTCAGTGCGGGGTTCTGAAGCTTTTCCTCGGCACCGCCTGGCAGAGAGAGCAGCTTTCACTGGCGTGCTCCAAAGCAGAGTCTACACGAAGAGAATGTGGGGGCTCAGCTGCGCAGACGGGATCAATCTGAATGAAAATCACTAGTGTTCCTCCTGGTGAGAGAAGTTTCTGCTTAGCTCGTGAACTGTAGGCCCTTTTCTGGTCCTAGTGGAAAATGAGTAGGGCTTTTGTGAAAGGTTATGTAAGGCTGCTGGGTTGTTTGTTTGTTTTTTTTTTTTTTTTCCCCTCAGAGTAAAATTCTATTTATAGAGGGGTGAACTGCCTCTCAGGGAAAAATGCATTTTATACACTATAACTCAGGAAAGATAATTTAATCAATCTTTGGGAAAGAATTAAGGGAAGGGAAAGGGAACAAAATTGTAGGCAGAGAGAGTGGGACATACAAGAAGAAACAGGAGGAAGGGAAGCATCATCGCCCTGGCCCTGATTCCTGGAGTAGTTGTAGAGTGACTAACTGACCATTCCTGTTTGCCCGAGACTGAAGGGTCTCCCAGGAAGTAGGACTTTCAGTGGAACAGTAGGACAGCCCCAGGTAAACTGGGATGGTTGTCCACCCTAAATTAGGTACCTATGGGGGGGGAGGGGATTAGGGAGAATGCCGAGGGTTTTCAGCAGGGCAGTGACAATTTAGACAACAAATTGTTAGTTATATGTGAACAATGAGGGGGTGGTAGGAAGGCCTCTTAGGAGGGCATGTTCCAACAGTCTGCAGAAAATAAGTGCCTGATTTGAGGTTTAGAAACAACTTGTACCTTAGCTGTGATATCTGGGTCATTGAGACTTTACTCTCTAATCCTGTGGCAAAGTCAAACAGTTTTGATGTTCAAAACCGAAGGTTGTTTTTTTTTGTTTGTTTCGTTTTTTTTTTTAGCCAACAACCTGGCCAAAAAACTGTCAGAAATACTCGTTTTCAGTATCAGCATATCTTTTGGAGCTGGTAGAATAATATACTTATTGGATAAGTCACATCTAACTCTTATGTTTCGTGTTCCACTGTGTCTAGTACAGTGTTCGATGCATATTAATTATTCAGTAAGTACTTTTTACCCAATCAGTTCCTATATGATGATTATTCTCAGGTTTGCATAGGACCTGAAGTTCCTCCTGTGCATGAGCCTTAAGTTCAGTTAAGGATGTGGTATATTTCAGAGTTACTCAGCTTTTGACTACAGAGGGGTTTATTCTATTTTCCTTTTCTCCCTTCCCTTCTTCTTGCTGGATTTTTCCTCTACGTGCCGTCATTAATAATTTTATTGACAGTATTCCAGCGTGCTTGTGAGAAATTCAAAATTGAGAAAATCCTGCAAATACTAAAATGCAAATGTGTGAAGTCTGTAGAGTTTGCTATCTCTGTAAGCCCTGTTACTAATGCATCTAGGGCATTTGTCAACTGGCATGTATGAAAATGGAACAAGATAAAATAGGTGAATAATTATTTCCTACATAATCATCCCAGGGAGAGGCTCTGTGTTGGGCTTAGAAGAACCATTCCTGAGGACTTGGGTAAGTCAAGACAGTAAAATGTTATCTTTGTAGAAGTCAGTGGAAGCCGAGAAAAGATGACGGAGATAAGAAAAGGCACCTGAAATGAAAAGGACTAAACTTTTTGTGTTTCAAAGCAGGAAAGGACCTCAGCAGTTGTTTGACTTGATCTTATTCTACTGATGAGGACACAGGGGCTCAGAAAGGCTAAGTGAGCTAAGCATGGGCAACACAATACATTATTGTGCACACCTAAGTGCAAATCTTGGCTCTACCAAGGCTTAACTGTATGACCCTCACGAAGATTCGGGCTCCTCGGCCCTAAAATTGGGAAACCCACTGCTGAATAGATTACGTTTTTTAAAAGAGCATTATACTAAAGGATTATCATAATCCTTGGCACATAGTGAGCACTAAGCTATTTCTGTTTTTACCCATTCATTCAACAGTTGTTTATTAAGGTGATGTTTGATACATCATATATATATATTTTTTTTTTGAGACAGGATCTTGCTCTGTCACCCCAGCTAGATTGCAGTGGCATCATCATAGCTCACTGCAATTTCAAACTCTTGGGATCAAGCAATTCTCCTGTCTCAGCCTCTCAATTAGCTGGGACTATAGGCATGCGCCATCATGCCTGGCTCATTTTTTTCTACTTTTTTGTAGAGATGAAGTCTGGCTATGTTGCTTAGGCTGGTCTCAAACACCTGGCCTCAAGCGATCCTCCCACCTTGGCCTCCCAAAGTGCTAGGATTACAAGTGTGAGCCACCATACCTGGCCTGATACATCATATTTGTTAACTCCTATGGTGGATTTCAAAGGCATATAAACAAACTGCCAACTGTTCTTTTAGAGTTAACAAAATGACTGAGAGAATAAGACCCATATGGAAAGAAAAGAGGAGGAGCAGTCACAAAGCAATATATTATTATATTATTAAGAACCAAGTGAGTGAAGGATTCAGATAGAGGAGAGAAAAAGAACACCATCAGAAAGGCTTCCTGAGTAAGAAGGGATTATTGAGTTTGGTGGGCTAGGTACGTGGACAGGAGGAGAGAGTATTCCTATGTGGACACTGCTTTTTACATATTCAGGCTCTGGAAGACAAGAACAAAGATGGTGATACTTCACTGCCAAGAGCCACTCAGGCCCAGTGTCAGTCCCCATTACCAGCACACCAGCAGTGGCTCCCCCAGTCACTGGCCACTTCTCAGGCAGATTTGTGATATAGCTTGGAGGAAAAGGGAGAGAGAAGTGGTAAGGTTAACTGAGAAGTAACTTGGGCAGCATAAATAATATAATTTTGGAATAAAGAGCCCTTGCCTGCAAGGCTCTTTTAATAATTTTAGGGAGGTCTCAAAAGAACAAATTGCTCAGGGAAGGACAGATGCCATCGCACACTGTGTTTCAAACTTGAAAATCTAGTAGCTGAGAAAGTAAATTTAGTCCCCTACACTGCTAGAATAAGGCCGTGCTGGAAATTAATGTTTCCATCTTTTTTCTTTGAGCAATAGCTTCAAAATGTATAGGAAACTTTGGTTCAGGATGTTAGAACCCTTTGTCGCTAATGCATAAAAGTGTTGCTAACACTTTTAGTGCATCAAAGATTTTCTGTACATTTTACAGCCAAAGGGCAGGGAGCCCAGCTCAGAATTTGCAACTTAAATAGTTCTTTTTATGTCTTTTCTCCCAAAGTACTCAGTCATATAAGGCTATGATGATTAATAATTGATAAGTGATGATGATGATATTGTTCTATGCTTGTCTGATACTTTATATCTTCCAGTGGCTTTCACATCTATTGTCTAGGTTCACGCCTCAATATCTCTTACCACGTGGTCAGAAAGGTTAATTCATCTCACATGTTTTTAGTGACGTTATAAAGACTGATGGTCAGTTATTTGTTTAAGATTACACAGAAATTACCTATTCTGGCTGGAAAACCCAAATCTGCCTTTTAATCTGTGTACTCATCATTATATATTGGACACCTTCGAAAAGCAAGAGTATTCTACTTTTTTGCATCCCCCCTTCAAAAAAAGCATGTACTAAAAAACAAATGCCATCTAGCACCAAGATCTTGATTTCTATTAATAATACCATTTTCAAATAACAGAAACCAAAGCTCCTTGGAGAAATAGCTGATTCTAAGACTTAGGCAGAAAATATATAAGATGAGCCTGGAGCATCTTACAGTCCCAGAAAGTAAGGAAGTTCTTTAAAAAAAAGAAAAGAAAACCCCACAATGTTAGAGTATGTCAAATGGACACAAAAGCTAACTGAAAGAGCTCTCAATGGCCAAAGCTGGAACAACTTGAACAAGAAATAAATCAAGTAGTTTTGGGTTATAACCCAAAATATAAAATAACTATTGATGAGTCCATACTGATATAAATAAGTGATTGATTAGATAAATAAGTGATTGAATAAATAAATAAATTGAAGACTAGATAAATCTAGGCAGAATTTCAAATAATTTATATAGATATGCAAATGCATGAACATGAGCTAAATTACTCCTCAGTGTTACTGAGACCCCCTATCGCCCTAAACAGGTCTTTGCACCCTGCGATGCCTTTCTTACATGTTTCTAGGAGTCTTAGCAGGTGTGTCATAAACCAATTGTCCTCTGCTCCGCACTGTCACATGTCTAGCAGTTTGGTATGCCTGCTGGACTTCTTCCATGTCCTCCATGTCCTCTGACAGCCACCATCTCTTGCCAGTTATCCTGCCTCCTCTGGTAAACTGCTGCTGTGACTTTATTTGAGGCTATAAAAGCTGAAGGATCTTTCCAGTGTCTGAGCATTACTATGTCTACTGACAGAGTGTCCCCAAACTGATTCCCTCCCCATCAAACTTTATCATATTGCTTGTGTCCCCTATTTTATAAAATTCCTTATGAGAATAATTCATTTAACTAAGGTTTGTAACTTTTTCCTCCATATGACTTAGATTCAGTACTGGGCTGGTCTGGTGGCAGGTATCATATGTTCTGTTCCCTGTGTTTAGCCTTTCTGTCTCCAAGTAGCCAGTGGAACTTCTTCCTTAAGTAGTATTTAAATCTCTCCTATATAAATGAGCTACTGCAAAGAAATTCCCATGGTTTTGGACTCATAGTCTAATTGGGTCTGAGGTATATATATATATAAGGTACAAAAAATGTGGAATAATAATAATGGCTAATATTTATGAAACTGTGTGGTTTGAAGCGATATGGCAGACATTGCTTATGAAATATCTATTGCCTACATATTGTCTTATTTAATACAGGATAATACCTCATTCTAAGCAGCAATGTGCCAGCTAAAAGACTCTATTTCCCAGACTCCCTTGCAGATAGGAGTGGTCCTGTGAGGAGTTCTGGTGAATGGCATAGAATCAGGAGACTCTCTGGGATTGCAGAGAAAGTTCACTCTCCTGAATTAAGCGCCACTTACTCCCTCCTGGTTGCTTCCTTCTTTCTTTGACAGCAGAAGTGAGGCCTGCAGTTGAAGTAGCCATCCTGCATTTCATCACCTGTTAAGGACAATGAGAAGGAAATGAGGAAATGGTTGAGTCCATGCTGACTTTCTTGAGTAGTTATACTATCTTGGGACTCCTTCCTTCTAGACTTCTTGTTATGCGAGCAATTAAACCTCTGTTTGGTTTTAAACCACTGCAGTGGGGTTTCTGTCACATGCAGCCCTACTCAATCCTAACTACCTTGTGATCCCATATTAAGTTATTTACTCTTCACAGTTAAACAGTGAGGGAAACACTAATATTACTTTTCTTTTACACCTGGAAAAAGCAAGACATTAAAAAGCTAGCCAATTTTTCCATGTCTGCGTGCTAGTAAATTGCAGACCTATGATTTCAATCCTGCCCTATAACACATGTCTTTAAGTCCATGCTATAATTCCTAGACACACAGCAGATATTGTAATTATTATGCTATTTTTATTGTTGCTCATAATTATTACAGCATTATTGCTTTATTTTTATTGTTGTTATTCACTTCTCCTCTCCAAAGGGGTGATATTTTTCCTGTGAACCATTTATTATTTAGACTCTTCTAGATTATTGAGTATCTAAATAAAAACTCAATTTTCTGTTAATTATTTTCAAATGTCACAGTATTCACTAAGAAGTTATAAGACAGCTTCGTGCTCTTTAATTCCTCTGAAAAAGAAAGCCACTAAAACCTTAGAAAAGACTAACATTCCAACTAGAACTTTGGAATGCTAATGTGCTACCTTAACAAGGGGAATAAGCTCTGTAATTCACGTGTGTGTGTTGCAATTTCTCTCCCATTGTATTGTAGGGGAATTTCACATAGCTTTGATATATTGTGTAAATTAGGCCAACAAAGTACTGTGCTATGTCTTCATTAAAATAGGAGACGGTAATAATGCAACCATATAGCGTGATCTTACAGGCTTTGAGTTATGAACATTCAATAGTGTCTCCTTACTTGTGCTTAAGTTGGCATTTGTGAGCAGCATATAATCAATTAATCAATAACCCAATTTTCTCTTAAAGAGATGGTGCATCATTTTAAAAAAATCAGAGACTATTGTATGATTTTTATGAAAAGAGCTGTTTCAGCAAGGGAACTTGTTTGAAAATCATTGAAAGACTTTTTTGAGGGATGATGATTTTGCTTAACTAAGCCAAAAATGAAATTGGATACAAATGTTTAGTTCCTGAACTATTTTATTATTTTGCAACTGCTAGAAAGGAAAGCACCGATTTGGGATTGCTAGTAAGAATGCATTGTTTTTACTCATGGTTAGAAATGTGTAAGTAGGTTCCTCTATAAAATGCACAGTAAGAGTAAAGGAATCATAAAACTGACAGTTTAAAACTGGTTGATTCTATCCTATTTCTTACAAGTTTTGGAGTATACCCAGTTGCCTGATTTGTCTCACATGAGGTCACAGCAGCACAAAGTGATTGCTAGTAGGATGATAGAGCTGACAGCCATGTTGAGACAAAAATCTGGCCCTCTCAAAACTTCATATATATCTGTATTTGTATATTTGTTATAATTTCTGTCTCAAAAGATATATATGCTTATTGTGAATATTCAAATGTTATGGAAACGTATGAGTTAGAGAAGGAAAGTGTCCCATAATTCCATCCCTCCGGAGTAAACCACTATTCATTGGTTTCACTGTCTTTTTTTATTCTTTCTCTACCTGCCCCACAATAACTATGAAGTTTGTGTTTATTTTTGCATCACATTAAGATATTGAGTTGCATTTTCTTTCTACCAAGTAAGCAAATGGGTACATCTTGAAAAAGACAAAAACCTCAAATATTTGCTTTGTCATTTAGACACAAAGGGACATGACTAAGATGAAAATGTCTTCTGCAAAACAGATCCCCTTCTGAGGGAGATAATCGCTAGGCAAAGCTGTCTTCTTTCACTATGGAGGAAAAAGATTAGCTCCCAGGACTCTCAAATGTCCAAATGCCCTGTAGTACCTTGTTTCTCAACGTGCAGTCTGTGGACTAGCAACATCAGCATCACATGGGAGCTTGTTAGCAATACAGAAACTCTGGCTTCATCCAAGATTTACTGAATCAGAATCTACATTTTAAGCAGATCCCCAGTTGATGTGTATATACCAGTCACAGTTTGAGAAGTGCCATTCTGATGCTGGCATGTTTCCTCCTCAAATCTCTGCCATATTCTAAGAGCTGTGCGTCACTCATAAATTGGTGGTGGTGTGCAGAGAAGGAGCCAGTGTCACCACAGCCCTTTCATGTGGTTTCCCAATCTGCTCCAAAGGGTTGAGTGTTGTGCTCATTAAACAGTGTGAACATCAGAATCACTATCCAAGAGCTGGCTCACATCCATCCTCTTCTTTGAGGTCATGCCACACATTCTCACCTATACCTCTGAAGTCCCAAGGCACTAAAGTCCACAATGGTTTCAAGAATTATACCTCCTATTCCAGTAATTTCTCACTGATTGTGATGGCTTGATGCTATTTTGCTAATGCATATAAAGACTCTCCCCAGCTAAATCATGAGCTGCATGAAGGAAAAGACCAGTCCCTCAATCAGTACTTGATCATGATGATGATGATGTAATAGTGCAGAAACACCAAAGAAATGATTGATTTTCTTCCCTTAAAATGTAAGTGGGAATAAATGTAGGTTGGATTTTCTTGCTATGATGACTTCACAGGAAGAGAGTATATTAAGCCTACGATTCTATCAAGTCTCTGCAGGCAAGAAAACAAAGACATCATTAGTTTCCTCCTTAATTGCTGTCACGGCCATAGGTACCATTAAGTCTTCATTTCCCCCTAATTTTTATCAAACAGATTTTCAAACATCAAAGAGATGTCTTCCTTTAGCACATTGGAGTTAAATATCCTCCTCCATTGTATCTTAACTTTGTCTTATTGGAAATTAGCATTCAAGGGGCCAATTCAAATTGAACCGAAAATGTCAAACCTAAATATATAATATTAGGGGGTGAGGTGGTGATGAGAAATAAGTTGAGGTATATTAAAAAGAAATTGTACTTCATCGTAATTGAACTTCAACACATTGTCCTTATCTAAACCACTGTTCCTTTTTGGTTCTCTGTATTCTCATTGCTAACTCAGTATTTAAATGGATTAGATGAGTACAAATGTTATCTGGGGCATTATAAATGCAGAAACTTTGAATAATGAATCATCCACTGCCTGAGAAATGTGGTTATCAATTGGAACTTGGATCTCTGCTTTTCAAGCAGTCTGGAGGGTTTTTATTGTAGTGAAATCTGTGGGAAACATCAGGTTAATAAAATGTTGTCTCTGGTTTGTTGCAGAAATATTGAGGGGGAGGAGAAATCATATCTCACCTTCTGTCATATCGCTGACTTGACCTGCAAACATGATCAATGTTGAGGAGTAAAACTAGAAGACACTGATTTTTTTTTAAAATGAATCAAAGCTGAGCTTCCTATAAATAATAGATTTGGGGTTATTTTTCATGAACTTGTCCACCTTTTGAAAGTTTTAGATCTTGAATTGCTCTAATCTTGAGATGTGTGGTTTGACTATTCTCAGGCAGCATTGTGTTCCTTCCAGGAGCAATGTAATTAAACTCTTGATTGAATGAACAAACACAGCATTGGCTATGTATGGCATTTTGATTTTTAAAAGCCTTTCCTAGCTGCAGCTAATCTGTTTGAGGATGGAAAGGTCAAGTGACATCTCAGAGGCTGGAACTGTTAGACCTAGTCTCAGAGCTCTTTTCTTCAAGGTTGGCAGCCCTGATTGTAGATGCCTATCCGTTACCATAAATGGGCAAATGATGGTTGTTAGGTACCTTAGCTCCACTTAGCCAACCATCTGTGCTTTACACAGATCAAGATTTGATGGTTGTCTTCCCCAACAAGAACTAGGAAGTTATAGACCTAGATAGACCGTCAACTTCTTCCTTGAGTTTATGCCAAGATCTCATATATCTCATCTCTCTACACCCTAATTCCAAGCATTGATTGGTTATCTGGTTAGCAACAAGAAGATCAGGGGTGAGTGTAGGACCTGTCCTATTTGCATTAAGTAAGCTTTCATACATTCCTAAGGGGAGTCTACAGAGGTTTACAAAAGACATTTGAACCCTATAATGGATTTTATCTATCAGCCCATAGTTTTTTTTTTTTTCTTCTAAAATCTATGATTGAGTTTCTGATTTGGGTTATTGACCCCTCACACCAAGAACATCAGAGGAACTTAAAAGGAAAATGGAATGTGTATGTTATTAAATATTGAAGAAGTTGAATCTCTCCTTATGGTCATTGGAATGGGCAGGTGGGGAGTGGGAGCACTATCAAACAAAACTTCTCCTTGTTCTTTTAGCACCCTACATAGACCAAAAGAGTGTTTACTTACTTGGGCTGCATTATAGACACCTTTCTAGGGATATATTTTGTTGGTTTCCAGTCTCATAGGAGACTCAGAGCTCATCATAAAATTTATATTCAGACCAGGTTCAGCTCAGACTAATTAATGGAATTATGTAATCGACTGGTTCTGTTTCTATTTCTCAGACTCTTATATTTTGAGATGAGAACACGGAAGTGGCAATCAGGTTCATGAAGGTACCCTTGAAAACCTTGCATTACTCCTTTGTCTCATATCACATAGCCAGCTGATAAGGAATATAGCACAATTCCCCTCTTTGAAAGATTCACAGCAGCTGTGTCTTGGATACAACACCTCCCTTGCCTATTGAAAGCTCTGTCACTGGGGATATTTGTCAAGGAAAGATGCAGTTCTCAGGAAGTTCTAGAGCCAGGGGATGTTATAGCTCTCAATGATGGGTACAGGGCAAAAGCAGGAGAACTGGGTTCTACTGATGATGGATTAGATAAATTAGTTAAATCCATTGTAAGTATTCAGCCAATAGACAGAATTATGTATGTTCAGATTGCTAAAATATTAACATACTTACTAGTTGGTAGATATTTGCTATCCAGAGCCTCCCAGTGTACCCTGCCCATTCTGATTGGTGTGTGACTATGCCAGTCAGTTCTCAAAAGTTCTGCTTCTGAGATGTCAGCATTGGCTACTCTCTAGTGACTTTAAAGGGCCAGATGTGTCCTCACCTGGTCCTAGGACACCCTGACACCATCTAGTCCTTCCAACTGCCAGCTAGACTGCCCAACATGGCTCCCCTGTGTACTGGCTCCCAAGGGCCCTCCTGGCTCTCTGAGACTGTGACTCCTGAGCAGTTTGGTGTTCCCTGCCTCACCCTCTCATGGCTGTTGATGGAAACTGCAGCTCCAAAGAATGGTGAGGTCAGCTGGAGGACTGAGTTTCCACTATATTGATGTTTAAATATGTTTAATATTTAAATATCATGTATCTTTGTTTGTTGCCTCTGTTCTGTGGAGATGACATTAACTGCCCTTGTGACCAGAGAAGTATTCATAGAATAAATTCCATAACATGTAATGCTTGGTTCTATGACTTCTATAAAGGTTTTAAAAACTTTTATTCTTATTTACCAAAGTAATCATGTTCAATGAAGAAAGCATTTAAAAAGGTAAATATAATAGAAAAATAAAAATCACTAAATATTGTATAATTCAGAGTGAATTACTATTAAAATTTTGAAACATATGTATATGTATATATTCTTATTGATAAATGGATTATATCACCTATATTTGTATAACTTTTAAAAATGTAGCAATCTATTGTGAGCACAGTTAAAAGATCAAAGATTTGTTAGGGTTGGGAGGGAACTTAGAAGTCAACTACTTTCCTTTGCCCATTTTTTGATAGGATTGTTTGATTTTTTCTTGCTGATTTTCCTGAGTTCTAAATAGATTCTTGTTATCAGTCTTTTATCTGATGTGTAGTATGCGAAAATTTTTTCCCATTCTGTAGGCTGTCTGTTTATTTTCATGACTGTTTCTTTGGCTGTGCAGAAGCTTTTTAATTTAATCAGGTCCCAGTCGTTTATTTTTGTTGTTGCTGCGATTGCCTTAGGGGTTTTCTTCATAAATTCTTTGCCTAGACCAATGTCTGTAAGAGTCTTTCCTACATTTTCTTCTAGAATTCTAATTGTTTCCCATTTAAGGTTTAAATCTGTTATCCACCGTGATTTGATTTTTGTGAGAGGTGAAATCTGTGGGTCCTGTTTCAGTCTTCTACATGTGGCTATCCAGTTTTCCCAGCACCATTTATTGAATAGGGACTCTTGTCCCCAGAGTATGTTTTTGTCTATTTTGTCAAAGATTAGATGGTTATATGAGGATGGTTTTATATTTGGGTTTTCTGTTCTGTTCCACTGGTCTGTGTCCCTGCCCTTGTGCCAATACCAAGCAGTTTTAAGAACCACAGCTTTGTAGTATAGTTTGAAGTCTGGCAAATCAATACCTCCCATTTTGTTTTTATTGCTTAAGATTGCTTTTGCTATACAGGGTCTTCTCTGATTCCATACAAAGTGTATAATTATTTTTTCTAAATCTGTGAAAAATGATGTTGGTATTTTTCAAAAGAAGACATAAGAATGGCCAAAAAACGTATCAAAAAATGCTCAACATCCCTAATCATCAGGGAAATGCAAATCAAAACCACAATGAGATACCACTTAACTCCGGTGAGAATGGCCTTTATCAAAAAATCCCAAAACAACACATGTTGGCGTGGATGCGGAGAGACAGGAACACTCATACACTGCTGGTGGGAATGCAAACTAGTGCAACCCCTATGGAAAGCAATATGGAGATACCTTCAACAGATTCAAGTAGACCTACCATTTGATCCAGCAATCCCATTATTGGGCATATACCCAGAAGAACAAAAGTCATTCTTTAACAAAGACACCTGTACCCGAATGTTTATAGCAGCACAATTTACAATCGCAAAGATGTGGAAACAACCCAAGTGCCCATCGATCCACGAATGGATTAGTAAACTGTGGTATATGTATACCATGGAGTACTACTCAGCTATAAGAAATAACGATGATACGACATCTCTTTGGTTCTCCTGGAGAGAGCTGGAACCCATTATACTAAGTGAAGTATCCAAAGAATGGAAAAACAAGCATCACATGTACTCACCAGAAAACTGGTTTCCCTGATCATCACCTAAATGTACATCAGGGAAGGATACCAATTGGATATCAGACTGGGATGGGGGGTGGGGGAAGGGGGTGAGTGTATGCCTACATGATGAGTGCGTTGCACACCATGTGGGGAATGGTCATGCTTGAAGATGCAGACCCGGGGAGGTGAGGGGGGGAGGGGATGGAGGTATGACTACATGATGAGTGCCAGGCGCACTGTCTGGAGAATGAGAACGGACGCGCTTGGGACTCTGACTCGGGGGGATGGGTGGGACATGGAAAATGTATATAACCTAAACTTATGTACCCCCATGATGAGCTGAAATAAAAAGGAAAAAAAAAAAAGAAGTCAACTACTTTCATTTCACCTCTTGGCAAGAAAAAAATTCCTTACAGAGCATTCCTTTCAAAGATCTCCCAACTTCCTCCTTAATACCAACAATGATAGGGGCCCACAGCCTTATTATGCCTCTTCCTTTAATTGTTTTTGGATTAATTCTTCTAGTACTTTCTGTTTTACTCTTCCTGCCTATTGTTTACCCATTGATCCTGGTTTTGCTCTTCTTAGCATGCAGGAGAGAGTGGAAGTGATCAGGCAGGGCAGGCCCAGAGGCACTGAGGAGCTGGCCCGGTGAAGGCAGTGATTGCCGTCTTGGATGAGCAACAGCGCTTGGTCATGAGACTGAAGGAGTCTCTCATGATCCTTGTAACCTATTATCCCCACCCTCTATTTCCTTCAGAGACTTATGTTAGGGGGCTTATGCCTTTTATGTCAAGCCAGAAAACCCTGGAGATGTAGCAAGTCTAGAAGAAATAAATCATGTTTACTAATTCCATGTTTTTGTCAGAACACAGTACATTTCAGGGGAACAAAAATAGGAGGATATGTTTGAAAACAGGCCGAGTTAGAAAATATCTAGAGGTTAATTCTCTATTGTACAATGTGTTTAAGCTTGTCTCCTTATCACCTTCCTAGCTCTCTGGTCTTGAGAAGATGAGCGAGATGATCACGTTTACTGCTTGACTGTTTGCAAGAAGAGTGCTAAGCAAATGTCAGATATTAGTGTTACCCTTCATAGCAGCGGTTGACCATAAAGCAGTTCACATTATTGCATTTCACTCATTAATCCAATCATTTATCAATTATTGAGGCAAGGAGGACATAGTATTGGGCAACGGACAAGAGTTCCTTAATTACCATTTAGTGAAAAAGATGAACAAGTAAAACACAATTACTTATTAATTAAAAGTGTGCTAATATCTCTGAAAGGAAAGGATGCTCTTCTTTTCTGTCTTAAGATGTTCAGAAATGGGGATATTGGAACCACTAATGCTGACTGCTTGAATGGGATTTATGGTCTGAGATACCAGGGGATGGCATGGCTTGGAAAGAAAGATTACTGAGCAAAGCTGAGAAGAGAGGGGTGATGTGGCAGTAGGATTCTAAATCGGGTTTCAACTAGGTCCTCCTTGTCCATGTATTCAGATATTACTCTGTGAGAAAGTACTAATTTTACAATACTTCTAGCATTGTTGTAGATCGGGGCTCAGCAAATATATTCTATTAAGGACTAGATAGTTAATATTTTAGGCTTTGAGGGCCACACAGTCTCTGCAGCAACTAGTGAACTCTGCTGTAGTACCGAGAAACAACCCGAGACTTACATAAATGAATTAGTGTGACTTTGTCTCAGTAAAGCATTATTTACCAACAAAATCTGGAGTTAGCATGTGGGTCATAGTTTTCTTTCCCCTGTTCTAGGATGTCATCTCTGGATCACAAATCTAAGTTTGAAAATTAATGTATTGCCTTATTGGGATTGTTCTGCTCAGATAGAGCTTCTTACAAATCATATGTTGCTTACATTTTCTATATCATCACACTCCCTGTAATGTCTATCATTTTTAGGTATATGGAGCAGAAGGAAGAGATTTTAGCATGTGCTTAATCTGCCACTTTGACTCTTGACTTTTCTCCTCTAAACTTCTGTGTTTAAAATATGAATATTAATTATACAACATGGGATTTCCTCTTTGAACGGGACCTGGGATCTAATCTAATCTTCTCTGAAGGCTTCCCTTACATCCCTGTTGCCATGTCATCCTGCTATTTGTTGGCTCTTCTGAGCAGAGCCAACCTTCTTTTCTTGTCTCAACACTGACGATGGTGGTCGTGTTCTGTCTCAGGCTAGCTTAGCAAATCCAATGCTAAAGTATGGCTAACTTCTCCCGGTTAACATAAGCTTCCTCTAAGAACATCGAAGGGATACAGAGAATCTGAAGAGGTCCTTTGAATTCAAACCAGTGGGAAGCTTGCACTGAGAAAAGGAGTTGAAATTGGCTGTACACAGAAAAGTCTGCAAGTGTGGCAGCGTACTGTGGGAATCATAGGTATTCCTTAGGCAAGTGAGGCCTTTCCATGCTGCTCGGAGTCACAGAGGTATTGATCAGACGGGCTTTGTTCCTGCCTCCTTTTTCTTTGGAGGAGTTGTTCCAGTCCAGATGGTGACATCTGTGAACTCACTAATAAGCAAACAGGCTGTGGTAGTTATCTGAACTTTGCAGGCTTTAGACCTTTCCTGTGCAGAAAGACCCTGCTGTTTGGGACTAGGTTAAATCTGCTGTAGTCTGGAGGCGGAGGAAAATAATTTATGATCACTTATGCAGCTAAATACCCTGTAGCTAGACTTGAATAGATATGTTGAAGGAGTGTTCATGAGGTGCAATCTGTTTTATTTTTAAAATTATTTTTTGATTGTTTGAGCATCTTGAGCTATTTATCCCTGTTGATTTGTTATTTGTGGACATGCCCCTAATACCACAGGGTCTGTGTTTCTTTATATTTCGTTTAGAATTGGTAAATAGTTGTTTTGAAGGCTGGAGGCTATTTGGTATATATGGATGGAGGGAAAGAAGACAAATTAATTTTTAATCTCAAAGCATGCCCTCTGTGCTCTGAATGGTGGCTCTATCCATCCTGGGGGAAAAAAAAATAGCAGGTTTCCTTCTGTATCCTTAGCTCCCTGTGGGTCATTCTGTAGAAAAAAGTGGTCCTGTCACATTTAAGTGCCTCACAAAGCGGGTACTGAGAAAGTACTATATTATCAGGTCAGAGTTGCTGAGACTTACAAGTGGTCCCTGACCAGTGTTGATGAGTGACTTTTTCCCACTGTTTTAGACGGTGACTGGGTTGCTTAAGGATTAGAGTACTTGCAAAGAGAGGAGGTTCTTTTTCTACAACTTCTACCTGTGCACTCTCTATAAGGCAGGCTGGAAGAGTAGAAAAAAGCTCTAGTCTTGGTTCCGTATCCTGGCGCTTCTCTAGACCTGTTCACTGTGTTGGCTGGACGTTATAACTTGCAAAATGAAGGTAAGACTGTTAGTCTTGCTTATGTTGAAGGCTGGGTGTGTGAGGTTCAGTTGAAATAATGTATGTAACGTGCTCAGAACAGTCTACATCACATGCAGGTAAAAGTCAGTTGTTGTTTCTGATCCCTGATGTGTGGGGAGGATCTAGTTCAGACAGCAATGTTCCTGAGTATGTTTCCACCTGTCTGAGTGTCATTGTAGAGACTGAGATTGACAAATCTTTCTCTTAAAGCTACAAAGGTAGTTCATGCAGTTTCTTTATGTGAAAAACTGAGATGGAAATTCCTTGCCACTCCTAGGCTGAATTTTTTGGTACCACTCAAGAGTCTTCCTTCTCAAAAACTGTGGCACTATCCTAAGAATGTATGTCAGGTGCTTCCAGATTCTGTTTAAATTCTATTTCTATTATTCTTTGTTTTTCTTTGCAAATGAGCTATTTCTCCCCACCTGAGGTCATTCAACAGCTAGATTTTTTTTTCTCTCAGAAACCTGACCATCAATAATCTGAGAATGGCTGAAATGAATTAGAAAAGAAGTATACATTTCTTCCCATTTGTGTTGAGTGTGCACAGGTGAAGGAGCCGACAGAAAAGAGTAGGTGAATAAATGAGGAAGGCAGTCCTGGCTGTTGTTTTCGTAATGTTACAATAGTAACACCAAACACTTTGCAAACAGAGGAAATCACTGGGGCCTGGGCTCAAGACCTTTCTCTCTCTGCTTGTTGTGTTTATTTTTTCCTTTAATTGTCAGTGCTGAAAAACTGTGATGAAAACCTAGATCTGTATTGAAATATCAGCACGGCGTTTATAACCCAAAGGTGATGCTGTTTTGCTCAATCTTCATGCATGAGGCTGTGCAGAATTGGTCCGTCATGACTATATATCCCAGTGAAATCTGAATACAATTGCCAGAGTAAATATAAAGAGTTTCTGGGATATACATGTGCAGGGTAACTGCATTAGCATCAGCCTGAATATGATTGGGATGATGGGATCCTAGGATTGTGGCACTAACAGAGTTTGACTTCATTTCCTCATTTTATCCAAACACATAGAGCTAACTGCGGAAAAGCAAGTACTTCCCAAAATATGGAAATTGAAAGTGTAATGGGTAAGGTTAAAACTAGTGATTACCTTACCAAGAAATAAGAGGAGGAATAATTGAAGAAAAATCACTAAAGAGTAAGGGAAATTGATCATTTTAAAAATTACTTTTTGATGGGAAGAAAGGGAATAAGATGGCAGAGCTCTCAAGGAAACCACTGTTTGTGTTCCTTTGAGAGTTCTTTGCCAAAACCACTATTTGGAGCAAGTATACCAGACGGAGATAACAGAACATGCTTCGGTACATACAAACAGCATTCCAGAGTTTGACGGGAAGCAGGAGTTCAGAAATCAATGGGACAATTTTATTCAATTGTGAACTCCATTACAAAGAGAGCTCTTTGTCAGGGGACTGGCCACTTTGCCACTGCGTGCCACCTCCTTAGGGCACTGAAGAGATTATTGGCAATGTTGAAGGACCATCTTTTGGATGACTTATTATTATTTTTTTTTAATCTTACTAGGCTATCACCTCTAGAAGCATGTATATTAACTTATTTTTATGTCCCCAGTGATTGGAGCAGTGCCCAGGTGCCAAGTAATTTGTGTATGTTTGTGTATGTGAATAAAGAAGTGAACATAATCTGGGCAATACCCAAGTAAAAATAATGCTTCCGCTTCTAGAGCAAGAGTATGCAAAGTGCTATTTAAATTGTACAACTTCTGTTAAATACCAGCAGTGATTTATACTTTGTGAGGTATGTTAAAGTGACAAAAAGCCCCAGCTACTTAAAATATAATACTTTATTTTTTTTGATTGTGAAGTTTAATTAGTGAATGGCTGCTAAGAGCTTTGAGGAAGAAAAAGTGTTCTTCAGTTGCTGTTTCAATTCGGTTTGCCCTGATTCACCTTCTTAAATTCTTGAAGTTACTTAGCAGCCCCAGGAAGAAGGCTTTCTAACTAGACCTCCTTCCCCGCCCCCCGCCCCCTTCCTCTCTGAGTGTGCGCAGACTTGTATCAAGTTCATTTGTCATGGATTCATGGAAAAGTAGAATTGATCTGAAAAAGATTCTTCGAATGAATCTAACAGGTTTCTCTCTACTTTGTAGTAGTTTCCTCATAGTTTAGACCTTAGGGAGTTTCAGGACCTGGGGGAAAGTGCCTTCTTAAATTTTGTACCCTTAGGTGGCTGTCTTGCCTCAGCCTAGTCCTGGCCACGGGTGGGACCCAGACAATGCTTCGGTAATAAATAGACCAGGCTGCAGAGTAAGGAGCTGCTTGCTTGGAAGGCCCTCAGTTGTATTGCCTGAGTCTCTAATCATGTCCTCCTTCTGACCAGCTACTCATTTGGGAATCTTTACAAATTTTACCACGTTATACACAAGGAATGAGAAACTACAGAATATCTCAGAATATCTCAAGTTCTTAGCCAATGAGTATTGGGTGAGTGATACTTTAGTTATACTCTCTTTTTTTTTTTGCCTCCAACTGTCCAAAGGGCTGGATATCTAGCAGACCACCAGACAAATTTCTAATTGAGCCTTCTGTCTGTCTCAGCAAGGAAATCTCTGCATAATACTAGACCCTGTTTAGCTATAGTGTTGAAGAAATCCTCTGAGGATTGACTGTACAGTTGGCTAGTGCCAGTTAGGGGTGGGGGAGTTCATTTTCTCTGGCACAACACAAATGCACTGTTCAAGAGTCCATGCTTTGGGTGGTGACTAGGGCAGTGTTCTAGTCTAGCCTGTTCCACAAGGCTCTCCTTGTACACTGGGGGTTGGGTGGGTGTCTCTTTTAGACCTTTGGAATTGACAGTAGCTATGACTTGCGGAGATGAAAGCTATTTTTATAGTGTTATATTATGTAGTGGTATATACTACCTATAACATGGCAGTGAGCCTGAATATACATTTGTTTGTATGTAGGTATGCATGCAACAAAATTTTTTGCATTTATTGTTAATAATATGAGTGTGAGACACAGTGCATTTGTATGTTTCAGTTGGGAATAAATGTGAGCACAGATAAGACTGTGCTTAGTTCATCCACTCCTTCCCTACTCCCCATTCTCACCTGCTGGTTTAGACATCAAAGCCATGTGGCTGCTGCACGTGCACGAAATTTAATTTGTATAGCTCTGGAAGCTTTGGGATCACTTAGAGGATGGGATAACAAAAAGCTGAGATGATAAAAGAACAGGCAACCATCGGAAACAATTTGTTGTCTGTGTGGAAAATGCAGTGCATTTTGCTAAAAACCTGTACTTAGCACCATTATCTTGTTAGGGATGCAGGAGCCTCTATTCACGTACCAGGTTTGATTGTGTTGACAACACACCTGTGGCTTACAATCAATGACCCAGCTCTCCAGCAGTGAAGGTTTGCTTTTCAGAGAAAGATACAGAATTGAAAAAAATGTAAACACAGCCAGAGGAAGAGTTTAATGGAAGAAGATGTATGAATTCAGTATAAGCATCAGTTTGGCTTAGAAAGTGGAGTAGGCAGCCTAGTGGCCAAGAATTTTTTTTCCAAAAAATATACGTTTGTTGCTCCCCAAAATATGACCCTTAATAGATGCTAACTGCTAGAGTGAACCAACAGTTTTGTGATGGTCCATGACGAATGTGAGTACATGTGATGTAGGCCTCAAGGTCTCTATGTTCTGTGCTCTTCTACTTTTGAGGAGGCCTTCACAAGTAAATAGTACCCACAAATCAATAATGTTTCTGCTGCATATTATTGATAATACTGTGGCTAGAAAATACAGAGATGACTGTATATAACCACACATGTCAACTTCTTCAGTGGAATGATTTGGCTATATTTTTGATATTGCATATTTCTTCTGCAATACACTTGCCAACAATTAGATTCTGCTTCATGACTCAGCTCCACAGGACTCTCCCTGTACATTGGGCAGTGGATGGGTGTCCTCTTTTGACCTTTGGAATTGACAGCAGCCATTACACATGGAGATAAAGCAAACCACGTTAGATTTCATCTTCTGAATAATGCCCTTAGTCAATACCCCCTTCAGTCTTGGCTTTCACAGACTGAATGATGCTAACACCTTAGTCACTTTTTACCTTAAACCATCTCTCTCTCTCCAGATAGTGACAGGCTTTTGCAATATGGAGACAATCACCTGGGATCAATGAGGCACATGTGGGTGCATCACATTTTAAAATTTAGATTATCCTTTAGAAACTTGTAAAGTTTACTGATAGAATCTAGAAAGAGTGAATACGCTCTCTCAAATCAGTTTTTGTTTTCTACTGAGGATATCCATTTTTGAGATTTGTTTCCTTCTTTACATTGCAGGCTGAAAATTGTTGGACTCTTTGCTTTAAACTTATTGCCTTAAACCCTAGGATGGATATCATATTTTTTAGTTCATTTTCTATCCTCTCAGTGTTGAGGAGTATTTGTAATGAGCTAGTTACTGATGACATGTTTTCTTGAATTGAATAGGTATTTAATATAAATGCTATATATACACATGCACCTACATAAAGCATTATTGATGAAAGGGGCAAGACACAAGAGACAGATCTAAGAATATAAACAGGGCTAACATTAGAATGTTCAGGATTGGACTTTTGAAACCAAGGAAACTAAATTATTTGCCTGTAGTGTAAACCAACCAACTTGAAAAAACAAACAAACAAACAAAAAAACCAGACAATAAAATCACATCAGCTATGAGCTAGGTTTAATAAATTGTCTTGATTGAGAAGCCTAAGACTCCCTTGGATCCAGGAGTCTGAGTCAGATCCAATTTTTGATGTAGTCTAGAAAGATTAATACACAGAATGTCCTGTTACCTAAAACGTTAATTTCACACAGCGTCTGGGGAGGTTTGTATGAGAAAAGGAAAGTTGAAAGATAGGAGGAAATGTATCATATTCTTTTTTTCTCTTTCCCATATTGATTTATCAGCCACCTGGGACACTGACATTGTCTAAATGTCATGGTCACCCCTGGAATTAACAATCTGATTCAGGGCTGAAAGTTGCTGAAGGAGTACCGTGGGGCTTTGTCGGTCTTCTTGATCCCTTTTGTAGTACGTGGCTGCCTTTTGACAGAAGAATGTGTTAGGATCCTGATTAAAAATAAATCCAGGTTTTTAGCTCTATGTAGTTCTGAGTTCTACATAGACAAAAATTACATGTCAGTGACTAGGATTGTGAACCTCTTTGCTATAAGAGGAACTCAGATATCAAAGCCAATCAAGAAGAGAGTAAAAGTCTGAGCAGGCTTGGAACTTAAGAAAAGTGAAACTATTAATACAACACACATTAAAGATATGTCCAAGGTTAAAAGAATTAGCAAACCAAATCTGCTCTGTAGTTTTTTTTTATTATTAATATGGGGACATAATGAAATGCTAGGACTGGTTTAGCTCTTTTGAGGCACTTACTAATCATATCATATAATTAATCTTTATCATTCATTATGAAACTTCAAATAACTTCAGAAACAAGATTGTAAGAACAAGTCTTGGCATGCTGCTAAGTGTTTAACACACAAAAGTATTGTATCTCAGTAGACCAACCATGGAAGTCTTGAACCTTCATTTGGCATTCTCTTCCAGATTCGGAATGTGACTTTGAGAAGTTTGTGCAGAGAAGTCTTGTCTCACAATTTTAAATGGCATTGTAGTGGTCAGAAATCTATTAACCCAGCCATTCCAGGATAATACAAAGCTGTGTAAACGATCCAATGGCTAGAGCCAGCATACTTATGAAGTTATTGAGATATCCAGGGAGTTATAGTAAATATTTCTGGGGATACCAGGTCAGCTCCTAACCCCAACCTAGAAAAAACTTTATGCTGTCACGGTGGCTGTTGCGGTGTTGTCAGTGAAACAAATGGTAAAGGCTTGTAGTGCTATAGAATTTTAGAGAAAAGTCTGGGTTTCCTAGTCCTTTAGAAGTAATTAGTGTGAAAATAGTACTGTATCTTAGTCTAGATGACCCAGATCCTAGAGCCCACTAGGCTTTTGTCTATGACTTTGGGCAAATCTTTCTCCCACTTAGGCTTCCTTTCCTTCGTCTGTAGGATAATGGCTTGGATTAAACCTGTTAACTGTCATAAGGTGCTATATATAGAATAACTGTGAATTGTAAGTCACATCTAATGCCTTTTCCTAGATTTATCTTTTACTTAGAAAGAACATTTGGATTCTTAATTGGAGGGGCACTCTGTGCAATGGCATGCCATACAAACGCCAATGAAAATGTACAGAAAATAGCACTCTGGTGGTAAATGTGAATAAATGAAACCATCCTGACTCATTTAACCCAGTGAGTAGGCAAATTCCTTAGAATCCTACTGGGGAAGAAGGGAGGGATTGGTACATCTGTCTCCAAAGCTTTCCATTGGGGAATCAAGAATAGATAGGATAGACTTGAATTTCTCAAAAATAACAGTATGTTTGTGTGTATGTGTGTGTGCGCACAAATTCACACTGACAACCTTCTTACACTAGAGAAAACTCTGCTCTGTGAAATATTTTCACTCCCTTACCATTCCTGGAAGGGCTCCCTATCTTGTCTTTTACACTATTTATTTAGTCATTCATTGACTTTTTCAGCAACCATTTAGTGAGTATCTACTGGGGCTAACAGTCCAGGCACTTTACATACATCATCTCAATTAATTATATCTCTTGCTGTCCCCTTCGGCACTTAGCAGATACTTTAAATAGATATATGCTCAGTTAGTATTTACTGGGCTAAGAAAATGAGGTAATAGCAAAACAATTTTCAAAGGTGCAAATGTGTAAAAGTTGAGGAAGGGAAGGGACAAGGAGTAATATGGTCAACATAAAGTTAATGTGAAGCCATCAAAGCCACACCTGAAGTATTCAGGTGGTCAGACTAGACCTTCCAACAGCAACTGTATCTGACTCTAGCCTACCTCCTGTTGTTTCTATGTGAAGGTGTCATTAATAGAAGATAATCTCTGTCTTTAGGCATAATATCCTTTTGAGAAAAGAGCTGACTATTCTTATTGCGATGCTCTTTGAGTGAGCAATTTCACTTAGGGAAATTTTATAAACAAGTGCTTAACTTTAGCTTTTTTCCCCTTCTCTAATTGGTCTAAATGTGAAATTAAATTAACTGCTGATGACTTGATCCTGTGCTGTTAAGATTATGATTTTTCCAGAAGAGAGGAACCAGCATACATTACTATCCTGAGCACTTTTCATTCAAAACTTTAATGGATCACTTAGAAACATGCCCAGTTTGTCTTTTCTTAATGGTGACAAGTTAAATGCACATCAGCTTGTGATCAGAGGAGTTTATTTATGAGGCTTCTACAGGTTAACATTCTGTTAAGTACTTTTGCTCATGAATCTCCAAGAATGACCATGAGCTGTCACATTGTTATTTTTTTCACTATTGATAAGCCCCTGAAAAAGCCAGAACAACAATGGCGATTTAACTACAGGCATGTAGATATTGTGGTCTTTTATCTTAAGCTATGAGGACCTAACTCAAGCATCTCCTTTTCCTCAAATTATAAGGAAAACAGAGTCTTTGCCACTCATGGTAGCATCCATGTTTTTTCTTATAGAAACTGCAAAACCAAATAAAACAGAACAAAATAAAACAAAACACAAGCTATACAGCCATTTCTTATTTTCCTGCTTGTCTGGGATTCCACGAAACTTGATCCCAAGAATTCTGGCATCTGGATTTTTACATAGACTGCTTGGAAAGCAAGTTTCTAGGTACCATAATAATTGTTTCAAAGTAAATAGATTAACTAGGGACTTCACATGAATTTAGAGGGTAGATCTAAGCTATTTGTGCTTATTTAAGAAGGTGAATGTCTTTATTTATTTTCATATTTATCCCAGTGGAAATAATTAATTTGGTTAGAAATTAAGAACACTATTAAACAGGCATTTAACTCATAGAGACTATATGAAAACAAAATTCCAGAATTTCACTTAGAGAAAATTCAGAAAAGTGACTTAATGTCATGATTTAAGCATAGAGTTTAATCCAACAAGCCCTTATTGAGCACCTACTATATATATGCAGGAACTATAAGTAATATAAGACAAATATATACAATGGACTCTATAGGTAAGGCAGCTGTAATCTTATTTGCAAGGCAAGATATATAACCATGAAACAGAGAACGATTTAAAATATATATCCTATTTTAATATGATCATGTTATGGGATGATCATTCTATAAACAATAGGCTCCTTTCATTCTTCCTAGGGGAGAGTATTGAATTTCATTTTTCTATCACCAGAGTTTTGTTTGCATGCTCTTATTGTAGGAAAGGTAAAGTATATGTACAAACCAGTTTATTTGGGGTAAGAAAAATGAATAAAATTTCTTAAAGCATCTTGTATCTCGTTGTTGCCATGAAATGTTGCGTAGGAAACCTTCCCTCCCAGGTGCCAGGGGGAGTGTGATGTTTATTTTAAAAATTTCTTATTCACAGACTCATTTATCTTTATTTTTGCCTTCTCTGTCTCAATTTCCTAGGTTGATTTGAGATACAGCTCTTTACCTTGCTCCAAAAGTACAGATTTTTTTTCTTAATAACATGTTGAATAAATGTCCATTGCTTAGTGAGAAATCAAAGTATAGTAGAGAGAGTGGAAGCTTTGACATCCAAAATATCTGGTTTTAAATCCTGGCTTCCTTAGCTCTGTGGTCTTAGGATGGTGACTTAAGCTGGGTACTTTTGCCCAGTGAAATTATTTCTCTTGCAGAAAACACTTATGACAAAGTATTTAATTTGTTCTGTTGTTCAACACTCTCATCTCTGCTGCGATGCTTGTTATGACTGTTTTTAGCTATAATTATTATTAACAGTAATGGCCCTTTAATTCACTTTCCCAGCTGCGAAGAGTTTATTTAATATTTGTGCATTGTTTAATAGCAAAAGGTCTTTCCAATAATTTTTACTGTAATACCTTTTTTCCACCCCTACTTGTAGTGTAGGGAATGAGCACTTAACCAAAAATTGAGAGTTAGTTTTTAGCCACAGTTAGGTCCCTGGATAACCTTGGATGGATCTAAAGGTCTAAAGCAGCCTAGAAAATCTGCCACTTTATCTCTGAGTTCCACTAGAGGACCTGAATTTCTGTCTGATGTCTCTTGACTTGAAACCTTCTTTAGGCCTTTGAATGTTGTGATTATATAATGTCTTTGTCTTAGTCTATTTGTTCTGCTATAACAAAATAGCTGACACTGGGTAATTTACAAAGAATAGAAATTTATTTCTCACAGTTCTAGAGGCTGGGAAGTCCAAGATCAAGTTACTAGCATGTTTGGTGTCTGGTGAAGGCTCAGTCTCTTTGATTCCAAGATGACACCTTTTGTCCCATCCTCTGGAGGGGAGAGATGCTCTGCCCTCACATGGCAGAAGGTGGAAGGGCAAAAGGGGCCTAAGCTAGTTCCCTCCAGCCCTTTTATAAGGCCCTAATTGATTCATGAGAGAGGAGCCCTCATGACTTAATCACTTCCCAAAAGGCCTTACCTCTTATGCCAGCACAATAGGGATTAAGTTTCAACATAAATCTAGGGGACACATTCAAACCATAGCAGTCTTCCATGAGTAAAGTTTTTACTCTTTGTGATAAATGAGGTGTTGTCCAAAACCATCTAGCAAATTAGCGGGAGAATATATAATTAAGTTACATGTTTAGTGATTCCTAGTGTTTCATCTTGCCAGCTGAACCAAATGGCCTCTTTAATTGTAGCTCATGGTACCCAAAATTACCAAATTATCAGAACTCCCTAAAAAGACAATTTCCTCTATTCCACCTTTATCAATTTCTAGCCATCAATGGTCATTCCAGATGGGCACTTTGATTCACTGAAAGAACGCTGAGTTTTGAGATATCACCATGAGTTTTACATTGGTCCCTTTGACTATCTCAGGTGAATTTAGAAACTGTGTAGACTGTCCTTGGGCCTCAGCTTCCTCCCCTGTAAAATGAGGATGTTGAGTGACATAAAACAGAAACAACTTATAAGATCCTTCCCAGATCTTAGATTGTGTGAGTGTATGGTGTACATAGCTTCGTGCACCTGATGTGTAAAATGGTTCCACCTGTTCTTTCTCACCTGGCTATATGGTATTGGCCATTGTAGCAGAGAGACTCTGCAGCAGGGGAGAAATGGAAGATTTTTCCTTGAGTCTCTTTCAGTTTGGAGAAGTAATCTCAGTTCTCACCAGACTTAACGGAGATGTTCTAAAGCCATATGCCTGTCATTAGGGAACATACTCAGATCAATTAAAAAAAAAATTCACAAAGAACAACTTGGCATTGTAACCTTTCCTAGCAGCTCAAATACGAGATATTAATTAGACCAGAAGGGGGGCACTAATTATTTCTTAAGTGGAATAATTAGTGTTGCTGAATTTATAAGTTAAAGGGCTTCATTAAGGGAAAAAAATCAAATCATGTTTGAACTGTAGTGATACCACTGTTAAATTATAAATTGATTTTTAAAGACTGTACTTTGATCCTACAGTAAATGAGAAATTTTTGTTTTAGATCATCTGGATTTACTTAAGGGGCAGGTGATGCATGAAGCTGGTGTAGCATTGTAGAAAGAAAGGACAGTTTTTCAGGATCTGAGGGTAGAATCTTGTTATGCTGAAATAAAACCTTATCCAGTAATACGCTATTTCTAAGGACAAAGTCTTTGGCCAGGAGGCCGATATATATTTCACCTGGCACAGGGTGTAAATTCAGCATGAAGGTAGTTCAAATTGCAGAGCAGGAGCAGGAGCAGCACTGAGTAATCTGACCATTGCTAGCTAGAGCTGGGCCTTCCATGTCTATTTTATTTACTCAGTGTAATTATACCCCAGTCTTACCCTTCATGCCATTACAGTACTGACTTCACTTTCTGTGTCCCAACACTGAAGGGGCTTCCAATCTGATCTGAGGTGTTGATGTCCCAACAAGTTGGGTCAGTATTTGCAGATCCTCAACTTCCTTTATTCTGTCTGCAAGGTCTGCTTTCACCGGAGAACTTCTTTGTTTTCTCCTCTCTTTTCTGCCCTAGCCAGATCATTCTTTGGACCTGCGGTTAATTACTGATACTATTTTCGTGTTATAAGAGGATGTTTTTAGGACGTTTCCACACAAAATGTTAAAACTTGCCAGAATGACATCTTGGAAATTTATAGTAAGAATTTGGGATGGAGTTGAGAAATAAGATAATATTTGAAAGTTTCAGAGTAAAGCTGTCTTTCTAGTCCATCCTTTGGGATCAACTTTTAGAAGAAACAAATAATGCTGTCTTTGAGGTTCTTCTGGGGCTACCTGTCTTGGGATGAGGACCTAAGTTGACTCCCTAATAGCCAGACCATTGAAGCTGCTTGCTGCATGCCTGCAGGCTTTCATCTAACACACATTGAGTGGCATTCTGTGCTAAGTATGCTTTCAGATATATTCATATTCAGAGATGTGAAAAGGGATACGAACTACTCCCTACTGTCTAAGGCCATACAGTCAGTAGATGAAACAGACAAATGAACAGAAACAATGATCTATGTGCTATAGTAAAATTACTTATAAAATATCAAGGAACTTAGAATAGAGCAATGCCTTTCAAACTTTTGACTGTGACCCATATAGTAATATAAGTGAAACAGAAGTTTTTTAAAGCAATATTTGCCCTAACTACATGCAATGACTGATATTTTCTGTTCTAGTCTATTGGATTTTTTTTTTAATTTTTAAAATTCATGCTATGAACCAAACATTGATTTAATGGCCCTGCAATAGATCACAACATACAGTTTGAAAGACCTGAGAGTAGAGAATGATGGATTTTTTTTTAACACTTCCTGGGAAAAGGGTTAGGGAGGATTCAGTAAAGAAAGTAAATTTCTGCTTTCCTCTTTAAGTAGTAAATCTAATGATCTAAATGATTCATAGTGTAGAAAATAGAGGAAAGCTTATTGGTTTTGAAAGGTGAGGCTGAAGTGGTAGGTCTGGGCCAAAATATCAAAAGCAGCATTTTCTAAGCTACACATTTCGAACTTAATCTTAGAGGTGACAGAGAGCCCTTAAAATGCCTTAAGCAAGAAAATGCCATAATCATGTTTCCATTTTATAGAGAACATTCTGGTAAAACTTATAGGACAGATTTTGCTGAGATAAAACTGGAGTCAGAAAGACAGCTTGCGGACTATTTCAAGTATTTAGGTTAGGAATTTTTTGAAAGTGAACCAACACTGTGCTGCTGGAATGCTAATAGTGACAAATGAGAGAGAGATTTTGGAGACGTCCAACAATGACCAATTTGACCCGGGAGATGATAGAAATTAAGAAATTGAGGATGACATCAGAGTTCTGCTTTGGGTCTGTGAGTAGATTGATGATGTCTTTAATGGAGACAGGGAACACAGGAGATGGAGTAAATCGAGTGGGAAGTAGATACTAGATTCAGTTTTTATATAACTTGTACCTGTACTACTTAGGGGCCTGTGTAGGAGGCAAATCCAGTGCCGAAAATCAGGCACTTTGACTTCTGAGACTTTATTCTTCACTCTTCAAATGTTTGTCACTCATTTGATTTTACTGAAATAGTATTCTCATGTTTTAAAAAATTCTCCACAAATAAAATTTAGGTAATTTTCATAATATTCCATCATACAGGCATATCATAATTTATTTAAAAATTTCTCTAATTTTTCATATTTGTTCCAAGTTTTTTGCTTCCATACGTGCTGCTGTGATGAACGTCTTCCAGCCAGATCCTTTTTACGACTGATTCCTTCCTTAGGGTAGATTTGCAAAGATAGGATTCCTAAGTTAAGAGAATGAACATATTAAAGGCTCAGGATATATAGCACTGAATGTTTCTCCAGAAATGTACCAGTGTTTACTACTTACTCTAAGTTTATAGGATTGTCCATCTTACTATATCTCATCCAGTAGTAGGTATTAAGTCAAACAGTCTGGTGAGATATATTTTAAATTGCATGTCTTTTACTGGTAGAGGGATTAGTGTTTTACATTAATTATATTTTGCAAATATTTGTTAGCCAATTGTACTTCTGTGAGTTACCTATTATGTGCTTTGCCAATGTTTTTCCATTTGTATCTTATTATTTATTGCATTGAATTTTATATATGCTTATTGTATATTATATGGCATTTATTTCTATACATTAAGGATATTATTTTTGCTATATTAGAGTCAAATAGGTTTTCCACTTTTTTTGCTAGCCTTTTATGGTTATTTATACCATTGTTAAAAAAATTTGAGTTCTTATGAGGTAAAAATCCATTTCTTTATGATTTCTTTTGCTAATTTTATATTTAGAAATTATAACTTAATTCAGATGTTGTTTCCCTAAAATCACATTTCTCTGTTTTCCCAGGTTCTCTGTCTTTTGTGTGGTTATTGTAATTGTTCATGTTTATCTCTTCAGTCTGTAGCTCTCATTGGTGTATAACATTTAAAATCTCATCATCCAGTCTTCCCCAATCCTACTCCATTATCATCCAGTCAGTCTCTAGTCTTCTGTATGTTCACCACAGAAATTCATCCTATTGAATTTTTCCTTTGGTCTTTCCTCATCTAGAACAGCACCAACTCATTCTTGTATAGATATCTAAACAATTCCTGTCCCCTAGAACTTCCTATAAGAATTATTTTTCTGAGTACTTAAAGTTCTCCTACCCCCTAATCACTTATTTTCTTACTTAAAGATTTGGTTACATTTTTTTTAATTTCAAAATATTAAGGGGTTAAAATGGTTACATGGATTGCTTTTGTAATGCTTGAGCCTAGGTTATATGTGTGCCCGTCACCGAAATAGTGTTCATTGTACATATTACTGCTGCTAGCTGTGATAGCCATCATATTTGTAGAAAAGAATATTTGTTGTATACTATGTGCCAGAGATCATGCTAAGCATAATATATAGATACTACAAATATGTATGCATATATATGTATATACATATATAGGTATATATACATTCTTATTTATTCCTCACCACAAACCTTTAGCTTGTTTCTACATGCCTGGCATATGGTCAGGACTCTGTATTAAACAACATTAATAATACTATTTTCCCATTTCACAGATGAGAACACAGGCTGTGGGAGTTTAAGTAATTTTCCCAGGTGGCAGAACAGCATACAAATCGCAGTCTTTCTGAACCACTGTTTCAAACTACCTCCCATTTGACAGATTACCAGACAATAGAGATTGAGTTTTTAGGGTATTTCCCACATTCAGAAGACTTGTATTCAATTATAGTTCTAAGATCTTAACAGAGACATACCTTTCATTTTTGCCCTTAAAAATGATTTTAAATTTAGACCCTGTGATGGAAAGTCATTAGGGGCTTTTGATAATCCTCATATTAGTTTTTTAATCAGCAAATGATGTTTTTTCTTGAGTAATATTTCCCTAGTCATTTATTTCCATTCCTCTTCTGTTGGTCCAATAGGCTTTTTGTAAGCATAATGAATTTTGAAAGAAATGGAGTGATATATTAATTAAGCAAGCTAATTAGCTTGAAGAGCCTTGATTTTCAAACCCCAAAGTGTATGCATTATTTCTGGAAATATGTGTTGGGAGATGCAGGTTGAGATGGTTTAGGCAGAGGGAAAGGCAGCCAAGCAATACTTAGCAGGAGAAACAACGCTTGGTTTTAAAAATTAGGGAAAGAGATTGTTGGCAGTCAAATTCGCGGTGTCCTGTTTTGTTTCCCATGTACAATTTCTGATATATCGCACATGCACACAGTTTGGGCATATTACACAACATGTCCCACGTATCAAAAGCCACCTTTCCCTACAAGCTCAGTGTCCAGTCTAGTACTATCATGTATACCATTTGGGGAGTAGCTCTACTTTTTGATCCCATAAATTGTAGCTAGTTAAAAGCCAGTAGTTTAACTCCAATTTGAAGAACAAAATGAAGCTGGAAAAGAAGAGTAACTAGGTATGTGCTGTTTGATCTCATCAGTAGCAAATCACATCACATTCAGCTGAAAATATCTTTCTCATATCTTCTTAATAGCTCTTTCAATTGAAATAGATGTATAGAAAGAAGATTCTTAAGCTGCAGGAACTATTGATTATATTCTTTGCTCCCTGTCTAATATATTAAGTGAGGATTTAGCTTTGCAATAGGAGGGACAGCCTGCTTTCTATGACAATACTTACTGAAGGTGTGCAAACACATCATGAACATCAGGGCAAGGGATGAATGAATATCGTGGGAAGGGAGGGAGGAAAGTTTGGTGAATTACAGGAGACCAGAGAGGGGGTCTAGAAGACAACAGGAAGGGTGTGTCCAATTTTCACATATGTTAAAGCTGCAGGAGTTACCTTCTACAAGGGCTTTCTATGTGTTTGGACACAACTACCACCAACAGCAGCAAGGACACTACCTTCCTTTAAGATATTTCCAGTGCAAAGAAGGCAAAGCTATTTTAGCTTTTTTTTTTTTTTTTTTTTTGCTTTGCTTTCTTCCTTCCTTCCTCCCTTCCTTCTTTCCAGCTTTATTGATGTATGATTGAGAAATAAAAACTGTATATATTTAAGATGTGCAACATGATGTGTTAATATACATTTTGTTCTGGTCTCATTCTTTGAGGTTCATTGCAATACTCACCCCTCTGAAATATTTTTTAGCAATAAATGGGATCCCAGCAGGTTAAATCCAAAGAACCCTTCTTCATTTTACATTTTACATTTTGCTTTACATAAAATAGCACACATTTTAAAAATTTAGCCAATATCTAGTTTTTAAAAGTAAAAAGTAAATGCTTTCATTTGTTCCCCAACACCAACCGTGCCCTACTGCCCATGGTGATCCTTGGTAACCCTGGAGGGTATCCTCCAAGGGGCATCTCTGTGTTTCACCATGATGCACACATTCATGGACACACCACGCACACTGCTATGTGAGAGGCTTTCCCTGCCATGGAGCAAGGTTCACCTGCTCTGCACCTCCCTGTATTGCTGGGCATGGAAACCTAGAATAATATTAGCATCTATGGACTAAGGGGGGGGGAGCTATTTTTTAAGGCATTTATCATTTGTTTGTGTTAGGAATATTCTAATTGCTATCAAATATCTTTCAACTCAGGATGTTGAGCATTTTTTTTCCATATACCCACTTGGCCATTTGTATGTCTTCTTTTGAGAAATGTCTATTCAGGTCCTTTGCCCATTTTTAAATCAGATTATTTGATTTTTTCCTATTAAGTCACTGGAGCTCCTTATACATTCTAGCTATTAATCTAAGGGGGGAGCTTTGGAAACCTCTGTCTTAGTTTTTTCACAAACTTGCTTTGGGTGGGACATTTGACTTCCTTAGTTTTTCTGCTAATTGAGGCATCTGGAGAAAACAACTTTTCATGTGTTAGAAGAGGACACTGAGAAAAGGAATTTCTAAAGTCTTTTTTTTAGCTCTAAAATGATATAGGTGTGCTGTGTATCTTTCCGGCAATTGGGTGCTTTGTAGCCACCGTCCATAAAACAGGGTGTTGAAATACAGTTCAAGATTCCTTGGTCTGATGAGAGAATTGATTTTTTTTTTTTTACTTATTATTTAGGTTCTGCCAAATTGGTTTCTGGTTGCCAATTAAACTACCATTACAGAAGAATTTTCCTTTATAAATGCCACCCATTTTCTCACTGAAATCCAGAGTATATTTTGCATGGCTATCTTTGGGACTTTTAGGATATGTTGAAAACAACCCCTTTGGTAAGAGTATTTAGGAAATATGTCATTTGGGCTGCCAAGTTTCTATCAGCCTCCTTCCTGGAGGTGAACTGGAGAGAGAAGGGGAGACTCTAGGCTTTTTTCTTTCAAGCACCTCTTGATCTGCTTTCAGCAGCCTTCTCAAGCACACATAAAAATATGAGTTTTCCTGGCCTTTTCAGCTGTGTCTCCTAAGCATTTGATCCATGGGGAAGTGTAAATAATAGTTTGGGATATAAAACCAACTGCATTTTGGCATCTTTGGGCAAGAATTTCTCTACACGATGAAAGTTTCCTGAAGTTAATAATAATTATTAGCCAGAGGTCATTTAGGACTGAGAATAAACATTCATCACAAACTGTGTCATTTCCCAGGTGTTAACTGTGTACTTTCTGCCCTAAGTGTCTATGGAAGAACATGGGGTTCATCCGGACTGGGACTTGCTAAGTTCTGATTGTGTATACATAGGATTAGCTCATCGGAACAGTCCCTCTGTCCTTCTATTTCATCTCGTTTTTGTGGTGACTTATAACCAGAGGCCAGCTTTGCACCCCTGGCAGACATTTGCCCATGTCTGCAGATATTCCTGTTTGTCACACTGAGGAAGTTCTATCTGCCAGATAAAAATAAAAGGTTCCCACTGAAATTTGAATTTTCAATAACCAAAAAAAAATATTTATATATCCCAAATATTACCGGGACATACTTATGCTAAGAAATTGTCCTTGTTTATCCAAAATTCAAATTTAACCAGATGTCTTGCATTTTTATGTGCTAAATCTGTCAACCTGGTGCTAATGACAGCTAGTTGGTAGAGGCTAGGGTTGCTGCTCAACATTTTACAGAGCACAGGACAACAAAGATTTATATGGCCCAACATGTCCATAGTGATGAGCTTGAGAAACTGTGAACTATTGTAATACCTTATATGATAACATAATAAATAGCCATGCAAAATACAGTATGGATTTCAACGGAAAATTCATGGCATATGTAAAAGAAAATGCTTCTGTGGTAGGAGTTAAATTTGCAACCAGGAAACAGAATAATTTAGCAGAACCTAAATAATACATTAAAAATAAATTCTCTTGTTGGATCGCTGAATCTTTGAAACTGTGTGCACCTCCTTGGGTCCTTCTCCAGTTGATTTATTTCACGAGAAGCGGGAGCCCCTTTCCTTCATGAAGGTCTAATATACAGTGTATATCTAATTAATTACTATTGACTGATTCAATGAATAAAAACAAACACTTTGTTTTATTGAGAAACTAAGCACTAAACTCTGTGCTTAACCCTGCACACGTTTTACTTCCAATTCAAACAAGGAGATTATTTTCCAAAATTTTTATATAGAGAAACTGAGACTTACATTCCAGCATGTCCTAAGTCATAGAGCTAGCACAGGGCAAAGGGATTTGGGTGCAGGGTGTTTCTCTCTCAAAGCTTCTATCTTTCCCCCACCCCAAACAGAAAGGACAAACAGCAAAAGATCTATAACAGGTGAAACATTCTTTTCTCTATGAGGCTCCACTGCCAGATTTCAAGTTGCTGCCTCCCGCAGACATTTCTTCCATGAATTTATTTCTATTCTTTCCCTCCTTTTCAGGAGTGGGACAGTGACTGCATGTTGCTTTGGAGGTAGGCGGATCTATTTCCAAAGCTCTACCTGCTGGGAGACACCCCCTACCTTCTCACGCTGCTTCTGTCGATCTCTGGTGAGCACACCAGGGAGGGCACAGGAGGGACAGCTGTGACGGTCTGGTCTCCTGTTGAGCCTGGCAGGGCTGGCTCTGTCCACAGGCACTCCATTTAGTAGCAATCATTGGATATTTTTTCCCTAAAAAATTTAAAATAGTCTGCATAGTTTATTTTAAATTTGCGGATAAGATTTCACACTGACATCACTTGCTTTTGCTGATGAGCGGAATGGTTTCTATCCTTCATGCCACTGTGTGCTCCGCCAAGACCCAGGCTGGCGGCTGCTCCTATCACTTGCAGTGGGAGTGCAGGGGCTCCAGGAGACTCGTGTCCTTTGAGGATGATGGAAAGAGAAGAGAAGCAACATCCTGAGTCCTGGGCAACTGCTTAGTGGCCAAGAATTATGGCCACTTACCAAATTAGGAAAATATTAACTGTTCCTCATATCCTTTTTTCCCTGACTTACTGAAGTCAAGAATTGTCAGTTGTATTCATTATTATACTTCCCTCAGCATAGTATGGTGTCTCACACTGGATACTTAGTGTCCTATAGCAGTTGGAATCTGTACAGCCTATTTTGTGGAAGTTTGTCTCCTCCTTTACTAGAAGTCTTGCCATCTTCTTGCCTTTCATATTTGTGTAAGAGTAGAACAACTTATCATAGAGTGTGTGTGTGTGTGTGTGTGTGTGTATGTGTATAATATCATGTACACATTTAGGCTTCCACATTTATTTATCTGTCATTGGATACTGAAATCAGTATTATAAAGTAATATTATTTGCATTTTTCAGATGAGGGAACAGAAGCTTGGAGATATTAACTGACACATCCCAATCTGCAACGGTTTATGGAAGGCAAAGTCAATTTGACACCTGTAATCTCTTGAATTCTTTCCCAGGGATTATTCTTCTCTGCTATGCAGCTGATGGGCAATTAGAAGGGCTCTGAAATGTTGCTTCACTATCATGGATCCCAGTCTCGAAAATCAGACTGTGTTTATTTATTCATTCATTTTTTAAAGCCAACAAGCACACAGCTAGGAAGGAAAAACAGATCTAAATCTATTTTCCTCCAATTTCTGGTTTTGCATCTTCTAACTGAAGTATATAGTTTGAACATATTCAGAGAAGTTGTTTGACCAGACACAGGTGATTTTAGCATGAGAATAAGGGACCCAAAAAGAATGGGGAATTCAGACTTGTTTTTCCTTCTGGGATGAAGCCAGGGTCTTTGGCCTGCTTTGACAACTGATTGTCAGTGAATATTATCATCTTGCCATGTTTAGAGTGGCTCATAGATTCAAATATTACCCCAATTTGAGGGACTAGAGGGGTTATCTGCCAAGGACACAAACTTTAATGGGTACTGTATTGCTACTGAGTACAATATTGTAATCAAGCCACTTTACTCTATTTAGGCATATCTCTGGATCTATTAGGGGCAGGGTAACTGGCAATGTACTTAATCTGCTTATACCACCATACGGTCATGCTGCTTTTGAAACAAATCTTTGGAAAGTGTCTTACAGATGCATGGCTGGGGAAAGTGTCAGGAACTGCTCCACTGGGACAGCTCATGTCAGACACAAATCTGTATCAGCTTGAACGTTGCCAATATGGTGCTATATGTCAACTGTTCAACTCCCCAAATTCTTGGCATAAACACCAATAAATCAAAATCAAATCTGCTTTATGAGGCATACAGATTGCTTGCCTGTTAGAGCACACATGCTCATTCAGTTACATGTGAATAAGAATCCACTTGGTCTATTAATTATGCTTCAGAATCAACATGAAGCTCTTGGTGAGCGACTGGTAGAAGATGAATAGACGGCTAATAGAGTGAGGTATAGTATTTGTCTTGGGGTTCTTGATATGCAATTTAGTAAGCTGAAATATGGTATTTGTTCAGCTTAATAACAAACTCTTCTGTCTGTGCTGTAAGGGTGGCAGTCATGTGAGTCACTATCATGTTCAATAAAAAAAAAAGGGCAAGTTGACTGATTAGGAAGCTTGGATGCTACATTGCCTCATGTTAATGCTATTAATGGGATGACTGCACATAAGCTGTGATTGAAACTTTATAGTCAAGTCTTCTAATGACATAGTTACAGATAGTGAAAAAGGGCAGATTATGTGTAAACCCAATTCACATTTACTTTCTACACAATGCAAATTGATGGGAAAAGGAGAAAAACTTATTTCTGATAGGCAATGGGTGCTATTTAGTGCACCATCATTCCTCGTTAATAACAGGATTTGAAAATTTGTGTGTGTAAGGGAGGGGACAGTTTGTTGTGACACTGTTGCTACTAATGCCTCTGTGATACCATGCTGCACTTGGTGGTGGTATGTTATTTACTTTGGTATGTTCCATTTATTCAAATAACATAATGATGTTCATTTTAGTTTATAGAAATAGAGAAAGGCCAAGAAAATAAAATTGTAACTATGGGAAGACCATAAAGTTAACTTCCGTCTTCTAATCTTGCATGATCAGAATCACACTATACAATACCAATAGCATCCTGATTCTGATGTAACGATCTAGGAGAAAGAATATAATACCATCCTCCCTTTATAATCTTTTTCCAATCTTATACAGTTGTTATAATTTTTCTTTGCAATGGAAGCTGTACACATTTCATTCAAATTCTCTATGGTGAAGTCAGGGCCAGTACTAGGCAAAAACTGAGAAGTGATGTTATTAGTCTTCCACCCAATGTCTTCCCCCTCTTTTTGTCCTTAGAATACCCATCAGTGCTTTGCTGTGAAATGGGATATGTGGCAGGCACTGACCACAGGTCTATATCCCAATATCTGTGTGATCATTGTTGAGTCATTTTCATTTCAAACCTCAATATCCTTAACTATTAAATGAAAGGATGACATGCCCATTCATTACAGAGACTTAGTACATCAACAGTTCTCAACCTGGACTGTGTGGAATCATGGAAAACAGACGGGATGATGGAGATGTAGGTTGAAAAAGAAAAATTTCAAGTGGTTTTAAAATGTACTTACTTGACCTTAAATGACTAGTGGTTCTCAGAATGTGGGACCCCCAGGGAACTTGTTAAAATGCAAATTCTTGGATCAGACACTCTGGAGGAGGAGCCTAGCAATCCATTTTTTAACCTCCATATTGTTTATTTTCATGCACAGTAAAATCTGAGGACCACTGGAAGAGATGTGGATCCAACAGTGTGGTCCCTGACCACCTGTGTCAGCGTCACCAGGATCTTGTTACAAATGCAAATGGACAGGCCCAGACCAAGACCTACTAAATCAGAATGTCTGGGACTAAGGCCCAGGGATCAATGTTTTGGAAAAGTCTGCAGGAAGTTCTAAAAAATGTTGATGTTTAGAACACAAATATAATCTAGAGGGATGGGGAACTTGTGGCCTTGGGGCCACATGTGGCCTTCTGGATCCTTGAGTGCAGCCTTTTGGCTATTTCTAACGTGCAACCAGGATTAAAAATTAATGGATTAGAGTATCTTTAAGATCTCTTACAGATTTAGGTTCCATGATTTTCACATATTTGTGTTGTTTCCTATATGTATATTTTAGCTTTCAATCCATAGCATATTTCTCAATCTACACTATATCCTTTTTATGCCACATAGCACACAACCTACTGGCACGTTCATGGTAGGCATCTAATAAATCTTCATTGGGTCAGTCCAGCACCTTTATAAGACTGACTATGACCTAAAAACAACAGATGCAGCCTGAGAAGTTCATCTCTAAGCATCTTTGTCCTTCTATTGCTATGTCGAACAACACTAGCTTACAGGTTTCCACTTACTTGGATACTGTTTACAACAGATTTGAGATTATTCTCCTTGCTACTTCTAAGTTTTTTTTTTTAAAAGCCAGAGTCAGTGGGCAACAGGCTTCGGAGGCCAGATCCTTAGGAATTATTTCCTGCAGCTTCCCAGAGCCTCATCCCAATGATGAACAACTGTGCCAGGCTCAGTCAAATTGATACTGTTACCCAGTGAACTCTGGTATTCAGGGAATCTCCAGAAGCCCTAATAATACATGTCTGTGACCTACAGTTTGGGCTGGAGCCAATGACATCAAACAGAGGGCAGCTAAAATGAACTGTTGCAAGTGAAGGTTTGTCTGAAAAATAGTTCATGCAAAACTTTGAGAGCTGCAGGGATGTCTGACACACTGACGAATCTGAGAAAGAGACTACCCCCCTTTCCAAGTCCCAGACACACAGCCTGCAGGTACGTCATCAGAAATAAAATAAACAGGGAAACAGGAGAGGGAAAAACAGCACCTTGTAACATCTATCAACAGAGTGAGCCAAAGCTACTGATGCAGGTAAATAGACGACAATCCTTTGTGTTTATTTTCTGTTCCCTGAGGTTGCCAACCTGAGCTTTCAGAGAACTAATACCACAATTAAAGGCAGGCAGGTGCTGGGGAACACAGTAAAATGTAGACCCAAACAGAGTATTTTGATGTTTAGATTGAAATCTACTGTTGGCTAGGAAAGGGAGTATTTATTGTGTCTAAAGACAATCATACTATTATCCACCCAGCAATTATGGGCACAAAGCCACTCAAACAAGCAGTGGACTGTTTTAGTTAGAGAGAAAGGATCAAGGCTTTGCCTACAGTATTGCTGGGTGTGTAGGTTTAGTTTTGTGTGACTTAGTGGGCTGTGGGCTTTTCCAGCTATCATCAAAGAGATGAAGAAACCTTTATGCTGCTTTGGGGCTGATAATATGAGTCCCCTCCAGGGGTGGGGAAACTGCAACCTCTAGGCCACATGTGGCCCTTTAGATGTCCGAGTGTGGCCCCTTGACCAAATCCAAACTTGGTCTGAGCTTGCATCAGAATTACCTGGGGAGCTTGTAAAATTTGAATGTAGTCAAAAGGTTGCACTCAAGGATCCAGAAGGCTACATGTGACTCCAAGGCCACAGGTTCTCCAGATCCCTTCAGGAAAACCAAGGGTACTCAGGGCAATAATGTAATCAGCGGAGGATTTACAAGTTAGAGTAACATGGTTACAAGGGCACAAACTCTCTGTGCAATGCTAAGCAGATACCAAGTAAAACTGAGAAGTCAAACAGATTTTTCAGAGTTCTCTCCCCAGCCATCTAGGTCCAGCCCATTTTGAGCCTAGATCTGACTTCTTATTATTCTGGTGAATCAGAACCCAAGTTAATCTCTCATATTTTGGACATCACATCTGCTATGGGTCACAGCTCTTCCTGAATTCAAAGGCCTTTCCTTTCCACCATCTATACTGATTCCTACCTGGGTATCTACTCTTCTCTTTAATACAACTTATTCCACGTTCCAGAGCTCTTTGGTCTCTTATAGAACAGGTGACATTTCAAAACATTTCCATAAATTTATGTAAGTCAGAATATCCTTCTACAGGCCACACTTCTTACTGCGTTCCAATTACGGAAAATGAGGAGGCCAGGTTTTAGTGTATCCTGAGGAAGGAAAAGCGTTCTCCTCTGTGCATCCAGGAAACAGATTTTCTGAAATGCAAGCACCAGTACTGAGGTTGATGGGTTGTATGATTCCAGGCAAACTTTGCACCCTCTCTGGGGTTCCCTATGTGTTCACCTTTAAAGCAGAAAAGAAATTTAATGCTGCCGTAGTCAGCATATTATTAACATTTGATTGAGCCATGTTTATCTGTTTTGGGCACTAAAGTGCTACCTGCTGATTTGCAAACTTCAATAATAATAAAAACAACCTTGAAAAAACCTCCTGCTACCCCTGAAAAGAGCCCCAAACATTTGAAGAAACTAGGGTTTCTAGCAAACTAGAAAAAAATTCAACAATTGGAGCTCCCCACCCCAGTTTTCCTGACAATCAGCTTTCCCAAGGATGCTTATTCTCAGCTTTAGGATCTGCCAACTAGTTCCTACAAACCTCATTTGTGACATTTTTATAGGGGATTTAATAAATGATTGTTAGTTCCTGAAAGTTGTCTTGTGATTTAGTCCCCACATAGCCTAAGAATCACCGTCCCTTATTAGGAAAAGGCTCTGTGGTTCAGTATTAATTCTTGGAGCTTTTACAACTCTCATTGGGATTAATATTTAATCAACAGAGCAGTTGCCTTTTTATTTCATTATGGAAAACTTTCAATAAAATAGAATGGTGGATTGTATTGTAATGAATGACAAACACTGGCGAATTTTCATTTGAAATCAATAAGTCAAACCAAGCAGTTGTTTCCTAACTGATGGGTCATCTCAATTTAATGAAGAGTAACTAAAAACATATTAAACAAATGCCTGGAATAAAGAATAAAGCAGAAGACTAATTATTGTCACACTAGGCTGTATGATCCTCAAAGAGAGGGGCTGTGTTTTGGTAATTTTTTCTTAGCTGATGCCCAGCACAGTACCGCGCACAGAGTAGGTACTCAATAAATGCTTGCCAGTTTGGATAAATTAATAAACAAAGTGCTGTGCATAGAAAAAATATTTTTTTTATTTCAGCTTATTATGGGGGTATAAAAGTTCAGGTTATATATATTGTCCATGTCCCGCCCATCCCCCGGAGTCACACGTGTTCATTCCCCAGACCGTGCGCGTTGCACTCATCATGTAGTTAGAACCAAAGCTTATTGAATCTTGCTAATTGTGGCGACTTCTCCATGAATGGCATGATTACATGGCATGATTACAAGGCATTATCCATACATATTTTTTTCCTTTTATAAATGCTTCTAGTAGTGATTCTCAAACTTGAGCTTGCATCAGAATTACCTGGGGAGCTTGTAAAACACAGATTTGTGGGCCCTACTTCTAGAGTTTCTGATTCAGGGTTCCAAGGCAGGCTCCCAAGAATGTGTGTTTCTAAGTTCCAAGGGGAGCTGATGCTGCATCCAGACACCACGCTGAGAATCTTTGTCTTGTGGCATCTATCTGTATGGTTTCTGTGGCGGTTTCCACTTGTTCGTGTACAGGTGACCTCTTCCCGAGAGCAAGTCCTCACACATAGAACCATGTAGGGAACATTTGCTGATTACATGAATGATTCCCCCCTAGCTAAGGGAGTGTGACTCTATCCCTGCTAAGTGCCTTAATGGCTTTGGTTCATGGGGACCCTTCAGCTATGAAGGGCAGCTATCAGTTTTGCTGTTAGCCTTTTCTTTTTCCTTTTTACTTCATGTGATAAATTGCCATTAGAGTTCTACCCTAGATGTAAATTAATTTGCTTGGGGATCTAACTTTGGGTGTTGCTGAAGCTGCCTAGTCGCTATAGCTGTGTGTATGCCTCTTTGGTCCCTTCACCCAGGGTGGCTGTCATTAGGATAATAATAGGACCTATTGCCATTAGAGCCTGCCAGTGGTATTGACTCTGCTCTCCACCTTTGATTTTATGTAATATTTTGTTCCAATTAAGCCTCCCCATCTGTGTTTGATTTCAGTTAACAAGAACTGTTAATTCTAGATAGCTCTAGATACATCTGATTATGCTTGGACATAGAAAACTTATTAATTTCCTATAAAAATGTGAGAAAAATATTTTATTAGGAAAGGAATGGCTAAAATAGCTATATCTTTTTTTTAATTTCTTTTTAATTCTTATTTCAGCATATTGTGGGGGTATAAAAGTTTAGGTTACTTATATTGCCCTTGCCCCCCCACTCCCCCAAGTCAGAGCTTCAAAAGTGTCCATCCCCTCTACAGTGCGCATCGCACTCATTATGTATGTATACTCCCATCCCCTCCCCCACCCACATCTGCCCGACACCCAATCAGTGTTATTCCTAAATGTGCTCTTAGGTGATGATCAGTGAAACCAATTTGATGGTGAGTACATGTGCTTATTTTTCCATTCTTGGGATACTTCACTTAGTAGAATGGGTTCCAGATCTCTCCAGGAAAATATAAGAGGTGATAAAATAGCTGTATCTCTTTGATTGGGGCATTTGATTTGCTTGTTTTTAAGTAATAGGGCTGGGCTGCAAGCCCTCTTCAATAGCTCCTCATCTGGTTTCCTTTCTGAGCAATAGCACCAATTGTAGGATGGCTCTTTAACTTTGGGGGTATGTGCATCGGTAATAGAAGAGGACATACCTAATTGGTTCAGTGTGGTGGGTGGTGGATTTCATAACCTTGGCCCTGTTGCCCACATTCTCTTAACAAAATTTGTAAAGTTATATTAAATGAGCCTGACATTTTCATTTAGATATCCTAGCGGTACCTGCACTTACTGATCTTTTCTTCCCTTTTAAAATTTGATTCATTCTTCAAGGAAGAGTTCATTTCTTTCTCCTCTGTGTTTTTTCTCCCATCATGATCTCTTAGGTCTTACTACCGCAATCATTCCTTTGGCACTTCATTCATTACATACTTCTTTGTGATATCCTGCATATGTTATTTAACTTTTTATGTGTATCAATTTTTCCCCTCAATTAGATTGCAGACTTATTCCATCATCTCTTCATTTAGTACATCATTTTTCAGCATCTACTAAGTACCAGTCACCAAAATTCATGCTGGAAGAATACAAACAAGCAGAATATATGATCCTATATTCAGACCCTCAAGAATTTATGACCTAGTAGTAGAGCCAAGCTGTGCACGTACCCATACACATACATATACCATAAAACAACAACTTTCATTCACAACAGTACATCAGTTAGGAGTGATATAGATAGGATCTATATAAATCTGTTTTTCCACTGGGCTTATTTATATATTGTTTTGTAAACATAGGCATTAAATGCACATTTATTTTCCTCATATCTATATAAACTATTTCCTTTCCTTGTTTAAACAGGTTTATATAATGTTCTTTTGGGAGAGTGGGAAGGGCAGACCCATCTTCAGGAAGCCCAACATAATCTTCCTACTCCTCCTCCTGACTCTTCCTTCATCCACATCCCTTATAATTCAGTGTTGCTGATCTACTCGTTAGTCCCAAAACATTTTGTTTTTTGAGTGTCACACCTGGCTCTTCCTGCCTGTTGAATCTCTGCTTCATCTTCAAGGCCCACCTCAAATGTCAAACTCTCTGAGATACCTTTCTAAATTTCTTGAAACAGAGATAATTTGTTCTCACTTTTCTGTATAGTCATGATGACTTTATATGATTGCATTAATTATAGTGGTTTTTTTCCATTATAAAGCAATTGTTCACATGTCTATTATGCTCATTGGACTCTTGAGTTCCCTGAGGGTGAGAAACCTGTCTTATTCAGATTACTAATCGTTAGCATTTTCTAAGACAGTATGTCTGGCTCATAATTGAGTGCCTATATATTTGTAGATGAGTGGATGAACACCTAGCTCAAAAGCAATAAATCAGTGAATATTTATTTGGCAAATAAATGGATAATAAAGAAATACAACAGTGCAGCTATGCACTTTCTTTTGGTCACATTTTCACGTTGTGATGTAAATATATCTGAAAGTAGCATATCCCATCAATAGCAATTCAGAGCTCAACCCAAATGTGTGAAATTAATTTCAAAGCCCAATGTGCCCACTTTTGCTTTGGCACTTTTTGACCTGAATATAGAGCAGTATGTCAATCCTGCTCCAATTCATAAGGGTAGCAAGGAACATAAAAATATAGAACTGCGTTGTGCTAGACATGGTGATCTTGAAATCAATAGTATTTGGCAGATACCAAGACTTCCCTATTACATTAAAATTTCCTGAACAAAACTCCTTATAAATAAAGTTATGTTTTGAGGAATCAGCCAAAAGATCACAATGTGCCATAAGTTTATTGGTGAAATTAAATAATGCATATAACTCAAAAGCAGATAAATTCTGGTGACTCTTGACGCTTAGATGAAAGGGTTACTATCTGGGACTGAGAAAGTTCAGAAGAATGTCATCAATCGTATGCCTTTCTAAGGATATAACTCTGACCACATGCATTTGGTGGTTGCTATCTGAATTTGCACGGTATAGAACGTGGCCAAATAAAACTTCCCCATTTCTCCATCATTGGTAAGCATTTACACCACCTAACTAGTTGCATCTTGACTTGGAATGCCTTGGTTTTGCAATCCCCAGAATAAGGATGGAGAAAAATTCACATTGTAACCACTTAATGACTCTGAACAAAGATGACCTTTATCAAGTCAGCTGGCAATGCAGATGAGCCATTCAAGTGCCCCAAAGAAGTCCACATCAAGCTGCACTTAAAACTTTCTAGAAATTACTGACTTATTGAGTCCAGTCTACAGATATCTTTAGAGCAAAAGATCAGTAAAAATGGCCCCATACGCTGCATTTGCCTTTTTAAAATCTTTTAAAGCTTTTTCTCAGGTACATTCATTCATCTAGACTCAGCGATGGTAATTTGGTACTCCAATTTCCAATGCTGCTCTAAGTCTTGGGGTAGTGAATTATCTCTATTCTTTCAAGAGTGAGATTTACCAGGAAGAGAACAAGCTTTCTTTGATTAAAACTTCATTACATTTGATTTTAAAAAGGCTTAACAAAACTGGCCCCTGCTGAAGAGTTTTCATAAGGTAATGTTTTGGTCATAGCTTTTCTGTCATAAATTCTTTTGCTTATTTAACTAATGTCTACAAAAATGTAAAACTGTGTTTTCAATTATTTTCCTGATCAATTATTTTTACATTTATAGAATGAAATACCTTTTCTGGAAGAAAACTTTAATTCATAACAAAATTATAGGATATAAAATTTTACTTAAAAGGGTTGACTGCCTTAAAATGGTTGCAACCATGTTTTACTAAGTTACTTGTCAAGAGTTACATGTACACTTCAGTGCACATGGACATATCTTCTTGGATTATACTTTAAAAATTTTTTTTAGAAGTTTTGTTCTTTCATACTAAATGAAAGCAACCACCTGGTAACAATAGTATATATGATAGAGTTAAACATTAACCTTGGCGATAGGGTAATGTGATAACTTACTCTGTGATCATTTTAAGTGGATTTGAAACTATACATCTGGCCTGTTTTGTTTTGGGACTATTTCATTCCATAGGCAAGAATACATTTGAGTAAGTGAGCTACAGATATGGGCCTCTATGGCCCATTTTCAACTCCCTAAAGTCCACTATAACAATTCATTTTACCCATTGTATTTGTTCTCTTCATCTTCCTTTCTATTCCCTCTATCCTTTAAGTACACCAGAAAAGTACCCATCAAACTGTGACTTCAATGTTTCAAGGAATTATTTCACCTCCTCTTCTAAAAGTTGGCTCTAGTCCCAAATCTTCCTACTAAAAGAGTTTTTTCTTTCTTTCTGTCTGTCTTTTACAAGATAAGATGATTTTTTTCCTGTTGCATTTTACATTTTAAAATCTGTAACTAATGAGACTAATTTTCCTATCTCCTTTCTTTAGCATTCCTTTATATGCCATATTTATGGGCTAGAGTCATCATTAATTAGTTAACATTTGTATAGAGTTTGCAAGAAAGAATTTAGTGATAATAGGAAGAGCAGAGAAAACTTGGGCTGCTGGTGGGAGGAGGAATACTAATGAATGTTAATCATGAATGCTCATATGGTGCCTTTTGTCTTCACAGTGGTTGAAAGAAGCACTAATTAATTACCATCCTATAGGATTATTATTATTAAAATTGTACAGTCGGTGTCCAAGTGTGCCTGGAGCCAATATAGAAGTTTGGTTGCTGAGTTACAGGCTAAGCTCATGATGTATGGGTTTTCTGTGCAGAAGGAGTGGCATGAAACCATATCATCAAGTGGAAGGATTTAGTGAAGGAAACTGGCATGATTGATCATATGTGTACATTACTTTGGACTTTGCTCAACATTTGGGGTGTGGCATAAGTAAGAGGAAAAGTTGGCTGATGGCCTAGAAATCAACAATTAGATTCTGGAGAATGAGATATTGGGAAAAGTTTTGAGGATGGAGAAAATCACTTGGCTAATTTCTTTTGAGAGTTTCAGGCAAAGGCTTGGCTGATAGTAAAGTTTCATATATATTTTCTAATAATTTTTAAGCAATATCTCTACAAGTAAGCCTTCAAAAAATGCTATTGTGGAGATATCTGCTAATTAGGCCAAATGTGGGTAGCATATTACGGGTTTGTCTTTGTTTGTCCTTGCCTCCTGTGGCAGTGTGTCCCTGATGGGTCCTTGATGCTCTCTTACTTCTATTCTGGTGGTTCCAGGTCCTTCACTGCCCCTGTGGATTTGAAACTCAGAAGGCTGCCCACCCTGGAACTTCTTGAAGGTCTAGAATCATATTCAAGACCCTGGCTAGCACCCCAATTGTGTTCCTGTTCATAGCTAGAGCATTTCTTAACATCTCTGCTAACAAACCATTGATCAGAGGACATGGGACACAATTTTGACAGGAGACAGTATATGCTTCTTCTTTTCCCTGAATCACCTCATTTTTTCCCCCATATTCTTTATATTGTTCACTAGATGCTATGAAAGACTGGAGTGGAAAAAATGAAACAGAAAATTCCTTAGAAAAGACCAACTAAAGAGGGAGGGAGGAAGCAATGCCTTTGTGTTATTTTTTTCAATGTTCAAAGCATAACCCTTCCCTAAATAATGCATTTGCTACTAATTCAATAGCACATTTCACACTTGAGAAGAGCCTCCTCAGCAGCACTTGATACCAACCCTAGTACTCTTAAAAGCAGGCATCCTTTCATGTATATTTGATTACTGTATTGTTCACTCAGAGATGAGACATTATTTGGAATTCTCTGTGTCACTAGACGTTATGTGCAGCTTTAGTCATGGACAATCAAGCGATGACCCTCCCTGTGATTTACACTGTATTTCAGGGCTCCAAATGGTCATTTTTCTGGAAGAACAAAAATATATTCCAACAGGGAAGGGCCTCTGGCTATACAGAAGGTATTCCCTGACTTTGAGGGGTAGGAGGTGGGATCTTTGAAGACAACAGTACAATGATACATGGACTTATCAGGCAAAAATATGGTGCCGGTTCACTATATTTTCCCTGAACTTTAAAGACATCATTTATCATGTATTAAGGAGGGTAATTATTATGTTCATAATGTAGAATTTTAATGAACTGAAAATGTACAGACACCATTGGGAGACTCATCCTTCCATAGGTCAGCCTGACTGTGCTTTCATTGAGGAGAATGGGTTAGTACCATGGAGGACAGTCATTCTCCTAGGATGGTGAGCCTCTGACACTCAACATGAAAGATAACATAAGAGTGAAATGATGTATGTTGACTATTTCCCTCCCTCCTGCCACAGATTAAACACTTCTATAACATTAAACATGTCGGATTATATTTGCATACCGTGAAATTGGTAAAAGCAGGGACTCTTTTCCAGAACATATGCAGAAAACCTGTGTTATTCTATTGCTCTCACTATAATGCAGAAATAAGAAAAGAGTGACTGTCCCATATCCATCAATTGGTAAAAAATGGTAGATTTTACTTCACAGCCTGCAGTCTAGAGTGGAGTTGTCAGAATATGCCCAGTAAGCCTGTCATAGCGTTATCGCTTACTGTGGACTCTGGCTAATGGGCTTTAGATTCTTACACAGTCCACGACTGATTTTCTACCCTCTCTGTGCCCTTCTGATTGAAATAAACTATTCAAAGATGACAAAGGTGCTAGTTAGTCCTGTTACTTTTTATTATCTCTCTTTTACAACTCGTATGTTTGTAAATGCCCTATGGGGTCTTGTTAAATTAAACTAAAACAAAAGAAATGTTTTGAAATTTGGAGTCACCCTAGAGGTTCATTCTCCAAAGTCCATGAGACCATTAATGGTAGTGAATCCACCTAGGTAGATTTACTGTGATATAGGCGAGTCTAAACTAGTGATTATGTATTCTTCTTTTAATGAGCCCCTGTGTGATTCTGTGTCTGCACATGGTTGTGTTTATGCCAGGTTTTCTTCTTATTTTCAAATGGATATCTGTGTTGGTATTCACCCCAGTCATTGAGGAATCATCGTGTTGTTTTATCTCTTGACTTCTCCTACTGGATTGCAAAGCTTGATTACTATGGTCTTTTCCAAATATCACTCGCCACAGTCTTTTCCTTTAGGAACATCTGGTGGCATAATCGTGACTCCCACAGCTGGGTGTTGTGGATTGCTAGCATCCAGTGACTTTTGCTCCATTATTGTTGTCATCTAAATTCTCAGGAACCAGGGTTGACCAATCCTGAGTCTATCCTGCAGTCAGTGGTGCTTATGGACAAGTGTCAAGAGAAACTTTATACCTTGGCTTTGAAGGTGAAAAACTTTCCTGAGGTAAAATATGTGATAGTTTTACTAGAAACAATAAAATAAAAGATGACAGAGATGTGGAGTAGTATAAATCTGATAAGAGATAAATGTGCATCTGATATAGTATCAGTTGTCCTGATCAAAGAAGGATCTTTGTCTTCAGGACCCAACTCAAAATAAATTAATAACCTGGTCACACTTCAATGACTTGCTTGATGTTGGCTTTCTGAGTATCTCCAAACGTTCATGCCCCTATTTATAAGGCCCTCTTAAAATAAAATTGTTCTTTATTGTTTCAACTTTGTATGTTCTCTTTCAATCAGATTGAAGAAAAATAACTCTTCCAGACAGAAACTCCTTTTTTTCTTGTGTCCTCCCATCTTCTCCCATCTAGCTATACAATACGTGTTCAATATACAGCACGTTGAAGGAATGGTCGAATGAATGCATAGCTAGGTTAGAAAGCAGACCTTTAAAGTGTTCTTCAAAGTCATAATAAATTTATAGGAAAGAACATTCTCTGTTTTTAAACCATCACCTTATTCTGTGTACAGCTTCCCTCTTCGAATCTTTTGTACCAAATTCACGCATAGCCTGCATTTTCATGGAGGCCGTATTTGGAAGGCAATGAGATAAATATGAAAAATTATTTTAGCCAGTTTGTCTCTGGCTTTACTCCATTCAACACTAGCCTTTTGATTTTCATACTCTTAATTTAATGTGGTTAAGCCTTAAATCTAACTGACTTATTTAGGGAAATGTATCTGCTTATAAATCTTTGCTGTTTTTATGAGAAAATTAATGTTAATAAGTCTTCTATCTTACAAGAATATATTGTTCATCCAGTAAGCCTATGAAAAGTACATAAACCACTTAGGATTAATTATAAATCATATACCCATATACATGTATGATATCATAAATAATATACAAATATATTATGAGAATAGTTTAGAAGAGCTATGTGTCAAAAATTCAGGGTTTTTAAGATTGGAAATGACATTTGATTTATGTCAGCTGTTTAGATAAAAAAGTAGTTAGAAGTTTTAATTTTCTTTTTTTATTTTTTCATGGATGGAGGAATGTCTTTAAAAGTGAAATTGTTTATTAAATTTTCTTAGGAAGCATCTGTAACAACAAATGCAGAATTCAGGATGCATGAATAATTATGAACTAAAATTATAAGGTTTGAATTTCATTTTAGAGCTATATTTTTATGATTCCTTATTGGCAATGAGACTTCTTGTGGACCATAAAACAACTGGGGCTTGCAAATTAATTTATATGTAATATACCCCACATTCTTAGATACTCGGTTCGGATTCAAAAGTTGCCTCACATTTATGTGGCTTGGATGTATAGTTTGTTATTTAGTATTTCCTCTGAACCATCAGGCATCTGTAGCTCCAGAAAACTCTATCTTTGCTATGTATATGGTCCTAGCAAAAATACAATTTCATACCCTAAGCATTTTTCGGCCCAACTCATCATCATATTAACTATTGAATTTCCTTTCATTTCTCAAGTAGTTGTGCATTTTGTGATGGATTTGTAAAATGTTCTGTAAGGAATCTTTTCATTTGAAACTTCTGAGTTCTCTTTAAAGGCAGACAAAATGATTTGTGGGAGTTTGGGAAGTGATATTTGTTTTTATTAGGTTGAATTATAAGGCTCTTGTCATCCTTATGAGGTAGATCTAAAAGCAGCTCACATTTGTTCATTAAGGTCAAATGAATGTCTTGGGATATACCCCTACAGACAACCCTGAATTCTCATCAGCACAAAGCACTTCTTGTTACAGAGAGAAATGTTTTGGTTTATTATTTCAGGAAAGGATGCCAGTGGAAAAAAAAAGCAGCCTGACTTACAACGGCAGTTAGCACATTTCCTGGGATGTTGGAATGCATCATGTATTCCGTTTGCATTGCACCTGCCTCAGGCACAGGATATAACTCCGTAAGAGCAAACAAACATGTTGGCAAGTAACAATATGGTGCATGTGGTTGTAGGTGGGGATGCTATCCATAGGCAACTGATTCTGTTGTGAATAAGAGCACACTGTAGACAATGCTAATCAGCTACCATTTGTCACGATTACTTGCATATGGGTAAATTTTTATACATTTGCTAAGCGTCATATTGAACCATATGAAATTGCTGATGTTCAACTAGTTTTTCTTCACTTACAAAACTGGAATTTCATGTAGTTCAGTCTAATATTTCCACATTTATTATTCCCCTTCAAAAGGCCACCTGCCATGGTCGAAAGCACACTGGATTTAGAGCCAGTGGCCTGGGTCCATGTCCCAACGATGCCCCTAGCCTTCTGGGTGACCTTTACAAATCCATTAGAAATTGGAGAGTGGCATATGGGAACAAAGAAAAATCTAATTCATGAGATATTTGTCAGTTTTTCAACTAATAGTTATTGGACAGAGAGCCTTCTTCAGGGTAGTGATATGAAATTGCGGTACCACCACATATTCAAAAGGCGAACAAAAATTCAAATATGAATAATATTAATACCATTACTGGTCATCGATAGGACATTTCCAGGTAGGAAGGGAAGGCATCATTGTCCTTATTTTAAAGTTGGAGAAAGTGAATGGTAGGGAAATTCACTAAAAGTGACTGAGGCGACTCCGTAGATCAACAGTAGAATCCAAAGGTCTGGATGCCATTGCTCTTTTAAGGGTCCCCTCTGATGGCGCGGTCAGTGTGGGGTGAGTGGAGATACTGTACTAGCTGATCACAGTAGCGTTACCAAGGCATCCCTGTCAGTCAGAAGCCCTGGCTCTATGATACCTCATCCCTGTCTTGTAAAGTCATAAAGATGTGAGTTACCTGACGACTCTTCCTTTCAAATTCTCTTTTTCCCTCAAAAACTGTATTAACAGTTTTTGGTGTCCCCCTCCCAATCCCCCCCACACATAAAGAAAGCCATCACATTGCAACCATGAGTGCCACCATTCAGGGTAATCGCTGTCACTGCTGTTATATGGCTGAGAAAACAGGCCCAGTGAAATGTGAAGTACCTTGCTTGAGGTGTCACAGGGAGGAGTGGGGCAGCTTGGAGGGAAGCCCGACTCCTTCCAGGTCAAAGCCCTCAAGAGTCTCGGCACACTAGTTGGTTGGTTTGGGCTATCAAAATACCTACACATGAAACAAAACATTATTTGGTGGCAACATATGAAACATATAAGTAAGATTAAACCTGAATACAATGAGATTCAGAAAATACTGTTGGATGATAGAGCAAATACTCAGTTGGATAGAGAACATAGTAACATTTTTGTATAGGTAGCTCTCAGAAAAAGATTCAGTATAGTATTAATCTGACTCTCCTTGTTCTTAGGTCATTTTCTACTAAGGTAAAGTCGGTCATAGAGAAAGCCAATTTACTGTGGAATGTATACATGACATTCCACCTTGACCCCCACCATCCTATTTCTTATCACTTTTTTTTTTTTTTTTTTTGTATTCTTAGCATTAAACTTCCTGGATAAGATCTTGAAGTTATTTATGGTTTGCATGCAACATTCAAGGATATGAGGATTCCTTTAAGGGAACTCCTGCAGGCCTCTTCAGGATGACTTCCCAGTTTGTTTCAATTTCTCTTGCTGCATCAAGGCTGTAAAAGAGTGTGGGAGGTCTGAGGAGGTCTCTGTAATGCTTCTTCATCTCTGAGTTGTCGGTCCTGGGTCAAGACAGCTTGTTCCAGCTCTGACATAGATACAGGCTGCTGGATACTGCATGGAAAATGAAAGCAAGCTGCCACGGAACTGCCATTACCTGGGGCAGCCAGTGCTCTTCGGAGCGAAGAGTGAAGCGTTGACTAGCTTTGCTTTCCTGTTGGTGAGAAAACGTTCCCATGTACCTGGACATTTTCCTCTCACTTAAGATTTCATCCAGGGAATGGTCTGTCTGCTAGACTGAGGCTACCTCTGGCTATGATAAGTAGCTACGGGAACTTTCCTTCTGTTGTTTATGCATCATGAATAGGAAAGTACTGAGATTGTGCATCCAGTTTCAGACTGCCTTTCTGAACCCAGGTTCTTCCACATATTAATCAAATAGCCTGGGGCAGCTTTCTAGGCACCAGTGTCTCCTCCGTCTGTCAAATGGGGATCATAGCCTACCAACCTGATGCAAATATCATGAGACTAAAATGATCAGTAGATTCAAAATGCTTAAAATATTGGGCTTATCTGTCATTGTCAACCCATGAACAATTCAACACTTATTCCGTAGCCACAGCAGACCCCAAATTGTCCATGTACCTCATCCCGTGTTCAAAGTACCCCATCAGCTTGGAATTCCCTCTCGCCACCTCCACTTGTTAAAGTCTTATCCATATTTTAAGATCTTATTCAAATACCATGTCTTTCTTGAAGTACTTCCACCTTGTGCACTCCTAGCTCTTTTACTATCATGACACTTACACTGTAATGTATGATAATGCTTGTATGCACCAAAATAAGTATAAAAATGTATACGGTTACACTTATAGGTGCCTAAATAAGTATATACATGCATGCATGTGTATGTGTGTGTATAGGTATGGGTATGTATGTATGTACATATATATATTTATTTATATACCAATTCATTTAATGATCATTTATTACATGCCTATCATGGTCAATACACCCAGTTATATGGAGGGTATAAGATGAATAAGATATTCTCTGCCCTTGAAGACTGAGTATTATGGAAGGAAGATTTTTTAAAAAGCAAAATATACTATGAAAATGCTGTAATAATGATTTGGATGATGTGCAAAAATACCTAACATTTATATACACGACACATAGAAGTATTTATACAAACATGTATTTACAAATTATGCAAATGAAATTTGATATAAAGCCACATTTCTAAGGTGCTTTCCAAAACCTAATTTTATTTCAGAACCAATAACTGCTATAGGTGTTAAATAATAAATTGCTATCACATTTTAAAAATATTTTAATAGAACCAAGCCCTGTGCTCCAGGATTTTCAATCATGCAGACTACATGGTTCTAAATTTAAATTTAGAACTTTTTCATTCTGATGGCATCTCTAGCTTTCTGCCTCTCTCCTAAACTTTTCATACAACTTTGGTAGACTTTGTTGGCTGAAAATGCTCTGCATAACCTTTTACATGTGTTTCTGCAGCAGAATCTTGTTTTTTTTTTCTTTTGCATTTAAGAAATGATAACGTCTTGTCCCTTTTTCTGGGAACAATGTCTCTGGGAGTAAAATGTGTCACAAATTATTTTAGAAGGCCTAATTTTTCCAGATTTAACTAAATAAAATAAGATTGTTACTATGCATTTATGAACTGACATATAAATTTATTAAACTTGCTTTTGAATAGACCCTATAGGTAGACTTTATCTAAATTGAATTATTCGATATTTACTATTTATTTCCATTGCCTTCAGTAGGTCTTGGCAAGAAGGTTGAGTTTTTAGAGGCTTACACTTTTTTTTTCCCTGAAGGATCATTGTATTTGTTTCTCTGCTTTAAAATGATATATCCACATTACCCAGATGATTAGCAAGAAAATTGGACAGAGAACCCAGAAGTGTTGGTTAAATAGCTTACTCTAAGAAGTATGCAAATCTCATCTCTTTTAAGATGTTTTTTTAAAACAGCCTGAATCTTTATACTAAAGAGAAAAAGAAAACAGCAAATAATTATTTCTTTTCTGTAGCCATGTCTAGGTGATTAATGCATTAATAAAAATAGCATATGTAATATCACATTTTATAAAATTACTTCGGTGTCTATTTATCCACCTATCTAATCTTTCTGTCTTTTTTATGTATCTATCATCTCTTCTTCTAACTGTAAATATATGGAGAGAGATATATGGAATTTCTTGTACCAAATGATACTAAGTTATTTCTTGGTAGTTAGATATGGGGTAATTATTTTAACTCTTTATTAACCCTTTCTTCTGATAGCTTTGATTATATATGATAAACACATTACATACTTTTGTTATTCTAAAAAATATAGTATATTTAGTTGTACTGGAAGTTTTAAATACTCCTCAAAGAAGAAAAAAAGGAAAAACACTCCATTATAACATGCTAGTATACAGACACAATTTTGGGCTCCAGGAGAATTAATAGCATCTAGGGGGAAGTATTTGTGAATTTTGGTATCTTTTCTGTTTAGAAAAGTACCCCTTTATACTATAATTATGTACCAAGCCCTGGTATTTATACATATTTGGCAGGCAGATGCTCCTCAAATAGAATGATTTGTCATTAAGTACACGTGGATCTCCATGCTTAAAAATACCCATTTGTGTTTATTGCACACCTTTCTTCTGTGAGATGCGTGAAGACACTGACAATATCTTTGATTTTAAACCCTTTCCTCTGCCTTGAAATGGAGTTGAAATGAGACTTTAATATGACTTCTTTCCCTGGACTCAAAGCTTTCTCTTGCTTTTAGGTCCTTCTGGCTCTCATCTCACAGATTTGCTGTTAGTGAGCGTAGAATTCCCTCTGCATTCCAGGCCCTCAAATGGCCAACGTAGATGGACCCAGCTTTTTCTCTTTTTCGTAAGTCCAGCAGGATTCTCTTCTCATTATCTTTAGCAGAAGAACACAGGGGTGGATTAACTGAATAGGTAGCTGTGAAAAGCAAGAAGAGACCCAGTCCCCACAACATTTCCAATGAAGCCACGAGAGTCATGCAAGGTAGAGAATATTTTTATGTTGCGTTCCTAGGAACCTGAATGACTTATGAGCAGTTGGGGAATTCTGTATTCATTTTTATTAACTTTAATTATAGAAGCACTATAAAATTTTCTCATTCTCCGTTGCGTGAAAAATGCAGAAGTTAATTGCTCCTGACATTTAATTGGTTTATGCTTCTCTCTAACACAATCTTGTACTGCAAGAGACAGGGAAAACTAGTTGGCATGTTTCTGCAATTGCAGAGGATTATACACCAAGAAATTAGTCTTTTTGTTAGTTCTAGCAGTGAATTACAAATGTAGTTTCTGAAGTGTAGGGAGAGAAATAAAATCTGCGAGCCTACATTCTACATATGCTAAAAGACTGACAAGGGCTTCCCTGAATGCTTTGTATGACTTTGCCAGAATTGCTGAGATTTTTCAATTATCATCATACAGGTTTAGAAATAACATTTTTTATACCTTTGTGGATATGTCAGGTTGTTTACATCCCTGTTACAAGCCATCTGGACCCTTCATAACCTTTTCATATATTTTTTTTCAAATATCATCTCATCTGGCATAAAAAGCATAAGGCGCCTGGCTGCTACCAATTATAATATACGATGGCTTGAGGAAGTTGGAACTCAGTGTGGCACAGCGCCTCTGCTTCAGGAGTGGCGAGACACTCTGGAAAGCATCCATCTCCTGTGATGTGTTCCGAGCTCCAAGGGAGAAAATGGGAAGTGAAGCACACAAAGCCAATGCTGATTTCCATTTGACACAATTATGAAGCAATAGAGCATGTACCGCAAGAAAGGCACTGTGCAAGTATTATAGGCTGTAATGTAGATGAAGGTGTCCAGCACCCTGCCCTCAAGGAGTTTGTAATCTAGAAGGAAGAGGTGGCCTTAAATGGTAACCAAGTGCAAGGCAGACTAGGAAGTGTAAAAGGCTGAGAGAGCACAGAGGGAGAGAAGAGCACGAGCGATTCCAAAGAGTTTATTAGGGAAGCTGGACATGCTGCCATGTTGTAAAATAGAACTGAACTGGCAGTGTGGGAGCAGCCTTTTGAAATGTGAAGCCTGGCTTGAGAAAAAGCAGCAGGTCCATAAAGCAGCCCCGTTTGCGTCTTCTATCATTATGTCTTCCCTTCCAGGTTTTTCAGGACCCCAGAAAATTGGTTGAGGAAGATCTAAACAAAAATTAAAGGTCAACGGCTATTCTTTAGTCAACTTGTGCTAGGACCTGAAATAGGGTGCCTTTGACAACCTGCTTGTTTGTTTTTTTAACAATTTTCAGGTCCAAGGATAAGTACACTTATCCAAACTATTTATTTTACTCATTAAAGATGGCAATGGTTAGAAATCACAATTCCACAAGGTTAAAGAAGAGAAAAATTCCAAAGTTATCTGCCATTAGTTCCTTAGTAAATCCAAGAATGCCACTGCTGTCTCCTGAGAATGTTGTTCTCCATGTTTACCAAATATAAGTCATTGGATCTCATAAATAAAATAAATAGATAAAATAATCAACATTGGAATGGTCACTGCAAGTGGGCATGGTAGAGATGATTGCACTCGTACAAGCGGTGTCTTTGAGGCTGGAGCAAGCAGGGTGGCACTTCCTTCCAGAGTTACATAAGAAGAGCAAAAGGTTTGCAATGGCCACATAAAACAGAGGAAAATTATGGACAGCTCTCTGGCAGGGCATTTCCACATGGAGCACAGATGCCAGAAGCAGGAAGCAGGCTCAGGTTGTGGTCAGGGAGGTGGGGACAGAACGCTGAGTCAAAGCACCAAGGTGGGGACGTCACATAGCTTGGGAGACATGGCTTAGAGACAAGAGAGTCAAGAGGAAAAGAGCAAAGCCCAGAAATGGCACACCATTGAGGAAACTCAATCTTTAGAGACAAGGTAAGCCCTGTGATGTTACTTTACCCAATGCCCAGACTATGCTTACCATGATATGGTGGCTCCTTTGCGGTGAAGTGCCAAGAAGGCCATATAATTTCTGAGCAGTTGAGGATCCAGGGGAGCATTTCTTAAAGTATGATCCATGGTCCCCTTGCATAAGAATATCATGGTGCTTCTTAAAAGTGCTCATCTCCAGATCTGACTGCATACCCTGCAATAGAATTTTGGACCACCTCCCCAAGGGTGAATCTTAAGGATCCTAAAGTTTGAGAATCTCTCATTTAGAGCATCAGGTGGAATGAACATGTGAAAATCAATGACCCAGATGAGGTCAGACATACTACGTGAGAAATGATGGTGCCAAGTAGTAACCATAGGAATTCAGGAGATGTAAAGATGAATTTGAGCTGAAGAAGTTAGAGCAGCTCTTGAAAGATGTGATGAGTTTTTCTCAGTAAAGAGGTGAGGACATTCTTGATGGCAGAAAGGGCCTCGAATGAAGACCTTTGGGAGAAGTCAGTGTGGCATAATGCAAAAGGCCATAAGCTAAAATTACATTTAGTGGGTATTGGGTTTAGTAGGGAGGGTGTTGGAATCTGATGTGGGCAGAATAAAAGTGAGGTTGTTTAGAGCAAATCAGAATTCAAAGACTGATTCAGAACAGTTCATGTTCAGTGCTGCACGTTTGCAAGCCCAGAAGTCAGTGAACTCAGGACCTTGCTATTGTTACACTTACTAAGTCATATTTTCATCTTATCAAATAGTGACTCTCTTCAGTGCAACAGATCTACCTCTAACATTAGTGCTATGATGTGAAATGAGGGGAAAAATGGAAGAGTTATTGAAATTGTCCTGTTTCTGTGTCATGAACTTTATGTTCTTGTGAGCTGCTGTAGCTTTTCCATGGAAATGTTGAAGTAGGTAGTCTTTAAAAGGGACATGGCGAGAAAGCAGACACTCCTTTCAGGAACAATGTGGACAGGTAGACCAGTTGTCTAACATGCAATCAGGAAGGGCTGATGGTGGGTAGTGATGTCACAGCTGTCAGGGATAGGTCAGGTGACATTTTTAGTAACAGCTGTTATTGCTATTAATAATTATGAGGACTGGCCCTTGCAGCTTCTTCCTTTAGAAGCCCCTTCTCCAAATGTGACAGCAGTGGAGGGCCAGGTGCCAAAAGTCCCTCTTTATAATCCCTGTCCCAACCTCCAGCCTTGCTTCTGCTGCCCCACCCCTTTTGGGGGCTGGTGTCTTTTCAGCACAGAATACTGCATCATCTGCTGCATTTTCTGGGAGCCCACCTTGACAGAGGATAGGGAATCCGCTGGTCTTGGCGCTTGGGGCATCATTGAATTTGCTTTGTTTCCATGTAGTTCTGGCATGAGGAGCATTCTTGATTTATTCCCTGGGAAGTTGGTAGTCTCTTATGTTTGCCAAGAGAGAGACCAACAGAATAAAGGTTTTTGTTTTTATTTTTAATTTAACCTTGTATTTCTGCTTTCTTTAGTGTCTGGTTGCCTCTGAATTCCTTATCAGGCGGTTATACTAACCCCTGATTGCCCAAGGCCTCAGGTGTCCCCATGAAACCCAACCATCCCTGGACAAGTCATGTGTTTCAGTCCGTTCTGAAATATCTTCTCCCCATCACATTTTACTTATTTATTTATTTATAGATTTAGGGGATACATGCATGAATCTGTTACGTGGATATATTGTGTAGTGGTAAAGTCTTGGCTTTTTGTGTAACCCTAACCCTGTTAGTGTATGCAGTACCCATTAGGTCATTTCTGATTCCACACCCCCCTCTCCCACCCTCTCAATCTCCCACCTTTCTGAGTCTCTGATGTCTATTATTCCATTCTCTATGTCTATGTGTAGGTCCCACTTATAAGTGAGAATACGTGGTATTTGATTTTCTGTTTCTGAGTTATTTCACTTAAGATAGTGGCCTCCAGTTCCATTCATGTTGCTGCAAAAGACATGGTTTCATTCCTTTTTATGGCTGTGTAGTATTCCATGATGTATACACCATGGTTTCTTTATCCAGTAATCAGCTGATGGACACTTAGGTTGATGCCATATCTTTGTGATTGTGCAGAGTGCTGTGATAAACATAGGAGTGCAGGTATTTCTTTGATAGAATGAATTCTTTTCCTTTGGGTAGTTACCCAATAGTGGGATTGCTAGATTGAGTGGGAATTCTATTTTTAATAATTTGACAAATCACATTTTAGCAAGATTTTTTAACACAGAATTTTTTCCATTAAGGAAAATTGGAAAACAGAGAAATATAAGAAATCTTCATTAAACATGCATATATTTTTGATTCAATCTTAATTTTTCTCATAAGCACAAAAGGAAGCAAAGAATAAACAAAAAGAAGAGTGAGTTAATGAATGAATGAATAAACAGACACAAATTATAAATGGATATTTGATTTCATTTCCTTAAGGCCCTGCTAAGTGATTGATTGGCTAATCTAAGAAAACAATTCACGTCCAGATGTTTATGGCTAAAAATATCCTAATGTATTTCATCTAAAAGGTACAGAAATAATTCTAAGCCTTGTGACATTATTATATGTAGAGATATTTTGCATGGTGTTGGAGCTCTTAGTCCACTTAAAATTGCATCAGAATTGTCTACTCTGTTTTAATTGGCTCAAATGTCCAGAACATGGCCTGGAGTGGTGGCTGTAACATTTCCCCTCTGTCCTCCTCTATTATTCTTCATCGGCAAGGTGACAGTTGGAAAGATTGCCAATAGTCCCAGAGTAAGGAAGGATGTACAACCTGAAGTAAACGTACCTGGTAAGATTGTTCACACTCATTCCAGGGTGACAGACAACGGTTCATTACCAGGTGCACAATCCACTGGCAAGTCCTTTGTGAAGATGGAGGAGGACAGCTAGGGGATGATTAGAAGAGAGAAAGAGGCAATGGGCTGAGTTAATAATGAGAGCAACATGGATAACCTGTAAAATAGAATAACGTGAAGAAGGTGTAGAAGAACCCAAGAAAGTGAGCAAAGACGTAAGAACAAGGAAAATTGGTCAATGGCCAATTCTGGACTAGCCTGTCTTCTAGTGCCTGTCTTAGCCACTGTTTAAAGTGCTTGTCCAGGTGGTGGCAGGAACCTAAATCTGCAGACTTATGTTAGGTAGGACAGAGTTGAGCCAAAGGGATGAGCCAAAGGGACATTAATTTATACAACAAGCTGAGTCAGAAAATCAGAAGTTCATCTGATCCTGTGACCTCCTTCATTCCTTCGTTCATTGCATTAGAGAACATGTATAGGGTACTTACCCTGTGCCCAGCTCTGTGTTCAATCTTATGGGAAAAGCAAGAATCAATGTCACAGTCCTGCCTGTAAGTGGCCTTGATGGAAGAAGCAGAAATACACACGTAACCTATGCGGGCCACTCACTGTCAACTGTGTACATGAGAAGTGCAGCAAAATGATGCTAGGCAAGGCCTTCACAGGAAGAGATGTTTTCAAATGTGGGTATCTGGAAAGTGGTCATAGAGGTGGGGCTTAAGCCTTGACTCTGACAGATGGGAAGGACCTGTGAGTGGATCTTCCACTGGCTCATGAAGTGTTTGGAGCACCCACATCCTGTCCTCGTGTGGTGAATCCATCACCCTGAGGCCTCTTGACTGCACAGACTTTTCCTCCGCAAGCATATGAGCACAGATGAGGAAGTGGCTGAGATGAAACCTGCAAGGTCCCCCAACTTCCCGCTTCATATTCCTTCATGATGCTTTTTCCTGTCAGCAAAAAAAGAAAAAAAAATGTTTCCATTCTGTCAGTGGAGAAGGAACGAGAGAGCAAATTCTGGTCAAAAAATGACAATTGGTTTCTGTTTATACATATGTGCTGTGGGTTGTTTTCAAATCAAACTTCTGTAATCTATCTTCAGCTGTTGTGGTTTATAGCATTGATGAGTAAGAGTTTCTTTTAAAAGGGAAAAAAAAAACATAATGCACAGCAGGGAAATGAAAATGAAATATATTTTGGGACTGCAACATATTTTTTTGAACATGCTTAAATTATGACCTTTTTTAATCTTTAAAAATAAGCTAACTTTTTGAAGACAGTAATACCTTATGAGTTAAAAATAACCATCTCGCAATGCTGTGAATGGTAGGAATTTTTTCCCAAGACCCTTTCCCTTCCATTCTAGTAAGGTCTGTAGAACCAAGAATTGTTTCTTGATCCCTTTTTTGTAAAACCCAGGATTTTGTTCAGTAGATGGTGAGAGTTCAGCAGCTTCTTTTTCTGGGATCCTTTGCAGATGTTCATGGACTTTTATGTTTATGAAAATTTGCCTGTTATTATTAACCTTCTCATTGGATTTGGGTTGCTTTGGATTCCATTCTAGGCACGTTTGCTTCAATACTAAGTATTATATTAAATCCTACCGTTTATTAAGGATTCACTGTGTATTAGGTAGTGTGCTAAATATTATATTGCTTTTTTTTTCATAACCACCCTTTGTGGTAGGAACTATTATTATTAGTACCAGTTTCCAGATTAAGCATTTGCCTGTACCCCAAACTAGTAACATAGAGGGGACCAGAACCAACGTCTTTCCAACTCTGAAGTTCATACTCCCAACCAATAAGCCATACTGCCTCACATTACTCCTTCTAAGTCATTTCCCCTTTTTCCTAAGGGAAAAAGTTTTCAGGTGAAGCACAAGTGTCATACGGGAAAAGCTATGAATTGCTTTACATATGTTTAGTGCTTTTGTCAAAGAATGACTATGTAGTGAAGTGGGGCGTGGTTTTTCTCCCAGTTTTTCCTGAGTTAAGATATGAGTGACCTGTTTTGAGCTACATAGAGGGATGTTGGTGATAGAGCTAAATCAGACTTTGACTTCTAATCCAACACTCCACTAGGCAACAGGATCTGCCTAGATCCTATTTAAGAAAGTATCACACTGCTTCCAAATTGTGCCCTTAGTAAGTTACACCTGACAATTCGCAATGGAAGTATAGATGGGTGGGGACATTGTAAGTCCTGAAGCAGATCATGGGGTTCAGGCTAGACCAGTCAGTGGAAAACTTCCTTCTATATATCAAATGTAAGATTATTGCCAAAGTATCTTATTTATTTTTTTTCTTTCTATTTTTTTTCATGCATCTCCTATTATCTCTTATTTCCTATTTTCTATTCCGGTCCCCATTTTTTTCCCACCACTTGCTGGATAGTGCTGATAAGTCTACATACTTCCTATATTAGAAAGTTAATAGCCCCACAATAGCTTAAGCATAATATTTATAGACTATGTTACAGAATGATGTACTGGCAAAACTCATGGAGTTGTGATGTTGCTTGTCACTTCCCTTCCAGTGAAGTATTGATGAAACGTGTAGCCAGGTGTGGCTAAACTGGTGTCCCTCTTCTCTCTCTGCATCTTCTGTCATCCTCAGATAGGTCCCTGAGTGCTGCAGGACTCCAAGTCACATAATGATCCTGCCTTCGTGCGTCAGACTGATCCCTTTCCCAAACCAGAGCTGATGCTTGAGCTGCAGTGTTTCAGTTGTTGTCTGAGGTGATTTAAAGTTTGCTGCTAAAGTTTGATGCAAAAATCTTTGGCTTTAAGTACACCATGTGCCATCAGTGAATTCTGTGTCTCATTGCACATATGTATAAATATGGAATACCCTGGGAGTGCTTTGACTGTCCTGCACAGCCAGTAGCGAGTTGGCAACTTCCATTGCTGATGTCTGTAAAAATGCTTGGTATGACTCTAGTAAGTGGGATTTTATAGGCCTTACACAGATTGAATAAGAAAAGAAAACTAAAATATTTTGGGACCTATAGGATTCTTCCCACATCTCATTTATTAGGATACCAAGAAGAAAAGCAGAGTCTTTGGAGGTAAACTGAGTTTGAATTCCACCTCCACTGATAGCAATTATGTGACTTTGGCTTGCGGTACCTTAGGTTCTCATACTTAAAAGGGAGATGATACCTACCATCTGTGGTCATTGCATGAATTTAATGTGTTTATTGGTTATGCACATACAATACAGTCAATAATGTTATCCATCATCTTTGTGGTTTTCTATTAATAATTCCTGATATGAAATGTCACCCTGAACACTGAGCTCGGGATTCCACACCTGTCATCTCAGTGAGGTTCTTCTCCCTAACTGTTTCATAGTCACACAGAATCACTCAACAATTCCTATTTCTAAGATTCATCTTAGAAATCATCTAGAATAAGGTTTGAACTTATGGCTAAAATGTTGTAGTTTTGAAACATCTTTCAACAAGCAGCTTGTGCCAGCCTGACCACAGCACTATGCCCCATGGCTTTGGTAAAAACCTGCCGTTTTCCAGCCTGTCGTGCAAACTACGCTCATCTCCCCTGCAATAAGAACACAAAGAAGGTAGTGAGTGTGGATGGAATACTCCTTACCAAAGCCTGCTCTAGCTTCAGGAATTATTTTTTATACACATGTATCATTTACTCCAACTTGACAGCTTAAGCTAAAGCTGTGCCCCAGTTGACATCTTTGAGACTCTTCCTTTTCCCTGTGTAAACTTGAACAGAAAGGGTCATGTCATAAAGGCCCCGTTGGCACAAGGGATATATTTAGACTGAAGTGTGGTGTGATGTAGCAAGCATGACCAGTTTTACTTATACTGAGAAAGAGTCTATGCTTTCTAAGAAATAAATCCCAAAAGAAAGTGGATAGCTTTCCAAACAAATCAGAAACTACACCAGCAGCCACCAACAAAAAACCTACAAGGCAAATACACTGTTGAATAGACTTGATGTCACCTACCACCCGCTGATAGCTCTGAGAGGGGAATTTTTTTGATCTGTTTTATTTAGTTTTTTTAGAGGAACCATGTTGCTAACATGTGACTAAATGGAGATCTATTTAACACGAATAGTTTGGTTTGTGTGCTATTTTATATTACTTTTTCAAATGGCTTTTGAAATATGGCAGTACTTTTCTGCTATTAGAGAAATTGAATTTGAAGATGAGTAACTATCTCTGACCATAATAACAAAAAATCCATAGTGGTTAAAAATAATAAAAAAGGTTTATTCAACACTTACAATGTGTCAGGCACCATTTTAAATTCTTGACATATAATCATGACAATGATTTATGATCTAGATGTTTTTATTTGCGTTTTATATAGAGAGAAACTGAGATTCAAACATTACGTAGCATGTTCAAGACCAATAGTGAAGTCAGTACCATACTCCAGATCTAATTCCAAAACCTACGTTTTTAGCCCTTTCACTAAGTGCTTATTAATACAACTAGAAGGGGAATTAGAGATGTTCTAATATCAGCTACTCGTTGTGAGGAAGAGAAAACTGAAGTCTGGAGAGCTGAAGTTATTTGTCCAAAGTCACACAGGTAGCAGTGACAAATCCAGGATTAGAACTCAGAGCTGGGTTCTGTTAAGGTCAATACGGCCTTTTCTCCTACACTACATTCATGGTTATTTTTCCTTGTTCACTTTCTGAGGACACATTTTTTATACTTTTTTAGAGAAAGTAGGAAAGAAAGGCGGAGAGTGAGAGCGAGAAGAGAAGGATGCTGGATGGGGAGGGGGGAGAGAGAGAGAGAGGGAGAGAAGAAAAAAAGTTTAAATTCAGCTTTGAGTCAATTATACCAAAAAAATATTGGGTTCCATGGTGGGTGTCCGGGTCTGAGCCCTTTGACACGGCCACATGACAAAGCAGAGGGTGTGCAGCTGCAGATACTCAAGACAAATACACTCCTGTTCTAAGAGATCACCTGTTTTTTGGAATGATTCCTTTTATAAGGAAAGATGTTTGCACTTAACAGTTAGTTCCTCCAGGGTCACCTGGAAGGTCATTTTCTTGCGGTCGTTGTAATACATTCACTGTTTTAAGCAAAGTGTGCAGGGTGGTCCACAGGCCAGGTTCTCTCCATCTTCTCAAAATTCAGTGACTTTTCCTCCTCCTGGACATAGAGAATAGGTGAACTATATATTTTTTTAATATCTTGTGAAACACTCCAAGTATTATCTCACACAGCTGATCTGGAACGGAGGGGCACGCACTCCTACAAGCGAGCTCTTGTGCAGCCAAGTCACGTCTCAGGACCCGATTGTCTTGGCTTCCTGGCTCACGTCTCTGTTCCCCTTGGCCTGGCATTTTGAATGCTACTGTCCTTATCACTCTTATTTTAAAATCTTCTTGCATGTATATTTTGTCCTCTCTCTCCATATCCCCTTCCTTCTCCCTTAGCTCTACTTTCACTAAAATTGCCTTTCTGCATATTTATCAGCTCTTTAATTTCTTTCTCTGAGAATATCTTTTACTGCCCTGCTTAATGGCAGGTTGGTGAGCAGAAGTGTGTTTAATGCAGGCCCTATCCCCAAACCTGTTCTTTGACTCTTTTACATGAAGTTTTCAGAGAATGTCTTCCTTTTTACTGCAAGCAAGGTACAAAGAGATATTTCTGCCCTTGCACCATAATAATATTATTTGAAAATATAACAAAGACATTTATACTAATTAGGAGGATACAACATACATAGAAAGAATGGTCTTAGAGCTGAAGGGAAATGCATTTGACTCAGAGAAGATTTGTGTTTTAATATGGAGTATTGAAGCCCAAAAACAATAAATTATACACCTGCTTTTAGGGTTTAATGAATAATTTAATCAAATGTGCTTTTAATTGAACCATTTACTGATGTAAATTATTATTGTCATCATTAGCCTTATTGTTCCCAAGCTATTGCAGAGTCTAAACTTGGTACTAGGCATTTTGTGTGAGACAGAGGAAGCCATGGTAATTAATTATAATTTTTAAAATCTTTATTTCACTGAAATAAAGCACCAGACAAACAAACTAACAGAAGGCTGTGGCTCTTCCATTGGCAGGTATGTTATTAATTCAAGTGCATTTTCTTTCACCCCGGAAACACTTGTAGGATGTAAAGCCTATAATTGAACAATGGGGAATTAATACTGTAGCTAGTAAAGCTACCCATATGTACATAATGGAAGCAATAGACTGCCTTTGAAATACCTGTTGGTTGAACTGTTTGTATTGCAGAAGAGAAAATTATGCAGATAGATGAATACTTTCATCCAATCTCTTCTTGCCATCATCACCAACATCTACCCTCTCTTTGGGACTTTAATTCTGCTATCTAAACATCCTCATGCCTTTCTAAAATGTATGCATATTTCTATAACACATAAGTGACTAATTTTCACCTGTGTCCAAAACCGTGTTTGAGGCCTATTTACTGAGTGCCTGTTAAGTACTAGGTTCTGTGCTGAGTATTTTATGCACATTATCTCATTTAGTCTATTCATCAACCTGTCTGGTAGGTGTTGTTATCTCTATTTTACACGAGGAAACTGAGGCTCAGGCAGGTTAAATAAGTTGCTTAAAAGTATCCATCTGGTAGGTGACAAAGCTGGAATTTACACTGAGGTATATGTGGATGTCTTTGTACTGGTCTACATCACTCTTGAATTTTCTAAAAAACACCTGCTGCTTCTTAGAAATGCTAAAGCACTCTTTATGTTTGAGGTTAGAGTGATAAGAGCATATGAATGAGTTTTTACCATCTAAGTTTTCTTTTTTTTTTGGTTTATTTGGCTGTACATTTTCCATGTAATCAAATGTATTTACTGTGGGATTCTTTGAATTTCTTATTTGTGTGCCTGAAAAACATATCAAAACAAGGCTCCTGTGATCTGTTTTGATCAGCTAAGCCTAATCTAAATCACAAGATGCCCATGTTCTCCAAGCTCTACTTTGAGAATGCTGTCATTCCATCAGAATAACATTCATCTAATCAGAGCCCCATTATGACAAATCTTTATCTAATTTCTATCCAACTCAATGCAGCGTTTCTTTGTTTCCAGTAACTGTTGTAAATATTATGGGAATCCAAAAATAATTAAAACCTGGTTTCTCCTCTTAAGAAGCTTACAGAGAAGGAAAAGCAGATTTTGCTGCAACAAGTCAAGGGGTGAGTGCGGTATTGGGGCTGCAGAGAAACAATGGCATTTCAGCCTTGCATGGGAGGAGGATCAGCAGGATTTGAGAGGTGGATCAGGTGCATGAATATTAAAGGAAAGGAAAGGTGCAAGCTGTGCAGAGCATAGAGCTGGTCCTGGCAGAGAATTAAGTACATGTAAAATATCTGTGGAACAAAAGTTGTACCTGGAAAGGTGAGCAGGGACCAGGCTCAGCCTGAAGGGCTTTTTAAGCCCCCGAGAGACACCCAATCTTCATTCTCTTGGTGGCAGGAAGCCTAGGAAAGATTTTAGGCATAGGAGTAATAAGAACATATCTCTTAGAAACATTAACACTGACAGCTGAGTGAAAGGAAAATGAAAATGAAGAGAAACTGAAGATGGGGGATTAGTCAGGAGGGTGCTACAATGGTTTGGGTAAATGAGGATGTATTTCTGGACCGAGGCAACACAAATGGCGAGGGAGAAAAAAAGACGTGCATGCAACATACTTTAAAAGGAGAAGAAAAAATGTTTTGGCCAATTGGATGTGAGATGTAAGGGGAAGGAAGAGTCAGTTGTGACTCAGAGGTTGTTGCCTGAGGCAGCCAGACAGCAGATGATTTTCTTTGCTGGGGAAGAGAATCTTGGGGCAGTGAGTGAGCCTGGTAGATGATGGTGTGTTTGGATACTTTGGGTTTCTGGTCGGAATCTGTGCAAGATGATACTAAAAATCCTCATTCATTCTCATCTCTAATATATAATGCAAATGACAAAGAGGAGTTGTGCAAACCTTTGTGAACTAACCCAGTTTATTTTTGTAGCTTCTCAGTGATATGATTTCCAACAGGGAATTTCCAGTTGGAGGGAAACACAGTTGCTCAGCAAGAAATAAAACATGCTTAAGGAATGTACACAATGCATTCAGCAATGGAGAACACACTCCCAAATAATAAGTGTGTTAAGTAAGAAAATCCCAGGCTGCAGCTAAGAACATGATTGCTTCCACTGGACACTTTAAACCATTTTCTATAAAATTTCTTTGTCACCTTTTAATGCCCAGCTTTTCTTTGGAACTTATAAATTCTTTATTTATGTGTTTTGATTAGAATGAGTGGTTTAGGTTCATTCATAAAACTGGAAGGATTAGCAAATCAAGAGATGGACATATATTGAAAGGTACTTCTGATGGCCATTAATATTCTAGATGGTTGTTATCACAATGTGGTCCCTGGACCAGCGGCCCCATCATGCCCAGAGAACTTGTTAAAAATGTGTATTTAGGACCCAAACTGAATCAAACTGAATTTAGGACCTACTGAATCAAAAATGCTGGAGTTGGACCCCAGCAAGTTGCATTTTTATAAGTCCTCCAGGTGGTTTTGATGCTGGCTGAAGTTAGTAAATCACCATTTTAGTCTCAGAAGTAAAGGTTGATGAAAAACATATATGCAAAGTCACCAAAAAGAAGGAAATAAGAGAACTTTAAAATAATCAGCATCCACTTTCTCCCTGAACAAGTGAATGAACATTCTTTGGGGTCTGTTATACTCCTATCCCTTTTAATACCCATTCAACAGATACTTGTTGAGAATCCAGTTAGTGCCAGGGACGGAGCTAGATGTGCCACATGCAGTAGGGGAAAGACTCTGTGGTTTTTCTGTGTTCTAAAAGGAAAGAAAAAAAGAAAAAAAAATGTATTGTTCTCCTTAAAGGTAAATAATATGTTGTGGTTTTGGAGAATTCAATGGGCTTGACTATTTACGGTTCCAGTGTCAGTTGAAAATGCCCAGCAAGCACCCCTGCAAGAAGTACAATGAAGGGGTGTGGCTCCACTCAGCCTGGCCATGTATCCCAAAGCTGGGATTCACACTTAGGAATGAATCCCACGCATATTTCTGGGACACTTGCCTTTTTTCACCGGGCAGAAACACCACGCATCCAGTGTCTCACCGGTAAGCTTTGTGCAACAGAAATATCAAGTCCCATTTGGTTCATCTTGCACTGCCCATTCTGTCTGAAGGGGAGATGGCTTTCAGTCCTCCATTCATCTTGCCTGATGATCCCTCGGAGCTCAGCGCGAGAAATCATCCCTCAGATGCTGACACCTTTGAAACCCAAGCGCATTTCAGCAAAGCGTCAGAAATGTCAGAACTGCCTGTGCTGATTCTTCCTCCTCCTATTTTATCTCTAGCACACCCTTTGCTGCACTGTTTACCACTTTTATCTTCTTTCCATGATGGCTTTTTTTTTTTTCTCTTGGCCTTGTCCGAGCTTTGAAAACATTACTGCTCCTTTTTGTCACTCGTCGTCACTGGCTCCTTGGGTTTCATTGACCCAACTGCTTATCTCCGACGTGTTGCACGTGTCTTGTTGATTCTTTAACAATGCATTGCTCTCGTGATCAGGAGTGGAAGGGCTCGGGTCCGGCTACCCAAGCTGGGGGTTTATCCTGCTGACTTGGGTGTCCTTTGATGTATGAAGACATTTTGCAGCTCAGCGGCAGATTTTTAGCTTCTTTGATGTGCTCCTCTAATTCTCATTCGATGTACGTACGCTATGTTCCTTTTATGTTTAAAAGGAACCAAATAAAGAAATGTCCCTCCTGATTCTTACATCTCATTTTTACCCAACTGCCCTCTGATGCTATTAGTACAAGGGAGTGGTTCTTTCCACAGTGCCTGATATAATTTCATTAATGAAAAACAAATAATATCAGACAGGCTGAATGTAGTCATTCAGAAGCACTTAGACAGCTCTTTATCTCTCCCCTCTGCCTCATGTTGCATTTGCATAAATGATTCCTTAATGCAAGGAGAACTGGCTGAAGATGAAAACAAGTCACATTCTGAAAGAGGTTTAATACTTGATAATCACTTATGGACATCATGGTTAAATACACTATCATTCTTTTATTTATAAGCTACATAGGCAAAACCAACTGCTATAAGTGGGTTTGTCTTGAAGCCTGCAGCATGCAGGAGTGCTGCCTGAACTCACGTGTGGATTACACTGGCCCAGATGTTGTCTTCCCTGGAGACTTGATAGAGGGAAATTGGCAAAGGGTAATTCTGCCCTGACCGTCCATCTTTCGGTTTCCCTCTGCTCTCTAACACCTGGCCACTAATAGCAGTTTCGGTCTCTCATCTGGACATAGGCACACAAATAAAAACGCAAAAGGATCTGAAGTGAATCATAGATTTATTTATTTTTTACTAACCTTTACTAATGAAAAAAATCAAATGAGAGTATTCTTAATGAAGTTTGTGGATGGTATGACTATTTTATTCATTTTTAATATCCTGAATTTATTTAACCAGGTATCTGAAAGATGTATATCAAGAAAATTGAATAGAAAATCTATTAATTGGGCTGACTTTTCACTCAGTAATTTCTTTTAATTAAGCTCTCTTGTATTCATTGAAACCCTTGGTGGAAGGGGTTTTAATTTCAAAATCATGTTTGAGTAAATTAACTGTTGTATGTGTACAGTACTCACATTGCTTTCATATCCATTCGTTGATTTGAATCTCATTTGGGTGATAAGGGCAGGGCAGTTATTAGTCCCATATTGCAGATGAGGTAATGGAAGCTTGGATATCAGTATATGCTGGGACTACAGTTTTGATCTAATTTAGTCCTCTTGTAATAGTACATCAAGTCCAATTTTATACCATTTGCAATACATAACAATTTGGTAAAAAAGGAGCTGTTCTTTTGATACCCTAAAAATTTATTATTGATCACAACAAAAACCATAAAGGGAACCCTGTATGAATTACAACACATTAGGAGTTTTTGTTGGAGTTGATGAAAAGCAAAGATATAATGTGAAAACATTGTAGCATGAATCGATTATTAATCCATCCTTTAATTTTGGATTTCTTTTTCTGAATCTGATTATTTCATTTTGTCATCAGTAATAATTAACACTCGTATTTGGTCAGTCCTATTTTCTTTTTCACAATTACAACTGAAGTAGATTTCTTGCAAATTGTAGGACATATCCTTTAATAATGGTTATATGCTGCAACTCAAGTGTTGTCCTGTTTGCACATGGTTTGAACCATAACAGCGGAGCTGAGTTTGGCAGTCCCACAAGGTCAAGGTGGTAAAAAACATCACACGTGTAGTTCCAGAGACACAAGTGAGACAAAAGCAGCAGTTCCTAATCAAATGTGTGATTTAAGGCCATTTTGATTATTGATTAGTAGAATTTCTTGCAGAATCAGAGAATCTTAGAAAATCCTTGCAGGGGATTGAGTGATTATATAATCCACATTCTGATCAATGCATAAAAGCCTTTATTTCTCTATAGCTATAACCCTTGGACTTAACCTAGGTAGTTAGCTAGCTATAATTAGATATACTTTAGACCACCGGTTCTCAAATGAGAATAATTTTGCTCCCCTGGGGACACTTAACACTGTCTAGAGATATTTTTGGTTGTCACAGCTGGGGGAGGTGCTTCTGACATCTAGAGGGTAAAGGGCATGAATACTGCTAAACACCTTAAATGCACAGGACAGCCCCCTACAGCTAAGAATTATTTGGCCCCACATGTCAAGGGTCCCCCAAAATGTCAAGAATGCCCATTTTGGGAAACCCTGATTTAGACAAAATGTTACGTTGCTACAATTGTCTATAAAATTCAACTCCCTACAAAATATAATATTTTTGAGGAAATATACCTATAAAACAGTGGTGAATGTGATACATGAACTATTTTAGATAACTAAATTGATTCTCCATTTCACTTTATGTATATGTGTCACTGCTAATAAACCTACAGTTTTCAAAATTTTTCAGACCAGAGACCCTTTGAAAAGGCAATAGAATTCAGGGATCTCGTAACCATTTGATTATTGGCCGCTTCCTAAAATATATCATCAAAAACATCTCTTACAATAAGAGTGAGTGATTGCCCATTTATTTTACTTTTAACACTGTACACACTAGATGCCTAGTCACTGACCCATCCCTCCTCACACCCTTCTCTCTGGTGGCCTCCCGGATTCTGCAGTCTTGAGAGCACTGTTTATACCTCCAGACCTTAGCATGTATTTATTATGCCAAGAAATCTAGGCTACACATACGTGTCCTGTAGACTATAATCAATGTGCCTTTATTTTTAGTTCTCTTCCCAGACAATCATAGCACTTTGCTAGGACTAGGTGATTTGGTCACCTCGTAGGTCTTCCATTCTAATCCTTGGCCGTTTCCAAACTTGAGTTTGTCTCTCTTGTATCATTAGCTTCCTCCCAAGTGTGTACTCATATTCCGGCCCCATGAGGCCAGAAGTAGCGCTGGTGCCTTTTCAGTCCCCTCTCTAATCTGCTCACCTTCCTGCCTGGATAACCTGTCATGCCTTTGCCATTTATAATATTTCTCCTTCAGCAGTTTTTCTTGCTCCCTTGCTGATTGCTTTTCTGCACCAAGAAACTCCCAGCCCACCTCGTCTCTGTGAGAAAGTGTATGTGCGTTAAATGGCTCTGTCTTCCTTCAGTGGCCTCCCTTGCACCCCACTTAGCCCTTTCCTATCTGGGAGCAGTCTTTTCCATGGATGAAGTGGCCCAGAATGCTCTAGATGTCCGCTCTGCCTGGCTGCGGAGGCCACCCCCTCCGCAGAGCCCCAGGTGGATGCGACCACACGCACCCTAATGCTCTCTAATCCTTGTAGCTTTGTCACTGTTCAGAACTGCTCAGATGCTCACCCAGCTCTGACTTGTTTCTCATCACCCACTTGGAGAGTCAAGCTGCCTTTCCCATTTATCACACGGCGATAGTGACAGCGATCCACCTTCCTGGCCTTTCCTCCCGGGCCACTTGCTCGGCTGCCAGCCGTTTGAGATTGACACTTGCCATTTCTGCCGCCAGGTTTGTTCTGGGCTCCGTGGGCACATTTGCTAAAAGGAGCATCCGTCTCGCTGCTGCCCGGTGCTGGGGCAGGACGCTCCATTATAAACTCTGGGTCCATCACTCTTCTGCCTCCTCTCTGCGTCGGCCTTTATCTGTGAGTGAGGGGGCACCTGCCCTAGGGGGTTCTCAGGGGATCCGTCTCCAGTGAAACACACTCATTCCTGCCAGCAGGACCAGACAGGCCTTCCCAAAGCTGGGGTGAGCCACAGCAACCGTCTCCCCCAAATAGCACATTTGCCTCTTTCCTTCCTATTCCTATTCAGCCCAGAGTTGTCTCTGGAAACTCTGGGATCCCTTCACAGAGGGGTCACACTGCCCCTTCTTATCTTAGTTTTACTGCAACCACTGATTCTTACACAATCAGAGGGGCTCACAAAGCTCATTTAGACTAGGGGGAGGAGGAAAGAGCTGGCACAAACCTCCAAGTAATATATGTGAATATTTTTATGGTGGTTTTTGCTCCCACATATATTATTCAACTCAAAGAAATGATTTTGGTAGCATGCATTCTGAGACAGACATTAGGATGCTGGTAAACAAAAGGGCCCCTTAGGACAGGTGTTTCAGACAGCACTCTCCATTCTTGCCACTCACCATGCTGCCCATGGCTTGCACAGCATTGGCACCGCCCGGGAGCTTGTTATAGGTGCTGTCCCAGGACCTACCTCAGGCCTGCCAAGTCACAGTCTGCACTGTAACGAGATTTCCACGTGCTTCCTGTGCACACTAAAACATGGAGTGTTCTACTCTCTCTATTCCTGCATTTAATCCTCAGAACAATCTTCTGAGGGAATTTCCCCATTTTATAGATGGAGAAACTGATGCTCTGAATTTTGAAAAGATTTGCTTAGAGTCACTGGAAACCCATGAATTTTTTAAAAAATATATATCACTACTGTATAGGTATTCACAATGAAGTATGAAGTCTGCATTACTTTTTTTTTAAAAAAAATACAGTTTTAAATATTAAGAAGGAAAATGTTCTGGGCTCTTTAAATTGGCAAATTGCCAACATGGGAAAGAAGTTTCAGTGAGAGACGGGGGACTTAAACTCAGCTGAGCAGAAGCAGGGAGAGACTGTACATCCCACCTGAGATGGAGGGTTCGGGGTAGTGCACAGCCGTGTGGCAGGAAGAGGATGCACTGGACCCCTCTGCAGACTGGCAGTTCAAAGATGGTCACAGCAAGATAAATTATGTGTGAAGGAGATAATTACTGTGGACTTTCCTCTAAACAGCAGCTGGAAATAAGGGGGAACAGATGGAGCCAGAAATAGTATAAAGGTTGTGGGTCAGCCTCAGAGGAGAGACAGGCGACCTCAGAGTGCCAGTTTAAATAAGAAGAGCCCCTGGGTGGTTAAATGTGGGGACACATGTTCACCACATAGGATTGAATGGCTCTCTTAACCTTTGCTCTGACTAAGTTTTATAGTTATAAGAAGAAAGAAGAAAATGAATCAATGAGATTTATTTTAAACTTTTATTTTTGTTGACACATCACATGGGATGGATTTATATGTTTTTCTTTATGTTTATCCCAATTGTCTCTTCTTAGGCAAAGTTTAACCATTAGGTTCAGACTACCTTAAGCCAGAATCACTGTTCACCTATATTCAAAAAGAATGTTAAAATTTAGAACGTCTTCTTCCCCTTCCCTTTACAGTGGTAGCAAATTTTACAATGTCTTCAGAAATCCCTCAATGTAGGATGTTGTCTATCTGAATTTTTCCCTGGTCAACTTTAAATGGGTATTTAGATGCCAAATTTTGAACTTGACTGTTTGTATTCACTCCTTTTCACAAATATTAGTATTAAGAGCCAATGGAAAGATGAAGGCTTTCAGGCAGAATGGTAATACAGATAGATTCACTGATTATATGCCACTGTTGTTATTGCAGTTAACCGTCCCCACTTTCAAAAAACAGATCCCCAGTGCTGGAGTTTCTTCTTGATTTGGTGGCTTGTCCTCCCACCCTCACACCTGGTACACACACACCCGGTACACACACACACACACACACACACACACACACACACACAGTTTTCACCACTCCGCTGGATTCTTGACATTCACAAAGTTATTGATGGGCAATTGCAACTTTGCAATGTGCAAACATATTTTGAGCAGCAAGAAATTATGCTACTCTTGTTAGTCTCTTGGCTTTGATGAAGGGCATCCTAAAGCACTATTTCTGTATGTAGTGTTTCAACAGACGTTATGTTGGGTTACTAAGAGTGTTGGGGAAAAAAGATAGTCTCAGTTCTAATGGCCCACCTAGAACCATGAAGGGGAAGTTTATTGATTTTTTACATTAACACAATACACTTAGCTCATAGACTATCTCCCTTTTGGAAAAACCTGCAAGATTTAGTCACTAATTGCTTCAAACAAAAGTTTTAAAATTATGTGAATGTGGAACATTTTAAAAGTTGCATTTTGGCGCTTATGTAAACAAAGAACTCTTTAAAAAACAATCCTCTATGTAGATTGAGATATAAATTAAAATGCATATGCTTCACACCTAAATAGAATGAGGCTACAATAACAAAGTAGTGCTGTGTATATACTTCACACCTCAAATTTCCGAGTGGCATCACTATTTCATTATCATATTGCACACTCTACCTCTAACCTCAGCAGACAATCTCCTGCTAAAATGCCTTAAAATGCTTTATACAATAAAAGGGTTATGGGCATGCATTTAGTTCAATTAGTCGGGGTCTTGATTGAACAGTAGAGAGTCTAAGGGACCCGTAATTCCCACCTTTCAGAAGCTAGGAAGACTGGAAAGATCTATTGAAGAAGTATGATCAGTGGCTAAATACTTTGCCCCTTCTTTTCAGCAAAAGGAATAATGCATTTTTTCTATAGTTACTGAGCTCCTGCTTTTCCTACCAAGTGTGGGAGCCAGGTGGGAGAGAAAATTTATATTTGTATTATACAAAGTTAATACAAATTTTCTTCCAGGCTTGGTTAGGGAAGTGCAATAAGGAGAAAGCACAAGTAAACATACCATTCTGAATACTTTGGAAGAACTGTGCGTGTGTGTGTGTGTGTGTGTATGTGTATGAAATATACATGTAAGATATATAATATATATGTAATATATATTTGTTTAGTTTCTCTAATCACAGGACAAAATATAGGTAGTCTCTTATTACAGTGATCAAATAGCATAGGTGGAGAGAATCTATTAATAAGAAAACTTAAACTTAAAGTGAAGAAGCATATTACTCAGAATTTAGGAACACATTAGGTGTAGATTAATTTTGGACATCGGACTTAACTCCCTAATTTATCATGTTTTCATGCCTCTAGTTCAAGTGTATATCAGGATGAGAAATGGCCATATTTCAGCTGAGGTAGAAGGGTCGTTGCTGACCTTGCCTCTGTGCTCAAAGTCCCCCCATTACTAACACCAAAGATAACATGCGGAAGCTTCCTGTCAAAAGGTACGCACAGAATTGAGTTGGGGGAGAAGTTTGGGTGTTGGCATTTTAAAATAACCAGGTTTATGGAAGTTTTAACACAGATTGATTCAGCTTATTAGATAGCAGACCTCTATGGGACATGAAATTAGACAGGATCCTTCAACAAAGAGGAACTTTTGTCATCTCTGTATCAGCAGACTCTAACAGAGCTTTCAATAAATATTACCTATTGGATAAATATTTGTTCAGTTAATAAATGAATGAAAAAATGAGTAAATGGTGAAAAAATGTAAGGAAAGAACTGGAACATAGCTGTTTTCCCAAGAAGGAAGGAACAGCATGTAGTTTTGATGGGGTAAGTTTAGAGGTTAGAGCATGAACAAGGTTGAGGAATTGGGGTTGGATTTATGAGAGGAGAATGTGACCAAGGGGAGTGAAATAAGAACCGTCAGATTTTATTCTTTCATGTGTGCCATGGCTAGCCCTGTGAAAGAAGAATTCTCAGCAGACCCCAACTTGAAGCACCCACCCTTTCCAACTCTGTGCCATTCATCAGGGCCAGTTACAGAGAATGGGATCTTCAAGAGAATTCCACCAGAATAATACGCCCTCTCACTTAAAAAATCTATCCTGAGAGAGCATTCATGCTCACCAGCCTCCTTGCAAATCCACAAGGAGCTTGGCAAGATACTTTTGCGTTTCTTTCTTTTTATCAGTTTTTTTCTTTTTGTTTTTAATAAGTGAGCTCAATATTTATAGTGCTTCTACATCCATTCATTTCAGGCCTGTGTAAGGGGCTGTTTGCCTGCCCATTGAGTGTGAATTATAGGACTGACATTTAATGGGGCAGCTTCTTTTGCTCAGTTCTCTCAACAATTGAGAGATGAGTTGAAAGGGAGTGATATTGCATAGTAAATAGTAAATGCCTCACACAATGGGAACTCACCATTTTGATTTGATTTGATTTTTTAAACGTAAGGTTTGGGGAAAAAAATAGCGTGAGGTCTATTGACATTATTTTAAATTGCACTGTTAGGAGAACATTAAGTTTTTCATTTCACACTTTCTGAGTCTTAAGCACCATTGCTGTATGGGGAAATCAGTCATTTTCTGAGGATTCATGTGCAGATTTGTGCCAATCAGAATTGGCCATAATTGTGCCAAGGCTCTTCTTTCAAGGTAGTTCATTGAGGGCATAGAGAAAGGAAAGCGAAAGGAGAATCATCCTCTGTAAGTGTTCTGTGTAAATTCACAAACCATAAAGGTACAAGTAATTTCATAGTACAATGGAAATCTCTTTGAATAGACTACTATTGTTATAAACCACAGATACTGATACAGCCATCTGGGGATCACTTGATAGGGATGTAATAGCAAATCTGTGGGTACATTTATCTTTCTCAACTTTGCCTTGAGGCTGTGGGCATAAGAAAACAGTCATTAACATCTTTCTATGATTAATTCCCTATGAAAATCACTAAGAATTTGAAATCACTGATTTTTATCACTGGCTTCTAGAGTAACTGGAAAGTCATGAGAGATGTTCATTTGTCTGAGACCATTTATTTTAAGAAACAGCAATCCTTCCAGCATGATACAGAATCAGAAATGAGAATAACAGAGGGCAGGAACTCCACAAAACCAGGATGAGTGGCTGAGATACTAGAAGTGAGAAGTGTTTATATTGATTTGTGCATGTAAAACAGTCCTGTGTCTGTGTTTTATCTCCCCTGCTTCCCAAGGTGCTCTTTTCTTGAGGTCTATGAAATGTGGTTATGGATCTGCTCTTATTTATTTTATTCTTACCCTAAGTTTAGTCTAGAGTGCATTGTTGTTTTAAATCCTATCATCATAAAAAATAAAATAAAACCAGGACACAATTATTTCCCTTTGAACACTCCTCTGCCTTTTCTCCTCTATTCAAAGAGCTCACTGTTGAATTTTTAAACACTAGCATTTTTATCTTCTTCAGCCCAACATAGTCATTTTGGGAAATTTGTGTCCATAGAGGTATTTTCTAGCAGGGTTTGATCTGATTACTGCCTTTCTTTAACCTTAAAGGTACAAAAGAAAGTACTTCAAGCACCTAAGGGACTCTGGAAAGTAATAGCAAACAAAAGTTCAAGATGGGTCAAGTCCCACAAAGGAAAATTAAATGCATTATTCTCACACAACAAGATTAGCAAATCATCTATAAACCCAGCCACTATTTCTTCTTTTTATTCTAATGAGTTTAGTGTGCAATAATGATGGTACAGGCTTCATCAGAATTCTGCCAGTAAAGGGGAATTTTCAAACTCTGTTTGCAAATGAGATGTGCACCATAAACCATAGTCATCCATCATAGAGAAGTAGCTTGTGCCTGATAAAATGCTGTTTGGGCTGAGTCAATCAAATGAGCATTACTAGAGCTTGGTATTACACTGTCCTTTAGGTGATAGAGAAGGAATATAATGCAGTTATGGAATGTGATTTTTTTATGCCTCTGTCCCTTTTGGAAGACTAAACTCTATTCTAACATGAATACCTCAGAGTGACATTCATAATCTATGTTATAAAAAGAGATGTTCTCCTATTTCTTATCTGTCAAGAGCAGTTAGAACTGTGTAGAGTTTTCATGATATAGCTAACCCTACGAAGAAATGATCCTTTAGTTAAAATTACAGCTCATAGTTGTTGCTTATTAATGAAAGGTAAGCTGAGCCCCTGTGTTAACCAAATGAAGACTGAGAAAGAATGTAACTTTTAATGTCCTTTGGCCATGATTAAAGATCATAATCATAACAATAGAATTTTGAGCTGATTAGGTCATTTAGATACCATCTGATTTAGTGTTTTTCTTACTCTTATTTAGTATTGGAGCCTGTTTTTCAACCAATTATCAGGTACCAGGTTATACCAAATTGGAGTTTTTATTTAAAGAGAGGCCTTCCTTAGCTTGCCTCACCAACACCCCTGGATGGGCATATCTGAGACTTTGAAACAGAGATATAGCTTATTTTTCTAATATTTACAACTTGAGAAAATAATGGACAAAAATATTAGTAGATATGAATGAGACTGCAGAACTTATTAATTACAATGCAAATGTGAAGATTCAGAAGTCCTTACTCTGCAAAGGGTGCTTTCCCCACTGTGCAGGGCTCCTCCGTTACATTGCTCTACATCAGGGGTCAAAGTGCCAGCACCTGCAGGGGCCAGGCAGTCATCAGGAGTGAGGCAGGTGGTGAACTGAGAGGCACACACCCCTGCATGGAGAACAGCTGGTGCCCCGTTACAGGTGATGCTTGTCATGAGGAAACTAGGACTCGGGATTCCTTCCTTTCTTTTTTTGTTCCAGCAGAAGTTGGAAAATCAGAACTTTGATATAAAAATTATGATAATTTAATACTTAAATTTGAATAATAATGATAATAATAAACTACTATGCTGATGAAACAGAACACATACAAGACAAATTCAGTGAACACCACAAGGCAGTATAAATACTGAGGTTGAGTTCAATGTTGTGATGTTGAGTTATAAGGAACACTAAAAATTAAGACATTCTGTGATTAGATTCACAGGGTATGCCCAGTAATTATACTTATGAACAGTCCCTAACAAGCCCTCAATAATTTTTTACATATATTGAGGATCCCCTAAGCACCAAGCTCTGCTATATGAAAAATCATACTCCCAGACCTTCCAGGGCTCAGAATCTGTTGAAGAAAGACAAGAATACAAGAGATATTTGCAAGAAGGTGACAGGAGCTAAAATAGAGATGAAGCTATGGTGTTGTGGAACTTCCAATGGCAGCAAAAAAGACTTGCCTAACTGCTCAGAAAAGACTTTTCCTTGGGGAGTTGTGAAGAATGCATAAGAGTTTGTCCGACGGGTGAGAAAGAGGGCGTTCTAGGAAGAAAGAACAACATGCATATGAGAAAGGAGTTGAGGAAAGATCATGTCTTGATCAAGGAACTGCAAGTAATTGGGCCTGGCTACAGGGCACGGAGGGTGGAGAGAAGGAAGGAGAGGGAGATGTGGCTGGAAGTATAGACAAAAGCTAGTCCCTGAAATATTTCATATTTATGCTAAGGACTTAGAATTTTATTGTGGAGCTGCTGAGATGATATTTCAAGATTGTAAATTGGGTGAAGACATCACATTTTTATTCTAGAATGATGATTCAGAGGACATGAATGAATTGGGAGAGGTGAAGATAGGAGAAAGAGGGACCAGTTAATGAGATATTCCAGGTTATCATTGATAGGGACTAGAAAGGCAGTGAGATTAGAAGAATGGAGGGGATAAATTTGAGGCAGTAGAGTTCACAGATCTGACTGCTGATTGGCTGAGAGAGAGGAAGAGGCAAGTATTAAGGAGGACAGATGCCCAGGTGTGTGCCTTGGGAGCCTGGACTGAATGTGGCCCCTTTAACCAAGGGTGAGACCAACGAGGTAGAAGATTCTGCCTTCAGCTTGGAAGGGCTGCGCAGTGTGGCTTTCTGCCCCAGGTGTGGGAGGGCCCTCAGAGCACCTCAGTGTATCCAGTCCTGGCCTGAGGAATTCACCACTAAAATGAAGTGTTTCTTCCATTTCCTCCAACACATTCCAAATATAAACTAAAATATGACTTTGAAAATCCAAACATCTTTATGTGAGTGAAAAAAAATACTAACATTATTAGAAATAACCCAGTCATTGGAAGACTTCTATGCAAAGAATCTTAAAATAACTGAATATTTTTTTTTAGCATAACACACTTTACTGTTAAAAACAAACAATAGCAAAGTCAATAAATGCCCGCCAAACATGACCAATAGTATTTCTCAGCTGGTTTAATGAGCACTGAGCTTACAAGGTAAAGACAAAAGCAAGCAAGAATCTCTTCCTTTTTTCAAGAATACAAATTTAACATGTTTGGCATTTTATTTTGCATTTGAATGTGGGTAGCAGACTTTAGTTTATAGCAGGAAGAAAAGGTTAAAAGATTTTTTTTTCTTCTCCCTGGCCTACTATAGTATTAAACCACATTCTCCTGTGGTCTGTTGTTTTGAAATCTAATCTTTTCCTTCTCTGAAGCGTTTTCTGAGTAATCACCTCAAAAATTCCTCGAAATGCTTCAGCTAGACTGCTAGAATCAGTAGTGGAGTGATCTGAGAGAGAGAGCAATTGACTACCTATATTTTCAAATTAAAACAAATCCAGACCTTAAGTATAGTGAAGAACATGTACATCTGTTTAGGTCAACAGCTCAGCAATTACAGACACAGTGGATCACTGTGTAATTCACAAATAATATGTCTCAGTGAGGTCAGTGGGTATGTTATAGACAAGCTACTCATCTTTTTAATTTACGAAAGCAAAGCTTTTCCTTAACACTTTAGTGGGTGTGGGACATGCAAGGTGAAACAAACACAGGAGCTATAATGCTCTTGTCCATAATAAGGACATTATCAGAGGGAAAAAGGAGAGACAGAGAGAAAGAGAGAGAAGAAAAAAGCAACCTGATAACTTCTAGTGCAATCCCTAAATAATGATTCCTTTGCAAGAGAATTTATGCCTCTTGATAACTAGCAAGTCGCAGCACACTCATTCGACATAAAAATAATAACAACTAATACTAATAATAACAATTTCCAATGAATGCAGTGGTTACTGCAGCCTCTGATTTAAAATGTAGGTTTTGGAACAGCAGGAATATTACCGTTGAAATTCGATTTTCCAGGAGGATTATCCATAAAGAATCCTGCAGCTGCACTTTATTTACCTCTCTCTTCACAGCCTCATTATGCAGACAGGGATACTGAGAAAAACACTGTAACAAAATTTAACAGACTGCATAATTCTTTATAAATACAGCCACTTTATATATTCACATATATTGTGTGCTCTTCAAATGCAAATTTTAAATGTTGTTTATCTGTTAGTTCTCTGCTTGTGTCTCTGCATGTAGTCTCTCCTTAAGGTAATAATATATTCAGATGTTCAGTTTCTCTAACCCAAGAGTGGATTTTGAACATGTGAGTTGGGGATTTTTCAATGAAACAAAATGACAAAAGAACCCCAGACAAACTGATGCTTTTCTTGGACATGAATTAGGATTCACAGTAGGCTTCAAATGTACATCCCAAAGCCTTGATTTTCTAGGAACTGGCCACTGGTTTGGGGGTCTGTCATTGCTGGTCTGCTGGGAGAAGGTAGTGGCTAACGGAAGCTAACTCTTGAATCTCCTACATTCAAAGGATATAGAAACCACAGCCTGCAAAGTTCTCAGCCCTTTTTGTAATTTCAAAATCTCTTTCACCTCTGCACAACAGTCTTGGTGTTCATTTTAACCTGGATTAATAAAGAAAGATAATAAACTTTGTAGGATATTTGAAACTGTGTACTGCTTATCAAGGCCATGTAATCCTCCACATCTCAAATGCTGAGCAAACCAGGAAGGCTGATAGAGGGATCACCATCTTCTTTTCCTGACTTCAGTAACTCCATCAACATCAGCTACCTCTCCGGATCCTATCAGATCCTTCATTGGCTTTGGTCTTATATTGTATTGACCCTTCTACATACATGCATCCAAAAGGCCACTTTTCTTGTTTTGCAGATAATCCTAAGGAAAATTTTCTGTAGGGTTTCATCATGTCAATGTGCTGCTTTCAGTCAACTCTTTGTTTGTTTGATTTGCATTCAGGTGTCATTGGTAATCTCATCTGGCATTCTCCTTCTAGCCCCTGCCTTCTGGTATTGATGCTATTGTAACAATTTGCACATGGGTGGCACAGAATCATCTTCATCTTTTGCATATTGCTGCCATCCAGATGACATGGGTGCTGGAAGAAACTCACCAGCCCCCCTGAGATTCCTGATCCCCTTAGCAATTCATTTTGAAGTGAGTTGAGTAGAAACTTGTCTCCAATTTTAAATCTTGGGGTTATGTTAGATTCGGCATAATGCCCAGAGAGACATTTGAATTCAATTGATTGATTTTTGTGTTATATTCTCAGGAGCACTGTTTGCCAGTTTCCATCTTCAATGCTATGTAGATAGTTCTGAGAGTTACACTGCTCTGCAGTAATCTCCTCAGAACGATTTTGAAACAATTCTCTTCTCCATATTCTTAAAAGGATCTCAAAGACTTCAATCCTCTTGTGAAAACACAATTATTTCTTACAGATGGAAGACACAAGGGACACCTGAGTTTCAAAAGAAGAAAATAAGGGACCTTCACAATAGAGATAACCCCCAACCTAAGTCCATAATATTCTCACTCTGCTAACCTGTTGCTATTGTTGTCAAACAATATCTTCAACAAATAGCCAGTGATAAAAGTCATGAGGGATCAGAGAGGTGTATTGTGGCTTTTGGCTTCAAGAAATCTTCATCATACTTGGAAAGACTGGGCATAGAATTTAAAAGACTTCTATAAAGACAAGGCAGCATGTGTTAAAATGTCAACAGTACAGTGTCAAACTATGGTTGCTATGCAAGTTAAGAAGCAAAGGACAGTGGCCTAGGTGGTTGAGTCAGGCTTCCCAGAAGGGGTGCTACTCACTTGGATACCCAAGGACAGGCTGGCTCAAATTCATCAGAATGGAGGGAACTGGAGTGTGGGAAATGGTGAAATGCTCTAGTCCATCCTTGAAGGTAGAATGATGCTTTGTTTGCTGAATAGAAAGTGTACAATTTTATATAGAGTAAGATGGTCATGAAAGGAAATTGTGGTAGATAAGCTAATAGAGAATTTTTAATGACTGGCTAAGAATTCTGAATTATTTTCAAGGGAAATTGAGCCATTGAAAACATTTGAAGACTTTTGAGAAGAGAGGTTTTTCTAAGATTTATCTTCCCAGAAGTGATTGACATGGCTAAGTAGGTGAGTGGTAGTGGGTAGGGGAGAGGCAGACGGGAAGACACCTTTCATTAGAGTTCAGTGCCTTTCATTGGAAACAGTGAGATCGTGAGTGTTCATATCAGAATGGTAGCACTAGAAAAGAACATACATGATCCATATGTAGTTTCTACTTGGTGGAGACCCAGGTCATTCTGAATGTATAACTCTCTGTGCTTTTTTTTACCTTCCTAACTAATGGCTAAACCTCTCACCCTAGTTGTCCCTTGTGGCTTGCCACATGTATTGGAAATAATTTGGAACATAGTTTTATGGGGTGTAAAATGGAGAAATGAGCACTTGCTGGTTTCTTTCCTTAGAATAATAGTCTTAATCTCAATGGAGCCCTTTTGAGAATTAGACAAAAACTATGGAATCTCTCCTGGAAAAAAAATACATTTTTAAACAAGATTGTGCATACAGGGTCAGAGGTTTGCAGACACCTTGAAACACATTCATGGACACTAACTGCAGAGTCCTTAGAGCAATGTTTGGTCCCTAATGATTTTAGTGCAGGAAAATTCTGAGCTGTACTTACAGTATGTCTAGGTAGACGTGATAGCGCAATAGTGTTTGCTCATTCAGAGGGAAGAAAAATAGCAATGAAATGATGATACTTGGGCTGGCAAAACTTTAAAGGAGGAGCAGTTGGGAATGAGCTTTTCTGTTCCACTTAGAGCCTTGTGACTCTGTACTCTGATAAATCCACCATATTAAGATGAATAACAAGTATTTAACTGAAGGGTTAATTCTTAGTTGGGGAAGGAAACTATTATGGAAGACAGAAACAATTTCAGAAACAAGGCTGTCTCAAACAGATGCTTGAATATTTTAATAGAATAGAACTGCCTTCAATCCATGTAATTTTACTAAGTGATTTTTCAGGAGTGCTGGCCCAAAGCCACATTATTTCATCATTTTGTGGTAAGGTAGGCAGGAAGTAACCAAAGTTTGATTAATCTTGCTTTTATGGATGGAAGAGAGGATAAAAAGTTGATCAGGGCATAATTGCTGCTTTCATTAATAATCTGGTTGGAAGTCGTTTTTATTCATACTTTTCCAACTTATTCAGTACATGCTTACTGAGCATCTACTATGAACCAGACACTGACCTGTAGATGAGATGACCATCTATCTGGTTTGCTCTAGGAAGGTCCAGACTTATGGCTATTGACCCAGTGTAATTATTCACAATACCACTTTCATTCTCAAAAGTGTCCTGTTTTGAACAATAAATTATGTGATCACTCTAGCTTTAGACTATTTGGGCAAATGTCACCTCAGGGAAAACGTATTTAGTCTGACCAAACGTTTCCTACTGGGTTGTTCAGACTACACTGTGATTACCTGTAGTATTTTCAAAACAATGTAAGCCTCGTGAAGACAGAACCTTGTCTGTTTTGTCTGTTTTGTTCACCGACATATCTGCTGAACCTAGCTTATTGTTGGAACATAGTAGGTACTCAAAAAGTGTTATGAATGAGTGAACCATCTAAAATGCTTTCAGCATTTGAGAAAATTGCTGCCACTATAGGTAACCAAAGGATCAAGAACAAACTTGTCCTGCAGAGTAGGTTTAATATGAAGAACATTAGCAACAAAAAAATGTTAATAGTTCAAGGAGATTATTTTATCTGATTTTATGTTAAAATATGATTTGACTATGCTATTTTGCTTTTGAAATCAATTTTTAAATAAATAAAATGTACAGGTATTAAAATGTTTGCCTTGGTTATTAAAGCTTGGGTGGCCACCTATTGTTGAAATAACCATGCAGAACATCAGAATTTCACTGTGGGGATGTTGTGAGACAGGGATTAAATACCCATGACTAAGGGAATTGCTGAGCAGCTTCTCAGAACAGCGCCAGGCCCAAAGTCTGTCTTTCTTCCCTTCTTTCTTTCCATTTTTGAGGATTTTACTGTATAGAGATATTATATTTTGAGGAGGTGACCTAGGGTATATGAGCCGTGTTCTTATTTTACACAGAAATCCATCAAGCTTGGTTATCTTGTTTCCCAGCCTCCAGAAGATTCGAAGCAGAAAGTTAGAAAGAAAGCTGTTAGAGTCAAACAGATTTATGGTAATGGGAGAGATTGAAAAACCACAAAAAAAGAGGCTAGGGATTGAAAAAGCATAATTTCTGAAGCCATTGGGGAAGAGATAAAGAGCCTTGTGCACCCAGCAGCCCAGAAAGCCTCCTATGTTATACCAGCTCGCAGCAGTTGTCAGTAATGATGGCCCCAGGCATTCAAGAGAAGGTTAAAGTAGGTTTATTGTGCTCTGTTCAATAAGAGGACATAGTTTATAATCCATTTCAGTGAAGCTGGTGTTTTATTTGGGCCCTTTTGGTTGCAAGTAATAGGAGGACCTAAATACATCCTAAGAGAAAAGTGTGTGTTTATGTGTGTGTGTGTGTGTGTGTGTGTGTGTGTGTGTGTGTGTGTGTGTGTACCTAGGGACTAGAAATTTAGAAATTATACGTAAAAAAAATGTCAAAGTGGTCAGAAACTGAGTCAGCCCTTAGAGTTGGCTGCCATCTTTTTTTATTTGTTCCTGGTGTCATTTTTTTGTGAGATATCTGTTTCTTCCTGGGTCTGATCGTTTGTCATTTTGGGCTCTTCTTTTGAGACCCTCTTTCAGTTTGAACTTCTGCTTCTGTCTTCTTCTATCTGGATTTTTCTGATAAAATTCCAAGAGGGATAATATGATTTTTCCAGCTCGTCTTTTCACACTGGCAATGTCGTGGTTTGCTGATTATCCAGTTTTACCTGCCCTGATGCCATTGCTGTTCCTGCTCCAGTTTGCAAGTACGGGGAGTGAGTGGATTTGGTTATCTGATCTGATTCTGATAATCTCCTAAGCAGAAAGTACAGACAAGCTGGTTTCACTAGGACTCAACTGAAGACATTGCAGATACCTAAACAAATCCAAAACTAGATGTGTACTTAAAAGTTTTGAGATTTAGCACAATGAGTTTCTCAGTTATCTATAAAATTTGCTTTAGATAGTAATATATTCCGTTAGTATTCTACAAATAAAACCCTACTATACATATACTTCAGGTGAATTCAGAGTTCTGATAAAATATTAATAATTTTATTATGCATTATATGCATTATATGTCTTTTTACCCCATTAAATATTTTGTTTTCCCCTGAGTATTTCAAAAGAACTTCTGCATTCTTCCTCTCCTATATTACTCATCCTTAAGCATATTTCCAGTATCCTCTGGGATCCTGGAGGGGTACATGTGATTGACCCATGGTCCTCATCATTTTGTCTTCTTTTCCTAATGTCCCACCCAGACTCAGCCAAAGATGGGCAGATGCTTTTACATCTGGAGAGGAGGGTCGCTGTTCCACAGAGTGGTCAATGTGAATTGTCAAAGTTGCCAGTCCTGGGTTTTGCAATAAGTGCTCAGAACAGTGATTCATGTCACAACACAGCATATGCAGGGAATTATACTAGTGGACTTGTAACCTAAGGCCCAGCTCACCTGTTAGCCATTCACAGCACATTGATAAGATGGCAGTACATGCTCTGGAAGTTCTAGCTTAGAGCATCAGCAAAGCTGGGGCAGGGAAACAAAGAGTTAACTTTATAAACAAAGTATTTCATCTAAAACTCCAAAAGTCATCATATGGAGATATCAGAATTTTGGTTTTGACCTACATATGGATGGAGGGTAGGGATGGAGGGTGCCATAATTTTTTCACTCCTTAGGAACATTTAGTTCTTAGCCAACATTCATTGGGGGCTGACCATGTGCCAAGCACTGTTTTCAGCACCTCAAATATATAGTATTTGCTAATTTTTGCAACAAACCCTATAGAATAGGAATGAATAACACCATTTACCGTTGAGGAAACACTGGCGCACACAGGGTAAATAAGTTGCCCAGTATCACAGCACTACTAAGTAGAGAAGCTGGGATTCAAATCCAGTCATGCTTAACTGCCCCCCTAAAGGTTCTGATTTGTGCCTGAGTCTTGCTACAACACAGGGAATGAAAGGCCACTGGCCGGGTGTGATTCAGTTGGAGTCACTGAGTCCTAGTCAAGATTTCTCATTTTATGCATGCGAAAACTATTCCACATAGGGACAAAGATGTGTGCTTCAGATCACATAGCTGGCTAGTGACAGAGTCAGGTCTGGTTGGGACAAAAAAGAGAGGGGAAGAATTCTTGTACATGGCAGTAATTCTTGAGTAATGACATAAAGGCTCAGAAGTGGGATGGTTCTTTGCTGCCTTTGAGTGATCAGGCAGGATGAGGAGAATGAAAGGTTTGTAGCCAAGAGAGCTCAGATGAAATGTGAGAAAATAAATTCATAGTAATAAAGCTTTCTTTATTTGAAAACAAAATAAAAAATAAATAAAATTAAATTAGAATTATACCTACATCCATGGTTAGTAATCTAAGCTTTAAAAAATGAATCAAAATGAGCATAAGAATCATGGCAGCACTTAATGACTTAATAAAGGAATTTTAACTCTACTGTATACATTAAATTCATAATATATAGGTCATAGTTAATGCTACAACAAGAAGAAAGGATGAATAAAATGTAATGAAACACACTTGGAAACAATTGCACTAATGCAAAGTGAATCATACGAATAGTCTAGTGGTATTTTTAGTTCATACAGGAATTGTATACCATGGCGCTCTGACTAATACCAGCCACCTTGCCATTAGGATAGAAGTTGAAGACAATAAACTACAAAAATGCTTTTTGCTTTCTTCATGGGGATTGGAAATATTATGGTAAATAAGGGTTAGGGTCAAGGTCCTTAAAAGTGTTAGAAATGAAATTAAAATGTCACCTTCAAAGCTAAATGTTTGTTAATGCTTCCATTGAAAGGCATGCAGAAGAATCAATAGCATACTCATAAAGGATAAATGTAATTACCAATAAATGCAAGTAATAACATTACAAATAAAAGTATTTTAGACAAGGTGAGGGTCAAGCTTCGTATTTTATGTTAATATAGTAAGTTGATGAACTGCATAGTGACCATAGTCATAGAAGTGGAATTAATTTACCGATATAATTATTTCTGCTAGTGATCATACAAAAAAAAAAAGTAGCTCATAGCAGAATTGGGAGAAAAACTTGTCCCATTGCCAATATATTCTCTGAATTAATTTTAGATACTTCATGGTGGAATATACTATACCTAGACACTTTGCTTCACTTGACAAAGTTATCCTCAGGTGTTTTCATGAGCACTAAGTCCTATGTCTTCTCATTGAGTGAAAGTAGATTTTAATCTTTACTTTCATGGGCTCCAATGTATCAAGCTATCAGGAACACAATTTTTTGTAAAACATGCTGAGGTTATGGTAGAGCTTTTGCTCCAAAATATGGTACATGTGAAAAAAGTCATAGCAAAAAAAAAAAAAAAAAAAAAAATCCAAGGATTTCTTCCTTCATGTATTTATTTTTAAACTTTAAAGCTGATGTTCTAAGAAGCCTTATTTTTCTTGCTGAAGCAATCATAGCTAGAAAGAGAACTGATACATATCATGTTTGAAGCATACTTCCTGACCCCAGAATAAAGAAGGACTTGTAATATTTGAGCATGGATGATTAGCTCATTTCTGATGTTTGATTCAGTGACATGGGAAGGAAGGATTTCTAGTGACCTGTTCTGTAATTCTAATTCTCTTGCAAGATGCAACAAGTAACTTCATTTCTGTGAGCACCAATGCTTCTGTAGTTGACCCGTCCATATTCTGGGGTTACGTTCCTCAAGGATGGGAATAGGTTCAGGATGAACTTAGGTTATTAGATGAGAGGAAAGGTAAACCAGTTTATCTAGACAGCCGCAGAGCAAGATGTTAGAGGGGACAAAAAAACTTATATGTTAAATTCCGTCAGTATTTGGCAACACTTTAAATCCAGTTGCTGAAGTTTCTCAGAATAATATGGGATTAAAGGCATAGAATGAAGGTGGAATCTATTCCTGAGACACTAAGATTTTGTGTAGTCTACAAGCTGCTGGCCATTTTATTCAATTACTTTGGTCTGCAGAAATGCATGCTTAATTAATAAAGCCAGGCCATAATCATTTATCTTGTAATGAAAACCTTTTATGGATAGCCACTAATGAAGATCAGACTTTGCCTTTCCAATTGCACCCATCGAGTGGTGCAGGAGCATGATGATTGAGGGACGAGTAGATGCTGTGTGCTACATCATTTGGAATTGTCATTAAGCATCCACATATCAATTATGTCACACCAAGGTTTATTAATGATGTACTTATCAAATATTCATTGTATGGCACTAACATTTAAAGAATGTGTTCTACTGAGCCTAATGGATCTGTGCTTTGACTGCCTGGGTTATTTAGTGAATTAATTCCAGAGAACAATTTGAAATACTGAAATCTGAGCTGATATGTCATGTTTTACAAGAGCTTAGCTGCTCTTTTTATTTGGGGGTAGTTACATGTTTTGTTGATGGGAGGTGGTGGGTGTCCTGTGACAGGGAGAAGGTGGCCTTGCCCACGCACACACAGGCACCGATGCATGCACATGCATACACAGTAAGGGTCCTCAGATTAGTCATCATTGTCATTTATTTCAAAATGCTGATTTTCTGTTTATATTTAGTCTTGTCATTACAATTGCCTGAGATGATTCAAATCAATCAGGATCTCTGCGCAAGTTGTACTGATGTTCTGTAAGCTTGTCCTGCTGGGTCTTTCCTCTTGAGATGTAAAAGAGAATCACCACTCTGTTCCTGACTCTTTGTTGAAAACAGATTTCTGGTTTATATTAATTTAAATACATCGTAGGTATCCACTTACAAAAATAATATTTATCTAAGGATAAAGCTTCAAATATTTCTGGAGATTTTTATCCTTGGGACTCAGGTTTCAGATTTAGGCAGATGATCTATTACATTCCAGCAGTAATGGAAAATTAATGACAAACTATATTAATTTTATAATAATACTGATTATTATTGCTGTTATTATCATTATGGTTTCAAGTAATAAACAGATATTATACTTCATTTGTCATCATTCATCACAAATAAGTACCCAGGTATATGTTAATGAATATTGCAAACTTCCTGTTTCTTTCATGTGAAATAGGTGGATGCATTATTGTCTAGGACAGGAATGAAAGTGGCCTTTTTCCCCAGCACACATTGAAGATATAGTAAAGGTTACTCAAATGCCAGATATTTTAATGATAATTTTGTTGGTGTACCAGTTTTATTATATTACTATATTAGGTGAAATGTTTATACAAAACAGTTTAAATAAATCTAACGATATTCAGGTTGAACAAATAAATCATGCTTTCATATTTCATTTTTTAATGGTCCCAATGTATTACATGGTTTTGAACTTATCTGTTGTTTGAAGATATAAACATGTAAGCAAATGAGAGGCTATTAAGGACAAATACGTTATAGCTGATGGTGGCATCTTGAAGGATACATAGAATACCTATGGATAGATTTCATAGAATCATATACCTTGACTTAGGCGCTATCTGGTCTGATCCCTCACTGCACAGGTAAGCTGCTTCAGAAAGTGTAAGTGACCAGCTGCCACCAGCAAAGCTGGAAACAGAACCCCTTCTTTTCTAACACTGAGTCTGAGGCCTTTCCAATGTACCACACTACTTCCAATACTACTAAGTGTATTTTTTCCAGAGAGAATTTAGCTTGCATTTTCATTTTTCAGACTTTTTTTTTTAAAAAAAATAGAATTTCTATTCCAATTTGTATTGGAGTGAATAGAATCCCTATTATACTGCACTTTATGGAAATGCAACACATGAAGAGCTTTTTGTACTAGCTTTTCATTTCTGGTTCTCTTTGTCACAAAAGGCTCTTCACTTCTGTAGTTGAAATCATTTGTAATTATGAATTGTGCTTTTTAAAAATTCATCAATGAAATCTTTGATTTAAAAATGAGGTGCCAGAAGAAAGGCAGCAGAGCAAAGACTGGAATTTAATGCAATGTGGTAGAGAAATCACCAAGGAGAGGCGTCTCACCTAGGGTGGTGTCTCATAAGGTGGCAGGAAAATGAAGATAACACATTCAGTCATACTTTGGAATTTGTGATCCAGTGTAAGTTGATGTAGGAGTATACAGAAAATATCTTTATCCCACATATTAAATTGTCACGTGTTAAATATATCTACTATACGGAATTTGGAGATGATGGGCAGAGGTGATCACCAACATAGGGACAGAAGCCACACATTTTTAAATATTCAAACTTCTTTTCTTATTTTTTATTGTTGCTGTCTTTAATTCTGACTTATTATAGCAAGGATTTTACTTCATTATTATAAATGTGCCCATATCTGTTAATAACATACTTAGAGTATGCATTAGTAAACAGTCAAAGAAAGAGGACTATATTAAACATATACTTAAGATGGTGACAGTGAAAAGACAGTGAACAAATATTTTTAAATGTGGGATTTTGGTAAATTTCCTCCTTATTCAAAATCTTTAGTTAATTACAGCTCATATAATATACATGAAAGACACTGGGTTGGTGACCAGGACTCAATAAAAAGGCTGGAAGATCATGGGAAAAACTGTTGGCAAGACAGGGTGATGGTGGGGGTGTCTGTATTTCATCAACTCAGAGATAAATATGATCATGCACACTTATTTAATATTGTATTATTATTCAAGTTCCTGGTGACGTGTCACCAGCTATTATCTCAAAGATCTTGCCCACCACCGCAGTCTCAATTGCTGGGATCCCCCACTCCAGTTACACATTGCAGGGACTGCTCCTGGGACGTCCCCTGACAGCAGTTTCTGCCATGATCCTCCAGCCTTTTTACTGAGCCAGAGTCACCAACCCAGTGTCTTTCATGTATATTGTATCAGGAGACTCATTGACCTTCCCTGACCGTGTGTCTTGGAGAGGGCTGCTGTGTGCACTAGTCTGGATTATGATTTTAGGCAGCAGAGATTGGATTTCCTTCTTCCCACAACCCTTAGGATTCTTTATCCAAACAGAACCTCCTTATTCCTTGCGAACAATTTGAAATACCAGAGAAATAGAGAATGTCTATGAGATCGCCTCCTTTGCCCTTTTCCTTTCCCTACCCCTCTCCTCCTCCTAACAAGGAGTCTCTTGTTGACCAAAATTCACATAATTTAATAATAAAGTACCAGTGATTCATTCAGAACAAAGAAAATATGCTTCAATGAAACACCTTAGTTCTCCTTGATCTAGAAAACGTTGGCATAAAACTTTAAATTACCTCTCAGTATTTCATCTTTGCTATAACAGGCATTGTGTTACATGCAGTTTTTCAAAATATCTCCTTTTAAGAAACTCAGAATATTTTAGATTTAGATTAGCCTAGTATGCACTTATTCCCAAAAGGGAGAGGGCGTGTTAAAAAATAAAAGCAGTTCATTGTGTCTTTTATTATTGGTTTTAGCTAGAATAATTGTGTCGTTTGAGCCTTAAAAATGAAGAGGGAAGTGAAGACCTAACCTCTTGCTATGCTGGGCCATGTGATTTATGTGCTGGTAAATGTGGTTTAGCTCTCAACCTTGAAGCAACCCATATATTAACCATAATCCTTTCTTACTTACTCTGTGGTTACAAAAGATTCATAATATCCAAACCTTTCATCGGCCTCTACCCACAGAATTCTCTGCTCACTCACACATCATCAACTTACCCCTTCTACTAGATCGTTCTTACCCATACACAATTTGCTGATATTTTTCCATGGTGATGAAATCCAGCTTAACATCTTTTGATCCCACGTCCTGCTCTAGATATTGGTTCATTTCTCTGTTCTTCTGTACATCAAAACTTTTTAAAGTTTTCTATATTGTTTCTAACACCTCTCCTTTGATTTTTTCTCAAATAGATGTCAATCAGGCTTTTGCCCCATGCTTTGCACCAAAACTGCTCTTCATAAGGTGTCCAATGACCTCTGTATGGCTAAATTCGATGCTCCATTCTTGCTGTGCTTTTAGCTGACCTCGCCACAGCATTTGATGCAGCGAATCACTTCTTTCTTTTAATAGTTTCTTCACTTGGCTTCCAGGATTCCAAACTCTTCTGGTCCTCCTCCTTCCACATTGGTGGTAACAAGGCGGATATGTGGATTCTGAGAAGCGCACCAGTAGGAGATTTGGTCATCTGTGAACATCGTAGAGTGTAGTTACATAAACCTGGATGGTCTAGCCTGCTGCACACTTATGTGATGTGGTGAGGCCCATTGCTCCTAGGCTGTAAATCTGTATGGCATGTTACTGTACTGAAGAGTGTAGGCAGTTGTAACACAGTGGTAACTATTTGTACATCTAAACATAAAAAATGTAGAGTAAAATATGGTATAAAAGATAAAAAATGGTACAACTGTATAGGACATCTACCAAGAATGGAGCTTACAAGATTGGAAGTTGCTATGAGTGAGTCAGTGAGTGCATATGAAGACCTAGGACAAGACTGTATGCTACTGTAGACTTTATAAAAACTGTGTACTTAAGCTACACCAAATTTATAAAGAAATTCTTTCTGTAATAATAAATGAATCTTAGACTACTGTAATGTTTTTACTGTATAAACTTTTCATCTTTCTAACTTTGTGATTCTTTTGTAGTAATATTTAGCTTAAAACACAAAGACATTGCATAGCTGTACAAAATATTTCTTTTCTTTTTATCCTATTCTACAAGCTTTTTGCTATGTTTTGAATTTATTTATTTATTTATTTATTTTTACTTTCTAAACGCTTTTGTTAAAAACTAAAACACAAAGTCACACATTAGCCTAAGCCTGCACAGGGTCAGAACCATCAATCAATCTTCCACGTCCATATCTTGCCCCACTAGAAGGTCTTCAGGGACAATAACACCTATGGTGCTGTTATATCCTATGACAACAATGCCTTCTTTTGGAGTGCCTGTTTGACACTTAATTTTTGTTTTTAATATAAGTAATATGAGTACACTCTAAAATAATAACAAGTATAATATAGTAAATACATAAACCAGTAAGGTAGTTTATTATTATTATTGAGTATTATGTACTGTACATAATTATATATGCTATACTTTTATACCACTGGCAGTGCAGTAGGTTTGTTTACACCAGCATCACCACAAACACATGAGTAATGCATTATGGTATGATCTTAGGAGGACTACAACATCACTAGGTGATAGGAATTTTACAGTTTTGTTATAATCTTAGGGGACCCCCAGTGTATATGCTGTGTGTGGTTGACTGAAACACCATTATATGGTACATGACTTTGTCTCAGGACTCAGCCTTGGACTTATTCTCTAGCCAAATTTACTCTTTTGGTGATCTCATGCAGTATCATGTCTTTAAGTATGTGTAAGATGCTCCTATATTTTATTTCCAGCTCAGATGTCTCTTCTGAGCTATAGAATCTTTTCACCAACTGTCCACTTGAATATCTAACAGACACATCAAACTACATCTGTCCAAAATTGAACATCTGATCTTGTTTCCTCAAACTGTTCTTCCTACATTCTTCTCTGAGTTAGTGGAAACTCAACCCTTTCAATTGCTTAGGCCAACACATTGGTGTCATTCATGATCCTTCCTTTTATTCCACACCCCATATCTGATCCATCAGTAAATCCTACTGGTTCAGTTTATACTCAGCATACAACTACTTATCACTACTTGTCCCACCCAGGAAGTGCCACCATCATCTTATTGGAATTATGGCAACAACCTCCTGGTTTGTCTCTGAGCTTCTACCTTTGTCCTCCTACAATACACACAACAGAGCAACCAGAGTTACCCTGTTAGCCTTTAGTGAGGTCCCATCATTTCCTTGTTCAGAACCCTCTGATGGCTTCCCATCTCAATCAGGGTAAACACCAAAGCCCTCCCAATGCCCTAAAGACATCCTACAGTCTATGCCCCATTTTATCTCTGAGTCTGAATCCTGTAGTTCTCATCCGAACTCACTCTGCTCCTGGCACTCTGGCCCCATTTCAACCCCAGGCCTTTGCACTTACTTTCCTTTTGCCTGTAACGTACCTTCCCTTATATTGCCACACAGTGCACTTCCTCACCTCTTTTAAGTCTTCCCTCAACTGTCACTTTCTCTCCAAGGTCATCCCTGACCTCCCTGTCCAAAACTACAGTCCTCTCCCATTTCTATCCTCCTTTCCTGATTTTTCTCTATAGGACTTACTACCATCTAATATGCTATATGTTTGTTCACTTATGATTATTATTATTACCTATTGCCTATTTCCCTCTACTACAATGTAAGTTCCCTGATTATAGGGATTTGTGTTGGCTTTGTTATTTGACTCCCTCCAAGTGCCTGGAACAGTTGCTGGCGTAGAATGAGTGCTCCAAATTAGTTATTGAAGGAGTGAATGAATTACAGGAGTGTCTTCTCTACCTTAATCTCTCCTGGCCATTTCTGACAGTCCCTGATTATAGCCCTGCAGAAGGAGCTGGGCTTCTTTTTCTTCTCTGCTACCTGGTAGAAGACCTGTAAGTTCTCGGGAAGCCCAGGTGAGGCCTGTGTACTGATAAGGCTGCCATGTGCTTTTCTGTCCATGTGCTCAGCATACAGCAGTCATAAGCATGGCATACTCACTGTAATAGCTGTATTTACTGAGTGCCAATTCTGCTCTAGGTGCTGTGTTAGCCTTCATATATGTAATCTGTTTTAATTAATCCTCACAACCCGGGAACAAAGGCAGTGAGGCTTGGTTCCCTGATCCTTTTTTAATTTTTGATTGTGACCCCATGAGTCCCATCTTCCTGGGTAGCTTCCAGTATAAGACACAGTGGCCTTTCCTAGGGATGTTCTGAATTCTACCTTTCTCTGCTGCACTTGCCACCTCCCTGGAGTGGGCGATTGGGGACAAAAAAGACCAGAGATAAGGACTATAGAAGAAAGGTCAAGCTGGTTGAGGGGTTGATGCTTTGTTTAGGGACATACCATAATATAACAATTGTTTGCATATATCAAGAACACCTTAAGAGTTAGGAACTGCCCTAAGAACTATTAATGTATCTTATATTCAGATGTTATTACTCTCTCCATCTGAACAGTGATAACAGTTGGTCCAAGGACTCACAGCTAGCTAATAAATACTGGGTGTAGGATTTAGACTCTGGTAATTTGAAATTAGAGCCCTTAATTATAAGCACCATGGCCTTAGTTGGAGGTAACTTCAGGAAGATTAATTGGATCAGTATTTTTCAAATGCACACTCTGCTCCAGCCACTGTACTAGGTGCTGGGGATATAACAAGAACAGAGGAAGGAGAAGTTCTTTCCCCATTAAACCTGCAGTCTAAACCAGGTGGAAGATATTATATAATCATAAGTAAAGATATAAATATTGGTCACCTGAATTTTTAAATGTTTAAGCATCTATAAATATGAGTCATCTAAAGCTTTTGGAATCTTAAACCTTTGGAAGAGTACCTTACCATCCTTCAGTGATTTACTGTTTATTTCTTCCCTGCAGAATAGGCCAATCAGGCTTGAATAGTAGATCCTCTTCTGTCCTTGTGACTCTAATTTATATTAAGTGATTAATAGTTCACTGGTAACTTTGTATTTTTTATGTGCTTATGTTTGACTTGCTTAACCATACTATATTATCAGCCCACAGAATGCAATAGTGTTCTATTAATTTTATTCCCTTATTCCCCTAAATCCTTCTCTTCCATTCAAACAGAATATTCTCAATATATACTCACTGAATTCATCCTAAGTAGAAAGACACTTTTTTTATATATTTCTTTTGAACTTGAAGATGAAAGTGTAAGTGGGTAGAGTAATTTATCAAAAGCCATGTAGCTGGGCATGGAATTAGAACACCCAAACATCAGTGCTTAGGTTCTGAAGTGTGTGGTTTGGTCCCCTGAACCCCTAAGAAAAATATTCAGATGTCAGCAGTGGATAAATTTTAGTAGAAGAGGTAAAACTAAGCTCTCTGTGTAAAGAGCTGGATTTTACAAAATTAGGCAGCCATATTCATTAGGAGCTAAAGATTGATGAGTTGTCTACCAGACCTGCACGGAGAATGGGAAACAACAGGAAGTGGTGGTATTTAATTTGTAATTATTTACTTTACATATTCAACAGGTGAAAATGCAGATTCTCCAACATCAGCTGTGGTCTGTGCTGACCATTCTAAAACTTTGAACACAGAATATCACTTTCAACTTGAGTTTGAAAGAGTGGATGGTGAGAAACCACAGGGACACTTTGCAGGCAGTTAGTATTGCCTGTTTTGTTTTATTGGGTTTTTTTGTCCTCCCCATAGAAATTTCAGTTCTTATACTTACATATGCCCTGTAAAATGACTTTTTCCTGGAGCAAGAGAAAACCTGTCTGTGCCATAGCTGACATTTTTGTCGAGTATGGTGGTAGAAGGGGACAAATGTCTTTCTTTGTATCTCTCCTTTCTTAATCACTTCAGGTGAATATACAGAACTCTGCATACTTCTGAAAGAGGCTATCTTCAGTCTGAGGATTAATTTGACAGCAAGGGTTTATTTTTTAGGGATAGGGTGAACAACTGTCCCAGTTTTCCCAGGACTGAGGAGTGTTCTGGGACACAGAACTGCCAGGACTAAATGAATTGGGGAAGTGGCAGGCATATGGGAAAGAACTGGACATGCTATTTGGGTGTCACTCTGCTAAGCTTTTGGTAACTTCAGCCTACTATAGGAGGGACTCCCTGCCTAGTAAGCACTAGAAATTGCTAAATATCTTGAGTTAGTTTGCCTTTGAGAGGCAGTGTGCTCTCCAAAAGTTCGTGGTGGGGTGGGACTTCCCAAAGATTGACATAGTAACTCCCAGCCAAGGAACACGTATCTGTTGCTGACTTTTCTCCCTGTTTCTCTTGGGTAAGTTTCCCTTTCATGTTTCAGAGCCAAAAGGACCATTTCACAGCAAGTGTGCCCAGGCTTTCCATGGCCCTTTCTTTCCTGAGTTTCACAGTCATTAGAGGCACAATAGCCACCCCATGTCGGATGCCTAAAGTTTTGTGGAGCTGCCCTCAGGGACTTGGGCATCACAGTATGTCCCAAAGAGGCTTCATCCCCTTGTCCTGACAGAGGAGCATCTGTTGAAGCCCTTTTGCCTGAAGTAATTCAGCACAGCCCTAGACCACTTGGCCCACTTGGCCCTTTTAAATCCCCAGCTCCATTGTTCAAGGCATTTCTTGGAAAGAGGAGTGCACATGTTCTTTACCTGTACTTGTTTGGTTAATGCTGAAATGTCTCACCTACAGCCTGACCATTAGACTGGTCACAGTAACAACAGTAGCTTGATAACCAACTTAAATTTATATAGGTCGATCTGGCTTTCCCTGAACTTGGCACAACAGTATTTCTTTTCATTCTTATGTAGACACAGGGAAAACAGTTGTGATTATACATTATATCCATTTTATAAATGATAAAACGTGATTACTTCTTCAAGTCCAATTGATCTGGGTTGTGATAAAAATTAGTTCAATGCCGGTTGATAAATTGCATTACCAGCATGGATTATTGAATTGTCTTTTCTTACTATTTGACATTCAGTTGGCTTCATAGTTGAAGTCAATAAAAACAGCTTTCGAGAAGCTAGACGAGTGGCTGGTTGCAAGTCTTTCAGCTCCAAGCCCTTTATAGAGCCACACTGCTTTATAGACCTTCCGTCTGGCCTAGTTCCATGCTCCTCAAATAGGGATCTGCAGCAGGGGGCCATGAGGATGCTAGATAATATGACCATGGTTTATAAAAATTGCAGGATTTCCTAATAAACACATTATTTTGATGTTAAATCAACCACGCACATGTTATGAAATAAAATGAAAATTCACAAAAAATGTATGTAACACAGGAAACTTCAAAGAACATTTAGCCTTCTGGGGGCCTCTCTGTTTGCCCACTCTACCTTCTCTGTTGTTTAAAGGAGGGAGCTACTTTAGGATATTTGTTGTGAGGGATGCTTCAGGAATGGTTCTAGTCCAATTCTGCCTCTTACCCATGGATGCCACACTCTGTACCTCTCCAAGTGTTTACTGACCTTGAGTTCATAGTATTTATCTTGTCCATGATAGCAATATTACCTGTTTTACCAAAAGAACAGAATTCAGTGATAACTTTTCTTCCTCATGGCTCAGGCTGAAATGAGAGTACATTTAGTCTTCTGCAAGTTTCAAATCAGAACACTCTGTACAGTGAGCCTTCTGAGTTGCCACACTGAAAAGAAAACGTATCTAATATTTACTGGATGTTCACTCTATGCCAAACACTTAGCTAAGCACTTCACATACATTTGTTACAACTGCTATAAATTACCTTTATTATTATCCTAATTTTGAAGATGAGAAAATAGTGTTGATGATCATAATCAGCTTGCCCAAGATTATGCAGGTAGCAAATGGTAGAGCTGGAATTTCAAATCTGGGTAGGCTGAGTTTGAGCCCGTGCTCTAAATCACTCTTTATGTGGTTCTTCCTGCCGTAGAAGTATTTTAAGAACAGTTCCTATAGAGTAGCATCTGAATGATGAGCTCTATTGCTTTGATGATAATTTTACATCCATAAATATTCATCATAAATCAATTAAGTAATACATTTATGCTCATTCATTCAACAAAGATTTTTGAATCCTAACTATGTGCCAGGTTCTATGAAATGCAGATATGAGTAAGGCAAGATCTCTTAGAGCAGCTCAAAGTCTAGTGGTAGAGACAGACATATAAAGAAAATATGAAACAATCAAATAATGTCAAGATGACACAGAGGCTATAGCCCAGGGATACTTTACCACCTGGACTTAGAATTTGTGTGGGAAATTGATATGATGTAATAACCATAAAAAATATTTCTCAAAAAATAAAAAGACTAATCATTGTGCAGAACAAAGTGAATCTCAAGTGAATCTTTCAAACTCACTTGATAATTTTGTTGGACTCTTTGGAAACATTTAATTGCTAATTCTTGTTAGTTTCTGAAATCAATTTCATTGGCCAACCTCATCCCATGCCTTCAAGCAAAACTTCAAGTTAATGGTAGCATTTGTTTCTCGTTAATTTCTTTGGTTTTCTTAATGGCCAATTTGAAGGCTTATTAATAGTTAATATCTTTAGCAATGTAAACATTTGCATTAATAAAACAGATGCAAAATTACTGCCCCAGCCAACCACTGCCATGTTAAAGCACTAAGGAAGATATATAGCAGTAGAATTGGTTGAGCTAATCCTCAGAGGACCAATAACGTCCTTCCAATTGTCTTATTCTCCCTTGATTGCCGTCTGCCCATCTATTGCAAAACTCAGAGAAGATGTTGCAACATTAAATTTTTGCTAGTTATTTTTTCTTAAGATATCATTTTAAAAGAAAAGTATTTTCTTGTTTAACTGTTCTTCTCCTTATTTCAGGACTAGACATGTAACCAGAATAAGTAGTCTATGACTTTCTTATGTTTAACATTTGACAACTGACATTTTTTTGTAAACTGACCACAATAAGCTACCTAATACATGCTGAATTTAGACTTTTGGTCATCACTGGAAAACATTTTTAAGCTATCTCCTAATGGTATTGCTGTTAGCCAACAATCTAGGCAATATTACCATTTTTGCCTTTAGAGAAATGTTTGCCCAGTTTGAATGATGTTCAGATATACTTATTTTATAAGAATGAGTGGATAATGGGAGGCTGGTACTTACATTAGTGATGAGAAGTACAGTCTCATAAACTTTGATAATTACAGAAATAATTGAGTTTGACAAAAATGGTGAAATTTTGGCTTTAAGTGGATGCTCATCTAACTTAGGTCAGTGTATGAATCAGGATATGCTAATTGCTATAACAAATAAAATCTCAATAAATGTTCTTAATTGCTCATGTTATAGTAAAATATCAGTCAGTGGGAGTTTCTCTTTGTTCCATATAGTGATTCAGGGATCCAGTTAAAGTAAATGGGATTTGGTGATTACATGGCGTTGCCTCTGATACCGTAGGTCGAGTGTGTGTTTGGTTATGAAGAAACAGAAAAAGATTGAGGAGCATGTATAAAATGTTGGAAATAAATAGGCAAAATTATGTTTAAGTGGAAAATATGACCAGAGATTTGATGGTCTTTGGCGCTTTAGGAAGAGACCTGTTTCTCCTCCCACTGTTCCCGGTTCAGTTACATGTAGGTCTGTTATGGGCTTATGTGAACATGCAAAGAAGTAGATTTTTAGTAGGATTATAAATGCCTCCCCTTTTGCAGAAACTGGGTTCCAGAGAATTTACAGAGGACATATAAATTGTAACGTTTTTCCTACAAGACCTAGAATGTACCTGACAGCATCCAACTTTCTGTCCAATATCCTAGATTTTTCTATTTGACTTTCAACCCTCTGGTAACACTGAGGACAGCATCTATGTCTTATAACTTAGCCTCTACTCCTTGGGATTCATCAGGTGGGTAGTGATGCTGGAGTAATGCACACAGAGAGGCGGGAGTGGAATTATAGAATTACAGGATAAGAAGCATTTCACTTGAGGGGTTTCCAATGGCTCAGCAAATGGAAGACTTTCAACTATGTAAGTCAGAAACCCCAGTGATTTCCTGTACAAATGTCTCAACATACAAAATAAACATTCCCCAGTGGGAGACAAAATATCACATTCCCTGACAGGTTTAAAACAATACAAAGCTATGAATCATCTGTTGATCTTTTAGCACTCTTACTGTCTCTAGAATTAGATGCTGAGTCCTGGAGGGCAGGGGCTATAACCTTCAAATCAAATTTTGTGTCACAAACGCAGTAAACATTAAAGAACTACCCATTTACAGTAACAGACAGGCAGAATAGGCTATAAGACATTTAAAAAGAAGGATCTCCACCTCATGCTGACCTCCAGGAGCTGAGGCAATCCTTAGCCTTTTTGTGGGGCAATGGGTTACCACGTGGTTCTGCTCTAGGAACTATTCACACCCTGTATAGAATGTCAGCTCCCTCCACAGGCTGATTTCTCCTTTGATGTGTAAAAGAGAACACACACAGACCTTTTTCATCAGTGTGTATCATTACTGAGGGTTATCATTTATGCTTCAGTGTTTTGATTAGGCTAAACAAATCATCTATGAAAGATTACATTCTATCGACCGAGGTAAATCTAAATGAAAACAACAACAAAAATAATTCTCCTTAAGAAATTCACTTCATCAGCACCCAATTCTTGGTTACAGGGATAACTTGAAATATATTTCTAAGCCCAAAGTCCCATAAGAGATACAAGAAATTATATAGAGCGAAAGGAAGTGAACCTGTAGTAAATACATATCAGGGTAATGACCAAGAATGCATCCTCTTCTACAGGTACTTCTAAGCCCTGCATTCAGACAAGCCCCACAGAGCTGTTTTTAATCATGGAAAGGACTAATGAGAAATTGGCATTCTCAAAGGTTTTGGAATACTTTGTGTGACCTTGCTGAACCTTGAATTTTCATTTTTGTTTCTCTCATATAGAAATGTTCACAATTCTGTCTTACATGAAGGACACAGAACTGAAAAGGAATCTGCAATGATGAAGTCAGTCTTCACTGCTGAAGAATGACCTCATTGCTTCATGAGGCTGCAAGGAGGGAGGACAGGGTCTTCTCAAAGTGCTCCAAAAGTTTTCCAATCAGTTTGGGGATACTAGGCCCCAGTTGGGTTACACAAAGCATCTCAAAGTCTTTGTTAACGAGATTGTCATCCACACCATTTGCTGACTTTGTGCTATGCTGTCTGGATGAAATTTTGCACAAGAATGGATTTTGAGCCAGGTATGATAGTCTTAGCCAGGGACTCTTCCTGTAGAGTGAAATGAATCAAAGGTACCAAGAGATTCTTTTTATACTTCATGGACAAACCCCCCTACTGTCCTCACCCCCTCCCCTATAGTCTCGAGTCCTGGGGGCCCCATGTCTCCTCCTACCCCAGCCCAACTTCCTCCCCTGTTCAGCCTACCATCTGCACTCAGCTGACTTATCTAAGGGGACTGTTACTGCCACTCTTCTCTCCCATCAATAGTGATTAGTCCTAGCTCCTTTACTTTCAGTGATCTGCTTGGCCGACCAAAGTGAATTTGATGGAGGAATATGTAATGTTATTGTTAGAGTAGATTTGCACCTTCCATTTATTTCATGAATACTTACTGCACACCTACTTGGTGCTATTTCCTATGGGATATAAAAAAGAATAAGGGGCGATTGACTTCCAAAATGCACACCATCCTCTGGTACTTAATGTGTGTTATCTCTTGGTAACATATTTGTATTTTAATGGTCCTTAAGTTCCCAGGGCCATAAGCCAAAGGAAGGAATAATATTTAGAATTTCGGGCAGAGCTATAGAGTGACACTTTTGCTTGGAGCCTGGAGAGGTAAAGTTCGTTGGGAAGTTCTAAGACCCAAAAAGAGAGGCAGTATGACTATATACACATAGTAGCCCACATGAGCTCAAATTTCAGCAATTCAATGTTACTATTACTTGGGGTGGTGGGTACGGGTGTGGAAGACATGATTGAAAACCATCTGTATTTTTTGCACTCATCCGCAGAAGCAGTAACCATGTAGCATGACAAAGGGCCTCTTGGGGCATCCTGAACAGCCCTGGTCTTCCCTCACACCTGAGGTCTCTGGGGATTTGTGAAGTTCCGTTTTAGTGTTGCTGATTCAGTGGACTGAATTGAGAGGGGGAAGATTAGAGGCCAACATTGAATTCTACTTTTAGCTTCTTATCCTGATGACCTGATACCAAAGTGGCGTGTCATTTACAAGAGTCACTGTTTTTACTCTTTAAGGGAAGGGAAGTTCCTTGGGTAACTTAACATTCACTATCATTAGAATGATCTGGATTTTCTTGGTTCAGGTTCAGCTTTGCAGCCAATCATCACAGGCTACCGTAAAGCTTTCAGTCAGGGACAGTGTTTGGCAAACCCTGCTTGCACGTATGAAGGAGGTGGCCATGAGCTGGAGGCTACTCTGCTCACAACTGTTATAGAAGAAGGAAAACAAGACCCTGTTGATTAGATGAGTTGTTCACCTCAACTCTCAGCACCTGTGTTAAAAGCGAAGGGGTGCCAGCTAATCCTACCCACATTAGGAAAACCTACAAAAGCAAAAGTCCTATTTTTGAAAATTTTCTTTTCGAAAGAAAACAGGGTTTTAGAAATATATCAAGCTTGTTTTCAAAGTCACCTGTTGTTTGAAATCCACTCCATGGTTCAGTTATTTTTGGAAGCTCATGGTTTAGCGGAAAGGACACTGACCTAGGAGTCAGGACAGGTGGGCTCTGGTCCCTGCTTCCAGCTGTGTGGTGGTCAGAGGTCCCCAGGCATTCATTTATGGCTCTCTTGAGCACTCACCTGTTAAAGGAAAAGCAGGACTAAGTGGCGTTCTGTGTTGCTGCTCTAGTTAAAACTCTATGATTCAAAGCATTTGGCTGGCAACACTGGTCTCTGAACTCAGTCCTGATGATAGATAGATCCAGCAAGTCAATTGGCATCTCCAGTAATACATTGCCTTCCTCCATTTCCAGCTCAAGGCCACTCACTTTCCCTCAGGGCCTTTGTTTTATTCCTCAGCAGAGTAATTGATTGTGGCCAAGGACTCAATCCCTCCTCTCAGTTACCCTTTCATCAGTGATTGTGGGGAGTTCCCCAAAGTTCCTTCCACCTTCCTCTTCTGATGTACTTCTCAGGATCAGCAGTGACCTTGAAGTCAGCTTACAGGCTACATTTTTTTTTAAAATCAAGTGATATAATGCTGTTAATAACTTTGCAGTATCTCTAAACACTTTTAAGATTAATCATAGTGAACCTTCAGGAGAGTTGACAACAGCCCAGCCTTAAAGTACATGGACAAATTAAGCAGAAGAAAATCACTTCAACTTTCCACACTTAAATTATAATGGGCTTATCAGAGAGGGGAGGGGGACGCAATTCACATGCTTTTACCGCACTGGTTTAAAGGCAGAGGGGAGGTGGGGGAGAAAGTGGCTGTCATTTGTGGCTGAGAGGTTAGAGGCCTTGTAAGACTCATTAAGGGAAGGATAAAAAGAAAAAAATCCAGGATTCCAAATTAACCAACTTTTTATGCTTCCTCTCTGCCTTCTTCAAGCCTCATTTGCTGATTTCAAGCCTGTCAGAGGCATCAGCTGAAGGCTTGAGACAGTAATGGATTTTAATGGCAGGCCACGTGGTCTTTCAACCTGGGCTGTACTCTATCTGATATGAAAGCAGAGACTTCTGTCACCAGCTGAACTGCCACTTCCCCTGTCCCTGCAACTGCAGAAGGCCACAGCCTCTGTGCTGAACAGTCATTCATGTGAAGCCACGGAATTTTATATGTGAAGAAAAGGAGGTGCAGAGAAGTGAAGTAAATTCTCCAAGACTGCAGGGCTTGATGGATAGACCCAGGAAAAGAACTCAGATCTGTGCCCCTTCGTCTAGTTCCCGCCGCGTCATGACACTTGACGCTTTCTTGCCTCAGAGAGCCAAGGCAAAGACTTTCTGTTTCATGGAGGACAATGAAATGCCTCCCCATCCCCAACTGGTTATCTGTAGACTGTTGCTCAATGGACTTCACCATTTGGTATTTAAAATTCTTCTCATTCCCTGACTTGGTATCTGTCTAAGATTTAGGAAAATAAATCACTCCTCCAACATTAGTCGTTCTCGGGACTTCTTTGAGTTTATCAGAGAACTGACCAGAATTTTAGTCATCCTGATCCCAACTGCCCACCCCCGTGGGGAATTGCAGAGCCTGACGTCTCCTCATTGAAATTCTGAGTGGAAACCCAGGAAATGCTTCACCTCTCTGCATTTTACTGTCTTCGTATGTGGATGATATTTAAGCAACTTTATAGGGATTTTCTTCTTTTTTTTATGCTCTCTCTACTAACGTCCAGATGGAAGATACAATGTGTTTTTAAAACACTCAAATTCGGTAGGCGCCATCAGGGTAAAGCTAATATGAAAATAACTGCTTGTAAGGAAATGAACAGAAAGCTCCAATCGTGGCAGAAAATAATGTGTACAACGTGGATAATAAATAATACCATTAAACCCTTGTATCATTCCCACTTTCTGTCAAGATAAAAAATGTGATATTTATTGCTAGGCCCGTAATTACTTTTATGCTTGAAACAGGAAGAAATGGGGTTGGTGATACAGGAAGGTATTAGTCAATTGCTTTTTTTTTTTTTTTATTGGTGGGGGTGGGGGTGGGGTGAGGTTGCATTTAAAGGAGAAGAAAGGTCTTCTCATCCACATCTCCTTCCTTCCAACCACCCCAAACAAAAACGTTTTTACCATTTCAGCCATTGATTCTCTGTCATATCCTTCTGGGTGTGTGGCTGTGGGGATTATAGTAGAGAGAAAGCGGGAAGACAGGGAAAGCTATGGAGAACAAGGGATACATTATTAACTTAATAATTCTGAATTTCTAAAAACAACATATTTTTATCTAGTTGGATAGATTATTTATTATTACCCCAGCAACTTAGATCTTGATTTCAACTAGGATTTCAGCCTTCACTTGTTCCCATCCCAACCCTCCCTTATCTTACATTAACTTCTAGGCTTTAAAGAAAATCATTTGGAATAATTTTACCAAGATGAATTTCTTTTCCAAATAGCAGCTGCATGCACTATTTTGGAAAGAACTTTGATAGTATCTTCAAACATTTGAATCCTAATACAACTGAAGCAAAGCTCCGGAGGTAGATACAGCCCGTAATCTCACTAACGTCAGCTTCTCTACCTACAGCAGGGGCTCAAGGAAAATCAAAATCTGTCCTCCATGAGTTTCAAGGCTAAAAATAAGGTACTTGTAGCTTCAGCACCTGGGGGCTTAAATCACATTTTATATTCCACAAATGTGGCCAACATTGTCTCTTTTCATCTTTGTTCTTTTTCATTTCTGACAGAAACCATTTGAAGTTTTATTTCAAATCATCTGGCTGTCGGCATAACGAACCTCAGATTTAAATTTGTGATTGTTTGGTGTGTGTGTGTGTATGTGTTTGTGTGTGCATTTGTATGAGTGTTTAATTAAACTGATGTGAAATGCTGTCTGAGCCGAAGGCAGTAATTTTTCTTTGACTCATTGAATGTTGCACAGATTATAGCAAGCTTTTCGTTTGTATAATCTGTCATGTAATACCACTGCCTTTTAAGCATGCTGGTTCAGTCAAAAGCATTCATTTAGATGGGAATAAAAGTTTAATTACTCCTTTTCACCTTTACACATTTGGGACAAATTAATGTAGTGTCTCGAGGAGACTGCATTGAATGAACAGGAAGATTCCTATCCTAGTTGTGGGTCTGCTTCTCATTAGCTGTGTGTGACTTTGGATAAGTCAATTCCTGCAATAGTCAGAGTAGGCTAAATGCTTCAATGAAAACAACAATAGCAACAACAACAAAAAAAACCTCACAGTTGGGTTTTATTTCTTATTCAGGTAAGGCTTAAATTCAGATGGTAAGATCAGGCACATACTACCTATAGCATGAACATGAGAATCCTATAGATCATCACTTATGAATGCGTTGGAAAAATAACAGGGAATACACTGAAAGTGTGGCATTATAAAGATTTGCTCCTCTGTTTTAGTTGTGTGCAACTAAGACTTTTAACTAGTTTAAGGAAAACAAGGAGCTTATGAACCAATGTTATCCCAGGCCATCTGAGCAATACCAAGTCGTGGGAAGAACCAGTAGCATCTTGGCCTCAGGAACCAGGACCATGCATTTGTGTGAATTCAGGATTCTCATGATCTGGCTCCTCTCTCTGCAGGCTGGGTTTCTCTTATCTCGCTGTGGGTCAATTTATTCCACTATGTTATATAGAGACATGGTTGATGCCTCACTGTATGTATTATAAATCTTCATCTGCTGGAAAAGATCTGACTTGACTGTGGGAGTCACCATTCTGCAAATCACATGAAGAGTTGGATTCTGGTGGGGTTGAATGTGGTTCACCACAACCATCAACTGTAGCCAAGGGGCGGGGTCACCCTGTAGTTGTATAAAGGATGTTGTAGGAGTTATGTGAGTGGAGAAGCGTCTTTTCCTTTTCCCCATCTGAATTACCATCTTCCTGACCAAACGCCCAAGGTACCATTGTGGAAGTTGTCAGAACCAAAATGGAGTCACTTGTGTCAAACCCTGTCAAAATAGAGCCAGGGACAGCCAGCCATGAAGGGAGGGCTCTCATGTATGATTTGCTGGATAACAGGAAGCATCACAAGAAATTTTCCTAAACATTAGCTTACTTTAGGAGTTACACAAGGACAGCTGGCAACACAAGGACAGCTAGCTACTTATAAAAGAACACTTGTCTAACACACTTTCTTACAAACCCAGTCCAGAACTGCCAGGGCCTAACCATAACTCCAGAGATTACAAATCCTATGTTGCAGTTACTCCCCAAGCAGAACTCACCAGCTCTCCTAAGACACTGCAGGTGCCAAAACTATTCTTTCAAAACAGCTTGTGTAACCTGCTTTTTCCCTTCTAAACTCTAACCTTTCCCTTTGTTCTCCAGACATAATGGAGGTCACCCTGGTCTATAGGTACATCCCAGATTACAATCCTACTTTTTGTATATTATTTCCAAATGAAATGTTTTTACTTAGAGATTTGTTTCTATTTTTTCCCTATGTTGACACCAGTACCTCATAACTGTGTCTTCATCAGAAAGCATCTTATATTTTGAACATCTTTCTCCCTCTCTTATATCAAATTTTCTTTTCTTTGTCCTAGCTCTTCAGATCCATGTTCTCTGCTAGGTTAATCTGATAAATTAATCTCTGCTGAAGGGTTTCTGACTAATCATGATTTAAGGAGTAAATCCTCTCATGGGTACATATTCACACAAGTCTCCGATGTCTTTAACTAGGAGGAATGTTCAGTGTTTACTGAGCACTTACTACATGTAAGGCACCGTGCTAGAAAATGAGGGTAATACTAGTTAATTGGAATATGGTTCTGTTGGTATGGGGATGAAACTTATCTCTGGCATAGATTGCTAGAAAGTTCACCTTTGTCACCTATCAGGTGTTATCCTTGAACAAGTTACTTTACTTTTTTTTTTTACCTTGTTTTCTTTATTTGAAAATAGTGGAAATAATAATGGCTACCTCATAGGCTTGTTTGTTAGAATTAAATGATATGTAGAAATATGTACAATATATATTTGTACAGTAACTAGATAATTGTAAAGGTACAGTGCTTCTTACCTTTTAAATACTAAAGCGCATATCAATTGTCTTTTTCTTAAGGGGATGAATTTAATCTATCTTTGCAAACTACATTTCTAGGGTGACCTTTTGTGTTACTGCTTTGTATTAGAAAAGTCACTTACTACCAAAGACCCATTTCACCATCTTGAAGAATACAACTTTAGCACTGTGGGATCATTTTGTTCATACTCCCTCGGTCTTTAATTTGAAACGTTCATCCATAGGCTGTAGTTTGTTTATGCATGGTTCTGGGAATGTCTCTGAACAATGAAAGCTACTAGGACATCTGCGAAATCTCTACTCTGCATCAATCTCTCTGTGTCCTCCTCCCTCCCTCCCTCTCTCTCTCTCTGTCTCTCAATCTGAGTTTTATTTCAAGTGGTGCTCTCTTCCTCACGCACTCATTCCAAAATTATAGTTGTTAGCTAATCCATTCAAGTATAATTTGAGGGCAAATGCAGACAACATTTTCTGTTAAATTTGATCTTTTCTGTACCAACATGGCTAGAATAAAAAGAAAATCAATAAGGAAAATGAAGACTTCCCACACTAAAGCAAATCTCTGAAGACAATACTCTTTTTTCTCTCTTGGGTTCTGAGCTCTGTTTTAACTATAATAAAGGAAATATCTCACAAAATACTTTTGCTGTCAGATCTGTGCTCTTTCTTCATTGGTAGCAAACCATATCCTGACAACAGACTCCACCAGTCAACTAATGCTAACATTTATCCTATGTTATACACTCTAGTTCTCTTCACAACATAGTCAAGTTTATTATTAACCCCTGAAACTAAGAATTATGAAGGAATTTGTCCCAAGTGGCATAGCCAGTAAGAACTGAGATTTGGACCTGGGTTAGCTAAAATCTGAGGAACTTACTCTTTTTGTTCTACCATCTTCACTATTCAAGACAGTATCAGCTGAATAATCCAGAAAGGTAAACCAACAAACTACTAAATGATTTATTAAATAAGGATAGGGAATAGATATGCATACTTTTGTTCTCAATGTGTTTTAATAATTTGTTGGCTTAAAATGAAGCTTCTCATGTTTCTAGAAGTTATTAAAGTGAAACAAGGAAGCTAGCTATGAATGACAACAGATACCCCTTGAACATGCATTTCCTTTGATGAAGAAGATCTTTTTATGAGATCGAAGTTCTTTATTAACAAGCAAACCTATTCCTCAACAGTGCCATGTTGGAGAGACAGGGCACTGGAGTTGATAACTGGGTCTACTGGAGTTCATAACTGGGTCCATGCCACTTTCTGTGAAACAGTGATGATAGTAGTAGTGCCAATCTTGTGAACTTATTGTTAGAAACAAATGAGTTATTATTAAATTTGTAGAGTAATTAGAAGAGTACCCTGCTCCTGATAAACAGTCATAAAGTATTAATTTTCCAATTAACAGAAATACAAGAAGGATATATCTAAGCTTTCTTGCTGGATTTGCCCTTTGGGAAGCCATAAATCTAAAGAATCTGTAGTTTTTGAAGATATGTTGTTTGGGTTTATGCACTGTCATTCAAATTAGCCAATTCACTACAATATTTAGAGTTTGGATCTACCCCCAAAAATATTAAAAGAAAAATCTAATTCAACCCCCTAGGCTTCTTTTTCATATACTTGTTTTGAGTAATCCAAATATTTAGGAAAATCTCTTTAAAATTACTAAGAGAGTAATTTATTTTCTTTTCAAAATTTTCTCTCACAGTGTATCATTTTAGAGATTAAATTATAAATCTATTACTTTAATGAGGATATTCTTGAATTCCTCATCTACTCATTTTACATAAAATGGAGACTATTTTTGTACATAAACTCAGATACAACTAAAGAAAGCAAACATTCTTATTGAGGTTTACATATTTTGCTTCATTTTCATGCAAATTAATTTCTTCAAATTCTCAAACTTTCTTAGACTTAAACAGGTGTTGGTTCAATCTATGGGAATGAAGTGTTGACACAAGAATGGAAATATCACAGATGTGTGTGCCAGGCTGCTGCATGTGGCTGCAAGGCTGTATTCCTTTTCCTTTTGGGCACAAACATTTGGCCACCTTCTGCCTGTCACCTGCAGTCCCGAGGGTGGCACTTTCCACCTTACAACCTTTGCACCTGGAGCAATTAAGAGTGGATCAGACTGAGTTTTTACCTGGCCAGGGAAACTTTCATCCCCTGATTGCTATTAAATATTCCCACCCACCCCTACTCCCAGATTTACTCTGCTTCTGAGGCAAAGAGTCAACACCAAAAAATGCAGAGTAACAACTTTCATCTTCTGATGGATTATTTCCAATGATTCTTTAAAACCAAAGTTATGTGCATATATAATTTAAAGAGCCTATTAGTTAGTTCTAAAGGTTTATTAAACAGTATACCCAGCTTCCCTTCCCAATATTTTCTGAAAAATGTTGAGGTCAATGTAGGAACTCTAACAGTGACTACTTAGCTCCCAAACATGGCTCTGACACTGTTTTCTGTGTGCTCCTATCGCTGCAATGTCCTTATCAGCAGAAAGGGGATAATGGTACTTCCCCACAAGACTGTTCCACAGAAAAAAATGAGTAAATTATCCAGAATATCTGAAATGTGCTGTTTTATTTGAGTATTATTAAAATTATTTAGTTTTGAAATTGTATTTATTAAATATTTTATTAAATTATTATTAATATAAAAATATTATTCTCCAGAGGTAGCTTTTCAATTATTTAGGCAATTCTTTTGATATTTCCTACCAGATCTCTAACTAACATGCTTAAATTGCTTTTATTCAGTTTTTAGTTTTAAGGATTCGGTTTTGTGAAAGATGAGGATTTTGCTTATTTCCCACCTTTGCTCCATCATGCCCATCTACCCATTAACACACATATAACATCCATCCACCTGTGCACACGTACAACCACACACATTTGCCCATACATTTGCATCCATCCCTAATCCTCCTAATGAGCTGTGTCATCATTTTGAGTAGAACAGTATTTGTCATTTACACTACTATGACCTTGTACTAATTCATATTTACTTTTCCATTCTAAACTTTCATTTGCTTCATTACCTATGTATCTCAACCCAAACTATCTGCCAATTGCCTAAATTTCCTTTTGAAACATCTAGGAAATAGTCTATTCATATCTTGGTCTTAGTTCATTCAGGTGGCTATAACAAATTATCATATACTGGGTAACCGGGTAACTGAAATAACAAACATTAATTTCTCAAAATTCTGGTGACTTGGCAGATGCTTGCAGATCCAGTGTCTGATGAGAACAGCTTCCTGGTTTGAAGATGTCCTTTTTCTTGTATCCTCACATGGTGGAAAGAGAGCAATAGAACTCTCTAAGATTTCTTTTATAAGAAAACTAATCCCATTCATGAGGTTTCCACCCTCATGACCTAATGACTTTCCGAAGACTCTACCTCCTAATACCATCACATTTGGGGTTAGGATTTCAATATATGAATTTTGGGACTATGCAGACATTCAGTCCACAATAGTCATCTTCTTGAAGAAAGTTCTTGCAACCCAGTCTAAACATGCTGCAGTTATCATCTTGGGACCTCTCTTCACCTCCATCTTAATGATTCTCTTTGCTTGTTGTTATGTAACTCCCTCATCACATGGCCTTCTCTCCTGTATCTCTGCCAAATTTACTTGTCTTTCTCTACTAAGGACCTGTGTCATTGGATCTAGGGCCCACTCTACATCCAGGATGACTTCATCTCAAGATCCTTAACTTAATTACATATGCAAAGATCCTTTTTGCAAATAAGTTCACATTCACAGGTCCAGGGCAGACATACCCCTTTGGAGACCACACTCAGAGCACCATACCCTTGTCTTCCTTCTTTGTTTTACTTCTTCAGTTTGGCAGAACATTTTCTCTAGTAGTTTTTTGAGAAACAGTGCCTGGAAGGTGAATTCTTTGAAACTGTGCATGTCTGAAATATCTTTATGCTACCTAGAAATATTACAAACAGTTTGTCTTAGAATGGACTTCCTGGTTGAAAATCATGCTTCTTTAATGTTTTGAAGGCATTATATTCTTGTCTAGCTTCAAGTAGTCTAAAGCCATTTTAATGTCATACTCTTGTTATGCATTTTTTTTCTTTCTAGATTCTTCTTGCCTCAGTGGATCACTCTTTTTATAATCGTGTAAGTGCTTTTAATATAATTGTACTAGTCCTTTGCTGGGTTTTTCAATGTGGAAAATCATACCCTCCCGTTCTGGAAGATTTTCTTGAATTACTTTATTGATGATTTTTTTTTCTTGTTCTAGTCTTTCTTTCTGGAGCTTCTATAATTTGGATATTGGGTTTTCTAGCATTGTTCTACTTTTATTATCTTTTCTCATCTATTTGATCTTCTTTCATCTTTGTGTGCTACTTTCTGGGAGATTTCTTAACTCTGTCTCCTAGCTATTTTTGCTAGCTTATGTTTTTAATATCCAAGAGCTCTTTTTGTTCTCTGAATGTTCCAGTTTTTAGCATTATGTTCCTGTTTAATGGATGCAATTTCTTTTCTTATCTCTCTGGGAATAATAATATTTGTTTTAACTTTACTTTGTTTTGACTTTCTTCCCCACCCCGAACCTATGTGAATGGGTGAGGAAATAGGCATCACAAAATCAACCTTATGACCATGAGCCTCCTGGTACTGTGATTTTAATTCTTTTTATCTAAAATGATTCTATTCCCCCCACCCTGCTTGAAGTAATGATTATCAAGACCACCCAGCTCAGTCTGCTCATTCTTGGGGTTGGCTGGGGCTTTGCCCCAGTCTCATTTTATTTCAGGCAGAGAGGCATCTGCTCCTGGTATCTATTACCTCCTTCAGCCATTATTTTCAATTTTATTATAATCTGTTTCGCCTGAGAAAAGAGGTGGAAGCTGTAATGTGCCCCAATTGCTACTCTAGGAAGAACCCTACCATTCTTATCCTTTTCCCTTTTAGCATTCCTTGGTCAGCTTCTGTTTTGTGCAATGTAGCAGAAAAATCAATGGACTGAGAGACACATGAAAATTTGTCAGATTCTGTTATCAATAATCTCTGAGGTTGGAGAGCAAGTGGTTTAACTCCACTGGGTCTCAGTTTTCCTGATGTGTAAGATGTAAGGAATTGTACTAAACTGGATGCAAAAGCTCATTGTTTGATTGCTCTTTTTATTGGAGATCAGGTTTTCTTGTCCAAGTATTTTTTAAAAAATATTACCTGGTCTTGGTGACTTCGGTGTCTCTTTTTGTTTCCGAAATCCTGTGATTTGATGTGGTACTTTTGTTGCTCTGGTCTTTGAAACTCAGAGCATGAAGTGGTGAGTGCTGATGTGTCACATTTATGAGCACAATATAATCTCTTTCTTAACATGACAGGTGGTTTCTTCTGCGGTTCTGAAACTGGACTGGGTATGGTTCTAAGAAGACTTGGTAGTCAGCTTAAATTAATAAAGAAATATGGTAACAGACAGGAGATCCCACACTGAAGGCTTTGAAAGGTAATACTGGCTCCAACAGGGTAGAAATGGTTCTTAACTGTTTTAAAACTATAGAATATCTTGGCAGGAGGATGTTTATAGATTAATAATCACTTTATAGCACTGTTGGAGATCGGTTATCTATCATCGCAATATGGACTATGTCGCCAGAGAGAATTTTAGGAGGCTTGAATGGAGAATGTACTGCAAATGCAGTACTGAGTTGTTTCTTCTATCCGATGAAATGTATTTTAGTCTAGCAGATAAATTAATTGTATCATTAGACATTTTTATGCACTGTCTGGCTGTGTCTTGGCACCAAATGGTTTTATCCATTCCCCACCCCCATTGCAAAATACAGGAGAACAAATGGCAACTCTTGTTGAGTATCAGAAGACCTGGGGAGTAGTAAACAATGAGCAGAATCTCTTCTTTTTGAAACATTTGTACCCAAAAAGAGAAAAGGGTGTTTTAATAGGTATTTATACTAGTAAAGAAGCATATAATGGTAGAGAAATTAGGAAAACAATTGTGCAAGTATTATGAGTGCTTCATTTAGTGTATTTTATTATAAAATTCCAGAATAAATCAAGGTATAACAAATAACTAGAGTTAAAAGGGCAGAAAACATTGCTTAAATGGCAGAAGGAGATTGTGGTTAAACAAGCAAAGCAAACTCTTTCTGAACTAAAAGGATAATTCAACAGTGGAGTATGATCCATGAAGTTAATCAAAAGTAAGACTGATAATTTTTATTTGAAAAATAACCGTATTCTAGATTACAAATATAGCATAATTTTATACTAGAAAAAAAGCCTACAAAAAAGAAAAAAATGACACTAGTGCTTTCCTTTACCAGCTGGGATTTATTTTATCACCTTATTTTTCAAGATTGTAAATATAGTTTAGATCACTGGTTTTCAAATGTGAGCATCAGTATCATCTGGAAGGTTTGTTTGAGCACAGATGGGGGTGTTTCTGCTTCAGAACCTTGGTCAGGGTTTAGAATCAGGTCTATATGGGAGTCTTGCTGTTTTTAACATGTTCCAGTTAGTGCCATTGCTAATGGTCCACTGACCAGCCATTTCCGTACCATGGATAGAGTTAAGAAGTATAGATTTCTAAAGATAGGCAGCTGAACCTCATATCCACATCACATCCTCTAACTGATTTCACAAAATACAAAGTAGTTGATTTATACCAACTAATCAAATAAACTCATCCCACTTGCTAAGACAGAGTGTGTGATAGCAAAGAAACAAACAGTCACTGAAGATATTTGTTTCCCCTTTAATCACCAAAGATGGATAATCTAGTTATGCACTGTACAAACCAGGAAGAATATTTCCAGCCCTGAAAACTTTCTCCCTAGCTGATTTTCTTTCATCGCTGTGTTTTACTCATCATAGAATATGAAGCACAAATCTGTGAGTCTTATATCTGTTAATTATTGGCTAAGAGAAGGCTTTATAGCAAATGGTGGGTTTCAGCTTTAATAAATAATGGGGTTGATTCTGCCCAATGACAGATGTATGTAATTCTCATTAAAATCTGTGGCAGTTATGCAAGTGAATCAAAGCAAAATGGTGCCTTTTACAGAATGTTCTGATTTGGTAAATTATTCACTATCTCTCAAACATAGGAGACATATGCTATTGTTCCTTACAGAGAACAAGAAAAACTCTTTTAGGCAGATGTATTTTCAAATTTTAGACTTGGAATGTACAACTAAGGAAAGACATAAAATGTTTTTACCCAGAAACCTTTAAATAAAACTGTTTTTGAAGATGCTTCCAGATACTATGCTATGTACTGAAAAGGCTTGTAGATAAATGGAGAGCTACCTGCTTATCTCGGGCTTGTCCAAATAGCAGGTTAATCTAGCAGTCTTTGCCAAGCTGTGGCAATAATCAATAGTATCACAACCAATGACTAAGAAATCAAAAGGGAACCTCATTACTGTAAATTGTAGATGCAGCTAGAAAGGCTCAAAGGTGTTAAGAATTAAGGGCTGAGTGGGGACTGTTAAACTGAACTCTAGTCTGTTTTATCATTGAGATACTTTGTACATAGAAGTGCTTCAGTTAACACATCTATAAAATGGAGAAAAGTCTATCTTCCCATTATATTAATATCTCCTGGGGATGCTGTAATTAACAATAATGGAAAACTGTTGAAATAATAAAAAGCACTAAATTAATTAGAAGAATAAACATTACAGGAGCATTCAGACAGCCACTGTGGTGGCTCTTAGACAAATACATAAACCTACCCTCTCTGATTACCGGGCTGGGCAGGATATGAGTCTCCCTCAAGACGTTCAATCTTTTGGTGCCTGAGAGGAGCTTTCCTAGTGCCACATATTTAATCACTAAAGATGATGGCAAAGGTTTGATTGCATGTGCATATGAGCAATTGTCCCCATCCCAAACAAGTGTTTCTTTAATTCTTGATTAGCAATGCATATTCATAAGTTTGAGAAGAAAAAGAAAGAAAAAACGTTAAAAATGAGGAAAAGAAAAAGCTGTTTTGTGTTTATCCTCTGTTGGTTTGTCTCATCACCATTCTGTTTTCCCTGAATTACTCCTCATTTCTGGAGACTGTTCTTTAGCTAGCTACATTTCTTAAAATGCTTCAATACACTTTAATTATTCAATCATCTAATTATTTAAATTATTAAATTAAAATTTATTCATTTAATTATAAATACATTTAATTATTTAATTAAAGCTAATTTAATTATAAATTAAATTTATTTAATTATTTAATTTAAATTATAGAAATTTCAACTGGAAATTGATGATTAAAAAAATAAACTTTGGACTTTAATGACGCAGTAGTACTTGAGAAGAAGGTGGAAACAAAGTTAATGTGTTTTTTTTTTTCTCCTCCAGGATTAATGTGCTTTTGTATACCATTAGAATATTGTCTGGTGTAGAAATGCTTAGTGGGGAAATAGAATATTCAACAGATTGAGCACTGGCATGGGTGTAGGTCAACCTACAGGTAGAAAGGAGAGAGGGAACTGCATAAATGAAACTAGATTTGACTGCTGTTTTGTCGTTTCGCTAGAAATCTTCATGTGAACTGGCATTGAACTGACATTGACTGCGATTTAATCTGTGAGACCCTCCAATCTTCTTCTGAAATGCTGTAGAAGTCTTACCCTATAGACACCGTGACTTGATTATTTAAATGCAGAGTTTCAAGCTAAGATGAAACCACCTGCCACATCTTGCTGTTTCTAGGCAGGAGGCATCTATAAGACTGCTTTATTAAAGCAGGAGACTTGGAATCAAATAAGTTTATTGTGTTCTCTGCATGCCCTAAATGTGGAAAGAATATCCACTAAAAATTTGATGTCAGAGATCTGGTTCATTTTAGAGCAAATTTGGAAAAGAGGAATTTTGCAACATAACTTCAACAAGCCACCTTCCTTCTCTTCCTCCCCTTCCTCCACCACCGTCTCATTGTTCTTCTTCATCTTTTTTAAAGTTTGGACCTTATGGTATTATGATTCAAGTTCCCAGTCTCTGTTAACCCTTTATTACAGTGTTTGTCAAATATTAATGTGCTCATGACTCCCCTGGTGAAAGTGCAGATTCTGAGTCAGTAGGTTTGGGATAGGAAGAGATCCTGTGTTCACACAAGCTCCAGGATACTCCTACTGCTGCCAGATCCAGGGAAGACCTTATGACTTTAGGAAAAGTGTGGAGTTTAGATTCTCATCAACCTTTCAGTTATATGTGTACTTCAAAAAGGTTTGAATGGAAACATTCATATTCTAAATTGATAATCTCTTTTCTGCAATCACGCTTACATACCATAGAGGCTTTTTTGCATAATGAAATATAGTTTTGATAATAAACATAGAGGACAGAGAGATTGTTGAGGGCAAAATAAAACTAAACACACAAAGGGAGGTAGAAATAAATGTTATATGCTGAGATCTCAAAAACGTGCGTAGTAAATCTTCCTGTTGGGTTAGAAAGATTGATTCTCAATAGCCTGTGGCTTTGAGAGGGGAGGCAGTAATTCCTGGCTTTGATTCTACTCACTGCTGGCAGGAGACCTTCGCTTTTGTAGCTCTTTATCCACAATGGATATTTTTTTAATAAGTCCCCACACTGTTTCAAATGTAAAAGAATGTCCCTTCTCCCCCACCCCCAGGTAAAGATCAGATTCACCTGTCACTCTTCTAGACAGGACTCACAGAAGATAGAAGCTTTACCTGAGAGTGAAATCTCTTTCATCTGAATTTCCTGGGTTAACAAATCTAAGACCCGACACTGCTCAGATGTGACCTCATCTGAGCCCATTCTAACTTTAGATGCTGTTTCTACAGTAAATATGAAGCAGTAATGCTTCTCTTTTCATAAACATTTATTGTGAGCACCATAAACGTTTTGACACAGTATTCTTCTTTTATACATTTTCTGTAAATACAATTAGAGTAGATATTAATCAAAATGATGGCAGTCCTTCTACGGTTTTTTGAAGTTCCCGGGAGTGCTGTTGGGCTCTTTAATTGCTTACTAATGTAAAAATATCAGTGTTAGTAAAGCATAAATCATAGCAATTTTGCCCCACTAGAGGCTAAAAGCAGCACAAGATGTGGTAATTAAGATATACTAATAGACCTGGCAATTTCTATAATAGGAGCTTTTAACAAGGTAGAAAAAGAATGTCATCTCTCATGCTACAGTGAGGCAACAAAGAAAATATGAAGTTTTCTTCTTGCAAAAGAGATCACCCTGCTCCGACATATAGCAGGTAAGAAGGTGCTTTTTTTTTCTTTCTTATTCTTTTTTTTTTTTGTATTCCTAGTCACATGGCAGCTTATGAATACAACTTTAGGTTGAGCTTGAGCTTCATAAATTGTAAAGACTGGAAAGGTCTTGAGTTTTGAACCTAATTTCTTTGTTTCCAAGATCAGGAAACAGACTAAGATAGAGAATATAGCTGGTCTTAGCTAGGTGAGAGCAGAGTTGAAACAAGAAACCAGGCACTTGCTTCCCAGTGATGGGCTCTTTCTGTTATAGTTAAACTCATCTTTCATCAAAGACCTTCAAAAGTTTTCAAACCGTGAACATTCTTTTTTTTATAATATTTTCTAGTCTCTCTCCCTTTTCTGTGATGTTTGGCATATCTACTTTAAAGAATCATTGGAGTTGGATGTCATTGATGCTGTTTGGATTAGTAGGAAGGAAATGATTTGACTTTGGGTGCCAGGAACAGCAAGGCCCCCAACCCTTTGAAGGACAGGGAAAAGATTATATACTCAGAACAATACTAAAGTGAAAGAAGAGGCTGTGTTAAAATAAGGAGTTGTGCTTTTCAGACCTGATGTTCAGGAGCTGTATACAAGAACAACAACAAAACAATCAATTTCCCCTTTGACACGTATTTAAATTCAATTAGTATTAATTAGAATTATATACACACAGTAGGGGGGGCCATACTGCAGCTTCAAGCAACTTCAGCTCCACTTAACACCTCTCAACCTTACATGGAGCCTTTAAGCAAAAGCTCTCAGGATGTTTTCAGACCACAAATGTTCCTTTCTTATTTTACTATTTTTTCCTTTCTTTTCTTTTTAATCTCATCTCATTTATTCATTGATCCATTAAGCTGGAACACCTACTATATGTTATAGGTCATGCTCTATCTGAGATAATTGGGATAGAAGATGATCAAGACCTACGTTTTATTTTCCCTGATGGAATTTACAGTCTGATGGAGGGGAAACACAGAAATCAAACATGCAAATAGGGACATATATAATGCAAGTTGTGGCATGATCCATGACAGGAAGATCAGGTGCTAAGAGAGGACAGGCTCAGATATTTTATGGGGTGTTATGTGATCCAGGAAAAAATACTCCAGAGAGAAAGAAGAGCATGTGAAAAGTGGCTTGAGTGGAGGGTAAGGCCAGCGTATTTGGGGAAATGAGGGCAGGCAGTGAATGAGGGTAAAAGCACAGGGAGTGAGGAGCCCACAGGCACAGCATGAGGTGAGGAGGAGGGCAAGGAGCAGACCATTCAGTTTAACTAAAATGGGAAGCTCTCAAAGTTTTTTAAGTGGAGGAAGTGTTGGGATCATTTTAACTTTAAATGAGTTTCTCTCCTAATGTGTGGTGACGTGAATCTTTGTACATGACCAGCACTACCCGTACTCATTGTCCAATCTCAGTTTTCTGAGTTTGAAATTTAACAGTTTGATGTAACCATTAGGGGAAACTGGGTGAAGGATACTCAGGAACTGCTATGTACTATTTTTGCAACTTCCTGTAAATCCGCAGTTATTTTAAGTAAAAATTAAAAAAAAATATTTATCTGGATGCTCACAGAGAATAGATTATTGTGCCATGAGCTCAGAGATCAGTGACGAAGCCATTTCAGTAGTGCTGGTGAGAGAGGGTAGTAGCCAGGACTGTGGCCATGACAGCAGAGACAGAAATGGAAGGGCAAGAGTTGTATTTTATGGGTAGAATTGGTAGGACTTGCTATAACATTGGATGTGTGGAATATGGGAAGAGGGAAACTCAAGAATCCTCAGAAATTTTCCTTGAGCAGCCGGCTGGGCTTACAATGTTGATGTACACTAATTTTAGAATGGCCAGGGAAAAATAGGTTAGTGGTAACTGAGATGTTTGGTGTATCTCTAAGACATTTAGATGACCATTCTTGTCTGGAGCTCAGAGCAGTGGTCTAGGGGGTGACATAAATTTGAGAATAGACAGGATATGTTCAGAGAAAAAAGAAGTGTGCCTAAGACCATGTCCTGGGAAAATCAGTGATTATAAGTCAAAAGAAGGAGCAAGAGCCATTGATGTGGGATGCAAACCAGGAGAGAACAGTGATATTTAAACAAAAGGCGGGGATAGTTTCACACATGGAATGGTGAATTGTACAAGTATTTCTGAAAGTTTGAATAGGAAATTAGTGTCCATTATATTTAACAATACAACATCTGAATACCTTGACAAGAAGAGCCTGGGGTAGTGAAGCTGGTGAACATTTAGGAGAAGACATTAAGTAGACAACTCTTGAGAAGAGGAAAGAGAAATGTAGTCATAACTGGAGGTAGATGTTGAATAAAAAAAGCTGTTTTAAGAAAATTAGAGTGCTTTAAAATATTGCTGGGAATGGTCAATGAAGGTGTGAGAGACTGATAATGCTGGAGAGAAGAAAAAAAAAACACTAAAGGAACAAGGTCCTGGAGGGAAAAGATGCAATATGGAGTGTCATTGGAGGCAGTGGCCTTAGGTAGAAGCATGGGTAGTTTCTCCATTGAAACAGGAGAAGGGAGGAGACGGACTTCTTTGCAGGCAAGCTTGAGCTTTGTTAGCAGAAGATGGAACAATCTGAGTTTCATGATTTATTTTTTTTCCTCACTGAAGTGTGAGAGGAGCTGTGACAGAAACAGGGAGATGGATATGGGGGAAGTTTAATGGGTTAAAAAAAAAAGATGTAATATTTTATCATAAGCACTGAGAACCAAGACTGCCCCAACAAGAGAGTTGTGTTGCTGGGAAGTATGTGTGTGATTTTCTCTGGAAACATTCAGCTACTCAGGTGAGACACATAGAGGAAGGTACGTGATAGAGTAAGTACAGCCAGGATCTGGCTTTTGCCAGATAGAGACTTCTGTGAAAGAAGAAAGGAGTACAGTTGTTGATAGCATTTGGTATCACTGTGGTATCCAGTCATAGCTATGACCATGGATGGCTACAAAGTGAAGGGGCACATGGAAATAAGAGATTGAGGACGTAGTTTGATTTGCTGCCCATACAGTGGCAATTCCAGAGCATGCAGAAGGGTATCAAAGGGAAAGAAAGAAGGAGGGAAAGATAGGTAAATGTATCAGAAGATAAACCAAACCATAGGGGATGACCAAGGAATTGTGACCTTCTGTTAATGACTAAGAGAAAAATCTTGATGGCTTCTTAGAGGAGAATGTGTAAACTTTCCAGAATGTGACTGAAATTCTAAAATGGCTGCTCCTCCCAGATTTCAAGGCTAGCATCTTACGTTTACACGAGGCCAGAGGAAAATTAGATGTTTGGAACATCCAGTATTATGACCATAGTCAAAGAAACCCACAGGATGATTGTTTTATAAACTCATTTTTTAAAATAGGGAGCACTAGTACGCAAAACATAAGATAAATTTAAATTCAGGGAAACAGTTGAAAATCTTTTCTAGAAATGGTTTATATTCCTAGTATATCTTCAGAAGAAATCTGAAAGTTCTTATGTTATCCTTGTACCAGTTTTATGTTGGTGATATTTGTGTGGTAAATCTTTATCCTTAAAATTTCCAGCTTTCTATGTCCTTAATGTCTATCAAGTCTGGTATTCTTAATCTTTAATTGGAATAGTTAGTCTATTGCAATGTAATTATTGATATATTTGGGTTTATATCTATCAATTTTTGTTTGTTTTCTATTTGTCCAGGTGATGTCAATGCTCCCCTTTCTCTCCTTTTATACCTTATTAAAATTAATCATTTAATAACTATTAGAATTTTTCCTCTATTAACTTGTTACACATTTATTTACTTTTTTGTGGATGCCCTAGAGATATCAACATGTGACTTTGATTTATTACAATCAAATTCATATTACTATCAATAATGGTAGAATCTTAGAATACTGCATTTACCCCTTTCTATCTTCTGATATTTGTTATGCATTTTAATTCCAAATATATTTTAAAGCCCTTAAGACAATTTCCACTGGAAGGAATATAATTATTCACATATTTACTCTTTTTCTTTTTCTCTATTCCTGGCACTTCCTTGTTTCCTTCTGCTTAAAGAACTGCCTTTGTAATTCACTCTGTTTTTGTTTGAAAATGTGTGTATTTTGCCTTCACTTTTGAAGGATATTTTTGCTGGGTGTAGAATTCTAGGAAGTTATTGTCTTTGATAGTCATCATTTCTTCTGAGAAGTCAACTATAAGTTTTATTGGTCCTCCTTTGAGAGAAGTGTCTGTTTTCTCTTTTTTCAATATGTTTTTTTGTTTGTTTGTTTGTTTTGGCTTTCAACAGTTTGATTATGATATGGCTGACTTTGTGGGTGGTGTGTGTTCTTTGTGTGTGTATGTGTGTGTGTGTGTTTTCTGGTGTTTACCTTGCTTGATGTTTATTTAAGATTCTTGAATCTGAGAGTTGATGTCATTAATCAGTCTGGAAAGTCCTCAGCTATTATGTACTTAAATATTGCTTTTGCCTCATTTTCTTTCTCCTAATAATATTCCCATTGCGTGTATATTAGATATTTGTACTCTGTCCTGACATCTTTTATGCACTTTTCTGTATTTTCTATTTAAAAAAATAGCCAGGCTTTTCTATTGACTAATTCATTTTGCTAATTCTGTTTTATGAAATGTTTAATTGTCAGATAAACCGATCTATTATGTTCTTAATATCAGTTATGTTGTATAGTGCTATCATTCTCATTGGGTTCTTTTTATAAATTCCAATTCTCTGATGACATTACTTCTGTTTTCTCCAATTGCTTTCTATTTTCTTGAGCTTATTAACCATAGATATGATAACTCCCTTGTCTTCTAATTAAAATACCTGGCTCACTGTGGATCTGTTTCTCTTTTTATTTAAAAAATATTACATGTCAGTAATATTGTTCTGTCTCTTGTCATACATAGCAATTTTTTTATTGAATCCTAAATACTGTATATAAAAGTTCAGATTATTGAGTATCTGCTATCTTCCTGCAGAAGCTCACTGTTTTCTCTGCTAGGAAGTAGAGAGGGGGCTGATCAACTTCACTGAATAAGGAACTGAGCTGATTCAAGGATGGATTGTGTTTCTCTCACTCACCTTTGTCCCTAGGATGTAGTCCTACAAGGCTTTTAACCAGGGGCCTGCTGTGATCATTTGGGCCTCTCTACTGATGGGTCTCACACTCTAATCCTTGTCTCCAGCAGCATAGGACTATCAGTAAACTCCAGTCTGCTTCTCAGAGGGTTTATAATTAGCTTTTTATCCTCCCAAATAGCCTTCAGAATCTGGCATATGTCTTGAGGAGAAAACTGGGAGTGTTTTTCTTTCTGTCTTCTCAGTAGGATCTTGACTGCTGAAATCTCCATTTTTGTCTTCACAGGACCACAAAAAAATTCTACTGGTTTCTCTGTTCTTCTCTGTAGGTCTCTGCCTAAGCAAAGGTTGGATTCTTAAATTCTTTCCATGCAAAAAGAATCGGCAAATACCCTCAAGGAAAAAGCTTCTATAGAGTATCAGCTCACTTTTAGGAAGTTACCCTTTCTTTGAAATCTTCACCTTAGTTCTTATTTCTTTAGCAAAACTCTGAGATTTAAAATCTGCCTTTAGGCAGATGCGTTTTGTTTTTTAATTATTTTTTTTCCAGCTTTTCTAGTTTGTCGTGGCAGAAACTATGGTTTGCTATAGGTTACTTCTTCTTGTCCAAAAAGCAGAGATTTTTAAACAATACCATTTTGCAACATAAATCATCCTGTGGGGGTTTTCTCTTAAATTGAATGGGCTTGAGGAATTATTAAGGCTTTGAATGCTGTGTTTCTTAGCAGTCTGGAGTTTTGTGATGCATTGTTCTGAGACAGTATTGTTAGCAGCTAAGAACAGTTGCCGGCTGTGCCACTTATTATATATGCAACCTTGGCCAAAGTACTAGATCTTTCTATGCTTCATTTTTTTACCATCTGTAAAATGGGGAAAGAGGAACCTGTTTCCTTTGTTTATAAGGAGGTTTAAATGATAATGTATTTATTGATTACTTACTTTTGCTATACTTAAAGCCTTATATATCTCATTTTAATATGCTATTTACCATAGTACACTCTAAGGATTCAAATAAGAGATAGCAGCATTATTACTCATTTTGATTACCACCCAGCCTCTGTTTTGGTTTTAGGTGAAATCACTGATCACCCCATGGTCCTAGGCCTGATTCTTTGCCTTTTTAACTACAGAATATATACAGTACAAATACAGGCCAAAGATAATTGTTTAGCTTATGACATTCATATTTTTGGTGCTATACTTGTCAATCAAAGGTGTGCAAATCAACAAGAACAACAAAAAATCAAGTTTCAGTTGTTTATAAGTGTGATCACCAAGACAATACAGAAATATGTAGTGTATTTCCCTATGTATTTTCCACAATGGCATAGGTAGTTTTATATGTGAGTTGAATAACCACTATGTACTCAAAACATCAGACCATTTATTCAAGATAAATCCTTAAAAAGCCAAGTTTTACTTTTTGGTTAAAATGACATGTTGGGCTACTGCCTGATTAATTTAAAGCTAGACAGTTACACATGTGTAGTTCACAGGTTGAGGAGCCTGTAGCATTGGGTCTTAGTAGCTTCTGGGGTGGTATTTGCACTTCATTTCTGGCCCAGTGTATCTGATTTGATGACATCTGTTAAGGAGACAGTGGCGGGAAGACATGCATATGAAATTTCAGTGACTGCAGCCTGCATTTCAATGAGCTGAGGCTGCTGTTACCTTGCCATTTATTTTGTAGCCTTTGGGGCTTTGACAGGCAATGCCCAATCTGTTTCTCATCAGTTTAAATCTCAATATTTACTTTTAGATGTTTTACTTTAAAATCTTAAAACCATAGAGGACTGTGCTTGTCTGTGTCATACAGAATTTGCCACATTCACAAAAATCAGAAAAAGAGATTTGGGTATAACATATAAAGGAAAAAAGAACCACTTTACGTATAATAAAAAATTATAAAAAGGAGCAACATAAAATTTTTTTTTAAATAACTGAATCACTAACTTAATGTAAGCTATAAATGCTCAGTTTTAAGATGTTTTCCTTCTGACAGTGACTTGCGATTGCTAACACATAAACCAAAGGTTCCCGTTCTGTTTTTGTTCTACCCATCTCCTAAGAGCTTATTTTTGAATTTTAAGATGAATCCCAAGAGAATTGGTGTCAGTCGTAGGTGCTGATTACCCAACCAACAAGATCATTAAGTAAGATATTTCTCTAAGTGAAAATCTAGATCTTACATAAAATGGATCTTGAACCTTCCAATCAAGTGTAGTTCATATACAGTAGCAGTGGCATCACATGGAACCTGTTAAAATGCAGAATACAAAACCCCAACTCAGATATACTGAAGCAGAATCTTCGTTGTAACAGGATCTCCAGGTAATACGTATGCACAATAAGCTTTGAGGAGCTTACCAGTCTAGACCAAGGGTTGACAAATTTTTCTTATAAAGGACCAGATAGAAAATATTTTAGATTTTACAGGCCATACAGTCTGTTGCAACTACTGAGCTCTACTGTCATAGTGCAAAAGGCACCATAGACAATATGTAAAGGAATAAGTGTAGCTGTGCTCCAATAAAACCTTAGTTATTGACATGGAAACTTGAATTTTAAATAATTTTCACATGTCACAGAAGGTTATTCTTTTGATGTTTTCTCCAATCATTTAAAACTTTAAAAACCATTCTTAGTTCACAGTCTATACACGGACACATGGTAGGTTGAACTAGTTTGCTGATTCCTGATCTAGACTATATCACTTTCATGACCTCTGTTGGGATGTGACTGTCTTAGCCTGCTCGGGCTAAGAAAGTGCCATAGATTGGGTAGCTAAAACGACAGAAACTCTTTTTCTCATAGTTTTGGAGGCCAGGAAGTCTCAAATTAAGATGACAACATGGTCTGGTTCTGATTTGGGTTTTTTTTTTTTCTGGCTTAAGAAGGCCATCTTCTTGCTGCGTCCTTACGTGATGGAAAGAGAACAATCTCTGGTGTCTCTGACTCTTATAATAAGGACATTGGATTTACCAGATTAGGGACCCACTCTTATGACCTCATTTAACCTTAATTATTTACATTACTTATATAAAGGCACTGTACCTAAATATAGTTATATTGGGCGTTAAGGCTTTAACGTATGAATCTGGGGGAAAGTGGACACAGTTTAGTCATTGCCGTGTCCAACATAGTTCTCTGTAACATCTTCTCTGACCATAACCACCCTTAATCATCTCCCTCTATGTGTTGTCCCACTGTCGTTAACTGTGTCTCATCTTTGGTATTTAAACACGTATTTATACATTTATGATAACATATTCTGTTCTTTCAACTAAATTTCAGTCTCCTCCAATACAGACAGTGCCGATCCAGGATCTAGGGGTTCAAACGACAAGTTCGAATTAGTGGGTTGAGCTGAGTAGTTAATGACTGCCAACTAGCAGTGACACAGCCTGACCATTCCCGCTCTGGAATCTGTGGTTTGCTAAGGGATTTCAGGCTTCCCAAGCATCCTTTTGGTCTGTTTTTCTCACTCTAAAATGAGGGAGGAGGTGGATGTGAAGATATATCCATCTTCTCTATGGAGGGAGGGATTACAAATTATTCACTAGGGGCCCATTTGAAGAGCCAGGCCTCTGTAGTGTATGGAATTTAGAAGTGACATAGGCTCTAGTGAAGGTCTTACCTTTGGTATTCCTTCTACTTTGCTGATGCAACAAGAATGAAAATGTACCTATCAAGTGCAATGTACACTATTCTGGTGATGGGTACACTGAAAGCCTTGACTTTGGCATGATTCAATTTATCTGTGTAACAAAAAACACTAATAACCACCAAATTTTTTTAAAATAAGAAAAAATATGACCAGCCATTCCATTTCCTGATCTTCTGATAGAGTGTCCTTTTTCCTCTTCCCCCATCAGATAGCTGTTTGGCAGCCCTCATTAACACAGCTCTTTGCTTAACAAAGACTTTTCAGTGAGTTTTATTTACCTTTAGTGTTTTAACATTGTGAACAGTCCATCTTAACTGTTAGGTCACTGTGAGTTGATTCCCTGGAGATCCATTCTGCATTGTTCCCCCCTGTATATTTTCTAGTGTTTTGCCCAGTCCCCTTTTATGCCTCCCTATACAGAACTCCCCTCACTTGCTTTGGAAATGTCTACATTAGTGACTCATGGTGCAAACAGATGGGGACTTGGGTCAGTTCTCCATAAATCATTCTCAGGGGTTATCTATGTCAAGATCACCATTAAAGCCTGAGAAGAGAGTGAATGACTTAGGGATAAACCCTATATATTATCTCATATGCCTTCCTGGCTTTTGGCTAGAATTGGCATGAATTAACACCTTTCCTGGCTTCCAGTCTTTTATACACTCCATATTTTTAGCTGGGTCCAGGGTCTCTGATGCCATGATGGCTTTAGACATGCAGTGTCATTCTAGAAACATAATTGTCTCTAGATTTTTTTTGTCACACCAAGGAAAAATGCAAGTGACAGGCCATCAGCGTTCTTGCTGTGTTACAAACATTCACCACAGAGTGGTTGCACCCTGTATTTCCTGCTCGAGGTGAGCTCTTGTCAAATGCCTGCAAACAATGCAGCCTCAAGTCAGGGGTGCAAGGACGCATGTAAAGGATTCATGAATGGCAAATGAGGACTCCGAACAGAAGCACTTTGAGCAGGAGCTGTGCATTAGCATCCAGAAGGAGTGATCTCTTAGGGAGGAATTCACCTCTTGATATTTCATTCACTCTGGGTTTATCATGTGGAGAAGCAGGCAGTCCTGCAGGATTTAATTTGGAATAAATGAAAAAGAAACAATTAGAGCCATTGTAACACATGTTGCAGGCAATGCCAAAGAAGCTTCCTTTGTTGTGCAATTATTTTGGCGCTAATAAGAACGTCTCTATACCCTCTAGATTGGCGTCTTGGATATTTTTTCTCTCTGCCTTGTCTTTCCATGCAAAAACTTCAGAGGAATACAATTTTCTATTAAAAATTAACCTGTGTCCTTTAAAATTAGCATACATTAACATTTCTTTTAATATTAGAGCTCTGAAAAACTTTTTTGAAAATGTCTCTCTCATGGATGTGAAATGATTTTCTTTTTTAAATCCAGCTGCAGAGAGAGAGAATAAGAACATTTCTGAGTTGTGTGACTTAGTCTTTTTGATTCTCAATTTCCTCAGCTGCCAAATGGGGATAGAACATTGATTTCCCTAAGGAATTGGAAGCATTATAGAGCATATACACAGCACTTGACAAAGTGATTGAAACATGCACATATTAGATGGTCGATAACTTGTGATGCACATTAAAATTATGGCAATAACCATGGGTTCGAATATGTCACAGATTCCCCCAAATAACTGTGTAAAATTGAGAAGGAAAAAAAAAAGTCATGTCTTAGTGAGAGCACCTTTATTTGAAATCCTTGCACGTTGGTAATTTTGTATTAGAGATTTTGTTCATCAGTTTCTGTTCAGCCAAATGCATGACTTTACACGTTGTTGCTGAAATGATAAGGAGCAGGACTCTTATTCCTAAGGATTCTCAGCACACTTTTATTAAAGATGGAGCAAGTATCTGGCAAAGAATTGGAGTATAGTAAATCACACAACAAATGGTATGCCAGAATCAATTTGCCGCAGTCCCTCAAATACAATCGCTTTCCCTTTACCGGTTTTGAGCATAAACCTCTAAGCACACCTGATATGCATGTATCACAAGTAACTAAATGCTTTTATGTTGTCTCTCTCCACAGAAGTTTATGCCACAGAGGTAATGTTTTTTTTAAAAAAGAGAGAATAGCTATCGAGTTGAGTTTTGAGCTTTTGAATTGTTACCTGGGAAAGAGAGCAGACGGAATCATAGAGTATCAGTGCTGGGTGGGTGCTTGGTCATCGCTGCTGACTTTTCACTGATGAGGAAACTGAGTCACAGAGAGTGGATGTGGCGTGTTAGGGAATGCCACTTGAGAATGGAGGAGTCATGAGTTAAGCCCCTATCTATCATCTCTGAGGGCCCTTTTTATTTTTTGTATAATATATTGCTATCAGAATTGCTGAGTGGTCATTTCCCCTAATTGTTTGTTGCTTAAGCTAATAGTACACAGTTTCTTCTCCTGGAGCATACGATGGAAAACAGACTGATGTTTATTCGTCTATTATGTGCAATTTGCTTTGTATACAGCGTCTCATTACCTTTGGACGGTGCATGTTATCTTGATTACATGGATAGAGCAGTTAAAAATTAGACTGATGCTATCTCTTCAGGACCACAGTTTGTAAATAAGGAAGGTGTCTTAAAAATTATCTGAGCATCTGGTGATTCTTGAGGTAAAAGTTAATGGAGAGACAGATGAGGGGCTCTGAGATCCTGACCCACAGCTCTGCATTTTCATGCATGTTTAGAAGATAGAGCGTCTCGGAAACTTGATTTTATATTTGATATTGTATAAAAGTGTGTTTTATAGATTTTCCAGTGGATAACTTGGTTCTAAGCCTTTTTATTTTGGCAAGATAGAATTCAAGAAATTACAATCTAGAAGAGGACTATCAGAGTAAGTAAAGGAGAAAAGGTTCAAGTCACCTCTGTAGGAATAAGAATATTGAACAGATCACACAGTCTGTGAGTTATAAATAAGTACTTCTTAACTATTTTTGTTTCCTTGGTGTGGGTGTTCATTGCTGACACCCTTTTCTATGAACCTATGCATCTTAAAATTTCTTTGATTATAAACACCATTAAAGAAATTTGCAAATCTATACCCTTTTAGGAAAGAGAGTGGGCTATTATCCTAGCCTGTTGGGTGGGTTTCTATTTTACATTTTCTTTTTGTTATTAGATAATATAATGATAAAATATACTGGGCCACTGCACATCTATAACTGATCTCCCATCTATCATAGAGGAGTAAAAGACGCTTGCATCATGCCTGTAGAAATAGCAGGGGTGCAAATAGCCAATTCATTGTTGGTTCCAATTTGGAAGCTGACAAATACTTGGTTTATTGCCCTGCCACATGCGAAGTCTATCTTTCTGCCTACACAGCACAAGTCAGTAACCTACATAATTCTTCCAGGATATTCTAAAAGCCCTGAGGCGGGAGTTCATACTCTATATATTTGGCATTCAGAATCAGATGGCGAAGAGCGTTCAGTGACATCCTGCGAGAATTTCCAAATAGACCAAAACAATATTTTGCATTTCCTCCTATTTGCATTCTTTAGTTCGTGCTGTCTTGCCTTTGTCTTGCCTTTGTCATATTTGCCTTTGTCATACTTTTGTCATACATTTGCCATTTAAAATTTTGATTCAGCAATACAAACTACTGATTTGAAGCTGCCTTGCTTCTCAAAGGGGTCTGAAGCTCCAAATCAAATTGCACGGGATCTTCTTTTAATCTCTTATTTATTTTACTGTTTTTTTAAAACCTAAATAACCATAGCAACATTTTAAAGTCATATCTGTTTGATACCACAGTGAAATACTCTATTAGTAAGATGATGAAAAAAATAGGAATTAGAAGTTGAATGACTATACGATTCATTGTTTGAACTAAAACACTCTTGAGAGCGAAAGGGGGGGACTATTAGTCATCACACTGTACATTCTAGGCAAAGTAGGACTCAGCGTCACCCTTCTTACAGACATGTTGCTCTGCTGATCTAAAAATGCATGCCCAGCTCTCAAGCTCTCAAAAAGAAGGCTAAGCAAAGCAGTGTATTTTTTGTGCCAAATCTAAACCCCTCTCTCCTAAAAAGAATCCCAGATGTACTATATATTTATACACAGATAAGTACACATTTATCCATGTAAAAATATGTAGTAGGAAAATATGTGATTGTGCTCAGAATCCTTGTGCCTGAGTTGAGCCTATTTAATGTCTTCTGTAACACTGGTGACAGAGTTCTCTTCGTGTTCTGCTCTGCTGAGATGACCATGGGCCCATCTGTCCTTGGCTTTTGTCACTGTTCTGTGTTAACATGTTCTGAGATGACCGTGTGCTCGTCCAAACCTTAAGCACCCAATCTATGCATCTTTTGATTGCAGGGTCTTCCATAGTAATCCAGAAGACCCTCTTAGTTCACCTATGCTGAGTGTCTCACTTACACTACTTATGGTGGGTCACTTGAAGAAGGTATTTGCCTGCTTCCTGAGCCCTGTTGGGGTAGTCAGGTTATTCAGGTTAGGCACATCTGCTGGGGCATCCTATGCAAGGGACTCTACTGTACCCTACTCTACTGTGGGGAAATGGGGAGCTCCCTAGGGCTGTGTATGTTATAAATACTTCAAGTGGGAAGCAGAACAAAAACATCCTCTGTTCTCAACTTTCTAAACCTAAATGGAGCACTAAGACCCCACCACCCACTTTGGTCTCAGAGATCTTAACCAGGGTCTGATTGACTTTTCCCTCTTTCCACCCGTCCCCAGCTCCAGGGAAGGGAAGGCAATCCTTATTTCTACAGTTTCACTGACAAGGAAACTAAGACAGAGACAAGGTAAAAGAATTGTCCAGTTCACATGGCTACAGAATAGTTAAGCTTTTAACACAGTTCTTGTCCCTTGGGCTCTTTTTCTTCTCCAACACATTTAATTTTTTAGAAAAAGTATATTTAAAGGAAAGGTTGAATCTCCACCAAAGGACATGAATATCAGGAAAAATTTAGATTATTTAATCACTTTATAATTTCTGGAGGAGCCAAAAAGAACAGTTGGCATCTTGAGTACAGAAAACTTGTAAAGTTTGCCCTTTATCTTATTCCAATCCATCAGAGAATTGAATTCAAGCTAAAAAATGAAGATGCGTAAGATTCTATTTTGTCTGTCTTGTGACACATTATGTCAAGGGAGGGATTTACTTTTGAAAATTAAAATTGTAAAAATAATGAGTAGGAATTGGAAGGATGACCACCCCTCTTGTACACAGCTGATGCTGCCAAAATACCATCGTTTTTATCAAAGAAATTCTGAAACAGCTGTGATATTTTTGAAATACTTGTGAATGCATATCAGTTGTGCTAAAGAAGGTCATTTATAAAAATTTGCAAATTTTATTAAAATTCTTCTTTTGGTTGTGAGAAAACACATTTACACATGTCACCATGTTCACAGACCTGCCTGACAGGGTTAAGAAAAGTGTGAATTTATAAATGTGATCATAGCATCATCATTTTTTTGTTGCCCATGCAAATACCAAAGTCCCATAGGAAAAGTATTAGAGTAGTATTTGTCTTCCCTTTGTTTTGCAGCTAGGTATTTTAATTGTCTATAATGATAATTTGGTGGATGAATTATTTTGCATAATGCTATGTTACATGATACATTTAACGACTAATTAACAAAGCTGAAATTTGGAAATATTCAGCAATAATGGAATACCTTTTTAATGTCCACAGTTCAAAATAAAAGCCTTTATGTAATGTATAGGAGGATTTATAATCTATTAGATTTTTTTTAACTATTAATATTTCAGGTTGAATGTACAAACCGCGGAATGTACAAACCCATATAAACATGATTTGTGTTATAATAGAGTTTAGCTGGATGGAATGTAGTAATAAATAATAGGTACACAAATACCACTTAAAATGCATACCCATATAAATGGCTAGCTTGTATTATGATCGTTGCTTTTGTAGTAGATGCAGGTTGTATGTTTTCAAGACAAATAAAGCAGTATCTGTTGTCTGATATTAGAAAATTATTAAACCAAAGGTGATTGCCTATGTTATTTCAATGTTAGTCACTCTGATTAATTCTATGTGACTTTTTTTCTTTAAAAATCTACACTTAAGTCTATAAATCCTCTTCTCTCCCCCTCTGGAAATAGCATCTTCTTACCAAGGAATAGGCATTCAGCAATGCTATTAATGAGACCATAATTACTGGATATTGCTATTTTATCATCTCTGCTGTCACTGCTGGTCATAGATACAATTATTTCTCCATTTCGGTAAAATTTTTAAAGAATGATTATGAACAATATGGGGAATTTAAAGTGACAGTTGTTATAGGTGTGTCATTGATACTTTAGATAATTGCATTTAAAGTTCAAATTGGTGATGGATTCTATTGATTAAAGAGAGGTAGGTAGACATAAAAAGAGCCTCGAAAAGAGAGCTTTGGTGTCAATCCAAAGGTAATGTATTGCAAGATGCGAAATGGACACCAAATAGTTAAAAAGACTAATACACTGAGGCTGTTTGTTAACTTGAGATAAGATGCTAATCCTTTATAGCCTAATAGGAATCTCATATCCTTTCCTAGGAGTCTTATTCTCTGTTGGGCTTTAGTATGTGATGCACCCTTATTATTGTTATTAAAGTGAGCCAATCAGGTTGAACTAATTAATTTCTGTCAAAAGAATCAAAGTCTGATGAACAGGACTAAGATGTTATTTTTCTAATCATTTCAAATTTCTCAGAATCAAATATATTAACACAGTGCTTGCAAGTAAATTAGTATAGAACTGACTGCACTGGAGGTTGGTGTATAAAAAGCTTTGACCATGAAGAGATTAAGTATTTGCATTCTTAATATGTAAATCATAGATAAGAGATTGAATAGTATAATGACTGAAGCTCAATCAAAGATAGTTAGTCCTATAAGAAAACTTCCAGTGAGACAGTGGTTTGTCTCGATGAATTTGACACTTAACCTGTCAGTTGCCAAACTGTAAATTTAGCCAGTGGCAAAGGGAAGTAAAATACTATATCTCCTGTGTTCCCAGCAAGGGCCACAAAAGTGGAACCAGTCCAAGAAGTATATCTTTTGTCCACCAATGTGTCCCCAGCTAGATCTTTTCCTTTGCTCTCTCAAATAGATGAAAATCTACCATTTCTAGAAGTGATGGAATCCTCACAGGGTCTTTTTGTATCAAAGCATTTTTTTTTTTGGTCTCCCTCTGCTGTTAGAAAATAAAATAATTATTTCATTCTAACCTATGCAAACCAGTATTATTAAGTGACCTTCAGTTAGAGAAGCAAGATGTCTGGTATTACGTTTTGTTTTGTTCTTCTCAGGGCAATGCTTCATCCACTACTATTAATAGTTTGTGTTAAATTTAAGGTTTCCTGGTTTTAGTGTAATTACAAATGTATTGCAATGGAGTAGGGAATCACCTTTATACACTTTATTATTACCACTAATACACTTAGTTCACCCCAAAAGCTGGGAGATTCAGAATTCCAGTCTATTAAAATAAAAATTCATCCTTCGTTACATATTTACGATTTCAGATTACACAGCACGCTTTTATGTTACATAAATGTTGGATCCACACCTATAATATTATTTTCATATTTTGTCACTGAATCAAATAAAAGATATGAAAAAGCTGGAGAAGGTCCACAGAACAGTAACTCAATTCAATGGGCATATAAAGTAATTCCATGCAGAATTGACTTCATAAGATTAGGGATTTATATTCAGGAAATGTTAAGACTTAGAAGTCATATAACCAAAAACTTTAAAAGCATTCATAAAGAGGAAAAAGTTACCTAATCCTAGAATACTAGTGCACAAAATTTCTTCAAGTTTGAAAGGAGAAATTTTCAAACAAATAAGATGCTACTCTCTACATAGGCTATGAAATACTGAAACACGTTGCTTAAGCAGAGGTACAGTCTAGATCTGCACTGTCCAATACAACAGTCACTGGCCTCATGTGGCTGTTTCACACCTGAAATGTGATTACTGTGACTGAGAAACTCATCTCCCATTTCATTTAATTTTAATTGAACTTAAAAGCTATTATAATACTCAGTGTAGTTAATGGAAAATAGTTTTTGAAGTACATTTGGAACAACTTGAATATGTGAGTGTGTTTTTTCAGCTGTAAATTTTATAAAATCTAAATTCAGATCTGGCATTTCCAGTGAAAATGTTGCATTCAAATTGAGGTGTCCTGTAAATGTAAAATACACATTGGCATACAAAAATCTCATTAGTAATGAGACAGTAAAATAGCTCATTCATAAAGTTTTAATACTGCTAGGTGTTATACTGATGACTACTTTGGGTATATTGAGTTAAAATAAAATAGATTAGTAAAAATAATTTTACTTGTTTCTTTTCACTTTGTTAATGTGGTAACTCCAAATTTTAAATTACATCTATGGCTGATATTACATCTTATTTCTGTTGGATAGTGCTGATCTGACTATGAATTGATACGATGAGAACAATTAACAGTGTTTATAAACAAGCCTATATTAAATTTACTCACAAAAATGAGGGCTGCTTTGGAAGACCTCCCTAACCATTCTGAGAGTGATGTCAACTCACAGCCCATTGCGTTCTTTCATCTCTTCTAGAACCTTGTAGGCATGTGAACAAATGTCCTACAACAGTCAGTTCACTCCAGTTTCTACTCCGATCCTCACTGAATGTCACTAGTATGACCTTGTTCACCTGAAATTACTCTTTTTTATTTAATAGAATCAGATTTATTGTGATTTAGGATCTTGTGGCCTTATGTTTCTCCAAATTACCTCGAAGGCAGCAAGACCTGAGGTCCTACACCTTCATAGGTGAACCGAGTAGCCTTCTCCTGGTTAAGTCCAGTCCATGTGAATGTGCGTCAGACTGGGCCCACTCCTTAGTTTTTTTCAGTTTAGCCTGTCTTGTCACCCTTTTGCGACAGAAACCCTTCTCACAATGAGGCCTTGCCATCTAGAGTGTGTGCATCCTTGTCACCACTGGCTAGCACTCTTCCCAGTGACTGGAACTTGCCTCACTTCCCTGCATTCCAACTGTGGGTTTGAGTCCTTACAGACATCTACGCCTGTATGACAAGTGGCAGCCTGCCTCCCTTCTTTGTAGATAAGTGGCCTTGGATTCCCCACAATGCTGTTTTCCTTGCCTAACCTAGCTCATGCTGATGAATTTGGGCTTGACCAATCTGGGTTACCCCTTAGACCTTGTATTTCGTGCCCCATCTGCCTGGAGAAGGCCTCCTCACCCACCACCCAAGTCCTGTGGTGCCCTCATTCCCACTTCTTCCTGACTCTGAGCCCCATCTTCCTTTCTAAGCCGTGGAGAGTGAACTGATGCAACTTCTATTTAAGACAGTTAATGCCATGGAGTGCAACTACAGTATGTTTTTGTGAAACAGTTTTTTGTGCCCTTATCACAGGGAATATACTCTACTAGAAATGTCATCAGTCTACCCTAGAATACTATTTCTGAGCAAGAGAGGATCTTCCCAGAATTTCTGAAGGTGACCAAAAGAGATAATTTCCTATTGTATCTTTTTGTGTGGTTAAATTGGCTCTGATCTCAAATGATCTCTGGGAGAATTATCAATGAAATGTACCTGTTTACCAAACTTACAAATGAAAAATGCTAGAAGAGGGTAGAGGCTTTTCTTGGATTAGGTGGTAATGATGGGAACTGAAATGACAGAATTAATTTTCCTTGCACAGCTAGAGGTTAAACAACTAATTTGTCTCCAAGTTCTTTAAGGTGAAAACAATAGACCAGGTCTAGATTGTCTAGAGACAGCCCTTATGGCCTGGTTTTAGAGTGGAAACAATGTAGACAGAAGCTCTAGAAAATAATTTGAAAGAAGGGAAGAAAGTGATTCCCTAATTTGGGACGTGCAATTTTTCAATGTAGAATAGAAAATAATGTACCCAAAATGTAAAGCAATGGTTTTCAAAAGAGGGCTGCTGTGACTGTACTATCCAGGGGACATTTAGCAATGTCTATAGATGTTTTTAAGCCAGGACCTGGGGGTCAGAGGGTGCTACTGGTATCTAATAAATAGAAGCTAGAGTTGCTGGTAAACCTCCTACAATCCATAAGACACCATACAGAATTATCCAGCACCAAATGTCAATAGTTCCAAGGTTGGTAATTCGGCTTGAGAGTTCACATAATTTTAATCTTACAACATTTTAATCTCACATACAAATAGAATGGGGCACACAGATATTAACTAATTTATTTAAAGCATTAGAACTAATCAGAAGTGTGTTTGGACCAGAACACAGAGAGTTTCTCTTTCAAGGCTGGCTTTCCCATACTAACATGCCATTTTCTTTCCTATTGTTCACATGTTTTTCTGAATTTAAGAAGAGCTTCATGGAGCCATTGAAAGGGTGTGAGATGTTTGTTTTTTTTAATTTGTTTACATGATGTATAAAACTTCTGCTTTTCATAAAATTGAATAATATAAAGCAAGCTCCCATTTCACAGCGCTGGCCACTCAGGAGGATACAGGAAGTCTAAGTTATTATTCTTACCTTACCCAAAAGAAGCTGATGATCTCACTGGAGGAGGCTGATGTCAGCATTATGATAATGTGTGCAGTAAAGTAGGGGCTTAAGACTTGCTCTGTTTTGTTATTTGGGTTTCTTCATCTTAGCCTTTTGTACATGCATTGGCCATTCCTGTGGCCTGGTCTTCCATCTAGACTTTCTCCTTACCTGCTGCTTTTTACTGGGGAAATTATCTCATCCTAGTGTCCCAATCTAAGTGAACGTGGCCATCACTTCTTGTCTGCTTTCCTCCCCCAGATAATCACGTGGCTACCTCTTACTAGAAGGGATGTGTACGGTATCCTGGACACCTGCTTTTAACTTCTCACCTACTGATGTTCTTTCCTTGCTCCATTTAACTAGTTCTTAAGTCATAATAAAATATTTTTGGATTTTAAATTTTAATTAAAATTTGATATGTATGTTCTATTACATTTTAGTTGTTTCATGATGTCATGCATTCAAAGTTCATTGTTGTATTTCTTGAACATCTACTATATGCTAGATCAAAATTGTAGGCACTAAGGATTCAGTAATACTTCCCATAGGCAGAAGCCCTGTCCTTACAGAGCTTTCATTCTAGTAAAAGATACAGATAATAAACAAGTAAATGCATAGTACAGCATTAAGGCATGACAAGGGGGTAGAGATTGACAGTGGTCACTGGTTTGAATGCCATGGCTGGTTCAGGATGACTTATCTTAGATGTGGTGTCTGGTAGAAGAGTACTTAGGGTGAAAAACACAAACACTCTGAAGCTAGAATATTTTTGGTTCATTTAAGAAATATCAGGACAGCCTGTGTGGCCAAAGTAGAGTAAAGAAATGAAGATAGTAGGTAGAAATGGTGAGAGAGCAAACAGTAGAAAATATAGATCCTTGTGACCCCTAAAAGGATTATTCTTGCTGCTCTGGGTTGAAAGACTATAGGTGGAACAAGGAGGAAATAGGAAACCACTTAAGGGGCTATCATAGTTATCCAAGGAAGAAATGATGGTTGCTTGTAAAGGAAGGATAGTCATGAACGATTAGTTTAGTTTTGGTTTTTTTCTAAGAATTCTCATAATACTAACACCTAACATTTGCCTCTTGCTTTTGTATTTGGCAATACAATTTCCCAGACTACGGGACACAATTTCCTGGGTGTCCAGTCTGGACCCATCACTTATTAGGAGTGTGATCTTAGACCTATCTAAGACCTATCTTAGACCTTTTCTCTCTGTGATTCAATTCCTCCTCTGTCAAATGGGGTTCATACTTGGACCTATGTCAAAGGGCCGTATGAGTTAATATATGTGTAAAGCTCTTAGAATGGTTTCGTGTTTATATTAGGCATCATCGAATTATATAATTATTATTTATTCTTTAAGCAAAACTTTGAGATAAATATTCCTTTACCCACTAGAAGGCACTTAGGTATGATTTAAAATGATATTTGTTGAACACTTAATAAATTTATGTTATTTATTAATGTTCAAGAGCTAACAGATAAGAGAGTCATAATGCAACACGAAGGACTTCTGGCTCTTAAACTAGGGCTCTTTCCTCCACACTCCATGATGTTCAGGTTGTCAGACTCTACTCGTTTATCAATGGGCCCCATGCTCCTCATTTCCCTGTTAACTTCCCAATCAGATTCTACAAATGTCCAGCAAACGTCTTTAGAGGCTTGTTTCATTTTTTTTACTGGAGAAGTGCTGCAGCAGGAGGTCAGGATGGCGAGAAATAACCTAAAGGAGATGCTCCATCACACCCTAATTGCTTTTTTTACAATGTTCTATCTTCAAAATCTATAGGTATCATCTGTTCCTATTGCTTTCTTTCTTTTTTTTTTTTTTTTTGGTTTCCTCAGATTAATTTCTTACTTCCACAAGATAGTTTAGGCTTTAAAAGCATTTCTAATCTATGGAAGGAAATTTTCCTAAGAGTTGAACTCTTCTCATAACAAAATATGGTACCCATTTAATTATTTTTTGATAAAATCATCTCTCTCTCTTTCTCTCTACACACACACACACACACACACAAACACTATGGAGAGAGGGAGATACGAAGTTATATTTTGGATTGTATTAAAAGATTCAGGGTTGCTTAGATAGCATTTTTACATCTCAGGATTATTGATATTAGTGGTCAGACAATTCTTTTTTGTGAGGTGATACCTTGTACATTGTAGGATGTTTAACAGCATCTTTGACTTCTGTCCACTAGATGCCAGTAGGACAGACTCTTCCCTCTAACAGTTTTCTGACAACCAAAGAATATCTCCAGACATTGTCAAATGTCCTCTGTGGGGGATAAAAATTGCCTCCAGCTGAAAATAACAGGGTTAGAGACTTGAAAATGTGATTGGTTTTATTTGTATGCATGAAACTTTTTATTTGTCTCCTTAAAATGTGAGCTGTGTACCTTTTTTTTAAAAAAAAAAAACTCTGTTGCTTCTCATTATCAAATGGGTATGTTATCAACTGAATATAATTTTCCATATGCCTTTCAAATTTTCCAGGCATAAGAATAGAAATACAAATGTGATTGGTTCATTATCATTCAAATGAGATGTGAGAAGATCAAAGCTCTACAAAATAAGTGGTTTGATCAAAAATAAGAAGAAATAGTGCCATGTTTAGAGTCTCTAAACTTCAGTGATACTGAACCCCATCAGTGAAAATGTTTGAACATGAACCCTCAATCTATGTATATTTATTTATCATATACTAATATATTATAAAAATATAAAACAAATACTCAATCTCTTCCAGAACAAGCCTCATCTTACGAAAGATGAGGCTTGTATTTCCCTGATGTCAAATCCAGACAAATACAGTAAAAAAAAAATAAAAACTTCAGAGCAATGTATCTCGTGGACTTACCCACAAAAATACTCAGTTATGAAAGACAGTGTGGTATTGGCAGAGAAATAGACATATAGAACAATGGAACAGAATAGATGACCCAGAAACAAACCCATATAAATGTGCTTAACTAATTTTTGACAAAAGCACAAAGTTAATTTGATGGAGGAAAGATAAATTTTTCAACAAATGATGCCAGAGTAATTGTGGACCCATAGGCAAAAAATTTTTTAAAATAAGAAATGAACCTCAACCTAAACCTTACGCCTGACACAAAAGTGAACTCAAAATAGGTCATATACTTACATGTAAAATGTATTAAAAAAAAAGAAAAAAAAAACGTAGGATAAAATCTCTAGAATCTATGGCTAAGCTAAAAGTTCTCATACACCAAAAGAACAATCCATGGAAGGAAAATTGAGTCATTGGACAGCATCAAAATTAAAACCTTTTCTTTTGTGAAAGACCATTTGAAGAGGTTGAAAAGACAAGCTACAGAGTGTCCTTTCAACCTCTGAAAAAATATTTTTAAACCACATTTCTGAAAAAGAACTAGAATCCAGAGTATATAAGAAACTCTAAAAACTCAACAGTGAAAACAAACAATCCCATTAGAAAATTGGTAAATAAAATGAAAAGGATATACATGTGGCAGATACCCATGAACATCATTAGTCATTAGGTAAATACAAACTGAACCCACAGTATGATATCACTACACACCTAACAGAATGGCTGTGATAAAAAACGGTGACAACTCCAAATGCTTGTGAGGATGCAGAGAAACTCGGTCGCTCTTATGTTGCTGGTGGTGTGTAAAATGGGAGAGTCACTCTGGAAAACAGTTTGGCACCATAAATTAATGTACCTATTTGGGGACTTTATATCAATGGGATCATAAAATACATAACATCTGGGGTCTGGCTTTATCCAGCTGTTGACTGCTCTGGTTCATTCATTTTCGTTACTGCACAGTATTCTTTTTAAATTATTACACTATAATTTACTTCATTGTTGATGGACATTTTTTTCCCTTCAGTTTTGGCCACTATTGACATGTTATTAAGTACATTCTTGTATTCTCCTCCATTTGTTCTTATTCCAGATGGTGATAGTGTTTTTCCTCAAAGTGTGGTACTAATTGCCTTAATAAATCCTTGATTCTTCAAATTGGAAAAAAAAAAGTAATACTTCTAGAGATAGTAAGCTTTCTTATCTGTACATTAATACAAATAATTCCTGGTCATCTATAGGGTTTGAGTCCATAGGCTGGGAGAGTAGGAGTCTGGGGAGGCAGGAGATGTAGGCTGTGCCGTCTAGGTCTGAGATTTCACAACACAAAGCCATGGCCATGTGCTGTGAGTGATCAGGGTAGACTTCCTAAGAAAAGGTGGAGCCCAGAGTTAGACCTTGCAGATTAAGATGTCTTTATATAGGGGAGGACACTGCCTTCAAAGCAAGAGAAATATAAAAAGAAAACACAGGATGAAAATACCAACAACTTGAATTAAGCAGATTTGTGTAGGAGAAAGTGTCGGTTACCCCTTGTGTAGTTTACTCTTAGATTCTTCAATTTAGGGATGGGGAGCCAGGAGAATAACTGAAATCTTTCTGCCTTGGTGCATCTTAGAAAACAAAACCAAACCGTGCTAGTCTTAGAAAAAGTGCGGGGCAGCAGGTGGAACTAAATACGAGTGGAAAGAGCCCTGCGTGACATATATTTGTTTCAGTTCTCACTCTCTGTTCTCACTTTCTTGTCTGCTGCTCTTGTGTGTATGTGCACGCCTGCAAAATGAACAGCCTGGCAATTTCTAAAGCCATTCTTTACTCGTAAACTGAGAATGTTTGACAACAGAGCCTAGGGAGAGCAAAACTAATGGACCCTTATGGTGTGTTTTTGTTTTATTTGCTTTTAAGAAAATGTCTACCTGCCTCTACATGCTGGCCTGGGGCTCCTCCCACCTTACTTTTCTCTCAGGCAGATTAATCACCTGTCTAGGCATTTGAGGTACTGACTAATTTGTGATCCCAAATGAAGGCCAGAGAATTCTAACCATGTCCCCTGAGTTGAAGCAGTTCAGTAGGTTGATGAAAACCCATCTTGCTAATTACATATTTTGGTAACAGATGAAAATACGTAGAAAGGTTTCCTCCTCAGATGATTAGATCTTTCTGAATGATAACATTCCTATTTATTAGCTCCACACACCTTTGGAAAAAAAATGTACTTAGGTGGGAGAGCTCAAGAATATACCTGCCAGACTGGGAAATGACCTTGTATTAGCTTGTGCCTTTCTGAAGCTCCGTTTATAGCTTTCCAAGGTTTTTGTTTTCTGTGCCTGGGTTTTGCTCATAAAGTAAGGTCTTGTATGCCCCAAGAAGGGGACTTTGTTAAATGTGAACTGCAGTGCAGTGGGGACATTTTTTATTTATATAAATATTTAAAAAGAAGTGGATGGGAGAAGTAAGGGCCCCAGGGAATGGATGCTTACGTGCAGATTTTGCTGATATAAGAGAAGAAAAGATGCTCTATTTTAAAAAGACACATGCAATAGTTCAGTTGTACCATTGGAATTGAAATAGTTCATCTCCACCAGCTTTACTGTTTGGGATGTCAGACTAAGTTGCAGTGAGACCCAGGGCAGGAAATGAGGTGGGGACAAGTGAGAAAGGAACAGGTAAAGCAAACTTATAAGGAAAGGATGGAAAAGAGAGGATTTGGTTACATTTGCCTCTTTGTTGTGAATCTTTTGGCTCCACGTCGAGCTTCTTGCAGTTTTATAAAGTGGAGCCCTGGTGGGATCCACCTCAGCTATTATCATACCACAACTAAATAATGCAGAACTGGGGATGGAAATACGACGATGGCTGACATCTGGCTAATTGCCATTGAAATTGGGGGCTGCTTGGCAGTCGAGTGGAAACTGCTCAGACGAAGAACTTACAATGCACTGTGATGCTTTGTCTGAGCAAAGAGATAGTGAGAGAGGGAAAAGGTGGGTTGGCAGACAGGGAGGAAAATGTGGGCTATATCCTCCCCTCTCCTGGCTTTTCCTCCAATTTTATCTCAGAAGTAAAGCTTACTTATTTAATGTCAAGTTGTTTACAAAAAGAATATTACTAGAGGCAGAGGAGGGTTTGTGAGTCTGGAGCTGCATTAATTTCACATAATTTTGCCTTCACCCAAAGTCATCCCAGGGTCTCTTCCTAAACCAGTAGCTCCAAGCTTCTCCACACCCAAGCCCTCCAAAATATGACTCCCCAGTGCTGTCCTCCACAGTGACAGCTCCATGATCCTCCTACAAGCACCTGACGCTGAGAGGTGACTTGTGAATTGTCAAGAAATTTTCTGTGACTGGTCACTCCTAGGACAAGGATGCTGTACCCTGTGGCATAAGTGATTACTACTATAGTCCATAAATGTCATGTTAATTTACCTAACCATTTCGTTTTTCATACTTGTCCATCCTGTCAATGGGAGCTTTTCTGGTAATATGTATACATTTTAAATATGACTGTGTGGAAACCATTGTTGATCACTAAATGGAATGATACTAATAGTGGAGTTTTCTAGAGATTTCCAAGTTGATGGATAATGTCACTAGAGAAGAAATCTGTGGGTCAGCCAGACTTTAAAAACCCTTCACACCACCCCTGATTTGGGGAGAGAAGGTAGCCTACTGACTGATCCAATTATTTTATGTGTGTTTTTTTTCCCCTGTGATAATTATGGTCTTTCGGTTTGGGTTTAAAACGCCTTTTAATGAATCCCTATTATGAACCATTGTCTTTTGATTTTGAAATATAGGCAATGATTCCTTTCATTTAGAATTTCCTAATAATTTAAGGGTCAGGGAATCAAAATATTATTCCCTTTATAATACTTTGGTTTAAAGTGCCTTACAATAATAGACTTTTTTTTTTTAATTTAGGTGTTGTTTTCATGCACGAGTTGCGTTTGCTGTGATGAAAACCTATGAACAAATTCTTTGGCATCAAATGCAGTTTTAGGAATTACTATGTACCTTTCTAACAAGTAATTTTAAGTTCTGTTTAATTGTGCAAACTTGAGGGGACAGATAATGCATTTTTCAGGCCAAAAATATATATGGTAATAGTAATGTATTGCAGGCCAAAAGCTCTATTGAGAGACTTAGTTTTGTTTAAATGACATTCTCTTTATTCTTCATTTTGCATGTGTACATTCAGACTATGATGCTCTGTCTTTGAAAAAAAAGATTTGATTTATAAGTATTTTTCTTTGAGATTTAACTAAATTTATTTTCTGTTGAGTAGAAATTAATAAAATATTTTGGAAGAAACTCAGATTTTATGTCCACCTGGTGGTCAAATAGATTCAGTTGAGGTTTACATTAAGCCTTGTAGCATGAATAATTTAAGGCTGCCTTAGCTTGGGCTGCCGTAACAAAATACCATGGACTGGGTGGTTTAAACAACAAAAATTTATTTTCTCAGTTCTGGAGGCTGGGAAGTCTCAGTGTTCAGTGTCTAGTGAGGACTCTCTTCCTGGCTTACAGATGGACACCTTCCTACCATGTGTCCACATGGTCTTTCCTCAACTAATCCCATCATGATGTCCTCATTCTTAGGAATTCATGTGACCCTAATTACCTCCCCCTTTCTGAATATCATCACTTTGGGAGTAAGGGCTTCAACATATTTATTTGGAGGGGTGAGGAACACAAACATTCAGTTTATGAAAAAGGTTCAGGGACTCATCCTGTTCATAAACTCAGTGTTTATTTTCAGTTTGGGAAAGATACACAGGAATCTGGGTTACATATTTTGAGGACATTATCATAATTTTAAAACTAAACTGAAAAAGGTGAATGGTTTGCCCCACGGATTGTTTATTAATAAATGATAGTTTTTTTTCTTCTTCGTTGACTGAAGGTGACATAAAGCTTCATATTGATTAGTAGCTGCGTTTCTATCTCTCATCCTAATACTGCCTCTCCAGCCAAGGCAAATTGCAGTTAAGGTGGCACTCAATAAATATTTGTTGGAAGAATTAATGAATAAATGAATAATTTAGACAAAATCTATCATGCCTAAAAAAAAAACTCAGTCTTCAATCTTGTTCAGTACACATTTTCTGCAAGCTTACATTATAAAGAGTAATAGAATAGAAATTCCTAAATTTTAAGAAAATGATGACTTAGAAAATTAGGAGAGATATGATGAAATGACTGAATAATTATAAGGCAATATTCAAGATTAAGACATAGTGTTATATTATTCAGGGATAATTATCTACAGATACATCCATGGCAGTGTCTACATTTGTGTAGTTGTATCGTTTCTATAACATCATTTTTATTTGATTCATAAATTTTCACAGGCATTTTGTCTAGATCCATACATGCCATGGAATTGCCGGACATGCCCAACATTAAACAAAATAGCCAAGCCGAGTGATGCTTCCTCCTGTGCTCTCCCTGGTACAGTATCCTAGTGCAGACCGAGGGTTACACCAAATTCCCTGATTCACCCCACCCCCATCCAGGACTAACAACACCCTCCCAAAAAGCCCTCTTATTTTCTTTCTCCAAACTAAGGTTGCCATATAAAATATGGCAGTTAAATTTGAATTTCAGAAAAACAGCAAATATTGCATATTGCCATAGTTACTTATACTAAGAGTATCCTATTTTTATTTGCTAAATAGGTGACCCTACTCTAAGCCTGTCCCAAGTGCCACTTTATCATTGCATTGTAATTTTCACCCCCCTTCAAAAGATAGGGTTTATTAAAAAAAAAATTACACTTGGGTATAAATGCCTGGTTAGTAGCTAGATGAATGTATAGTCATTAAAATAAAGTGTGTTTATATATTCCAAGGAGAAATTTGTTTATCCATAGAATTCATCTTGTCAGGTTAAATTTTGATCAGAGATGTTTTATTGTGTTCCACCTCAGGCGAGAATTAATACTTTCTTCTCAATTTAAACAGTTAAGATGCAATGAGATGTGATAGTCATTGTGGATCTACGAGAAGGGATATTCTGGCACCACAGTACTGAGAATGGGACCTGGCTGTAGTAATCATGTGTTAGCTGTGGCCACTGGCTAAAATTATTCTGGTGACATCGATATGGAATGACCATTTGCTCTCATAAACAGTTCATTTATCATTCTTATTTACTTACTATTGTCTGAAACATAAACAAAGAACACTGGATTAGGGTAAGGAAACATAGGTTTTGGTCCCAGATCTGCCATTGGTTTTTGGGTGCCTCAAGTGAACTGGGCCTGAGTTTCTCATTTGTAGACTCTACATGATTGGATATCAACTTTACAATATATAAGACGCCACTGAAGTGTTTGGGAGAAGACGTAGATTTCTAGGCTTCCCAGCAGACTAAGATATTGTGATTCTGGCATGCTAGGGGTGGGCCAGGGTAAAGAATATTTTTAATAAGCACATAAATTGCTCTGACGCAGGTGGTTCATGGAGCACAGGTTGGTAAACTTGCACTAGATGACCACACAATTCCTTCAAATTTAGTACTTAAATGTAGAAATTTGTGATTCAAAGTAATAAAATTGTTGATGAGAAGTTTAAATGCATCTTATAATAATTCTCCAAAATGCACAAAAGCTAATTTCAAAAGCTGTATTAACTCTCTATACGTTGTGAATGCCTCTGGTTACTTGTTTATTGGGCAACTTAATCTAGAAAGGTTCTTTCATGAATTTTCATCAATTTTTCTACAAAGCCCTGTTGCAAATGGTGAATTATGCATTAACATATGTTCATGCTAATTTATACACCAGTGACATATTTTTGGCATGGGATCAATAACTTTAAATAATATTGTTAAAAGTTTCTGCATTAATACTATCAAGCATTTGGGATTATCATTTAGATAACAATGTGTCATTTGAACCCAATTTTAAAAAAGGACAAATTCAGCAGTTTTCATCTGTTGGCACATTTGTCCAAGTAACAGCAAATGAATCTGAAACTAACAAGAAAAATGTCTACTGCTCTTTTCAATTAATAATTTTTACAGCTCTATTGGATTATTTAATGTTGGTGTCTTGCCATCGGATGTAAATGTAGGGTGTTGTTACACCAAGTTTCTCTCATATCCAAATAATTATAGGCTAGCCTATTTAGATCACAATACTTAAGATAAAAGTTATAATTTTGACTGGCCTCTTCTGAAAATGTAATAGATACTTTATTTCTTTCTGCATAATCTTCAAAGTTAACACAAAAATTTCCTACAAAGAAGTCAAAATAATCCTGTTAAGAAGCTTTAATAATATGTTTCTGTCTCTCCATTGTACTTTTATTTAAACACACTGGTTTTTAAATAAACCTTGTTTTGAGAAGCCCTGGTGTACAAAACAATATTCTAATAAAACAAGTAAATTAGAGGATGCTTATTTGCATGAGTAAAAGATTTTCTGCTTAAAAAATACTATTGGCTATCCCTTGATGAAGATCCTGCCTATTACACTGAAATGTGATTTGTGTTAAGTAATTTTGTGCCACGTTTTTGGAAATGCATTGTTATTACAAGTGGAAGCTCAGCTTTTCTACACAAAGAAAGTATTTCATCAATCACTATTATGAATTTGCAGAGCAATATTAGCTACCACATGTGATAATTATATTTCAATATTTATTTTGAAAAAATAAAGTTAGTAAGACTAAATCAACTGTATGCCCACTTTATCCCTCTGGTGTTGAGCACTGGAGCTATGCAGAGCTAAAGAGCTTTGATTATGCCTGTTGTATATCCTTATTAACATCCTTGCAAGTGCTTCTTACTGGGGTTGGGGAGGTAGGAAAGAAAAGAGCATATTTTTTTAATTAGAAGTTTTATATCAAGTAGCACATTCTAATGGAAGGCAAAGGCAAATTACTCCTATGGTCACAGTAGGGGGCCTTTAGGTTTTTAGATTATTTTTGGTCATAGAAAGAACACAGTTTTGTATAGCAAAGAGAGCTGATTTTAAATCTTGGTTCTCTCAGTTGTTAGTAGTGTCAAGTTATGTAACTTCTCTGGGCTTTTGCTTCTCATCTTTAAAATAAATATTATAATGCTCTCTTTCATAGGTTATTATAAGAATAAAGAAAAATTATCTTTAAAGTGTCCTAACCAGTGTCTGATATTTAGGAGGCAATTAATCAACATTTTAATGTGCATTTCCTTCCATTCTGACATAACGGCAATGCCCCTGTGGTACTAATTTGAAAGCAAAGCTTTCTATCTGTCCCTCATGCCCACTTGGATGTCTAGTCTGATAGGGTATCATTCTGCATCTGTTGGTAGGTTGCTTTACATTATTTGGTAAACATGTGTGATTATCCAAACTAGCCTGGTAGAAACTTCCACGCCTGTCTTCTACCCTTTGCACTACCACCCTCTCCCTGTTCCTACCCATCCATAGCAATCTAATGCACGGGTTCACCGAGTATGGCCTGTGGGCCAAATCCAGCTGCCCACAGGCTTTCAAAAAATAAAGTTATATTTAGACATAGTCATGCCCATTCATTTACATAGAATCTGTGGCTGCTTTTGAGCTTCAATGGTTGAGATGAGTAGTTGTTACAGAAACTATATGGCCCCATGAAACTTAAATTATTTGCTATTTGACCATTTGCAAATAAAAAGCTTATAGACCCTGGTTTATTTTCTAATACTATACAACTAGACTTTTAAAATGTAGCTGATTAGAAATTAAATACTTGACAAATAGATGCTGATTAATTGGAGAAGACAAAAATGTGACGGTTCTTGTCCCAGAAGTATTTCTTAATTCTCTCACTAAAAATGATGACAATGAAGACACAGAAACAATGTAATTGAAAAGAAATAACAGAAAGATGGAAGCCAAAGAAGATGAGTTCTGCTGTTAACTACTATTGTACCTTGTTTGAGTTATGCTGTCTTCATTAGCCTAAGATTTCTTATCTGACAAATGAAAATAATAATTTCTGCTCAACCTAATATCATAAGGTTCACATGCATATTGTACAAACTTATGATATTTTTACATTATGTGACCTTTATTTTATTTATATGATAATGACCCCAATTAAAATACTGCCTACCTGAAGACAGAGTTCATGATACATTCATTCTTCTTTTCTAAAAGTTTCAGAGGAAGTGGTGTCCTTGGTGAAAAGCCAGTTGTAAGTTAAGCAAAGATGAAGGAAGTATATTTAGACAGTGTTTGAAGGTATAGGAAACTTTATTTGCCATGGAACAGAGTTTCTAGAGAGCCCAATGGAGAGAAAGAGAAGGAAGAATGAAGATCAGAAAAGAGATAGCAGAGCTTGGAAAGAGGAACTAAGGGGGAAGATAGATGGCCAATGACCTTACAAGGAGGGTACTAAGCATGGTGAATTTAGCTATTCAGTGTTTTCAACAGAATCAGTGACAGCACATCCTAGTAGACAAGGTCTTCAGGTACTGTGAGTAGCTAGGATAGAAGACCTGGTAGCTGGCAAATTACAACTAAGAACGGTCTGATCTTTAAGAGGCTCCTTAGGTCCATGAATTGTGCACTGACCTAGGACACACAGTCCTGGATTTGAGGCCAGACTTTTATATTTTGTGTCTTCATGGGCAAGCCTCAATTTCTTCATCTGTAGATTTAGAAACCTTCTTTGTCTACTTCATGAGACTATTCAAAAAAAATAATGAGATAATGTGTCTGAATGAGTTTTGAAAACTGTTCAATTATAAGCCAATATTATTATTTTATTGACTATAGTAACTGAATGACCACAGAAAAATATGATCTTGTAGCGTAATTTCAGCAGAGCTGATGTATTTGTGCATGTGCATGCATACACTTTACAGGCACACACATACACACACAAGAGCAGACTTATTTCATACACCTATCTTTTTAGGTGATGTGGAACTAGGGATATAGTAAAATGTCCTCTGTGACTAGTCTCTTAGGTAATATTTTCTACTCATCAGTTTCCATGTATCACCAGAAATCTTCGGAATATCATCTGCAGGTGGTGGTATTTAAATATTCAAAGTCTCACATAAATACCTTCGTTCCCTCACTGGGAACCCTTTCTATAATGTTAGTGCACAGGTGTATCATCATTTTGATAGGTGTGTAATCTAAGGTTTTTACTGGGTTTCATCCATCTGGATTAACAAAGAGCCGCATTGCAAATGATTCTGTTCTCTGTGTGATGAAGAAACGACCACTGAAGGGGGTATTATGCCATAGCACTAGAATCCTAGGTTTAGAGATATTTGTTCTTCCTCTTTTCAACTCTATAGTAGTGGCATCCATATACTGTATTCAATCAACTGGGAAATGTGATTAGGAAGAAACAAACATGGTTGTTTTTTAACAAAGAGATGTTATGTACTAATACACAAATGGTGGTTCTTTTGTTATAATATAATAAATGCATAGCTGGTTATTACCCCGATGAGAAATTGGTTAGAAATGTTTTTATTGGTCATGATTTATGGATGACAAGTTTGAGTAATTATTAAGCTTAATTGCACTTAAATGATGGATTTTTCCCCCAATTGTTTATCTTCAGGGCAAAGATGAAAGCAAATGTGTTAGAAAAATGCAGAGTTCAGTGGTTGCTAAATGAGCTTATTAATGTTTACATATGTAGCAATTTAGGATATTAATATGTATATGTTGGAATGAACTGACCAGCTCATCTCTCAGTTTGCAGAGAATCCTGCATAAACCATCACAATTTTACTTTTGGATAAACACGCAGCTATTCTATTTCAATCACAAGTTCAAGTTGTCCTTTGATTAATTTTGTTCTATTTGTGGCAGTAAAAGTTCTTTCAAGAAAATGAAATTACTGTACCTACTTGGCATGCAGTAGGGCATGAGGTCAAGAGCATCCAGCCTCTGCCAACTCTGAGGAGGGAGTAAAGCTAGTCTGGTCCCCAAGGGCTTTGCCTTATTTCCATGGAATGATTTCCTGGGCAGCCCATTTTGCCTTTAATACTAAGGGTCAGCAAGCAAATTTGCCTGCTTTTGCAAAGGCCAGGATAAAACACTGAATTTCTATGCTCTAAAATCTTGTTGTTACTCCTTATTTCACCTAAAGATGATGTAGAATCTTATTATGGACTTTATGGCTGAGGGCACAAGTGGTTTAAAATTCTCAGATAAGAATACTGTGTAATGGGCTGATCATAAGTTAGGCTGGCCTCTTGCAAAAAAAAAAAAATCCTCTAATTTTCCCTTTATCTCATTAGTTTTTCAGTAAACACTTATCATACAATGTATAACATTATTCTTCAAAAATAAGGCTTATGTATATTAATGTGTGTGTGTATATATGTATATATATATATAGAGAGAGAGAGAGAGAGAGAAAGTGAGCTTATTTTTGTACATACTGGTGTTCTATATATATATATATCTATATGTAGCCATATTTCAAACACAATGCACCAGTTGCTTTTTGTTTTTAGGAACAGAAATTCACTTGCTTGACCTAAGAAAGAGAAATTTATTATAAAGATATACATAAAAATAAGGAAATCAGGAATTTTGGTTGTGTATTTAGGTTTTATACAAGAATCTAGAAAAATCTACACTGCCAGGTGTCAAAGAAGAACAGGTTCAGTGGTAGCGCCAGGTTCCCAGAGACTGGAGCCCGGGTTCGGAGTGGGACCTTAGGAACTGGGCTTATGTAGGGACCTGACAATTACCTTTCAATAGCAGGTGTTCACTGATCCCCATGCTAAGGTTTCACCATTACAGAGACACCACAACTCTCCACACCTCTGCTTCTCTGCTCCTACTATAATTAACTTCTATCTTGGGGCTTTGCTTACACGTGGTTTCTGCTTACTCATGATTTTTAGAACTTTATGAATTCTACTTACTGCCTTAGGTCTATCAACTGCTCAACTTTATGTTTCTGCACCAATTTTCTGAGATAGAAGATACGATTGGAGTAGTTGGTCACCAATCTCCCAGTTAGGCCACTAGTGAGCACATAGATTTGCTGCACTTGGGTCACATGACCAGTACTCATCAATCTGCTGTTGCCAGGTTGATAAGAATGGTAAACTCTGCCCACCTAGTACCATCCTGCACACGAGTATATGGGCAGTCTGAGGCTCAGCCTTTCTCTACAATAGGTTTTCTCAACTGACTATGTCAATTAGAAGGAGATCAGTATTCCCATATTCCTCTTTGTACCTGGTTTTCTAAGAGAAAAGAAAACATCTTTTCCTAAATTTCATTGTTATTCCATAACAAATATTAAATATCTACAAAAACTTAATTAGACACCATGATTAGGACGGGTCTCCTCAGATTAAAGAAAGAGGAATCACATTCCTACCAATGCTGGCATTTAAAACAGCTGTTTATAACAGCACACATGGTTCTTTTCTCAAATCCCTTCCTGTTTATTCAAAGTCCATTGCTATGACCTATTCTTTAAAATTTCATACTCTATTATACTTACTCATGCCAAGGCCTTGCAGTTGTAAGAATTACATATAAGTCTTGCCTAGAAGAGGCATCTACCTCTACCTTCTTATCTACCAAAGTCACCTTGTAGATACAAAGATGATAATATCTGCTCCAAACAAACTTCTTGTGCTGTAATTCAGAGAAAAGAACACATCTCCCTCTCCTAACTCATTTATCTTTCTGGAAAAGTATCATGGTTAATTCTCCTCTCCAATCAAATGGAAAATTTCAGCAAATTTCTATTAAAAAAAAAAAAACTCGAATAGAAAGCTATAGTCAAATGAAAACCTCTCCAAACTTTGAATACAAAACGCTAATCTATTTTAGTGAAATTAAAATATATGATATAGTATAGTATATATTACATAATAAAATATAAAATACTTTGTTTTTGAGCTTTTATAATTTACAAATATTTTCATATGCATTCTTGCACCAACTCTGTTAAATAGACAAGAATCATCATCTCTCTTTGAGGGATGGCACATATTTTGTGTGCGCATGCACACATATACACATACACATACACCTACACACACACACACACACACACACACACACACACACACACACACACACGAGATGAGACATGTTTTGGATATAGAGCTGCATGGGACCAAGAGTAGTTAAGTGAAAAGAGTGGGCTTTTCCTTCTACCACTTTCCAGTTACGTGACTTTGTGATAGTTACTAAATATTTCCTAGGAAGTTTCAGCTTTGTCACATGCAACATGAAGATTGTTGCAGAGCTATTATGGAAACAGAGGAGAGATCATGTATGTGAAACATACTTGGTAAATAGCACCTAGGAAGTGCTCAGTAGGCAGAACTAGCACTTTGGTCTTTCTCTTCAGGGTTCTCTCTACTCCACTGTACTTCAAGGATTAAAAATAACATTTCCTCAGGGAAAAGTAATGAAATTACCAAAAACTAGAGAGGATACATATTCATTATTTTTATCCCAAAGCATTTACCTAGTATCCAGACAAAATATTCAGAGCCCTGTGCTAGGTAACAGAAAAGTCCTGAGACATACAGGGACAATTTGTTTCTTTACTCTTGCAGTGGATGAAAAGTATGGAGGAGAGTGGGGACAAAATGAATGTGTCAGCTTCTTGGGACATCGGTCTAAATTATTTTAATGGGCTTTAGTGACCTCAAAGTAGGCAGGCAAGTGTTAAATATAAACGACCTCGTTAGGTGGTCCCAGATAGAAGGAAACACTGAAATTTCAACGAGAGGTTATAAAATAAATAAGGACAATTTGGTCTCTAAACATCTATTTACTGTGCAGTTTCTATTAATCTCAGTGTCTTTGGGATGCCCTTCTGAATGCTCACACATGTACTGTGAAGCAGTATGGCTTATAAACAGCTTTCTGTAAACTCCTGGGCTGTTTCATGGGGAATTCCTTTTCTCCAGGGCTGCTTTTGAACTGATGAGTCAAGCAGTTACCTGGTGTATTATCAATCTCTGCAAACTTGCCCTGAGATGTGCAACACATATAAACAGTAAAAACCCAGGACTTCTCTCTATAAGGATGCTGTATTTGCTTGGTTCTAGAAGGGAAAGAAGCCACTAGAAATCCTGCAAGCAGACTGGAAAAGGCTGCAGTTCCATTCCACATTTGCCAAAAATCATTCAACACCAGCTTTAACTAAAAGAAATATGTATGATAGTCAAAAGATAAACCAGTTTAAATATATTTAAAAGTAAGGCAATATATTCATTACAATATGGTTTGCATTTGGCATTTAAAAATATCAAACTTGTTTCCCTAGAGAGATGTTTACTATTTCATAGTATCTTCCTTCCTGAAAGTAGACAATTGAAAGATGTTTCTCTCTCTCTTTCTCTCTCATCTACAGCCTGTCTGGCCCCAGTAGTTTAATGAGTTTTCCTTTTCCTTCTTTTTCCCTTTTTCTTTCTTTTCTTTCTTTCTTTCTTTTTTTTTTTTTCTTAAAATCTTCTTGGGTGGTGAAAAGTTCTCAATACTGCTCTCTTAGAATATTTCAACCACCTTGGTTGACAACACACCCCTATCTCCCTTTTGTAGTTTCTTGTGCTTCATGGTTACCTATTGTCATCAGTTTCTCTGAGGCTGAGTGTCTGTACTAATACCTCCTAAGATGTTTTAGAATAGTCAAGCATAATCTATGTTTTATTCCTGATCTTGAAGAGAGAGAGAGAGGAAGAGAGAGAGAGAGGAAGAGAGAGAGAGAAATTAAATCTCCAAAACCAACCCACTGTCTTATGCAACTATTACCTTGTGTGAGCCAGTCTCATTTCCATACCCACCTCCACCCTTTCACTTTTCACAATGGAAAAGGTAGAGGTTTCACTGCAATTTTCGTGACAGTGACTTCATTCCAACCTCACAGTCATCATCAAGCTTATAGATATATCAGAGTGGCTTGTGTGCTTACACATGTATTTAGGGGAATGTGTACATAATCTAAATTTTAATATGATGCTTATCCTCTAGTTTCTTCTATTATAGTAGTAAAATATTTATGCTGGCACTTAGAAAAAAGTAAAAAAAAAGCATACTAGGCACATTTTGCATGTGATTAGTGAGATATCAAAGCTATATCTATTCATTCTCTTGAGAATTTCTTATTTTTTTCTTTTATTAAGTTGTGGAAGATGGATAGATCACATTTAAGTTCAAGAACTTGATGCATTGTTGCCAGTTGTTCTGTACAGTCAGTGTTCAAAGTACAGAATAACATTAACAGTACTCTTGATTCAAATGACCTTTCACACAAAGCAAATGACATTTTTAAGACATATTCTGGGAGCTGGATTTTCTGTTCAAGTTCTGCTTGATAGAGTGACAACAGCTGAGAAATGTGCATCACCATTGATTGAAGGGTATGTACGTGGGAAGCCCTTCTTTCAAGTGAGCAATTCATTCAAGGTTAAGGGCAAGAGTTTCTCACCCATAGGGTGGTATGAGCGAGAAGATAGTTGTCTATAAATTCTGTCCTATCCTTTTGCCTTTTCCTATGGACCACCTTCCAAAACCTCTATTTTTAAAAGTACCAGGGACTTTATTAGATGTTTGAGGTGTATTCTCTGACAGAAGTTTCATAACAACTCTATGATCCAAGACATGATGGGCAAATTGGAAACTCGTATATTAAATAAAGCTTTGGAAAAAAATAATGAATTTTCAGGAATATGTATTTAACTTGCCTAAGTCAATTTTGAAAATAAAATTTTAATGCCTCCAGCTCACTGTAGACCCCAAGAAGAAGGGTTCCTTGTCTTCTATTTGGTTAATTCACACATTTTGGCCTGCTTGCTCTGATGGAGAAATTCGACTTTGCCAGACCTGACTTACTATCTGAGTCATCTTACAGATAAAGAAATTAAGATTCATTTGTTCACTGCACAAATATTTATTGAGAGCCTAATGTACGTTAGGTCTACAGTAGGTGCTGTGATTTAGAGAGGCTAATTAGGTAAGGTAACAAATTTAGCAAAAGCAACGATTAAATATTACACATTGCATATTGAGAGTAAAAGTTTGTCTGTAATACTTATTTTCTCTGGATCCTAATTAAAGCAATCCAGGGAAATATTTTAAACCTAAGTTACTTCATTAGTGATCTTTAATTTTTTTTTTCACATAAGTGAACTATTAAGCATAATTTTGAAAACACAGTTCCTATTTAGCTTGTGAAATGCATCATGTTATTTGACTTTACTGGCAAAGAATCCAATAGCTGAGCTACCTGAGATATGAGCTTCCCATTGTAAGTTTTGTGCAACCTCATTATGTATAGCTAGAATACAGATATTGAGCACAATATATCATTAAGTCCCTAATAAACTTCAGTCACTCCTTTACCACTTTCCCCCATCCCCCACTGTCAATGACTAATTTATCTGGAGCAGCACTTTGCATAAGTTGTCTTTGAAAAGGAGGGACATGGCATTATCAGTCACTGCATGAATGAATTATAGCCAGCTGCAACATGGAAGAGAACAGATGATTACAATCAATAATCAATCAAAGAACCAGTGACAGCAATCATACATCACTTTCCACTGTGGAATCTTCACTCAGTGCTTAATATTGCAAAATCCAATTTCTGGGTATATTGTTGCTCTGCCTTTGTCCTGAATCTGCTCCTGGGTTGGAATAAGCCTGGAATGGGGCGCACTCCTACTAGGACCTTGAGTCTTTTGGAAGGTTAGCAACAGTAGAGCAAACCTGAATGTGAGAGAAGAAAAGAACAATTGTTCTAGTTTTTACCTGAGTCGTTATTACTCAATTGTACCCCATTTTGTGTTACAGCAGAGGTATATCATTGCAGTACATCTCTCATTAAGCTTATGCATTCTGTGAAACTTGTTGGCAGACATTTTATAACTACAAGTTGAATCGTGTCCAGTAAAATATACTGTCCAATAAAAGGTATGGTCACCATAAAATCTGAATTAATTTAACAAAATTGTCTGGGAGGTTTATTGGAAAGTGAAATGCTTTTACAAAACACTAAAACAATTCTTCAAGGGAAACAATATAAAAAATGCAAAAGCCATTCTATTTCAAATAAAAAGAATATATTCCAGGAAAATTGGTGCACAGGGATTTTCCAAACTCAGTCATTCAACACCCATTTCCTTAGCATCTATTATGCACTGTATCCCTGCCCTTAAGGAACCAAATATCTGGTATAAGAAAAAAGAAAATGTCTTATCGTGCAGTATGGAGTGCTCAGTGCTGTAAGAGAGTGTGTTCAAAGTGCTTTGGAAGCGCAGAGGGGCAAATATAAGAGCCTAGGGCAGTCAAAGTTTTCTATGAGAAGGTGTCTTTTAAATTGGGAATGGAAGAGAAGTGAGGAAAGTTCAGTCCACACACAAAAGCAGACAGACACTGAGATAGGGTATGAGAACAAAACAACAAGGCGTATTCAAGCAACAGTGTAGTCTGTGTGGTTGGAAAGCAGAAAAAGGAGCAGGAGGTATTGGTGGGAGGAAGAATGATACATGGGAGAGGGGAGAAAATGGAACCCTAAAGGTATGTTGGAGCCAGATTTTAGAGGGCCTCATATGTCAACCTCCCCTAGACGGAAAGTGAGTAGACCAATGTGGCACTTCAAGAAGCACTTGAACCTGACCACAAACATGCAGAAAGGACAAAAATGGGAAGGTGGGGGCAGAGGGACTAAGTAGTAGGCTCTTGCTAGTAGCTTAGGTATTTCACTCAGTAAAACTTTTTAACTTCCTATAAGAAAGGACTTTCTAGAGATATGGCCGTTGCCAGAGATGCCTTCCCTCACAGATCCAAAGGGAAATTTACCAAATCGGGAGCAAGACACTGTTTTATCACTATAAGGATTTCCAGTAAATTTCAGGGTATCAATCATCTTCAAACCTGAATATTTCGGGGGAAGAAACAGCCTCCATTACAGATCACTGAACAGGGCCTCCAGTCTTTAAAAAATATAAGGCAAAAAGTTGCTGTGTGTGATTTAATCCCACATCTAAATCATCTTCAAAAATGTGTTTGGCAAAACTTCAAATTCCATCCATCACGGGATGTGTCCCCCTTTCTTTCAAGCTAGAATGACTTTTAATACTGATTTTGCTTCTGTTTGAAGGATCATTTCAATGTTTTATGAAAGAAGCTTAATTCCCAAGAAGACTCCTATACATTTTTGCAGAGAAGTTTGGAGCGTTTAAAATGAGCTCCTTTAAAGTTCTGGATTGTTTATAATCAGGCCCTCCCTGAGAACTAAGTTTGGTTATTATTTTCTTTGTGTAAGATTTAGACTCAGCACAGTGCCTTTCTGATTTCAATCACCCTTGAAGGGAAAGAAGATGTCAATAAGAGGATACAAGGAGCCAATGCTGTTAAAATGTGGGGTTATTAGATTTGATTATTTTTATACTGGAGAGTTTAATCATGGACTCTGAATTTTCTTCATCTTTCTTCCTTATCTCATCATGAGAAAACCATCTCCAGTCTAGAGGACAAACAAACTGGAAACAATAAGTTGCTGTACTTTTGCTTCAGGAAATAAATAAATAAATGCAGTAATAAGTAAATAAATAGATAAAGTAATATTTGCTTTTTTAAAAAAAATCTCTTTTATGATATATTTAGACTTAGGCTATAAAACATAAACAAGAAACTGTTGGGTAAAATTTTGAAATTATTAGCTCTCATGTGTTCTAAAATTAGGCTGTTATGGGTGTTTTTTTAGAAATTAGCTTTTGCAAAATGATGTTTTCCATTCAATGTTGGAATGTAAACACAGCGCCTGTTGAGGCTGCTGCCTGGAAGCAAACACATAGTTAGCTGAAATATTCTTCCTGGATATAAATATCTCCCGGGATTTCTAACTTGGAGATAAAATTACAGTCTGGGGGGAGCAGCTACAGTCCACAGCATGTATACATTTTTGGACTTCCTAAAGCCTTCTCACTTCACCAAATGTCACAGGCCTTTAAAAAAAAAAAAGAAAGAAAAGGAACAAAGATATAGATTCCTAGAGAAAATAACATACAGCTTTTCACAGCTTATCAATGCAAAGTGTTTATTTCACCCTTGAGAGATTGTCATTATGCCTCATGCTAGTTGTCTAAAGCCAGTCAATGGCCTCCCCATATTTTATGTCCCCCCATCCCTTAAAGTCCTGCTTTACCTCTCTGATCAAGTACAGCTCTGATGATGACTAAGATTTTGTGTCTTCTGCCTATACCTGCAGGATTCTCCTTTCTTGCCAACAATCCAGATCTTACACTTTTCTTTAGGCTCTATCTGTAGCCACCTAACTCAACTTCCTATCCTGGATTCCATATGTTCCTGACTCATCCCTGGGAGAATCTTCCTAAAAGAGACCTAAATATGTCATTTCATGCCAATGCCATGCTGTTTAGGTTACTATAACCTTGTAGTATGATTTAAAGTCAGGTAATGTGATACCTCTAGTTTCATTCAGTTTCATTCTTTTTGTTTAGAGTGGCTTTTATTATAAATGTAGTTTTTCTTTTAACTGTGGTTATAAATTCCTTTATAGCAGAGGTTACCTGTTCTGCTTTTTTATTTTCCCATTGAGACTTACAAAGTATCAGACGCAAAGTAAGTAGGTTTTTCATAAAGAATATTAAATGAGTGAATAAATGAATGAGTGAATGATGTATGATGGGTGGTATGGCCTCAGCACTGAGGTTGGCAGCTGGTCTGAAGCTGATAGATATGTGAGTAAAAAATTAAAATTAGCTCCTTGTTCTTTCCAGAATGAAAGCAGTGTAACACTGGCAATTATATGTTAATCAGCAATTTGTATTTGGATGTTAGCATGTGACTTGATGTTGGGATTCCTCCCAGCCTTGTCTCTAATTCAATATATATCATTCCAGAAAGGAGAAAAGGTATAAACAAAGCTGTGTAGATAAGAAGCAACATGGCTATATGAAACATTTAGAAAGAAGGCCATCTTGATTGGCAATAATAGGTTTGGGTTGGGAAGCAGGGAAAGGTAAGGTAGACCTGCCTTTAAGTGGGGAGCATTGAATGCCAACTCCAAATGGGTGGGCTTGATGTGACATGGACAACGATTCATCTTTCTAGGGCTCTAATCTTTAGATGTGTGCCCTTAGAGGTAAATTTCTCATTTATGTTATCCTTTAGAAATTATCTGGGACATCTTAGAGTCATTTTCCTTCATGCACAATATGGTAACACTTTTGTAAATAAGAAAGCAACTGGGATTGAGGTTTTGTGTGTGTGTGTGTGTGTGTGTGTGTGTGTATAAAAGTATGGACAAGAGCCAACTCAAACCTTCATGTTCTGATATCTAAAAACTTTTCCTGGCCACTGTAACTTATTTATTCACACGGGAACTCTGCTCTGTACTTTATTATTTGCCATTTGATTGGATTTTCATTAAAACCACACTATCACTTATTTGAAGGAAATTAAATTGTATCATATTTCTGTAATCAATTAGGATGCTTCTGTGGAGATTTTAGTCAGATTTTTTTGTTGTTGTTGCTATAAAGGAAACTTTGGTGCTTTAATATTTTTTTTTTGCATTGATTATCTGTCATGAGCATGACACCAACTTGAGTTTTCATGTTCCCTAAAAAAACTGTCTTTTCTTTTCATACTTGTGTCTTATAAGCTGCTGGCTGGCCTGTCTTATGGCTAAGACTTTCAATAAGGGACTGAAGTCCATTTTCCCAGGAAAAGATATTTGCTAAGGGGTGAAGTTTATGGTGAACATTATTATTGAGTAGACGTCCTAGAGAGTTAGCAAAAAAATTGGATCTGATAGTGTTTTCTCCTGGGAATTAATTGGGCGGCAGAAAATTGGAAGCAGTGACCTGCTCTTGATTAGGGCTTTATTGTCCTAAAAGTCTTTCCAAAGACATGGTCCCATTTGGTCCTCATAGCCGTCCAGTGATCCAAGCAGAGCAGGTGACAGAAAAGCAGCTCAGTGTCTTCGTGAGACTTAGCCAGATAAGTAGAGAAGCCAAAAGGGGGAGCTAGAGCTCAATATACCTATGCAGCATTCCTCTCCCCTTTCTTGGCCACCTCATTCATGATTCATCCTTGTTCAAGGACCATACGGTCTTCTCCTTCTGCTCTATTGAGCAGGAGCAAGTGAACTCAGAGCTGTGCAGTTTTAATTATATCCCCTCATTACCCTCAACACTGTTGATGATTCTCTTTAGTGCCAAAAAAACAATAATAAACTTGGGGGAAATTAAAACATTTAACCTTAATTTTCTATGATGGATGAAGATAGCTTTCGTAATCCTGAGGATAGAAAATCTGAATTCTACTCCCAGGTTCTCCATGCTCTAACTCCATTACCTTTGCAAAGTCATTTTATTCTTGTGAAGAGCTTAATCTCAGAACCGGAGAATAAAGGCATTAACAGATAAGCACAAGGGTCTTTTCTAACCTCAGTATTTTATATGGTTTGGGCCTGAGTTTTGCCTGGTTTGTGGGACAGAATAGAGAATACCCTTGTCCTTCATCCTTGCTAAGTAGCCAGGACTTGGCCTTGTATCCCTGATATTCTTGTTAAATGGTGTCAGTGGCTCTCAAATTCATGTGACCTGCTTCCTCCATACTTTTATAAATGAGGCTATGGCTTTGATCCTGCATTAGATCTTCAGGGCAGCTTTGAATATGATATCTGGACATAGAGAGAGTAGTTTAAAAGTCTCGCTGAGTCTGTTGTGTCTACAAAGATACATACACACACATATATGTATATCATTATAGAGCTGTACCTTTACATTTATTGTAATACTACCTTTATATTTAAAGTAAGTATACACCAAGACCTATCTTACTACTCGTTCAAGTAGCTCCTAAAGTAAAAATGCAACAAAATGTAAAATTTTTGCTATAGAATAATCCATCTGTTATCTGGATGCATCCTCTGAATCTGAGAAAGTTTAAAAATGTTTGATTCAAGAGCATTCACTCAAAAGTATTGAAAGAATAAATGGGTGTAAGTGTTTAGAGTACATGATAGATGATATTTTTAAGATTTGAATACATTTTTTAAAAAATGAAATAAATTTCAGTACAAGTCATTTAAGTTAAACCACAGAACCAAAACATCTGACTATGAAGTTGGGGAATTACTTATGCTGTGGTACCACAAATGTCGCAGAATTTGTGTTTTTATTAATGAAAAAACTGTCAAAAATTATAATGAATGGAAGGGGTAAGAAATTGTATTTTGGAATTCTAGACTAAAAGGACCATAGAAAATTGAAGAGCAATTAGGAAGAGGTTTTCAAAGTTGTTACAGGAGGATGAGTTGAAGATGTTGTGAATGTTTATCCTGGAGAAGAAATGGGGAGAGGTGATAAATGCCACTGAATCTTTGAAGTTCTGCCAGAGCTCATTGGGCTGAACCTGCCCTGTAGTTCCATTAATTCAACTCGGTGGTTAAGAAGATGCAGAGAGACAGATTTTACCTCTATGTGGGAAGTGATAGTCTATTGGTCAGATCTGTCAGGAGACAGAATGGGCTCCTTGGGGAGGTCAAGTTCCTTGTCAAATAGAGGCTAGACAGAATGCCTCAGAGAAGTGCTCTCAAATAGAAATACAATGCGAATAGAGCAAGATGTGTAGTTTTAAAATTTCTCATAGCCATATTAAATAATTTTTTTAAAAATGATTATAGTTGTATTACTATTCTTTTCAACATAATATATTTTAAATGTTATTTCAACATATAAGTATTAATAGGAAATTTTACATTATTTTTGTCCTACTAAGTCTTAAAAATCCAGGATGTATTTTACACTTACAGCTCATCTCTGTTTGGATTCATAGTGTTTCAAATCCTCAACAGCTACTTGTGGCTAGTCCTGCTGTATTGAATAGTGCAGTTTAGAGCAAGCAGGCATAAAAACCAACCTTGAATTGCTATAATTTAGGAAAGTATTCTTATGTGACTAGCACAGGGAAGAACAAGCACAGACTTAGACTGACGACAGTTTCTAAGCTCTTGGGGGCTCTGGAGGGAAGGGGAAGATAACTTACCACAGATCACCTTTATCCCATACACCACTACTCTCATATGAATTACAAAAAATAGCCACCTCTGGACAAATAAAAGCCAAAAAAAAAAATGCCCCTGACCCTTATTCCACACCAGGGAAAGTCTTGAGTAGAGGGCAGAGCTAGATTTCAGCTCCATCCTTGCCCACTGAGCTGGGAGACCTGAGGCACTCCCTGCCCCTGTGCACCTGTGGCATGCCAGAGCCAGTTTGTGGTAGGACTGAAACCTGCAGTATTCAGCAGTGATTCTTAGCCTTTCAGAGACCACAGGTCTCTCTCAGAATTTGATAAAATCCATGAAGCTCTTGCAAAAGAAAAACTGTCAAAAATTTAGTGAGTAGCAGTGGTCCACGGACTACCCCTGAAATCTTGAACACTTTGAAATTCAGGAACCTGTCATTAACAAATGTGGCTACAGTAATAATTGCCCATATTTCTTGTTCGGGCTTTACTTTGGCCCTCTTGTGTTGGAGGCCATGGCAACAGGAAAGGAGAAGAGAAAAAGATATGTTTATCTCTCCCCTACCTAAAACAGCCTTTATGGATGTCAATTGAATGATAGCTGGTTTCCTTGTTTATTTTGCCAAGTCATTATTATCTTTCAACTCTTTGAGGATTTTTCTCCTGCTGTCACTGGCTCTTCCCCAAAGTTCTCACCTTGTCATGCTGGGGGAAGAGCACCTGGTGATAACTAAATTGCAGCTCTGAATATGTTGACACCAGACAAGGAACAAGCAGGTCATTTGGTCTGTTTTTTAATGTCCTCCCCGTTGGCATTTCCTTCCAGTTTTTTTCTTCTGGCACCACAAGACACTCCTGCCCTGCTGCCTGCTTCCTGTTGTGATCAATGCTGATGATCATGCAGGTTACATTTTATATCAAGAACAATCAACTTAGCATGCGAGGGCTGCAGTTCACTCCCGCCGGTGACACCTCTCCTGTGCTCCCCTGCTCTTCCATACATGTCAAGGTTCTTTAGAATGGTGAGAAGAAAGAAAACTTGTGGAGTTTTACTCCTCTTAGTCCTCTGTATAGTAAGTCTGTAGTATATATACATGTAAATACACACATACATATATGTATACATATGTGTGCGTGTGTCTGTATAATCTCTTTTAAAAAGAACTTTACCGCCTTGGCTTGACTGAATGCAGTTTGGAAAAGTCAAGAGCTTGGCAACAGGTAGCAGTTTTCTTTTTTCGCCTGAATTATAACCCTTATACCCACCCATTAAACCTAATGAATGTTAGGTTATTGAGAGTGATGCTGTGCTATATTATGCCTTTACAATTGCCACTGCAGCTCAGGTTGGGGACAGAACAATTAAGAACTGTTTTAAAAATGTTTAGCAGTTCAGAGGTGTGTGATAAATAAAGGGGAATAAAAAAACATTCCGAGAAGCCTACAGCACGCCCAATCTGCAGGGAAGATAAGCTGCTCAATTAGATGGTAGAAACAACAACCTCGTTCATTCAGAGTCATTTTTATGCCTTGGGGAAGAGTCGCTTCTTGGGATTTAGTTTATCATGGTCTGTGAGATATTGAGTCTGACTTGGAAGCTGCTCCCCAGGGGTTGTGGGGAAGTACAGACCTGAAGAACAATTCCCGAGATTGCCTTTGAATGTCTGGAGATGCCTTCTGGTGTCAGCGGATGCAAGAGGAAGTGCTGAAGGGAGCAGAGCTTTTTACCACCCTCATGCTTTCCTGCAGTGCTACGCAGAAGGTGGTAAATGGGCATATTCTCTTGATCACTTCCCTGTCTATGAGCCAATCATTGTGTGACTTTTTTGAAAAATGCTGACAACCTCAAGCCAGCTCAGTTCCCTCATGGGTGGCCTCCTAGTACTTTTGTGATGGGGAAAACCAGGCAAAACGTTTAGTATCATCATTAAGAAAATTGGTCCACTGGGTAGCGTTTAATCAACATTGAAGAAAATAATTCCCTTGTACATGAGTAATGGTACAAAGTTGCATGTACAGAGGTCTCGGGAAATGACCACAAGTAGTTATAATAAGAATTGTCTTTGGAGAAGAGATTTTTTCTTATTTTACCTCCTATAAATAGCTCCATAGGAAGATGATTAATATTTTGAGACTAGAGGTCATATATTTTCTAACTTTTTATCTTAGCAGTAGACTGTCATAGGCCTTCTACAAGTGAGTTCTGAATTTAGGGATAGAATATAGGAACTGTTTGTTGTTTACTTACACATCCCTACCCATTTGGGTAGTTTCTAACTTCAATGGCCACCTGTAACAAAATGTTTCCAATTTTATATTGTATTAAATGCAGTTAGTAGTAAAGAAATTAAATAAATATCACCTCTGGTCTGTCACTGAAGTATCAAATAAACATTGCTTATTTAGCGTGTCTGTATGTGGAATACTATATTAGGTCCCATGAAGGATTTCTAAGAAAATAATCAAAAAAAGAAAAACCACAATGATTCCTATCTTTATGGGGCTTTCATTGGATTTGAGGGAAGTCCTCCTAAATGCATATGCACGTGGGTACACATAAGTGACGCTAGAAATGTCACTGGCTAGAGAGCTGGAAAACTCTAAATGAACAGATAACAAGATTATGTCAACAAAGCATGTAAGAAATCTATAGTTAAAACAAAAGATAGGAATGGTGTCGACTGGCATGTGTGGATGCCTGGGGCTATTTAGATGTGGAATTTGTAGAAGAGAACCCTACATTGGCAGAGAAGAGAGTTCAGAGCCATGATAGTGGGAAGCAAAAAGTGGGAACAAACACTGTGTTTATGAGGGGGGAGCACAGCTTGGGTTGTCCAGAGCTAAAGAAACAGGCCTTCCTGCCTTTCTCAGACAACACCTGCCTTCCTCTGACAACCTTTGGTTAGGGAAACCTACCAAAATGGCACTCGCCACCCACCAAGGTAACAGGATGAGAAGACATTAGCAGTAGAGGGAGCATGGAAGGCAGCTGTGCCTAGTCTCTCATGTTGCAAACAGAGAAACTGAAACCCAGAGACAATAAATAACTTGTTCTCCTTAATTTAAAAAAAATAGTAAATTATAAAGCAGGGATTGTGACCTTGTCACGAGCTCTTTCTACCATGTCATTCTGTTTTTCAGTTGGCACTTGGGCTACTGCTTGGCCAGTTCTCACGCTCTGTGAACCTATAAAGCAGATGGGAACTGCATGTAGCTTGGGGAAAGAAAGCCAAAGAAAAATTGTTTCTATCAAATTGCTCACAATGGATCCAATTTAGAAGTCTGTCAGAACATGGGCAGCTAATAGAGACATACTCAGAGCTTGCCTAGACCTTCCAGGCCGGTGAAATGAAACGAGAACGTTATCTGGGGTCCGCTGATGTGCTGTGAGGTACTAACTAGGTTTCCTTAGATGAATCATTTAGTTAACCTAAAGTTTCTCATCAGTAAAATCATGAGGGTAAACTTAGAATCCCTATGAAATGATAAAATGTCATTGAATTTATGCTGCAGTGGCTATAATCTTGGGGTCTTGTCTAAGACATCCAACTGCAGGCACAAACTGATTTTCTCAGCCTTCTGCCCAAATTGGCAAGCAGCATTATGCACCGGCTCTGGCACGTAACCACGTAGCATTATATTTTATTGGGGCTTTTTAAAAAATTCTTGATCCTGTAAGTGAAAATGTGACTGCCCTGCTTTGTTCATGGAGTTACTGCAGATTGGGAGGGGGAGGGAAAGAGGATGTTCAGGGATGGCTGCTGGACATGCATTAATTTTAGCCGGCTCCTTCCACTCCCTCATTCATTTGGATGTATTCCTTGCATTCAACAGCTTCGTAGTGAGTTCCTATTAGTAAAGATCTATTACGCACTTTGGGATATACAGAGATAAATTCTGCCTGCAGGATTTAAGAATAGTTAAGGTGAACAAAGCTAGTTATGTAAATAACTGTATATGCCATCAGACGAATTGTTTAGATGTTCGAAAGACCAAGGAAGAATACTTCCTCTTCACTGGAAGCTTTTATAAGGCTTCATAGAGAAAATAGAACTATAAAAGACCCATCATGAAAATAAAGGGAGGGACATTTTAAGTTGAAGGAACTGCATGAGTGAAGAAACAAAGGAAAGGATGTTCCAGGGATCTATGAGGGGGGGCATAAATGAGTTTTACTAGGACAATTGCTGACAAACATTTTTGATAAAGAGCCAGGTAGTAAATGATGTAGATTTGTCAGGTTATACCATCTCTGAAACAACTGCTCAACTTTGTCACGTAGGCCAACAGCAGCCATAGATAATCTATTAATGAACGTTTGTGGCTATGTTCCAGTCCAATCTTATTTACAAAAATAAGTAGTAGGCACTTAACCTGTAGTTTGCTGATTTCTGGACTCAGGTATAGAGAGAGAACAGAAGGAGTAGGCTGGAAAGGAAGACTGGAACAGAATATCTAAAGCCCTCTATTGGCTATCCTAATTTTATTATCTTGTATGTTAACATAGGCTTTTCTCCCCTCTTTACAAAGTTTGATTCAAATTTCTAATTTTTTGCCTTTTTGAAACATAAGGATTTCTGCTTCTAAAATCATGTAGGTAACACTTTCTCACCCATTCTTAATATAGCCCAGTATTCCAAACAGCTTTTGAGTTGCACCTTGTTCCAGGGGCTTGAACATAAATAATTAGTATAAGTTCCGATCAAATCCATTAGTGCCAGAGTGACCAGCTGTCCTGGTTTCTCCAGGATGAGACGGTTTTCAGGACAAAAACAGCTTTCAATGCTAAAACAGGGACACTGCTGGGCAAACCAGGGAAGCTGGTCACCCTAACCAGTCGACTTTAGCATCTCTAGTACGAAGCAAGTAGCCACATCAGTTTTAGGTTGGTTACATATCCATTGAGAGTAAGAAAGTGCTAAGCTAGCAGTTGTTTCACAGAAATAATTTCTACAAAGAGAGAGTAGATAAGCTGTGTAAAGAGGTTTTCAGTACCAAAATCAAGTCAGTGGGATGTAGGATATGCCCAGTGCTCATATCACTGAAATCTCTGAAACCCCAGCCTGGTCTCATCAGCCTGGGAAGGTCCTGGGAAAGCATTGTATGACATTTCAGCAAAGACTTTCACATTTAGATGGAATATTTAGGGTTCTAAATTCTGTAAAAATTTTCTCTTAATAGATAAGATGTCAATGATTTGATCAACATGTATCCAATATAGTCTCTGGTTCTAGATAATTACTTATTTCTCTGGGATGCTGAAAAAAAAATGTATGTTTAGACATTTAGCTTCTAGAAGGTTTTAGGAAACATTCTTCACTGATTTAACTTTATTTGGATCTAGGTGACCCCGAACTGCATTTTTCCTAGACATATTTTCCTTTTTCTTTTAGAGGAAATTACTGTTGGACTGCTGAAATACGATCAGAGGAGATGAAGATATTAAGGACAATATGCGGAGGGTTCTGATAGGGGACTCTGAGTGCACTTTTTCATGGTCCTTACAAACTTAAACTTTCCATGATGGAAACTGACCTGGTATTTGATGTTCCTAATTGGATTTTGGAGAGAATAGGTAGATGAAAATGAATTCATACCATGTTGTACACTGCCAACCCCAGCATTTAGTATCTCATTCCTGATGTGACACCTTGAGTCACGCTGGAGATAGAGGAAATTCTGGCTTTGATGCATTCCATTTAAAAATCGGTTTTGGGTTTTTTTGTTTGTTTGTTTGTTTGTTTTTAACCACTTCTAGCCAGCTCCTTCTGTCAAAAACGGATGTTTCTATGTTAACATCTCCATTTGCTCCCCTATCTGGGCACTTAGCTCTTAGGCACAGTACATATTTTGCTCATAAGCAACTTTGCTCCTCCCACAAACTTGTCTTTGTACCTCTTTCCTGAATTCCCAGCAAAGGAAGTCCCCGTAACTTGTCCTCCACATGGTGAACCGTATTTTTCTGCTTATGCCTGTTGCCCTATTCCTGCCATCCAGGGGTGGGAAAACTGCAGCCTTTTGATTTCAAGATTGCTTTTTTTTCAAGCACCAATAGAGGCAAGAAAAGCTTCATCTTTCTCTGCTTCACCCCTTTCAATGAAAAGATTTGTTCCGTAAAATTTGGATTCAGTCGAAACGCCGCACTTAAGGACCAGGAAGCCCACAAGTTTTCTTAAGGCCTCAGGTTCCCCACCCCTGAAAGACATTCATATTAATGGCTAATTTCACCTTTGGGTAATAATAGCATCTCCTGTTTTATCAAACATTCTTATCAACACAGGTGTGTCTTTTATTATGTATAGCATTACCTGATTTTTAAAATATAAGCTATGGTTTTCATGACTGACTTTTATTTGATACTTCTTTCTGTTCCATGCATTATGCTTATCCCCTCACAGAGATTATTTCATTTAATCTTTATAACTCTACATACTATGCAGAAGAATTTTAGATAATTTATGTAGATACTCCACTCTTTCAATAAAGTAGAACGTAACTCTGCGCTGCTTTGGTGTGGGCTGCCCACGGCGGCTCACTTCCAAAAAGTAAAGTATGGAAAGAGCAAGAAAAGAGTAACATTATAGTAGGCAGACATGAGACACAGTCCCTCAGCTAAGTGGTCCAGGAGGATATCAACAGTGACAGGTGATGTTGATAGTAGGTACCCTTCATGTAATGTGGTGAGGATGGCAATTTACCCCTGGGGTCTTCCTCCCCCAAACCCATAACCCCGATCTAATCATGAGAAAAATATCAGACAAACCCCACCTGAGACGCTTTCTACAAAACGCTGACCAGTACTCTGCAAAACTGGCAAGGTCATCACGAACCAGGAAAGTCTGAGAAATTGTCACAGGCACAAGGAGCCTAAGGAGACATGAAGAATAAATGTGATATCCTGGAGCAAAAAAAAGGAAGCAATATTAAATAAAAAAAGTATTTCTGAATAAAGGATAGACTTTATTTAATTACATATATATGTATATATATGCATATATATATTTTTTTGAGACAAGATCTCACTTTGTCACCCAGGCATGAGTGCAGTGGTGTCATCATAGCTCACTGCAGCCTCAAAGTCCTGGGCTTAAGTGATCCTCCTGCCTCAGCCTCCCTAGTAGGTAGGACTACAGACATGCCCGCCACACCTGGCTAATTTTTCTATTTTTTTTATAGAGCTGGGGTCTTATTTTTGCTCAGGCTGGTCTGGAACTCCTGGCCTCCAGCAATCTTCCTTCCTCGGCCCCCCAAAGTGCTAGGATTACAGGTGTGAGCCACCATGCCTGGCCAATTTAATAATAATTTATCAATACTGGTTCATTTGCTGTGACAAATACACTAGACTAATGCAAGATGTTAATCACAAGAGAAACTAGGTGTGGGATACATGGGGACTCTCTGTACTATTTTCACAACTTTTCTGTAAATTTAAAACTATTCTAAAATTTTAAGAAGTTTATCTTTTAAAAAGTTAATGGTAACAACAACCTGGAAGAAGAGGTGTGTGTACAGAAGTTAGGGACAAAACCATTTGTATCTTTGTGAATAAAATGTTCTTGCTTTTCAAATTCAGGAGCAATCCTGCTGTGTACAGCATAAAGCAAGGTCAAAGAAAAGAGTGTTTTGAAATCACCCAACAAGAAGAGAACATGATCAGTGGCAAAAGTGCTAGAACTGTGTGCCAGGGTCAGAGGTCACAGCAGAGCAGACATAATGGGGACTTGGCAGGCATGTTCTCTTAATTGAAATGTCAGCCCTGTTGAGTACAATCTAGTAGGAGGGCTCAGAGCAGAAAGAAAGGTGGCAAGGTGGCATCATACTTCTGAAATATTCATAATGGCAGTGAACTTCAGCTTGACAATGAAACGGATAGTAATGCATTTAGAAGAGATACAGAAAATGCAGAAGAAAAAAAAAGAAAACTTCAGTAAAGCTCTACCGTAGGTTGTAATGGTGATATGGCTGCCTTTGAATAAATACTTAAACTTTGGATGTTAAAGTTGTGCTACCAAAACCATAAGAATTAAGAAGATCAAAAGCACTTCTATGGATAAGACAATGATCCAGAAGTTCAAAAGGGGAACAGATGTTCTAACTAAATTCTTAGAAGTAAGACTGCTACTTTTTATAGGCAGGCTTTGAACAATGAATGAGCTACTCAAATTCATAAAATGATAAATTACAAGAACTTTGGAAAGTTCAGGCAGTCTCCCTTCTCATTACCACCACCCTCAAACTTTTTAGCATAAATTAATATTCATAATAGAAAAGATATTGAAAGAGGCACTATAGTCTGCTTTGGTGGCCTATCATGGAGTTAAACTGTCCCAGGTAACAGGATTGTGTATTCCAACGTTTAAGCTGCAGATAAGGTTCATTTCTTCCTCTTAATTGTCTTGGTGCTTTATGAACTTTGGAGTTGGTGCGGGGGTATCAATATCTATAAGAGAAACAGAAGGTGGAAGTGATCTTGCCTGGACTTGTAGATATCGAGGCCCAGAAGCTTAGAGAAATGAGCTGTTGAAACAAAGAATGCCAAGTCAGAAATCAGCCCCTCAAGTAGCAGGACACATACACATATAGAAATTACAGACACTGGTAGATTGATAGGTAGGTACATGAAAATAAATAGGTATATGTGCTGAGGTCAAAGGCAGGTAAATTCTACTTTCAGCATTGGGTAAGTGGAGATTAGGAGTTAGGAGAAAAAAGCAAAGTGGCCAAAGAATCATACAAGGCAGAGGCCACTCTAAGGACCTGGTTTCCAAGAAAGGAAATGGATACAACACGAAACCTCTCACGTGATTCCTGCTACCATTCAAAACCATGCTTCATATATAGGCATCCCAGGGCCTAAGTTGATGATATGTCTTAGAGGAAGGTTGGATAGATGGTAAACAATATAGGCTGATTTGGGTAAGAGAACAATGTGGTAGTAAAGAGCAAAGATTTTTTTAAATGAAAAGGTTAAACTACTTACAAAAATAAACATAATGAATAAGAAGCATTTGTCAATCAAACTATAGATCACAATTCATTTTTTAAAATTCAGAGAAAGGAAAAGCACGTAGCAGGATTCAGTGCAACTATGTAGATATTTACCCCATTGCCTACAAATTTCTCCACATGTTACTAATGCAAGAAATAATCAAAGCAGTTAATTAACTGGCTTAAGGCAAGAAAATCATCTTCATTTATCTCAGTAATTAAGACAATTCTTTGACTTGAAATATCTAGAGAATTGTCTTAATTCTTCAATTCTGCATGGGTAGATGCAGGCTACATGAAAAGAAATACGAAATCAGCTAGAGAGAAAAAAATGAGCAGAAGTATATTTCTAATACTTTTTACCAGTGATATAATGTCTACAAGAAAAATAATAAATACCCAAAAATATTTTTAAACGTAATGGTTAGTTGTATTTAAGCTTTGAAGTAGAGGAAAATTACATACAGTTCCATAAGTTGCAAGTTAAAGCATTATTGGGTTTAAACGTACAAGAGGAAATGACTTTTTGGAATCAGCATTAAGAAGATTTTTGGCACACTTAATTCATTCCAAAAAGGTGGAAATAATCAGATCATAGAGGGTTAAATGATCCAAACTGAGTTGAGGTTTTGAAAATTCTCAGGTCACTTCTGATTAGAGAAAAAATAATCATGGAAGAAATCAACCTGCTTCAAGCAGCTGACAGTATAATACGAAAGGATGTCAGAGAGACTACAGACCACCCACTCCTGTCCTACCCCTGCTTCCTCTCCCAGGACCAAAAGATTTTTGACTTGACCATCATAGAACAAATATCTGTAAAGACCTAGGCAGAACAGGGACTAGAGTGATGGTGGGGTGGAGAGGGAAGAGGTGTAAGTTTTGAAGCTGCCCTGAATGAGTTCAAGTCAGCTTGACCAGGTGACACAAAGAGAATGGACCATGAGATCAATGGACCACTGCCACACATGAATTACTGTTCAACAAACATTTATTATGCATCTGCAAGAGGCAGGCACTGTGTTACATTCTGAGAATACAAAGATGAATGAGTGAGGAATCCTGCCTTTGTGGTGTGAGTACACACTCTGGGAAGGAAGCCAAAATAGTGAACAATAATGACAGTGTATGGAGGGCAATTATAGAAGCTCTGAGGGGGTCTAGAGGAGGGTAAGGGAGATTAACAGAAAGGATGCTGTTTGTGTTGGTTAAGGATGAATAGGAGTTTTCCATATGGACTGGATATGAAAGCCATTTCAGAGGAAACAATATATGCAAAGTCATATACCAGCAACACATGCAAAGACATATAATAAAGTCATAATGATACATGTCATGCGGTGCCACATTACGAGTTATCCTGTGACACTGTCTATGAGAGCAATAAAGAGTACAAGGTTCAGGGGAAATAATTCTAGATTTGATTTCCTGTCTACACTTATTGACTGTACCAGCTGGGGAAGTTATTTAACTTCTAAATTTTAGTTTTCTTATCTGTAAAATGAGGATAATAATGGAGATTAGGTCAAAGAGTGTTTGTATTAAGTAAAATAATTGCTCAGTAAATGTTAGCTGTTACTATTATCAGTATTTCTTAGGTATTGTTGGATCACAAAGTAGAAATGGCCTCAAGTTAAAGGAAATATGGCAGATAAAATCTCAAAAGAAAGATAAGTAGTGGTCAGCAACTAAAAGAATGCTCAAAGGATTTGGATAAATGGAACATTATCCACTTGGAAATGACAAGTTGTTGTGACATGCCATAGGTTTCCTGTTTATCCTGATTAACATTTTAATCAATCTGGGTGAATGCTTATGAAATTTGTAGATGCCATGAAACTGGAAGGGCTGCAATGACTTGAAGTGACATTTTCCAGATTCTAACTGATGTTGATTGACTAGCTAAAACAACTGCTAAAATCTGACAAGATGAAATTTTAATTTTAGCATGAATAATATACAGTCCTAAATTTGAATTTACAAAAGATCAATGACAGATCAGAAAAGACCTGTACAAGCAGAAACATATGTGAAAAAAATGATTAGAGATATTAGTAGATGTTAAACTCAATTTTGATCAATAGTAACACAGACCTACTGTGATTTAGAGGACATAAATAAAGATGAAGCAAACCTAGAATGATAGAAGCAATGGTTTTATTCTTCTATGTTTTGTCCAGAACCCATCTCCAGTGCCAAACTTTCAGAGACATTTATAGACAAATTAAACCAAATTCTCAGGATAACTATTGGGATAGGAAAGGAACTTAGTCCTCTCATTTAAGAAATGTATATAAGGTATGAAAAGGAAGACACTCGTGGGACACTGTTTCTGCTCTTAAACATAAAAAGTGATCTTGAAAAGGAGAAATTAAATTAATTTGCATAGAATTTGAGGTAGACCTAGGATGAATGGATGAAAGATAAAAGATAGAATTTAGGTTTGGCATAAGTAAACTCAAAGTCAGTTGAGTTGAAAAGATTGAAGGTAGAGGGGGGTTAGTTAGCTAACAAGGCTTTTGAGAATGGTCTAGTTGCACCAGGTGAAGACTTTATGGGAGAAACTATTGTCAGGACAGAGTTGGGCTAGATGGCTTTTAAAGGTTCCTCTGAGTCTGTGATAAGTAATATCTTTTGACAAAGAAAAATGGCAAGCCATAGAGCAAAGGAACCATTTTTGATAAGGCCTGAAATTTAGTCCAAGAAAGTTCAGAATAATATAAACCTGAAGGAGGTCTAATGATGTTTAACATGATCATCCACAGAAAAACACCTTCCCAGGGTCTTGTGCTGCAGTGAATTTCAAGCAAAGGTTGAGTTCTAATTCAATTTACTATTCATTAATGATCTGAGGAATTAACGACATGCACACCAGAGTCAACAGATGTTTCCTAATTTAGTGAATATAGAAATATAAGAAGAAAGCAATGCACTCTTTTTCTTTTATTATGCTTGTCAAGCCATATATGCTGTAAGAAGAACAGACCAGATGAACTATTTACTTCCCGTTTATCCAATTTATATTTCTATAGTAGCAAAAAGAATATAGTGCAGATTGGGAGCAGGATTATTTCGATATCAGCTATTAGTGATGCACACAGGAAGTAGAAGGATTCAAGTTTGTTTTCTAGTAAAGATTTTGGTTGGTAATTTGGTTCTAAGGAGACTTTGATTTAAAAAAAATGTTATTTAATTATGTCAAACTAAAGGGTAGCATCTGGTTTTGAGCCATTTAACCTTAATGGAAAAGAACAAGTCATTACTTAAAGAGTATCTTATAGCCTGTGTTATTTCTGGTATTTTTAGAAATCATTTATTCCTCTTCAAATTGCTGTGATATAATTATTCACTAATAAGTCTTCTTGATGTCTCTGGAGTCATTCCATTACCCACAGTCATTATGCATCATTTTGTGAATGTTTGCTATAATATTGAGATATCTATAGCTCATTGAGTCATTACACCCATTGGCATATATCCTTTTAGTGAAGAATATCCAATTTATCTTTTTTTTTTTTTTTTTAGACAGAGTCTCACTCTGTTCCCCAGGCTAGAGTGCCGTGGCATTAGCCTAGCTCACAGCAACCTCAAACTCCTGGGCTCAGGTGATCCTTCTGCCTCAGCCTCCCGAGTAGCTGGGACTACAGGCATGTACCACCATGTCCGGCTAATTTTTTTGTATATATTTTAGTTGTTTGGCTAGCTTCTTTCTATTTTTAGTAGAGATGGGGTCTCGCTCTTGCTCAGGCTGGTCTCGAACTCCTGAGCTCAAACAATCCACCTGTCTCGGCCTCCCAGAGTGCTAGGATTACAGGCGTGAGCCACCGTGCCCAGCCTATCCAATTTATCTTGAAGCAAATTTTATTGAAACATTTTCCAGGAAGTTTCCAAGATGCTCCTAAGTGCAGGGAGAAGAGGACATGTATACACATATAGCCCCTAGATATCAGCTCCTACACATTCCTCTTAGAAACTACTACAATGGCCTCAGAATTCAGTTCTTGTTGCTGGGGTGGTGGTGGCCCAGAGTAGATTTGTTCATAACGTATGGGTCCCAAGTTGTAAACAAATCAACCTTCCACAGAATCATTGCCATACTACTTTATTCCTTTAATGGTGGTTTGTAATAGATAGCTCCATTGTGAATGGATTCAATGGCCTTTGAAGAGAAAGCCTAGAAAACTAAAGACCATGTAGAATATGATTTCCTCAGGCTAATGGCATTCTGGATTTTAAACAACCACAACCCATTTGTTAAAATAGGAATACTGACACTGCATCATAAGGTGAAATATGTATAATGGTAAGGTATTTTTTTTAAGTTAGAATCAGTTCAAACTTTAAAATTTATTGTTATTTTAGTTGAGTAACTTTCCTCCAGAGCCTAAATTAATCTTATAATAAATGCTTTCTAAATATTTATAAATATTTTTCCTATTTCTTAGAAAAAAACAAGTATAAACTTTTTTCAAGCAAATTCAATGTGTGAAGGCAGTTTATAAAACAGATATGTTAGTGTCTGGTTGTTCATATCACAAAAGGTTTTAAGCTGCAAAAGGATAGAACCCAGGGTTTCTTTAAATGTTGTTACACCATTATGCATTTAAAACAGTACTTAGATTATCCAGCCTTCAGGAACAAATCGTTGTGTAAAGTGACATATACGTGTATTACTTTGTGGATTTGGGCGAAATGAGTTATTCCAGTGGGTGATTGAGAGAGTGTGGCAGGAAGCCAGGAGTGTGAAAATCAGGAATTTCTGATTCTTGAGGCTATTTTATAATACTGTGTTTGTTTCCATAGGACCTTTTATGAAGACTTATTTTTTTGTTGTTGTTGTTGAGACAGAGTCTCACTCTGTTGCCCAGGCTAGAATGAGTGCCGTGGCATCAGCCTAGCTCACAGCAACCTCAAACTCCTGGGCTCAAGCGATCCTTCTGCCTCAGCCTCCCGAGTAGCTGGGACTACAGGCATGTGCCACCATGCCCGGCTAATTTTTTCTATATATATTTTTAGCTGTCCATATAATTTCTTTCTATTTTTAGTAGAGACGGAGTCTTGCTCTTGCTCAGGCTGGTCTCGAACTCCTGAGCTCCAATGATCCACCCACCTCAGCCTCCCAGAGTGCTAGGATTACAGGCATGAGCCACAGGACCCGGCCAAGAGTTATTTTTTAATAATAATATTGATATACTACTTTAAAAATTAAAATATCAACTTTACTTTCCCAACTACATAGAAACTCTAAAAATATTTTTAAAGGTGGAAAGAATGCATTCATTCACTCCACAGATATTTATTAAGTGTACATTATGTGTTTGACAATACTAAAACAACAAATAAAATCTTAAAAGCAATAGAAATATATATAAATTGGTTTGTAGTAGTTATCTCTATCAACTGATACAGTTCTAAGTTCTGCATTGTGTATTATTGGGCTTTTAAAGATAATGATTATGTATTACTTTTTTAAGCAGAAGAAAATAGCAATAACAGCAACCTCGTTAAAAGTTTTGTAAAATAAATCTCTCCAATCCCTCACCTAAAGGCAGTCAATTTTTACTTTCTGTTGAATTCAGTATCAAATATTATTATGCATTTGGTCTTACTTTTTAAATAAAAATGTGAGGATATTATATCTAAATTTTGTGTTATTATGTTTTCCTTTAGAATATTAACTAACAAGTTTCTTACACTGTGTTAATATAAACTTTTTTACAATTATCTTAATGAGCACACAATTCCTTCATATAGGCATAACCATTTGTTTAACTATTATTGGAAAAATTAAATTTGCTGAAAAGAACAAATTTTATTATTGGGAAATGTAAGATTTTTGTTAGTATAAATGATATTATTTATTATAAATAGTACTATTATAATGAATCATTTATTATAATAATAGATTTATTACTGGAAAAATAAGATTTTTGCTTGTATAAATAATGCTACATTTAGTATGGCTTCCTGGAAGCATTGATAATTCCTCTGCATGTATTGCGTAATTCTTTTATATGTGTGTTTTCTCTATATATATTATGTATACACATATATTTTATTACTTATAGGTGAAAGATTATTTAGTGTTTGTATAATTGGTAGTGAGATGAACATATTCCTCTCCAGATTTTATATTTTCAGAATACAGTTTTCCCCGTTTTTGATCATTTCATATTGTGAATTAATGTAAAGCTTCTAGGCCCTTGGTGAGGTCAGTAGAACAGGGCTCATCACACCTGTGACAGGGTCTGCTATTCTCCAAAGACAGGCATTAGTCAGTGGAGGTGGGGAGGAGAATCCAGGTCTCCCGATTCCTTGTTTAATTATATCTATCAGAATCTTAAATGAAAAATGAAAAACAAAGCCTATCTGTAATTTCTAGCCAACTTCTGAGATCGAAAAGGCATTTTCTAGTGATGAATAGGCTCATTATGTTCCCATAAATTAACTGGTGAACACATAGTTAGAAATACAGGGTTTTTAGAGCTAGAAGAAACGTATAAAAGGACCTTTAGCTAACCCAACCCCCCATTTAATAGACAAGCAAACTGAGGCTGGGACAGGTGATGTGGTTTGCTTAAGGACAACTAATAAATAAATGCAGAACTAGGATTAATGGTCTCGATTTCTCACTGTTAGTTTCTCCAATATCCCAGACAACTTGCTGCTTTTGTTTTTCTTCAATCCAAATGTTAATTTGCTTCACTATGAAGAGAGCTTCTTTAAAATACATCATTCCATCTCCATAAATTTATCTTCTATAAAAAGAGATTCTCTCTCCTTTTTTATACCATGAAAGATTTCGACAGCCGTAAGGCCTAGAATGCAATACTGACAAAATACTCAAAAGAATCAAAATCAAATTAAGTGATCAAAAATTAAAACCAAGAGTCTGCAATATGGAATAATGTAAATCATGCACAACAGCACTAAATATAATAGAAATACCCCATTCCTGCCTGATCCTCTTACTAACTACTTATTCAGATCACAAGTAACTTATTCATAGGGGAAAAAAAAAAAGACAGAAAGAGAGCCCCAAATCTGATTTATTTCCCCATCCAAGTAAATTTTAGAAGGCTGCCAAAGCTTTCCACATAAATCTCAAATATCTTCCCATATTGTGGAGGGGAGAGAGAGAAAAAAAAAGAGAAAACTTATTATTTATGAAACTAATCAGACAGCCATAGGAGGAGTTCGCTTTTAACTCTTCCATTAATTTTTTCCTAGTAATTAGTATTTCACCGAAAAGCCAACTATAAACAATATCTTTGGAGGCTTTCACAAGAATGGCTTGAGGATTTTCTACATTTTAAATTAGCAGTTCTTATTGCATGCATACCTCCCATCATTTTATTAGCAAGGTCATTTAAATAATAAAATTTCCAACTCAGTAGTTATTTATTAGTTTAAACCCGGGGTTAGAAAACTTTTTCTGTGCAGGGCCAGATAATACATAGCGTATCTTTCTGACTTTGGGGGTCTAAGATCTCTGCTGCACCTACTCAGCTCTGCCCGTATCATTCATAGGAAAGCAGCTATTAATATAAGTAAATGAATTGGTGTGGTCATATGACAATACAATTTTATCTATAGACCCTGAATTTTAAATTTCATATAATTTTATGTATCATGAAATGTTGTTCTTTTGATTTTTTTCAACTATTAAATTATGTAGTAAACCACTCTTGGCTCACTGCTATACATAAGGAGGCAGACTTGTCCTGAGTCCATAGTTTGCTGACCTCCCATCTAGCTGAAGAGCCTCACTGCAAGGATTTTGGTTATCTACTACTATGGCCCCTTTAATAAACAAGTGAGTGGGTTTATGAACTAGTGAGGCTCTCACAAATAGTCTCATGATGTAGCCTTCTCCTGTGGAACAGAGAAGCAAAATGTGAAAGAAAGAAAAAAGATATCCACCTCATAAATACTCCTCGACCTTGGTCCTTGTTGAATATAGTTCCACTTACACACCTATATACCTATGCTTGATGTTATCATCTTTTTAAGATAAACTGTTACTGTGCATCATCTCTCTTTGAAAATTCATCATTTTCTACCCTAGAGATGTTTGTGTATGTGTCTTTTGTTTGGACAGGAAAATGTGGTGTCGTGTGTGAGATAGGGCAGCTACTGCATGTGATCTAAAATATTGGTTTATTGTCTTAAATATACTAATATAAACGGTTTTTAAATTCAGTGGCTTAACAGGAAGAATGAGTCAGATAATATATTTTATTTAATAGATTTCTCTATCACTTATTCTATATAATTTTATGTATTCATAATGTTAAACATCTGGATATTTGGAAACAGATGGAAGGTTGAACATTTTCCTTTATATCCAGATGTTTGGTTGTTTGCTGTTATTCAGACCCGTAACATATAGGAAAAGGATATGCTGAGCCCTGTTTATTCAAAGTTTTTATTAATTTCTTACTTGTCCATAAAAATGATGATTTACAAACTCACAGATATTGTCTAGGAATTTAGTTAAATCTATTTTGTAGGTGTGAAGGAATAAATATGGATTAGAATAAAATATCTATCCATATTTTAGAAACAGTGAATCTATCATTCTGGAGTCCTTATGAGATTTTTTATACACACACACACACACACACACACACACACACACACATATATATATATATATATATATATGATGTGCCAGTTTTGCAATTGATCTCTGCCTGTTTCTTATTCATAATTTAATATGTGTGTGTGTGTGTGTGTGTGTGTGTGTATTTTATTTAAATGTTATGAGTATACCTGAAAAAGCCAATATGGAAATACTAAGTAAATGAAAACTTTATTTTCTGAGCCAATGTTCACTGTGAGGATTCCAACATTTGCTTGCTCTAACAGTCAATCTAGGGCTTTCTGTTCACGAAGAGAACTTCATCCTTAGAGCTATCATGAAATTATGTGGTGATATTCACTATGGGGTGGGTTTTACATTAAATGAGAAAATGTCTATGGTCAGTGCTTTGTAAATTGAAAAGTACCATACACACTTTAGCTGTTATCTGTTCAACGTCACTGAAACCACTCAATCCATTTTTCTCCATCTTATTTCAGCAGCTATTTCTAAATCAGAAAATAAGTGTTTTCATCACTAGTTCTCCTTTTAGTGGCCCATGGACACATTCTCTTTTTATTATTTTGCAATTGTTAATTGAGAATTTTTGTTCAGTGACTGCTATCCTTAGCTCTACATTACAGTGCTGGGCAGAGGACATAGACATCAAAGTAGAGGCTTTTGAGAGACTGACATTTAGGTAGGAAAATAACACCAAAGCAACAATTAAGTACCAAATTGAATGGTATTGGCAAAAGGTTCACTAAGATTCAGAGGAGGGATACTGGGTGTGGCAAAATCAGATTCATGGGTCAGTTAGAATTTTATCCTGATCCTAAAGGAGGACAAGGGTTTTAGAAAGTGCTATCTGAATAAAAATTTTTTAAACTTAATAATTTGGCACATTCTCCTGAAATGGTCTTGTTAAGGCAACAACCATGAATTTTATATGGAGGTAAATGTATCATCACTATCCAAATTTAAGCCTGCTTTGCTGACAGTTAACATTATGGAAATCCATTCATGGGTCCCAGATTCCTTACTTTATATATAAAGGGATTAGATTACTTGTATCAAACTGCCATTCTTACGTACTTTACTTAGCTGCATAGCCCTTTATTTAAATAAATAGAAAACAGCAAATAAAAATGACCTCATCAAGTTTTAAAGAAATGAAGAGTGACCAGACAAGCATCATGTTAATTTTTATTTTCCTTTTCACATTTTTGTGAACAAAATGACAATATTCAATTTTGTATCTTCAAATACAGATGTCACATACCGTGATTTATATACGTTGGCATGATTGGGAGAAAGTGAAGTGATGCGTATTGTCAATTGTACACAAAAATAGAGTGAGATTTCTGTCTATGTAAGCATATTAAATGACATACTTTTATAAAGAGCATTTTAATCATTGTCTTGAAACAAAAACAGCAAAGTGAAGTTCTTAAGTCAGCATCTGCTTAAGAATCCATTGGGGATTTACAATAAACTTTAGGATGAAATTCTGTTACCTGTTGACTAGCTCAAATATCAGTTCATAAAAATGAAACTCATCTCTAGGTTAAGGACAAGCAGTGATTTTCACCCCGTCCTCGGTAATCGAAAAGCATCTGCGTGATGAGAAAAGGAAAGAAGGCAAAACACCAAGGAAGTCAAGTGCCAGTTATCTAAAGCTCAGTCTATTTGGATAATCAAACCTGCAATATAGGTTTTAATCTTGATTTCTACTTTATAATAAATATTAATTTCACTTTAATTATAGCCATCACTACTGTCACCTCATTCAATTGTTCTGTCTTACGTGAATGTGGGTATTAGAAGAAATCAAACCTTCTTCGACTCTTCATGTTGTCAGAATCCATAACTATAAAAACATGCACCCTGTCTTTAAAAATTAATTGACACTGGAGACAATTTGCCAAGTTCCTGCTTAAGCATTTCACTGAAATTTGAAGGAGGGGTGTGTCTAAATATTAGTATAATCCCCAAAGTGTCTTATGTCACTGATAGATGTTTGAAACATTCCTTCTTAAGCAGGCACATGTAAGGATGGCAAAGCTGACCTTTTGGCAGAAAGTTTTGGAATATTCCAGGAACACTGATTTTAATGTCAGTTATTCCCTGGTGAATATGCCTTGAATATGGTGACTATGCCTCTCTGCATTTGGGTATAACTAAAAGGGCCACTGTCATTAAATAGGGCATGAGTGGATTCTCTATTTTGCTTTAAAAATTATTCAGTTAGATGTTTTTCTATGCCTATATTCAAGAATAACCTTCAAGGGAACCCATCTAGAAGAGTAGATCAGTGGTCCAATGCAACATCCCTAGTAGTAAAGAAGAACACAGAATCATGGTGCTGATCATTGCATTTCTTGATAATTTTCATCCATTTCAGATCATGGCACTCTTCTCTGTTTCTTCTGACCTGCCTGAAACTAAAGCTGTTTGTCAATAGTATAGAGTCTATAACACTTTAAAGTTTTTTCCTTGGATTTTTTTTTATTGTTTTATTTTCCCCAAAGGATTCAAGGTTCTAAATATACTAGAAAAAAATCACAAGAAATACACAAGAGATTTAGAAGAGAATAGATGTTCTATTTACATACATGTCCCTAATATTATTTGCTTTATAGTCATTGTTATAAGCACTTTTTCATGGACATGAAATGATGTTGAAAGTAATTATTGGACTGAGAATTCCCAGCCCTTCTTTAAGTTCATTAAGTGTGTGGTCTCTTTGTTCACATTCAAAATTCTTAAATATGCATTAATAGTCATCTTCTTTTTCCTCATGTTTTTAATTGTAGTGGTAAGAAATCATTTATACCTAATCTCGTTATTTTGTCCTCTAACTTCTGAAACACATTTTGACAAATTATATGTGAGTTCAAAATCTATTTCTCCAAATGGAAATTTCCAGAATGATTAACCTCAATAACAGGAGGAGAAACCTCTCCCAAATTGACATGACTCTCCTTGCCTTGATCTGGGAGCCTAGGATATGATTTATTTTTATTATAATATTTTGAGGTAAAATATCTCTTTCAGCATTTCATGAAAGATAGAGACTCACTTAAGTAAAATTTACAGGTATACAAAGAAAACTTCAGAGATTTCATAGAACACCTTAAATCTAATCAGGACACTGGAACTCACTAGGGGAAGCTCTTTGTAGTCTAGAGAGAACAAGAATCACTCTGTACAAGCATAAGAATTTCTTAGGAGACCTTTATATCAAGATGTGTAGCTAGAGAATCTGGCTAGAGAGTGATACCGACTTCAGTAGATGCTAAGGAGCTGATCTCTCACGCTGCTTGCCTAAGGGAAGTATATTGGTATTAAGGAAAATGCAAAGTTTATAAGGGTCAAACAAGGAGGTCTTCCCTGAGAAGAAGCCAGACCTAGTTGAAAGGGTTATCCAGCTAGATAGAGGAACTACAGAGAAAGACTTTTGTTTTAAACTGAGCCTGGCTGGATTCTATGCATTTTTAAACATCTCTCAGAATTGCATTTATATTTTCTCAAAACAGACAAAAACCCTGTCTCTGTCCCATTTGGGGAGGGTTAGAAATGATACTGGGGCTACAGCAGCTTTTGGGGAACCCTGGGATGGGGAAAACAAAATTAATAAAACTGAGGAAGGCCAAAAAGACAGCCCCAGAGTCCTAGGGTGACAGCAAAGAAGGAATTCACAGCTATAAGCTCTCTGTGCAGGGAAGAGTAAAAGTATTTATTTGGGCTTGCCATTGGTAAGCTATAGAAATTTGGATTCACCCTAACTTGGATATATTTGTCCATTATAACATATACCATAACAATGGATGAAGTCATACGCAAGCAGTACAATAACATTGGCAGGATCCCTAAACCCGTTTAATAGCATAACAGGAAAGGGTAGGGACTTTTCATGCATTTGAATCCAGAAGTTGCCTTTTATAGCAATATTAGCTTAAGAATATTAACTTTTATAAAACACCTAGGACAGTAAGACATAAGTACTAATTGTTATTAAAATTATATTGTACCCTGTGAAATGATGCTATTCAACTGTTTTAACACAAAATTGGAATTTCATAAGGTTCAAATTAATATTCCCTGATAGAGCAGAGACAGTTTTAATCACCTTTCCAAACTTTAGAAGTACATACCTACGATTATTTTAAATACTGTTTTATTACAGTCATTGTTCAATGAATGAATTAGTTAAATGAATAAGTATTAATTTTATCTATTAATAAAACAAGTCTATCAAGTAACATCTTTTAGCCATTATGAAAAGCGCTGCCTTGTGTGACAATGACCAAACTGGTGGGGCAGCGTAGCGTGGTGCAGAGAGAATGATCCCAAGAGCCACACTGCTGGAACCCATGTCCTTGCTCCATCACTTGTCAGCTGTCTGAACTCAGGCTTAGACCCCACCCAACTTCTCTGTGCCTCGGGCTACTCATGTGTGAAAGAGCAGTGAGGGAGTCCCGTTGTCAGGATGGAAAAGTTCCATATCTTGATTGTGGTGGTAGTTATACAAATATATACATGTGACAAAATGTCACAGAACTTTATAGGCACACATACACAAAGAATATTTGTGAAATCTGAGTACAGTCTGTAGTTGAGCTTATCAGATCGTGCAAATGTCAGTTTCTGGATTTTGGTCATGTTTGGTTTTGATAATGACAATTCTGTAAGCTTGAATACAGGGGCTAGGGCACTGGGTGATGGGTAGATAAGGCCTCACTGTGCAGTTTTTCTAAAATATTGTGAGTTTACATTTCAAAATAAAAGGTTAAAAAACTACACATATCTCATGAGCCAGCAATCACATTCTTAGGTATTTTCCCTAGAAAAATGAAAACATATTCTCACACACAAAAAACTGTACATAAATTTCTATGGCGGTTTTAATCATGATTACGCCACGCTGGAAACAACCAAGATGTCCTTTAATGAATCAATGAATAAACAAACTGTGGTACATGCAGAAATGTAAAATATTCCTTTGCAATAAAAAAGAAACAAATGACTCACATACGCAACAAGAACCAAAAATCAAAAAATAAAGGTAAAAAAAAATTGGTGACTCCTTATAGGGTTTTTGCAATGACAGCTGAGTTTACATATACATATAAAGTTCTTAGAGCCTGGCTCTTGGCTGGTGCTTTGTAAGGGACTGCTATTATTGTTTCTTCCAAAATATACTCTACATTTCAAGCTTTTAATAAATTTCACATTTTTTCTCCTGACACGGATAAATTAGTATTCATAATTCTGTGAGTTTTGTGTGTTTACTGTATGTCACCATGTGCCCCACACCCCTGCCACAAACTTCTCATTTAGATACAGCTGTAGACACAAAGCACAGGTGAGCTGCTAGAATTCAGGAGCGAACATGCAAGATGTGGTCTCTGCATCAATGAAGCTTCAATTCTGGACTGATATTTTTTTAAAATGCTTAAGTTTAAAATTTTCAAGTGTTTAATGTTCCAATTTTATGGGAGTATAAATATAAATTACACTAATTGTGGGATCATCTTATGCATTAGATATACTGTGGTTTGTTTTTCAATATATATGGATAACGCTGGTGCTGAGATATAGGACTAACATTTACCGTATGTGCTGACTGTGCAAAGTCAGCTTTAATGATGGAGTTGTTATATTTCAAGCCACCTGCTTTGAATCATTTATAAGTCTGTGTAATAACAAGCTATATCATAAGAGGATTTACTGGACTTTTATTGCCAGCTACACAGCCATCCAGCACTTATCCATCAATCTGTACTGTGTGTGAAGTCTGGGCTGGGCAAAAGAAGAACACAAGGCATGTGAGTTCAGGCTCTGGAGTAAGACATACTTGGGTCCATTTCCAGGCATTGCAGTTTGCCCTGTGTGTAGATTTGCACCAGTTATTCAACTTAGCTGATCCTCCATTTCTTCACCTATAAAATGAATACAGTGTTAATTAGCAACTTCATAGAGTTACAGTGAGTTAAAGAACTTATCACAGGACCAGATACATATAAAGTATTCAATAATTCATTATTAGTATACATATTATAATTATTTTGGGGGGGAACATGACCTAGAGATTTAATGAGGAAGAAAGATAAAACGGTATAAAATTACATAGTCAACACTCCTACATAGAAGCTGCTGTTAAAAGTGAGTATGAAATATATTGTAGGCTATTTGCGTTACATTTTGTAGGCCATGTGGAGCTTCCCTTAAGGGACTTAAGTACTAGAAGGTTTCTGATAGACACAGTGGAAGGAAATGGATGTTTATTTAGTGGCTACTATGATCCTGGCACTGTGCTAAAAGGAGAACAGTATGAGCAAAAATGTGATCAAGAGAAGATAGTAAGGTGGGGTGTCATTGGTGGTCCAGGGATCTCAGGAGATTGGCACTAACTGTTATATTTATGTTATGGCTGTGTAGTTCATGAAAAAATAATGCTGGCTATGAAAAAGATAAAGGCAACGTGTGTTACCTATCACTGCTATTTCTACTTCCCAATACACAGGGATTAAATGCAATTTTTATTGTATATATATGTATGTATACATGCACGTATAAGTACATACTCAAAATAAGTTAGGACATAATGTCTATAATCTTAAAGTTATAGTTGAATTCAAAGAAGAAAGTAAAATGGAGAAGTTAAAATATTAGTACCCTTGTACCAGCGAACTAGTTAATCTCTTATTTAAGGTACCTAATTTCCTCATATATATATATATATATATATGCATATTTATGTATGTATATATAAATATATATATATGTACATGACTTTAGTATATGGCTTCAAACAGACACACACATGTTATCACTTTATCAATTAAGACAGTTCCAGTAGATTTTTATTAAATTTAACTAAGCAGTATACATTGGCCATTATTAATTTAATGTTATTTATTAAACACTTTTTTTTTTAATAATTCAAACTGTAAGCTCCATGGAGCTAGCAAACCTCTAATGGCCTGGCAGATATTTTGAAGTAGCCATAATTATAAACATTCTGTCTATCGGATTACCTGCTGTGGCTTGCTTGATGCTTGAAAATAAACATTAAATGGCTTTTAAATCAAAATTCCCATTGACCTTCTTAGGTGGGAGCAGATGCTTTTCCCATTTGTATAGAAATATTTAGATACAAAAAAGAAAATGAGACTTATAGTTTAAAATGTCAATTTTATTTGAAATGTTTCTGTGGTTTGTTGGTTTTGCATAAAACTTTAATGTTAAGCTCTAAATAGACCATTTCTTAGTATTTCAGAAGGAAAGTGTACTTTAAATATACTGATTCCTTTTAGTAAAATGGTTCCTGGGTTCATTAGCAATGATGCTGCAATAACAACAATTTTTAAGGAGTACCAAAAGTTAAAACAAACCTGTTAGCATAATTTTCATATTTGTAGAAACCATTTTCATGTCTTATAATGCTGTTTAGAATGGGATTAGAAATGTGAGACAAGCAATAGTTTAGTCTCACAATACTAAACTCACTGAGATACGTCCCTATAGTCTGATTTAATATGTGACATAAAGTTGATGTTTCTTAAAGATTTAGTAGACACAAGCTTACATTTTTTGGAAACAATCATCATTATTTTGCTGAATTCCTTTCCTCCACTCTGGTTCTGTCTGTACTGTGTAGTTCGGTAAGATAAGCCTCAAAGAGCTTTGGTGACATTGTTTTATTAAATTATTTTTATCACAGAATAAGAGTAATGAAAGTTTTTCTAGTTGGCTCTGTTATGCTTGGAAGTTGTAGGTTGTTTTAGGAGTTACAATTTGATCTGTTATATAATAGAAGGGAATTTATATAGGTGAATAATTTTGTAACTTACCCTCTTTTATACTTCTGTTGCCTTTTGATTTTACTTGTTTTTATGTCATGATTAGTTGCAAGGTACCTGAAAATGTTTATCTAGCTTGAGTAAAAAATGAATTTTATTTGAAGGACAGTAGGATAGCTGAAGACCATAAAGAAGAGCTCTGCCAAGAACATGACTCCGCTCCTCAAACTTCGCTGTGCAGAGTCTTCGCTGAAAATTCAAGATGTTCAGAGAAAGAATCTGATAGAGAAAGAGGGAAGGAGTGGTGAGTGTTGGGTAGCTGCTGTAGGTGGAGGAATCACCCTAAATATTATAGGCAATTGCCAGAGAAAAGGGCCCACATGGCTCTGTGCTTCTATTGTTAATGGTTACCAACTTCTATAGATACACAGTGTCCCTGGACTTCCTCTCGTTTTTCTAGTGCTCTTTTGCAGACCTGCTTAGGAAAACTGATTGAACCTCTCACTCAGTCTTATTCCTGAAAATGAGCTGTAACCGCACACTGGAATTCTGCTGGAACATCCCAGCCTTCAGTGGGCTTTGAACTACTTCCCAGTTTGCATGCCCTCAACTCTGTGGGCCTCTCGTTCCCGTCAGCAGTCCCCCACCCGTCACTGCCTTACCTTTGTGGTCACACCTGCAAAACAGGTCAAGGGTGTTGACGTAGTGAAGGGTGGTGAGGTATGAATATCAGGTCAGATCCACACCGGGGACTCTGCTTCAAGCCTGGGAAAACATTCCATGTTGGAATCCTAGGGACAGTGGTTCAGTTCTGGACTTTCAGTCGGTGGAAGCATTAATGATGCCAATTTGTCCATTTATTTGTCAACAGTTGCAACATACATGGCAACATGCACAGATTCCACAGGATTTTGGTGTCTAAATGATTTAGTGACATGTACTTACTGAGTCTGCTGAGTGGTCAATCCAATGGCAAGAGCAAAACCCACAGAGAACGTCTATATTACATATAATATACTATGCCTGAAAATAATAACAAAAAGTATTTTGGAAGGCCTTAATCTTTTTAGCAGCATTGAAAAAAATAAATCTTTGAAGATCAGAAGTCAGATTATGGGTGTCCTGTGGAGAAAACTCTGTAGAAATAATTTGGGCTCTCTAGCTTTTACAATCTAAATAGACATCCAGGGCCTACTGGCAGTAAATAGAGGCATTAAACCAAAGCACAAATGGGCAGCGGTCATAAATATCTCCCGCATGGACAGATACAGCATGGGAACTTGTGGATTGTAGAATCAGAGAAGAGGGAAGGGAAGAATTGCTAGTCTTAAGTTTTTCATCGCCCTGTCTTGTTTTTTAGCACTCTGCTTTTCCAAGTCTGCCTAATCAAGATTTCAAGGCAGGTTGGGCTTGTCTTTACCTGATTCCTGAGGTCTGAGCTGATGACAGCAAAGCATGTTCCCTGACAGAATTCTGCCTCCTGGCAATGTAGACATGGACTCCGGGGACATGCTGTGTCAGAGCATCTGGAGATGCTGGGAGATCCAGGCACCTGCAGTTGAGGGCTATGACAGTGTTGCTACCCACGGGGCTTTGCTTTAAAGGCATCTAGCAGGAGAGGGAGTTGGGCTCCACTTAGAGGTGCTGCCTCTTTCCATCCTCGCTCTGGGGACCCGGGGCATGGGTAGACCAAGACACTTACGTATAGGTAGAAAGGGCAAGGGAAGAACAAGCTTTCTTCCTGGAAGTGATATACGGGAGTAGGGGGTAGGGCTCCTTACATTAGGCATAATTGAATGTGGAGAATAATCCCTATTCCCCCAGGAGACATTTTAATAATGCAAGTGACTGATCCACTTAATGTCTGCCTGATTTGAACTGTGCATTGCCTGGCTTTTCATTAATAATGAATCTACAGGTAAACAAATGCTTCACATTAAATGCCTCTTAAAAGTATTTAGTGTCTGCTGCCAGAAAACCTATTAAGCACCATGGTCTAAGAAAGGCAAAATTGAACAGAAACTGTGTGTGTGTGATGTGATGGAAACACATTTCTGTCGTCTTGTAAGGGAAAGTTCCCGTATACCCTCATAAAACCTATAAAGAAAATTCCAAATAATGTCTTATTCTCTTAGTAATAAAATAATAAAAAGAAATATAATAATGTATTAATAATATAATTTATCAATAATAATAGAGAATGCATATTTAGATTTATACTTAAATATAAATTATAAAAATAATAAATGCATGATCCTACATACTTCTTTATCCCATGAGTGTAATGAAATCAGAGGACAGAAAGGATAGCTTGAATCTTTGTCTGTCTTCAGCCTTTACATTGACTAAACTAAAGCATTTTTGAAGTTATTACTTCTGAAGTAAAATGGAGCATGTAAACAGGTATCACATGTTTAAAAATAAGTAGCATTTACTTAAAGACATGCATTTTGATTGTGTTCTAACAAGCAAATTAAAATACAGCTTTACGAACCAAATAGCCTAAAAATGTGCTAAAATCAGAAACTTAGATTTCAGTTTTCTTGGAATTTAATTTGCTTTGTTTTCATTTTTGTTTGCTCTCTTCATTGCCAAGGTTGAATTAACCTCTGGTGGGATCAACTGCTGTGTCTTTCTGTTTAATTGGTTGACCTGGCCCTTTGACTCTTCACATCTCAAAGAATTTTCTAAATTTAGAAAGGGCCATAAAGATTATCTTGCACACTGCTCCCCCTTTTAACTGGATTAAAAAAAATTAAGTAACCCTATTAAGTGATTTGTAACAGATCAGGTTAGTGTGAGAAGTTTCTAGATTCTAGCTTTCTAGATTCTCAATCCCAGACCTTTCCCTCCTCGGGTGACCTCCTCATATCAGTTTTCTGGGGATTTTCCCAGTTTCAGCACTGGAAGTCCCAAGTTCTAGGAAACTCACTGGGCCCAGGCAAACCCAAACAGATGGTTGCCCTCCCGCCATACTTCTCTAGGTTTCTACATGCTCTGCCTTTTCCCGTCTGCTTCTGATTCCTAGGTCGCCTCTCCTGGCGTTTAACAACTTGCATGGCCAGAAAGTTTATTCTTATATCCAAGATGCATCTCTATCATTGGCTCTACCTTATCTTCTTTTACATTCTTCATATCATCCATTTGTTCATTCAGCAAATATTTGAATTTCTACAATGCTGTTTATCATTTTAAGTGACTTCATTGAATTACTAAAACAAAAAAAATGTTTTTGATTGCGTGCTTCCCAGTTTTTCATCCTCTGTGAAATGTTGACCTTTTTTTAAAAAAACCCATCATTATTTTAAGTAACCTTTTATAAGGAGTTTGTGAGTGTGGAAACCTGCATTTGTGAATGTGGGCGTGTATAAAATAAGTGCATACTTTGGCACTGGGGACAAAACAAAATTTGACGTGAGAGAATTCATAACAGCAGTGAGACTTCTCAGGCACCATCAATATTAGCAATATTTCTTTCCAGCAACACACTTTTTCCTTAAGGCCACTGAAGCATAATAATATAACCTTCTTCATAAAGCTGTTAGGTGGAGCTATATGGAATAGTTCTTTAAAACCAAATGCAGAAAAGTCAAGAATTTGGGAAGTGAATTATAAAACTGAACTGATTTAAGTATAAGAAGAAATTGCACTCGGATAAATTCAACTGGCCAAGTGAATGCAATCATAGATTTAATACAGTTTGAAACTACAAAACTTTTATAGTTTTAAGTCATGAAAGTAAGGAATGAATTCCCCTAAACAACTTTGTTGCTTTTTCTATTTTTTTCCCCCTTTGGTCATGGTTCACTTTTGAAGTCACTCGTTTTGTCCCATTCTGTAACATGGTATATTAATGTTTTTATTGCCTAAGGTATCAGCTAGTAATAAAAATGTACTGACTATGAGGACAATGTCCAATAACTTTTCATATTGGAATAGCTTCCACAAAAATAAAGTATGTTTAATGCCTGTTTAGAAATGCATACTCATAGACCCTCTGAATTTAAATACACTGTATTTCATGTGTGAACTTGAGCAAGTCATTCAAGCAGTCTGAGGCTCAGAGTTTTGGTCATTACAATGAAAATAAAAACAGTACCTGCCTCATGGGGTTATTATCAGGATTAAAGGTCATAATTAATCAGGACACATGGTATATGACAGCTCATTCGTGTTACTACTTTTTGTTGTTGCTGATGTCATTGAGGTGGACTTCACTGAATCCTATTTTTCTGGACCGATTCTATTTTCATCCACTTATTAGAATCATCTTCTATGTGTATTCATTCTGTAAAGAATCTTAGAAGTTACTAGATAACTTTGGGGATTTTAAATTAGTAAATTACCAAAACATACCTACTCTATGCTTATACTAAAGAGGCAAACCTAAGTGATACTGAGAGAAAATGCTAATGGCTTCAAAAGAGATAGTTGGTACAGGATGCATGTAACTCACTGTATTCAGTGCATCCATGTGGTCAAGAAGGTTCTGGAAGTAAAATGTTTTATTTTGGGCCCAATTCCTTATGTGTTTATATATCAACTAGACAGAAAGTTCTCTGTGAAATAGAAATTTGGTTGTTGGTTTGTTGTTTGGGGTATAACTTAGAAATAGAAGAATGAAGCTGTGTCTTCCCTGGCTACCTGACTCAATACACCCTTTGCCCTTGGTAAGGAAATCACCTCATTGAAGAAATGTGGTAAGGCAGTAGGAAAAATGGCAGACACAATGTTTCTAGCAATAAACATATGTGAAAAATTAATAAAGTCACATTCATGCTTTTCATTCAGATGGGTAAGCCAAGTAAGATCTCCCCCTAAATTTCCATATCATGAAGGGGAGATTATTACAGTGTCCACTGTTTACAAATTTAACAAACTGGTCTTTTGTGGTTCTTTAAAATTTCGGGGGCCTGAGATTCAAGAACAGCAATCAGTCAGTTATCCTCATGGCAGGCAAATTCTGTGGAAAAGAAAAACATACTGGGGGGAAAATCAGGTTCTGTTTACTATTATAGAAGTCATCACTGAATGTTCTTGCAGAGATGAAATGGCAAGTGCCTGGGTCTTCTCGATCCAATAACAAACTGTGAAATCGGGGATGGCCCTGGCCAAGAGAAAGCCATCTTCTGGTCTAGCTATTTCCCCAGCCCTGCTGCGATTGACACAGAAGCTGAAGGACAAATGAAGCTGCATTACTTTTCTTTTCCATTGTGACCTCGAGCATACACGTAGAAAAATTATAAAGAGAACACCTAAGCAATCCAACTAGGTCAGGAACTGGAGTGTTGCCAGCTCTCCAGAACTCAGTATGTACTCTCACCCACATCGTGTTTACTACCTCTGATTCATTCCTAAAGAAAACATTGTAGCTTTTTCCATTTTTGTAACCATGATATGCTTTACATACCATTCCTTGTGCTTTTTACACTCAGTGTTATGATAATATTTGTGAGCTCCATGCACATTTTGTGTGTAGTTTTATTTCATTTTCTTGCTGTATAATATTCCATTTTATGAATATATCTCACAATTTATCAACACATTCAATATTTGGGTGTTTCTGATATATAGCTCTTATAAGCAATGTAGCTCTGAACATTTTCTAGTATGGATCATGGTGCATTGAGCAGGAGTATCCTCAGGTTATGTACTTAGAAGACACATTGTTGGTGTGTAGAGTATGTGCATCTTCCTGTGTATATTTCCACTCACAATGAATGACATTTCCTATTGCTACACATCCTTGCAATCACTTGTATTGTCAGACATTTTAATTTTTGCCAATCTGGTAGAAGGAGGGTAATGATATCTCAAGGTGATTTTTAATTTGCATTTTGCTAATCACTAATGAGCTTCATCATCATTTCATATGCTTATTAATTACTAAGATTTCTGCTTTTTATAGTGTCTTTTCAAATATTATAGCTATCTTTCCATTGGAAGAACAGCATTATTTTTAAAAAATAAAATAAAATGCCACTTGAGAGTTTCTGTGCTAACATTTGCAAATAGGGAGTTCAAGCAGAATCCTGAAGTTGAATTCTTAAGTTGATGGTTCAATAGTTATTTTTAACTGGCTTATAATTGAAAACCTTTATTCCCTTCAAATTTCTTTTTCTTTTCCAGATAATGTCTTGACAGTTCTTTCTTCTTATCTTCTTAATCATCCCCCTCCTCTTAGATGAAGTAAAGTGAGGCTCATAATTTAGAGCAACAGTCTCAAAGGAAAGGAAAATGCAGGAAGATTGCCCTTGGCCCCAGGCTTTAAAGAATCTCTCATTTTGCATTGGAATTAGGCACATTCTTGCCAGAGATTACTCTTGGTTCAACTTCTTCTGATGCCACCTAACTGGAGTTTAGAAAAGGGAACTTTCAGGAGATGCCAGACTTAATATTGAAAACAAGTAGTTGGGCAGTGATTGAGCGAGCATAAAGAACATAATGACAGGTAAGGAGAAAGGAGGTGATTTCACCTACCAGTGCTAAAAATGGCTTTGGAATGATTTATATGCCATCAACTCATTACAGTCCTGACTATCACTAGGGATCACCAAGGCAACGAGGATGATTCTTCACACATATCCCTCAGGCTTTATCTCCATCTTCTGAAGCAATTTTGCTCTTCCTTCCAACCTGATTATTTACACATGGATGGTAGTATTTAGGTGGGATGAATGGATATGCTATCACTGTGCACACATGTCCAGCTTTGACTTCAGACAGTCATACATCTCTTAGGAGGGCAACAGACACTGTACCATTTTATGTTTAATGAGAACCGTTACGACAGAAATATGGCAAGTATGCTATTCCTTGGATTCAGACATGAGCCCAGAGATTCAGCCTTAGTCTTAGTCCTTAGCTAAGTTTTTCTTGGTTTTTGCCCACATGTCTTACTGAGCAGAGGGAGTCATACACATCCTATGTAAGATCACTAAGGAACGTATGATAAATTTTATGGCTCCCATAACCCCTAATAGATATTTAGGTTTTCTTTTCTTTCTGGTTTTTATTGTTTGTGTATATGTATATGAAATTTTTGTCCTCTATAACTCTTAATATCCGTGATGCCTGTCTTTACTTTTTGTTTTGTTTTGTTTTTGGTGTCTTTTGTTTTTCTACTTTGTTTCTTTCAATTAAGTTGTTATGGTTAAGAGATATAAGGCACTTGCCTTATAGAACTATCCTCTGAAAATACGCTGTAAAAGAATTATTACTATAAAAGCATATTGCAAAACAAAATTAGAAGAGAAATCAGGTGATTATATTTTTTTACCCCCCATAGCACTAAAACCCTGGGTGTAGTTGGAGCTCGATAAATATTTGTGGAATTAGATTCAATTCACGAGTGAGTGACAGTCATCTCATCTCCTCATGCATGCTGTCTTTTCTTCCTTTTTGCTTCTTTCTTATAACTCTTTACCTTTCCTATTCTATGTCCCTCTTTTTTTTGTTCACCCCTAAGTTTTTCAGCAAACGCCATGAACCTGTCAGAAGCATGCTGGTGACTTTCTAGATTAACAAGATGGTGATCCCAAATTAGAGTTTGCAAATTTTATTTCTTAACAATCACAGTATACTCAAACTATCTTTGGAAGTTGCACAAAAACCATTCTGATTTGTAGGCTAGGTGGCTTTGCCCAGGTAAGGTGCTCCGGTAGCCAGAAACTACTCACTAGACTTAGGATGGTGAATTAATTGCATCAGGACAGTGATCATTAATGCAGTTAACTTACACCAGGAAACAATATAGAAACCAAGGGACCTCATCCCATGATCTTCTGCCACATGCAAATTTTTATAATGTTTTTTATAGTTCATTAGGATAATGCAATGTAAATAATCTTCTAGACAAGGTAACATCTAAAAAGCTCTATTAATTCATCATAAATACAAACGTGATGGGGCAGATACTATGGTTATCCTTTATGAACTCTGAATATATTAAGTTTAATTGACATTCTTCAGCCCAATTTTGCTCATGTCCATATTTGCAGAGTCTTGCAAAGGTAGCTAGTTAATGAAGATCGTTCCTAATACCTGCCTGATATTGACATCCGTGTTACTAGAAAATGGCCTCCCCTGGGGTTTCCACTTTAACAGGGGGCTGGTTTTCAGTTTGGCACTCACAGGGTCTCTCATGCTGATGTGGAAAGTAGATGAATTATGAGGCTTAATGGCATTTAGGGTCTTTAATCTCCCTACTCACAGTTCTGCTGGTTATTTAGCCGGGAAAGTTCTTGTTGAAATATGCAGCATTTTGATTTATGGCAGGAAACCAATAAGCTAATGTACCTGTGTTTGCAGAGACCGTGTGTGGAGGTGTTGGTCATCTGCTATAAAGCTTCAAATCAGAGAAAAGGGCTTGTGCTTGGAATAGTGCCGGCTTTCTTTCCATTTTTACTGTCTAATTCTCTATCACTTTGTGGGAGCTAGATAAAAGATGACTTGGGACAAGGCCATTACTTTCTTTGACAGATTTAATATATCAAAACAGGGCAGGCTTTTGTGTAAAGTTCCTGAAATGGGGATACTCTTTTTTATAGCTAACCACCAGCCATGAGATTGAGACTTGTCAGGAAGTCAGTGAAAAGGCAGAAATTTTAGGGGTGGCCCTGGAAAAGGAGGGAAATGAAGAAAATGACAACTTTTCTTCCTAATATCTTTTACAGTTTAATAACATCTGTTTCATGGTGGGACGCATGAGCTATAGATGACGGGGTTCCAGGAAACATAGCCAAGCCAAATGTATGTTCCCAAATACTAATTTTGAAAAGATAATCAACATTATAGCAATCATTATCATCAAGTATCTGAGAGATGGAGAATTCAGATGGGGGCCTTTTGCTGTTAGCTCCCGCTACTGTCCTGAAAAGATGGTCCTGATACTAAAGCCACCTCAAATCAATTACAATAAGATCTAATATTTTGGTAAGCCCTAAGAGGACATGGAAATTTTTATATGTATCGTTCTTTCTTGCCACTCCCATGCCTATAATATAGTATAAAATGGGTACTCTGTAAATATATGTTGATAAATTTGAAGTATGAAACCGTGGAGCGGAGAAGTAGTTCATTTAAGCTCCTTCTGAACCACTAAAAAGCATTTGGAGCAAAAGTCCCAGAAATACATGTCTTCTTTCTATGAAGCGAATCTGAGGACCTGTCACAAAATGCCAGGGATTAACTAGAAGACATTTTGCCAAACTAGATGTTTTATTTTATTTGCAAAGAATTTTAAAAATTTAGAAGAATATATTTATCTCTATGTATCCATCCATTCGTCCTTTTCAAAGGAGAAATTACATTATGACCTGTTACTAAATGTTGTCTGAATAAAGAGCTTTCTTTTCTTCAGAAAGCTTATTACTGTTTTCAGTTTGGTTCAACATGAGTGTCACACCTTATACTTTGAGTGATAATTTAGGATTATAGTTATGAGTCACAAAGTTGAATGAAAAGTGGAAAGTAAACAGAATAAAAGTTAGCATTAATGCTGGTTGCTACGGATATTCTTCTCAGGTTTAACAACATAATATATGACTGAAGTGAGGAAGAGTTTCGAAAAAACATTTTTAACTTGACAAGACCTCTAAATGTAACTCATCTTGTGTAGCAATGCCCCATTTCCATAGCCTTAATTGCTTTCTCTTTCTTCCTTTCCTTTCACTCCTTCTTGTCTCTGCATTATTCTTTTTAAAGAGTGTTTTTCATCAAAAGCCGCCTCCATTCTATAGTTACTGCCTAGAAGCATATAGTGAGTGTGTCAAAATTTGTGTTTCTTGAGGCAGCATTTTTCCATAGATGAGTTGTTATAACTTGAGAAACCAGAGACATGTGAAGGTTGCGACAGTCTAGTAAAAGAGATCCAGACTCATTTTCGCAGCCAAAACATCAGCTGCACTATGAGTGTTAATTTTTCTCCTCTGATGAGTTCTACAATGGGAAAGATGCATAAGGTGAGTGGAATACCACCAAAGGGTAGGAAGAAGGAACACGGCTTCTAGCCCAGCACTTTGGATTCATTTCTATTCAGAAGAACAGAGATTCGTTAGCACTCCAGCCCATCTTGGGAAAACTGCTTGTTGGATAGGGTGTTTGGATACAAGTAAGAGCATTAGATCCAGCATTATATACGAAGATAATAATTTGATCAAAAAAAAAAAAAAAAAAAGAAAGAAAGGGAAAACAGGGCTGGACTGATTGAAGCAAAGCCAAATGATGGTTAATTTTCAGGAACTCTTAGGAAGTTCTTTCTAACAAGCTGTATAGTGCAGTGGTTTAGACTATAGACCAGTATATCTACATATCTGGACAACTTGGGTTCTCCAAGTTGAAATCCACATTTCTCCTTTTACTAGTGCTGTAGCCCTGAACAAGTTACTGACTCTCAGGTTTTCCATTTCTAATAACAGAACAATTACATGTCAATCATTCTGTTTTATGTGATGATTAGGTGACTTAATATATGTAAAATGCTTAGAACTTGGCATGCAAGATGAACTTATGAAAGATAAGCTATTATTGTTTTTCTACTCTGGGAATGAGGGCCGTTCCTTGATGGCAAAACAAAAAAGAGATATTTAGAAAAGTTCACCTAAGGTTTTTAAAGATGAGCTTAAGGAAGGCTGTTTCTCCCTCCAAACTGCTAGGGCAGCTACCTTCCCACACAATAGACCCCTTGGTGCCTTTGTTGGAGGAAAGTCCATTGGTGTGATCCAGCATGCTGATGCTAGCAGATTGTACTTCTTGTAGATACACAATACACAATAGACAGTTATAAACTTACTAATAGTTTGGTCAATACCTGATCATCATTCCTTCCATAACTGGCTCACTGTTTAAACTGTACTGGTTCTGACATCCCTGACCAGTTGGTCCCAAACGCTAACCTCCTTGAGCTCACTTCCTCCTGCCATGCGGCTCCCTTCCTTGCAGCCTGTTTGCACTTCTAGCAGGAAAGTGCAGATGACTCAAAACTGTCCCTATGGTTTCCTCTTTGTAGATTAAGGAAGGGGCCCTACAGCTCCCCCCTCTCCTAGCACCCCACAGAATTGTATTCAAGAATGTCACAGTTAACATCTCAGATCCCTAAATTCTCAAGGCTTTAGGGAAATTAATTTAAAATGTAGTTGAGCTATCTTCTTAGTTTATTTATGTAAAGATGACAGTATTCTTTGCAAAGTGCTAAATACTTTGCATACAGTATCTCAATCCCATGAAATAGACATCATTAACCCATTTTGCACATGAAATTCAGAGAGGTTAAATGACTCAAGCAATGTAATACAGCTAATAAATACAGTGCAGGAATCCAAACTGAGGTTAGCTTAATTTAAAAGTGCCTGACTAAACCACTATTTTGGACAGGAATCTGCCTCACTGAATCACCTGGTGCCATAAGCTGCCTCACTGAATCACCTGGTGCTATGGCACGAACCTTGCGCATATGGCTCTATTCACATTCTGTTGTGAATGTTCTCAGTTGCACTTAGTACCAGCCCACAATAAATATTAAATATTTAAAATTACATTGGCGAGTAGGTAGGTGCCTTTTCCAGAGAATGCCTTGAATAACTAATGTGTCATCAAGATGGTGTTTTTCACAAAGCACATGCTCACTGGAAAGGTGTTCATTTCATTCTCTAATGCTTAAAGAATGCATCAAAATTCAGCTTTATAGATGTGCCTTAACCATGAACTTCTTGGAAACCAACATAGCAAACAAACCTGCCAGGTGAGGAGTGTTTGCTTTGGGCAGACAGTTGAATTAGCAGTCAAGACTGTGAAGGTGTTAAAGCCCTCTCAGTCATACATGTAGCCATGCCTGCCCCAAAGCCAAGTGTTATAGAGCTAGACAGAAAGTATGATAATACAACCTTTCTTTCATTTTCAGATATAAATTAGCACCTAAACATTCTTTTTTATGGAAAGAGAACTAACGTACAAAAAATGGATTGAGGACTGAGCTGAAATAGTCAAAGGAAGCTTATGTTCATAGCAGTAACAATAATTAAAAATCAAATTTTTCATTTATCTTTCCATTGGAATAGCTAATAATTTGTTAGATTAACAGAAATCTTTAGATTGGTTTCAGCAAGGGAAATGTTGACTAAAGATGGGCCCATGATGAGAAGTGTTAGACAAATTCAGTAGTTAAATTCAATAACAGAAGTGAAAGCAAAGCCTAATCAAATAACTTCCTAGGTGATTCTGCTCTTCTTCAGCATTTACCAGCTTTGGGGTGGCCAAATTAGACTACCAGCTTAGTAACATCTAACAGAATCAGACACATGGTAGATGAATAAATTCTTATTGAATTGAATTGAATCCGAATAATCCAGTATCAGCAGTAATGAAGAATGATTAACAAATTCAGTCATTTTCTTCCTATTTTTTACTTATTTATATAAGTAAATTATAGTGCTATACTTCTATAGAAATATTAATAACTCTACTTTTATTATGATTTATATTTCTATTCTTAGTAAAAGATGGTATTAAGCCTAAATTTCATACAGTTGACCCTTAAACAGAGGTCAGGGGTGCCAATCCCCTTTGCAGTCAAAAATCCACATATAATTTTTGACTCCCTCACAACTTAACTGTAGATAGCCTCCTGATGACTGGAAGCATTACTGAGAACATAAACAGTTGATTATTTTGTATGTTATTGATATATGTATTATATACTGTATTCTTACGACAAAGTAAGCCGAAAAAAAAGAAAATGTTATTAAGAAAATCACAAGGAAGAGAAAATATATTTGCTTTTCATTAAGTGGAAGTGGATCATCATAAAGGTCTTCATCCTTGTTGTCTTCATGTTGAGCAGGCTGAGGGGGAGGCAGAAGAGGGTTGGTTTCGCTGTCTCAGGGTGGCAGAGGCGGAAGAGGTAGAGGAGGGAGAAGGGGAGGCCGGAGAGACAGGCGCACTCGGTGTAACTTTTATTAAAGAAAATTGTGTATAAGTGGACTGGCACAATTCAAACCCATGTTGTTCGAGGGTCAACTGCATATGTAATTCTTGCCTTCCTTGTTTTATAGCAAGAATCAAACTTTAATGAGTCCGGTTTAAGTAGGCTTTTAATTCAAGCCCTAGCAGGACCACCCCATTGTAACATGCTGGCTCTTATGTCTCAGTTACAGTCCTTGACCAATATGGTAATTATATATGCAAAACTAATGAATAATGGCTGTTATTGTGGAGCTTAGGGACTTTATATCCTTTCTCTTTTACCTTAGAACTCATACAAGGGACTTTTGGTGATACTATCCTGCTTACAAGGTTCTTGCATTTTTAAGGGAGATGCCTAATGCCCTAATCTTATTCCAGAGGATAAGTTTTCCATGGGATTTTAAAATGTCTATGAAAGATTGATGGAACACTTGCCTAAGAGGACCTTTTCCTGTTGGGTTTAAAGCAAGTTATATGGGTCACACTCCACCTTGGTATAATCTCTATTATTTGTTGCTGTTCTCAAGCTTCTGGTCCTCATCTTTTATTTCAGCTCTATTTTTGCTAGTTTTCATTTTAATATGAAGTCATTTACTAGAAAATGTGTACTTCACTGTGTTTAGACAATGCTGGGTGTTTTATATTCTGTGTGACTACTGCAGCTTGGAACAGAGTAAATGAATCTTTACTTGCTGTCTCGTATCAATTCTCCGTATTATCTAATGACAAAATGCCGATTTTACAACTTCAAAATACACCTGGTCACATTTAGGGATTACTTTCAGCCTTTTGGAGGGAGCCTGACTGGTAGATCTGTTGAAGTTCTATGCCTTAGGGAAAGCTGTAGGCTTTATTCCCTCTTGACCTGAGCTTTCTATGTAAGGATGCCCATAAGAGGCCACAAAGTCAATGAGAGATATTTTTATTCAGTAATTCGATGCATGCTATTGAGTGACTGCAGCGTGGTGGACTATGATAGATAGTGAGCTTATACTGGAGCACAAAAATCAAAATGTTGCTTATACTCTTGTTTCCTACAGTATAGTGAGGAAGACAAGCATTAAATAAATAATTACACTAACGAATACATGATTATTTTAATACGAATAGTGCTAATTGCTGGAAAGAAAGGTACGTATAAGGGGTACCGAACTTTGCTGAGGATCTAGGAAATATTCTTGTTTAAGCTGAGACCTCAAGGAAAGTTTGGGGGAAGAAAGATGCCCATGAAGAAGGAGCAGATGGGAAGAATTTGCATATTTAAAGACCTAGTGGGAGCAGGCACAGATGAAAGAAGACCCAAACCCAAGGCTAAGGCCATTTCTAAAACTTAGTCTTTATCTTAAAAGCAGTGAGACACCATCAAAAGCCTTCATTTCAGATATGCAAGCAGAATATTCTTTGCTGCTCTGAATAATCAGAAATTCAAATTTCTGAGTTATTGGTTAGGTAATTCCAGGTGATATTCAATACTTGGCTCATCTTTATGATAATTTAACCCAACAGAAAAACAATTTGTACACTGGGCTGATGTTAAGTAGATGCCCATGGAAGGAATCTAACACGTCTCCTTTATTTATAGTTAAAATGTTCTACCTTCAAAACACTTTGAAAAACTAGGACTGATTAATCATATCTGGTCTGAAGTTCAAATACTTTTTAGCAACTTGCAGAAAAGCTACTAGCATTTGGGGGGTCAACGAGACAGCTAGACAAAAGAAAATGGTTTGCAAATGTACCTAGAATGGTAGTTCAGATAAAATGGGTTACGGATACTTTTCATTTGGTATTGATGAGCAATAAGAGAGATTCTAGAAATAAAATAGTCACCGAAACTCATTTCTACTATTACAAAATGAATGTATTATAGAATTTTCTATGACACAAATAACATAAGTAGTCCCAAGAGTGAAAATGCTCTAAGCTTTGGGGGTCATTTGTTAGAATTCTCTGAAGCCTTCCATGTGCAAAATATGTATTAATATGTGTTCTCAGGCTGTATATGCATAATCCTCATTTATTTCTTGTCAGTCTGCAAAGCAGAGAGGGATGAGCCGACCCTGTGTTTAGTTATGCCTCTTCCATAGGTTTTGTACAATCTTTTTCTCTGTTCTGCCTAATAAAATGTTGCTAACATTTTACTTAATCTTAAATACAGCTCAGAAATAAAAGGACCATGTAAGCCTTTTTCTGTTTATAGTGCCAATCAATTGGAGCCTTCAAGCAATTATTGACTAATTAATAGCTATCTTAGGGAAAACCGAGAACTTACGAGGGACTTGTATGTGGAATTAAAGCAAATTGCCTTGTATAATTCTATTGTGGGTAGAGCCAAGATAGATAACTTCTGAGATATTGCTCAAAGTTTGTAAAAATTATTTGAGATAAGTTTATAAGGGGAGAAGACAGATTCCTTGATGAATTCTTTGTTGATGATCTATTGATTTAATTTCAGGTTTGGAGATATGCTTTTGGTAAAAATCGTGTTTTTTAAAAAATGTGTTTTCTATAATAAAATAGCATAGTGATCTGAGAACAATTTGAAGCCCATGCTCTATTAAAGAAAAGTGAAATGTAGAATTTTTATCCAGTTTCTGCTTATTTTTTGGACATAATTATCCACTGATGTGCCTTGGTATAAATTTATGTGTGTATGTATGTGTATATAAATTTACATATGTGTGTGGGTTTTAAATTTAGATGGAAAGTAAATTTGGTTCAATTTTCTATATGTTAACATTATCCTGCAGAATGATATCTAAGGACCTCAAAGACATTAATCTAACCAAAACCAAGGCTATGCAATGTGGATATTCAGAATTCTTTTTATGATTAATAAATTACGGAATGTTTTTGGCTATTGAATACATGCTCAGCCAAAAGCCAGACACATTAGTGAGTGAAAAAAGGAACATAAACATTTTCCTGTGAGTCTGAATAATATTTTTTACATACTGATCGTAATTTTATACTTTGGGAGCCTCACTGTTGGCAAAAAATCTGCTTGTTTCATGAATACTAGTTTTGTCTCTGTAATCAGGATACAAGTCCTGAAAGTGCAGAGATGAAGTCTTGGGGTTGGGATTCGTGGAATATTTATGCAATGGTGCAGCAGGGCACTGGTCCATCAGAGTGGACGTGGTCAACAATCCACGTGGTCTTACCAGTGGCCTGATTGCCTGCCCGCACCCACAATGGTAACACTGATTTCTATGCTTAACGCAAAGTAACTGATAAATACTTGTGCTTAATTAAGCTCTATAAAGATACACAGATAAGTCTTTACCATCTCTGGGTGACCAAAGAGGAGTTTATAGCCTGAGAGTTGTTTTTTTTTTCCCCCTAGTTAAAAGACCATTAAGCTATTAGAGTAATGGATTATACATTGTCGATTACAAGTAGATAAATGTCTTCAAATAGGTTGTTCCTTTAAAAATCAATAGTGAATGCAGTTCAGCCAGCATTAAAAATATTCTGCAGTTATATTATCAAAAACATTGAAGTTTTAGCCACACTACCAAAAGGAAATTTTATCTTTTTATTTATGCAAAATGTCTACCATTGCTTCAAATTGGATATAGTAAAAACCATTTGATTCTGTCAAGAAATATAACCCAGTTAGTACCAAGCTGCCATGACCTTAGAGGACTAATGCGCCTATGCAAATTCTTTTGGACTTTTAGATTTTTAAAATTTTTCTTTAAAAAAAGTGCATGCTCATTATGGAAAAAGAAAATAAATAATTTTTATGAAAGTTAAAAATATATAATAAAAATATTTCTCAATTTAAAACAGAGTAAAACTGCCTATTTTACTGCTCATATTTTGGTGTGTAGCTTTTAGGCTTTTTAATTATAAATAAAGTAAAAATTAAATTAAATTAAACAATATCACTTTACAAACTGCTTTTTTTCACTTAATACATTATTAACGTTCCCACAACATAATTCTTACTGGCTGCATGAAAGTCAATTATGACCTCTATTCCCAAACCTTTCACTTTTTTAAATGTGAAGTCATTGTTTGTGCTTTCCTGCCTGTATAAGTTATTTCTTCCTTTTTTTTTTTTTTTCTTTTTCTTTTGAGACAAAGTCTCACTCTGTTGCCCAGGCTAGAGTACAGTGCGTGATCATAGCTCACAGCAACCTCAAACTCCTGGGCTTAAGCGAGCCTTCTGCCTCAGCCTCCCGAGTAGCTGGGACTACAGATGTACACCACCACGCCTGGCAAATTTTTTCTGTTTTTGGTAAAGACAGGAGTTACACTCTTGTTCAAGCTGGTCTTGAACTTCTGACCTCAAGCTGTCCTCCTGCCTGAGTCTCCAGAGTATTAAGACTACAGGTGTGAGGCACCATGCCTGGCCTGTTTCTTAATATGAATTCATGAAAATGCAATTGCTTGGTCAAAGTGTGTACATATCTTTAAGATCTTCAGTGCACGTTGCCAAATTACTCCTTTCAAATTCTTAAGCATTTTATAAGCAGTTATATATAGTCACTGGAAGAATCGGTAACAGTCATATGTTACTTGGGGAAAAAGAAATGAAAGTAAATTTTCATCTTCTAGCAGAATTTAAAAGCAAAGGTGCTTTAGTCTTTCATTCTTCTATTTTTACTTTTCCATTTTCATCTACAATAACAAAAGGGAAGTATCTGAGATAAGACAAGAATTGAACTCCCAGTTTTTTCAAGTACTCTTTCTAGTTCACATCTGGAATGGAAACAATAATAACTAAAAATAACCAGATCAATAGTTCTCTGGGGCACTGCAGAAGGAGCGTCTTCCAGAGGAAGATAGGGAGCCTTTTTCAAAAGTCTTAGGATTTGATTTGATATAATTATTCAGCTGTTTCTTCATCTTTTTTTCAAGATCCTTGGTCAAAACCAGCTCAAAGGGGACAGAATTGTGTATTACCCAGGCTAGCTGTGCATTAACTTGCATGATAGAAGTCAGACACTGTCAGTTAGGTTCCTAGTGGGATCCGTATTACAAAGACTCAGTCTAATAACTCCTTTTTCCCAGAGAAATTGGAGAAACACTGACCCTGCAGTGGCTTGAGCAGAATAGCCAAAGGAACTAGGTGACAGGCAGAATTTAAACCTCATCATTAGATTTTCTGGTAGAAATAAGCAAATAAGGCATGGAAATGGGGGAAAGGGCCATGTCTTTGCATGTTTGACCATTGTTTGAATTGCTTAATGAGATATTAAAGGGCAAATATTATTTCCTCTGTCAAGGTTCCATCTATTCAGGGTACAGGAAAGTTTTTAGTCATATCCACGTTTAGCCCTTCACCATATCCTCAGGTAGTAGGTACTGGCAAATAGGTTTATTCAATCACGGTTTCATGGCTGAGTCTAAGACTAACTTTTATGTATTTACACCCTGTTCTGAAAAAGATTTTTTTTCCCACTCCCTTCAGTGTCTTATCCAAAATATTCTTGAAGCTGAGAAGTTGGCTTCAGCTGCTTCTCTGAAAGCCATTTTACAAAAGTTAGTGGTTTTCTTCAGTAGTCAATGTCTGGCCAGTTTTCTAAAAGGCCCAAGAACTTGAACTACACAAATTGATTGCTCACACAGTGTGATCTGCAACTTCCCCTACCCAAAACTCCTTCAGCAGCAGGAGCCCACTGGTGCCCAGAACACACATCATTAAGGTCAAGACTTTGGGTTGAAGTTTTTTATCAAGAAATTCCCTTTTTCAAATGGAAATGGGAAGAAACTGTTAGCAGTTAATTTATCTGTTATCTGTCAACTGCTAACATTTTTATCTTTTGGTACTTTTTGCTTTACTTTATTTTTTGAAATCATTTTAATATTTAATAAAATATTTACTGATTTTTAAAAATTAATACATACATGAATAATCTGAGATCAATGCATTGATCTTAACACAAACTTTTTAATCACCTATGGCAGGGTTTTTCAACCTCAGAGCGGTTGGTATTTGAGGCTGGATAATGCTTTGCCACATGTGGGAATGAGGAAGTGGGGATTCCTGTCCATTTTAGGACAGTTAGCAGTGTCCCTGGCCTCTATCCATTAGATGAGCGTAGCAATACCCCTTCCTCATTTTGACAGCCAAGGATGCATCCAGATGTTGTCAAATGCCTCTTTAGGGGCAAAATTACCCATTTCCAGTTGAAACCACTGAGCTGTAAATAGTAAGGCATTGACTCATTCCTCCAATCTGGGTTGAGCTCCTGAGAGACGTGAACACACAGAAGTTCCTGCCCTCATGTATATTCCAGTGTATGTTAAAGACCTTGGAAAGTAAAAGAAGACCTGCAAAGGCATATATTTCGAGGTGGGAGGGCAAAATAGGGAGTAGGTACCTGGCTGGGAGAGAATTCCAAAAGGCCATTCTTTGTTTTATTATTTTACCCAGGGCCTACCCTCTTTGAGGTAAGATTATACTAAATTATAGCTATAGAAAACCCTAAGAAGGAAGGCACTCTGAATGGGTATCTTTTTTGTGCCTTCTGGATGCTTTAGATCAAGAACTGACACACATATAGCTGGTTCTTTTAAAATGGCTCAGAATAAGAATTATTCCATTAGTGCAATTAACCAGATCACTGTCGTAAACTGTGATTTACTCATTCTTTTCTGATATTTCTTTGGCTATTTTTCCAAGCCCAGGAGCCCCAAGTTCTCCTCTTAGTTTTAGCTATTGACGCCTCCCCCACTCATGTCTAGGTGTGTCCTGGTGACCTACACTGCCTTAGTGTCTTTATACTGCCTGTTGGAGAGGAGACAAGAACTGAAACCTTCTTGTTCCTTTTCTGTTACTATTCTGATCTTACTCTGGCTTGATTCTTACTTACCCTACACTGCGTGCACAAGGCAGTATTCTAGGTCTTCTGCTGGTTTGAGACTTTATTGTTGTTGAGACCACCTGAAGGATCAAAGGAGAGAAGGTTTTCTACTCCAAAGACTTCAGCTGTGGAATGCATCAATTCCCTCTCCAATTCTCATGCAGGATCACCTTGCCAATGTCTCTTGCATCACAATAAGGCATAGGCCATCTCCTGGAAGGATGAGCAAATTATGGCACAGAAACTTACAGACACAGAATTCACGTTATCGATTAACAAGTCCTTGCTAAAAGGATCAATCATCTCTTTCCAAGCCTTCTTTATTCCATCCCTAAAGAATGCCAGCACCTCCCACTACCAAACTCCTTGGGAATGCCCTCGTTCTCAATTGAACTATTTCTTGACATCTCTGATGGTCTCTGGAGATGAATAGTCCCTTAGTCTTCGGGTGTCACAACTTTGCCTTGTCTTTAGGTGAGTAGCACCCTTATTCTTATTATAAAAGCTTCCCTGGGATATATGTTAAGATCATCAAACCCAATTATTTTCTCTATTCCAGACATTACAGTTTCTTTCCCTAACTGAACTTGCTCATTATAGACACATTTATTATCCCTGCTGCTCTAAGACATGTGTTCCTCCTTTGATTAAAATCACAACTCATCCTAAACAAGCCATTCTTTCCACTTAATACCCCAGAGTAACTTCTCATTTGGGGATTCAGCTTCCTCCAGTAAAAGTCCCCATATTATCCTTTCATCATTACCTAGCAATGTTTTCTTACGGTGTTATAACTACCTACAGTCACATTTGATTCTATCCCAATTGGTATGAGATCATGTTTTCAATTCGTACGTTCGTGAAGCCATAGATTTTTAGGTAGGTCTCTGACAACACGGAATTTTACATATGTGTAAATCTGTAAGCAAGAGCAAGGGAGGACACAGGACCCGCGTGGTAGATGCTGGACTAGAACTGAGTGACAAAGCTCAGCTAAGAAATGTTTTCCCCTTTAATTCTTCTTTGGGATGCTTCTCTTGAAGATAACAGATTTAATACCAGCATTTTGATCCATATTCAGGCACTTTAAAAGGGTTACAACCTGTACAGGCTATAGCTTTTATGGAATGGTGTATGTTTTATCACTGTTGGCTACTATTTAGATTACTCAGCACTTACATTCTTGTTGGAACAGATCTGGAAGGTACCAGTCTCTTGTTCACTTCATTTATTTATAGTGTTCACCTAATAGTGACCTTGTTTTAGGACATCCTTCTACTCATAAGAATTTCTAAGTAATGGAACTAACAGTCTGCTGGATTGCAAACACACTCACGTGGGAAACACGTTTCAAATATGCTATGTTCAAGTAAACAAATCTGTATGTTCTACTTCAGATGATGATCTAAATTAGACCCCTTCACTGGTGAGTTCAACAGTGTTCTTATGGCACATTGGATCTGCAGGAATGTTAGGGGTCATCTAACCCGGTAATTCTCAAAGTTGCGGTTCCCCAACCCAGCAGCATTGCATCACTAGGGCTTGCTAGAAATGCAAATTTTAGGGCCCTGCCCCACATCCGGGCCAAGTAATCTGTATTTTAACAAGTCCTTCAAATGATTCCTGTTACACATTTGAAACCTTTGAACTAACTTACTCTGTTTACAGTAGAGAAACTGAAACCCAGGGTAATAAAATGGCCTGCTAAAAGACATAGAATAGAACTAGCTAGTGATGATATCAGAATGGGAACAATTCCTAATACTCTATCAGTTCTCCTATACTGCCAGTGAGGTTGCCTTCTATACACAGGCAAGGTTGAAATCCTGTCATTTTCGATAGCTGGGGCCATATTCCTTCTATGGCCACTTTTCCAGCTCAGGTCAATAATCTTGCCTGACAAATTCGAATGCTACAAGCCATTCAGGAGTCTCCTTATTTGTTTCCTCCCTAAACTACATTTTTTTTTTTCTTGGATATTTTGTGAGCATCTGAGCAAGTACATTCAGCCACTGTTTAAAAATCTCCCAGGTCTTCCTTTGCGTGGGAGTTTTGTGTGTTTTTTGTTTCCTGTTTTGTTTTGCCACATGTCTCCTCTTTTGAATCTGAATCTCCACAAGCAGCAAGAAAGACTTGGTGAAATTCTTTTTATTTTTGCCAGAAAAGTCAAGCTAAATGCAATTCCATCTCCTAAAGTCAATTTGCGGGAGGCGTCTTTGAAACAGCCTATGAAATTGTGAGCAAATGAAGTTTCATCTTGCTGTTAACGAGGTTGCCTTGCCAAACCTGTCAGCGCTGGAGCTGACCCTTTTGTGTTACAGTGTCTGCTCCAGCTGGCGCTATTGGCTGTTAATCAGAAGTGTTTATACATTTTCATTCTCACTTGATTTCCACTAGGCTGCCCAACTTGGTATTCAGAGTTGGTTCATTACGGAGAATATTGTTGCAGCCCTGTCCTGACATTTCACTGTCAACTGCCAGTGATGGGTCAATATTGCTTCTGCTACTCTTCACAAAGTAGAAAATATGCGATCACACCAATTAGGTGGTTTAAGCAAATTTTTCTGTTCAACCTTCCCTTTAGCTGCCAAAATTGGTCTAGAATTTAAGGGGAAGACATGGAGTTGTTAGAGACCAAACCCTTGGCTTAGGGTGCTAAAAAGATTAGCCTGGGGAAATACCAAAATCTTTAGGAGGGCAAAGATCAAAGTCAGAAAACACAGGAACCTGTGCCCCCTCTTCTGTGTGCACATTGGCTGCAAATGGAATAATTGATCCTTTGGAAACAGTTTTCAGGAAGTTAAAGCATATTAACATTAATGATATTCAAGTGGGACATTGAACAAAATGCTCTAAAGTCTGCTCAATATCCTCGTCTCTGTTTCATGGTTGTAAGCTTATTTACAGGATTGAGGAACAATGAAGATATTACAGCGTTTCTGAGCTTGTTTGATTTCTAACAGCACAAAATCATTTGGATGTCCTTCTGTTGATCAATCTAGCTCCTCCTCATTCTTATCTTTTTTATTATTATTTTTTCCTCAGTTTTGACATCTGCACCTAAACAGCCCCATTAGTTGTATTTTAGGCAGCATGACATTGGATTGGAAATACATGTATGTATTTCATGTACATATGTATGTATATGCATTGTAGAGTTAGTGAAAACTGGATTCAAATTCCTAGCTCAGTCATTTTCATTAACTTGTGTGGCCCATAGCAAGATGTTAAATTTCTCTGAGCCTATTTATATCTCAGAGAATACAAATTTTTTTTTATACTTTTTACTGTTCTTTTTGTGTGTCAAGCATTATGCTAAATGCTGGGGCTATGAGAATAAATAATAGAGACCCTTACCAAAAGGACCAAGGGACCACAAAGCAGGGCTACATTCAAGAACCCTGATATGGTTTCCTGATGGAAAGTAGATATTAGCTGAGTCTCAAAAGGGAATGAGGTAGGTAGATAATTATGTTTGGAAAAGCATTCCCAACAGAAGTTAGCATCTAAGAATCGTGTGGAGGTACAAGAATGCATGGAGGCTCAGATGCAAGGAGTAGATACAGACCCATAAATAGCAGAACTATAAATATGGAGCACAGAATGTGTGGTGGGAGGCAAACAGTGGCCAGGAAAAGGCCTCAAGAGCCAGCTCTTGGCCTCCTATGCACGTTGAGTAGCTCAGACTCTATTTTCCTGTGAAGTGTAGTCCATGTATCAATTTAAATATAGAATTTCATAGTCAAATGCAAATTTGCATTTGGATAGTGTCTTAGTCTGTTTTGTGCATAGTGCTGTAAAATACCTGAGACAAGACTGGGTAATTTCTGAAGAACAGAAACTTATTTTTTCATTGTTCTGTGGGCTGGGAAATCCAACTTCAAGGGACCAGCAGGTTTGATTGCTGGTGAGGGCCGGTCTCGGCTTCCAAGATGGTGTCTTGATGCTGCATCCTTCAGCCAGAGGAATGTTGTGTCCTCACGTGGCAGAAGGGCAAGAGAGAGAACCTCCCTTCATCAAGCTTTTATAAGGGCATCTAATCCCATTTATGAGGGAGGAGCCCTCATGGACACACCTCTCAATACTGTTGCATTGGGGAGATTAAGTTTCAACATGAATTTTGGAGGGAACACAAATATTCAAACCATAGCAGAGGGATCACTTGGGTGGCAGTGTGGTCAGGACATTAGAGGAGAGAAAGACTGGAGCCAAGGAGCCTGGCTCACAGTGGTCTTCCTGGGAGACAGATTCTGAGTCCTTCCTTAAACGGGCTATGTTAGAACTGTAGCCACTTTACGGATGCTGTGAGTAGTATTATAAATAATAAAGCAGTGCTGTTCTTTCTAAACTGGGGGTCAGCGAACTTTCTCTGCAGAGGGCCACATAGTGTATATTTTGAGCTTTGTGTGCCATGTGGTCTCCGTCACAACCACCCCAACTCTGCCATTGTGGCGTGAAAACAGGCATAGACAATACGTAAAAGAGTAAGTGTGGCTATGTTCCAATAATCCAAATTTGAATTTCACAAGTTTGCATGTGTCAAGCAAAAGTATTCCTGTTTTGATTTATTTACAAACATTTAAAAAGGCAAAAAACATTCCTAGCTTGAAAACCATATGCAAATAGGCAGCGACTGCATTTGTCTTTGTGTTGTAAGTCTCTGCCCCTGTTCTAAACATTGTTCCCTTGTTTCCTACTTTTCCATGTTACCATGCCATTCCTTTTTTGTGGTTCTTAAAACCCAGCTTTTAAATAATTTCCTAGCATCATATTTCTCATTTTAAAATGATTTTTCCTTTTGTTCTGCCTTGTTTATGAAATCCTTTTTCTTTCTTATATAGTCATTAAACTATTTTCCTATAGTTTTTTTTTTTTCCTTGAAGTTTGAAATTTTTTTTTTTTTTCTTCTCTTCACATTCAGGCTTTCAGTCCACCTGAAATAGAATTTTTAATACAATATGAAGTTTGAATCAGATTTGTTTCTCCCTCACCTCCCCACATTGATAACCAACTTTCTCAGCTCTATTTATTGAAATGATCATCTTTTCCCCATTCTTCCAAAATCATCCTTCTGTCATATATCAAATTTGCATGTACATGTGAACCTGGTTCTAGATGCTTATTTCTCTTGCATTGGTCATTTGCATATCCTTTTGCTATACTATACTATACTTTCTCAATTATTATAGTTGTATTATAAATCTTGATAGATGGACAAGTAAATAGCCCTAACTTATGTTTTTCAAAATAATGTTTGGCTTTTTAACATTTTGTTTTTCCGCATACCTATTAGAATCAGCTCAAGTTGCCACAAAAAACTCATTGTATTTTAATAGAGTTCTTTTGAATTAATAGATCAATTTGAGTATAATGAACATCTTTATAACACTGAGTCTTTTTATAGATGATCCTTGTATGTATACCTTTATTTCTTTGAGTCATCTTTAATTACTTTCATTAAAACTTTGCAATTTTCTCCTTAAAGATCTTGCACAGTTTGGTTATTTTTTTTTTTTCTCAAACTGGGCTTTAACTGCTTTTTAGTTTTTCTTTTCACTGACATTTTGAAAATTACAAAATATAAGTATGTGTTCGTGTTAGACTTCTGCCACTTAAATGGAAATAACATTTGTAGCTTGTCAAATATTTTTTGAGTTTCAATGTGTTAAAAATTCTTGCCTCCAGTGAGTAAATTGAGACTTTTGGACATAACTGAAAGGTATGCTGTGCCAGGATTATGAAACGAGAGATCCCATATTGGTGAAAATGAAGGTTGTAAGTACTTTCAGAGAGAGGAGTTTTACATGTGGGACATGAACTGCTTCTGAGTAGAATTTCAAAAAGGAAGCCCAAAAGTATCCTAAGTGGCATGGTTATTTGATTAAACTGCTGTTTTCTAAGGAGATAGGTCTATCTGGTTGTATTTATTTACTAGTTTTTAAATAAACAGTGTATTACTCTGGATACATTATTTAATGTTTATTTTCATACCTACATACAATCTCACACGACTGCCATCCCCAACCCCTGGGCCACAGCTCAGTACCAGTCCATGGCCTGTTAGGAAATGGGCACACTTCACTGCCTGAGCTCCTCAACATGTCCCACCCCCACCTGACCCTCCCTCCCCACCCCCCGTCCTTGGAAAAACTGGTCACTGGTGCCAAAAAGGTTGGGGACCACTGTCGTATGACATATGTGTCTTTTTCATTTAATTTTTGATCATAGCATCAATTCAAATTTCTGATATTTGTCTCTGAAATTTTGACCCAACTTGTAGTTTACATCTTTTCTTTTTCCTGTTAAGAAGCAGTTATGGATTTCCTTGCTCACCTGCCTTTGTAAACATCAAATCTCTTGTTAGCTTGCTCCCTTAGGCAGGCTGTCAATAATCCAAGCTTATTCAGTTTTCATCTATGTATCTTCACTTCTTCTAGTTCTGAAGCCTCTAATTACAAACTGAAAGAGTTCATCATTTTATCTTTTTTCTTCCTCCTAATGACAAATACATCTGAACTTTTCTTCTTTGAACTATCAGGTGTTTTTGAGGTTTTCACTTAGCATCAAGAGTTTCCCAAGATTTCAGGCATTCTTAGAAACTGCCACAAACTTTAGTCATTTAAAATTTTGTAGAATTATTGTGATATAAATACTTGTGTTTCAGATATCTTTGTATGCCTGTACTATCTCAAGTGTATATATTGTTCTGGTCCACATTTTGCTTCCATCTTAGGTGAAATTAAGTCTAAAACCTTTATGTTCCAGTTCCTGATTAATACGTAAGTCCTGAATATTCATTGAGCACATTTTTCTGTAACTTCCACACTCTTCCTGGCTTATCTTACAGTAAATTGACTTTATTACTTCTCCCATGCACTAAGTACTTGCTCTTGTGTGAATTTCTCTTACTTTGGATCAATAGTCATTATTGCAATTTTGTAAATAAATTAAAGGTAAAAGAATTTCACATCTTATATGTAAAAAATATGTGCATGTGAATCTATCCAACATATAGTTCGTTATTCAAATGAAAATATTCCCATATCTATGATCCTAAAGGAAGGTCTAACTTCTGATGAACACAAGTGTGTTAACTTGAATATGTGATTATTTCCCGAATGTCTCTTTGGTTGTGAGAATGCTCTTAATGTGTATTAAGAATAAAATAGAAGGCCTTGATTTACTCAGTGATGGGGCATTCTTGTAAATATATATTCCTATACAAGTTACATAGTTAACCATACAGAGTCTTTTACTTTATCCCTTACTGTTAATTTTTTCAAATGTCTATGTCTTCTTTCCATAATAACAGTATCTATATATATGCACATGTATGTGTGTGTGTGTGTGTGTGTGTGTGTGTGTGTGTGTGTCTATATATATATAATGGAAATAGGATTCAATTTACAAAATAATTCTTTGAAATGCTTATTTTTCTTCTTCAACATTGTGCCAACAAAGAATCAATGAAAACTGGTTCTGTATAAACATTCTACCTGCCAAGAGTAACTCATAAATTTAATAAGTCATGTGCATAATGCAACTAAACACTTTCTTTAAGACTATGCCTTTATTAAAATAATGTTTGTTTAAGAATAAGTTGTCTTCTATTCATATTAATACTCAAAGGAAATACAGGATAAATACAAAGAGATATAACTTTTTACAATTAAGACTTTAGCAAATAAACTTTAATACAAGTTACTTTTTAATCCAGTAATTATCATGATTTAGTTTATTTTGACAGTTACAACGTGACAAAGTATAATACCTCCTTTCCACATCCCTTACATCTATTGGTTTAGGATTGTTTTGCATAATTAAAAGGTGTGGCTCATTGTAAAAGTTAACCTGAAATATTAAGTTGGAAATACTGCTTCCTGATATAATACAAACTATAGAGGATAAACAGGTATTGTCCTACCTATTGTTCAGTAGATACAAAAAGTCATACATTTATGTGGACAAGAAAAGAGTATCTTCTCTTTTTGATGAGTCAGAACACATTGCCCACAGATCACTGCTTCAAAATTACCCGAGAAGTACTTTTAAAGTGCAGTTTCCAGTGACCACTTCAGACCTGCTCAATTATTTAAAATAAGATTAATCTGGATGAACCAATACATACTAAAATTTGAGGCAACTTTCTAACTAGAAAGACTGTGTGCTATGTAGGGGTTCTAGTTCACCTCTAGCTGACAACAGTTGGGACCTTGGGCCCCTCCTTTATCTAGCTTTGGGCCTCTGCTTTCTCATGCATTAGATCAAGAAGTAGGAGCATGTAATCTCTAAATCCCTTCCAGCTATAAAATTCTGTAGAAGTAGCATTTTTTAAGACAGTAAAGAAAAAGAGGATAGAAAAACTATTAAGATGGGAAAACTAGGTAGAGAGAGTAGATTTTATAAAAGCCATGGAGAAAAAAAGCAAAAGAAAAGTTTAACTTAAAAAGTTGTCTTTCATGTTATTCTTTAAAAACTATAAGAACCTTTGAGAAACCCTAAAAAGATAGTGAAGTTAACACACACACACACTTTGTTTAGTCTCTTAACTTAAAACATAAATTGACAAAGCAAGGCATATATCACAAAACAAACTGAAAAAAAAAAACTACAGTTAAATACAGAGAAAAGAAAAACAGAAGGAAGCAATACCACAAACATTAGGCCTCAGGAGATAATCTTTTTAATCCAATAAAGAAAAAAAACCTAAAAAGATAGAAGCTAAACTTTCCCTAGAGTGTTTTACATAAAACAATATAAGCTTCTCTTTATTGAATTTATACAGATTATTCTATTCTTCATTTTTACTTTCTTGTTTTACGTACTTGTTTACTAATAAATTTATAATTATGTCTTGTTCTGAATTTTGAAATGTGACCATAATTTCTGTCAGGGCCCATATTTCCTTGTCAATAATTGCTAGGTTTATAGTAATGCTTGGGTATGTGTAAAAGTTAAAATACATAAATACATACATATATACATAGATAAATAAATCAATAATAAAGATGGCATCTAAGATAATAAGTAGAAAAGTTTTCAATTAATTAGCTCAGGAATCCTTTTCACCCACCACTGCTAAATTAATTTTATTAACATGTGTTTCCTTCATGTAACCCTGCTGTTCAAGAACTAAAAGGCTCATCTTGGCATTTGAGGCTTTCTGTATTCTGGCTGCATTCCATCAACCCGACCAAATGTCTCCTTCCTCATCAGCTTTATTACCTCAACTCGGTCAGTCCCATCTCAGTGATCAGCTCATCAGGAAGCTTCTCAAGGACCATGGAATATCTCCTAACTTTTATGTATGTCAGTTACTGTTTCATTCAGCTACCTATGAGAAACAGGAATGGCTTCAACAATTGGTGGTTATTTCATTCCCCTCACAGTGAGAAATCTGGAGAAATGCAGTTGCTGTAATCGTTTAAGCAATGCCCTTTCCCTTCATGTTTGAAAAGTGGCACTTCCTAGTATTTCTGCATTCAGGGTAGAAAGAATAGAAGATGGAAGAAGACTGCACTATCTTTGTCTGTCCTTTCTTGTCGAGAAGGAAAAGGCTTTGCCAGAAATCCCCTCCCTGGACTTCCACTGACATCTCACAGGCCAAAATCACACATGACACGACCACTTCTAGCTGCAAGGGAAGCTTGGAAGTCAAGCGTTGGCTGTCCTACATTTATAGTGTAAGGCAAAGGACAAGGGTATAATGGGATGGATTGAGGTAGGCATTCAACATCATTGCCCATATTATGATCACTGTCATTTCTTTGCTTTATGACATTTTATGCTGTCCTTGTAGTCTGCTGTACATGATCATGGGGTAAGCTGTTTCTTCAGTTACTTTATATACTTGTCAAGAGCAGAGGTTAGTATTCCCAGGTTTTATAGCTCAAAGAGATTAGTTCAAAGTAGGCTCTTAATAAATATAATATTTCTTGGTATCTATTTTAGTGCATGCTCTTATCTGGGGGGCAGTATGGTTTACTATAAGGAGCAGAGGTTTCTGGAATCAAAAAAGTGGAATTGGAATCATTAATCTCCCATTTAATAGCTACATTGTGGTCACTGACTTGTCATGTAACAGCTCTGAAACTCCTTTTCTTTAAAATGGAAGAAAATAATAAAACTTACTTTATTAGGTTTGTTTGAGAGATGAAAATAAACATGCACGTGAAAGCATATTCTAAACAATTAAGCCCTAGGTTGGAAGAATGAAACACTGATATTAATGTAATATTTCTAAAAATCTGGAGGAAAAGTAGGCTAAGTGGCAGGTTTGCGAGAGGCAGTGGAAGCTGTTCCTCTATTGTTATATGACATTTCTTTTAAGGTAGTACAACTAAACCAGGAAAGAGACAGCAATTACAACTAATAAGCTATTGCATTCGATTTGTTAGGCTTTCACGACTGCTTCTACAGTTGCTAAGATTAACTTGCCATTTGTTCTGATATCATTGCAGCAGCAAGCCACATAAAAAGATTTGGCACTTTAGAATAAATGTAGAACTTCCAGAAAATACAGGCTAATCAACAGTCTTGCTCAACAGGGAATATGGAACACAGAGTGTAAAAAATTTACAATTATATGTGGACAATAGCATTCAGCTATATATTAGTGCTGTGATTTAGATACTGAACAGAGAATGGACCACCCCTTGTCTGATTACAGCTGGATGGTGCTGTTGTCCTTATTCTTTCACTGTGCTACACTTAAAGGATGGACTTGACTTGGGATGTCAGACAGTGAATATTACCCGAGTAAGGACATTACTGATTAAGGATAACGGAAATAGTTACATTTTAATTCAGCACTTAATCCATAGTTCCTTCCTTCTGAAATCCAGTCAGTAAGCTCCTGTAACCTGATATGGTTTGTGGCTGGGGCTAGGTGAATAGTGGTACTATCAATTAAAGAAATTAAATAAAGTGTCATCGTGTATGTTATTCAGATCACTTATATTTTAATACTACAAAGGATGCAATCTTTTACCTAAACTAATTAAAGGATTCCAGGAAGTATATCAATATTGCTTATCATGGATGTTTTCTGCAAGTTTTATTTGTATCACCTGACTTTCAGGAACAATCGTTAAAACCTCTAAGTGGTTAAATCAATTTAACATTCTCATAAAGTTCTTTGGCAGTCTGAAAATTCACTCCTAGATGATTCCATAGGAAAAGGGATATATGTTTGTGGGAATGGCTAGGAGAAAAAGTAACTATCAATTCATTGCCTAGAAAATGAGCTAAGTCTCTGGGATTTCAGCTCTTGTTTTATTTGTTTTAATGTTTATATCGAAGGTTTAATACAACAGAACTTTATTTCTTACTCATGCAATGTCTGCTTTAGGACCATACATCTCTCCCTGGCATCTGTCCCTTGGGGCAGCTGAAATAGTCAAAGCATTCCAGATTGCTCTGATCTTAGGGCATCTCTTTTCAGTATGGGCTGCCAAAATCATCATGGCAGAGGAAGAGTATGTTGGAGAGTTGAGCATGGGCAATTTAATGGGTGAATCTAGATTTGACCCATGGCCAAACCAAGTCAAGGTTATTCCCAGCTTCCGGAGGATCAGGTAGTATCATTGTCTGAAAAGAACTGGATATTTGTGAAAGGTGGTAATGCCTATAATAGGAATATGAGTGCCTATTCTTAGCGATTTAAATATATGACATCCTTTGATATATCCCTAATTCACTAATGGCATTTTAAGAAATTTCTCTATGATATCTCATTTGGTATTCATTTGTTTGCCGTGGAGTGGAGATGCATTCAAAGTGGACATCAAACATGAATGCTATTTCCACTTATATCATCATTTGAAATCTGCCTAGCATTTCCAAGTGATTCATGAATTATCTGATCTTAAAGAATTGAATAATGGAATCTCCTTTATAAAAATGTATACTAAAAGGTAAAACTCCAAAGTAGTTGATAAGTTAAACATATTCTAATACATTTTTACCATGTGAAGTTGTTTAGGGTATAGGGAAATGGGGGAAAATGTTTCAAGCTTTGGAAACTTGGAATCTATGTAATTAGCTAAAGTATTATGGAAATTTGTAGATAATTTGTTATTCTAAGAAGTTAAAACACTTCTTTTCAGCAGAAAATTAATGCATGTTTAATGATGTCCATTTAAAATATCAGGAAGTATGTAGTTAAAAGGCATTTAATGTCATATGGATCAAAACTTTAATCCTTTCTTATAGTATGGAGTATAGGCTGAATGTTATATCAAAATCCCCCCACTGCATGAATTTTAGTGATAACACAATGGAAGTGTATTTCTTGATTATGTAAACTCCAACTGGCAGTGGATGAAGTATGAATCTTTTTACCATGCAGTTGCTGAATGCATTAAGTGTCTCTAGACTCTGGGAATCTCTACCATTTCAACACAGAACTTTCAAGGTCACCCTTAGTGTCACTATACAGTAGAATGACAGGGGAAAAGAGAAAGCAGAGTATCATGCAGGTCATTTTGATGAGCCAGGCCTGGAAGTGTCCCATAGTAAATGTTCTAGAACTCAGTGAAATTGCCACTTCTGTCTTCAAAAAAGACTGGAAAATGTAGTCTAGCTGTGTTCCCAAAAAGAAGAAAGTATTTTGGTGAACAAAGCAATCACTGCCACATAGTTCTACCATTTACTATCTGTGTATCATTGAAAAAATCTCTTAAACTCACAGACCCAATTGTCTAGTCGATAAAAAAATAAAACATAATACTTAATCTATTGGGATTTTGTGAAGTTAATAAGAATGATACATTTAAAGACCCAGTGCAATGCCTGGAACAAAGTAGATGTTCTAAAACAATAATTTTATTTAGTACATTATGGAAAACAAACAAAAAAACATGTGCACACACACAAATTCATTATTCTCAATGAACTGACAATCTAGTTGAGGAGAACAATATTATATGATGGCAAGAAGCATGGAGGAATATTTGATGAATGACAAAATATTTCACAGCACATAAAGATCACTGTGAACTAGGATTCAATTAAGGAGATATTTGTAGAAGAGTTAGGAGTTGAGTGAGGCCCTGATGGAGGGTAGGATAGAGAATTTAGATATTTAGTACTGATATAGATTATTAAGAAGAATATCTACTTTGTCTCTTTATATTATTAATACAATCTTTTTTTTTTTCTGTTACTGACCTGAGATTTGGAGGATCGATTATGGAGATCAATATGTAGTTTGGTGTGGGGGACAACGAATTAAGTATATTGGAATAACTGAAATCAGTGACAATGTTTGAAAAGCAAAGTTGTGGCCAAGCTATCGGAGCTGTGATGATTTCTTGATTAAACTATTGTTTGTGACTGTTTGTTTTTCAACCCCTTTTGAAACTTCTGGGAATTGGGGTAGTGAAGGAGGGAACAGAGCATTGTATGAATCCATAATTTTTCATGCATGTTTACATGCTAAGGGTGACTTTCACTGTATTTGTCAAGATGATCTAGCTTATACTACAGTAGCAAATTAGTACCAAAATCTTAATAGTTTAGCATGACAAAGACAATATGTCCAATATGGATTGTCAGGAAATCGTTCCTATCATCACTCAGGGATTCAAGCGAACAGAGACTCTAGGATCTTATGATGCTGCCACCTCAACACAGCAACTTCATGGCCACCATGGCAGGGAAAGAGACAACTGCTCTGAACTACTTTGGACTTGAAGTGGCATCTGTCACTTCCACTCAGGGCTCATTGGTCAGAACTTCCCGCTTGGACCCTAACTGAAAAGGAAGTGGAGATGCCTTCCCTGGGCCCAGGATGTTAGAAGAGAGCCAGGTACAGTGAGCACTTGCCATCCTTGTAATACCTGGATACCACTTAAAGACTGAATTTCTAAGACCTGATTGGGCAAAGTAGGGAGGAAATGAGCAGTCTCAAAGTAGGTGTTCAGCTTCCTTTTTGGCAATAAATTCTTCATGATCTACTCAATCCATGGCCTTTAGCTCAAATCTGAACCGGACAAATCCTTAGGGCAAGGACATGTCCCGTTCAGCATCTTCTCTAGAGGAAGTTGCCCACATCTTTTCACCTTACTTAGGTTGTTGGTTTGTTTTATTTTAATGAAATCACTTACATGAACCCTGCATTTTTCTTACCATCATAGGGAATACAAAGGGAATATAAAAACAGCTATCTCTCCTCTTAAGAAGCTTATAATATTACAGCTTAAAAAGCATTTGCATTCTAAAATAATTGGATATCAATTCAATGTGAAATGATGTGCAAAAATGATGCAAAAAGCATTGAAAACAAACAAACAAAACAAGATTAGATATCTGGGTATCAGAGAAACAGGGGAAGGTTTTTAGGAGGTGATATAACTTAAGTCGGGCCTTGAAATTGGATGAGCAGTGGGAAAGATTGATGATATTTTGGAACGAGGCAAGCAGTGTGGTTGTGGCATAAATATAGGGATGATTGCGACATGCTCCATTGAGGGGTGTATTTGGAGCCTCCAGGTTTTATTTTCACGGATATTTTTTCTTATGTTTTTGGAGGAAGCTCTTTATAGAAAAGTAACTTTTCCAGTACTCTATCTCCTTTCTTCTCTTTCTCCTCTTCTTCACCACCAGGACCTGTCAACTTTTAGATCTATATAACACCACTTACCATTCTCTTTTCTAAATCAGGAGTTACGATTTCTAACAGTCTGTTATAAGCAGCAGGAGCTCCATCCCACAGATATTAATAAGCATCGTGTATGTGCAAGGCAAGGAGGTTTGGCAGTAAATGTGCAACAGACTTTATTTCGAGCACCTTATAGCCAGGTTGAACCTATACATTTAAACAATAGATTCCAACACAGAGAAAGAAGCAGAGGGGGAGGTGAGTTTGGTTTATAAGAACAGTGAGAATTGGCCTTCCCTAGAGGAGACAGAGAAGCCTCCTAGAGGAGACTATTACTGAACTGATTCCTAAAGAGACAGGAAGACTTAGCCACTTGAAAAGAAGAGTAAGAGCCCTTAAGGCAGAGGGAACAGTGTGAGTAAAGACATAGAGGTGTGGGAGGTATTGTTGGAAGTTAACTTATCAAGGGTTTGGTGTCACTAGTGGGTAGACAGGAAGCAGATTGAGGTCGTTAAGAACCTGCCATTGGAAGACATCAAATCCCAACTTAAGGAACTTGAATTTTATAGGGTAGGAAGGTACAATTTCTGTCATCTCTAGAAAGCAGCCATTTTTATCCTTAGACTCTTCACTATGAACCAGTATAGGCAAGCATAAATTTTCAATTTGCCTGTGGAAGTGGCAGTTTCTAAAACTTGCAGAGTGGGATGTAAAAACTACATTCTGCTTTGTGTTGCCATCTGCCCTGAAATGTGTCTGCAACTCACACAATTTCATTACATCAAATTCCACCATCAAGCAATTATCCCTACTTTCTATGAAAAATGAATTCCTGAGGGTCCACCAAGGCCCAGAGACTCCAGCGAGTGTTTGAAGCATGCATCTCAGACCGAGAGTCAGTGCAACATATTTCAATAAAACATGTATCCAGGCACCCACAGATTGAGACATATTACTTGCAAATGTAAATAAATATAAAGGTATGTTTTTCTATTTTTTGACAGGCAGGAATATTTGATTCATATGTTTAATATGCTTTGCCTCTTTTGCAGGGGTACAAACTCAGGGAATGCTATTCATCATGCAGAGAAATTTCAGAAACAAGTTTCTTAGAAACAGGAACTACAGATCAGAGGGTGGAAGACAAACAAACTGAATAGGATTTACCAAAGGGGGAAATTTAGTTATGTTGACACTTCTATGTGTGTGTAGGGGCTTGGAGCAATGTTAGAACTAAGAAGCAGCAGCAGAGGTCTTGATCTTATTTCAATGTAGCATCTAATTTGCTGGTAGATTAGGCAAACTATTCCCTCCATTTGTACTTACCATTTATTAAGCATCCCCAGTTGGCTACGATGCTGAATTGGGTCTGGGCCAGGCAGCTCTATTGGTTAGAGCCTGGTAATAATAGGGCCAAGATTCTTTGCTTGGTACCTACAAGGACCAACTTTTACGGACAATATATTCGAGATTTTCTGGGGCATCCTGATTTTAAACATTCCTCTCTGTTGTTTCCTCCAAAACAACTGTCCTCTAGAATTTCCAATCTATTACATGCCATGGAATTCTGATTACTTCTTATATCTGGAAGAGAACCTAAAAATACAGCTGCGTGGTGTAGTAAAAATGCAATAAATGTTTCAGTCATTCCAACCTAGATTAGAATTCTCGATCTGCCACTTACTAGCTGTGTGACTTTAACAGAGCTAAGTAAACTCTTTAAGCCTGAATTTTCTCATTTATAAAATAGGAATAGTGATTTCTATCTTGCAAACCGATAGAATAAAATTAAACTACATGACATGCTAAATGGTTTAGAATAGGCACCCATAAATGGTAGCCATGATTACCTTACTTCGATGTGTTGTATGATACTGTGGAATATGAAGAATGTGAATGATAATATATGTGATTTAGAAAATTAAAAAAAAAAGCCAAAACTTTGGTGTTAAGTGGACAATGTGTTAAAGTAGAGGAGAAAACCAAGATAGGTTTTTGGCTGTTTTATTTATTTTTTTTTTAATTTTAATCACTATATGCTTTTCCATATGAGATTTTATTATTACTTGGGGCTTTCAGCCATACTTCTGAGTGATGATGACTCTCCCATTTATAGGGGTACCCAGACTTTCACACCAAACTGATCTATCCCAATACTTAGTCAGTTTCTCTTCAGAGATCTCAAAATCAAACTGGTGAAATGTGTGCTCAATTTCACTCCAAGTCCCTTCTGCTCTGGTGTCTGTAGCTCAGTCAGACGATGTCACCATGCACTCAGCTGTACAGTCCAGAAGCTGGGGGACCTGTCTTGCCTTCTCCATCTTCCTCAGCTCTCCTCTCTTCACCCTTCTACCAACAGGCCCAGTGAACATGAAGTACCATCAGTTTACCTCCTACACACATTTCTCATCTTCACCTGTGGTCATTAACTATATCCACTCTTGCTGTCTCCATAATCCGTTGATTTCACCATGGTCAGAGTAGTTTTGACTTTTTGTTTTTAGTACAAATCAGGCCATATCACTCTCTGCTTAAAACCCTTCACTAAAGTTTCATGGCTCTTGCGATGGAGTCTAAATTCCTCATCTTGACCTACCAGGGCTCACTCAGCTGTGCTCCTGCTACCTACTTCATCGGCCTCTTCTTATCACCTCTCTTCTTTGCTTTCTTGATTCTAGGCACATTGGTCTTATTTAGTTACTGCTGGCTCTAGAGCCTTGATGACTGTGTTACTTTGCATTACATGTCCAGCACTTCTTTAAATGGCTTCGATCTTGGAAGATTTCCTTTCCCTTAGAAAATGCACCTCCTAAGTATACATTTGCACCTTAAACATTTTGTCATTTTGCCTCGTGTAATCTCTTGCACATCAGCTAGCTGAGTGGTTGAACAGCCAATGACTGACCACTTCTGTTGATGAAAAAACGTAAGAATCATTCTGCATATAATATAGTTTATTGTTTTAAGGTGTTTCCCTTCAAATTCCTCAGTGTTTGTCAATCATTGTATTGAAGCACCTGCCAAGAGGATGAAACAACTGGGTCCTGTCTGCCAGGCGTGGCGAGTGATAAGAAGCTATTCTTCTTCCTTTTCTAATTTGAGTCTCATAGATAGGATGGACTTAAGTGTTGGCCATCATAGCTCTAGGCAAGCCTCCTCTGGCAAATGTCAGTAATGCTTTGTTTGCATAGTTTTGTATTGTTTTCACATGATGCGTCTCATGGGATGATCACAATAAAACTATAACGTACATAAGGAAGGTTTTATTTTGTTTTGCTTTATTCTTAGGAAACTATTTCACTTAAAAACATGTGATGATAACAGTAAGGTAGCTTCGTAGAGTTGGTATCTAGCAGACACTAAACCAGGAACCAAGTAGCCTAAGAGCTGATATAACACTTTTCCACTTATATAATTTGAGTCCCTTATTCTTTCTTCTCTATTCCCCAAAGGAACCATGAGTTTCTTTAGTTAAATTGATGAACTATAGAGTCATATCCAGGTGGAGGAGAGTCTGAATATTGGCTGGGAGCAAACAAAAATCACACATTGGTTCCTCTACTGGTGTTGTTATATCTAACGCTGTGAAGGCTCCTCATCCCCATGTTGCTTCCAGAGCACATGGAAAAACTAGGATAGAATTATTAGAATAGAATTAATTAGAATTCCAATTAGAATAGAAACATTGAGAAGTGTGTTGGTGTTTGTGCCAGGAGGTTAAGCTCAGAGCAGATGGATTCCGGACCGTTCCAGAATAGATTATTTAGTACCAACACTTTCCAAATTGGTTTCCCTTGCTTTTCTGCTGGCCTTTTGGAATCAGACTACAAAGTTCTAGCAACCTTGCTCCTATTTTCTGACTGCCGAAGTTCCTGTTTGTGAAATAAATTCCATATATGTTTAATTTAATGCCATTGTTAAAAATAAAATTTTGAATCTCAATTGCTTAGGTGGACAAACTGTGCTATATATGAGTTACTGATACTGTAGATCTCTTTCAAAGGTGACCTAATCAATGTGTGGCCTTTAGGCAGAAGTCTGGGTATCCCTTCCAAAACAGATGGGTGGATTCTCCAAAGATCTCTAAGGAAGATGATTGCATAATGTATGCCAGCATCCTGCTTTTCTGAAAGTAACGAAAAGGGACAACTAGTAGCCCAGTTTTTTCAATTGCACCTAACAATAGTGAGAAGTTGCTTCTGATAATGTTGACGACTGCGCCAGCAATTTGTCTAAGATATACATTTTGACATTTACCTTGAGGATCATATCTCAGCCCTACATATTCCTTACAGATCATGAAGTGCCTCACTCCTTCTTCCTTTAAATATGTCAAGGAAAAAAAAAGATGAAAAAGAAAAATTGGCAAACATTTTCCCTGTGAATAATGAAAACAAGACCAGAAAGACAGTCCCATGGTACATAAAATCCTTGAATATAAAGCATGTTATATCTGAAAAGTCTCAAATTTCAACAGCATGATGACATAAGTGTCTCTATAATGTATCCTCATCTGATAGTATCAGGGGAACATAAAACATTTGAGAAAATAGTAACATAAAAATGAACATTGAGGCATGTCATCCATAGTGGCAACTAAGAGTACTATTTGTGAGCAAAAATCTCTCTCTTGCATCTTTCACTCCATCCTTAACTCAGCATTGAATTAAAATGAAAGAAAAGGAATTTATTTTCATTCAACAGAAAATGTCATGGAAATGTCAGAGTTCTTTCTATGTGATCACATCTCTCTTAAAAGTCAATAGCTACAAATCATTGAAACACTAACTACATTCGAAAATACTAATTTCAAGTAAACGCACCATTTTTGAGGTGCAGGCTGGTTCTGAAGCTTTGGAAAGATGCTTCAGAATGGAGTGGAACCCAGAACCACTGAATTCTAGGAATGATTGCCAGGTTCTGATGGATTTATGTCTGGTACTGACAGATTTATGTATCTCTTTCTGTCCTGCCTTCAGGTCACATGCTTTGAGTGCTCTGTTCATTCCTAAGCTTCTCTGCCATTTAGACATATTGTGATTTTCTTTTCAAGGATTGCCCCCTTTTGAAAATGACATTCACAGATATTCATGGAAAGAATGGGGCACCTTGAGAAGTTAAGTGGTTTTCCGGGCTTTAGGCAGAACTGATCTCATGTCATGCAAATCAATATCATGCTTTAAAGGCTTCGAAGATCCCTGTGTCAGGGTCTTGATCTTTTTGTATAACCTGGGATCCCATTATGTTAAATTTGTTATCAGAAATTTCCTCTTTCCTGCTAATCCTCAGCTGCCAATTCACTTTCTCTGTGCAACTGGGTGGTGAACAGGGCTCTTCTAACTATGAAGGAAGTTTATTTAAACACTCAAAATTGAGAAAAATTGCAGGTGAGTTCTTCTAGATTATTAAGAAGACCCCTGCCAGGATCCCATAAACATTACTGAAAGACAGAAAAAGTGGTCAGAGCAGGGAGTCGGAGTGGGGTGGGGAGAAGCTTAGCCTGAACAATCACATTTTAATACTTGAAAATGAATCATAATTGCTTACCTAAATGAGATTGTTCTGATCCTTAAAAGTGACCAGAAACCCATCCATGCCAGAAATGTCATTAAGGAGAGATTGAGAGGCAATTTCAAGTACAATCTCTATCTCATTGTATTAGAAGGCAAGGTTTGGAGAAAAATAAAGCCTTTTCCTGTGCGTAACCTCATTGAGCTGGGCCCATTTGTTTGTTAAGCCAATCACATTTGCATTTGGGAGGGAAAAAGGAACGATAGCCATCCCAAGTATTAATGAACAAGTATTTAGTATGTATTAATATTAAAACCAAATACTAGGCTGGGCACGGTGACACATACCTATAATCCTAGCACTTTGGGAGGCTGAGGCAGGAAGATTGCTTGAGGCCAGGAGTTAGAGACCAGCCTGAATAACAGTGATACTGTGTCTCTACAAAAAATAATTTTAAAAAGTTTAGCTGGGCATGGTAGCATGTGTCTGTAGTCCCAGCTTCTCAGGAGGCGGAGGCAGGAGGATAGCTTGAGTCCAGGAGTTTGAGGCTGCAGTGAGCTGTGATGACGCCATTGCACTCTAGCCCAGACAACAGAGTAAAACACAGTCTCAAAAAAGAAAAAACAAAACAAACAAAAAAACCCCAAACACTAAGAAGCATTCAGAAATAGCCCATCCTTGAAGGAGTTTATAATCTAGTAGAGGATATAAAACACATTCCCATTTAATTCAAAATACAAACAGATAAATGCTAAGGCAATTGAGAAGGAAGTGTTATTTGCTGGTGAAGGGTGAAAAGAATTTGAACAGTTAAAGATGGTGAAAAATACTCTAGATGGAAGCTAGGGGTAAAGGAGGGGGTGTAATACAATTTTACACATGGGATCAAGAGAACACTGGGCTTACTTTTGGAGGTAGGGAGGGTACTGCAGAGTAAGATGCATAAAGGTGATCTGCAAGAGGGAAGACCAGAAAAGTAAATTGAGCAAGGTTGAATGAAGGGCTCTAAATACCAGGTGAGACTAATGACTTTTTCAATTGATAGAAATTGGCCTTAACAGAATGAGACTAGGTGAATAACATGGTCAGAGTCACATCTGAGGAAGGTGAGTCTGGCAGGAGTGTGTAGTATGGGTTAGAGAAACAGAAATAAAGGCTGGAGAGAAGACATGAGAGGGACCTGCACAATGTGTACATGTATCGAAACATCACACTGCACCCCATAGATATGTGCAATTATTATGTGCAGATTAAAAACAAAAACTTAAAAGAAGGACCAAAAAGTAAGGAATAGTGAAATTGAGGGCATTCATTCTTGATAGTACTCATTTTCTTGTTAATTGAAGAGATGGCATTATCTGTAGCAAGAGGGAATAGGGAATACCGAAAGTTCAAATACGATGATATTAATACATGTTCACGGCCTTGGAGAATGGGATGAGGGCTTAGTCATCCAAAGGTTGAACATACAGAGTACTGAACCACATTGAGAAGCCACTTGAGATGAGGACACATGATATTTTAAGAAATCTAGTCCACGTAGTTTTTTGACTCTTGCACTTGAATTTTTAATTCACAAGCTGAACCTTGTTAAACTTTCTCCTATAACTTGGAGAAGACTTTTTATATGTTCCTCTTCTCCTAACCCAGTTTTGAGAGGGAAGAATTAGATTGCTTGTCTGTTTTTAATATCTTATCTTTGCCTTCTGTTCTTTTATTTTTTTTAAAAAAAAACATTACCACTGAGAAATATGAGTGAATTTTTTTCTGAAAAGTAACAAAGAAAAAAAAAAAAACAAACAAACAAGCATAACTAGTGCTACAATTTGTCAGTGAAGCATGAAGGGAGGCTTATTTTGCTTAGTATCTGAGGCAGTTTCTGATCGTAGGACTTAATGGACTTGGTTTTAAAAAGCTACCTACCAGATCAAGTAACTTTGCATTGATTTGATCAGCGTCTATATAGCTTAAGGCCTGGCTCAAAAGTATAACAAAAATCTGATATGAGAAATTTAATTTTATTACAGTAAATCCATGCAGAGTATTGGACAAAGAATTATAGATTTCAATAGCTATGTTAAATTATAAAGTTGTGCAAATATTTTACATTAGAGACTAGTCAGTCTTGCTATTACTATATATTTGCGAGCAAATATCATTACTGACCTGATTCCTATTACGAGGGAAAATTCCCTATCAATTTTGTCATTCTTTAGAATAGAAAAAGTTATTCACAGAATCATAGAAACAGTAACAGAAAAAACTTTCCAAACCACAGAGTATGACCTCCCGGCAAATCAATAAAACTTTTTTTAAAAATCACGGTCACAGCCCTGATGTTTATTCCTGAGGTGCTACAGAGTAAACTACTTGTTTTTAGGTAATCTCCTCTGTGGTTGAACACTATTCAAAGATAGCAGCATCTTTGTTATATATAATCAAAAAATATCTTTCTCTAGCTTCAACCCATAGGTCCCAAGCTGTCTTTTGGATATATACAGGTAAATTTGATAATTCCCCCCAAAATTCCTCATCAAATAACATAAAAGAGCTTTTATTCATTTGGTGGATCATCTTTGCAAACTGATCACCATTTTTTTAAACCATTTTCTCAAGTGATTCGGCTTTGTTTTTCTCAATGTCCTGGTCATCTTTTATGGAACAATATTTAATCCTCAGGTTTCATGTAAGATTTTAATGCTCAAAAATGGTATAAATCTCCGGCTATTCTTTAATGCTTGTCATACTGTAAGTTGTGTTGTACCAGCTGTTGTTTCAGCTTCTTTTCAGAAGCCCTTTCAGACTTGTAATTCAGACAGATCTTTGGTGCAACAAATTCCCTAGATAGCTTTCACTTCAGCTGCTGTCAAGACAAGATTCTCTTAGTTATATTTGTCCAATTGATTTTTTTTAATTCTAAAAGTAAGGTTTCATATTTCTCTCTCCTACATTCTATCTTTTTTTCTATGGTTTTAATCTATTAACAGGTATTCTTGAAAATTTTGTTTTGCATGGATATGTTTGATGAAAATGTTCAGGATGGGTATCCAGCATCCTTGCTAGATACAACAGGTACGCAGCCCAAACTTTTTTTTTCTATCTAATAATTTGACCATGTTCTTATTAAAAACATTAAGCATGAATACAACCAAGGACAGGGCTCTGTGCCACTCCAATAGACAACTGCTTCTGGATTGGTTTTTGGTTCTTATTTTTTGCAATGGCAACATTTGCTGCTATTGGTGTTTGAAATATTTCCCCATCAGCATGGGTGATCTTATTAACCGATACTCTTTGGATACAGTTGTTCAACTTATTACAAATCCAACTAAATGTGTGTGCATTTCACTGATATTAGGCTATAAAATAAGACATTGCCGAAGACCTTTCAGAAATCAAGATTTGTGTTATATTCAGTTTTCTCTGATCTAGTTTTCTCTATGTTTTTCTCCTTACTGAGAATAAGGAATCTGTGTCCTGAAATCCAGAAATGGCACATGAATCAATTTTCTCCACACAAAATTCCCAGCCTCAGTCATAAGTTAATGCCTAGGACTTGATTATGAAAACTCCCATGCACTGTACTAGAAGGAAAGATTCCAAAAACTTCCTTGGTTAGATTAAATCGCTGCATTTCACTGGAATTGTAGGAGCAACTGGAAGGGCCATGGAGGCCCCCTTATTTTATATGTGAAAAACTAAGAACTCTGTTGGTTTTCAGATTTGCCAATTATAAATGGCTAAAGCATGTCAAGAACTGTCTCCCAACTCCTGGTCCTGTGATCTTTTGGAAAAGCCCTGGGTTTGGAGACTTAATTTACTTCTGGCCCTTACCTAACTTAGTTTTATGACTTTGGGCAAAAATTTCACCTCTCAAACACTTTCTCTCCTTGTCTGTGAAGTGAGGAGGTTGGATAGTTATGAACAAAACTTCCAGTTCCAATTTTCTATTAATTGGTGGAGGAGAGAAGGAAGCTACACTAACAGAGAGTTTTGCTTGTTGCAATTTGTGGTTTTGCTACAAAGGGTAGCTTACAATTAGGGATCTGTGACTCTGGGCAGGAACTAGCAAAGAATGATGATGTGTTGACTATGTTTAAATTAACCCATCTTCAAGGAGTTCAGTAATAAAATTTCTGCTTAGGTAAATCTTTCCATAAGCCCATATAAGATTGCACATCAAAGATAACTGGCATAATTCTTTGATACAGGGGATTTTCCTCTAAATATTTTTGTTCCTGAGGTGGTTTGGTTTTTACTCTCATTTTAATTTCAGGTTTTTTTTCCCCTTTATTTGAACATTTTGAATTACTTCTTAGTTATAGTAAACTTAAGTTAAAGTCATATTAAATTTTTCATGGTCCCTCTTTGCAATATTTTCTGTCTGCCTTAGGTAGATGATTCAAGAAAAAGTACATAGCTATAGTATGTGGCCTTATTATGTACAAAATGAATGAGCCATCATTTTCTGTACTGTCATAAGGAACTACATGGAAAATGTTCTAGTCGAGAAGTGTACACAAGCCTGGAATGGACATTGGCCTCTGTGTATTTATTGAAGGCTAATTAGTGGTTTTAAACGTCAAAGTAAAATTTTTCTAACATTCCCCAGAACCATTGCTTCTCTCTCCCAGCTCTTTGCATCAGAGTGTTGGTCAGAGGAGGGCTGGGTGAGGGGTGGCAAAATAGCCACTCCAGATGAAGACTGCAGAGCCAGCCCTCAGGTGAAGTTTATAGGGCATGGCTGGTGGCTGTCAAAGCCACCGTCTCACTTACAGTGTCGACATTAACTACTGCTGCCTTTTTTTGTTTGTTTGTTTAATGTGGTTAATATGTTTAGACGCTGCTGGGGTCCAAATGCTGAAAATCCAGCAAACTGAATTAATCAATTTTCCTCTAATAGGATTGTCCTGTAGAAATGGGTATTGCCACACCATACTATGAGCTGTTTAACACACACAGCTGAAATAACTGCACTGGATGAACTTGAGTTTGAAAACAGGATAAGAACTGTGTATCTGAGGGCTTCGAAAGGAGGAAGGCTGTGGCAGAGTTTGGGTCTCAGGAGAGCTCATTAGATGAAAATTAAGTAAGGAAGTCTTGCCTCCCTCTCCTCTCTTCTTCAGCCTACTCACTGTGGCTCGTTCCTTTCTACCCAAAGCTTATAACCTCACTCTGATGTGCTTTCTGTGCTTCAGGGTTTAGCCAATGGCAGAGCAGCAGAGCGACTGGGAAAGGGACTGCATTTTTGGAAAAAAAGGAAATTACACTGACCGTGTAATCAGCTTTGAGGGAGAAAGGACACTAGCCATTGCACACAAACTTCTGTTTATCGGGCACTCCTTGGCAACGTATTCCCATCTGGACACAATTCAAGTGTGAACTTCAATGTTTACAGGTCTCTTTGCTTTTGGCCAGGGTTGTCTTGGAACTGATAATTATGATACCTGAGGCTTTCTCACACCTTCCTTTTGAAGCCAGTACTCATGCTTTGTGATATGTATCTAGGGTTACTTGCATTGCCATCAAGGTGAAAAATGGCTCATCTGGAACAGTACACAATTCCAAATTTGCTAAGTTTTGACTTAGAGTGAAATGTACCTTATTTACTTTGAATTTGGATTGACTTTCCAAATTCTGTTATTCTTGGCAAATAACAAAAAGTTATTTGCATCCCATGAACATACAGAGGAGAAAGACAGATTAAAAGAGGATTAGGTAGCAAAAAAGAAAGAGATCAAAAACTAGGCACACATGGAATATAATACTTATCTTCAAATATAGATAATTTAGAGTCAAGAATTCAGACTAATACTTTTTAATTTGCTTTCTACCAACATTTTAAATTATTCCTCATTTTTTCCTTCTAAAGACCAAAACTTCTCCATAGGAGTACCCAAGATTCTGAAAACAGTCATTGTATTTGAACATAGATACTCAACATCTGAGATTCCTAGATTCTAGAAGATTCTCTAGAATAGTGATACTCAACATCTGAAGATTCTCTAGAATAATGATACTCAACATCTGAGATTCCTAGATTCTAGAAGATTCTCTAGAATAGTAAGTGATTCTCAAATTTGAGTATCACTAGCATATGGAGGGCCTATTAAAACACTTAAAATCTGAGCCTCACTCTCAAATTTTTTTGTTCAATAGGACTGGGTGGGTCCTGAGAATTTAGGACCAGCAAGATCCCAGGTGAATACTTGTGCTACTGATCCAGGGTCCAACTATGAGAACAATTATTCTATTAATAGATTTATCCATGGCTGGCACCAGCCCACTGGCCCATCTGGAGCCTTCTTTTTCTTTCCATCACCCCCCCCCCAATATAAACACTTTCTTCACTACCATACCTTTTATTTTAGGTGACAAAAAAGAATCAGAAAAGGAATATTTATTCATGATTACTCTCACTTTCCTTAATCTAGTATTCTTTGGTGACAGATCCATATTATAAATTTGCAAAGGACATATAAAGAAAATAAATTCTGAATAAAAGACAGGAATACGTTTTATTTAAGGTATCTCAAATACTTTTTTCCAGTTCTCTCACCTTCTAACCCAGGGATTTGCCAACTACAGCCCACAGGCCAACTGTTTGCTTTTGTAAATAAAGGTTTATTGGCACACAGCCATGCTCATGCACTCCTATTGCCTATGTCTGCAATGACGGAGTTGAGAAGTTGCGACTAAAAGGGAAAATGAAAGCTTTGGAGGGTGATGTTGGAGTTGGGGGGTAAGGAAGAAATACTAGAGGACTTTAATATTGTCAACACACATCTTCTTAGGTACAAAGAGAGGGAACTCCAGACTCAGAGCAAATAATCATGAGAACTTGTCTTTCCCTTTAAAATTACATCATTTTTTCATCATAATAAAACGAGCATTAGGAACTGAACAATGAAAGCAGATGCAATCTCTTCAAAGATGTGCAGCTGAAAGAGGCTGGAGTTTGGCATTTGCATTATCAGGAGATCTTTCTTCCTAACTGTTTTGTTTCTGAAGGGTGGCGGGAGAGAGGCGTGGATTATGATTGTCTATTTATTGCTTTCTTTGCTTTGTTCTTCCAACAAGCAGCAGACAACCATGTTTTCCTACGTGGTTTAATCTCATTACACAGTTTTTTTCTGTGACTAAAGCCTTAAGCTAACAGTTCATAACGGGATTACATAGATTGGTTTATTTTCCACAATTTTCTAAACAAGGTTATTCAAAGATAATTCCCTGTGTAATATTTTTTCCCTTATTTTTTATTTTCTTTTGCTATCTCCAGGTCTCCTCCTTTCAGTCTTTGCATGACCTTCTTTTCCTTTGCCTCTAACATTCATTTTAAGATATCTGCAAGAAAAGGTAATTCTCTCTCTCTCTCTCTCTCTCTCTCTCTCTCTCCCTCCCTCCTCTCTCTTTCTCTCAGGACTGCTTGAAAGCTTATCAGAATGTCGGCAAGGATTTGGGCATTAATCAGCAACACACATATGTGTGTTGAATACACAGGAAAAGAGGTTTATGACAAGAAAGCCAAACAAGGTTTCTTTTGAATCTGCTGCTTCTTCCAGAAATAGGTTATAAGAGAGCATTGGTATCATCTCTCGACCCATGCAATGGATTCAACTTCAAGGGTACATAACAATTTCTTCTGTAATGAAAGGAACTTAACATATACCCAGACAGTAAATCACACAGATGAGATTTCTCAATAAAGCATTTTTTCAAAGGCACTCCATTAACCAAGTACATCCTCATAAATTGAAACAAAAATTAAATTAATCACAGGCTTGCATCCTGTAATTAAAATTCCATATATAAATTAATTCAAATATAAATATCCAAAATATAAATCAGTTCTTCCCTTCCATTTTTGCATTCACCTTCAAAGAGAGTGTGAGCAAAATGGGTTTGTTTTTTTTTTTGTTATATAGTTTCATTCAGAATGGAAAAACTCATTACTTTTCAGTCCTGATACTGATAAATGGCTACAGCCTCAACAGTTCTATAATGAAGGTTGTGGAAGTTTAGTTATGGGAAAATAGTTTTAGTTGGAAGTTTATTTTTCTCATGAAACTCAGGTGGGGTCTGTTGCTTGGTATTCTACGAGGCCCTCCTCTTTTTTTGCCGGAACACTCTTTTGAGTAGTTTCAAGGATTAGAAGCTAGTGGTTTTAGTGGTATTAGTATTACAGTCACATCTGTTGGTTGGTGACCAAAATACATGTTTATGGATCAGCTGCCTGAGCATCATAGAATATTAGAGCTAGAAGCAATGTTAATGGTATTGTAGGACAGGCCCTTGGAAAACTGATTAAATTAATCAATAAACATATATCTGTTGAAGTTCTGCTATTCAGTGAGGACTGTGCTGAGGAAGCAGAGGAGTATAGGCAGCCTGTACCATCTTGTTGAGGAGGTGAGACACCATAGGGTTAAAAGCATTAACTAGGCACACAAAGAGATGCATGTGAAGTGACAATTGGCTTATGCAGATAGTAAGTCCTGTTGTTTAAAGGATAGGAATGCATTCTGAGAAATGTGTTTTTAGGCGATTTCCTCATTGTGCAAGCATCACAGAGTGTACTTACACAAACCTAGATGGTGTAGCCTACTGCACACCTAGGCTATATGGTACAGCCTGTTGCCCCTGGCTACAAACCTGTACAGCATGTTATGGTGCTGAATATTGTAGGCAACTTAATACAGTAGTAGGTATTTTGCGTATCTAAACATATCTCAATGTAGGAAAGGTAAGATAAAAATACAGTATTATAATCTCATGTCACCCCCATTGTATATGCAGCCCAATGTTGACAGAAACATTGTTATGCAGCACATGAATATCTTATGGAAACTCAGAGAAGGGAGAACTGTGAGATTTGGAATCTTTTTGAATGATGTAAAACTTGAGACATTCTCTAAATTATTTAGGTTGAGGGAAAAGAGCATAACGTTACAGATATATTGATTGATGCATGAATTCATTCACTCAAGATCCATGAAGCTTCCTTTAAGTCCTTCTCAGATTCTCTGCCTTCCATCTGTTAAGAGCGTATATGTGCTTTGCTACTTTGGGGGTCTATATTCACTTGAGGACTACAGTCCTAGACCCTCCTAGCCTTCTTCAGTGACTTCACTCCTGTCATTCCCACTCCCCCTTTCCTGTTTCACTAATTCCTCTCTCTCTACTCCATCATTCCACCAATATGTGTTGGTGATGTCCATCGTAAAACAACAGACAGACAGACAACACCTTGACTCCACATGCCACCAGACGTTGTCTCAGTACCTGATCCCATTCACAGCAAAGCATCTCGAAAGTGCTCTTTCCACAGTTTCATTTCTTCATTTCCCACTCATTCTTAGCCCTTCCAATCAGATTTTCACTTCCTCTCCTCTGTCAAAGTCAAAGTGGCTCCTCTAAGGGTCACCAGTGACCTCCAGATGCTAAATACCAATGTCTGGAGTACTATGTTGGATCCACAGGAATGAAGTGATGTGTAGGCATTGGATTAGGTATTATAAGTAATCTAAAGATGATTTAAAGTATACAGGAGGAAGTGTGTGGGTTATATGCAAATACTATGCCATTTTATACAAGGAACTTAACATCCATGGATTTGGGTATCTAAGGGGTCCTAGACCCAATCCCTGCTAGATACAGAGGAATGACTACACTAGCCATTTATTTCTCAGTCTATCCCTGTCACACTGGCTTCTTCCTTATTCCTCAGACATGCAAACTATTTTACATTTCAGAGTACTTGTCTTGTTGGGACCCCTTTTCATAAGCTTTCCTATCTTTAAGTTCCCATTTTAAGTTTTCTTCCCAAGGGAGGTGTTCTGTGGCTACATTATCTCAAGTAGAGCCCCAATTATTCTTTAGTACACTACCCTTTGGGTTCCATCTTCTCTCACCAGAATTAAGGTCCACAAGGGTAAAGATACGGCTAATTTGGGTCCCTGTTCTATTCCGAGCATGTAGAACAGCGCCTCGAATGAGGTAGCAGGTCAGTTAATACCAGGGACGAATAAGTTGCCTGTGCAGTGCTGAGGATGTGGAGATTCATGAAACATCAACTCTGCCTACTGTGCTCACAATCAGACAGAAACTAACTAATTCTCCTTGGGCCTCAGAGTTCTGAAACGTAAAATTAGCAGAGTGTGATTATAGTGTGTTGCATAAAAAGAAAAGAAGGAACCAAAATTACATTGTTATATAGAGCCGGCATAGTTCAGTTGAACTTCCCGGTTTTAACCCTGCAGAGAACAACCTCTTTCTTTCTGTAAAGGAATAAACCCATTCCACTTGCTGCACATTGAAGGGCAGGGAGGAAAATTAAGCAAGATAGCTCCTGCTTTGGAAAGAACTCTTGCTTTGTCTTCATACTTGGGGGTGGTCTTTAAACTTGTTTATACTTTCCTGGCCTTTGAGCCAGAGTTTGGAAATGTACCTGATCCACCAACTGGTGTTGCTATTCCACATAATCCGTCTGCTCCCTCTGGGTTCAGGTGTCCTGGACCTGTGACTTCCTGCTTTTCTCTACATTTTGACAGCCCCCCTAGTGTCCTGTATGTTCATGGTTCCCTCTGGCCCTGTCTTTTTCTTTCAGAAAATTTTGGTGTTCTGTACAGTTTGACTACTCTTTCCAATTATCATTCTCCATTTCCACCTTTGAAATTGCATCACTGTGGAAATGGTTCACATCTTCTCTTTTGCTGTGACTTCTAAAATTAGAGTATTTCAATTAGGATGACCTTGGGGATTTTTTTTTTTCTCAAAGAACATAATCTTCAGAATTCTTTGCCTTTTGCTTATATTAAATAAAAATGTTAACATATCTGGAAACTTATGCTTCAATCCCCAAACGTAAATATGACTATTATCAGGAAAAGATGATGTAAACCAGTCCTGTACAAAAAGACTGCCACTGTCAATGCCTCTTGCACTGTAAGCAAAGTGCCCATTTAAACATGTCATTGCTTTATTGGTCATATTCTGATATATAGTGTTTGTTTTTCAATAAACTAGGCAGCTGGTTGCAAATATGTGCCTGCTATAAACTTGCCTTCATCTGTGTGTAGCCATTCATGTAGTCATTTAATTCCACAGATTTTGGTAATAACTGTAGGCTTGCAGGTCAATTATAGCTGGTGAATGGGGCTTTCTTCCAGATGATAACCACTCCCCACCCTCACCTCTACCCCCGATTCACCAAAATGAAGCTTCAGAGTCCTGGGAGAACAGAGGAATGTAGGGCAGTGAACTTCCCTGATAGTTTTACAGGTAGCAACATGAGGGAGACAACCCTAGTGTTCAATGGAATCTGGTTGGTGCCTTTCCTTGGCAGAGCTGGCCTGAGCTATGGCCTTCGTCTCAGATTCAGTGTCACCCATCACACTGTGGCCCTGCAGCTGCACGTGTTCCCAACATTAACCTAAGGTCGGCATCTGTGCAGACTGGTTGCCAGGTGCTTTTTGTGCATCAGCGACAACACACGGGCAGTATTTGATCACCCAAATATTGGGTGAGGACTCATTCCCCTCTCTGAAGCCATTTTTTAATAGTTGTGCCACTGGAAAAATATATTTAAATTAAGAAAGCCATGATGATACTACTATAAGACAGAGGAGATCTAGGAGAAAGTTTGTCTGCCCACTTTCAAAATTATTCTGTCTTTTCAAGAACTGGAAGAAATCTGAATAAATCAGGCTTAGCAAGGATCTCATGGGAGAGTAATAAATAATCTACCAATTTGCCCATTGGTATATTTAGTATTTAGTGTTATATTTAGTATTTTCTTCTGGATCTGTCCTTAGCACGATGACCTTCCTAACTGTTGTAAAGCTCTTTATTAAAATAGGAAACACTTTCCACTCCACCCACCCCCTACCTCTTTTGGTTTTGCCAGACAGATTTCTGACACTGCTGACACTGGTATTTTTTATTTTTATTCTTATTCTTTTAAGGTAAGAAAGTGATCACTAAATTTCTATGGAAATGTGGGAATCACTAAGTCTTGGTCGGTCAAAACTCTACTGAGACACTGGGGGTGGCGGGAGGAGAGGAGATTCACAAATGTTGTGAAAGGTAGACCACATATGAAATATTTCTCATTTATTACAAGTAAGAGAGGATACTTTAATGAAGCCTATACAAGAATAAAAACAATGTAACTAGTCAGTGATCACTGAAAGGACATGTATAGTGAGTGTCTGGCCAGTGTCCAGGGTTTAACCTTGCAAGATGCTTATGCCCTGAGACAGGGAACAGCTATGAATTCTGGGGTTCTGATTTCTTGCTGCTTGAATAATCTAGGCATGAGGTATTATGAGCAAAAAGCTCAGTCTTTCCACTTGGATTCTGGGCTGTGCAATCTTAGGCAACCAACTTTATTTTACCGAGCCTCAATTTCCTCCTTTGTCATGGGGAGTAACAATGGTGTCGATATGACATTATATTAAGATAACGCTTATAAAATCAGGAAGCATAGCTTTTGGCACCTAGTAAGACATGTGGCAAATGACGAGAGTGCCAGAAAATGAATGAAATCAAGTGCAAAGCTGCTTAGCTGAAACAAAATAAAGCTAAGCTTTAGTGGCTTCTGGGCAGACCTTTATGAAGGGGGAAATTTTTGTATAAATCTCTGAGGACAGTTGCAATTTTCCCTGCTTAGTTAATTCTTATAGTATCTCTCCAAAAAAGCAATGAGAAGCTAAGACTTGGACCAGAAGATGATGATATTGCAAAAAAGTAATGCTCAGGCATTACTCCTTTGATTCATGTGAGCAGACTACCGTGCGCATGGCAAGTCATCCACACAGGACTTTAAAAGCTGCTCCTTATGTAGAGTTCCAAGTGACCTTTAAGAGAAATCCTCTTGGCAGTATTCTAGCAACATGCGCCTGGAAGCAGTGCCTGAAATTTAGACACTTTTTGTGAGTTCGGGTTCAATGCCCTTAGGATGCTATCTCTAGCTGTCCATTTTCGATTGAGCCTACTGCATTACTCTGGGGAAGAAGCCCCTCTGAGCAAGACCTCGCTTCTCCTGACACCTCTCAGTTGCCTCACACTGTCAACCTTCAGCATCTATTTTCCTACGCAAGTTTTGGCCTGAGGAGAGAGAGTGAGGATTATATTTTTCCTAATAAAATGCTTTAAAAATAAATCCATTCAGATTTAGGGAACTGTTTTCTAACTGTCATTTATTATTGCCAATGTGTAGTTGTTATTTAATTGTATGTTTATATTAAACATTCCCCCTGCCAATATGATAGCCACAGGCGTGACTAATAGAGACAGAGAGGAAAAAAAGGAAAGAAAAAGCTTAGGGGGAGGATGCATAAATAAATAGAAATAAAATCGGTTATTTTAACAAGATGTCTCCAAAACGTATAGTTTCCAGGAAAAGGTGTCACTTTGCATAGCCGGTGGCTGTTGCTTGGCTTCTAACCAGTTTGTACTCTAGGAAGGTGTCGTTCTTTTCTTCACCCAGTCTTAGTCATTCAAAGAATCTTAACTGGGGAGAAGAGTGCTCATCTTACTTTGGACCTACCTTTTTTCCTAATCTCAAAATTTGGTGTCTGGTGGATTTTCTCAGAATAGGAAGTCTTCCCAGGGGCTTGGTATGTCAGACTTGTGTGAGCTGTGCCTTCCAGTCTCGGGGTGGGTTTTACTAATTTTGTCACATTAGTCTGAAAAAGTGATATGTTGGGTGACTTGTTTTTCAACTCAATGCAAATGAATTTATGCTTTGAAATTTGCTGATCTTCTCACCTCAATTGGGAAAATGTCTGACTGTATTGATTGGCCAGATGAAGGACTCACTGAGGTCAAGTGCATTTTAGATGCTTCTTAAATTGTCCTCAGTCATCTCTCTTTGGAAAGCCCAGAGGAGACACAGCAAACAGTCTGTGCTCCAGCCCAGATCAAATCCTCTCTGCCTCCAAGGAGCTCTTCTCTCTAAAGCAAAGCCTTTGAACATACAGTTTCCCCTGCAAAAATCTCCAACTAACTCCCATTCATCTTTCCAATGTCAATTTCAGTGCCATTCTCTCAGAGAAGTTTCCCCAAATTTCTAGTCTATGCTGGTCATTATCAAACCTTACTCTAGAGCTATGTTCCTTTGAGGACAAATTACTTGATTTGTAAATATGCACTTATAAGGATGATACTGTCTTAATCAATTTCTTTTTCCCCAACTTCAGTGTAAGTTCCAAGAAAATAGGAACTATGTCAGTTTTTTGCTCATTGTTCTGTTGTCACTACTTAATACACTACTTGACACATAGTAAGAAATTAACACATCTGTTGAATGAATGAATCTAAAGTTCTGCAAGCACAGAGCCCACTGGATATTCTATTGAAATTTGACTTGCATGGAGGAAAATAAAGAACCAGAGAGAATGTGGTCCCCAGTGGGTGCCAGTGAAATTTCTCTGTTTTGCTATTTAGGGAGCACCTCCACATTCACCAATTCAGACTTGAACTTTCTGTTGCACACTGGTAGCTCTGAGTAAATTTAAAGTCAACTAAAACTGAACTCATTAGCCATTTCATTATTGGCTGTGCCCTCCTTCTGCTATTCTTCTTAATAGATATATCCTGCCTTCTCAAGGCTTAAATTTCTGCATTCTGCTCATGAGCATGCTTGTGGTTTCATGCTCCTGTTTGTTCTTCTCTCCTATTAATGATCCTTATAACTGTTTTCGGCTTATTTTTATAGATTGCACAATCTTCCTTACCAGGTTGTTTATATTTCTAAAAGCATCTGATTGATTGTGCTTCTCCTTGCATCCCTGCGAAACTTAATGGTCTTTGTTGCCCTTTTCATTTCTAAACTTTAACTGAGATGAATTTCAATTTCACTTTCAGAAATTGTTTCTGAACTATGAAGGTTTTTTTTTAAATTTCTGACCCTAATCTTCCTTAGGGATAATTTTAAGTTTTCTAATAGTTGGGAATTAGTAATCTTTCTGCCAGTAAAAATAAATAAGTAAATAAAAAGCATTGTGGATGTAAGGACTTAAAATTTCATTTGATCCTAACTTTTGTCTGTCTTCTATTTTTCTCTCTACTTTTCTGTCTTCTATCTATCTGAACACATTTTGAGAGTTTATCTACTTAAGACTCGTCAGTAGGATCCATTCATTCTGTTTATCCTCTAGAAGATTCTAGGAGGTAGGCTGGTACTGAAGATTCCCAAGTTCTTCTTTTCATTTTTTTTTTTTTTTTTCAGCAGAAAAACCAATGCCATTGTTAGCAAGACCTGGGCTGGGATTAAGAAGTTGTCATCTTAACTCTACCACTAATTAGCTGTTTAACCTCGGTCAAATCAATTCTCTTTTATGCACTCTAATTTACCCATCACTAAAATGATGGGGGCTACATTAAATTAATACAAATGTCCCATAGTGCTAAAGATCCTAAGAAAATTGATGAACTTGTGATCTTTTAAAAATCAAATGAATCCTGATTAGTTTGCTACAATATTCAGTGGTTTCCGTATCAAATTGTAAATTTCTCAGGGTGAAATCTATGTTCAGAATGCTCCATCCTAGAGTTCAGCTGTTTTCCCACGTGAGGCCAGAGAATAGAATAGCCCCTGGTTCTCCTCCAACCACACTGTGATAGCAACAGGAATGCCAATATTTTGGAAAGTTTAGCCATAAAACTATAAGTAAATGGCAGCTAAATCATAAGGCACTAGGTAATATCAAACTGAGAATAGGACAGAGATAAGAAAGTGCTTTAATCTGCTAGTGCAGTCCCTGACTCTCTAAAGAACTGCCTGTGAAAAGATAGACTGAGTGACAAAGGAGTCCCAGAGCAGGTGGGTAGCGTGGTGGTCCTTTGCCAGGCCCAACATGCGTGGAGATGAAACTGAGGTATATAGGGGATTCCTTTGTTTAGAGGAGTCACTCTCTTCGGCATTAAACATTTCATTAAGTGTCTTCCTTAATTTTAGTGATGTCCAGAAGCTTTCAGAGATAATCTGAGCAGTCAGTGAACTGATGTGTCTGCCAGGGCATGAATAGCATGGATTGTTCAGTGTTTGCCCTGGGTCTATCAGCAGTAATAAATTTTAATCGGTTAGGCACTTTTTAAGCATGCTACTGTTTGCCAAACACTATTTTTGGCAGGCATCTGTAACAAAGCCTAATGCATTATGCATATTATTTCCACGGTATTTCATTGTGTTAGCACATGTAGTATTTGTATGGAATTTTTGTAAATTCATTACCAAAGTATTATCATATTAATGATTCTGGTTAAGAAAGTATTAGGAAAAATATTAATATTCATAGGGCACATACATCATATGATGGGGAAATGGGAATAATCTTTTATCATTTAAATTTCGGAAAAATATTAGCATGTGTATGAGAAAAATAACTTATAAAAGTACACAGCAAATGTGAAAAAAAAAAAAACCCATGAATTACTTTGATGTTTCCTTGAAGACTGAATGTTCAGTTTCAGAACTGTAATGACAATTATTATTACTGATTAAATTATAGTGAGGGATTTCTTTTATTTAACAGCATAATTTAGTGATGGGGACCTGGAAAATTTATTTCAGTTCTCTGTGTCTTATTTCTTTGGTATCCTGATCTGTCAAATTATGTTTTCTCACATTTTTTCTCCTTCTTGTTTCTATCCATCTCTGAAGTGCACAGGGTTTAGGCCTTTGGACCTTGTTTAACTCTTTTCTTCATTATACCCCTAGAATGGGGAGTATAGATGGTAAGACTATCTATCTTGACTGGAAGCTACTCCAGTAATTCAATTCTCCAGTGAAGTGTAGGATTTAGCACTATTAAATGTCCCTTAGTATCACTCTTACTATTCTTATAACATGGGGCCAGGGAAATTAGCAATAAATTATTTTCTCTACCCTACTGGAGATGGTATTATTTCCACTGGTTTCTAGCACCTTGATTTGTCTTGTTCCTCTAAATTTGACAAATAATGTCTAGAGCACTCTTCCCTTTAGAAACTATTTTACAACACAGTAGTTTCTCACTGTCAGGAAATGTTATAGCTATCCTTTTTTTCACAGGTTTTGATTCAGATAACACCTCTCTCCACGAAGCTCAAAAATCTCTGCAAGTATTGTTTTCCGTAGCTTCACAACAACCCTTTGATGCAGGGCAATTTGTTCTCAGTGCTTTTAAAGAAATGAACAACCCTCATCCAACACAGCACTGTGCTAGGCAACAAGTAACTGAAAGAAATGCTCAATTTACCCTCTAGAAATACAAACCCAAAGGCAATCATATTTTGATAACAGAAAAATAAAATGTACTCACTCTATGACATGGTATAAAATTATTGCATGATTTAAATTAGAAGGGAAAAATTATTTTAAGCAGAGACTTAATACATTTATAAGGGTAATTACTTTTTAAGAAAATATATAATTGAGTTATACACATTCCTATAGAATATAAGAATCAAGTCATGGTCATGGCAGCATGAGCCTACAGTCCGTTACTCAGGAGGCTGAGGCAGGAGGATCCATTGAGCCCAGGAGTTCAAGTCCAGCATGGTCAACATAGTGAGATCCTGTCTCACCCACCCCCCTACCCTGCCAAAAAAAAATGAGTTTTCATTTCATTCCATTCATAGCTGCATAGCCAGTGCAAATTTTTCTTCAATATTTCTAGATAGATCCTCCTTCCTGACTCATGTTCCATTCAGGCTATGAAAAATCAATGAAACCTTGACCTCGTTGCTCTCATGTTTCATGTGCTAATTCTTAACTAGAATTAAAATCCCTCTGGGCAAAGACCATTGGTGTCTTTAGATTCTTTCCCACAAAACTCAAAGTCATATACTAGGTACAAATATGGCACTCAGGAAATATGTCTTTCTCATGTTCTCAACTTTTCCTAATTTTGTTCTGAAATTTGTTATTTTATTTTTACTTGAGAAGAAAAAAAATCCTGAATTTTAATAAAATTCTTGAGGGAGCGCTTTTGTTAAACTATTTTCCTTTGAGAAAAAAGGAAGTTAGATCATTCCATCAGAAACTGAAAAAGGCTATCTATCCAAACCTCTCAAATTAGTGTGTTTTATGAACATCTAAAGGAAACTTCAATGCCAAGGGAAAAGAAGAATGTTTTATAGTTGGAGAGAAAGCTTCATAAAATGGGGAGAAAAATCAATGTTTCTAGACCATTTGACATAGTCTCACTGTTTGGTTGTAATTTAAGAAGGGATGCCTGAGCTGAGAAGGTTCAGACTGGAAGATTTTGTATCTGCCAAATTTTCAAGCTGTTGACCTAGTTTCCACAGGTGTGTTGGGATGCTTCCTGGCTAACTTTCTCAAGGAAATTTTCGTGGTTGGTTTCAGTCAGAAAATATGACGCTTACATTCTCCTCATATTTTTCTTCTCAAAAAGTAAGAAAAGAAGGGTAGTGAACATTATAGAATATTTGGAAAATATAGAGTTGATAGTAATTCATCATCCTTAACAACACTCATTAAAACCAGCCTATGTGATTTTTGTTCTTCTAAAATTTTCCCTTCTGTAACTGCACTTTATAAAATCCTTATCATCAGCCAATTGGGGTTCCCTCCCTCTCATCCCCCTAAAGAGGAATGCCCACAACTTAGAAGCCAATTGATGCTTTGGAGATAGAAGGAAATAGGAGTAGAAAGCACAGGCCATGCCATGGCCCTTATTCCAAGCCTTTCTCTCCTTGAGAAATTAAAACTGGATCCAAGCATTTGGTACTCATTTACCTACTCATTCTTTCAATGGGCAGGTAGGAAACTGAAAGAGGCCATGAGTGCCAGGAACTTGGGGACAAAGAGGAGAAGTCCTCCCCGTTAGGATGCATTGTTTGTCCTTTCCACCTCTAGGAATAGCCAGCCTTTCCATCTTGTTTGTCCTGACAAGGATAGAGTATCTTCCAATTTTTGGCCCCTGCTGTGCTAAAACAGGGAAAATAATGCAGGATAGATTTATAGTGAAAAAGTATTTGGGGGGGTTTGTTTTCTTTTGTTTTGTGACAGTGTTGTGCTCTCTTGCCCAGGCTGGAGTGCAGTGGCACGATTGTAGCTCACTGAAACCTCAAACTCTTGGGCTCAAGTGATCCTCCTGCTTCTGCTTCCCAAAGTGCAGATATTACAGGTGTGAGCCACCATGCCCAGAAGGTTTTTTATCTTTTAAGTGTGTGCTTCTCTGACCATATCAGAGGAGAAATGGAGAGGATGGAAAGAGTCCATATGAGGAAATAAGTCACAATGATATAATATAATGTGTGGTTCCCAGGAAGACATTCGTTTAAGATTGTATTAGGATATATTGTATCTTTTTGGGCTGTGGTAAGGGGGAAATGTCTGTTACATTTGCTGTGTGCAAATGTGCATCACAAGACCTCCTTGAGCTGCATCAGTATCAATTGCTGGAGTTTGCATGTTATGGTTAGAGGCGGTGAACTTGTTAAGTGGCCATGACCCTTGAAAACTAATGTAAATATCAGTAGAATTTGGTTGAGAAAGTTGCTTGATGGACTGCTCTGAAAACCATGTTCATTAGCATTGACCCCGTATCTAGCAGATTTTCACAGGAAGCAACTTCTTCGAATACCATTTTATCTTTTATTTAGAAAAAAGGGGGAAAGTGTTTTATTGTTGCTGTTATTGTTTGTTTATTTATGTAAGAAAGTTTTGTAAGATGATGATTTACTTATTGATTCACAACTTATGTTGCATTTTCTTGAGACATTGCATTTGAGTTTTACTTTCTGGTGTATACAGATGAGACCTGCAATGATCAGATCTTGACTTAGATTCAAGATGGTGCAATGAAAAACAGAGGGCTTTAAACCTGAGTAGTTCATTGCAGCTAGTAAGACTGCAAAATGCAGATGGCAAGAGAAAATCACAGTAACTCTCAGCCTAAAAGGACGGGGAATGTTTTAAAGCCATTAAATTGTATACTTCCATTTACATAAACTGTCTAACTAGCTATTCTGCTTTCATGACACATTTTTGTTTCCCTAATATTTGTATTATGCCCAAAAGGGTACCGTAGTCTCTTAGTCATCTCTTGAAAATGGCATAAAATAACTGGACATCATTACTGATTTAAAAACGTAAAAGACAGCAAACATACAAACAAAAGAAATGGAGAGTCATGGAGTGAAAGGTTGTCCTCAGAGATAAAGTTTTTAACCTCACCTCATGTCAAAGAAGGTGAAAGGAATATCCCAGGTGCATTACAGGCATCCTGAAGAGTAAAAACAAATGCTTATTGGTGTGTTTCAATTCTTGACTTCTACCCTAAGTAGACATCTGCCAGGGAGCCTGCACCAGCTCAGCAGTGCAGACTGAGCAGTGTTCAGTGAGTTCTTGACATGGAATGAGGTCTAACAAGTAAAACCTACCTCAATTCGCTAATCATAACTGAAATAGCAACACTATTTTAAAATATATAAGGTTTGACTACAGCAGACTTTCCGTTTTGCATCTGAATTAGTCAAGAGCTGCAACTTCCAGGAGTGTTATTTTTGAAAGTATTTACCTTTGCAGGCTAGATACATACAGTTTCAAATTGCTTTCAGATTTTTGTAAGCTACATAAGAAAAATGTAAAGCCGTGTTTTTGCTTTAGTTTGCGTGAGGACATAGTGGAGAGGGTGGGAGGGTTTAGATTCAGACAGTCCTGGGTTTAATCTGCAGGCACTAACTTGTCTGGCCTTAGGCAAGTTACTGATCTCTCTGAGCCTCAGTTTCCTGATTGGACACGTAATAACATAGCACTCATTGTTTTATCCCGAGACTGCAATCATAAATAAGATTTGTAATCATCCTAAAGTCCCTTTTAAAGTTTTCGTGAAATTATTGTCAGTTTCTACATCTTACATGTATGCATTTTGTAAAAACATGTTTAAAAGCAAACCTATTTCTCTATGCATAACACAATATGTGGGGTTTTTCCCACACCAAGCGATTCTCCAGTTCTCTGTGGACACCAGCTAGGTGTCCTACAATTCAGTTCAATTTTGTCACTAACTACTCAGCGTTAGCACAGATCCCACAGGTTAAGGGTTCAGTCCCACAGGACTGGCCCCCCTTTCAGATGCTAAGTCTGGGCCACCTGTGCTTCTGACCAACCAGCTATAAATCGGGGGCTCCCACAACCCACTCCATAGGTTCAGTCATTTGCTAGAACTGCTCACAAAATTCAGGGAAACATTTACTTATATTTACTAGTGCATTATAAAGAACATTATATGAAGAGGTATGCATAGCGAGGGATTTGAAAGGGCCCCAAGGGCAGGAATTTCTGTTCCCATGGAGTTGGGGGGCCGCCGCCTCTTAGTACACAGGTGCATTTAACAACCACAATGCTCCTCAAATCTCATTATTCTAAAGAAGTTGCAGAGCTTGATCTCCAGCTCCCTCTCCTTCCTGGAGTCAGTGGGTGGGGCTGAAAATCCCAACCCTCTAATCACTTGATCTTTTTGATGACTGGCCCCTGACTCTATCTAGGGGCCCCACCCCAAGTCACCTTATTAGCATAAACTCTGGTGTGTTGGAAAAGGGTTCATTATGAAGAACAGAAAGCACTCCTTTCAGTCAGGCAATTCTAAGGGTTTTGGGAGTTCTGTGCCAGGAACCAGGGACAAAGACCAATATAGTCAATAGTAGCAACTCTCAGTATTGACCTTCTCACCTCAACAGGACAGACAGTAAAGGGACCATCATCCATGGTTAAGGCCAGACACTGGTTTCAGCTTTACATCTCTGCCTCTTGGAAATGTCAGTGTTGGTCCGGCTGGTCCAGCTGTCCCTTTTCAGCCTTTTGCATCTCGGTTAACATTTCATGTGCATATTGAGTATTCCTTCTGCCAACACAACTCGAAGCCTGATTACTTCTGTTCCTTGTGCAGCTACAGCACTGAGGAAGGGCACTGTCCCTCACGCCTGTGTGTTTTGTTTCCATGCTAGGAGACTGGCTGCATCTCAGGGCTGTGTTGTTTGTCCTGTCTTGCCATCTACTGATAGCTGAGGTTCCCTGGAGCTGCCGATCTGCCGTTCTGCAGCAAGTCTAGGTGTCGCAGGCAGGCTCGATGCAGAAGTGGACTGCACTGAAAGCCCTTAAGTAGGTCTGAAACCTGGTGCCAAGTGGGCCCCTCCCAGCCCCATTCTGTCCTTAACACCTGCAACAGCCACTTGGAAACACTATCACTCTGCCCCCTTCATTTCAAACTCTCATCTGGCACAAACAAATACTAAGGATATAAACAAGAATTAAGCAGTCTTAAACGAGTTCGCAGTTTAGGGGGAAAGCTGCTTCTTGATAAGACTTTTTAATGTTTTTCAGAGTAGTTTAGCCACCCATTTATTCAGTGAAGAGGGATCAAAGTCCTGCTACGAATGCTCAAGGGATTGTGCCATGTTCTGGCAAGGAGCCTGCACACTACGGCATGTGCTGGGAAAGGGGGAACAGGGCAAAACTAGGCTGTAAACAGTGAATAAATACAAGAAAAAGCAGAATAAGTGTTAAATAGAGATACGAGAAAGAGAGAATTCATTCTGATGTAAAATATCCTGGAAATGTTTATGGATGCACTGGCCTTAGGGCTGAATCTCAAATTATGAGTAGGGATGACATGTTCAGAGAGAGAAGAGAAAAGAGATTCCAGCTTAAGTGAAATACGTGAGAAAAGTTTAAAAGCAAGAACATCTGTGGTGTTACTCAGATGCTGAGGATGTTAGTGGTGTGCTGGAACCAGCTCCTGTCAGTTCACGAGACTCAACCGTGCATGTCTCTTCTGCCTCAGTATCCAGTGACATCGCTTTGAAAGCTTGAAAACAGAGCCGGTAGAGTATTCACACCACAGAAATTGGCAAATGCCACCAATCGGGGGTTCCTCCACCCCCCCTCCCCACCACCACCAAAGAACCAGTGGTTTAAACACTTACCAGCACAGCCTTGGCTAAAGTGCCCTTTCCTCAAAGAATCTCTTAGATCTACAACTGTTATTTCTGCCGTTAATCAATTGGGGACACCACACCGTGACTCAGTTAGCTTACATGAGTTGATCAGTATCCCAGAACTAAGTGTAGAGACCTTGAACCTATGTAAATAACATTCCTATGTAGGAATTTAATGCCAAACAGCTTTATGAGTCTGGATATATAACACTCTGAACAGGAGCCAGAGAAAAAGGACATGAGGTCCTAAGATTGTTAGTGGCTGTGCCAAAATGTGGTTGTCCCAAGTGTCTTTCACATACCCGCACTTGAGAATGAATTGTGTTTCTTATCTCTGATATCTATTTCTTTCTTTTACTAGAATTGAAAGAAAGAGAATGAGAAATGAGAGAGAACAAACTTAGAAATTAACAGCCTGAAGGGTAAAAATAAGGAAATTTTAAGAGAAAAAATTCTGTGAAGATTAACTTCAAGACTACAATAAAATAAACACCTTGGGGTCAGGGAGACCTTTGACATGCAATTTTGCCAGCCATTCTAGGTTCAATATCTTGAAAAGGAGTGGACATTCAGGTAGTTGCTCTTGAAGCATTGTTCCTTTTCTGAAGCTCTCTGATTCTACATCTTTCCTAAGTTAGAGATGGCCTTTTTTAAAAAAAAAAAAAAAAGCTGTAAAAAGGACAAACTAATGCATTAGGTATCAGTTGCTTTCAATCTGTAGAAACAACTTTTCCTTTTTTCTGGCATCCTTCTGTATTACAGAGGGAATGCTGTTGCTTTATCCTGCAAAGGATTCTCATTGTGTGAATTCTGGCAGACATGGAGTAATTCTTGGAGAACTTGCTGTTTTTCTTTTCTTTCTTTTTTTTTTTCATTCTTTTTGTTTTTGTTTTCCAGGATATGATGACTAAGACATTAATGACTAAGCAGAGACATGGCAGGGGACGGTGGGGGTATGGAAGGGACCAACACACTTCTCTCAATCATTGGAGTTACCAAAATAAACATTTTCCAATCAATAGATGTAGATGATATGAAGTGTATTCCATCCTTTTTTTCTCTGTATTGATTGTTTCTAGCAATGTTGGAATTTGGATCACAATTTAGGGAACAATTCATCAGAGGGATGGGGACCATGAGTTCTTAATAGCACCACCAAAGGAAGGCTCAGGGTCACCAGGTTGAGGTTTGAATCCACAGTAGGAAATGCTTGCCTGGGGGTGACACAACTGTCCTAGACACTTAGGAAAGTGCACTGGCCTCCTGGGAACTGTTTTCCATGCAGCTTCTGGAAAATGGTATCTGGTCTAGCGTGGGTAGTTAAATCCAAATGAATATCTGGGCATACATCACAGTAAGAGAATATTGATTAATAAGATCCCCACTGACCATGTAAGTCTTCAGTTCTATAAATTTGACTGGGAGAATCCAATAAAGCTGATGTAGTAAGCCATCATTGAAATGTTCCTGATGATTACAGGGAAGAAAGAAAAGATGATTAAACATAGCAGTCATATTGTGGCTAAGAACTGGAACTCTGGAATGCCACAGACCATGTTTTGACACTCTGTCACTATCTGTATAATCTTAATACAAAAACCCTCTGAACTTTATGTGCATATGCAAAATTGGGATTTTAATTGATGTGAAGACTGAAAAAAAATAGTTACCATATGAAAAAGACCCAGCGCAGTTCCTGGCTTTTAGAAAACTCTGAATAAATGGTAGTAGAGTTCCAGAATTATTGTTATGTTGATAGTAAATATGATCGTGATCACCACTCTTCCCCTTGCTTCTCTCAGTTGTCAGTTTGCCCCTAGACTTCAGTAATCCCCTCATGCAGAAAAAAATTCATGATTCCATTTGCACAACAAATGTGCATGTGTTTCCAGAAGTACATTAGTAATCTGTTTAAAATATCTCATATATGGAGGGACTTTAACTAGAGATTAGTTTTATTGCAAATACTACATTAATGAAATTATATCTTTTAAAAGGTTGATAGATACAAAGGATGGTCAGTATAACTTTTTCTTTCTTCAGCAAGTAATTATTTGAGAGCCTTTGATGTTGAGTAAGAAACTGAGAACACATGACAAACACGATTGCGTGTAGCTCACGTTCTCAGCAGAGAAAAACAATAAACACATGATGATGCCAGGCTGAACAGAAAAATGACATCATAATACTTTTTTTTTGTTTCAACTTAATGAAATGGGAGAGATTTCTTATTCATTCATGAGATAAGAAATGTCTTATTTTGAATTTAAAAATGCAAAAAGTATAAGGAATAACATGATATGCACCTATAATCTTCCTACCCTAAATTAACAAACATATTGCTTTTAGTCTTTTTTTATTAAAAAAATATGGAAAAAAAGCTAAAATCTTTATGGAAGATCATCACCTTCTGTCTTATCCCTCCTCTGACCTCAGGCGACCACTCTCATTAAATTTACATACATTCACATATATATAGGTTAGAAAATTATGCAATTTTTATAAATACTTTTTACATATGGGTAAATATTATTTTATTCTGCTACTTAAAATGAAATTTATGCGTTTGAAGTCTATTTGTTCCTTTTAATCTGCTGTGCACTATTGCATCATATTATATAATACATTTCTATTTTTCTATTCCCTAAATAATGAAGCAAATGTGAATAAAATAAGTATTTTTAAAATAATATTTAAAATGAATATATTCATTTAAATAGCCTTCAACAAGTGCTTATGGGACATCCATCTTTTTCCAGCCCAAAGAGGAGCCGGACTCAGTAACTGACTTTAAGGATGGGAGATGACTGGATACATAAACACTCGGTACCACTGTCATGCAAGCCAGAAGGATTGAAAAGAGGTGGAGGAATTAGCTGGTTTAGAACTGGGAAGGCAGAAGTAGGAGGATATGTAAAGGGTTTCAAAGAAAGCATGAAAAACGATGCTGCAAGAAATTGGAGGAGGGAACAACAGCACAAGCAAAGTCATGTTGGAAAGTGCAGTCAATGGAAGAAACAAGAAAGTGCCCATTGACTGAAGGGGGGAGACTTGGGTTACTTAAAATGTGAAAGTTCAGGTGACACAAGAATGAGGAGGGCTTCACATACCAGGTGGAGGCTTTGACTTAATTTGTCAGTCAATGTCCAAGGAAGAAACACCATCAAAGGAAGGCAGGAGGGGGCTTAAGGCATCCACACTGGAGCACAATGGGGCATATCCATGAGCAGCTTGGGGATAAGGTTGCTGTGTGCAGGGTGAGGGCGGGTCTCTCACTCAGTCAGAGATATACCTCTCATGTGTCTCCAAGTGCAGAGAACAAAAATCTCAGCCCCCTCCCTGACCCCTGTCTTGTAAGAAGAACCCAGCAAGAGTATTTTAGTTGTATGGAGTTTTTCGATACATTCGTTGGAGTTCCTTCAATCATTTCAAGAAGTCAAATGAGTCATGCTCTTTTTAGGACACGGTCAAAGAAAGTGGAGCCAGACTCTAATAACATGGTATAGTAGAATAAAGACACTCCTGTGGCTCTGCATGGCTCCTCACGTGGGCTGTTGGAGTGTCCAGCCTCACTGTGCCTTGGCCTCTCTGGGCGTGACTATCTCTTCCCTGTTTTACCTATTCCAGTTACTGAGCCACAAAGAACCGGAGTGCTTTACGACAAGACTGCAATAAATTGTGTGTGTGTGTGTGTGTGTGTGTGTGTGTGTGTAAGAAAGGCAGGAAGAGTTTGATTAGAAGATGGAGTAAATATCTGTGGTGGGACAATTCTCTTCAATTTCTTTTGTGCCTTCATCAGGGGACTTGTTATGAGAACACAGGCAGAGCTTTTGTGAGGCTTGAGATGTACAAGTATCCAGAGCTTTCGCCCTGCTAGCAAGTACCCTAGGTTCTGAGGACACAGAGAATAATAAAACAGGAAAATAATGAGGAAGGGGAAAGGGTATATCAATTACTGTATTTCCTTGCTTCTAAAGGGTACTTTTCGTATCTTACCATCTTTGAACCTGACAATCACTATTGGGCTGGTGGAAGTTTTGACATAATTATTGTTGCCTGTGCAAATGCACAAAACCTCACTGATTAACTTCAGAGATTTGGAAGAAAATCCCAGATCCAATAAGGAAGTGCTTTTTCAAAGAAATACTGTATCACAGATGTTTTTGATGGTACAAATGGTAAAATTGTATGGGAAAATCACAGATATCTACAACTCTGACTCAAAAAGTGACTAAAAAGTGTCAAAGTCTGAGGAAAAAGAAGGTTTAGGAATGATTTGCTCGTATTTTTGCTTGTATTTTCCTTTTTATGTCTGACCAGAGTGACATGTGAAAAGGGATTTATGTTTAAAAACATCAAAAAGATCTCTTTCAGTAACTATAAACTAGAAATTTTATATGACAGGAAAGAATTATGCCATAGTTGAATTATATTAGTAGTATATAAAATATTAGTGTGTTTACATCAATATTTTAAATATAATTGAATAGATTAATAATTACCACATAATCTGACAAATGCTATACCTGAGTTATACACAAAGGACTGTGGAACTGTAGAGATTTTAGGAGTTTAAGAAGGTTTATTAGAAGAAAGGACATAGATCTAGGGAGTTGAAGGATAAGTAGGAGTTTTCCAGGTAGGAAAGAGCATTCCAAACAGAGGTTGAAATTTTGCCTTTCTGATCATTTACTTATTTAACATCCTTCCCCTCTGCTAGTTGTTCCATGTCCTTCACCTCAACTGCTGTTGGAATATGGATGCTGATTATTAATTTATGCCTCTTAGCCTAAGACTAAGAATATTTAACCAAGTACCTTTGCCCCACTTTTATTGCCCACGAGACTACATGCAGCAGCTGGTTTTAAATTTCTTGCATTTTAATCCATCTCTTTTAAGGTTTAGAATTCTAGGTCTTTGTATTTGTTCTATCTTGGTGGTAAAATCTAACCTGCATTTTTAAAGGGATGCTTTTATGGCACACTTTCTCTAGCTTACTAATACAGGGCGCCTTCTGCTGGATCAATTATTCCTTCATTTTCTCAGAAGCTAAAAGAACACCCTTAAAAGTAGTACCAGGTTGCACCATTAAAGAATCAAATTCTGCACATACTGCCAATAGAACAGTACCTATTAATTTTTGCTGTTGAAGCCCATGATCGGTGTTGTGACCTGGAGGAGCATGCAGTGTAGTGATGGAGAAAATATCTCATCACAAGAGCAATAATGAAACAACACAGGTGGGAGCGAGGGGCACTAGTGCAAGTACTGTGATTGGACGGGATAATGGCAGTGCAGAGATGGGGAGGAAAGAACCACCTTCACCTCTGTTAGTCTGTTGGGGCTGCCATAACAAAATACCATGCACTGGGTGGCTTAAACAACAGGCATTTGTTGTCTCACAGTTCTGGAGGCTGGAAGTCCAAGGTCAAGGTGTCAGCAGGTTTAGTTTCTTCTGAGGCCTCTGCTTGGCTTGTGGATGGCCACCTTCTCTCTGTGTCCTCACGTGGCCTTTTGTGTGTGTGTGCATATCCGTGGTATCTTCTCTGTGTGCCCAAATTTTCTCTTCTTATAAGGACATCAGTCAGATTGGATTAGGGCCCAACCTAAAGGCTTAATTTTAATTTAATCATCCCCCCTTAAAGATCTCATCTCCAAATATGGTCACATTCCTAGGTGCTGGTGGTTAGGACTTCACTTTGACATATGAATTTTTGTGGGGAAGATACAATTCATCCCTTAACAAACCCCATTTTCTCTGTACGGTTACATATAGAAACCAAATTGTGGGGGAACTCAAGCTTTATACTTGAGGCATGATAATCTCTGCAATAACTTGAACATTCCTCATGTTACTACAAGACCAAGGACCTCTCTTCCAGCAAAGAACTCTGTTCCACCTGCTTCACTCAACTGTCTTTATTGTTTCTCTGCTGCTGCTATAAGTTTAAACCACTTGGTCTTAAATATTCCATGCATTACCATAAAGATAAATTTACCCCTACTGAGTTGTGGAACTAAAGTGTCCCTAAAGGTAAATGTGCCATGTTAGATGGTTGAATCTGCCCCTTTTTAACATTAAACCATTAATCACCTTTACCCTTAAACAATCATCCTGCCTTCATTTATATATTCTTTTTTTTTCAAAGAGGGAAGAACATAGACCTAGAACAGTAAATTAAAATGCGTTCAAGCAGTTGATGTTGATGAAAAACAGTTCTGCTCAGTTGAAATGAGGCACAAGGGGCTTGTTAAGTTTACTTGTCAGGGGTGAACATTGAGAGTCAGGCAGTCATAAGAGAAGGTGAAAACTATCTTATTTAATGCTTTGACAGATTAATAATTGAGCTGTGGCATCTCTTACCTTTGCTGAAAATGGGGGGCGCTAAGTGGACTCTTTGAAAGAAAAAAGATGAAGTCTCTTTGTGGCTGATTCTTAAGACCTTGGACAAATGGACAAATAGCTTCTGCAGCTTAATTCATTGTCTTCTCTGAGGCATGAAAGGAATAATATTGATATTGTTTTACTTTGCCTGTTAGTGAAAGACTTCAAAATAGAAAAATGCCCATTTTTATTTAATGCAGTGTTGAAAATGGCCTATAAAATCTACTTTTTATATGCAGATTAAATAAGTTATGATATTTTAAAAGACATAGACACTTGTATTACAAATAAAAGCCATAAAGTTGTTCTCCAATAAGAACTTAATAAAATTATCTGCATTCTACCTTGGAGGAAAATAAAAAAAAATAGTTATTCCATTAAAAACATAAACAAAACACAAATTTTTCAAGAGGTTTCGGAGATGGATGTACTTGTACTTAGTTTCTCATATTCCAGTGTAGGTTAGGCTGTATTCCTGAAATTCTTTGGCTAACTAGGGCAGACTATTCCCCATGCCTGCCCCCTCCATTAAATATACATAGGTATAAATATATAGAGAGAGGAATATACAATATATTGATGATATGATCTGAGTGATTGTATCTCCCTAAAATTCATGTGTTGAAATCCCGGCCCCAAGTTTATGGTACTAGGAGGTTGGGCCTTTGAGGTATGATTAGTTCATGGGGAAAAGCCCTCATGAATAGGATGAGTGTCCTTATAAAAGAGACCCCAGAGACCTCCCTCACTCCTTCTGCCATGTGAGGCCACAATGAAGACATGGCTGTCTGTGACCTGAGAAGTGGGCCCTCACTAGACATTGAATCTGCCGGCACCTTGACCTTGGACTTCTCAGCTTCCAGAACTGTAGGAAATAAGTTTTTGTTGTTTATAAGCCAGTCTATGGTATTTTGTTATAACAGACCAAATGAACTAAGTCGATTGATATATGTCAGTGTATTATAAATGCTATTTATATGTTACATATTACATACTGTATATTATATATTATATACAGTATTATACATGATACATGCATATAGTAAAATTTAATGTTTCATGTTATTACTAATCACTAACTTGCTTTCATAAGGTGATAAGTTTATTAATTTGATATCAAGCCACACAATTCTTTACTATGGACATTTGACATGGCGTACATTTCTCATACAGAGGTAGCAAGAACTGATTGCAAAAATGCCACACTTTCCAGTGGGTGACCTGGATTCTTATATTGTATCTTAGCCTGGTACCTGGGGGTGAATGCTTTCCTCTGTGTCTTGAAATTTCCCCCGTGTAAAACAGGAGAAATATATTCTATTTGAAACATGTGTTACAGAGATGTCTTTTGGGATTTCTGTGTAGATCAGTATGTTAGATACTCAAGAGGGAGGAGGTAGGGTAAGGACATGCCCCTGTAAGCAACTTGATATGTTTGATTATTCTACCAGAGCAATTGCATCTCCTAAGGGTATCCAACATGCAGCTTATACCCTCGAAAGAGAATTATTTTACACATCCTGTGACTTTACTTACCCTTTTTTTGTTTGTTTGTTCAGAAATTCCTCCCTCACATTTACTTAAGTTACATTCAAAATTTAAGCGGAGACATCCTCAAGTTAAATTTCCTACAGCAACGTTGTTCCTACTTTAACCATGCTTGCTAATGAAATGCAGATATGACCAGGCCGTACCTACTGGGTGGGTATAAATGATGTCATGGAAAATTTTCATTTTATTTTATCTTAATTTATTTTATATACCGGGATATTTATGTTTCTGGGAACACACAGCTCCCAGCTGTATAATTGAAAAATCCTAACACATTGACTCCTGCAGTTTCCAGAAGAGACTTCCTAGGCCTTCAGAAAGACTGTCCCTTACCTAATGTTCTGGTGGTAAATTCTCCTCTTGGAAGTCCTCAGGCCATAGAGGGAGAAACCTCACCACTACTAGCAACCGTGCCCTTGAGGTACTTTCATCACCTGGTGAGATTATCATAATAATCAGAAAAGATATTGCTGCTGCTTCACTGCCATGCCCAGTCCCTCAAAGACCTGGCTATTGAAAGTTCCTCCCCCAGACCCTGCATCATATCGTGTCCCCACAGAGAGCACTACCTCTGTCTTGAGTCTCCTGCTGTCCCTTATCAAACAAAAAAACAGTTTCTATACAAAGGAGAGGAGAAGCCAGAGGGAGTTTCTAGAACAACACTCTAACTCGACCAGCAATGAGACTCACAACACTAATCTCAAGGCACATGCTCCACAGAATCTTTTTGATAAGAACACAGTATAAATCAGGCCAGGGCCTTGACTTTGATATGCATATGGTCTATTCTTTCTCTTCTGCTTTTCTTTTGTTCTTATTTTCAGTTATAAGCACTATCATTAAGCCCATGGGTTTCCCAAAAAGATTATGTTAGAGAGTGACATTCTAAGTACAGATCTATCCTTATTACTAGAAAAAAATAAATGAAAATGCATGTCCCCACACATGATAGGTCAGAAATCCCCTTCCGATCTCTTGGACAGCACCCTGTCCTATTATGACTCTCTTCCGGCGAGACATTTAGAAACTCTTTATTCTATCCCCATCGTTTTTGTAGAAGGTGAAATGTGATAACATAAGAGTTTGTTATTTCCCCTTATATACTCTTAGAGAAACTGCAATGTAGAGGATTAAAGAGAGTGACCCAGTATTGTACAGCAAGATTGAGTCCGTGCTGAGAAAAAAAAAAACAAGCTGTTCTCTAAGCTCCGCGCTTGATTCTCTGCGCCACACTTTCTCTGATGTTCCCCACGGTGTGTGTGAAGCAAGTGCCAAATGCAGTTTCTCAGTCTGTGCAAACGCTCCAATTGGCTGCATCCCTTCTTCTCCTGGCTTCTTTTGGTCGAGGACTGTTGGTGGAAATGACACTGCTGAGCTTCGCCACATGGCAGTGGCTACATTTCGCCAGTGTTAGCTGGAAGCATTTCCTGGGATTCTAAAGTAGAAAGAATTTGCTTTGAGCCCCCTAGGAGAGGGTCAAGGTTTCCTAAGTGCAGGCGATCACTGTATTTTATTAATAGTTGGGATTTTATTTTAACCAGCAGGACTCCCGCAATTCTTGTGGATCCCTGCAATGTGCCTGAAGTGATGTTAAGTTTTCTTTCGCTGCAGTCTGCCCATCTTGCTTCAAACAGATCTGATTCACTTAGAGCCAAGTTTCAGTGTGTTAAAGACAGCTGGGTTGACGTACATGCCACTGAGAAGCCAAGAGATGCATGTCCCAATCCCGTGTTGGCTGGAGAGACTGCATTGTAATTATTTGTTTATAGATCTATTTCTGCATGAGACTTGGAAAACCTGATGGGTAAGAATGGTGTCTTCTTCCTCTTTTTTCTTAGTGCTAGCAAAAAATTTCTTCAGGCTCATAACTATCATCAATTGAATTGTACTAGCTATAATCCCTGTCATGTCACTTAACCTCTCTATATCTCAACTTTTCCTGTATAAAGTGATAAAGATGAACCTCACTAATCACCACACTCACAGTGTTATCATCTTATAATTCTAAGGTTCTGGTTCTCATTAAGGAAGGTTCTGTTCTTAGACAATTAAAAGACAAAGATACGCATTCCTCTCTCTTAGTTCTTTTATAAGGAGGGGCACACACTACTTCACTATTTACTTCCTATGTTTAGAATGTGATTAGTTGGATTGGCGTTGTCCATGCCAAAGGAAGGAAAAGCTAAGTATATGTTAGAGTCATGGAACAAATTTATTGATGAGATGAGGAGTGTTAATCCATTTGAGGCACCAATTATTGTTTGTCCAGGCAGCTGTACTGCCTCTCTCCTAGTTAGAAAAGGTGACAAGTTTCATTCTCAGAGTTTTCACTACAGTTATGATGAATTCTCAAAAGGGCTCCAGGTCACAAAAGTCACTGGCGTATTCTTTTAAATAGCCCAAATATTTTACAAACACTTTCCATCTTTACATAACACCCTTTATCTAAAAAATCCTAGGCACACTATGGACCCCCTTCACCATCTTTAGTTCAGAGACATAAATGATCACACCTCGAGGCTGAACACTTGCAGTTTGCATTAGTGACCCAGAACTTGGAAGTGACTCTCTACTCATCTTCTAGTTCTACCCTGTTGTGATTACAAAATGCTGATTTCTAGTTAATCAGAGAAGCACTATGACATTAAAAGGTCATCTCATCACTTAAGTTTTTATACATCTCCAAGTAAGTGCTCTCCATTGCATGAGAAGAAACTGTAGCAGAGATTTGTTTTCTTGTTTTGTTTTTTTGCAAGTGTTACAGCTTTCTCTGTATAGTAATTGGGAATGGAAAAGGTAAAAAAAAGAAGTCACGTGGATCATCCATTCTAGAGAAGACTAATACCTGTTTCAGAGAATATTTTTGTTAATACTTAAACATTCCTGAGAGAAGCATATAGCCTTGAAAATGACACTGATAGAAATTGTTTTTACCAGATACTTTTGATCTCAATGGAGGTTAAATGAGCATTTTGTTATTCGATATAATTCATTACTTGCCCTTCAATACTAGGTGAATGGCTGCTTATAATTTGAAAAAGTACCGTCATCATAATTTAAAAACTGAAAGAAAGTTATCTAAAATGATGATTTTTAGCCTGTGGCAATCATCCACTTTTGATAAACGCCCCAACATTTTACCATTTGCCTGAACCAGATTTATCTATCTTTTTTTTACCACCAGGACAGGAAGATAAAACAGGACCAGATGGAACTCCGTAAAGTGTTCAGACTCCAGTTAGATACTAGATTCATCCATAAAGTAACTACAAATTAATGAATTGCTATTTAAAGTTTATAAATAAACCTCTCACGTTGCGAGTCAATGATAATCCAAAATACCATGATTTTATCCTCCAGGATCCAACATAAAGCAAAGAAATAAGACCAAGGAAACTAAATATGTTATTACCTAGAGGAAGTTACTGATTCCCTTCCCTAAATCAGGCCTACAGCGCATTCCATCCAGGGACTTGAAGCTGAATCCCTTAACCCAGTGATAATGAAGCTCACTTGCATTCTCTAATGCCTTGCTTTTTATTTGTGTTTATGCAATGCTTCACTGACTTAAGCTATTTAAATTTTTAATCTAAAAAGTCATCCTGATAAGAACTCATATAGTCAGGAACCAAATGAACGAGGCCAAGACAAGTGCAACTGTTGAACATGTGCAGATGCCCTGAGCTTTGGAATACATTAAATAATTTAGCTTCCCAATTATGTTTCACTTATGTTTTCAGTACAGCTCCACAAATGCTTTTGAACTAGTGAACCCAATACATTTCCTGTTTTAGAATAAATTTGTGAAAGTTAAATGATAGTTAAAAAAAAATTAAAGTGAGACAGGAGGAGATACCCCAACCCTTGCAATAATGCACATTCATCCCAGGTGCATCACCCCAGGTGATGTGAGGATTATAAAAATCATATGGAAAACTTACGGGGCATTTTTTAGTTCATCATTCCCATTTTATAGATGAGACCACTGAAATCCAAAGCTTAAGTGATTTATCTGAGTCTAACCATTTCAGGTTGTATTAGAACTTGAAAATGATTCAGAAGTTCTTGCTTTCTAAGTCTTGGCTTGCCAGTTGATGGCACAGAAAAATTGGGAACCAGTTTTCCCAAGTCCCATCTCAGTGTTCTTTCCCTTACATCATGCCACACCTTTATTTGATTTGTAAACACATTAGTAGGATTGTGTATAAGAGCAGAGGTGAAGAAGGGTCTCACCAATTATTTTGACCTATCCCTTCCCACTATTGCTAAGTTAATAATTATTTCCCTGACAACAAAATTAGTACCCTAAATATAATGCTTGTGTGTGCATAGCTCCCTTCTACTCCCTCTATTCCTTTTTCTGCAACTAAGTGTGTGAGAGGAAGAATCCATAAAGAGGCTAAGCAATAATCAATTTAAGTCCAAACCACCAGGACAGGTGGGTAAAGCAGAAACACCGTCTAATTGTCTGGCCCCGGAAGGCAACTGGGCTGATATTGACCATCAAATCCATTTGTATGACAGCATAACTCTGGTTCAAGTTTACAATGCCTTGGAAAGTCAACCTAGAAGAGGTAAATGAGTCTGAGGGTCACCCCTAAGGTCAAGGTGACCAAAACCATGACTGAAATCACAAATTAAAGGAGAAAATTTTTCATTATTGCCTGTAAGTCTTCCTCAGCTGTAAAATTACAGGTTTGTGTTTCTAGAGTTTGTCACTCACTCAAGCTGAGGGAGCAAGATTCTCTCCTTTTATCATCAAATACAATCTTCACAGACTTGCCGGTACGTATGAGAATCAAGTTGCCCTGAGCTTCTAGCTGAGAGCAATGCCTTCCCTCCCCAGCCCATCCACACCGTGTCAGCACTTGTGGAATAATGATGCATCAAAACAATGTGTTTAGGATCACCCTCCACTGATAGTCCCCAGTATGGCCAAGGCTTCTGAGGAACATCCTGCACTCAACATGTAAGTTTAGCTCTACACCCTCAATGCCAACATGACAGAGACAAATACAGATAGGACAACCCCCAAGGATAGATAGCAAAAAGGGGAATGGTGAGGATAGCAGAGAACAACAAAAGTTTGGAAGCTGAAAAGTCGATGGATAAATACTATCTGAATCAGAAGTCTGGTGAACAGCATATAACTACCACTTAACACTAACAAGTCAAGGTGGGCCACGGAACCCCAGGAAGGCTTAGAAATTGAGGTAACAGGTCATTTTGGTGGTGGAAGTGCAAAAGAAGATAGAAAACAAGTAGAATGGATGAAGGAGTATTAGATGTTAGACGTACAGATCTTCCCTGATTCTGCAGAGCTGAACAACTGGACCTTCCTTACTCCAGCAGAATAGAGAATGCCCACTTTTGAGAGAGATTAAATCAGAGAGGAATAGGATTTAGGGGTCCCAAAGACAGTGGGGAATGGGGGTGAGAAATTGAACTGAAAATGGGGACTAGAATGGGCTAAGACAATGAACGTATTTTTCCCATTCTGGCTGCTATAACAAAATATCATAAACTGGGTGGCTTATACAGCAATTTGTTTCTCCCAGTTCTTTTATGAGGGCACTAATCTCATTCATGAGGGCTCTTCCACTGTGATGTATTCACTTCCCGAAAACCTGGGGGCTAGAACTTTAAAGTATGAATTTTAGGGGAACACAGACATTCAGACCACACCATTCCCACACAAAGAATAAGGAATCAGAGGGGACTCACACTTTTCTATAGCAACACTCATAAAATGAAGACAATGAAAGAATGCATTTCATCTATTAAGAAGAATGATTTGTAAAGCAGAATTCTGTATACATCCAAATTTTGGACAAGTGGAAAGTCTTCTTTTCACATGAAGGTCTCAATAATGTGTCACCTGTGTAACTTTTCTCAGAATGCTACCTGAGAATGTGCTTCTATTAAAATGGGAGGGAACCAACGAAGAGGAAGCCTCAGGATCCAGGGAAAGTGGATCCTCTGCAGGAAGGGGTCAAAGTGAATTCTCAGGCTGGCGCTAGAAGGGAAGCTTCCAGATGACAGCTGAGTGGCAGGTTGTTGAATTTGGAGTGGAATGGAAGGAGCTCCAGGAGGAATATTGTACCACTAAATGGGCCTTGATGTGTTCACTTGCGTTGGGAAAAGCGTTGTAGTTTTGTAGGACTGTTGGGATATAGTTATTACTAATTACATAGGCAATTAGGCAAATAAAAAAATCCTAGCTAAAACCAAAATTTATGTAAGAAAGGATATTTCATCATTGCATGCTATGTGACTCTACAATGAACATACTCATATTAATGAATATTTTTAATACTACATCTATATTGGGAGAAAGTAAAAGGAGAATTATGTTTTGAATAGGGGAGACAATTACATTCTCACTTTCCATAGTAGAAAGTCATTTAATAGTATTTAAAATGGAAAAATCAAGAAGTAAGAATATTATTTAGAAATAAGAGAAGAATCAATAAGAGTTGAGAGTGGTCATTCCTAAAAGCAATAATTTTTATCTGAGTCAAGAGACAGTTGTCTTATCACTATTGCCTGGAAGTTTAATTTGACATTTACTGTGGACATGTAATGCTTTGCTGCTAATAAAAATTCTTAAAGGAAAGAAAGAAAAAAGGAACTTAATCTTGGGTATGAGCAAGCCAGAGAAGCCTGAATTATTTTGAGAGGAAGGAGTGGGTGGAAGGGAAAACTGTGTTCCTTCCAGAAGTGTTTTGGGCCTTAGAGGATTATGTCTGGACAGACAGTCCAGAGCTATTCTTCTGAGCCCTCCATCGAAGGGAAGGAACCTATTGGCTACAATTTTTTCAAACTCAAATAAATCTGGGGAAAGGATATATTTTAAAATCATAAATATGCTCCATAAATCAGTTCAATGGTCAAAAGTCTCAAAACAAAAATCCTTGTGATAGCATATTCCTGTTATATGATGTGCCCATTAGTTTAACTGATCCAAGGCCATGGAATGACTAAATAAACGTAGCCCCAGTTTGGGTGCTGTACACATACTCTCCCTGTGACACTGAAGGCAGAACAGCCTCTCAGATGCTGCCCTTCCACAATCTCCTTATGGAATGAATGCCTGATCCAGAGAAGTAAGGCAGGTCAGTAGGCAGTTTTATTGGCTCTACTGGGATATAACTGCAGAATCTTGGGACTCCTCTTTGGTACTTATGTTTGCAGAGTTATGAGAGAAGCCATCTAGTGGCTGTACCTTCTTATCCCCTTTCCAATTTCCAGCAGGCTCAAGGCAAAGCCATAAACATTTAGGTTGATGTGTGGTTTGGGCATGCAAAGCCCTCTTATTTCTAACACACCCAAAAGCTGAGGGCTGATGGGTTGGAATGTTTGGTTTTGCTCTGTGATTTATTTACTCTAACAGGGACACTTGTGGGTATGACTTGCTGCTACTATAGGAAGAGCTGTGTTATGCTTCGGAAAAGCTATTTGTTGATGAAACACTAATTGTAAAATAGTTACCTCTGAGAACCCAAATGCAATTACATTAAGTTTAATTACATATCATTAATTATATAAAATATTTAAATTGTTGTGTTGAATTGTGCTGCACAAGTTGCTGTATATTTTGCTGGTGTGCCGAGCAGATGTGCTTGAAGAGTTTGGATGTCATCCAGAAGTTAGTGAATTGTAACTGTTTAGATAATCGGAGTCTGATTTATACCATCTATTGAAAAACAATAGCTATGTATTTTCAGTGATGCAACAATATTGAGTATAGGGATGAAGTAGCTTATGCCTAGGTGATATTTTGATAATTATAGCTTACTACCAACTTTAAGCTTTATCAACCAAATACAAGGAAGTCAAAGGCTAATTTCTCATGTAAATCAGCAGCAATGAATAGTATTTCTTGTTTATACCAGGGAGAACAAGTTTTTTCCCTGCCTATGAAACTGACACTTTCCAGAATGCCTGAATTATCAAAGGGATCTGGAGTTCAATCCTTATGCCTTGTTTCTCAGAAGTTCACTTACTGAAATTAATTCACCATCAATTTAAAAATGTTTATAGACTTCACTTACATCAAATTCTCTAACACGATTGAAAGCATGGTGAAGTTTCCATATAAAGAGAATAGGAAAAAGGCATACAGACTAACAATAGATTTTGCTTTTCCAGCATATGAATATAAAACCTAATACATACCTAAGGGATCTGGTATTAGGAAATGCAATGATTGATGTTCAGTTTGGTAAACAAACAGTAGTACTGGAATTTCCTCTCTTAAGGAATCTGTTTTCATATTTACATCCATTTAGAGTAGAGCAAAGCAGAGAAACAGTCATTTAAATAGAAATACAACATAGAGAAAAAAATATTTATGACTCGTATTTCTGCCAATCAAATATGCAGTACAATTTAAATATTTATTTTATTTTTATTATGCAGATACTATCTACTTTTAATAGTACTTTTGCTTATTTCAATTCATTTTCTTTTGAGTAAATTTTCACAAAATTTAGAAAACACAGAATTAATTTGTTCTAAAGAAAATAATTTAAATAAATCATGGTATGCTACTTCCACTATCTTTGAAGAGGATCTCTTCTACAGAAGTTCATTTTTAGAATGACCTATGCTTTTAATCCGAAGAGATAACATGTAGAAGAAAATATCTTTTTTTCTAGAAAGATAGCCTCAAGTATTTTGATGAAAAATAATTAAAATTATATCTCATAAAATTGTATATATATGTGTAGGTATATGTACTTGGTTGTATGATGGGTCATCTATTAAGAAAATAATTGAATTCTGTTTAAATGATGTTGACTATGCCAGAAAGTACAACCTGTGTGTCAAAACTGGGAGGCCAAGGGAGGAATTACATTCACAAAGGAAGATATGGAGTAGAGCAGATATCCGTTGGGACTGAAGATGGGCCCACATGAGGAAACTTTCAGAAGGCTTGTGCTCAGGCAGGTTTGAAGAAGCTCAGTTTTAGTCGCTTGAATATAGCAGCCTTTCCAGGGCTGAAGGTGACTTTGGTGGTAATAGGAACTAGTTTGCCCCAACTCCCAACCCGTAGTTGAGTTCCTGCTAGGTATGCCAGCAACAATGCCACCCAAGCAGCTGCAGCATAAATACTCCTGGTGATTAATAAAACAATCATTATTATGGATAGATATTGTCTTATCTATTTTGAATTGAAACTTCCTTCCAGCCATGGCACCAGTTCTATTTTATTCCCTAAAACTCCATTATAGCATAACTTTGGCCTGTTGTGAGCCTGTTCCCAGCTCAGATCTGGCAGGAGACGTTACGGCCTCTTTGTCTTCAGGAAGCAACAGGGGTGTCAGAGCTCATCTTTGAATCCCTCTTCTTTCTGATGACAGTTTCAGGAAATAAGAAAAATTTATCCATGACAGCTTTAGAAACACTATCTACTAATTTATGCACTACTTCTCCTTGAATAATTGGGATCCAGTCACGCTCTGCATAACAGCCCCTGGCTTTGGGAGGGCCCAGGCTTACCAACTGCTACCCCTGGAGGAGGAAGAGCCAGAGGGTGAGCAGATTGTGCCTTCTCAAAAAAAAAAAAAAAAGAAAAGAAAAGGAATGAGAAAGAAAAAGAAATTAGGGGTGGTAAGGAGGTTGGAAGACAAAGGAGCAAACATTTGATAGGTCATCTGTCAGTAGGCCTTGAAAAAGGCTGGTAGGAGAACAATGGAAAACCACTTCAAAGTGAACAATGCCACGCTGAGTATGTGCCAGTTTAATGGAACAAAAAAGAAAGAAGACATGTCAGCTATTAAACACATTCATTAAGGGGTGTCTTTTTAACCCTTTACTTTTTCCCATTATTTTTCTTTCCTGAACGGGTGGAAAAAAATGAGTGAGTCTATCAAAGCAGGGGGGAAGTGTAAGGTTGCCAACTTTCTGGAAAGTCAGACAGGGCTATTTGTATTAATTAAATATTAATTATCAGGATAGAGGTTGTATAAACAATGCAAAACAGGTAAAATTCTTGATGGTTTCAGGTAAACTCATGTTTGAAAATTCCAGAGAGCAGGGGCCCCTACTTGTTTTTATTTTCAATTATATCCATTATCAAGCAGGATTAAGAACTTAATTTGAAGTTTGGGAGAATAAGAAAATGAGATTTCACATCTGAAAGCTCTGATTCATGGGCAGGAGCAACAGAAAAAAATGGGCATTTTCACATTTACTCAGGCTATGTTTTTGTGATAACTGGAAAAGAGAAAAAAGGCGAAAGAAAAATTTAATTAAGTGCTGTTAGTTCACAAGATGATCTCTTATCTTGAAAGTGTCTGACGTGCTAGTCTCTGCTATGAATTTAGAGATGAAAGAATAAATATCAAAATGTAATAAGAGCATAATACTCTCAGAAATTTCATTTGGATTTAGAACAATGAGCTACCCAGCCCCCAAATCTGTCTTTGACGGTAGAGCATAGAATGCCTTTTCTTTTGTGAACCTCTCAAATCATGAAAGGTTTGGTTAAAACAAACATTTCCAATGTCTGATCAATTTGCCAGAGGTTCCCACTGAAGGTTTATGTTTCTGTGAGTGAAGAACAGTTCATCTTTCTGCTATTGTCAGTGGGTTCCATTCAAATAAGGTATAGAGCTACGACAAATTATTTTGGGCTCAACTCTTGTCTTTTCAACTAGATAGAAATGACTTGTGGTCATAGTTCGTGTCTCACCTGTCTTTTGCTGCCATCCAAATTGGAGAATATCTAGTATATATATTGTTTTGTTTATTTATTCATGTGTTTATGTATCTGGAAATATTTATTGAGTTCCTACCATACCAGGCATGGTTCTTGATGTTGGACATTCAGTGGGAAACAAAATGGTTAAAATCCTCACCCCTGTGGGGCTTCCAGTAAGGGACAACAGACAATAAATAGCAACCAAATTCAGAAGATAATGTAGTGCTTTGAAGTAAAATGAAGTATGGTAGGGAAAAAGAAAGTAACAGGCATGCTTTTTTAGTCTGGAGGTCAGAACGGTCTCTCTGAGGAAATAACAATTAGGGAGACAACTGAGATGAAGGAACTAGTACCTAAATGTCTCAGGAAGAGAGTTTCCTCAGAGGAAAGAGTAAATGCTGAGGCTCTGAGGGAATTGTCCTGGGTGTATTCTTCAAACATCAAAGAGCCAGCTTTCTGGAGCAAAATTGTCAAGATGTTACAGTCCCTTAGACCCATTGTCATTGTTTAAGTTTTAGAAACTGGTTTAAAGTTGACTTCAAGTGAAGTGTACTTCCAAGTATAAGGTCTCAGCCCTTCGCTCTTACTGTCTAGTATCAATGTAACCTATGCAAAGCCAAACTATTCGAGAACTAGCAAATACGGAAAGTATGAAGATGGAGTACCAGAATGAGTGGACCAATGTTACCACTGGAAATGAAGACTGACTTAAGTGACTAAGTCCTAAATGAAATCAGGTTGTGTCTAAATGTAACACTATTGCCTCTATTATGTTCACATTATTTAAGGATAAAGCTTAAGTAAAATCACAATTGGAAAATCGTTAGTTATCCATTGTTAGATGTATTTCCTATAGAAATTCATAATATTCAAATATGACTTCAGATTTGTCTCTATATAATTCTAAAAGCTAACAGGCTATAGACTATTGCCCTCTCTGTAAGCATTCACTAAAGTGCAACTATTATATTTTGACTCACTATGTAAAATACTGTCATTTTTACTGAAAAATATTTTATATTTCTTCCCCAGCAGGGTCTTTGACATCATATATTTTCCCCTCGTGTTGTCAATGGAAACAGTGATTACAAATCATAACAGAGCTTATATTTATCATTAGCTTAGTGACCCCTGCTGGGGAGGCTTAAGATAATCATTCTTAAATTCAAAGTTGGGGTTTCAGCAAAATAGATGCTTGGACCTCAAACTGGAGTTCTTCATAATCCAGGACAACAGAGTTTGCAAGTTGCTTGCCAGTCCCATCACTGGAACCTTCTGGAGAATCACCGACACTCCCGGGGAGGTACTAACCCTTGTCACATGACTGAGAGTGTGACCAATTGTAAAAGTGACATATTTGGAATTAGCACATTTCTCCTAGTTGTCTCTTCTGCTCCCACATGCTGTTAGCTCTTTTTTATGTTATTTGCCAAGTGACACTTCTTGATCTCTTTCCAATATGCCTTTTTTTAAAAAAAAGCAAACGGCCCAGATGATGTTTTCCATCAGAATCTCTTTTCCCCCATCACAATAGCATGATTCAGAATCATATGCCAACCCTTTTACCATCACATTTGCAGAACTAAACTCTTGAAAAGGAAGTAAATACCCCACAGAGCAGAGGCCTTATAGTATTATTTTCATGAATATTTAAAGAGCCAGATGCACTTTTGTTGAAGTGTAAGCTTTTATTTATGTAGACCCTTGCAAATTTTTAGCAAGCCACCTTGTCATAACAAATCAGTTTCGATAAACCCATATGATTAGTGTCCACTGCCGAGTATTAACCTCTATGTGCAAAATAAAAAATCACCAATACTTCAATTTTGTTTATGCTTCAGGATAACAAAGGATTAGTACGGAACTTGGATATGATGTTTTAGAATTGATGTAAGCATATTTAATAACAACATTTAAAAATGAATATTCATTTTAAACAGTTCTATTAAAAGTGGTATGTATATAATTTATAATTAGTTTACAGACTACTCACCATAAGATGTTAATAGGTAAACCTCAATTAAGTAGAATACAACTCTCTGATACTCACCATAATTTGTTAATAGATAAACCTCAATTAAGTAGAATACAACTCTCTAAATCTTTTCACTAACTCAACATTAAGTGGTTTTTCTCTACATACTCCAATGTGTATGGGAAATGCATGAAAAGGGAGATACTGAACAGACGATATGAGCACAAAAAGGTGTTATTTTCTCCCCTCCCTCCTTCCTTCTTTCCATCTTTATCTTTTTTCTCCTAGAGTTGAGGAAGACCTTAGATTCAATAATAATTCTTCTTAATTTAGTGTATTTTGTCTCTAGATACACAACAAAGTCTTGCTATTTAGGGTTGGCCATGTGCAAGGATATACCTCTGGCTTTGAGTGGTGTTGTCTTTTTTAAAACATAAAATTCTTCCATTAGTTAGAAAGAGGTAGTGACACTTGTTATATGATAAAATTCCCTCCCATTTTTAAATTAAACTCTGGACTTTATTTGGATTTCACCAGTTTTCTGTTTAACATCCCCTTTATGTTTCAAAATTGAATCTAGAATGCCACATTGCATTTATTAATCATTGTCATGTCTCCTTAGTATCCTCTGGTTAGGGCTTTTCTTGTCTTTTCTAACCTTGATGGTTTGGGGGAGTACTGGTCAGGGATTTTGTAGTGTCCCATCATTTGAGATTGTCTAATGTTTATTTCATGTTTAGACTGAGGTTGTCTTTTCTGAGAAAGAAAATCACAGATAAGGAGTGTTCTTGTAACCTCATAAGAGGAGATACATGACATTCACGTAACATCATTGGTGAGTCAGCCTTCATCACTTGGGTAAGGTAGTGTTTGCTAAGTTTCTCCACTGTAAAGTTGTCTTTGTCCCTACTGTATTCTTTGGAAATGAGTCACTAAATGTAGTTCTCCCTCAAAGGGTGGAGGAGATAGGCCCCTTTTTGAAAAATGGTAAAAAGGAGTGGAGGGATAAAAGGCGTTGCCAGGTTTGGATCACATTGCTGATTTTCTTTCACTGAAGACTCAAGGCATGGAAGAGGGAATATTGTCTTCTTGAAAGTGGGTGGACCAAGATGGAGCAAGCTCTTCTACCTTGGGGTTATTAATCTTTAATATCCATGGCTGGTGGTGTCTCCACCAGGTACTTGGAAGCAGGAGGTTCTGGGCTGCATGGCTAAAGACTGAGCTCAGTTTCAACAGGAATGGCTAGGCCAGCTGGATCTGCCTTACCTATGATGGTTCATGTTTAAGGAGTCTGGACTGGGCTATTTCACGTGGCTACTACTGCTTTCCCCAATATTCCTGTCTTGTATCATATTTGTTGATGTACCATTGATAATAGTAAATCACATGACCAAGTCCATAGTCAATGCAGGAGGCATTAATCAGGGTTCTCTAAAGGAACAGAAACTTAAACTAAAGAGATTTATTATAAGGTATTGCTTCATACAACAATGGAGGCTGAGAAGTCCCACAATCTGCCATCTACAGGCTGGAGAACCAGGAAAGCTGACAATGTAGCTTCCAGTTCAAGTCTGAAGGCCTGAAACCCAGGAGTGCCCAGGGCAGGAGGACATTGATGTTCCAGCTTAAGTAGTTAGGCAGAGAGCAAGTTGAATCTTCCTTCTCCTTTTTCTTCTATTCAGGCCCTCAGCAGACTGGATGTGGCCCACCTACACTGGGAAGGACCATCTGCTTTGCCGAGTCTACCAATTCAAATATTAATCTCTTCCAGGGACACCCCCACAGGCACACCCAGAAATAGTGCTTAAGCAGATATCTGGACATCCCATGGCCCAGACAAGTTGACAGCTATAATTTATGGTCATGGACACTATATAAGGAAGTGAATACCAGGAGGCATGATTCGTTAGGAAGCCCTCGTGTTAACAGTTTACATGTTTGCACAGCAAATAACTAATGAAATGCAAATATCCTCTCTTAGTACCATCTCCACTGTAGCACATTGAAGCAAAAATATTTTGTTCTTATACTATGTTTTATAAAGCAGGAGTTCCAACTTATATACTTCACAAATATTTTCAGCAACAAGGGTTGACATAGAAAGAGCTATCTGTTTAATCTTTTAGGCAGTTAGCAAATTTAGTGAACCATATTCTTTCTTGAATATTTTAATAATACTATTGTAATGTTTTGAAGGAGTAAAAGAGGACTGAAATAGGATCAGTCAGCCTGGGTACCATATTCAGCTCTTTGACTATGTGGGTGGATAACCTTTAGTAAATCATTTACCCTTTCTTGGCCTTAGTTTCATTATCTGTAAAAATGAGGATGGTCAATGGCCTTTAATGATTATTTGACTCTAGAAAGTCGTGTGATAGATTCTATTCTTAATTCACATCTTTGCTTTCATCAACTCTCATTGTATAGCAAAACAAGTTAGATACAAAAGCCTACCTAGATCCAAGAATGGAACAGTTAGCAGAGGTAGCAGTTAACAGCAGAAAGACTTCATAGTCCGAGGCTGAAATGAATTCAAATCCCAATTCTTTTGTTTGTACAAACTTTGGAGTCTCAGGGTTAACTACTATGAGTCTGCTTATTTGTCTGTAAGTGGCAATAGTAATAGCTGCCTTATAAGGTTTTGAGAGGATTGAGTTGGATCAATAAGGCATGTGTCCTATAGTAAATGCTTAATAAAGGTGTCCACCACTGTTTTTAGGATAATTACTATCCATAGTAGTAGCAAATCAGACGAATAAATGCATTATCCCATATTTTGTTAAATTGTATCCTCTACTAATCAACATATACATGTAAAGTGTCTGACTTATGTCTCAAAAATTTTTGCAAACAAGACCTAGCTCCTAAGAGATGATGTTATTTGTCTATTTTACAAATGACTAAACTGAGGCCAAGTCTTCCTGTGAGCAATCGTGGTTCTCTGTGGGTGCACAGAAGCAGAGTCCAGTTGTACCCAACTATTAGTATCAGCCTGTCCCAAGTGCAACGTGAGATCCAGTGGCAGCTTGATTTTTGGTGTTTTTTTCCTTCTTCTCTTGGGCTTGTCTTCTTTTAGGAGCTGGTCGGACTTAATTCAGGCAGCTTATGAGGTAAAACCAGACCCGCTTTACTTACCGAAATGATCTTTCCTAGAGGTTGAGTTTCTTCTGTCTTCAACTGAAGTTATTTTCAGGTTATAACTTTTACCTTTTTAACTAGATTGCAAATGCCTTGAGGGTAGAGACAGAATTTTTGTGATCTCTTTTTTCCCCGCAAGCACTTATTATAGAAACTTGAACATAATAAATCCTCTAATAGTTTTTTAATGTAGCTCAAAGAGCTCTGAGAAATAGTGAAATTCAACAGCAAATAAATTTAGCCAACATCTCATGGTAGATGTGACATAATGCATTTAACTTATAAAATGGGCTTTAATTCTTATCTCTTAATGCAAGGGTTTTAAATTTCTATCTTTGAATGAAATCTTTAATCACAAATAGTTCCCATCCTTTCATCTAGGTGGTATCATCAGAGCTCATTCATTAATGCTAAAACTAACTTTACCCCGTAATTATGAGAGAGTAAGTATGCATACATTGAAAAAAAAAGAAGTGGTTAAATATTAAAATACCTGTTCTTGAGTCTGTTTTGATCTTAAAAGTACCTGGAAGGGTCTTCATAGGCCATACAACAGTAGAAATTATAGATATTATGTTTTATTGTTCTGCCATCTCTGGTTCTGTAAGTATTCCTTTTTTATTTATTATTATTATTGTGACTATTGTTAATATTTTGATTCAACTCATAAATATATCCATCCTGCTCAATTTTCACAAATTGAACTCATCTCTTGCTGGTAAAGAAGGAATAACCTTTCTTTGGAATTGAAACCATTAGCAACTTCTCGTAAGACTTGAGGGCAGAATGAAGTATCTATGACACATTCTCTCTCTCTCACACATACACACACACACACATACATGCACACATTTGCTTTCTGACATAATGGAGAAGAAAAAAAAAAAAATCCCTCCTGAAGAAGCTGCCACACTCTGTTGTTTTTGATTTTCCACATGAAAGGATTCTATTTAAGCCCAGGAGGGTCTAGAAAGGCTGGTTTCTTGTTGAGCAAGTATATTAATACTTTTTCTCCTACAACTTTTAGCCTGATCGACTGCAATTATTTCAGTACCCAGAATACCCCATGATTCTGAAAACAAATAAATCAAATGCTTTTTAAAGTCAAGGGTAAGGATAAATACAGAACAAACAAAAGGAAGACATTTACTGCACACATTACCTTCCAATGGAAGTGTATTTAAACTACACAGATAGGCATAAAAGGGTAACAGGAACAATGATGGAGACACTATGTCAAGCCTTGAATGGACTGTGTATTCTTGATTATACTGATCAGCGTTTGCCCTTTAGACTGACATAAAAAAAACTCTGCCCTCCCTCCCTGAGCCGCCAACCTGCCCCAGGCTGCCGGGATCTGTGTGACAGCACCAAGACTCACATTAAGAAACACACAAAAGGCAGAAAACAAATAGCGCTGCTGCCGTCTTATTGGTTGGCATCCTCCTGGGATGATCTATAATCATTTCTTCAGCCTAGAAATCAGCCTCACGGTCTTTGGAGTAGTATTGAAGCTCCTAAACCCTGTGGGGTTTTGTCCCTTCTGATGTTTATAAGAGTTCATTCGCTTTGCCATTAATTTTCGTAGGGATGTAAGGTTTGCATTTTCTGTTGTAGGCTTTAAATTTTGGAGAAAATAAAGCAGAACAAGGAAAAGAAAACTCTGGCTCCTAAGATTTATTGTGGGTCAACAATGTTAAAATTCTTTCCTCTGTACATGTAAGAAGCTTAAAAAAATTATTGTCCTTTCTAAAAAAATGCTCTAAAGCATTAGTGTAAAAAGGATGTCGGGAGAGAATCATTATCATCTCTGTGTGTTTACAAAGAACACACATGAATATATACACACATAGTCAGAAAAGTAGTTCTTTAAGAATTTCATGCCATGAAGGATTTAATTAACCTTTTCACTAGGAAACCAATTCCGAGCACTGCCTTCATTATCCTCCCTTTCTATTTCTACCCTATGGCTCTCACACTTCACTCCTTTCCTTTTCTTTTATCCCCCATCCTTTTGGCCCATTCTTTCATCAGTGATTCCGTTGTTAAATTTGCCAGCTGGTGTTAGAGTCACTTCACTCCCCTTCATTTCCGACAGCAACCACTTTACTTCCATACTCTAACTTTTGCTGTTACCTGCTTAATTGCATGCTCTATTCCTTCCAAAGTTTTAATTGAAAAAGCCAGAATGACCCTAGAGTGTAAGTAAGGTCAGCTGAAACGTTTGGTAATCTACAAGAGATAAAGCTTTGAAATATTATTTCCACCCCCCCAGGGTATAAGTTACCCTGATGTGGATGTTATTTATGGAAATAAAAGCAAAAGAAAATCCTCACTGGAAAAAATAACATTTGTTAAGTGCTGATGTAGAGGAATTTATTATTATAATTATCATCATAATTTTACTATAATTATGTTTTTGTTTTGAGTTTTAGATATTAAAAAAGACTTAGGAACATGGGAGGTATGACCCCCTGTAAGCGCTAGGAGGTTGTTGAAATTACATGCAGGTTAGCATGTTGGAGAGTATACTGATTCTCAGGAAAACTTTTAGAAGTTATCCTCTTTTGTTGTTGATGTTTTGTAGGTTTTTCTGCTACTGCATTCCTCCTATCTATTGCTAAAAAAGAATAAGGGTGTATATTAATATAGCCCCCATCTTTGTAATGTCTGGACATGTTGGTTGCTAGGTAACAGAATACTATAAGAGAGGCGGGACTCATAGTGTGAATCTCTGATTGAGCAGAAATACAGAAACCTCCACGGGAGAAAAGTCCTCTGAATTTCCTTGCATTTTTGCTGAACCAAACAGAATTATTATTGCATGACAAAGTACCACTTAAGCCTTATGGAACTTCCTGGCAGTTTCAGTTTAATCATTGCTGTAAAGAATCCATAAGTCTTACTTGGTTATTACTACAAAACTGTGTGGTAGGTTTACTTCCCTAAATCAAAACCTTGTTGTCCAGAATCCTGCCCTCTTTGAATATTTTTAGGCGATTAAAATTTATCTCACCAGTTACTTAAACAGAGGTGATAGTTTCTGTATTCTAATAGGCTTCTAAAAATCTTATGTTTTGTATAAACAATGCTGTATATATGGAATACAAAGTCAAATAATCAGACAAAATCGTGCAGAATTCCACCACTGTAAAAAAAAAATTAAAAATCTACTCTTTAAATACTTTAAATCTTAATTAAAATACATGGGTTATGTGGAAGTATTAGGCATCGTGGCAAGGTTAGAAAGGTGTAGATTCATGCATGAAACATTCCCTGGGAGCCCACTGTGTCTTGGAGACTAAGCAGTGATGTAACAGAAAATGAGACAGCATCCTGGCCTCACATGTGAAGAACGAGCTGTAAACAGACAATTACATTGTGGTGAACCTTTAAGCAGAGCATAATGAGAGTGTTTAGGGGGAACAGAGGAAGAAGCAACTGACTAGACCTGGAGGAATCAAGAGGCTATTAGGAGCTGTATCTTAAACTCTCCCAAGAGTTTCCCAGAAAGAAAAGGCCAAGGATTTTTGCTGGCTCTCCCAGCTAACTCTCACACACCCATCAGAGCAAAGGACTGTTCTGCAGGGAAGCTTCCTGGGCTTCTTTATCCACATGGAATTCCTGTCATATGTTCTCTCAGCTCCTTGTCCCCTTCCATCATTGGGCTTATGTCGGTTTTTAATTATTATTCACATGCTTTAATTGAGATTAATACTTTCTCCATCATTAGACTTAGGTCCATCAAGGAAGGGACATAGTGGTTGTACTCACGTTATCCTTGTGGAACAACATAGTGCCCTGCACAGAGTGCAAACCTAGGAACTGTTGAATGAAAGAGGGAGTGGGCTTGCAACTCATGTCATTCAGGTGGCTGCCTCCCCTGCTTTCTTGGTGTGGGTGGCCAAGCTCTGTCCCCTGTCTCTGATATTGCTGAAAGACAAAATAAATTCTTTTCTTAGTCCACTGCTCTTCCCCATCTAAACCTCCCATGTTTTTCCTATAGCCTTAGCTTTTTGCCATATATATATTAATATATATGATACATTATATATAATACGTATTGCATATATCATGAAGGTAAACACTTTTAGATGAATTCTTTGGATAGTTAAAATACAGAAGAAAAATACTTATTAGTTTTTACATGGGCCCAACTATAGTGCCTGTAATGCACTCAGAAACTATTAATAAATTACTATTAATGGGGGGTAATATTTATTAAATGATTACTTGATATCAGACTTTACATTATCCCCTCAACCTATACTATCACGTTTCATTCATTTCTACTACAGCTATATGGTTTAGATATTCTATTAGCCCCATTTTACAGGATGCAGAGATCTAGACACGTTCAACAACATTTCCTGAGTTCACAGTAAGTAATAAGTGAGCAGCAGAACTGAATGTCAGCCCCAGGACAGTTTGACTCCAAAGCAATTTTCTTTCCACTATCCCCACTCCTCTTCCCATTGTCCTTTACTATTTGAATCCTTAGAATGGAGATATATATATATCCATTTTATATATAAAATAGTTGAGATACATATATATTTTTTTTTTCAACTATTTTCAGAGTCAAAATTTGCCAGGTATTTTCCATGCCATCAAGAAGATGACATGTCAGTTGCAAATACAAAACATATTTTAAGAACACTCATTTGTTTGATTGATACTAGTGAAATTTCTTATTTTCAGTAGGGATCAAAGTAGCTAAATTTTTTTTTAGAGGAAGCGGAAATATTGTTTTTATTGAATGATTGGTTAGCAGGGGGAGAAAAATCATGCTTTGTGGCCTCCTTGAAGCAGGGTGCACTTCTGATAAGTCCCCTTTGTCAGCATACAGTAAATATTAAGCAGCTGCTGCTAATTGTGACTCAGTTTTGGGACTACCTCAGTTGGGCTCACCAATAGATGAGCTTACTATTAGTTCACTGATGGTGAATGCACTACTGGATTGAGTTAGAATCAAGTCTTCTTTTCAGTCTGCTTGTTCACTAATGTAGTTGGGGACAATGCGAGGAGATGTGTGCCATTCACAACTGGAATTAGGGACAAGTGCTACTTTAGTGTAGCTTCTAACATGAAAATTGACTTTCTTTCTAAATAGGATTCTTCCCCATCTAAGAAAATGCTGCAATTATGATAACAAAATATTTTAAGCCTCATTTTATCTCACCTAAATCTAAGGGGTTAATCAATATGTTCAATGTGGTTTATTCCAGAAGCTTTGAGAATCTGGTGACTTAATTTGCACTAAAAGCATTTAGCTTTGTGAAAACTACACCAAACTTGCCATGATTCTAACTTCACAAATAGGGCAATTTGCTGATGGAGTTCTATTTATGATGGTTAATAGATTGCCTAATTTTACCCAGTTTGCTCACTCAGTTACTTCCAAATGTGAACCAATGAATATAAAACACTGAATGGATTTAATTCAGTAAAAGAACACATTACCTATTTGGATATAAATAAATAAGAAGCTCACATCAAAGTGTCGTTCGCTGTATAGACCAGTTAGTGGTGATACAAAAGTGAGGAGAGAAACAAAAACAAAAAAAAATTTCTGCTTGGATGAAACATACAATCTAGCGAGAAAAACAAGCATTAATTAAAGGAGGATTTGGAGACAAATGCGTTCCAGGCTTAAGAACAATGGGATGGAAGGAAGCCGGGTTTAATCCAGGAACAGGAACTACTAGAGTAGTGGGCCTGGGAGAACCAAGAGCAATTAAATGCCGTGGGAGCTGAGGCTGCAAAGGTAAGCAGGAACTAGATTGTGCAGGAAAGTCACACATTCATTTGTTCAGTAAACACCAAGCATCTGCTATGAGGTGCTATTCTGGGGATACAGGAGACAGCAAAGCTGATGATGTCCCGGGAAGATAGATAATTAACACTAAATTGATCAATATGAAATATGTGGGGTGGGGATTATGTAACGTTATGTAGAAAACTAAATCAGAGTGAGGAGGACAGAGAGTGACTGGGGAAAGAGTTAGTAGTTTATAGAGTAGTTGGTCAGATAAGGTGGCGTTTGAATGAAAATCTAAAGAAAGTGGACCATGTTAAGAGTTTCAGTCTTTCTTCCTAAGAGCAAGTGCTAAGTCATCGAAGGGCTTTAAGTGTTGAAGTGTTATAATCAGAATGCCATTCTGAAAAGATCCTCTAGGCTATAGGATACAGAAGAGATGAAAATAGAAAAGAGTAGGAACAGGAGACTAGTAGGGGACTTATTGCAGTTACCTAGAGGGAGTTGTGAAGGATGGGACCATGCAGGGGTGTGTCTGACCATGAATGGATTTCATCACTGGAGCTGGTTCTTATTTCCATGTGGTTCTAAGTGCCAATGCTGTTTTTGAAAAGAATTCTAAACTAGGAGTACGAAGAAATGATTGCAAGTCTTTATCTGTTTTACCTTAAGACACTTTTCTGTTTTATGCGTTCTCTATAAAAGTAGGTAATGATTCCACATTTTTCTACCTCTTAAGGCTTTTGTAAAGAACAAGACTTAAAATATGTAAAGTGCTACAGCATATAAGGGGTAAGCAGTTGTTATTTTACAGTGGATAGGTTGAACACTATAAATTCTATTTTTGCAGAATAGAGGATATGAAGCGCTTTTCTTCTAAGTTTACAGAGCAAATACAGAGATCATATGAAGGAAGCCACAATACAAATAATTTATTTTACAATTTAGATAATATGTAAATATGGTTTAATGTTAATTGACACACTGATTGAACTCAACCGGCAAAAAATCTATATTTCAACAATATCCAAACCGTGACCTATTACCAAATGCTAAGTTTAGGTACAGAGTTAAGTGTCGAAACCCATTTCCAGGTCTCAGAATGTGGAGTAATTCCATAACCCCTCCAAGAGCTCCCTTCTGAGGCTCTCAATGACACTTCAATGACAGGAAGGGGAGGATAGTGCATCTCCAGGTGTTGAGGCCCCTCTGATTTGGAATTCCAGTACCAGCCATTGCAGAACTCAGGGTTTAGAACATCTTCTTATTCTGAGTCAGGAGCTAATGGCAGTCTTCTGTTTTATGCATATTTACTGTTGGAAAAACCACACAGTAAAGTACCAGGTGAAGAAATAACCAGTGGAATTCTTGTTTGCAGATTGTATGAATGCATTTGAATGAAATTGAACTGTTATCTTAGATGTTAGGAGTCCCTAATTTCCAACTGGATATGAAACATGCATAGTCCTCATCTGTATCTTATAATTTTGCTTCTAACAGGCATTATAGCATTGATGTGTTGATTTCAAGGATGCTTTAAAGAAATAAACAAAACTGTTCATTTATTTTCTTTGTCAATAGATGTTTTGACTCTCTCTGGCCATTTATTAAAATAAACATTTTGGACAGATTGGTTTATTAGTTTTGTGGTGAGGTTATATTCCTTGGATATCTGACCTTTGTTAATCATTGTGTGGCCAAATGAAGTAAAGTGTACGCATTGAAGCAGTGAATTTGGGGTTAGTGAGTTTGATGGAATCACAACCAGTAATTTTAAAATGTGACTGAATTCTTCCCACAATTAAAATCTTTCATTATGCTACTTCAAAACTAATTTCTTTCTTGTTTTTCTGAATAGTTGCCTCCATTAATCTCACTCTAGGTAATGATGGTAATGATACAATTATATGTAATCATTGCCTGAATTCAATATGCAACACATCAGTCCCTTTGTGTAGTGATTGTACAGCTCTCTGCAATCCTTGGATTTGGAAAGTTTCCATCATGTTATGCCAAGATCAGATTCAAAAGTCTCTGACATTTTGCATAACATCAGTCAATCGGGTGTTCCAACTGTCCCTTACAGTGATTGGGCAAACTCATCCATCTGGCTGGTGCCAGTTGAAACTAGGGATGAAGGCATGAAGCAAGCTTTGCTATTTACATAGTTTGCAAAGCACTCAAAATAGTCAGAAAAAAGAATTAAAGAACAAGAACTTTGTAAAAGGCCTTCAAGTATGCAGTTGGCTAATTTGCTTAAACTACTGATGATATAAATCATAATCCAAGTGAATTTATTATGTGTTTATGCAAAGTAAATATGTATTGCAAAAATTTAAATCTATCTTCATAACATTTATAGCCAATCTCACTAGTGGTTATCATTTTGTATTAATCTCTTCCTCAAAGTACTAATAGGTAGATGTGTGCTTTCAACTTCTATTTTTTAATGCTGTACAGACATAATTTTGCTTCTTACATTCTAAAGACAGATTTTTGTTCCAAACATTGTTTATTCAAATTAGTTCAATTAAGACATAATACTGTCTGTATTATATTTTGACACAATAGAATTTAACACGTCCATGTCTTCTAAGAATTAAATAATAAACCACACAGGTAGCCTAATAATACTAGCTTATCTACTATCCCATGCTTAATTTTTTTTCCTTGTTTTTCTTTTCTTTATCTTACTTTTTTTCCCTTCTCTTAGAATAAATATGAGGGCTTTCTTGGTCTCTGGTAAATATTTACAATTCATAATTTTATTCTGGCCTGTTAATTTGATTTATTGATTATTTCTTTTTAAAGGACAGTGTCAACACAAAAGTGTGCTATGGGTTGCTGTGAGTGGGATGACAGTCACATTGACCCCAATATGATTTAGACATGTTTTGTTCCCATCAAAACTCGTGTTGAAATTTGATTTCCAATATGGCAGTGTTGGGAGGTAGGGACTGGTGGGAGGTGTTTGGGGTTGGATCCCTCAGGAAAAGATTAATGCCCTCCCTCAGGGGTGAGTGAATTCTTGCTCTTGCAGAAGTGGATTAGTTCCTGAGACACCGGTTTGTTAAAAAGAGTCTAGCTTCCTCACTTTCTCTCTTTTGCTTCCTGTCTTGCAATGGGAACTACTAGAATAATAGCACTTGCTTTCTCTACTCTCACCTCTCTCTCTTCCTTTCTTTACTCTTCATTTCTTAAATACATATTGTTCAGATACTATTTCCAAATCATGATCTGGTAAAGTGGAGGGGATTCAAAAGGAAATTGGAAAAGGTCCCTGCATTCATACTCACAGACTCCCTTCTATCTCTTGGAAGAGGTAAGAGATGTACGTGGATAGCTACTAAAAAGTAACTCATTGTATTAGAAAGCCACTGATATGGGAGTAGACACAATCCAAGCCTTCTCCCCAAGGGCTATCAAGGAGTTCCTGTATAATCATCATTACTGGAGCAAATTCTACCTTAATCCAAAGGAATATAGGCTGGTCCACTGTGACCCACATTCTGAGTGTCTTTGCTCTCAGCATTGTCAATATTATTCAACTGAGCTATTCCTCAAATCTTAGAAATTTTACTTCTGAGGCTTCCTCTGGCACCGTTCTTCACTTCCTTTAGAATATAATATATTGGGTGCTAATCTCTTCATTTCCTTACTTCCTGATGGTCAGGATACACTTATTCCTGTTAGTTTGTTCATCCTACTGGCTGCATCTAATCCTGGCTATTTGGGCTGACACATAATAGGGGATTTTCATATAGCTCCCCAGACTCTCTTTTACACTGGCCTACCTCTGCTCCAGTAGAGCTCTACACGGCTACCTATAGCACATCAAGTCTGAGCTTTAAGAGGATTTTCCTATTTGGGGGCACTGCCCAGTTCCCTTTTCTTACCAAGGAAACAAAATAGTACCTGGCAGTTTGTAGATAGTCTAAGTGTGATTTTTCTGGATGGAGGTAATGTTACCCCCACTTTATTAGCCCACACTTCCAAAAACAGTATCCAAAACCCAGAAACACCTAATTAAGATCACCGAGGATAATCTTATTATAGCCTACAACATCCAAAACCCATCAAATCTGCCAATTATTACCACAGGTAAATTTTTTCTATTTCTTGTGAGCTATGCAAGAGTTTCTTGAGTAGCACAAATCGATTGAGCATGGTCCATGAGCTCCTTTGCTGATCATGAGTCTGTGTGAGGTGCATTTAAGAGGATTGAAGATAAATCAACTACTGTCCAGGGCTGAGGTCTTAGCACTAATCCTCCTCACTCAGAACTTTTCTTGATCATTATTTTTTGCCACCTCTCCAGTCCTTCTCTACAATTTTCCCTTGAGAGCCTGAGAGTCTGGGCTAACCTGTGGAATCTTACTTGATGTTATTCTTGTCACACCCAGAACATAGATCATCTTTCACCACTGTGTCATTTTTCTTCCAAGATCCTTTCATATGCTGGTTCTACTCCTTAGGCTGTAGATCTTGTTTCACTCTTCCTAACTTTTGAGTATAATTAATCTGAACACTGGTTGGGACCCATATCTCCCGACCCTCAGCCTAACAACTTTTACCCTTTAAATCAGTATACTGCTCAAACCTATTCTAAAACTTGACCGTAACAAAGACTTCAGTTTAGTCTTATTTGCTCAAGCAATATAGAGACAGCTTGAATTTCTCTCTTGAAATATTAACTAAATATTTTAAAGTATGTAGATGATTTTGCAAATGTAGATAACATATATACATATAATTTAGAAATGTATCCTGAGACTATTTCTTAATACCATGGATTACTAACAAACAGAGTAAAAAGCACAAAAACAATTTCTAAAACTTGATGGCAAGTATTGTTACCAAAGTGTTTCATAGAAATTGACAGTCACACCTAGAATTTAAATGTCCTTAGAAACCAAGAGTGTGCAGGTATTGTGGATGGGACATGGTGGCCCAGTGTTGAAATATGTGACAGTTCAAGTGAAGCCTGGCAATCCAGAATAACAATGGATTATTATACTCAAAGAAAGATGGGAAACAAAAAAAATTCAGAGAACAATGCTCTTATTTTCATGACTCTTTACTTGTCTTTGACTGTCCTTTCTCTCAGCCTTTCTGCTTTGTAAATGTCTTTGATTCAAGGCTGTTTCATGATCCACTGAAATCTGAGGAAACCATGGGTCTAAATTACCCACTGTTTCCTTTCGTGCATTGTTGGATGTGGCTAGCTTTGGGAACTTTGTTTGATGAAGAAGTTTTTGAAAATGTTCAGTGATTTTTTTTTTTTTTGGTATGGTATATTGGATGACTAACAATGAATTTTGCCTTGAGGTCAATATAGTTCCAATATTTCTTAAAGAAATATTTGCTTAAAAGTGTAGAGGTGGTGGAGGCACAGTTAGTGTGAACTTGATGTTGGGCTTAGTGACAGGCACATTGTTATAATTTTCCCAATAACTCTGAAAAGCAAGTAGCAATGTCTTCATTTTGTGGATGAGAAAATGGAATCATAGAGACGTTGCAATTTGCCAGATGGCAGTGATAGAATTTGACTTACCCAGGTATGTGTGAGTCTAAAACCAAATTCTTTCTAAGACCTTAGGCTGTTTTAGGTGTTTTGTCTAAAGAATGCTGCAAATAGGAAAAAAATGAGAAGTTGCAGGTGAGAGTATACAAAGTATCAGATATGTAGTATAAACAATTCTTGAGATCTAATGTACAACATAAAGACTATAGGTAAGAAAAGTGTATATGGGATTCATGCTCAATGAGTAGATTTTAACTGTCCTTGCCACAAAAAAACAGAAAAAAAATGAGTAACTTTATGAAATGATGGATGTGTTAATTTGTTCCATTATAGTAACCTTTTTACTGTCTACATGTATCTCATAACATCATGCAGTATGCCTTAAATATACACAATAAAAAGTTATTTAAAAAATAAAAAGTGCAAATATTAATAATAGCACATTTTGCATATTTATGAAGAAAAAGGAATTTAATATTCTCATTGCTAAGCTTCCACACTAAGCAACAGTAACTTATTAACCTTCCCCAATAAATCCTAAGTGTAGAAAAGATTAAAATGCTGTGCATTTATTTTGATTAAAATAATTTATGTAAATTTTAATTCAAATTAGGCTCAATTTTAGGCCCTTCAGATATTAACTCGGAAACTAGTCTTACTAGACCAGATTCAAATGAACAGAATTTTGGCCAAGGACATTGAAGTAAACATTTTATTTTTATTAACCATGAATTGGCAAGCATTTATTGAGTACCTTTTAAGTATTGGGGAGAAGCCTGGACCTCAAAGAAATTGCCATCTGTTGGGGCAATATGACTAAATCACATGAAACAAGTTGAGTAAGCAGCAAGATCGTTCATAATTAAGTGCTAATTTGCCATAGAAATTCAAGGAAGCAAAAGGTCATTGAAAGCACTGGCACTCAAGAAAAACTTCATGGAAGACATTTCATTTTGGGTAGCCTTCAAAAAATGTGGAGAAGCTCTGTAAGTGGGGAAGCATGAAAAATTTTTAGGAAAAAATAAGTATAAAGATTTGTCTTGGGAAGTAGTGAATGAGGTTGGGTAAATGGATGTATCAGAGAATGCTTGTATGTGTTATTAGTCTGTTTTCCTGCACAGACCGTCAACTGAGTAAGGCTAGCGACCTGTGCTTCTTCCTCACCTCACGCTTCTCTCTCACCTTGTGTCTTTGACCACAGTGCCTAGCACGGTGTACAAGCTTGATAAACACAGGGTGGCACTTAACTATGAGAAGAGGACAGATGAGTGCATTTGATTTATTAGGAAATGGAAAATTTAAATTTGAAAACATTTAAAAAGCTATCTGATTTCAGTGAGCCTATACTTGCTAACTTTACTTGTATCATTGTGCTGAAAAGACTCTTAATTTTGGGTAAAAGTTCATTCATTCACTTATGTGTATGTAATAATGGGATAAGGGGAGAATGGACACTGATTAATACAAGTCACTTTCATTTAGCTGCAGACTCCTTTATTGTGTGTCATCTTTTCTGCATTAAATAAATGTTAGTGATTGGTTTGCATTTGCACTTCTGAGCATACTTCGACGGAAGTGAAGTCACGTCTGTCTTGACTAGAAGAAGAACAAAAGCCCTGAGTGGAAAGTGCATTAAAGATAAATGTGACATATTCATTCAGTCAGTCAGTTTGAGCTTAGAAGCATATCCTCTAGCCCTGTCAATCTTTCAAATGACCATATCCCCAAATGATAGCTTGGCTGCATCCTCATGAGAAACCATGAGCCAGAAATACTGGGCTAAGCTATGCTGAGATTCCTGACCCTTATAAACTGTGAGAGCTCATAAATGTTTGCTGCTCTAAGTCAGTCAATACATCTGAGAATACCATGTGGGAGGGCATTGAGTGTTGAGCATTGTGGAGCTGTAGAGAAAAGACATGGCTTCTACCCTTAAGGAACTCTGTTGAGTGCAGAAAATAACACGTATATACAAATACCTACTGGAAGAGGCAGCGGGAAGGGGACTGAGGGGGCAGTAGAGGTTTTATGGGAGAGGTGACATTTGAATTGGGTTTTGAAAGACAAGCATCCTTTGCACACATAAACAGGTTGAGGATATCTTGATTAATTGTTCTATTTTGTGAGGATATTGACACAGTTGCAGAAATGGAAGAGTTAATAATTATAACAGCAATAATAAAGAAGTGCATTAGTTTTATGGTTTCCACAGTATTTCCATATACAGCAATTCATTTGATCCACACAAGAACTGAGTGAGATGGGCAGAACAGTCATTACCCATTTTGTCAATAGGGAAGCTAAGGCTCTGGCAGACTTAGTGACTCTGAGGGACTTAGTGACATGTCCAAGGTCACGTAGGCAATAAGTGGCCAGGATAATGCTTCTGCTTTGTGAAAACAAGTACAGAGTATAAATCAATGTACAAAGCAAAATGACCATGATTAATAAAAGCAGTGTAGAAGGGATCAGAAAGAAGTGAAATAGCTTCTGTAAAAATTTTGAAAATAGAAAAAGATATACGGTGTGAATGGTGCATTAGTCAGAAAGGCTGGGTATTGTCTCCCAAGAGGCTTCTCAGGGAGGTGAATTTACTGATGTCAGAAGTCAGGTGCTTAGCTTTGTAAGCTTTCAAACCTGACTTAGCCAGCATATAACTAGGTCTAGCTCTCCAGGGAATACTCGTGTTAGCGAAGTGCATAGACACATTTATTAATTTGCAATGAGAAATGTTGCTGCCATGCACCCCAGAATATCCTATTGGCACAACTAGCACACTCATGCCCTGCAGGCAGACATTCAAGGGAAGACCCATTATAATACAAGAAAGCTGCTGTTGCCCAGACCTGAGAGTTGGCTAGATGGATTTTAGAGGTACTCCTTGGCTTGGAGGTGAGATGGGGAGATTGAGACGGTCTTTCCTACATTTAGAGATCACCTTGCTGGGAACATCAGTGCCCAATGCAAGACTCATTTGCCCCCAACATAAGTTTGCTTCTATGACCCTCTGCGTTAGTTTTCTAAGGCTGCTATAACAAAATACCAAAAACTGTTAAATAGATGGCTTAAAACAGCAGAAATTTATGATCTCACAGTTCTGGAAGTTAGAAGTCTAAAATCAAGATGTCGGCAAGGCCACACTCTCTCTGAAGGCTCCAGGACAGAATCCTGTTTTGTCTCCTCTCGATTCTGGTGATTCCAGCAATCTTTGGCATTTCTTAGTTTGTAGCTGTATCACTCCAATCTCTGGCTCAATGCTATAGAGGCTTCTTCCTTCTGGGTGTGTCCTCTCTTCTCTATATAAGAATATCAGTCCTTGAGTTTAGGGCCCACACTAATCCAGTATGACCTAATATTAACTTAATTACATCTGCAAAGACCAAATAAAGTTAAATTTCAAGGTACCGGAGATTAAGGTTTAAAAATACCATTTTAGGAGACACAGTTTAACACACTACCTTCTCTTTTCCATGCTTCCACTGCTGATCAACCCAACTCCTACCCTGTCCAGGATAGATTCATTCTGCACTCAAGTGTTAATTTGACCTGAGAGCCTTTTTGCCTCTTTAAGGTGTCTTTGCTTATAAATGACCTGACCTTTTACATCATTTATTAATACTTTAGGGAGAAAGAGAGCAAGAGAGATTAGAACAGTCTCCCCCTAAATAACTTGTTTTTAGATTATTTTTATTTCCAAATGTCAAATCTTTTATATTTTCTGAAACCTGCAGATTGAAAATCCCTGCAATCGCCACTCCACTAAGAATCCACTGTTAGTGACGAGAGCTTGTGGGGACAGACAACAGTTTGAGAAGCGTGTCAGTGCCCAGGGAGAGCTTGGGGGAATGGAGTTAGCGCCTCTCTCAGTCCATCCAAACTAAAAATAGTAATGACATTCTTTGACAGGGTAATGCTGTTTTATTTTTAAATCTTATGTCAAGTGGAAACAAAAGCATCTTTGCCAAGTATTTTACTTTTTCTGTGCAATGTAAGTTGCTGCACATAAAACTTCAAGGGAAGTTCCCCAGCACTCCCTTCTAACCACACTGATACCTCGTAAACCTCTGATGTGTACAAGTTCTGGAACACCTTCTATTGTTACATCACTGCATTCTGAGCTGATTTGTAGCTTCCCTTTTAGAGGCCATTTTTATTTAACACATTTCTAAATTCATGGCAGGAGGACACCTTTAGTTATACCATATCCATTTTCAAGTGAGGAAATCAGATATTAGTAAGAATGAAATAATAAAGTGATAAAATCAGAGACTAGACATGTTAAATATGGTTGAAGAAAAAAATCTTTAGAAGGAAATGTGCCCTTTAGGAATTACTCCTTTGGTCATGAAGCCAGGAGACTTTGCCACTTCCATTTGTTGTGAATGTGCAAGTAACTTGCCCTCTCTCCTCAGGCTGCTTTTCTGTAAAAGGAGGGTACGGATAAGTCAATTCCTGGCAGGTGGCGAGATTCTGTGGTTTTGGATTTGAGTCAGAGACACTAGTATGAACTTTTGATCAGCTAAATATAAAAAAAGATTCAGAAATAACTATGCATGTATAAACACGTGGGTAATTATATATACATGTATGTCCTAGCTCTGCCCATTGAGAGGTGCTAGAAGCAGTGTTGTGTCAGTAGAAATAAGAACATCCAGTGGTTCAACCCTGGTTTCTAAATACCGATGGAAGGGACTATAGCTCCTTGGAGAAATAGCTGATTCTAAGACTTGGGCAGGGAAAGTAAAAGATGAGCCAAAGCATCTAGTAGTCCCAGAAAGCAAGGAATTGCTCAAAAAACTGAAAGGATGTCGAAGAGATACCTGAAACAAGAGCTGTCAGAGCTGGAACAAATTTGAGCAACACAATAAATAGTGTGGTATTGGATTACAATCCACAGTATAAAATAAACATACCTGAGCACCTACTGTCATAAATAAACAATTGAATAAATACATAAATGTAGGAGAAGGCATAAATTTTCATTATAGAAATACTCCAGGTAATACAGTGTGGACTTAGTAACTCACATTCAAACAATAGAATGTGGAAAGGGGACACCTAATACCTGTTCCAGTGAGAACACCTGGAAGCCACTAGCTTCAACTGATTAAGGTCAACATCGCCACTCGTAAGTCATGGTAATATCATGTACCCCTGCTATGAGGTGATGAAGAGGACACTTCACCTCCATGATGTTCTTCCCAAAACACTGTATCTCCAGTCTGATCATAAGAAAAAAATCAGACAAATTTAAGCTGAGGGACATTTTACAAAATACCTGACCAACGTTCCTCAAAACTGTCCAGGTGGTGAAAAAGAATGACTGAGAATCTGTCACAGACTGGTGGAGGCTAAGGAGATGTGACGGTGGAATGCAAAATGTGATCTTTCATTGGATCCTGAGTAGAAGCAGGACATTAGTATAAAAATTGGTGAGCTCCAAATAAAATCTGGAGTTTAGCTAGCAATATTTTTTTTTTAAAAGAAAGGCATTGGATCAGATGGCTCAGTCCTTTCCAGCTATAGAATTTCTTACTGCTCTGTGAGTGAGGTTAAGTAAGGAATGCTGCAAAGGAGGTGTTGAACTTAAGAATTCACTGTTAGTTTTTCTAATTATATTTTTGAAAATGCCTCCTTCTACATGTTATCTTTACATTCTTGAAAAGATAGGGAATTGCAGCAGGCTTTGCTGCAGGTAAAGGGACCCCAGACACCAGGTGGCCAGTTACGATAAGAAAGAGAGAAGACAGAGCTAACAGGTAGTGGTCACCTGTGGGCCTCAGGGGATTTACACTCTAGTCCTAACTGCCTCTTGGCATGTGAACTTGGGCAAGTCTCATTTCAAAGGCATGATTTCTTTTTACAATGAAGATTAAGATTAGAAATTATCTAAGGTTCCAATTATAACATTATATAATTCTACTGGCTCTCTGTATGCATAAATGGTAAAAGTCTGAAGAACAGAGTATACAATTTCAGGGGCAGGTAAAGGATGCTCTTTTTAGTTTAATGCAGTGACACCTGCTGGGAAAATGAAGGGTTCTCTCCCTGGGTTGGGTAGCTTGGAAAGTCATATTTTGTGTAGGAGGAAACCATTTAGATTCAGTTTGGACAGCAGCTGTAAACTGGAATGAAGCAGGTTGAAGGGAATGAGTTTTGCAGATCTTTTTCTTGCCGCTCCTTCTCTTAGGCATAACCTAGCGTAGTTCTGACACTGACAAAAATTGACTATGACATCTCAAGCAACTTACTTAACCTCTATGGGCCTCAATTTCTTCACTTTTAAAATGGAGATTAAAAATAAGTACTTTGCATTGATTTATAGAATGAATTGAGCACATACAATTCCCAGGCTGCAATTTGTTATATAATTCTTTATTTGAGCGGATGTTTGGACTTTTCTGGCTTCCTGATACTTATCAAGTACTAAATGGCTATAGTCCCTTCATGTTGGGTGGTAGAAAGGTTCAAAAGCAGAATCCTGGCTGCTCATGTCTTTGAAAAACCTGGAATTATGTCAACAGGATAGATTTACTTTTTCCTAATATGAACTTAAAAGATTTGGGGACATAGTTTTAAATTAGTAGTTTGCTGAATGTGATTTATGGTTATGTTCATAAATCAGCAACATTCAAGTCATTGGGAGTTTTTCTCTTGGGGCAGGCACCAAAATGGCAGAGGAAAAATACAGTTGTGGCTATAGCTGGCATTTAATGGGAGCCTTCGTGGAAGATTGACAACTTGGGAATATTTTGAACACGTGAGAATTTGGGTTAAATAGGCTTCAAGAAATGTTCTTCTCCAGCCAAGGCTCTACACTTGCACATGTTCTTATGTTACTGTGCCCAATTCTTCCCTCTGTATAGCTGCCCTCCTCTCTGTGGCCATAGGAAGGGAGGGATCATTTGCAAGGCACCCCTGAGACCCAGACTTTTGGCAGAACAAGTGGTCCCAGGAAGGTTCTAACCCCATTTATACATTTAGGATATATACAATACTTTTAAATTGTGTACTCAGAGTCTTTATTCTGAATATTTATTGAATGTGTTGGTGGCAGCTTGAAGATAGTTTTGAATGAAAACTTCAAATGATAAAAAACAAAAAAAACCCTGTTTTATGATAAGTGCACACACTACAGTATATTGACACTTTAGATTATTCACAATTATATAAAATAATTCTCAGAATTAGAATTTAGTGAATGTGATCTTCAAAATGTGAAACATCATTAAAGTTATACACATATATCTAATAAAGAACCATAAAGTGGAATCATGAAGGACTTTGAAGCCTTTCTGTTTCATTGCTTCTCTAAACAAAGTGGATTACTAGAGAATTCCTTAATAAATGTGAGCTGTTCCTCTTTCTCCACTTTTCCATTCTAACCAAAAACTAGGCTGTTGGAGCTCAAGCTTGATAGGATGTCTGGGGAAGAGCGGGAGACCTAAATGGAATCCATAATAGCTCACCCCAAACTCTGAGACCAAGATGAAACTGAAAGACCTGTCAGTCTTGTCTCATCTTCAGAATAAAATAATTTCAGTGTGTGCGTTCTGACATTACCCATACAATTAGATTCAATGCTCTACAAACACTTGCTGAGAACTATGTGCCTGGTATAACATTAGGGACTAAATCTAACTCTTCTCTCTTGAGAGGAGACATAGATAAGCAACTAGAGCTAAATAGAAGCACAAAAATGTATTCCAAGAGGGTGAAGTAGGAAGATTTAGTTGCAGTGGAAAGAACTAGCCAAAACTTTGTGAGTGACAGGATATTTGACCGTGGTCTAGTATTTTGGGAGATAAGATCAGACACAATGGTAACTTCAAGTTAGGAGGACCTGAAAATGAACATCACACTAGAGCAAAGCAAGTGCATGGAACTGGCAGGATCCACAGATGCCAGTGCGTGGGCGGGTTGCATCAGAAACACATGGAAAATGGGTTGAAAAGTTAGATTCTGTAACTTTCTAATTCTATAAGTGTGAAATGGGTCCAGGAATTCTGCTGCATAGTAAGATTAGGAGTTACCCCACAGGGATAGCATGTTTGTACCTAACGTAACATTAAAAGGGTTTGTATGGGTTCATGAAGAGTCTTGGAAATCCAAGGAGTTTGGAATTTATTCTATAGATAGAATAGAGGTTATTGATGAGTCCATCATATTTTGAATTAGTAAAAATATTTGGTAAAGTCAGAATTTTTCTACTTAGAAATATTTAAAGTGTTCATTTAAGATACTTACTAAGAACATTTAAATGCCAATTCATGGACTTAGAGATGAAAACTTCTGACTGAAAGGCAACGGATCACACACACCCACACTCACACACAAAACCAAAAAGTTTATTATGTTATTGACAATAGCTATATGACTGTTTCAACAATAATGGATTTCCATCTGACAATGATGTGGTCACTTTGCGGGTGTGGGATGGGATGTTTACCTCAGGATTGAAGGCTCCTGGATGGTTCTTACCTCTGTCACTAAGTTGAGCAAACCAAATATCTCTGTGCCTCAGTTTCCTCCTATAAGGGAGGGTAATAATAATGCCTGGTGGGTATCAAATGACCCAGCAAGTATCCTCGAAAAAGTAGGGAAAAAACTTCAAAATATTAAATATGGGATATGTAAAAACCCAATATTATAAACAGGTTTTTCCAGGGAATACTTTCTGATTCCATAGTTCTGGGGAAATGATCCCATTTTCAATCCCTTTGCAAAAAAAAAAAAAAAAATATATATATATATATATATATATATACATACACACACACATACACACACATATAATATAATATAATATACACACACATTCATTGTTAAATAGAGAAACTGTAAATGCCATACTTCTAAGCATAAAATTGAATATGAAATGTAATCATTGATCCAAAAGATTCCATTGTAGAACAGCTGTTTAAGCCTTCTGGAAGACATTTTTGGAAGTATGATTGAGAATCTATTTTGGATTTAACAGACATCTTCTTATATTTTCCTATATTTTTCTTCATTATCATTAAAGGGTATCATCTGCTCTTGGTTTCATGTTTTAATTTGAATTCACACTCTTACAATAAGGTCACCTGTCTTACTAAGCTCTGTGAAATTGAATCCAATTTTGGAATAAAGGAAGAAATCAAGGTGTAGCTACTGCTCATCAAGTTTAAGAAGGCCTATATTGAATTGGGTGTTTTGTGATCTGCCACTTCTACTAGCAAGAACAATCCCCTTAATCCAATGAAATCCTTTAGGGAGTAATAAAAAAATTCAAAACTAAGAGCTAGGATCAGCTGAGAAGTAGGAGGCATTCCTCAGGAACATCAAGCCATGGATGCCTTTTGAAAAATCTGAAACACTCTCAGTGTTCAAAAAGACGCAGCATTTTTACTTGATCCAGAAATGTTAAGCTTCTTGGAAATTATTTGCTGTGATTCTCTTTCCTCCTTTAACTTTGTAAAGAATATTAATTTATTTCTGCCTAATTAAGAAATATATCTGCTTCAGAGATGACCTATTGCAAGTAATGATGCCTAATTGCTTTTGCGAAGTATGGAGTGCTGGTATTTTCTTTCTTCTTCTTCTTCTTCTTTTTTTTCCTTATTTATTGTGAGTCCCACCTCTCTCTGGGCACTTTGATTATCACATGATGGTCTATAGAGTTGGTCCTTTTTTCCAATCTCACTGGAAACTCTTGCTCCCCATTGGTTTATCATGTTCCCCATGGCTCTTGAAAATAGAGTATCAACTATTAATATATTAAAGATGAAAGTCTTACAAAGGGGCCCTTTTAGAGCATAGGAAATGTAAAATGGCATAACTACCCTTAGGATAGGACCAATCATGTGAAGTTGGTTACATGTGCTTGAATAAATGAATAAATAACTGAATAAGCATGTGTGCTTTTGCCCAAGGATTAACTTTAAAAGGAAAATAAATTCACAGAATTGCAACATGGTATAAGTAAATTCTTCCATGTATATGTAGGATCAGGAAATAACAATTTCAAAACTTGATGAGGAGGGGAGGGTGTGAGATTTATAGGCTAAGCTGGCAACTGGGAGCCTCAGAGCTCTTAGAGCACAAGTCTACTTGGATCATCCCCTGAAATTCTACCCTTCAACCAACTTGTGTGGCCATCAGACTCGGGATAACCTCATGCTGGGGGATCATGTTTGGATATCCCAAGTGGCCCATGGATATTGCCATGGCACCCAAGGGTATTTATTCTGTAATTTTCTCTGAGACAGCAAAGGAAGACTGTACCTGCATCATGCCCTCCCCCAACCCAAAGTTCCTCCCTTCACCCAAAGTTTAACTGTGATGGTAGCAATGATAAGTCAGATTGTAGCACTGGAATTACCCAAGTGATTTTAGAAAGAATAACTTGAAAGTCATTGTTTCTCCGCATCCACGCCAACATGTGTTGTTTTGGGATTTTTTGATAAAGGCCATTCTCACCGGAGTTAAGTGGTATCTCATTGTGGTTTTGATTTGCATTTCCCTGATGATTAGGGATGTTGAGCATTTTTTGATATGTTTTTTTTGGATGCGGAGAGACAGGAACACTCATACACTGCTGGTGGGAATGCAAACTAGTGCAACCCCTATGGAAAGCAATATGGAGATACCTTAAACAGATTCAAGTAGACCTACCATTTGATCCAGCAATCCCATTATTGGGCATATACCCAGAAGAACAAAAGTCATTCTTTAACAAAAACACCTGTACCCGAATGTTTATAGCAGCACAATTTACAATCGCAAGGATGTGGAAACAACCCAAGTGCCCATCAATCCACGAATGGATTAGTAAACTGTGGTATATGTATACCATGGAGTACTACTCAGCTATAAGAAATAACAATGATACGACATCTCTTTGGTTCTCCTGGAGAGAGCTGGAACCCATTATACTAAGTGAAGTATCCAAAGAATGGAAAAACAAGCATCACATGTACTCACCAGAAAACTGGTTTCCCTGATCATCACCTAAATGTACATCAGGGAAGGATACCAATTGGATATCAGACTGGGATGGGGGGTGGGGGGAGGGGATGGGTGTATGCCTACATGATGAGTGCGTTGCACACCCTCTGGGGAATGGTCATGCTTGAAGGTGCAGACCCGGGGAGGTGGGGGGGGGAGGGGATGGAGGTATGACTACATGATGAGTGCCAGGTGCACTGTCGGGAGAATGAGAACGGACGCGCTTGGGACTCTGACTCGGGGGGATGGGTGGGACATGGAAAATGTATATAACCTAAACTTATGTACCCCCATGATGAGCTGAAATAAAAAAAATATATATATAAAAAAATAAAAAAATAAAAAAAAAATAAAATAAAAAAAAAAAAGAAAAAGAGAGGTTCCTAAAAAAAAAAAAAAAAAAAAAAGAAAGTCATTGTTACTCATCTTCAGATGTTTTTGATCATTCATGAACCTACAAATCAGAATGTAAATGGCCCAAGAAAAAAGACAAATGAAAGTAGCCTTTTTGTTGGTGAATTGCCCGAACCCCATGATCAAACTCAATGTCCATGGCAAGGATGATTGCATTTGGTGATGTCTCAAGGGTAAGAAAGATAGGCATTCTGAGTTTTAAGACAGTAGGAAAGTTCATATGTGTTACACTTTTGTTATTTTGCATCATGGTTCTATTAGAGCACTCAGGATATTACTGCTTTTTTTTCTCTGAATTGGAAGTCAGCAGGCATGAACTCTAGTCTTATATCCTCAATTGTGTTCTCTTATTTTTCTTGGTAACTGTTTCATTGAAATATTCACTTAATATACAATTCACCCATTAACATATATAATTCAATGTTTTTTAATATATTCACAGAGTTGTGTTCATTCTGTCCATTGAGGTGTCTGTATCACTTCAGATATTAATAATCTGAGTTTGAGTTTCCTCATGTGTAAATTAAGAGTGGAGCCGTATATTCTTCAATCTTCCTTTTAGTGATCTGTTTATGTAAAAAGAACATATGTCATTAAATGTTTTAAAAATTAGCATTTTGAAAGATGTCTTTTCTCTCTCTCTCAAACACACACAAACACATACACATACACACACAATATTCTTCCCTCCATGGTCACCAACTCAAATTTCTGCTGTCATTATACACCTAGTTTAAGTCTTACTTTTTTTGCTTTCTACATGAAATTTTCCTCCACAAACCCCTTTCATGAACATTTGCTATATTCTTTCTATCATGCACAAAGATTTTCTTATAGCTATGGGCCGTCTAACATAGTTTTATAGGTATATTTTGTCCCTAAGCAAGATTATAAACTTACATCTATCTGCCCACGCATCAATTGCAACTTGTATTCAGAAGATATTTGCTGAGTTTCTTATATACAATTTCCCAGAAATATATTTGCTACCTTAAAACATGGACAAGTTCTTCCTTTGCCAACTGTCAGAGTCAGCTTATAAAGGCTCAAATATTTTGACAATGAAGCACTTTAGGAAGTGCCAGGCCAGAGAGCAATTGTTGTGATAGTGACTGTGTACCTTAAAGTTCAGGCATTATAGCCCAGAGTAGTACATGATGTTGGTTAACTGGTATTGCAAGTACAAAATTACATATCGCTCTCCAATGGGAGTTAATAATTAAACCTGTACAAAGCTCTGTATAAAAAAAATTGTCATGGTAAATTTCATTGGCCATGGTGGATTGTATCCATGCTAGCCTCTGATCAGTGACTAATATTGTTTGGGAGATTTTCTAGTTATGCAGCATATGGTGACTTCTGATAAGGACTTATCTAATATAATAGATGGCAGAAATCCATTTTTCAATACAATCAGGTACATCTATATTGTATTAAAAAATCTTTTCAAGTGTTTTTACCTTGACTTTTCTAATATAGTTAGAAATTTCTTTCTTTTTTATTGAACAAGGTATAGTACTTCTTGTTGGTATCCCAGCCTTGATACTTGAAATGTCTACCTATCTGGAAAGACAGCAATAACTTCTTAGAAAATGCTTGTGTTCTCATTAACTGAGCTAAAAGCCCATACGCTGGAGCTTCTTTCCCTGTGCACTCAATGAAACAACTATCAGCATATGGAAAATACACACATAAGCTCTGGGAATTTCCTCCTCCCTACTCACAGACAACATAATAAAAGTCAAATGGTAAAACCTTAACAGGTAAAAGAATGACCAAAGGTATCTCTGACTTTCCCTTGCTTAGAGTGTACAGTAGGTAGAGATGGAAAGTTACTAACAAGATCCAGGTATGTGTGACTGAATCCAGGGGATCTGATTTCCTCTCCCATTTCCCATGTCCCAGTGCAAACCTGTAGTTGAGGAGCTATGTGGGAAATGGTTACATCTACATCCTTATGTTGGGTCTAAGGCTAAGTACTTCTACATCATTAGTTAACTTTCTTATCATTTAAGAGACCCATTATAATGCTAACATCCTATGATTCCATAAAAGTAGGTTTAAACTAGTCTATAGGTATGAAGGAGCTTTATAAATGTGATATGATATCATTTTGAATCTCTGTCAATGTACACATAAAACTCTCAACCCTTGTATGAGATGAAATTCAAATCTAATAATCATTTGTCATCTAACACTGAAGGAAAATATTTTATTTTTACATGGCACAACTTATTATATGCTCTGTGCCCTTACTGCATGGATAGTCCATTTGTTTAATAAAAAAAAAGATGGTGACAGCTGGTAATTCACTTATTTACAAATTGGGGTCCTGACTTAATAAATAAATATTTGAGGCTTTCAAATGCAATTACAGTAATTTTTCTACACATAGTAATTTTTAAAGAAAATTATATAGAGTATGTTTCCAATTATATTTAACATTTATGAGAGATGTCCTCCTCATATTCTACAAGATCAAATTTTATTAAAGATGGTGATTGAAGGCTTCCACTCAAGAGTGTGAGCTTTGTTGGAAGCATTATGGTGCTAAAGCCCACGCTGCAAATGAAATAAATGCTGTGCCCTCTTGATATACAAATAACCATTAGCTATCAACCATCAAGTCAGAATTACAGTTGTATTAGACAGGCTGGCCTCTGTCTTTCCTTTGTCACACTCTTAAGTTCCTTTTTGTTGTGTGGATTCAGATGGCCCCAGTGAACATGGCTTCTTGGTTTTACTGATGCCTTTTCAACCTTTGTATCTATTGGTGTAGGAGACTTTTGGGATTTGCTTTTTATCTTTTTCATTTAGCCTCCCTCATGTCTCTTCTTTGAGCTGGAGGGTGTGTTCCAGCCTGGCCATTTATATTCTGGTCCTAAATTATGGCTAATCATGCCTCTGGTACCCTTCATGCATCTTAATATGAAGCTTTGGGGCACTTGGTTCCCAGTTGGTAAAATTATCCCGGGCATTGTGTCAACAGCTGTGTCTCTGGCATTATCTCTTAGGATCCTCTTAAGGAATTATACTACGCAAACTATGACTATAAAGTAACAAGGTTGGTTTTCATACACCATGCATAAATACAAGTCTCACTACTTTGTAAGCACATTTTATGTCTGCCCCTCTCTTAGGGATAGTGGTGGGCAATTATTATTAATTGCTCAGATGAAGATGACTATCCTAATATGAATATTGATCCCTGAAAACTCTTGTTTTTCAGATTGGTTAATTAAAGGTGGCCTCGATCCCAAAATGGGTGTCTGGAAAAAATGGAGGAAGGAGGTTGGATGGCTGGAGGAGTTTTAGGAATGCTGATGCTTCTTGAATATGGTATTTAGAATTTTCTGTTTGAAAGGAAGCCAACATGAGTAGAATGAAATGTTGCTGTCTGTGTGAAACTTCTCACTATTATACTTTTTTTCCATCACCAGCTACAATAGACCATTTGATGCACATGCTGGTATTCTTCACAGAGAAAGGGCAGAATTTCTGTCAAATGTTTGCAAATAGAAAATTGGTCTGAAAGAAAAAAAAATGGGGCCCAGAGGAAGCACAGTGGTTCTCTGGAGTGTATCCAGTGGAAAGGGCAGTAGACTAGGTAGGGATTTAATGCAAGTCTTGGACTAGTTTTTATCATATTGATCTATGTGTTTGTACACAGATCACAGAGCTGAGTGTCCTGCTTACACCACAACCTGGTACATAGAAGGCACTCAAAAAATTTTGCTGAATTATAAATGAATTTATAACTAATTCATTATAGATCTGTCATAGGGTTTAACATCTCGATTTTGAAGTTTAATCTTCATTTCCATATCAGACATTTTATGACCGCATGTTCAAATGCATCATGATAACAAAGAGCCTAGGCACCTGTGCGACCTATGGATAGAAAGGTTGCCCCATTAGCTGACTGCTAAATGGTAGGATGCTGAGGCATTATAGACACCTTAATTAGGCCACAGTGGAAATCCCTTCTGATCCTCGCAGCTGATAAGTCTCTGTGTCATTCAGAAATGTGTAAAGTGAGGTTGACATCTAAATGATGATGACAATAAAAACCCAAAGTACAAATAATTCCATTTCTTAAAAAAAAAACAAAAAAAACTCATCAGAACTTTGAACTCTTGGAACAAAGGTCAGGGTCAAGTAGCCCAGCACATTCAGATTCTTCTGGGTCAGTCCCAGCAGTACTTAGATAACAGCCCTGCGTTGACAATCACTCTCTAGTTTTTCTCACAAGAGGAATTGTACAGGCCAAGGTTTAAAAATGATCTTTATGATGAAAACCTAAGGAATGATGGTAATATCTTAGGATTTTTGTGGAATATTTTTCAAGTGTAATTAGGTTTCTGTTATTTCTTGGTAGCTATTTGCAAACATTGTTTCCTTTGACATTTTAAGTTTCTGGGAGGATATTTCTGAATCCTGTTCATTTCTCTTTTCCTATCATCAAGTTACAGTCTAATCTCTTTACCTCCAAGCAGAGCATTTGTTACCAAGGACAATTCAGGATGTTGCCAGCTCAGTTCAAGCATTGCCTGAAAATGCTTTGCACTTTTTTACATCGATTTGTTTGTTTACTCATTCATTCTCCACCCACCACCATCAAGCATTGTGCCAGGTGCTATGCTACTCACTGGTGAGGGAAAGATGAAATATAATAGGCACTGCCTCTCAGGAGTTCACAGTGTACTCTTGCTTCACACACCGTAAACAAACACTCAAATGTGGTGAGAAATGGGCTGTGATAAGAGCAAGGAGTTTTGAACACACACATACCTTTCTGAGCTCAGGGCAAGGGGAGTTGATCAGAGAAGGTCTCAGGGAAAGGTTAGAACTAAGCCGAGGTATAAATGAGAAGAAGAGTTAACCATGAGAGAAATAACATGGAAGAGGGTAGCTGAGGGCAACTAGGACACGTGAGCTGCACGTACAAAGGCACAAAAGGGAAAAGCCATCCACGCCCTTCAGTAAATGCTCTATGGGAGGGGTAGGAATTTATTTTACCATGACTCAGGAAGGGAACAATAAAATATGGAGAAAAAGAAATGATATTACAATACTTACTAATTTTTCCCCATCCCTACCGGATTTAATGTTAAATGTACTATCTGTATAATTTATTATTATTAATATTATTCCATGTTTCCTTGGATAGGGAGACAAGGACCCTTATTTTGGTGCTAGTTTTTTACAATTTCTAGGTGAGTGATACTAAGTAAGATTTGTAATTCTGGGCCTCTTTTTCATTGTACCTCTCTAAAATTACTTTTGAATTGGCCAAAAGTATCTCATATTCTTTCACATGGAAAGTTTTTATGGCTTCAACATGCTTGGAAAACTCTCTACAGCCATTATGCAAAGCAGTATGAAGATTCCTCACAAAACTAAACACAGAACTACCATATGATCCAGCAATCCCAATACTAGGTATACATATAACAGAAATGATATCAGTATGCCGAAGAGATATCTGTCCTGCCATGTTCACTGCAGTATTACAATAGCCAAGATATGGAATCAACCTATGTGTCCATTAACAGATGAGTAGATAAAGAAAATGTGGTGTATGTACCCAATGGAATAATATTCAGCCTTAAAAAAGAAGGAAATCTTCTCGTTTGTGACAACATGGACGAATTTGGAGGTTGTTATACTAAGGGAAATAAGCCATGATAGAAAGACAAATACTGCATGACCTCATTTATGTGTAGAATCAAAAAAAAAAAGATGAATTCAGAAGCAGAGAATAAAATGGTGCTTACAAGGGCCTGGGGCAGGATGGTGGATTGTGGAGATATTGGTCCAAGCATACAAAATTTCAGTTAGACAGGAGGAATAGATTCAACAGATCTATTGTACAACATGATGACTCTAGTTGATAGCAATATATCATGTATTTGAAAATTATTAAGAGAGTAGATTTGAAATGTTCTCACCACAAAAGAAATGATATATATATGAGGTAATGTATATGTTAATAAGCTTGACTTAGCCACTTCACAATGTATACATGAATCAAATCATCATAGTGTACACCATAATGTTTGACAAATTTGACAGCTCAACAATATGACCATTTTATTTGTCAATAAAGAAGATTAAATCTAGGAAAAAAAATTTAATGATATTTGGAAATTTTTAATGATACTTGGAAACCCTAACCCAGAACCAGACCCTGGTAAAAAGGATAATATCCAATAGCAGAGGACAAATTCTAAAGATATCAAAGCTCATTTGCATTGACACCCTGCAGAGCAGTTGGGTTATGTAACAAAGAGATGCTGTGACAGTCTCCTGTGAAATGTTCTGTAGTTTCCCTCCCATGAGACCATGGTCACCGTGTCTGGGTGGTTAGCTCAGTCCTTAGATGGTTCTTTGGCTCATATGAGACCCAACCAGAAATTTTCTAAAAATAAAAAGCCAAGAGGAAAGAAAAGTATAAGAGAGAAAGAAACTTTGGTTTGGTGTTTTGGTAAAATGCTATGTTACAACAAAATTGTGGCAAACCTACAAAGCAATTGAGCTCTTCTTTAAGCTATATGAAAATGATCCTGGGTTAAGTGGGCCAAGAACTATGGCCTGGGAGCCCTTTCTGGTGAAATTATAATCTGCATAGCTCACTACCAAAAATGATCCCCTTGTCCACTGGTGCTTATACTCTTAGGAAGCCAAGTACGGAACAAGCACACATAAGTAAGATTCATTTTGTGTTCAGTTTGTTTTGGGCAATCTGCTCTATTCTTTCTCTATCTCCATCCTCAACCTTTCCACAACCACCCCTGAAAGGTATGTTGTTGTTGCTATTGTTAAACATGAAGGGGGCACCTGGGTTATAAAATACTTGTAACTATCTCCATTTTATAGGTGAGAAAACTCATCCCCAAAGAGTATAAATAACTTGTCCAAGGTCATATATCCCACGGCTATTATAATGTGAATAGATCACATAATCCTTATTTGATATCTGTTCAATTCCAAGCTCTTGTTCTAACACATCATGCTACTTTTTGTCTAGAAATGCTGACTAATTTCCAAATAGCCCTCTGGTTTAAAAAAGAGTTTCTAAAAAGTGCTATTAAAAATTAGAGTGGGTTAGGATAATAGAGTAGTGTCAAGAGGAGAGCAAATGTAGAAAACAAGGGCAGCTCACAGGGGCACAGCTCCAAATCTGTAGAGTACATAAGGACCAGGAAGCCCAGTAGGTCAGCAGTGTGATTTCCCAGTTACCAACTGGAGGACAACTGACTTGTGTGTGCTAGAATTGTGTGCTCCCCTTAGATTTAATTCCAGTGGCGAGGATGTCATTCCATCTTTGAATCTCCCGACACCAGATGTTTTTAACCAAATGTATGCTTGTAGGAACTTTATTTTGAAATCTTCTATCAGTTAGTCAAATATGTTTCAAAGATTAATACCTCCATTAAGTAACTGGAAGAATCCTTATCCAGCAAAATTATTATAAGGTGAATTAAAAATTAGATTTCAAATCCATTATAAAGTGAGGCACATTATGTGAATTTGACTATTCATAGGAAAGAAAACTTACAAATGGATAATATGTAGAAACATTTTCAATTCAATGAATAAGCAAATTAATAAGATTTTTAAATAGCAGTGAGATAGATATTTTACTGTTGAAATAACAGAATGTAAAAGGGACAATGCATTTATTCCCCCAAGAATATGGTGGCCTAGGCGGTCTCACACTCTGTTGATGGGATTGCCCACTAGCCAAGTTTCTGGAAATCAATTTGGCAATTCTTTAAAGGCTTTACAAATGTTTTCTATTCTCTCCCTTGATCAAATATTTCTCTTTGGAATCTGTTTTAAGAAAATAATTAGAAATAAGGATAAAAATATATTTGCAAAGATGCTGAGTGCAGGTGCATTTTTAACAGTGAAAAATTGGAAATAGCCTCCATTGCTATCCATATGGAAATGGCTGGTTAAAATACGGTATAATCATAGGGCAGGACAGAGTATTATGTGGCTATTAAAATATCATCAAAGAATTTTATTGTATGTTAGAATATACTCAAGATGTAATATTATGAAGAGATAATGTAGGTTAAAACAAAGAAATATGCAGTATGAACTCATCTGTGTGCCTGTGTGTGTGTGTGTGTGTGTGTGTGTATGTGTATGTGTGTATATGTGTGACACTCACCAAAGCATGAAGAAAACACACCAAAATGTTCATTGGTGTCTTCCTGGTTGATGGGATAGTGATTTTAATGTTTAAAATTTTCTTCTTCATACTTTACTATATTTTCCAAATTTTCTACAATAAGCAAATATTTCTTTTAGCATATGAAAAAAGTGGCAAAGTTTATTTAAAAATATAAATCCCAAAGGAAATTTTTGTAAGAGAGGCTACTTTGTTTTAAGTGATCTTAGAAATAACTTTTATTATATTCCCAGAGGCACCCTCTGTGTTCTGCCCCTGGCATCCACATCTAGGGTGGAAGGAGGGGAGTGAGGATGCTGGCTGGGAATTAAGGCCTCCAGAGGAGAGAGTTGGCCTCTAGAAGATTTTATGTGATAGGTTTTGAAGATAATCTTTGGTACCAAACAGAATGACTTTATTCTGCCAGTAAACACATGAAAGTCAAAGACTTGATTATATGCCAGATGGAAAACCATACTACCCAAAATAGACTGGCATCCACGTGCCAGTCATTTTATACCATGGCTTTATAGTACTTTTCCATAGAAGTTGCTATTATACTTCAACCCTATTTATCTGTTGTCTGTCTTCCCTCCTTAGACTATAAGGAGCATAAGGGCAAAGGTCTCGTCTCTTTCTCACTGCTGTATGCTTAGTGTGCTCTCTGACTTTAAGTTGCCTACAGACTTAGCTGTTGGGAAAGGAAGTGAATGGTTCTAAAATCACAACACCTTTGATTCTAACACCTTTATTTAGGAGAGGTTGGAGGTGCCACTTCCCCACCAGACTGTTGCTTTGTTCTTCTGACCCAGAAGATAGGCGTGGGAAAAGATGTTGCCTTTGGGGTCCCTGGTGGCAATGGATTGGCATGTGACACACCTGCTGACATTTTGTTGATATCTTATGTTGGTATCAATTCCTGACTTTTCTGTGTCTCTGACCAGTACAAACCATTCTACATATGTACAGTTGACTGCACCAGTAAGTTCTGCACACACCTCATTGGATTATAAAAGCATCCAAGTCAAATAAAGTACTTTCCTATGTACTTAATTTTTAAAATGAGCCTGTTAAGTAACAATATTGAGCATAGTCTTATATATGTGTGAGATATAATATAATTTTTATCTTGTAATGTTATATTATTTGACTTCTATTTACTATCGCTAGTGATCATTTGTGAGATACTTAATTTGATGCTAGTACTACATTAAAATCACTCACATGTATTGCATACTCAGCCTTTATCATAACTCTATGAGGTATATGTTATTATCCCATTGTACAGATGAGAAAAGTGAGTCTATATTGCAACCCAGGTGTGACTGATCTCAAAGCAGTACGTATAATATTCTATCTATATTCCATGTAACAATCCTAAAATACTAAGTATCCTGAGTAGTCCACAGTACTTAGAGCTGAAACAGTCCATAGAAAATAGTCAAGTCACATTAAGCTTGATTTTCTGAAACATTCACATTGGCATTCTTAATTTTCATTATCCAGCACTTCCTTGCTACCAGTGTTGCCTACCATCCATATGTCTTTTGATATCCTAATTGGTCTGCCTTAAACTCGTAAGCAAATTGCCTGGCAAAGGCAGAGGGAGATCTGTGCGGAGCATGAGGGGTTGCAGAGCACGTGAGAGCTCCGCGACTATGTGGCCAGCTTGCTCGACACCCACTGCCACTTACTTCCATAGCTCTTCTTGCGTCAGCCTGACTCTCATTCTTTCCACTTGTTCTCTAAGGGAAACAGAGCTCACTCCATTCTGTCTTTTTGACTTTTGAGTTAATTTTCCTAATTAGTAGAGAGAAGCCATTTGGGATATAAAAGCACTTTAATGCCTAGCCAGGAAATTTCTGAAAGCTCTGTCGGTGCAGGGAGTGCTGAGGGACTTGTGGAAGCTGATGCCCAATTCTTTCAGCTTCTCCAGGGCAGTTCATCCTCTCACACAGCACGCCTTTCGTTTATCATATTCTGATGCCATTACAAACTAGGCAAGGGAAAAAGGACAATGTTTAACCTCCGCTTACATGGACTCATAATGAAGGCCATACAAAGCAAGACTGGAGAGCTAATACCAAAGAGTCATGGAGTTCAGGAAGCTTGGGAAAACCATGGAAACCAGTGACCTGTTCAATTCTACAAGGAAGAGAGAACAAAGGAGACAGAACAAGAAAACCAGAAGCAGAGAGGACAAAGCTTTAGGAGACTACTTTAGCCACCTGCCACCACTTGGGGACTTGGGGGCTTGATGGCGTATTAATATTTTGAAGCACAGTTTGCAGCATGAGGAAGATGTAAGCTACACTCTAGGGCAGCCCCCATGGACTTGATGGATCTTTTAGTTTCAGCTTCCAGCAGGGACGTGTTTAATTGCATCTTTGATTGAGATGATCATTTTTATTGTGTTCAGCCCAGAGCTAGGGAGAGAAGGCCTCTCCTTAGGCAAGTTTTGAATTTCAGGTTATTTGTCATCGCTTAGCCATTATCAATGGTGCTGTTACTGTCATCATCATTATCATCAAAAGAGAAGTGTTAAGCCTGTAATTACATGTGGCACTGTGCTAAGTGCAATGCATGGAGACACTTGGTTCTTGCTGGCCAGATGTGCATAATCAAAACACACTCTATGCCAGAGCAGATCAATATTACAGGTTTCACGCAGAAAGGAAGATGAAAACAGTGAGTAAGTGAGCAGGTCTTATGAGATGCTGAACAGGTCTAATTGCCTGGATTCTGTTTTAAGACTATAGACTATCATCTGGGAATTTATAGTCTATTTAAGCACTACTTCTGAACTTCCACTATGTTCCTGGCACAGTCCGAAGGACTTCACATGAATCTTTCTTAATCCTCACAATAGCCTCGCATGATAAATGCTGTGATTATTCCCAACCCACTTACCCGATGGCAATGTTAAGGACACACTATTAGTAAGAGGCAGAACAAAGATGCTAATCAATCTGTCTGACCTCAGGATCCACAGCAAGGATAGTAGCATTTAAACCTTTTCAGAAACACTGCAAAGTTTCGTAGAAAATATACTTTGGGAACAAAAGTTCATTGCATTGCATTATTATCTGAAAATTTCAGTGAGCATCAGGTTTATAACTATAAAACTCAGTTAAACAAAGCAAGAAGAGGAGCAAGGAGCAAGAAAGAATGAAAGCAGTTGATTTAGGGTAGTAGAATTTTTGAAATTAGCTCTGTAACTTTTTTTTTTTATGTTTTAGTGTTCAAAAAATAAAAGAAAGATACAGCAGCATAGAAGTGGGAGGACATTGTGTTCTGAACTGGAAGGGAGGTGCTGTATTGGGGAAAGAATCACACTATCTGGAGGGTGAATGAGTGAGTGAGTTGAGAGGGTCTGATAACTTGGATAAGCATTTTATCTATTCGAATTCTGGTTATTTATAGGCACGCTCATCCATAATCCTAATGTTGGATTACTATTAGGTTCTAGTTATCCCATTAAAAGGATTCGATGATTACATGTTAATTAAGGATTCTTTTCAAGTTGATACTATGTATACCGATAATTCTATTCTCTCTCTCTCTCATGCTTTACATTGAAATTCCATTTACTCAAAAGAGAAATTTAATGAAGAAGAAATACGTCTTTGATAGTCATAATTAACTTATTAATTTGTTTACTTGGTTTTTTGTTAGTTTACTTTAGAAGTTAGACAGTTTAAGCCTCTCTCCGAGGAGAACCTACCTTATCCACATTGAATTCCTTATTCCATTTAAAATATGGTCGCCACATTGGAGGAAATGAGGGATAATGGCGGGATCATTGGGCTTGCAGTTGGGAGTCCTAGATTCTGGCCTTTCTTTGCTGCATCTATAAAAAGAACCTACAGAAAGTCATTCAATCTCCTCAAGTTTCTTTCTTTCTTTCTAAAAAATCTAGTTGTATTATATCAACAATTCCCAACCCTCACTGTGCATTAGAATCACTTGGAAAACTTTTTATCAATTTCTGCTTGGGCACTGCCCCAGCTTCACTTACTCTGGTGTATATCCCAGGAATCTACATTTTTAAAATGTTCCCAGGTGACTCTAATGTGCAGCCAGAGCAGAGAACTATGTTATTACATGATTGCAAATATTTCATCAAAACTTTACAACTTTTACCATTCCTTTGGAAGTAGTCTCTCTTGGGATCTTCATCTTTCATGGTTGCTGGTGCTAATTCTGGCATGCAAATGAGTTTGAGTCACTCTCTTCAAAAATCAGATATGGAATTTAACCACTTACTACTTACAACTGCCTGTAGCTGGCAAGAGTCAATTCCATGGATGCATAGAAAGAATTGGACTGCTTGCTCTGGGTGACTATGTTGGCAAAAGGACCATAATTTTGGGGACAGTGGGGGAGGGAAAGCATGCTATTTAATGCCCTCACCTTCAATTTCCCTTCATTAAGAGTGAGAATTATTTTCAGCATAAAATTCTCTGATTCTGCATTTTGTTAGGGCATTGAAACACATCAATGTGTTTTGCAAACCACTGTCATTGTAGGAAATACCTGATACCAGGAATAATCCCCCATGGAAAACAAAATTTTTCTGAGGCTCACTCTTGAGGGCTACTGGGAGCCTCTGCATTTCTTTTCCCCCAATTAGAATAGCCCTCCTAAACTTACATCTTAGGCCAGTGTATTGACTTTGCTTAGGTTTCTTGCCCATTCACGCAAAGCTAAAGGGGGTGTAATCCACCACCTCCTTCCTGCCCCAGTCATCGCTAACATTCAGTTCTGATTCCTTCTTGACAGAACTGGTTTTTCTGGATTAGAAGGCTATAAGTGCAGAAGAAGCAGCTCTGGCTTAGAATTCAGGAAGTTTGAGTTCTCCTAGCCCTGTCCCTAACCAGGCCGTGGTATCAAACATGACTTACCCTTCAGTGCTTCTATTTGCACATCTGTAAAAAGAAGGGGTCCTTTCTCTCTCCCTGACTCTATGCATGATCCCTGCTTAGGCTGAGGGAGAAGCAGTTTGGGTCTTAGCCGCTCTCAGTTCACTAGTTTCTGAGTCGTTGCTCTGCAGGGGCCCTTGCTAAGCCCTGGGCCCTGACTCGCCTGCCCTGCCTGCCCCTTGCCCGCAGGCTATGTCTGCCTGCTGCAGAACCGAGAGCCCCTGGGACCCCTCTTTTGCTTCCTCCTTTGCATATGAAACAAGTAATCTGTCATGTTGGCAATCAGTGGCACCTTGTGAGCCCCAGGCTACTTTGGGCACTACCATTCTGAGGCTGTCCTCCCCTCACTCACTTGTCAACCCATGACGGACAGAAAGGGGAACTAGAGTGCCTTTAACTTCACTGGTGGACAGAGGAGGAAGCTCCTGAAGACATAATAGGATACGACGGCAGCAGCTGCTCATTGAAACCTCTGTAGTCCCACACGTGGCCTGTGATTGAGGGTCCAAGTCTTGAGCTTGGCAAGGCCTTCCGCGTGACGGATGGTGATGATAAATAAGTGTGATGCCCAATTAAGAACACCATACAATTACCCTTGTCTATACTGATGACGTGGCTGTCAAGAAAAGGCTTCACCTGCAAGAAGGGTGAAGGTAGGGTTGGACTGTCACGGAAAATATTCTCATCTTCCATGTGACTCCATGATGCTTATAAAGACTATGTCCAAGGTCCCTTTAGCCCTCCTGATCTATGCATATGATTTTACTTCTATTCAGTTCCTCTGAGCATTCTATTTCAGTGATAGATAAAACCATTTTTCCATCTTGAAACTGTTCTTAGTGTTGAAACTTTCTGACTCTTTAAACAATGCTCTAGGGGCCGGGCGCGGTGGCTCACGCCTGTAATTCTAGCACTCTGGGAGGCTGAGGGGGGTGGATCATTTGAGCTCAGGAGTTCAAGACCAGCCTGAACAAGAGCGATACCCTGTTTCTCCTAAAAATAGAAAGAAATTATATGGACAGCTAAAAATATATATAGAAAAAATTAGCTGGGCATGGTGGCCTCGAGACCAGCCTGAACAAGAGCGATACCCTGTTTCTCCTAAAAATAGAAAGAAATTATATGGACAGCTAAAAATATATATAGAAAAAATTAGCTGGGCATGGTGGCACATGCCTGTAGTCCCAGCTACTCAGGAGGCTGAGGCAGGAGGATGGCTTGAGCCCAGGAGTTTGAGGTTGCTGTGAGCTAGGCTGACGCCATGGCACTCTAGCCTAGGCAACACAGTGAGACTCTGTCTCAAAAAAAAAGAGGCTTTAGGTATTAAAAACAGGGCAGAGGATGGGCTCACCGATGGTAATCTAAATGGAATAACAAATGACTGAGAACCAGAATATTGTACTTACCCCTTCCCCTGCCACCCCAGAACGTGATCTGCTTGTGCATCTGTGTCCCACGGAGTATAAGAAGTAGAAGGCCACAAAATGCGTCCGCCCCGTGGGGAGAACTGCCCACAAGAGGGCTCCTGGGAGCAGAAGTCATCCAAACTTCTGCGGATTGACCAAGAGTTGTCCAGATTTGTAAACAAAATGAGCAAGAGACTATTCCACAACCTTTGGTTCAGAGGGGAATGTGATATTTAGTGGAAAAAAGCCCATAAAGCAAAATAAAAATGTTTTATTTTAGGTCATTAAGCTGTATGTCATATAACCTTTAAAACAGCACACATGATAAATCAGGAGCTCAGGTTTATTGGGTAGCTTATCATTCATTTAATAGGTGCTGTTATGGCATTTGAGGCTTGGGTCACTCCTTACCTCTTTCTGGTTTAAATGAAGAGAATTTCCACATCTTATTTGTTGTTCCAGAAAGGAAAGGTCTATCCACTTAGGGGCTTCTGTGACCTCCAGCCCAGCATTCAGCTGTGATGCTTCTTACTATGGAGGCAAATCTTAACGTTCAGATGCTCAGAAAACGCAAGGAGTGAAACGTCCTCCAAAGAGCACAGGTGGTCACCAAGGGAGTAATTTGAGAGCCTCAAAACTACATTTATGTGTAATGGACACCAAATATAATGCGTGTCTCCAGGGGCCTTTTAACCAATAACACCACCCATCGTAGAGTTTCACTGGTGCTGTTCTGCAACAGATAAATTACCTAGAAGACCTTTATTTAGCTGTCTTTTCAGAGATGATTTAAACAGATGCTAAATGGAAGAAGCCATACACAAAACTCTATTCTGCATGACTCCATTTATATCAAATTTAAAAATAGGAAGAACTTTTGCTGTTACGGAATTGCACATTTTAAAAATGGCTAAAATGGCAAATGCTGTATTATGTATATTTTACCACCCAAACAAGAAAGGACAACAAAACAAAACCAAACCCCTGCACAATCAATCTAATGATTTATTAGTCAGGGGAGTGGTTGCCATTGGGTCTTCCGGGAGCTGGTAAGTTTCTATTTTCCGTCTGGGTGCCAGCTACACAGGGCATTCGCTTTGTGAAGATCTATTGATCTGTATGCTATGACTGGCATACCTTTATTTTAGATAAGTGTTTTGCTTCAATAAAACATTTACCAAAAAGAAAGTGCTCAATAAGTCTTAATTGATTTGATTTAATTTGACTAGGGTATTGGTCGCAAGTATGAAAATTAACTCTATTCTGCAGTTGCCGTAGGGATTTGGGCAGAGATAATTGAATAAAATTATGTCACTGAATAATGTTTCTATTATTTCTTTCTTGCAAAAATTGAATTAGGTTCTAGGAAGACAGGGCAAGATTTTGTCCCCATTGACACTGTAGTATTGCCACTCTTAGAAGCTGCTGTAGTTCTTTGAAGCTGGGAAGGCACATGGTGGCCTTAGCAACACAGTGCCAATCTAATAGTCTGCTGTGTGTTACACGGCATGTATACTGTTTTTCTTAAAACTTCTGCCTCTGTGTAGCTCTGTGTTATAGGGAGCTTCCTGTCATCTAGTGGAGGCCAGGGAACCATCTGGAAGGGATGCTCTGCAGAGGCTACTTTTATTGTGGGGAGGTTGAACAAAATAACCTATAATGATCTAATTCCAAGATTCTATGTCTACTATTCTCTATGCATTTGTAAACCTACTTAGTAAATGTAGGCCCTGATTTCTGTGTCAGTTTCTTCAGTAATTTTGTGAAAGGAAGTCATAGAAGTTACAGAAAAATACTATTCCTCTTAGAACATGTGGATTTGTTTTCTAAGGCCTCCATAACAAAGTACCATAAACTGAGTAGCTCAAAAGAAGAGAAATTAATTGCCTCACAGTTGTGGATGCCAGAAATCTGAAATCAAAATGTCAGTGGCCCCATTCTCTCTCTGAAACCTCAAGGGAGGATCCTTCCTTGTCTCTTGCAGCTTCTGGGGTCTCCTGGCCTGCTTGACACCCCTTGGCTTGTAGCTGCATCACTCCAATCTCTGCCTCTGTCTTCACATGGCCTCGTCCTTGTGTGTCTGTGCATCTCTCTGTGTCTTTTCTTCTTCTTATAGGTACACCAGTCTTTGAATTTAGTGCCTACCCTAAACCCCAGATGATTTCATCTTGAGATCCTTAATTACATTTGCAAAGATCCTATTTCCAAATAAAGTCACAGTCTGAGGATCCAGGAGGATATAATTAGGGGGATGACAATATTCAACCCACTACAGACACCTTCCTGAAATGAAAAATAAAAAAAAAAAGTCAACATTGAAGACCTGCTTGGGTCTCCAATAAATGCAAAGTGAGTAATTAAGAGAGTAACGCTTTGTGTCAGTTCTCAAGAAATGCAGGGGCTCTGGGAGGGGGATTATACACTCCTGCATTTGTTCAGTGAATTATTATTGAGCTTCTGAGCTGTACCAGGCACTCTGCTAGGCACTGAGTGCAGAGTGGTGAAATAAAAAAGGAGACCTTCCTCATGGTATTCATGGTCTGGTGGGGGAGAGCAATATTAATCTAAAGAACAAAAAAAGCTATTATTGCAATTTGTTGATTAAAAATCAAGTAATATAGCATATCATGAGGGAGAATGTATTGAGAGGAGGTCCAGCCTTTGATTTCAGGTTTGTCAGAAAAGTTTTCTCGAGGAAATGATGTTTCAGTTGAAGCCAGAGGACGAGTAAGAGTTAGCCAGATACAAATTGGAGAAGAACATTCCAGGGAGGTAGAGTGGCGAGTTCAAAGGCCAGAGCAGAGGCCACTGTGGCTGGGATGTGGTGATCAGGGCCTGGCAGGGACAGGATGAAGAGCGGGTGCCAGGCGCCTGTGAACCATGGCACCTCACACTCGGGATTTGGAGGTTTAGAGGAGGTGGGGGTGTCTGTGCAGCAGGAAGCGAATTCCAAACATATCCCTGCCAGGAGGGTCCCCAGTGATTAGGCTCCATAGAGATTTGTACAGCTCTATCATTCATATAGAATCGAGTTTTAAAAAGATGAAATGAAAATAACTTTCAAGTAGATCTTATCTAAAATTAACAAAGAGGGTTTTACTTTGTACTCTCTGCTCATTTGCTATTAAATTTTTTTTTGAAATTACTTTCAAGTTTAAAATATAGATCCAGAGTCTGTCGTATGCAGATGGACACATTCTAAGATGACTCTGTTGTTAGCTAATTGGGATCCAGAAGTACAATCGGACAGGATGGGAATCGAGCCCTAGAGAAGCGATAGTCGCTCAGACCTAAAAATACTGGCACCTGGTGCCTCTGAACCAGCAGAGCACCCGACAGCCTACCAGGAAGCTGTGTGACACACTGTTTTTAAATCTCAATTGAGGCAGTCTTTGACGGTAACCTCTGTTTTCCATCTGGGGAGGACCTGAATTTTAGGGGGATGAAGGAGAGATTAAGGGTGAGAAGTGTAAAGAAAAATGTGTCCTCACTATGAAAATAATTTGTACGACCATTCAACTGGTTGTTACAAACCGTGCAGGTACAACTCTATTTCATCTACTAGATGTGCACGGGTCCTCTCCCTCAGGATTCTTGTACATGCTGCCGCGTCCTGCTCCCGGTGTCACTGGCTGAGAGAATGCTAGCATCTGACTGTAGCAATGAGTTCATTTTCCTGGCAGACAACCGCCTTATAGAGGAACCACGTGGTCCTCACAGCAGAAATCCTCTCCTCTCATCTGAAGGATACTCATGTTATGCAGGCATTTTCCATTCCAACCTGGTCTCCTCCTCACCCCCTACAAAAGATCAACAGTGTATAATCTCTCCAGGTTATGTGAGAAGAATCCAGGTGTGCGAGGTGGGCTGGGGCAGAGATGGCCTTGGCAGAGGGCCCCGCGCCCCCATCCTGTGTGCATAGTATTATTCACATGAGTAGGTCGCTTCATGGAAATCTACAGGGCCGTACGGCAGCGTTCAGATCTGAAATGATTTCAGATGGGTTCCTGTGTCGTTACAACTCTGTACTTGCAATCTGTGTGATTTCAATTTGGAAAGTTGTTCAAGTGAGGAATTTAATGTTGAGCTGTTCCTTCTGTTTTCCCTTCAAACTAAAAAAAAAAAAAAAAATCTCAAAACAATGTTATTATGAGCAAATTTTGTGCTTGACAGGGTAGTGGGGGGTTACAATTCTGTTTGCTCCAAGTGTAAAAGATCAGGTCAGATTTGACTTTATAAGCTAGGCAGTGGGTTCTATAAAGGCAAGTTCTACTTGTGTGAAGCCAACTTTTAACTACTAGATAGTGTCTTACCTAGAGAGAGGTGATCTGATTTATCCTTGGATGTACACCTGGCCTTTGTCCTAAGGCAAGGTGGGGAAGATTTCACTAAGGAACAACATCACAGGCATTAAAATCACAGCAATTCTCCTCATTCATGCCCCTTAATTAGCCTTGATTCCTCTCCAAGGATGATGGTCTCCTGGTTACAGAGATACTTCAAATCACTGTTTAGAAGTAGGTGAGATGCTTTTTGAATTCACTTTGATCAAAGTTGTGCATACACATGTTTTAAAGAGCTCTAGAATCCTACAAGGCTTGTTGTAGAAACATCATTCCCTTTCCACCCCACCTGGACTCTTGCCCTCCCCAAAGTAACCACTTTGAATTCCTATAACAGATTCTAATGGAATTTTCCTCCATGTCTCTAAGGAACATGCTTATATTGTTCCTTTTTGATTTTTTTCCAGTTCAGGCATTATCTACTGACTTCCTGCTGTGACAAATATAGAGTTGGTTTTTTTCATACCCCTTTTCCATTCACCTCCACCAAATATATTCCCTCTTCTCATCTTCTGACTCTCAGTAAAGTTGCATCTTAATTTTGTTTAGATCAATAGTCAGTGTTTACAATATTGAGAGTGCACTATTGTTACTTTCATTTCCTAGTACAATTTCCACCACCTCAATGCCACCACCCCAGAATTAATAATTATCTTGTGTTTTGTTTTGTTTCCATGGTGCAGATGCACTCATCTCTCCATCACTTGTCTAGCTAAATATCCTCCCAGTTGTACAGATTTCTCTGCTCATTTTTCCTTCCTGAGCCCAGTGACTCTGGGACTGTTCTGATCTGGGCAGGTTGGCTGCTGCATGTTAAGCTCTGCAGTCACCAAGGGCCTTTTTTTTACCACCATTTTGAGGATTTTTTATTTTTCCTTTCTTTGTTACATTCCCAATCTCCTGAATTTTCTGTCTTCTGTATTCCTTCCTTTTGGTAGATTATATCTTTCAGTAGCTTCCTGAGAAAGGATTCATGGGAAATAATATTAAAACTTTTTGTATCAGAAAATGTTTTTATTCTATTCTCTCACTTTATTAGTAGTTTGGTCAGATATAGAATTTTCTGGTGAAGAAGAATTTTCCTGCAGAATTTGAGAATATAATCTTATTGCTTCCTAGTTTTCACTCTAGCTTTCATTTCTAGCATTCATTTCTAGCTTTTGAAAAATCTGATGAATTCTGATACCTGATCCTATTAGGTATTTCTCTCTCTCCCAACCTCTCTCTCCCTCTCTCTTTCTGTCTCTCTTTCTCCCACTCTTTCTCTCTCTTCCTCCCTCTCTTCCTCCATCTGCCTTTCTTTCTTTTTCTGGAAATGTACAGGATGTTCCTTTTGCCTGCTGTGATCTGAACTCTCATGATATTATATATATTTGCCTTTTTGCTCTAATTTCTAGACTATGTCTTTAAATTCAAATGAAATATTTCTATTGGCAATAAATAAGAATAAAAATATTCTAAAATATAGCTGTGATGAATTAGACATAGAATTCAACACAAATATCATTCAAAAGTGTTACCAGTGATTGTGTCATTATGGGTGGCACAGAATCTACCTGTGGTTACCATGAGTGGGATAATTGCTGTAGGTCAGTGAGTAGGCAGAACTCTGAGGCATTGTAGACTCTCAATGGTAGGCTGGAATGCAAAGGAGGAGAGCCTTAAAAAGAGCAGGCATGGCTTTGGCAGTCCTTCAGACTTAATTAGCATTCCCACAGGAACATGAGGACCATATTTAAAGCGCTCATCTGAATTATGGAGGGTGAGGCTTGCCCATGGGAGACCCCAGCAGCCAGCATACCTGAGATCAGACAAATCATTCATCATGGCTAAGAGCGGTCTGTCTGACTGGGGAGTCAGGCTCATGTGGACTTGTTTGGATTTTAGAGGCCCAGCCAAGTAGGAGGTAATGCAAATGGGAGGCTTTATATCTCAGAGTAAGAAATTGTAGCCCTAATCAATAAGCCAATGCTGGAAACCCAAGTCACACAGGTGAGACAAACCATAGAGGTGAGGACATCGGTGATCCTAAGCCTCACCCTCAGACACCCTAACTGCTTGACTGAAGGTGACATGATTAATTCCAAACCCCACTAGCTTGGGAGCCTAAGCCCACTAATAAACAGCCTGCTGTTCAGCATTTTCTCCAATATGGGAAGAGTTGATCCCATAAGCTGAAAATTTTCAAAGCCACAGCTGGGTATCTGAGAAGATGCAGAGGGGGACGACAGTGAGCATCTCAGACCTCTGTGACTACCATCACTTTGTCCACCAGATATCAACTTCACTTTCCCGTTACCTGGTCCCCTTCTCTGGTTTTCATAGGTCTTCCTCTCACACCCTATTTTTAATCTCATCTCAATAGCCAGTTTTAACTCACCTGCATGCCATGTATTCTCTCTGATTCCACGAATGTTGCCTAATTTCCCATGGTAGCCCAGATCTCTATAGCCCTCCTCAACTTGAAATTGTAACTTGAAGTCAATCCTAAAATCTTCCCAAGATTTGCCAAGAAAACAGCATGATGAGTACATCCTGTTTACTTCCTGTCCTTTGGCAATCATATGTATGCTTATTAAAATTTGTCTCCCTTTTTCCATAGCAGCCTAAAGTTTTCTGGAAGCAAGGGCTATCTTCTGCTCATCATGTCGCTCAAACACCCAGTACGCATAGCTTCAGCATCGGTAAATCAGTATAGTGAGCAAACCTGGCTCTATCTGACCCTTTCTGCTAACTTTCCCCCCTTAGATGGAGTCTCAGCCTTCTTTCAGTACTACCTACCATAAAAATCTAATCTTGGGAAAGGTCCAGAGCATGAACCTAAACAAAACTGTTACCTCTTCCAGGGATGTTTCCATTTGGAACCTCCTCATCTTTTTGGCCATGTGAAAGCTTTTCACACCAAAGGAAGAGATAACTTTGAGGAGTATTATTGTTGCCAGGAATCCTCCCTGATCTCTTTCAAAGCATTTCCCATAGGCAGCTGCCCATCAGGCTACAGCAAACACAGTCTCTCGTGTAGCCTGTGATTGATTGATCAAGAAATACCTGCCCACAGACGGCCACAGTTCCTCTGAGACTGAGGCTCCTTTTGCAGGAGGGAAGGAACACTAGACTCCAGGAAAGGGCTCCTCACCCAGAAGTGCTGAGAAAAGCAGCGCGTGCCAGGGTCAGCGTGCTCCTGAGAGGTGCAATGATCACTAATGTCTCATTTCCCGCTGTGCACATCACTGCCCCTTGAAGTCTCTGTTCTGACTTTGGACTGCCAGAATGTAAAAGATAAGACAGACAAAAGGTTTCTCAAAAGCTGCAAGCTCTTGCCACAATGGCAGTTAGTTTAGACAGTAATATAACACAATAATTTTCACATGGCAAATCCTTGCAGAACAATGATCATAAATAGTCTCTCCTAATGCTACAGACTGTGCCACATGGTTTGCCACACAGAAAGAAGGCAGCAGTGTGTGACAAGCAGTGGGGAAAGACGAAGGTGTTCCCAGGTGATGAGAAGGATGATGTCAAAACCATGTCTGGGTTTGGGGCTGGGGGGTGAGTGTTAAAGAGCATGTGTGGCTCATGGGAAACTATGGTTTCATCTTCCTAGGCCTGAGAACTTAATATGTTAAATAAAGTAGATGGTTTTTACTGAGAGGGCATATCCATATTACAGAGAGAAAAGAGAGACTGGGTAAGGCAATAGAGATAGAAAATGAAATATGTATTAGTATAGACTAGTGCATACATGGGTCACACGTCAATGTTAATGGGTTGGTCTGGCACTAGAAGGTTTGATCCATTACCCCAGCTCTATAAACTCTTGTATTAACACTTTTATAATTTTCAGTATCTTTTTATATACATTGTCTCATTTATCCAGGCAGAACCAGAGGAATTTCTAATATCATTCCCATTTCAAAGATAAGTAAATGGAAGGACAAAGAGATGAAAGAATTGCTCAAGGTCACACTGATGTAAAGTGATCAAATTTTGACCAATGTTGATCATGATGAATGACCAGCATTGAATACTTACTGCAGACAGTATGTTAAACACTTTATAAAAAATAATTCCTAACAGTCCTAACAGATGATTAGTGATATTATTCCTGCTTTATAGAATAGAAAAGAGAGGATAAGTAACTTGCTAAGGTCACACAGCTGGTAAGTGGCAGAGACTGAATTTAAATCTGGATATACTTGCCTTTGGAGCCTGTGCTCTTAATCATTATTCATTACTTTGTCTCTGTGATCCAGCAATTCTTCTCCTCCTGATATCTAGTGATTCTTGCACAGTAATTGTCACTTTTCTGTTAAACCTCATCTCTCTCCACCACAGTACCTTCATTTTAATTGATTTCACTATTTGTAGCATGATCTGACATCTTCTCTGTTAGCCCACATACGTCCCTTTTTTATTATAAAAAATATCTTCCATGTACCTCACCAGGCTGGCCTCAACAATGCACTGGATTGTTGGTACACATCTCTCTTCTTTCTCTAGTTATTTGGAAACATTTTAAGGCAGAAGCAGCGGGCCGGGCGCGGTGGCTCACGCCTGTAATCCTAGCTCTGGGAGGCCGAGGCGGGTGGATCGCTCGAGGTCAGGAGTTCGAGACCAGCCTGAGCAAGAGTGAGACCCCGTCTCTACCAAAAATAGAAAGAAATTATCTGGCCAACTAAAAATATATATACAAAAAAAAAAATTAGCCGGGCATGGTGGCTCATGCCTGTAGTCCCAGCTACTCGGGAGGCTGAGGCAGTAGGATCGCTTAAGCCCGGGAGTCTGAGGTTGCTGTGAGCTAGGCTGATGCCACGGCACTCACTCTAGCCCGGGCAACAAAGTGAGACTCTGTCTCAACAAAAAAAAAAAAAAAAAAAAAAAAAAAAAAAAAGGCAGAAGCAGCTTTTTAAAAATTATATTAGATTAGATTTTTTGCACTGAAATCTAAGTTTTCCAACTCCAAATTCTTTGATGGAATGCATAGCTTCAAGAGTCAGGAAGATACAAGTTCATGTCTTGATTCTGCTACATAATGGCTGGATGAAAATGGTTGAGTTATGTGGCCTCTCTGGTCCAAAGTTTACTCATCTGTAAAATGGAGGTAAAGGAGGTAGCCAAATCATAGGTCAGATATGAGAAACATTCTAGATAATGTATAATGGATATTTAACATAGTGAGTAGCAGATTAAAAATGATTCAACAATAGAAGCTGCTATTAATGTTATCATCATTATTAACCATAAGTATAAAAAGAAAGCTTCCAGCATTGGGAAAATCCCAGTGTTTGAACTTTCTCTTGCTTAGGAAATCTTAGAAAATGGGTATTTGGAGATGGAAATGCTGCTGGAGCCAGTGGGTGTGTTGTTACAGCAATCATAGATGTCACAGTCAATAGAAAACGGTAAGAAATGGAAATCTAAAGTGATTAGTTATGGAGATTAAAGATTTATTTTCCCTACCTTGTGAGCAGATAATATCTTTCAGCCTTTTTCTGTCATTGGATGATGAGAATGGTGGTATTCTTTTGAAAATAACTGTGATTGACCAACTTTTTTTTTTTTTTAAATCTGGTCAACAGGGACACCTCTTATTTTTCTGAGACAGTTCTGGGCTAGTAAATTAGCAAGTTTTCGAGGGTTAGGTAAAGACTTAGAAACGTGACAACTGCTTCCACGAGAAGCTGACAGTGTAATGAATAACAGAGTTTCAGGATCCTGCAACTTTGATTGCTCCTGCTCCTCTTATTTGCTTTGTTCACCTCAGAGAAGAAAATGATCCACATTTGTAATATCACCTAATCCTGCAGTTGGACATTAAACATTTATTTTAAACATTAAAACTGCTGAGCTCGCAAGTTTATGACCCACAGATACTTGTATTTATTTATTTTTAAATTTTAATTTCTTCATGTTGAAATTGCCAAATCCACTGAATTGAAAGAAAATGAGATCTGGAAGCTATGACTTTTCATGAAGTATAACCAAATCCAACTGGTCAGGAGGGCATCACGGGGGATTATGCTGGCTGGAATGGAAAGGCTAAATATTACACATTTGTTATTGAATGCTTTATGGTTTAGTTTTGCTTGGATTATGGTTTTTAAAATATCTTTGGGTTTTGAAAGACCCAGAACAATGTATTCATAACCCATGGCCCATCAGCTTTATTGTGGTTTTCATTTTATGGAGAAAGAGTGGTTTTGCATTTGCAATGGATTAGCTGTTTGTTTTCCCAACTCTCCCATTTCATTATAGTGATGCAATTTATTCACCTAATGGCAAACATTTTTTTTTCTCTAATTCCTGGTCAGTGCTTGGCTCAAAGTAGAAGAGTTTTATTTTCAGGGTGGTGGTGTGTAGCCATAAAACAATACAGCTTTTGTATTGATAAGGATATGATTACTGGGATTTGAAGTGCCTTTTCTGTCTAATTATGATTGTGGGCCCCATCTCTCTCTCTCCCTCTTTCTTAATGAATAAAATAGAGAACTATTGTGAAGAGATAATAAGCTACTAAAAATGCATTTGGTAGTCATTACTAATATAAATTATTTGGTACCTGTGGCCTTAGAAATAAAGTTCTTTGTGTTATCAGAGGCAGCTGAAGGGCAGTGGCACGCAACAGAAATCTCACCAAGTGGGCAGACTAAAGATGTTTCCCTCCACATAAGATGGTGTGTATGTGCTCCATCTCTTAGGGAAAGGTAGTTTGCCATCCTTAACCCAAGACTGTTGTACAGGAAAACGTAAGGATCATTGTACTTTGATGCATCTTCTAGGAATGCTGAGAAGCAATGGAAAGAGACAAGTACAACCTATAAGAAACATGATTTCCTCAACTCTTTGTTAAGATAGATGCATTGTAAATGGTAACGCACCGTGGTGTATTGGCAGGCAGGCCATTCAAGTCTCTGGATGTAGAGAATTATAATGTTATACCTCTGTCATGTCATTTTATTTTGTACTCACATGAGCAATTGTAGGAATGCACAAGCTAACATATCAGTTATGGAAGGGCCCAAATGAGGGTCTACGGATGGATGAGTCCCCATAACCAATAGCTGACAGTGCTTAGAGTCCTGAAGGATGATTTCATTGACTTATTGCATCTTTCATGCAAACAAGGATTCGACAGCTGTCAAAAAGGCAGATTGGTCTCCAGAATCTCCAGGGAACTATATGAATAGTGTGTATTTGGAAAAGTGATTACAAATATTAATGGGCTCTGAGAACCACAAATCAGAAAGCATGTGCTTCTAAGAGCTGACTCACTGTAGGGTCAACTTCAGGAAAATTGGATTTTTAACAATTGAATTTGTTTAGATTTTTTTTTTTTCTTTAAGCATAATCTCTACTTTGAATAAAAGTATTATAATGGGAAAAGGGAAGCTTTACCACAATAGGCAGTAGACAGAGCTGAATTTTAATAGTGTGCTTTGTTGTTGTTGTTTGTTATTTGCTTGCTCTGTAATCATGCCCAAATTTCTAAGGAAGCCCAGACTAAGTATCACTCCCTTGACGTTTCTGTCTCCTCTTTTATTGCACAGAAAAAGGAACTGCCCCTACCTTTGCTGGGTTACATATTCAAATTGTAAGGCTTGCAATTGTTCCTTCATGTGGGATTAAAGCTTTAGGTGATGCTAAAGACAGTGAGAGAAATATTTGCTGCTCCCAGAGCAGGAAGGTTGAATAAAGAACTGTGTCTCACACTGGATTGGATATTTGGGAGACATGTGGATGTTCCTGGTTAAAGAGCAAATCCATATGAGTCAAATCTTCTAATGGTAGAACCACAGAATGTTAGACCTAGAAGGGACCTAGAAATCACACTGTCCGAGCTTTTTACTTTGCACATGAGAAAAACAATGCATAAACAAAGAGAGAATTGCTCAAGGTCATATAGTGAGAATGCAATCAGCAGGAGTAGAATTCAGATTTCTTGGGTTTCAATGGTCTAGAGGAATGATTGTTGAGTATTGCAATGGCAACCTTTGTTCTTCTCTTTTCTTTTTTTCTTATTGATCTATCTTGGCTCTAAGAAGTCCCACAAGAAATGGGCTTTTATGGACCCAAATACCCATATGTCAACATGGTTATTATTTGCAAAAAGGTCTTGCAAAGTATGTGAAATAGTGTAGACATTTGTAAGTCCTAGGTTTCAAACATAACCTTGTGTACCCATTTTACGTAATGAGCAACTGGCATTTTTCAGCCATAGTTGGAACTGCTGTTGGCTGTAAGCACAGCATAGCCATGCAGGCTGACACTAGCCAAATTCAGACGTTCTAAAGCAGATGAACTTTTATATGTGGGGGGAGACCAGGAAGACAAACCAGAATCTAGAAGGTTTAGGAGACTTTACCTAGGCCTCACAAAGTGGTTGTGGGTGAGACGTTGGAAGTTAGCTTCTCTGGTTCCAAAGAATGCTCACAATTACTTGAAGGAAATCAGATAATGCAATAACACACAGCACCCCAGGAATAAGGCATTTTCAGACACCATTGGTTTTCTAGAGCAGTCTGCTTAATCTTTATCCCCTGTTGCAAACAAACCACTAGACTGACAATACCACCCAATAAAAGAATAAAATTTGTCCATCTATCATTAAGATAATTGTTATCGATTCATCTCCTTATAATTTTCTGCTTTTTGTTTTCAGATGTTGGTTATAAATCACACCCACAACAGGCACCGAGCCTGTGCTTGTGTCTATTATGTCGTCCTGATAAGGCCGGGCAGCGTTTTCCACCTTCCTGATGCGAGTTATTGAGATTGATTGAAGCGCTTTGCTTGTCCTATCCTAGACACTGCGTAATTAATGTTTCATTATGTTAATACATGCAAATGTGAGAGTATGTGTTTGATTGGGAGGTGAGAGAACAAAAAGGATTAAAGAGTTCACTCCAAAGTACAAATTAATTTATTGCATTGCTAACCGGCCTCTGAGGAATGAGGGAGCAGGCTTCAAAATGAAAGGGAAAAATGCACAAAAGGAAAGTGCTGTCGCGTGGCTGCATTTCAGAGGTGGTGTCGTTAACAGTTACAAAAAGGAAATTCAGTCGTATGACAGAGACCTTGTCCTTACGGTGGTTTTCACAGTCCACATCTCCCTCTGTACTGAAAGGGTTTAGGACAGGGAAGCCAGAAACTAGTTTCTCTTTACATATAGAAGCATTTATGCATAGACATCATGCATTAGAACCACCTAGGAATATTCTTTATAGTGTTCTTTCATAGTGTTTTTTCATCTGCAACCAGTGGTTGAATTCATGACATTATTTGAGGAGTATCAGGAAGGAAATTTTACCTCCAAACAAATCCACTAATCTGTAATTATTTGCTTATTATTGCATGTTTCTTTCTGGTCTTTACAGTGACAATTTTGATTTTTCCTAATATATCGATATATTTATGCTCTGTGATTTACTTATCTATTTCCCGAATATCAGACAATCAATGTGCTCCTATTTATCTTGATTTGCTGCGATATCAAATATTTTAATGAGCATTTTTTGATATATACAGCAGTTTTTATTCCATTGAATTGTTTTCTTGAGCTAGCACCTTAGGAGTGGAATTACTAAAGCCTAACTCCTTTTATGGATTTAGATAGACATGGCTATTTTCGAAACATGCCCACTTCCAATATCTAGCATAGAGATGCAATAAATGGGTTCTGAGTCTAGCCTCTACTAGACTGCTGTCACTCTTGAGGTTGCCCTATGAAGTTGTTTTAGCTAATCATAACTTAACATGGGTAAAGGTTAGTGACTTCACACACACACACACACACACACACACACACACACACACAAACTAGATGATGCTATTTTGAATAGGTTTTAAAAATGGGAAGCAGAAGAAACAAGTGTTTAGTATGTAAGATTCAGCCAGGTGGGATGGGCCTGGATGGAAGAACCCTAATGTCAGTAGAAGTCACCAGATAATCAGAAAGAAGGGGGCCGGGCACGGTGGCTCATGTTTGTAATCCCGGCACTCTGGGAGACCGGGGCGGGAGAATCACTTGAGGTCAGGAGTTTGAGACCAGCCTGAGCAAGAGTGAGACCCTGTCTCTACTAAAAATAGAAAGAAATTAGCTGGACAACTAAAAATATATAGAAAAAAAATTAGCCAGGCATGGTGGCACATGCCTGTAGTCCCAGCTACTCGGAAGGCCGAGGCAGAAGGGTCACTTGAGCCCAGGAGTTTGAGGTTACTATGAGCTAGGCTGATGCCACGGCACTCTAGCCCAGGCAACAGAGTGAGACTTTGTCTCCAAAAAGAAAAAAAAGGAGGGATTTAAAAAAAAAAGTAGAGGATGCCAAAATAAGCATGAATTGTCTTTTATACAGGATTTATTCACAGGAGCTATTACAGGGGAATCAGTGTAAGATATTCACAATTATTAGTAACGGTATGTCAGTTTATTTATTTGCTTTCATTTCTGATGATTATTTCGGAGCAGCAGGTGGGTGGGAATTTGTAGTTATGCCATTTCTCATCATACTATCTATGGCTGCTTCTCTGCTACAATAGCAGAGTTAAGTAGTACATCCACTAAACTAAAAATAGTTACTATCTTGCCCTTTGCAGAAAAAATTTTGCAGACCTCTGATATAGAGAAATAAATCTGATAGTCAGAAATAGAGTTTGGAGGCAAAGATATTATTTCAGATTCAAACTCATCCACTGGGCAAATTATAATATGTCACAGACTTCACCCTGGATTTCCTCCTCTCTAAAATCAACATAATAATAATTTCATCAGGTAGTTGAAAATTAAATCATGTAATAAGTTGAAGTATTAGTTCAATTGTTCTTCCCTCCTTTATATGAAAAAGCTCAAAAATGTAATTAATGTTTATCTAGTAGTTACTTTCATGCTGTCGTGATGTGGTCAGTTGAAGATCTATTATGCCATGTAAATTTTTTAAGAGTGTTGTATGTGAATTAGTAATTGATTTAACCAAAAATGCCAAGTCAATCTTCTGTAAGTTTCCTCTGCTTGTAGCCATGGCCATGCTAAACTATTGCTTGCTGATGTCAGCATTGACTGGGAAGGTTGTCTGAACACATTTATCTGTGTCAAAGCATTGAACCCACCGCTATTAAGCAAAAGGGCATAGACCTGTGAGTCACTAAATGTGATGAGGCAGGGTTCTCCCCTGTGAACCCAACTCCCATGCCTCATTCTGCCATTATTCCTCATGGTCAAGGCTGGTGGAGTTAATAGCATCTAAGTGGCTGCAGTCTTTTCTACCATGATTCATGTATTGTTTTTTACAGTCACTTTGCAGATTGACAGGGAGGTCAATACTTTTGGTTTACAGTCTCCTCCATGTAGACCTGTCACATTTTTGGTCATTTGCTTTCAGTTCATTTCCAGATACATGCTGGTGTGACCAGACTTTGGGCATTCCTTTCCAGTCACTGCCAGGAGGTATTCCAATAAACATTGGCCTTTTATCTGCACCCAAAGAAGTTTCCATTAATGAGTCGCCAACATTTAGATGACAATGAGGTGTAATTTTCTTGAATTCAAGTTTAACTAAAAATCCAGATGTATGAGAGCATGTTATACATTTTAGAAATAGAAATGTATATACCATGTGTCAGTATCATTAATTCTGAATGTTTCTAGTGCCTAACAAGATTTTTCACTATCAGATAAAAATAAATGGTTTTCAAAAAATGTAATTATAAGCATCAATATCATCTATAAAATAGTGATAGGTAAGGAACCACGCCTCCCAGGTTGCCTAGAAAAATTCCAGTTTATACCTATAGTCCTAGCTTAATTATAAATTGAATCCCCTTTCAGTCTCAAAAGTGTCCGATTTGTATGGTAAATTGTGTGATTATCCTAGTGATCACTCTCATGATTAGCTTGAAATTAGTCAAAAGCAAAATGCATAGTGTCATAATTAGCCTGTCCTCATATCATGTACATTTTTGGTTGCATTTTATGTTATCTTACATTATTGGCAAAAAATGATTGATATGCTGATGTTCAACAGCAGTCTCAACAAAAAGTTGCTCTTAAAACCTTGGCCAACCGTGTAACTGACTCTATATCTCAGAGATGGTGCCATTTTGCATCCGGTGGGCATCCGTGAATGCCTTTAATCTGCAGAGTCTGGTTATGAGCTCCCTGGTCCTGCATTCCCATGAGTAAAGGTTCCCAGCTTGAGGCCTTCAGCTGGTGAACCAAACTTTGGACCCAATGAAAAGTAGTTATTAAAGGAAGCTCAAAATGTTCATTCCCTTTCGTTTCCCCCCTCCCCCACCATGGTTCATTGACTATGTTAAGAATGGCAAGATAGTCTCCTTTCCTGAGAGTAACACCACTCAATACTTTTATTATTATTATTATCTATTGTATGTTCATCACTGCTAAATGCAAACAGGGAAAGGGATTTAAACAAAATTTGAAGTGTAGTTCTTAACTTTGAGGGTAGTAAATGGAGTGTAAATGTATGTGGTCGATCAGTACACATTTTCTGGGCCACTTTTGATGATCAAATGCCTTCTTTCTTCATAGATTCCATGGCCTGGGGTAAATCCAAGATTTTTTGATTCAGGTATAGCCCTGAGGGAAAAAAAATGAAGTTGGGTAAAGTTTCTTTAGTTCCGTATTGCTCCTCCAGCATTCTGGAGACGTTTCCCTCCACCACCCCTGTGGTAGACACACTTGGAGGCTTCTGATGGGTTGCTGGAAGCACAAAGTGACTGTCTTCCAGGGCTCCCTGTTCCGGCATTCCCCTTACCCTCTTCTGCCAACGCTCACTGTTAACCCTAGGCCCATCCTTCTGGGGCTAACTGGTTGCCAAGATTATAGTCCGATAAGTCATTGTATTCCAAATTATTTTCGGTATTATAGAATCATCCACTTTGCCTCTCCTCCCAGAGTATATATTTACATGACAAAGAGGTTTCGGTTCTCAAACGCTGCGTGGTGGATTTTCCAGAATCACAGTAGCTAGTATTTCAATTCATATTGTGTGTTTATGTTAATTCTATTTCTGTGCTGGTTTGACCCTACTTCTTTATTGATGTAGTCTGTTTTTTAAACAGTCTGAGAAAAGGAAAGGAAATAAATAGGCAGGAAGGTGATAAAGAATTAATTCTAGACTAGAATTCAGACAAATATAGATTTTATTACTAGATGGCCTTCTGAGCTGTGTGACCTTGGTCAGGACAGTTAACCTCTCTGAGCCTACCTGAAACATAAAGTTAACAATCTTTCCCTGATCAATAGGATCAAAAGAGGCTGCCACGTAAACTCTGAATCCCTCTAAGTTACTATAAATGTAAGAACAAATGAACAGAGAAAGATCAAACAGCGTTGTAAGTTACAATACAAACCTCCAACAAATCTTCATGCAACCCTGACCCATGATTTAGGATGGTGGATAACTCCCATCCTCACCCCAGACCACCCTTTGCACAAGAGAATGGATCTTCCTGTATGTAACTGAATTTGATCATTATCGGTTCTTTTCATGTCTGTATGATTCATTCCCCTGGCTATGCAAGAGCAAGGGCATATTTTTCATGCTGTTTTTCTAACTGAAGAGAAAAAGAAATGAGAAAGAAAGAGAAAATTTTATTTATTTAATTATGTTAAAAAGACAATAACAGGTTTGGCTTATATTATTTAAACTGTGCACAAATTATGGCTTTTAAAATTATAATCCTTGTACCTGTTATACAATCAAGATATTATGTAAGAAAAAGTGATCCACCCCCTTTTATGTTCTTAATGGTATTAAGTCCCTGGTTCTCTGATGTTGGGGTAATATGAGGTTAAGGGAGTTATCTGTATTAGGAGAGAGCCCATAAGTGGGCAGAACAATAGAGGAAGTAGGTGCTTTTGTTTGGGGTCACACATAACTGGGGAAAATGTCTCCAGTTGATGAATTATGGGGAGCCGCAATTTGAGATGGAGACCTGTACATTATACTCAATAAACTCAGCGCATTTTCTGTTCTTGGTTTTGCTTTTCATCTGTAAAATGTGTATAAATTTAGTTCTGAGTGTTTTATGATAACACTTGGACCCCTCCATGGAATTACAGTTTCTATCATTCAAGGGGACCTGCTGTTTATTATTTAGATAAATTTTAGGCTTTTACTATTCCTAAATGGTAGCTCATGAGATAATATTTTTGCTTTGAGTCTTACTGATTTTTTTTTAAATTAGAGAACAATGTGAAAGGAATTTGGTGAAGATCAAATAAGATAAATTCATGAAACACAGCTGAATAGAAGCTTACCCAGGAATGGCAAAAAGTGGCTAAACAACTTCAGGAGCCCACAAGGCACCCTCTGATAGGAAAACAATTCCTTAGGTCTCTAGGACTATGAGTTCCCCAAGACTGTACTGTGTCATGGCAGAGTGGGCTAGACTGTGCTGCCTTGATTTCAATAAGAAAACAGAAGACATAGCTCTCTCCTGCATCTTGAGTATTTTTTCATATAAGATATAGAACACAGTTAATAAGACCATTTTCCCTTTCTTTGGGGCTTTTTGGGAAATGGTGCTATGAAAATAGCATGGGTTTTCTATATCATTAGTAACTAGAATACATTTTTCACAGAATTCCTGGACCACTCTCTGGGAAGCCTCTGGAATAGGTAGAGCAGGCAGTAGGGGTATTGGGCAAGGTGGGCATATCCAGAGGGGACGAGGGGAAGGACAAGGAGGAGGGGATGGAATGAAGGATCTGTGGCCTGGACTGGAGGACTGCTGGAGGGAATGGGGAAGATAGGGAGCTAATAGGCATTTAATAGTGTTCAGGAATATGTGTGAATGAATGAATAAATATAGCGAAGAACTTCGCCTGTATGCACAGCCTAAAGAACAAATGTTTCTGTTAAAGCTCTCGTGAATGCTAAATCCATTACCAACAGGAATGAAGCGTTGAGGAGAGCTTAACATGAGATGGCAGCTCCAAGCTTTGATTCCCCTCACTGTGAATCAGCAGGACCATCTTCTGAGAGCAGAGGTGGACAGATTGCAGCCCAAGGGAAGGCCCTCTGCCTGTTTTTGTAATAAGAGTTTACACATTTTGAAACGGCTGTCTTTTAAATGGTCATATAACTGTCTATATACTATTTTCCATTTAGCCTCTCAGTCCAGGAAAAATTAAATTTATTAAAGCCAAAATAAATTTACTGTATAGAAAATGTTTCTAGAAACTTTTCAGAGACAGCCTACTTTTCAAAGACCATCTCAGAATATGCATGGAAATGTTATCAATATAGATACTGATAATCTTTGTTCTTACACTGACAGCAATACAGCATGTGTTACTTAACGATGGGGATACCTTCTAAGAGATATGTCATTAGGCAAATTTGTCGTATGTGAACATCACAGAGTATACTTACACACACTTAGATGTTACAGCCTACTATGCACCTAGGCTGTATGGTAAAGCCTATTGCTCCTGGACTACAAACCTGTACAGCATGTTACCATACTGAATACTTAGGCAGTTGTAACACCATGGTAAATATTTGTATATCTAAACATAGAAAAGGTCCAATAAAAATATGGTATACAAATAAAAAATGGTACGTATGTATAGGGCACTTACTGTGAATGGAGCTTACAGGATTGGAAGTTGCTCTAGGTGAGTCAGTGAGTGAGGGGTGAGTGAATGTGAAGGCCTAGGATGTTACTGTACATTATTATGGACTTTATAAAAACTGTACACTTATGCTACACTAAATTTACAAATTTTTTTTTTCTTTCTTCAGTAATAAATTGAACTTAGCTTACTATAACTTTTTCACTTTATAAACTTTTAAATTTTTTAACTCTTTGACTCTTTTGTAATAACACAACTTAAAACATACATTGTATAACTGTGCAAAAATATTTTCTTTATGCCCTTATTCTGTAAGCTTTTTTATATTTAAAAAATACTATTTTTTACGTTTTTAAAATTTTGGTTAAAAACTAAGACATAAACACACACATTACCCTAGGCCCACACAGGGTCAGGGTCATCAGTATCACTGTCTTTCATAGCCACATCTTGTCCCCACCGGATGGTCTTCAGGGACAATAACATGCATGGAGCTGTCAGTTCTGATGATAACAATGCCTTCTTCTGGAATCCTCCTCAAGGACCTGCCCAAGGCTGTTTGTTTTAAATTTTTTTTATCTTGTAAGTAAAAAGATTATACTCTAAAATAACTGTAAAAAGTATAGTTTACTCAATACATAAACCAGTAACATAGTGGTTTATCATCATTATCAAGTATTATGTACTATACATAATTATATGTGCTATACTTGGTGGTACAACTGGCAGCACAATAGGTTTGTTTACAACAGTGTCACCACAAACACATGAGTAATGTGTTATGCTACATTGTGATAACTATGATGTCATTAAGAAATAAAAATTTTCACCTCCAATATTATGGTATCAGCATAGTATATATATCTTTCGTCATTGACCAAAGCGTCATTTTATGGTGCATGACTGCATTGATTAATCTCAGTCATTTATAGCCAACCTAGGAGAATTAGGTCTAATTTTTTTTAACCTATGGTATGATTTGCTTTCACCAATTTAAGTATATTTCCCGAATCATTCATGTCTTTGTCTATACATGTTTGCTTATTCAATAGGTATTTATTAAATACTTCTGAGGTAGGTAAATGCTACTAAGGGCTGTGTGAGATTGACAGCTATGATTCATTACTGTTCCCTTGGAGTTTGCAATAAAATAAGAAGAAATTCTCAAAAATAGGATAGATGATAGTTGGATCAGAGCCACAAGAGAGGGACAATAAAAGATTATCACTTCCAAGAGCTGAGTCTCTATCACTGATATTCAGTGAAGACTTTCTATCTCTACATAGGCTTGTGTCTAACTTTTTCATTTTGTAAAATGGAAACGTGATATACATATTCATTATTTGGCCTAAACTTTATAACTAGTTCTAAGATGATATTAAAGGAAGTCACACCATCTCAGAAGTCAAGTGAATACCTTGGGCACTGGTCACCACCTGCCAGTATGGTGGATCAAAAGTGCTAACCACCAGATTCTAGGAAAGGCTCTCATTAGAACATCTTTAGAAGTTGCATACAGTAACTCCTGCATGCAATAAACCCTTTTAAGTAAGAAATATGCATGTTTCTTTATCTGTTAGTTTCCTTCAGGTGAAAACACAAAAATAGGTCCTTCATCCTGGAAGTTCACATAGACCATGTATACACGTGGCACATACAGACTTTTTTTAAGCAGTTCCATTCCAGATACTTCATTCTTGCACCCCAAGTCATCTCCCACTGAACCTCAATCACCATCTAATAAAACAAGTTATTTGACAGGGTCTTTTAATAAACGCAGAGCTCCTGAGCAATTCAAAACTCATTGGCTCTCAGTTCCAAAGCTGATGTTCCTGTTATCATCGTGGGTTTTCCTTCTTGATGACATTCATGGACTAAGCAGCAAAATATCACCTTTCTGTTGAGACAAGATACAGTAAATATCACGACAAAATGAATGACAGCATTTTAATGAAAACGACTGTTTGGCCTCCAGTTTGAGAAAATTGGACTCGTTATAACACAAATGTTTTATCAGTATGGGTCCCCACATCAGACATTATGCCACAATGTCAACCATGAGATTTGCTGAAGTTTTAAGGTTTTCCCTGGACCTGTCAGACCTTTGTGGAATTAATCCTTCATATTTGTAATAGGAGTTTCCATAAGATGAATACTTCATTTCTCATGAATCATAATAAAGCAGCCGCGTTTTGTCAGCCGAGTGACCTCTGCGGTCCTTTATCTTTAAGAGAAAAGATTAGACTATTAGACTCTCTATTTCATAGATAACGAGGTAGGTTGTTGGTCTCTTGGCACCTTCAGTAACTAAGTTCTTTGTGGTCTCCTTTCAGCCTGTGATAAACTGATCGCAGGGTGATTACAGCAAATCTCTTCCTATGACAAATTTCCTCCTAAATTTGAGAGTAATTTTTTTGGTAAGTGGCAAAATTAATAGGTGTGAACTCATGGAATTTTATAATATTAGAGTTGAAGATACCTAGAAGTTATCTAGTCCAATCTCCTTGTTTTATTAATGAGTGAATTGATTCCCAGTGGTGTAGTCCACACTCAAAATGCTAGTGAGAGACAGATCACACAAAGAACTAAGGCCTAACTGACCTGTGGTGCTGGGAGCTTTCTTTTGCAATTGACGATGGCTTCTTTTTTTCATACAAATCACATAAATGGCTCTGTTAATCTACTTGCAGTCATCTGCAGCTTCTTTTTTTTTTTTTTTCTTTTTTAAACAACCCATATCTAATCCCTCAAAAACCCTATTGGCTCTACCTTTAAAATGGGTCCTGAATATGACCATTTCTCACCACCTCCACTGCAATACCTTGGACAAATCTCAGCGCTACTAATGTTTTGGGCTTGATAATTTGCTCTTGTGAGGGTCTGTCCTGTGTATTATAGGGTGTGTTGCAACATCTCTGGCCTCTACCCCATAGATGCCAGTTGCACTCCAATTGTGAAAACTGAAAATGTCTCCAGATATTGTCAAATGTCCCATGGGGGAAAAAATCACTCCTCTGTTGGGAACTACTTTAAAACATCAGTTGGACCTTTTCACTCTCTTGATCAAAACCCTCCACTAGGTTTCCATCTTTGTCAGAGTTAAAGCAAAGTACTTTCGCTTGCCTATTAGAGCCTACATAGCCTCATTGTGACCTCTCAGAACTTGCCTCCTGGAACTCTTTCTTTATTGATCAGTCTGACCTAGTCATAGGCTTCCCTGCTATTCCTGGGATGGGCTCATCACACTCCCAACTCTGGGCCTTAGCACCCTCTGCCTGCTGAGTTCTTTTCCGGAATGTCTGCTCCATGTCTACTATGGACTGAATGTTCGTGTCTGTCCCCCCAGAATTCATATGTTGCATTTCTAATCCCCATTGTAATGGTATTATTATAGAAGATAAGACCCTTAGAACATAATTAGGTTTAGATGAGGTCATAAGGGTAGAACCCCCTACGAGGGGATTAGTGTTCTTATAAGAAAAAAAGAGACTCCAGAGCTTGCTTGCTCTCACCACAAGCAAAGAAGAGGTTATGTGAGCCCACAGCTGGCTGGTGGCCACCTACTGGCCAAGAAAAGAGGCCTTAGAATTAAACCAATTTTGTTGACACCTTGGTCCTGGACCTGCCAGCTTCTAGAGCTATGAGAAATAAATCTATATTTTAAGCCACTCAGTCTACAGTATTTCTTAATGGCAGCCCAAGCAGACTAAGACAACATCCCTCCTCACGATTTTCAGATCTTTGCTCAAGTCTTACCCTTCTCCAACAGGCCTTCTCCAATATCTCATGACTCTATTCCCTTTCCTTCTTTATTTTCCTTTATAGCACTTCATCTCTTCTGACATTGTGTATATTTGCTCAGTTTTTTATTGTCTATCTCCTACCAAAATATAAGACCTAGAAGGATAGGAATTATTGGACTGTTTGTTTTTTACCTAATTTTCTCCAGCCTTGAGCAATGCCTGACTCAGTAAGTGCTCAGTAAATATTACATAGATGAATGAATGGAATGGGGATATTTGTAAGATCTTTAAAACATTAAGATTATTTACATTGCATTGTTAAACATTATAGTAAAAACAAATAGTATTAAACAGTACATTATTTCAATTGCATTTTGTCAACACATTTTTCTTCCCCTTTGGCCTTTATCTAATGCAAAATTTCAGATTTAACAGGCTTACTGACAAAATGCTACAATAAATGTGCCACTAAAAAGCAAGCAATTTTTCCAAGTGGGAGTGAAAACTATGGCATGTAGCACAAATCATTTGCCCTTTGAGAAAACCTAATGGAAAATAATACAATTAAGAATGGGTATAGAAGGATCCTTACAATAACAAGATTCAAATTTAGATGTAAAATATGATCACTACCATGTGGATAATAAAGCAAATCATTATTAATAAAGAAATGAATGATTTCTTGGAAGGAAATGAATACAAACTTTAACAGTGGTTATCACTAGGTGAGCAGGGATATGGGTAATTATTATCATATGAGGTTTTAGAGTCTATATTTTCTTATTTGTGCACAGTAAATATGGGTAACTTGATTAATAATAAGGTACTGAAAGTTGATGGTTTGCTCCATAATAAATGGATCTCCAATGCTTGTCCACTTGATTGCCTTCCAGTTGGAGCTCTGCCCATGGACTGGGCACCCGTTAAATCATACTTTTTCTAAATACTCTCAAGAACCCTACTTAGTGTTGACAGTTCTGCCTTCATAAAGTGCCATCCCTCTCCCTGCTTTGAGAAAGACTGATGAAAAACCAAAGAGAAGAGAAAGCTAGTTTACATTTTACTAAATGGAAAGGGGAAAAGATTCCAACCCAGGGCAGATTAAGCAACACATCAAAGTTTCTCTTTTAAGTGTTAATTTTGCATGAGGCCTGGGGAATGATAACCTAGATGTCAGAATGTGTTACCTGTTGAGCTGAAAACAAATACCATTTACAGTTTACCCAGTATCGCACAGCCAAATCAAGTTGCGGTTTAGAGATTTAGCTCTTGGAGCAGCAAACGGATGAAGCAGTTACTCCCCCCACTCCAGCAAGGCCTTCATCATTGTTCTTTAACATTGGATTTAGCCAGAGGACACTCAGACAGTTGCCTGGGGCACACACTTCTTGCCCGTTAAAAACCTCGTCTCCACAAAGCTTCGGCTGCTTTGTGCAAGATGCCATGTGCTCAGAATGTCTGATGTGGAGACTTTGTGTGGGCTCACTAAGAGATTTCGGCAGGGGCAGTTGCTTCTTGAACTCCAGATCTTGCATTTATGTTTCTGAATTTTGTTCCCTGTCTTGTAAAGGGAAGAGAATAAGAAGAATCACGGTGCCAAGAGCAAATCGAGTTCAGCACCCTTTGTGTGTGGATTATTTGGTGGTATTGTACCAGGTCAGCAAATGTCCTGACACTAAAATCACTTTTCCTGATTCAATCATGGTAGCTTTCCAAGAGTTCACTCTTTTCTGTAGATACGTGACAATTGAGCGAGGTAGTGTGAATTCATGTGCTATTTGCTTACTCTTGCCATGGTCTCAAGAAGGAATTTCAGGGGAGATAGACTTGCCAGATAAAATACAGGATGCCCAGTTAAATTTGAATTTGGGGTAAGTAACAATATTTTAGTATAAATAGGGCTTATGCAATATTTATTTAGCATAAGTATTTAGGACATGTTTGTACTAAAACATTATTTGTTTTTTATATGAAATTCAAACATAACTTGTGCCCTTAATTTTTATTTGCTCAATCTGGCAACTCTAATGATGGAGGAACTTTGACTATTCCCTTTAAATTTTTAATTTGCATTTTCATCCATAGCGTCCCTACATTTTAATGATCCTTAATAAATTCCCATAGTAAAAATGTACCTATTTTCATTCCTGGTCAGTCTTCCTTTGCATTATTTAAATTCAGGAATAAATTTCACAAAACCTAATTCATTTCTGATTTGCATTTTTTAGTAATAAAAATTTATCTTAAAGTTAAATGGCTTCAAAATAGGTTAGTCTCTAGCAGTGGCTGAAATGAACATAATCTTTAAAGATAGGATCATATCTTCTGACAATTATTTTTACTATGCCTTATCAAAGTAAAAAATTCAGGCACCAATACTTCACAGGAACCCAGTGGTCATTGGTGCTGGTCCTTTTATAAGTATATACTTTCTCTCTCTGATCTAGCTGAAGTGAAAGTCTTACATTATCATGAAGTACACAAAGTACACTCTCAGGGTACAGCAGAGTAAATGATTATTGCGGTTTTGCCCATCTACAGATGGGTTAAATGACTAAGGGGCAGGTCAGCCAGGTAAGTGTCTAGAGTTCCAGTATTTTTAAAGGTTACAATTGTATTGTAGTGCTTAAATGTAATAAAAGAAAGGAAGCATCATGAAGAATATTGCATTAACCAAAACTTCCTTGGGGCAAGGATTGTAGCTATTATAGCTGTTGAAATCTTCTCATAGTTCCTTGTGTGAAGAATTGAGAATATTCTAAGGAGCATTCTAAGCATCCAATTGACCATGGGATTTTTATTTTGCTTTGTGGAATAAGGCCATTTGGGGCCCAGATAGAGTCCTGAGTCCAGTAGAGGGAAGACTAGATATCAGAAAAAATAGCCATCTTTCTTGGCCCTTTTCTTACATTTCTTCAGCCTTTCAAAGAGAAATGTGTAACGAATAATACTAAAATATGTGTTAAAAGTGGTGTTCGATTATTATCTACATCATCTCCATGACTTTGTCTCCTTACTTAGAGAAATAACAGACCCAAATTGCACAAATTCCCCAAATATGAAAAAATTATGACAAGAAAGTCCAAGAAACATGAGAACCCCCTTTGCTCTAATTCAGACCACCCGCTGTTGTGAAGCAGAGTTCTCAAGCTTTAGTTAACACAAGACTCCCCTGGATGACTTCTTAAAGCATAGATTATTGGGCTCTTCTCCCATAGTTGCCGATTGACTAGATATGGGGCAGGGTCTGAGATTGTGCATGTCTTTTTAAAAGTTAATTTCTATTTTTAATTGACACATAATAATTGTACACATTTTGGGGTACAGAGTGGTATTTCTGTACATGTGTACAATGTGTAATCATCTAATTGGGGTAATTGGCATATCCATCACCTCAAATATTTATCATTTCTCTGTGTTGGGAACATTGGAAATCCTTTTTTCCAGCTATTTGAAAAGTTACAATAAATTATTGTGATCTATAGTCACTATACAGTGCTACAGAACACTAGAACTTATTTCCCTATCTAGCTGTAATTTTGTATCCTTTCGCCAACCTCTCCCTATCTCCCTTCCACCCTATGGGTCCTGTCTAGTGGCCATGATTCCGCTTACGATTGTTCATTTCTAGCAAGTTCCCAGGAGGTCTTGCTGTTGCTAGTCTAGGCACTGTACTTTGAGAACCACTGTTTCAGAATTTATATTCTGATATCCTAAACCCAGTGAAGTTCACATATGGTTATGGGTCCTGTTAATTCATGTCTGTTTGTTTTTGTTTTTAAACCTCCTGTTCCATCGCATAGCCTCACAAGTATTATAAGATTCTGCCAGGGCTAAAGATCAGAGTTAACAGTTGCACATGTAATTGATGTTTGATGAATTGAAAGTAGATTATATTGCATCATCCATAGAAAAATTTTAAGTCCCTTCAATGGAGATCTCTTTATTTGTCTTAACACAAAAACAAGCAGATATGGTAGCATATATTTCTAAAAAGAGATAATTGTGATCATGGTTTTCTGGGTTGATTATGAGGATTCAGGGATCATCAGGAACTCAAAGCAGCCCAAAGTGAAAGTTTGTGTAATTTGAAAGAGATAAAATTATGCATAGCAAATTCTATGGGGATTTGTATGACATTTTCTAATCTCAAAATCTTTCAGGAGCTTCTTTTTTACTTCCATGCTACTTTTCATAAATTTCATTTTGAGCTTCTATTGCCTTAACCAGAAGCTTTTACGTTTTGGACTTGGAAAGAGATTTCTGACTCCACGGGGAATTATTTTTCACACTTAACAATGTTTGATATTGTAGATAAAATGTCATACCTTAAAAACCCCATTTTAAGTTAGTCTGCCTCTGTGACTGAATGGTCTTTGAAATTAACAAGAATGTGATAAGGAGAGAAAGCACAAGGGGACTTAAGTTTACAGAAACATTTTTACTATTTGATCATTTTGGTGAGTTTCTAAAATATATTAAAGGTTTTTTCTATTTTTAGATACTCAATTGATTTAAACTTGAAATATCCTTGACAGTATAATTGCTGATGCTTATTTGCCTCTGATACAACTGAAACAGATAATAAAATTTCTCCTTTGAGTCAGCCCTCAAGAGTAGTCATTCTATTATATCCTCATTAGGAAACATGGAAGGTTTTGTTTTGTTGGTGTTTGCTTACAAACTACCATTTTACAGAAGAAAAAGCAGGAGGAAGAGAAGGAGGAGGAGGTGGAGGACAGCGAGGAGAATGAGGAGGAAGAGATTGAGATCCTCCGATGTTGACCTGACATTTAATTACTTTTTCTCAGACCAACACAGATGAGAAAAGCTAGCCATTAATTAAATGCATATATGGCTTTATGCCTACTTTTAGCCGAAGATTTAGAAATCTTCTCAAGCTAACATTTGGAGGGAGAGAAGGCTGGAGACTCATGCATTCTTAGGAACTCTGCAGTCAGACTCAGGTGTACAAGTTTCTTAATGGATGGGAGTTTGGTACTTTCAAGTCTATTTCTCCAAAATATAATTGCCTTAAGTAATTTTATATCAGGGCCAAAAGAATTGCTTCCTTTATGAAGCAAGGGTAGGAAATGTAACTATTTGAGGGTTCAAGAGAATGACCACTGGGCATCTTAAAAATGAAACCAAACCAAGCAAACTTCATTAGGCTTTCTTTTGCTTGAAATTCTCACCATTGTTATTCTAATATAAAATGGTCTGCAGCATTACGTAGGCAGTTTAGTTAGTTTTAACTCTCAAATACATCCTTCTATCGTTTTGCCATGACCTCTTTCATGCAATGCCCAGGAGATTGGTACTTTCATGGAACTCTTGAGTGCCCGAATTCCAGACCACAATTTTTGTGCCATGGGCTCCGAAGTTATTTCTACTACTTTTTGTCTTCTGCTGTTTTATCATCTACCTTCCTCTCCTCATGCATTAAATCAGTGTAGTTGATTGATTCTTGGATGAAACAACTTTATAAAATTATTTTATATTAAGGTAGGTTGTACCGGTGGGCAAAATCTCTCCAAGAGGAACTGGTACTCTAAGCGAAAGGGAGAGGGACCTAAATAGAAGCCAATGTCATGTATAATGGGACATTTCTTAGGCCTGTGCGAAATACCTCACACGGGAGTCAGAGGCAGCCTGTGTCTAACATAGTCTGAAACTTTGAAAAGGGGCCCATTGGAGATATATCTATTATTTACCAATGGATTCCATTTGCTTGGTCCATCTTTTCTAAAAACTAAGTCTAATGCAAGTTACTTAAAAGCAGTGAAGTACCTTTATTCTGAAGCCATATACTCAAAATCTAATTGTTATAAAGAATACAAAAAGCTCAAATTGCCAGCAAACCTCAAGGGCAATTTTATTAAAGAAAATTTAATCTTCATTTAACTTTCCCAAACTATGTATTCACAGCACTGAAAACTGTCATAACCTCCCTGTTTCAGAATAAGTGGATTATTTATTTGTGATAATGGGCACATGTGCTCATTAACATACTGTCATAAACAGCTGTGTTAAATGTATTATGTGTTCGGTGACATAAATAAGGGACTCAACATGAGGTTGTGTTTAAAATACAGGCCCAGGGAAGAATAAAAAAGCAATAAATGCTTTTTAATATAGTTGCCTGTTCTGGAATTCTAAATTTATTTCTACCTCATTAATGCTACTCGTATGAAAATGGTAGGTATTACTCTAGTGAAATATCTTGACATTCAAGGACTTCTTTCTGCTTTTTCATCCTTAGTGTTTTTCAAGCCAGGTGTTGCCAGCATGGTTTTCTTTTCTGGTAAAGGAAGAGATCATGTAGACACAGGGGAGGCATTTATAGTAAGGCCAGGCTGCCTCTCAGTCAGCTTAGGGCAGCGTTCATTTGATGGACACCCTCAACCCCTTCTAGCTCTAACAGTTTTCAAACTGGTTGTTGAATTTAAAGGTCATCTAATTCAGCTTCCTCATTTTGCAGATGAGGGAACTGAGGTTCTGAGGACTTAAAAGACCTGTCTGAATCACAGATCTTTGAGTAATAAATCCAGGACCTAGGACTAGATGTCCAAACTCCCAATTCAATATACTTTCCACTAGAAGAACAGACTGTACAATAATTAGGTTGGCTACACAAAAAGGATCTGTGGAGAGAAGGAGCATATTTGCCAATGAGGGTACCAGGCTGGTGTCATTTGGTATCTTTATTAATATCACTTAGAGTAGACTTAAATGCCCACTCTTATTTTACAATTTACATTAATTTGAGCAAAGTTCCAGATGCTTTTTTGGGGTGAGTGGCCAAGGTGAATAGAATGCATGTATGTCAATGAGTGACACAGTTTGCTGAGCAAAGTCACAAACTTCAAACATGAGATTTAGAAAAACTGAGTATACAGGAATAAGGCAAATAAAACCAGAGAGTAACAATGATGTGAGAAGCTAATCATTGCAAAAATGCAAAACTAGAAATAGTTCTGTCCATTGGGGCTTGTATAGGCTAATCTCTTATGAGAATATTGATTTTATGCAGTTTAGGTGCATGTCTTTTGAATGATAGAAAATTGGAATGTTTTTACAAAGTACAACTAAAAGTCTTCCCATTACAAAAAAAATTAAGAAATCTAGCAAAGTTAAGGTTGTCATCCTGAGAAAAATGAAGGCTGAAACATAATTTAGGGGGTATTTTTGAAGAAGTGAAATACTGCTACAAATAAGAAAGGGTTTTTATCAGAAAATGTTCATCTGTTCTGCATTTTCACACAAAGTGGTTCCAGAGAAAATGGGATTAAACAGCAGCAAGAAAATTCGGTTAGACTCTTAAAAATGGTTAGATATTGAAAACAAGATACCAAGGGACATTGTAGAATCTCTAGCCTCAAAGATTATTCAAAATTAAATAGAAAGTAATTTGACATGAATGACTTTGGTATACACCTGTCTGAGCTAGGGTGGCTGAACGACCCACCCCAAGACCTCTTCAAGTTCTTTAATTTAACAGCCAAATGTTCTATCAAATGCTACTGCCAGCCCCCCAAAGAATGTACTTTAATTATAATATATTTGCTTCATCCCCTCAAGATTCTTAAATGACTTTCTATTCCTCCTGTTGATTCTTTATGTTCATTTATGTTTATGGAAAAAAAAATCCAACTCAGATTTCCAGGCTCATGAGAAACATTTGGATGAAAATTAAGACACTTCAGGGATTTGTGATTTTAGGCAGCTGTTTTATTGACTTGCTTCTGCAAGTGGGATTTACCTATTTTAAGACCCACCTGAGTTTTTATTCTAAATAACTTTGTTAACACTGTTCAGAGTTCATTTTTATTTTTACAAAAAGCAATTCTGAGTAGATTTTTTTTAAAAAAATCAATACTATATCTGAACAAAGGGATAGAAACAGTCCCCTAAATTGTAAATACCACATTGCTAACTACTGCTACTTTGAAATACCTAGTTTTATTTGGAAAATATTAGCTTTTTGCTGTCTTGATTTTCAAGTCCTGACTGATACGTAGTAATAGCCATGCCTACATTTATATGAGTTCTTAATTTCTCATAATATGACTTGGGGAGCCAATTGTTCCATTACTTTTGTTTAACCTCAGCTGGGTACTTTTTCACTTGTGTAACACCACATCCATGATTTTAAGTTTCTTTTATTCTTGGACATTTTTCAAAGCGCCTAGCTTTTTTGCAAAAGTTTGATAAAGAAAAGACAGGGAATCTAAGCTTGAGATTTATTTGACTATATGAACACACACGTTTCCCTGTGCTCTCTTGTTGCAGGTTTCCAAATTAAAGCTTTCACAGCACTGCGCTTCCTCTCAGAACCTTCTGATGCCGTCACGATGCGAGGAGGAAACGTCCTCCTCGACTGCTCTGCAGAGTCCGACCGGGGAGTCCCAGTCATCAAGTGGAAGAAAGATGGCATCCATCTAGCCTTGGGAATGGATGAAAGGAAGCAGCAACTGTCAAACGGGTCTCTGTTGATACAAAACATATTTCATTCCAGACACCATAAGCCAGATGAAGGACTTTACCAATGTGAGGCATCTTTAGGAGACTCTGGATCCATTATTAGTCGGACAGCAAAAGTCGCAGTAGCAGGTCAGTGGATTCTCCCTGCTCTTCCTCCTCCTTCTCCATCTCTTCTTCATTTTCCTTTTTTGGGGGTGAGGGGAGGATAAGAAAAGAATCTTTGCAAAAACAATGTACATTTAAAATTTTTTTAATTGATGAATGATAATTGTATATTTTTATGGTATACAATGTCATGTTTTGATACATGTACGCATTGTAGAATGATCATATCAAGCTAAGTAACATATTTATATATACCTCACATGCTTATCATTTTTTTGATGAGAACATTTAAAATGTACTCTTTTAGCAATTTTGAAATACACATTACATTATTATTAACTACGGTTATCATGCTGCGAGGTAGATCTTAAAAGTATGTTTCTCCTTTCTAACTGAAACTGTACCCTTTGACTGACATCTCCCCATCCCCCCCACCTCACTCTCCCAAGCCTCTGGTAACCACCATTCTACTCTCTACTTCTGTGCAGTTGACATTTTTAGATTCCACATATAAGTAAGATCATGCAGTATTTTTCTGTCAGTGCCTGGCTTATTTCACTTAGTCTAATATCCTCCAGGTTCGTCTATTTTGTCACAAATAACAGGATTGTCTTCCTTTTAGTATGGTTGAAGAATATTTAATTATATATGTGTGTGTGTGTGTATATATATATATATACATCCCATATTTTTTTATCCATTGATGGTTGATTCCATATTTTGGCTTTTGTGAATAATGCTATAGTGAACCTGGGAGTATAGATATCTCTTCCACACACTAATTTCAATTCCTTTGTATATGTACCCAGAAGTGGTATTGCTGCATCATATGGTAATTCTACTTTTAGTCTTATGAGAAACCTCCATACTGTTTTCCGTAATGGCTGTACTAATATACATTCCTACCAACAATGTATATTTTTAAGAAAAAAGGAAAGATGTAAAGAAATTCATGTTTATTCCCTCACGGTCTTGACTGTGTTTTCTCCTTAAATTAGCTTAGAAAACAGTAGGAGGAACTCAACCACCAGCATAGCATTATGAGATTTTTAAAAAACGAGCCTATCTCAAGTTGATTTATGCTTATGTCTAAGGGAGGACTTTCCATCAATAGAAAAATATTAGAAAAATAACTTCCTAATTAATTTCATTTTACAGCTTCATTAATGCTAAACTTTTGCAGAGTCAATTTATTTTGCCTTCAGAGCAGTGGAGTTTATTTTAATTATAAATGGCATGACCTACAACATATAGATCTCAAGTGAGAAATAAAAATTTCCACTAGTGCTTCCAAATGTCTTGATGCTTGGTAACATGTTGGTTCAACAACTGCGTGGCAAGATGAACAGTTTTCCTTTTTATCTGGATACATGGAAGTCAGGTAGACCCTGACAAAACAGAATTGAATATTCTGGAATCCATGATATTGCTATTTTTTCCCCCACTATTCTGGTTAGAAGGCAGCTCTGATTACTTCTTTGGCCCCTGCAATGTTAAATCTACAGGGAGAAGAATCAGATTTTTACTTGTTTCTAAAATGATTTAACTAAAAAGTGGGCTGTGATTTTATCTTTTTAAGTTTGGTATGGACCATAAAGCAAGGCAAATGGATCCAACCTGAAATAAATTTAAGCTATCAAATGAGTAACCAGATTTGAAGGGCTACTTTCAATTTAATCTTTAGTTCTTCGTTTTAAACACACACACACACACACACACACACACACACACATACACATACACACACACACACAGTAGGCTGTTATTCATTTATATTTTTCCAGATCCCATTTATGTGTATAGTGTCATCCTGGAAGACTGATCAGAATGAGAACTCATTTTTCAGCAGTAACAGCAACTAGGACAATCAGGCAGAACCACTCCCTCTAGACTCTTCTAGTGATGGTTCCAGAAAGTTGTAACCTGAAAGAGGTGATTTTGTCCAGTGGTACTATAAAGAATTCGATCTCATAGTTATGCAATCTGTCCCAAGTCCAGCTTCGAATCACTCTTGTGTGGCTTCTTTTTCTCACTAAGGACTCTTTTGTAGATTGACTGTTTTGTCCCCCCAAAATTTGTATATTGAAATCCTAAGCCCCAGTGGAAGGTATTAGGATGTGGAGCTTTTGGGAGGTGATGAGGTCATGAGGGTGGAGCTCTTATGAATGGGACTAGTCCCCTTATAAAAGGGACCTCAGAGACCACTCTTGCTCTTTCTGCCATGCGAGGATAGAACATGAAGTCGGTGGTCTGCAGCCCAGAAGAGCCCTCACCAGAAACCAACCACTCATGCTGTCCCTCAGATCTCAGGCCAGAGATCAGAAATAAACATGTGAGAAATAAATATCTGTTGTTTATAGTCCACCCTATAGCAGCCCAACTGCTTTGTTATAGCAGCCCAAACTGACCCAGGCAGTATTTTTTATATTCAGTTAAACTAGATTTCACCCCAGCAAACATGGCCTGGTGGGTAGGGCCCTCAGCTGGAGGCAGAGTGGCCGACAATTCTGGTTTATCCTGGACTGACCTGCATTTAGCACTTGAAGGTCTCATGTCCTGGGAAGCCTCTCAGTGCCAGGTAAAAACGAGGATGGTCGATCCTGATCATGAAAACCAAGGCTATAAGCTACCTGGACCTTAGAGTGATACATGAAATTTGATCGATGAAGATAAAGTATAGAGAGGAGTGAAAGTTAATTACGATTGATTGAGAGGAGCCGGTGGAATATGTGCAGTGGATTAGGCAAACGTTGCTTTCCCAGAATGCTCCAAATGCAGTGGAAAGGGTGCAACTTGACCTTCTGTCATTAGAAAATTTCTGGCCTTGCAGATCTCACCTGTTAGGTGTCCACAATAACAACAGGAGTCCCGCAGATTGGAGCGAATCGAGCTGCCATTTTGATGCCTGACTATGAGAGGCAGCTGCATAGGCGCTGTTAATGAAAATGGCCTAATATGTTGCAGTTTCAGTTTTCCTGCAATCTAGCTTCACTTTTACATGTTCTATCTTTCAGTGGTGAAATGAAGAACGATTCCTTCTCTGTGAGATAATAAAATAAAATGGCTTGGACTTTAGTATTCTGTATAAGGGTAAGCTCACAGATTCAGTCACTGAGTTACAGTCTAATATTAGATTGTATCATTTCAAGGCAATAAGGCTGTTCACAGCATTTTAAACACTTACCATGCTGTTTGGCAACACAGAATACATCAGTGTTATGTCTGCTGAGGTTAAGATTGCCAAACCACTAGAATTCACAAGGGGCATATATCTTCCTTGTAATAAAGACCATGGACCTGATTTAATCTCATTTTTAAAGCATTAGCAGTCAATAAACCAGTCACCACTAAAAGTTAACAGTTGGCTTTGCTTGGCAGAAAAAAAAAATCTATTCTGTACCCTCAGGTGCAATGTAGAGCCCATTTAATATAATGCCCCTCTTCCATTTTTGCTTTCTCAAAGTGTCTTTTGATCAAAAGAAGTGTGGCAAATGAAATCTGTCTTTTTATCAGTCAGCACATTTTATGCAATGATCTCGCCATGCACCATTCATCCTATTTTCTAGGAACTTCTCAAGTGCTCTTTAAACCCTGAGTGTACACTTGGCTGGAGAGGGAAGGAGAGTAAGAAAGATAAACGAAGGGCTACCATCCCATCCAACATCTTGTTAAAAGTTGCAGTGTAAAAAGCTACTGACAATCGGTATTTCTGGTTATTTTGAGTTCTGTCAGTAAAGAACTCTTGGGCTATTAAATGTCCATTTGAAAGCCACTTGACCATCCTGGGTGAGACTTGGGGATTTTATTTTTACCCAGTTAGCTCTGATCTAAAATGCTTTACTTTTTCTCTGCTGCATATTCCTCTGTTTAGCCCTCTAGACTGAGAACAGCTTGAGGAGAGAAACAGAGTTGGACGTTATTTATCTACAAAGCTTCTCCTATCACCTCCTCCACTCTGTAACTAGCAAAGCATTCATCCTGTCATATTTAGTAGTAGACAGTTGTTTTACCAACGAAGACATGGGGCTTTGTGCCATATATGGAGAGTTTCAGCTGTTGGTACCTTCCTCTACCCCTCTGCTTCTTCTCTTCCCCCCACCTCCCATCTTCTTCCTCTTCTTCCTTCTTCTCCTCCTCTTCCTTCTTCTTTTTGGACTAGAGCAGATTAGTTAAATTTACCTATATATGTACATATATAAACATATTCTTGATGGACTGAATTCTAATAATTTGCTTTATGTCACAATAGTCTATACATTTATTAACTATTGAAGGCTTTGGAATTAGAAAAATGGGCTGTGCTGGAATATTCATAGGCCACTTAAAAAGAAAAGGCATGCATTATTTCCTCTTTCCTTCCCTAACTCTTAATGTCAAGATGAACTTGCATCTGGCCCAGCACATCTCTGCTACTCCAGATGTTGCCAGCTATCTGAGCCTCTGGGTTTTCTTCTGTTCGACAGATGTAATAATAACGTACCTCCTAAGCCCGTGGTGACTTTTAAGTAACATCTAGGATATGAAGCTCTAGTGCAGAGTAGATTCTTATTGAAGGACAGCAGTAGTATAAATAGATCTAAAGATCATCATTATTGTGTTATCACAATTATTATATTAGGAACTTGCAACTTTCAATATTCCCATGTGATAATGCATGACATTTTTTTCTGGGTGGGGGGGGGAATGAAATATAGGCAACAAATCCTGAGCCTCGTATATTAAAATCTTGGATCAGATATCTGTCTTTGCAATCTGTGAACATAAACTGGGATGCCTGAATTGAGTCTTCAAAAAGTTTAATCCATGCAGTTTTTTGGCAAGCAGTGCCAAAATCTGTCTGACTAAAAGAAATATTTTTGACCAATGTTGATCTACCATAATGTCAATGCAGCCAATTCAGTTTGTACTGACCAGACCCGGAGTTCTAGATGGAGCAACTACTGCAATCATTTCAGGCACAGATGGTGGGCACTCTTCTCAACCTCCTTAATGCCCTTTCAACTGAAAAAGGTTCCCTGAAACTGGCTCATGAGAGTTAGCTGGTCTAGACGGAGCGTTTGACCATAAACACCTGCCTCCTACAGGGGAAAAATTAATTCCAGTATGTAAGATGACCAGATAACAACAGAGCTTCTATGAATGATCACAAAAGTCCCATCTTATTTTATTTTTTCTGATACAACTATGACCACCTGTCTACCCATCCACACACCTACCCACCCACATAGCTACTTGCTACTCAGTTGCCCTGCAGGCTCTGAGCAAGCACAATTGGAACCTAAATGATACCTTTGATTTTTTTTTTATCAGAATGTTATGGGAGTACAAACATTTTGGTTACAGATAATGCCTTTGCCTCACCCTAGCCAGGGTTATAAGCATGCCCTTCCCCCATACAGTGTGCTCGGCATCCATTTGTTGTGAGTTTACCCACCTCCACCATCCCCCTCCCACCTGACCTGCACCCAGTGAGTCTTACTGCCATGTGAGCACCTTAGTGTTGATCAGTTGGTACCAATTAGATGGCAAGTACATGTGGTGCTTGTTTTTCCATTCTTGTGATACCTCACTTCGAAGGATGGACTCAAGCTCTATCCAGGATAATATAAGAGGTGCTAGTTCACTACTGTTTTTTGTAGTTGAGTAGTATTCCATGATATACATGTACCACATTTTATTAATCCGCTCATGTATTGATGGGCACTTCGGTTGTTTCCACATCTTTGCAATTTTGAATTGTGCTGCCATAAACATTTGAGTGCAGATGTCTGTATTATAGAATGTCTTTTGTTCCTTTGGGTAGATGCCTAGTAGTGGGATTGCTGGATCAAATGGTATTTCTATTTTTAGCTCTTTGAGATATCTCCAAATAACTTTCCACAGGGGTTATACTAATTTGCAGTCCCACCAGTGGTGTAAGAGTGTTCCAATCTCTCCATATCCACACCAGCATTTGTTGTTTGGGGACTTTTTGGTAAAGGCCATTCTCACTGGAGTTAGATGATATCTCATTGTGGTTTTGATTTGCATTTCCCTAATGATTAGAGATGCTGAGCACTGTTTTATATGTTTGCTGGCCATTATTCTGTCTTCTTTTGAAAAGTTTCTGTTCATGTCCTTTGCCCATTTATTGATGGAGTTGTTTGATTTCTTCTTGTTAATTTCTTAAATTCTATATAGATTCTTATTATCAGCCCTTTATTGGATGTGTAGAATGCAAATATTTTCTCCCATTCTATAGGTTGTTTATTTGGTCTAATGATAGCTTCCTTGGCTGAGCAGAAGCTTTTTAATTTGATCAGGTCCCATTTATTTATTTTTGTTGCTGCTATGATTGTTTTTGGAGCCTTCTTCATAAATTCTTTGCCTAGGCCAATATCTGTAAGAGTTTTCCCAACATTTTCTTCTAGAATTCTTAACGTTTTACACCTTAGGTTTAAGTCTATTGTCCATTGTGAGTTGATTTTTGTGAAAGGTAAGAGGTGGTTATCCAGTTTTCTCAGCATCATTTATTGAATAGAGATTCATTTCCCCAGTGTATTTTTTTGTCTACTTTGTCGAAGATGAGATGAGACTATGAGGATGGTTTTATATCTGGGTTCTCAGTCCTGTTCCAAAGGCCTGTATCTCTGTTCTTGTGCCAGTACCATGCTGTGTTGGTTACTATAGCCTTGTAGTAAAGCTTGAAGTCTGGTAGACTGATGCCTCTCAATTTGTTCTTTTTGCTTAAGATTGCTTTGGCTATAGAGGTCTTCTCTGGTTCCATATGAAGCATAGAATTACTTTTTTCTGGATCTGTAAAGAATGATGATAGTATTTTGATAGGGATTGCATTAATTCTGTAGATCATTTTAGGTAGTATGGACATTTTCACAATATTGATTCTGCCAGTCTATGGGCATGGTAGGGATTTCCATCTGTTTCCATCTTGTACAGTTTCTTTTCTCAGTGTTTTGTAGTTCTCCCTATGTATGTCTCTCACCTCCTTCATTAAATATATTCCTAAATATTTAATTTTCTTTGCTACTGTGAAAGGTGTTGCATCTTTGATTTGATTTTCGGCTTGACTGTTATTGACATATATGAATGCCACTGATTTGTGCGCATTAATTTTGTATCCTGAAACTTTACTGAATTCATTTATCCATTCCAGGAGTCTCTTGGTTGAATCCTTGGGATTTGCTAGATATAATATCATATCATCAGCAGAGTTTGACCTCTTCTGTCCCCATTTGGACACCCTTAATTCCCCTCTTTGGTCTGATTGCTCTGACAAGGACGTCCAGCACTATGTTGAATAGAAGTGGAGATAGTGGGCAACCTTGTCCAGTTCCTGTTCTAAGTGGGAATGCTTTCAATTTTTGCCTGTTCAGTATGATATTAGCTGTCGGTTTATCATATATGGCCTTAATAATTTTAAGATATGTCCCATCTATGCCTATTTAGTTAAGAGTTTTTATGATAAATTGTGCTGCATTTTTTCAAATGCTTTTTCTGCATCTATTGAGAGAATCATACGGTCTTTGTTCTTGCTTTTATTTATGTGGTGAATTGCATTTATAGACTTGCATATGTTGTACCAACCTTGCATCTGTGGGATAAATCCCGCTTGGTCATGATGAATTATTTTTTTGAAGTGCTGTTGGATTCAGTTTGCTAAGATTTTGTTGAGAATTTTTGCATTTATATTCATGAGGGATATTGGTCTGTAATTTTCTTTTTTCTTGTGTCCTTTCCTGGCTTTGGTATCAAAGTGATACTGGCTTCATAGAATGAGTTGGGGAGGATACCATCCTTCTCAGTGTTGTGGAATAATTTCTGCAGTGTAGATATGAGTTCTTTATAAGTTTGGTAAAATGTAGGTGTGAACCCATCTGGTCCAGGACTTCTTTTTGTTGGAAAATTTTTAATTGCTGCTTCAATTTCTGTGCTTGTTATTGGTCTGTTCAGGAATTCTGTTTCTTCCTGATTGAGCCTAGGAAGGTTGTGTGTTTCTAAGTCTTTCCCCATTTCCTTTATGTTTTGCAGTTTTGGGATATGTAGATTTTGCTAGTATTTAAAGATGTTTTGTATTTCTGTGTTGTCTGTAGTGACCTCTCCTTTTTCATTTCTAATTGAATTTATTAGAGTCCTTTCCTTTCTAGTTCTTATCACTCTAGCAAGAGGGCTGTGACCCCAAGGGACTAAAGCAATACAAGAAGATGATTTCTACACCCCTGTAATTTTGCGCCAATTAACAAACCTAATTGCCTAACCCCTTGCCTGTCAAGCTACCCTTAAAAACCCCTGTCTTTCAAATTCTCGGGGAGGTAGATTTGAGAAATTTCTCCCATCTCCCGCTTAACACTATGCAGAATAAAGACTCTTTCTTTCTCTGCTGTAAAAACCTGCTGACTCAGCATATTGGCTTTTTGAGCAGTGGGCAAATTAACCTCATTGGGCAGCAACAAGACTGGAACTCAGATTGTTTAAGTCTAGATGCACACTTATTCCTTTATCACTGTGTTTCTCAGTCTAAGGACTAGATTTAAGGACATTGTAAAAAATTTCCCATTCAGTCATTTGTTTTTAATCAATGAAACTCTCCAATGTATAAAGGAAAATAATAATAATAATTGATTACATTTATCCATTTAGTCTCTTGAAAATATCAACTCCTGTGGCAAAACACTTTAATTTGGATGTTTTCTTCTAAAATGAGAAGATTTTGCTATCATAGGTATATATTCAATAATGACACATGATAAATCTCTCCTAAAGAACAGAGAGCATATAATTTGAAAAATAAGCTCATAAATAGTCTTTCTAGGAATAAAAATTTTTTTTTGATCTTTTTAAGTGGTTTTACAATTCAGGCCAAGTTTGCATTTTTTTTTCCCTGCTTCTTGAATCAAGAAAATAAAAGGCCAACTAAATTGCATTTCCTTGAGTTGTTATTTCATTCAGGGGCATATTTTTTTCTTCCTTATTACAATAGATGTTTCAAGATGCAAATTGTCACACTCTGCTTTTAAATAACACAGGCATTATAATTAAAATTCCCCTGTGTTTAAAAAAAAATAATTACTTACTTGAGGAGTTCTTTCAGTGAATTTTCTTCCAAAATGCCTCCCATTTAAATGAGTTATGAAATAATTAGTGAAAGCATATTATGGTGAGAGAAGCTGGAATGAAGCATTTTGTGAAATGATAGCCTGACCTTTATGTTCTTACTTAAAAGAAAGCAGGAAAAAAAAAAAGAGCTTGTCTGAAGAGAAGGGAGAATAAACCACATTGCCTCAGGTCACTCAAATGTTATATGAAGGAAACAGCAAGAAAAATGTTCATATTCCTTCTCTCTACAGGAGCAAATATAAGAATTTTGCCTAGAAGGTCAAGTTCATCCCGAGAAGCAGCTTGGAAAATGTATCCCAGAGCCGTTAGATATTTTTAAAATTCTATTTGGGAAGGTTCAGTTACAGAGCAAAGCTTTTCATTTTACACTGATAGGATTGTTGTTTATTTTCAAATGATGAGCAGGAGAATAAATTGTTCTGACTCCATATTTCTTAATGATCTTAATTATCTTCATTTAGCTAAATGTTTCTATTGTTTTGTGGTTAATACATGAGAGAGAAAGAAAATATAAGGAAGTAATGTGGTGTTTTAAGTGGTGTGCTAATCTTATCATTTTCCTTTAATTTTATTGCCAAATAAAACTGAAATACATTAATCACCAATATTGTCCCAATGCCTACTCCTCTATGTACCCCCTCCAACCTCAACTTAAATAATATTATTTTGAAGTGTAGGATTTTAGTTGGCTCTTTCCTATGTCAATTAACTCTGCAATAAAATTAAAATAGAAATGTATTCCTAAAAAAATATGCAGAGTGGAAAGACATCTTCTACATTATAAAAATTACAATAGGGAACTTGACAGGGCTTTTTATGGTAGAAACATCAACAAAATAACTTTTAAAAAAACCTTCCAACCTTTCATTTCCTTTTCTTTGTTATGAATTCTAATTCATGTGACAATGGAAATAGCTAATTATTCATTCCAAATTTAATCAGCATCTTAAGAGCACTGCTCTTTTATTCAACTCTTAAACTATCCAGAGTGCGATTTTGCTAGTACTATAATGAAAATGAAGGAGTAATATCTAAAATAACTCAGTGATAGTAACCAAAAATTCTTTTCAATTCTAGAATGCCTCTTTGGAATACAAAAACTTAATTTTCTTGATAAATGTCAGTCTAACAAAGATTTAAATCATAGTAATAATGTAGGGAAGAACAAGGTAATATCTTTCCCTCAGCCATCACAAGGATATGGCTGACACCTCTATGACGAAAGACAGATTAACAAGAGAAAAGCAGAAGAAATATATTTAACCAAAATTTTACGTGACAAGGATTCTTCAGAAATGAAGACCCAAAGATTCAGGAAAAACTGTATTTTTATACTAAGTCTTGTGAAAAAAGTGGATAGTTGTGAAGAAACATGAATGAATAAAAAGAGGTATGATCTAATGGTAATAAATTGGGGGAGTTCAGCAAAGCTGTTTGTTCAAATTCTTTTCCGTGTCTGTGTGATATCCCTCCCCTCTAGGTAAGAGACAGGACTCCTGTCATCTGAGAATCTTATGACCTACTTTTAGGGGAGATAGATCAGAGAATTTGTTTATGGACAGCTTTTATACAGAAAGACTGCAGAAGCTCAGAGAGTGACCTCCAAGCTACCATATTTTGAGGTAGCATGTCCTAACCCTATCATTAATAGATAGATTAGGTAGCATTACATTTCTGATTAAATAATGACTGATGATAACTTTAATAAAGCACTTTTATCTTTATGAATCTATCTCTTTACTGATTTTTTCCTATTATGTTATATCCATGGTAAAATTTATTATTTAAATTCAATATTTTATAAAGGTTATTGAAGTAAGATATTTATATTAGATATGAATTTTTTCTACAAAGTAAAGAGATGTTCAAATATACAGAGTATTCCAGAACTAATTACTAATTCAATTACTAATAATTGAATAAATTATTAGTAAGAGGAAATCATGGAAAATTTCAGTGCATACAGTACCGAAATCATCTTAAACTTTTTTGTCCTGATCAGCAGTGTATATAGATAAAAGTATTGAATACAGTTAGTGAACACAATTACTCTTCTCCCTTTAAGAAGTTACTGTTAATGGTCTAATTTTGTATTTATAATCTATATAACAAGCAGTCTAATCCAATGTTCATTTCTCCTATAATTGTTAAGTATGTCTATTATTTGGTAGAGGTAAGAGTTAGAATAAATCCATGCGGGAGCCACATAGTTCTGATGTATCAAATAACTTGTGTTGGTCCTTAATCCATGAGTTTAGCAAAAAACAACAATAAAATAATGATGACACATATTTTGGATAGCAATTAAATAACAAGAGTAGGTCCTATGTTTATCTCTTCCTTTCATGATGTACTGGAAATGAACATACACACACTCACACATATACACATTCCCACACACTCATTCACACATTGACACATAATCATACAAACACTACAAACAGCAGTGACTCCCAGTGCTATAGCCCAGAGTTCTTTGGAACCTTCCTATTAAAAGACAAAGCTTTAGCCCCAAAGGCTGGAGGATTTTCCACTGAAAATCCTGGTTTGAAAAATTCCTGCAGCCTCTATAGAGCAGTTCTCTTGTGCACATAATTCATCAAAGGTTCTTAACTGGGGCTTAGCTCTAAATGCAACTCAGGTATCTCTAATTGGACCATATGGAGCTTTGGGGTACTAATTTCTGGAGGGCAGTTAAGCCCCAAGGTTTGATCTCTCGGAGTAGCATTCCTGACTCAGAATCTCAATGGGCATGGGTCAGACAGTAATTGCATTTAAACAGTTTTATAGATATCAACATATGTGGGATATGGGAATGTGTGAGTGGATCTGTATTCTACTGTCTGCATATTTGCCATTACAATCTCTAAGCAATTAGGCTTATGCCATTTACATCTTAAATAGGTTACCCAGAGATATTTAGAAATAAATAGAGAACACAAACACACAGTCATTCACATACATTTTTGCTTAAATAGCTTTCCCTAACTCTCCATGACTTAAACCTATTGATGACTACCACACTCATAAAATCAGCTTTTTGATTTATAACCCTGTACTATTGTTCTATTACACACATTTTTGAAAATTGCTTTTTACCAAAAAAAAAAAAAAAATTAGTTTCATTGTAACCCTGAGGCTTTACCACCCTTAAAAATGGCTGCCCATTAGATTCATTTACTGAGATTTTACCTGGAACATTTCAACTCGAAGCCTATTTAAGAAAGTGTGTTAAAGGTTAATAAAGACTATATAGCTTCAACATTAAATTTCAGTGCTGGTTGATTTTATTGGATTGGATTTTTGTGGGCCCCTTGCAAGGGAATTCATCTCTAAAGGCTGGAACATGACATAAAAAATAATTAGTACTTCTTTGATGCAGGCACTAGTTCCAGGGGCATCACTGGTCCCACAGTAGCTGGGACACCCATGAGCTAACATTGTGGCTATTTCCATTTAGATCCCGGCCCAGGAGGGACCTAGGTTTGGAGGACGGAATTGCAGGAAAAATAAATGTTCCTGTAGCCTAAGCCCTTCCCTGATATACACTTTGCATATATCTAGGATTTGTTGGCTTATTTGTTTTTATTGAGAAATAGTTTGTATATGATAAAATTAATCCTTTAAAAGTATGTAATTCAGTTGTTACTAGAATATACATAAAGTTGTACAACCATCATCACTAATTCCAGAACATTTTCATCACTGCCATTTCCCCCTCCTCTCATGCCCTGGAAACACTCATCTACTTTCTGTCTTTATTGTTTGTTATTAACATAAATGAGATTATTTAATTATCTTATAAATATTATTCTGTGGCTTGTTTCATTCGCTTAATAATGTATCTGAGACATCTTTCTATATTTGTTCTTGCAAATCAGTCTCATACTTTTTAATTCCTGCATAGCATTTCATAATTTACCGTTCATATATTGGTAGCTATTTTATTCAGTTTTAATTTGTTTTTTACTTTTGCTAATAATGTGTTAATGGATATTCTCATATTTAGTGGATACTCTTTTGCACATATCTTTGACAAGTTCTCTAAGACAAATGCCTAGCAATAGATTAATAATCAGAGAGTCAAAGTGTTACCGAGAGCTTGGCATTTGTCCTCCAGGCCACTTCAGAATGAGAACAAGTGGTTTGAGGAGAAGGAAAGAGAAGTTTATTACTTTGCTGGCAAAGGAGGAAAATGAGACTCTCGTCTCATCTCAAAAAATCCAAATTTGCTGAACATAAGCAGAAACACAGAGCTTTTAAAGGGAAGGTGCTTAGTTCTAGGCTATTGTTGTTAATGATTCTAATCATCCCATCTTAGCCAAAGACAAAGCCTGTGACCTCCCAGGTCTAGGAGGCCAGCACCTGAACTGGGATGGCTGAGCTATCTTCTCTAACACAAAGAACAAAAGACATTCACTTACCCTCCTGACCACCTGCCTGAGACAGGGATGCAGGCCCAGCTGCAGTTCCCAAAGGGAGTGGGGGAAGTTTGAAAGAGACAGAAGATATATATATTTTTTCAGGCCATTCCCTCTGTTACAAAAGGATATGATCATTTTAATAGGTACTGGTATATTCAAAAGCATTTTGTTGGCCTGTATCTAAATATCAGAAGCCAGGATTTGTTTTAGTGCCATTGACTGAGCAAATAGAGCTGGCGTTTCCTTAACTTAAAAACTTCACTGAAGTCTACTGCTTACTCCAGTATAAATAGTGTGAAAAGAAAATCAAAGTCTCAGGGCCACCTACCAACTCCTTACGCAAAAGAGAAGGTAAAGGCCTCAGGCACCTGTGAAGAGTCATTCATTACAGAAATTCCTTGCTAACCTTCCATAAACAAGGATATGCAAATTGTACCTATGTCTAGCACCTAAAACTAAAGCCTATTCAATTGCACACTAATAATGAACCGCAAGTTTATCTTTACAGATAACAGAACTGACAAGACAGAACCAGACATTCTTACCCAGGGGCATCTGCATAATTGATGGTTCCTTCACTCCCTCTTTCCCTTCTAACATTCCTCTTATTTTATGTAAAACAGAGATTTCCTGGGCCTCACGAGAATGCAACCACTTTGCTTCAACATTCCCCCTCCTCCCCTTTTTCCTTCTCTCTGTATGCCTTTAAATGCTGAAGGTTCCAACTTCCCCTTCAGAAAAACAGCCACAGCTGTCTGCAGTTTGTGTTTTTTCCCAGGCACGTCCTCAAAATCTTGGCTTCATAAACCCTACAATGATTGAGATTTTTGCCTCAGTCATTTACTTGGGTCAACAGGAGTGATAAATTGACACTGTTAATGAACAGCCAGAAGCATTTGCCAGAGAGAATGTCATATACAGCAACCTAGAGGAGTGTATCTCCTTGGGATCCTGGAGTTCTCTTGCACTGATATGTGTCTCTCCTGCTTTCTATGAAAGGAAGCTTTTGGTAGGTATCGCTCCAACTTTGGGTTGAGGTTATCCTCCAGTGCAAACTAGAATTTCCCATGCTCTGTATATACTACCAAAATGGCACTGCGTTATATTAGCACAGCACAGAAGAATGAGAACTCTTTCTGGTGGCCTCAACACCCTTTAGGGTCTGACCCCTGCTTTCACCTCTAGCCTCATTTATAACCAAATCCATACTCTTCTCTTCAGTTTTTACATCAGTTTGCTAAACAAGTGTATTCTGGTGTTCATGGCTTTGCACCCTTTATTCTGTAGGTCTTACTTTCTCAGCCATCGTACTAACTCTTGCCTTTTTTAAGACTCTGTTCTTGCAGCCCACCTTCAGGAATCTTTCACTGGACCTCTAGGCCTGAGAGAGGCTCCATCCTCTTTGTGCTCACAGCAACCTGTGCTTCCCCTTCTCATAGTATGGAGCATATTTTATCCTTCTCATACTCCTGGAGACACACAACTCCTCCACTGGTCAATGACTTCGTGAAGACACGGACCATGTTACATCTGTCTTAGCTTCCCTAGGTGGGCAGGCAGACTCTTTAGAACCTGGTTAATTTTATGGTGTAACATAGTGCTTAGGAGCATGGGCTTCAGAGCCTGCCAACCAGGACTTTGTAGCCTATCTCTAGCCATTCACTATTTCAGTCAACTTGGGCCATCTATGGAAATGTTCGGGGCCTACTTTTTCAAATAAATGAGGCTGGGGCATAGTGTCAACTTTATAAGGTTGTTGTGAGTATTTCCAAGTAATGCTTAGCAGAGAGCCTGGAATATAGTAAGAGCTCAATAAATGAAGCCTTGTGAAAAAAAGAGAATTAGGGTAATAGTAGAGATTCCCTAAGTTCCTTGCAGCAAATGGGGAGAGGGAAACCCCATGGAGAGCCCTCGTTTTCTCTGTGGGGACTCCTATCCTGTGCCCTGATGCTCTGTGAGTATCCGGCCTGTTTCCCATGCAGAGGTTTGCCCTTCCCTGTCCCTACGGCCCTGTGCAAACATGTGAGGTTATACGTGCCTCCTTAAAGCTCTCAGCACCAGTCCTGTGGGATCAGTACTTCTGCCCGAAGTAATCAGCATTATTAAAGTAATGACTGTACTAGAAAGTACTTGGATAATATTCAGGGTTCTGATTTTATTCTTTGATGATATTGAACCACATCATTTAAATCTAATTTAGTAAAAGTCAGTTGTAAAGTTTGTCATGGCTTTGAAGAGCTTTTTCTGTACCACAAAACTTGGGACTCTTTCATTTTCTCCTAGGAATTCATGTGAACTGCCAATTGGCCAGTTACCCCTGCTGGCTTTTAACATATCATGAAAGTAAATGGTTATTAAAGACATAAAAATGTTATTTAATACTAGGGTTAAGAGGCTCATGCTAATGGTGGCTTGAATTAACAGCTATGTTTTCATATAAATTTTGATTATTTATAATGGACTTAGAAAATTATCCCCATTTTATGTTAGTTGGCCACTTGTGTTCAAAAATGCAAGCCGTTTTCCTATTTTGCCAGAGGGTCTAAATTTGTTTCTTCTAACATTAAGCTATCTTTATTTACTAAGTCTTATTTTTCCCTTAACTTTGTGTAAATACCTATAGTACAAGTGCTTCTCTTAAAAAAAGGCTTTTTGAAAAGCTTTTCCTGGAAAATATTTTTAATAATCAGCATTATTTATGTTGCCCGTGTAGTTATGTAAATAATTTCAGCCTTTTCTCCACCAGTACTCTTATAACTTAGCATGCCTTCAGAAAATGTGAATACGATTACAAGATAATACCGCCCCAATAAGCATTTTCGTGCTTTGGAAAGAAAATGTGAGTGCAGAGTTGATAATGTGCATGAGGCCTGGTGACAATAACAAGGATGTTTATAAATGAAATAGTGCTACAAATGGCACCATAGTTTCGAGGAGAAAAGCAATTTGGTGAAGTGAAAGATGTTAAATGTTTTAATTTTCTTCTATGCCAGTAAAATCTTGTAAAACAAGGTGACATATTAAATTTTATATACTACAGTGGCTCCAAGAGCCTGTCAACATTTTTATTATAAACCCTATTCTCAGAGCTTTATAACTCAGCTTTAAGAATTCACTCTGGCTTGACATTTGGAGTGCAAGGTCTTACCTGGGGAACATATGTTTCACATGTTTTAAAAATTACAAGTTTATCTATTTCCCAGGTTATAATGAGTAACCTTTCATACATTTTCTCCAGGCTGCTATGCCTCAGAAATTGGAGGCAGAGATCTGACATGGGGTAGGTCGCCAGTGGGGGAAAAATCTACAGATATGTTCAACATAGGTCAGGGCTGCTGATTCTCATCACTGAAACTCACAATCATACTAATCACTCTGCTGATCATACAGAAAGCAAAGAGCTTGACTACGGTGCCCTCAAGGTTTTAGACTAGACTTTGTGCTGTCCAAGGATACTATGCCAAACCTCTACTGATGAAATCCTGATTAATTGCAGAATTCTTAGTATTATTCTTGTATTATTTTGTAAATAGCATCAGATCTTTCCCTAAAGTTTCACAACATTCACTGTAATCTTGCTGGTTTGTTGTTGAGTGTTCTGTGTGTGTGTGTGTGTGTGTGTGTGTGTGTGTGTGTGTATGGATGCGTGCATGCATGCGCATGGTTATTTCCCCCCATCATTACTCAGCACACAGGAGGTCTTCAGTCAATATTATTCAGCAATATAACCATCCTCTTAACACTTTGAAATATCTGCAGTTAAATCTCCTAAAGATTTAGTTTTTGGAAAGTAATTAGAAAAGAGTGAGGGAGAAATAAACAAGGAACCAGTCAAAGAGAAAAAAATACCTGTTGCCATTTGGTATCAGGTTTTGAAACATCTTAAGGACTACCCAGTATGGCTTCCCAAAAGGATACAATTGTGGGCTTTCTAGAAAAAAAATGGAGTTCTTCCAACAACAGTGTGGTACTAAGTCTTCAGTTCTAGCTTGTTTTAGGAGAATTCTAGAAAATTTTGGGTATGCATTCAGCATTATTCCACTGACACCTAATTATGTTATATTTTTATATGGCTGTCAAATTCATGTTAAAATGTGAGAAACACCAAATGTATAATCCCAACACTTGTTTCCATTGAGTGAGGACCAACATTGTAGCAGTTACCTAAAATATCATATTTTGCTTATATTCTTCACAACCATCCTGTACACAGTGTTCCTCAGAAGAAAACTGAAGGTTACATAATTTGCTCCATAGCTAATTCCCAAGGCAAGTTTGGAACCACGTCTTTCAGACTCCATAGACTTTAATCCATCATGCTTTTCTTTATGTGTACAAAGACATCTGTTTCTATTTGTTCCTTTTTTTTTTTTTTTTAATGAGGATCATGCTCTGCCTAACCCAGCATGTGGCACACATTTTCCAATGGAAGATGTTAGGGTATGAAGACCTCCAATTAGCAAACAAACAAACAAAAAGTATAAAAGTACTTGAAGTCTTGAAGTACTCTAAGTTTAAACCAAGAAACTTAGAAAAGAAGGAAATTGATTACCTTTCACTTTCTCTCTCTCCCTCCTTTGCCATCTCTTTCTTCCCTCTTCCTGTGAGTCCTATTGCAGTGAATGTCACCATATCCACCCAGTCACCCAGGCCAGAAACTTGGCCAATGTCTGTCTCTCTCATCTGCCACATTCTAAGCAAGTAACAAACCATGCTGAATCTCTCTACAAAACATTTTTTTTCTTTTAAATAGATTCTATTTTTTTTTTTTTTTGAGACAGAGTCTCACTTTGTTGCCCGGGCTAGAGTGAGTGCCGTGGCGTCAGCCTAGCTCACAGCAACATCAAACTCCTGGGCTTAAGCGATCCTACTTGCCTCAGCCTCCCGAGTAGCTGGGACTACAGGCATGCGCCACCATGCCTGGCTTATTTTTTCTATATATATTTTTAGTTGTCCAGATAATTTATTTCTATCTTTTTTAGTAGAGAAGGGGTCTCGCTCAGGCTGGTCCCGAACTCCTGACCTCAAGCGATCCACCCGCCTCAGCCTCCCAGAGGGCTAGGATTACAGGCGTGAGCCACCTCGCCCGGCCAAAATAGATTCTATTTTTTAGAGCAGTTTTAGGTTCATAGCAAAATTGAGCAGAAGGGACAGAATGTTGCCATGTTTCTCCTGCCCCCACATACCCACAGCACCCTGACTCCCCCAGCCCCCCACCCCAAGCACCACTATTAACCTCCCTCACCAGAGTGGGGCATTTGTTACAGCTGATGAACCTACAACTGACACATCATTACCACCCGAAGTCCAAAGTTTACCTTCACTTTCACTCTTGGTGTAGTACATTTTATGGGTTTTGACAAATGGACAATGACAAATATATAATGAAATGTAGAACCCCTGGCAACCACCGATCTTTAGTTTCCATAGTTTTGTCTTTTCCACAATATTGTGTAGGTGAAATATTATAGTATGTAGCCTTTTCAGATTGGGTTCTTTCACTTAGTAATGTGCATCTAAGGGTCCTCCGTAGCTTTTCATGGCTTAATAATTTGTTTCCTCTTAGTGCTGAATAATATTCCAGTGTCTGGATGTATCAAGGGCTTATGGTCCAGACACCTTTTTCTTCTCTATAGATGGTTCCCAACATGCTGAGGAAGACAGGACAGTCAATGTTCTTGGCCTCTACTTCCCATCAGGACTCCACAGAGGAAAATTGGTGGCTTTTATTTTTTTCCATGTTTAAGGAATGATCTGCTTTCCCTTTGAGAAAGCAGCTTTCAAATGCTCCCATGTTTACTGTCAAGCCTCAGTGGACCTGATTTACTCAGTGTCATCGGGGAAGGGGCGATTCTTGGGGTCAGCTGCTGTCAGAGCTGGTGCATGAGCACAGAACACACACACAGAATGGTGCACGAAGCAGGCAGGAGGTGGGGAGCATTTTTTTAATGCATTAAATACAAGTCCTCATTCACATAAAATGAATATTTTCAATGAATTAATAAGTTGATAATGTATTTTTTAGCTCTAGCCAATTTAAATAGTTATTTATTCAAATTAAACGGGGACTATGCCAGAGCTCCTTGTTGGCTGACATTGATAATTTATCTTTTTCCTGTAAAAGGCAATTAGCCTCCTTCCAAAGTTGGGGATAGTCTCACTTTTCTCCCCTGTACTCTGTGGATAGACAGATTAGCTGGAAATTTCCTCTACATGGAATCACTAGTGAGCTAATATCCAGAACCCAAAGACATTTTAGAGCATTACACTCTCCCTAAAATGAGGTGGGGATGTTGTATCAGAAAGATCTCTAACAAAGTTTTCTCTGTGCTACTTTTGTCTATTTGAGGGAGGTGGGAATTTCTGCAATATCAAAAGCCTTCTACAGTATTGAACTGCTTTTTGTTTGTTTGTTCCGCCTTCTCTGGTCAGCTCACTCATATTTTAATTAACTTCTAATTTCAGTGCTTTTCAAATTCTGTGTGTATCAGAATCTTTTGTAGGAACTTGCTAAAAAAACAAGGCCCAGGCTTTGTCCCACCTCAGTGAAGCTGTTTTCTATATTATCTCCCCAGACAATTCTGATACCTACTGAAGTTTAATATGTTTGTGGTTTCAAGTTTATACAAAATAAAACCATGCTTTGTTACTCTACAATAACCTCTTTTTTTTTTTTTATAATGTAGCTATTTACTTCATGGTACCTTCTTTTTACTTACTATAGGTGAATCCCTTTTGATTACTGGAAGCTATTAACTATCAGATCCTCTTTATTAAAAGGTATTGTAATGACAAACACTTAGGTATATGGTAATTTTGTCAATTCATTCTGAACACTTCTTGGTTTGGGAACTTCATGTTAACTGTTATTCTTTCAAGAATATTCCACTGTACCATGATTAAAAACAGTCAGTAAACCATGAATATCAAGAGAATAATAGCGAGAGGTTTATAAGTGTGCATTGTGGGGCACCAGCAATTTATTTTTCAAAGAGCCTGATTAAATGCATCTCTGTGGATTGCCATGGTTTATGGCAAAAGTGATGTGATGATTTGTGTTAGTGTTTTAATAAGTTTAGAGTTGAAAATTTATTCTGCTTTCAGTTCCTTCCCTTTGGCTGATAGTTAATGTCCAAGGTACTTAATCAGAAAAACTACCATGTGAAATCTATTGAGAATACTATAAAACAAAGGGTAAAAGCGTATCTCTAGAATCAGTTTCAGAGTTGGCTGTATTTTCTGCTTAAAGAGATAATAGGTCAGGTTAGATAAAGCCTTGCCTTCAAGGAGGTTTCAGTCCAAAAGAGCATAAGATCATAGTGCTTTTGTTTTACCTGGTTTTGGGGGTTTTTGCTGTTGTTGTTGTTTTTCTCTTTCATGGTAAAAACTCAGTGGAAGCTAAAACTTCCCAGGGAAAGTTTTAGCATCTTATCTCTAGTCTCTTGCCTGTAAAGTTTAAGTCATAGTGGTACAGTACACATCTTTCTTCTTGTTGCTTATCCTGGACATTTCTTGCTTAAATACATATCTAAGTGTTTGCAAATATTTTCATTGCTAAGTAGATAAACTGTAAAATGGTTAGTGTCTTGGCGTTCAGAGTGGCATGAACATAGATCCTTCATGGTGGACTGTATGGCTGTGGATACAGTGTCATGGTACCTCAAATCCTTTATGATCTCAGTGGGAAGAGCACTCCAACACATGCTCTAGGGGCTGCTGGAATGAATAACAGCAGCTGGGAAGACTTTACAACAGGAAATTATACCTTGAGTGGAAAAGCCTGGATTTAAGGTCATTGAATCCCAGAAAACTATAACCTATGTGTTAAAGTGTATGCTTTCAGTTTGTAAAATATCCGAAACTAGGATTCTGGCCTTTCAACTCTGAATGTTGAAGATGTTTTGTCTTACCTGATGAATACATTATATCAATTTTGTGATCTGAATGTCAGTTAAGCTGGTAGCCAAAGGGAAATAGTCAGCCTTGTATTGTATATCATTATGGTTTCCATTTCAAGATGATTTATTCACCAAATGTTTGTTTTCCCAAAAACACTTGATGGAAAACATGGATACAAAATGTTTATAAGAATTGAAAACCTAAAACCCAAAAATAATTTTTAAAAAATGTGGGAATGCATAGAGACAAAAGATTACAACAATCAGTAGAAAACAGAAGTCATACGCAGGGGGACATGGAAGAGTCAAGAGTAATGAAGCTGCAGCCAAACAAATTTCCCTGTTGATGATTTCCAGAGGAGGTTGTTAAATGTACCAATTTGTAGTTACCAAATTGCCGTGGCACCTGGGAAACCAACATGGAACAAGGGCCCCAGATGTTTGTAATACTCAGGCTGGTTAGGTAAACTGGGGCCTAGAGCCATGGTTCCCAAAGACTGTGGTCCCTGATGAGCTGCATCAGTGTCACCTGGAAACTTGTTAAACATGCAAATTATTGGGCCCTACCCCAGACCTACCGAATCAGAGACTCTGGGAGTAGAACCCAGCACTCCGTGTTTTAAACAAGCCCTCCAGGTGATTCTGATGTAGAACCCAGCAGTCCATGTTTTAAACAAGCCCTCCAGGTGATTCTGATGCTCACTGAGGCATAAGAACCACTGGCCTAGACCATTCCCAGAAAGATAGCAGCTAAGGATGGTGGCGATCTGTCTGACCAAACCTCAAAGGAGCTCCAGAACGAAGAAGAGCCCCAAGGTAGGAGGGAGAGAGAGGGAGAGGAGCAAGGGGGCAAATGAAATACACAATTGACTGTCTCTCCAGCTATCTTCTTCCCAACTTATTTTGTGCATGATAGCCAACAAATAGTCATTACTCCCAAGGTGAAAAAGGAAGTATCTTCTCAAAAAACACGAGTAGAGTTAGTATGCTTGGGGGTGGGGGTACAAAAAATGGTGAGCCCACTGTCTGAGAGACCTAGAAGAGAAAAGGTCTCTTCATTCTGGCATTGAAATGTTCCCAGCACAATAGGGAGGTCCTTGTTCATCCACACTAAAGCAGAGTTTGAGACTGACATTGTCCCCCACCTACAGGGAGACACAGGTAAATATTTCTGTTGTCTCTATTTACATTTCTAATGTAAATTTGTAGCAACGGGTTATCAGACATTTTGAGAATTCTTGCAACATGACAAAAAAAGGCAAAGGTGAATAGGAGAAAAATTAAATGATCCCAATATAATTCTAGGAAACAAAGAGAATTTCTAAATAAATACTAGTACTCTTAGAGAAACTGGAGAAAATATTGTACATATTCATAAACCAGTAACAGGAACTCTGAAAAAGAAACAGAGAAAAAAAACAAACTCTTAAAATTTTTATTTTTTTATTTTTTTGAGACAGAGTCTCACTCTCTTGCCTGGGCTAGAGTGCCGTGGCATCAGCCTAGCTCACAGCAACATCAAACTCCTGGGCTTAAGCGATCCTACTGCCTCAGCCTCCCAAGTAGCTGGGACTACAGGCATGTGCCACCATGCCTGGCTAACTTTTTCTATATATTTTTAGCTGTCCAGATAATTTCTATTTTTTTAGTAGAGACAGAGTCTCACTCTTGCTCAGGCTGGTCTCAAACTCCTGACCTCGAGCTATCCTCCATCCTCGGCCTCCCAGAGTGCTAGGATTACTAGGCATGAGCCACTGCACCCGGCTTTATAATTTTTAAATGTACTAGATTTATATTTAGATTTTTAAAAAATTTTTATTATTTCAGTATATTATGGTGGTGCAAATGTCTTTTGTCACTTAAATTGCCTTTCCACTGCCCGAGTCAAAGCTACAAGTGTGCCCATCCCCTAGACAGTGAGCACTGCACCCATTAGGTATGAATTTACCGACCCTCCTCCCTCCCACCTGCTCAATCCCTAATGAATGTTACTTCCACATGTGCATGTAAGTGTTGATCGATTAGTATCAATTTAACAGCAAGTGATATGGTGTTTGTTTTCCCATTCTTGTGACACTGCAGTTAGAAGAATGGGCTCCATCTCCATACAGGATAATAAAAGAGGTATTAGTTCACCATTATTTTTTGTGGCTGAGTAGTACTTCTTGGTGTTCATATAGCACAATTTATTAATCCACTCATGGATTGATGGGCACTTGGGTTGTTTCCACATCTTTGCAATTGTGAATTGTGCTGCTATAAACATTCGAGTACAGATGTCTTTTTTATAGAATGTGGGTTTTTTTTTTTTTTTTTGTTCCCTTTGGGTAAGTACCTACTAGTGGGACTGCTGGATCAAATTATAGTTCTACTTTTAGTTCAAGGTATCTCCATACTACTTTCCATAGAGGTTGTACTAGTTCACAGTGCCACTACCAGTGTCTGAGTGTTCCTATATCTCCACATCCATGCTGACATTTGTTGTTTTGGGACTTCTTGATAAAAGCCCTCCTCATTGGAGGAAAGTGATACCTCATTGTGGTTTTGATTTGCATTTCCCTGATGATTAGAGATGTTGAGCATTTTTGCTTAGGTTTCTTTGCCATTATCTTCATTTGAAAAGTTGCTGTTCATGTCCTTTGCCCACTTCTTAATGCGGCTCTTTCATTTTTTTCATGCTGATTTGCCTGAGTTCTTTAAGTTATCAGCCCTTTATGGAATGTATAGCATGCAAATATTCTCCCATTCTGCAAGTTATCTATTTGCTGTGAAGGTAGTTTCCTTGGCTGTACAGAAGCTTTTTAATTTGATCAGGTCCTATTTATTTATTTTTGTTGTTGCTGTGATTGCTTTTGGGGTCCTGTTCCTAAATGATTTGCCTAGACTGAGGTCTCAGAGTTTTTCCAATATTTCCTTCTAGAATTCTTACGGTTTCATACCTTAGGTTTCCATCTGTTGTCCATCCTGAGGTTTTTTTTTTTTGTTTTTTTTTGTTTTTTTTTTTTTTGTGAGAGGTGAGAAATACCAGCTGAGGATCCTTTTTCAGTCTTCTACATGTGGCTATCCAATTTTCCCAGCACCATTTATTGAATGGGGATTCTTTTCCAATTCAAAGTACTCTGGCCTAGTGTTTTCTGAGCCCAACGGGATCCACCAAACTATGGTGTCTGATCTTCATGAATATAAGTCAGAGAAAGTTGCATTTTATAGTCAATTTCTGATGAATGAGTGTTCTATACAAGTTTCATAGAAACCACTGTGAGGGGGTGCCTCACTTTGAGGAGCTAACGTTAAGGCAGGATGGTTGGAAGGAGTGTCTCTAACAATGTATTTATTCTGAAGCTACGAATTTCATAGTCTGCCATCTACTTTGTCTTCCAGGCTACAGTGGTTCTTTTTCTGCATTATTAATCATTTTTAAAAATGACATGAGAATTTTATTTTATTTACTACTTATGAAGTTTACTAAACAGGTATAGAGGTCTTTGAGAAGAGTACTTTTTACTTGAAGTACAGTATTCTATTTTAGCTTTGAAGGCATTTAATTTTACAAATATTTTTTTTAAAAAGTCCTCATCAATCTATTTATATGTGAAAAGAGCAGAGAAGGCTTACGTTATTTTGTTTTTTTAAATGCTACCAGGGCATATCTTAAAGTCTGAATGTTTAAACAGAGTTGGTTAGTTGAAGAGAATGACTTTCTTCATCACTGATTGAATATACAAGAAAAAATTTCAGCAGTAAGGAACAGTGTATATATATTTTTTTTTCTAAAAAGAAAATAATTTCTGAATGATGAAAAGAACCATTTTCCCATAAAGACAGTCAAGGTAAAATACAATTGAATAGATCTGGGAAATGAAACAACCTCTTCAGTTAATGCATTGCCAGAGCTAAGCACAAAGATGCTTCCTAAACAAAAGGATCTTTACAAATGAGGGTGCACTTGAGAAAGAGTCTTTCTAAAGGACCCCTATTAAATTCCTTCAAATACAATACATTTTAAAGGTTTGGAAAGTAATGATATTCTCTCTAGACTGCCAGGGAGAAGGATGTTTAGTTTTATTGTGAAGGCTTTGATAACACAGGTGAGTTTGTAGCTGCTGTTTTGAACTAGCCTTTTATGATCTGAGAGGCATGCTGACGGTATTTAGAAGTCAGGAAAGGGAATCTAAACTTCTATTTCATGTTTTCCCCCTTCCTCTTAGCTCCTACATTTCCCCTATCAGCGCCACTTCTGACCTTGCATACTCCAGAGCCCTACATCTATTCCTAAACTCTCTTCCTCTTATCCTAACTTTCTGAACTATACCCTCACCCTCTTTTTGCCAAGCACTTGTATTTAATGACAAATATATAGACCCCTGGATTCTCGGCCTTTCTCCAGGTGCATCTTCCATGTGCATCTTCCTTCCTCCATGTATGTTCTCTGCTGTGGTTACTACTTCTGAGCTCCCATGTTTGTGACTGACTGGACCCGGACCAATAGCTCCCTCCTACTGAGCTCTTTTGAGCCTCCCTTGCTCCCCTAAGCAAGCCTCCCTAAGTTACTGCAGGAGAGAAATAAACATCTGCAAAGTTTTAATTTTATCCCAGATACTCTGTTAAGAGAGATGTAAATTTCAGTGCAGTTTAGGGGAATTTATTCCCCATTATGCTCCTCTTGTAAACCTTGTAATTTTAAAACTTGACACTCCACCTAGAAGAATTGGGTGGCAGATTTGCCTAAGAAGGTAAATCATCACTCTTCTATTATATCACGTAACAGTTTCGAAAGGCCTAAATGTCTTTGGACAGATGGTGCCCTGTTAGATTCAAGGAAGCGAAAAGCAAGCGACCAGACTGAATCCCAGTGCATCAGATGTTTCCAAAAATGTGTTGTATGTCATAATGAAAAACAGACCTGCACTACCAATACTTTCAGAGAGAGCAGAGTTTTAGACACTCTTTAACATTTATGTGAAGAAGTGAGTAATTATACAAGAAATCCAATTTATATAGGTCGTCAAGTTGAAAGAGTTGGACAGTCCTACTCAGTCGTCTTACACAACTGCTATAGACAGCAGTTTTACATATCTGTAAGCTCCGAGTACAATAAGCGTATGTTTATCCAGAACCCAAAATAATGTTTTACTCTTCTACTTTTACAACACAAAGAAAAATCGAAGGTATATAAAAATGCTATTACTTCCCATTGCACAGCGTAGTTTTAGTCTTGGTATTCACAGGCCTATAATGTGACTTGAGGCCTGATAACTTCCTATAATTCTTTCTGAATCCTTATAAAAATGAAATTATATGCATTGCAATGTTGAGAGGCTTTTACTGTATTTTCTGGAAAAGGCACTGTGGTTTTTAAAAAATGTCCTTGATACAGTCCTTGCTCTCAGGCATGTGGTAAACACTGACTTAACCAGGGTCCTCATGCCCAACCCCTCTGAATACAGGACCTTATTGAGATTCCTTAAAGGTTGTAGTTCAATGTGCCTTATAGAGCAATGCATAATTTTTTATTGTTACATAATAGTTGTACATATTTATGGGGTACATGTGATATTTTTATGTGTACATTAAATATGTAATCAAATCAGGATATTTACGATATTCATCATCTCAAACATGTATCATTTCTTTATGTTCAACTATTCTAGCTATAGTGAAACATACAATAAATTACTAACTATTGTCACTCTACTTTACTAACCAACACTAGAACTTATTTCTTCTAACTAAATGCTTTTACCCATTGACCAGCCTCTCTTCATCCCCCCTCCCCACCCTTCTCAGCCTTTGGTAACCATCATTATATACTATACTTCCATGAGACTGACTGTTGTAGCTCCCACATACGATTGAGAACATGCAGTATCTGTGTGTGTGTGTGTCTGGCTTGTTTCATTTGACATAATGACCTCTAGTTCCATTCATGTTGCTGCAAATGACAGGATTTTATTCTTTTTTTTGTGGCTGAATTGGTATTCCATTGTGCATATATACCATATTTTCTTCATTCATTCATTGATGGACACTTAGGCTGATTCCATATCGTTTCTATTGTGAGTAGTGTTGCCATAAGCACGAAGGTGCAGGTATTCTTTGATATACTGATTTCCTCTCCTTTGGATAAATGCCCAGTAGTGGGATTGCTGGGATGGTATAGCAGTTCTATTTGGAGTTTTTTGAGAAGCCTCCATACTGTTTTCCATAATGGCTGTACTAATTTACATTACCACCAATGGTATATCTCTGCATCGTGGCCAACAATTGTTACTAGCTAACTTTTTGATTCACACACTTATGGGATGTAAGGTGGTATGTCATCATGGTTATAATTTGCATTTCCCTGGTGACTGGTGATATTGCTCATTTTTTCATATACTTTTTGGCCATTTATGTCTTTGAAGAAATATCAATTCAGATCTTTTATCCACTGTAATGGGATTTTTATTATTTTTGTTTTGCTGCTGAGGTGTTTTGAGTTCCTTGGATATTTTGGTATTAGTCCCTAGTCAGATAAATAATGTGTAATTATTTTCTCACATTCTATAGGATGTCTCTTCACTTTGTTGATTATTTCCTTTGCTATGCAGAATATTTTAGTTTCATAGAGTCCTATGTGTCTATTTCTGTTTTTGTTGCCTATGCTTTTAGAGTCTTGCCCATAAAATTTTTCCCTAGACTAATGTCCAGAAGCAATTCTCCTATGCATTCTTCTAGTGGTTTTATATTTTGAGTCTTATGTTTAAGTTTTGAATCCATTTTGAGTTGATTTTTGTATATAAGTTGATTTATGTATTTATTTCTGGGCTCTCTATTCTGTTGCATTGGTCTATGTGTCTGTTTTAATTCAAATACCAGGTGTTTTTGGTTACTATAGCTTTGTAGTATATTTTGAAGTCAGGTAGTATAATGCTTCCAGATTTGTTCTTTTTGCTGAGGATTGCTTTGGCTACTCAAGGTCTTTTGTGGTTCTACATAAATTTTAAAATTGTTCTGTCTATTTCAGTGAAGAATATCATTGGTATTTGGATAGGGATTTTATTGAATCTGTAGATTGCTTTGGGTAGTATGGTCACTTTAACAACATTTTTCGAATTCATCAGAATGGGATGTCTTTCCATTGGGTTGTGTCGTCTTCAATTTCTTTCATCAGTGTTTTGTAGTATTGTTGTAGAGGTCTTTTACCTCCTTGGTTATGTTTATTCCTAGGGTTTTTTTTTTTTTTTTTTCATAAACGAGATTGCTTTCATGATTTCTTTTTCAACTATTTTGTTTATAGATACACGACTAATTTTTTCTATATTGATGGTTTCCTACAACTTCACTGAACTTATCAGTTCTAAGGGTTTCTCAGAGTCTTTAGGTTTTTCCAAATGTAAGATCATATCATCTGCAAAGAAAGACGATCTGACTTCCTCTCTTCCAATTTGGGTGCATTTTATTTATTTTTCTTGCTTGATTGCTCTCACCAGGACTTTTCAGTACTAGACTGAATAGGAGTGGTGAAAGTGGGCATCCTCTTCCTGTTCCAGTTTTTGAAAGATTTTTTTCAATTGTAATCAGGGTCAGTGATGTCTGTGAGTTCCTCAGTGGCTTAGACTGGGGTCATGGGTGGAAGCTGTTTGCTGTCGATGGGGGTGCCAGATAAGCCAGTCCTTGGGCACCAATATGGTGGTAGCAGGAAGGATGGGCCTGTCCTCAGGTCTCTGGTTGATGTGCACAGGTGACAGCAATGGGAGATGGGGTGGACTGATCCCCTGTCCTCTGCACAATGTGTGTGGGTGCTGGCAGCAGTGCCATTGGGTGGGATGGGCTTCTTTTCTGGCTCCCCCAATGTTGTGTGCAGGCACTGGCTGTGGTGGGTAGGACCAGGCCCCTAGACAGTGTACTTGAGTACAGGTGGCAGTGGGGGGGGAGGGGCATTCTGGCTTGTTCTCAGGCCCCAGATGACCATCCAGGCAGTGGCAGTGGCAGTGGTGAGAGGGGCAGGCCTTGTCTCAGGGCCGTGGATGGTGTGCATGGGCACCAACAGCAACAGGCACATTGAGTCAATCCCCTGGCCCCTAAATGACATGTGTGGGCACCAGCAGTGGCAGGAGGGATGGGCAGGTCAATTCCTAGGCCCCCAATCGTGAGAATGTCAGTGGTGACACGTGCAGCAGCCTTTCAATACATAATTTTTTTTAGAAGAAAGATAATTGTTTAGTACATAATTTTTAAAGTAAATAAATATCAGCCTATGTCTTAAGATTAATATTGGAGCACCAAAAAAGATTTAGCAAACATTTCTGTACTGGCTGTTGGAAGTAGCAGAACAGGTTTTGGCTGACCCAGAGAGACTGCAGAGGAAGTAAAGTGAGAGGAATTGTTCTTTGCAAAAAATCCAAATCCCCTCTCAGCTGGAATGAAGCTGTTCTTATTGGCTTAGGATTTTTTTGCATCTTTGTCCTTGAGTCTATTTAGGCTAGGGAAAAATCTGAAGAAGGTGAGTGAGCAGGAAAAATGATAAAGAAAAGGAAGAGGCAATGAGGGAAAAGAACTGTATTTAGAGCCTAGGACTACTGATCTGAAATTCTGTGGGTTTTTTTGGTTAAATATTTGGAATAAAACAGGAACTGCTATTAAAAACTCACATGAATTACTCTTACATTGTGAAGCTTAATAAATACAGACATATTTCTAAAGCTGTGCTTCTGAAATGAGAAACTAGTTGCCCCATGGCTACTTTGATAATTGCATTAATTTGTAAACATTCAGCAGAAAAAAACTCATTCTATAAAAGAACACCAGAAAGTTAATCCTAGGTAAAATAGTATTTTTTGCTTTGTGGCATGGTACATTGCTGTTCATAAGTATACATATAACAGGAAAGGATGAAGATGAGAAGGTAAAAGAGAAAGGTAGGTGAAGTGACTAGCTTAATATTGCACAGCTACTAACTGGCCAGAATCAGAAGTTGGACCCACGTCAGTCTCACATCAAGGCACATGCTCATAATCATAATAGGCTATATCCAGTGATTTCAGCAATTTTACCCAAATACCTAAAGTTAATCTGCCTTTCCAAATACTCACATGGAACCCACCTGGCACCCAGAGATGAAGATTTGAGAGGCTATTTCAGTTGCCCTGATGTCCAAGTGCCACGATGGTTATTACAAATACTAGAGCATATAGTATTCAGTTCTTAACAATTGTCAGGAAACAAACTCCAAGTTGATACAACTTGATATCTGGTACTTCATTTTATCTCTGTTAATAATTAGCAATATAGTAAAGAATGCATATTATAATTAAATCAAGCATAGAATCAATGGCTAGTTTAGCTAGTTTATTGTTGGGCATGAATTTTTTGAATTCTACTTGTTCTTCAGACAAATCATTTGCTTTTTTAACTTGACTGGGAGCTCTTTAAGGGGAGAAATGTTCTTCACTTTGAATCATTAATGGCTATCAAAGTCTTAAGACATAGTAATTGTCAACAAACATTTGAATTAGGTTGAACTTTACAGGGTTGTACTTATATTATGATAAATACTAATAGTATTCAATTTCTCATGGTGAGCAGAGAATTAAGAAAATTACTTGTTGCAGAGTTCATAATGAGAAAAGACATCCACGGGTTCTACTCAATATGTACCTTCAGGAAAATTTGTTATAAAAATCTAAGCGTTCCCCAGCTAATACTATGATCCAAATGCCTGCAGAATCAAATGCAATACAGTATGAAATTTTAAAAATAGGAGTCATTAAAAAAGTATTCCGATATTTTGATTTTTTTTGTGTGTGTGTGCAGTCTTTACAGACAATGTTGGAGTAGAAAAATAGTGTTTAATTTTTTTTTTTAATGGGAAATACTAGGAGATGCTCTACTGAATGACATTTCCAGTGAGATTTGAGAAGCATCTTATCTTTGCAGTGTGTGCTTTATTCATTGACTCAGGTATCATTCCTAGGGTGTATAGGTGAATATGACAATGATAATATATTTGATGGCACATAGATTGCCGTCCTCAGTTGAAAATGGTGCTTATGGTGTGATTAGATGCAATATAAATACGTTTGAAAAAATCTTTGTGTGATAGCGTTTTCAACTCAAACAGATGTTGCAGCCTTTTTTTTTTAACAGATCAGTGACTGCTCATAAATAGCAAAACATACATTATGTTAACATATCACATTGTATTCATACATACAATTTGTTCTGAGAGACTGCAAGCAGAGTAGACTAGAGTAAAAGCATGAGAGGTTTTATTCGTAATACAACAGTTAGCTGTTGCTGCATAGCCAATGATCTTAGAACTCTGTGGCTTAAAACAAATGTTTAATTCATGATTCAGTGGATCAGTTAGGTGGTTCTTGTGATGTGGGCCAGCTGGACTCGTCTCACTCATGCCGCTACTATCAGCTGGTATATTGGCAGGGTTGGCTCACTTACGATGGCATTGGCTGGAAAGATGGGGACATCTCTCCTGGTAGTCTCATCTCCCAGCAGGGTGGCTTGGGATCATTTGCACGGAGGTCTCGTGGAGATTGCAGGGTCCCAAGACTGAGAGTCCAAGTGTACAAGGTCTGTGTCTTGAGCCCTAATGCTAGAATGCACGATGTAGCTTCTGCCACATTGTACTGGTCAAAACCTATGACAGTCAGCCAAGATTCAAGCAGCAGAAAAATGCAGTCCTCTCTTTAAGAGAGGGAGAGCCTGTAGCCATTTTTACAGTTTTCCACAGATAATATTGTGATTTTCAAACCAGCCTCCTCAAGAAGTGGTGGTTTTTAATGATAACCTCAACCACGGCCACAAAATAACAGTAACAGCTAACGTGTAGGTAGGACTCCTTTTGTGCCAGACATTGCATTAATGCTTTATATGGATTAGCTCAATTAATTTTCACAGTAGCAATGTAAAGTAGATATTATTTTTTTCCCCAGTTTATGGATAAGAAGACTGCCTCACAGAGGGCTTAACTATTTTACAAGGTAGTAAAAATATTTAAAAGATTACCATGGTCAAATAAATGTGGGAAATGTAAGGTAAAACAATGAATAAGTGTGTCTATCTATACATCCATCCATTCTGTGAGACTTCTCCAAGTTTTAAATGTAGTTAATGTACTTGTGGATCTTACAGAAGGGAAGGCAGGAAGCCACATTTGCAAACATGGAACCTAGAAGTTGTTCTTTTTATGGAATATCAACATCTTACATGACAGTGCTATTCTGTGGAATCTAGTTTGGAACATGTGTTTAATATTGTTTTTAGGCTTTGAACTGGGCTGCAAATTACTCTGATTTTATAGCACGTATACCTTTGACACCAAGAATATAAAGGTGTGCAGGTATCTTGGGTTTTTTTCCTCTGGGTTTGCTTATCTGTACAGAAAAATTGACCCTACATATATGTAAAAATTAAGTCAGTTATATCTCTGAATCACCTTAAAGGCTTTGAGCCAAGTTTATTTGCACTGCAATGTTCTCTCCTCCCCCTTCTCCTTTTCCTCCTCCTCCTCTTCTTCCTGCTCCTCCTCCTTCTTCCTTTTTGTATCAGCATTCCTCTGAGCAGTAACACAGTGCTAACTGCACTGACAGTTGGCAAATAGTACCATAGCATGGCAATAAGATACTGAGTGAAAATTATACCTGTGTCAAATTGCTTCTGAATCATTTACCTCAAGACAGTCAAATTAGAAAGGCCACCTCTGAGCCACACAGATGAGGCAGTAGCTTAAGGAAAGTTCTCTCTAGCTCTTTAGTAGTTAGTATCTATTATTTAATGTTGCAATTATCGGAGTAACAGCCTTAAGGAGGGGGACTTCTGGAATCAAGATTAGGCTATTTATGGGAACTTAAAAATCCAGGCAGAGGAGGCAAGATCAAAGCTACATTAAAGAAGTATGTGTATTTGTGCGTGTGTGTGCGTGTGTGTGCGCGCGCGCGTGCACATACACATATACACGTACATCCAGCTGACCCTTGAACAATGCAGGGGTTGGGGCACCAACCTCTGCCCAGTCAAAACTCCACATGGAACTTTTAACTCCCCCAAAACTTCACTACCAATAGCCTGCTATTGACTGGAAGCCTTACTGATAAATCTGTAAATAGCTTATTAACATATATCTTATATGCTACATGTATTGCATACTGTATTCTTATAATCAAGTAAGCCAGAGACAAGAAAATGATTAAGAAAATCATAAGGAAGAGAAAAATTTATACTACTATGCTGTATTTATTGATATCATAAGTTTACTTCATCTGTTTATAAGATGAATCATCAGTCTGAAATGGTGGCTGCAGACCTCATTCTACGTACGTATCAGGCAATTCAACTTTTTCTTACAATGCCATGACTTCTCTGCTTGGTGGAGCACTTCCAGCTTCACAAGTGACACTTGGTGTAGGTCCCCTGGTGTTGCTCAAGGTTTATGGTATTGCACTAAATACTGTGTGAGATACCTGAGAATCACAAAAGATGACTTTTTACTATGATACACATTTACTGGAGAGACAAACTGCTCACGTGGAAATGATTGGCATCACATGGTGTTTTAAGCAGATACTTGGAATACTTGATCTCACCACAGTAACAGTGTGACTACAAAATTATGATAGTACAGTTTGAACTATACTTAATTTTAGGCAGTTATATTTGACTACTGCATCTTTGTTTACATTTCTCTCAAGTGTGAATGGTACCATGTACAGTCTAAGTGTGTGCACAAGCTTTGATAAATTTTAGTTTTTTTTATAATGAATTTGTGTGTACTTTGTGGTAGTAAATGATAAAATAGACTAATATCTACATATTTTATGCATTCAGGATACGACTTTTTCTTAATCTTTTGATATTTCTAGGCCACGCAGTTCGCCTGCAAGTTTTTTCAAATAGTCACAGACCTCCAAAATTTTTTTAAATATATTTATTGAAAAAAATTCATGTATAAGTAGATACACACAGTTCAAATCCATGTTACTCAAGGGCTAACCACATGCATAATGTGCCTTAGAGACACAGCACACTCACTCAATCTATGTACCCACTGACCTTCCCAAGAGTTTGTAAAAGAAAAGGTAATGACCTAATATTAGCTAAGTAAATGTCATTATTTTACTTAATCCTCAAAACGACACAAAGAATAGATATTTTTATCCCCATTTTTATAGATAAAGACTAGGAGACTGAAATAGGCCAAATAAATTGATCGTAGTTACGCAGGGAGTTAGTGAGAGATGGGATGTGAACCAGAATCTGTCTACCTAGAAGACCTAGAACTCAAGGAGAAGGTAGAATAATACAGATATGTACAGTGTGTTCCTTTTGCACAGTGCTGAGCTATGTAAGTTTGCATGTCTGTGAGGGAGTGGCCAGGGTCCCTGGGTTGGTAGGAGCTGAACTGTGGCCATGGGTGTCCCTGCTTATCTTCAGGCAGGTTTGCACAGGCTGCTATCCTGGGCAAGGAGCCTTTTGGTGGGAGGGATGCCAGATGAGCGAATGGTGGAGGTTATGTTGTTGAGAAGAATATAGGGGAGTCCTTGCCCTTGAACCTATCCTGACCCAGCTATCCCGAGATCTTAAAAAGCCTCGTCCTATGACCAGAAGCAACTCTCACAAAACTCTGAACGCTGAGAAATCTGCTGGGAGACGATCTGAACTGAGCCTAACCCTAAGAGGAAAAGTTTAAACTTTTTATTTCACAGGAAAACATTGGTCTCTTGGTATTTCAGCCTGGCGGCAGGAGGCCATTAGAAATTTGGATTTTGAATAAAATTTGAGCCCAGGAGTAGGGATGGTTGGGTGCATTTGAGGTTGGCCAGAGGCATATAGTCAGCCCAGGTGGATTCTTGTGACCCCCCCCCATAAGTAATGAGAAGCAGCTTGAGGGCACATTGCCCCTGGTTCCTATATCATCATGAGTGAGGAATACTCATAATTGTGCCCGTGGTTAGCTTACCTTGCTGTTAAATACTGATAGACACACATTCATATGTGTGTCCACAGAATTCTTTTTTTATGTCAATAGTAAACCTACCATTGTGATTATTTTTAACTTTTCATCTATTCTATTTAAGCTCAGAGACATGTACCACGTTCATCTTACCATTCCTGTTTAGCTCATAGTTGGCATTCAATACATAAATAAATGTATGAGTGAATAAAATAGACACAATTGTATTTTCATATACATAATATATTATATATATATGAACGGCCACTGACAAAATATGTATATGAGGACAATTTCTAAGCATTTGCTTATAAAATTAGATTTTTAAAGACTCCATTTTTTCTTTACTTCAGAATCAGATAATCCCTTAATATTGCAAGGATACAAAATTCTGTTTATCAAGATGGTGGAGTCTTCCCAGAATATAATGTAAGGACAGCACCGTCTGCACCCTACACCAGCAGCTTCTCTTAGAAACTCGAGAGCAGATATTCCTTTTTCGTTATTCCAAGGGAGGAAGATAAACACGAGAACCTGATGAGCTGAAGGACCTAATGAAGGAGCGCTGAGTTTGCTTCCTGAAGAGCCAGAGTTTATTAATTTAGACTGATCTCCTCCCCGGCTGTATAATTACACACATCGTCCTAATTCTTGCTTGTTTCCAAAGTGTTCATCTTTCTTATGCAGATCTAGAGCTTATAATTCTGCTTTTTAAACATTGGCAAAATGAGGAAAGAAACAAGTTCATTTTACATTTATTCTGCATTTGTATAAACAATTGTGAAGTCTTAGATCATTGATTAGAACACCGGAATGTGGCCCAGTTAAAGGCTGATAACAAGTGCTGTAATGACATCTCTCTAGGAGGTCATTGTGGTTCTTCAGGAAGTGCAGACGATAGAAACCAAGTAACCAGATGAGGAATGAACCAAATAATTAAGTCTGAGGTCTACAAAGCAACATATTAGGAGATAGAAGCTAATCTTTAGGGAAACCTTGAATAATGATACCACTAAAATAATTTATATTTGAATACGTTTAAAGATAATCAATGTAGGGATAACACTTGCTTACCTTCCCACATAATAGAAGAGACCAAGTTTCACTTCCTAAGAGGGTGAATATTGGAGAGAACTCGAAACCAAAGCAGGATAGTTAATTGATTTGGTAAGAGCTCAAGTTCTGCTGGACCATGTGTTTACCAGGTAGTAGGTCCATAGTAACCGAAGACCAGGAGGATACTTCTGTCACTTTCTGTTTTGCCAGTAGCTGGGTCTACGGAACAGGTAAAATGTCTAGTTTTAAATGCACCTCAAATCATTCTAAACCAAGGGTGGGAGGGTTACAAGGTCTAGGATTAGGAAAGGGATGAGCACAGCTATTGAGTTCTCAGCAACCCTTTGCCATTTGCATTTGTTGTTTTTTATTAATGCTTTGAAAGGACCCTGGTGAAGACAGTGCCACCATATTGCACAACTCCAGGCAGCACAATTCATAGCTGAGACCATGTGAACGACATGCAGGTACACCCTGCATGGTCACATGGTAGCCTTGGTTGAGGAGGGGTGACAATTTTTACCTCCAATACTTCTAAAATGTACCTACTAACAACAAAAACCATTATTAAATTTATGCACATCTCACCAAGTGTGAGATTCTGTTAAACACTTTAGATCCCTTATCTCATTTAGTGCATACAACTGTAGAAGTTAGTACACATTATTTTTGCTTAATATGTGGGGAAACTGAGGCTTAGGTTCATGTATTGGCCAAGGTCACACCATTCGTAAGTGACAGATGACCCATGATTTAAACCCGGGCTACCCATTGCCAAAATCAGTGTTGTTCTTCATTAAACTGTCTCCCACTTACAAAATGCTTTCATATAAATTATCTCATTTAACAGCTCCGCTGGATCAAGAGGATCAGTGGTTTATCGACAAAAAGGTGAAAATCAGATATTTGCTAATGACCCCCAATGTCACACAGCTGCAAGTTTTTAAGTCAGAATCTAAAACCTCTTTTCAAAAAGTTAAACTCTTAATGTTTCTTCTAGTTCACATTTTTCTCTTTATGACAATAGGTGGAATGCACAAACTTTAGTTTTTATGAGCACAGAATGTTTCAAATCCAGCCTCTGCTACTCAATGTGTAGTTTTAAGCAAATTTCTTAACCTTTCTGAGTCTTTGCTTGTTCGTTTCTAAAATAAGGATATCAACACTAGCTGCCTCATAAAGCCATTGCAAAGTTTATGTTCAAATGCACACAAACGCAAGTAGCCAAGTGGCCAGCATCTTGGAGGGACTCAATGCATAATCTCTTGCTTTCCTTCTCCCCATCCCTTTCAATGCAAATGGGGTAGTTTCAGGACAAATAAAATAATGTTCTGCTTATATAACCAAATAAAAGGTGCATATTCTTAACAGCTGGCACCAAAATTCATCTTAGGAAGGGAACTTTATTTGTCAAAATATCTTCATAAACCATTGTGGAAGATGTAACTCAGAGCATAGGTGTCAGCAGGCAACCCAGCTATAAAAAGAGAAGGTTGTATTGTCTGGATGAGAAAATTATAGGAATTTATGTTTTGCTCCCGAAAAGGGAAGAGAGAAGAGAAGGATGGAGAAGGTGGGGAGGAGAGGGAAGAGCCAGAGAGGTAGGGTGAGGTGAGGACACACGAACTGAACAGCCTGGCAAAATTCTTCCACAGAAAGATGTAAAAGGACATTTTCAAAATGGGAAACTTACTGTTCAATTTAAAACTGTTTACATTAATTTGATTGAAACTTTACCCAAAAAATGAAATTTCAGTGAAGTCTACCACACTTGGAATACTGAATATAAGTGTTTTGTGTCATATCTGGAATAGCAGGAGGAAAAAACAAATATGTAGTTGGAAGTAGAAGAGACATCAAGAATGTGAGCCACCCTAGCATTCTCAGAAATCTTGGCATCTTGAGGGTCCAAGGTAATTTTGAGGGGATCTCAAGAGACAGGCAGTCCCAGCTGACATATGGTTTATGTATTTAGCTGAAAGTCTACTTAAATTCAGTGGACCAAGAGATGGTTCCAATTTCCACATGATTTAGATACATTTAAAGGGGACAAACTGAAGATACCGAGATGCTTAAGAGTTAAGGTTTTTGTCTATTTTGTCAAAGATTAGATGGTTATATGAGGATGGTTTTATATTTGGGTTTTCTGTTCTGTTCCACTGGTCTGTGTCCCTGCCCTTGTGCCAATACCAAGCAGTTTTAAGAACCACAGCTTTGTAGTATAGTTTAAAGTCTGGCAAATCAATACCTCCTATTTTGTTTTTATTGCTTAAGATTGCTTTTGTTATACGGGGTCTTCTCTGATTCCATACAAAGTGTATAATTATTTTTTCTAAATCTGTGACATGGACAATGTATATGACCTGAACTTATGTACCCCCATGATGAGCTGAAATTAAAAAAAAAAAAAAAAGAGTTAAGGTGATCAAGGAGTTCAGGCATATCTGAAACTTGTAACCATTGACATTGTCACAGAGGGAGGTAAGACATCCCTTCTGTTAGATGATACTAGCTTTAAACCAGGAGCTTGCAGTGGTGGCTTACTTTCAATGTTACTTATTTTTAACAGACTTTATTTTTTAGAGCTGTTTTAGGTTCACAGCAAAACTGAGCAGAAAGTAAGACTTCCCGTATACCCTCAGTCCCCGTACATGCAAACCTCCCCCACCATAAACATCCTATACACAAGTGGCGATTTTTTTTTTTCGTTGTGGTGGTTACAATAGATAAACTTAAATTGATACATGATCACCCAAATTCTATAGTTCACATTAGGATTCATGCTTGTGAATCTTCTTCGTTTTTAATCTACAAACTTCTATCACATTACTAGGTCCACCGAGCCACCTGCCCCTGTAGCATGATGACGTGACCCATCTGAGCATACAGCTGTAGCTAGTTGACATATGTCTATCGGTGGTTGGCAACTGAGTAGGAAACACAGCCAGACAGGTGACCTGACTCGCTGTGATATTAATATACTCATTCATATTACACACTTTGTCAAAGACAAAGCCATATATACAAATACAAACATACACACTTGATTGTTTTTAAATAATGACAATAATATAAAAAGCACAACTATTAGTTTAGTAACGGATCACAGAAACAGGATGCTGGAGGCTTTCAAGGAAGAAGAAACATTATTACAACTTTGTCCTCAGGATCCGGCTTTTCATTAAATATCAGTCTGAAATAAATACCAGTCTGAAGTAAATCAATTTCATCATATTCTTCTCTTTTGCCCCTGGACTGCTTTTTACAAGATCCATAATAATCTCATAACATTTGGTATTTTTACCAGCTCTACTGCAAACAGGTGTTTATCCTCCTTCTAAAATGCTGCTTTAACAAAGGTGCAGATTTAAGGGTTGAATGTGATTTTATGTTTTCCTATTATAAGCAAAGGATCATCCAATTACACACCTCCTCTTTGAATCTTCCCTGGATACATGCAGGGAATATTTCATTCACTGGTGGTTTGATCCAGGCAACTGAGACCCATCCCCTTTCATGTGTTAATTCTGACTGACAGCACATTAAATGGCTGAGGGGCCCTAGTTGCTATGACCACTAATGCTTTGTGTTGCTAAAACCCACATTTAACTTCAATTCCGATGCCTTCACCTTACAGTTATTCCCTAGCAAGCTTACCTTTATGTATGGGATTTCAGAAGCTAAGGTGCCTGATAAGAACTGGTAGAAGCACATGCCCACACATACATATATAAAAGTTAGGAGGCTCAGTGTTTAGGCGTTATCCACCTGAATGTGTTGCTGCATCTCAAAGGTCTTAGTCTGGATTTTTGAATCAGAATTATTAGTTCGGTGTTGAGCTTGTTTGTTCACAGTGGACTTTTGCCAAATGGTGTGGTTCGACATCTAATCCATTAGCTGATACTCCAGTGGACACACCTGTAATTCTAAATGAGAACCTCAAGAAGATCTGGCATTTTTTGCTATACCCACCCCTTCCCCAGAGTCTCAAAAGCCTAGATTAAACTATAATGTTTGTCATGATAAAAAATAAAAAATGGCAAACAAATTTGAAAGGTGAAATATATCCCCATTTCTTTAAAAAAGAACAAATGACATGGCCAAGGAAAGGCATAAATGGAAGCTCCCAATTTTGGAAGGGATAAGGATGGAGAGCACCATTCCAAAATGCAGTACACAGATCCAAAGGAGTGTCTACTGCCATCTGCTGGTGACATACAGAAGTCACCCTCTTGTAAGAGCACCTTGCTTTAATTGTATTGTGAAAATTCTTCCGATAATTTTGCTGGTTAAATGAGAGCGTGCTTAAGTTTGCCCCTGTTGTTTGCACTTACCTCTCTTGATTGTCAGTTTTCTATATTTTTCTTGTTTTCCTCTCCATTTCTAAATTTTGCTCTGGCTGCTCTGGACCCATGAGATTTTAAAGCTTCCCAATTGACTTGCTGACCAACTAGATCTCTTTTTTTAAGCTGTAGGTCTTTGGCATGAAAGTCTTGACTAAAAATATTTCCAGTTCTTTTAACTCGAGGTTTCTGTCTTTAAAAGCTTATGCCTGAGTAATCCTGGTTTCTAGAGGATGCAACATGGTAAAGAGCCAGTAAATTGTGTTTCTATTGGTATCTTTGACGAATGACCTCATATCGTAACAGATTTGAGTGAAGCAGGATCTAGAAGTAGCTGCCAAAAATGAGAACTAGGAATTTGAGAGCATCCTTAGAATCTCAAAAGTTTGGCATTTTAGTTAAAAATACGACTATTGTTGTTCTTATTACCAGTTTTAAATGTTGCCAAGGAAAGACCCTAAAATACAGTTAAACAAAATTAGAGATACCACATATTATCATCACTTCATAAGAGTAAAGGATTTTTAACAAGCAAAGAAAGTAAAACATACATTCTCAAAAAAAGAAACCTGTCTTAATTAAAATACAGCACATAGAGTTCACAAAAAGTCACCAGTTTTTTAAAATTTTCTTAAGACACCAGGAGCTAATGAAAATATCACCACTGACCCACTTCTAAGAAAAAAGGGTAAGTAACAGATGTTTGGGATGCAGATAGAGAGGTCTAAGGCAGGGAGGGGATCCAAACCAGCACACAGATAGGAAACTGCTCATGAAGGGCAGCTGAGTCAGAGGGATGGTGGACGATACATAGGCAGCAACTGAAAGAGGGGTGATGGACAACTGTAAAGATAAAACAGCAGAGTGAGGAGCACCAGGGTTGGTACAGAGGAGGCAACATACAAATAGTTGATAAATTTAAAAAACGTGGAAAGTCACAGGATTTGGATATATTTCACAATATAATTTGGGGGAAAAAAAGTATATGTTACCAAAAAAAAAAAAAAAAGGCAAAAACTGTTGAGGCCAGGCACAGTGGTTTATGCCTGTAATCCCAGCATTTTAGGCCAAGATGGGAGGGTTGCTTGAGGCCAGGAGTTCAAGACCAGGCTAAGCAATAGAGCAAGATCATATCTCTCAAAAACAAACAAAACAGTTGAGCCCCTCTTGAAAAGGATCAGCCTTTACCACACAGAGGTCCATTCAAACTGACCATTTGTCATCGTCCGTAGTCTTTTTCAGGCTTTATGAATAAAAGTGGTGATCTATGAATAATACGATAATTTTTTTCTTTCCATAGCACTTTTGATTATATCAGTATGATAATACCAAATCAGATATTATTAAGGGTGACCTTCATGAGTGCTTTGGATTAATTATATGGATGCGCTAATTAATTATAAAGAATGCTGTCATGGAGTGATTCAACTGAAAATGCCTGTGCTCAACAGCATTGGCTTGGACACAAGGAATAAAATTGGGCAGATTACTTTTCTTATATTAATATAAGTCAATGCTACAAAATGAAACCCCTTTATATTGGGGAGGGGCTAACAGCTTTGTTACTAAAGAAAACTAATTTGGGTTGCAGATAACTTTATTTTCATACATAAAATTGTATAGCTGGTAAAACCTGTTTTCTTATATTAGAAAAGTAAACAATTTTAGCACTACCAGCACAATTATAATCTTATTAAACATAAAAGAAAAGATATTAATATTATAAATTACAAGAAAACATGTTTCTTCATAGCTTTTTATTTTATCTAAGATCTGAACAGACTTTCTTTTTCAAAAGATGTTTTTGCTTCAATCTTAGCTCTAGATCTCTTACATAATTTACATCAAACACACTTTAAATTATCTTCATCTTATCAACTAAAGACAATTTGGTGAATTTGAGGAAAGAAGAAAAATGGAAGCCAACCAAACCTTGAAATTAATCCATTCTGAGTGTTCTCTTTGAAACTTTAATATATGTTTTACATTTTGAGAAATAACCAAACCCCAAATCCTATGGAATGGCAACTTTTAAGAATTTGCCATTTGTAAATTGGATTAGGACTGAGAAACCAGCATGATCTATGAAAGTGGTTTGAGAAGAAAAATGATACGGTTATCACAGTAGACAGCTTGTTGAGTTAGTAGAATATCACTCAGTATTTTTGAAAATGATTGAATTTAGAGTATTTTTCTTTTCAATATATAGGATTATACAAGGGAGGATTTATAATTCACCTCAGCTACCCTTCCTCTTATTATTTTATCATATGTTTTATGTGTGCTTCACTTAAATTTTTATAAGATCTCTCATTAGAAAATTGTTTTTCCTTTCCCATGATCAATGTATATGTAATACTTTTAAAAATATAAACTTACTTCTATAAATTGAGGTTGACAAGTTAATTGTTATTTCAGGCAGGAGGGAAGACATTATCTCCAGTACAACCAATAACTCACTTTATTAATGTTTGTCTTCAAGGCGAGCACAAGGATTACATCAGAAAAGCAGAACCACAAATTGTTCTCACTAAAGGTCTCAAGGCCCAGAAAAGAGAAAACTTGGCAGGAAAGTTGTCGTCCAAGTTCAATTCTTTCATCTTAAAAAATGATTTAGATGGATGGTCAAAACCTGGATAGAACCCCAGATCAATCATGTTTATTTTCAAAGCCTAAGGGCATGCATTTCTAGAAAACTCAGCAGCCTTAAATAGTGCTTAAGAGTTTACATTTAATTAAACTGGATCCAGGTAATCAGGGTCTGTGTTTGAGCTGTCTCAATCTATGTGCTTGCTGCTTATGGTGCCTGGAGGCAAAGCTCCGTGAAAATTCAACAGATTTTAACTACCGCTGAACATTGTTGGGCTGAGAGTTTGATAGTATATCAGGCTGGGAACTTAAGCCTTTGGGTAAAGACAGGCCAGAATTCTGTGGCTGTTAGCAATGATCACCAGGAATCAGCAGGCAGAAACCCTAGTATCCTGAAATTACACAGAATGAAGGGTCTTTTCTGATCTGCTCCACTTGGTATTTATAGGGAACAGAAACATATGCCTTATGAAACTTTAGTGAAAACAGTGCATGGGTTTAAGATTTGTATGTTTTAAAGAAAGTAAAATAATGTAAGCTTTCCTTGATTCTCAGCAATGCGGTTGAACTTCATAATCTCTAATGATCTTTCCCTATAAAACATCACACAATTCCAGGAAAATCTTGCTAAACATTAAGATTTTCTCTTACAATTAGGCACTGAACTCTAATCTTGGTGGTTCTTGGCCTTCAGTAGAGATGGTGCTGCCTAATCTTAAAGAACATTTAATGCCACGTAAATATGAATGCCCATTTCTGGATGGAATGTGCTAGCACTTGGCAGATGTTGTAGGTGTGATGACTGCTTTCTCAACAGCAAAAATTTTCTAGTCCAAAAAGATCATCTGATGAAAATCTTTCAGGAAAGAAGAATGTTCAGAAGTGCATCTGGACAAAGGATACGTTTGAAAGAAAATAAGATATAGGGTATTATCTGCAAATATTATAGCTTGTAACTGTGGTAGACAGACAGACTTCCTTTGAGGGGTTGAAATACAAAAGCAATTAGTCCCTACTTCAAGCACTTCCTTTATGTAATTAAATAAGTAGTGCTATAAATTAATGAGTTAGTAAAGAAGAATGATCAATAGTAATAGGATAGTTGCACTTAATGGCAGGGAATATCATTTGTGTTTCATAGTTGAGAAAACTGAGCTTAAAGAGTTTGGACAAAATTGCACTTCCGAAGTTAAATATCTGGTAGGCAATGTTAATATTAATAATATGCAGAGAGGATTTTTACAGTATCTGTTACATAAAAGCAGAAGTTTTCCGTGACCAACATAATCTGGATGCTATTCAGTATCTACTGCTACACCAAAGGCACATCATGGAGATCCCATTTGAGACCTGGACCCATAAAAATTCATGGCAGAACCTAAAGATGTATACGGATACTGAGCCAAGACAGGACTATAGATACTTGGCATAAAGTATCTTGTTAGTTCTACAAGAATGTTTGTTGTGTATTTAAGAAATAAATTAGCACAGTTTTGAAGACAGAAATCATGGAACAATTGTTAAAAAAAATTCCAGAAATAAGTAGATCAACGATTGCTGTGAAATCATTAATTGGTGTATATGTGTGTTAGGATAAAGGGCAAGAAGATGATGGTTATCAGAAAAGGGAGCAATGTGTAATGTAGAATAGCACATGAGATGAGATTCTCTCTTGCCATCCTGTGTGCAGAGTGGGTCCCATCTTGGTCACCAACTGTCATGAACCAGGGATCAGGGCAGATTCTGTAACATCAAGTGGCATGGAGTAGGAATACACTTCATAGGGACAGTGAAAACTTAAAAGCCACGTGTCAGAGGAAAAGACGGCGTGGGGTGATGGTGAGTTGTATGTGTCAATTTGACTGGTCCATGGGGTGCCCAGATATTTGGCCAAACATCATTCTGGGTATGTTTGTGAGGATATTTCTGGATGAGATAAACATACGAATCAGTAAACGAAGTAAAACAGATTATCTTCCCTAATGTGGCTGGGCCTCATTCAATCAGCGCAAGGCCTGGATAGAACAAAACGTCTGAGTAAGGGGAAACTCTGCCTGCTTGACTGCTTGAGCTAGACGTTGGTCTTTCCTGGCTGGCCTTCAGACTCAGACTGAAACATTGGCTCATCTTGAGTCTCAAGGCTGCCGACTTTCAGACCAGAACTTACGCTGTCACCTCTCCTGGTATTCGACCTTCACACTTGGACTGGAACTATCCAGTGGCTCCCCTAGGTCTCCAGCTTGCTGACCGCAGATCTTGGGACTTCTTAGCTTCCATAATTGCATGAGCAAATTCTTTTTAATAATAAATCCTATTGGCGCTCTTTGTCTGGAGAACCCTGACTAATAACACATGGATTCCCTAATCTTTCATTCTTCTAGAGGATTGCCACAGTCAAGGCACCATGGGTTTGTATTCCGTGTTGGAATCCTGCCTGCCATACCTCTCCTAGCCCTGTGAGGCAAGTGTGAGGGCAAGTTTCTCACTGAAGGAACAAACAGAGTGACTGGGAGCCAGCCCATCTGTATTGGCATAGGACCGGTACACAGAATTTTCTGAGAATCCAGCAGCCCTCCTAGAGACCTTGAGCCCCGTCGGAAGTTTCCATCCTCTCTGCTCTGGGGAAGGGGCCACAAGCAGCTGAGCATGGGCGCAGCCAGCCTCTCCTTTCAGAGAAAGGGACCTCTGGTCCCAGCCACCTTGTCTTCCAGGCGACACAGAGCATCAGGGTCCCTTTTGTACCATCTTAATCCTTGCATCACACATTGTTGGGCTAGATGTGATGGTCTGCTCTGAATAACACGATGAAAATGGTAGTCTTACTGGGAGGTGCTGCATATAAGAAAAGATCAATATATAAAGATTAGTAAATAAGTTAAAAACACATTGAATATTTCCTCTAGATATGTAATGCCATTCCCCCAAATTTTATAGTTCATAGAAGATTTATGTTTAAAGTAGCTGCAAATAAAAACTAATTAGAATTCAAAAGCTTCAGAATACCAAAGAGACATCCTTAAACTCTGTATAATGGGAAATACATAGAGTTTTCACAAAGTAGTAAAATGAAGATAGGGTTATATTAGAAAGGGCAATTGACTATGCATGATTCTCTGGAGGGAAGAAAGCAGAGGCAAGAAGATTAGTTGGGATGCTGTCACAGTGATCCATCAAGTGATTAGGGCCCTGGAATGAGGTGGTGACAGAGTTAATAAAATGAAGGGATGTTTCAGAAAGTTGCTTCAAAGAATGGTTCAATAAAACGTGATGACTCATTGTAAATGGATGAAGAAAGGGAGGTCAAAGATAACCTCAAAATTGCAAAACTGGGCAACTGGAAAAAAATATGGTTTCAGTTAGGAACATCTAATGGGGTATCTATTGTGAGCCAAAAATAATGAGTGACTTTATGGTGGGAGATTGCAGTCAAATAAAATGAAATGCAAGGGCTTGATGACTATAGTTAAATATAGGATTGGTTAGCATTTGGCTAGGACTGAATAGAAAGTTAGGTAAATTCCTGTGGATTAAATTATGTCTCCTTAAAATTCATATGATAAAGTTTTAAGCCCCGATATGACTGTATTTGGAAATAGTACCTATAAGGAGGTGAAAGATTAAATGAGGTCATAAGGGTGGGACCCTAATCTGGTACGTCTGTTGCCCTTATTATAAGAGAAAGTGAAAACAGAGCTTGCTCTTTCACTTCCTCTGGGCCATCTGAGGACACTGTGAGAAGGTAGCCATCTGCAAACCAGGAAGAGAGCCCTTACAAGTGTTCAAATCAGCTGACACCTTGATCTTTGACTTTCAGCTTCCAGAACTGAGAAATTTCTGTTCTTTAAGCCAACCAGTCTGTGATACTTTGTTATGGCAGCCAGAGCTGACTACCACAGTAATTTTAATGTTTACAAAATAAAACAATTACCTTTTACTCTGCCCAATTATTGTACTTAAGGCACAAAGCAAGAAGATAAAACATAAATCAAAATAATAATGGTCATTGTTAGATAACCTTGCTCTGTCTCCAATAATGTATGAGAATGCACAATTTAAGTATCTTGTAAAAGACATTGACAACTTCCACTGGATTTGCTTTAAAAAGTTTTAGCTTTTGGGCCAGGAAGGGTGGTTCCAACCTGTAATCCTACCACTTGGGAGGCTAGGGATTCCTTGAGGCCAGGGATTTGAGAAAAGCCTGGACAACATAGCAAGACCCTATCTCTACAAAAAATAAAATACGCGGATGTGGTAGCACATGCACCGATAGTTGCTCCTACTCAGCAGGCAGAAGGATGTCTTGAGCCCAGGAGTTTGAGGTTGTAGTGAGCTATGATGACACCACTGTACTCTAGCCCAGGCAACAGAATGAGATCCTGTCTCAAAAAAATTGAAAAAGAAATTTTTAGCTTTAGAATTACATACAGTGACAGAACATGTCCAAAGGCCACCAGTGTTAGCACATTTACAGCAGAACAACTTCATCAGAGTACAAATAGTTGACCTAATGAAGCAAGAGGAGGATAAAATATCCAATTAGTGAATTATAACAAATTACAGCAAATGAGAATTACTGAGCACTTGGATTGTGTCATACATTTTCTTAGCACCTTGCATGTATTCACTCAGTAGTCTTTGTACAACCCTATTAGGGAGGTACTAGTATTAATCCCATTTTTGAGATGAGGAACTGATGCTCAGTGTGAATCAGTAACTTGTTCACAATCACACAACCATAAAGGGAATGAGTTATGGATGAGAAGGAACAGTGGCGATTCATAAATCCCAAAAGGAGCCATTCTGGTAGGGAAAAAATATTGCAAAATTTTTATGAACATTTGTTGAAAAGTTTTACTGAACTGACGGAGAAAAGAGAGACTTTTGAGGCACAACACGGTCTAACACTCCAGGCAATGAAAAAGTACCTCTCACAGCTGCTCTGCTGGGTCCTCCAAGCCTATAATGAATATTCCCAGCAAGAGAGCCTTTCTTGCTTTCCAGAGAAGCTCTTTCCAAGGTGGCAGAACTCCCAGTATTACAGAATTCCTCAGTATATCGAGCACAGATGCTATCTATAACTTACGTACTGCTGTTTTTCCTATTTTAAAGCTACGATTTATTGAACACTTGCTGTTTTTCCCTCTATCTAACTGAGCATGTACAGCGTTTTCTTATCAATCACACCAGTGGGTATTACCATGCTCATTTTACAGATGGGCAATGTGAGGCTGAGAAAGTTTAGACAACATAACCAAGGCAGTTTATAACTCGAAGTACATGGATTAGTGACATTCAGTAGGAATATTTAGCTACCCTGTGGCTCCAACTTCAACTTACATGCCCTGGAACAGCAGAGAGAATCATCTTCCTACTTTCACATGAAAGTCCTAAAATATTGTATTTAATTTTAAAAAAAGATTATATTTATTTTAAAAATTTATTTCTCTTATCTTAATTTCTGCTTTGCAAGGCCAGATATTTTTTGGTTCCTTCAGTTACTGTTTGCAAAGCACAGTTTTCAGATCCCATTTCATCCTAATTGTCCTTTCCTGCGTTCTGTAATAAAGCTACACCATTAGGTAACATTGGAAATAATATTCCAGATGTTATATTACGTAGGAACTTTATCCCCCTTGATTCAAATACTTTATTTTTTAACAATTATTACTTAAGATGATTGTCAAAAATAAACTTTTTATATTAGAGAAGCAATATGTGCTCATTATGTAATATTGTTAGAATGCAAAAAGGAGTAATATAAATTATGTATTCCATTGATGAGTCAATTATTTTTGTATTACTATCTCTTGACTTATTTTCTATGAATATTTTTATAATGCCTGCGTTTGTATTGCATTGATTTTTGTGAGTCCCCCTTTTCTTCCTTGGCATTGATAGCATCAACATTTTATAGATATTCATGGTTTTAATGACTATATGATGTTGCACTGATTGCCATCTTCACTTTACTAGTCCCTTAGTATTTGTTTGTAGAACAGCCCTAAGGGAATTGTAAATGCTTTGGTAATTAGTATCTTTGTAAACATTTTATTGTGTTTTCTTCATCGTATTTTAAATGACTTTTTAAGTAAAAATGTTCAGAAGTGATATTTCTGACTTGAAAAGTATTTGAAAAGTATATAGTTCCTAAGTCGATGTCTCTGTCTTCCTCAAATATACCATGAATGTCATGAATATACCGTGAATATATCGTTACTCTGTGCCTTGTTCAAATTATTCCATCTGCTTGAAAATGCTGGTATCCCTGAAAAAAAAAAAAACTTACTATTGAAAACCCTTTTCAAATAGCACTACATTCATGAAGCCTTCTCTCATATGCCCTGTAGAAATTATCAGTTTTTGATTTTTGTCCTCAGTGTTTAAACTGCCATCGCAGACTTCTTTGTGTTGTATTATTGCTATTTATGTCGTGTCTAGACTAGGGCCTCCCTAAGGACAGGAATCACAAATACTCATGTTTTAACTGTGAAATGCCTAAGCCGTTCTAAACCAAAGTATTATGACACGTAGTAGGTGCTTAGTACAAGTGTGTTGAATGAATGATTAAAAATCTTCATTTCCTAGAAACCAACTCTTCAGAAACTAGTTGTGACCACTGGAGGCTGTCATGAAAATGTTGACAGGGGCTCAATAGATTGAATAGAATAACTAACTAAATCTTTGTAAATTACCATCATAGTTCTCACCTTGAATATTTCAGTGTCTTTAATCCAAAATTGGGTTGAGTGGAAAATAGGGCACTCAGAGAGAGGAAGAAGAACATCAGGCTAAAGCTGACTTGTAGAATGCTTTGTACACCATGCTAAATGGGTTGTTACGCTATTCATGGTTTTTAGATGTCATGAACAACTATGAAATGCTAGATGTCTTTTTTTATTTTATTTTATTTTTTTAGATAGTCTCTCTCTGTTGCCTGGGTGAGTGCTGTGGCATCAGCCTAGCTCACAGCAACCTCAAACTCCTGGGCTCAAGCGATCCTCCTGCCTCAGCCTCCTGAGTAGCTGGGCCTATAGGCATGCGCCACCATGCCCAGCTATTGTTTTTCTATTTTTAGTAGATACAGAGCCTTGCCTCTTGCTCAGGCTGGTCTGCAACTCCTGAGCTCAACCTATCCTCCCGCCTCTGCCTCCCAGAGTGCTAGGACTATAGGCGTGAGCCAGCATGCCCAGCCTCATGTCATTGTTTTGTAGAGGTAGTGATGATACTTGCCTGATTCTGTCCAATTTCATGTTGCTATAGGACACAGAATAATTAGAATTTTTATTTATGCCAACAGAGGGGAAAAAAGGAAGGGTAGAAAGTATGAGTAACAAATAGGCAGCATTTTGACAGAACCATCTGTAAAAGGGATAAATTGTGAATGCCATTCAGATTTTTGTGGTGTTTATTGAGTTTGTGGATGGGAATGGCTGCTCCGAGATACTAAAAGATATAAAACTGAATGAGATAAGAAACCCAGAATGGATGGAGGAAAAAGATCATTGGATCAATTATCCAATGTTTTATCTAGCATCTAAGATTCTGTTTCGCCATCTTAACTTATCTATACATTCCCATTCTTCATGTACTAACCTTATACTTGGCTGTCAGAACATTCAGGGCACAACATGCCAGGAAATGTAAAACACAGCTTCCTTTAATGTCCATTAACCACTGGGCACCAAAGCCAGTTGGTATGATAAAGGGTGGTCACTTTTATAACAGGCTGTTTTGAGAACAGATGCAAAAGGATGAGTAGAGTTTTCAATCATTCTACCATTTACATCTAAGATTTGCATCACCATTCTTCATATTATTCCGAGATTTATCATGGAGAGAATTGGAAGCTTGTGACTTACACTGCCAAGTTAGGAAAATAAGCATTTAAGTGTATGTTAAAACATGCAAGGGGAGTTACAAAGGAGGTAGGAAATAAGATCCTTACCCCCAGAGAAGTTGATGTTCATACAGAACTATCTTACATGTAGGTCATCCCTAATTAATATAGTACCATCAAGTGCTGTGTTGTGTAGTTTAAATTTATAGAAAAGTCACTGTGAACTATAATATCAAAATAGAAGTGAAGAAACCAACAAGATGAGAAAAGAGCTAATAACTTTTCACAAATCAATTTTCCTCTTAGGTTCTAAAATATACTTCTGATAGAATTCAGCGATGCCATTTTTCCAGTTTGCAGGGGAAAATGAATCAATTGGTATCCTTTTCTCAATTTTAAAATCTGTGCCTAAAGTTTTCTCTTAAAGGTTTGGTATCTACCGTTTCCTATCTAGATTAGCATCAAATGCGAAATATTATGAGTTAGCCCAAAATCAAATATCAGACACATTTAAGTTTATCATATTTGTATCTCATGATGTCTGCAAAGAGCATAATGACTCATGTGGTCTTATACCTAAAGAAGCTTAAATTTGACCACATTGTGAGGTGCAGCTAACCTAGGAAAACAGTGTGCATTTTTATCTTTGGAAAAGATAAAAGACCTGTTTGCTACTCTCCTATAATACAGCTGACAGTTGTCAGTAAGGTACATTGTCTCATCCAGCATGTTTTTGAGTAAACCTGATTTTCCTGTTGATAGAGGAACATCAACTTGTGAACTTTGATATTATGTTTTCAATGTGGGAGTGAGCATGATTAGTGGGTAAAGAGTTTGCTGTGGACACCTTTTGTTCCATTCACCCCACTTCACATTCCATTGTGAAAGGAGATAGCAGTTCCTCCCATGCAATTGATATTTGGGAAAGGTAACAAGCAGACTAAAAGAATAAGTACTTGTGATGATGGAAATTCTCAAGGTCCAAGGATGTGTAAGCCAGAAGCACCTTAACGAGTGATGACAATGGCGATGCTTTTCCACAGAAAGAAAAAACAATGAAGTTGTCTCTGCCTAAAGATGATGTGGATGTGTGCTTAAATAAAAACACCTGTACACAGTTTGCTAACACTGCATTTTTAGAAAATTTAAACATGGATTTTTTTTCTTTAAATAGTTAAGACTAAATCTAACTTATAAAATGTTGCAATATTAATATTTTTATAAGCAAGCCACACATTGATATATTCTCACAAAAATTCTAAAGTCCACAGGTGCATCCTACGTTATACTGAATTCTACAGTGTAATTTAGCCCATTCAGATGGATTGCAGAATTGAGTAGGAGAAATAAGGAAGCAGTGTGATCCTCCCAAGAAGAAGCTGTCCAGAAATTCTGATCTCCAGATGCAGCATTAAGTTCAGATTGGGTCAGTAGGCACAGCAGAAGTGTCAGCAAGCGTAGAAGAGAGGTAATACGTCCCAGAAGTCCACTGTGAATATCTTAGCTAAGGCACACAGTGATCAACAACTGTCATTGTTCAAGTCTAGCACCAGAGATGCTACCAATTAGAAGTTAGGAATTCAGGCTAGAAAACTGGAAAACTAAGTCTGGAACCTCGATGGCAAAATCTGTTTGCAAGTGAATAGACTATTCTCTACCTTCTCTGTTGGCATCGAGACAGCTGATCTTACCTGGAGAAAAATCATAGCACCTGGGACCTGTATCTCAAGGCATCAGTAAGAGAAGCGAACCTACTCCATTTCCCTGGAAAATTTCCTCTCATTCATGCGATTATTTCATAGCTTCTCCTGTCTTCTCTAAACTCCAGTATTCTTACTACTTTCGTCTTTCTTAGCTACTGTATACAGTTCCTAATTGCCAAGAAAAGGGAAGCCACGAGGAAAGAATGCTCTTTTCCTCAACACAAACCTACCAACAGATCTGCATCTATGCCAATGGGCTCCACGTCCCTCTTATTACCTGGGTGGCACCTCCTTGCTTCTATCTAAGCAGGCTCTCTACAGCTCTACCACCCCACCTCCAACCCAGGTGCATTCCTCTCTATCTCCCTCTTGTATCATTTCTTTTACTCATTATTCTTATCAGACATTGTAATAACTTCCATTAAAAAAAAATCTCTTGGCAGCATCTCCCCTCCGATAGTCATTCCATACCTGTACTTTTCTTCATAGAAAAGTTTTTCGGAAGAGTGTCCTATGATAGTGTCTTTATTCCATCATGGTTTCCCTTCTTTATTTACTGTGCTATTAATCCCCTTCAGTGAGGCTTCCACTCATCCTTCCATTAAGACAAATCTCAGGAAAGTTATCAATGACTGCATCTTGCCAAATCCAGAGGTCTGTCTCAGTTTTTATTTTACTCAACTTCTCAGAAACGTTTGACTGAGTTGATTACTTCTTCTTTATTGGAATTCTTCAAATATTTATTTCTTTATGCATTTGCTTGGTTATTGCCTTTCTTCAGTAGAATATAAAAGCAAGCACTATATTGTATAATCCTTAGTCTTGTATAATATCTTACATTGTATCCTCAATGTCTAGAATAGTACCTGGAATATACTACGTGCTCAAAAGTCATTTACTGAATTATTTAAGCAGTCACATATTTGAGTCACAGGGGAATGAAGTCATAACCACTAACCGAGTTTTTAAATAAGACAAAGATTTTGGGAGTCAGAGGCTTCTTAGCTCTCCTCTGTCCAGAGCCAGAACAGTCTCAGTTTAAGTTGATAATTGAGCTTTGGAATCTCTTCCTTTTCATTTGAAGTAAACTCGTCCAACATGTCCAGTGAACTATGTAGCTTAGAGTGAATTCTCTGCAGTCGACTCAGGATAAATAAGCATATTCACAGAAGCCATTTATCTGAGTCAGTGTCCATGAAAAGACAAAATGAAATCGAACTGCTTTTGTAAAATTAGGACCACAAAATGGGTAAGTCCTGTATTCTCAGGCTTTCCCAACAGGCAACACCTCTGAGACTCGGTGGCCTCTCTGTGCTGAGATAAATGCTGACATGGAGTGCAATGAATGAGATGCCCAATTGCTGTCCCCACCCCGCTGCTATCCCTGGCTCATTCCAAAAGTCTCCATCCACCTATTGACCAAAATAATCCACCAAGGTTTAGGCTGCTGGCAAGAAGTCTATTTATAGCTCAGAGTAAACTAATAGCCAAGCTGGGAGGCCTTTTTCTTATTTGTAATTCTTTTCCCCTTCGGAATATAAGTAAAAAAAAAAAAAAAAAACAACACCCCAGAAACACGTGAAAATAATAAACCTCTCCAACCCCCAAATTCTGTTAATAACTGCTGCTTTCCGTTGAACAGAAAGGAAACACAATATTGAGAGGATCTCAAGCTCCTGCTATTGTATTCAAATGAAATGCTTTATCCAAAGACCATTAGGGAGTCCCCTCAGGTGGAGGCTGTGACATACTTGGGATTCTCAACTTTAGTGAAAACACTTGGCAGTTCAATCACATTCACTTTTTCGGCAGAGAAAAAAAATTCTGACCTTAAAAGTATTAAGGCTATGTAATTAGCGGTACTGATCTGGGTTTTTTTTTTTAAGTTGTTTTGCTCAAAGAATTTATCCATGAGGAAGTCAACTCAGATACACGTTTACAGACAGTTGACTAAGTATAGGATTTTTTGTAGCGTTAATGAACCACTTAGGCCATTATAGGAAGACTGTTATGATGCTTAAGAAGTGGTGCTTTTTTAAAGAAAATAAGTCAAAACAGAAAAAACAAACTTAAATAATTAGAACCTGCAATCGTTTATTTTTGTCCAGTTTTTCTCTACTTTTGTTTTTAATTTAAATCAACATTTATTGAAAACCTATGAGTCTACTTAATTCTGGGTAAATTTATAAGTCAATAGTAATACAACAGTCCTCGTTCTTGAGGGTGTTTTACTCTATGTACTGAAAAGATATATTAGGGATATATATTTAAACAACATATTTATAGCATGACCTATGATCAAAGGTATTTGGCCCAATTTCCTTCACTTTCAAAGCAGTTGTCTTTGAAAACTAAAGATTTTTTATAATTGAAGGCTCCTTTGAATGTCAAAGAAATACTGTCTTGAAACTAGCCTATGTCTTACTTACTAAGGCAGAGATACAGTGAACTCATGCGTTCCAGAGGGATTTATTTTTTGACAAGGGTAAAATAAAAATAAGCTTTTATTAATGGTGTTAACAAGAAAATTCAAGGATTGGAATCATAGTTCTGATTATACTTTAAGACTGCAAGATTTTCACACGTGGTACATATGTTTACTGAGAACGGATCCCTAGGAGAGCATTCTGTTAACGCCTTCAGGAGGTGCTCTGTGCGGGGATGAATAATGATGTTCCTGAGTGAGATGGATAGAGCAACATAAAATGTTTATATCCAAGGAATGAATTGTATGACTAACCGGAGAGAATCTGGGACTATAGAAGCTATAATGCTTGTAGATTGTTCATGCAACGTGTATGACCTGGGCAGTGAGCAAAGAAGCTTGGAGCAAAATGGAATAAAGAGACATTCTTGCTAAAGCTGAGAATGGAGGTGAGAAAAAGTAGCGAGATTATTCCCTCTGAAAGGGTAAATCACAATTCTGTGGCCAGTTGGTATCTTTGCATTTAAAAGGATCTCTCTGGCTGACTTGATTTATTCTCAAGATGGTTTTGACACTCTGAAAAGTGGCTCACTTTCCTCATCATGATGAAAAATATGCCAGTTTTCAATAAAAGGGAAAGTGACAAAGTCCTTTCTCAACTTCAGTTCCAGTAGTCTTTCCAGAAAAAAGTAGAAAGTTACTATGTTTCTTTTACTCTCATGATGTCTTGTGAGAGATGGCAGATGTGTTTCACAATTGTGAGAAAAAATAAACAGAGGTTGAAAAACATGAAGTGGTCTGTTTATTTTGCCCGCTCATGAGAAATGTTCTGGAAAGGCCATCTAACCTGTGGACTCCAGCTGTACATCACAGGATGCCAGCAGGATTCATTGGTAGAAAGTTATGGGAAACATTGTGATTGCTTTAAAGCTATATTCATAGCTAGTCTCTTGTGTGTGATTGTACTTCAAAATCATTAGTCTTGAAGAAAAAAAAGTTAAAGAATTTCTCTAATGCTTGGGCACTGAAAAGGGAAAGAAGACAAACTAGAAGTCTAGTCTTTCAGAGCTGCTACAATTTTAGAGATGACAAAACCCTTCATCCCGTCAATGAGCAATGGAAAATTAAAAATATTAGACTTGTCCATGACACCCTACTATTTAGTAACTGAGTCATTCCTCAGCTTCTTGACTTTAAGACTAGTGATATCTCTGTTCTTCTTTTTTTTTTTTTATTTCAGCTCATCATAGGGGTACATAAGTTCAGGTTATATACATTGTCCATGTCCTGCACATCCCCCTGAGTCAGAGCCTCAAGCGTGTCCATTCTCCAGACAGTGTGCCTGGCACTCAGCATGTAGTCATACCTCCATCCCCTCCCCCCACCCCCCACCTCCCCGAGTCAGCACCTTCAAGCATGACCATTCCCCAGAGGGTGTGCAACGCACTAGTCATGTAGGCATACACCCATCCCCTCCCCCCACCCCCCATCTCAGTCTGATATCCAATTGGTATCCTTCCCCGATGTACATTTAGGTGATGATCAGGGAATCCAATTTTCTGGTGAGTACATGTGATGCTTGTTTTTCCATTCTTTGGATACTTCACTTAATATAATGGGTTCCAATTCTCTCCAGGAGAACCAAATAGATGTCGTATCACTGTTATTTCTTATAGCTGAGTAATACTCCATGGTATACATATACCACAGTTTACTAATCCATTCGTGGATTGATGGGCATTTGGGTTGTTTCCACATCTTTGCGATTGTGAATTGTGCTGCTATAAACATTCGGGTACAGGTGTCTTTGTTATAGAATGACTTTTGTTCTTCTGGGTGTATGCCCAATAATGGGATTGCTGGATCGAATAGTAGGTCTACTTGAATCTGTTTAAGGTGTCTCCATAATGCTTTCCACAGGGGTTGCACTAGTTTGCAGTCCCACCAGCAGTGTATGAGTGTTCCTGTCTCTCCGCATCCACGCCAACATGTGTTTTGGGATTTTTTGATAAAGGCCATTCTCACCGGAGTTAAGTGGTATCTCATTGTGGTTTTGATTTGAATTTCCCTGATGATTAGGGATGTTGAGCATTTTTTCATAGGTTTGTTAGCCATTCTTATAGCTTCTTTTGAAAAATTTCTATTCATGTCGTTTGTCCACTTTTCGATAGGGTTTTTTGATTTTTTCTTGCTGATTTTCCTGAGTTCTAAATAGATTCTCGTTATCAGTCCTTTATCTGATGTGTAGTATGCAAATTTTTTTCCCATTCTGTAGGCTGTCTGTTTATTTTCATAACTGTTTCTTTGGCTGTGCAGAAGCTTTTTACTTTAATCAGGTCCCATTTGTTTATTTTTGTTGTTGCTGTGATTGCCTTAGGGGTTTTCTTCATAAATTCTTTGCCTAGACCAATGTCTGTAAGAGTCTTTCCTACATTTTCTTCTAGAATTCTAATAGTTTCCCACCTAAGATTTAAGTCTGTTATCCACCGTGATTTGATTTTTGTGAGAGGTGAAAGCTGTGGGTCCTGTTTTAGTCTTCTACATGTGGCTATCCAGTTATACTGAAGGTATATCTATTGAATAGTCAATATTGAAGACAAAGTAGACAATTAAGAAGAGAAAACCAAACACAAAGTTCTTTCTCCATTTACCCTTTAGATCGGTGTTTCTTTAAAATAAAGTTTTTCGAATAGGCAATTCATTTTGGTAAATATAGTAAAGTCTACTAAACGCTTCTGTTTAGTAGATTATGCTGTTTGCAAAGGTAGCATGGTCCAAAAAGACAATGAGAATGGATTCAAACCATCCTAGGATCACACTTTAACTGTCCCAGCTGTGCGATATTGGTCAACTTAACCTCTTTATCTCTTGGCATCCTCATTGTTAAGTTGGACATTATTCTACCTAATTGATAAAGTTCTTATAAAGATTAAATTAGAATATGTATGTCATAGCTCAGTTCTGGCAAAAGAAAGGCTGCTATGTTAATATTCTTAATAAAATTAAGTAATTCATATTCCTCCTAAATTTATATTTTATATAAATCTGTATACGACATGGGGAAATTGAGAGAAACAGCTTCAGGCTCATTTACTTTTTGCTATGCTATTGATTTTTATTGAAGTTATAATGTACAATTACAATATATAACGGAAATTGCCTATTTTTTTCCTAAGTTAGTGACAATTGGATGCAAAGAGTACAATACTTCAAAGAGTTGGCCCTTGAAATTTCTGGTGCAGTGTCAACAACTAAATTTCAGCCTCATGGAAAATATGACCATAATTATTTTGGTGTGCTTTTAAAAACCAGCTTACGTTTAAAGATCATTGTGAACAAGCTCCAAACTGTTCTGCTGCTCTACCCACCTGCAAGTGAAAAATCAATGTTTCTTTCAAGAATTTCCATACATATCTCAGATAAAAGTTGCAGTGTGCTCACGTTCTTCTAATGTGACATATGGATGGTTTCAAATGCAAGCCCAGAAGCCAAAATATTGAGAAAACTGTGAAAAGTTATAGTTTAGAAGGTTTTCCCCAGAAGGAAAAGAGCAGATAATATTATTACAGAAAATCCATAAGCCAAAAAGAAGTTGCAGAAAACTTCTTCCCAAGTCTTTCGCAAGCTGTTTTTAAATTTTTAAAGAGCACTTGAATGATAAAATATATTGGTGATGGCCCTGTTTTTGCCTTGTGCCTACCCTAAAAACATTTACCGAAGATGCTATTTTAAGCTACCATTTCAAAATTTTTACTACCAGTTTGTAGATGATTTGTATTCAGTGTACAACACAATAGCAAACAATATTTTCCCATTCATTCTGGCATAGATCATCTGTTTTTCTGCCAAAAGGACTGAAATGCCATTTATCATGTGAGAAGGGTGTTGGGAAGGCGTTGTAAGAACAGTAAGGGCAAAAAGATAGAATTAGGTGTCCCTGTGCCTATACTAAGAAAAGTAAGTCCCACTTTTCTCCCAAGGAGAAAATTTAGCTTTACTCTGCTGCTAGGCAGCCCTTATACCTGGAGCAACATCCTGCTCCCATCGAATAGCACACTGCACTCTTTTTTTTTTTTTTTTGAGACAGAGTCTCGCTCTGTTGCCCAGCTAGAGTGAGTGCCGTGGCATCAGCCTAGCTCACAGCAACCTCAGACTCCTGGACTTAAACGATCCTCCTGCCTCAGCCTCCCGAGCAGCTGGGACCACAGGCATGCGCCACCATGCCCGGCTAATTTTTTCTATATATATTTTTAGTTGTCCAGAATTTATTTCTATTGTCAGTAGAGACAGGGTCTCGCTCAGGCTAGTCTCGAACTCCTGACCTCGAGCGATCCACCCGCCTCGGCCTCCCAGAGGGCTAGGATTACAGGCGTGAGCCACCGCGCCCGGCCTGCACTCTTCACATAGAAAACATCCTCTAATGCAAACTCATGCCAACATCTTTCCCAGGTGATTTCATTTGAGAGGCTGGTTTTTCCTATTTTAAGTATCAATGTTAGCTTGCGTCCTTCCCGTATTTCTAATATATAGACTAGGAAAAGTAAGAAAAGTAGAAAAACAAAGTGCAAAACAACATTAGCATGCTATACCAGAATTTTAAGTCAAGAAATGCTGGTATTGGAAACTGCCATTCATTGTGGAAGGCATAGCATTGTACCTTAGTGACTAGCCAGCCACAGCTTAAAACATACTGCAGTTTTATTTTTGGTGGTGAGGAAGGAACATTCCAAATTTGTGTCATAGTCTTCTAATTTTTTTTTTTTTTTAAGGAGGTGATTCTTTTCCCTTTGAAGGAATCTTAAAAAAAATAGCCCGTTTTGTGTGTGTGTGTGTGTGTGTGTGTGTGTGTGTGTGTGTGTATAATCTTGTTGAGCAATACATTTTTTTACTTTTAAAATATGAGAATATTCTATAATATGATCATTTTTTTCTTCTTTTGTAGTTGATCATTTATTTGAATGACAGTATAACTGAGTTAATCTTTCCAAAGTGATGTATTTTTAAAAAGCCAGAAGTAGTTTTGTTGTATGAGAGGTAGCATGGACTTATTTTTGTATATATACACACATACACACACATGTGTGTGTCTGTGTATGTGTGTATATATACAGTTGACCTTCCATATTTGTGAATTCTGTATCTGTGGATTTAACTAATATGGATCGAAAGTATTCGGGGGAAAAAATTGCAACTGTACTGAACATACAGACTTTTTTCCTTGTCATTCTTTCCTAAACAATGCAGTATATTAACTATTTACATAGCGTTTACATTGTATCAGGTATTATGAGTAATCTACAGATGATGTAGAGTATACAGGAGAATGTTCACAGGTTATATGCAAATAGTAGGCCATTGTATATCACGGACTTGAGCATCCATGCATTGTGGTGTCTGTAGGAGGTTCTGGAAACAATCACTTGTGGATACGGAGGGATAACTGTATACATCAGTGGTCAGTCTAGCGCACCCAGCCTGGGCTTGGCGTGAGGGGCTACTCTGCCTCAGGCTGAGAAGAATAATTGAGTTTAGGTGTAGGTCCTTCAGTTCATTTAACTCAAATAGTTTTTGCTATTTAAATTCTTTCTAGATCAGAGGTTCCTAACCCAATTGATAACCAGAATCTTCCCCAGTTAGAGCCTTTAATAGCTACAAATTCCAGAGCCCCACCTCTGGGGAGAGGGGCAGGAAACAGCATTTCAGAATCCTTCAGGTGATTTTGATGTAGCAAGACAAGTGTTAATCTGTGCATTTGCCTCAATGCCTAAGCAATTTCTCTAGAACCTTGTCTAGCTGGTGTAACCCAAAGTATGTTTGAGTACCTCTAGTGACTGCAAAGCCATTACTTGCCCTAGGCAGCCCATATGCTTTTGAATAGGCTTACCTGCATGAAGGAAACCAGTATTAAATGAAAATTTACCCATTGTTATTATCTCTGTTATTTGGGGCCATGGAGGAATAAATCGAATTCCTAATTCACATGGTAAGTCTTCAGCTACTGTTTGTAGTCAATGGCAGGCACTCCCATTTCAGTCTCCCAGTTCTTTAAACCTTTCTTTGGGTGACTTTGCTTAAATATGTGCACATTCTCCTTGTTCTTCTCTAAATTTACCCCTGAGGTTCTTCAGGAGGAAGCACTTAGACTCAACACAAATCCCAGCAGGGCTGGGTTCATGAGTTCACAGATGTGTGACCTGTGCAACTCACAACCCTCCCCACCCCCACTTAGAAGGGTTCCAGGTTTGATTTAATGCTCTGCTGTCATCAACTTTAAATTTATAATAATTATGGTACTAGGGTGATCACATCTCCAGTTTGTATGGGATTGCACAAATTAGGTAGCAAATCCTGTGTCCTAGCTCTGGTATGATCTACTTGTATAAATATTTCATTCCCTGTGTCCTCTGTACTAATGTAGCATGAATATGAGTTCTCTGTTTGAGCAGCCACAACGCTCTTCAGTTCATATTGTATATTCTACCCAAGGCGACCCTGAGATCTTTTTCTATTATACACCCATGTCTCCTTCATGCTGGATATTTGAAAATGTTGTTGGAAAGAAATACAAGATGTTATATTGATTCCAGTTAAGCATAATCTTTAAAAATTTGGTCCATGGTTCCAGACTGTTGAGATCTTATTAGGTTCTGATTGTATCATCCATCATGTTTGTTTTCCCTCTTAGCTGCATGCCACCAAAGACACTTATAACCCAATCTTACAAAGTGATGGAAAATATCACACCAGGAAGCATTGAAAGAAATATGAGGAATAATGGGTTGCAGTAAATGTGATGTAATTGGTTGTTTTAAAGATACCTAATGTCTCCGATTTCAGTAGCAAGGGCATAGTCTTTCTTCTTGTTGCCTAAAAATACTTTGATAGTCCTTGTCATTGTGAATAGGGATTTGAGACTACTGCAGTTATAATAGGGACGTCTGCTGAAAGAAGACCTGTTCCTAAAACTATATGGCATTTAAAAACTCATCTGAGAGGAGTTGTAATTGGCTAATGCAAATATTGAAAATCTGGTCTTTTTATCTACCTTGGCAATGAAGTCCCTTTGGCTTGGATGTTCCTGTTATCCAGTCCTTTTTGTTAGTGATTTAGTGCTGTGATGTATAAATGTATACCTAGTTATAATAATCTCTGAATTAAACAATTATTTGCTTTTATACCAAGTTCACCATGGAAAGTTTAAAGAAGAGTAAAACTGTCCAAGTAGGATGATGACAGTTTTGATCTCGGCCACATTTGTGGTCAGGTGATGAAATATGAAATTAGTTAACTCATAAAATGAATAAAACAGTGAAGTTGAATTAAATAATAGCCTGATTAGTAGTTGTGCTGTTAATTAGATTTTTACAACTATTTGGGTACTTTAACCACTGCCCTATTATCTGAATAATCATTTACTCAGAAACACAGGGATGGACTCCTCACAAGCCAATACACATTAACATGACATTGGAAACTTTTCTTTCCCCACATAAAACTGTGTGCATTAGAGATGTCTGTGACTCACTATGTTTTCTGAGATTTCTGGTTGTGCAGTAACAGATTCAAGGGTGAGCTTGCAGTAAGATCAGTGCACAGGTAGGAACACCTTAGCTCTACTTGCAGCGCTGGAATAACTTGTTAATTGGCTTTAGATCTATTATTTACCCATCATCTCGACAGTGAAGGAGATACCATGGCACATCACTGCAGTCTCTTTAATGTCTTACAATGTATACATCTGTAAATTTGTGAAATGTCTCCAGAGAGATTGGGACAGTATAAATGATTGATATTATTGATTTACTTGGCAAGTGGAAGGGCTGAGCTCAGAAATAGAAAGGCGATTCTATTACAGTGTCATAGTCTGACAGAACCACACTACTCAGACCTCAAGAAGTGTTCTGTAGCTGTTAAAATGACACTTTAAAAAGCACATATGAGAATTGTGTTCACATGTGTATACATCCACACATTCAATCATGCATTCACCACATTTTATCGAGCAGATACTGTTCTAGATGCTAGAAATAGCGTAGAGAACACATCAGACAAAGAGTCTGCATTTAAGGGCTTACAAGGTATTTATGGGACAAAATACACTGGGTGTTAAATAAGACAATGAAGTAAAGATACTGTATTAAAACTATAGTGAAAATTAAGCAGCAAATGACTGTGAGGGATCTAAAGGGAATTTCACTTTAGATACTGTGGTCAAGGAAGTGCCCACTGAGAAGTTGACATTTGAGTGAAGATCTGCAGGGAAAACAGTGCAAGCCATAAAGATTGCTGGAGGGAGGATGCCCTAGGAAGAGACAACAGCAAGTGCAAAGTCCCCGAGGGTGGGGGCTTGCTTGCTGTGCTTGGGAAGGATCAAACAGACCAGCATGGATGGAGGTGAGTAATAGAGGAAAACAGCATGATTGAGGTAAAGCTAAAATGGGATCCCGCACTGTGGAAAGTCTTGTTGACCATTTTAAGGTCTTTAGTTCTGCGAGTAAGCAACCTCAGGTGGCTCACTATTTGATAAGTTCCCTCTGGCTGCTGAGGTGAGAATAGTCTGGGTGCAAGTGCAGAAGCAGCAGAGCAGTTAGGAGGCTATTGGATGATATCCCACAGTCAGACTTACCCCTTCTAATGGACTAGTACCTGTTACTATGCTTTCGGTAGTCTGGTCTTCTACTTCAATTATTCATTCATTCACAACTATAATAGAGTTGTTGACAGGTATAAAATGTGGTACTTGTTCTGGATTGAAGTTATAACTGTTAAAATATGTACCTCTGTTGGGACCCAAGTAGTCTATTTCCTCTACCTTTATAGTCTAGGACAATCTGATTCAATTAAACAAAGGTGTACGGAGCACCTGCTTTGTGCCAGGCACTGTTCCAGTTATTTGGGAAGACATGAATGAGAAAAAGACTAACATCTCTGCCCTCATGGGGTTACATTTTAGAAAGTAGAGAAAAGACAAAAATAACGCAGAAATACTGGATACAATAAATGATAGAATTTATTAGAGGATTATGAGTATAATAAAAAAAAATACAGAACAAATTAAGGGGATAGGACGAGTCTTAGTGATGCTAGGATATTCTGATTAGGTTTTATTAGGAAAGTGAGATTTAAGCAAAGATCGGGAAGTTATCCATGGGGATTTCCGAGAGAATATTCCAGGGAGACGAAACAGGCAGTGGCAAGAACCAGACTGTGGAAAAAGCCCCAAAGCAGAGACATGAGTGTCACAGTCAAAGCATAACAAGGTGGTCAGTATGTCCTGAGCAGAATGAGCAATGGGGAATTAGTTGGGCCTGAGGTACCAGTGGAAGTGAGAAACAGGTCATGTAGTTGCTTGTAGGCGATTGTAAGGACTTTGCATTTTGCTTTGTATGAAATGAAAAGCCAAAGGAGGAGAAACATGATCTGACTTAAGCATCATTCTGGCTGCTGTGTTGTACCGGAATATGGGATGGCAGGTGTGAGTGCAGGGAACCAGTGAAGAAGCTGTTCCAACAATGCTGTTGAAGAGGATGAGGCTGAGCTGGGGTGGTGGCAGTAGCAGGAGGGAGGAGTAGTTGGACTCTGGTTGTATTTTGAAACTAGATCTAACAGGATTGGCCGATAGATGGGATGCGGAGTCTGAGGCAAAGAGAGAACTATTAGGACAACAAAGTTTTAGGGCCTGAGAAACTAGAGGGATGGAACTGCTGTCATCCAAGATGGGGGAGATTATACCAGAAGATGATTTATTGAAATACCAGTGGTTTTGCTTTGGACAGGACAAATTTGGACATGTAAGTGGGCATGTGGCCTAGGCAGCTAATATAGAAGGCTGGAGTTAGGAGGTGGGATTTGGACTGAATCTATCAAGTAGGGAGTCACTCTAATGCGGTAGGATTATGGCTTCCAGTGGTATTTAAAGCCATTAGACAGAGTGGGGCCTAATGGCTTTAAATACCACTGTAAATAAAAAAGGCCAGTGCCAGAGCCCTGCATACTCCCAAATGAACTGATTTGAAAAGAAAAGAAAAACAAAGAAACTCAGATACCTCTAAATTGTACTTGGCAGATTCTCCTGCTTATGTCAGTAAAGACCTGTTATTTAAATAGTTTAAACTCATTTCAGATTAGTGGGTTCTTCACCTTGATAGCATGATCCTTTTGGGATCTACTCAAAGCATAGACTTCATCCCTGCCAAATAAACAAACAAACAAAGAAATAGGTTTCCTTTTACATGACAACAGCAGTCACTTGGTAGTGACAGGGATGCTACACTGTGGCAGATGTGGAGGCTGGATGTGGGTTTCACAGGGAAAGGAGCCCCTTGATGGTCTCTGAGACCTTCCACAGGAGCAGATTGGGCTCAGGGCAGTGTCATAGGTTTGTTTACTTCAGTCTCTATAAATCTCACTTTAGGAGAGTGTCAAACTCTCCTTTAAAAAGTATAGAGGATTACAAAGATTACACACCAAAAAATGTGTATACATCTGTATACCCCAAAATTTACGTACACAGTATAAGTTAGACTTCTAGGAGTCATCCAGGGACTTGTTTAGGAATCCCTGCTCTGCTAACTAAAAATGCAATCTTAATTAGCTTAATAATTTTTTTCTAAAACTTGGTCAGCTTCAATATTAATTTTAAGTTTGGTATACTTTGTCTACTATTTAGCATGAGTAGCAAACAAACATGAGATAGTTATTCTGCTTTTATCACTGTTATAATCACTTCATGGAGAAACTTGCCAAGAATAATTAAAAGTAATTTGCGACTTCATTGCCCTTTTATTGGCCATTGACTTCACAAACAGAAACTAGCTATATGGGCCCAGTGGCACATGTTTCATATAGTTGGCCAGTTTCAGGTACACTTTTAAAAACTTTTCATGCTGATTCAATTGGTCTCCTGACAGACAGATACCAATTCCAAATACTACTAAATTTATTTTTCTAAAATCTTAAATGTATATGTAAACTTTAATGATGTAAAACCATCCTTAGATTAGTCATATGCATAGCCCTCTACCATAGCCAAATGAGAATAAATAGCATCTTGTTTAACACTAATATGATTTTGCCATCAAAAGCAAGGGGAGGCTTGGATAGATAGAGCATTCTGGCATCTAACTACTGCCAGAATGTGTTCCTCAGTTTTCATTACACTAAAACGAAACTCATTGTCACACATCTTTCACAAGCACCTAGTCCACATTAATTACCTCCATATAGCAAGTCCACCTGTCTGGGTATTTGGGACAGATTTTCAAAACAAGTTCTTCCTGGTTAGTGCACAGATAAGTCATGGTCCTCAAACCCAAAGATCCATTGGAAGGCTAATGAGGCTCTTTTAGAGCCTGGGACATTGATTTGCAGCCAGCTGTTTTGAAAATTCTAAACCCCAAACATTTCCGCCATACTTACAGAGGGATTCTAAACTCAAATGACTGTTCCTGTGAGGCAATACAAGACCTGTGATAAATAGAGAATGCATGCCCTGCCCGGGGACTTTGAAGGTGTTCATACCTCCCGACAAAACAAACAGGTCAGGGCAGCCAACGTCCAGCACAGAACTCTGAGGGCCACATGCTTGAGTGGACACAAGGCAGCTTCTGGAGAGAATTGATCTCTCACCTGGAGCTCACCACTGTGTGTGGGAGGGCGAGGCTCCCACACGCAGGAACAGTTTTTATGTCTGGGTATTAGCCCTCATGCCCTCCTCTCTGGAGCGCATCTTCAATCAATATCACAGAACACAAACTTTCTAGCCCTTCTCAGGAAGTGAAGTTTTTAAACAGTTGGAAATCTAATTTGCCTCATACCCCAACCAAAAAATACGATATTTAAGGAAGATTATAGTGGTGCTTCTCAAAGTGTAGTATCAGACCAGAAATATTAGCTTTGTCTGACAACTTGCCATAAGCATCCACTCAATATTTATTGAAGCATAAATTCTAGGGCTTAAGAGTTGGCAATCTGTGTTTTCTCAAGTATTCTGGGTGAGCCCAATGCTCACTGCAGTTTGAGAACCACTCACCTCAGGCAATGTTCCTCGACTTACAGTGTGCCTAAGAATTGAGTAGTTAGCTGGTCTGGGGAGTGACTGGACATCTTAATTTATAGCACTTATAACAACCATCCAAGCTGACGTGTCCCTGCTACACTAAAACGTTTGTGAAAAATAGGTTTGCTATGATATTTAGCTGACTTTATTTTTATAAAATCATTTAATGCTTTGAATCAAACCTCATAAAAGTTGTTTGAGAAATTAGAAAAGACATATGTTCTCTAAGTGAAACCACTTTTTTTTATTGTATATGGTCTTTGTGGTTAGATAAAATAATAATTTATAATTGTCTGATGCATTGAGTAGATTTTAGAGAGACAAAAGAATAAGTTTATTGTTGAAAAAAATTGGTTTATACAATTGACTACGTGTACGTACATGTGTCCATATACTATGATACATATGCATATATACACACATGTACATATGTGTATAGTACATACAGTGTGGGTATATATTTGATGTTCCTTTCATGTTACTATACCAGTATTAAAACATTTTTTCTTTTGTAGACGTCTATGAAGCTGAACACTTTACATTAACTGTTTCCTAAATGTCTTATTTTAATTTTTTTCATTGGCATGCAAATAGTTCTTTAAACACATTTTAATTGACAATTGATTCATTGACATAGATGCCTGAATTTAGGTTAACATCCTATGAATGTTTTATAATTAATAAAGTTAGAGTAGTGGATTATTTAATACAACACTGTGTACGGCCAGGGAAGACTGGCTGTTGTCATAAATCCTGAAGAAATTTATGAGAGCAACACAATTTATATTACAGTCTTCTTTGTTTTCAAAACAAAAGAATAACTCAATTTTAAAACACCACTGAGAATACTGTGCCATTTCAAAGTGATTTACCTTCCAGTTTTTTCCCTGGCTTTCAAACCTTTTTTATTTTTTAATTTCAAAATGTGGATTTTAAATAGGGAAAATCTTCCCAATAAACACTCCTTTTACTCAGAAGTTAAAATAAACTGCTGATTTGACTGCATTGGAGATGTGTAAAGTCATATTTACGACAGAATATTTTTCAAAGGCAGATTTTGTTTTTGTTACGCTATCATAAGATCCTGTTTCAGGTCTATAATTTTGACCCTGAAACTGAAATTACAGCTTCAAAGAGAATATTCACTTAACAAATTCAAATGGTTTCAGAGTAAATTCATCTAAAAATTAACACACACATACCCTTAAAAATGCTGATTTTTAAGGGGTGTGTGTGTATATATATATATTCAAAATTGAGTTTTTAATGGACATGCTTCAAAAGTCACATTTACTGACTCAAACTTTTTTATGATGTAAATTTTACTGTTCAAAATACATACTTTACCTTGGCGTAATATTTAAAAGTTTTTCAAAGAGGATTTAGGTAGATACCATGAGAAAAAAATAAAATTTATATTTCTTTGTTTTTTCTATTGTTAGTAATTTTTAGATGAGCACTTTCTATTTGTCCTTATCTTTAAATTACATAAAATTTTCATTCCTTTGAAGTTTCAGAGAATATTGTGTTTTGATACTGAGTATTTTTTCTTGACTCACCAAGAATATTTTACTTTGACATTTATTATTGAAGAAATTTTAAAATATGGCTCTACTCTCTTGCCTTAGAAAGTGAGATATACTGAATATTTTTGAAACCCTTTCTTATGACTAATGGATTTGTAGAGTTGCTCAATAATATTTGCATGTATTTGGTAAGAAAAATCAAGTTCTATAATTGTATACAACTCAGTGATGGCTGTGTCTTTCCCCTAGAAGATTTAGGAGAAAAGGTGAACTATTAATTTTTATGGTAGGAAATGGAGTATTATTATTATTCTACCAACTATTTGTTTTAAACCTACAAATGCCGTAATTTAAGAAATACTTATTGTTACTATGAACCAGATCTTATTTGGAGCATAGGAATGAAGCATCGAACGTGACCCCTAACCCAAAGGATCTTAGAGAGTTGATCATGTAAAAACAGTATATAGTAATTCAAATTGTTTTGTTTTACATAATATTTTGTTTTATAAATGGCAGATGAGCCATGAAATCAGTAAATTACATAGGAGTTCAGAAAATGGAAACATGAACTAAAATAGTTCACCAAAACTTTGGGAGAAAGTGGTACTTAAGTTAGAATTTGAAGAGAATCTTAGAAGATAGGTCATATTTGGGGAAATGGGAAGAAGGGGCTAAGATGGTTCTCGGAAGAGAAAACGGCTTGGGTGAAGATGGGAATGAGCTTTATTTATTGAACAGAAGACTAGATCACCTTGGTTGGATGGGGTATGTGGAGGAATCACAAGGAAAAAAACAGTATGTTGACTACATAGAGTTAGGACACATGGTAGAGCTCAAAGGCAAAAAAATACTAAAATCTCCTTAACTGTATTACAGTTCCTATAAAAACCTTTTACTTAGTAGGAAAAAATATACATGTGATCTGTCTATCCAATAAGATTTGAAAATGAAATACCTTTGTTATTGACAAAAAACTTCTCTATTAAATGAGGTGATGGAGTTTATGCAGGTATACGTGTGTGTGTCCTTGTGTGTTCAAGCATGTTTGGTTGCATGTGAGTGATGGAGTCATCGTTTATCACAATAAATGGTTGCAGCTGCCCACATCATTAGGCATGAGGCTAGCAATGACTGGATCAGGTGAGCTTTGTCTCCCTTTGCTCCTGAGCCATCTTTGTCTCCTGTACTAATCAGCAGTGATGTGTCGAGTCATCATGAGTGACAATTACAGACCTTTCATTAGAGGAAATGATGACACAACTAGGCAGATTGATGAGCAGATTGGTATTCCCTCTAAAACTGAACTCCTCCCCACCAGCTCTCTTCCAACAACATTGCTGAATATGATCAGATATGTATTTAAGGCAATTGAGGTAAAGCTTCTTCACGTGGAAAAACAGGTTATGATTGCTTAGAAATTTATGCTGAGATCAAAATTTAACATACCTCTCTGAATTGTATCATTACTCTGAGATTACCATGCTTTTCTAGAGTATGTTGCCACCTTCAGTTTTTGCAACAGTACCTGTGATGTTGAAGATCAAGTGTTGTATTTTGTTTACACATGGAAAATTATTTAAAATAGGTGGACAAAGTATTTTGTTGAAGACTGCCTGGTTAATTAAAAGCTGGATATTGGACTCTCACTTCATTCCACACCTTGCTCTTACAATTGCAGTTACCTTCAAACTAGGTACAGATCAGCCCTTCCCACCGCAGGCCAACGGATTGGCTCTAGCCCTGGAATAGGAGTTCTCAAACTTGACTGAGAGTCAGAATCACCTACAGGCTTATTAAAACACAGAGCACTGGGCCCTACACTCAGGGTTTCTCCTTCAGTGGCTCTCAAGTGGGTCCTGATTATAACCATGTCTAAAAAGTGCATAGATGTTGTACATGGTGATGCTGAAGCTACTGGTCTGGAAACCAAAACTACTGAATCCTCTCTAAAGGAATAATTTCTTATTGGTCACATTTTCTTGCCCAGATACTCATCTTCTGCACGTTCCCCAGCAGTTTTTCTGGTCTCATTCCTACACAACTCTGAACTCTGTGCAAACAATTTGCTCTTGTATCTGAATAAATGTTCTCTCCGCTGCTTTGCTTTGACTCTTCTAGCCAGGGCCTCATAGTCTATCTCCATGAGGCAGGCAGGAATGTCTTTAACTAGAGAAATGCCACCAATAGTGTTTTCTTACATTGATTTTCTGATTTTCTCTTAATAGTATACGTACACTGATATAATCACATTGTGCCTATACTCTCAGTGGTACTGATACTTGTATTATAGAACTGTTCTAACTGTAACTTTGATCAAACTAATCAGTTGGTTCTTCTTGATGGATGGTCTGACTGTCAAAATACAGATGTGTTCGTTATTCTAATTAAACTATCCCAGATACAAACTATGAACTATGCTGATTACTTTGACTGAACTCATCATCATATTGGTTCTTGTGATCTTTTAATCCAAACTGACTATGCATGACCCTAAAAGAAAATAACTGAAAAACTGTTCTATAGCCAGTAGAACAATTAAAGGCTGAAAAGTAAAATATCACCCTCATTCAAACTATGTACATTTTTCATATATTTATCCAAAAGTATTTATTCAATATCTACTGTGTGCCAACCACTCTTGTAGGTGCTAGAGATACAGCAGTGACCTGGGAAAATGAAGTTAGCATTCGTGGAAGTCATGTTTTTTTGGAAAGACATGATAAACTGGAAAACATAAATAAACCTGGTGACTTTTGATAGGTTAGGTGCTCCAAAGGAAATAAAGCAGGAAAACATGATACAGTGTCAGGGGGTGTGGAAGCTGTCTTACGTAGAATTCTCTGTGCAGGTCTCTTTGAGGAAGTGGCATTTAGGCTGAGATCTGAGTGATGAGAAGCAGTCATCCTTCTATATCTCAAAGTGGGAAAGGTAATGGTAAGGTTTGGTGTGAGGGAAGAGCCTTTAGGAAGAGGAAATGGAAAGTTGCAAATCCCTTGAGCCAGAAAAATCTAAGAACTTGTTCATCATGGCAGGGAGTTGTATTTTATTCTAAGTACACCAAAGAGTCATGAAATGGTAACATGATCTGTTTTGTGCATTAAAAAAATACCGCTCTGACTTATGCATGGAGAATGCATTGTAGGAGAGTAAGACTAGCTCAATGGAGAGGCTATTTTATCAGGCCATTGTTTTAGACATTGACCTTGGCTTTGCAGCTAAAACTTCTTTAAAACACAGCTAAGTTATTTCCACTTGCAGATCCTAAATTAAATACCAGGAATTTGGCTCCTGTCCTAGATAAAACACTATAAAAGACATTCTGTCCAAGGAAGGAATTGCCATCTGCTGAGAGTGACAATGAACTGGGGTGGTGGCAGTAGATATAGTGAGAATTGGCGAGATTCAGGACCTATTCTGGAAGTACATTTGAAAAGGCTCGCTGAAAAAATGAGTTCATTAGCTATACTGGGTGCTGTTGGTGCCCTGTCCAGATCCACTTTGCTGGCTGGAGAGTCACCCTCTAGTTGCTGGGAGTGTTGGCTGCCCAAAGCTTATGGCCACCTCTCTGTCAATCACTCAGTTTTATGTGAACAACACTTTTGCTATTTCCTACCCACCTTTCATCCATCTTCCCTCATGCTCTTTGTCTGCAGAGCAGTGGTTCTGTAAGTCTGGCCCTGGAAAGGGTATTGCCAATATCACCCAGGAATGTGTTAGTACTATAACTTCTCACAGTCCACCCCAGACTTACTGTATTAGTCAAACATTCTGCAGAGAATCAGAACCAATAGGAGAAACGTCTGTGTGTGCATGTGTGTGTACAGATACGTAGATACTGATAATATGGTGAGAGGGAGACAGAGATTGATTATAAGGTATCCATTCACATGATTATGGAGACTGAGAAGTTCCATGATCTGCCCTCTGCAAGCTGGAAACCGAATAAAGCTGTTGGTATAGTCTGAAGGCCTGAGAGTTGGTGAGCTGATGGCATAGATTTCAGTCCTGATCTGAAGGCCTAAGAACCCGGAATGCTGAGGATGGAGTGGTGTATTATCTCAACAGTCTGGTGGGGAGAAAATTCTACCTTCCTCCTCCTCTTTGTTCTATTCAGGCCCTTAATGGATTGAATGATGTCAACTCACCTTGGGGAGCCTCATCTGCTTTACTCAGTTTACCAATTTGAGTGCTACTCTCTTCTGGAAACACACTCACAGACACACCCACAACTGATGTTTAACCGGATGTCCAAACATCTCATGGCCCAGTCAAGCTGACACATAGAATTAACTATCACCCCTACTTAATGAGAAATTCTGAAGATGAAATTCAGGACTCTGCGTTTTAACAAGCCCTGCAGGAAATTCTGATGCGTGTTAAAGTTGCAAACGACTGCAATAGAGCAATTCCTAATAACTTACTTGAATAAAAATCTCCTTTCACGCTTTTCTGCAAGGGACAACATGCAAGCTAAGATAGTGGATGAAGGGAGAAAACTGAGGGCAATTCTTTTGTTTTTGGCTTGAACATCTAGCTAACTTACGGTTCTGTTACAATGGGAAAACTTTGAGCAGGAGCAAGTGGAAAAATCAAGCATTCTATTTTGGACTTGATTAAGATTGAGGTATTTCTAGAAGTCCAAGTGGAAATATCAAGTAGGTAATCAGATATGTAAGTCTGAAATTCATGGGTAAGTTCAGAACTGGAGTGATAAATTGTAGAGTCTTCACTGTATCAATCTTAAAACTTAAGAAGAAATCCTAGAAAGATAAGAGTGTATAGCAAAGACCTCTATTTTTGCATAAATTCAAAACTACAAAAAGTAGGCCTATGTGACTTCTTTCTCTAAGGTTATGTAAGATAATACTATTGCTTCCAAAAAATCATTTATAGACTAAAATAGTGCTAAATGCATTAAAGTGATGACTATTTGTACTGTGTTAAAAGGGTTAAAAAGATTTTGCTAATTACTGAAGAATTCAGAGAAAACTTAGCTTTAAGGATGTTTGAAGAATTTGTTCATCATTTTCACCTAAGTAGAGAGGGATTCTTATGGAAGATGACATTTTTACATACTTACATTTTGATGCCAGAAGAGTAGAACTTGGTGAAATCTCAAAAACGCAGGTCTGATTCATATATCCAAGCAAAGAAATACAGTCAACATTTGAACATATCCTAGAAATGATGATTTTTGCACAAACACATATAAAAATGAAACTGTTTTAATGATTCTTTAAAAATTGCTACATTGTAAAGAGAAATTTTCATTTTTGATACAATCAAATTATGAAAACTTATAATTAAATGTGAACAATAACTGTGAATGCTCTAAACACCATTGCCTCCTTTCAGACATCGTTTCTTACTGTACCTTTAGTCATGAGTTTAGTAAGGGAAAGTAAACTTCACATGATTTTTTTAAAAACATACATTCACCATCTTTTCATCACTCAGTGCCTATTAAAACACCACTAACATTGAGCACATGCTGTCCTCAATTGTGTCAACTGATTATGATGCCAAATTTAACCCAGTTGTCAGAAGCAGATTGCTAGAACAGATCTTAAGTATTTTTTCTACTATTTAAGGACTAGCACCCGGAAAGCAGAACAGGAAATGTGTAGGGAAGAGGGGACTCATTGGGGACTGACTCATCCTTCAGGTGTGATTATTCTTTAGACAACTTTAATCCTTTTTACGGCACCATTAGCATGATACAGTAGGGGACTTACGAACATGGGTTTTGAAGTCAGATGTAATGACTTAGGTCTACTACCTACCGATTATATGACTGACCCTGGGCAAGGGAATTAATCTCCCCTTGCCTAGTAGTTATTGTGAGAATTAAACAGTATAACAGATATAAAACACGTAGAATATTACTTGGAATATAGGACATGTCCAGTAATACTGCCAACTTCGTCCCACTGTCCCTAGTCTCTGAGCATCAACAATGCTCAGGTAGATAAATGCATCATTAGATGAACCAGTGTCTGTCTGCTAAGAAGGGCAAACTTCTGTTAAGGCTTGATATGTTGTTAAGTGATGTGGGACAATATAGTACCTTTTATTTCCTTAATTAAATGGAATCTTGCCATATTTGTTCTGTTTCTAGTAAGTACCTTAGCTATGCATATCTTCTTTTATTTCATACATAGAATAATTTAATTTTTACCTCCAGTAGAATGGTAGAGAAAACTAAAGTCAAGAATCTACATTCCTCCTAATCAAGTCAAGAGTAAAACTGGAAGTCACTTATCCAAGATTCATTATTTAACTCTGTTTTTTATAGCATTTCATGTCAAAGCATAAAATGGTGAACTAGCTTCACAGAGAGCCAATGTGGTATTCTGGAATGAACTGTGGAACTGGCACTGGGAAATGCATATTTTGTTTCATCTCATATTCATTCATCTCTCTGTCTATTCAATAATTATTTATAGACTACCCTGATATGTGCTAATCCCTCTTCTATATGATGTAATAGCAAGCAAAACAAAAATTACTTATCTAATATTCTAGTGGCAGTACACAGAAAATTAACAAATTCACTAATGGACATATTAATACGTTATTTAATGATGAGGGATTTGAAAAGGGCAAGTTTGATAAAGGAGTAACCATGATAGGGAAGTAGTATGTGTGTTCACTTGTTTCTAAAATATAATACTAGATCCTTAAATGTGTCACTTGACCTTCCTGGGTTTTAGTTTCCCTATCTGTCAAATATGTGGGCAGGAAGGGAAAAAGTGACTATGAGATTTAGGAGTCCTACAGGATTTTTTAGGCATTAGCTGGAACTAACTTAGGACCCTATGTAATTGCTCTACACAAGGGTATACAGTATTTAAAAGGTGTCATCTCCACCGTGTTCTGGTTCAGACATGGTCGCTTTGTATATTTTGTACATGCACATAATTATTTGCTTTATAGCTCTAGCATTATTGTGTGGCACGTTCCAAAGCAATTTGTAACCATTTCCCCACATTGACCATTGACTCACCATCGTATTTAATGATTTTTCTTCATCTACCTCATATGTATTGAGGTCATGCTATATCCTAAGAACCATGACGAAGCTTTAGATTAGTATTGTTATCCCTATGTTGCAAAAAAAAAGAAGGAAAAAGGAAGCAATTAAATATGAACAAGTCCAAAGACAAAGAACAGATCTGTGTGGAACTGAAAGTAAAAGTTATTCTCCTCTAAAGGCAGACTACATTGTGTCTTTTATTCATGAGCAGTCCTTGTGAACTGAGAGAAAGGTAGGGCTTCCTCTTGATGTTTGTCACCCAGTGACGTCAATGAGAAGAGATCTGATTTTGGCCATTGGAAGTCTCTGAAAAAGAAGCTCTGACTGCCTCTGGATTTGTGCTTTATAGTTAGTATATTCCGTGAGGTAACTACAGAAAATCTTCTTTGGCCAAGGAAATGGAAGAATTTGCCAGTAAAGGCAGGCAGTTTTCTGCCTAACAAAATGCAGAGACCTGTCCAAGAGGTATTCATCTGTGCTAACATCTGACCTCCTCCTTGACAAGATGCCAGTGAAAAATGAACTCACTGGGATGAATTCCGGATCCCTTGGGGAAAGAAAGACATAGAGAGGACAAAGCATAATGCTTAAAAGCAGCCACTAGGAGAGGTCTGAGAACAATTTCCAAGAATATTTCCCATGTGTTACCAGGAAAAGGCAACACATCAAGGCTGAGCTGCCCCGTCGGCTTCCTGTACTTCATGGAACCCCTCCCTGAGACCTGTAGCTACTCTCAGAGAAGGCTTTATATGGACACCGTTTTAACTGTGAAAGATGGTAAAAGATAATGTAATTATCACAATGGATGATCTCAGCAATTCTCAACCAAATAGAAAAAGCCATCATGGTACAATGCAGCCATGGCCCCAATGAGATGACATTGTGATTCCAACAGCAATCCACTCGTGATCCCCTCGGAAAAAGACTGAAAAACTCTGGAGTAAACAATTAGAGCCTGCAAGCCTTGCTGGCACCAGCAGCAGATAAGGCAAAACCTCCTGAAAACACAGGGAGGTCTCGGGTACCATGTTCAAGTTCCATGTAAAATGCTGCTGCTTCATTTTAGGGCGTGGAATAGACCCACCAAAACAAACTCTGGCATATTGGAAGAAAAACTGCAGGCAAATTAAATTTAACAGAGTTTATTTTATGCAGAGAACAATTCATGAATCGGGCCGCATTCAGAAACAAAAGAGGTTCAGAGAACTCTGCTTTTAGCAGCCTTAAGCAGAGGGCTTGTATAGGATGAAAGTGGAAGCAAAGTGAAGAAATTACTTGATAGACTTACAGCTAGGCATTTGCCTTATCTGGGTATGATCTGGTGGAAAGTCCCTAGTTGGAAGTTAGTTTGTTATTTCTGACTGGTTAAGCTTAAGTTTCATTTTACTATTTACATTAAGGTTCAGTGTGCTTACGTAGGGACCCAAGGCACTGGAGCTATCTCAGCCTAATGGCCTCTTTTTTTTTTTTTTTTTTAATGGAAGTAATGACAAATGGCATAGGTTACAACATGAATTTCAATTGTCCTTTACATGGATTTGATTGATTTCCAGCAACTAATAAATTCCTCTACATCACTAACTTCTCTCTCAGGAAGCATGCACCAAAGAGAAAGGTATCACTGAATTTCTCCTTACAGACTGCACTGCTGTGAAAGAGAAAGCCACTCTTAATTAAGAGGCTTTGAGCTTCCAAGATTTAAGCTTTAACTGCTTCTTCTACGCCCTTCTCCCACCACCCCTAACACAGACAGACACACACACACATATAAGCACTGGGGGATGCTTCTCTTGGGCTTGCATTCAGAGGGTGGGAGCTTTCGGAAGTGCCATGTCAAGTCTGACCCTGTTCTTTTAATGGGTAAGTCTAGAAGTAGGAGAACACTGGTGACTGAACTTCATCTGGAAAAAGTAGTGATGGAGGTAACGTCCAACCGGAACTTGGTAATTATTGAGATTGAAAGTGTAAATGATGGGTATTCACCAGAAACCTATGCAAAAAATGCATAGCTCGGGGTGAGGGCGGGCACATACATGTGTCAGAGGGTGCAAACGTGTGGAATATTGCACAGATTCTGACCAGCTATGCAAGAAGAAGTCAAGCCTGCCTGACCTCTTTAGCACATAAGTGTTATGTTGTAGAGTCCTGCCCTTATAGGTGGAATCAAACCATTTTTATGTGGAACACTTTCTACTGAGATGGGCTTTCAATTCAGAACCCATTATTTCTGTTACTGTTCCATCTATCCGTTATATAACATCCCTTCCTGAAACATACACCTAGAAATATGTTTTGTGTTCTGAATTTGACTTGGTTTGAAAGTTTTGCTACCCAGCCATTCCCTTTCTGTGTTGATATCTTTATTTCAGATGAACCTTTGAATTCATATACCCAGAAGTTAGTTAGGGTCAAAACGTTGGACAGTCTATAAGGCATGAGCACAGACCCATCGCAATCAATGACAGCCATCATGCTAGAGAAGAATCTGGAAACCCCTTGCTCAAAGGCCTTGACCCATTGCTTGCTGGATCTTTAGGTAGCTCATGGAGGAACCAGGGTGCTTGGACAGCACAACACTGAAGGGCTCAGAATAGTAGCTATTTGATTATCAGAACAGAAATATTTTAACAAACAGTATAGTCATAATGACGAATTAAATCAAGTTATTCAGTTAGAAATTACAAAGCCATCAAATGTGGCATCCAAGTATTATATTAGCCAAATGACAATTCTATGAACATATGAAGAAGACTCTACCATCACATCATCTCTGTGGCCACACTCCCTCCTCCCAATGCACATCCTGCCAGTTGGGCAAATTCTCCAATCAAGATTAAAAGTACAGCATTACAAAAAGAAAAGGCTTGATGCATGCTCTTGCTAATTATTATTAGTTCCTCGGTTAGACGACTAAGACTTACTACTCCAAGTACAGAATAGCTCCCTCTGCTGGTTGGTGTGAGACAATCTGAAACAGCAGAAAGACCAGTTGAATGATGTAAGCACTAATCAGCCTTGAGGCTTTCGGCAGGTCACTTGCCACTTTTTCTTATCTATAAAACATGAGTAGGATACAGTAATCTCTATGGTTCCTCCAGTTTGGATACTTGGAATCTAGTTCTGTGACATTAGTTGATGCCTACTGATTATTTTGTCTCATGAATTGCTTAAACATAATAAAGCAGAGGAAAGTATTACTAGGTTTTATTCTCTCCTTGGGAGGAGAAACAGGAAAAGGTTTATTGACTTGATTTTCTAATGTTTCTGATTTTTGCCTTTTCATTGCCTAAACAATTGACATCAGTAAATAGTTATTTTTGGGAGAAGGGACACATATCTTGGTGGTTTAAAATAATGCATTTTGGAATCATAGAAACCTTTTGTATTTTTTACCATAGAATTATTTTACATTTTTATTTAATTTATAAATATTTTCTTTAATGGCTTTAGAGTTTTGTGTATTCATTTATAATTGTCTTTATATCTTTTATCCATTGGAATTTATCCTGTTTGGTTGGTTGTGGTCAGGCTCTGACTTCATTAATATTTGTCCAGATGCTATCCAGTTGTCCCAATAACATTTATGGAATTATCCATCTTTCCCTAATCATTAGAGATTAGACATATTTTTACACATACTGTAAGTGGTTTTTGGACTTTTTGGTCTGTTGCATTCATCTTTCTGTATATTCATGTTCACATACTTTGTGTGGCAATTTACAGTGTAATCTCGGGCACATTCTGCAACTTCTTTATGATTCAGTTTTCTTATTGTTAAAAAGGCAGCAATGATAGTATGTATCTCACAGATGTTGCCACCATGGATTAGAATAATGCTTCAAAGAATTTAGCACAATATCTGGCTCAATCTAAACTCTCGGAAAATATTAGATATTATTACCGAATCACGGACATCATTGTATTTTCTTCCTGCTGCTGAATTTATTGCATTTATATTTGGCAGTCAGTTCCAATGTACTCTATGTGTGTATGTTTATACATGCGTGCTCTAGGAGGATTTCAGATAAATTCAGTTGTTTAAATTTATATAGTTTTGGAGAAAGCTTTTTCAGTCCCTTCTAATTCCCAGAATTAGTGCTGCCCAGCAAGAATCATTATTCTAGACAGTATGCTTTGTACTGGACTGCTATTGCCATCTGCCCTAGGTCATGCCTGCCCCAGTTAATTATGTATTGCTGTTTCCCCTTGAAAATAAGATAGTACATCTTTCCTGTAAAAAACGAAGACTGATTCCTTGCTGGTCCCACTTTCACGAACCTGGCCAACCTGGATGGGTTTGACCAGTTTTGTCTCTCCTTGCTTAGCTTTATAGGGAAGACTTTGCTCATCATCAAGGATGGTAATAGTGCCCCTAGCTGAGCAGCTGAGATTAAATCCAGCAACTGTGAACCTGGTATAGCGCAAGAAGGGTGTTGGGAAGATCAAAACACAAAAATTCACAGGCAATGTCGCATCTTTTGTACCTGTTCCCAAAGCAGAATTTCAACTTTCTTTTTTTTTTTAATAAAGTATCATTGGCAATAGAGTATGCCCCAAGCAGCAAAGCTCATAAAAAGTATCTTTTATAACTTGATTATTTATTAGAATGTTTTTTTCATTTTTTAGGGCAGAAAATCTAGCATAGAATTTCATAACAGAAGAAGGAGCCAAAGGGATATAGATTTCTTACGTGCCAGCCAGTGAAGTGAACTTTTGATTTTAGTGTTCACATTTAGGAGGCTTAGCAGTTGAGAGCACATGGGCTTTTCAACTTTATTTGATTTGGGAGGTAAAAAAGAAAAATATCCAAGCCTAGAAATAGTCTTATAAAACACCACAACAATGCCCCAGGTCATGAGAGAATACTATTGCTTTGGGGTAAAGTAGAACTGGAAGAAAATAGAACTAGAGTTTATAGTACCTAGATAGTTGTTGGGGTTTGTTTGCTTTTGAATCTTCAAATCAATTTTGGATGGCCAGAAAGAACTATGTTGCACCATTCCGAAGTAAGAAGATCTGTTAAAACAGAGATTATTTTCTCCCTTTCTACTTATACGCTAGGAAACTATCTCTAACATCATTGCCCAAGGGCAGAGCTTTGAAGGAATATTTTCCATGGAAGTGGAGTAATCAGACAGTCAAAATTTGGAATCACTCCCAGTTCTTTGGAAGTAAAGTTAATTAATCTGGAAGCACATCATTTGTGTATAAGAAATTCAAGAGAAGCGTAATTAGTTCAGCAATTAGCTTTAACTTTTCAGAAACATTTCTCAAAAATAGGCATTAAAACCTTCTCCCCTCCCCTTTCTAACCATATTTTTAACTGGTTTATTACAGCTGGTTGTTAATATACTGTCCCATTGGTTGATCTGGTCATAGAAGGAAAAATCTATTATCGGCTTTCCCTGTACAGTAGAGTTCTGCTTCACCTACATTCTCATCTGTGACTTACGGTTTGCTCTTAATGAGCCTATGACTGGGATGTGTAGTGAACATTGTCTAGCATCTTCAATAGACAAAAATTAATAATGCTTCCTTAAGACCTTTTCATTCAATTTATTCCTTGTAAACAAAACCTACTGTATTTGTTGTCCTATAGCTGGAACTTCACCTTCATCCACATGCATTGCGTTATAATGATTTTGACAAAAGAATGTGAATACAAGTAGCTCAGAAAATAAGAACTAAGTGATAGATACTACATATAAATTTTGAGTCTTAATATTTTTCCTAAGTTAGGAAATGTGAAATAATTTCTAAGATCAGATTTTATTTTATGTTGTTGAATGTATTCTAAATCCAGGTGGCTGTTTAACCAGATTTGATCAGATAAATTAATGACTGCCACAGTTACCTTAAATGGTCTTTTTATCTTTTTTTTTTTTTTTTTTTTTGAGACAGAATCTCACTCTGTCGCCCAGGCTAGAGTGCAGTGGCATCATCATAGCTAATTGCAACCTCAGACTCCTGGGTTCAAGTGATCCTCTGGCCTCAGCCTCCTGAGTAGCTGGGATTACAGGTGTGCATCACCACACCTGGCTAATTTTTTATGTTTTGTAGAGACGGGGTCTCATTATTCCATAGACTGATCTCAAATTCCTGGTCTCAAGCAATCCTTCCACCTCAGCCTCCCAAAGTGTTGGGATTACAGGTGTGAGCCACCACACTGAACCTTTTTATCTTTTCTACATTAACAAAATCATGGTGTTTCATAGCTGTAATTTACCACTTTTTTGTTTTTCTATGTTTCTATTAACAAATGAACAGTTGACTAAACAAGATTTGTGTATATTCTCATTATTTCAAAATTACCAAGAAAAAGTCTATAAGTAGATAATTATAATTAATGATACATTTATAGTCTGCCAGTATCTTAAAGTCTATAGTTGTCTTTTCATTCAAAATGTGGTGTCACCCCAAAAAAATGTATAACACAGTAGGTTAAGAATAGAATTTGAAACTTATTACAAGATATTTAAGCCTTTTATGATGTTTCTCTATTTTATTCTATTTTTATGTATTTTATTCCTAGATCATTCTTGATACTTACACAATTTTGGTCAAATTTATTAAATATTGTATACATTTCCTTGAAAGTGTTTAAGTCCAGAAAATAACATGTTTTTCATAAAGTGGGGAGACTTTCTAAGGCAATAGAACTCCCAAACAGCTCACTGACTTCTGTTGGTCAATGACTTGAGGCACAACATTAACATTCCAATAAGCCACATCTCCATCATTCCCTTTTCTTCTATACTGGCTTTATAATCCCTGGCTTATAAAAAGATATTTGATTAAAAGTATAAAGTTTTTATTAGTGTTTCACTTGGGGTCACCATTCCAATTCACCATTTTCCACAAGCCCAAAGTCCTTTGGCCCTCATAACCTGCTTTTCTCTTCCAAATGAGTAGCAAATTGAGTTAAGGAGGAGCCTGAAATGAGCAATGTTGAGTCTAATGCTGAAGGTCAGTTGGCTCTAAATGGGCATGTTAGAAGAATAGCATCTACTTGACATATACTTAATTGGGCACCTACTCTGTGCTAGACCCTATTCTAGCTGCTGGGTATTGAAAAAAAATGTAGATTAAAAAAATGTTGGACAATGATAAAGGAACTTACATTTAAACAACTTACTTTACTGCAATTAGAATATTACCTGTAGCTTTTAACCAGACTTAAAAGATGATCATCTTATAAGTTGAGATACGTCATACTTTATTAACTTACTGTGGATAGCTTTATGTATATAAAACATACATACCACATAAACGTGCATCCTTCTTTAGCTATTATACTCAAAAAAACTGATTTTATTTTTTCACATTTCAATAGCAATTATGATACCATTGTAACATAACTGTAACTGAAAACTGACATTTTTATCTAAAGAAAAAAAAAAGAGCCTGAATTACAAAAATAAATGTCAGAACTCTTCCATCTATCTTACCAAGCTTAAAGGCATACCAAGAGAAGAAATCAAAATTATTGTATTTTTATATCTAGGATAAGTACCATTATTGACATAAGGATATTACATCAATGTCCTCCTTAGCAATAATTTTTATCTTTTATATTATTTTTAAAGTCTGCTTTTAAAAGTTGAGATGATTGTTATTTATCCTTTATCCATGTGGTATTTTTAAAAACTACATTTGTTCAATAAGTCAAGAGTAACAAGATTTTGAAAGCTTAAAAAGAAAACAAAACAAAATTATCTCTGAGCACCCAGTATACTTTGTATAGGATGATTTTGTAATGTTCTGTGAAAATAGGCAAATCAAGGTTAACATTTTTTTTCATTTCTTGGAATACTGAGTATATGTCAAACTCAGTTGGTCCTCTAATGTTACATACATACATTATGTATAAATTTATTTTAAATAATTAAAAAGATATGAAGTTATTTTTTATGTACTTATAGTGCATAGGTGGGCATTGCTTTAACACGTTGGAAACGTCTTTTCCTGCAAGCCACAGAAATAACAGGCATATGGATGTTTAGATAATAGTTACTATGGATAATAGTTTTTAAAAACCAATGTTTATTAAACTCTCAGTATGGAAATCATATATTTATTATCTCATTCAATCCACATAGCCATGATATGAGGCAGGTACTATTACTGTCTCCAGCTAATAAACATGTGATTATAGAAATTAGTCAAGGTTATGGTGATGATTTTTCTATAGTTAAAAATTCTACCTCTTGAATACTTCATTTATTTCTGTATTTGTTCTATACTTCATTTGTTTCTTCTCCAATATTTTTGGCTTTGCATTCCTTATCTTATGCTATCCTTTAGTTGAGTTCATCTCAGTTTTTCAATTCCTCTCCTAAGATCAAATGTCGGGGCTGGAACAATGACACACAGTGATCGGGAGTCTGGGCATAGAGAGAAAACCAGAGACCAAACGCTACAGGAGGGGGAGAATCCAGAGTATTTGGTATATTGAGGAATTTCATGTTGCTTTCACAGGCCAGGAAGCAGATGGTTAGGTTCAGAAGTTTAACGTTTAGCAGAGAGCTGGGCACAGGATAGACCTTCTGTAAGAAGTTTGAAATGACGTGAAGCCATCCAAGATCATCAAAATAGTTGGAAAGCAGGCTGAAGGAGACAGCATTAGTCCTTAACCATTTACTACATTCCAAACAGTGTATTCAGGAGCTTTTCATACTCCATTAAATTCTACAACCATTTTATGAAACAGTGCACCTTCCATGTGTGTAAGTAGCAAAGTAACCAGATGTCCTGACTTCAGCAGGAATGCCAAACATATAGACTTAATCCATGGTATAGGTGAGGCTGAGCATTCTCAGGTGATGCTGTCACTATTCCTCAGTGTTTTATTTACCCCTAGGAACTTGGATGATCGACAACAGGAAGCAGTAGTGAGTTGGAAGAATCCCAGAGCCAGGAAGCAGAGTGTCTAATGTCACAATACATCAGGCTCTCACTGTTCCCACGGAAGGGATTAAGACCACGGGTCTTGAGAGCAGACAGGGTTAGGATGGGCCAACATGTAAAAATGATCATATTACAGCTTATGAGCAAGTCAGGGGCACACAGATGAAACCTGCCTGACTCAGTCCCAGACTTTAGGGTTTTGTATAAATAAGGCGGGGCACAAGTTATAGTCAAAACTCAAAGCACTAGCAGCAAGGAATTTGGATCTTAGTTCCCACCACATGATAATTAGTCACTCGGTTTTTGGCAAATAGCCTTCCTTGACCTCAGTTTACAGGCTTCCTCATCTGTTAAGTAGGAATGCTAAATATTAGGGTACATGACAGAAGGAATTTTATTAGAATTCACAAGTAGAGGTGAGGCTCTTTAATCTGTATAAAGCCTCTAATGCCAATCCCAGCCCAGTGAGAAAGCACAGTTAACACTCCAAATAAACAGACTGATTTTTTGTGACCCTATTTTGCATCATGAAAGTAAATTATAACCTCTCATGCATTCAATGCCCATACATTGTTATCAGTGATTGGGTGAACTGAGACAGTTCGTGAAATACCTCTCTAATTCTTGGAGTGATTGATGTGAAGGATTGGGTGAGTGTGACTGTGGGGAGGGGTGGGGATGATGGAGACAGGAATTAACAGTTCTCAGGTTTATGAAATATTTAAAATAAAGACTAAACCCAATTTAATCGACCAGGAAGATTTATGTAATTCTCTCTCTCCATGTTTTTCTTCTTAGAGAAAAAAGATATTTTGAAAGTAAGTAGGATTAGAGTCAGGTCATAACCCTTAATCATTAATGAGACATCCTACATCTAAAACAGTTGATTTACTTGCTAGGCTCACATGCATCCTAGATGTCCTGCAGGCAGCTATTAATTCTTTTGTGTTTGTAAGTATCAGCTTGAGAAAGCAGAATCACCTTCTAAGCACTTGCTTTTACACAAGTTGTTTATTAGTTCTCCATTGCATGAAGCCCACCAGCAGAGTTTGGGGCTATGTGTAATTCTAGAAAAGAAAACTTTGGTGTTTTCATATCCAAAGGTGTTAGCACTGACCCATTAATGTTGGGCATGCCTTCCGAGAGGTCTTCCAAGGACTGAAGTGTGTTTGTGTTTGTCAGAGCAGAGATAATTGGCCCTCACAGGAATGAAAGCCATGACCTGGGCTCCTAAGTGAAACTGTCAGAAATTGCTTCCAGGGTCTGACCTACAGTTTAGAAAGCCTCCAAACTGGGCTGCTGACAGTGGAATCAAGAGGTGTTTTGCATAAGAATATGATCTACCCCCTTGAGATAAGGCTAAGGCCATGGTGTCATTCTCTGGGTGTCTTTGGTTTTCCTTAACACTCTGTAAGGAAGTCTACTTCGTAAAATAAGCTCCCCTGCTCTCGGCTCTCCTATCTCCTGGTCTCCAGTATGCCGCAGCCTCCTGGTCTTAGTCCCTCCACCATTTCCGGTTTCTATTTATCTTTTCTCCTTCCCCCAAGTTTTCAGCTTTACTTAGAGCATCCTTGACAAAGTATGGTAGTTCCAATAATTTGATCTGAACGAGCAGTTAAGACTTGGAGAGACTATAAGAGTAGATTATTTTGTCATCATTTTTTTCTCCTTGTAATTTGTACTTTCACAGATATAATAATAAATAAAATGATATGTGTATGGCTTTATAAAGTTTCAAAATGCTGTTTTAATTAATGACATACTAATAACTTTTTTCTTGGAAAGGATATAACCATTATGTGGTGCAGAGACTACACCTAGAGGGGTGTAGTACCTCAGAGTTTTCATTGTGTTCAGAGAAAAGGTACCTAAACCCTAAGTAATGTGTTACTGTTAAAGAGGCATATATGTAATCTGGCCAAATGGTCCTGACAATGGTGACTAAAAATGGCATTATAAATCTAAGTTTTTATTGAGGTTTGCTTTAACAATGAATGAAGGTGATCATGACCACTTAACTCAAAACAACAAAAATCTTTGTTTAAAGAATTTAAGCCATGTCTGTTAGAAAATCAGTGCATGCCTTAAGTAGTTAAATACATGTGTGTATAGGTGTGTAAATATGTATCTCTCTAGATATATACGTAAAAATAACTTCATTCCTTCTATTTATGATATCTTTTTAAGATTTTTGTAGAATTTAAGATGATAGGATGATTCTTTTAATAGTTCCTAATTATGAACATAAAAATGGCAATGTCTATTGTTACAAATTTAATAAAAGTTTTCCTTAGAATTTTATTTTATTAGCCATAACAGGATCTTCATATTCTTGAAAAATAACACCAGATGGATGTACTTTAAAAGTCATGTTAATAGCTCAAGACAAGGATCAGTATGCATATTGATTTAAAAACTTTGTTCCGTAACTCTAAAACATGCGCCTAACACAAGAGTTCTTTGGCCCCAGATTCGGAATAACTGCTATATAAAAAATTTGGTATAAATAACACAAAATTTTGGTGTTAACTACCACTTCTTCCTCTCTAGACTATTAGTGTGAGTCTTACCTTTAAGTCAATGGCTTAAATTCTACATGTATAAACTGATCTACCTACTTCTCTTGTAATTTTTCTGTCTCATAAGTATTTTGCTATTTTTAAATAACTGATCCATCACCATTACATGTGGTTTACTTTTTCATTTTGGAAAAAAATGATAAAAATAACATCACACGTATTCCTTCTTAAATAGATTGAATACTCTGGTGAAAACAAACACTAACTAAATGCCTAATGGGGTGAATCTGAGAGGAAAGCGCTTTTAGTAAATTCAGCCTGTAGACATGTTTGAGTAACATTTTGCTATCTTTGCTAACATGCTAATGGATGGGCTAGAGGAACATTAATGAGCTCACTCCATTAAATTAGTTCTTTTTTCTTGTTAAATATCGAAAAGAGAAAGATGGTCCACTTAACTAGGGGGAAAAAAAAAGTTTTCATTTTAGTGCACTAGAAGCATGATGCATATTTTCTTTCTAATTTAATTTCTAACCATTAAGACTCAATTCTATAAATGACCCACTGAAGCACTTGGAGAGATTAGAAAACTATAAACTGAATGTCGTTTGAATTTGGCTGGCTAGACACCATGATGTTATATAGTGTGATTCACATTTAACATGATATTTTTATGAGGCCACCAAGATAAGCCCAGTGACTTCTATGAACATTTGCTAAGGGGGCCCTCAAATGGAATATGAGAATTGATCTCTTCTCTGGTCATTGTTTTTATTAAATATCATATTGGCCAACATTTCCAGCCACTGTGACTTGAACTTTTGTCTAAACTGTCAATTTTTATCTCAGAATCACAGAAAAGGTTGCCTTCAGTCTGTGGGCTAAGGGAAAAGGATTACAGCTCTAATGAGCCAAATCTGTGCAAATGAGAAAATAATAATCTCCTTATAATTAGAACTCTCTTTTTAGACTAAGTGTTGGTCATGAGTTTTTCAAAAGAAGAAAAATCATATGATTTGGTTAAAAGAATATGTGTAAACTAACGCCAAGGAGCTTACTGGAAAGGGGAAACTAAAATGGCTTTGGCTTGTTTACACAAATATGTACGTTGTTGGAACCTCACCCTGATTTTCTAGTCCAAACAATTGTTCTTTTATATATAGTATAGACAGCAGGAAACAGTATGTTGTCTACGTAAGTGGTAGCTGATACTTACTGCAGAAAAATACCACTTTGTCTTTCTGAAGTTTGCCCTCTAGAAGCAGGGCTAGCACGCCCATTTAAAGATGGAGAAAGGGGATCCATATAGCTTGCTCAAAGTTTAAAGAAATTCCTGAATTGAATTAAAAATCAGGGATATCAGTTCCCACGTCCACTATGGAGATTACTGTAAGCATCAGCAGCTGTAAGTAACAATAGTGACGATAGCATATATTGAAAAGAGAAAGAACTTCAACAACCTTGGTGTGGTACTAAGCTTATGAGTAGATTTTACTTGGAACTCAAAACACATAGAAACATAGTTGTGGGTGGATGCTTAGGACTGCCTAGAATATGAAGACATACAACTTAATAGAAGCACAAAATTCTCCCAGGGTTTCTGGAGTCTTTTTCCTGGTTTCTCCTGGCTCTTTAAGGTCTTCTGGGCTCCCTGTGTCTCTGAAACATGACCTTTCTGAGGCTTAAGGCCAAGACTGTTGAGAAGCCAAGTTGGAGATGAATAGCCATTTGGAGAACTGTGCTGGAAAGAACAGTTCCAGAAGGGCGTTCAAGCTGAAAGGAAGGACAGTGAAGGCAGAAGATGTGAGCCCTCTTGTGTCATTCCTGTGGAGGACACCTCACAGCAGAGGAGGGCTCCAGCTAGAGATGGGATCACTTGTGGGAATGCCCTAGGAATACTGGAGCAATGTTTGCTCACTTTTGGGGGTGGTTTCAGGGAAACCAAAGTTGAAAACCCAGGGAAAGCATCACTATGCATTTTCTCAATTAATCATCATGACAAACAGTAAGATAGTTGGGGCAAATATGGTCTTACTACCCACACTTCAGAGATCTTCAAAAATAGCCCATAGTAGTAATGTGGCTATCCCCAGGATCACAAAACTGGTTTGTGTGAGAGCTTGATTTGCTATTGCTGTTGCTGGACTCCTTATTGAGGACTAATGAATTGATGTGATGTGCAACTGTTTCATAGAGGGAACAGGAGAACCATGCCTGTCTTTGTTGTTTCACATGGTCTGAGAGAGAAATTACTGAGAAAGTCCAACATGTCCAGGAAATGTAATAAAGTGAGAAACTTAAAGGCAAAGTCTTTGGTCATGCTGACAGTTGTTTTTGAGGCTAACACGACAGTACTAATGCACTGAAATGACGATCGTATTTCATTATAAATAGAGGTTTGTGACCCCAAAGAGAGGGCTATGATCAGTTGTAAGAGCTCAGTGATTATATTACATTAAAAAAAAAAATCTTCACCACTCCTTATTAGTTATTTGGCCTCTTGTGGTCACTTCAAATCACAAATACAAATTATAAAAAAAATAAACTATTATATTTTTATAGTTGAACTAATGGAAAAAGACCTGTGGAAAATGTTTAAATTATCCCAGATAAACTGTTAATCCTACCAACAGCCTATTTGTAATATATTAATAATACTGTGAAGTTCAAATCTTACAATTTAGAATCAATGGCATGCTGGTTTTTAAATGCCCCCAAAAATATATCTTCCCATGAATCCCACCCAAAGCCACCTCCAAATAAGCTGTAAGACAAAGTCTTTTAGAGTTTCGGGGTCACATTTCCCTCCAGGACTTCCTTCTTCAACATGTGCTAAATTTATCCTGTTCTCCATGTCCCAGTAAATAGTATACAAGGGTGAGACAGATGCTTTTCATTCTTTCAACATAGAGATATTGACCCCCAACTGTATGCTTGGTGATTATCCCAGCCTTGGAAATAGATGTGCAAAATACAGAAACATCAATCAGCACACATACAGACCAGCTTGCCATGAAGGACTTAAAAATAGAATGTTTTCAGTTGTTCCTTCCTTCCCCCCCATTCAACTTGAATTAAAGCTTTAGCATTTAAAACCATCCAGCCCTGCCAACAATACAGCCCTGAGTAGGTGAATAAACAGAAAGGGGCTATCATTTGTCAAAAGTTGTATCAAAACTAACATTTATCGTGTCTGTAGAAGCCCTCTGATTCACCAAGGTGGGAAATAGATCAGGCAATATAGCGAAGGGGCTGATTGGTGTGGCTTGTTCTTTCCAAACGACACTGCTGTCTCATGGGTGTTTGAGAATCAAAGTTAATAACACAGTAGGTGGCATAAATAGATTAGTACTTGCCAGATGGATGTTATTGATGTGAGCAATATAAGTTTGGATGAGGGAGAGAGCAGGGGAAGTTTTCCAAGAGTAGAATATGAAAATCTGCTAATGAGTGATTGTCCCTCAGTTCAAAATCCTATGAAAGCAAGTTGGTGAGATGAAGGATTTCTTTTTTAACTAGGGTGTTTCACAAAGTAAGGTGTAAGGATTTGATGTAAAATTATTTTCTTTTAGTTGTCTGCTCTCTTACCCAGGCTTCATTCTACTTTCTCTCTGTTCCCATGCTCAAAAATCAATGAGTATGCTATTTGTATTAATATTAATATTTTCTTCCTTTATCAAACAAAATCTCCAATTTTGTTGGTTGAAAGCTGAAGATGAGTTCCTTATAGATTCCCCGGGGGTTAAAACACATAGCATGAACTTAATAAAACTGGCTAAAATTTTCCCAGTCGATCAGGAGGCAAACATACTCCTGTAGAACAAGACATGAAACACTAGTAAGGATTGGCAATAGTCAAAGAAATGAACTGAATCTTATCTTCTTATCTTATAAACCAATTACTATTAATATCAGGCAAATAAGAACTGTCTTTACAGCTTAAAAAAAATCATGAAGGCCTACTTTATTTAAAGTGATTTTCAAAATAGCCAAATTGAAGTTCTTCAAAATAACTAACCTGTCATTGGGATTTCTTTATAATCAAAATTGACCATTGTCAATATATCAGTTACTATGTAGACATTTGAGTACAAAAATAAGATGGTTTTGAGTTTATAATCAATTTGTGTTCAATTTTTGATGTGTCATTTTTTTCTTCCCAGGTGTCAGGCTTAGGAAATGATGGATATCCTTTGACCCAAAGTTTTCAGGTTTAATTTGTCATCTAGTTCCCAACCCTATCTATACTGTCTCACGTTTGTCATCTCTGTAGCTGCTGCACATATGTTACTTAATTCTTCACAACAATAACAAAAAAAGATAGTGTGTTTTGGATTTTGAAACTGTTCGTTTTTTTTTTGTTTGTTTTTGTTTTTAATGGTCAGTCTGATGCAGTCATAGAGGAGACAGAGGAGAGGCTCAGGAAATAACAAGGTTTATTATATTCAGAGGTCCTAGAGACAGGAGGGCACAGCACAGCACAGCACATCATATAGGGCCACGTGGGAAAGACACCGGGTTGGCCAGAAGACAGGGGGAAGAAGCTTAGTCCAGGGTCTTTGTTTGGGTATCTTTGGGAAAGGCAAGGCAGTGCAGAATTCAGTTTGGCATTGGCTAGTTTGAATAATTTTGGTGGGCTTTGGGCTATAGTGTGGTTTCTAATTGCCTGGCACCTGGCCCTGGAATGATTAAGGCAGAGAAATACTGCCTTCTGGAGAGTGTATAAGCAAGATACCTGAGGGATGGCTCTGAATCCGATGGTTTGAACATCAAAGAAATACTCTAGGCTGGAACCCTTGCTGTCTCTAACAATTGACTAGCTCAAAGAGGGGCAGTTTCTCCCTAGCCAGAAAAGCTTTTCAAGATGTCAAAAAGTTATAACATACAGAAAAGTAAAGCACATTGACAATACAGAAACTTCTTTTTCTGGAAAAATTACTTACTGTTATTTCTTGCTAGAATCAATAAAAAAATTCCCTCCAAAACATTTAAAAATTCTCTTCTTAAATTTATTGCTTCAACCTGGCCATTAAGCAGCACTAAAGGTAACTTGGTTTAGTTTTTCCTAAAGAAAATTTGGTATCATTACAGTCTGTCTTCCTTCAAGAGAGAGAGATGTGAAATGCAAACATTGAACCATAATGTTCTCTGTGCTCTCAGAAAACATTAAGAAATACATGCAGCAAATTTAATAGCAGAGAATCAAAGAGAACTGTGATCTCAAGTATCATCATCCCCAGCTATTGATAAAAACTAAACCTAGAGTCAGGGATGCTACAGTGTAAAATATTCATGTTGTTACTGGTGCTGAATGCAACCACTGATACATTTGCATTTGGTAGTAAAGAATTCATAACAATGCTCTGAGGCTCAGCCCTTATAAATGCTGGGTGGCTTCTGTATTTTTTAGGCTTGCAGTTCTGTTGCCATTGCTATCATTTTTTTTTTTTTTTTTTTTTTTTTTAAGGAGAAAGGAGTTAAGCCTAGTCAGATAACTGCAGTGTCTTTTGAAGCTTTCGTCTCCAGAAGCTACAGGCAAGGAAATTAGGCTGCCACACAGAAGTTAGGGGGTTTCCAGACCTCCTGGGTAATCCTTCCTGGAGGAGGGAGCTCTCATTCCCATTAGTTTGCTCTATCAGACCCCTTCCCAGCGATGAAGAAATCATAGCTCACGATGGCTTGTTTGAAATACATTAGATCATGTGGGTGAGAGGAAGCATAGATAGAATCAATGTGTTTTCACCTTCCCTTGCAGTTCCTTCCACATACTCACTGTTGTGTCCTACTGATCCCACAAATCTATTATTTTGTTGTTGTTGCTTAGTTAAACAATTTTTATCCAGGGCAACTCTAAGGAAAAGGAATCTACTAACTCTGTATTAATAAACAAACAAATTAACAATAGATGGCAACTAATTCAATCATTTGGTATAAATACCAATGTCGGTAATCCAAAGTTTATGGTCATTTTCACTTTTTATATCAGTCTGAAGAATCTATTGTTTATAGATCTGACACTCGGTAGCTTTTCCCGGATTCCACTTTGGCACTGGTCTACATTCCTTTTCTCAGTAACAAATGCCATTTAGGGGTACATTACTGATTTATTAGGATTTAACTTTCATAACCGGTTTTACCAAATTTGGCCTATGAAACATAAATTCTTGATCCTACATCATTGAACTATTACATTATTAAGAAAGACTTACATGGGATGTCACAGTTTATAAAACCACTTAGATCTGTTTCCTCAAGCTGTAGAACTGTGCTTTATAGCGACAATTTCTACATTATGGGCCTATAATCTTTAGGGTTAATTCTGCGTTTTAATGGCTAACAGAAGGAATGGTCTGGATCAGTGCTTCTCAAATTTAAATGTGCTTATGAATCCCCTGGAGATCTTTGTAAATGCAAGTCCTGATTCAGTAGTCTAGGATGAGGACTGAGAAGCAGTTCCTAGTAATATCAAAAATGTGTACATTGGTAGCCCATATGCATACTTCTCAGGAGCTGCCTTAGATATTTATACCTTCCTTGCACCCCATTTAAAATTGGCTCTGGGTTTTGCCTTGGGGCTAACCTTTAAAATATATACCTGTCAGTTTTTTGTCTCTTGTCTCAGACCTTCCATTTCTCTAGCATAGTGTCGCCAGATTTAGCAAATAAAAACACAGGACATCCAGTTAACTTTGAAGTTCAGATAAGTAATGAATAGGTTGTTAGTATGAGTGTGTCTCCTGAAATATTTTAGACATACTCATACTAAAAACCTATTCGTTATTTATTTGAACTTCAAAGTTAATTCAGGCAAATTATTGTCCCATTTTAACCACTTAGAAAGCTGTTTTCTCATCCCCCGCTGCCCCAACACATGCACCACTTTAGCACTTAACAGCTATATTAATCATAATGTTAATTGTATGCTTTCTGAATATTTTACTGCATTTCTGTACCCATGAAATGTACATTTGTCCTATGTGTCTATGGGGCTAAATTCAAACTCTGTACCTCAGCATTCATCATCTTCCATTACTTTCCTTCTCCCTCCCCAGTGTACCCCTCCCTACGTGTGATTTTCCATCATATTCCCCAATGTTCCTCTCCCATCCCCCCATCTACTCTATCAGCCCATACCAACCAACACAGTTCACAGATAACTGTGTTGCCCAAGCAGTTTCTGATCATGTGCTTTGTAGTGTTGCCTTCCATCCACCCTGCCTCATAGCCATCCCAGAATGTGTTCTCTAAAATCTCTTTCAAGAAAATCTGTTTTGTTTCCTGAACCTGAAAGAATCACTCTCTCTCCTTGGATTATACTATCTGTCTTTTTTATAGGACAACTCGGTTTCTCCTTTGAGTTAGAAATAGTTATTGACAAGTTATCTTCCATACTCACCTGGGAAGATTTTTAGAGTTAGTTTAGCGGCTGAACCAATGCTGCACTGTCCAAAGTGCCATCTACATGCAGTCCCCCAGGTGTCCCCATATTTAGGCATTTGCATGTGCGTTTACTTCTGCTTGGAATGTTTTGCCCCAGATAGCCTTTCCTGGTCATTCTGTTTAAAATTGCCAAAGCTCCCAGACTCCATACTCAGCCCCCTTTCCCGATGTATTTGTACCGTTTAGCCATCACCCTCTCTCACCCATTATTTTGAATTATTTGTTTATTATCTAATTCTCCTTACAAATATATCATTTTTACTAGGACGAGTCATTTGTGTCTTTGATTTCCTACTCTTTTCTTAGTTCTGAGGGCAGTTACTGGTGCCTAGCAGGTGCTCAATAAACAGTTGTTGAATAAATTAATTAATGTGCTAGCACCTCTGAAAGTTCTTCAAAAGGAGTTGGTCTCAAATACATTGGATGTATGGGAATATCAGTAGACTAATTTTGAAAAGACGGAACTCTCTAAGCTGTAGAACTTTTAACACACATCCAGATACAAGCTCATCACTTTATAATCCTATCTTGAGTTTTTATTTCACACAGAAGACTTGGGAGAAAAAGCTGAAAAATTGCATTGATTGCAATTTGGAGGGAAGGGTACTGAAAAAGACTCTCTTATTTAAACTGCTCTCATACCAGCACTGGAACTTCGACAATTGCTGATATATCAAATACTATATTACTTGTTACTAGCTGAATAGCTCTAGAAATCAAATTGTACCTGAAGGAAAGTGGAAGAAAGCTGTTTCATAAACCTTGTTTCTTTTTCTTTTTTCCGTCTTTTATTGTCTTTATAAAAGTTGTATTTGAGGAAAGCAAGTACCCCCTGGGGCTGCCTTTACATGGAAATTTAAGGTATGAAGCATTAATTATTGTGCAATTGATCATGCAGGTCACATAAGCCAGATTGGTAGGTTATTGTCCCAACCACATTGACCAATGGTAGATGACATTGACCAGTTGATTTAGAATCCCTGAGTCAACATTACCACAGACCAGGGGTTGGCACACTTTGTTTATAGAGGATCAGATAATAAATACTTCTGAATTTCTAGGCTATGTGATCTCTGGTCTCTGTCACAGCTGCTCAATTCTATAGGTGTAGCTCAAAAGCAGCCATAGATGGTAGGTAAACAAATGGGCATCACTATGTTCTAATTAAACTTTGTTTTATGATACTGAAATTTAAGCTTCATGTAATTTTCACATCATGAAATATTATTCTTCTTTTAAAAATCATTTTGATCAGGTAGCCATTCTTAGCTTGTGGGCTCCACAAAAACAGGTGGTGGACCAGATTTGGCCTAAATGCAAAAGTTTGCAGTCTGCTGCCATAGACTGCTTCAGGATCATACTGGTGTCCTTCTACAATCTGAGCAGGAGCAGATTGAAATGGAGTAGCCTGGGAAATGTATCTGAGATCATGGGCATGCTACATAAAACACAAAATCTCAAGGCAGACAGCAGCTTGAAGCAGGTATTGCAAATCCAATGCTGAATTTGATCTCCAATTGAGACCTCGTGAATTTCCTGTGCTTTTATCTAAATCTTGTGCTCACTCTGCAACTTTTAGGCCTAATTAATGCAGGCTCAGCTATCCTTCTATTATTTCTTCTCCTAGCATTTTAGAAAAATTCATCAGTGATTTCTCTTTAAAACTATCATTAGCATATACTTGCAGAAATGAAAAGTCAAGCATGTTATTTTCTACCTTTGTGCTGCCTAATGCTTTATATTGTGTTTTCACCACTTGGGTCAGCTGCAAAAGAGATCATTCGAGCAAAAGGTGAAGGTGTTTGGCGTGTGATACAATGCAGTTAAGACTTAAAAGCACTTATCTCATAAACTTTTATTTTTAGATCATGCCCACAATGATAGAAGCAAAGGTCACTTTCTCTCTCACTCATTAACAAATGTTTAAATAAATTATTTACAGTTTATATATGTTTAATAGTTTTGTAATACAACCCCCATGGATACCAGAGAACATCTTCTTCAAGCCCTCAGTTTAGGTTATTTATCTAAACTTCTAGATTTTTTTCCCCCAAGAATTTCAAAAGTTAGAATTTCCACAGTTGCATTGTCCAGCTTATCCAACTGTTAATGGTCATTATTAATATGGTCATGATTTTTAAGTCCAGTCTGTCTCAGGATGAGACAGTTTACAGCCTCTGTACCAGATCTAACCATCTGCTCTTAGATGTGTTGGTTTTTACAAGCAGCAGAGCTTTCTTATGCATCTCACTGAAGATACTACAATACTTTTATCTTGGCAGGGGGAAACTGGGTTTAGCCTTTGAAAAGCAATCTCTTAATACACTGATAATGTATTTTCAATCAGTAAAATTAGCCTTTCTCACTTAAGAAATGAAATGAGGCTCTACCCACTTTATATCACAAAGAATTAAGATCTCTTGTCCCTCGTTTTAATTGGAGGCTTGAAAATATGTTTCCATCTAAATACATTAGCACAGAGCACCACCCAAGCCCATGCTTCCTGTCTGAGAGCCAATTACATGGTTTCATTGCCGATTGGCTGGGAGCCTATACAACTTCCTGGCTTCAAGCCATTAACACCCTGGCCAGAAGTGCTGACAAAAAGATGAAGAGATTTACACCCTCTGATTTCTGTATTAACAACAAGGACAAAACAGTAGGTGGTCTTGTCAGTGGATAATACAATTTAAAGATATGAGTTCTTTTTCCACAGGTGCATTTGTCTCTGAAAATTAGCAGTTCAGCTTGGTGTGAATAATAAGCCATCTTCTCTGATGAGTTTGAATTGTATTAAAAAATCTCTTAAGGACAAGTTCAAGATTTATAAGATTATTACCATTTCTCTGAATTGATAGAATGGAAGTTAGCTTATTTTTAGATCTAAGTTATAATTACTTAAACACTGGAAAGGAACAAGTATGGAAAATGTTACATTTTATAAAGGGAAAATATATACATATATTATGGTGAAAAAACTTTTGTTGATAATTTCAGTTATTTAATATAAAATTACTTTTTAAGAACTAAGAACAATGCACTGTGATATGATTGCTTTTCCCAATGAATTCTCCACTGGTTTCAATAATTAACCATCTGTCTAAGCAGGAAGATGTGTGAAGTAAATGTGTGTGTGTGTGTGTGTGTGTATGTAAACCCACATAAAATATAGAAGGATATATGTATATATTTCACTACGTTGTGCATATGAGTGGGTGTATATATGTACCTCTACATATAGATGTCCATATCTATGCACGCATCTACACCTACAAACATGTATGAATATTAATCATGCACATACACATATACACACATGTCAATATATAAGACATATACACAGATGTAGAGAACATCTAAGATCTGGAAGTAAAAATTGGAGATGGGGTAAAAAAACATTAATTTTTAATATTCAACACATGTTCTTTCCTAAAATGAAATGGTTGAATATGTTTGATCTCTAAGGCTTCTTCTAGCTTTAAAGTGATAAATCTAAGATATGTTTATCATCACGTCGCTTTCATGAAATGACTGTGGAATTCTGGAAATGATGGTAGATGCTTATGGGAGGATAGAAAGATTGTGGATGGAGAACAGAGGAAAGATCAGGCTTTTGATAATCAATCAGCCAATTGCCGCTGACCACACAATACAAAGCCACTGTACTGGGCTAAGGAACTGAAGTCTTGTTCTTATTTGTGGGAAATGTAGATAATAATTTTGGAGAGAGATGTAGATACTGACATCAAAGCCATCAAGATAAAGCAGGGATTGATAAAGTGGGGTAGAAAATTCATCATAATTAGGTCCTACCTTTCGGAAACAGAAGTCACATTACAAAATGTAGATTGTACTAAAAATCTTGTTTATACAATACATTTGCTTACAAAACCTTTTCTTGTTAGATGTTTCAAAGAGAATCCAACTATTTATGGTTTAAATTATGGCAAGTTTTAAATTATAAATTTTGAAGCCACCACCAAAATATTCTGCAATGAAAAAGACATGTCATCGGAACTTTAAGAGGAAGTAAATCAACTGAAGGAGAATATTTTAGAGTTTACTTAACAGATGGTCCTTTGCCTAAATAGGCAAAACAAAAATAATCACTTCTTAATGTGATCAGAATGAGTACAAGGCGGATATTATTTGATGTTTTTACCATGCAAGGCAGAGTGAATGTCCACAGAAACATAAAGCGATATATTGCTCTATCCTCAAGCCATCTAAAATTTAACTGGATAGATGAAGGATTGCATGAAAATGTGGTAACTATACCCATGAATAGCTACTGATTGCCAAATGAGTGCCAATGAGAATAAATTCTCTGTGATAACAAAGAAGAAAAGCAAAAACATATGTTTGATTTGAAGTTAGAGGGTTGTGTTGAACACTGATATTTTAGCTGTGCATTCAACAAATATTTATTGAGTGTCTAGTACCTACTAAGCAATGGAAATACAATTTTGAACATATCTGATCATGGCTGAGCCCTCCGGAAGTGAGAAAGTACAAATGAATTGGATAGATGGTTGGAGGGCAGAGAGAGGCAAAGCTGGTGAGGTAGATGGGAAAGTGCAAAGCTATGTTCAGGAGCTGAGTGAGAAGACCAGTTAGAGTAGGACATACAGCTATTAATGCAGAATTTTAGGAAACAAGAGTTGAGAGTGAATGAGCTGATGAACCCATGAAAAACATAGTCCACTATCGTACATATTGGGTAAGAAATTTGAGAAATTATGTATTCTGAGATTGCTAATTTCAGCTTAAAATTAGGGCAGCCTTTGTAAATTTACTGGTGAGAATATTACCTTAAAGATGCACCTCACAGATCACCCACAGGGGGCCTCAGCGTGATGGACTGTTGACATCTTAATAGATGGTTCTAGATCTAAGACTCAGCTCAATAGCAAACTTGCCACAAGGACCAACTAAGATTACGGTAAGATGTCAATATGAGTCTCGGATACCGTTCTGATGTAAAAATGTCTATAAATCAGTGAAGACTAGCTTAAATCCTCAAATGCTGAGGCCAAGAGAAGAGTCATATACATAAAAATAGTTTACTTAAAGCAAAATTTAATAGTGAATTCAAAGAACCTGGCAAAATTTTGGATAGTTCCACCTGTTTTAAACTTAAGCTCCTAATCTTCTTTTCTTAGAAAAGCTGAATGACTTTAAAATAACAATATTTAGACAACCTTTGAGAACCAGAGTTCTGTCTACAGAGCCAAAATAAATCAGAGTAAGTGACTCTAAATTAATGAGAAGCCTCAATAAATGACAAGGTAGTTGACTTATTATTACAAGCAAAGGAAATGAGTTGTTTAAATTAACTTGAGTTGGTCAGTTTTTGCAATATTGGGTTTTTATTGAACTCTTCTCTTACCATAAATCCCCAGCCTTGTTTTTAGGTTCCTCTATGATGAGCCCTCTGGACAAACATTGCCTGGTGAGCTCTGCATTTTCTATTAGACTGGCAGTTCCCCTGGGGGCAGTGATTGGAAATGTTTATTCTATTTTCAGTGACTTATAGTATCTGGTGTATCTATTACATTAGTTTTGTTAAATGTTGGTGGATGAATGTAAGATCTGGCTGCTTATTAGGCTGTTGAAACATATTAATAGAATCGCACAGTTATATAACTTTATAAATGGGAGGAATCTTGAGGATCTGCTTCTCTAAACCTTTCATTTTTGGGATTCAGAGATTATGGCCCAATAATTTACTTCATCTCTTACTCCTGTTCAGTTTTTAACACCTCGTCTCTTGAGCAAGTGTCCTTTTTTTCTTACTGCCTTCCATACTTCCACATTTTACCTCAGCAGAATCACAACCTAAATATTTTATTTGAAAACCAAGGTTCATTCTTGACCCATCCTTTTCCCTCATCATCCCTACTCCATCTTCAACAGGTCCCGTGGATTATACCTCAAAATATATCCAGACTCTTCTTTTCTGTATTCCCATTGCCACTTAACTAGCCTGAGCCATAATTCCTTTCATGTTGACTACTGGTAAGTTTCTACCTGAGATTCCAGCTTCCACGTTTGCATTCACCACCATCCCCTCAGACTAATCTCTACACGGTGGCTGGAATGTTTTTCGAAATATGTAAATCTGATCATGTCACTCCTTGCTTAAAAATCTTGTTAATAGCATCTCCATGTAGTTGAAATAAAATGCAAACTTACTACCATGGTATACAGTATCTGAATTATCTACCCTGCCTACAGCTCCTGTTTAATCTTTTGCCATATTGCTCTTTGCCCACTGATTTTCAAAGCTCACGTTCTGTATATTGAACCATGCTTCTTCTTAATAAATGCTTCTTAATACTTCAATACTTTTTAAGTTCATAGATAGTAGCATCAGGAAAGATCATATATAAGCTTGGAAGCAATACTGTTGCTGATTCTAGCAAAACCATGTTAGGTACTCTGACACTTGAGGATTAAGACTTTTCTAAAGGAATAATTTACCTTCCTAATACACACACTTGCTGCTGGCTTCTGGCCCCCTTAGAAGCAGGGGAGAAATATATCTCTGGCTTCCCAGGTATGCCCTTATTTCATCTTTCTCCCAGTCCAGGTATCATACGATACAATTGGACACAGGAGAATGACCTCACAACTGAAAGATTTTCATGAAGGATAATATACTGTTCTCCAACTTACTGACGTTCTTCTATAGCTAAATGATTGTTGGGGAGTAAAAACACCAAGAAATATTTGGGATAAATGACCATTTCAGGTTCTTGTGGTAGACTTTGAGTGAGTCGGAGATACATTTCAAATTATGAACTTTGGAATCAGATTCCACCCCTCAACCCCCTTTGAATGGCTCATTATATCAGGTTGGTTTGAATCAAGCAACCAAACATCTAGTAATTCTTAAACAAGTTTTAATTTTTCTCAGGGTCTCTATAGCAAAGACTGAAAATCACACAAGTTAGTCAGTTAAGCAGAACTATTTTGGTTTTTCAATTACGTTGTGCAAAGGCACAGCATGGAAATGCATTTTATTAGCTCCAATTTTCCCCCAGTAGGTACTTTCAAATTAAAATTAAAATTATATAGATTTACCAGAAGTCTTTAATCTAAATTATTATTTCTGTTGGGATTTCTTGCTTCTCGTTTTACAAAATGGATTTTATGGGGAGGAACAAGATACTAAAATTATGAGAGAAAAAAAGTGACTCCTTTTGATATATTTGATGCGAATCTTAGCTATTTCCAAATTAACTTTAATGAATTATATGGTATTGAAATAAAGGCTTTGAGCAGACACTGCTGTCTCTGCAGCCTCCTCCTGTTGAAAACTTGTTCCATTCAGGTTTCTCCTTTCTTTTTGTTTCTGTCTACAAATTGTGAATATAGGACTCAGGCACATATTTTTGGCAGGAAAAAAAGTAATTTATATTGAAAAGAGTGTGGTCCTAGAAAACAAGTTTACAGTAAAAAATATTGCCACAGAATCTCAGCAAGGCCATTTACAGCCATGTAAAGGCAATATCTTATATTACTATTACTTATTACTATGTTCACATAGTGCCTCGTGTGTACCCAATCAATGCTACTGGTAAGAAGAAAAATACACACTTGAGTTAAAGATTGTCAGGTAGAAGATAATTTAATCATTTGGATAACATGCTCATTAAAAGTTTGAACCAATCGTAACCCAAGAGATTCTTGTTTCAATGACCTTTTGAAACTTACACAGTAATGTCTTGCTTAAGTTTCTCTGCTATGGCCATCACTGTAATTGGGTCTTTGTAATGTTTCACTCAGAAAATATTCTGGGTGTTAATTCTATACTCCTCTCCTGGAATTCCAAAATCCAGAAGAATGAATCATTTCCTGAACAGTAATTGCATGTTAACATAACTATAATATAACTTGTTATATAACACGTTAACAGAATATAGCAGAAACATGCTACTAATTCTTTGTTCATTAATATGGAGATGACTCAATATTTATTGTGTGCTACTCTGTGTTCTAAGGAGTAATACCAAAACATAGGAATCATAGATTCCAACCTCATGGAGCTCATTTTACTCCTATAGTCAAAACACACATGCCTTATAATAAAATTTTAAAAAATGCCAGCCTTTCTTATACGGTAGGGAAAAAAGCACTTTTAGAGACCCCATCATTGCTTCCCATCATTTACTGAGTTATTTTCCATCTCCAAAAAATGTGTGGTCTTTAGATTCATTGTTTTTCCGCATGTTCTTTCTCTGTCTAGACTGTCCTTTTAAATCTTGGGCACCTGGTGAACTCCCATTTATTTTCAAGACCCAGCTCATAATGCTCATAATCCACCATTTCTGGACCTCTTTTCTGATTGCCTTCCCAACAAGCATCAGTAAGGATTATTCTGGCTTTGTTCCCACAGTATCTTTCATTGTTATCACATTGCATTGTTCTGTATATTTGCCTTATTAGAGCATGAGCTCTTTGAGGAAAGAAACTAGTATTGTACATTATTGTACTCCTCAGGCAATTAGGATGATGCTGGCACATATTAGATGTCCAATAAATGTTGAGTGACTATATTAATCTGGGTTCTCCAGAGACAGTCAATGAGATAATACATACATACATATATGTCACATTATATATTAGAATATATATAATATGTTATATATTATATAGAATCTACCTAGAAAGAGAAACAGAAACAAAAGACAGAGCCAGAGAGAGACAGAGATTGATTGTAAGGAATTGGCTCATGTGGTTATGGAGGCTAAGAAGTCTCAGGATCTGCAGTTGCAAAGCTGGAGACCCGGGAGACCTGATGGTACAATTCCAGTTAGAGTCTGAAGGCCTCAGAACCAGGAGAACTGATGGTGTAAGTTTCAGTTCGAATCAAGGTTAAAAGGCAGGAGAAGACTGATGCCCCAGCTCAAAGATAGTCCGATAGTTAGGCAGAGAGAGAGAATTCTCTTTTAGACTCATTTTTGTTCTATTCTCAGGCCTTCAGTGGATTGGATAAGGCCCACCCACATTGGGGAAGATATTCTTGTTTACCCAGTCTACTGATTTAAATGTTAATCTCATCCAGAAATTCCTTTATAGACATACACAGAGCAATGTGTGCTCAAATGGCTAGGTGCCCTGAGGTTCAGTCAAGAAGACACATAGAATTAGCCATAAAACAGACGGATTGAATGGATGAATGTATGGGTGGATGGTCTGGACTTGGCCATTAGGTAAAGTAATTGGTGCTGGTGGGGGCCATGACAAGAGAACCTAGGTAAAGTGGAGAAGGGATGGCGACAGTGGCATGATGAAAAAGAGAATATCATACTAACTTCAAGGGTTTGCTTTTCTGCTATGTGGCTGTTTACCTGCCTTGAATTATATACACTCTCAAGTAGGCCTGACAAATATCAGCCACATTCATAAGCAACTTTCATGAGTGTTGTGACCATTCATTAGCCATGCATTGTGAGATTTAAGTGTGATGGAAAGCTGTGCCTGGATTCTGTAAAATTATTCATTACTATTGATTATAAACCCATCTTAGGTTTTTGTAATAAGAATTTTATCTGCAGAGTACAGAATGAAAATAAACTTATTGTCAAAGCCTGTGAGGTAAACATCTCTTCATGAAATCAATATGCTCGTGAAGAGGTACTTGCAATTTGTACTGAATATAATGCACTGGATAGGATGTTAGAATCCTTAGAAAAGTTTCCTTTGGTGTTTTTAAGGATATGGTTGTTTTAGAAAAAATGAGAAAAATAATTTTTCCTCACTTTAAAGAATGTTATTGCCATGTTTTTTTCTATGGTTGCATATAATGTTATGAACAGTGGATATACTGTAATTTGCTTAGCCAATTACTAATTGTGTAGCTGGCCCATTTTCTATTTTTTACTATTTTAAATAATTACTGAATAATTCTATATATCTAATTTTTTTTCTCCTCTATTTATGGATAGATTCCTAGAAGTAAAATTATTGAGTTGAATTGTTCTGATGCAGATTGCCAAATCACTTTTCAAAGGTTGTGGTATCAATTCACACTTTCTAAAATACTGTTAATTATCATCTTAAAAGGTTTGCAACATGGATAGGCTAAGGTGCTATATCATTTTTATTATCCATTTTTGATTATTAATGAACATTTTTATACTTTAGAAGTTTGTTCTTTAAAGAATACCTGTAGAATATCTTCTAGTAAAGTAAAAGAAACAAGTTTGTTCTTTAAAGAATACCTGTAGAATATCTTCTAGTAAAGTAAAAGAAACAAACACTTCCTAACTGATCTGCGCTTGAGTTTGCATTTGGCTTTGTGCATACTCACAGTTGTAAAACCTGTTTCAATCATCAAAGATAAGATAACACAGCTAAGATGAAAGGTAGTTGCCACTATACCTGGTCTGCTACATAGTTCCTTCTGTAAGGATTGTTTTCTAACTTTCATGTAGGATAATAGCGTTGATATTCAATATATTTTGACTGGATTTTAAGAAGGATCTATATCTAGGAAGACAAGACCATGTGAGTTTGAGGAAGAGGTGGGAGAGTGCTCTTCATTATTTAATCTTGTGCTGAGAATAGATTTTATACAATAGCTCGGATGGAAGAAAGTTATTAAAATGCTAGCTAGAACAGTGCTTCCCCAAACTGCTTCTGTTGACCCTGAAGTTAATGCAAGACTTGGGTGGGCCGAACCGACTCTTACTTTTCTGATGTTGATAATAAAGTCAAGAGGAGCTGGGCTGGTAGTTGACGGGTGTAGCTCATGTCTGATAACCACCTGCAGGGGAAAGCTGGGTGGGGCCTGAAATCCAGCTCTGGATGTACTGTCTGATCCTGTGCATTGCTTTTATAAAACTCATCCCCTCAGTAGACGACACCCTTTCCTAATTCTTAAAATGGCAAGATGCAGGCTAGCAGAGGCCATGAGGATGGTACTAAGAAAGATGATTTGGGAGAATCCTGAGTCATACCATGGATTTGAAGGCCAGCTAAGAAAGAATCTAGCAAGGCTACTAGGTCTGATTGTGATAGACCAGCCTTCAAACTGGCTCTTGGTCACTGGGAATATAGGAGTCCCAAAATGACCGTCTGGTCCTGGGTCTCCCGTGCAGTCAGTCAGTCTTTTGTTGTTTTAAGAATCTGGGACAGCACCAGCCCCTTGAGAGTATGTTTTGTTGGACAAAACCCAAAGATGATTCTGAGAAAGACTCACTTGATGGCATTTCTTCTTGTGTTTTGGCTTAGGAGATGAGTTCACTGTGTGCTGCTAAATGTGCAGAGCTGGGAAAACTGTGTGATTTGCCTATACCGTTTTCCTTTCCCTTTTGCAATTCTCCTATTACATCCTTCTGAGGTTCAGTTCATTGCCTACATGGTTGTTTCTTATAAGATCACATCCTGGGCTTGCTTTGCAATGTCCACCATCCAGCGATTGCTCTTCAGCCAACTTCCTAGGAATCTGTTTTTGCACAGAGAGACATGGGGTATACAGGCAGAAATGAGCTTCTGACAAATTCCGTGAATATCCTTTCTTGGTTTTCTGGCTGCTTTTTGCAAAAGGCTAAATCTAGGGAACTTCTCTTTGGATTGCCTCTATTCTCTGCCCTTCGGCTAATTTGAGAATTAAAAAGGGGCACATAAGGTCTGACTTTGAAGGGATGTAACCTTCAGGCTTTAATTTGGCGCAAACAAAGCATTTCCAGCAGCCCTCCTCTGGTGGTTGCAGAGTATTACCACGCTGCTGAATATTTAAAAGCAAGGCATGTTTCCAGCCCGATGGTCTGTCCCCCAATTGATAAGTCTCTTTTTATTAAATGAACTTTAATTACTTAATAATTAGACCTTCCATAGGAGAAGATGTGGATCCTGATAGTCTGCCAACAAGGCTAAGGGGCAAATCAGAAGAATGTGCCATTTTCAGATTAGAATTTAAAAGACGAAAGAGGCCCATTCTGGGGGGGTGTGGGTGAAGGAGAGGCCTCCCTAGAGGACTGGAGTCTTGGCATAAACCTGGACTGAGAAATGCTTTATTTCTACTTTTGCTTAAAAACTAGAGGAGTCTAAAGTGAAATGAATGGGGGAGCATGTCTAAGATATTCTAACTTTCAGACTGTCTGGATCTGATGGAAAGATTTAGTCTATGTGGTGTGCGTATGCTTGGGTGGAATGGCAGGGAGGGACTATTGTTCTCCTTATTTTAATTCCGAGAGCCTAACGCTTTTCATGTCCCTACAGATTTAGCAGCTCTCCATTCATTACCATGGTGATTTTTTACCTCACTTTTTTTTTAAACATCACAAAAAGCCCAAATGAAAAATGTTTGCTCCTTTTGCTATTAACATTTCTACTGCCTGGTGACAGCAAATATTTTGGTTGTGCCTCGCATCTGAGGAAATATGTCTTGGTCTGGCAGAATGATGACTGCAGCCATTGCCCTGACAGTCCCCGTTGGGTGGGGTCCCACTCTGTCCCCAGGAACAAAGTTATCAGAGGTGTGAGAGATGGAAGGGGAGGATGGGGAAATCCCATTCAAAATATCCACTGATCCACAATTTAAACTTACGGGGCTTAGATAAAATTTTCATCAGTGCACAGCCTCTCTCTGCCCCAACCCTCGGTCTCTTTTCAAATGAAAGGCTCTGTGGGTTGACTTATGTTTATTAACCTCAGCTCTTTTTCACTTTCCTTGAAGAAATCACTGCTTTCTCGCTCTAACTCTTCATGCCTTTCTTGTAATTTCTGTCCTTCCAAGACTTCCCGATGTTTAGGGCCTGGGCTATTTGAGTAAACTGACTGTCTTAACAATAATATGTATGTTTTCATTCAACAAATAGTTGATGGTAAAGTATTTGCCATGCACCATGCTAGGTGCTTACAGTAGAGAATAAAACAGCCCTGGTTTTGGGAAACTTACAGGTTAGCCAGGAAGATAACAATTAAACAAACTCCAGTTAATTATAATTGAAATGAATACTGTGAAGGAGACCTGTAGGGACAGCTGGTTCTGTCTGGGCTCCGGGAGGCCACTTTGAGGAAATGAGAACTCTCAGACTGCACCAGTACTATTAAATCCCATGTATTCAAGCACTGTGCGACTGAAGAGCTATAAAGAGGAAAACCTTTACTCTTCCTTGCATGGATAGTTAGTAAATATTCTAGAAAACAATTTAGGTTATAGATGTTTAACAACATTTAACAACATTTAACAAAGTAACATATATAAATAGACAATCCTTTTACTGTTAAAATTACTATTACAGAATAATTTAAGGATCTTTTACAGGAATCAAAATAGGGTGAGATCCATTTATCTATGACATTCTCTTAAAGCCCATATATCTCTTGCTAACAGCACTTAATGCTTAGTCTACAACTATAATTAGGATTGTTGATACCAATACCATTTCTGATGCTAAAGCCCAGACACTTTTACTGTGTGTTAGTCACTTATAAAATTTGAATTAAAAGTGTCTTTATCATTTCTAAGATGGGATTAGGCAGAGCTCCCCTATGTGTCTAACTTTTCCGTAGTTAAAATCTTTTTTTCCTTTTCATAGTTCGTCACTAGTAGGTTCTGATCTTTGTTAGGGTGTGGAGGCACAGATAATGTATAAATCTGCAAGTTGGCTGGTGGGGACACTTTCAAGTCCAGGTATTCCTAGATTTAAAGCTACCTTGGCCTCCTGGGCCAGGCTAGGTGTGAAGGTAGGAACTTTCACTAGGATTCATTCTTGAAAACGGCCTTTCCCCAAGGCTAGCAATGAAAGCTCTCCAAAAGCACCCAAACTAGTTTGTGTATCGCTTTTTGGCCTTTCGGCTAAGATCAAGTGTAGTATCAAAATAGCTTGTGTGCTGTTTTTAATAATGTAGTACTTCTAGCTGAAGTTTGGAGGAATTCAGTTTCGGGCAGAATGAACTTACTAAAGAACCAAGTTTACTCAGTTCTGCACTGCTACTTGGGAGTTCAGGAGTGGAGAGTATCAACATATGGAAGAAACGCCTTTAGTATACTTCCTTGGAGTGAAGTAACCTTGAGCTCCTTCATTTCCCCCTGTCTAGAATTTCCCTAGAAGTTTCACACCTTAAAAGTTGAGTCAAGTTGGTGGTTGTGGAGAGAGAGAGAGAGAGAGAGAGAGACCAGGTTAGTAGTCCAGAAACAAGAGATCTGAGAAAGGGGGCAAGAACACAGACTAGAATGAGAATAAATAAGCAGAAAAGAACAGATGTAAACAGATTTCCCCACTCCCCATTAAACCAGTCTCCCATTCTTGGAAATAGGTCTTCATTCATCTGATGGAGCATATTTATCTTATCGTTTAAAAAGTGTAGATCACAGTCTCTACTCATCCTGAGTGGCAAGCATTTTCACCAATAATCACTCAAGCTCTTCCTTTGTGGGCTGTCAGGGCATCCAGGACCCAGCAGTTTTCAAATACAACAGAGACAAAGCTGTTGACATCTAACGGAAGTGCTTCTGATGCATGTATGGTTGCTATGACCATGGAGTGACTCAAAACTGTTTCAGTCTCATGAGTTCCAAATGTCGGGCAGAGCCCCGAGCACCAAAAAGAACTTAGAAGTGTGATATACAAGTGGATTTTTAATAATACCACATCCAGTATGTTTGCTTGGTACCACTTTATGAACAAAAGAGCCTAAGTTTGTAATTTGGATGGCATTTAAAGTGGAATACCTGGTAACAGTGTCAGATAATCGGGTTCATAGTGTCCTGACCAGCTCGGTGGGAACCACTTGTATACTTGATCACCAAACACAATAAAAAGACCCGTGTTATTTACAGATAGGGTCAGGTTGGAACCTGTGACCTCCCAGTCTGGAGTTTGCTGTGCCTCTTCTTCCTCATTGGCACTTCCACAACTCCAGTGTCTGTGTGTTCCTGCCAGTCTATGCAAACAGAACAGCTTACAAAATATTTCATATTAAAGGTCATCGATCTTGTTCTAGACGTTATAGGGCTTAGTTTTGTCACTTAACCAAGTCAGTCCAGACATTTGCTCTGTCCATATACAATCTTTAGTGTTTGGCAACTTAACAGTGGGAGCAAGTGAACTAGCCCAAGTTGCACAGACCTGGCTTGTGAACCTTCCCTAACATTCGGTGATTTGACAATTGTTGACATCATGAGGGTTAGTGTCAGCATCATCGAAGAGTGCAAGAATGTTTGACTTTGGAGTCAAACACTAGGGTTTGACTGCAATATTGCCCCAGTCTGTAACCCAGAAAAGATCCAGCATCATCCTTGTTTTCAATGCAGAGGGAAAAAATTCTTATTTCGGGGTGAAATTTCCTGAGCTTCTTCAACCTGGAAGGCACATTGTGATAGATGCCTGGGTATGTATTTTAAAACAAAAACAAAAACACAACCCTTTGGCCACAATTTGGAGTTTAAGATAATACTGTTACCTCCAAAACAGAGAGGTTCTTTCCCTTGGCAGGTATCAGTAAATAGACACAGCCAAGTTGGTAGTTGGTGATAGGAAGAGGATATTAATACTTGGCACAAGTCAGGATCACACTAGGGATGATTCCCAAAGCACTGTGTCATTGAACAAACTGGATGGATTGGTTTTCTAGTCAGAGGGTAATGAGAAGTGGTTGGATGGAATCCTGGGATGGTCTGGTGCCGGGAAGCATGCTGTCACTGGGTCCTGCCATGTGCTAACACTATTGCTTGCTCACATAGGATCTTGGATCCTGCTATGTGGTGTCCACTTCTTAATCCAGTCCTTGCTCCTCAGTCCAGTCTGTGCAATTAAGTTCTACCTATGGAAGCACCTTTGATTCATCTGGGTATGCTCATGTTACCCCCTTTAACCTGGGGCTCATGACAACTGAAAAACAACTCACAACTTCGTTACATAAAAGTTGATCCAGATTGGTCTGGTGCTGTTATGATACCACACAATTTGGGGAACCTCAGATTTTCCTGAGTGAAGCAAAAACTTTAGTGATTGATTTAGGATCACTGTTGTTTTGGCCATGTTTGTAATGGATTTGAGTGAAAAAAGAATAGAGGCAATAAGACCATTCCTGCTACAATTGGAGTAGATCAGCTATGGTCTAACAAGTCTGAACCAGGATTTTTCCATGAACAGGCTCTTGGTGAGCAGATAACTATTCTGCACAGGGATCTAGTTAAAATTATACCTGCATCTCCTTATGAATGAAGCTTGGGAATCACTAGTATTACACTAGAGCATTAAATGACTCTTCTGAAAACAGACTATTTCAGACTTATAGTGAGTTTGATGTTCATTACTATATGCTCATATGCATGTCTCAAAAATATAGTGCTGAGTTGATAGCCTATAACTTCTTCTTCTTTTAATACTGTTGCTGGTTTGTTACACCACCATGAGATGTAAGTGTTAAAATGTAGCACAATATTGGGAGCATTAATTTAAGCCAAATAGAGCCTTGTAAACTTAGAACTCCTTTTTTGATGTGTACCACTTCCTTTTTAGAGACAAAAAGAAAAGGCTACAAATCATGTTTATAACTTCCCACTATGACAAATAATCAAGTATTTGAAATTTCCAAACATTGCTTTGTTAACTTTTAAATAGGATGCAGTTCTGACCTCTGTTTACATAAGATCTGAAATCACCAAAGCGTACATACGGAATAAGCGTGCAGAATAGTAGCCAATTCCATTAAACCTAATTATGTTAATATGCAATCTCATGCCTTGTATATGATTCTTCCAGGTAGATGAAGTTTACATAGGAAACCAATTGTTGTGTATCAATTTGAATTACTTTCTGTATTTTTTCTGTGTTCTAAAACTTACTTGCAAGTGCATTTTTGAATATCACAGTCTGATGTCTAGTAGATATTTCAAATGTAACGAGTATAACTTAACACGTAACTATAAATCTGAATATATAAAAGTATTCAGATGTCTTACCAATTTACCAAAAATATTTTATCTATATGTATAAAATATACAACTTGTGTATATGGAAAAATTATTTCTGACTATGTTTCCTTAAGTACAAAATAAAACGCTAGAGATGAAGACCAAAAAGAAAACTATTAAGTAAAAGAAGAAGAAATTTGTTTGGACCCATTGCCCCACCCAAGCTTCACAACATCTACCACTACTTCTTGGATTTGTTTTGTGTAGTATATATAAACCATTCTCTGTCTAAGTGTATGTTTCAAATCCATACCCAAGCCGATCAGCAGTAGATTAATGTACTTCTTCTTCTTTTGAATAGACTCAAAATTACACACTTCAAACAGCCTGGAAATTGGACTCGGAGAGATGAGCCAGGGCACAAGTTAACTGATTCCTTTTGCTCTTCACCCACTGGTAGATCCAGCGCAGTTACAGATTAGTTCTTGTGATAACTAAAGGAGAATGATGGAATTAGGCAAGTGGCTGGCGCCCCCTATAGATGCATTTGTAGTGTTGACCCGGGTAGCTTTATAGATCCAGATTCCAGAGCCTTAGCTTTAGGAATCAGATGAGTAATTTTAGTACTTACATGTTATGGGATAAATTTCAATTGATACATTAATGTTTGCATCAATATTAATGTTTCTACATGGTCTAGCATTAATCATTCTTATCAAAGAACAAATTTAATATTGCATCTCTAGGATTGGAGATCTGTTTATGTGGGGATAGCTGTAAGTGATATCCTTTAGCAGCTTATACCTATGTAACTTCATATTTTGTGGATTCAATTCTTTTGTAGCTCAAAAACTCTAATGTCTGAAAGAGACATGAAATTCCACCTTCACTTAGGGAAGGAGACTTCTGTGTAGCATTTCTTATTGTCTCTCATATTATGATGTTTGACCCAGGCCATTTTGCCTTTGCCCTTTGTCCCGGCAAAATCTTTATCAAATCATAGGGGAAATTAGGATTATGAGAATTAATAGGGCTAAATTAAAACTAACAGTGGTTAAAACTGAGCTCAGTAGAATTTGTTATTGGCTCTAAATATTAACGGAAAAATCAAAACTTCTTGACAAAATTTAACCCTGGACCTGGGAAATGTTGACTTAATTAAAATAACTCTATAAAATTAAAATCTTAGTAACATAAAATACGATCAGTAAAACTTGACATGAACCCCAAACTGATGAATGAGTCAGATTTTACTGTGAAATGTACATACAATAATTCCAGTATGATTAAAATGAAAATAGAAATACCAGAATGTAAATGTGATGAGTAGAGCATATGAATAAAGAATTAAAATTATTTAGTTGAATTAGCTCTAGAAAATAAAATTGTCAACTACCTATCAATGATAGCATAATTCATACAAATGTTTCTTTGCAATCATTTAAAAAACAAAACAAATGGTTTCCATGGTCAGGATCACAATTATCCAGTTTTTTATAAAAGAGGGTTCAAGAGAGCAGAATCAAAATATCTTCTACCCCTCTCGTGTACAATATCATGGTAGACAAGGCTTCTCTCTCATGAGGGTTACACTTAGTAATGGCCAGCTTATTTTTGTTTCTTTTTTCCCTGTGTTTACTTAATTATTTACAAGAATATGTCATTTTCAAGTTACTTCATATGGATATCATAGTGGCCATGTGAATTAGCTATTATTCTACTTTATAGGCCAAAGAAATACAAGTTACCAAAGGACTCATACATAGTAGGTGGCCCAACCAGACTAGAAACAGAAACTATTCTAATTCCAACCTTAGGACTTTTTCACTACACCACAACCATGCCTGGCAAATGCTGATGAACACGTACTTATGTATAAAAGATTGTTCTTTGTTACTATAATTGGTAGTTAATACCACCCGTCCTTCTTGAAACTGATATAGGTTATGCAGTATGACCAGTCCCTCATGAATTGCCATGACTTCATAATCCTTTGCCCAAAGTTGGGTAACAGGAATTCTACCCATTAGGACAAGGATCCAGGAGAACAAGTTCCCATTTGCAGGATTGCTACAGAAAAACCATGGGACCTTGAGTGTGGAATTTCACTTCTTTGAGCCTCAGTTTCCTCATCTGTACTATTAGGATGATCCTATCTCCTCTGTTTGTTTTTCCAGTAGTTTTATTAACCAATACCAACAAAGCAGCAAGCTTCTTAGAGATGAGTGTCAAGATCTTCATCATTTTTATCCACATAACCTACTGTAGCACCAGACAATGTGATAAAAAGGAATTAGCAAGTAAGAAAAGATTGGAGAAAATACCTTGTAGAATGGAATTTCTATAAAGACTATAAGGTGTGATTATTTTTATTGGAAACTATTACGCTTCATCGGAAAGACTTACCTATCCTTCCTCCTTTGTTTTTCTCCTAGGACCACTGAGGTTCCTTTCCCAGACAGACTCTGTCACAGCCTTCATGGGAGACACAGTGCTACTCAAGTGCGAAGTCATTGGGGAGCCCATGCCAACAATACACTGGCAGAAGAACCAGCAAGACCTGACTCCCACCCCTGGCGACTCCCGAGTGGTGATCTTGCCCTCCGGAGCATTGCAGATCAGCCGACTTCAACCAGGGGACATGGGAATTTATCGCTGCTCGGCTAGGAATCCCGCCAGCTCAAGAATAGGAAATGAAGCAGAAGTCAGGATATTATCAGGTATTGCAGTCGTCTTTATTCTCTTCAGAATGATATTCTCTGGGATAGTTTGAACATTATTTTTTTCTTTAACTAATATTTGTAATTGTTGTAAGTTCCGTATTGTTCATTGGGATTTGTTTTCTATTATTTTTCTTTCTTGCTGGGCATTAGATGAGGGTGTGCCAAAGCTGTTCCTATTTTTCCACGTCTTGTCATTGAAGTTTCCGGATAAAGAGTTACCTCACCTTAAATTTGTACTGATTTATTCATTCTTAATATTTAGTGAGTGCTTCTTTGTACAAGGCTCATTGTGAAGCATTTCTTATGCATTATTTCATTTTCTTCTAATAACACTCTAAGAGGTAGTTATTATTATCCCCATTTTTAAAGAATGAAGGATTAGTAAAGTTAAGAATCTTCCCAGCCGGGTGTGGTGGCACATACCTGTAATCCCAGTGACTTGTGAGGCTCAGGCAGGAGGATTGCTTGAAATCAGGAGTTGAAGACCAGCCTGGGCAACACAGTGAGACCCTATCTCTACAAAAAATAAAAAAATAAAAGAATAGCTGGGCATGGTGGCACACAACAGTAGGCCCAGTTATTCTGGAGGCTGAGGCAGGAGGAGGGTTGCTTGAGCTCTGGGTGAACACAGACATACAGGTAATTACAATAAATACTTATTATGATTTGTATTATGATTAATATTATGATAAGGAAAGTTGTTTCTCTTCATCTTTTTCTTTCTCTTTGGCAAATCTCGAAGACTCTGATTTCACTGTCCTCTCCTAAGCAGAAATTGGATTGGATGGATGTTCCCTAAGATGTCTTTTCTTCTAATAACTGCTACTATTGGATATCTATGTAATATCTAAGTCTCAATTGTTAAGGCTTACTTAGACTCTCTTGTGAGTAATTGGGACCGATTGCTTATCAAAGCCTGGTTGGCTCCTGTCTCTTCACTCTTACTGTGAGTAGTTATCACAAGTACTTCATTCAGCTCTGCAGACAGTAACGTTCCTAACTCATTCTAAAAGCAAACTGGCAATTTGATGGAGTTTCCAGGTGCTTTAATAAGGATGCCTCTAAAATCTCTTTTGTGTATTCTCTCCTCCGTTAGTCACAGGGATACTGACTTAAATGTGTCAGTAACCACAGGCAACACTGATATATTTCACCCACCAGGAAGTGACATGCAAAGGTAGCATTTATTCTGAACACATACATACGTTTTTTTAGGCATCCATTGCATTCACATGAATTTGAAATATTCATATACACATATCATTAATAATGCATCTATTCAGTGTATCACATAGGAAGCCAAAGTACGCCACATAGAAAATTGGCAAGAATATGTTTGATTATCTTCATATGACAGAGAGGTCTCTTTTCCAGTGGTATTAAGGAATCAAGCTGGACTAATCAAGTATTAAATCTGAAATGGAGCATCTTGAAAGGCAGAGAAACATAATCATCAAGTTGCCATTTATGTTTATTTGTTCACCTTATAAAACATGTGCATTGTAATCCATGGAGATTTATCTAAAATCAAATTTCGTATTGTTCATTTGGCGTAAATTGAGAATATATTGTACCATGGAAGTGTGTGGGCATTTCTTACTTGAATGGAAACTATTTTTTTTTTTTTTTTTACAAAGACATTACATCTATTGAGGACTTCTACCTGAGTTTCATGAATTCAAATACAAACTTCATAAAGGAGTGATGAGCTGAGGTAATACACACACATACAGGTTATTGTCATACTTGATTAAGCCTGTCTCATATTCTATTGACGACCTAAAGGACCTGCTGAAGGAAGATGTGTTGGCCCCATTTGTCTTAAAGTTTGTAAGTTAGTTGATAGGTCAAATACACAGATCCACAATAAATACAAGAGTGAGAGAATAAAGGAATGAATGAATGGTAAATCCTAACTTCTGTTAGTTACCACTTACCATTCTCTGATTTTTAAAATCATGCTAATCGTTTCTGAATTGATTTCTACTTTCTGTAAGTACCATTTTGAGGCAGTCATAAATTAAATACATATATTACCTATTCTCTATCCTAACTCTAATTGGGAAAGATAGAGTTAATTAAAATGGAAACTCATCACATCATTAGCATGACTTAGGAACATTAAAAATTGTATCAGAGTGGTTAGAACTCTGAAAGATATATATTTTTCCATATTCACTAAAGTACCATGTTGACTGATAAAATTATTTCTTGCTTTAGTTTGAAACATAAATGCTAATGTGATGTTTTGCAACTTTTTCCAGCACTTGTGTATATCACAATTCATCCAGAGAGTGTTTGAATTTCTACATATGTGTTTATAGCAAGTTATCAAGTTCTAAATAATAATTAATTTAGTGTACTTATTCAATTCTATGTAAAACATATTTCAAGTCATCCCTTTTATATATCAGGTGCATAATATCACCAATTAGCAGATAAATAAAATTTATATTTTTAGCAAACAGTAGTTAGAGAGTACTGTCTCTCATCATTTTCAATTTATCATTAAATAAATATTTATTCAATGAACTTTTGAATGAATCATATACTTGGCATCTTATTGGTTGCCAGGAATGAAATGTTGGAAGTTTATGCTCTCAAATAGCTTATAGTCCGGTGAAGGAAATAGATAAAGCAAATAGGTTTATCTACTTGCTTTAAGAAATAAGAAAACAGAGTACTATTGCCCTGCATAAAAGAGAAATACCAATGCGCCAATCTAGAAGAACAAGTAGTAGGGAGGCAAAGGGAAGTATATACCAGGAAATAAGAGCAGTGTGAACAAAGAATATAGAGAGATCAAATGCTTTTCAGGGGAACTGCATATATTCTGTTTGGCTCATAGGGCACAGGAAATGACAGAGGGGGACAAGCTGGAAGGAAGAGAGGTAAACTGGGTAGGAAGACAAGGTGGAATACCATGGCATTAATTGTGGGGAGAATTAACTAACAGCTGTTGCTAAGGCTGTATCAGAAGGCATTCAGAAATGAAGATGGTTGGGGAGATATTGAGAACAGGTCTTGGAAACAGATCAGATGTGGCTTACGAGGGAAGACATGAAATCCAGGCCCCGACAAAAGCCAGTTAGTGGCACTTTTCACTAACACTGGCAGTGGAAAAGGGGTGTTATTGTGTTTAAAATAAATTACAGATTTTTAAAAGAGATTTTTCTGTAACATTTTATCTTTCCAGATTAAAAGAATTATTGTTTCATTCATAAGTAGGAAAATTAGTAAGTAATTGTAACTAATTAGTAACTGTTGAATATTTTAAGACAAATTGAATTTTTAATTTTGAGAAGTTATACATTGTAAACAGAGTGAGCTAGTAGTAAACTGTTACGAAGGATTTTTTTTTTTTTTGAAATATCAATAACAAACACTAAGTAAGAGGTGAGATGTTTTAAAATGTCATATCAGATGTGATGGAGAATATATGATGGATTGAAGGGGAATTGTGGTTGTCAGGTTCACTTCATCCATGTCTCATCACATCTGAGTGCCAAGCAGGAGACTGAATTGCAGAATTATAAATCTGCTTGGGGTCCTAGGTTGACTAAAATAACTAGCCCATGCACTTCGTTTTCTGATTTTAGTTTTCTTAATGGCCTTATTGAATTGATCAATTGGCAATTCAATCTGTTGTTCATTCATTAACTATAATTTGATGACTCTGGGCCCTGTATAGATCTAAACTAAATATCTATATAATTAGAAGCATTGGCTTTTAATGAAAGACATCGGTCTAAAGCATATTTTGGATGATTTTTCTCTGTAATTGTTACTTTTGTCGAAATAACAGAAACCATCTCAAAATTCATTTTGTTTAAAAGGAAAAATTCTGTTTTTAGTTTGGAAATCAATAGTTTGAGACTTTCATTCATCACTAAGAGTTTATTACTAACTCCATGATGCATTAAACATTTTAGTTTTATTAAGTGTTACTTGTATTTCAAAATAAATGCTACTATAATCTATTTTTGTAATTTCTACAGGATAATGACCTACAGGGGATAACAAAGAGATACATTCTTTGCTTTTTAAAGTTATTATCAAGTTAGGTAGTTAATTCATGTAGCCGTGTGACTAACATAAGGCAGGGAAGGGTAAATTCAGGTAAATATAACTAGTTCAAATGAATGCAAACAAAGAATAAATCAATTCTAGGTGGAAAATTTGGAGTCTTTATAGATAATTACTTTTCCAAGAGGAGAATTGGTTGTAGAATGATTCCAGTAGATGATAAATCTGAAATGAGAAGTTGAACTCACTGGAATGGAGAGTTTGGAATCCCATGACTAGGAATTTAGACTCTGTTCTACTTAACCTTACTGATGGTTGGGAGTCCTTGAATGTTTTTGAGCAATGGATAGTATTACATAAAAAAGTGCTATTATTGGGGACATCAACAAAGCTGAGGGTTTCAAGATGAAAATCAAGATAATAGGGGAACCCATCACGTTTTTCTTGCCATGCCTATTACTCTGAAGTGACCAATGATTTCTTTCTCACCACATTCACTAGTATTTTTTTCTATTTTTATCCTTGACCTTGAGTTATGTTAGATATTATGCTACATATTATATTATTATAGATATATATTAATACATAACATACACTAAATATAATATTATATGTAACATTATAATCTCCTCTTAGCTGCCATTCCCTGAAAGATTACTCTTTTCCATAAAGTCAAAGACAAAACTGATATACTTGGGATTGTCTTACACAGAGAGGCATGAATATTTTTTGGAAAGGAGAGACGTTGTCATTATGTCTATTATGTCCAACATGGGATTGATTTTGCATTTACTTGAAATACGGCATTTTGCAGCCCTGGGTGGGTAGACTGAAGGGTCAGGCAATCTTTTGTGACCCCTCCCATATAAATAAGAAGACTTCTCTAAGGGTGTGTGAAAGCCAAACTTATAACCTATGAAGCAAAAGTCACAAAAAATAGTGACAGTATCTATAGAGCTTGCTTCCTTCTTCAGTCTTGTTTGACATCGATTTATTTTTGGAGCATAAAAAAGGATATTTAGTCAAAAATTATGAGCATATCTTCATTGATTCAACATTGCCTATATAGGAAATAATCCAAATATTTTGATACTGATTATCAAAAACAGGAGCCAGAGTCAAAAACTCATTACTTCTCTGGAAAGTTTTAAATACTGCTTTATGCATACATATAAATTACAAACAATTTTGGATTCTCTAAACTAACTTTGACACCTCATAATGGCAACATTTGTTTTCTGGGATTCTACTGTCAGCTGCAATATTTAAAAAAAATTAAAAATGAGAAAAAAACACTTTTTTCAGACTTGCTACAAAAATGAAGCTGATAGACTCAAAATTTGCTTGTGAGACAGAAGGGCTATAGCCATACGCCCAGTGATAAGAATAGATACTCTCCTTTCGTCTGCCAAACTCTAACTGCAAATAGCAATGTGTGTGTGTACATGGAGAAAGAAAGAGGAAATATGAACAGATGTAGGTATATTTGCAGATAGGGAATGTCATTTTTAGTACCAAATGGGTGTAAATAGGAAGAAAAATAATAGAATTGTAGCGTGGTGAATAATAGCTCCTGAGAAATGGCTTCCTTTTCCACGTCCAAAGTTCCTTGGCTTACAGCCAAACGGAATTTTTCATTTTTTTTTTATTAAATAAATTCTGATTCCTGTCATCAGTTTGGATTAGGCTGTTTTTTCAATAAAAATCATTCACAAAGTTAGAAGGAGTTTCATGGAATTTTTAACTCATGGCACATATTACAGTGCCTACTGGTATTTGAAGACACATGGTACCTGCTGAATTGCCTAAAATATAAGTAGATGGGGGATGGTGTTAGCTTGAAATTGAGGGTGCAGACAACAGAGCAAACTAGCTCTGTGAAGTTAAATTAATTTGTAAGTCTTATGCCTGGGAAGAAATCAAAGAGACTACCCTAGGTAGCCTGCAGTGCCCTTTCATTTCCAATTGGAAAAATGTTTAATATTCCACTGAGGAAAGAATTTAATAAAGACAACCAAGGAGTACACAATGAGAAAAAAGGTCTTTGTATTCAGAAAGCATAAAAATTAAAAGCAACTACTGGTTATTTTGAGGAAGACAGTTATTAGGTTGTGAAAACAGCTGTTTTTTTCTTGCTGTGACACAGATGTCAACAGTCCATAATTTAATTTCTGTATGCCTCAGTTAGTCTTTAGATTCAGTGCTGCTTAGTACTGAGGTTCACAAATTTAGTGCTGAGGTTCCTAAATCATAGTTTAGGAGAATGGCCCCATTACAAGAAGGTTGTCATCATCACAGGGTAAGCATGCAGTCCACGCTACTTGGGATAGTCCAAGTCACACCCAGGGTCCTAAAATAAGTATTCAGAGCATTTCCTTTCAGTCTAAAAAGTATCCTAGGTTGGATAATTTATACACTCAACCTAGTCATCTACCATAAGGGAAGACAAAATTATGTGGCCCTCCAAAGCATTTGGGGCCATCTGTGAATGAGGAGAGTGAAATCTAGCCCCCAGCCGGCTTCATAGATTCAATTAATTTGATCATTGTAATGTCTAATAATTTCTTTTTAAAAAACAAAAAGCATGTGAAAAGGAAATATTCTTCTCCAATTTCACTAGTATACCTTCCCCATGCCTCTTTAGGGCACAGGGCCTTATGATAGTTGTTTGTTTTTGAATATGTTAACTATAGGTAAATGTATTAGGTTGTATGATCCAAGATGTACCTTGACTTTGAATAAATTATTGCTGAAAGATAGTGTTTGAACATAGTTAAGTTTTCTGCTACCTCCCAATTTGGAAAGAAGAGAAGGAGGAGGAGGAGGAAGTAAAGGAGGGAGAAGGGGATGGGAAGAAAGAAGAAATATATTGAATTTATCGATTTCTACTTGAAAGATGCAAAACTATTTCTATGTTGAGAGGAAATGGGCTTCTTGAGTATTTCAGAAGAATGACTCATTTGTTGAGACTGTGTCTGTATCAGTTCTCAAAATATAGTCCATGGACTTTTGGGATTTTTTGAGATACTTTCAGGGGATCTGTGAAGTCAAACTTACTTTAATAATAATACTAATATAGCTTGTGTTTTTCACCGTGTTGACTTAAAGTGTTCTTGATGAAACTGTGAAAATTATTAATTTTATTAAGACTCAATCATTAAGTACATATCTTTTTAGTATTCTGAATGTGAAAATAGAAAATACACATGAAGAAAATCAAAGTACAATAGGTTTTGCACAGTAAACATTTCTGTGGTCATTTGAGTTTCTAGCTGAACTAGTTACCATCCTTCCCCACCACTCCCACCATGGAACACCATTTTTGCTAGAAAGAACAATCAAGAGCAAAACTATAGTTATTCAGACTTGGGTACTTGTTAGAAATTTTCTCAAAAATGGATGAAGTAAGCCAATCATTTCAAGGAAAATAATATTTGCTGCCAAGGCAAGGATGAAATTCAAGTTCTTAAATTAAAATTAGAAATTTACAAAGTCTGTATCTGCAACCCGAAGCTTGACAGCTTCTAAACTTTTTAAAAGACCTTTCTGATAGGATTGGTGGTGATAGTAACCAGTGAGACTTTTTGATACTCTGTTAATGTGTCAACATTTGGAAGATCTGTCTAATGCAATGTATCATTTCAAATGACCAGTGACTGATGTGACAAAATCATGCATGGGTAAAAGATCTATTTGAAGTACAAGAGAGATCAATGGGTATTCATATAATGTAGCACGGGATGTTTATCGGTAAGTTGTCGGCTTCCACGGTACAACTAATTTTCAAGAAACTTCTTACTGAGTTTTGGTATAGTGTTCAAGGATAATATCTACAATTATTTGAGAAGGCTGTCAAACTATGCCTCCCTTTTCCAATTAGGTATCTGTTTGAGGTCAGATATGGTTTTTTTTAGTTGAATTACATGAAAACAATCAGAACAATGTGAATGCAGAAAGTAACAATAACAATCTAGGTTTTTTTTTTTTAATTATTATTAAACCACTCATGAAAACCTCTCCTTTTATAAAGGAGAAATTTACAAAATGAAAAGAATGACTATTCTCACTAATATTTTTATTTTGGAAAATACATTTTTTGAAAGAAATATCTTTGGTAAAAATGTGAATAAACAATAAATATATTTTTTAAAATATGTGTTTTGATTTTTACTACGGAAAATATTTATAGCTATAACCTGCATGAACAAAAGCTCTTTGGTGTCGTTAATAATTTGTAAGGGTAAAGATGGTTCCTGAGACCCAACAGTTTGAAATCCTCTATCTATATTATTTTTCTTTTTCCTAATGATTATAGATCAGTCCTCTCCAACTTAGATAAACATTAAGCTAAAGTAGGCCAAAATTTCCATTTAAAACCAGTTAAGAAGAAAGAAAGAAAGGAAAGAATAGCAGAGGCAACATATTGCCATATGGTGGTTCTACGCATTAAGGCAATCTGTGTAGTCTGAGATCAGTATCACTATAATGACTGTTTTCTCCTTTATTTACATACTATCCTTTTGCTCTCTGGGAGGATTAGCTGTACTGACACCAGGATAACAAACAGACTGGGTCAAATAAGCAGGCAAACATTTTCTTTCCAATAGGGAAACACAAAACTGGGTTTTAGTTTGGGCAAATCTTGACTTCTTTTAATCAATTTAGAAAAACAGCTGCATATTTTTATGCATTCACTTCCATGAGCATCACATTAAAGAGATCTGTTTTTGTAGTTTTTAATACCAAAATTTGACATTAGGAAAACCACTTTTTGTTGGTTTGATTGTAAATACATTGCCAGATATCTTTTCAAGGATTCACACTTGTATTTTCCTCCCAGTTTTATTTTAAAATGTTATACATATATATTGAATAAAAGTATATGAAATGTATATACAGTTTAAAGAATAAAAGGAAAATGACTGTGTGTGAACCCATCACCCAGTTTATGAAATAGAACATTACAAACATTGTATTCTGATGCCCTTTCCTGTAATTGTACTAGGCTCATTTAATTCCTGGAAAAATATCTTCATGTTCTATTAGGATCTGAATAGTAAGTGCCCATATAGTGAGAACACAAGTGTTTTCTTACCAGTAATTACTAATTCCATCACAGTTCTGATAAAATCAATTTAGTTAACAAGAGTCACAGCCTAGAATCTCAAGTTCATACCACCCAGAACTTTTGTCATCTATACTATTGTAGAGCTTAAAGGAAAATTTTTCATTTGCTTTTAAATGTGTGCCAAATTTAAAGTTCTAAATTATAACTTATCTAATTTTTTGTTCCATGTACAATTGTACAATTTGCAACACTATACACTTTGCAATACTAGAGTTTAGAAAATCTTTTCACTCTAAAAATACTGTATGTTGTTTAAAAACCTTTAGAAAACACAGAAAAATCCAAAGATGAAAATAAAAACTACCTATAATTCTATTTAGACACAAATCTTACACCTTTGACAAAGGTTGGTTCACAAATAATTAACCTAATTGTAAAAAACAAAATTATAAAATTCTAGGAGATAACAAAGAAAAACCTAGGTAATCCTGGGTTTGGCAGTGCATCTTTAGACATAATACTTAAAAAAAAATTATCCATGAAAGGAGAAATTGATAAATTGAACTTTACTAAAGTTAAAATATTGCATTCCGTGAAAGACAATGTTAAGAGTGAAAAAACAAACCAAAGGCTGAAAAAACATTTGCAAAACACAAATCTGATCAAGGACTTGAACCTAAAATACACTATAATCTCTTGCAACTCAATGATAAGAAAACAAACCAATAAAATACAGAAAAAAGATCTTAACAGACACCTCATCAAAGAAGACATACAAAAGTTGTCTTTGTATAAAGTAAAAAGTCTTCTTTGTATAAAGTAAGCATATAAAATGTGCACATCACATGTCATTAGGGAATTGCAACTTAAAACAAATATACATCTTTATCCACCTATTAGAGTGGCTAAAATCTAAAATATGACAACAGCAAATGCTGACAAGGTTGTGGAGTAACAGAAACTCTTATTCATTGCTGGTGGAAATGAAAAATTATACAGCCCTTGGCAGGGCTGCCACAGTTTGGCAGTTTCTTACAAAGCTAAACATAATTTTACCATATGATCTAGCAATTGCACTCTAAAGTATTTACTCAAATAAGTTAGAAAATTTATATTTAGATGGAAATCTACATTTGGATGTTTATAGCAGATTTGTTCATAATCACCTAAAACTAGAAGCCACCAAGGTGTTCTTCAATACGTGAATAGATAAATAAACTGTGGTATATCTGGATAATGGATTATTATCCAGCAATAAAAATAAATGAGCAATCAAGCCACAAAAACACATAGAAGAATCTTAAATGTATATTACTGAGTGAAAAAAGCCAGTCTGAAAAGGCTACAATACTGTATGATTTCAGTGATACGACATTCTGGAAAAGGCACAGCTATAGAAATAGTAAAATATCAGTGGAGTTTGAGGTAGGGGTAACGTGAGAGAAATGAATAGGTAAAGCTTGGGATTTTTAAGGTGGTGAAATTATTCTATATTGTACTGTAATGTGGATACATAACATTAATTTGTCAAAACCTATAAAGTTATAAAAAAACAGTTAACCTTCACGTAAACTATGGTCTTTAGTTAATAATTATAAATATTAGTTTATTAATTATCACAAATATACCACATTAATGTAAGATGTTTAGAACAGGGGAAACTGCATCACAGGAGGTGGAGACCTGATATATGGGAACTCTCTGAACTATCTTTTCATTTTTTTTTTTTTTTTGGTAAATGAACATTAAAAAATAAAATGTTTTAAAAAATAACCTTTTTGTATTACATAATTTGATTTTCTGATAAAAGAAAGTATAGTACTTTGTGTTGAAATGTCATCCCTCTCTTGTGCAAATAAATAGCATTATATATAGGTCCCAGGTAAATTTTCTTTCAGTTGGAAGATGAAGTTAAGTAGATCTCACTGAATGTTTTTCACTGATAGTTATGGAATAGAATTGTGTACTGTATGTGTTGGATACATGTCTGCTGAGGGGCAGGTGGTTAAAGTGAAGCATTGAATGGATGGGCCTTTATCATAAAGAGAGCTATTTGTAAATGCACATTTTGGGAACTTGTCCATTTCAGGAAATTTATTTTTAAACAGCATTATCTTTCAGACCAGTTTTGTTGGATTTAAAAAGTCACTTTCAAGAAGAAAAGGAAACATACCAACAGCAATTTTCAAGTTTTGAGACATTTCTCTACAGTATTGGTATAATAAGGATTACACATTCGGAAAATGCTTTCAGCATTTTCATTGTGAAGAGTATTTATTTTTATTAATGGAACAACCAGACAGATGTGGGAAGACTGAGAAAATGTGAATTTCTCTTTGTCCACACAAAGAATACTTAAAATAACAATTACTATCCCAACTCTTAGCTTGAGAATTGGTGTTCTTTTATTACCCTATGATACACCTGTGTGTAGTTGAGTCAGACCAGGAAAGATTAAAGACAGCGTTATAATGTGTCCCAAATTGCCCCCCACCTCACTTCCTCTCTGATCACCAGCCGCCCATGTTATGGCCCAGTTGGATATAATCTCAGCAATTTTCCATTCATCCCAAGCCTAGTTTTTTAGATTCCATTGCCTCCTTTTCTTTGCATCAGGATTTTGCTCTCAATTAGCAAAATGACGAATTACAGGCTTATTCCATTTCATGCATTAGGTTGAAAACAGCCCTAATTAAACCTATCTAAGGGGTGTGGATTTTAATGGGGATCTGAAAACACAGTATCTTATCTTAAACAAATAAACTTTGAGTGATAGAATTTTAGTCAACAGATCAAATCAGAGGATATTTCCAAGGGTGGGAAAATCTTCAGTTTTATCTAACCCTAAGACTGGTGCTGGAGTGACCCCAGGCATTACGAGTGGAATTTATACAACAGGAGGAGAAGCTCTTCACTCTGAGGGGGCTTTCCTGAAAAGTGAACCCTGTGCTGTGTTCAGGACATTATGAATTGTAAAGTTTTTTGCTTATTCCACCTGATACACTTCTAGTAACTTTGGATCAAATGAGTTCTAAGGTTGAATCAAAAGGCTTCATAGGTTGTGTATAGACATGGTTTCCATTACCTGCTAGTAAAAATGAATAAGCTGGATATATAGACTAGTAAATGCATCAGATAAAGTAGGATACAGAGCACTGCATTCACCCAGATCTCAGGTCTAGGAGCAAATTCACTCTTTAGAATGTTGTTAAAAAATTAAAAATAAGCAAAAAGCTTATCCACAGCCATACTTGTTATAAAACAAATAAACTTTAGTTATACAAATGTAACTTACTTTCCAAAGAAAGCAGATATTCTCTCTCAGTACCTGAATATTCTAATCCTCAGTACCTACATACTATTGAATACAATTCTAGTATGTTTATCTTATTTCCTAAGCCACAGATGCAATAAACAAAGCAGAAGAAAGTAGAATAGATTTGAGTGGTGGGCAAAGAGAACATACCAAAAAATTTTGGATAACATTTAATTAGAAAAGTTACTGATAATACTGTCTTGTTCTCTAATACTGTTAAGTAAACAAAGCCTCTAGCCCATGAGTGACTTGTACTCTCAAGTTTATGCTCTTTGCTTTATACCAGGATGTCATCAATAGCTAAGAATATTCTAATATCATAATCCTAGAAACTGGGGATGGAAAACCTCTTTTTAGGATTTTATTCATAAGTTTCATTGGCATCTTTCTATTTTTCTTTCTTTCTGTCATCTTGTGTCTTGCGAAGGAAAAAGAAATGGTTCCAGCTATATCATTTATCTTCGCAATATTTTTTTTCATAAAATATGTGATCTTGTGTTTATTTCCCCATAGATCCAGGGCTACAGAGGCAGCTGTATTTTCTGCAAAGACCATCCAATGTAGTAGCCATTGAAGGGAAAGATGCAGTCCTTGAGTGTTGTGTTTCTGGTTATCCTCCGCCGAGCTTTACCTGGTTACGGGGAGAGGAAGTCATCCAACTCAGGTATTCTACGTTTAAGACTTTTGTGAAGTATATGCTACTGTTTATCTCTCTCTAATTTGATATAAGTACCTAGAAATACAAGACTTGTTAAATAATGATTGAATATTTTTCCACATTTTTTGGCATGATTATACTGTAGGAAAGAGATTTGGCTATGAAATGAAGGGATGGAGGAAAGAGTTGAAATCGATGAGACCAGTTCGGAAAAAATACTGAGAAAGCCAGGGTTGCTGTTGAGATGGTCCTGCCCATCTTCAGTAAAAATATTTTAGATAATGTCATCCTAAGGCACTGGTTTAAGGAGAGGATCAATTTTAAATATTCTTAGCACACACAGAGAAAAGATAACTACGTGAGGTGATGGATATGGTAATTAGTTGGATTGTGGTAATTATTTCTCAATGAATACAGATACCGAAATATGATATTATACACTGTAAATATATATATAATTTTTATTTGCCAATTATACCTCAATGAAACTGGAGGTTAAAAACAAACTGAAATTTTTTAAGTTCAAATATGTAGCATGTCATTATGGGGTGTGAGCAATTTTTGTTGGCTCCAATTATCTCTCCATCCGAGCTATAACAAATATTTAAGGCAAAACAGGAGAACTTGGCTGGCTTTGCATTGCAGGAACATTAATAATAAGGTACAGTTAGAAAGTCAGTTCTTAATAGAATGGAATACTTTTTGATTAAATGGATTTTAAGAAATTAATTTCATTGATTTTCAGGACTGATGCACTCCTTTTTAACACATTTATTTTTTTATGATAGGTAAGTCCACAGGTCATAAATTAATCTTTAAATTTCATCTGTCTTAAATATTTATTTAGATAACAGCAATACATAGTATGGTATCACAATATTTCTGAGACTATTAAAACATACAAGAAACCCAGGTATAGCTTCAGCAGGTCATGATGTGTTCCCTGGATATAGCCAAGCATTCTTGATGCAGTATAAAATATGCCTTTGTACAAAGACCACTAAATTGGAAGTGAGGACACAGGACATTGACTTCCACCCTGGGGAACCACTTCATTGAGGTTCTCAAGTCCAAAATGAGAGTATTGGACTAGATTATCTATAAGTTACTTTGTAGCACTAGAGTTAGTTATAAGTTTGATCTACTTCCTTTCTTTGATTACTGCACATAGCCTTCCAGTGGCAGTAGTTTACCTTGAATGAATTTTTGATCAATAAGTAATATGTTACCAAGCCCCTATGATACAGAGTTTCTTTCTAATTTCATAATTTTGGCTTTGTGGAGTTCGTTTAAAGTTCTCTGAGTACCTTGCCTAAAATACGTGCCATTTAATTTACTCTGTAATTACATATGCCCTGTGTCTTACAGGTCTAAAAAGTATTCTTTGTTGGGTGGAAGCAACTTGCTTATCTCCAATGTGACAGATGATGACAGTGGAACTTACACCTGTGTTGTCACGTACAAAAACGAGAATATTAGTGCCTCTGCAGAGCTCACAGTCTTGGGTAAGTTAATGGCTAGAGATGAGTTGACATTGTATCCTTCAAAATACATCACCATGACATTTTAAATGCTCATCACTAAATTGTTTCCTGTGTTTATTAATGTGAAATTAATGTGAAATCCCAATACTTCACACATGGTCTTGCTCTGCTTCAATTAATTGTGTAGGGATAATTGCAATGTTTGAACACTTACACATTGATAAAAATCCAGATATATTACTTTTTAGTTTAATTACTTTAGTGATACAATTGAAAAGTACCAAAAATTAACGAACAGATATGTTGAATAACAAATGGGAGGTTCCAAAATATCTGGGAAAAATAAATGAGGAAAAAATGATGGAATTATACAAAAAATATGCTCTTTAGAGGAAAAGGCAGATGCTATTTGAGATAACAGGGTCCCTGACATTTAAATTCAGTATGTTGGAATATGGTTTTATTAATATAGAAATACTGTTAGCATTATGTTGAAAATGAACTATTAAAATCAAATACATGTAAAGAAAACTTGCATATCAAGAATGTAATTTAAAGAAACTTAAAGGGCATGCATGAATGGTTCATCGTATTCTGAAAGGCAGGGTAACCCACATACCATTGTAAATTAATTATTGTATATGGTAAGTACTCAAATATATATTATTTACTTTAGATTTCTTTTAACCAGTTTCATTTGAATCATGTAGTTCGGAGAAAGTGCCTTAATATCTGGATTTCAATTGTTTTTTTTCCTGTAACAACAAAAATTGGTTATCACTTTTATAATTTTCTTCCTCTGGAGTAAATATTTTTGCATTTGAAAGAATTCAGGAAAAATCATAGGCTATTTCAATGTTATTTAAGTAAAAATGAAAAGATACTATATACTGTTATATCTGCTAATTATATCATAATATTATGATAGCCATTTTGTTTTTTGTCTTTACAGTTAATTCAAAAAACACTCACTTGTAGACAGGTGTGTTCTTTGATCAAACCATAGATATCAAACTAAGAATGGGCAAAAGACTTAAATTCTTTGGAGTTAGAGGTAGTATTATTCTAACTAAAATGTCAGCTGCCTTTTAAATGGCAATAGTTTAATCATACTTTATATTTTGGTAAAACAAAATAGAGAACTTTCACATTTGTAATGTCAAAGTACAGTAACACAAATGGCTGTCACAGAAATTATCTTGTACTGTGTAGTAGTAATAAAAAGGCAAATGTGGTTATAGAATAAGCTAGAATTTATACTGATGATTGGTAAACTTGTACTTGGAAATGCATGAAGTCAAATTTTATACCAAAGTAATGCACTGCATTTTGACATGGATGTTTTGTTGATATGTGAACCAAATATATGTAAATACTGATTTCTGAGGATAAAGTAAATTAACCAAAATATATATGTATGGACATACATATGTGCACACATACTGGGATTCTTTTTTAGTGAATTATATAAATTATTATGAAACAATTATATGCTGTTTGATATATATAAAACCATCCAAAGATGCATAAGGAAAAAATTAATAATTTCCCACTTCAGGCATTTATATCCCTCTGAAGTGAATAATTTTAGTAGTTCGGCATGTTTTATTCTGAAAATTCCTCATGTCTGATTGAAGCATGTATGCCCACGTGAAGTTTTGTGGTTACATCACACTGGGATGCCTCTTTGATTCTTTCTTATGCCGGGGGATTAGTCTCCGTCACTTCCAGTGAGTCTTGACCAGTTTTTTTATTTTACATAAGAAATATTTTCAACATAATATTGACAATAACATAAATTTAGTAATAAAACTAATATGCAATATAATCCAATTATACATATATAAATATGCACATATACATATACACATGCATCTATTTATGTATGTATGTGTATATATGACAGATCTACACAGATATATGAGAAACAGCATTTACAGTGTTCAAAATATGTGAGACATTCCTTCTTTACAATATCTTCTCTGAGAGGTGTGTGGGTGGAGCCCATTACAGAGCAATACTCTAGCTTGTTCTAGTGGTATACCAATTGAGAAATAAGGAAAACAGTAAGACACAGGGTGACTCAAATATCACCTTTTTCTTTTTTTAAAAAAGCTGCCATTGAGCATGTGGTTTGTATCTGTAAGAGAGATTCTGATTCTGCAAATAAGAAGAGAACAGATTAAGATACATGGAGGAAGTTTAAACATCCCTTTTAAAAACTACGATTGTGTAACATAGTGGGATAGAAAAGTCTACATTAATAGCTCACTTTCTGCTGAGAATACTTTGAAAAATTAAAAATATGTCTGGGTATGTAGTGAGCTAACCAAATCAAGTTTCTAGTCCCATCTATACAATTGAACCCCACAGTGTTAGTAGCAAACCAGCAACCAACTGTTGAGTACATTTTGTGTATTAAGCATTTTGCCAAGTAGTCTTTGGGCATAGATCCAGGCTTGAAGACTAGTTAGGGAAACAGATGAGAAGCAGGCAATTACTAAAAAAAAAAACCCAAGAACTGTTGGGAAAGGGGGAGGTGAGAGTCCCTAAATAAAGACTTCAATAAAGATGGGAGAATACGAGTGGGGGCAGTGAGGGGCCAGGGGAGAGCTTTCTGGCAGAGGAAAGTAAATGTGGCAAAGGATTGGAGATAAGCAAGGAATGGGGAAGGGAAAAAGAGTTGATGGCACTGAAGATTGTGGGTACGAAGGAGTCTGATGCTGGATTGGCAAAGGTATTTGGTATTTTGCTAAGGTTGTTAGATTTTTTAAGGACGAGGCAAAGATACGGAAAAATTTTTGATTATAGCTTGCTCCTGCTTAACCTTAGCCAGCTATGTAAACCTCTAATCCTCAGTTCCTTCATTTGTAAAAGAATTGATAATTACTTTCTTATAGGATTTGGTGACTGTTTGGGTATCAGAAGAGAATTGCAAACTAGCAAGGCAAAGTTTTGGGTGCTTTGGGAAATAAGGAAATATAAGATGTTCTTCTAGCCCTCATGAGAATTCAAACAAACAAACAAATCCCAGAATGCTACAAATACTAAAATATTCCCATGTACTCTCTGCATACCCAATTTTCATCATCTATAAAATGTATAAGAGATAGCAATAATTGGTCCCTACATAGTTCTCATAAATGTTGGAGGGATCAATATAACGATGTCCTAATGATACATAGAAATTTCTTTGGCAGTAAGCTCTAGAAATATAGACATGCTTTTGCAGGAGAAGGGTGATATCCATTTGTGAAGCATTTTATATATTTTTTTACTTTCTTTTGTGCTTCCACACCTGTTCATGTTTTCTTCCCACCTAAATAGGGAGAAACTTAAAAGCAGAAGGCATGTCTTTGCCTTCTTAATCATTCAAACTCTTGGCTTGTTCTCTGGCTCATCTGAGTTCAAACATAAGAAATATAATTGAATGTGCATAAAACATAAGTTGCCTAACTTTCTATCAAAATATTTTATAAACTTTGCATTGAGACTCATGTTTTTTTCATAGATAACTGCCATGGGCTGAATTGTATACCCTCAAAATTAATATGTTGAAGCCTTAATCCCCAATGTGCCTGTATTTGAAGAAAGGTTTTTAAGGATAATTCAGGTTAAATGATGTCATAATGGGGGGAGCCCTATCCAGCAGGAATAATGTCTCTATAAGAAAAGCAAGAGACACCAGGACACTCACTCTCCACCCTTGTACACAGTGGAGAGACCATGTGAGGATACACAGAGAAGGTGCCATCTGCAAGCGAAGGAGAGAGGCCTTATAGAGGCCAACCCTACTGGCATCAAGTTTTGGACTTCCCAATCTTCGGAACTATAAAAAAATACATTGCTATTGTTTAAGCCACCCAATCTGTAATATTTTGTTATGGTGGCCCAAGTAGACTAACGTAACCCAGAAAGAGTAATTGTTTGCTGCATTATATACTATTAAAAAGAATTATTTGGTCAGTTTTATAAAGAAATGAAAAACAATGGAGAAATATATTGTTAACATTTCTTACATATTAGCGGCAGAAACAACAATAGCAATGCATCAAAAATCATTTTTCTGTTTACACAATGGGTTTTATGTGATTCTAAGATTCTTATAATTTGATGTCTCTTGATCTTTTTTCATTATCATCATCATCATCTCTTCATTTAATTATTACTAAGTATAAGATACGATTTACAGTTCAGATCCTATATTTATAAAAGATTTATCTGCATTTTAATAGTACATATATCATTAACTGAAGCAATTACATTTTTCTTTTCTAATCAAATCTTAGATATGCTCTCTGAATTCAATTTACGTACAAGCACGTATATCTTCACACACCATCAACTCTCAGATGTATCTGGTAATGAAAGGAAACATGATAATTAAAAATTGATACGGCTTTTTATGTTTTTCTCGTTTTGCATATGCTTTAGTTTTGTAATTTTTTACTGAGCCATATGTGGTATTATTTGTTATTTTCTGAGCATGTACAATTGGCCCAGTAGAGAATTATCCCTCCATATATTTGGGGAGTAAGTGGCATGTCCATCTCGGAATTGGGTGTTCAGTCTCTTCCTGTTTTAGCTTGCTGGAGGATCACCCATGTTGGGTTTTAGGTTTGGGTTCTTTGCCATAAATGTGAAGTAGTTATAATAAAATATATTAAACTAATATTTATCTTTTATTGCAATGTATAACTCTTGGTTTGAATGGAGTTCTCTTCAATTTACAACATCACTGCCTCTGCCTAAGTAGCAGTCCTTAAATTTTACATATATCTGTAATTGCCTTTATTAGCAGAGACCCCCTCAGTCATACACGTTTAATGATCAGAGTCATAAAAGAAGTGCCTTAGGTAAGTTTATATTGATTATCCTTCACAGAGTAATTACCAAATGGGTCATATTGAACCAAGTTAAGAGGTTGTGTGTGTACACATGTGCATGTATGTATATGGACATGATCCCAAATGTAGTATATTAGTATATAGTATAACGCAGAATTAAATAAAAAATAAAAATAATCTGGCCAGGGGCGGCGGCTCATGCCTGTAATCCTAGCACTCCGAGAGGCCGAGGCTGGTGGATTGCTCAAGGTCAGGAGTTCGAGACCAGCCTGAGCAAGAGTGAGACCCTGTCTCTGCTTAAAAAAAAAAAAAAAAAAAAGGGAGAGAGAAATTAACTGGCCAACTAAAAACATATATAGAAAAAATTAGCCCGGCATGGTGGCGCATGCCTGTAGTCCCAGCTACTGGGGAGGCTGAGGCAGGAGGATCGCTTAAGCCCAGGAGTTTGAGGTTGCTGTGAGCTAGGCTGACGCCACGGCACTCACTCTAGCCCGGGCAGCAAAGTGAGACTCTGTCTCAAAAAATAAATAAAATAAATAAATAAATAAAATAAATAAATAAATAAAAATAATCTATGTCGCTTTTCCCCATTACTATGTAGATTTCTTAGTTGTTTTCCTCAACTGAGACCATGGTTGTCATAAAAGTATACAAAAGTTCTGTCCAAAATAATGTTTGAAAGATTCTGTTGAATATATATATATGTCTTAGAAGAAGGCAAATTGTACGTTCAGGCTATTAGTAATGAAATGATTTGATATTTCAATTGACAATCAGAGCTAGTAATGGAAATACAAGTTGAATTGCTGTTAGGATTTTTTTATTCATTACACAAATACTTACTTGAGGGTCTACTACATGCTGGGCCCTCCCTCTACTCTTTCCCCCTCTGCTAAAGAAAACACTTTAGATAGTGTTTTACATTAATCCTTGAAATGGTTATGAATCTGTTATTTTCTTTCTCGGACAGATGAGGGAGGAAGTAGAAGCCCCAGAGGGAAACGCAAAGGCTGTACTAATTCAGAGCACCAAAAAGGCAAATCTAAGGATATGATTTTAATTATCCCTAACAATCAAGCAAGGTAGATTGACAGTCTGTGGGCCAGAAGGAGGAGAGGTGCTGATGGTAGTACAAAGCTGCCTCAAAGGGCATTACATGCCAAAGTTGCCCTGAAGTACCAGGACTGCACATGATCCCAGAAGGAATTTCACTCTGTGATGAGACTCAAACTACATTAGACAGGAGGTTTTTAATCAAGGTCAGCAAGACTTAGTATCAGTTATGCTTGCCAATTTTCAAGGACTGGTGAGCAAAACGTGACATTTCTTTAAATCCTTTCTAAGGATTTTTTTTTTTCTGATTTATTATTCAGTATATCTAGGTATACTCATTTCAGTAAAATTACGTAATATGATGTAGACTCGTTTTTATAAAAATTCGTTATATTTAAGCTGGGAATCACCAGAGGAGTGAAATGTCTAGGTTATATGGTAGCTCAATGTTTAATAATTTGAGGGACTACCATATTGTTTTTACACTGTTTTATATTCCCACCAGCAGTACCTGAGTGATTGTATTTCTCTGTATCCTTGCCAACACTTGTTATTAGCTAACTTTTTGATTCTAGACATCTTACTGGGTGTGAGTTGTTATCTCATTGTGGTTTTGATTTGTATTTCCCTGATGTTTAGTGCTGTTGAGCATCTTTTTATGGGCTTATTTATTGGCTGTTTGTATATCTTTATTGGAGAAAGGTCTGTTCAGATGCTTTTCTCATTTTTTAATGAGCTATTTTTCTTTTTAATATTGAACTTTCATGGCCATATGTGTGTGCAGTGAGGTATGTTTTGTCAGGCACTGTTGGCTTCTTAAACTGACGCTGTGCCATGTATGCATGGCATGTATGTCTTAAGCATTAGATCTGGCACTGCACGCAGTAACCCCATCTCTGCCTGCACTTCCGTAATTCCTTGCTAATTCCAGTGTTAACACTTACCACATGTAGAAGACAGTTTCCATAGAAATCCATACAATGATTTGTAATCACGTATAATGCAGATTAACTTCTCGAGGGAGGGGTTTTAACTTATTTTCGTGTCCCTGGTATCTTCAATACTAGTTGATATGGATTAAGCATTTAAGAAATACGTAAGAAATGCATATTTTTCTCTCTGAGAATTGTATTTGGACTTTCGTCTTGAATGTTGAGTTTCAGTATATGAAAATTTTAAAAAGTCATGTTGTTACATTTGCTATGGTTGGTATCCCCTAAAGTTCACATATTGAAGTTCTAACCCCAAAGGTGAACTTAGGAGGTAGGACCTTTGGGAGGTGATTGGATCATGAGGGTGGAGCCCTTAGAGTTAGGATTAGTAGCCTTATTGAAAAGACCTCAGAGAGCTAGCTGGCCTCTTCTACCATGTGAGGTCAGTCAAGGACAACATTTTTGCCACCCCCCCAAAAAAAAAAAATCTTTGTACACAATCCTTATATTCTAAGTCTTCTTTCATATTTAATCCATATTGTTATTGTTCAGAAAAGCTATTACTATGAATGAAGTTTTAACTGTGCTAAAATTAAGACATGACAAAATGTTCTAAATTGCAGTAGCAATATTTTGGTAGTTATTCCTTGTGAAACACATTATGGGTAAAAATTCAGTATGAATAAAATGGGCAAAGTTAAAAGATACAGCAACTATACAACCAAGAGAGACACCTAGTAAAAATGAAGGCTAGTCCGCCATTAATCAATCAACACATATGCACACACAGGAGTAACTCTCAAGAGGTGTCGGGCAGGCGAGAGAGGGGTAGAGGAGGTGGGTAAATTCACATGTAACGGGTGAGGTGTGTGCTGTTTGGGGGGATGGACATGTTTGTAGCTATGACTCTGGCAGTGCAAAGGCAATTTATGTAACCAAAACATTTGTACCCCTGTAATATTCTGAAATAATAATAAAAAAAAAACTATAGGTACTAAAAAGAGTTTTAGTGGTTGTCAGGAGCTGAAGGTAGTAGTAGAAGCTGGCTACAAAGGAACAAGAGGAATTTAGGCAGGTAAGGGAAATACTTCACATCTTGATTATGGTGGTGGTTACATGACTGTATGTGCTTGTCAAAACTCACTAAATTGTATACTACAGGGGTAGATTTTACACTACATAAATTATACCCCAATAACCCTAATCAAAAAAGTAAACAAATAAATAAAATACACTGCTTATGCCCTGAACCCAGCCATACCTGAAGTGAGATTTACTCTGGGACTTTCCAACTATATAAGCTAATAGAGTCTCTCTTTTCTTAAGCCAAACAAACAAAAAAAAAAGTGAAAGCTAAAAATTCTTGTTCACCTAAATTGTTTTTATTATTAGGTATTCCTAAACAAAAAACGAAAACACAAACAACCCTCTATGGTTACCCCAATTTGAATAATGCTTGATTAAACAGAGTTAAACAGGTACATAATATAGGACTCCACAGAATTTTTAACAGCCTAATATTTGGGAAATGTGTGTGCAATTAGCAGAGGCTCTAGAGTTAAACCCATTGGTTTTTCTGTATTTGGAGGCTAAAGGAGTACTATAGGTGAAGCACCTTCAATATCAGCAGTAAAGCTACACCAATTTGGCTTATATGTAGCAACGTACTGTACACATTGCTATGGAAATTGCCTACCCAATTAAAAGGGAATTTTTACCACAGTTAATGGGTGTAGACAATTTTTTGTTCTTGCAGCTCAGACCCATTATATATTCTGTAAGAAGCAACAGGACGCCATTTTAATCACAGCGCAGTGCTTCCCTCCTGCTAAGAAAAATAAATGTGATATTTGTGAGTTTCCATCCATCACTTCTTTAGAGGACCAGCAAAGAAAATAATTAGTCCAAGTGATTAAATTATATAATTCAATTTTCCCGTGGTATGTTCTTACTGACATTCTAAAAGTAGTTAGTGAATCTGCCTAAAATTCACTAATAACACTTTACCAACAATTTACGGTGCATGAAAACAAAAGAAATTTTAAAGGAGCTAGGGCATCGTGTGTGAGCATGTATGTACATGTGATTTTGAAAGGATGGTTAGCCAGATTGAAGTGGGAATTGTTCAAATAACACTGTGTTTCTTCTTTAGAATGGTAATTTAGCCTAGAAAATACCTTGGGAATTAAGACTACACTGGGTCATTTTGTCTGTATATATATGTATATATATATATGCAGAAAGCTAGAGTGAGAGGAGAGACATTTTTCTTGTTTGATTTTTAAAACAATAATATAATAAATGAAATTCTTGCCCCAGGAAAAGATCAGTAAGTATGTTTTTGTCTTCACTGCCACCTCTTTCCCATGAAAAAAATGGAGGAAGAAATCGGTTGCCGTTTTCACTTCCACTGCAAGGTCCCTAGTTTTATGGACAATTTACGCTTATTAGTACTGCCCCTAAAATCAGGAGCATTTGTGTGATTCTGACTTTCATCTTCCATTCTATCTGCACCTCTTCCTTTTGCCACCTGTGTCCTTCTCTATGCCTCTGACCTACTCCAATTTAAAGTTGTGTGTTCCTGGGTGAAGGGCCATGAACTCAGTCTCTTAGCTTTGTCTGTAAAATTGGCCCATTACATTTAACCTGGAAAACTGTCATCAAGAAGAGACTCAGTGAAATAGTCGATGTTCAGGGCAGCTCCAGGTCACTGCCTAACATACAGTAGATACTCCATGAGTGGCATCGTTATCACTATTGTCATTAATACATTGCTACAGTTATTAATGTTGACATGCTTCCTCTTTGATTACTCAAACTTAGTGAGTTTTATTCATATCGTATGGCATAAGTTTGATGTTTTGACTGAGTTGGATGGTTCTTGACATCTCCTGACATTTTAGGAAGACTCAGGGTAGAGAAAAAAAAATAACTGACAAAGAAGCACACTAGAGGTGACTCTGAGGATAGATAGTGGAATTTGATCAAGGCAGTAGGATTTTTCATAGTGTATGGAATCACTGAACCGAAGTTGTGGAGGTGGGATTAGAGAGATAGTAGTGAGAGAAGGCGAATGAGGTTTAGGGGTAGGGGTGGGCTCTATGGCCTAGTGGTTTGGGCCTAGACCAGCATCTGGTACATATGAAACATTATCTAAATGTAAGCTATTATTGAAGAAAAATAATTTGAGCTAAAAATATCACAGGCTTTCTTAAGGGAGTTTAGGAAGCATGCTATCATTATTTATACCTTACCAAAGACTATGAAAAATGTCAACCTTGTAAGTTATTTAAAAAAATCACCCAGAAAATAAATATTCACAATTAAGCTAGCGTTGGATAAGAAGGAATATTTATCATTCACATTAATAATGTGTATGAAAACTGTCAAAGTAAGTAAATAGGGTTTGGTTTAATGAATATGGCTTCAGTGGTACAGTATATTAAACCTAGTTGTCAACCTTAAGCTCTTTTTTCTAATATCTTACATTAAATCCGTAACAGTTCAACCTCCAAAATATATTTGAAATATATGCATATCTCTCCATTTGGACTCCCCTCACCCTAATTCCAGCCATTCTCCCCTGTTACCTGGACCAGTCCCATAATCTCCTAACTGTTCTCTCTTCCAGTCTTAACTTTCTGTAACCCTTTCTCACCCAGTATGAGCTTGTGAGCAGGTTGCACCTTCGCAGAAATTAAAACTCTAAAGGGGCTTCCATGTTCCTTAGACCACACTAAAATCTTCTCACCACACCCTGTGGACCACTGTGGGTTTGGCTTGCCTTCCCTTTCTTGTTTCATCACATTCTACCTTTATTCACTAGGCTCTACCAGTACTGGCTCTCGCCTTTCCCTTAAACACACTATACAATGTCCAGTCTCCAGACGTTTGCTTGGGCAGCTCCCCATGTCTGGAATTCTCTTCCTGCAGCTCTGCTCATGGCTGACACAGATCACAGCTCAAACGCCACTTTATTATGGGGGCCTCCATTCAGACTAAGCCGCTCCTAGTTACCCTGTGCTACCTGACTGTTAATTGTTCCTTTGTAGTGCTTTTCATAGTCTGTTATTATTTCCTTACTCATTCCTTCCCTGTTTTTTTTCATCTCCCCAGTGAAATGTAAACTACCAGAGTATGTAATTGTTTTACGCTGCTAGTCCCAAAAACTAATAAATAAGTTTCTGTTGAAGTAATGATACATTGCCATCATCATCCACATTGATGTTCTCATAACAGACATTTATTGGGCACCTATTATGTGCCAGGCATTGTGCAAAGTGCCTTGATTTTTCTTTTAAGTTTCAATAATGTATTAGGGAGATGCTGCTTGTATCTATTTTTCTCTTCGCTTTATAGGTGACGAAATTGGTTGGGTATAGTGGCTCAAGCCTGTAATCCTAGCACTCTGGGAGGCTGAGGTGGGAGGACTGCTTGAGCTCAGGAGTCCAAGACCAGTCTGAGCGAGGAGAGCAAGACCCTATTTCCACCAAAAATAGAAAAAAATTAGCCAGGGGTGGTGGTGCATGACTGTAGTCCTAGCTACTTGGGAAGCTGAAGCAGGGGGATCACTTGAGCCCAGGAGTTTGAGATTGCTTTGAGCTATGATACTGCCACTGTACTCTAGCTGGGGTGGAAGAGTGAGACTTTGTCTGAAAAAAATAAAAATAAATAAATAATAGGAAGAAATTTAGTCTCATCACCATTATTTTTATCCTCTCCCTCCTCCTCATCATCATCATTTCAGGAAGAAGAATTAGAATTGGCATTGTTTTCTTTTCTTCCATAGTGGTCAGAGGAAGGATTAGGACCCTTAGAGGTAGAAGAGTGCACACCAAGCTAGCCCAAATGAGCTGGTCAGACAGGTGTATCATCAAGGGATTCTTCCAGCAAACAAAAAGTAAATGAACCTAGTAAAATGTTGTGTATTTTTTGTGTATTTCTCAAAGTGTGGTCTTCAGGCCAGTAGTATTGGTATAACCCAGGAACCTCTTAGAAATGAGAATTCACTGGCCTCAGCCCAGCCTGCTGAAACAGAATCTGTAGGGTTGTGGCACAGGAAACCGTGTGTTAATAAGCCTTCCAGGTGGTTTTTAAACACTGCTGTAGGAAAAGGATGGCCAATCTGGTGGTAAATAAAGGAAATGGGTTATTAACAAGAGTAAGGCAAGGCATCTGTATTCAAAAACCAAACCAACCAAACAGAAGTAGGGTTAGCAGGCCATGCACAAAGGCATGGAGCTGTTATTAAAACTGGAGTGTAAAGGAGGGGGAGTTGGTCATAAGTAAGTATACTTGAGGTAGAGAACAGGATAGAAACTCAGGGTAGGGCCAGATAGCATCCAGGCAGACTTGAGCTTCTCACCTAGAGCACTTGAGCTCAAGTTCCTGAATTGTCTTTTGAATACATAGGATTAGTATCAGAGCATGAGGTTGGACTAAGCCCAGAGTCGAGCAAAAGTAGCTCCACCGTGGCTCCAGTTATATAGATTGGAAGAATAGACACCTGGGGAGGAAGATGGGACGTTATGACTGCACTGAGACATCTTTAACTTTGCAGTTGATTCCAAAGCTGTCCATCTGGTGGGATAGATGAGTCCTACAAGAACATTTTGTAAAGCTGTATGAATAGGCAAATAAAAGCTGATAAATTTCAGCTATGGAAAGTATAAGGTAATGTATCTGGGGAAATATAATCCAAACTATGCTGATCAAAAAGTACTCTGTCTGCTATCACTTGTTTCTAGAACAAAAGATACCTGTATCTGTGTCAGCTGTCCCTTGAAGACAGTGCAGCATAGAGTAGCAATTCAAAAGATCAACCAAATGCCAGAGATCACTATGATAAAATTGGAAAAATGGTATTATGTGATTTTGTTAAATCTTTGAACAGAACTAATAATGTTTTTGTACTTGGAGTAAAGTTCAAAGTTCTATTCAGTACATTCTGGTAAGGTCACAAATCCAGTTAGAAAGGCCTGAAAGGTTAACCAAAATGATCAAAGGAATGAAGTAGTAAGAACAGATGCGACATTTTAAGTGCAGAAAAATGATGGATGAAAGGGGACACAATCAAATTCATGTCCATGAAGGTTATTAATAAGTGAAACATGAACTTGTTCAGCAAATTCAAGAATACTATACCTAGGAAAACTCCCTTGAAGCTTGAAGGTAATTTTATGACAAAGGAAAAAAAAGTGTAAGATTTTTTTATATAGCTGGTATGAGTTTTATTGATGTTGTTCCCCCTAGAAGGTTCACAAGCTGGATAATCAGGAATGAAAAGAACTATATGGAGGATGAGATTCAAAATGATTTATAAAAGGAAAGCTATAGATTATTCTGGATATTTTCTTATTATTCAGGACAATATCCAAAAGCATGTATCTTCATGAAAAATAAAGTCCAAGAATTGATGATTGATGCAGTATTATATATTCTTTAACACACATCCATACATATACATATGTGTATCCCTTTGTGTATATATGTACACTCATGTATGTGCACTCACATATATGCATATAAATGTATAAATTTATATTCATTTTTCTTTTAAAGTAAAATGTTTTGTCATTATGAAAGAAACATAAGCATTAACTATAGGTAAATTTGACAATACAGAAAACTAGACAAAAAATCACATGTACCTTCATTATCCAAAGAGAATTATTGTTAATATTCTACTGTACAATTTTGTATGTATGTTTATATTTTTTATATTTTCTGATTTCTAAAAGTAATTACTGCCTACAGGATTTTGCCACTAATTATGTAGACTGTTGGTTTAAGATACGTAATATTTAATCATAATAATAGGAATATCCTAATATCCTAATATACTGTGAAATTCAGTTTGCCAGTATTTGGGGGTTTTGCCATATATTAAAAATGAATTTAGTCTATAGATCTTTTGTTTTCTGTTTAATCTGGTTTTAGTATTCAAGTTTACTACACTCACGAATTAAAGAATTCGTCTTTTCCAAGCAGAGCTTTGCTTATTTATATTTCTTGTCATACACTAAATAGTTGTCATGAGATATTTGAAGCAAACAGGGTCTGGCTTTGAATACTAGCATTGTTTACTAGCCGTATTACAAATTATATGAAGATTTAAATTTCATAGTGGGTTTAAAACACTTAATAAAATGCCTAGCATAGAGTACACATTCAAATTATTATTATTATTGTGATTATTACCTCTGTCTTATTTTATAGCCCTGACTTTTATTTTAATACCATTTCAGGGTTTTTTGTTTATATTAACATTTTCAGCTGTATAGATTTTTTGGTTTTAATTTCAGTAGTAACTCAGAGGATAGAAGCACTATTACAAGTTTTACAGCCAATTGAGTTTAGCTTGATACAAATAGTTACTTAAATCTATAATTCCAAGATATGAAAGGCTGATGGAGAATTCAGACTGCCATTATTTTTGCCGCCTCTTCCTCCTTCAGATTTTATTAATCACAATACGTTGGCACCAGGTAAATTTTCTTTATTTACAATTGTTTTTGGAATTTATCTTTGGTTTTTAATCCTATCACTATAATAATTGTATATACTTAACCATATTTATATAAGCATTTTAATTGTTCATTGCAGAAGGAAAAGGTGACATGTCACAGAAATGACTGAGGTTTAGTGAAATATTTGGAAAGTACAACGTAAGAGTCTGTGCGTACAAACAATAAAACTCTTTCATAATCTTCATATTTATATCATTGTGTTCCTTTAATGTGTGAAAACACTTTCTGCATCACTTACACAGGGCCCCTATGTATTTACAATTAAAATTTAAATCGTTTAAGACAAGAATGAACATTTCACGTTTGTTATTTTTCTAACATTCAGAAAAACTGAACAAGCCTTTCTATGTCCATGCTGTAAATAGCAATTTATCAAAAGACTGGCAATTAGTAATTAATGAGAACATCACAGTTTGACAACTAACTTGGGTTTTAAATAGTAAGAAAAACATCACTCTGATAAGTAACATTTCTCCATCTCACTTTGTACAAGGAATGAGAAAACTGATGGAAGAAGCAATGCTTCACTAGTAACATGGATGATAAAAGAAGCATATTTGCCTGTTTAAAAGGAGAGCAATATTTTGGGAGCCTGAGAAGGGAACTAAGGATGTTAGATCTGGGAGATTGTCTCTACTTCATAGGAAATGACACTTTGAAGTCCAGAGTTCAGTAAGTCTGAAAGTTAAAGGGTGAATCACTCAGGACCAGGAACTTAAATACCAGTTCTTTATCCACGCCTGGCTGTGTGGTTGCTGCAAATAAGGTCTGAAGCTGAGAGGCAGAATTTTTGTCTGAAGAAGCCAGAGAAGAAGTCCTAGTTTTTCTACAAGAGTTTGACAAGGAAGCACATGTGGAAAGCCCTGATAAGTGACAAGTGAAGGAGAAGGAAGTGTAGGACATTTATTAAAAAGCAAAAGCAAAAGGCATCTATAGCAATGGTGCTATTTTTTTAAGTGTGGTCTCTAGACCTCCAGCAGCATCACTTTGGGGCTGTCTTAGAAATGCAAAATGTTGGCCAGCTGAGGTGCTTCACATCTGTAATCTTAGCACTCTGGGAAGCCGAAGTGGGGGGATTGCTTGAGCTCAGGAGTTCAAAATCAGCCTGAACAAAAGCAAGACCCTGTCTCTGCTAAAAGTAGAAAAATTAGCCGAGTGTCGTGGTGTATGCCTGTAGTCCCAGCTACCCGGGAGGCTGAGGCAGGACGATAGTTTCAGTGTAGGAGTCTCAGGTTGTAGTGAGCTATGATGACACAACTGCGCTCTACCCATGGGGGTGACAGAGCAAGACTCTGGGGTGGGTGGGGGGAGGAAAGAAAGAAAGAAAAGATGTGCAAAATCTTGCCCCCTCTACCCAGACCTACTGAAAAAGAAACTGTAGGGCAAGAGAATTTGCAATCTGTTTCCTCTGGGTGATTCTGATGCAGGACAACCACTGGGCTATACAATGGATCAAGGGCCACTTACTGCATGGATCAACAACCTCATCTCCCACTGAAGCCACTGAAGGTGTCATTGTATTACAGCATGATACGGTATTTATGATGATACACTTGCAAAGTTTTAGTTGTTTGTTCAGTTTAGTCTAATTTGTTTATGAAGGCAGATAAAATATATATCTTAGCCTCGCATCAACTTTCTTGGGGTTATTTTGGTATTCTTATAATACCAAATTTTTCCACAATACTAGATAAATGTCATGTTTCCATATTGTGGCATATCACTTATAAATGAAGGTCACTCACACATTCCTGCTAAATTTGACAATTATCCTCCCAACCACCCCCCCAAAATTATTGGACAATTACCCTCCCAACCTTCCACTGTTGGTGCTATTGGTTTCTTTAAAAAAAAGAACTTAAGTTTTAACAAGAAAAAAACACCTTTCTAAGATTTATGTGACTAATGCCTAAAGAACATGATTTTTATAAAGGTAAATCTGTTGTTTTTTAAAATGTATTTTCCTGCACCCCGTAATTTAATAGTGAAAATATGTGAACACAATCTGCTTTCCTAAAGAATTTTATGAATTATTCTTACACTGAAATTTGCGTAGTTGTTAGAGAAAACATGCTATCGGGCGCAGTAGAGAGAGAGGGTGTCTACAATTACAAGTAACTAGAAGTTAATTTCTTTGATATTAGGTGTTTTTATTACATTTGTTATTACTTCATTGCTCTTTTAAGATATAAAAATAAATAAAAGAAACATGCACCTAAGTGCCTTTGAGCACATTGCAAAAAGAAAAAGTGCCCTTTATTCCCACATGATGCTACCACTGCAAGCAACATTGGCTTTGAAAACTGAGCTGAAAGCTGCATTTCAGCCCCACCTGCCCCGGGCAGGGCCCTCTGTGCAGCGGACAAGCTGTCACGGGCTCCCTCCTAACTCTTCATTGCTTGTAAACCACTGGTTACAAACTGGCAATCCAAGGTCAAGTGTGGCTTCTAGATTTTTGTTTCTTTGGTTTTTGGGTTTGGCGTGCGCAGTAGGGAGAAACAGTTTTGGTTGGTGGCCAGTGTTTTTGAATTAGGAAATTCTGCAGAATAATCTAAATTTCTCTTGAAAACTTAGATGACATGGCAACCTTCAGCTTCCATTCCTACGTAACAACAAATGACTGGAGCTAGGGAAAATCTTAACCTCTAGAGGAAAATGTAATCTACGGGCTGCAATCTCCACCCAGCCGCCTTCTGTATTTACCTGGCAGCTGTGAATCTCTAGGCTTATAACTTGGTATACATATACTTTTGTCTCTTCAGGTAGATGTAATAACTTCTTTAACTCTGTATCTACTGTATCAACTACAGGTTTATCTTTCAGCGTCTGTAACAACTAATTGGATCTGTTTGTTTTGCCTTTCACATAGCCTGTTCTCTATTAGACAGTAAACTCCTGAAGAATAGAGATGTGCCTCCTAATCTGTGTATATAATCCGTGCTTATAATATTGATTTGCCTGAGAAACGTTTGTTGATAAATGAAATGGATTTTGTTTATGAAAAGTACGGTAGAGGTAGAAATGTGTATTTCCTACTCTCCCTCTATGCTACTTAGGTATTGTCACAATAATGCTGTGTGATGTGTGACAAACTACTCTTAAGACTCAGTCATTTAAAATAGCAATAATTCATTCTACAGACCATGGGTTTTTAGGTCGGTGGTAACTCATCTGGGCTGCAGGATTTAGACTGTAGATTGGGTTCAGTTCTTCTCCATGTGCTTCCTCTGGGGCATAGGGAATAGGGACTGAAGCTGCCTGAGTCATTGTCTTCTCTTGGTGACGGCAGGAATACAAGGGGGAGAGCGCCCAAGGCAGACACATTGCAAGCTCTGCTTACTCCTATCTGCTAACATCCACACTGGCCAAGCCAGGGCAAAAGTACCTTCCATCGCCTTGAAAACATAGCAGGAATGTTCATGTAGGCATGTGAAGGACTATGATCAATAATCCAATCCAGAACCAAAATTAGGGTCAGGCAAGTGATGGGCAAAATTTAAGGGAAGGCCAAAAAAAAAAAAAAAAAAAAACTCAGTTATTGAGACAAATAATATTTTAATATTATATTTTTAAAAAGCAAAATTAATGCAGATATCCATAATGAACAAAATATAAAAATATTAGATAAGGACAGGATCTGATCATGCATCTACAGAGCTCACCTCACATTAGTCCTGATACTGTTGGGTCTTTTCACCAATATTGGTCCCTTCTGTGACACTTCCCTGAGTGGTGGCAGTTATCTGACCACTCTTGCTTCTATCCCGATTTTCTGCATTAGCATGAATATTTATATTAAAATAAATTAGAAATTCAAGTCTCCAGTTTTACTAATATATAATTTAAGATATTACCAGAGAAAGAGTGTTTAAGGGAAGTAGTTTTTAACATAAAACATCTTTAATTTGTAAAAACTAAATTATGTAAAAATAACATATTCTACCAGAAGCCTTTTAGAAAAGCATGCATTACTCTTCAATAATGCATAATGTCTGCATGTTTATATTAGCCAACTCCTTATATTGTCCAAATCCTGAATTTCATCATCTAAACAAGACTATTGGACTCTAGAAGGATATAAATGCCTATGAAAATTGCCTATAGTTGGAGGTAAGGGGGTGGTCGGAAGGCTGGTACAGCAACAATTTTTTCCAGTACACTTGGGGATTTTCTAGAAAGGTTTTTAGAGTGTAACTGAACTCATTACACTCTGTGGAGGTTTAACCACAGGTATCACACTGTCTCTTGCGTCAGAGGCAAATGAAAAACAATCATCTTATTATGTCAGAGTCTTTAAATGTTGTACTATTTTTCAACATGGAGTTTGGGATCTGAGCTTGGGTCTGCTCATGGGAGGAGCATAGTTGTGGACCACATCTCATGGGAGAAGCCTTCCCATGTGTTGCTGCCCAAGATGACAGTCGTGCTACATCTGGCTGCCCGGTTTCCATGAAGCCCGTTCCTAGTGGGGGACAACTTTCTTCACACACGCACACTGAAGTTGCATGTTCAAGAATCTATCAAAGATTCATACTGAATTTCAAACTTAGAGGCCACTGTAGTGGAGTTTGGAAGGAGATATCTGGGACATATTTAAGAAGCACTGATAAAAATAAGACCTGGAAGATAAGAGTCAACAACTTAACCTCTAGACGGTTAAGGTAGAAAGGCATCTAACCATTTAAAAAATATATACATCTTTATACGTTTTTTTTTTCCTAATAATATTTCTGTAGGTGTTTGTTCTAGCTAAGTAGGGTAAAATGAAAAATCTTTAAAAGGGGGAGAGTAACTGGAAAAGTCTGAGAGAAACTTATTATTGATTCAGGATATATAAAATATCTTTGTTGGGCTATTTTGTGTGCTATCAGGACTGTTTTATTTTCATGCACATACTTTATAAGGACTCCACAGAAATCATTCCTGGCTCTTACCTTTCATCAAAATCATTATATTTAATGAAGTTCTTAGTTTCTTGCCTCTAATTCTTCCATCATAGTATATGTGTCTGAGAGTGCTTGCGTGTATGTCTGTGTAAATTATTCCCAACAACTGGATGATGTAACAGGAGGGGAGTTTGTAACATTATGAATGCCGTTATGAAATTGAATAATATCTATTATTTATTGAATACCATCTGTATACCAGATACTGTGCTATATATTTCACATGAACTAATGCTTCTTTTCACTACAACTCAGTAAAGTATGCATCCGTATCCCTATTTTGCAAATTGGAAAACAGATTGACAAAAGGTTAAATGGCTTGGCTGCGTAGCCAATAGATGTTCAAGTCAGGATTCACGTGGACAGTCTTTGTTCTCCCCCACACGGAATCTCTGTGGGAAGCCCTACTACCACCTTAGCACAGTGCTCAGCCTGGATGCCATGTCCAGCTTGTTTCAGCTGCTGAGCAGTTTCCTTTCTTACTGTCACACTAATAATCACTACATTCATCTAGGGCTGATTTGTAGCAGACCCTGTTCTGGACATTTATTTACATATCTCCTTTAATCCTCACACGATTTGTATTACCGTTGTTCTCTATTCTATGGGTCATAACAAAACAAAACAAAAACTAAGGCTCTGAGAGCTTAAGTAGATTGCCTGATCACACAGCTAGGAAAGGGGCTAACTCAAGATTCAAACCCAGATCTGTACAACTCCAGATGCCATGCTGCTAAAGATTATGCAAAGCTGTCTCCAGCCAGGCTGTGCTCCCACTGTGATACCGTGGGAAAAATCACTGAATTAATTGTTACAGACATCAGGTGTTTTCCCCAGGTGTGGCTACTGCCAGGTCCTGTTTCTTCATCTGTAAAGCTGTGATTAATAGCCCCTGCTTTGCTCAAACCATATCACTGCTGTGAGACTTCAACCAGAAATGGGGACAGGAAAGCTCGAACTGCAAGTTTCTGTTAAAATACTGTCAGCAACTTGAGAGGCTGAGACCATTGTAATTTGTTTTGTATCTTGCACAAGCCTCGAAGGGTTCTTGATTCTGAAGCTTTTCAGGACCCAGCCGGAAACCAAATATTCAGAAACTGTTCTGGTAAGAGAGAAGTGAAGGGTATTTCTTGGAAGTGAGAAAACTTTCTCTTTCCCCCACTACTTAGGGAAGAACCAGCCAAAATGGAATCAAGAGCATTCTGATGCACTGGTGGTCTACTTGGGATATTGTTCTTCCTCAGTAATATCTTTTCCTGTTACTTGTTTCAGTTCTGTTTTCTCCTAATTTGTTGATTCCTGGAGTGAATAGTGAGTAAAAAATGCCAATAGCTGATGATTTGAAATAGCCCTTAGACTTACCCTGAAGTTCTGATGACCTAAGTATATGTGGTAATGAGATGATTGCTGTTCTCTTGCCTTTAGACTGGTTTACAGCACTGTTCTGGTTTCATTTTTATTGAACCTGCAGGGCAGTCAATGAATACTCTTGTCAAGGAGCCTGAGGGTCTTGGAATCTAACGTCTTAGCAGTAAGAGATTTTGCCTTCCTTTCTCCTAATACTTCATCTAATGATTTGGGAACAAAAATATAAAGGCATTTGGGTTTTCTTTTCCAAGTTGCCTCTCCTTATTCCAGAGCCATTTCCTTGCTTTTTGCTCATTCCAATGTTGCCAGTGGGCTAGAAGCCATTGTACAGTAATGTTACCGTTGAGAGTGCATCGCCTTGAAGGGCTCAATAGTTTCCCCTCAATCACAGTGGGAAGGATTGGCACTGAGATGAGAACTTCTATTTCCAGAGTTATAGTCCAGGATTTTCTGTTATACCAAGCTGCCTCTATAGGGCATATTTACTTTACAAGTCCATTGACAATAAATTTATATTTGCAAGGCAGTATGTAGACTCCTAAGGGAAAAGTGTCATTTCACACTGAAGTTAATGTTTTATTATTCTCCAAATATGTAGTTAATCTTCAATAGTATTATGTTCAATGTTTTGTTGCATAAATTGCAAACTATCAGTACAATTTGTGTTCTTAATAATGAGGCAGATAAGCACGTGTGCTCATTCCTATGATAAAGAGAAGATTTCTAAGTATAGAAATTTTCAGTGAATTGCTCTTGGATGCCCAACTAGACACATGATATGGAGCAGTATTTTCCATGAGGTTGTACAAATTTGTCTGGACAATAGATGCAGTTAAAATTATTTGGGGTAGGCATATTTGATTCTATATTAAGGTTGATCCAGCCTTGCAGTAGATAACATCTATATATTATAATCAAACTATTCTGCCTGCTTCTACTTGAACTTGACATGGTTGTTCATACAATGTGGCCTTTCTTACTCCACATGAGATCTTTTCACGTTCTACGTATCTTTAAATTGTCTGTCTTTATTTTCCTTTCTATTTTCTCTTAATTATTTTCAATTAGGAAAAGAACATATAATCACTAAAAAAACCTTAAAGTTCATCAATATCTAAAATGAAGTATAAATGCCCCCTCTAATAATGTCCTACTCCCATTTGATAAGGATGTATATCCTTAGGTGTTTCTCACACATCTTTAACAATTTTCAGTAGAACCCACACGATCAGGAAACAGTCCATGTTGTATGTGGAGAAAGAAGACCTCAGTTCAAAATTTGATCATCATACGTGACCTAAAGACAGCCATTAAAACTCTCTCAGGAAACTCATTTCTCAGTTGTGAAATGGGTTAGTAGTGTCCTCTATACTTACATTCCAGGACTGTTGTGATGATCATCTAAAATAGGGAATATAAAAGTGATGGGGAAGTCAGAAGAGTCATACCATTTAAAGTGACTGCATTTATTATATGAAAACCACTCAGCTCAAATATCCCCTTTTGCCTGTATAATAGCTTTGGCCTTTGTAGAGCTTAGTATTTTTCTCACAAACTAAACCATTTTATTTATATCTTGACAATCACTTTCAATCAGCCGGAAGCAATTTCTCACTGATGTAAAATCCAGTAATATTGCATTTGTACCTCTCTCAGTGTTCCTACACTTTTCTGTGCTACTTTTATCTGTGGAGGAGTCGCAAACAGGTCTGAAGCTCCACATCCTCCCAGCCATACCCAACATCCCTTTTCAAAGAAGACATGCTTATCAAATATTTAAGTTGTAAATGAATTAATAAATAAAGAGACGGATAAGTAACGGAAACATTTCAAAGTCATCGTGGACACTCATTCTCAGCACTGAGATAATGAGTCTTGCTGAAGTGGCTACGCATCCCCACCCCTCTGTTCGAGCTGACCGGCTGCTGTTAGAGCAGTCCCTAATGTGAGACATCAATGCACAGCATCGACTGCTTCCTCTGAGCTTTGCCTGCCTCTGTGACCTGGCCCAAATTCTCACACATACTATATCGAGTGATTCCTGTTGAGTTCAACCTGTGTCTGCCAGTTCCACTCACCGGTGGAGTCCTTTGGACCTTCCAGAGCAATGACCTGTCTCTACCCACTGAGCCATTCAAATACAACACTAAGGCAAGAACCTGTAGCTTATCCATTTGTATCACTGACTTTCAAAGCTGCCTGAACAAATGGTTCTGGCTGGATTTATTTCAAAGCACTGACTACAGCAGACAGAAAGCTTCCTGCCAGGCAGTTATATTTACCACACAAATTTGTCAGCTTAACCAAATATTTCAGTATGTTAGGAGCAGAAATTTGAACTGATTGATCTAAAGGGCTCAAACACTATGAAAGAGATGAAGGTGCATCAGTTGACATAACTGAGTCTGCACGACTCCAAAATGGTCACTAAATAAATGTTGCTTTTCAGAAGAACTGTGCCATTGTCTTAACCTCCTCTCATACTGGGTTCACAAAAGCAATCAGGAGCTTTCATGAGCGTTGGCAAGTTTAGGCTAAAACATGATGGTTGTGTTAGCAGCGATCTTGATGTGTCCTGCTATGCTTAAATTACATGGCAAAAATGCTCTCATAAACTGAGCAAAATCATGGGGCATAGTGAATTTTTACTTAAGATTTTATATCACCTGTGCTTAACTATCCTTTCAGTAAAACGGGAATTACTCAGTTTTTATTTTATTGCTGTCACACTTTCTTCATAGTTTGACCTTATGCTTGCAATAAAAATATTTATAACTCAAATGCCACAGGAATACCTATGGTGTAAACCAAGACAATATAGCCTAAACTGATCATTCAAGAATATATAACAATTTCCGATACTCGAGAAAAAATATTTTATCACTTGTTATTCTTCTGAGCATCTTTTGGAGATGAGATCATTGTACTGGTTGTAATTGTCATAACTATGACCGACTTTATGTAATTTGTCATTTCCTATTTCCTACACATGTAGTTTAATTTAGTCTGACTTCTTTTATTCTCTCAATAGTTGTTTGGAGAAAAGTTAAAGATGTAAAATAGAATTTTCCAAACATTTAAAACCACATTCAGGCAATAAAGAACACATTTTTCAGATGGGTCTTAGGAACGCTCTCAGAGAAGGGTAGGGACGTATTTCAGGAAGGTCTTATTTTTCTCCAAGGATCTTGCAAATAGATAAGGAAGATTAATAGCTTAATTCTTTCCAAGGGACTATTGCCAAATTCCATACAGCTAATAAGTCAAGAAGCAGTTTTTGAAAACTACACTGTTTAAATTAATTTAATAACAATATAAATGAAGCAAATGGAGTTAGTTCCTGTTTCCTCAGTTTCCTGTAAGTCTATTGCATTGAATTCATTATGCACATAGAAGAGTTGCATAAATATTTTAATTACAATTTCTTAAGCCATAACTGAAGACCAGCTTAAGTTAAGCCTGTGTGTTTTAACGACTTTTTAAAATTAATAAGCTTTTGTTTTTTAGAGCAGTTTCAGTTTCACAGCAAAGTTGGACAGAAAGTACAGAGTTCTTATATCCTCTCTGTCCCCATGTTTGCACGTCCCCTTCCTATGAGCATCCAGTGCCACAGTGGTGCATTTGTTACAATCAGTGTACCTATATTGAGACATCATTATCACTCAAAATCCACAATGTATATTTGGCTTCATTCTTGGTGTTGTACATTCCATGGATTTTGACAAAGGTATGATGACATGTATCTACCATTGTAGCACCATACATAATAGTTGAATTGTCCAAAGACTCCTCTATGTTGTACGTATTCATTCCTGCCTGCCTTGTAACCCCTGGCAACCATTCATCTTTTTACCATCTCCACAGTTTTACCTTTTCCAGAATATCATATAGCTCAAATCATACAGTATGTAGTCTTTTCAAATTGACTTCCATTACTTAGCAATATGAATTTAGGTTTCCTCCATGTTTTTTCATGGCTTGATACCTCATTTCTTTTTAGTACCAAGTAATATAGTCCATTGTCCAATGTACCACAGTTTATTCATTTGCCTACTGAAGGACATTTCGGCTGTTGTCAAGTTTTGGCAATTACAAAGAGAGTTTCTATAAACATACGTGTGCAGATTTTTGTGTGAATCTAAGTTTTCAGTTCATTTGGGTAAATATCAAGGAGCACAATTGCTGGATCAGATGGTAAGAGTATGTTTAGTTTTGTAATTACCTGCCAAACTGTCCTCCGAAGTAGTACCATTTTGCACTACCACCAGCAATGAATGAGAGTTCCTATTGTTCCATTACCTGGCCGGCATTTGATGTTGTCAGTGTGCTGGATTTGAGCTATTCTAGTAGGTATGTTGTGGTATCTTACTGTTGCTTTTATTTTCAATTCTCTCATGACATATGATATTGAACTTTTTAAATATACTTACTTGCCATCTGTCTATCTTCTGTGATGCGGAGTCTATTTAGGTCTATTGCCCATTTTAAAAATCAAATTGTTTTCTTGTTGAGTTTTAAGAGTTCTTTATATATTTGGGGTAAGAATTTTATATCAGTTGTGTCTTTTGCAAATGTTTTCTTCCATTCTGTGGCTTGTCTTATTCTTCTAACCTTGTCTTTCACAGAGCGGAGATTTTAAATTTTAATGAAGTCCAGCTTATCAATGATCTCTTTCATGGATTATGCCTTTGGTGTTTTATCTAAAAAGTCATCCCCATACTCAAGGTCATCTTGGTTTTCTCCTGTATTATCTTCCAGGAGTTTTATAGTTTAGCTTTTTAAATTTAGGTCTAAGATAAATCTTGAGCTAATTCTTGTGAAGTATATAAAGTCTGTGTCTAGATTCTTTTTTTTTTTTTTTTTTTGCATGTGGATGTTTAATTTTTCCTGTGTCATTTGTTGAAAAGATTATCTTGGCTCCATGTTATCATCTTTGCTCATTTGGCAAAGATCAATTGACTTTGTAGCTCTGTGTTTGTGGGCTCTCTGTCTTGATCTATTGATCTATTTATGTCCTCTTTCAACAATACCACACTGTCTTGTTACTGTAGATTTATAGTAGTAAGTCTTAAATTTGGGTAGTGCCGTTTTCTGAATTTCTTCTCTGCCTTCAATATTGAGTTGGCTATTCTGGGTCTTTTGCCTTTCCACATAAACTTTACAATCAGTTTGTTGATAGACACAAAATAACTTGGTGAGATTTTGATTTTGATTTCATTGGATTTATAGACCAAGTTGGAAAGAACTGACATCTTCACAATATTGAGTCTTTTTATCCATGACCATGGACTTTTTCTCAATTGATTTAGTTCTTCTTGAAATCTGATATTTCATCAGATTTTAACTACATTTTTATGCATACTATTAATAGATTAATTTGTAAACTTATGTTTTAATCAGGAGGAAATACTTCCTTCTTTAAAAGTTATATTTTATTTAAAAATGACCAGATTTAACTTCAATAAAGGAATGCCAACTTTTCCCAGTTGAGTTCAATTTTTATTTAGCAAAGCAGAGAATAGCCTTATGCCATATACTTTTGAATCTCTTGCAACTTCAATGCCCAGGAATTGGTAGAAATACCTAGTCACCTTTGGGTGCATATAATTTTCTCAACAGATGAGTAGACTATTTACTGAGACTTTGCAAAGGTGTTGATATAAGAAAAAAGAGAGGACAAAAGAGCAATCCAATGGTGAAGATACCTACGAGAATATGTTGTTCAAATCAGAAGGGTTTGCTGTAGCAGTGAACTTGAAAAAAACATAATTTTTATGATCTTTTAATTTTTTTAAATTATTGATTATAGGTATATAATAGGTGTATGTATTTATGGGGTACATGTGATGTTTTGATACAGGCATAAAATGTGTGACGATCAAATCAGGGTAATTGGGGTATTCATCATCTCAAGCATTTGTCATTTTTTTGTGTTAGGAACATTCCAACTTCACTCTTTTAGTTATAAAATATATAATAAATTATTATTATAATATATTCACTCTGTTGTGCTATCAAATACTAGATCATATTCATTCTGTCTAATTGTATTTGTATACTCATCAATGATCCCTTCCCACTTACCCTTCCCAGCCTCTGGTAGCTATCATCCTACCTCTATCTGCATGAATTCAATTATTTTAATTTTTAACTCTAACTTATAAGTGGGAACATGTAAGTGCTGCTGTCTTTGTTTGCCTGGGTCATTTCATTTGGCATAATGTCCTCCAGTTCCATCCATGTTGCAAATGATGGCATTTCATTCTTTTTTATGACTGAATAATATTCCATTATGTATATACACCACATTTTCTTTGTTCATGCATCCATTGATGGACATTTAGATTGCTTCCAAATCTTTGCTATTGTGAATAGCACTGCAATAAAAATGGGAGTGCAGATATCTCTTTGATATACAATATGATTTCCTTTCTTTGGGATATATATCTAGCAGTGGGATGACTAGATCACATGGTAGTTTTATTTTTAGTTTTTTGAAGAACCTCTATACTGTTCTCCACAGTGGCTGTACAAATTTAACATTTCCACCAACAATGTATGAGGGTTCCCCTTTCTCCATATCCTTACCAGCATTTGTTATTCCCTGTTTCTAGGATAAAAGCCATTTTAACTGGAGTGAGAGAGTATTTCATGGTAGTTTTCACTTGCTTTGCTCTACTGATTAGTGATGTTGAGCATTTTTTCATCTACCCATTGACTACTTATATGTCTTCTTTTGAGAAATGTCTATTCAGATCTTTGCCCATTTTTTAATCAGATCATTTTGTTTTTGTATTTAGTTGTATGAGCTTGTATATAATTCTGGTAATAAATCCCTTGTAAGATGGATAGTTTGCACATATTTTCTCTGTTTCTGTGGGTTGTCTCTGACTTTGGTGATCGTTTCCTTTGCTGTGCAGAAGCTTTTTAACTTGTGATCCCATTGTGCACTTCTGCTTTGCAAAGCTTCTAAAGTATTACCCAAGAAATTTTTGCCTAGCCCCATGTTTACCCAATGTTTTCTTTACATAGTTTCATGTTTCATATTTAAATCTATAATCCATTTTGACTTGTTTATTTTAATATGGTGAGAGATAGAGGTCTACTTTCATTTTTCTGTATATAGATACAGTTTTCCTGGCACCATTTATTAAACAGATTGTCCTTTTCCAATGTATGTTCTTGGCCCCTTTGTTAAATGTTTTTATGACCTTTTATGTTCTTTATGGACACCTCACTAAGGGTCTAGTATTAATCTTTGGGTTGTTTCTAGCCATTAGTTCATATATTCATTCATTAAATGTGTATTTAGAACCCATCATATTACCACCGAGGTAGTAGATGACAACTTAGCGAGAGAAATAGACATTTATAAATAATGATAATATGAAGACACTGAAGTTGGAGCAATTGACATCTCTAAAAGAAGTGATAATTTGATCTGGCCCTTGAAATAGTAAAAGGATTTCCATCAACAGAGTGAAGGAGTTAAAGAGATGCAAGAGAATAGTGTTCTCAACAAATATTTATGGAACATCTGTTAAATACCAGCCACATAATTAACAGGTTCATTCTTGATTTTATAGAGGCATTATCTAGTGATCACAAATCTTACAATTAAATATGGCAAATATGATTAATAAGAGAAGAACATGAAAGTGTATGTGCACAGAGGAAGGCTATCTCATTTCACTACAGATTTTCAGGAAAGTCCCTCTGAGAAATTGGTGTCCAGTGCAACATTTGTGGGAACAGCAAGAGCAAAAGCCAGGAGGTATAGAGAGCACTACATGCTCTATGTGCTAAGGGCTCAATAGATTATGAAGGGGATAAATGATAGAAAATAAGGCTAAAGAGGCAAGTAGGAACGCATAATATAGAGACTTGTAAACTACATTAAGAACAACAAGATGTCATGGGGTAGTTGTTACCAAGGAAAGAATATGTTCAGATGAGCATTTAACACAAGTACACCTACTTTATTATAAAGCACAGATTGGGAGGGAAGGCAAGATTAGAAATAAGAACGCCAATAAAGCTGTTTGATTGATTGAAGAAATCATAATTTCTTGAATTAGAATAGTGGTATGGGAAACAGTACAGCAGAAAAGCAGGCATAAAATGTGATTGTTAGAGGCACAGCCTCTGACATCAGAAAGCTTGGTTTATTTCTGTATCAAATCAGCCTGTCCTTTTTCCATATTGTCCTGTTTTCTTTTTTTAATTATAGTTTTATTTCTTCTATCCTTTGATTATTTTGTACATATATATTTTATAGTTTCTTTTAGATTTTTCATACTCTGCAATTTTTATGGTACTAATCTGCAGTTTGTTGAGTTTGATACTCTTCAAGTCTGATATAGTCTGTAATATTCCTTAATAGTGAGATCATCTTTAATGAAAATACTTTTTTCCATGGCAATGCCACATATCTTAGGTTCTGAAAATTCCCCACAGAGTGGAGTTGTGATTTCTTCTTTTAGGCCCTATGAAGTTAGTGGTCATGAATAATTTTATATCAATTTCCTGGCTTCTGATTTTTGCACTTTACATATATTATTTAATATCTCTTCCTGATTCAAAATCTTAAGACAAATTGCCTTCTCCTCTTTCCCTACCTGGCCATACTATAAATTTATACTATTACCTTGATGATATTTTTCCTTTTTTTTCCTGTAACATTTAATAATTTCCCTTTATGACATACATATGCATGAATATATGTGTGTGTATATATATGTAGTTAAAATACATTTTATGTAGTATTACATGTGTTCAAAGGCATAAGCAGTGAGCCTTTAACATGTCCTATCTACATCAGTAGAATTTACCATATTGTCAGGAGACTGGTTGCTGGGTTGGAATCCTGGCTTCAGATTTTACTTATTAGCCTATGTGATCTTCTGTGCTGCCTTGTAAAAATGTACTCAGTATGTGTAAGCTGCTTTTATTGATAATGTAGATCTGTGAAGAGTGTAACTTGGAAATACGTAGTTGAGAATAAGTACTTGGGAACACAGAAGCCTAAAATGTCGATATTATCCTTGTAAAAAAATAAATAAAATATGGCTTTTAGTAATTAAATTCATATTTTCAAAAGATGATTTTGAAGAATGGTTAAGACATAGGTTGGTATTAGGATGTAGGAGGCAAGAGCAGTGAGGAAATATTTCAAGACACTATAATTAGCAGCATTACAGACAGCGACAATGAAAATGGAGATGTGAAAACACATCAGAGACAAAATGAACAGGATTCGGTGGCCACAGACATTTAGGATGAAGGAGGATGTGAGTTTAAAGGTGACTCACTTGAGTGACAGATGAGGAGGTGATGTACTCAGCTGCAGAACACTGAAAAAGGAGAGATGTTGTGGGCAAGAGTGGACAAGAATGAGTTCATTTCTGGACACACTCAGATTGAAGGGCTCACAGTATTGATTTCAGAGGTTCCCAAAGTAGTGGAAATTAGTAATAAGGTTTTAGAGATCATCAGTTTAGTTTAATTCTCATAAATAAATAACATTTTCCAGGGGAAAAACTATAATTGTAAGGGGGTCAAGCATGAAATAGTGAGAATCAAAATGAGCAAAAACAGAGTTTTAAAGGAGTTCAGGTAGCTGGATTTGATCTGATAAAACATGGGGAAGAAACTAGGTGGAAGTTGGTTTGCTTTTCTGATCACCCATGGTTAACACATCCTCCTTAAATGTATCATATTAACTGAAATTCACAAGAGATAGACAGTTACTTAAGCCAACTAATTAATCAGCTGTATGCTTGTGGATAAGTTATTGAACCTTCTAAAGTTAAGTAATTTTTATCTTTTAAATGTAGACAATAAAATTTTGTTTATAATTTTTATAAGCCCTACATAGGATTTTTATTTTATTTATTTATTTTTTTTGAGACAGAGTCTCTGTTGCCCTGGCTAGAGTGAGTGCCGTGGCGTCAGCCTAGCTCACAGCAACCTCAAACTCCTGGGCTCAAGTGATCCTACTGCCTCAGCCTCCCGAGTAGCTGGGACTACAGGCATGCGCCACCATGCCCGACTAATTTTTTTCTATATATATATATTTTAGTTGGCCAGGTAATTTCTTTCTATTTTTTTTTTTTTTTAGCAGAGACAGGGTCTCGCTCTTGCTCAGGCTGGTCTCGAACTCCTGACCTCGAGCGATCCACCAGCCTTGGCCTCCCGGAGTGCTAGGATTACAGGCATGAGCCACCGCGCCCGACCATGATTTTTAAATTATCCCATTGCTTAGCCATGGTGGGGACACAATAAATAATATGGTTAATAATAGTACTAATAATAAAATGACTGCCAAGCAGGCCAAGATTTACCTGTTTTCTTCACTATGAATCTGGTTTCTAGAGGAAATCAATATACTGTTAGAATATTTACATGGGATACCAGTGTACTTGAATAAGTCTGTTAGTGAACATTGAGTGACAGAAAGAAGGTTAGCTAAGGGACTCAAGCAGTGATTCTGAATCATGGTTGCAGCCCTTGAACCTCCTCTGAAACTTTGATTTTTATGTGTCCAGATTCTTCAGCCGTACTACGTCTCTGTTGATTTTATGCTGGACACTGAAAAAATTATCAGAAAACAAAACAAAATGGAAAGGAATAGTTTCATGGTTGTTGCTATCAAGGCTTTAATTAAGCTTAGAAGAGAGATAACTATCTATATCTGTATCTATCTCCTAATATTCAATGTAAGAGGATATCAATCATTCAAAAGAATGTTCCTAATGGAATTTGACAATTCAAGAACCAATAGATGGTCCAAACAATGCATGCTGAGACTAGCTATGTTCATGTAACCCTCTTTCATTCCTTTCTTTTCCATCTGTATTCTCATCTCAGTTTCCATTTACCATGTCCTTATAAATGATACAGCTGCTCAAAATTTCCCTGAGTTCCATATCTATCGATCTTTGAATATTTATAGTTTTTGCATATACCAGATACATCATAATGTTAGAGAATGATAGATTAAAGAGGAAAAACTTTTATCAAGTGAATATCCCTGAAGCCTTTTCCTATAATTAAAACTTTTTTTAACATTTGTAACAAATTACATAAATCATTATACGTTATATTGCCAGCAGAAATAGGTTTAGAGTTCTACAGAATCCAACTTCTGGGTCTATCACTTTTTCTTTTAACTTCTACATTTTTAATGTTGCTTTAGGCTTGCTGTCTCTTTACTAATTGGCATACTTTCCTTTTCTTTTTTATTTTACCCATTTGAGAAACTCATTCATTTTTCCTCAATCATCTTTTAAAAATTCATCATGGGTTCCTCAGTTTGTTATCCAGTGACTTCAAAATCAAAGTAATGTAGTCAATGTAAACGCTGTCATGTTCCACCACCCTTGTAAAACATTCACACAGGAGCAAAGTGTACCCAACTTTATAATATTTTTCTTATACTCTTAACTGACTTCATTGACAAACTGAGCTTTGTAGTTTGGCTTTCTTCACTTCTCCCCCTTTTATCCCTCCAATGGTTACTCTCACAAGACCAAATTCCATTTCTGTGAACTCCAAGGGATTATTCAAAATCAAGAATTTATTGATGGACTGGTGTTTGAAGTAAGTGAAAATAGGCTTAGAAGTTTTTTTGTCATACAGTGATACTATTTTATAATATTCATATTTTTGTTGTAAGATTAATGTAGGTCAGGAACTGAATTTTGATGAGCCTTCAGAGGAGACCTTGCATTTTCATCGATTCCTACAATCAGGACTGATAAAACCCATAAACACATGCTTCTGTTAATCAAGGAAAATTTGAAGATCTAAAATAATTTCTATGGTACAGTACCACCAAACAATGTGAAATTTTATGTTGTGTGCTAAGAAGTTATTTCTAAAGAAAGCCACAGCATCGAATTTTTTCTAGGAGAACGATATTAAATGGATACACACACGTGCGCGCACACACACACACACACACACACACATATTACCAAGTGAGCACAGATTTCTTTAATGATAAATGATCTTTCAAAAGGAGAAAGCAATACTGCGAAGCAAAGGTCTACAAATCAAGTGCAATTTGATGAATAAGAGAGAGCTAGGACTACATGAACGTACACAGCAGTCTGAAAAGGGCAGGCCTGGGGCACACTGAGAATGTGTCCTGGGATATAATGAAGCAGAAGGAGGGCAGAGGATAACCCTCAAGTCCAAGGGTGCTGTACTGCCACGTTGAAGGGGAAGTGTGGAAATACAAAGGGAAAAATATACTCAACTCTTAACCATTTGGCCCAGGATAAGTTCTTGTTTGAAAGAGGATTCTGACACTTCCAAGACAATTTTAAACTATGATAATATTTTTGCTTTGTAGCAATTACTTATATTATTTTGTGTATGTTGTCTAATATTAAAAATTATTTCTGATTATCTTTAGTTTTTTAAACATTCCCTAAGCACTATCAAGTGTATTATAACTTTAGTCTGTGTAAGAATTAATTTCTAAAACATTTATTTAGGGCTTACCCTACACAAGGCTTGGGAGATTTAAAAAAAAAAAAAGGTACATAAAAATGATATAACCCTTAAAAATTCATAATAAAATTATTAGACTCTAATGGACAGAGACAGCCTTGTAAATAATTATAAAATGATAAGTGCAATTAAAGAGAGAGGTATATTCAGAGGCTACAGTGCATAGAGAAATAAAAAGCTATTTTTATCAATAGTAAATTCTACATTGCCCTTTTCAGGAGCTCAACTTAAGGAGGGCAAGAATTGCCTTCTAATTCATCATGATTGTACTTGAATTCAGAAAGGATGCTCCAAGAAAGGGAGAAATTTCAAAATAGTTTCTCAACATTTTAGTTCACAAAAAGACAATCTAAAAATTGTGCTTTGTCCACTGATAGTTTTTAATTAAAAAACATGGAATTATATAAAGTCCAATAGAAAAGATAAGACATTCTTATGAGTGCATGAAGGAGCCTGCAAATGATAGTAGAAAAATCTTTGTGTTCTTTGGCCTATCTGTGTGACTGATTTTTTTTCTGAATCATTGGTTAGGGCTATAGTTGGGTTTAATGCCTTATAAGTCAATAGAACACATAGCTGACTTAGTGGTGTTTGAGGGGCTGTGGGTACTATTTCCTAGCCAAAAACTTCCCCATAACTTTCTGTCATAGGATGTGAGAGAATCAGATATTTGCTAAATCATGATATGTTTATTGCTTTGGTTAAATGGGAGGGATTTAGGTCTTTCCAGAGTGATCCATTTAAAATATTCTAAGAAATTTCAACTAGCTTGCTATTACTGGTGTAAACAACTTACCAAAAACTTAGTGGCTTCAAATAACATAAAATATGCTTTTACAGTTCTGGAGGCTAGAAGTTGGAAATCAATTTCAACTGGCTAAAATCAGTGCATTGTCAGGGCTGCGTTCTTCTGGATGCTCTAGGGAAAAATCTATTACTTGTCTTTTCCAGTTTATAGATACTGCCTACATTTCTTGGCTAATGGGCCATTCCTCCGTTTTCCAAGCCAACAGCATAGCATCTTCTTTTCTCTCTGACCCCTGCTACAATCCCTGTATCTTCCCTCTCTGACTTGGATCCTCCTTCCTCTTTTGAGGATTCTCATGACTATACTGAGGCCATTCCCATTTTCCAGGAATCTCCCTATCTCAAGATCGTTAACTTCATCACATATGCAAAGTTCCTTTCACCAGGTAAGGTAATAGGTGCACAGATTCCATGGATTAGGACGTGGATATTTTGTGGGGAGGGTATTATTCAGCCTACCATGAAAGGTAATACTTTAAATCCCACTATGATCCAGCAATATTATCTTAGAGAAGAGCTTTATAAGAAAAATATTCTCGGGGTAAAAGACCAAAAGCTAGAAATCTAGGCTAGATTGAGAAAAGAAGCTTAGAAAAGACATGCTTGATTTTTTTTTTCTTTAAAAAATAAAGCACCACAAAAGGGTGAAAGGAAGTTTCTCAGTCAGAAAAAAAAAAAAAGCAATCCACAGTGCATAATTTTGTCCAGGACAAAGTCCCAAGCATTGCCAGGGTCAAAACTCTGTCCCCTCTTATTTAGCTGATGCTATCTCCATACATCTTATATGTTTAAATATTCATGGTCTTGTAAATGGAAATTCCATTTTGAAGGTAGGTTTAAAACTATGGCCAAAGAATAGTAATAATTATTTTTCTTCCTTTCTGCACCATTTATCCTTCAAACAGGTATTTGGTTATTTCAATGAATGCCTTTAGAATTTAGATAGAAGATTTTTTAAAGAAGTTATTTGGAAAAGATATTGGAAATAAACGATAGCAATTTTTTTTCCAGTAAAAGTACAATGTGTCCTAAATAGTTTACATTTCTGGTCCGAGACCATATTATTACTTAGTGATAAACTCAAACCTGGTTCCTAGGTTTTCTGTCTCCCAATTTAATTCTCTTTCTACTAACTATATTAGCTCAGTAATTTGCATTTGAGTTTAGATCTCAATGCGGTGTACAAACTACCCTGAGCCTCTTATAAACCAGTTATTCTGAGAGCCAGGAGCCTTTTCTTCGTACATTCAATAAACTACACTATGTATTTGGCTCTTCAGGGAGTCATAAAGGAAGATCATGCTTGTTATCCAAAAGTGCCTCTCTTCATTGCTAAAGAACTTGAAAATATCTGAGATAGACTGCTAGGAATTTTTCCCCCAAAATCTATAGGTCATTTCCCATAGTACACATGTAATCCTATCTAACCCTTTTTCCTTGCTATAATATTTTGAAGCCAAGATTTGCCCTGAAGCAAAAAGCTGTTTGAGCCAGGGGGGTTTATTCCATGGTCATGAATAAAGAGACATTGCTTATACACTTTGACAACTTGAACGGTTCGTGTTCCCAAAATGAGTAGCATAAGGAGAACACTTACTTATTTATGCTTTAAAACACCCAAGAGAACAAAAATAATTTCTGTTCTGTTTTTGAATTGCTCAGGCATTCCATACACTTTAGAGAGCTGAATAATAATAACCTGAACAATCTCATTTTTTTCTGTTTGCTCCTACCCCTAAGCTACATTTTGTCCATCTCTGTCATCCAGCGTGGCCCAGGAGACTGGCCCCTTGGCTTTTGTGGCCTCTGGTGGATGTGCCCAGTTGCAAGCACCAGCAGGAGAAGATAGGAAGGCGAAAGGCAAGCATCATTGGGGATTTTCTCCACTGCCCAGTGGGCCGTCCCCTTCCTGAGGACAGCCTTGTCAGAGGACTCCTCTTCCATGGCTGCTGCTCTTAGTGATCTCAGGATGGGAACCACTTTTATTTTTCCCTTTGCCCCTTAGAGCCTCTAGATGGTCATAACTTACTCTGTGGCTAATCCTCAGGTGTGTCCCTAAGTCCAGCCCACACCCCAGGAACTAGTCTCTTTATTAAGCTTTCGTGTACTATGTTTGAACCACCTGACATTAATTTTGTTTTCTAATAAGCCTAAATCATCGACAGACATTTTTCCTACAATGTAAGAGGAAACTCAGTACTCATTTGAATATCTTTATAGCCTGCTGGTGCTTTTATCTGCCTGTCCCACTCCTGCATCTGGTCGGCCCACCCTGTAGTGACGCCAGGGAACCCTAGAGGACTTCAGAAGCAGGCTGCCCAAATCCCTCTGAAATTAGTTGAGTCACCACCTTTTCTCAGCACAGGATCTGCATTTCTATGGTTTTAAGCCCTGGTGAGTATAATAGCCCAAACAATGTGGATAAGAAACCACATAATGTTTTACTTTGGCTGTTTAGACCAGAGTATCTACATAGCATATAGGTAGAGAGTGGGTTGGCAGTCCCAGCCTTCATGGCCTCATTTTTTTTTATGGAGCAAACCCAACCCAAACTCCTCTGCAGACCTTCCCCTAAGGTGGAGATAAATCAATGGTTGGCCCTGCTTATCAATACTGGTTGTTTGGTTTGCAGGTGGTTTTCTTAATAGCAATGTGATTACCCAAATGTCAAGAGTTCTTTGCCAAGGCAACCAATTGGGTAATATGCACCATATGGTTTTGACTGGGACATTGAATTCAATTTGTTGAATTTCTATATTCTTGGTAATGATTCTTATGATAAAAAGAACTAAGACCATTCCAAAGTTTTGCCTTTTAAAATTTAAAGATTGTTCTTCTTTGTTTTCATTTTACATGGTCTGACTCTTCAATTTCTGGTGAATCTATACTTTCTCCTAAATTTACCACCTTCATTTTTCTGCTGCTTTCTCCTTTTCTGATATTTTAGATATCCATCTAAGCAAGCTTTCACATTCAATATGTTCACCTTCTGATAACTTAAAAAATATTTTTAGTGTATTTACTTCGAGAAAATGAAGATGTAACCCTTAAGCAACAATGGAAAAATGCAATACATGGATTGGATTTTTCAGCAATATAACTGAGGCACTTTACTATTTTTATGAAAGCAAAAATTAGATAATGTATGGATGGATGTAAAATGTAATATATGCTTATACGTGTAGTATTTAATGCATCTTAGTGCATCTAAACTTGAGGTTTGAGGAGATATTAAATTTTATTGTCCAATAGTCATTAGATTCTTGAAATTTCTCTATGTATAGTCAAAATTTCACTATGTGAGCCAATATAAACAGAATAAAGGGATCTTGGGAAGGTGTAAACTATTCTTCCAGCATTTATTAACTATCTATCCTGGTCCAAGAATTGGACTAGACTTTGATATTAGAAAATTTAATAAGACAAATCTCTGTCTTCCAGCTGGCCCCTGAGGAGTCAGGGATATTCAATACAATTATAAGACAGAGTTTACAGCATTGTGCTCAAAGTTGTGAGAGTGACAGAGGGAAAGAATTAATAACTCTGATGAGGGTGGCCAGGCACATTTTCTGCAAAAGGTGTGGGTGTTGAAGAATGAATTGCAGTGCTTCAGACAGGGGCAAAGGAAAGAGGATTACAGAGAAGAGAGATCCACGCTTGAAGAAACACACAGACAGCAAAGGGACTTGTCAAAGGGCTTGGCTGTGGGTGGATCGGTGGCGACGGAGCAGCTGTGTCCCTGATTCAGCATCCCACCCTCTGTTGTTCTATCAGTTCTCTCCTTTCACTCTTTCACTAGCTCAAGGGGCCCTGGGTCTCACCCTAGGTATTACCCTATGTTTTCCCCTTTGTATCACAGCAAAGATCTCAAAAGTATTAATATATCTTGAATATGCCCCTTACCCATCCACTCATCAGCTGTGAAAACTACATTTAAACAATCCAATGAAAGTATTTTGTAAATGTTGTTAGTAAAGGCTGCTCTTGCCAGAGGTGGTGGAATCTATTCAGTTCTCACATAATTTGACTAGGGTTGCCAAACAAAATACAGGGTAACCTGTGTTTTAAATAACAAATTTAAATTTACTTAGTAAAATTTTATATAAAATGGGTACCTTTTTAGTATAAGCATGTTCCATGTAGTATTTGTGACATACTGAAAATTATTTGCTATTTATGTGAAATTCTAATTTAGCTGGGAGTCCTGTATGTTTACTTACTCAATCTGGCAATCCTAAATTTTCCCTCTTTCAGAAGAGACAACTGTGAACCACTCAAACCCTCTCCTCTTAGCTTGTAAGTTGCATTGTTTTGCTGGTTCTCCCAATCTCTCTGCTCCTATTCCTCTAGCAGCCTGTCCCCAGTGGTTCCTGTTCTCCAGGGCTCTGTTCTCTGTTCATTTCCTTATGCAACATGCTTTCCCTACGCAATCTAATCCCCTTTCTTGCTTTTGACTATATTCGCCTATGACTCCGAAATCTCTACCACTATCCAGGATCTCCTCTTTCACCTCCAGACCTGTATATACAGTGCCTAATAGACATTTTTTTTCTGGATGCTTTATAGGCCTCTGAAACACCACATACCCAAAACAAACATACAATCTTTTTCCCCACGTTGCTTCTGCCTTGTATTCTCAATGTCAACAAATGACACCACCGCCAACCCAATTACCAAAGTAGAAACCTGAGTGCGGTCCCAGACGCATGCTTTTCCCTCAGTTCCATTGCCCATTTCCTCAGTCTGCCAATGATAATGCTTTCTAGTCTTGTTTCATAACATGGCTTAGTCTGTCCTCTCTTCTATAAATTTCATGGAACCTCCTGAGTTTACTTCCTTATTGTCTCAGCCAGAATATTAGATTAGCCTCCAGTGCAATGCCCTGCCTGGCAGGTACACACACACACGCATTCACACTCATCACTCATTTCCAGCATTTCTATAACTTCGAATATGAATATGTTCTTCATTGCTCAATTGTCTTCAGTAACTTCTTAATTTCTGCAGAATAGGCTTAACATTTTAAATTTGATAGATTATACCCTCTACAATCTGATCCTTGCCAGCCTTCCTACTCTTATCTCTGAGGGTTAAAAGAATACATGTGGTCTGGCTTCATTGTTTCTTGCCTTGTATGTAGTAGGTATTTAATAAGTGTTCATTGTATGAGTGATAGAGAGACTTTACAAAGTGAAAACTGTGGTGTTGTTAGAAAAGAGAACATTCAATATGCAATAATAAAAGAGTTCTTACATTTGGAGGACTTGATTAGGATACTCGGTATTTCAGAAATTACATAATAAAGAACCATGATTTTGTGGTATTTCTATATGAGCGCCATCCATATAAATATTTGAATACATAGAAACCTTCAATGCTCCTAGGAAGGTATGTATTTATATAAATGCTTAAATATATTGAATCTGCTTTACTGTTTGTCATAGCCAATAAATATTGACATTCTGATCCTTCAAATCTTCTGAATAATTAATTACCCTTTTTCTAACATTTAGAATACATTAAAATTTACACTGTAATTACGTGGGTCATAATTACACCTTTGTCACAGGAAAATATTGTTTAGAAGACTGTAGCGTTTTATTTATCTGTTATAACCATTTTAATTTATGAGAAAACTAAAAAGTCTATTTTTAGACTACAAGTGTTTTTCCGTGTCCCAGAACACAAAAACATGACATAACATATAAAATGATTTATAAATACACACACATATCAGTATTACTGTCCAATAATTTTAAGTAATGGAGATTTTTCCAATTGGAAACCTAATACCATATTGTTTTAGAATATGGTGGAAATAAATGCCTCTTTTAAAGTTTAAGGACTACTCAAAGCATTGTTATCTGCTAAACAAGTGTGGCAAATTTAATTTAACCTTCCAATGTGTATGAATAAAAAAGAACCATGAATGTAGTATGGGCAAGGATATTATTTGCCATTAATAAAAGACTTCCTTTTGGCATGGGATAGCCTAAGCATTGGGAGAATTCATGTTAGATAACACAATTCCATTTGAAGCCTCTGTAGAATTATTTCTATTTAGTTAGTAACAAGTGGAGCTTGGGGTATTACTAGGCAAAATTACAACAGCAGTGCACCGCTGTGCAGAGAAGATCAGGGCATTTCCTCTAAGCAGCATCTTTAAAACTCTGGCTCCTGAAATGAATGCTGTGAAGCTTCACTTCTTTTGAATTGAAACTCCAGGGAATAAGAAAGGGTCACAATTATTAGCTAGGAATTGATGCTGAATTTGTTTATTCACTGATTTTCTATCACATTCTATAGTATGTAAATGAGATTTTTACTTAGAAAACACATTCCCACTCTGAGACAGATGACAGCTGTTCAAGCCCGGGGGAAGAAAAAACACAGCTTTTTTTCCTTGGCCTTTTCTTCTTCTTTCGCACAGCTTCCAAAGCCTCATTGAATTTTCCCAGGATTCCCTGTGCAGGAGCTTTCAAATTCTGATTGATTAGTCATCATATCAGAGCTCACTGCTTTGTAGCTCCCCTGCCACCAATTGAACATTATGAACTGGGCCCAGAAAATTAGCTTGCTCAGCACCGTTGGGATTGTGGCCTGTTTAGCAATGGATGCCTAATTCTCGATGACTCTAGTTAGTAGAATTAGCATCGGAGTGATATGAATAGAATGTCTTCACAAAGGAGTCTGAACATCTTTTCAGAGTTCACAAGACTACCTTGAGTTATGAGAGGTAGACACACACACATGCATATGCTTGCATGCGTGTAACACACACACACACACACACACACACACGTAAGTTCCCAGACCTCTTGGCAGGGAGTTAATAGACTAGAGTAGGGAATTACAAAGGCAAGAAAAGGGGGCTAATTCTGGTGGGAGATGGGGGAGAGGTGGTTTTCAATTTATAATTATTCTTCCTCCTTTGCCCGATTCTGTAACATCCACTTAGAAATGACTCAGAGATTGCACCCTCGGATCTCACTTTTGTGAAAACCTCCTTAGGCGGAGAGTAGTCAAGCCATGCAGAAAGCTGATACCTGGCAGTGATGATCAATTCTAGGTGAAGTGTTTCATTCCTCTTCACTCATCCCTGGATCTCTTTTCCAGATAGGCAGTCCCCATACCCAGCAAACTTTAGCATCACGTTTAGGCATGACTTCCCCAAGTACCCTGTGCCCTCTCACAACATGAGAACTCTAGTGCTCTCTGAACCCTGACAGGTAAGCTCAGAAACTAACTCACATTAAGGTACTGATGGCTAATTTGCAGTTAATATATAACCTCTTTCAGAATGATGTGCGTTTAAAGTAGAGCTAGGAAGGAGACAACATAGGAACATAAAGGAAACAAATCACGTCCATTTATCAAATATAATCACCCTGGTAGATGTCAGGAAGAGAAATTATCGGCCCGAGGAAGTATTTACATTTCCTTCAAATTCTAAACTATAGGCTGGTACTACTGATAGAAAAGAAAAGCAAAAACATATTTAGCATATTTATGAATTGAGTTGTTATTTTTAAATGTGCCTTTCACAAATAAGTTGCCTTGAGGTAGATTTCTGTAACATGGCACTAATTAAAAATACCATAAGATAAACATAAATAAGCTGAAACTTTTATTAGTCTTAAATTGCTACTTCATATTAGGATAAAACAGACCTTCAGGGAGATAAGCTGAAGCCCCCAAATCAGGAAGTGGATATGTTAACAGCTGTTTTAGAAATATTTTTATATTAAGGGACATACCATAGGGGTACATGAAAATTTCTTCCTTTTTTTTTTGAAGTTGCCCCACTGTGGTTCTCACTCCATGTATATATCAAGATGGATATGCCTATATAGTAAAATGTATATGCATATATTAATATATATGAATGTATTAATAGTGGGCAAAAAATTATGCAAAACTCCAAAACACTAAGGAATTAAACTCTGCCTCGTCCATGTTTTCCTCTTGCTTCAGTGCTCTGTGAGCACAAATGTCCTTCTCGTTTGAGGGCACACAGTAGAGCAGCTGCCAACCCTTCTCAGTGGTACTCGCGGATGCCATTGAAGTGGAGACATATTATTTATTTGGTGCTCAGTGTTAAGCTTGCCTGGTAACCATCACTGCTTTGCATTGCCCTCAGACACATCACTAAGTAGAGTTTTGAATGGTTCTCTGCTGTGTATAATTTTTATGTAGGTGCACTGAGCTGTGCAGTACCCAGCCACTGCATTCCGAATGGAAAGAGGTAATAATCCGGACTCAGAGAAGTAGGTTCCTTGCCAATGTGGAACAGAGTAGATTCCCCATCAATGTTTTAGTTGGCCCCTTAGCCAGAGTTTTTCCTGCTAACACAGTGCTGGAACCTAGTAGATGCTCAATAAATGTTTGTTGAATGGGTAAATGAATGGTGAATAGATGCGTTATGTTTCTTAATTGGGTCTTTTAAAAATCTAGATCATCAATATAAAACAATCTACAGAAGCTGGGGTTATAGCAATAGATTTTTTTTAATTTAAATTTGTTAATGTTTAATAATTTTAAAGGAATCATGAAATCTTCAAATTAATGCCAATGATAAAGTTTCTTAGCGTATCTTAGTGTGAATTTTTAAATCACTGTTAATGTATGTTAACTTTGTACTCAATGATAGTATTCTACATTTTATACATTTTTCAGATTGTGGCATGCAAAATTACTGGTTACATAATATGCTTACCCAATCACATGTGGCTTGGCAAAGTAGGTTTTTGCTCTTCCTCTCTTATCTTTCTGCTCCTGAAGCGAAATGTTACATCTTTGCATCTTTCATTTTCACAGTTAAAACTCTCTGCCTCTTCATTTCTGATTAGACTAGCTTGGGATTTTCTTTCTTCTTACACTGTGTTCTGTGGGTTCTCAGATAGGAAGATCTTAGCATCGGAAGGGACCTTGCTGATTTGTGTACTAGCTTGTTTATTGTGGGCAGAAGAAATTCCTGGGAGGTCTAGAGGGAAAATGGGTAGGATTCAAAAGCTGGAGTGAATAGAGGAGAAGAGGAAGCTAGACCTTCAGGACAGTTTTTTTTTTCTTTTTAACCAATGCATTTTCATTTGAGGCTTATTTATCTTTCATTTCTGTAAGAGTGATAAAACCAAATTTTTTACAAAGTTCATTCAATAGATCAAAGATGACTCATTGAAAGTCTTCTTCTATGCTTAGTTTTGGCCCACATATGTGCTGGGTGTGTGTGTGTGTGAATTTAAACAACAGATGATCCCTTATATGTACAGAAGATAAAAATTTAGTGTTAGTATTTTTCATACCAATGTTTTATTTTTTAAATGAAAAATACCCTATGTATTGAAGAATGTATTATACATGTATAGCAATGTTTTTATTTTTATTTCCATGATAAAGCAAGAACTTGGGATACTAAGATGTATTCAATTAAAAACAAACCTGATACAGATTTTCCTGGAGCTTGAAATTCCGGTCTGCATATCCTAAGAAAGCATCCTCTAATGTTCTTCCTGTAGGTAGCATAATGTCCTGAAATCAACCTGGGCCTCTTATCTGTCCCTAATATCGCTGGGTGGGAGATGGGGAGGTGAAATAGGTCCTCATTAAGGTCCATTCCAGCTTTAACAAGCTATTAATGAAATGTTGATTGTCAAACAGAAAATGTGCATTTTGTTGGTTGAAGGAGCCACATTTGCATGAGGCCGCTCTGAACCACTCTGAATGGTAATAAGTGCCAAAGGACTTGCAGCAAATCAAAACACAAGTGCTGCTACAATGAATTTATAGGAAAAAAAGAAAAAGAATGATTATTTTGCTTGAAAAGCCACAGGGTGGGCTGTAGAATCTAATGCAGGGAGGCTTTGAAAATATATGAGAATAAACACTAACAGTGTTATCTGAGCTTGTGTTGTAAAGAGAATCTAAATGATCCAATATGTTTACCTGCCATTTTCCACTTGCTACATAGACAGATAATTTTTACTTTTCAGTTTTCATTTTAAAACAAAACCCAGAAATGATGACTGCAGTACAAGACCAAAGGCTGTTGGGAAGAAATTGCAGCGTGGCATCTCATCTTTAACCTCTAAAAAGTATAATTGACTTGTTGTAATTTTATGTTAAATTATATTGTGCTGTTAAGTTAGGTCACATGCAAAATACTCCCAACATTTACCATAGACGTGTGAAGAGTCTGTTGGATTTTATTTCCAGAGAATTTCATTTAACATATTTCTACTATGCCTCACACTCTACCCTGAACTCTGGTTCTTTATTGGAACCAGAGGATGGGCCTTGTGACTTTGTTTTTGAATCTTCTGCTTTCTTCAAACCATCATTGCCAACCCTAAAGAAAAAAGTCCACTTTTGTATTAGTTTTCTCTGGCTGCCGTAACAGGATATCACCGGCTCAGTGGCTTAAACAACATACATTTGTTTTACCACAGTTTTGAAGCTAGGAGGGCCGAGATCGAGGTGCCAGTGGGGTTGAGGTTGGTTTTTGGTGAGGGCTTTCTGCCTGGCTTGCAGATGGCAGCCTTCTGGCTGTGTCCTCACATGGCAGGGAGAGATCTCTAGTGTCGCTTCCTCTTTTTGTAACGACACCAGCTCTATTGGATTAGGACCCCACACTGTTGCCCTCTTTTTAACCTCACTTGCTGCTTTTAAAGGCCCTATCTCCAAATACAGTCACATAGGACATTAGGAGGACTTCAATTTAGAATTTTGCATGGAAACACAATTCAGTCCATAACAACCTTTTTTGTTTGCTTTCCTTTTTTTTTTTTTTTTTTGGAGATAGTCTTGCTCTGTCACCTGGGCTGGAGTACGCTGGCATCAGCCTAGCTTCACAGCAACCTCAAACTCCTGGGCTCAAGCAATCCTCCTGCCCCAGCCTTCCCAAGTAGCTGGGACTACAGGAGCTTACTCCTATACCCGGCTATTTTTTTCTGTTTTTAGTAGAGACAGGGTCTCACTCTTGCTCAGGCTGGTCTCAAACTCCTGACCTCAACATGATCCTCCTGCCTCGGCCTCCCAGAGTGCTAAGATTACGGGTGTGAGCTACCATGCCAGGCCCCATTACAATTTTTTAAAAATTATTTACAAAGACAATCTCTCCCTTTTACAAATATCTTAATACAGCAACTGAAGATAATGTCATATCTTCTTTTTCAATCTGACTTCAGTTGAAAAATAAAATATAAACCCAATGGGATTTTTTTTCCCCTGAGATAATTCCATTCTGATACTCAACTTCTGTTATCCCACTCCTCTAAGTCTACTTCTTACAAAGTCTACTTCTTAGAGGACTGGGATAATAGTTACCAACTGTTGGCACTGTCTTAGAGATGTAACCATGAAGAGTTTACCCCTTTGTGAAGGGGACACAGTTCTTCAAATGACAGCTGTAGAGAGAGATACTTCACATTATTTTGAGATGTTATTTTAAGGTTTGATAAACATCCACTCATTAATTCATTCTAATAAATTTTTAATAAGCCCTATATTTCAATAGTTATTTTAGGCATTGGTGTGCCAATGGGGAGCAAAGTGGAAGCTCAAAATGTCTTAGTCTAACTAATATATTGTCACCCTTCTCACACAGAATAAATTCCTTTTCTATGTTTGCCTATTGGTTATTGTTTTATGTCATCAATTTTTGTTTATCCTTTTTTGATAAGCTTATTTTTACTGGGAAAAATACTCAGAGGAAAATGAAATTGAGTGTATCATAATGTGCTCATCTGTAAACTGTTGGGTTAGACTGGATCTGTGGTCCTCAGCCCTGGCTATCCATTAGAATCACATGGAGAGCTTCAAAAAGTATCCTGCCTGGACACCATAGTGTCTGACTTACTTGGTCTATGATGGGTCTTGTCCATGGGTGCATTTAAGAAGATCCCTGGATCATGCTAATGTACAGGCAGAATTGGAATACCTGAGCAAGATGATCACCAAGACTCCTCCCTGATCTCAAGTGTTATTTCTTCTTGGGCTTCTAAGTTTCCTCCCCAAATCCTACCTTATGCTCTAGAATAGGTTGGAAGAGTTATTCTTGTTCCTCAGCATTTGTCTATCTAAGGGGCTATTCATGATACTTCTAAGAACAAATCCCTGCTTGGCTGTAATTTAGCATAATCTCCTTTGTCTTTCGACTTGAATACAAATCAGGGAGATTGAATCAAATTAAAATTCTATAAGGACCAAGTATTTTAAATGTGCCATAGATGTGGGGAATACAGAGAAAGTGGCATAATACTGAACTGGGCAGCTAGGGAGGACCTTGCATATCAGGCTTAAGTGCTCTGGAGTTTGTTTGGAAAGTGATGATTTGCCATTGAAAAGTATTAAGAAGTGGACAACCCTAAAGAGACCCATGCTTTAGAAAAATCATATGGCAAGGAGGGAGAGTGGATAATGGTTGGAAGAGGGGCAAAACCAAAGACAATTAGAAAAGTGGCAGGCCATTGCAGCAATGGAAGGAAGAAATGATAAGGGCTTGCACTTCAGCCGGGGGATGGAGAAAGAGAGAATGGATATATATCAAGAGGCATTTTAAAAGAATGCATAAAACATTTGGAAATAAAGCAATCTTGGGTTCTAATTTTGGAAAATGGCTGGCTTTGTGAAACCATTTATTGAGAAAGGAAGAAGGTAGGAGGGACAGATTTGGGTAATGGTTGTAAAAATATGCTGCGTTTATAGGACATTGAAGGAGAGTAATTCAGTGTAGTCTGATCCTTAAGGAAAAAGGTTTGAGCTATAGAAAAAAAATCGTGACATGTTACAGTTTATTGGAAAAAAGGAAGATGGATAGACTTGCTCTTGGAGAATGTGTAGTTTGAGAAGAAGCCATGGACAGAAACTTAGTTGAAAGAAAGTGGAGAAAAAGAAGAAATAGAGATCAAATGCACAAAATTAAGCAGTACCTTGAACAACTGATATCCTGAAGGTCAAAGGAGGAGAGAATTTCCACAAGGAGAAAGTGGTCAGCAGGGTCAAATTCTGCATAGAGGCTGAGTAATAATTGCTACATGTATTGAGTACTAGACAATTTTCCAATTGCTCTATGTGTATTAAGTTACTTACCTCGCATAATAACTCTGGGAGGTGACTATTAGTATCCCCTCCTTTTATAGATGAGGAAACCAAAGTTCACATATTTAACAATATCTTGCCAAAGACCACACAGTTCATGAATGGTACAGCAAAAGTGTGAACCTGCAGGATCTGATTCCAGAAACCCAGCCCTTAACGACCCTGCTGAACCCACCAGTAGGATGCAGAATGAGGACTGCAGAGTATTCATCACACTCAGAAACAAGGCAGTGACCTCAGTGAGAAGAGATTGCAGTACATACTGTGTTTCCCAAACTGTGCAGGGTAGAAGAGAGATTTAGAGGTAAGGAAATGGGCTCTTCTAAATGCCTTGTGTGTGAAATAAAGGCACATGATAAGGTGGTACCTTGAGGCTGATTTAGTATAAAACCAAGATTATATTTGAAGATGGAAGAGGTGGAATGCCCTTACATTCTGTTTAACAATAGCCAAGAGAAATGCAAAAGATTGGAGACACAGGAGCCTAAATCATTAAAGGAGTTTTCCATGCAGGTGAAGGAGGGAGGGAAGAATCATACTGACTTCTCTTCCTGGGAAGGGGAGGATGTGGGAAGTAGTAGCATTTAAGAGCCAGAAAGGTGTGGAGTATTTACCCAAAGACCACTTTCATTCCTCCCTGTGAAATGACAGGTCCAGGGCCTGCTCAGAGGGGGGTTTAGCCTTTCAATTGCACGCATGACCATCAGTGCTCCAACTTGCTCAACAGGCATCAATATTGTTAACTCACTTGCGCAGTACAGAGCCATCCTTCTCAGTCAGCATATTCTTCAGTTTTATTTATTGAATTCAGTTAATATTTCCTCTTCTCGGGAAGGAGGAAGACTAGTACAAAGCAAAAACACCTCTCCATCAAAGAATAGAAAAAGACAGTCTTTTGCATAGCTTGTGTCTACAGATACCCATAAGGAGTCTGAGATTGATTTGCCATTCGCTGCTCCCTCTGGGTGTACTGAATTAGAAGAGAACCAACGAGTGACACATCCAGTCAGATTGGCAGAGATTGGCCTGCCTGTGGAAAGGATGTGAACTGCATTAATAATACTTTGAACTGAAGCTGAAAGAACCTCAGAGGAAAGATGTCTTCCAGTGAAATCCCAAGTGCAGACTTTCTCCCCCTCTCACTTAACAGGCGGAGTGGTTGCAAAGGGCAACTTCAACAACTTTCCACGGGCAGCCCAGTCACCGTCAGGGTAACTTGAAAAGGAAAAGAGGGGCTGTGAGTTCTACAGACAGCACTTATCCCCTGAGACACACGCACGGCTTTCGTGTTCAATCACTGTGTTTAATTCAATTATCTGCCCCCGCCACCCCCAACTGTCTGCCTTACAAGGGAGGTTGGGAGGAGAGTGATGCTTGATGCTTCTGCTGGTCCCTAAAGATGTGCATTCTTTATTAGGGAATTCAATAAAGGATGAGCTCTTACTCATCCAGCTGCTTCCTCTGGGAAGTCGTCACGGGGCTCCAGCTGCCTGCAACAGAAGGATTACAGGGTCTACAAAATGCATTGATTTTTTTTTTTTTTTTTTTTAGATTGACTTCAGCTAGTTGTGTTCTTAAAAAGGAGCACATATTTTAATTCAACTTAAAACATTCATATTTTTTGTGTGAAAACCACCACAAAATCCTATTCAGCTCTAGCATTTGCAGAGTTGAGTTATCTAGACAGAGTTATAGTCAGGTCTAATGATTTCCCTTCCTTCATTTCTTTGTCTTACCTGTCATCTTGTTGGCTCATTTCAAGGAACCATTAAGATTAGTGTCTCAACCTCTCTGGGAAATATGTATGGAGTTCCTCAAAGAACTAAAAGTAGAACTACCATTTGATACAGCAATCCCACTACTAGGTGTTTATACAAAAGAGAACAAGTCATTTTATCAAAAAGACACTTGCACTAGAATGCTTATTGCAGCACAATTCATAATCGGAAAGACATGGAATTAAGCCAAGTGTCCATCAATTCATGAGTAGATTAGTAAAATGTGGTATATGTTCACCGTGGAGTACTATCAGTCATGAAAAATGAATTCATGCCTTTTGCAACAATCGGGATGGAACTGGAAACCATCCTCCTAAGCGAAGTTTCACAAGAATGGAAAAACAAACAGCGCGTGTACTCACTATTAAATTGGAACTAACCAATCAGCACTCATGTGCACAGATGGAAGCAAAACTCAATGGAAATCATGCAGGCGGGGGAGGGTATGGATGAAATCATACCTAACGGGTACAATATACACTATCTGAGTGATGGGCACACTTACAACTTTGACTCAAGTAATACAAAAGCAATCATGTAACCAAAACATTTGTACCCACATAATATTCTGCAATTTAAAAAAAGGAAAAAAAAACTTTAAAAAAAGATTATCATCTCTACAAGTTGAGGAAGAGGAAAAAAAGTATTACCGTTCAACTACCTGTGCTAATTTTAGTTTTAGCAATAATTCTAATAATGCAATCAAAACTTTGCAAGATTAAAATTGCAAAAATTTTTACAAAGTAAATTCACTAGTTGTAAAAATTAGAAACTCCATTTTTATAGACTAATAAGTGCACACCCTATCAATAAACAAGTCTATTTGGTGGTTAAGCTTCTCTTAACTAAAATAAAAGAATCAAAACTGGTTGGTTTCTGAAGAAAATGACATTAACCACATGGAATAGGTACCTCGCAAATTGATGAAAGGGAGAGAATAGGCCATATGAGGGGCCATCAATTGAAGAAAGCTAATCTGGTTTTTGCATCAATACTTCATAAACCTTCTAATGATTCAGGAAACAATTATATTGCTATCATTTTCATTAAATGGACCAATATGTTTCATAAAGACATATTATGAGCCAGTTTTTCCCAAACGTGCGCTATACGAGTTCTCTTTAAAGAAAAGAAATTCTTAGACCCTTAGTAACATGCACTCTCTGAATTTTGAAAAATACAGGCTAAGGAACTCAAATGTTATGTCATGAAAATATCTTTTAACTGCAAATAACCACAGAAAAACATAAAATCTTTATATGGTAAAAATCATTTTAGATTCCAATTTCAATAAAAGCTAAGTAATAACAACAAAAAAAACCTGTAGAACCCGTGAACCTAGAAGTTTATGCGCTTAGACTTAGTTTGAAAAACACCACCTGAAGCACTATTTAATCAACACTTGAAACTTTTTAAGAATCCTTTCCTTTTTTGTACTTGTATTAAATTGCCAACTTTTTCTGAGCTTTTATTTAATTCAGTTCCTGAATCCTGCTCCCAAGTTTGCCACATCCTTGTACCATCTGAACAATAATGAAAGGATTGACAACAATGAATATCTGCTGACACTCTTTCCCCAAGGTATTGACAAGGCGGCTACGTTTTTTATTCTTGCATTCAGACTGGAAAAAATTGTCACCTTTGAAAGCTGAACTCATTAGGAGCTTATTTAGTTACAGATATGTCTCCGTAAGTGTTGGCAACGACATATATTTATTGAGTTCCAGCTACATGTGAGTGGCAGTGGTACCATTAATGTTATAAACAGCCAATTAATAATATTTCTTATACATCTTTATGGATAATTTGCCATTAGTATCCTTACTAAAGACATTTCAAAAATGTAAATTTATATTTTTCTTAATATATTTAGTACCTTCCTGGAAAGATTAGGATGCTGCACATCAGAAGATAATGATTCATACAAGTAAATGAATAATGAGATAAACAGATGTGAAGGGAAAATGGAGAGAAGCGTTTGGAGGAAGTGAAATTTAAGCAAGGTCTTCAAAGAAAAATGGGATTGGACTAGACAGAGTGGAGGCAAGAAGGCATTCCAGGCAAGAAACATCAGAGTTAGAGGTAAGAAATCTTATTTTGAGGACAGAGATGAGGATAAAAGGCTGAAGTCGGGCGCTCATATAAAGAACTTTCCAAAATAGCTTCAGGAAGACTGATGGCTAAGGACTTTGGACTTAATTGCGGGAGGCGTTTGAGCAGGGCACTGAAATGAAGAAAGCGATGCTTCCAGGATTGACTTTGCAGAGGCAGGAAGAGAGATTAAAAAAGGGAAGGAACTTGAAAACTCAATTCAAGGAATTGCTTTTTTTTTTTTTTTTTTTTTTTTTTTTTGGTTTCTACAGTGAAATACTTAGAAGAGGGTATAGACACAAAGTTGTCTTTGGTTTGTAGCCATTTTCTCAATGACAAGTCATGAGGGCAGTGCAGGAAATGACCAGTACAGGATGATTGTGAAACTAACAGTTCCTCACCCAAGGCATGCTTCTCCCCACAGGGAAAAATCGAAACACTGCATATCTCCTCTGCCTTGGTCCTTTGCCCTTCTGACCTGCTCGCCATATTGGCTGATGAGGGCAGCATTTCTCAGCCTGGACACTATTGACATTTGGGCCTGGATAATTTTTTGTTCCAGGAGCCTGTCCTATGTATGTTCAGAAGCATCCCTACCTCTACCCTCTAGATGCCAGGAGCGCTCCCTCACCCCCCATCCAAGTTTCAACAACCAAAAACGTCTTTAGACATTGCCAGATGTCCCCCAGTGCACCAAATCACCCCCTGTCGAGAATCACTGGTTTTGAGAAACATAGGTTAGACTGTTCAATGTTTGGCATTTATGATAGAAGAGAGATGGTTTTCGCCGTCTTGGTGGTAGGATCTTTACTAGGCTATGAGCTTTGTGAGGACTGGAGGCATCAGAGAACCATAGGTGTCAGCCATGTGGTTTGATACGCTTTCTCCAATGATAAGCTCTAATTTTTACCCTCTTCTACATTATTGTATTGTCTGAGTATCATATGAAACTGTCCATTTAATAGCGGGTTGTTAATACATCCTGGTTTGCCTAAGAGAGTCCTAGTTTACCTCTGATTTCCCCATTCCTGTCTGATTTATACCTCTAAATTGTCCTAGATTAGGTGGCAAATTACATGCTCATTCTAATATGGAAAATTACACCACCTCTGAGAGAGCAACCAGTGAATACTAGGAAAGAGGGCGGCAAAGGGGGTAATGTGTCCCTCTAGTGGCCCCAGGTAATGTTTCCTGGGGAAGACATTGGAGTTAAGAATTGAAAGTACATTAGGAGTTAACCAGGAAAAGGGACAAAGACATTTACAAGATACAGGGAACAGGATGTTTTTCAGGGTGAGACACTGAAATGGATAAATTGAGAAGTTAGACCAACGGGCTAATATAAAAATCCAAAAGTCAGTTTTGCAAACTTGACTTCAATTTTGAATCTAACTATCAAATTTTTATCCTATCTGGAGAAATGAGCAGTGGCATTTGGAAGCTATAAATTCTAAATGTGACCAACATTTATCTTTTATAAAAGAAAAAGAATTGATAGCTATAAATTGTCCAAAAGGAGAAGGACGGTCAGTCCCTTAGCTGTGGGTTTGCACATATGGTGATATTAAAATGCACCGATCCTCGCCTTCTCCTTTTATCTGAATGTTTGTGGCCGAGGCATAACTACAGAAGCTTCAGCCTACCATTACACATATAGATTTCAAAGACTTGGGAAGAAATCTTATTTCAGCATCTGTAGTTGGTTTTATTAAAAGCAGTTTAAATTCCCCTGCCTAGAGCAGTTGGGAATTATAGAGATGGGTTGCAGAAATTTACATTTTAATTGAGGCAGAAGACAAAATAGGGCATGGTGCAGCATTCACACATTACAAAGAAGAATAAATAAGATATGTATCAGCTGGGAGAAAAAAAATGACCGGTCGTTTTTCACTGCCTCCTGCACTTAATTTTTTCATGTGGCAGTGAGCTGAGTTAGGCCTGCTAAGCAAAGACAATTTTTCCAGTGAAAAGGTTTACCATTTCAGAAAGTCCTTGCATTGAAATATTTTCACACTCTGGAGCAAATACACAAATACTCAAATAAGCACGTATTTGTGTATGTGAGTGTGTATGGAAATAAATATAAACATCAGTATGAACATAATATCCCACGTGTCTATAAATGTAAATAACATGTAATATAAATGATTTTAAAGAATGTGATATAACTGAGAATGATTGATTTAAGTATAATTTATCTGTTAAACACTATAATTTGATCCCTCATTTTATACTTTAATAGAAATAGAATATAAATTTTACAGAAAAAGAAATTTTCTCTATGGACAAATTTTTGTCCTTTGATTAGTGTAGGAGTCTGTCCATAGAGTGGGAAGGACCCAGGTTGTCAAACTTGAGGATTTACCTGTGTTTGGTAATCACCTTAAGAAAACACCCACTTGACTTTTTATCCCTATTATTTGTTATATGCTTGGTTCATGCATAGAAAACCAAGTTGAGAATTCACTTCTTATAAGGGAAAAATAATATACATAGGAGGTGTGTTACAATAATGGCTTTTTAAAAAGTAAGGTATTGTATTAGTGTCAAAATGATTTTTTGAAAACTGCTATAATTAAGCATGTTTACTCATTTGTTTGAACCTTCATCAACTTTATGACATGTATCAACTGAACATGTATTTTTATATTCATCCATGCTCTTTGTCAACCATAATTACAGACTCATTATAAAATTTAAAACCAAGAAACCAATAGACAACACATTCTCTAGTATGATTATCCAATTATGATTCCCTGCAGAGACAAGTACTGTAATTGGCCCCATAAAAAGAAAAGGTAATTTTTTTGTCCCTAAGCATGGACCTCTCAAGCATGGAGGTCAAATCGATTTTCTACCTTTAGCCACCACATTTATCTTAATTTGCTTTATCATTTGAGTATGACTTTCCTTTTTGTTTTTCCTTAAATTCTAAAATCATGTTTTACAATCTTTAAAAAAATAATAATACGCCTTCACCTTATCACTAAGATTATATATTTCTTAATTACACATGTCCTATTATTAAAGTGAAAAGACATTTTTCCTCAAAGGTATCATTTTTTTTCCCCCTTGGAGCTATCTAGATCACTGTTGTAATTTGGGTTGATGATTTTTTTTCAGTTCTCCTACATACCTGTCATTTCAGGATATTTTCACTTTTACTCCCAGTTCATTCTTGTTTGGTTGTACTTGCTGAGTTTTGATCTCTGTATTCTTCTTCCATGCTCAGGTTTTCTTTTTGGTTTTTATCTTTTTTTTTTTTTTTTGACCCTCATAAGCAATGTTTCAGAAAGATATTTGGAAAGTAAAAATTTTGAGTCCTTGGGAAATATCAAATGTCATTATGTGCTTTTGTACTAAATAGTACAGCTGAAAGTAAATTTTGAATTCCAGATTTTTTTCCCTCAGAACTTTGAAGACATTGCTTTATTATCTTACGGAATTCAGCATTCCTGATTAGAAATATGATGACAACTTGATTCTCATTCCCTTGTAGATAGGCAGCTTTTATTTTTTGGTAGCTTTTAGGATATTCTATGAATCTTTGGAGACCTGATATTTCATTGAGGTGTGAGTAGGTGTGCATCTTGATGGCTACTTAACCACATAACAACCACCTTATTTTGAAGAATGTTGTCAATTTTTCAGGTATTTTTTGCCTATTTATTCCTTGATCTTTTTCAATGATCTCGTTTTCCTTGTCTTCTCTTCAAAAAATTCTTAGTAGATGGATGTTGGCATCTTGGTTTAATTCTTTATATCTGTTAACATTCTTCTTGTGGTTCTTATTCATTTATCTCTTAGTTAAATGGAAAACTGAGATTCCTCAGCTTTCTCAGCTTTTCCTCTAGTTTCTTACTAATTTTTAAGCTATTTAAGAACCATTTCTTCTTGGACTTAATACCTATTCTGGTTTTATAGATGCAGCAATTTCTCTAATCAGTATTGAGACAATTAATGACAAGGTTCTTTCCTGTTTCTTGGTGTTCTCTTGGGTGACCTTGTTTCTTTAGGATTGTATTGTTAGTTTTCTCAATGTGTTTGGTAATCATTGATAGTACATTTATATGAATAAAGGCAATAGTATGTAGAGAAAAGTAAGTCTCTGTCACTATGTAAAATTTTATCTCCAGGGGTCTCTCCGCTCCAAAGTGGGGCTGAGTCAAGTGGATTGGTGACCTGGCTGGTTTCACTATGCAGTGCCAGGAGGGGTAGCAGGGAGATGTGCTGCAAACTGTACAAAATAAGAATGGCTTAAGCCTTAGCTCTACCTGTGAAAATCATTCAAATTCTTTAGGGGATAATTTTATAATTCCAGGAGCAAGTACCAGACCATGGTGGGTGGTGAGTGGGCCAGGCATTCCTTTAGACTTCGCTAATTTTTCTGCCTCACTACTGGTATTTACTCTGTGTCTCTGAGTCTTTGTCATCAAGAACAGCTCCTACGTCCTTAAAGGCTTTGTCCTTTGAATGTCTTAAGTCCTAATTTCACCTGCTTGGTTTTTTTTTTTCTCTGTTTTTTTTTTTTGTTTGTTTGTTTGTTTTTGTTTTTATTTTGTTTTTTAACAGCACTGTGTTCTCTATTCCAGGTATCTATTAAAAAAATCTTCTTCATTGAGGCCTAGCTATCCCTACAACCCAATCTTTTCTTAGAGCTGTTATGGGTTTATTACATTTTCATTTCTCCCTTCTAACTTCAGTAGGATTTTTGGAAGGAGGCCAAAGAAAATCATGTCTGATATTTTGTACCAGAAGCAATATTTTTAAGGTGAAGACAAAACCCACATGGTGTTCACTCCCCTTTCTGTCTATACTCAAACCCTGGGTAAAAAGCATTAGAAGCAGTCAAGGTGTGTACTGAGACAAGGAGCTCTCTGGTTCTCAGTTCTGCCCCATCTGTCCATGCTCAATGGCTGCCAGAAAGAACAGATAAGGCAAAAAATGCAAGGCATTGTCAATTTCCAGGAAATTCTTCAGCTTGCAGGTAGAGTACAATCTAATTGTTTTATAACCTGACACTATCACTTTGTGCCTTCATCGTTTGTTCACTACACAACTGCTGCCAACTCTACCCCAAACATCTCTCAAGGTAGAACTTAGGACAGTACTTGGTTTTTGGTCCTCGATTAGTCTTCATTCATTTCTATGGGCTTTTCTCTTCATAAGATCATCAATAGAGAGCAGAATGGGGTGCATATCTGAGGAAATGAGCAGTGAGGCCCAAATGGTTCATTCCCAATCGAGTCCTCTATTATAACTGGTTGGCTTCATCTGTGTATGTAGCTTACCACATTCCTGGGATCTCAAGAATAGAAACACCAGGCCACCCTCATCAACTTTTCTATTATTCCCAATGTAGCTCCTGAATTCCCTGATTTACCACATTCTCTTTCAACTAACATAGCATGAACAATATTTCCAAACTGTCTGAACAAATGAATTCTATATACTGATTACTTAACCGAGTGCATTTCCTTCTACTGAAATAATAGCTTTCCGTTCTTATCAATATTGCCCAGCAAGAAGCTCAACCTATTTCATCAGCAGAACTGCCAATATTTACAACCTTTTCAGTCAGTAGAGGAATTTAGGTAATTTGTTTTTAGTGTTCCCTGGTTAATGAATATTGTGCTTGAAGTTTTTTTTTTCTTAATTTATATTCCACCTCATTCCAAAAACATTCTGAAGTATCTTGGACATTACAGAATAGAATATGTAAAGAATTAGAATCTGAGTACTATGTAAGAGTAAATTTTGACCAAATGATTTTATCCATGTTTTAAATTTCTGGGTATTTCTGTATAAAAATCAATCTTTCCTTTATACAGTTATTAAAGATAAAACAGAAAGTTCATATACTGCAGAACTATTTTATACTGAAACATTCAGATGATTGACAGATTTTTTATTCTAGTTACGAAAGGATTATTCTTGTGTAGCTATAACTAAAATAATATCAAGGAGAGATACTCTTTGAGAAAAATTCTCACCTATTTTAAAAATGACAGACTTCTCAGTTGTTTACCTTAATCTGGTTCTTATTGAATTGTCCATTATTGGACATTCAGTTGTAAAATCTATACTTAACAGTTCATTGTTTAAAAAATATGATATAAACATTGTAGATGATAAAGTGTATTGTTCTCAAATGTTTGTTTCTATTAGCTTAAATTTTTATTCCTATTTATATATTGTGCATATAAAAGTTTAATCTTTCTATTAGGAAGGAGACAGATATGAATTGTGTATGAAAATTTCCACTAACATTTATATATGTTCTTAAAATAGCCTTGGTTGAAAACACTACACACATGTGGACCATGTACCATCCTCATAGCAATGCAGTATTTACTGTTAATTTATGTTGACTTGTAAATGGTGAAACACTACAGATGTTTCTCACATGACTATTTGGAAAAAGTCAAGCAGATGTGCCTTTTTATCTACTACAGTGTTATGACTTTGGTTACCTACACAGTAGATTTTTTTAAAGGGATCCTTAACAGAATATCCCTTCTATTTGGAATATCTTAAAGTGATCTGATTTTAAATCCTTATAAATATATATGTTATAGCAAGTAGAAGCAGAGAGAAGAGTTCAATTCATAAAATTTACCCCTTCTCAAAATAATCACACTTTATATTAAAATATGGATTGTTTTAACCTTCAGAGTTTTGGTCATAATTTTATTAAAAATAATCTCACAAGATTGCTCTCTACTATGGTTTTTGAAAGTTAGTCACTGAACATTGTGAAGACATTATTTCTTACCTCTTTCTCTATTCTTGCAAATAGACTAAATATAGATAAGACATGAACTTTGGAAACACATACACATACTCACACACCAATACACCATGTCTCCCATCCCCGGCAAGTCAGGTTTTTATAAAAAAAAACAAGAATAATAAAACTTATCATGATGTAGCTTGAATTCTCCATAAATTAATAAATTTATGGAACTACTTCTGTGATTTCTAGAATAGCAGAAAACAATTCCAGACTATGAAAGCCATGTAAAGACCAGAGAGGGAGGGCTGTGGTTACGGACCCAGTGCCCAGGCACCCACTCATCCTACAGGTGGGGCCAGAGATCTGCAGCCACTTGGCTCTTGTACATCATAAAATACCAAGTTATATTGGACAGAGAGTAGATATTACTTTATACTTATAGATAGAAGAGCATTTTAGGAGAGTAAATAAAGTGTGAGTAATAACAGATTCAACTGAGGAAGGCTGTACATTCTGGCTTTCTCTCTAGGTGTTTTTTTCTGCCAATCTCGACGCCTAGTACTGTCCTAGCTCTTGAGTTGAGCTTCTGCTCTTTCCTCTCTGAGGTGGTACTGCTTGTTTCTCTCCTTACATGACTTCACCCCTTCCCTATTTGTGAAAACTTCCAAAACTTCCCATCCAGTTCTGTTCTCTCATGTACCCTCTAGATCAGCACTGCAGGATGCTTCATACATAAACTGATCATATATATGTAAAGTGAACTCATTATTTCATCTTTATAGTAAAACCATCCTTCTAAAGTACTATGCTATTCAGTAATATCATCATTTTTGAGACTCCTGGATGAGTGGTCATTTGGATTAATTCAACAGACCTTTATGAAACATTTGTGACATGCCAGTAACTGTAATAAATGCTCAGTACAAAAGAGACAATATGTTACCATTTCTTCTATAGCTAGCAGCTAAATAAATTGATGATTATTGCCCAAGGTGGGATGATTTATTATGGAAATACGCGCGGGATGCTGTGAAAGTCAGCATTTGCGTACCTTTCACGGTTTACTAAAATACTTCATATGCAAGCTTAATTCTTAGAACAACCTCATGAGGTGTTAACGTTATACTCTGTAGATTCTGAAAAACAAATGACTTTCCTAAGTGTTCACTCACCCATCATATGGGTGGTAGAAGCATGACAGTCATTTTCTGTTTCTTTCCCAGGGAGGAAGGAGAAAGCATGTTTTCATATATCCTTGAATATCACTGCAATACCCAGTACTGGGTTGGATGCATAGGAATCCACACCCCAAATGTTTATTTGATAAATAGAATTAAATGCAATGTGTTGAAACTGAAGGCAATTGCATCTCACTGTAAATGAGAATATTCAGCTAACCCCGTATAGAATAGAATGGATGGTCTCATTCCCTAGAAGTGCCTCAAGTAGGTTCTCTGTGAGCTATTTTGGGGAAATGGACAGAATTTATGCATATGGTAGGATATTTGAATGTTACCTCTAAATTCCCTTCCAACTCTGCATTTCTATGGTTAATTTCTTGCCCTAGTTCATCTGCCTCTATAGACTGAGATTTTGTCGTTTCTTAAAGGATGCCAGATACTTCATTAAGCCACTAATTCTCAAGAGACAAAGAGTTGCTATTTACGACAATTGTGCAAACTCATCATCAATCAATACGACTCAGGGTACATGACTTTCTTGAACTCTCCCTCTGATGACTTAATTTAGGACATTTCATGTGGAATGAGTTTATTACCGTCCTCAGTATGGTGCAGTATCTTGTTAGAGGAGTGTACCCGGGAATCATAGTCTTTTTTTCCTAAATGATTTTTCCAGTTTCCATGAAGGTAAGTTAAATAAAGCTAAAATTAGAAAATATCTCTCACAAGAAAAAGACAATTATTTTGTGACACCTTTGAGACCCATAAAACTTTGAAGAGTGGCTGCAGGGCTTGATGGGCTAGTTAAAGGCAGGAAGAATAAGAAAAGTTCTTTGCTGGTTTCATTTTGTGTACGGATTTTTAAGTAGGTTCTAAATCCAACTTACAAGGACATTTAGCTAAAGGTATTACACAATAATGTGCTTAGCAGTGGAAGAAAGTGTAAGAAGAACACAATATGATTCTAGAATATTCTAAACCCTGTATAAGATAGAGTGAGAATATTGCCTCTGACTACAACACTGACCACCTCTAATGTTAATATAATGTCTTTTACCACAAAAATTTAAATGAGAGAATGGGGTTCTATCATTGCCTTTATATGCTCAAGTGACTGCATTGTCAAATGAAATTTGGGATAGGAAAGAATATAGAGTTATGATCTAGCACATTTCATTTTCAGATTTGGACAGAGATAAAAAGTTAGATAGATGAATTTTCAGAATGCCCAGGAAATAATATGGATTGAGAACATAAAGTGCCATTTTCTTGGGTGCATATCTGTGCTGTTTCAGGGATAGACTTAAAACCTCAACCCTGCAGAAATAAGTAACTGGTAGCTCCCATTTTTATAGGTTCTGAGAATTTCCTACAAATTTTTCATGCTACGTATTCTGAGGGGCATTCTTTCTACTCTGTCATGTTTGGATTAGAATAAATGAGCAGTTTTCATTGAATCAGGGCAAGTTTTTAAAGACCATAGCTTATTTTGCCTTGAATGATCTGGCATTGCACCATGCATTATTATAGAGATAGCCAAGTTGACAATTGCCCATGCTGAGAAAACTGTTCAACTCAGATATATTAACAAAAAAGAAATCTTGACCTAGGTTAAGTATAGCCGATATATTTCAGGAATAGTCATACTGCTTAAAGCTCTTAGAAGATGGTAAAATTAATATTGCCTATCAGATTTTCTATAAAAAGCAGCCATCTAGATCCTTTGAGTTTCATTGATTTCTTGTCTTAACACTTGAATTTATTGACAGAATATCCTTTTTTAAAGCCCATGCTTGAGTGAAGTGAATAAAACAATAGATTCTAGGAAAATTTTTGTCAAAATTTCTACCAATTTAGGAATGTGAGGGAAATAGGAGAAGAAAGAGGCAAATTTTGATTCCAATTATTTATTTGCTTCCCCTGAAAATAGAAAGTCCCCTTTAATTTTTTTTAAATAACGAAGGAAAAAAATCTATACATCAAAAAAATTGAAAAAATCTTTTCATACTATGATTATATTTTATTCTTAGCTTTCGAGTGGGATATGAACTCAGGATTCTGGCTTCAACGGGTCAGTATATTACATAAACATGAACTTAGTCTCAATTAGTAGTCTAAAATTAGTGGTAGATACAGCTTTTGCTTTACAGAATAGAAATTAAATTTAGTTGGAAAGATAATTCTAGTTAAGTGTCTCAATTAGAAACCTTTGTACTATTTTATTTAAGAGCCAAAATACTTCTGGTAGCCTAGTGTGCCAAATTTATTTTAAGTAAGCTTATAGTGGATCAAATTTCTCATTGCAAATAAATCTGACTTACCTGATTGACTCATGATGTTTTAATTTTTTTAGTCATTCATAGGCAGTTAGGTTTCTTCTTGGAGAATGGCTATATGGTTAAAGATGATGTGAGATATTTTTGCTCACAATTTGTCATTTATTCAATAAGAGTCATGTCAATAACAAATAATAAGCATCCCCATAGCAAATACTTATTTTTCTACCAAATATTGTTACCAATTGTATTTTAAAGGGACAAAAATAGCATTTTGAGACGTTAAACTCCTCTATACCTAAGCAAGGTGGTTTTGACATAATGACTAAATTAATATGAATTTAATTAATTGTCTATTAAAATATTATTTGAGAAAACAAACACCTCTATTGTCAGCTATTTCTTGGTTGCTCGACATCAAATGTGGACTCAGAATTATGTTAAGTGAATATACAGTAGAAAATTGTGTAGTGTTTCGTGGCACATGGTCAAGCTATTTCTTGACCAAAGGTAAAGCAGTAACAAGAGGTAGTAAACTTACACCTGACTTTTATCAGAAATCAACTAGCTACTAGCGGTGTAATCTTGAGAAGTTACATAACTCTGACACAGTTGTTTCCTCTTCCATAAAGTTTTAAAAATAATATGTACTTTGCATGATTGCTGAGAAGAAATATTTTTTGCAAGGCCCCTAACATTAGTGCCTGTGTTGTTTAATTAATATTTTCTCCATGACCTGGCTCACCCCACCCCCGTTTCCCTTCTTTACCACCTTGTGAAGGTCAGAAGAAGACCTAGGCAGGTCAGCACCATGTTCCCTGTCCAAGAGGTCTGAATCCCTTCTCCATAGAGGTGGATCAGCTTCTAGAGAATCCATGTGCCCTTTTTAAGCTGTGCCATACCTCTCATGCTGCCATAGCCCTTCCACTGAGAACTGCAGAAGAGATTTGACACATAACTATTATCATGAAAGGCTGCTGGATTTTGTCCAATGCTTTTTCTGCATCTATTGAGATGATCACATGGTCTTTGTTTTTGTTTACATAGTGAATCACATGTATTGATTTATGTATGTTGAACCATCCTTGCATCCCTGGGATGAAGCCTGCTTGGTCCTGGTGGATTATTTTTTTGATGTATTGAATTTGGTTTGCTAGTATTTTATTGAGGATTTTTGCATCTAAATTCATAACGGATACTGGTCCGCAGTTTTTTGTTGTTGTTGCTGTTGTGTCCTTTCCTGGCTTTGATATCGGGGTTTTACTCGCTTCATAGAATGAGTTAGGGGAGGATTCCCTCCTCAGTATTATGTAATAACTTCTGTATTACGGGTACCAGGTATTCTTTGTAGGTCTGATAGAATTTGGCTGTGAATCCATCTGGTCCAGGGTGTTTTTCTGTTCTTGGGAGGTTTTTTATTACTGTTTTGATCTCACTGTTCATCATTAGTCTCTTCAGGATTTCTATTTCTTCCTGGTGGAGTCTTGGGAGGTTGTGTGTTTCCAGAAATTTGTCCATTTCCCCTGTGTTCTCTAGTTTATGTGTGTAGAGATAATCATCATAGATGATGTTTTGTATTTTTGTGGTATCACTTGTAACGTTTCCTTTTTCATTTTTGATTGAGTTTATTTGGGTCATTTCTGTTCTTGGTTAATCTAACAAGAGGTCTGTTTGTTTATCTTTTCAAAGAACGAACTTTTTGTTTTCTTAATCCTTTGTATTATTTTTTTTGTTTTCCAATTCATTTAGTTCCGCTCTGACCTTCATTATTTCTTTTCTTCTGCTAGCTATGGGTTTGGTTTGTTCTTCCTTTTCTAGTTCCTTGAGGTGTGACTTTAGGTTGTTATAAATTCCAGCCAACACCTAAAAATAAGGCCCCTGTCTCCCAGTCTCTGTGGGAGGAGAGGAACCAACTTCAGTAGGGCCAGTTAGCAAACCCAGATGGCATCATCATGTGAATCAACCCCCTCTTTTTGCCCTTGAGTACCTTTCTCCTAGGACACCCCAGCCTTTAACAATCTCCCACTTTTTGTTTCAGTGAAGTTGTATTCAGGTCAAGCTGGACTCTCTTCCCTATCACAGCAGTTATTACTGAGTAAAGACTATTCATACTGCTTAAATTAAGTGTCCAGATTTGTTAATCTTTGACGCCATCCAAAAATATTTCCATATTTGTCCCCATGTCAAAAGGGAGCTGATTGGGGCAGGGACATTGGCAAGGAGATGGCATTGTTAGGACAGCTTTGTTTAGTACTGCAGAGCAATGTGTAACAGCGTAAAATCACGAAGTGCATACATCATACATCTCTGCTCAAACCTCAGTATTTTACATCTGCCATTTAAGAACTATTACTCTTACATTGTTGTTTAAAAGAGTGACTCAAATAATTCTTACCATAATTGCATGTCTGAATAAAAGCTTCAAGAACCTTTTGGGGCTTCCCATTTTGGTTTACAAGAACTCTGTTTGCTTTTCAAATAGGATGGCCCTCTTTTAGATGACTGATTTTTAGATATATTTATCAACACAGCTTAACTTCACATTCAATAAATATTTTTGAGAGATTTATGTAAGCGGCATTCTTAACTGGAGAAAAGAGTTTGTTCAAGGAAGACTTATTCAACATTTGGGGGAAAGATCTTAGAAGGCCAAAATATGGTTTTAAATTATCTAGATGAAAATGTAATTGACATATAAAATCCTACATCTCAGTTTAGAAATTTGCATTTGCCAATGTACAACAGGAGAGGTTTGACTTACTAGCAGTTAGGGTGAGAATTTATAGAATTATTTTAATTAAATGTAAACTGTAATTGAGCCATTTTTCTGCCATGAATACCAATTTGAATGTAAGATGCACAGTCTGAAGTGTAGTACTCAAATAAGGAAAGAAACAATCTCAAATGTTTTCTACAAGTCAAAATCAGTGTGACTACAGTGTTCCTTGAAAAGTAATTTTGTGAAATTCATGAGAAGAATGGAGCTTATACTCCATGTCTCACAGCTAGATTGTGTGTCTAAACAGGTATTGGCAATCTTTGTTTTCAACACGTTCATTTGTGCCCACAGGTGACTTTGATGTTCTTTCTGGAACTCTTTCTCCCCTTTATCACCTGGCTAATTTCAACATCAAGGCCCAGCTCAGGCATCACCTCCTCAGAACAACTCAGCCATAACCTCAGCTCTCAGGTTCAACCCTTCTGTGCTGGGAGAAAAAAATTTATTATTATATTTATCAGTGTATGGGCCTGTCTAGTCCACCAAACCTACACTATCCAGTGTAGTAGGTATTAGCACATGTGGCAGTTTAAATCTAAATTACACATAATTAAACACTGAGTTTTCAGTTAGCCTAGTACATTTCACATACTCACTGGCCACATACGGCTAGTGGCTACCATACCAGGCAGTACAGATGAAGAATATTTCCATCATTGTAGAAAGTTCTGTGGGCCAGAGCTGTGCTGTATGGAGATAGTTAAAAGAACCTTTCTCTCCCTGATATCTACATCCTTATGTGGGGTAGTTCATACCATATGACAGATAGCCAACAGCTAACTACTACACACAACTGAACAAAGAAATGAGAGGCATGCTTGTGCAGAAAACAGAATTGGACTCAATAGATGTTGCTCTAGAAGTAAGGGTAGAATTTCTAGCCCACGGAGGTAGCATGGAGGCAAATTTGAGTTGAGAGTAAAAAGAAGCGTTCTCTCAATAGACTTACTAGCAAATAAAATGGGCTTCTTTGTTAGATGTTGAGTTTGGGCCCCCAAATCATTCCACTAAAGCCAAATGATCACCTGTCAGGACTCCAGTACAACAGATCCCTGCTTTGGGGTGGGGATTGCAACTAGAAGAGAATTAACAAGACTCAGTCATTCTCGTGAGCAACATTTGAGGAAGTTTTATGAAACTCTTGAGAAACTTTGACTACCTGTCACACGTCAGCTCCTGACTGTCAACAGTGATCCCTGCTTTGCTTGAAAATACCTCAAGTGTATAATTTTCTTTGCCTAGGGTAGCTTTTACAGAAACTTATTGTAGCTCTACAGTTTTCTGTTAGTATTTTTTTTTTTTTTAAGAACACTGGTCTGGAGCAGAAAACTGAAATAGGAATTAAATAGTTGTCAGGAAATAAACACCAATCTTAATAAACAAAGTGTAACTGAGAAAACAATATCACATTAGACTTCAGTTTCATTGACTAAAAGACAGTAGGGTATAAATTGTGTAAATTTTTCAGACATCTGCCTTTTAAATAATTGGACCCAACTGTGTGTGGGGGCTTTGCATGTAATGGATATTCAATAGTTGTTGAACGTGAAAAGATTGAATGGAAATAGGTCTGATTTTCCAAGCCCATTCTGATGTGTACAGTGAAAGCCCTACAGATGAATTGAACCACTTCAAGAATCTGGTTTTTTTTTTTTTTTGGATTTTTATCTCAGCATCATTCTAACTATAAAAGAATACCACAGGCTCAAAAATATTAGAAATGGATGTTTTTATAGATACAAAACTATTTGTATCACCGAAGACATCAGGCAAGATGTACTTTTTAATACATGAAGTTAAATGACCTTTGGAGTAGAATATTTCACTTCTTTTGTTGGGGGATTCGAGCCCTTTCTCCTGTCTGGAGGGGGCTTCTGTGCTGACGATGGCTCACACACAGAGTAGCTGACAGCAAAGCCTGAGAAAGGGCTTCAGTGAGGAAGAAAGTAAATTTGGGCTTTAAAAAGAACCCTGGCCTTAAATCTGACAAAATCTGTTGCTACACTGGATATTTTGGGCAAATTTTTTCTTCTCACAGTGAGAGAGCTTCTATCTCTGTTAAATGGGAATATAAATATCCTCTCTTTCAGGACAATAAGAGAGAAATAGTGACATCAACCAAACAGTTCTATCTGGGAGAAAGTCCTCATATATAGGACAGTAAATTTGTACTGTTTTAAGCCACCAGTTTGTAGCACTCTGTGATGGCCACCCTAGGAAATGGTATAATACAACATCCAGACGGGTTAGCCAGTTCAGTTTCTTATTTCTAAGTAAATCTTTGAGAAATCAATTGAGTGGACACTGATTTGTAACATCATGTACCAGTGCCTCTGGATGTACCCCTAGTTCCCTGTCATGCTGTCCTTTATTGATCGTGTCAGCTGTTTCCTCATTACTTCCCTGATAACTCAAACATAGCTGGGGGAGTGAGGAGGGGCTGGGCAACAACTCTGTGAAATTATAAGCAATATTTGTTATTTGCATATGTACAATTTTCTGAAGCTCAAGTTCCATCAATTTTTAGCAGTCTTTCCAAGGAGAGTCTGAGACCAAGGAGTGGTCCTCTCTTTTAACACTTGAGGGTTCAGAGCATTCACAATATTAAGGATAAGCCACCTAAATCCTTTTTAACATCTGGAATCCACCAGGCCAACAGCTCAGGGCAGGGACTCAGTCAGAGCCAGTCCTGTGTTGTAGCCAGCTGATAACGGCTCATGAAAGCTATTGGGTAAATGATCAGGATTTTTCCAGGCAGTGGTTAAGCACAACCAGTATTTTTTTTTAATGTAATATTCTTTAATCATTTTAAGAAACATTTGAAAGGTCCAAAAACAGGAGAATGGTTAAGCAAAACATGACACAAGCATCTTAACAGACTACTGTAGTTACTTATATAGAATAATGTAAATTAGGGGGAAAAAGCAATCCGTTAGGTAATATGTTTAGTGCTTGGTTTCTTATCTTTTTTTTGTTTCAGGATATTACGGGGGTACAAACATTTTGGATACATGTTATGACTTTGCCACACCCAAACCATGATTTGGGGTGAAGCACAACCATTATTAAAATTAAATTGTATACACTTAAATGTATTATATTAAAAGCAAGGTAATAAATACTTACCATTTATGACTTCCTAATTATTTTTACTGCAATTTTGCTATAACCTATATTCTTGAGGTTATTTATATCTACTGCATTTCTATGATAGTCATCCAGTGTAAGTATACGATACTGAGCATCTCTTCCCAACTCCATGTTCAGAGACATCAAGTTGGTAGCTTGAAATCAATCATGGTAAAAAGTCAGATCACAAAGGAAATTGACAAAACTACTAATCAGGGATTTTCCCTTCGCAATCCCCAGCCAAGATAGTTGATAGTATTTAACCAGTTACTGCTGATTCAGACTTCACTAATTGTCCACTCTTGTATCTCTGAGGTTTCCATGACTTCAAATATTAAATAAGAATATTGGACTAGACTACAAAAGAAGGCCCTTGAACAGGGTTAAATAGGGCTTTTTCTCATAGAAGAATTCACAGAAGGTTTGACGTAACAGTACTTTAAGTCTCGATCTGACCTTTATGAATATATAAGAGTTGGTCCTCCAATTACAAATTTTTCAGAGAACAAGATGCCATCATCCTCCTTAGGACTTAGCATGACCAATTGTTCTTTTAAAGTGGGTCAAAGTAAAAAAGTTCATAACCTCCTGAAGACTTCTTTTTTTCTTCTGTATCCCAGATTTTGCATGATTGAGTAGCAATTTATGAGAACACTAAATCACATTTTGCATTTGAAGTATAGCCTTTTCTCTTGTGTAACTTTTCTGAAAAGTTTCAATACTATCAATAAGCTTCAAGAGACTGTTTCTTATTTGATTGTGTTACATTGGTAAATTTCTCTGGGTAATTTGAAATAAACCATATACATGTTTTTGTTCTGTTTTGTTCTTTATCATCATTTTTTCTTAGATGCAGTAATGAATTTTATCAGGATGAGATCGGGAAAAATTCCTCCTTTCATTTTAATTTTTCTTCAATTATTTTCTCTGGGATTTCCCATTGATTGTTGACCACAGGATGAGAAACTCATTCTGGTCACCTAATGCAGATATTTCTGAAATTTTTCTGTAATTTTGTTAACCTCCATTATGTAACAGCTATGTTTCACAATCTGAACAAATTGCTAGTATCGTAAAAAAATAACCCTGGCCTTTAGCCCATGAGAAACACAATTAAGAAATACTTCCCACCGGGCACAGTGGCTCACGCCTATAATCCTAGCCCTCTGGGCGGCTGAGGCGGGTGGATCGCTCGAGATCAGGAGTTCGAGACTAGCCTGAGCGAGACCCCGTCTCTACTAAAAAAATAGAAATAAATTATCTGGACAACTAAAAATACATATAGAAAAAAGAAAAATTAGCCGGGCATGGTGGCGCATACCTGTAGTCCCAGCTACTCGGGAGGCTGAGGCAGAAGGATTGCTTGAGCCCAGGAGTTTGAGGTTGCTGTGAGCTAGGCTGATGCCATGGCACTCACTCTAGCCCGGGCAACAAAGCAAGACTCTGTCTCAAAAAAAAAAAAAGAAAAGAAAAGAAAAGAAATACTTCCTTCTATTTTTATAGTTCTGTAACCCAAATAGAAAAGCAGATGAGTAGATTTTTCAGAGGTACAATTATTTTATTGTTAACATTTACTGTCTAGAGTTGGCAGAGATAACTAATGACACTAATATTCCTCATCTAGCTTCTTGTAAGTGTCCTTCAGTTGCCCAGTTCATGCACCCTTTGACACTATTCCCGTGCTTAAGCCCCCTCAGATTATGAAATACAGCAAGGTGTTTTCAGGACAATGTAAATGAGAGCTACCACACGATGGACCAGCCCAAATATTGTCTTTCCTAGGGGCGGGGCGGGGTGGGGGGGAAGTAATCATCCTCATCATTATGAAGTGTGAAATTTTAAAATAAAATATTTTGCTACACATTGAGCTGATGATATAAGAATTATAAATTCCCCATTTACATAGTCCAGCTTAACTCTTTTTGTGGTTAAGATGGCACAGCTATACCACCTTCACTGTCATAGGCAGAGTGACCAAGACTGTTGAGAATGACCAAGTAATTCACAATAGATCCAACACTATTATGTGGCTTTTGGTGAGATTGAAAATCAACTTATTTCTGATTAAACACCGCAATTCTGTCCACTATTCCTTTAATTACATCCTTTTGTTCCTTCTCAGAACTTTAATAATAAGCACATGAGGGGTGTTTTAAAAACATTTGTTTTTGAAGCAGCATTAGCCTTGACAAGACAAGTGGGAGAGGTTGTGAAGACAGAAAGATAGATTTGCCCCTGAAATATTCGTAGGCGAGACTGTGAATGGCTCTCCAATGAGAAGCTGTATCAGTGCATGGTCTTTGTAACAGGAATGGAAATGGCAAGTTCCCTTTGTGTTTATGTCTTTTCATGCTGCCAACATATAGGGAGGCTGCCTGTCAAGGCTTCTTGACAGAGAAAAAAAAACTCTACCCTTAGGATATATCTTGTGTTTTGTAGGAGCCAAGGGTACATAGCCTTAGGGGAAAACATTGGTGATGTGCTGAAAGCAAACCTCTATAACCCGATTGTAACTAGACTAAGTGGAAAGAAAGCCGTCAAGGGTGCAGGTGCGGAAAGGGACGTGGGGTGCTCCCCACTGCATCCTCCCGCCTGTTTCCTCAGCAACTTGGCTCCTCAATGGTCAGACCTTGGATTAAAATGCTGCAAGAAATCACTGTTCTTTAATTAAACATTGGATTATTGATGGCAGATCATTCAATACATTGAAATGCTGTTAAACTAAGAGGTCTCTTCTTCTTGGATCTATAATGCCCGTTAAACCCAGCAATATTGCCCCTGGCTAAGCGCCTGGGTGGATCTGAGGAGAGAGAGATGTTGGTGGAACTTCACAGAAGTAGGAAAATACATCAAATTCTACCTCTCTCTCGTCACATACGTTGCACTCTTTGTGACCTCTCAGTGGTGTTTATGGGTTCTAGATATTATTAATCATGAAAGTTATAAGGCTTTTGGAGATGGTATATGCCCCCTTTGTTTTTTTAGAAAAAGAAAGAAGAGAGCAGCCATCCTAAGTTTTTCTATCCCTATCTCAGCACCTATTGTATAGATGGAGACTGAGGCTCCAATTTATGGTAAGGGTCCAAGGGTGGAAGAGAAAAGTTTTTTTTTTTTAATGCATGTCTTTGAAAAGCTGTAAGTCACAAAAACATTTCTCCATAATATTATACATATACACACACATACAGAGAGATACATCTTTGTAATACTCACCTCCTGCTAAGGCAATCGTAAGTGATTAGTGTTCATATTTAACCCATTCAGTGTTTGACTTCATTCCAATGTTTATGACAATCAAAGCTCTCCAAAGTATCTTTGGCTTAGTTTTAATTTATATATATATATATATATATATATATATAATTTGCTATATACATATATTTTATATATAGCCCTCATCAATATTTCACTCAGTGATTCACTTCTGTTTGGAAATGTCACTGAACCTCATTGAACCTCAGTTTCCTCATAAATAAAATTAATTATTTATGGTGTTGTTGAAAGTAAAATTATTTGACCTAAAGTCTTTAGAAATGTGTTTGGCTCCTTTTAAATACAGGTTTAAAGAGTCCATTCTATGGTTTAGGGACTCTGTGAAGTCTCTGCAAAGTGTATGGGTGATTTTCTATGTAGGTCCAAAATTACCTTTTATATGAACCATTTATCACAATTTCAAAGGAGCTTGGCCCTCCATAATTTCACATGTCAGTTACCATTGGAAGATAATCTATTTTTGGATAGGAAGCATCTGTCTGTTAATCTTTTTACATAAATTAATCTGTGTGTGTGTGTGTGTGTTTGTATATTGTCCCCAATGCTTATTTGGGTAGTATTTTTGAGGTGACAAAGAATTATTTATTCAGATTTATTCAGTTTGCCACAGACTTGGTAAGCTACTTCTTCTTTGCCTGGCAGTATAGTTTCTTAAGTATATAAATTTTTTTGTGATTATGAAGATTTCAGAAACATGAAAGCATATACAGAATTTTATGGCAGACCCGAACGTACTCTCCACCCAGCAGTAACATCATCCTAATTGAGAAATTTGTGCAGTAAAGTGGTCTATGTCGTAGATGATATTTTATAGTCTGTCTTCTCAAAGTTGTTCCTCAAGGTCTGTTTTTTATTTATTTTTTCTTTCCTTCCATTAAGTGTGGTTCCCTGTGCTAGTGCAAAGAGATGCCTATGTAGGCGTGATCTGATTATTCGTTCTTGGATCAAGTTAGGAGAAATGCATATTAGAGAAGTTTGTGTTTTATAGCTGCTGTGGTTTGAATGTGTTCATTGTAGTTCATGTGTTAGAAACTTGATCCCCAACGCACCAATGTTGGGAGATGGGGCCCTAATAAGAGGTGATTAAGTCAGGAGGGCTCTGCCCTAGTAAAGGATTAATGTGGCCATCGTGAGAGTAGGTTTGTTATAAAGGTGAGTTTGGGCCCCTCTTGCTCTCTTGTTCTTGTGCTTTCTTGCCTTTCTGCTTTCTGCCATGGGGTGATGAAGTATAAAGGCCTTGGCCAGATGTGAGCCCCTCTGTCTTGGACTTTCCAGCCTCCAGATGCATGTAAAGTGCCACACTTCCACTTCACTGATTGTTCCTCTCTCTTCTTCCCTCATTAACAAAGCCCAATGTCCCTTTAGGGTTGGAACTTCTAAATGGAACCGTGGAAATCCCATGGCATCTTCCTCTGTGGTGGCAGTCTGTTGAGGAAGAGTGAGGTGTTACTGAGTGAGACAATGACAGCATCAGGCCAGAGCATTCAGATAAGCTTTTTCCTGGGGGGGTCGTTTTGGCATTTTTTTGGCAGTCCTGATATATGCGCCTTCGATCATTATGTTTGTATGTCACATCTCCTTTGTGTTATTATGTGAACAGCCAAATACCTTTGCTGATACAATGAACACAGAGAATCCACACTAGCTCCCTATCTCATGATACACAAGTAGAGTTCATCTCCTGAACCTGCTAAAGTGAGATTTGTAAATGATGTGAACCAGAATTAAAGGCTCCAGTCAGGTGTCTTCTGCATAGATTGATTAATTAGAGTAATTATTCTCAAGCATGGCAATGCTCATCTCAAATCCATTCCTGTCTTCTAGGTCGATGCTAAGTATAAGGCAAGGGTATACATCTTAACCAGTGAAAATGCAACCTAGAAAAATGAATAATTATGGAAAAAAAATGGAAGGACTAACATATGAAAAACTGCTTTGGACATGCATTTTTATAATAAAATAGTTAATGGGAAAATATCAACTTGCAGGTAAATATATATATATATATATATATTGACCTCTAACACTGAGTTGGCAAACTTAAGAATCCCAGGTGAATGCTAAACTGTATATAAAATGTTGATAACACTTTGATAAAATGAAACTATGCCATGTTACTACACTATTAGTTTTAACTTACATAGAGGTGGACCATTCACATAAGCCGGATAGGAAACAAAGACAGATGTCAAACCATCATGTAAGCACAGCTGTATAATTTAGTTTCATTATTACTTATGAGCTGCTCTGACCTTGTCACTTCCGGTGAGTGGAGCATTTAAGTCTTGAATCCTGTCAATAAATACCTGGCCGCTGTTCCTCTCCCAACAGGACATGACAAGGTCATGATGTTTTGCAGCCTTCCCTCCCTACAAATGATAATGAGCATGGGTTCCAATAAGATTATTTTATAGCATGTGTTGTATCATCAGAAATGATGTATTCGAGTGTAACTTATTAATCACTGTAGGCTGATTTGTAGTAGAGAATGGACCATGTCTGTAAGAATGCCAAAAAGATTTAAAAAGCAAAAACCAAAGCCAAAATAAAGAAAACAAAAACAAACAAAAAAACCCCTAGCTGAAGTGAAACAACTAATTAATTAGGTTGCTTGTATTTACTTCAAGATTCTTATGTAGAATAAAATAAATTGCATCTGGCCTTATGGAACTTAAATATCTAGTCTTTGTTGGAAAAGTACTAAGGTTGGATTATAATGACTATGATAATTTAGGGAGATGTGGTTACTTGGATAGAAATCCAAAATGACAATGATAAATTTCATAATAAATTTAGGGTAAGTTTGGACGTGGGTGTCAGCCAATTAAATAAATGAGCAATCAAACCCCAAATAGAAGTAGTTTTCTTTGAACTGCCATCTCCATGGAGAGCCCCATTACTTGGCAAAAACGGACAACTTAAAGAAGAAATCCATCAAAATATATTGTCTGGAACTAAGTAAGAGCTGAGGTAGCAACTCTTTTTATAAGGGAGAGAAACCTAATTTGGAATCAAAAGCAACTATTAAGTTTTAAGTAAAATATGCTGAGTGTCAGAGGCAAGTTACAGGCTTGAAAATAGAAACTGAAACTCCCATTACTTACTTTTTTCTGAGTAAATATATATGCACATACATACATGATAATATATAATTCTATTATTATATGTATTTGGAAGTGCAATAATTATTTCTTCCCAATGTGGCAAAATTTCAGTCCAGAGACTGCAAACTCAAATACTTCAGGACCAGGAAGCTGACATTAACATGAAGTGCCCAGGGTTATATAACAGCAAATGTCGGGATGGGAAATATGGCCAACTGGAGAACTCATGGCTTATTTAAAGTACTTCACATTCAATTTTCAGACTGAAAGACCTTCTTTTGGCCAATTAAAGTGCTAGTCATTTTAACCAGCAGACTTGTAGATCTGAGAACTCCGACTGAGACCACTAAATGATTATTTGAGCAAAATTCACCTAAAAATGTTACGTAAGGATAAGAAAGATTTTAATATTCCAAGATTGAAAATATGAAGTACCACCAGAATATGTGCATAACATTACTAAAGAATACATCTGCATAACATACGTCAAAGTGTCTTTAGGGTTCTTAGCTAAGAAATGCAGCTATTTAAGAAAATACTAAATTTGTGGCGATGTACTTTGAATTCTTTGGTTAAAATTGCTCTGCTAATACATTTTATTCAATAGACTTAGATCACCCTTTGATGTTTATTGGTAGCTAGCAGTTTGTTTAGTTATTTTGCTGGCTTGTGGACCACTTTAACCATTGATCATTAGTATCTGTTCTGCTTAATTACACTTCTGTTGATATCTCAGTAATTTCTCTTTAATTTGCTTCCAAGGAAGTAGTTGGAAACTAAAATCTTTAACCATTTCCATTGCTCCAGGATATACTTCTGTCTGGCTGCATTTATCTTTTCCCAAAGAGAATATGTTCCATAGAGAAATTAATTAGATGTCTTTCTTGTTCTACCTTACAGGTACTTATAATGCAAAACTTTAACTGTAAGTGAAATCTCAGGATTTCAATTATATCCATATTAACTACTGCATAAGTGTAAAAATATTTTAAACTATGTAACATTTTTCTAAACCATTTTTCTAGTGCTGGCCACATTTCTGGAATATGCCATCATTATTCAATAAATATTTGTAAATAAATGGATGAATATATTATACTTACAGCTATTATTAATAAAATTGTAAAATACAAATTTAGGAGAAATTTCTGAAACACGTTATTAGTATGGATGAAACAATAACAATTTTGATACAGGCAGAAAATGAAAGCAATACTAAATAACACTGCTGATGAGTTTCTACCTGCATCAATAATGTCAGGAGTACTAATTACAGTAAATGGTGTGTATTACAACTCACAACCCATATTCCTAACACCGAAAATTTAGACATATTAAAGATAGAAATACACCTTTTAACGTACCTGGAAACACTAGATTTGAATATCTGGATTAGGATGATAGGAGTAGAAAACTATAATTATCCTCATTAGTAATCCCTTTGGCACTGTAAGATGTCCTCATCTCACAATATACTCATATCACAATATTTGTGAGTGCTGGGAGGAATTATCTATATCTGAATGGATCATATTTTTCAGCTCATGACGAAGCATGGTATCTTTCTTATTCATTTAAAACTCAGCCTGAAAAAACAAAGAAGCCACAAGATACCTATAAATATATTTATAAGTTTTCATTATTCTCTGAGGCTTGAAACCTATTGTTTGAAATAAAAGATGAAGATGATGTAATAAAAATCAGGGATGCCCTTCAAAGTCCAGAATCCTTAGTTGCTATATTAGATTAACCGCTGGCATTACCTTTGGAGGCTTGGAGTTGACTACATATATATGATGGTATCAGTAAGACACCAAAATGATGTATCAATTATGTTGATTATGCTATTAAGGAAAGGGTGCTGGTGGTTCTAAATTGAGGGTAAAAACAAACAAAAAAGTGAAGACAATAAATCTTCATAGCTGTGAATTCAGGTTTGAAAATTAGATGACTTCTTTTTAGACCATATGCTGGAGTTCCGTACCGATGCATCTCTCTCCGTCTGTGTAAGTCATGGTTGGTGGAATAAGTCAGTCTGTTCTTTGTATGTATTAATAACAAGATAAACCACACTGTTTGGCATTCAGTGGTTTTGTTTAAAGTTTCTGGTTAAATCATCTGGAAATTTAAAGAAGCAATGACATTTTCAGATGCTCTTAACCACATGTTCAGCACTAAATATTTAACTTCCCAGTATGTTTCACCTATCGGCTAACTCAGTCGGAAACATCTGCCCTGTTGGTTCTCCAAGACAATGCCATTGTCATAGTCTAATCATGTCTTGAACTTTATTGTTGAACCCCCAGAGTGACTTTTCTAGGTGGATGCAATGAAGCAGCAGGAATAACTCTGGGAAATACATGTGACAGATGTTTTTAAAATCAAATCCATCAAATATTACTACTTTAAATTCACTCAAAATTGATTAGACCCACTCGTGTGATACTGCCTCATACTGGTTTTGTTTAGTTTAGTTAATGTTGCAATTAATCTTTGCAAAAATCTAATTCATCCCCAAGCTTCTTTCATGCCAGGATCTGTTTGTCTAAATCTTCCGAAACAAAATACCCTGTCTAATTTGATCTGTTGTCATGATTGAAAATAGAAAAGTTGATACTGCTTTGTTTCCACAGTGATATAATTAAGATGCCCATGCTTTTCTAATTAATCTAATCTAAAATTGCTTTGGCTATTAGATAGCCTAATAGAATATAATGCATTGTTTTTCTTCCTTATCTCTGTCATTAGTCAAGAAAATTAATTTTGCCAAGTTTGAAACACACCCAATGCTTATTTGCATATTCAGATTTCAATCTAAGCCAGACTTCTTTGTCAAATATTATCCATTACTTATTAAATAGAATTACACTCAAGAACCATGTTAACAATGTTTAAAGCAATTATAATACATGATGTTTGTTTATATTTAATATCTTACATATATGTGTATATATATCCCCTAATTATTCACAATATATTTAGGGTAGGCATAATATAATGAATATCATGTATTTAATACAACATATTAAGTAATATATATAATAAATAGGTATGTAAAATTTGTGTACTATAATGAATAATATTTTAAAATATATTTTATATTATATACAGAATAAATAGATTAAATGCCATTTACATTGCCCACTGTAAGGGGGAAGCATAAAACGAATAAACATCTAAAAAAGAGAAATTCAGTAAATAGCCAGTTTATTTTGAATATGTTAATAGTCATCATAGCTCATTGTTAATTTTTAGAAATAAATAATGCTAATATTTTATCAAAATTAAATAAGGAAATGTAAACAGGGAAAAGGAGGTGGATATTCTTCATTGTAACTGCTTGTGTTCAAATATGATATTAAACAGTAACACATTAAAGTATAAATTTAATTAAATGACTCATAGTAATATAAAATTCACACTATGTAATAAATGTGCTTATGAAGCTACTCTTTAAAAAATATCCCTAAGCCCATTTTACAAATACTCTGAAAGCATATACAGGAGTATGTAAATAATAGTGAACTCGATAATGTTTATTGTTGGTTGTAAGACATGTTGATAAATTGTTTTCATTTTTTGCATGTAATAGACAGAAGTTTATACTATACTCAAAGATACTTGCATTTCATGAAAGCCTTTGAAAATGTTCTATTTAGAAACAATTCTGTTTTTAATTAACTTTTTGAACATTTTCATCATGTATTTCATTCTTTTTAAAAAATATAATCTATCTTCACATTTTACAGCTTTGACTGTATTTCCTTCCTTTCATATTTAAATTTAGTATTTTAATTTTATTTACCAAAGATACCTTCTCTGAACTTGCAAAGAGGGTTACAACTGTAATTCAGAAATAAGTCTTGCATAACTAAACAGTTTTAAAAATCAGTCCTTTCAAACAACTTTTTTAAATGAAAATTTTATTGATAATAAAACACATGAATGGAAAGACTTATAATATTGATATAACATTGCTGCACAAAAGCATTTTTGATGGAGAAATGTATTTCCTATTTGCATATTTTTAGGGAAAAATTCAGATTAATTTGAATTCATAGGCATTCTGCTACTAAATAGGAATTGGAGTAAAACCCCCTTCCTACTTATTAAGTTCATGGGCTTTACCTAAATTTTTTTTCTACAAAGATACTTTCTTACTCATATTTTCCATATTCAGTCTTTGACCCTGTCACATATTCATAGTATAATGATTATGTAAGTTGTAACTGTCAAAGGAGGTAAAAAATTAAGATAGTTTTGATGCTGTGATTAAGAAAAAATATATGGAAAACTGCTCAACATCGGTAGTGAACATGGAAATTAAACAACAATGGAATACACTTAAGAACCCACCGAAATGCTTAAATTAAAGACTAACAATACAAAGTGTTGTCAAAGATGTGGAACCACTGGTATACACATACATTATTGGTGGGAATATAAAAATGAAATACCACTTTGAAAAACTATTTGACATTTTCTAATAAACACAAGCCTTCCTTATAGCCCAGCAATTCTATAAGTTTATATCTAAGTGCATACATGTACAATATGGCTCATAAAAATATTCATAGGTGCTTTATTCATAGTAGCACAAAACTGTAAACAACTCATGTGCATCAACAGATAAACAATTTTGACAAACAATAGAATACTTGAACTGTAAGGAAATAATACACAAACTGGCATACATTACGATGTGAATCTCAGAAACATTATTTTGAGAAAAAAGACTAAAATCATTTATACTGTAAGAATCTATTTGAGCGAAGTTCAAGAAAAGGCAACTTATTGAAAATGATAACACTCAAAATAGAGGTTACCTTTGGGGACAAATTTTAACTAAAAAGGGGCACAAAAGTTTAAAGGAGATAAAAATGTTTTTATCTCTTGATTTTGGTGGAGTAAACTTACAAATATATGCATACACACATAAATGTTAATCATGCTATACAATTAAGATTTATACATTTTATGAAATACAGATTTACTTTAATAAAAGAATGACAGTATTACTAGAAAAAATTAGAGTGTTTTGTGAGCAATGATTCTAAAACTCAAAATACAAAAAGGTCTTAAAATGTGAATTCAGTTTTTTTAAGAATTATTTTTGTCACACAATACACTTTCAATCACAGGTCAATATCTGCTATAGGGGAAAAAAGAAACAGATTACAAGTTAGAAGTTACTGTGAGCAATGTCTACCTCTAAAACTAATTTACTGTGTTTGAAAATTGCTGAAAGTTTCAATGACCCCACAACAATAATTTGCCTTGCATAGGAAAAGACTTTACCATTGCATAGATTATTTCATTATTTCTCATAGCAACATTAATGAAATGGATACTACTATTTAACCTTGCTGATCCATGGACATGTTCCTCAAACCCAGGCAGAACTGACTTCAGAGGACCAGTCCTTAACAATATATTAATTTTGTACTGGATATTCTAAGTATAAAGATCATATGACCAAAACAGCTGGCCTGTTATGAGTCAATCTACATTTGGGTCATTATAATAAGTGAGATGAATCACTTGCTTATCATCATATCAAGCATTACAATTTTTTAAGCATATATTTGAAGTTAAGGAGTTCTTAAATATAGGTAATTATTTACGTTCTTCAGATGTAGGTACTTAGAGTAGAATGTTTATCTACTTTCCATGAAGTGTAGATTAGCATTATGTAATATAAAAAGAAGATGCAGGAAGGCAACTAGGAGAAGAGGGTAATGTGTTCTCAGCTTCTGGAGAAAGGATTATTGGAAATACCTGGAAGACAAAAAACTACTTTATGATGAAATCTGTATGATGCGGTATTATAGATGAATTGAGCTTTCCATTTAATTAAATTCCCAAGGGAATCAAAAATTACTTCGTAGATCTTATTTAATATGCTTTCTTCCCCTAAAGAATTAAAATTAGAATGCAACTAATTACTAAGGGAAGAGAAATTCAAATGTAAAATTACCATCCTTTCAATCCCCTTAGAGGTTTGATAAATGAAAAAAAGAATGCCAATAATTATACTCAGATTCTAGAACATCACTCTATTTCTCCTCTCAATAATTTTCCTGCTTTTCAGGATGATAACTGTTAATAAACAGTTTAATAAAGTTAATTCCTAACTGATTTTTAATTCATTTAAAAATTATATATAACCAACCCCAAGTATAAAAAAAGCAGAATGTTTTTAATCTGACCAGTTAGCTAAAATCTTGGAACAGAGAGTTCTAGGATAAACATAAGCTTTATGCATTTAGTTGATTGAATTAAACAACATTCAACTTACATGAATGTGATTAATCTTAAGTGCTCTTAAAAGAAATGCAAGTTCAGATTTTCTCCAGGTCAAGTGTACTGACATTTTTCTGATGTAGATTAACTTTAAACTGGTTGTGTTTAGTTGCTGGTGGCTTTAGATATCTCTTATGTCACGGTAATATTTAGGGTGTGTGTGTGTGTGTGTGTGTGTGTGTGTGTGTGTGTGTGTGAGAGAGAGAGAGAGAGAGAGAGAAGCTTGAAATATTTGGTGAACTATCTTAAAGATATCTATATTTTTCTGCTACTGATAAGGGGTTATATCTTCAATCAAACATTATGTTTACAACATTATTTTTTTTAAATGCTGATTTTTATTGCAACTGTTCATCAATAATGGAGGTCCACAGGGGCTCATATGACAAACAAAACCTATAGTTACTATTTGTGAAGTTATCACAAAGTTTAAACGAACAAATGCACTTAAGCAAGCACTTTAAGCAAACCTATGCACAGTCACAGATTTAAAAAGGTCCATTACAGTCTGTAGATGAAGCCACCACTGCCATTAACATATTTCTTAAAAATTCGTATGTTACCAAGGCCTTGTTTCTTTCACTGAAACATATGAAAATGTATGGTGAATAATTTCTCCAAACTCATGGGATTAATTAACTATGAGGGTACATAGATTCAAATTTATCACTAATTTCAGTCCAGGCCGGGCACAGTGGCTCAGGCCTGTAATCCCAGCACTCCGGGAGGCTGAGGCGGGAGGATCACTTGAGCTCAGGAGTTCGAGACCAGCCTGAGCAAGAGCAAGACCCTGTCTCTACTAGAAATAGAAAAAATTAGCCGGGCATGGTGGTGCTTGCCTGTAGTCCCAGCTACTCGGGAGGCTGAGGCAGGAGGATCGCTTGAGCCCAGGAGTTTGAGGTTGCGGTGAGCTAGGCTGATGCCGTGGCACTTGCCTGGGCAACAGAACAAAACTGTTGTCTAAGTAAATAAATGAATTAATTGTAAATAAATGAATTAATTATTTAATTCAGTTCATGGCAGCATAAAGGAAATAACTAAATTAGACCAAAAAATTACCACTTTTGAAAATATACATCTCCTCCAAAAAAGTATTTGTATTATTCCCTTATCTCTTCCATCTTCTCAAGATCCATTAAGGAAGAAAATATACGGAAATGGGTGAGAGTTTGGGGACCAACTTTGTAATTTCAAGTAAGTTCTTAATTTACAACCTGTTAAATTTCAATTTATTGCTTAAAACTATTCAGCTACAGAGGCAAACATCTTTGACAAAAACGTCGATAGTCGATAGAGATTCTGTACTCAAACAGAACAAAATAGGGCATGCCCTTGGAAAATTAGACCTGATATTCAAGTTAGAAAATCTTTGCCTTAGCTTTGGTTACAACTTTAAAAGGTATTAAAGCATAACTTTAGGAATGGTGGTCAAATTTTAAATAAGAACAAAAACTGCAAAAATCTGTTACCTGAGTTTCCATTGGATTATCCAACAGAAATAATAAACGTAAAATATGTTACCTAACATATTTGAAAGTCCATATTTGATGTGCTGAATTGGGACTAAGTATATAGTAAAATCTTAATTCTTCTGTTTATTTAATTACTTGATGGAAGTCAAAGTACTTTGTCAAGGCTAAAGAAATACTATGAAAATATACATGGGAAATGCTATAAAATCAAATAGTTTTGCAAATGTGTCAAATTATAGAAGAAATTAGCAAAGAATGTCTGAATACATTTGTTTCAAAAGATTTTTCACGTCTGCCCTTTAATACTTGGAGCTTATCAGCAACTAGAAAATTGAATCAAGCATTTGTGGTAAACTTTTTTTCTGGAGTGTGTTTGCCGATTGATAAAGATTTGCTCTGTGCGAAGGTAAGAGATACCTAGTCATCTTCAGCTAGAGATATATTTTATGTCAATGTACAGTGGAGTTCTTTGAAAATGGTTTATAGAAGTTCTTACTTTAATTTTACAGAATGCAATGTGGCATTCAATAGTCATGGTATGTTCTATTTTATTTTTTAATTTACAAATGTTAGGTTGTAAATGGAGGTATACAAATGTTCACTTTATTATGCCTTATAACTTGCAAATATATTGTACTTCTATATGATTTTATGCATCAACAAATTACAATAACAGTTAAATTTAGTGACATACCACTAGTCATTGTAAGGGAACACATAATTTAAGCAGGAAATCTAACTCTTTATTTCAATCTTTGTTAAATTACATTGTTAGTGGTTTTAGCTCCAGTTATTTAATTGTTATTTTAGCTAGAGGTAGTCTAGAAACAAATATATCCAAACTTAGAAGTGTGTAAATTTCTTCAGTATCCATGCTGAATCCTAAGTCTGTAGTTACTGGACAATAGTAACCAACTTTAAGCTGGTATTTACATTCCTGATATTCATGTATTATTCTTAATAACAATGGTCTATAAAGTTATGGGGCACTGATAAAAATTAGGAATCATCATCCCCCCCAGGAAAATGTACACAACCTCATAGATAAAATTGTTGAAAATAAAACTTAATATAGTGATCTTAGATCTCCTAAGTCCATCCATTGATGGTAGGTACAACATCATTGACTCCTAATATGCCAAAAATAGTGGCAGCACTTCCTTTTTTTACCTACGTACTGTAGATTCCCTGAAGTTGTTCCTAATGTAGATTTAGCCTGAGTCAATTCCTGCCACATGTCAATTCCTGCATGGTAATATTTCAATCTATTTGCATTATCTGTCCTTAAGCTCCATGTTTAGGGCATTTGGGTTGCAGTAGCATTTATGCATGAAGAGACACAATCTGTATTCTGCTTACATGTACATATTCTTGTCTTGATCATTAATGTTAAATATGACTTTCAGGTGCTAATAAAATTGATTAAAAACATCCAAAGGATTTAAAGCTGCCACCCTATTATTCCTATTTAAGCATAATGCTACCAACTTTTGTCCTAACAGCAAACATGTAGGAAAACATACTGACATTACCTAAGTTGAGTTTGCTTACAGCATCAAGCTTTCAACAGCATCAGCTTTACCCAAACTCTGGATACAAGAATTGCCTCAATTATTCCCCACCCGGCTTTAAGGGAGATGCATTCTTCACTAAACTCTTTGCCTACCTCTCCTCTCTTTCTTTCCAAAGAGTGTTTACATTTTCTGTTTCCTTTATGACAAATACCCCTTGCCCTACCAGCTGTACTTTTGCTTGGCTTGCTTCAGTTTATTCTTGATAGCTCAATTTAAGCATCTCTCCCTCATCAATGCTTTCCCCAAACATGTTCTTTCTCCATCGTAGCATATAGTTCATTTTGCTTTCTGAAATAAAAAAGACCAGAGTTTGCTATGATACCAAGAATATTGTATGTGCTCAAGTATCATTTATTGTGAAAATTAGGTGTACAAGTGAATGGATGGATGAATGAATGAATGAGTGCTATAACATAGTGTATACTCAAAATATACATGTTTGATGAATAAAGGGTGCTCTTCACCTTCAAGTTTAGAGATGTTCATGACAAAAACTGAAATAAATGAATTTGGACTTCTCTATGTATAGTATCTGCAAATCATCTTCTTTTATACATAAATCGTGATTGCCTATTTTTCATACACTTTTTTTCAATATTTTTTCTTCATTTAGTCTTCATTCCTTCTTAACAGCATTATAAGACTAGATTTCAGAACCATGGAAAGTTCTAAGCTAATGTGACCCCAAAAAGAACGTGGTGCCTATGAGAAAACTAGTACTGAATATTAATCAACGCTTGATTCTGACTGGTGCCTATATTATCTCCCACAATTCTTTCAACAGATACCATTTTTACAAATGGGCTATCTGAGTGCTTTAAATAACCCAATAGCTGACTTTAAAATGCAGGATCTTTTTTCACAACTCGGTGTTTCTTCAACATAATTTGAACCTGTGGCTCTGATAACTGATGTCAAGGCTAAATTTCTCTCTATTGCCTGTATGGTTCATTGGCATTTAAAAAGTCAATACTTCCTCTTTTTGCAGAAGATATTGGAGTTAGCCTTATGATTTGAGAATAAGTTCTGAGATGGGAAATTTTATATCTTCAAAATGAAGAAAAGCTGGAAACTGTGTCATGAGCTGCCTTCCCTGGGGTTGGAAGCTTTGGAATACTCACTAGTACTCATATCTGTACTTCTAATCTAGGTCATTTCTTTATTCTTGGAATTGCATACTCTTGCATACTCTTAATAATCATACCAATAAGCTTTATCCTAGAGTTTGCCACTTCCTTTATCCTTAAGCCTTCCTCCTTTCTGTTCATAAACTTCAAATCTATTAAATGAAAATTCCAGGATATATCATAGTATCTTCTGTGGTGATATATTCCAGTTTCTCTGATTGTTTAGACCATGGATTGGCAAACTAAGGACTTTGGCTCGAATTCAGCTCACCACTCATTCTTTAAAATAAATTTTTGTTGGATTACAGCCATGCCCCTTTGTTTACATGTTATCTGTGGGTGCTTTTGTACTACAATAACAGAGCAATGATGAAATGGAATACTGAGCCTAAAAGTACGTGCTATCTGACCCCTTACAGAAAAGGAACTTCACTGAATCCTAGTTTAGACCTAAGGCATTACAAGTGTGGCTTTAAATAACAAATTAGAGAGAATGAAGTTTCCTGGATGCCAGGAGTCACAAACTAAAACTATTGTGACCACGTGAAGGTAAACTAAAAGTGAATCAGACTTGATATAAGAAATGAGAAATAATGGAGACTATGGGAACTTGGAAGGTGCATACTTTGTTTAACACATTGACTGCCACACAAGAAAAAATTTTTTTTCCTCTGAGGCCTCAGTGTTTTATTATAACAAAACAATTCTTTCTAATTTGTTTTCTGTGTGTGAGTTCTCTGCAATGCAATCCATTTTTTTCCATTAAATTGTCATTATTAATTGTAACAATAAGAAAATCAACAAGTAAGATTTTCATGAACTAACTACAGGGTTTTGCTTCACACAGCCCTGGGCTCAAAACTAGCCTGAGTTAAAACAACTCACATAGCAGTCAATGTGTTAAAAAATGCATCTACTGGAAAAAAAAAAATGGATTTACTACTCAGCCCCAGGTCAATTTGCCTTACTGGGTTGTGGACTGTATATTGTCACCTATTCTACTTTTTCAAAAGAAGCCAGAAATTTACATTTTTATGTGAAACTTTACAATAAAAAAAAATATACTCAAACATTTTAGGACAATTTGTGCCAAAAACAAAACATACTTTTGACTTGAACTTGGCCACAGATCATCTGGCTATAATCCCAGTTTTTAAAATATTCAGTTCTTTTTCTAAGAATTAAAGATTGAACCATATTATAGAGCCAAGGAGAGATTAACATATTATAAATATTTTTGTAGATTTCTCTTAAAATGTTCATAATACGGTATGTGTACACCATGGAGGTACTACTCAGCCATGAAAAATGAATTAATACCTTTTGCAACAATCTGGATGGAAATGGAGACCACTCTCCTAAGTGAGGTATCACAAGAATGGAAAATGAAACACCACATTGCACTCACTATTAAATTGGAATAAACTAAAGAGCACACAAGTGCACAGAAGGAAGTGAAACTCAGTAGAAAGCAACCAGAGGCAATGGGGTAGGTAGGAGGAGAGGAGAATAAACCAACCTCATGGGTACTATGAACACTATTTGGGTGACAGGCACACCTGTAGCCAGGACTCAAGCATTACAAAAATGATCCATATAACCTAAAACATTTGTACCTCCTTAATATTATGAAATTAAAAGAGATTGTTCTTAGGATTAAGTAAGAATATATTAGTAATTTTTTGAATTATAGAACAAGGTATACATATTTAAAACAACATCATTAATACAAATAATAATAAAAATGTTTATAACAGAATTTTCAACACCCATGTTAACACATTCATAAAAATAATTCAGTTGTGATTGGTCAAGTCTGTGGGATTCTATTGAAAATGGAATCTGCACCAGAATTTATTTAGAACCAGTGATAATCAAAGAGAAAAAGGTCACATACTATTCCTAATCGATGTGGCATGTTCTACTTCCTGATTAGGTCTTCGCTCTCAATATAAATGTTAAAGTGATCTAATTAGACTTGGGTGAACACTTGCCAATATCTATTGAGGCAAAGAGTAAACTGTAACAAATATTTAATTGCATCTTCTTGGATCTTTATCTTAAAATACTTCTCCAGTTAAATTGTCCGTTTAGAATCGTATGAAATCTGTAGGGTTTGCTGGATAAATCAGAGTCCTTATTCCCTTAGGTGGGAAATTGAGTAGAATTTAATAAAGTGGCTTTTTTTTTTTTTTTAGCAGGGGGCAAAGTTCAGGGAACAGGAGACAGTCCAGGGCCCTTGAGCTAATAATAGCTGTAACAGCTCATTACCACCTCTAGGCCAGTGGAAGCAAAGGGAGCACCAGGGTAGGGAACCTGGAGTGAGAGAGGTGTAACCAACCACCTGTGGCTTAGAAACCAGGGAGCAGGGAGAAGAATACCCTGACCATTCTCTAACCTTCCACTGGTTTCTCCCATTGCTGAACCCACTGGCAGCCTGAGGGAAAGAGACGGTCCATAAAGATGAGCCTCCTGGGACAAAGAGCAGGTATGGGGCAGGTGGAGATTGTCTGTGAAGGGGCAAAAAGAGAACACCCAGCCCCAAGGCCTTTCTCTCTTGTGGCTTGAAGTGTTCTGTCTAACCTTTGAAATCTGCATGGCCTTCTAAAGCCGAACACATGGTAATGTAGAACCTGAATTGGAAGGGTTTTCTATAAAGCAGTTGAAGCGAATGAGCTGAGTGAATACTTGTATAGCGAGCATCAGTTGTGCCTGTTAATGACTGTTATTATATCTTGCTCTATTATGTGTCTGGTGAGCTGAGAAGTCAAGTGAGGGTGACAGACACAGTGGAAACTGTGAAATACCATACTCCTTCTAGCTTTCTCTGATAGGCAGTATTAAATAGACAATTGCTATTTTAAAGAAGCTTGCATGTATGTGCTTCAAAGGCAGGATTTCCATGGAGAAAGGCATAAGAAGTTGTGCAGTTAGTTATATAGTGGACCATTCCCCAGTACTGAGCTCAACTGACCATTTAATTTTGAAGTTCAATTGATTGCTTTAATAATACCATGCTCTTACAGATGCTCCTGTAATAGAGGGAAAGAAAGCACTTTCACCGTGCATTCCAGTTGTAGGCTGCCCTGATAAGGGAAATAAGCTTGGATGACTCGATCGATGTTACACAATGCTGGAAAACCTTAATTAGCGTTTTGGGAAACGCAAGCAGTTTGGATACTGGCTGCATTTAGTTTTATCTGGACTGTATTCAAAAGCGCTGGTTTCACCTACAAATAACTGCATGGGATATTACTCTTTGTGCTCAAATTTGCAAAATTGGCTTCAGTAATTTAGTTGTAATTAAAATATAGGGAAAGCTATATTTTTCAGCTGTTTGCAGGTTATATTAATAGGAATAATATGCTGTTTCATGTGTATATTAACTCATTTCAGCATATGAATTTATCAAAATGCTTTTTTATACAATGCCTAGTATAATGCATAAGTTTGAATATATCTTTTTAGGAAAATAAATGCAATTAAAATTGTAGGATTTACCATAAATACAAATTGATTATAGCAAGTTCTGAGAAAGGTTAGCCAAGAATTGTATATTCTTGTTATAAAGTGGATTAAGAACACGGCCCTAGGCTTACAATATCTGGGATTGATCTCAGATCTGCCATATATTAGTTCTGTGAACTTGGGCAAGTTTCTATACCTCTGTTTCACTTTCTTTATCAGTAAAATGGGATAATAATACTATTATTATTATCTCATGAGATTTTTGGAAGCACTAAGTATTATAATGGCAAAGTAGTTAGCACAGCAGCATCAGGAACATAGTACTCTAAAAATCTTAGCAATTATTATGATTTTATATATATATATAAAATCATATTTTACATATATATTTATATATACATATCAGGCCATAAGAAAAAACCATGAAAACATTCAGGAAAACTAGGAATTCTAAATTTATTTGAAAATCAGTATCATATTGAGATGAGTGAAAATATCAAAATGTATCTATTTTGTACTGTTAGAACTACTAACTCTATGATGTAGAGAACTGACACGTCTTTTCTGGTCAGCTTAATTTACTGAATTCAAATGTACTGACTGCAGAAAATCCTGAGGATGAAAAGAAAGTCAAGCAATGATAAGTTCTATGTCATTGGCTTATTATAGCTCACGAGAGCTGATTTTTCAGATCTTTTCCCGTGTCTGTTTATTGACACCATCTTGAAAGTTCAAAATAGGCAATGGAGGAAGTGTTTGCAACACATTAATTGACTAATATTATAAATCTGCTGTTGTTTGGAGAGCTAGTTGTTAAACACTTACCAACATACCACCATCTAGTCCCTAACTTGAGGAGTCTAGTTAAATTGCATTGTGCTCTAATATCTTTTCTCTAGTTTTACAATAAAAAGTGCACCATATTGATTACTACTACTCAGTACAGAAGCATTTACTAGTCTATAATAAAGCTGTTTACGTAACAACAAAAAGATTGTTGTGAAATAAGAGTTTAAAAATTTTTCTAAGAATATACAGGTTTATGACAAGGTTTATCCTTAGTACTACATCATTTGTAAGGAACAGTTGCTTTCTAAGATTCTGCTAATGGACCCCAGGGTTGGGCAGTGTGTCACCAGAGTTAAAAATCTGGATCCTGGAGCCAGGCCATTTACAAGCTGAGTGATTTTTAGCAACTTATTTGTCTTTTTGGATATTGTAATCTTTAAAAATGGATGTTTAAAAATAATGATACTGAGTTTGAGGCTTTAAAACAATTTCTATAAAGTTTACCATAGTGCCTGGCACTCCAAAAGCCTTGCTTATATGTGGATTGATTTGATAACTGCTATGTGATCTGCTCTCCAGGGTTGCGCATGGATGACTCAACCTTTGTTTGCTATCTGGCCTGCAATACCCAAAATTCCACTAAATCATCTAGTTAGTGGAATTATTTTACATATGGTAACCTGAAAATTCAGTCTAAAATGTGCATTTATTTGATGACAGTCAGTTATAGTTCAGATGAATATAATTTGAGGGATACTTTGATCCTTAGGTGGGTAGAACAAAAAACTCCATACCTTGATTGAAGAGAAGATAAATGGGTAAAAATGTGTTTGGAATGGAGAGGATAAACTCTAAGAAAACATTATAAGAGTAAAATGTATGAATTTGCCTTAAGCTTATCATGTTTAACTTTAAAAAAAAAAGAATAACTTTTTAAAAATAGTTTACTCTAAAAAGAGTTTTATAAAAGATATAATATAAAGCATACCTAAAAGAATCACCATAGGAAGAAAACTCTTAGGAAACAGAAGAAATGGATCTGTTGTTCTTTTTGAGTACAATCTTGTGCAGGCAAATTCACCAACCTGGACCTCTGTCTGCCTCCTTTGCAATCTCTAAAGCACATGTCTGCTAGAAAATTCCACAGAATCATTCTCTGGGCATTATCTGTGAAGTTACTGTTAATACATTACATTTGCATAGCTCTAAAGAGTTTTTGAATGCTTTTTTACATGCATTAGCCAAGGGAAACTTCCCATGAGCCAAAGAGCTCATCAAAGTAATGAAGGAGAAAGACGAGTAGAGGTTTCATCTGCTGAATCACAGGGAATAGGAAACAGAAATTTGACTTAGCAAAGGAGATTCAATAGTATCTGGCAACTGAGCCAGGGTCTCTTCCATGATAACTTGTTTCCAGCAGGGTTCTGGTTCTTTGATCAGCTTTTGAGTAATAGCAACACTCTAATTACTACTTCAATTTAAAATTCCTAAGCCTTGGAAAACAGGTAAGCATTAAAGATGTTAAAATTGTATGAGCAATGGGTAAACGGATTGTAGCTGTTGTTTCTTAATAGATATAAAGTTGGTATGTCTTTCGTGGTTAATAGCTCTAAGAATTTGCTGTAGTCTAGCATATTGGAAATAAACACTGTACATGCTTACATCTGTTCTCTTTGACTCAACATCTTTATAGAAGTAGGGGAAATTATCATTGTAGATTTTTCCCTCTTGAAACACATTTTTATTTTTATAAGTGATGTATGAATGCATTCAACTTGTATTTTAAAAATTAAAATATTATAGAGAAGTCTTATTCTGGAAGATATCTTAATTTCTCAAAAAGATGAAGAACTTAAGTCTATGATTTATGAGCTTGGCTTTAAGTCTGGTTAAAATTTTTATAAAGAGAAAATCAATCAAATGATTGAGTATTTTTTGAGGGATCACCAGGAGTAGATGAGGATTCATTAAAAAGGCCAGGCATGGTGGCTCACACCTGTAATCCTAGAACTCTGGGAGGATTGTTTGAGGTCAGGTGTTCAGACCAACCTGAACAAGAGTGAGACCCCATCTCTACTAAAATTAGAAAAAATCAGCCAGGCATGGTGATGTGGGCCTATAGTCCCACCTACTCAGGAGGCTGAGGCAGGAGGATTGTTTGAGCCCAGAAGTTTTAGATTGCTGTGAGTTAGGCTGAAGCCACAGCACTCTAGCCTGGGCAAACAGAGCAAGACTCTTTCTCAAAATGAAAAAAAAAAAAAAAGAAATTAAAAATTTAAAAAATAAAAGTTAAAACTAGTCTCCTGCCATTTTTTGATGATCTTCCTAGGCTGGAAGATGAAGGGAATTCTGCATAAATAAAAAAAATCTTGCTTAACAGATGGCTAGTGGGGTACATTTCTAGCTTTACAAGAGTATAACCTAAAGGAAAATAGAGATGAATGGATATCAATCAGAATGATTATTTGCCTCAGGGTTCTTAACTTGGCCCTCCCTGTTCAATACTTGTTAAAGGCTGGTGTGATATGACTTGAGTTGCAGCCAACTAGTCCACATCTCTAGTCCCTCACTATCCCAGCCTAGAAAAACACACCACCCTTCATGATGATTAAGTTTTCCCCTTTTGCTAATAGACAACATACAGGAGTTAGTGAAGTTTGATTAAATGATCCTGCCACTTACCTTGGAAGACTGGAGCTATCAGGTTCCTGTTTTATAGGGATGCTGGAGTGAAATCCATTGTTTATAATGAATGTGGAGAAGGATGACACAGCTCAGCAATGAATAGGCCTCAGAGAATCCATACTGATGAAAAACATTGTAAAGGCCAATTTAGTCCCATAACAACAATAATATTAACATCAGCAAACATTAATATAGTCCATCATAGTTTATAAAGAGCTCTAAATTCATTAAGTAATGTCATTCTCCAGACTGCTCTGAAGTTGTACATGTACAGAAGCAATTTCTGGGCAGAGAATGTCAGTGTTCTGCCTAAAGTCATACAGCTGCCACCTTGGGACAGAAAACCACATTACCTGATGCCGGATCACATTTTCTCTTTATTTTCGGTCCCAGTTCCCCCATCTGATGCTGATTTTTCCAACCATCCCAGACCGTGCTTGAATCTTCCAATAATGAGGAACTTCATTGTCTCCTAGGGTATCCCTGTAAATTTTTAAAAATAGCTTTAACTTTTATTTTTAGTTTCTTTATGCTTTCTATAACTGTGAAATTTATATCTATGTTATTTCCTCCTCAAATTAACAGATTAAGTTTCCATCTTTAATAACATAGGGCCTGTCTCAAAAGAATAATTAAAATCAGATATAAGAAAGGAAGCCACACTTTTGAAAACCTGTGTTTCTGTGATATTTACACATAGTATGCAAGTGATGACTAAAATTAGTAATTTATGATATTTATGTGCCAGGAGGCATAGTACTAACTGTGAAATAGAAACTTTTATTATTTTCTTATTATCACTGGGAAAATTGGGAGTTTTAAAACAATGATACTTCTGGGTTCAAAAAGATAATGGTAAGTTTTTTCAGAAATAAGGAGGAGGAAGAGAGTAAGAAGGGATCCATTTTGAAAATTCTGAGAGCTCAGTCCAAATACCAGGCTCTAAAGCAACACTTGAACTGAGGTACAATTGAGAATATATAGCTACACCTTGCTTAAATCAAACATTATATGTGAAAACTCTGTCCAGAAATAACATGTATTTATTTATTTTACAGAAAGATTTATAACATAAATATATAAACAGCATGATGGTCGACTGAATTTAAATAATCCAATATTTTGAAAAAAACTACACACAATTTTTAGGTTCAAATTGTTTGTGCAAAGTGATTTTTACTTGTATGCTAAGCTAAAAGTAAACATTATTAAATAATTCTGATGAGTGATATGGTGATGAAATAGTTATAATAATGCCATTTGATGAAATGAAAAACCTGTGGAGAATGTAATTTCTTTCGGAAATCATCTGCACATCTTGAATTTGGTTCACTCAGATATGTAATTTTGGCTACTTAAGAAACAATTTAATCTTCCACTTATATTACTAAGATGTGCTATAGCATGTTCCTGAAAGAATAAATAGCAGTTAAGGCATCTCAATTATAAAGATTCCAAATGTTAGTTCATTAAGCTAATAATAAAAACAATAATAATAACATAGACTTTACATTTAACTTTACATTTATCTTGTTGTAACTAACAGGTGCCAGTAATTTATAACCAATCAAATAGAGATTTAGTACAAATGATCTCTTCTACCTCTTCTAATATACTTTCTATTTGATGGAAAACACTGAATCCTAAGGTTACGTCAGCCTTCTGCTGGTTGCCAAGAAAACAAGACATAAGCTGCACCCATGTTTCCCTAGCATGATTGCAACAGAAAATAGAGAATGACTCCAAATGGATATGATATTTTTGAGATTCCAGAAGTGATTTTATATCAGACCATTGCTATTCTATCTCACAAGTTGATAAAATATGAATTTAATGCATTATGTAGAGGAAAGTTCAATATAATGTGATAAAGTGATAAGTTACACGCAAAGCCAGAAATTAAAGCTTCTTTCCCAGCTCATAAGGTGTTATAGTAGGTAATCATACCTCCACTGATATTTAACCAATGAGTTGAGTGAGACAGTTTCCTCCTTATTAATCAGTGGCTTTACCTACTACTTCTCTTCTCCAGGAAACTTGGATTTAAAGCCTGGGTCCATCACCACACATTGGGAGATGTTCACTTGGTCCCATTATCCCCCATTATCCATTTGCATCACTGTGTAAAATGTGGATGATCTCTCTCCCCACAACAAAGAGTTGTTATGAGGTTAAAATCACATTATAGACTTGTAAGTACCTGAGACATAAGGTGTTTTGCCAGTCAGAATTTTACTCCGTTGTAATAACAGATACATTTTCTGTTTGACCATGTTTACTTGTTCAGCATACATAATTTCCTTACCTTGGGGCTAAGAAGTCTTCAGGGTTTAACGCATTCCAATTTTCTTTTTGTTAGAACAGGGTCATCAGCATTCTCCTTATTCTTTCTTTTCAGTCATCGCCATATCTGGGGGGGATGTGGAATATTGGAGACATGACAATGATAGACAGCAAAGTAACAGAAAACATGCAAAAAGTGTCAATTTATTTTGAGTGTTTGCTAACTAGGTGAGAATAAGTGTGCAGGCTCATTCTCCCAATGAATGTTTTATAGGATAAAAAGTCAAAGTAATTTTTTTTTCTAAGCATCTAGGGAAATGCTGGCTTGAAAGTGCTGAATCAATTTCTTTTTTACAATTAAGAATTACCAAACTTTATCTACCTTTTGATAACTGGTTTAGAGGAAGTCAAGACACATCACAAGCAATCAGAAAGCTACACAAATCAATTTAACTACTGTATAAATAAACATTGATTGTGGAATCCAAAATGACAGACCACAAAAAAAAAAAAATTCAGTAATGATGGTGGAGAGCCTCTTAGGTGCAGAGGACCCTTGTAAATACTTCTGATGCACTTTCTCCCTGACACCAACAACTTTTGAAAGAGATGCCACTAATCTTGCCAGTTTACAAATGAGGAAGCTGAGTTTTCCTAACTTGCCCAAGGTCATGTATGACCTTGTTAGTGAGTGGCAGGAACAGATTGCAAACCCAGTGAACAGGACTCTGAACAAAATCTCACAACTGCTTTGCCATCCTGCCTCATTTTCTTACTATTTTCCAGAATAGAAGAAAATGCTGCTACAGAGATCCTACATGTTAATGAGTGAAACTTTGGGGGGAAAATAACAAGGAATATACAAGTAGCACCAACTATATAGTCCAAAATTTAACATATGATAATTTTGTGAAGGCACCAAGGTTGAAACCAGAGATTTAATTGATCACAAGCAATAATTTTTTAATTTAAGAAGAAAAGGGGAGAAACATAACCAATAAGGGAAAGGCAATGCTATCTTGGTGTCTTAGTTTGTTTTGTGCTACTATAACAGAATATCACGGACCAAGTAATTTATAATGATCAGAAATTTATATCTTAAGGTTCTGAGGACTAGGATGTCTAAGAACAAGGGACCAGCATCTGCCAAGGACCTTCTTGTTGCATCATACCATGGCAGAAGGAGGAAGGGAGAGAGGGAAAGAGAGGAAAGAGAGAGAGAGAGAGAATGACTTAACTGTGTTAAGTTCCTCTCTTCCATTCTTCTCTTTCTGTCAGCTTTCTTCTCTTCCCTTCTCTGCTTTCTTTTATCCTCCCTCAATTACAAGCTCTAACTCCTTTTACAACTTTATATGCCTTTCCTACTGATGTTAGCAATACATTTCACATAGCTTTGACTCATGGCAAAAGTGGTTATTACTTCCCTGTTCTAGTCTCCTATGAGAATCTGGCCAAAAAGACGGTGACATTTATAAAGTGAGGAAGCTCTGGCCTCATATGAGAGAGTAAGGTGATCGTTGGGTTGAGGCAAAGGCAGGTTAGCATTAGGAAAGGTAACCATGGAGGCCTGAATGGTGATATACTTAGAAGTACTGATAAAGAAATGTTAAGGAACATTTAAAGGTAATCTCATAATAATGGTAAAGCAAATGGACATTTTTATCAAGGCCCAGGTAGCCGGTCTGAAATATACTGTGTGTCCAAGTTAATAGCATTGCAGAAAACACATTGCTCACGTTGCCTACACAGGCGTGTTCAGCTCAGACAAATAATGCTATAAATGGTAATCGGAAGTGCTATTTTCCATATCAGAATGTGCCTTGGGTGCCATTAACAGCAGTGCTCTTTTTGTTTTGTTTTGCTTTCTCAACTTTAGAATTTGCATTTTTTATTAAAATTAGTCTTGTATTAAAAAATAAATTTAATAACCACATCTTTCTTTTAGGCAATTAATGATACTCCTGTCCCCCAACTAAATGGCTTTGCTTCCTTTTCCCACTTACTTACTGTAAGTGGGAGGAAAAGTCATACCAATACCTTTACAACTGCACAGAATTGTGTATGCATAATATTCGAAGACCTTTGCCAGAAATGATACAGTTATACTATTATAAGTCATATTAGGTAGTTGTTAAAACTCAAAATCCTTGAATTAGTATTCTAATTTAGGCAAGCTTAAATCTTCCATAACTTCTTAGCCTAATAGTTCTCTGATTAATCATTTGGGAAGTTGATTTTTAACCATTTCTCATTGTAGTGTAATATGAAAACTCCCAGCAAAGATAATCAACTCAGTGTTAAACAACAATAATTCCACTGTACTTTTTGTGACATGCAAAAATACCAAATGTCCCTCCCTACTTGTGCTACTTGTTACGTTTGCAATGTGTGACAATGATGGAAAAATTAGTACACTGTAGATAAATTAAAAAATGATTCTCACTATACCACCTTACATTCAGTCATGTAGTATAGAATTTTTGGAATTAAAAATTACTAGTCTTGGAAAAGGTTTTACATTTGTTTTTCATTTGAGTTAGAATACGAAGAGGGAGGTATGTATATGATCTGTATTTTTGTCTTTTACAATTAATTAATAAGAAATGAACTACAACTTACCTAGAAGTGGATTGTTAGCTAGTTGTAAGTAATTAGAAAGTAGTAGTACTTGGCTTAGAACTGAAACACAGCTATATGGGGGACAATTATTTTGCTATGTGGGTTAAGAATGGCTAAAATAAGCTTCCACTGGCATGGAGTCAAAACAGTGTCACCTGTTTGTAAGGAAACTTGCCTGACTATAATGCAATGGAATACAATAAATATGTATTTGTCTATTTTATATAAGCTATTCTGTTGGGACTTTTTCTAGGCTCGTTTAGTGTAGAAATAATCATTTGGCAGAGTCAGTCATATCTCATCCATAAACTGACAGCAACTTGGAAATGCATGATGTGTAGCCTTTACCATACTCAGGGAAATTACTGCTATATCAATTGCCATCACGAGATTTTGAATAACTTGAAAGCAGTTTCTATGTCTGTGTCTTTTTCAGCTTTGTGTAGCTGCACAAACTTTGGGGTCCACAAAATATCATATTCCCTTATTTTTCTTTAATTGAACTAACCATAAAACCCTCTTCTGTTAGTTCGCAGGGCTGTTCAACCTTTGTCATTGTTAGGCCTCCTCTCCTCCTCCAGAGTTACTTAGCAGTACCAGGGGACTTGGTAAGGCAGAATGGTGGAGAGAGCACAGTTTCCTTTGATCAGTCCTGGTCATCATCTAAGCTTTCCTGGCCTCTTAAAGGTGGGTGGCTCCATTGCTTTTGTGCTGAGTTTGCTTGTGTGCTGGGGTATTAGTTGGAGTTGGGAGCCTTGGGCTCTAGAATCCAGCCTACCTAGATATTTCATGCAGCCAGTCACGTCCCAAATTCTGCCCTCTTCCGAGAGCAGAAGGGGGACCCTTTCTGGTATTGATGAATTTCAAATCCCTCCCCTAGTTACACCAGGTCACCTTTTAAGAGTGTCCTTTTCTTTCTCAACCCCCTTGGAATATCTAGCACAATCCACTTGGTTCCAGTTTTAAAACAAGAGGCAGGAAGGGAAATGATGGTTAGAAAACTCAAGCTCTCAGCCAATTATCATCTCCTCCCATTCTACCCCCAATGAAGCAGAGACCACAAAGTTCTTGCTACCTTACTAGAATAAGAGAGATAAAAATATAGGTGCTATATGCACACATTGATACCTCAATATATTTTCTAAGCCTGTTAGTATACCTAGTACAAATAAGATTCTTCCATATAACAGGTACTCAATAGAGCGTGTAGAATGGCTCCATAAATGAATGGTACTCTTTTCAATGTAAAGAACAAGGGGTATTCCCTTTTCATTTCCAATTTAATATTCTACCCAGTATTCACTATTAGCATTATGCATAATAGGGAGCACTCTTCTTTCAGCTGGAAATATGTTTTCTACTATTTTATTAAAACTTAGCTGTTCTTGGACCTATTGGTGTGGGTTCCCTATGCTATCTTGGGCAATAACCAGAGGCTATGTTATAATAATTTTCTTCAAATTAGTATATGCATTTGCTTTTTAGATGAGGGTTAGTGGACACCACATTATAACTCAAAGAAAAGAGGTTTCTAATGGGAATTTTAGGCACCATACTGGTGGGAGAGATGTTTTGGAACAGAGCGCAGTGTTAATTACATTCCATCAATTCACTGGGGCCTACAATAGTAACTCAGTTGAAAAGCATTTGTTGGAAAGGTAGTGAAATGAAATCCGTGTATCTGCATACCCGAAGGCAGGTGACCTCAATTTCTAGATATCACCCTTTTAAGCAACAGTCTCCACACCTAGAAATAGGGCCACATGACCTGTTTATTGGACTACGAATCTCTCTTGAAATCTTTTTCTGATATGTGATCATTTGGAATCTTGATAAAATTCTTTCTTAGACTAGATAGACCATGATCATCTTGTGCTGTATGTTAGAATTTCCCATCTTTTTCTGATTAAAAGTAACCCTTTTTTTCCCACTGTGAAATACTGTTATTTGGGCAGTTGGAAGTTGCTAAAAGTGCATTCTCTAAAGTATGGGAAATGAGGGTCTAATTCTCATGTTGTAAGAGTGATAACTGGTTTAGATCAGACAGAAATGACTTTGATATGTATCAGCAGACCCCAGCCATTTGGTTTATTCAAATTTTGAATGAATAATAAATTGAGTTGACAAATTAAATAACAATGAAGGTTAGCAGAATAAATAAATGAAAAAAACTGATTTTCACGGAAAAATAAGACAAAAATGCATATGATAAGATTTGCCAAAATTGTATGTCTAGACATCAAACTAAAATTAATCTTAAATAATTTACACTTTTCAGTAGGTTATGGTTTCTGAAGGTACTTTCCTGGAAAGGATTCCTAAGGGTTTTATTACAGACTCTTTATAGCATGTGATTTTATTTATATTGAAAATTGAAAACCAGTATATGGGGGGTGTATGTGTGTGCATAGATTTAACTAATTATAATTTTCTGTTAATCTATTTTTCAAGCAGGGATAATTTGATGCTCTTGGTTGAACTGATCTGGAGCTATAGCAATGTGATTTTCTAGTAAATATGCAAGCCGACTAGCAGATGGTGTTATTTTGTGAAATACGTATATTGTGCTCTGGAGGTCAACCACAGACTATCCTGTTGTTTGGGTACAGAAGAAAATGTCATCACAGAGAAGTGATACAAAACATACTTTCATCTTTTTTGAATCAATTTATTTTTTATGCTACAAGGATTTGGAATCTTCTAAAATAATAACAAAGAATATTAGAACAGGAGAAAGAGAGAATTGATTCTGATTTTCTCTGTATAAATTCCTTTTTTAGAAGGAATACAAGAAAAGAAAACATATTAAAAGCTCTTTCACTTGAAAGAAAGATAATATTCTGGCAAATACTTAGACCATGTGTATATTTTTCCCATTTGATTTCCCTATTGTGCATTCTTTGGATTCAATACAGAAACTTATTGAACTAATCTTTCTTTCTCCGATGATATACAGGGTTATTTGTGTTTTGACAAACACAGTTTGCATGCATGGCATGAATTTTGAGGTGCATTGCCTTTGGTATAAAAGTGTTTCTGGGGATTAGACATCCTTGGTCCTATACATTGTGTCTGTGGAGTCACTGCCTACTGTCTTAATTACAAAAATAGGAAAATCTCAAGTTCCCACATTTAATATTTTTGCATTTATATGGAAAAGTGGGTCAGAAAAATGTACTTGACATAACCCCGTAGAGATGCATATCTGGCGTACCATGAGCTACTGTGAGAGCTTCAGGGTACAGAGTGCACAAGGACACAGGGATTCTTTTCTGAGCAGAATTTTGAGAACTGAAGCTGACTGCTGGAGAAATAAGTTAATAATAAAAAGAAAAACTTGCACTTCAAGTCAGACTAGCACTTGCGGTGGAAATGGTGACTTTCCCAGAAAACTCCCTCTGGCTCTAAATCTGACTTTCCTCGGCAAATTCACATAAAATCATAAAATATATAATGGCATGACTAGTTGTTCTTAAGGAGTGGAGAATTCTCTCCTTTAGTTTGTCTCATATTCTGGTTAAATAGGGATAGAGTCTCCATGAAAGTTAGCACTCATTCTGTGGCAAGTGATTGAAGACCCTCAAATTGGCTTAAGTCAGAAGGCAATCTAATGACTTACAGAGATAAAAGTTCATGGGTGGGGCAGAGTTCAGGTGGAGGTGTATAATGAAGGAACTCAACTGGCAAAACCCCAGACCTGGTCAACTCCAATTTTTATTCAGTCTACACCTGAACTCCTGAAACCAAACACAAGTGGAAAACGGCACAGGACCTTGTTGGCTGGTCTCTCTGGACTGTGATGACTCCTTACATCAAGTGAGCCTTAATGGTGTTTGACAGCCCAACTGCATTTGCTCTCTCATGAACTATGAAATGTAAGACTCTCTCACAATGTTTCATTTCTCCTCATGCCTCCACTACATCTTCCCTAGCTGGCTGTCAGCTGAAGACTTCGCTTTCCATTTCACTGAGAAAATAGAAGCCGTCAGAAGAGAATGTCCATACACTCTTTCTTTCCTTGTTTATGACCTGTCCCAGCCTCTTAATCTGTGCACTGGTTCCCCTTGCTTCTTGGGTACCTAAGAGCATAGCTTGAGCATCTGTCCTCTCTCTCCCCTGCATCATCTGTTTTTTCCCTCTGTTCTCAACTATATACAAATATGCAGTAGTTTATTCTTATCTTTAAAAACTTGAACTCAGTCTCTCCAGGTATCACCATAACTTTCTGTTTTCTTTTACTGAAAAACTTCTCTATAATGTTGTTTTATAACATCTGTCCCCACTTCTTCTCTTACCAGTCCAACAAAACTTTCCTTGCCAACGTCTCCAATGACCGGTATGGTTATTTCTTGGGCCATCACTTACTCAACTCGCTAGCAAAATTGGGCACAGTTGACATTCCCTCCTTCGTGAAACTCAGTCTTCATTTCTGCTTTGGGGCACCTCATGGGCCACTCCTTTCACTCTCATTTTCTAGTTTGATCTCACCTGCGTGACACCAAATTTTCCCACATTTCAATTCTCACTCCTTTTCTCTCATTTTGCTACCTGGATGACATCCTTCAGTGTCTTGTCTTTAAATGCTATGTATTGATAGCTTTCAAATTGTTTGTTTCTGTCCCAGAACTCTACCCTGAGCTTCAGACTCATAGTACCCTTCTTAGATATCTAGTAGATATCTTATACTTAAAATGATGGTAACCAAATCTCTCATCTCCCCTCAAAGCCGCCCCACATCGGCATACCTCTCCAGAAATCTTCCTCATCTTAGTATTATATTGAATGCATCATTCTAGTTGTTGTGGCCAAAAAACAACCTCAGCATCACTTACAACATCTTTATTTTTTCCCTCTCACAATCCACCTCCAGTCCATCTATAAATCCTACTGACTCTAATTTCAAAATACTATCAGAGTCTATAACCTCCACTGCCACTGTGCCATGCCAGCTTAAGCCACCATTATCTCTTCCTGTGGTCTCTTGCCATAGCCTCCTAACTGGTCTCCTTGTTTTTAGCCTTGTTTCTCTAAATTCTTTTGACACAGCAACCAGAGTGATCTTGACCAATCTAGGTCTTATTAGGTGACTTCTCTACCCAAACCTTTTTAATGAGTTTCTCACTTTATCCAATTAGAAGCCAAAGCTCTTACTATAGTCAACAAGGCCTTAGAGAGATAGGGCTTCTAGGTGCTCATTTGCTCTTTTCCCCCTTACTCATGCTGTGCCAGCCATACTGGCCACCTTTGCCATCCCTGAACATTTCAAGCACATTCCTGCCTCGAGCTTTGCCATTCCTTCTATCTCAGGTATTCTTATCCCTACATACCCCCTTCTCACTAACCTAGATGCTCCTTCCTGTTCTCCCACATAATTCTTCAAACTCCCTCTCCGCCTGTATATAATTTTTTCCTGGTATCATTTACCATCACTCTTATTTTTTTTAATTTATTGATATATAATAGCTGTACATATTTTGGGGGTACATGTGATATTTTAACACATGCATATCATGTTTGATAATCAAATCAGGGTAATTGGGATATCCATCACCTCAAACCTTTATCATTCGTTTTAGAAACAATACAAATGTTCTCTTCGAGCTCAACTGAAATATACAATAAATTAGTCTGAGGTCATATCAGCCTGAATATGCATGATCTTCCCTTATTATTTTCTATCTCACTAAAGTAGAATGTACATTTCCTGAGAATGGGGATTTATTTTGTTTTCTGTTGAATTCATAGTGCCTAGAACAGTACTAAAAGCAGAACTTTAAGATCAAGACTTGAGATCAGGTCTAAAGATTCTGAATTTCGTTATTTTTGCAGTATTACCTGGTCAAACTAATATAATTAGACCCTCCAGTGTTATGTGGAAAATCAAATAGAATTTATTTTATAAAAATTCAGCATAATTATAATTTGAGAGGAATATCAAAAGTTAATATTAAAAGTTCATAATATTTGTCTCTCAAATATCATAAGCCTATTGCTCAAAGTCTCTTGCTTTAAAGAGGAACATTGTAGCAATATAGAGAAAACCTGGAAGCAACCTAAATGAATATCAGCAGAGGATAGCTCCATTCTTTGACATGTTTTTATAATGGGGAGGTGAGAAGCCTTCCTTTGCAGGCTAAACCATTATTTTTAGTGGCTTTATATTCATCCAAAATTAATTTAAATAATCTGGTCATCGTGATATATATCTGATTCAGATTTTGTCCCTTGTAAGCAATAAGAGGCATCCTTATACATACATTTTATGCATTTGCCTACTTGTTTCCATAGTATTCATTCCTGGAGTTTTTACCAAAATTGGATCTATGATATAAAAAACATATATTATTAGCCTAAACTTTTTCCTGTGAATTTTTTGGAGATATTTGGCCATTCTTAGAGCATTCAGTGTTGTTCACTATTATAAATAATACTTCAGTGAACGCGTATATTCATTAATCATTGTCACCAACTCTACTCATTTCTATAGGCTACAATCCTTGATGCTGGACACTTGGTAAAAGGTAATACACATTTTTGAGGACTCTTTATGCATCTTACAAAATTGCTTTATAGAGTATCAATTTATCTTTCTTTCAGAATTATGTAACTGTGCCTGTTTCATTTTAACTTTGCAAACACTTGGAATTATCCTTACAAAAAAGGAGGATTTCTTAAGATGATATTAAAGGTCCCAAAAATCTTTTCCCAAATAGATTAGGATGTGTGCCTACACAATTCATAGTATGGTCAGCTCTGCCATAATGCCTGTTTTGAAAACTTGAGTTTGTCCCAAGGTGATTAATATTAATATATTAGGGTATAATTTGAGTATACTGCAAAATTTGCATTTTCTTATATGTGATTTTTATCTGCAAGCAACGCTAGGTGAATAGAGAAAACTATACACAGCTGAGCGAAGCCATAAAGGAATACAAAACTCAAACATCTACAAGTTACTTTAATTTGCCACTTCTGTTATGAGCCACAACCATCCATATTTGATTTTGCAAACTTCTATCTGATTTCAGATAATGCTCCTTATGCCACTTCACTGTAGCATGGTGATTTTAGAAACACATATGTGTCATTACAGAAAAACTGAATCTATTTGATTTCAATATACATCATAGGTTACATCTGTATCAGGTGTTACTTGTGTTTCTTTGTTTGTTAAAGCCTAGAAAGGTAACACTCTTTGAGACACTTTCTTAATCACTGATGAAGACACTATTGAATCTGTTACTCAATATGTGTCTATAGCCCTATCTGCTCCTTAATGGTGTGTGAAGGTAAACTTAAGACAGCAAAAATTGAAATGGAAAAGGGAGCAGTCAGAATAAGCAATATTGGAATAGAATATCTCTGTTTGAAAAATATGCTTTAAAGCCTTGGAGATGTGTTCTTTCAAGCACTGCTTCCCATCTTGGGCACAATTGAATCCTTCAGCTCCTTAGAAAGATAAAGATTAGTCCAAACATGATATGTATGCATTTTCATGGTAGCAGGGACATGAGTATTTTTCAAGCAGGTAGTAGAGCAGGCTCCATATCAATCTTTCCAAATTCTGAAAACAGAATTATTTTCATCAGCAAGAGAGCTGACATTCTGTTTAGGCAGAGCAAACTATTTCAGGGACATCAGGGAAGGCCCTTTGCTCAAAAGAGCATTGCCAACTCAATCAATGATGCTCACATTGTTCCATGCTACAGCTAGAGACTGAACTGCAAGTGCAGCCATTCCTGGATTTCATTTCTTTGTGTTCTAATTTAGATTCAGATGCAAATGGCATCAAGCCAACCTAGGAAAACTTTGAGGATAAGTGAACTAACAACAAGTAGTTGAAAAAGAAAGCTGAGAAGGAATCGATTACAAGTTAACATGGGCACAGAAACAACATGTATCACCGACTAAACAGGAAGACCGTGGTCCTCACTCTTAGTCAGACACTATGTCTGCATGTGAGGGTCCCAGAAAGAAACAAAACCACAGTCAACTTTATTGTTCATGGTCATGAACGATATTTGTACAGCCTTGCTCTCTTACCACTTTACATCTTTTCCTCTTGATCTCATAAGAGCCTTTATCATAAGCCTTGAGTAGAAGATCATAAGAAGTATTACTTAAAAGATTGAAGTCCTAAAATTTACCGGCTCTGAAGGAAGGAACCATGCTGATATGGACAGTGCAGTGAATAAGTAGCAACAAAAACAACCTCTGTAAGGTAAGAAAACTACATGAGGCTATCTGAAATCATGACCTTTGAAGTTAGGCATACCCAGCCTCATGCTGACTCTCCATTGAAAGGTTTGCAGTATGGAAGATGCCACTTAGCTGTCATGAGCCTCACTTGCTTCTTCTGTAAAATTACAAATGATGAAAACACTTGAATGGATTTCTAACAATATTAAATGAGATAAAATTGTGTGAAAATGCTCCATAATGTTTGATACTTGGAAAAGGTTGGAAATGGAGTTTAACAGACTAAATATGAACAAAGGAAGGGTGGTGGGAAGGGGTAATGAAGAGGTGTTGGTGAAGGGGTAATTCTGTTAAATGGAAGAAGTTCTGATGTTCAGTGGTACAATGGGGCAACCATAGTTGATAATAGTTTATTGTATTTCAGAATAGTTAGAAGTTTTCAAATGCTCCCAACATAAAGCAATGATGGATGTTTCAGGTGAATCATGTCCCAGTTACCCTGATTTGATCATTGTATGTTGTGTGCTTGTATCAAGATGTAACATATACTCCATGAATGTGTACGATTATTATGTATCAATAAAAAAATTAAAAAAAGCTCCAACTTGGGAAATAGATCCAGCCCCAGAGATGGCCAGATTATGTAGTCTCAAACCAAAAACAAATACATCTGAGATCATTATCACTATGTAGTGCTATTATCTTCTGATTCAAGCATGCATTTATTTACCCCTCAACAAATATACAATGACTATTTATTTGTAAGGCACTAAGCTTAGGTTCCAGGTATAAAACCAAGTAATAGAGTAATAGACCAGTCCTTGTTCTCTATTTTCTTGCTTTTAAAGTAAATTAGAACGGTTAATCAACTAGTTCTTCTATTTTTGATATTTTAGGATTCTGGTTATTACTGGTGACAATACTACAAATATAATAGTTACTATTGTGTTAGGTTGGGTTGCTATAACAAAATACCACAGACTGTGTGGCTTAAACAGCAGACATTTATTTCTCATAGTTTTGGAGGCTAGGAAGTATAGGATCAAGGTGCTGGAAGATTTATTTCTTGGTAACGACTCTCTTCTTGGCTTGCAGAGGGCTGTTATCTTGCTGTGTGCTCACGTGAACTCTTTGTGTGTTGGTAGAGAAATCAATCTGTCTTTCTCTTAGAAGACTAATCCTATCACCATGATCCCACCCTCATGACCTAGTCTAAACCTAATTAACTCTGAAAAGTCCCACCTCCAAATACCATTACACTGAGAGTTAGGGCTTTAAATATAAGTTTCAGGGGGACACAAACATTTAGTCAATAACACCTATGTATTATCATTAGGGCAGAAGTTTTATATGACCTTCTCTAATCCTCAAAATAACCTCCATTACACAGTAGTATATTCGCTTTACAAATGAAAGCCAAGGGTCAAAGAGGGAAAGTAGTTAGAGCTAAATCCCATAGCCACATAGTGACAGGGGCAGAATTCAGACCCAGTGTTGCCTGTGCATGTTTAACAGCACACTAAGCAAGTCTGCTGTCAGCTAACGCTTTAGAAAGTAATACATTTAATTAGATTTAGTAAACCCTATGAAGCTGCTATGAGATTATAGAACTTGGCCCAGGCTCTGGAGATACAGAAATAAACATAATTCCTTCCCCAGGAGCCACTCGGTTATTGGGATGAAAAAAAAAAAAAGTAGATCATGATAATACAGTGTAGTAAATGCTTGGGTGGCTATGGGGTGTTCCTACCTAATAGGGGAGCTAACCTCTCTGACCAGTGGTAAGTTTGAAGTGTTAGAAAGACAGCATCGGAAACAGCTACCAGTGATCTGCAAATGTGGAACTCCTGAGACAGGTTGGGATTAAATATGGTGGTCATCCATGTAGAGATGAAATTTGAAGGGTGCAGGGAGTGAGAATGCCAAGAATGAGATTTATAAAACAAGAAGATCAGGAACAAATCCATGGAGATTACTTCTCATCTGACGTTTTCTTCTTCAAAGCATAGTTCCCTGAATAAGCAAACTGACATTGCATGACGAATTTAAATGCCCTTTTGAATGGCCTTGAACTTCAGATCACTTTACAAGTTTTCTTTGCCAAAGGAGATTTTTTAATTTTATTTACTTTTTTAATTTCTTTTTTTTATTTGAGAGTATTTCAGGGCTACAAATATTTTGGTTACATGAGTTGCTTTTACACAGTTTGAATCAAAGTTGTAAGTGTGCCTATGACCCAGATAATGTGCATTGTACCTGTTAGGTGTGAATTTCAAAGGAACATTTTGAAAGTGATTTGCCTAACATGTTAAGTTTCAAGCTGACTTTCTTAAAGAGGACTATATGTTAACACTGAGTAGCAAAGTTATACTTTGAATAGTTTATTTCTACAGGGTGTAGCTTAATAGTTTTATTACTCTAATTTAATAACTAAATTAGATGCTTTTGCACTGCCAAATTCTAGTAAACAATTAATTCTGTGGATAAATAAAAACCCAGCCCTGCTATTTCCCCACACTACCCACTTCTACTCACTATTCTGTGATGTCATTTAACCCCTCCATTGAAATGTTAAATAACTGTGTCTGTAAATGCCAAGGTGAAAGTAGGATAAACTTAAATTGCCTAAAAATGTGAAAGTTTCCCTGGACAGAATGGATAATGATACTGAGAGCTTCAAACCTGTTTTATAAAGAGCTGTATGTTGTTCTCGCCTGTTAATATCAGGATTTATTGAAGAATTCACAGAGAGGAATTGCCTTTGAGAATAAGAAACATGTTCTCCTTTTAAAGACACGATAAGTGAGAATACTGGGTAGCATGTTAAAGATACGAAAGAGGAGAATTTGGAGTTGATGCCATTTTGCCTTCCATGTGTGCTTGTTTCAAACAAAGGCATAAACAACAGCGTCTCTTACTTAGTTGGAAAAAATGGGAAAATGAACATTTTCCTTGTCTTGGAATTGTAAGTGATTGTACAGGCCATTGAAATATCTTGATAACTTACTTGATACATATTTTTAAATATAGTTTGATAGACAGGAAAGGTCATTTATTGGAATTCAGGAAGCTTGGATCCTGATAATGCCTCTGATATTTATAAACCGTGTGATGCCATAGAAATAAGTTACTTAACCCTTAACTTGTTATTCCATAAAATAGAAGGAATGTACTAGATATCTAAGATTCCTATAGTACCCAGTCAGTCAATCAAATCAGCATTTATTCAGGAGTTGCTATTTTAGGATGTAAAGTTATAAATAATTAGGTCCCATTCCCTTCTGAAGGTACTCGGAGCCCACATGTCTGTTCCACCTGAAGTTCAGGTTTACTAAAAAGCAAAAGAAAAAACAAATAATAAGCAGCTCCTTCTTATGTAACTTTTAACTTGTAACTTGGTGGATTTATTTTTCTTTCACAATGTAGAAATTTTGTATCAGCTTTAAAATATATTCACATAATAGGAGAAAGAGTGTTGATATTTCAGATTGCATTTCTTTTAAAAGCATAGCACTGAGTATAAAAGCATCCAAGGGGCATATATATGGCTATAGAATATAGATGTTTGCAGCTGTATATATGCATTCATGGTTATTCACAAAGTGTTGATTTATATGATTGCTTATGTTTGACATGTGAACAGGAATTACATGTATATACGGAAACAAATGTGGTAAATATAAATAAGTATGAAAATATTCCCAGGATGTTTTAGAAGCTTCTGAGAAGCACATGTTTTTATTTAAATCAGAATCAACAAATGGATTATAAGCTCTTTAACTAGTTTGCTTTTAATTGATGAGGCATGTGGTAAGTACAATTATGCAAACACTTCTTGGAATAAGAAGATATAGGAAGGATTCTGTAAAATTTGAAGAATTGCATAAAACATTTCCTCCAGCTTTTCTTTCCAAACCTTTCCCAATGAGATTTTGTATGTAAGAGGATTTCACTCTGAAATGCAAGGACAAAAACGTAAGATTATAGCAATTCTTAGTTAGCCTTCCATTTGGCCCTTGTATTTCATGGGTACAGAGAAGATGAAAAAGGGTTTCCTTGAGGCTTGAGGAGTATTAGTTACAGGACAGGATGTTTAGTGTTATAAGTCATTCTGTGCCAGTGCTGACTGCCGGGGCCCAAGTGATAAAGGTGGCCATATATTGCTTAACATGTACACACACATACACATGTACATATACATGCACATACACATATGCTGCATTTGTTTCTTTATAAAATTCAGGATCCTCTAAAGTGCAAGACCCAAGACAGGGATTTAAGAATGTAATTCTTGGCTGGGCGCGGTGGCTCACGCCTGTAATCCTAGCACTCTGGGAGGCCGAGGCAGGTGAGATCGCTCAAGGTCAGGAGTTCGAGACCAGCCTCGGCAAGAGCGAGACCCCGTCTCTACTAACAATAGAAAGAAATTATCCGGCCAACTAAAATATACATAGAAAAAAAAAAATTAGCCGGGCATGGTGGCGCATGCCTGTAGTCCCAGTTACAGGGAAGGCTGAGGCAGTAGGATCGCTTAAGCCCAGGAGTTTGAGGTTATTGTGAGCTAGGCTGACGCCATGGCACTCACTCTAGCCAGGGCAACAAAACGACACTCTGTCTCAAAAAAAAAAAAAAAAAAAGAAAAGGAAAAGAAAGAAAAAAAAGAATGTAATTCTTAGCAGTCAATGAGAATCCCTAGATCTCTTTTGATATGAGCTACTACAAGCTGTTAAACATGTAGTAGATTTTGCTATTTTCAAAAGTCAAATACATGCCTTTATCATTTATTCTTAATCTATCCCAATGTATTTATTTTAGTTGGGAATAATTGATGGCAATTCACCCCAGCTAAAACAAACTATATGAAATATGAATGTTTTGATCCAGTTTATCACTGAATTACACACATGTTTTATGATCATGCTTCCTTGGTTTTTCAATATTGGGAAAATGGTCAAAAGACTGTTTTTATCTACTCTGCAAGAAACCATTCAAGTTTATAGATAGGTTGCTTATGTGGTGAGATTTTATAAATTTAGCCCCCTCCCTTTCACATGTATATACTTTTTCCATGATTTCTGAGATCCCCTCTTGTAAAGTAGTAAAATTACCACAAAGTCTGGTCTTACCTACAGGAAGATAGATAAGGTCTCTTGAGGCCAAAACACAGGCATGAAAATGGCAGATGGACACTTAAAATTGGGCCGGGCGTGGTGGTTCATGCCTATAATCCTCCCACATTGGGAGGCTAAGGCAGGAAGATTGCTTGAGCCCAGGAGTTTGAGAGTAGCCTGGCCAATAGCAAGCCCCATTTCTAGAATTTTTTTACAAAAATTAGCCAGGCATGGTGGTGCATCTCTGTAGTCCCAGCTACTCAGGAGGGCGAGGCAGGAGTATTGCTTGAACCCAGGAGTTGGAGGCCTCGGTGAACTATGATCATGCCACTGTGCTCTAGCCTGGGTGACAGAGGGGGAACCTGTCTCAAAAGAAAAAAAAAAATTGGAATATAATCAATGCTGGAAGTATCCTTTCACCAAGTAATCTAAAAGCAAGTTCTATGTGAGTATTGGTTTGAAAGGAATATTATCATTTTTCAGAAAGGTGTTGAACTAAATGCGCTTGATCTGCCTTTGAATCGCTTTCTGTGATTTTTATGAGATACTAAGGTTGATATTTATTGTTGTAAGAAATGCATTAGTCCTAGACAAATACTATTTTAGTGGCAGAATAAAAAGCAAACTTACAATTTTATTTTCCCTGTTCTTTCTTTTCTAAATCAACTGTATGTAAACTGTTCATGCTGAACAGCATTGGACCATCCATATTCACTTGCATGTTAAACTCACAGAATTGTAAAGCTGGGAAAGAAAAAAAGCTTCAAAATAATTTACTTTGTTTTAGCAGCAGAGTATGTTCTGATGCAGCTTTAAGTTAATGTGCAAGCTTAGTGTACATACAACAGATTAATATGAAACTATCTTGTGTAAATGTGCTAAAGAGTTGGCAGAGAGAACATCAAGACTACCCCACCCCCAGCAATACTTGAAGGCATTTCAAAGAATTTAAAAACACAGATTCCAATTCAATATTCTAAATCTACAAAGTAAGAAACTGAAGTTAAGAAAAGTTCAGTTAATTGTCTCATTTCAGTGACACTAGTATTCTGAATTTGCAAAGATGGATTCCTCTACAAAACAGCCAGAATTAGGAGTCAGAATTCCTGAGTCTCCTTTTCTCATCCATTGCCTTTCCCAGGTCTTCCTGTGTATATTTTCCTTCACTAAATTTGAGGTAGAAAACCCTTTTGTTACTCTTTTCTTCACATGATTTCCCTCAAGGGTATATATGCTTGTCACCAGCAACAGGAGTTTCTCTGAAGTTTGTCCAAGCCCCAGTGGAAAAATACAGTAAAAGAAAAAGAGAAAGAAGGTAAATATGTTTACCAGCTGTTTATGGCTTATGCACTATTTACACAAATTCTTACGATTTCGAATGGCTTCTCCTACTACTTAAAGCTATAGTGGAGAACCCTTTCTGCAGGTAGATTTTCATTTAATATTATTTTAATCATTGGAAATTTTAAGAATACAAAAAAGGAAAAGAGATATAGCCATACATGCGTTACTACTGTAGCACTTTGACCTATTTGCTTCCAGAATCTTTTTAAAAACATCTTTCAAAATGTTGCTATTTTTGTGAAAGTAACACGTGAATTAAAAATCTTCCCAAATCTCAGAATTCCATGCATCCTTCTGTGTACAGTAACAGATGGCCAGAGAGGTAGAAACATGTTCACAACAATGTGATATGCTATAGATGCTGTTTTGAGTCTTTTTAAAATTCACATTTTTATTTTATATCAAAATTGTTGAAGTCTCGGCTATGAAGGATGAGAACATTTTTAATGGCAGAGATTTGCCTTCTCATTCATCCTCTCATTCCCACACCTTTGGATCTTTGGTAGTTAAAGTATTCGTTTTACCCTGTTCAAGTTTATTATGGTGACATTCTCTTCAGTAAATGTTTCCATTGTGTTAACTTTTATTTCTATATATCATTGTATCTAATACTCATAATCGGTTCTTTTCACAGTGCCTAAGTTTTTAATTTAATGGTACTCTTAATTGCCTGGATTTTGTTGTTAGGCCTGTTTTTAAAAAGTGCTGTGGTTTCTGAGCACTTTCATCATTGAGAATCTGGCTTTGTGTATAAAATATGATGTGTAATACTCTTGAGTAATACTGCTCCATTGACTTCTGATATTGGATATTACCATATGGGAATCTGATTCCCCTTCATCCCTTGTTAGATGTGTTTTGATTTTGACTTTGTGTGTTCAAATAATTGTTTACTCTTCAGAATCAATAGCCTAAATAAGATATATCTCACTATTGAGAATTACATATTCAATTCCCCAGAAACATAGTATAGTTTTTCAATCTGAAAATTTAGGTTTATTTTTCAGGGAAAATTTTTCTATTATTTTACTTTGAATTTATTGTCTGTCCCATCTGGGGACTCGCAGCATCAGGAATGGCAGTTATCTTAATATTGCATCATCTTTCTTTCTCCTTTTTCTTTACAAGCTTGGCCCTAATTACTTTAGTGCCTTTGCCTTTTTCATCTACATTCACTATGATGGTCTCAAGTCTGCTCTATGTTGGTAATTTGATTTTTGATGATGTCTATTATGATACTCATGCTTTCTAATTTATGTACTGGTTCTCTAAAAATACTGTTTTGGTCCTTGATTTGTTTCCTTAGATCCACTAACTCCCTTTCATTTCATTGTATGGTTTTATCATCTAGTCTTTGACCTCTAGTTATATTGAATTTATTTTCATATTAAGTAAATCCATTGTGTGAAGCAACATGAGGAATCTCCTATTTCTACCCTATATTTTCTTCTGGGTTAAGTACTTTGTTTTTCACATTGAATCTCGTTCCTCTTTCCCTCCCTCCCCACGCCTCTCTTTCTCCATCTGTAATGATTGTTGGCTATATTATGTTACCACATTTACTGTGTATGTATTTTATCTTGATCATGTGTGAGTGGCTGTGTCCAGATAGAAATTACTTCTGGACATATTTACTGCCCTTCTTGAGATCCCTTGGGCTCCAGTTGGAAGGGTACCAAAATCTGTGAATGCTCAAGTCCCTGATATAACACACCTATGTTTTCTGGTATACTTTAAATCATCTCTAGGTTACTTATAATACCTAATACAATGTAAATGTTATGTAAATAGTTGTCAAACTGTTTTTTTATTTGCTTTAGCTTTCTATTGTATGTTTTTGATGTCAAGTTGGTTGAGTAAGTGAATGTGGAGCTTACAGAGATGAAGGACCAGCTGGGTATAGGAACGTAATTCTAATATGAGAATATATCAAATACATATACAAATATATATGCAAACTTAATTGTTGGAGGGTTCCCAATATCTGCTAAAGGCCACTGATAGCATATGAATCAAGTTTCCATGCACTATACTAACCAAAGCGTGGCAATAATGTCAGTAGGCGTATGAAATTAGGGCCTTGAGAAAATTCTCCTATTGTTTTTACTACTGGTTTGAGCCTCACGAAATCGTTCTCTCAATTTGGTCCTGGGATCCACAATTAAGGAGAGAAATGGAAAGCTTAATTTGGATTTAGAGAGAAGCAACCCTGATTTCAGAAAGAGCTGGAACTGAGGAAGGGTAATGGGATTATTTGTCTGGATACTTCTAAGATTCTCTTGATATAATTTGTATTAATTTTAGAAGAAAAGCATACCCTTGTTTCTATGTTATTCTCACCTAGCTTTTTCAAAGCTATTACTCATCAACAGCCAGAAGAAGACTGAATGCCAAGGGCTGGTCTTTGAGGACTGAACCACAGAGATGCCTATTCATCTGTAAATATTTATTGAGCACCTAGCCCATGCTTGGCCCTGGGGACACAAAGATAGATAAGGCAGTCCTTGTCCTTAAGAAGTTATTAGTTTAGTGAATTTCACTAACATCCAGATTGATGCCACAGTGGGATGAATTACTCTTGAGTCACCTGCTCTTCTGTCATGTAAATTTCAGTGGTGATATATTTACTTCTGTTTAAGAAAAAAAAATACACATATATAATTAAATATCCCACTTAGCCTTATGAACATGTCAGGAAAAATGATAGTGCACACTGCAGCAGTTGTAAGAGCACCCAAGCACCCTTCCCCATGGGAATAATCACTGTCAGAGTAGATTGAATCACCTCTTTGAATAGAAAATGCTAAGAATAAAATCCATACCTTAAAAGACATTTTTCAAGAACAATGGACACTCCAGTCAGAACAAAACTCTAAATATGTTCTAATCATTTAAGGTTAGAACCCAACTTAACCCAAATTTTTTTTAGAAGAGCATAGTCAGGTGTGTGCGAGACATTTAAATAGAGAATCAGACGCAAATCTCAGCAACCAGTCCTATGGGGGAGGACAGATACATAGATGGGAAAGAACAAACTATAGAGAAATATTATAGCAGATTTCAAGTCACTTGTCACATAAGAAAAGGGGTGGAGAAAAGTGATTGGGCAGAAGTTGTATCACACAACATCTAATTTTTAAAAAAAGGAAGGAAGAGGAAGGATTATGCGTTTAAAGATTAAGTTAGCTGAAGATAAGGTATTTTAGGAAAAAAGGTTTGATGCAGGAAGAATTGAAACTATGGGTTGAGGAAACAATTTCCTATCTCTAAATCGATCAGTTCATTAGAAACCCCGTATGTATAGAACTAGGGTTTTGTTAAGGTATGTATAACATAGAAGCTTGAACTTATATATTAATAGAATATTTTCCCTTCTTTGGTATGTTATCTTTAAACCTATATTTGAATGCCAGACGGCTTCCTTTGCAGAAATCTGAATGTGGTTACCTATGAAACTACGGCTTCTTTTAAAGTGGAATTATCTGTTGATACTGTTGTGATACTGGTTTGCTTGGAAAGAACCCATTTGTTCTAGATACAGAGATAACCCTATTTGGCAGCAAAGGCTTTCTAGACTTTTGGTATGGTTAGTCTTTTCAGATATTTGCATCATGGAGAAGACTAATGGGTTTATGTCCACTATTTCAATAACAAATGAACTAATTAAGTCCGAAGGGCCTGGAGAGAGGTAGAGAAAGTGCATGGCCCCAAAGAAACTGGTTTTGCCCTGTTCTCAGCCTAGAGTCCCAGTCATTCAAGGACCATACTCATTTTTATTCTCCTCCTAATAAAATCTGCTCACCAGTCTGCTTTTTTCTTGATTCTTGTTGATCATTTACCAGGGTGATTTGTATTGCCTATTGTTAATCTGAACCACCTTCATGGTTTTAAGAAAGCATTATTTGTCATCTCAAAGAGGTAGGGTAACTCTTTAGAATGTATAGCATCTTCTCAAAGCCCTGGCAATACAGAGAATATTAATTATGTGTATTAAAGTAGTATTGTAAAATTGACCTACATTTATTACATGCCTAAATAACTGGAAAAAACAACTAAGTATTGTAACTTATCTAAAAGTAAAGAAAAATGTCTAGAAGGCAAGTCTAAAAATTAGGGAGCAATATGGGTGTTACTAAAAATACTTATGAGACATCTGTTATGTGAAAAAACACTCGTAATACTATTTAGGTTGTTGGTGATGACTTTGGGGCTCTAAACACAGAAGAAATTTTATTCTACAAAATTCAAATGACTAATCATAGTATAGAAACTTTTAAAAAGAAAAATAAATGTAGAAAAAAACACTAACTCAGATTTAAGGTTTATTTGTACAGTTCTAATGACTGCAGTCCAGAGGGTTCTCTTATCTATTAATCATTTCTGAGTATGACAAACATTTTTAAGAACAGAATTATGGTTTTTTTGCATTTCTATTGTTTCTTAGTCATTTTTAGTTGTGATTCCTTCATCTCTCAACCCTCAGATAAAAATATTTCTCAGTGTATATACCAGAAGTAGTTGTAAAGCTCCTAGGAAACAAAGAATACATGGAAATTGGATAATTTATTTCTGGTCATGAATTTTATTCTATCCAAAGAAGGGAAGTATAATTAAAATTAATACATTGCCTGAAACTGTTGAAACATTATACATGTATGTTAAGCTATTCTCTGAAATGGACTAATTACTATGTCAATGGAGTAATTTAATAAACTTGAAAATTTATGGTACTTCATTTTTATTAGTCATTAGGAAATTGTTGTCCACTAATTGTTTAAAAGTAGTGAAATTATTCCTTCCACATAAGTAGGAGAAAGTGAGGACTGTGTAATGTATAAAAAGATTTAATAGAGAAACATAGGCTTCAGCCTCCACCTTTAAGAACCTTGATCTGGTTGGTACATAATGATATATGTGAAAGATAACTTGTAAGTGGTATAAAAATTGGGCATAGACAGCTCTGCAAGAAGCAGAAAAGCCACTGTCAGCTTAATGGAAGATGAAACTTTAAGACAAAGGGAACTTAAGTTGCCTTTTGGGAAATAAAGAGAATCTATATCATTCAAGGAATGTAATCCCAGGCACAGGGATCCATAATTCAGAAATATGCTGAAGAAATATATACATAGCCTTTGATTAATCATATTCACTCTTTAGTCATTTTCTTTATCCGTAAAATGAAGGAATTATATCATCCTAAATATCCATTTTAACCATTAAATAATTTATTTACAGCAAGTAGGATTAATTTGGGTGGAGCAGATGATTTCTGTAGAAAAGGGATGAGAAGTAAGATTTGAGTCAGTAAGTTTCTACTTGTCTGTGAGTTACTAAATACAAAGCCAAAGCTTGGTTCTTATTCTGTGGACAATGAAAGCTCATTGACAGTATTTAGAGAAGAAAAGTGATATAGTGAAAGTTGTGTCATGCCATAATAAAAAAATCCTATTTCTCATTTCCCTTTAACTAGACATGACTTTATCAATTTGTATTGAAAATATGCAACTCCAGAGCTGTGAAAGTTATAATGTGATATATACCTACAGCTTAAATTCTAGGAAGCAATCCTAAGATGGGGATGACTAGATTCTAGTCTGTTAATCACAGAAAAAATAAAAAATATAAATAAATAAGGAGAGAAACTGGAGTAATTTCATTTGTCCACTCTCTTCTAGAATACTGTAATCATAAAAAATATATTAGTGGATGTAAGGAATTCATCAAGTCAGCATAGTAGAGCTTCTTCCCCAGAGGAGTTATATACTAGTGCTAAGGTAATCAAATGGACAAATAAATACAATGTAGTGGAAACCAAGTCAAGTGTCATAAATCAATAAAAATAAATACCAAGGGTTTCCAAAAGGAAAGAAAACTTTTTAAGATAAAAATCAAGATGTCCTTCGAGAAGTGGATTCATGGAGGATAGGTAGGGTGTCTGTATTCTAGGATAAAGATGGAAAACATTTCAGGATGAGAAAATAAAAAGTATAAAGACTTGAAATTAGAAAAAGGCCATGTACTCTTGTTTGATTGAGCCACAGGGCATATGTAAGAGGTGTGCGGATGATAAGTTTAGAAAGTAAGCAGCAATTTGGTTACGTATTATTTAAAAGCAAGGTTAAAGAGCTTTTACCTAATCCCTAATCGATCCCATGCTTATATATTTAGACCTTTTTAAGACCCTTTTCCAAGTCAGGTATTTTAATTCCTTTTGTTCAAACACACAAGAACTTTTATAATGAGCATTAAGAATATTTATGAAAGGTACTCTAAAATAACAAATTACCCAGTCTGTTCTCCAAATAGCGATGGTACATAATTCTTTGCTCTTTATTTTTTCTCATTACTCATTGACATTTATTTTCCATGATGAGAAAATCATATCATTTTATAGATGTATGGTTTCCATGATGTTGTCCAAACTCCTCCTCATCATCATCTTATACCAATATTTCCACAGCAAAGGGTGAAAATGTGCATTTTGTTGCTTGAGTTCTTACTAGCATCAAAGCAAATCTTTGCTGAGGGTGTTCTGAGGGTAAGGTGCTGTACCTAGGCACTGAGATATGAAGATAACTCATTAGTCATTGTCCTTATCACATAATCCACTGATGACTAATAACACTTCCCCATAGGCAGTGTATTTCAAAACATGAAACTTAGACCCATTTATGATATACAATATTGGTGTTTGACAATTCCACTCCCCATTTAAGTGAGAAAAGCTATTTTTCCTTCCTTGCCTGCTATCTGATGTACTGTGGAAGTTAGACAACCTTATGTAAAAAAGAAGATACTTAAGACAGCCAGAGAGGACAAGGTATCCGGTGTCATGTTCAAAGCCTAAGGAATATGAGAAAATTACAGAACATATTATAGATCAGAACTCCCATACACACTTGCAAGCAGAAAATAATTATTGAGGCAATCATGGTACTTAGAGTATTACAACTATAATTTTATGCTGAAATGAGATTATTTTCTCCTTAGTTAAACGAGGTTACTATATTTTATTAATCAATAATGCAGAAGGTTTTGAGGGTTCGCCATGTGATCAGTTTTGCTTTATTTAGTTCCACTGAGAGATAATGAACTGGAAGGTGAGTCCTACCCACCCATGATGGAGAGACAGAGTGAATCTGCATGAAACAATGAGAAAATATCAATTGTTTAAACTCAATAATTTGTTTTTAAGAAACTGTATTATGCGAAGCGCACTGATTTTTACGTTGAGAATAGGAAAGACAACTCGAATTGGAGAATCAGGACATCACATAATTGGAAAACACAGTTAGAGGCTGCACATAACCCGGGCATACCCACATATACTTATGTATTTATTTCTATGTACTTATATAAAATAAAAAAGTTATATTTACTATAGGTAACTGATATGGTTTTCTATTTATTCCATTTCTTTTACATACAATTATGCACTGTTATTTACAAACATTAACTGTCATTATCCTCAATTCTTACCTCGAAGTTATAGATAGGCATAGTAACACAGGCATTTGTAAGTCTAGGGGCTGCAATTTAAACCCAGCCCAATCTGGCTCCATTGTTTGAGCTCTTGAAACTTCTCTTCTCTTTTCTCTTTTTCAGTATAAGTTTGCTGTTCTCTTCTCTTCCTTCTCTCTTTTCCTTCTACACTCCTAATCCTTTTTATCCGTATTTTATTTTCGCTATCCAAATACACACACATACACACACACACACACACACACGAACATATATATTTAAATTTTGGTCTCAACCCAGTAAATTAATTTCAAGATCTACTAATGGATGTGAGCCAAATTGTGAAAAACTCTGATGTAGACATAATGATTCTAGAAATTCTGATAAAAGTGAACACTAAGGCTGAGCAGACTCAGGTGGTTTTCATGGCACCAGGAAAGAAGGACTTAAAGGGAGGTGAGGGATAGAAAACACCGTGTTATTTTTTTTTTAATGGCTCTAATTGCTTATCTCCATTATGAGACTCAGGAGATATTATTGCATTATATTTCTACCAGAATTTTCAAGTGGCAAAAGAGACAATTATAGCAAAGCAGTTCAGAATGTAGACAGAGAGTCAGACTGTCTGGCTTCACAATGTACAAGCTAGGTAATTTGGGGAAAGTTATTTAAACACCTTGTACCTCAATCTCTTCATTTTTAAAATGGGGATAATAGAGCCAAACTCAGAGTGGCAGTGAGAATAATAAAGTGCTTAGACTAATAAATTTTGCATTGTCAGCTCTCAATAAATGTTGAGTATCAGCTAGTATTTGATCAAAATCTGTGGTAACATTGAGAACAGAATTGAGAACCTCCACTAATGTATCTGCTCAGAGGCATTCAATAAGTATTTCTGATGTCTTTTGGTTCATTGTCAGTCAATTCAGCTAAGAAATCAAAATATCAAATTTTACTGGTAATATCATCAATAATACATAATCTTAGCCCTGTATACCTGTACATAATGGGTACATGTTCTGTTTAGAATGACTTTTGGACACATTTTTTATGTCTTTAGGCCATGAATATTAATGCTTCCCAACCAAGGCATCTAAATAAATTTGCCCCTCTCAAAGATTAAAGAATTTAAATGATGTTTAATACCAGAAGTCCAAATGTTCAGTTACAGACAAGGTAAATAAGACAGAGAGGAGAGATCGAGAGATCTTTCAGTAGGAAAACTGAGAACTTAAAACCTGGGAGCTTCTACTGCCTCTCCCATTCTTCTAGAAGGCAGTGACCATAAAAGAGATTGAACATTCACTGTGGTATCAGGGGAAAGTTTTGCTGATAGTAGTTGGAAAAACCAAAATGTAGTAGTTACTTAAGCCACAAAATCAGCACTGATTACTCATTGAGCGTAAGAACAACAATTAAAAAAAAACAAATCTACTTTTAAAACAGCTACTAAAAATACATTTCCATCTTCCGTGTGAAAGGAGATCATGGCTACCACTTCTCTGTGAATTTCATCTGACTTCTCAGACAACATGAATATTCAAATCTGCCATCACTCTAAGTTTCCTGATGGAAAAAGGATAAACATTACTTTTTAAAAATTTTCCTCTCCTAGGCAAGATTTTCAGGAACTAAGCTGGAGAGATTCATTAGCCAAGATGTGGTATATTTGTAATTTTCTTTCGATTGCAAATTTTCATTATAGAGTAACTAGTGTAATGGTAATTAGAAAAATAGTGTATCAGATATCCTGTTAAGAAAATAATATACTATAATAATAGATAGCAATAGTTGTTAACACAATAGAAATATGTCCACAGTAAAGACGATATGGTCATTTTTAGTTCCCTATCACTAACAGCCAGTTTCAACAGAGAATGAGTCCATCGCATTAACTATATCCTGATGAAACTCTAGAATGATCAAGAAGCTAAGCTGAGCTTTCTCGTTTTATCCTCTGGAATGTCTCAGTCCCATCAGCTTTCCTTTATTTATTTTACTTCATCAGTATAATTTCCATAGATTTATGCACTTTACAGTGTATAGGTCAATTGTATACAAATACTTGGGTATTAAGAATGTTTATTATGGTTTTTTTTTTTCCAAAAGTGTTATTTTTTTTTCTTTCCTTGTGGCAAAACACCATTAACTGCAACTGTTTAACTGCATTTGGAGGAAAAAAGATTTATTCTACAGTAGTTGCTGTATGATAAGCTAAGGGTTTAGGGAATGATTTGAATTACAAATAGTTTCTATCACGGAGCAGTGTTGTTAACTCAATGAAGACCTTAGCAACACGCAAGTTCACATCCCTACCACTCACATTTTTTTTTTCTATCTTTGCAGTTCCGCCATGGTTTTTAAATCACCCCTCCAATCTCTATGCCTATGAAAGCATGGATATTGAGTTTGAATGTGCAGTCTCGGGAAAGCCTGTGCCCACTGTGAATTGGATGAAGAATGGAGATGTGGTCATTCCTAGTGATTATTTTCAGATAGTGGTAATTATCTTTTTTTTTTTTTTTTCATACTAGCTTTACAATTCCATTCATTGTTTGCTATTTTTTTCACTTGGTTTTCTTTCCTGGGAAGAAGGTTCCTGTTGGGAATTTTTATGATGTGTTAAAATGGTTCTAATAAAGCAAATGATTTTCTAGACTTAAGAGTTTTAGAGCTGAAGAAAGAGTAATCGAGCAGTCTGGTTTTACAGACAAGACTTTAAAACAGAAAAATCAGAGGGAATAAGACTTTCTGAGTAGTTGCACTGCTGGTTCATAGAATAGAGTTTAGAACCTAGGTCTAGACTGTATTCAGCCAGGATTCTCTTACTTCTTTGAGTTTTGCCCCTTTTAATAAGGTTTCAATAAGATGTGCACTACTTATGATTATGGTAGTCTTACTTTGATAATACAGACAGCTTATTTTTGCTACCCTGCTAGATAGGACCAGTGGATCCTATGTGAGCAGTTAAGAAGGGCAGTGATGATGGGAACAATGATAGTGGTGGTGGCAGTGGTGACTGCTATGGTAGAGAGGCCATGAAGACCAAGAGTTCATATTGATTTGCAAATTTGAATGTTGGAAAGAATTGAAGTTAAGAGAAATAGTTGTTACAGTTTCCTGTAAGTTTTAGCTCACTTTCTATCCCCATCATTGTAGGGACATAATAGAGATGATGGTACTGTAACCACCGAGTTGTTGTCCTGCTATGTTGCAAGTGCTCAATACCTCCCCTTATTGTTGATTTTGCTGTTACCAGCAGAATTCTTTGCTCTTTCGGAAATGCTCTATGAAACTCTCCTGTAGGTGTGATTAGCATTGGAGGTTCAGATTGCAGGTATATGAATATATGAGAAATATAAAAAACACTTTCTAGATGTCAAAGAACTTTGCAGTTAAAGAATTAGGGCTTTAGGTGCACTTAGGTAATGTTTGAGATGCAGACACGATTCTGTCACAGAAGAGCTGTCACGTCTCCCAGGCAGAACGAAGACTAGAGCATAGGCATCCTGTCCAGACACAAGCTCCCTCCATGACATTACACTGGCTTTTGTTGCTAAAAATGCCTCTTCCACAATCAGTTGACTTTCAGAAACTTTCATACTCTCTTTGTGCATGTATTTTGTCATACTATAAAATTTCTTAAGAAACAAATCCATAAAGTATATTTTTATTACTTTTATCACCACTTATCATTTTACACTTTCAGTTGTATTTGTTTAATTGGTTGGGAGTAGAGTAACAAAAAGAAAAAAATAACTTTTAAATGCCATACCAATCTATTACTTCTGTTAAATGCAATGTTATTTCACTACCACTGAATTAAAAATGACCTGCCATTGGGCAACTTAAAAAATGTTGTATATGCCTAAAACATAAGCTACTTGCATATAAAGGAAATTGTTGAGTGCCCTTAAGGACACATAATAAAATGCAACATTTATTTTTTTTACAGATTGAATATAATCTTTCTCCCAGCATGTGACTCATTACAGCCAACCTATTTAAATTCTGCTTTTCTTAAGGTGAAAGAAAATGTACAGTATGTGCCCTATTCACATTAAATTGTGCTTAAAAATATTTCCCCAATAGCTCTGGAAATCTGAGAGCCATTGCCTGCTGCACATGTAACATTGAGCACAAATAGTAACTTATATGAGAATTGTTAATTAGAAGTTAGCCAGCTTTATCTAAGAATTTTACATCAGCTGAGAATTGACTACAAGACACTAAAAACAATTAAGAATTCCCCATGAGGTAATATTTATCTCTTAATGACTTCAGGGGAAGTGATTTAACACGTTTCACTTACTGAACTAATTCTTACACTAATATTGAAGATAAACTGAGTTAGTATAATTAAATGCTATCTCTAGATCATTTTATCATCCATCCTTGAAAAAGATGGTAGCTCAATTTTAGAAAAAGAGTTCACGTGCTATATTTAATCTATGAAGGTGAAACATTTTGGCCAACAAGAGCTACATAGGTAAAAAAATATCCACCATACCCCTTCTCCAAATCTCCAAAAGAGTATGTGTCAAAGCCATTACATTTTTTAAATGATTTTTTTAGACATTTTTTCTGGGTAAACACTTTCAGAAAATATCCAAGCTTGATTTCTTGTCCTTTAGAAGCTGCAAAGATCAGTGTTTTTGCTTCATTGTTTTTTCCCCATCAGCAGTTACTGAACCTGAGCTTCCTTCAATAAAAAATAAAAGAATGAGATTTCTTTGAGTGCTAATCTTTGTTTCTTCCGTACCTAATAAAAGACCTTTCCACTGACTGCTCATTAGATTTTAAGGATGATGTGTATTTATGTGAGCATGTTTTTTACTGCAGAGCTAGGGTGAACTGACGTCTGTGCATTCAGAAAAGAGAATTGGGAATGTGTGACATTTCCCAGGTGGCACAGGACGTATCTGAGAGACTGAGAACCCTCCTGGTCTCCTCTCTTGTTTCTTCTGTGATGTTTTATTAAACTTTGGTCTGAGTTCATTTTGCTGCCTTGAGTTTTTTGCTTTTTAAAATAGTTCACCTGCTTTTTCTTCTCCCTAGGGAGGAAGCAACTTACGGATCCTTGGGGTAGTGAAGTCGGACGAAGGCTTTTATCAGTGTGTGGCTGAAAATGAGGCTGGAAATGCCCAGACTAGTGCACAGCTCATTGTCCCTAAACCTGGTAAGTTGATGGGGAACTTTGCCCCAGTACCTGTAGTTACCATTGTGTACGACCCATTGGTAAAATCATTGTTTGCCCTGTCCCTCAAACAATATGAAATTACGTAAACAAAGTGGACACTTGTGTATTGATGATATGTTCCTTCTTGCAAATTATTTAGACGTATATGTTAGTGTGTACGTGTCTGTACATATGTGCTTTAAGTATTAGTGTAACTTCATTAGTGTGACTAAGTACATTCTTGTCTGCTGAACTAGTAATGGATAAGTAGGAGAAAAGGAACCTCTAAAACCAGGGTCTCTAATGTGAGACACACTTTAAAAACTGTGCTCTATGTCATTCGTAACAAATATGACCACCTTTAAGCTAATACTCGTTGCTGCATATGCTGTAGAACAAGAGAATTCTAGCTATTAATAAACTTGATTTTGTGGCTAAAGCCATAAAGCTGAGGGAAACATGTGAGATAAGCAACCCCATATTTTTAAAGGAAGTATGAGTTACATCCTCCTAGGACTTGTTGGAACTGACAGAGGCCAGTGATCATCCGCTGCAACTGCTTGTAGGAATGGAGGATTCTTTGTACTATAATTCACAGGCTAAGAGTCTGTCATGGTATTTTTCCCTCCCCTGTACGTTAAGTTGTACAGACACCAAGAAAACCCCTTAGATTCTGTGTGTGTGTCTGTGTGTGTGTGTTTCTGGGGAGTTATTGCAAAAATGGAAATGGGCAACTTTTTGTAGCTGAAACTGTCTGGAGCTGTCCACAGTGCAAGGAGGAAGAAGGGGAAGGCAAGAGTAGGAAGAAGCTTTCTTTCTACCTTTGGGAAGAACAAGGGTGTAAGGGTGTTTGAGTTCCACTTGAAGAAAGCAAGGCTGAAGTTTTCTTGAAAGGACCCAGCCCAAGAGGTCCTACCTACTGAGGGTGTCCCAAGAAAAAGACACCAGAGGGACACTGCCAGGGTGGAACTGAGCTGAGCTGGGGGCAGAAAGTCACTCAGAAAGTGCCTTGCCAACTTTAGGGAAGGGCCTGTGACCGCATTCCTATGGTCGGGGAGTATCTGAAGAACCCACAGAACTGCCCCAAAGAAAGAAGTATGCGCATGCTTTCCATGACCATGGACTTTGGAAAGCACAAACTGAGAAAAACAGCCTTTTTCTCTTTACTCCAAATCCATCCTCCCCTCTGTGACTCAGAAGAAGCCCTACACAGAGGAGAAACAGGGATCTGAGAGACTGGAAACACAGGTGACAGACAATCCTACTGCCCCATTCCCTGTTTTTGATCTCAGGCCTGCTTTGGGAAATGGGAAGAAACTTTAAAATGAAAATCAGTTGAATGTCTTTAGATCACACTGGGGTGGGTGCATGCGTATGTGTGTATGTGCGTTACGAGGTTTTTTGTTTGTTTCATTGTTTTAATACCTAAAGGTAAGGGTTTTAAAATACTTTAAGGTGGCCAGAGGGCCAGAGGATTGGCCCAAGTTGCAATCAGAGATGTGGAGACCCATCTGACAGGGGTGTCTTTGAAAATGGATGACTGGAAAAAAATAAAGCTATTTCTTTTTAATTTTACAGTAGTTGAGTGCATTTGGTCAACCAGCTATAGGCATTCAATTTCGCTTCTACCAGGAAGCCCTGGTTTCAACAGGTAGCCTTTGATTAGTGGTATCCTGCATTTCACGTGGGCCCTGATTCATTGAAGTCTGTGTGCTCATAAAGGAACGAGGGTCTCCTCAGCAGAAATGTCATTTCCTTCCTCACTAGAGCCAGCCTCAGAGAATCTTGATAATTTATTCTTTTCCCATCTAGATGGCAGAGTGTTGTCAGTGGCTTCTATACTCTTGGTCAACGTTTATTGTACTTGGCATTGGATTAGAAAGAAAGTAAAAGAAAATGAAGACAAAAATCCAAAAGCGTGACAGGACGCCACCGTGACTGTCTTACATTTCTCACCTTATACTTGATGGATTGCTTTTTCCTGGCTATTTAATCAGGTCTTCAAATAATGCCACTCCAATTCCTTGGAGGTACAGCATGGGCCGTATGCACAGATGGTGGAGAGGCCAGCTATAAATATAAATTAAGCAATGAGACTGACCATGGTGAGAAGAACATAGCCCTCTCTGTTTAAGTTTGGACAATAAATGGTCACCATATATTTTCAGGCACACTGGGGCCTGCATTGCCCAGCTGTTCAGCTTTGGCCTGTCCACGGGCTGTGGCTGAGAGTTACTCTTGGCAACCATAACAATCTGCTTCTCACTGAAGTATAGACAATGACCCATTTGAGCCTGTGTCCATTGTTGGTGGATATTTACATAAGCCTAATGAAGTTTCAACATAGTTTTTTATATAGAGTTAGGTATTCCCTCTTTAGCAATTAGTGACTTAGGAAATAAAGTAAACATAATCTACTTAATTAAATTGAGTTAATGACTTGTCTCTCCAGAAAATAAGTTGGGGGAAAAAGATTGGAAATGTGGTCACTGTAAAATGTGAAATTATACATGGTTTCCTCTAGATAAGGCATTTAAAAAATTATTATACTATAGGAGGTTCTATCATTAGTGGTACATAGCTAACATTGTAATACCATATGCACAGTTCCAGACTACTGCCTCTCTCTATATATTGAACATACACATGCACACACACGTGCAACACGGACGATGATTTCCTGCATACTTAAAACTGCATATACTACATCAAAATATGGAGCTGTATTATGTAAGTGGTAGTAAATGCAAGTTAAAACATACAGGTAATTTAAACCACTTGCATTGTCTATTGATCTTTTCTAAGTGCTGGGAACAGAGTTTTATTGTTGTTGTTTGTTTTAATTAATTTTTGCAGGGGAAGCAGGATGTCGGTTAAGACTTTCCCTTTCCAAATGAAATAAATTAACTATAGCTGCAATTCTACTATTTAGTGAATAGTCTTGCAAAGAGTCAATGTGTCACAGAGGTTTCAGTAGCCAGAGTTGCAAAGAGGTAAGCAATGTTAGATTCCCACTGGCATAGCAGATGCGGATGAATTAATTGCTTTCCAGTCATCATCCAATAAACTGGAGTGTGAGAAGATAGTAATTAAATCGAGAAGACTATTTGGTAGCTGAGTGGAGAAGTTAGCAATTATATGGAGCCAAGGAGGAGGAGATAGGGAGCAAGGCAGAAACAAAAGATAAGATAGATTGAAGATAACAGTTATCTCTGAGTTTCCAATCCTGGATCTAGCGGGTGGGTGGCATTCAGTTTTCTGACAGTGTCTGCTGCGGAAGGTCATTGGAAATAATTGACTGGTTAAGCAAGGGAGTTGAGGACTGGGAATGGGCCTATGATCGGGCGTATATGGTCAGGGATGTGTTTAATTTAATGGCAGAAATTAGTGAAGATAGAATAAAGTTGCCCTGGGAAGAAATGTTGTATTCATTATATATTCTACCGTGCACAGAAAGTCGGTGGGGAAAAATCCATATGATCATAAATAGAATAAATGCCTTTATAAATAGTCCTCAAAATGTAGGTTTGCTTGGGCAAGATACCAAACAATGCCTTCTACGTAAGAAATAGATATGGAGTCTGTGTCTCATGTTAATATTGCAAATTTTATAATGCTGGTTTTATTTTTTCCCTCTAACATTGGTTTAAAAAAATAGAGTTCCACTGTAGTAGGAGAAATATGTTGGTGAGACATTTAGAAAAATGAGAACTGTTATCAATTACCTGTCCTCTCTTGGAAAAGGTTACTGATTACAAATGATGTCGAATTTTAAACATTTTATTAAGGCAGTATATCATATAGCCTGGTATTAGCAAGATTTAAGTCTGGTTATGAACATAAAGGCATAAAATAAGAATTATTTTGTTTTTGTGAATGTGCTTTTATGAGTTGTTCCTTATCAATATGAGAAGAATACCTAGAAATTTACATAGGCAAGAGGATTATCTAGATGTATACTCATATAATTGTATAGTAAGTGCAATGAATTATAGTGTTTCTTACTAAATGTTGACCCCTACATAGTCACTTCACTGGGGTTCAATGTGCATCAGTGAAAAACTGTACAATTAGTCTTAACACTTCAATACCTATTAGAATTTAATTTTTTTGGTGTAATAGCACCTAAGCAAGTATATAAGAGTGAATGTAACTAAAACTAAAGGGATGTACTTCTTAATCTTAATAGCTGGTAGTCAATTAAGTTTAATTTTTTGTCTCTTAATATGAGAAAGCTTAGCATGATTTAAATGCTTAATTGTATTTTGTATGAGATCAAATTGTTCCTGGAGTTCTGCAAATAATTTAGAAGAGCCAATTCCATGTACTGGGCTAGTATGTTAGTGGACCAAAACTGGAAAATGAGTCATTATATAGTTACTCACACAAACTGAGATGCTCACGAAAACTACAGAATTTCTCTTTAGAATTCCATCATTGAGTCTAAGTGAATAAAAGTGCAATTTAGTATTTTTGAAACACACTTCAGTCATGGTGATATTATAGCTCATAAGCTTTCCTAGGACTCTTGCCTTTATAAGCCTTGGTAATTAATTGTAGCTAATAAGATGCAGAACCAATTTTTTCAAAGTGGTTATTAACTTCAGTATATCTGGCCATAAATTTATTCAATCAATTATGAAATTATATTTACTTATAAAGGTAAGAATAAAAATAAGAGGAAAGTAATCTATGCTCTTTTATTTTCTATCTCAAAGTCTTCCTTCCCCTAGAGAAATGTTGACACTAACTAATGCTTTCCTGGAGGAGTTCAATGATAGCCTCAATTTGGCATAAATCAGTCATTTGATCTCTGACCATGTAATATTCACCTAGTATATGAGATGTGTCTGCATCTCATCTCTATACTCCTATCCAGTTTACTTACAGAGATTTAAAATACATTGCAATGTAGAATATATTATGGACAGATTCTTAAACAATATTGCTTAACCTTTCCAAGTCTCTATTTCTTCAGCTGTAAAATGCAGTAGATAATTGTCTCAAAGATTTAGTACAATAAATGTATGTAAAAGGGATTTGTAGGCTGTAAATTGCTACACAAATGTTAACTATTATAAAGTCTTCTGTTGTGTTGTGTTCAGTCTCAAGAAAAATAGCAGGCGTTCATTGGGACAGAAAAAATTGATGGTTTTCCTCTGGAACATTTTTCTACCTTCCAAGAAAATAATTAATAAACATGTATTTTAATGACAGTGCTCATTCAAAATTTAGGTTTTTAGTCTGGTGGGTGAGGTTAAGAGAAAAGTCCTATCTCAAAAGGACTGCGAGTGGAAAAATTTGCAGCAAGGTTTGCAACATCAGTTTAATGACTTGGTCGTGCCAGTTTTATGTAGGCAGACGCTTCTCAGCAAATAAAGGCATGTCGTTCACCTTGGTGTCCTCCGTTCAGCATGTGCTTCATGTAGGAGGCCAGCTCAGTGCTAATCAGGAGGATATGGCTGTATGACAGACTTCGAAACTGGAAATGAATTCTACAGTAATATGAAGTGTACTGAGACCAGTGATCAGTATAAATCCATATAATATGGAAAACTTGATAGATTCATAAATATTGATCACATCATACTTCAGTGGTAAACACACCAAAGAGTGTTATCCTATGTCTGTTTTTCTTTTTAATCTCTCTATAGTGGCAAAGTGGAAATGAAGAATGTTGATTTTTACATTGAACCCAAATCATTTTGCAGTTGTTACATTTTACCTTTAACCTATAAATCACCCTTTAAGGAAAGGTGTGTGTATACTTAAAACACACACACACTCTCACACATATGTATATATGCACATACGTACATATATTACAGATATATATGTTTCCTGTGATACATTATTAGAGAATTTTAAGTTATCCATGCAATAATTAAGAAGTATATATAATTTACTAGCTAGAATTATATAGGTATAATTGTTAACTGTCACTATGTTCTAATATTATCATCAATACAACTGGGATAAAATGGCAGTCACATACACAGTTCAAAGGTATGAATTACAATGCAGTTACAACAAAGACCTCATGTGACCCAGCAGGAAGTTTGGAAGCTGGGGTGGCCCTTAAGGCTATTCTATCCCCCCAAAGGCAGGTGTGACCTTGAGGAAGGTGGCAGTCTTTGGCTGAAGGCAATTACTAGAGATGGATCCAATAGGGAAGAGTGAGCCACTAACACTCGCCCCAGCTGGAGGAATGAGTGCTGCAATCCTGAAAGTGAGATCTGGATGGGACACCACTGTACCCGCTACAGTCCTCACCTTGTGCCACTCAAATCAAATTTTGCTTCATATAATAAATTCTGGAAACAACTATTCTAGGATACTAGTTAGTGTTATTCCCTGGGAAAAAGAAGAAGGTCAACGGGATGAACGATAAGCCCCACCAGTGCAACTGCAGCTAGTCTAAAGGCTCCCACTGGTACTTGTTTCCCCCTCTTACCTATCCCAGATCGCCCTTACCCTCAGCTGGCATCCCTGCTGGTCTCCATGGCTTCCTTGGTGGGGATAGTGTACTAGTCCATGTATCATCAAAATTAGGGAAAAGAGTAGAAAGAGACACTCCAGTAGCTCACCAGAGTACCAGTCATATTCTTCCCTGATAACTTGAGTGATTACCTTTGCCAGAGTGGCATCTTGCCTTGCCTGCTGGTATTTTGGCACAAGAAGCCTAAAATGACAAGGCAGCAGCAATAGCTCAAAGTTCAGTGACAGAGGCATTCCTCCTCTGAAAATCAGGACAATCTAAGTCTACGGAGCCTAGAGTTACAGTGATGGGAAACAAATTCACCTGAAGGGTTGCTGGGAGTGATGGTAAGCAGTTCCACACCTACTTTAATCTCTTATCTCTTTATTCTGCCTATTGAGGACATGATGCCATCTACTGATCCTTGATTTAGATACACAATGCATGCTAGAAGAAAGAACCTCATCTTCATAGGGCACGATTTCCAATCTGGTTCCTTAACTGCACCTCTAAATGGCTGTACTTTCACCGTATCAGGTCAGCAGCATCTCAGTGGTTGCTATGTGATCGGATTAGCAGATCTCATGGTCATGTATTCATACCCAACACCTCTTTTGCTATAAAATGAATTATTTTATCTTTTGCAATGTTATGAGGGATCGCATGTTGGCGGCTTTGTGAACCACCAATAGTGAAAATACTTTATGAATTCTCAGATAGTGGTGCAGACTGAAGTCCTCAGAGTAAGAAAGGCAAAAATCCTTCCAAGAATATGTGTTTATTCCAGTCAAGATGGATGTCTAACCCTTCCAGAGTGGAAGGAGCACAAATGAGCAACATATCACAAAGAGGCTAAATGGTCTCCTTAGGAAGGATGTTTTGTTGGGAGCTCAGCATTTGTCTGTTGCTAGCAGGGTGTGTACACAGCAGTGGACTAGCTGCTGGTGAGTAGCAGCAGCCGTGCTGAGTTAGGACCCAGGCCAGTGGGCAGCACACAGGCTCCACCCCTGCCACCGCAGCCTCTTCATTCATGTATCTTCTGCGCTACCTCTGGAGGCTGGCTGATGTCACGTGCATGAATTGTGACATCTACATCGCTGTTGAGTGCCTCTTCCACAAACAATACAATCTGGTGTTTACATGTGATTCAAAGATCTTCACACTTGGTGTTCACTCTCATAGGCCATCCACATGCTTCTTCCCCAAACCTCCTTGTTCCTGATTTTCCAAACATTTTCCCTCCAGGTGACCTGGTGACCAAACACTCTGCCTACTGGGAAATGTTCTCTTTTCCATGTTCTCTCGGGCCTATCCCTGACTGAGCTATAGTATAGCAGCCATTTGATTTGGGTGTATGCACATACCAGCACCCCAAGCTGCCCCAAGCTTGATCTTTTTCTTCCTCAGTATACTGGTTATGAGTATGAGTTGAGGGGGAAGTTATTTTCACAATAGTGATTGAAAACATGGGGTTCTGGGCCCCTGCTTTGGTGCCCTGTGGTCCCACTTGTGCCTGATACCAAATATAATGCTTTCATCTTATGAATTGATTATGGTCCTGCCTGACCCTATGACTTGGTGTGTCTCAGAGACCCAGTTCATGATCAGCAATTCTGGCCACTTAGTTGATTGATTATTCCATAGTTGGGCATTTTTTCCTTCAACAAAGTCCAATATTCTGTCATTTTATAAATGGTGTATAATTCTCTGCTGTGGATGGCATGACTTTACTATGCAACCCTAAGGGTTTATGTTGTGATTACTCTATTGGGGCTTGCTTGCCATAAGCTCCACACAGATTTTATCTTTCCTATCACCAATACTTCTATTAATAATACTGTAGAGTCCCCTGGGTTGTGTGGCCCAAGTGGCAGAGCTACCTGGATCATAGCCTAGACCTGCTACAATACTTGTTCCTACCTTGGACACCCTACCTTAAGGTGATAGCCTGTTATTACCTGCTAAATGGGTGAAAGCAGAATACACTGTCTGAAAAACCCGAGTGCCTAGCAGGCATTGTGATTCTTTCCTAGTGTTTGGAAGTATGAGTTATAATAATTTGTCTTCATTTGTTGGGCGTATCTTGTCATGTTCTGACCCACACTGCCCCTAAAATCTTTACCGTTGTGACGGGCCATTGTTACAGGCTTATCTCCCACCCTCGAGCATGTGTGTTTTGCCAAAGCTTTCTATATATTTGCATTTTTTTTTGTTTTGCTTAACTGCTCTGATTAACACGATGTTATCAATATAATGGACAAGTGGAATATGCTGTAAAATATCCGGATAGTCTAGGTCCCTTTGGACTATGTTAAGACAGAACATGGGAGAGTTAGCATGGCCTTGGGGCATGACTGTAAATGAAGAGTGATTTTTCCATTCCTAGAGAATGAGAACGTTTTGATTATCCTTTACTATAGGGATGAAAAAGAATATATCACTATGGTTAAATATGTTTTACTGGCGGTCATGTTAATCTGCTCTAACAAAGACATATAGCTTCTGGCATAGCAGCTGCAATGGGAGCTACATTTAGTTAAGTTTGTGGCTGTCCACTGTTGTCCTCTAGGTTTGGTCTAGTTTTTGTAAGGACTGGATTGGTGAATTAAATTAAAATGTGATAGAAACTACCATTCTTTAAGGATTTAAGAGTGACGTGAACCTCTGCCATTCCCCGCAAAAGGTAATACAATACAATGATAAGTGAAATATAGAATATAACGTGGAACATAAATATATAGTAGAATACATAGTATGCATATAATATGTAAATAAATAGTAGAATAAAAGATAAATAGTAGAATATAGTTTTTCACACAATATAGATCCCAACTATTAAAACAAATTTAAATCTAAATCTACCTACCTTTAAATCTTTTTTTTTTTTTTTTTTTTGCATGTACTATCTCCCAAAGAAATTTGGGATTTTTGTTTCTATGGTGTCATTGGATGAGGGTGTGGAATCGAGTAGGCTGGGGGATGGGTAGGGAAATTATTTTTCTTTTAATGTTTTATTTCAGCATATTACGGGGGTACAAATGTTTCGGTTATGTATATTGCCCTTGCCCGACCCGAGTCAGAGCTTCAAGCATGTCCATCCCCATATATATTTATAATGAAAAAAACTTCTATATTATCTTTATTTTTGAAATCAAATCAAAATATGTTAATGCAAAGAGCATCAGACAATAAGCAATATAAACCAAAGCATATCATAGAGTTTTAGAATGTGGGTGAGATTTTGCCTTTGACTTCAGCCCCCAAATAAACTATTCAGAATATTCTCTATCCCTTGGCGCACTTAAAAGGTCTTAGGGGATAAGGCTTTTGTATTTGAATATTTTCAATCTAATGAGAAAATCAGAAGCACAAGAAAATAAACCCCATTTTAATTTATGGAAGAGAACATACCACCAAAGTTATAATCAGTCCTACCTAGAGTGAGATTTCTATAAATATAGAAAAAAAGAAAAACAAAAAAGGGAATAACGTTTTCAAGAACAATTCTTTTGTCAGATAACATGCACTAAGCGCCTTATATACATTATTCTATTCACTTTGAGGATAATCCAGTCTAGAATTCTACTGTTCTCATTTCAGAGATTAGAAGATTGCCCTTCAGAGAAGTCAGATACCATGCCTAGCATGAAATAGCTACAGAGTGGTGGAGCCAGGTTTGAAAAACACTATTGAATCTTTACTTCTGCTTGCCCTGTCCTGGGCATTGTGCTGATTCAGGGCCTTATAGTCACATATTAATTGATCTCACAAGCATTCAATGGAGGAGGTACAATTGATTTTCTTTTGCTTTGTGAGTGAAGAAACTGCTGGACAGAGTAGTCAGTGGACTTGTCCAAGGCCACACAGCTAGCAAGGACTCTGACTTCCCAGCTGACTGTCACAGCCACTCTGCTATAATGTGACTGTCTACACATGCACTGTCCGCACATGGAGCCAGCTCAGGATTAATGTGTGATGTTGCAGATTAATTTGAGTCTCGTCAGACTAGTCTGGGAATTACTAATCAAGGGCAAAATTTTGACATTAATAAAAGTGTCTAAGATTATACCACCCAAATGATCTGTGTCCAAATTCCCAAGGTGCTAGAGTCCATTGCTAAGCATGGGTTAGGCGTGTGATGTATCTCAAGAGTCTTAAAAGTGAGTATTACATAACCTTCCTATTTGGAAATCTGTAGTTTAATAAAGAATTAATTTGATATAACTAATGATAATTATCAAATGCATTAAAGCATGGTAATTTGCAATAGTATATTAGTTATTCAATATTTATCAAATATCCAGAAAATATATAAATCATAAAACTATAATGCAAATTGGAGATAGGAGTTGCCATTCAAGGAAAGTTCTTCATGTTAATACTCCTTAAAGGTAACAGAGCCAATGGTTACTGTACTGTTTTTTTGTTCAAACCCTAATGTAAGAGGATGATGCTACCATTTGCCACATAGAATGACCAGGTTTCTATTACATTAAAAATCTCTTTCACTTATTGTTTTTTTTAAGTGAAACAAAACACATTAAGTGAAAAGCTCCAGGTGATAAAATAGGTTTAAAAAAGGAAAGGGAACGTTTCCTTTCTTAAAAATTATCTACTCAGAGGTGTTTAACCTACAATGCAGTTCCACAAAAATAATAATAATAATGCTTAGTTAATGAGCCTAAATGACTAATGTGTGCAGTGCTCAGCAGTCTTTGTTATTTTGTGTTGACAAATATCCATCAAGAATCTACAGGTAACTGTAACTTTCCCTGACAATATTGAGAAGATATATTTCTTCGTGTAGGTGATTGAGTTTCATATTTTGTAGAACATAAGAAAATTCATTTGAAATTAAAAATGATCCATCCTCAAAATAAAATACACATCATTATAAACCAAAAAAAGCCAGGTAGAAAAGCCAGTTTGTCATATTTCTTGATGTTTTTCAGGTCCAGTTCCTATTTAAATAACAACCTACCTGCTAATGAGACAGAATATTCTTTGGTTCTGAAAGACACTGACTGAGTGTATGGATAGGGAAATTTACCAAAGCAGAACAGACTGTTTTCAACAACAAATAATGATCCTGTAAGTTATTTTCCCCTAACAGTATGGCACTTATTTGGAAAAAGAAAGAAAGAAAAATACTATGTAGCTTATTTTATATTCCTTTCTTGCCTTCTTGATTTCATAAACAGAAAGAGGCACAGATAGGAGAGTTGGTGGCCCAAGCATAAGCCTTTGTATCTCGTGAATTCCATGTCTAGTTTATGACGTGCTGACCACCTGCTTTCTTATTGAACTTGATCTTGGCTTCTCATTTTTTAATATGAGCCTTTGCACCCAATTCTGATCGGCTATTTTAGGTCTTTAACATACTTGTCTAGGTAGGAACAGATGAACTTGGGGAAAATTAAACCGAGAGGAGTAAATACCTTTTTGTTTTTTGAGATCAGAAACAATATAAACAACAATAAAACCTCATACTAAGTATGTAGTTTCATTGCACATAAAACAGTATCCCAGAAAAAGTTATTTCTACCCTCCAAACACAGGTGCTAAGCGGTTGCCTAAGCTTCTAGTTTAATAGGAAAGTTTGGAATACAGCAAATTATTATGAGTCCCAGTAGTAACTCAACACAAGATGGAGGGGTGACACAACGGAGGGGGCTTAAGCAGCTCTTTCTATGGGAATCAGAGGAATTCATCACTGAGGATGTGATGATGTCTGAACTGTGATGGACTTCAAAGTAGGAATATGGTTTTATCAAGCAGTCGAGAAGGGCAAAGAAATGGCTGGTGGAAGAAACATTACACACAAAGCATAGGAACATAGAGCAGAAACAAAAGTATATGTTCCAAGAATGATGTGTGATTCAGCAAGGCTGTAGAGATACGTAGGGGCTGGATCACAAAATATCTTTTCAAATATGGAAAGGAATTTGGACTTTTATCTAGGCTATATGTGATATTGATGGCTAAGTATAAAACGTATGCTTTCATTTGTGTTTTTAAAAGGTATTAATAACTTTGGGAGCATTGTAGGTTGGCAGTGGCAGGAAAAAGAACTGGAAATAGCAAAACTAGGTGGAAGGGTGTATTAGCAATAGGCTAGACAAGAGAGAATAAGGCTGTTGACCACAACAGTGCAAAAAGTATAAGTGGACATATTAGGTCTTCAGAACCTGGAGAGTGCTATTAATACGTATAGGTGGATTAGGATAGAATGATTCCTAGATTTTTGATTTAACTGAATAGCCAGTAAAGCCATTCCTTAAGAAAGGAGGAAGAATGGCCTTAAGTCCATCTTGACAGAAAAAGCCCAGATTGTGAGTTCGTTGAGAGCCTATGTCTTAATCATCTTTGTATTTCCAGCATCTAATAAATGGCCTGACAATGGCAGACTCTTAACTACTCATTAGAAGGCTTGAAAGGCAAATACTCTGTTTTACTGGTTAATTGGTAATGGCAGGTATAAACTATGATATAATATAATAAATGATGAAGCAAAAGGAGTAAATATTTAGATCTCAAAGCATATAATTGAAAAATTTACAATCGAAATAGGCCAAATTATTAATAGGCTGCCTGAAAAGCATATTTTGCTGGGTGTGTTAGATAGATCAGAACAGAAGGAAAGATGAATGCAGAATATTTTGTAATATCCCCAGAGGGAAATAATTATGGTCTGAACTGAGTGGTAACTCTGCTCACGGAGAGAAAGATGAATTCAAAGAGTAACATGGAAGAAGAAATGGTTAGCAGTTTGCATTTGAATTGAAAAGGAGCTTTTGATGCTGACTGGGAATTCTGTAAGTTATTGGCGTTGCTGATGGTAATGAAAAGCTTAAGGGAGAATGTGACAGGGCCTTATTATGCATACTTAGTTCCTTGATAGGATATAAGTGAGTCATTCTCCTGCTGATGAGATGATTCCTCCTTGCTGGACATATTTTACCCAGCTTTGAGGAAGGGACTTATTGTACTGCTGTCTTGGAATAACGAGTTAAAGGGTTACTCATTAGCATAAGATAACCACTGAGCACTGTCACCACCAGGACTGGAACATATTGATTTGATTAGCCCTTAAATATCAGAAGGTAGAAATGATCACTTCTGTTTCTTCTCTCTTCTCTTTCTCTCTCCTGTCTGTAGCAGACACAGATTAGAACCGAAAAATAAATTAGAAGTAGAAGGACTAACGTTGGCTTTCTGCCACCTCGAAAATAAAATCCATTTAATTTACCCTGACTATCCTTGTTATAGTGTTAAATATAGACTAAATAGTTTAATATGGATTTATGTAATGAATTCACAAATTGATTTCGCAGAGTATGTTTGCTTTAGGAAATAAGTGTCTGCTAACTATAGCTGGAATGGTGTAACTATGTGGACTCATTTTGATACGATAGATGGATTTTCTTAAAAATGGTAGAAAAATCTAACCTGTGATCATTTTATCATTTCTATGTTTTTAAAATCCATGAATTGAAAACAAAACACTGATTTAGAAGCTCTAGCTATCTCCTAGGGAAAGCCATTGGGTAGCAATATTAATGTCTTATCTCTGAGTGACAGAATTAAGGAAAAAAAGACCTCCACCCTCTCTCTGTGAAACCTCCACTTCTCCTTTTCCCTTGTTCAAGAAAGTCATATGCAACTTACTTAAACATTAATTGTGTAGCCTGAGCTGTATGCAGGTAATTTGCAAAACAAAATTCCTTGCAAGTTTGAAAATGAATCCGGAGGAACCTTTGGTAACCAGGCCCCCTCCTTCCCTATCTCGGGTGGCCAAATTGGATGTAATTGTAATTGGTGATGGATGACAACAGCAGTGTCAGCCAATCATTTTAGGAATGGCTACTGAGATTTGTAATTATAATGTCCTTTATTCCGATTTAAATTCAACAGTCTTCACATTACTATTCTTTCCCTTGAAACATGGAAATTTGGGTGTGGGGATTGGGGATGGTTAAGACACAGGGTTTTACCTTCTTGAAATCTACACATTTTCAGTCTGTCCCATTTCTCTAAGGCACAATAGACAGGGGAGGGCAGCTATCAAGAATGGTAATTTACAATCTAAAAGTGCTTAATCTAAAATCTGTCCTTGTCAAAGGAGAACATGGTGGTCCCCATGCTGCCGTAATGGGAGCTTTATTTCAGTGTAAGTTTCAACAGGGGGCTTTCAATTGCTTTCTTGGAACTACCCCGTCCTTATCAATTTATGCAACATACGGGTCTTGCGGGTCTTTAGCATCATTCTACTTTTAAAATACAAAGCACTAAATGTAATGAATGGTCTAATCCACATCTGAAAACCTATAAACTCACCTTGCAAGCATAACAACAAGAAAAATTGTTAGATGGCTATGGCTGAATCTAGTTTTATTATTAATCACTTCTCCCAGTGATTAAAATTTAACTCTTAAAAGAGATCCTTTTCCCTAACAGATTGTGTCTTTTTTATGATAATTCTTTTATACTCTAAAATTATTTCCCTTAATTTCCGCTTTCATATACAATGAGCTTTCCCTGGTAAAAAAAAAAAATTATAGTTGAGGAATATAATACTTTAGGGCAAAAATTGGATCAGGTAGCCAAGAATGAAAATAAATATATAAAGTCTTTGTGGGCATTTTTGTTCAGTAACAAATTAGTAAGCAGCATGCTAAATAGAGGCAATATCGATGGCTTTTTATGTATTCATAATTAGTAGTAGTGGATATTTTCCTTTAACTCCACTTATTAGTTCTTGTTTACTAGAAACCTTTAAGGATGCCTCTTCCTCATACTTTCAATGTAATGTGTATAAATTGTTATAGTTTGCTGGGGAAAACACACTTGCTAACTTTATTGTCCCTGGCTTTCTGGCCCAGGATTAGTTAACTGGCAATATCTGTCTGTCTGCTGCATCCACCTCAATGTGTCCCCACTCCCTCATGCATAGTCGTATTTATGCCACCTTTTGTGGGTTCTTAAGTTCTAAACCTCACTGGGTTCCCCATACGTTATACCTGTAATATGGGTCCATACTTTCCTTCATGCTAAATTATACTTGAGATCAATTCTAAGGTCCTTTATCACTTTTACGTTTGCTTCTGCTGATACTCCCAAGGCATTATTGGCCAAAACAAGCAAGCAAAAGCCATCATCATCATCATTGTCGTCATTTATTCTCTGTTGTTTTAGCACAATTTTCTGTTCGCAAACTTCGATTCCTTTATGTTTTCTAATTGTCCCAAATAGGAGTGATGATTGGTGTGCTAAAGATGGCATACTGATGACCGTGGATGAGATATACTTGGAAAGTTCCATATATCCTTGCTGCAAGTGATGTCAGGTATCCAGGTAGTCTTGGAAAAGACTTGATTTTTGATATGTGAAACTCGTGGTGTGTAAAGCATAGCACAGGTATGGCCTGGACAGTTAGCAGCATGAATGAATGCTGATAATATTAAAAGTATACATTGTATGTTGTCAGTCTCCTCTGAATTTTAGGTAAGTGTCAAGAATACAAGAAAACAAAGAATTTGTAAGCTCCCCCTTTTGTTGACTATTATTAGATTGACTAAAGAAATGCCTAGCATTCTGAAAAATACTACTTAACTCAAATGTCCTATCCATAACTGACAAGATTCCTTGCATGTGAGTTTTTAGTTTTAACTCTTTGCTGTTCAAAATAAATTTTAAGACATAAAATTACAAAGAGTTTATGATGATATACTGCTGTTTAGAGAACATCTTGTGGAAAATCTAGCTCTTTGTTCACATGTGCATAGAGATTATAATTTTGGGATAGTCATATCAAAATCCCTACCACATTTCCAGATATTCAAAGCTTTGGGAGAAAAATGAATGGCTATAGGGATGGCAGCAGAAATCACTGTTTATAGCTTTGTTCTGTAGTGGAGATATCTGAATATCAAAGGACAAACATGGGTGTTGTAGATTTTTACTGTGGATTGAGTCAAGCTGAAACATGATTTTCAGAATTTCTTTCTCTCCATGGTTCTGAGTTAGCGTGGGCGAAAAGAAAAAATTTTGTGTGAGATTTGGCAAGTAAATGTAAAGGAACAGGGTCTTAGTTTGTTTACTGTTGGTTATAACAGAATGCCTGCAACTGGATAATTTATTTTAAATAGTAATTTAATCTTACAGTTACGGAGCATAAGAAATCCAAGGTTGAGGGGGCCATATTTGTTAAGAACCTTCTTGCTAGTGGGGACTCTGCAGAGTCTCAAAATGGCACAGAGCATCACATGGTGAGGGGGCTGCCCCACTCCCATGCTAACCCATTAATCTATTAATCCATGAATGAATTAATCCATTCATGAGGGCACAGCCCTTATGACCCAATCACCCCTTAGAGGCCCTCCTTCTCAACACTGCCACATGGGAGATTAAACTTCTACAAGAGTTTTGGACAAACATTCAAATCACACCAAGTAGCCATACTTCATGTTTTAGAGGTTGGCACAGGGCACACATTGCCACTCATCTGGTGGCTCACCTGTTGGTGTGGGGCAGCACCCTGGCCAATTGGTCGTCCAGGTCCTGCCAGATCTTCAGTTTCAGCTACTCCCATTCCTGGGATGAGTTTGTAACTATGTCAGTGATGAAGATGGTGAGTGATTAATATGGATTCCAGTCTGTCCTCATGGATTCCATCTAAGCTTTGCAGATTGCAGTTTATCTTTACTTTCTTCATTTTCACATCTATCTTCTTTTCCCAACTTCTTGCACTGATGACTTCAGGCTCAAGGACCAGACTCAATTAACAGCCTGACATACGTTATATAACTGTATAACCAGCTCCCAAAACTGTGTAACATCAAATCTTATAATAAATCTCCCACCCTGATTCTAATGCTCTGATCAAACCCTGATTAATACAATGGAAAAATGGTTGAGGCATTAAAAGTGGCTAAGAAACTCAGGAAATAGATGAAGTACTACTGAAGATAGAGGTGATTTTGCTATTTTCCAAGACATACTCTTCTAACAATATTCATTTAAAAAAATTTTATTTTTTTAAATTGAGAACTCTTTAAAAATTCTCCCTATCTACTAGAGATACAAGCTATAAAATACAAGTCAATATAAGTCTGAATCTATAAGGGTCCCAAAGGAAGTGAATAGTACAGTCAGTTTCAAAGAAAGCTAAATAAAGGAACTATCAATGAAGGTATGGGCAGAACATACTCACACACATACACAAACCTCCCCCCACACAAAATAGAGTGAGTGCAGTACTGAAGGGCTATTAACAGTGGAGTTATTATCCTTAGGCTCCAAGTAGGTTCTTGGCAAGCTATTGCCAGAATTGAAGAACAGAGAGCTTTTCAAAGAGGAATACTTGGAAGAGAGTTGTGACTTGCACTGGGGTGAAACAGCCAGCCTAACAGATCTGTGTGGAGACATGCAGAAAGAAATATCCCAGATTCATGCTCATTCCTCACTCAGGTTCCTCTCGGTGCTCAACACAGGGTGCACTCAAAGAAGCCAAAGTTCAAAAAAGCCTTTTGATATATATTGGTAGGTTAGTTTCTGAGGGGCAGAGACTGGGTGGAAATTGGTACAGAATGTATCTGCATGTAAAACAAAACAAAACAAAAAAACACAATGCAGCACAAGATCTTAACCAACTTTCACAAGCTTGGTCTTTTTATTTAAGTAGATTTAAGAAATAATTTATGAAGGAAGTCACAGATGCACAGGGTAAATACTCAGTGTATAGGCAGAAATGTGCCTCCCCCCCAAATGTCCACATTTTAATCCTTATAACCTTTGAATATATTATGTTGCATTGCACAGAAGCATTAAGGTTGCAGATGGAATTAAGGTTGGTGATCAGGTGATCTTAAAATAGGGAGATTATCCTGGATTATGCAAGTAAGCCCAATATGATCACAAGGGTCCTTCAAAGTGGAAGAGGGAGGCAAAAATGATCAGAGTGAAGTGTTAAGGGGCTCCACATGCCATTCGTGGCTTGGAAAGTGGAGCGAGGTCCACTAGCCAAGTAATGTGGATGGACAACCTCTACAAACTGGAAAAAGCAAGGAGACAGATTCATCCTTAAAGCCTGCGGAAGGAGACACAGCTCTGCCAATGCTTTGATTTTAACACAGAGCCACACCAGACCTCTAACCCACAGAACCGTAAAGTGATAAATATTAACAGGTGTAATTTCAGGACATTAAGTTTGTGGTAATTTGTTACAATGGCAATTGAAAACAAACACACTTAAGTTCAAGTTTCTTCAATCAATTTTGTTTCTACATTCAGATCACCTTGGAAAATTGTTATAGAAGAGCATTGTGCAAATCGCAGTTTTATGTTAATACCCAGGGACTCTGTGTTGAGAAGAGTTATGGAACTATCAATGTCGGGAATCACGTTGTGGTTTTACTTTTTAAGCAGGAAGAGAATGCCTACTGAGCAGCTTAAAACCTGTTCCATTATCCAGGTACTCAGAGAATCCAGCCTCCAGAACAGAACACTATCCCCACTGAAAAAAAACACAAAAGCCAGGAAGCCACGGAGAATTGCCTTAAGATGCAGAAGACCAAGAGCTCTTATGTTCAGCAGCTTTTCTTGGAATTAATAAGTGAAGGCTAAGGGTTATAGTAAAGATGTGAAGTAAGGACTTAGCACTAACCAGACCACATTGAAGAAGAGAAATATGTACGAGAAAACCAATATGAACCATACCTAGGCAGAGATTTTTTTTTTTTTTCAGCCAAAATAAGGGTTTTTACGAAGTTCCTTAGTAAAAAGTAATATCGGGACCCAGTGCCTGGTCCTTATTATTATTTATGTGTAATAAATTGGAGTAAACAATGCCAAATTGTTACAATTTGTAGGTTAAATGAACTCCTTCATCACCTTCTTAAATTTCTACCTTAAAATCCCTACAGGCTATTGTTATAACAAGTTTCTTGAATTTCTTAAATACTACCTAATTGGGAGTGGAGTTTCTCATAGAACAATCTATGTTACAGGGCTGACTTCTATTTGATTGTTTGGACACACCATTCTTTTTAAATAGGAATATAACTAACTTTTTAGCTGGAAAGGTGGAAGAATCACCACATCTCCTGCAAAGCTACACTGTTCTGATGCTGGCTTGTGAACTTAGACAATACAAAGCTGTTCATTTTCAGGTGCTTGTCAAAATGGACCTCCTTCAAAAAATAATCTCTCTTATCATGGGCTCAATAATTATGAAAAGCAAACAGAATCAATCATTCAAGGAGGATAAAGTGAGCACTGTGTTTTTTACACAAAATTCGTATCTCTGCCATCTCAACTTCAGAAATATATTTTCTTAAATCATTGCTAACTTCAGTTTGTCCACAGTAATGTCTTTATCACTTTCAGCAATGATTTCCTATTTTGTGTTACATTTAATTTGGTTTTCTTATGAACAAAGTTAATGATCATATAGTTCTCATTGTGAATATTAAAAAGTATTATCCCCCAATAAGCATTAAATCAAAACACTTGCTAAGTCTGTGATGCTTGATAATAAGAATATGCTCTAGTAAGTGAGTCGATCCAATTGCGTATTATTTACAATAGATATGATCAGACATTCCCTATGATAATGCAACTAGCTTAGTTGTTAGTTTTATAAAGTAATGGGATGCTTGTATTCATATATTTTGAAATAATTTTTCTACTCTCATGTCCCTGTTCTTGTATCTCATCTTCTCTAGAAAAAGAGAAAGAAAAATGCATGAGATGTGATAGGATGGCAAACACCGTCGTCTCGGTCTTTTGGCTAAGATCAAGTATAGAAACACTAAAGATATCATTCTTGTACCTTCTCCATCTTCAATAAGCTAAGGCTTTTTTTATAGCCACAACATTATATATGACTTTCATGAGCCAGAGGCATTTGTGCCTTTGTAACTCTCTTTCTTCATAAAAAATTATGTATTATATTTTATAACTGTTTTGGTATAAAGACTAATATAATTCAGGCTAGATTAGATTCATTTCTTCCTGCTAATTAAAAAAAAAAACAAATGCAAAACATCTTCACGGGCCCTGAAAAATACCACGGCCCTTGTTGTTGTGCCATTGGATAAGGAAGCCCTATTCTATAGCAGTTTTATGCTTAAACTTTTAGCAAATTTTCCATAACTTTCTAAGTGTTTTGAAGTCATTTGATAGGCCAGTGTATTAATTGTTATTCTAATGTTCATATTATAATAATCATTTTTAGTTTAAAATCACTTTCATGTCATACGTATATCTATAAGTTTGTGCCAATTAATTTTTTAATCAATGGAATCATTCTCTTTCATTAACTTGTATTATTGCCACAGGAATTAAATATTTCACATCAATTTCCAATTCAAATAGCATCGCACATTTAAACTTTGAGAATCCTTGACTCCTACTTTCTCACCACTCCCCTTCCTACTTTGCATGCTATTGTGTCCTAGAGTTCATATTCTGACCTATGCATTCATGTTCACCAACGGTGCAAAAAGTTTAAGAATATCTTTTTCCTAATGAAAGAGATTGTCCCTAAAATATCTGTGATGTCACTTGGAATATCAATAAGTCTGTTTTTTTCTTAAAGCAAGGAATGTAAGAAAATACTCCCATTAGCAAACATATATCTTTAAAGATAAATAGTTATTTACATTATTTGAGTATCTGGCAAAACTCTAAATACCAATTCATGAGGCTAGTGTATTCTTTTACTTTCTGATAGCTGAAACTATCATTTCAGGTTGCTAGAATTTGGCTCAATATTATGAGCTTTGCAGGAAAATGTGCAAGAACTCATGTTTTGAGGGATGATTTATGAAATGTATCATGTTTTCTGATGCTAAGACTATTCTAACCAGTTTAACTGAGTTACTAAGCTTAATAATTTTTCACAATTTATCTAGAATGCCATAGGGTTTAGGAAAATGTTGGGGATGCATTTCCACTGTAAGGAGTAAACTGGTGTCATGCTGAATGGTTAATTTACAGCCTTGTTCTGCAGACCACAGGTGTCCTGGGGTTACTGAGGGTCTCCATCCTGTTAACAGCTCCTCTGGAAGCTGCATCCTAATGGAATGTTAAGAGTTGGTGCAGAATTCCAACGCTGGTTCTGTATATTGAAGCAGTAATGTATTCTTCGAGGAACAATCCCAGCGAAGTTAAGCCCCAATAATCTACAGCATGTGAATAAAACAGAAAGGGGCTATCTTGCAGGGTACATGTGAAGTTGAAAAAGGTAAACCAAAGACACCAAATAAATTGGATGCATGTTTCATGTACTTCAGACTCATATAGCCATTCATTATAGAGCCAAGCAGCTTCAGCTAGCTTTTCGTCTCTCTCAAACACTGGGTGAATGATAAGCAACCAACAGAACAACATGAAAAGAAATATTTACTTGGGAACTTCTACCAAAAAAAATTGAACACAGACACACACACACTCACACACACACCGTCAGTTTGAGCTGCATAACAATGTGCCATAGACCAGGTGGCTGATAAACAACAGAAATTTATTCTCGTAGTTCTCGAGGCTGGTTGAGCCTCCCCAGTCCAAAATCAAGGTGCTAGCATGATGATTGGGTTCCAGTGAGGGCCCTCTTCTGGGCTGCAGACTGATGACAACTTCTTGTATCCTTACATGGTGGAAAAAGAGGGAGAAAACTTTCTAGGGTCCCTTTCATAGGGACATTAATCCTATTCATGAGGGCTCCACCCTCATGATCTAGTCACCTCCCAAAGGCCTCACCTCTTATTATTATTATGTTGGAGGTTAGACTTTCAACATACGAATTTTTGGGTGACACACATCAACATAAATTGATTGCATATACTCTGTGTATGTATATTTATATTTGAGATGTGTGTGTATATATATGTTTACTGAATTCTGAGTACCACTGAATAGCAAAACTCTGCGAGACTGAAATATTCAGGCAATTTCTCATCTTAGACTTAAAGAACATTAAAAACCCTCTGAACTATCTTTATTTGACAATTTTTTTAAAATTCTAGAAGATTTACTATGGTAGTAGAATGCTGTAGAATAACATTTCCATTATTTGTAGACTCATTTTAATGATGGTCAAATTGACTTCTTAGGCTTCAAATTTGGGGAGAGTGTTGATGTTAATCCTAATGACAAAAATACCTTAATTTTTTATTATCTATCATTAGAATACCTGGTAGGTTTATAAAGAATTTAATGTGCTCTGGAATCTGTATTTTTAACAACCATCCCAAGTGACTCTTAAAATCAAGCAAGTTTGGGAATCAGTGCTTCAACCAAGTGAACTCTGTAAATTTTGATCCCTCTTCCTTTCTGTTTGGCTACTACTCCCTCCCTGGGAGATGCCAATGCATAATAAATCATTAGTGGAATCAGTAATTACTCCATGGTTAGAAAATGGACAGTATAAACCAAGCACTCCATCATATACTGATTATGTTATATAACAATACATTCTTATAACTTATGAATCTTATCATATCACATGTTTTAGTTTTATTGCAACAATCCTTATTGGGAATAGAACTTTGCTGTACAAATATTTTCACCGACTCGAGGAAACTGAATCTATTACTGCTCTATGAACCTGTTGGAATTCACGAAACTCAAAATCTAACTTGTATGAAACCATTTTGGTTAATGGAAGTCAACTGATATTATGTGGTTGGGTTTTATTTCACATATTTATTTTACTTATAGTTATTAGTCTACTTTTCCATCTCTCCTTGACATAAGGAGCCTTAATTTTCTTCCATATGTTCATACCAATACCCGTCACAGACTCTGATATATCAAAGAACCTGAAACAACTTGTTGAGGAAATGAATTACTGTTCAATTGCATGTACATGTACATGCTCCACATGAACACACACACATATAAAATCTAGGTATTTTTTAATACTAGCAATTGGCTCACACCAGTGGATTAAAAGATACATTCTATTTCTAATATGAACTGCATTACCATTAAAATAAAGTGTGCTTACATAAAAAGTCTTCACTATTGATGACAAAAAGTTTTGAATAACATTGTACCACGAGTCACACATCTTGTCACTCTAAATGAGACATAGATATATAGCATTTTCCACCATACATCAAAAGATTGTTGGCCCTAGCAAATAATCATAACAGGACTAATTGAGGATTTTCACAGTTCAATACATTTGAGCCCATGACAGGTTTTGAACTCTGACCTCAGAAAAGGAAGCTTTAGGTCTGTTAACAGGATAGATCAGCAAATCCCATCTGTCTGCCCTTATTAGGATACCTTCAGGGTTTAGATTCTGACCCTCTATAATTATTGACACCTATGTAATTTATCTTTTCATCAATAGCCAAGCCCAGTACAGCTGCTCTGGCAAATGTAAATACATCACTGATGCCCACACGGGCTGATTGGCATTCATGCTTGAGTGTCTTTTTTATTTTCTCCTTGGCTGCTGGGAGTAGCCTGAGCAGCACAGAAACTAAAGAGCTTCATCTATTAGGCATGACAGATTTGTATTCAGCGGTAAACGCCTGACCTTGCTCAAGCTCTCATCCATTCCCATCATCCTCTCGCCAGATGAAAGAGTCTGCTTAACTCCTGCTTCCTGCCTGTTTCCTTGGCAACGATAACTGAGACAGTCTGAGAGAACAGCTAATGGAAGAATACCTTGGTAGTGGGATTAAAGTGCTTAAAAAAAAGTCATCACCCACAGAATTATAATTTAACGAATGCCTAAAACTGGAATTTTAAAATGATACCAATCAGTGACATTATGATTTCCTTATTAACCCATCTCATTTTGTGGTAATATTTACAGACTTTTCCCAAGGTATTTTAGCCTGAGACAAGAGTATTTAAGCTTTTAGTATCCGTTTGAGTTGTATGATGAAAACAGATTGGTTTTGTAATAAAACTTGTATTGCTTTAAATGTTGAATTAGTGGATAGAATATAAGTACAGACAGTGTCCCAACTGGGAGGAAGAACTTTGTGATGAAATATGTACTATCTATTTTTCTCCTTCCTCTTCTGAAGGTAATGTGCCTTTTTAAGGCGTTAGACTTGGAAGATCATAAACCTACAAGTTTCCTTTTCCTTTAGGATTCTGTCATTGTTAGCCCCAATTCTTACCATCTGAAAGATTCATCAGTGTTCTTGTTTTGTATTTTTTTTTTTGACAACACATCACAAGGTTGTCAAAAAATCTCAGAATCCCTGTTGAATTCTTAAATTTGCAGTGAAATTTATAGCGTCACCTGAAAACTAAAGGCATAAATTGTTCAGTGAAACTTTGATGGAATTTTATTGAATATTTTCAGATTACTTTATGTCTTAATAAGAATGTGTGTAGCTAGGAGATTCAGTGTAGAGAGATCCGGCACAGAGACCACAGGCTATTTGCATAAAAAGGGCAAATCCAGTGATTCTGTCATTATTTATTGGTTTTGCCTTGGGCTCAGAGAAATTTTAAATGATTTATAAATATCTATATTTTCTCTTATTCTAATCATATATTTCTAATCTTTTTTAATATTTCCTGGAGCTACCTAACATTAGGATTATTTAACTGTATCTAATAAATAATAGAGGATAGAAATAATGTAATAACATTAATTTAGGTAATCTCCTACTCTAGAACTCTGTACTAAATGGAAGCCTAGCATCACTTATGTTGTGATTATGTCTTGCTATTACTACAAATTTTGGGAGCACAGTTAACTTCTATTCTAAGAATCATAATCACAGTTGGCAAAAGAATTTAACAAAGTTTATCTGTTTTCCAATTTAAAAAAGATCAGACATTTCCACTCCCATTATAATACTCCTAAATAGAATGGACATTCTGTTCTACAGTCTTTTTATAAAAAGTTAAATATAATATTTTTTTCCAGTTGTTGCTGCCAGTGCTCATTTCAGGATATCTGCTTAACCACAAAATAAAGTCTGAAGGGGGTGAACGCTGCTCAGTGCCATGTCACAGTGTAGGGATGGCTGCTTGCTGATCTTCAGATGATTGAATGGTCCGTTTATCTCCCCAGGGGTGTCCTCTGCTTGTCACGGAGGAAGCAGCTGTCTTGCTGATACAATTGACAGGAAAAGTCTTTCAAATAGTGTTGTAGAGTTGTTTTAAGAAAATGAAACAAAATTATATTAGTTTCCTATTGCTGCTGTAATATACTACCACCAATTTCACGGCTTAAACCAACGTAAATGTATTACCTTAAATTCTGGAGGTCAGAAGTCTAAATTCAGTCTAGCTGGGTTAAAGTCAAGGTGTTGATGGATTTTTTGGTGCATGGCCCCTTCATCACATTATTTCAAACTCTGTGTCTTTCTTCTACTGACTTTGACCCTCCTGCTTCCTAGTGTAAGAATCTTCTGATCCCGCTGGGTTTGCCTGGACAACCCAGGATAATCTCCTTCTCTTAAAATCCTTAATTTATTCACATCTGTAAAGTCTCTTTTACCATGTAAATTAACATGTTTACAATTTCAGGGGATTTGGATATGAATATCTTTTTTTTTTTTTGAGGGGTGGGGACATTATTCATCTTACCACAAAAACAAACAACTTTAGTCTTCTAAATGTGTGCAGAGTAGGCACTAAATAAATATTTCTCCAATGAATCAATGAGAATGAATACACAGAAATGTACAAAAAAGAATATTATGAAAATTCACAAGAGCTTGTGATTGTGTCAAAATAAGAAGTGTATCTTTCAATGAGTTGTTCTGGAGTAACCCAACAATTGTTTGGTTAGATCTCCAATGGAGTAGAATAGCAGCTGGGAAGTAGAGTTTCAATTTGCCGTAGTTTGGTTAGTTGTGTGGGCATCTAGTTTTTGTTTGTTTGTGTGATTGCCTGGGAAACCCAGAATTAAAGGATGGAGAAAATATAGACTATAAAATAGGTCAACTGGAGACATCAAAAGAGTTATAATGAAGGGGTTGTGCTTCGTATTGGAGTTTATGGTCCTATGGTGAATTCCAGGTCCTCTTTAACTAGACATCAATAGGGGGAGAGAGAGGCAGAATAGAAGGAAAGGAGGGATTAAGATGAGAGCCCAAGCGATTGTTTAAAAATCAGCTTGCAGTTTATGATATGATAATTAGTATTATGATCTTTGCCTATGATAGCATTACCATAATTACTATGCTAAAAATATCATAACTACTTTGTAATGAAGTAAAATGTATTAATATTTAGAGTGGTGAATTTTACACCAAATACAGTCTCAGAAGGTTTACAAAGCTAGATAGTGTAGTTAGAAATACGTTTCCAGGGAGAGAAAGAGAAAGGGGGAAAAGAAGAAAAAAGAAAGCCCAAAGTGGGGGTGGACTTCATGGCATTTGAAGATAAGTCCTTAGAGTGTGATACTAAAAAGACTGAAAGAAGGAAGACCTAGTGTGACGAAAACAAAGTTGTTATATTAATGTGCTCATGCAATAAGTTGTTGAATAAATTTAATTTTATATCCAAGTGTTTAATGATCTAATGTAGACAGTCTTTAAATTTATACATGTTCTGTTTTCAGTTTTCTCCATCTTAAATGCATTCAAAGGTGTAAACGGAATCAGTTATTGTTGATCTATGAGGAAGTGACCTGATCACTTCCCTTTTGCCTCTTTATGTCTGTCTAGTCCACATGGACCATGGTCCTGTTCACACTACATCCTCTTGCCGCCTATAATGTTTTGCTCTACTCGTTTTAAACTATGGTAAAGATATTTATTTAAAAAAAATGTGTCTCCCTGCTATATACAAGGCATGATGTCATATTACAATAATACCTGTTTTTAAGAAGCTTAGACTTGATGGGGTTAGATACAGCAATAAATTGAAGCATATGCATTTGATTTCCATGCGTCTTTTAAGGCCCTAAATAGATTTGATCTTTATCATGATGCTGTACTAGTCTGATCGGGTTGCCATAACAAAATACCACAGACTGAGTGATTAACTGACACTTACTTCCTCACAGTTTTGGAGATGAGAAGTTCATGATGGATATGCTGGCAAATTCAGTTTCTGGTGAGGGCTCTGTTGCTGGCTTGTAGATGGCAGATGGCAGCCTTCTCACTGTGTCCTCACATGGCCATTCTTGTGTCTATAAGGAGAAGGGAGAGGGAGAGGGGGAGAGAGAGAGAGAGAGAGATCTCTGTTGTTTCTTCCTCTTCCTCTCCTTATAAGGATACCAGACCTATTGGATATTAGGGCCCTACCTTTAGCCCTCATTTAACCTTAATTACCTCCTTAAAGGCCCTATCTCTAAATATAGTCACACTGGGGGTTAAGATTTCAACGTATCAATTTTGAGGGGACACAACTCAGTCAATACCAGATGCTTTCTCGGATTATATCAATATTCCATTTCTCTGATCTCCTACACAATTAATTGTTTAAATTCCACAATTAGAAATTGATTTCAGAATTGTTGTTTAAGTATTTTGACTCATACTCTCTCAAAATTGTTAACTCAGTGAAGGAAGGTACCAAGTTTTGTTTTCAGAACAGAGGTTTTTATTTTTTCCTGTTATTCAGAAACAATTCCAAGCAACAAAACTTGTAAGAATTGTTCAAAGAATTCTTATGTTTTATTTTTGCAGAGGCCTTATTCACATTTCACCAGTTATCCCAATAGTATCCTTTATAGCAAAGGATAAAAAGCAGGATCACACACTGTACCCAGTTTTCATGTTTTCCAGTCTCCTTGAATACTTTCTCCATACTTTGACCTTCATGATCTTGAGACTTTTGATGATTACAAGCCAGTCATTCTGTGGAATGTCCATCAACATGAATTTGTCCAATGTTTGCTGATGACTGGACTCAAGCTATACATTGTGGGTTGGGATAGCACAGAAGTGATGCTGTGTTCTTTTCATTCCATCCTATTGGGTGATGCATGATGTCAATTTACCCCATCATTGATGGTGATGACTTAGAGCATTTATTCAAATGGTTCTTGCCAGATTTCTGCACTCTAAAGTTACTTTTTCTCCCTTTATAATTTGTATTCTGTAGGGATATATTTTGATATTATGAAAAATTGTGTTTCTTACTTTCGTCCCTTAGTTTTAATATCCACTTATGTTTCTGGCCTGAATCAATTATTACCAGTGAGTTGCCAAATGATGAGTTTCTTCTCCTGTAATTCCTTCCACATTTATTAGTTTACCTTCCACTGTAAGAAGAACATTCTCTTCTCCATATTTATTTATTTATTCATTTGTATCTGTGTGGGCTCATGGATCCTTATTTTATTCAATGGGTTTATAACCTATTATTGTCATTCCTTATTTTGATATTTAAATTGTGCCATATTTAGCCAGTGGGAGTCCTTCTAGCTGCCTATTGTGCTCTTCTGACATGTTCCAATTAGATTGTAATCTGGATCTTTTCTAAAATACTTCACCACAAGACTCCAAATAATGCAAGCACGTGAAGTCACATAGAATTTAGTTTCAGTCCTGGCATTGCTAGTTTCTAGTTTCCTTAGAAAGTAAAAACAGGAGCCTTCCTTTCCTAATCTGTAAAATGGAAACGGGGATTAACGAGATAGTAGATTAAAACAACTAGTCTAGTACTTTAATGATAATAATAATAACAACTAATATTTATTGAGATATATGGGCTCTTTAATCCTCCAAGATAGGTAAGGATTATGTAACCTGTTCTTGCCCATACAACTAGTAACTTCAGAAGGAGGTTTTGAATTCATAAAGAGCGGCTTTATAGACATAGCAAGAAGGTAATACATGTAAATTCTAGTATTACTAAATGCTATTTTTATTGTAATGAGAATTAAAATAAATAAGAGTTGTCTTACTATCTTGGAGAATAAACTATCAAGGGTCCACCTAATTTCAGCTAGAAGTTATAGGAATATGAGTTTCACTAGCTTAAGAGCCTTTGTGTTTCCCCTTATGCCCGTATGCATATGATTAGAAAAGAATAAGGAAAGTTTCTGTGATTTACATACCTGCAGAGACATATATTAATTTACTTTTTTCTAAGATATTAGTTCTAATTAAAGAAGAATTTTTAGCAACCTCCTAGTTTCAAATGCTATAATATTTACAGCAAATAAGACAGGAGAAAGAAACTGTATTAGCTATTGAAGTAGAGTCAGAGCAAGGTGGGGGAAGGAGGAGGAAGGAGAGAAGAAACAAAGGAAGGGCAGGAAGGCAGGTGAAAGAGAAACACCAAATAGCCTGTGCAGGGGAAAAGGTCTCAGGGATCAGATGCCTAGTGGTCTCTTGACAAGCCCTGAGTACTCGGCTCTCTTGTGTAGTCCATAATCTAACTTTAACACTTAGTTTAGAAAAGAAAGGTTGCAAAAAATGGCCAGGGGAATGGAGAGAGACTGTTTTAAGATAGGGAGACAGCTACCAGCTTTTTATTTCTGGCATCTGAAACATTGTCCACACAATTTTGGGGATTCACTTTTGACTTAATGGGTGCCAGTGTTATCCAGACCCTGGAGGTGGAAGGAGATGCACCCATTAATCCCATAGCCCCTTCGCCTTCATCTTGTTCTACCCAACTAATATTTGTTTGGGTGGCTGAACAGCAATGCAGTTTTACTTTATAAGTAAGATATAGCGGGAGCAAATTAAATAGGAAACAATTATAATCAGGAAATACTCTCAAGGAGTATCTCCAAATACTAGTATTTCCGGCTAGTGCCAAAATATCAGAGTCCAAGGTTGATTCTGAGCACTGAGAATGGACGACATATCTGTCCTTTCCCTGGAGGTGTGAGTGGGCACACACACCGGTACATGCACTTGGCAATGTACTTGTTCACGATGTCAAAGGAAGCCGTGAGGCCACAAAGTCAAAGAGATGAGTAGGGGCCTATGAAAAGAGCTAGTTATATGAACACTTGGGGACTGAGCCATGAAATACTGCGTGAGTTGAAATGAGAGGCATGGTCGGTACTAAATCCATAGACCTCGGGACCCGTTAACAGCAGTGCTAACCCGAAATATTATCAGGCCTGAAAAAATGGGCAAGGTGATCTTTACGTAAATTATTCTCTGGACTGCTCATCACACACTGGCATGCTGGGAGCAATAAGCACACAGAGGTATTTGTTCAAAATATTTGATTTCCCATAAGGCTACTAAGCCAAGAAAACATAGAGGACAACTCACTTTTTACTGACATGTTTGTTTGTCCTTTATTCCATAACCATCCTCCCAGGATGGGGATAACATGTGGAGTCTTGATTCTGAGACACTGTTTATCTTTACCGGAGATGGCATCAAGGTCCTGGCGATTCGCTAGGACAAGTGGCAGTGCTTCCTGACACTACCACCGGGCTGTTTAAGAGTGTTGACATTGATTTCTCTCCTCTTGGCATATAGAAGTCCCAAGTGCCCCACTGACCCATTACCTGAGCCTGTAATTACTCCAGGAGCAGGGAATGAAAAGGGCATATCTCTCCTGCTTTCAGGGAATGACAGACTCAGGCATATAAGCGACCCCTGCATTAAGGCAAATCTCTCAGGAGAGCTTAAAGACTCTCAAACCTTGACTCGTGTGCATGTTTGCATCAGTAGAGCCCGTGCTCATTACCGCTGAAGGTTGCTGAGGTTGTGGAGTTGGCACATGACTCTGAAACGGCTTCATCATGAAGATAGATCCTAATACCCATATTTGAAACCCAGACACAAAAATTATAATTGGTATAATTAGCTAGCATCTCTTTTTCAGAGTACGACTATTTAGTGAGTACTTTTCTGTTTCATCAAGAAAAAGATGAAACGTTGATGATATTTTTTTAAAGTGAGCTGGTTGTTCAGAAGCCATTTCTTAGGGACACATTCATTTTTAAAAGCATTTTTAAGTGAGATGAGTGATCATTACATATATTTATATTCCTTAGATTGTTCGAGATCTAGAATTTGTAATTTAGTGAAACCCATTTCCAAGCTCTGAAGGGCTCTCTATATATTATATTAAAAGCCTTCTGCCTAATTTTTTACAATGTGTACGCTTCCAGCCTAAAATCCAAGCTGTATTCCTGTGAGTGAATGAGCTTTGCTCCCTCAAACAGTCTGCTTAGCTGATTTTTAAAGTTAATTATGGTGCAGTGAAATCTAAAGGTCAGACCATGTCTATTTTCCTGGCTTGTTCAATGCTATGGGCATATGGGCACCAGATAAATCCCTTAACTGCTGACCCAACTAATAACTTCCCTGTACACTTTAACCTGTTTCCTGTTCCAGGTTTTCAGACTCTTTAGTGTGCTTTAGGGTCTTTAGAATAGATTATTACAGAGCTCATCACTCAGAGGCTTCCATGAAGACCCCCTTGGGAATTTCAAATCATAATGTATGAGGCAGTCTTTCTGCATTATGCCCCTAAATTATCTGTGTATTTCACAAATTGCCTGGATTATTTCTTTTTATCCTTACTGCTCAAGGAGAAAATTAAATTTCAGAGAAAATTTTGAAAACCATATAATGGTTAGGGTTAGTTACTTAAGGATGGTTAGCTCACAGTTTTGCAAATTATCTTTTTATTTATTTATTCATACATTTACTCCATTCATTTATGTATTCATTCATTCAGTGATTTCTTATTGAGCAATACTCTGGGTATACCATCATGCGAAATTTCATGAGATGCAAAAATCCAACAGACACAGAACCTGAAGTAATTTTATGATCATAACCTGAACTAGAAATCCAGGCCCAGCTTCTACTGGTGAGAAATGAAACCAAGGTGCACACCCTATGCAAGCCATGACAGCAGAAGTTTGAGGAGGTTCAAAAGAATGCAGGGAAGAATAGAGGAAGACAAAGGAATAGGAACCTAAGGTAATATCTAAAGCAGTGTATTTTGTGTTTGTTTGGGAGTATGTGGCTATTCTTTAACCCAGAATATGCACACACAATTAAAATAATGGGCTATGACTCTCTATGAAAATTTGAAGTCAATAGCTGTAGTAAAATTGTATTCACATAATTGATCATAAATCAGCTGTCCCCAAGTCACTTCTTTTCTGCTTTCATAAAATGCATGATCCTTTTAGGATGATCTCTCCTCTACTTTAAAGTTACATCTCCTAATATTGCTAGAACAGTATTAAATGAAGAAGACAGTAGACTCTGAATAGATGCTTCTGAAATAGTTGATTTCTTCTGCCACAGTTTGAATCCAAATAATCTTAAACAGGAGAAGGTTAAGCATCTGAGTGTGTTGGTTCATTTGCATTTGTGTTAACTAGACCAATAAATGTGGACTTGGAGGCACAGGCTAGGCACAGGGCTGGACTAGGGTGAGGCAGGGAGGCACTTGCCTGGGGTCCGAAATGTAAAGGGGTGGCAAAGCACTCAGTTATCAAGACAATATTGTTAAGACGATGATTTTTTTAAAAATTAAAATCAGTGCCAAAATCCGTGAACAAAATATCAAAATACTAAATAAGGATAGGATCAGTGATACTGAATTTTCTCTAGGGGCAGGCTCCAATGTGACTCAGCATAGTAGTGACCTAGAATAGGTGGCCTTTGTGTTCTATAAAAGCTCTAGAACTGTAACTCTGGGTTACATCACTTCTTAGCATTTTTTAAAGACCTGCCTACTTGATTATCTGGTAATTTTAAAAAAGAGATTATATGTCAACCTTAATGTTTCCACTAATAGACATTGAATTTGAGTATATTTGAAGTAGCAGTATCCTTGGAGGTCAGACTACAGCCCAGAATTTAATGAGAATTAATTAACAAGTGAGTAATCTGTGGAGGAATTTGGCCTAGAACCTTCTCATCTGACTTCTAGTCCAATACTCCTGTTAAGTTATCATACTACTTGGGTCCTGAATGCTCAAGAGGTAGAAGTAGGTTATTTATCACTTAGATCTCCTGTCTGTGCAACGTCCTAGAGAGTTTCCACGGAAATTCAATTTAACCTTCTAACACAAAAATGAATACACCACATGGGAGTAGACAAAGAAGAAAAGATGAATTAATTCCCATCTCTGACTATGTAAATGCATTCTAGTTTTTATGCATGCATTTAATGGGTTAGCAATCATAATTTTAAATACTACTAGAAAGTGGCACCACTTGGAGATTTGTAAATTAAATGTGTTCATGTATTAATTGGCATTCTTAGAATTCCAAATCTTGGACAAACAGGGTGAGGAGATGCTGTGACTAAAATGTTCTGTGTGTGAGGGAAATATGTTCTTTGTGATGCTATTTTTTGCCGCAAAAGAAACTCCTTAGCAAGCAGTTAGGATTTCCTCAATGAAAAAAGGCGGCCATCTTCCTGGGACGCTTGGATAAGATTCTGGGAGCAGCAAACTACTCTTGTCAGCAACTGAAAATGTACAAGTTCTCCTGCTACTCCAAGGGACATTAGATTCATGCCCATTTGTTTTCTAAGTTTATCCGGCTCTGAAAGATCTTAGTCCCAGAATATCTAGCTCTGAATCCACAAGTTTTATTTCTGTCTCATGGCCCTTGCTTTATCGTGGGCTCTAGTACTATGAACGGATGTGCATGTTTATTTATTTGTATATTACTTAATAATCTGATTTCAGACTACACAAGTAGGATCTAACCTAAAAGAGTTAAATACGTGTATTTGGAGTACATGAACTGTTTTTGAAAGGGTTGTGATTTTATTCATACCCTCGCTTCATCAAAACTGGGATAAGCTATGCACATTATAAGGTAAGTTACCTGATTTCTCTTACCCATTTCTGTCCCCTCCCACCTGCACTTCCCATTTTTATAAGGTGGTTCCAGTGCCTGGGAAATAGAATGCATTTTTTTGCAGGTAATAGGTTATTTTCTTATCAGTCTCTGACAATTTGTAGTCTCACACCCTTGCTTTTTGGCATCACGCCTGCCTGAAAGAATCATTCTAGTGTGACCAACTTTTGAATGTCCTCTTTAGTATATTTGTGAGCGCTGCCTGAGGCATTTTTCTGGTCACCTTCTTTCACACCTCCTTGTGACCTGAGATGAGAGAGTAATCTGAGAAGCAGAGGCAGCGGCAGGCTGTTTGAAACCCTAGCCTGGCTTTACTCGATCTCTGTCATTTTTTATTTTATTTGACTGTGGCAGTTTCATGGGTATATCAGAGCCCTTAGATATCACTTAGGGGAAGCTAATAAAATCCCTGACAGATTAGATTGTTTTCTGTTTCTTGCTATTGAACTCTTTGGCAATTGGGCTTGATGGGTTAAGACTCGAAGGAGGTATCTTATTTCCCATTGCTGCCTAAACTAGGTTCTTAGGTAAGGACAGCTAGCTTCTTAGCACATTTTGCCCTCTGCAAAATGCAGAGTAGAATGACTTGTTCCTAGCTTTGTGACATGTGCCTGGTTCTTGCTTACTTACAGAACACTTGCCTGTCTGATTCTGGCGGGGTGTATATGGTGTTTCATTGCGAGCTGAAACTCTGGGCACACTATTCTCTCTAGGGCTGGGATACATTTTTACTTGCCTTAAATACTTGTTCAGTGGGTTCTGACTTGGATGTGTCTATTATAGTTTGACCACATAGTAGTCAGGATGTAGTAAGAGGAGATAATTCACTCTGGGACTTCTAATTAAGGGTCAAAACAATAAATACCTAACAACAGATTTTAAGCCTGATTTGAATGTAAAGGAAAAAGTCTGAGACCTTGAGTAAAGATCAAAGTCGTGCCAAGAACAGAAGGAAACACTGAAACATGTTGGAGAATAACCACAGAGAACCATTGTACTTGCTGCAAGTGTTGTATGATAGAAGTGAAAGATTCTTCTCTCTCTCTTCGACTATCTTGTGCACTCCTAAATTGGGCTTGTTTTCCCAGACTTCCAAAAGAAAATTTTTGTTCAACATTGAACTCTAGGGTGAAAAAGTTCAAATGATTAACCTAGAGAGAATTGGATTTGATGCTCTCTTATGTTTATAATCTTTGCTTCAAACCTTTATCCAAACTGAAATCATGGAAGGAAAAGAAAAGAGGGAGAAGGCATGACTCCTAACCTCACAGCATTTATACTAAAGTTTGTCTTTCCCACTCAATCAGAACTTACTTAGAAGGTGTTGCTAGAGGTGCTAGATAATTTAATAAAGAAATTAAACTGTTCATAGGTGACCATGTGTTACTACCCACAGTTAGCGTGTTCATGTTTTAAGAGAATCTCTGCCTCGTGATGCCATAAAGTTTTAAATGGCGTCTCATGTTCATGATTGTGGATAGACTTGGAGGATAATCATCTAGAGGAAAGTAAGGATTATGATTTGTCTATCATTTACTTATGCTCGAAATATGTTTAATTCATTCTTTTACGTTACCTTTTATTTCTAGATTTTATCCTTTTACTTTTGTTTTTGGTTGCTTGTTTATATGAATCTCATTGTTCTTTTGCATTTCTGTTTTTTTCTCCTTACTGTCCTCAAATAGATAATCACTGGAGGTGTAATGCATCAGACTAAAATAAATTAAAAGTGTAAAATGCAGACATTTAGAAACTTTAAATTTCTGTCACTGGCTTTATGTTTATTTACTTTCCTTTATATCATTTCTATTATGAAATACAAGATATATGAAACAGTTTACACAAACACACACACACACACACAAGCAGCTCCATAAATTTTCACTTAATTCCTTTGAGGGAAGAAACAGAGCATTGCCAGCTCCCTAAGGAATCCCTCCAACCCTTCCTAATCGCTTACCTCTTTCTGCCACCAAAGGAAGACATTATCCTGAATTGCACTGAAACTGCTTCCTAATTTTCATTAGCCTTGCACTTCCTAAGCAACCATCCCCAAACATTATAATTTAGTTGTTTGTTTTTGAGCTATATCCGAATGAGATCACATGTATTATATCCTTTTGTGTCTAGCCTTTTTTCTGGACATTATGTTTATGAGAGACATCCATGTTGTTGCATAGCTGTGGTTTGCACATTGGATTGCTATTTAGTGTTCTATCGTGCCAATATACCATAATTTACTTATCCATTCTCCCAGTGACGGCTATTTGGATTGTTTCCGATTTATGGCTGTTACGCTGGAATGAACTTACTTGGACATGTCTCTCCTACACAACAAATACATACCTTTCTGTTGAGAGCATGCCTACGTGTGAAACTGCACATTTTCAAACTGAGTAAATACTGTCAACCTGATTGCCAAAGTGAATATATCAACTTACATTCCCACCTAGTATTTATGAAAGTTGATATTACTCCACATTCTCAAAAGTACTTTTAGTCATTTTATTTTTAGCCATTCTTGTGGGCAGGTATAGTGGTTTTAATTTGCATTTCCTTGATGAATAATAAGGATAGTCCCTTTTTTGTATATTTATTGATAATTTGGGTATCTTTTCTCACATGCCTATTCAGATCCCTTGTCTACTTGTACTTTGATAGGTTTTTTTCGTTTGTTTGTGTATTGAATCTATTTATTGGTCAGTTTGGGGAGACACAGTATTTTAATATTGAATAGTTTAATACTTTACAATATTCAGTAGTCAAGTCTTCTAATACTTGATATAACAGCTAGCATGCTGATTCATTCCAGTATTGAGTAATTAAGTATTCTGAAATGTCAGGATTTATTAAATTTTCTTTACTATTTGTAAACAATGTTTTATAGCTTTCTTTGGGTCTTACCCATCTTGCATTAGGTTTATGCTGGTATTTCTTCCTCTCTTTCTTTCCTTCCTTCCTGTTTTTCCTCCCTCCTACCCTACCTTTCTCTCTCTCTCTCTGTACTTCTTTCCTTCCTTACTTTTTACCTTATTTTACGAGCTGGACCTTCCATTATAAGGTCTTAGTGGTTCTTAACCCTGAGCAATTCTCCCCGCAGGGGAGATTTGGCAGTCTGTAGACATTTTGGACTGTCATAACTGAGAGAGTGCTACTGGTTTCTAGTGGGTAGAGACCATGGATGCTGCTAAACATCCACAGTACACAGGGCAGCCCTCCACAAGAAAGAATCTCTGGCCCCCAAATGCTGGTAGAGCCAGAGTTGAGTAACCCTGCAGTACAGTGTTGTATAGGAATGGTGATAGTGGAGATCTTCGCCTTGTATGGATAGCAAAGTAAAAGCCTTTAACTTTTAACCAATCAGCATGATGTATCTTGCAGGCTTTTAGTAAACAGCCTTTCTTAAATAAAAGCTATTTTCTTCTATTTCTACTTTGCTAAGAGCTGTATTGTATGTGGGACATCACGTTTGCAAAAGTGTTTAAGAAAGCAGATTGAGACCTAGGAAAGATGTTTTCTTTCTGCAAAAAGATTCACATTGCTTCACCATGGGATCCCCTTCACCAGGGATTGAGACAACTAAAAACTGAGCTGCAATTTATACTTCTGGGTTATTCTTATGCATTGGGTACAACCTTTATATACATATAATACAAAATTAGGAAGGTTTACCAGGGCTCCCTCCCACCACCAGATCACTGATTCTAGACACGAATCCTGGCAGCCTTAGTCCATCAAGGTTACCCTAATCAATGTCATCTGCAGGGCCTCAGTCTCTCCTTGCTGAACGTAGCAAAGTCACCTGGAGCAAAATGGGTTCTACATTCTAGGATTGCTTTCCTTTACCTCTTTGTTTCCATTTCCCAGTAATCTATATTCTTTTTAAAATTTATTTATTAACTCTGAAGTGCTTTCAAGAAGACTTTTAAAAATGTTTTCCTTTTTTTTTTTCTAGTGGCTCTCAATGGGGAGGTTGTTCTGAACATTCTAGTCCACCGTTATAGGAAGCAGAATTCTTGCTTTATTTGTGTACCCATTTGTTAATTTATTTCTAGGTAGGCCTTTAATTGAAATTCTGATAATATTTCCTCTAGGAAATACTGTATATTCAACCATAAACAAATGGAAGTGCTGATGCATTTGGCAAGATATGCTCATATTTCACAGAAATAATCATTCTTAGTTGAATGAAAACATTCAACTTTTTTTCTTTAATTTCTATAATCATAGTCCAGAGAATGTCCAACTTGTACTTAAACAGAAGAGATGTCCATTTGCCCTCACTATATCCCTAAGTTTAAAAAAGAATAATAAAATGATTAAAAAGTGATTCTGAAATAGAATGAGGTGATTTGTTGCTCCCCAGTTTTCTAGCTGAATTAACAATTAGCTTCATTAGTTTTCACATCTATATCATCAAGTTATATGTGTCCACAGATAAGCAAAGCCCATAGTTGGAATTTTCTCTCTTCTCTGTGTTATGTGGGTACATTAAAAGACTTCTTTATCTTAGAAGTAGGTTGGAGGTTAAGTGAAATCTGATAATTTAGCAATCAGCAAGTTTTAAACCTTTGGGGATTTCCAAACCCGACCAGGCAGACATAACAGGGTTTTTGCCATTTTGGTCCAGGTCTAAAAGTAAGATCTAAACCCAGCAGAGAAGTATAAGTCTAAAGAGGCCACCAATGTTGGGTTTGAGTTCTCTTTCCTCCTCTTTAGTTACAATACTTGAGAAAAATGTCCACTCTGATATCTCTACTTTCATCATAAACAAGGATTTTTACAATCTCAGGTTATCAATCTCCCTTCCAACAGTACAAACAACTTAAGTGCCCATCAGTACATGAGTGGATTAATAAAATGTGGTATATGTATACCATGGAGTTCTACTCAGCCACAAAAAAAATGGTGAATTATCAACTCTTATATTATCCTGGATGGAGCTGGAGCCCATTCTACTAAGTGAAGTATCACAAGAATGGAAGCACTACATGTACTCACTATCAAATTGGTACTAATTGACCAATACTTAGGTGCACATATGATAGTAACATTCATCGGGTGTCAGGCAAGTGGGAGAGGGGCGGGGGGAATGGGTATATTCTCAGTGAATGAGTGGGGTATGCACTGTTTGGGAGATGGACACATTGTAGCTTTGACTCGGGCAGGGCAAAGGCAATATACGTAACCTAAACATTTGTACCCCCATAATATTCTGAAATAAAAAAAAAAAGAAATGAAAAAAACCCTTACTTAAATTACTTTAAACTCAAGAAGAAAAAATTTTCTCATGATGTTTAGAACGTCAGCCTTGACTCTGAGCATTTATGCTGACAGGAATAATATATGTCCATTTTCTAAATTTTCTCTGCAAACCTGTAACCCCATTGCAATTAACTGAATAACTGCATATGCAGAACCTCTAAGGATAATGAATCTGAAAAGAAATCAGAAAATAGAGATTCAGCCAAGCACCAGTCACTTTAGACATTTTAGTTGTTTTGCAATTTGCAATTTCAATTGCTGAAATTCTCTTGAATGCTTCATTGTCTCACTGATCTACCAAGAAATGAGAGCTGTTAAAGGGGGAAAAAAAGAAGAAAACACCTGTTTCATTGGAGCCTAAATATTAGTCTCATTGGATGCTGGAGACCGTTTCACTCTTGCTTTTGACCTGTATTGAGTGACTTTAAGTATGCATTTAGAAGACACTACAGATAAAAGTTTCCCTAAAATACGTAAAACCTTGTCTTATATCTAGAAGATGTTATACCAAAAGTATATTTAAAATATTTTTGAACATAAAAACGCTGCTAACTTGGAAGCAAGGAAATAATTTGGCTTTATACTAATAGTTTATTTTCTTATAGCAATCAATTCCTTGGCATAATAGTAAAAAATATCAATAACTATGAACATTTAGTGTTTATTCTGAGTACTTTTTATTCATTTTCTGCCCATTCAGTTCTCAGAATACTACCATGACAGAGGTTCTATGGTACAGTTGAAGAAAATAAAGTTTAAAGGGGTTTGGTAACTCTCCACTCCCCCAGTTAATAAATGGCAGCATCTGAATTTGAACCTGGGTCTGGCTTGATTATCAAACACAGTGCAGCTTCATTGGGTATTGGTGGCTATTCAGTGAGGAAATCATGGGTTTCTGAACAATGTAATGGATTTATGAGAGTAATCTATAAGCTATAAGATTTCAGCTACCCTCAGATAAGCTGTATAGAAGGAGCTTGAGGCATGTTTATTATATTCTTAAGGAGCATCTTAAAAAGGATGGGGAAAAAATGTATTTCTCTTCCCACCGTAGATCCCACGTGGACCGGATTCTTCTGGTAGAATTGGATGCTATTAACACTCAAAAGATCACTGGGCAGTGAAAACAGAATAAGGCCACAGAATATGGTAGCTCACTCATACTTGAACGTCCTTGTACATACTTGAAACCTTTCTAGCCTTCAGTATCCAATTGTGTGACTGCTATGCATATTATTTGTCATTATGACTTACGGGACTTGTCACTTCATTTCAAAATTGAAATTAGAATATTGACTTATATTTTGAAAATCCCCTAAAAAATCATCCTCTTTCACTTGGATTCTGGCTCATGACTGATTCATAGAATCAATAATATGCAGGAGCAGTGTGATGAGAGGTTTTCTTTTAAATGAGTTTCTAGGGCTCCAGTGATTCAAAAAATCCCATTAAAGTATATTTTAAAAATTAAACTGAACCCACCAAATAACACATCCCTGAATACATATTTGAAAACAATGTAAAAGAGAAGGTTAAAAAAGTTGATGTATATTTTATTGTTTTTAAAATATTTATATGGTATGAAAATTCAGTGAGCCGGAATATTTTATTTAGAGGCTGCTCAGTAAATAAACTACAGAACATGTAAGATTCATTTTTACATAGTTGGATATAATTTATTAATTCCATTTCAACACCACTGAGGGGCTTAGAGTGGTTCAATGATTAACATGATATATTATAAGATATATTTTCCCTCATTTATTTCTCCTTTGGAAGTCTCCTAGGCTTACCTCTATATACTGAGTTTCCTTAGTCCTAATCTCTTTTTCCTTTAAAAACCGATTCTTTTACTCCTTTTTACTCTTTTGTTTACTTTGTATTTTTTTTGGTAATAGCTTTATTGAGATATAATTCACATATCAAAGATCATGTTATTCTTTAGTTACATAAAAGTAAAAGTTGGCCTTACACCACCAGAGGTACGCATACTGTAATTAGAGAAGTTTGGAATGCAGATTATTTTTTTAATTATTAAAGTAAAAGCCTTTATTTTGGTCAAAACATGCACCTCACTTAGAAATAAAATGTGTATTTCTTCTTTTAACAAACTAATAGTCAATCCCATATTTTAAACTGACTTAATCCAACTAAACAGTCGTATTTTCTTTCACTTTTAACAGATAAATTTCTGAGCCATGATAATTCATTTCCTGTCACTTTATTATGAAATCTTACTAATGATATTTTGATTGTACCTTTACTATATTAGAGTCACGTTCACTCTATTGCTCTAAATTTCTGAATTTTCTGAAGCTTTCATTCTCTCTAAATTTCAAATAGAACACTCTTTTCTTCTTTTGAACATTTAAATTATGGATATGAAAATAGATTATAAATGACTAAGGAAAGAAAACAAGTCAAATAGCCCTCTGGAAATTGGTATCCTATGGCCCTTTACAATCATAACTTGTGCATAATACTCATGTCTATGTAAATGACATCCTACCAAATAGTCATTATAATGCGTTTATAATACAAGTTGTTAGCATTTGTATTGACTTATGGCAATGCTTTATTTCTAAATTGTACACATTTTTAATGAAACCTCCCTTTTTATCTTAAGGTCTTAAAAGGTAACGTCAAGTTCAAATTATTTTCAGATAGTTGAATTTTGTTCCTGTATAAGATACTTTCCATTCAAGAGGAAAGTGACAGCCTGCCAATTGTGTAATGCCTTCTCCTGAGTATCAGAACTTACATACGCTAACAGAAATCACATGCAAAAGTAATTCCGTGTATAAAGCAAACTCAAAAGGTATTTCCTTTCTATGTTAGCGTCAACATATTTTAAAACCTAGGGTGCAATTGAGAAAACAGTTGTGATATTTTTATTTTTAAAAAGTGGAAGCTACAGTTTCTAAAATGCAAGCATGTGTAGTGCACCTAACAAGCCAATGAGCCCGCAAGAGGAGCAGCAAAATATACTCTCTTGGCAAACTGGAGAGGTGGATTATTTGCATGCAGATCAGCCACACTGGACTGAATTGCTCTCACATAGAATAGCTCAGGTCTTCAAATCACTTTGAAAATACCAGGCCAGGCCTGTAGATTTCTGTGGGCCCTCGCTCCTTGATTACATTTATGGTTGGCTTCACAAATTTATAAAAATAAGCCCGTTCATTTACTTGGGGCCAAATGGAATACAGATGAAGAAATTTTTATGTACTTGATGAAAGAAATGTGTCCAGATGCAATTATTATTTTGAACTTTGAAAGCAAGGCCCACTGCCATCAGTGCTAACACATGAACCATTGCATTCTCTGCCTCGAAAGCTAAGCTTTCATTTGAAATTAACTCTAAGGTTCTCCCTTACCTCAAGAAGGCATTAAAATTTATTAAAAGACATACTTAATATTTATTAGCTAACTAGCAATTTGGAGAAAATAGACTTTTTAAGAGAAAGGGAAACATCACACTCATGAATTATTGGTGGTAATCTGTTGTGAGGCCTGGTAGAACAGACTAGTTCCCTGGTTGTAAACAAATGATGATTTTCCCAGGTGTGAGAGAGGAACTGACATATTTTGATCTTAACAAAAAGAGGAGTAACATAAGAAAAACAGACATAAAATAAAATTAAAAGATAACATTTCCACAATGATATCTAATGTATTTTCATGTAGACCTGTATATTTATAAAGTTTTCTGAAAGTTTATTTTGCATATTTTACCCAGCATATTAAAGTTGGGGGAGGTGTGTGTATGTTTAGTGGCAGGGGTAGGGGTTGGGGGAAGAGGCATGGGAATTAATAGTGGCTTAATTTAATGAAACGACTAGAAGACAGCTTTCTATATCCTATTTCAAAGCTGGGCCATTGAATCTCCCTCTTAGATTTGATTGACCCACCCCAGTGTTACTATTTGACCAGCAATAGTGAAAAATACAAGCCCTTTGGTGGCTGTACTTTGATAATTAAGGTAACATTTGAGTTACTAATATAAAAATGTTTACATCACTGTGTTGTACATAAAAATGATAGGCATTCTTTGATGATAATCTATATTAGGATTCCCATTCATTGAATATGTACATATAGTTCTTTAGCATTAAAAGTAACATCAACTTGAAATTGAAGCAGAAATTACTTTGTATTTGCTAAGAGATCATTATGAAGTGTCTTAATGGGAAGATTAAAATTTTTCTTTGAGGAAGATGTTTTCCTTACTACACCATATTCTCTGGTAACAGTTTTTATTATTATTATTTTAACCAGTAATCTCAGGAATATATGCTATGATTCTGTAAGGAGATGGAGCAAGAACGGAACAGGGACAAACATTTACCCCAGAAGAAAAGCAATTCAGTGTAGGCAATAAACTGGCAGGTCTGCCGGGTCCTCACCATGGGGTGAAGGAGCATATCACACAACATTATATTCTGGGGCCTGTTAGTATAAATTCAAAATAGGGGAGGATTTGCTACACATGGAATATCTTGAGTGTTAGTTAAATGGTTTTATTGTCCCGATTTTTGCAAAGTTACTTCTATTTCAACTAGGATAAGTTCACTTTTTTTTTTTGATATGTTATACACAGTTCCAGCTATTCATTACTGAATATTTCACATAGTCATGAAAGTACTCCTTGGTTTCAGATCAGGAATTATTAAAAATGATTTTGTCTCAAAGGAAGTTGCTTTAAATCCTGCTCAATATCATATACTTCTCCCACGTTGTTCTTTGCAAAAATTAATCTTTCTAAGGCTCTATTTCAATTTCAGTTCAATATTTCTCACCTTTTCTTGATTTATAATACATATTGCTAACCTTTTAAAAAACAGCACACATTTATCTCACCCATTTCCCTAATTCCTGCGTCTAGACTAAAGGGCAGATCTTCCATATTAAGTTAGTTTTTAAACAGTAAAATAAATTTCTTTTCTCTTGGGACCAGAATAGTTTAGTTTTTCGACCAACCCACCAAATGAACTTTTAAATAACCAAATTCATATTGAACTATTTTTTAGATGGAAAGTTACAATCAATGAAAATCCAGTAAAATGCATACATAAGTCTTTCAAATGTCAAAAGAAAGTATCTGAGCTAAGCTTTGGAATACTAAACATTTTTTAAAAATTTCAATCTAAAGTATCCACCTTTCATTAAAATTTGCTTAAATGAGATAATTTCATCTATTTCTGTACAGGGAGTTATTTTGGCTGGATTGCATTGGTCAAAAAATTGCCTTTGCAGTTTTATTCCCAAAGTTTACTTGCGCTGTATGAAATTGCCAGTAGTTGATGGGTTTTGACCTACAGAAGCAGCGGTTCCATTTGATACAAACTAAAACTGGCCTTCCTAAGGTCCTTTGAGAATTAAAGTAGAGGAGGATAGGACAGAAAGAACCTTTGGAATCCAGATCAATTTCTGCTACTATTCTCCAGATTTTCTCATGCCCTCCCCCCGTACCCACTCCCCGCCACTCTTATTTTTTGCCAATTTCCTTGTTGCTACATGTTGGAGCTTTTTGGTTGTCCAGTTTGTTTTGCTGTTTCAAAATCAATGATTTCTCATCTGCTGCTTATATGCAGACCACTATTAGAGAATAAGGGAGCCTTTGGGCTTGAAGGCACCTAAAGATTGAAATAGGGGTATTCAAATTCAACTACTTTTCCAAGAATTCCTTTACAACAGGAGTCATGAACTTTTTCTATAAAGGCCAGATAGAAAATATTTTAGGCTTTACAGACCACAGGGTCTCTATTGCAAACTACTCACCTCTACAGTGTTTGGGCGAATGCAACCATAGAAATCATGTAAATGAATGGACAGGATTGTGTTCCAATAAAACATTATTCATGGACTCTGAAATTTGAATTTCATGTAATTGTCACATGTCATGAAATATTCTTCTTCTTTTGTATTTTCCCCAATCATTTAAAAATGTAAAAATCCTTATCTCGTGGGCCACACAGAAAAGGTGGCCAGGTCGATTTGGTCTGCAGGTCATCGGCAGCCAGTCCCTGTTTCATGACATCTGTGCCATGGGTGATGCAGCCTCATCATAAATATACCTCAGTTGACAGGGAGATGATTACCACAAAAGTGAACACATTCCAAATGCTTCATTTGCATTTCTTAGAAATACAGTATAACCCTATTATACAGCCTATTTTCAATCAAGCAAAAGAAAAAGAAGTCTCTAAAATATTATTGTAGTAACATGATTATTCTTATTTTCTTGCAAACCACTTCCTACATGTGTTTTTAGATTACCTGTACTGCAATTATAATGTATACATTTTGAATACTCCCTTTTGCCTTATAACACTGCATCCTGTTTTCCATAAAGTGCATAGCTTTATAACTAGAATTACAGATGTGTCATGACTAAAGATACCTCATTTGAGTGACTATCCCATGCCATTTTTGGCTTTTACCAAATTTTGGACATTTAGATTGCTTTCACTTGTTTTACTAAGATGACCACATTTGTGCATATTGTTAAATTCCCAAGGTTTATATTTATTCCTTTGGCAAGATTTCCAGAAGTGGCGTTACTAATTTTGAGTGCATGATCATCATAAGTGTTGTTGAATTTATTAAAGTATTATGATGTTTGTTTTATTAGGGATAATATACATTAAGTTCTTTATGTGGGGCAATGTGCTAAGCACTTTAAATATATTATCCTACTGAATCCTCACAACAAATTCTGTGACATAAATGTCATTATCCCTGCTTATAGAAGTAGAAGCATGACTGGTATTAACAGAGTCCAAAATTAGAACTTGGGTCTGACACCAGAGCCTGTATTGCAGCATTTTGTTGCCTCTTAGCAACTTACGAATTTACATTGCCAGTTGTACCCACATGATTGAATGCTCTTTTAATTTTGTTCCTCTCTTTCTCTATCAGGTGAAATCCTACTTAACCTTTAAGTCTTACTTTAATGTTAAATAGTCCATGAATTCTTCCTCAAACCCAATACGACAGAATCTGTCATTCCTCTGTGTTCCCCCCGCCCATTGGGAGTAAGGACTTACAGTGTATTATTTTTAGCATTTTAAGGAAAGTACTGTGTGCATTTATACTGTGTCCCCTGAATTGTCACAATGCTTTGCACAAAGTCAGAAACCAATGAATGTGCACTGACTATAACTGTAGTGCATCAATATCTGCTTTTAGAATCTTCCTCTCATTGGTACAAATCCTGTCTCCCCACTGTAAGGAGAAATCTGGTAAATCAAATGCTTTATTCTTGTCCTTGTTTTTTAATCTTTGCTCTCTTTTCAGGTACTTTTGTCACCTCTCACCACTCTACTGCCCTGACAATATCATTTCTATGTGCGTAGCTTCCCTCAGGATGTGTCCTGGTCCAGCCCCCTCACCAGCAGGTAGTATGTGGCTGACCAAGGTCTCCCTCCTCACACAGCAGACTCTGTTTACTTAGGAAGCCTGGCAATGAGATTAGAGATACTATTGTAGAAATTACAACCCCCAGCAGACCAAAACAGCACAGATTTTTGAACTGGCAGATTATCTCTTACTGAGACAACCTGAAATAGTTAACAGTTGTAAATAGAGTCAGAATTGATCTGGAAAGGCATGTGATAGATATTAATACTTGAATGTGGAGGTTCCAATCCTCACAATTTCCCCTGTGTAGAACTTCACATATCTATCATCATTGTTATTAATCACTTCCATTGTCTTTATCATCATCATGTTATTGTAGAATTTTTAGTCATCTCTTAGGCAATTTGACAGTAGGGTTGCATCACCACTGTTGGTGCTGCTTAGATAGTATTTTTAATCTTTTTACGTATTGTGGATAGTTTTCTTCGTAACTCTCTCTGGCCTCTTTATCTTGCACATCTTGAGTTAGGATGTGACTGAGAACAGGAAGATAAAAATTATGCCCAAATAATATGGAAATCGATCAATCTAATGTTAAATGATAACTGTTAACAATTCAACATTGTTTTACAAAAATGGAATTGAAATGGCATCCCAAACAATTCCATAACCCTGAGATTTTGGATGAATTGAGTTTTTAAATCAGTAATTTAAATGGTATACAAATCATGCTGTATATTCAGCTATATTTCAACAATAATGATTTTCTTCAAATCCTAGAAATCTCTAAGCATAAACTTCAATAAATTAATTTTACATAAAAATTTCAGTTTCTACAATTTCTGAAATTAGAATATATCATCTCTGAAATCTCTTCATGTTTTATTGTATAGTCCTATATGTGTTAGGTGGAGAAGATGTTTATATAAAATACTATCCATTTCCCTCAATTAGTATAATATAAAACTAAGTATTTATAGAATTAAAATGTATTTTCAATTTAGAATCTATTCTTAAAAAGAAAATACTATTTTTATTTGGTATACGTTTCTCTTTAAAATGTATTACACAATTTGTAATTGGATAAGACAGCCTTCAGTTGAATAAAATGCTATGGCTTCCATCTTTAACACATACAAGAATCAACTCTTAATAACTGGAAGCTGTATGTACATTAATGAGAAGGTTACATAATGCAATTTAGCTCTAGCTTCTGCCTACCTTTATGCTGAACAAAACTGTTTGAATTTACAAGGAAGTCAGGGGAAAAATTGCTCTGCTATTAAGCACAGTAATGATTATGAATAATGAACATTGGAATGTTATTATAGAATAAAGCCACAAGCCACAATGTATCTTGCTGCTAAATTATTTAAAATGCTGCCTGGTAATTATATACTTGTTTTAAGTCTACATCTGTACATGTTAAAACTGGAATCACAATTTCTAATCAGTACCAATTTTTCCTTCTTGGTTGAGTGGGAGGAGAATGTTCATGATAGAAAATATGTTTTACGGTTAGAATGTTAAAAGTGATATTTTATTAATATTAATAGATGTTTATTTGGGACAAGTGTTACTCCAGGGCAAGGATTACTGAGGAAATTTTAGAAGTATGTTGAAGTAAGACTGTGATAATTAATGGAATTGTTACTCTGCTATATTCTGTGGAAAGAATTAAGGGAGGAAATACATTTTATCATTAAGGAAACAAAATATGAATTGCATATTTAACACTTCATTAAATATGTAGATTGCTGTGAAATCTGGTGAGAAAGTTAAGGATAGCGAGATGCCATAAAGCCATCATCCCCCACACATTCGTTTGCTCCACATTTGATAAGGGGAGAAAAATTAGGAAAGAGCCAAAGAAGAGCCGGAGTTAGTTAGACGTGAAAAATGGGACATTGGAAGCAGGAGCAGATTATTAGGGATATATCTTTTCAAAGGGAAATTAGGGACTATTTAACCTCCGTCAAATACAAAATATTATTTCAATAAACTGTATGTGAAAATAATGTGAGCAGCATTTAAGAGTGAAGATTATGTAAAATGTTATAGCAGGTGCCAAACGAAGTGATGGGTCACCACTTGTTTCTTGAATTTTGCTCTGGCTGCATGTTTCTTCTTGTTCTCTTCCCATTCAGATTCATGAGCAGTCAGACAATCTCTATGTCAGGGGCATTATGTAAACTTCAAATCATACTCATATATTTGGTGGTTTTGATTTAAATTCATGACTCCACTGTCTCTATTCCCCAGGAGAATTTTATATACTAAAATAATACTTACAAATTTATTTTCAATGTTTTTGAAAGTCAAAACTGTTCTTTTTAATTTGCACACTTTTCTCTTTTTAAAAATGTAATATTAATACATTATAACTGATATTAACTGAGCATCTATTATGTGCTTGATGCTGTGGTTAATGGTTTTACATGTATTACCTCTTATAATACTAATAATAAATCTGTGCTAATCTGTGCTTAATTCAAATCTTGCTGATGGAAAAATCTGCAAACAAGAGAAGTAACTTGCTTTGGGTTTTCTTCTTATTACTTATGGTTCTGTAAGTCTCACTCTGTACCTAATTCTACTGTTAATGAAAAGCCATTTAGTATTTATAAAGTGATTTATTGGATGCTTTGAGGATCCACTCAGAGCTAAACATCTTTGAGGCTATATGTAAATACTTACTACTTTGAGAAAGAGAACATAATTCAAAGATTTCCTTTTACATTCGTCACAACCACCTTATGTTTTGGAAGTAATAAGTGAACTTACTCAATTGTTCTTTCTCTCATTATTTTTATCCAATTGCTACATGAGTTTTGACCAGTTGAGTGACTGCTTTCAAACTTCTCAGTTTTCAAGCTGACTTACATGTAAACTAAATCTAAGAGACTGCTTGTGAAACTGAAGCCTAGTGATCTGAAATGCCCTTAACTGGTCACGGGTATGGTGCTCAGTGCAGATTTTCTGTAATAGATGTAGAAATAGAAATAAAAGTATTTGTAATCATTATATTACTAATGAACTTCTTTTTTCATCTAGACTTGTGGTATCTGACAGTAATGTAAGCAAATATGTTGTAATCTCTCAAAAAATGAACCAGAATTAATAGTTGCATAGATAATAACTCCATAATCACCATTTCTCTCATAGTTGCATTTCTTCTCATCTGTGAAAAACTGTTGTTTTAATGGAGAACACAGAGTTTCATTAAGATATAGATTTGTTCGGCTGGTTCTCTCTTGTTTCTGTAAAATTCAGTGTTGTAGAAAAACTTTATCTTGGAAAACATGTATAAACATGATTGACCATATTAGCTTTGTTCCACCATTAGGCCATCAGATTGGACCCTTTAGCTGTCAGAATCAATTCAGGCTTTAATTAAATCGCCCTATGGTCTGACCTTAAAGAGGGAATGTTTCAGACAGGACTTTTCAGGCGTTAATATGATGGTTATTGTTCAAGCAGATAGAAGGAAAGGAAAATCTTTTACAACCAGTTATTGTAAAAACTCTATTTTGAGTATTCTCCATGTTTTACAAACAGCTCATTCTGATCTTTAGCCTTCCTGAAATTATTCTAAAAAGAGTTTCATCTCCTGTTTGCATGCACATCCTTGTCAAATGCCCTTTTTCTGTCTTTGGTACTCAGTCATTTTCTTGTGAATTCAACAACAACCAAAAATATTCTTTGCATGTCTACTATGTACTCTAAGGCCTGTGCTAGACACTGTAAATATCATGATGAAAAAACAGACATTGCATCTGCCTCCAAGAAGCTTATATGCCAATGTGAGAGACAGGTGTTCATCAGCAAACACATCACATATATTATAACAAGGCATTATAATTGCTACAAAAATGTATGTATAATATGCAAATATATTTGTGGGTATTGGGAGAATAGATACAAATAAATTGGAGGGTGTTGGGAGAACATTTAACAGGGGGTCTAGTACAAGCTTTTCTGGGGAATTAACCTTTGAGTTGAGATCCGAATAAAGCATAGAAGGTCAGTGGGTGAGATGGGGGACAGTGGTGGGTGAGGTCCTGGTGATCCCGGACTGAGGAACAGTACAGACAAGGCTTAAGACAGGAAGAGAGACAGGACCCTCAGGAACTGAAGAACATGTTTGGGGACTGGGTCATCAAGCAGGGTGGACTGTGAAGGGTACTGGACAGATGAAGAGCAGCAGTTCCCAGAGGCCCCAGAAGTCACTGTAAGGCTTTAAATTTGAGCTCATTAAAAACTATGTGCAACTGTCAGGTCAGCAGTCTGTTCTCCATTCTTGGTGTGCTCTCTTGTTGAGGAAAGAACCAGACACACCGAAAGCAAATTAAGCATGAGGTGAAGTTTATCCAGCAAAGAAAGACAGCTTCGCCACAGACAGCGAATGGGCCCCCTGTCATAACAGGAGGGCCCCTATTATGCTCTTGGGTCCTGTTTTATGTTGCCTAGGCTGGATCCTCCTTGTGGTTCAAATGTCACCGTTGAACCATTTTGATGGACAGTTGGGAGTTACATGACCTGAGTCTTACTGTGTGTGCAGATCTCCCATGAGCCTCTCCGGAAGCCCATTCAGGGGGTAAACTACAATGCAGATTTAAGCTAACGATATGATAATTAGCCTCAGGCTGCTCTAGGTCACCTTCTAGACCCTATTGTTCCTGCACTGCTTGGCCTCAGAGAGGGCTGGGGAATCCTCTGCATTTTTCTGTAGTTGGCATCCTAAGTTCTGATTGGCAGATTGGCAGGGTGTGTTCCTTCTTCTCCCCAGGTGAGGCAATTGCTGGAGTGGACGGGGGCACCTTTGTCCCCAGGAGAGCCTGAGGTCCCTCACAATCTACCCAATACAACCAACCATATTTGGTTCTTTTGACACCTTCTTAGTCTATTCCTCTTAAGATAATTTAAGGATGCATAGTTGTAATATATTTTTAACTAGGACTGTGAAGCCATTTTCTCTTTTAGAATTTCTGACCATTAGGTCACAGCTAGCTTTCCTTTGGTTTTCTTTGTTTCATCTTTCGCTTGCTTTCTTCCATCTTCCCTGGTTTTTGAAATCATTTTCAAGTCTATTTGCAGTCTTCATCCCTCCCCTCTGCGTCTCCAGCACTCCACCAGGGCAAGGCCCTTTTCTCCAAGGTCTCTTATTATATCCATCTCATCTCCCAGTTCTTTCTCCTTGGCTGGAATTAAGTCCTGAGCAGCCATTTTGCTCGTTGCCTTCTTTACTTTCTGGATGATGAAATCGTCAGTGAGGCGCGTCAAGAACATATCAGATGATCAGCTCTCAGCTGAATTACGCTTCCAGCAGATGCACAGGTAATTGGAGCTTCCCGTCACTGGAGTGCCTTCCCTGGATGACATTTTTAATATTTTACAGCAAAGGTTGGCCCGCAGTTTTCCTCCACGCCATTGGTTTGTATTCCATTACTGCGATAACACTTTCTCTTTTTTTTTTTTCTGTTCTCAACCAATTTCCTTTTCTTGTATTTTCTCCTTCCTGAAGTTGGTAGATTTTATTTTAAATATTCCATATTGTTATGAACATTGGCTATGTTGTGAGGCTTAAGGATGCGACTTTTGTGAGCTTGAATGTACTTCCCTCTCATTTTTATCATTGAAATTAGGTATTCCATTGCAACAGTTATTTGAAGCATTGTGTGGAACTGTTGCTAGGAGCAGGTAATATTATCTTTTTGGTCTTTAAAAGCATAGGGAATGGGGGAAAAACACAGATATTTTGGAACAGCACAGATATTCTGGGTTGCTTATTGATTTTCCTGTTGATCTCATTTGCCTGTTTGTTCCAGATAGAGACAAACTATGTGGGGGATAAAAAGGCACACAGAATAATATCTATCAGTGAGAACTGTTCATTTTGAAGCTCATGTTCTTTGTTGTCATTGTTTTCTTGTAATGTTGACATCATCCAGATGCTCAGGTCAAATGAGATCGTAAGTGAGCAAGAAATTGCTATGACATTTGAGTTGACAGGCATAATTCTGACATGTTGAAATCACTGGGAAGAAAAACAAAAATTGAAATTCACAAACGAGAGCTTAAAATGAGGATCATGTTGTCTACTTTAGAATTATTTTAGTATATGCCCAGTATTTTATTCAAAATATGCCTAGATTTAAAGAATTGAGGGACACAAAAGAGAAAAGATGAATACTTGGAGGTGTCCCAGGAGCCAAAGTCTGACAGGTGAAGGTGTATATCTTTCAGATTGAACGCATATTAGAGATCAGTCTTAGCAATAATTTTTTGGAAGGATTTACTCAGATGAATGGTGCTCCCAGAAGAGACTGGGTTGGCTTTTGATCGTTAATGATCACCAGAACCATTCAGATAGGGCTTCCTATTCCCCCATCCTTTCCTGGCAATTGCCAAACTCAGAAACCCTACTCCATTAAGCTGGTTTTAAAATATTACCAGTGTCCTCTCAGTCTAAAGCAACCTTCGAAATTCATATCCAGTGGTCCTAGGTCCAGTAAATGCTACCTTACGGGAGAACCATTCTGACCTCTACTGTCAACAGTTCCATTTAAAGATTTTTTTTTTTAATTTGTATCATATGGATCTGTTTACATTTGGCAGAAATGGAATATATGCCTTTGCACTAATAAGAATGTTGCCACCAAAAATACTAACTTCAATATCTATGTGAATATTTTTCTTCCAAGTAGTTACTTTAGAAAATTACTTTGGATGTTTCTGGAATTCTGCCTTTTAGAAGTGATGCCAGAGTCAGCTCACAAATGGCTCAATTAAAACAGTGTATCTGCTTCACAGTTATATCTTATTTTATCCCATAAATCCAAAAAGTGGGCCATTCAACTAAAACACCAAACTACTCAATACATATGGCACCAAATTATTTTCATTTGTTTCTTCTTAAAATCAATTATTCTCAAGCATCAAAATTTTTCCTAACTTATATATTTATATACAACAGATTCTAAAAACTCTTTACAAAGCAAAATCCCTAAAATTATTGTAATAAGCTCAGATTTTTTGGAATACTTGCATAAGTTACCAAGGTGATTCCTTGAAAATCATAATACTCATTTAAGTGTTAAGCTCTGATAGTTTTTGTGTTAAATTTATGAATAATATAAGTTTAAGGTCACAACAGTCATATGTCCTAAAGGTAATATATTCAACTTTTCTCGCTTACCTTAGTGATGAAGATAGCATAAAAATTTAAACATTTGCCCTATACCATGCATTTTGCTAAAGATTTTACATAAATACATTTATTTGACCTTAAGTTTATTATTGATAGTTATTTTGCTATAATATGGCCAATCTTTCAGAGAAGTGTAGCATAGGAAATGAATGTACAAACAGCTTAACTTGGCTTCAAAGTACATCTTTCCTTCCAATATTTGATGGTAACATTGAGACAGTTTATTCTTCCCTCTTTCCATCCTTGCATCCATCCTATCCTAATGACAATCGTGTATCTGAGGATGGATTATCAACTTTCAGTGTTTGCAAATCATTTCTTGTGAAAGTCTGTTAATACTCAGTGCTCTCAATGCAAAAGAATAACTGTCTCTTTTAACTTTTGTTTTACTCTTTTAATTGCATTGACTTTTAAAATTAGTTCCATTGTTATTAAGGAATTTATCAAAACATATGTTTAAAACTCTATTAGATTCAGAAGGAAGGAAGGATAAAGAGAGAGAGAGGAAGGTAACAAAGAAAAATTATGCTTGCTTCAACTTTAATGACTTGCCTCCCTGAGATTGAAAATTTTAGTACTTTCTTATAATATTTGCCTCCATATTCCTAAATAATATTCCTGTGTAGCCATCTCTTAGATACTATTGATTTTCTATTATGGCAGATTAATATTTTAATTTTTCTACCCCTCATACTTTGCCTCCTCTATGCTACTTTTGCTTTTTAACTGGGGCATAATTAATATGCAATAAAATGCACACATCTTCAGTGTTTCATGCACTAAATTTTAACAATTTTATACACTTGTGTAAACATCACCCAAAATAAGACCTAGGACATTTTTATTCCTCCAGTAAGTTCTCTCAGGGTCCTACATGGTAAGTTTTCTATTCCCTCCCTCCCATACACACATATGCCATTATCTGTTATCTAACACCGTAAGATAGTTTATCTGTATTTAGATTTCATATAAATGAGATCAAACATCATTTCCTCTTTTGGCCTGGCTTCTTTCTTTTACTCTAAAATTTTGAAGGTTCATCCATGATGATGTGTGTACCAATAATTAATTCTTATTTTGTTTCTGAGTAATATTCCATTATATTGGCCAGTCACAATTTATCTACTACTTTGTTAGTTACTATTGGAATTCTTTCCAACTTTTGACCATTATCAGTAAAGCTGCTATGAGCATTCACATAGAGACCTTTGTTTAGCATATAGGTTTCCATTTCTCTTGGGTAAATACTTACAAATAGAATTGCTAGGTCACATAAAAATGGATATTTAACTTTATTAGAAACTCTAAAATAGTTTTGCAAAGTGACTAAAATGCAACAGCATTTTATGATCCTTTCAGAAATGTGTGAGAGGTTTGATTATCTTCATGAATATTTGGTGTTTTATCTTAGTCATTAGTACTACTTTATTTTATTTCTTTAGTTTCTTACGTTATCTGTTTGTCTCCAGGTTTCTTTTTTACTTTTTGTTTGTCTCTTTTTGATATGAGGTGGTGTTCCTCAGATTCTAGGGATTGGAGGCTGCCTATTCATATTTAAAATGGAAGCACTACAAATTTAATTGAAAATTGTGTTTGTTGGCAAAAATCATCAAATGAGGCTTCCCTTTAGAACAGTCAGGTGGCCATCTGGCTTTTGAGAATGGTCTGCTAAATAATAGCTTTTTTTATTCTTTCCTCTGGGGTGGCTCAGATTCCCCAGAGGAAAAAAAATTTGTTTTTATCTTCTTCTTTGGGTCTATTATATAAATCTGGTTCCCACGTTCTGGTGCCAAGTGGGTGAAGAGATGTGGGACTTTCCCTGTTCAGTATGCAGATTTTGTTTCATCTTTCTGTTTCCCATCTCACAGCTCATCCTTCCTCTTCTGTGTATTTGGTGTCCCCAAGTCTAGGGATTTTGAATTTCTCTCCACGCTATACCTCCTATCTCCTGCCCAGGTAGGGGAAAACCAGCAACTTGATGTGCAACTTGGAGGTGGGAATATAGACAACTGAGTATGCCTGGCATCAAATTTCAAACAGTTCTCCTATTTTCAACCCCTTCCTGACCATGTTCTTCTGTAGTCCCAGACTATCCTGGGATCTGTGGGGTGAGTCATTTGTCTGCCATCAATATCTTACCTTAGTGACTTAGGTTTCTGTTTTGCTCAGCTCTGCTAAAACCTGTGCCATTCTCCACCCACCTTCTCTCTTCATACACTATAATCTTTGGTTATAAATGTTTCCTCCTTTCCTGAAACATACAGTTTGTATTGTTTCTTAATTTCTGTGAGATGAGGCCTTAATGTGTTTTTAATTTTTAGTTGTACATGGTTTCACCCAAGACATCCAAATTACACTGTACCTGAGGCTTGAGGGAGATTGAGTTAGAGGAAAACTGTCGTATTTGCTGATGAAGAGCAAATTTAGTGTTTCTGAAGAGCTAAATCTAATGGGGCCACTTAGTTCATTTTCAAGAAGGCTTAAAAGACTGCTTTAGAAAATGACACAAAGGAACTTCAGAACCTCAGAATGGGGATGGCACCCAGACCATCTTCATCATCCTGAGTATTTTGAGGGTAAAAGTTCAAACAAAGGGTACATTCACCTTTTAAAATGTAAATGAACTACAACATCAGCATAATTTTCTTGTACTATCTTTGAAAAAAATAAAAGTACATTCACGGTTTTTCTTTATGCTCTCAAGAAGGGCTTTGAAAACCCGTAATTATGGAATTTACTAAGAAAAAATAACCAGTAAATACTGTTAGAGAAGAATGCTCAAAGGTTTAAGGATTGCTAGGCAAAATATCTTATTTTTAGACTAAATCTTGGAAGGATGCTGAAGTTGTTACTCACTGACAAAGATAAAGACAAGTTATAAATTAAGCATATTGGAAACAACAGGGAGAATAAGAACTGACAAATTATTGACGTTGCAGGAGGTAACCAAGGAAGGATGTGCTAAAATGACACTTTGATGATCTGTCTGGCTGTGTGTAACTGTTAATGCGTACGATCAGAGGGAAAATTTCCCCCACGTGTCAGTCAATGTATATAATGAAGAACCTATGTCATGCTAGTCACTGTGTAAGCTACAAAGAAATATGAGCACAGTCGTGTTTTCAAAAGAGAATAGTTTGGTCGAAGAGGCATATTCAAATAAAGAGAAGACATAATGGAGTAGACACTGAGTGCCAATCAGGTGATGCAGACAGTAAGTACCACCCTTGCTCAGACACGGAGAACATCATAGGTAGATGGAAAATGGGGTTTGCACAGGACAGGCAGAATTTGCCATTGATCACAAAAATAAATCACGATTCAAAACGGATGATCTAAATTTGGTAGTCTATAAAGGCACTTGACAGACATGGTATTAGTGTCTCTAAGTGATATTTTATTTTTAGCTATATTACCTTTTGGCGTAGGCTACGATAGATTCTTGCAGTTCATAATTGTTTAGTAGATAGTAGGTTTTTAGACAATTTTATAGTGAAAGTATGTCTTCTTGCTTTATTTATATGCTTATATGATCATCTTTGACAGTACGATCACAGACTGGCAAATCTGAGGACCTTGGCAGATGGAAGACAATGTTATATTCAATTTTTGTACTTTTCTTTAAATAGACAGATTTCCCGGGGAGAATTTGACATGGAGGGGAGGCTAAATGGCAATGTGCTGGTAAGAAAAGCATCGCCGATGTGTACAATTTGCCAATTTCTGCAATATAAATATTCTCACCATGGCCAGTTTCAGGCTACCAACTTGATGTTGCTGAATCCTGACTTGTGAACCGTTGAGCGCAATTAGCCGTCCTGAGCTGGCGAGAGCTTGCACTGGCACACTGACGAAGCTATGACACTTTCAGATTCCATCCTGTGACATGTGGGTGGGAGTAATGTTCATCATTGCAGTCCTTCTCTAGCCGTTCTCATCCTCACTTGGTCTTCCAACCACTCTTCCTGTTTAGATACATGGCTCTTGCGACAACATTACAGAAGTCAAAGATGCTTTATCCCAGTATGTATCTTGTTCATTTAGGCTGTCAGATGTAATTTAGTTTGTTGTTCTTAGCAGCACTGTGTAGAGCAGAGGAGAGTGGTGCCGGGACCTAAGTGCTGTGCAGCTGGGGTCCAGCTGTTTCTCATGGCTCCCTCCTGATAGAAGCGTATCACTCCAGGGCTCATCTTCCAAAAATAGGGCAGTATTTCCAGTGTCCTCCACTGATTTATGGGGGAAAACCCCATAATTTCTTGACTCTGGAAGTCAGGCTAAGATCAGATTCTTAATGTGATACTTCATTTCCTTGAATAGGTCTGGGACATACCCTTTGAGCTGGTCACAAGCCATGAGTGCCTGCACCATAGAGTGGCATCCCGGTACTAGACCAAGTCAGGGATTTACCCAGAGCTAAATGAAAACAGAATCATCTAACGATGAGTGAAAATCTAGTGAGAGCTTGTTTTGCCAAAGGCCAAACGAGGTACAGTACTCACCTACTATTAAGGGAATATTAACTCCGTTCGTCTAACTTTCTACATGTTTGTGGGCATCTAAATGTCCTCTTAGCTACCACTTGACATTCACCATTTTCCTGCTGTCTGCATTAGCACCTGCAGTGATGTCAACCAGGAGATCTTCCAGAGCCTGAACCAAAGTACAACTGTTCTCACTAGTCTCGATGAAGCCCAGGAAGCTGCTGAGAAGACTCAGATGTAGCCTTAAGGCCATTCCATACATAAAACTGTTCACACTGGGACAGCTAGAATTTAATGCAAATGCTGTAAATTTGCAGTATCCTTCAGAGATTTTAGGGGAAAATTCAAGGACTATTTTAGTTATTTTCCTTCTCTTTTGCTGAGAGGCCTTTTATAAGATTCAATAATGAGTCCACAGAGTTGGGCTGAGTCCAGTGGGTGACAGACGCTTTACCCTTCTGTCCTGAGATACTTTCCTGGAGTCACATGTGTGTCTTACTTTTTTTCTCAGGATAGCATTCTTTCTCTGGGATTCTGTTTTGATCCCTTAACCTATTAATCAAGGGAGTTCTCAGTAATATCATCCACCACTTTCATAGACTACTCAGATTTTGTAAATACTGCAAAAGAGATGAGAGAAAACAATTAGGGGTACATTAACTGCAGCTCCATTCTCTTCTTTTTCACTGAACACGGTGAACAGAGAGACATACTTGCTTGAGAGCCACTGCCCTAAAGACTTGTCTATGAGTCCCCAACAACCCTCAAATAGAAAAACACTCATTCAAGAGAAGTATAGATGAAAGCCAAGGGTTATACCAGTTATGAAGAGCTGAGCTGAGCTTCTTATATGAAGTCATACAAAGAAGACTAAAAGTCAGAGTTTAGATGTTGGAATCAGGAATGAATATGAGTGTGGATGGAAAGAATGGCTGCGAGGAAAGACCATAAACATTGTTAGAGAGCAAGAGACCATTTCTATGGAGGGTGAGGTAGGTTAATGGAGTCAGACAGGGTGTGGGATGTGTGAGCTGTATGAAATTATTTATTTTCGGCCAGTCATACTCATAGCTTTGCAAGCAGGTCAAGTTGAGGCTGCCTCTCTCTTTAAAATCTGCATTTTAAAGATGTATTTATGGTGAATGATACGTTGCGGTACTGTAGATTTGTTAGAACGTCAGCATATGTGTTGACAAGGCAAAGGTGTATTAAATATCTTTATGGAGAGTCAATCCTAATAAAGCAGGACATGCACTTAATTATAGGCATTTAATGGTGGCTTTTCTGCTTTAATTATAGTTTTATATAATCTAAGCTTGATTTAGTTGAATAATAATGAAGCAACATTTTACGCTGAATATGGAGAAGGTTTTGCATCCTGTACGCTCCTGAATTACACTCTTAATCTGGATGTGTAAGCACATATAAATAATACACATGCTTCTTAAGAATAGTACATGACTAGAGCTGTTCTTAAATATGGAGGAGATTTACTTGCAGGTTATTGGCAACACAGAGATCCACTGAGGTACCTTGAGGGACATAATCTTTATACACAAATCTGGATTTCATTTAGCCTGCTGGTAGGTCAAAACCCAAAGGCCCACTGAATGGTTTATGTCATAGCTCAGAATTTGACTCCAGGGAGGGAAGAATGTAGTTAAAAGAAAGAAATTGTCATTTTGACGTTTGTCAGAGAATGATTTCCTTATACTGACTTACGGTGTACATTTGTACCTAGAGATTTGGAAGGAAAGACATATTGAACCCAGTTTCTGACTCTGTGGCTAGAGGTGGGGTTTACAGAAGCAAAAGTGACACTCTTCATCAGCAAATGCAGGTGACATTTGCAAATGTCAGAGACAAAACTGGAAATATTTTTCCCTTGTCCCCTAGCAGCTGATTCTGAGTCCTTCATGCCAGTATTGTAACTATTGTCACCCTTCAGAGTCCTCTGGGGAATTAGTGCTGAGTTGTCAGTTGTCTGGGCTGAGGCTTCATTTTTGACAAGACCACCACCCGGAACCCATTATTGCTAGAAACTCTCATTCATTTGTTTGTGTTTGTTGAGGACACATTTGCGTAATGGATTTTCCAAGTCTTTCTGTTTGCCAGGCATGCTCTCTGTACCTCTGCTTCTCAGCTTATTTAGAATGACTGAAGCAAAAACTGTGCCATTCTCTTGGTTCCTAGGGCTGAATTTCAGTGGTAGTGGGGGATGATGGGGAGGGGCCAGATACGAAAACGACTCCTTCCAGAGATAATGTGACTTGGCAGCCTTAACTCATGAGATAGAGGTGGAGGGCAGGATGAAATAAGAACATGGGAAGTCAGGATTCATCATACAAATAAATTTCCATTAGGGTTTGTAGATTAAGGGTCACAGTGCAAGAATGCTAGCTAAAAAAAAAAAAAATCATGTTTTTTTTTATTCTATGAAGGGGAGATAATAAAATATGACATTTTGAGTTTTACATTATTCATCCCAAGTCTGAATAAAATTCTCTAGGGTTTTAGGAATTATTGTTTGTGAATGTTGCTGGTATTCCTTGACCCAGTCTTCTTCTCTGGATGTGATTACAATTAAGAATATTACCACCTAGAGACGAGAGCAGCTTTCAGCTGAACAAGGTTTCATGTTTTTCATTTCTCCACAAATGTTCCCAAGTCTCTTGCATTTATTTGTTACTTTGCATGAATGAGGGAAGAAAGTAGAGTTCAACAATTCTAAGATGCCTAAATGGAATAACAGACTTTCATTTCCTAAGGGAACATTTCAGGGTGATTGAATCGCTTTCAGTCTACAAGCTATCTTTTTACACCATTTTTCTACTTGACTAATTGATTATGACAGGTGTCACCCAAGCTTTGCATCTCAGGCTGCCCCAGTGCTAAGACAGAGCTGTAGCAAACACCCTGTGTTGATGAAATAGAAAAGCTATGCATGGGTATTTTTCCTTATTGATTTTCTAGTATATGATGTCAGTTAATCACTGAGAGCCATTCACTGCATAGATGAAAGCAGTCATTATGACCGTGTTTTCAATTGATTTTTTTCCCTACAAGCATGATTGGTCGTGTGTTCATTTAGAGCTGAACAGAAATATAAATATCTATGGTTGTAAAATATATATATTCAATATGTATATATGTGTGTGTATACATACATAGACACTAGATATGTTGAGCATCACATGCCCATAAAGAATAAACTTTCTATAATATATACACAAGTATGTTTGTGTATTGTGAGCAGAGAAAGGACAGAACATGTCATGACGATGCTGTAAGTTATGGTCATCACACAAACAAGGGTATTTGGAAGATACTGAGCGTTAGATGTATTCCTTTTTCAGTTTCACAATGCAAACATTAACATATCTGTATTATGTTGAGGGAAAGAAGCCAGATACACAAAAAACTTGTATGTATGAGTCCATTTATATAAAATTCTAGATAATGCAAAATGAATCTGTAGTAACAGAAAGCAGATCACAGGCTGCCAGGAACTGGCGGTGGCAGGAGGGATGGACCACATAGAGTCATGAGGAAACTTCTGGGGTTGATGGCTATCTTCTGTTTCTTGATTGTGGTGGTGATCTTTTAGGTTTATATATCTGTCAAAACTCATCAAGTTGTCTATTTCAGATGAGTACAGTTTAGTGAACAGAAATCATACCTCAATAAAGTTTTGAAAATGAGAAAATATATGCCTCAGCATTTAAACACTATTTGAAGAATTACCCTAAGCTTGCCATGTCTCTAATAATATTAAATGTTTTTTTGCGTATGGTGAAACCTTCATATTGCTCAGAATATACTCTTAGAGGGACCTGAATTGATAATATCCATGATATATGTTGAATGTTCAGGCTTCCAAGAGCCATTCTGAAGACAATTGAGTTTTTTCTAGTGGGCTTGATAATTTCTACTCACCTTGGACAAAGAGACGAGTAACTGACCTTTTGAAAGTTTCTCATACTGACCTACATGATAGGTTGCTGTATTTGTTTTCTATTGCTACATTAAAAATTACCACAAATTTAGCAACTCAGCACAACACATATTATATACTTCACAGTTTCCATAGGTCAAGAATCTAATCACAGCTTTTCTGCATTTTCTGCTTTGAGGTTTCACCAATCCAGGTTTTGGTCAGGGTTGAAGTCTTACCGGAGGCTTGACTGGAGAATGATCCACTTCCAAGCTCCCAGGTTGTTGACAGAATGCATCTGCACGTGGCTGTAGGTCTGAGGCCCCCATTTGCTTTCTGGCTGTTACCCAATGACCATCCTCAAATCATGGAAGCCACTCAGAGTTCCTGGCCATGTGGCTTATTCTGTAGGAAGTTTTATAACATGGCAGCTCACTTCTTTAAGGTCATCAGGAGAATCTATTCTTTCAGTCTGCTAAGACATAGCTTTATAAGATGTTACATAATCATGAGAGTGACTACCTTATCACTTTTGCCATATAATGTAACTTAATCAAGGAAGAAACTGTCTTATTGATTTTGCCATATTCTATTAACTAGAAGTCGAATTAGACTCAGAGGAAGTGCAGTCACCTTAGGTCTTGGGCCATATCAAGGTTTATCTACCATGGTTGTTTTACACATGACCCCTAAAATAAATAATTCTCTAATACTGTATTTAAATAAATATCTTTAAATAGGTGTATAAACATATATTTAAGATCAATTTAAGCTGAGTATGATTTAATTTTAAATAAAGAGGATTATTAGCAAATTTGGTTTAATTTATATTGGTTGGTTTTTTATACAAATCCCAGGATTGTACCTATTGTGCAGAGTCAGGCATGTCTCTACATGGTGCTCTAGGCCTTGAAGGAGTTAATTTGTCTTCCCTTAAGTTGTCGATTTCCATCTTCCTCATCAGTAAAATAAGACCTATAATTTGCAAAATGAATCCACATTCTTGAACAGTGACTGCATTAAAAAAGTGACTATTTTAATAATTAGCTATTCAAATTACCTTATGGTTGCCCTACTGTTCATAAAATCAAAAACATAATATAAAATAACATAGATCATAATATTAGTTACAGATGTCAGCTTACTCCTTTTTTCTTGAAGAAAAGGTGTTAATGAATTACTCTAGATTGATTTCTGACATAATTGCCAGGATTGTACAATATATCATTCTACATTTATGCCAGCAAATTAGCATCTGTGATTCATACAGTGGTACCATCCTTAATCTTATCATGTACTAAATACATGTTGTTTAGGTTTTCAAAATAACAGGTGGCTCTATACCTTCTAGGATGAAGAGAATTTACAATTTTGCTATTGAACTGGTGAATATTTTAAAGATGACAGTAACAACATGCCTGTGGGTTTGCAGGAAAACAAGGCTGCAGATCTGATAAGCTACTAAATACTGCACATGCATTAATAATTTCAACCTGAGAAATATTACTTTCAATAATTTTAGGTCTATTTTTATATAATGTATTTTTTCTCATGACAACTATGTAATGCAAAGCACTTAATATTCATTTTATAATACCGGGAAGGCAGCTACAGATGGTGTCAGTACAAGTTGGTTGTTTGTAATATTCTGTGTGCTTGTACATGCTGTGTATATTATCATTACATCTAAGAGCTCAGGTTTACAGACTTTCTGTCACTGCATTTGTGACTTCGGGTGCACTTCTGAGCTACCCAAAGCCTGTCATAATGGAAAATTACAGTAGAACCCTTTTAATGTGCATAAACTGATTTGTACAATACCTGATACATAGCGATCACTCAAGAAACAGTGTTAATATAATTCCTCCTCAAAATAAATCATTGCTGGCCAATGTTTGTTGTCTCTTTCTAGCCAAAACTGCTTCCCTGGGGCCAGCAACTCATAGGGCAAGAAACAGCAGAGTATGCTATTTCTGATTATGCAACTTCCTTCTGGGATCAGAAAGTCATTCAGCCTCATTCCGTGAAAAAGGAAATAAGAGTTTATGTGATTGCGTTTGTCTTTAAAATGAGGAAATATGGGCCAAGGAAGATTAAAGTGTTTGTCCAATGTCACGCCCTGGAATTAGTAGTTACTATCTTATGATCTAATTTCTAGTTTATTTGTTTGTTTTTTCTCTTGGCCATCTCTTTCATTTAACAAAAGCTTATGGTATAAGTCCTATGAGTTGGGCATTCTCCAGGTGTTTTGTAAATTTTAATTCAGTTGACTGTCAAGATAGGCGTAAGAGTTAGGTCCTATGATGATCATTCACATTTTATGGGTGAGGAAACTGAGGCACAGAGAGGTGAAGTAATTTGCGTGAGGACGCATACCTTGTATGTGGCAGAGGCAGTTTATCTCTAGAACACTGTGTTGTGCCACCTCTCATTGTCACGTGTGACTTGTCTTCATCCTCTAGGTAAGAAACACATCAAATAACGCCTTTTCCCCCCATACAGTGGTTACTAGCACTTCTACTCTGTTTATCATGTTGAATCAGCCATGAAGAGGACACAAATAAAGAATATAAGCTCCAAGAGGGCAGGGAGGTTTATTTTGATTCCCATCACCTGGAACAGTACCTGATACCTGGAAGGTGTTCAGCAAAACTATTTTGCATGAATAAATGATCAGATAAATAGGTGAATGAATGGATAGATGTATGACTTACATATATGCCTTCTTAAAAGGGAGCTTTTAGTCTGAGAATAAAAACCATAATCCAGATGAATAAAAGGTTCTATGACTTTTTATTCTTTTCATATTCTTCAAAGTGGCTTTCTATAAATAAAACTACTCCAGTCTGGGCGAAACAGATTTGTTCAGTTTTAAAATACATATTAGAAAAACATATGTTAAAACCCAAATTAAACAAGCTTTTATCTGCATGGCTCGGTCTCAACTCAGATTAATTTGGTAGAGGTGAAAATGAATTCTTTCACAGAAATTGTCTTGCCATATTTTAGAATGACGTTTCCGTATGGGTGGCATTTTGATGAGAGGAAATGAGGATCTGGATAAAGACTGGAGGTTCTGAAGGTGCTTTCATCTTAACTATACTCCAAATAACCAGAATCTGAAGAGGTTACATGCTGGGGTTAGTAGAAAGGATCTGGTAGTTTTGTTTTCCTCTCCTTATCATTGTAAAAAACATGGCACATTTATTCTCTTAATACTGTGGGCCATTCAATTTCTCACAAAAAAGAAAGAGACAGAAGTGAGGACATATTCAGAAGGAGAAAACAGTATAATCAAGAGGTATAATCAAGAGAGGAGAATGGAATTTTGTGTAAAGATGAATATATGCTGAGAGGGAAAAAAGGGAGTAAATATTGGCGTGTCACAATGTAGGGGGCTTGGGTTATTGTTTTAAGATTGGAAACACAAGGCTTGAAAAGGGCAATTTCATCAAAATATATAAAACCAAAAAAGACATGGTATGTGGCTATTGATCTATTCAACAAATCCTAGTGTCCTACAACCAAAAGATCTACTCAAAATCTAGGTTTTTAAATTTTGAGAATGAGTTATAAATATAGTTCTAAGCAGATAATAAATTCAGAGTGAAAATGGTATAGGAAGTTCTCCAGTAAGTTGGTAAGATGAGCTGTGAGATTTTTAATACACATCCCACATTTTTGAGTTGACATCATGAGAATCACTCAAGGGTTTCTACAGCATGGACCCTGGTGAAACCCCCAGCAGAGAAACATCTACCAGACTCCTTGATTACTGAGTCGGTAACTGTTGTTTCCTTCGTGGTTATCATAGAGATAAATGATGATGAAAATGCCTAGTGACTTATTTTTCCTGTTTTTAAATGGACTAAAAATAGTGAAATGAGTATAAGAAATGGGAACATAAGAGAAAACTATGCATTGATAGATATTCTCAAATATATATATATATATATGTGTGTCTATTAGGCTGTGTTTTCTGAGCCAATGCATATGAAGCAAAGTGTGGACCAGAGTATGCGTGAAGTGAAATTAAAAATTATTTATAATAACTGCTAATAGTCAGAGATGGGAAAAAGTTTTGGACGGGAAAGAAGTTGAAACTGCTAGCTGAAATGGACTTCACAAAATGGTCAGAATCATATGTTGTCATGTTTATAGGCCACGTTAAATTATCTGGAAGTTCATCCTAGATTTTAATGATTTGTGATATTTTTACCCTGGGCTGGTATGAGGAATGAGCTATGACATGAAGATTTTGAAAAACACTGTTTTAGCTGCCAGGATTTTATGAAGTCTTTTGGGTGCTTAATCCTTTGATCTGAGTCATTTGTAAATACTCTTCTGTAATTTTTACTCTTAGTTTTCTAGATTTCTTGCAGCACGTCATTCTATTCATGACTTTTTACCTCCCTCCTCTTCCTACTTATGTGTTTACCAAAAGGGAAGTTTCCCACCCATAACTTTGAATTTTATTGCCTTGGTTATGATTACTTTTCATTTTCTTGCCATCCTTGATCATGTTTCCAGTCTTTCTCAGGGAAACACATAGAACACCAAGCCACCCAAGGTATGTGGCTATGCTGTACAACAAACTGTGCCCCACACATTGAAATCCTTACCCAAGACGTTCCCCAAATGCCGAGCAGCCTTGTGCTTAGCTGAGTTCTTGCTCTCTGGGAATTCACTGTGCCAACTAGAGCACCACTGTCTTTAATTTTGCACCTGTCTTTAATTGTCACCTTTAATTTTATTAGCTATGAGCTGCTATATAAATTGAAAAATAGAATAACACAGGAATATACCTAGCTGGAATCCAATGCATTACTCCTAAGGATGAAATACAAAGTAGATATACGGCCAGACTGTCACCGGGTGATACAAAAGCAACAGCATGAGTCATAAATGCTCTGAGTGGATGTCGGTGCTCAGATTGATGGCTGCAGTTTGAATGCTTTGTCTCCCAATCTGTGTTTGGAAGGGGGGCGCTGGACATCCTTCTCCACCCTCCAGAATTAATCTTATTGCACTGGTTGATAGATGATAGCTCTGATCACAGTAAGAATCCTAAAACTTAACACTATCCTTGATGCTTTTTTTAAAAAAATTCTTCACTTAGAACAAAACAGTGCACTCGTAATGTTTAAGCATCCATTTATCATGTGTCTTCATGGAGTCTGCTCTATGCTTTCTGAAAAAACCACTAGTGCTAACAGCACTGGGGTTGATCTTCAACTATAATTAAAGCTGCAGGCTTCCCCGCTTTAAAATGAACCATTTTTATATATTGTGGAATAATTGTAGATTTATAGAGAAGTTGTGAAGATTTGGCAGAGCTCTTGCAAACCCTTCTTCCCATCTCGCCATTGTTAACATGTCACATGACCGTGTGTATTTGTCACAACTAAGACACCAACATTGCTACATTAACTAGACTCTAGTATTTATTTGGATTTCACCAAGTTTTCCATTAGTATCATTTTTCTATCTCAGGGTCCAATCCAAAGTTGCCCCCATGTGTTTAGTTGTCATGTGTCCCATCTCCTTTTTCTGTAACAGCTCTCATCTTTGCCTGTTTTTCTTGACCTTGACTGTCTTGAAGAGTGTTGGTCAGGGATCCTATTGACTATCTCCCAATCTGGGTTCGTCTCAAGTTTTTCTGATTATTTAGACTGGGGTGATGGGATTTTGGAAAGAATACCACAGAGATGAAGTGCCCTTCTTGTCACATAATATCAGGGACATGCGGCAGCCACATGACATCACTAAGCGTGATCACTTTCATCACTTGCTAAGTGGTGGCTAAGTTTGGTGGGGTTTTACTGTGAAGTTACTATTTTTCATTTCCATACTATTTTCTTCAGAAGCAAATCTCTAAATCTAGCCCACTCTTGCACCACTTTTTAATGGTTGCAATCAACTGTATGACTAAGATCTAACATGATTATACCACCTTCTCTATTAAGTCTCTAATACTGCTATAGATAGTTACAGAAGGCAATGCACCCAGTGTGTTGCTACCTACAGAGACCTGCCTCCTTTTTTTGAGAATACAAGTTCATTGTCCAGAAAAATTTCTATAATAAAACTCTTAATAGTGTGTAGATTTCCCATCCCTTACCTGTAACCAACAGAATTAGACCCCAGAGAAGAGAGTTTACGTGTTTAGATTATGACGTAGCTGCATGACAGAGAGACCAGAAGACACCCCCAATTCATCTTAGGCTTTTTGTTTAATTTTCTAGTTATCACTAAGTGAATTTATTTGTATGTCATACTGTGGTTTTTTTTCCAGTCTCTGCTATAGTAGTTGGGGAACCGGAGGCCGGAGTTAGTTAATTTTTATAACCATATCTTTGTACTTACTGCAGAATAGCTGCAAAATCCAAAAATAACATATTACATAGTAATTTAGAATTGTTCCAGTAAGTGTGGCATCAAGTTCTGAACTGTATACAGGTAATGTTTTTCCTTATGTCAAAATACTTATGAATATAATGTTTACTTTTTTAAAATAACAAGAGGCATGAGAATGATTGTCTTCTCCCCATTTAAAGCCTAACAAATTTTTGCATTCTTGAAGATGAAGGCCACAGCATCCTGTGTACTTATGTTGACATTTTTTATAGTAAAATAATTCTTTTTGGTGGAATTAATAATCACCCTGAGGGGGAAATGACAATTGGAATATTCAAAGATCTTGAAATTAAATTTCATATACTGATACTTCCTTCTCATCCTTTCTAACTCTAGCTTTCTTCCTACCATCTTCTTTTCTTTGAATAGTTTAATTGATTTGTTACCGCTCTTTTCATATTAGAAATGTTAATATTTTGTAATATAATTGAAAAAATCCCAGTTTGTCATTCATATTTCAGTCCTACCTGTTGTGCTTTTTTACACATAAGGTATTTTTACTATAGTCATATTTATCAGCATTTCTTCTCATAGATTCTGGTTTTAACCTATTCTTAGAACTGACTTCCCACTTCAGTAGCAAATACGTATTCATCTCTGTTTATATTGAGTAGTTTTCAAATTCTTATTTTTACATATATTTCTGTGTACTGTATTCTGTCCTTCTGTTCTTTCTGACCATCTCTTCAGTAGTGAACAGAAATTAAGTATCTCACCCAGGGTCACACAGAGAGTAAGTGGCTGAGTCTGACTTGGACCCAGCAAACCCTTGCCCTCTCAATTGCTGTCAGGTTTGCCTTTCCTTTGGTGAAGATTTACTGATATTTCTGTGTGAATTTCCATTTGAACACTGTTAAGCCTTCCTATACAAGGACACCTATGCTTTCGCTTAATATAGAAAATGCCAATATCTATTAAGGTGGTAAAATAGTCGAGATAGGGGCTGGTGCCATTTGTCTTCCTCTATTTGTTTAGACTGTCTTTAACTGAACTCAAAGTACTCTATGGGTCCCATCTGCTGTATTTTGTGTTGTTGGTTATGTGGAGTTTACAATATTTTGATGCTGGAATAATACTCAGGAACAGGAGGTATCATGATAAGGTCATATAATTAGTAGTGATTATGTAACAAATTTTATTGTTTTAACTTCCTAGTTCCTAGCTTTTTCTATGTCATGGTATCTTTAGAACCAGCTTCCTGTGGTCTGAATGTTTGTGATCCTCCAACATTCATGTTTAACCGAATCCCCATTGTGGTGGTATTAAGAGGAAGGGCCTTTTGGGGAGTGACTGTGTGATGGAGGGCTCTGCCCTAGTGAGTGGGATTGGTATCCTTGATAAAAAAGGTTGAAGGGAGCTGCCTTGCTCTTTCTGCCATGTGAGGATGCAGCAACAGGTGCCATCTGTGAAGATCTCACAGACATCAAATCTACTAGCACCTTGATCTTGGCATTCCTGGCCTCCAGAACTGTGAGATGGACTTTTCTTTTCTTTTTCCTTTTCCTTTCTTTCCTTTTCTTTCTTTCTTTTTTTTTTCTAGAATATTACTAGAGTACAAACATTTGATTACATGAATTGCTTTTGTACAGTCTGAGTCAAAGTTATAAGTGTGCCCATCACTCAAATGTAGTGCAGTGTACCCTTTAGGTGTGAATTTACCCCTCTCCTCCTCCCTGCTCCCACCTGCTTCATTTCCATTGAGTTTTACTTCCATATGCGCACGAGTGTTGATGGATTAGTTATAATTTAATAGTGAGAACATGTCGTGTTTGTTTTTTCATTCTCATGGTGCTTCACTTAGAAGAGTGGTCTCCAGGCCATCCAGGTTGTTACGAAAGGTATTAGTTTACCATTTTTTTAAGGCTCAGTGGTACTCCATGGTTTACATATGCCACATTTTATTAATTCACTCATGTATTAATGGTCACTTTATCCAGCCAATCCCACTATTGGATATTTACCCAAAGGAAAAAAAAAGTCATTTTTTCAAAATTTCTGTTGTTTATAAATTACTCAGTCAAAGGTATTTTGTCATAGCAGCCCAAATGTATGTACTAAGACACAGGTATTACTACCTAAACTGGATAGTGAGCTTGCCATTCATTGGGTTCTAAATTCTATCCCAAATTTGGATGAATCAGTTCCAAAGAAAAACAGGGACAGGGGAAAAATAAGAAAAAGAAGGGAGAAAAGAAAGAGATGATGATATTCTTGCTTCCTAGCATGACAGAACCTCAGTAGTAACTTTAGAGATTAACCCAGCTCCACCCTAGAAGACATTTACCTAGCTACAAACTGAAAGAGAAGATAGCCTTTTCTTAGTCCTTTGTGGCACTATAACAAGCTACCACAGTCCTTTGTGCTACTATAACAAAACACCACACTTATAAAGAACAGAAATTTTTTCCTTACAGTTCCTTACAGGAGGATAGAAGTCCAAGAGCAAGCCACCAGCATGCTGGGTTTTTTTGGGGAGGGCTTCTCTCTGCTCCTAAGATGATGCCTTGTTGCTGCTTTGTCTGCAGGGGAGGAACAGTGTCCTCCCAGGGGAGAAGGGGATGGAAAAGGCAGAAACAGGGCAAACTCCTTCTGTCAAGCCCTTTTGTAAGAACACTTAGTTCTGTTTATAGGGCAGAGTCCTCATGACTCAATCACCTCCCCAAGGGTATATCTCCCAAAACTGTTGCGTTGGGGGTTAAGTTTCTATGTAAATTTTAAAGGGGAGAAAAACACTCAAATCGTAACAAGGCAAGTCTCCTAGTTCCAATTTCAGGATTCTTTTTTATTTTTTCAAGAAAAAAAAATGTCATTCATCGTACATGCATTTTGCTTCTTGACGAGGATGAGTGAACATGTGAATATTGTCCAAATATATTTTGATTTAGCTACGATAGAAACAAAGAATCAAACTTAAAATAGATATATTTATTATGGCAGATGAGCACCTGTATTTAGTATTGCACACGCTTTATGTTATATTTTGAGTTATTTGATAAATTCACCAACCATGTGGATGTTTAGGTAAATAATACATTTAATGATATTTTTAATCAAACAAGACTTTTTAAAAAGACCCATCTTTTCTGTAGGAATTAGTAGTGTTCTGTTTAGAGTGAGCATGGAGAGTACTGGCGTTTGATGCACAGCCACAATTTATGATCATATAATGTGTTTTTATTAGTTGGTCATCTCTAATAGTTATTCTTTTTGTTTTCTTACTTCATGGATTTGAAGTATGAGTACTAGGTTCAGGCCAATATGCCTCCTTTGTGGCTTATAGCTTTACTTTTATTTTCTACACTGCAGTACATTAAAAAAGAAAAAGGATGAACTTACATGAGTGCTCTCTCTGCAGTGGTTGCAAGTACCACATGCTCACAACCCTGCTTCCCAGAAGGAGACTAGAATAGAAGTGGGCAGGGTCTCTCTCTGTCTTTGTCTCTCTCAAGTGTATAGAGGGATGGAAGGACAACACCCCCCCCTCAGAAGAGTAAAACCAAGGATCTAAGGAAACATGCTTCATAGACATTGTATGCCCCCTGTTGACTTCATAGCAGTGACATAATGCTCTACTTGTATAAACTTAATTGGAATAAGTAATAATTTATTTTAGTTTTATACCCTCTTTTATTTCCTTCAGGTTTATTTGCCTTCAATTTATTTTCAGGGCTGAGTAGCAAGAGTCTAGAGCCAAGTGCTTTACACACAGACACTTTATAAACCTCTGCGCTCCACGTGCCCCATGCATTCTTGGCCTGTGATGCCTCCTACACCTCCACTACTGTCCTCTCTCCTAAAACATAGTGTTCAGTGAACCTATCCTTCTTAAACTCTCATTCTTAGAGAAATTAGGAGAAAGAAGTGAAACTTAGCCCATCCTGGAAATGAGCATTTCCACAGTTACCCTTATAGCATACCCGTGAATAAATTATTTTGAAATGTATTTTAAATCCCACGGGCAAGAGTTGGAAGTTTGCCATGAGTAGAACTCACTGAGACATCAAGTATGATTGGAGCTCTTTAATTGAGTTACTTGCTATTCTAAAACAGTAAAAGCAGTTCTTAAAAGTGCCTACAATTACTAAAAGAGAGTAGAGTATCTTAATCCTTTGGTTCTTCTTACTTAAGTTGTATTATCTTCAATTTATTTTTACTTGAGTTTCTTAGAGTAAACAGAGTTGTTTAACACACACACACACACACACACACACACACACACACACACACACACACACACACACACGCATTAAACTTCCTAGCACTGATTTAATTATTTTTTTTCCCTAACAACACCGCTTGTCAGCCATTTTACTTTAGTAGTGTCTCACCACCAAAGAAAATTGCATGAAAAAGCACTGCTTCATAAAGCCTGCCATACTGATCTATAACAGCAACGTGTGTGTTCTTTAGATGTTCTTCATGGACAGAGAGCGGGACTGCCAGCCCGGGACAAAGCACCATATGGCTGGGATGAGGTGAAGGATGATAAATACACATGAGGGATGGGAGGGGAACTGTCACCGCTTGTCAGCCTTTATCCCTAGAGGAAGCTCTGGTGACAAGGGAATGATTGAAATGGCGCATTTGGGGTCCCTGGGCATGAGAAGGGGTAAACAATGACTGGGAATTCAATGACATAAACTCAAGGGAAAGGGTGGAAACAAAGCGAGCTGGGATTGGGTAGAAACATAGCTCTCTCATAGTTGGGGAAAGATGCCAGGAAGAGACATTGATGAGAGATGATTAAAAGGTGGCCTCACAAAGCCTTGGAACAGTGACAGATGGAAAGAGTACAATGATCAGTAAGAAAATACAGAGAAAGGAAAGAGACCTGAAATGAAGTAAACTCTTATAGGAGCAGTTAATAAGAGTTATACCAAAAAAAGTTATACCAAAAAAAAAAGAGAGAGAGAGAAAGAAATTAACAATAGATATTTCTCTGCAAACTAAAAAAGGAAATAAGAAAGGATAGTGAGATAACCAAGTACTTTCCTTACGTAGAGGAAGCACATTTGTTCACAACTTACCTGACCTATCAGATTTAGCTCAAATACTTCCCATCCCCTTTCTGTTAGGGTTCCTAAATCTCCAGCCAGACATCTTGAAATCAGTCCAGCAGAAATAAGCTTTCTGCTCCATGGATCTAAAGACACACAAATAATAACAACCATTTATTGACTGCAAATCCTATTCTAGGTACTGTGGGCAGCCCTTAAAATCCACTTCTCAGCATCACTTAGCTACCTCATACATGGATTATTTTGTATCAGTTTTTAAATGTAGAAAATAAGGCTCAGAGAAGCTAGATGACTTTCCAAGTCACAAAGTCCCAGAGTTTTGGAGTAGATATCCAATATCCAGGCCATCTAATTGCAGTTTTCTAGTCAAAAACATCTATTTACATGTATGATATATATGATGCCCTAGCCACCTCTCCAAGCTGCCAGTAGTCCTTGCTTCTCCGTGGATAAACATTCATTTTTTTTTTTTCCCTTAAGAGACAAGCTCTCTCTGGCTCTGTTGTCCAGAGTGGAGAGCAGTGGTGGATAAACTCTTTAAAAGGCACTTTCCTAAATAAGCAACTTGGAATAAGGAAATTACTAAAGCATTCAATGGGTGCTTTTACAAACATACAATGTACAGATTTGAGCATAAAAACCTTTAGTCACACATATTGGTTGACCTGTTTAGCAGATATGATTTTACTCCTCATTTTGTCTGAAAAGATCACAAACTCCAGGAGCTATAGCTATCTCTCTTGATATGACCAGATGTCCCCAAATTTGCTTCTCAGCTTATATATCTGTATGGCCATAGGGAATCCTCTTTAGAATACAAGCTTCACTTAGCACTGCTCTTTGATGTATGGTCCTGGAATAAGAATTGCACTTACTATAACAGATGCCCAGATCCTGTTTTGGATGCACAGCTCAGCACAAACCAAACTCTTGGGCTTCTTTTTTGCTTATTAATTAAAGTATGATGTTATTTCCCTTAGGAACTATTCTTATATGAACACACCTTCTACATCATTTGGTACATAGTTGGGTTTCAGAGCAGATTGTGATATATTTCCCCTTCTCCATTTGGTCCAAAATGAAATTTTCTCACTCCAAAACTGCATTCTCTTAGAACCTTTCTCTGAGCTTCATTTTTCAATCTACTTTGTAATTTAGTAGCAGATTGGTAACAATTAGCATAACTAACTTGCAGTAATAGCTCAATCTTCTCCAAGTACGTATTCTCAAATACCCACCTGAAAAGTTCTGAAGGGGAATTTTCCACCTGAAGTCTAAACATAATGTCACAAATTTGCAATGCCTTTCATTTAGCTAACCCTGCAAGAATTTATTGGATGCCTGTGATGTTACTAATATACACTGTGATAATTTGAAGGATTAAAAGTGGTGAACCGTTTAGACTTCATTCCTACTCTCATAGAGCATACAGTTGGCTATAAATATCAAAAAGTGACTAGACCTTTACAGTACAGGGAAGTGCCCTGACAGGAGTGCTCATCTTTTTCTGCTTCGGTGACAGTGCAGAATAAAGGGGCCTACACAAGGCTGGAGATGAGTGAAGTGACACTTAAACTGAAACCTGAAGAAGGCCCCCAGTTAGAGCAACAAAACATTGGAGCGAAGTGTTCCAGGTCAGTTTGCAGCACACAAAAGTACCAAAGGTGAAAGCAAGAGGTCTTAATGGACTTGATCAAGTTCAGCATGGCGATGTAAGAGATAACAAGGAGCCAGACCTGCAACTAAAGCCTTTGCAAACTCCTCAAGTATAACTTCCCACCCACCCCCAGAGACATTCAAATGGATCCTTCGGGCTTACACCTGCTTAAGACACCTGAGAGAGTAGGGCTGGTATGGGAGGAGCAATGCTGGACATGGGAGGAGATGGGTCTTTGAGGGTGAAGACAAGCTGGCCAGGGAGAATTACCAAGCTGGCTTTCCTCTCTGGAATTTGGAAATGGATTGAACAGCCTTTTATACTGTACCTTATGCACTTCAGTGAATATTGAATGGATTAATGATTGGATGCATTAAATTTATCAAAGAAAGTTCAAACAATGTATAATAGCACTATTACTATGATAGTTTATCAATAGTAAATTAAATAGGCATCAGGGAACAGAATGGAAATGTGTACACCTTATGTTCTCAAATTAATTCTCCATTTATTGAAGGCAATAAATGGTTTAAAATCCATGGCTTAAAATTAAATAATTCTTAGTTTCAAGCAAAATGGTAGGAACTCGATAGACATTAAATATATATTGGTTATTCATTTTTAGATACTAACCCAATAAATTATTTTATGGACATGAGGTAATGCATTTGTTAATTAGCTAGATTTAAACATTCCACAATGTTTACATACTTCAAACCATTATGTTGTACAGGATAAAAGCATACAATGTTACCTGTCAATTAAAAAATTAATGAAAGATTGAGATTTAATGAGATATGGTGGAGGGCAATCATTTGCATCTCATATGAATTTAAAATTTTAAAAATGGTTTCAAAACTATTTTTTTAAATCCACATTTCTTAGTTTTACCAGAGTTCTTAGTACACTGTCACAAAAGCTATAATTCTCTGAATTTTGAAAATAGTGTAAATTTTTTTTAAATGTTCATTATAATTTTTAATTATACACAGCAAAGCTTCTCTTTGTAGGTTTGTGAAATTACTCTATGAGCTGTGGTACCTTTAAACTATAATTTAGGTTTATCCACTTCTCCATTTAGACAATAAGAAGCTAGACTTTGGTGTCAAGGGAACAACAACAAGAAAAAAAGTCAAAAGCAAAAATAATAGATGTTTGCCCTTTGGAAAATTAAATGTTCCCATCATTTCACTAATAATATCTATTTATATTTTATTTTTATTAAATCTTCAAGCTAATAAGGAGATGTAGCTAACAGAGCAGCAAGTTAATTTGGTGGCCACATTTATAGTGTTTTTCTTAGCAACATGGGGAATGAAACAGGGAAATAAGTCTATTGGCTCACTGTCTAATGTAAATTAAACAGTTTTGTTTTCATGAATACAGCTTATCTTTCAGCCCATCCTCATAGGGAATCAGATAGTGCACTATTAATGAGCTCACAGAGAAATTAATTTCAGAAACAGTGTATAGTAAAAATCTGAGTGAAAAAAGTCTCTGATATCCAGAAAAATTGTAGTTGTATAGAAAAATTAACCCAATAGCATAGTTGTTACCAAGGATCTTACACCCAAAATGATCAAATTATTATTTTTTGTTTCAAAACTATCCTTTGGATTTGTATTATCTTCAGAAATCACCTCCTTTTTTTGATCTTGCTGTGATAATATTTTATAAAAAGGTGTTCTTAAAAAAGAAAGAGTATTTTGTTATAGTGTGGCAAAGTCGCCTCCTCTTCTCCATGACAGCAGATAAAGAAGCTGTAACTATGGCAACAGTAATGGACCAGACAGATTAGGGCCAGATTGGAGATTAGGACTCCAAGAGCAAAGAAAAGAAGTCCTGATTGGTTCTTTATTGAGACCTTATTTGAAGGCGAGTTACTGTTGAGAGAAAGAATGGAGGATTAGTAAGAACAAAATTAATTCCGCTGTATAAAATAAGAAGACATTCCTTTGTTTAAAATGTGTCTTTTCCTTTCCATGTAATGCCTGTTTAATTTGAGGTAAAGAGTCCATAATTAATTGTATTCTGAGCTTTATCAGTGCCATCTGAGTCTAGACCAGTTCTGAGAAGACACTCCCTGAAGCCTGGGGAGAAGAGAGAGAAGCACATAGTTCTGTCTGCCAACTCCCATTGCTCCGCCTCTGGGCGTCCCCGATGGGTAGAGAAGTCAACTCATTTTTGATGGTGATACCATGAATGAGTGAGGTGCTGTTGGGGAAAAGGGATTTGAAAACTTCTCCCTGGTTCTTTTAAAACTTATTTTTCTAGGGAGGCGTAGGGGGAAAAAAAAAAACAACTTATTTTTCTAACATCTTGAAAATTCTCAAAAAAGTTTCTGTAAGTTACTATTAATCATATTGGAAAAAATACTTCTGTGAAAAATTTAGTAAGGATTCCGTTTTCTTTAAACTGATAAGATGTATTTGGTATGATATTTTGAGTAAATGTGCTATGATTTCAAGCTGATGTCCTGATAAAGGCAGGAATTTGTTATTTTTTAAACAATAAATTTATAGAAATGAGAATGCTTGGCTGAATATTATGAGTATTCTTTTTTTTATTTTAAAAGGTTTTGCCAAATTGACTTCTAAGAAGGTAGTACTCGCACAAACATCAAATGACACAACGTATGAGAGTACCACACCCTGGTCAATGCGAGATATTAACATTTGTTAAAGTCTTGCCACTCTGACAGGATTTTTTTAGGCTTTAATGTGTATTTCTTTTATTGTTGTCAAGTCGAACCCACTTTTAAATAAGTTTATTATTTTACTGATATTTTAAACATTATTTTTTTGTATTACACTATTACCTATTGTCTGTTACATATTTTCCAAATACTTTTGATGAGTGTTTCTGGAAGAAACAGGACCACAACTAAGCCAAGAAGGACAGTAGGAGTTAGACGAATGCGATAGGCTTGTTTAGTGTGGGAGCTGCTTCTGTGAAGGCCCCGGGGAATTGGAGGTGCTTCAGCATGAACAGAGTATGTTTAATGCAAGCATCAAAAAGCCAAGGAGCCTCCACTTATGCTCCATGAAGACAATGGCTTCATCTGTTGTTCACCACTCTCTCCTCTGCACTTAGAACAAGAATGGGCAGGTGATAGGTGCTGTGTGAATACTTGCTGGATGAGTAGAGCTACTGAACATCACCTACCGTGGACACCTGCGAGCCTCTGCCCAAAGCTCTCACTTCCTGACTCCCCACTGGTATTCCTGGGACCCCTTCTCCCCAAAAGTATTTGCACACAAGTCCTTCCCTGAGGCCCTGTCTATGGGGGAAGCCAAACCAAGACAACTGGCCAGCAGGAGCCAGGCCAATGAGCAGATGAAGTTTGGAGCTTGCCCTGAGGTTAAGAGATACGGGGGATAAACAAGCAGTAGAGTGATAGGACCCTATTTTTATAAGCTTATTCTGGATGCTGCACTGAAAATATATTTGAGGAAGGGGAGTTTAAGGAAGGCAGAGGAACTGGAAGACAGTTGTGATCATTTCAGAGTATGACGGTGTGGATACGAGAGTGGGTAGATGGACGAGATGTCCAGGACGGGGAATCTGGCACATGGTCAGTGAGGGAGAGGTGGGAATAGGGGACGCATTTAGGGTTTCTGGGCTGTACAGTTGAGGGGACAGCATGGACACAGCCCAGGAGGAGAAGCAGGCTGAGAGAGAGAGGGAGACTAAGTTTGCTTTGGTGTTCTAGTCTGAGCTGCCTGTGGTGTGTGGAAGTAAAGGTTTTTGTCAAGAAGCTTAATATCACCCATATTTTTGAGAGAGACGCTCCGTGTGCAGGCATCAGTCTTTTCCCTTCCTCTCACAACTCCGCTACAAAAGATTGACTGACTCACTGCTGGCCTTCCATTTATTTCAAATTCTGCGCTGATCAGGACAGCAAGGGGAAATTTTATCTACAAAGAAGTAGTCAGAGAATCTGTGGAGTCAGAAATAACTTTGGACACTGTGCCATTCTCTAAAACCTTTCTTTGTATAACTGGTATGTATTGTAAATTGGATAATGTTTCTGGAACCATTAGGAAATGAAGTATTCTCTTCTGCCCCCAAAATGGATTTTTCCAGCTAACAGGTTAGCTGATGGCAGTACTACGGACTCAGCCAATCTCTGTACAAAGTGGATGAAAGAATGGCAACTAACTTTGATAATAACTGGGGGGAAAGGTCTACAAAATCCAGTTTGAGAATTAAAATGTAGGCAAATAGGTACTTTTGCTTTGGGGCTAGAAATCGCTGTTGAGATGAAAGACATGTTCCATAGATGGGGACTTGAACAAACACGAAAAAACAGAAAGCCAGCAAAGATGAATTATGATTTCACACACACACACACACACAAACACATCCCCCCAATACACACACACATATTTAATAGAAAACCCCTGTTACATATAATAAATGCTCCAAATGTTTGAAAAGCCAGTTTTCTAATTGTGCATAATTGAGTTATTCCTATGGATAACAATTGTTAAGTTCTGCTATCAATCCAGTGACACTCTACAAGCATGGTATTATATGCCTTTGTCTTGTATCGTTTTTTTCTGTCATTTCCTTTATGGCAAGTTAGTTCTACTTTTTGTTAGCTTTTGTCAACTTTTAATTTTTGCTCTGAATTTTCTGTGGTATTAAAAATCCATAAATATGATATTTCAAGTTGTATCAAAAAGAGTGCAAATAGACTTTGACAGGAATAAGGTTTTGTAATAATTGCTTGGTTACCTGAGGCATTTATCAATACAAATAAGTCCACGGCTATGTTATGTAATGCAGGGGTCTCCATTGATTTGACCTACAAATTAGAGCTTTACTAACTTCATTTCAATTTATGCACACTTACTTGGGCTGTGTTTTCTTCTGTCATGAAACACATCTTAACTCTGAAATCAGTATTTTAAAGAATCAACTTACTTATGAATTTTTCTTAAATATAAGAAGGGGATTACAGTGTGTTTTTATTTTTCTTTGTCAGAAATCAGAGACCTTACTGTTTATTAAAACTACATGATCCATTTTTTCTAAAGTAGTTAACCCCACCACCCAAAACACTTTGTGAACTGTGAAATTATGGCCCTCTCTTAGCTTTTCTTAGAACTCTTAAAAATATTGATAGGTAGTCTTTGGCAAAATAGTCACTGTAAATTTAGCTTATATTTAACATAAGTTTATATTCTGAACCATAACACTATTCTTTACTTCGAATATAGATACATGCATTATTTATTATTTGTTTATTAATTCATCCATATTCTTATGTATTCCACCCCTGCCTCATTCCAGAAAGAATTCAGGGAGATATATTATTAATTACTTAAAACAATTTGCCTGTTGTCCAAGTCATTTTCTGTTATCACTTAAAGTCATGAGAAGTATAATTTGCTTACAATATTCAATTATATTATCCACAGTTCTAAAGTAAGTTCTTTCTGGAACTCACGTGCTTATGAAAAATTCACATTACCCAATTTCTCTCCTTGTTTCTTGCCTAAATATTTTTTTTCGTATTGTCATGGATCCCATGAGTAATAAAAACTGGACAAATATGCAGTGGAATCATATATGTTATTATTCGCCCCCCTTTTTAAAACCTAAGAAACCTGAATATGTTAATACCTTTGATTCTGGTTACTGCGTGCTTTCCGCTGGTTTTCCTCTTTCCTTTAGAACCTATGTGACTGTAACATGGCCCTGCTTGCTAATAGGTGTCTCTGCCTCCCTGCCCAGTTCCCACCCATGGCACTGACACCTCTGACATTCTCATCTCTTTCCTCCTTAGCTGTCCCAAGCTCCAGTGTCCTCCCTTCAGCTCCCAGAGATGTGGTCCCCGTCTTGGTTTCCAGTCGATTTGTCCGTCTCAGCTGGCGCCCACCTGCAGAAGCAAAAGGGAACATCCAAACTTTCACGGTCTTTTTCTCCAGAGAAGGTGACAACAGGTAGGTGATGCTACCAATAAAATTCAGCCTAACCTGAAATCTCTTTATATGTACACATGTGGTAATAGCAATGGCAGATCTTGAGCAGGAACTTTGGAGATTCTGCAAAATCCCTACTCTGTGTCTTTCCCTCATTACTAAATGGAGATGAGTGGTTTTTAAAGCAGGTCTTTTTTTACACAGTCAAATAACTATACAAAATAAGTTTATAACAACTTACTTGAAAACAGGTAAGAATGTGAATATATAATATCAATGTTTTATTTCTTTGGTTTTCAAAGAGATGAACAGAGAACAGAATTAGGCTGGATATTGATACAACAAAGTGCGAAAGAACCACTGTGGTTAGTTTGTAATCCTAACTCTGTCATTGACATGATGTGATCTCAAAAACACTACATGACTTGTCTGAGGCTAATTTTTTTACTCTTTAATATGGAGAAAATAATAATATTTACCTTGCAATATTTTTGTTAGGCTTAAATTAGGTTGCCTATATAAAGGCTAGCAGAATGGCTAGTATTTAGTAGAAATTGTTAATGTGAATATTATTATTGACTAGGCAAAAGTGAAGTGTATGTGCCTGGTTTCAAAATTACAGTGTTCTGGAGCCTTTTTCCCCCAATATTTTTCCCTTAAAATGCTTTGCCATTTTAAGACGCTGAAATTTGATTTGTAAGTCTAAGACAGATTCTGAGTAAGTTTCATGTGGGAAGAAGCAGTGATGCATGTACTAGGCTTCTGGTCTCTCAAATTTTTGAGTGCTTTAAACACATTGTGACCTTTAGGGACTTCTCAGGATCCAAAAGGGACCATATATATAGGACTTGCATAAGTGGTATTTAGTTCAAAATGATGACCAGGTGGTACAATACAAATCCTCAATGCTGGGTCTCAAAATGCTTTTCTTTCTACTTGACAACAATGGTCAATGCATCCCCTTTTTAAGTTTTATTGTGTTTTTCAATTTGACCTTTCTTTAACATGAAAAGAAAGAAACAGACAGACATACAGAGATGTGCTCACTAAGACCGTTCATTACCATGGAGAAGCTGGCATTTGTTTTAGTCTCACCTCTGCAACTATTTTACTTTGTGATTTTATAATGTTTCATAAGTTCCTTGAATCTCTGTGCAGTTGTGAAAAGTGAAGGTAATATTAATGATTCTTACCCAATCATCTTCATGTTTTTACATAAATTTTCTGGAGGTGCCTTAAATTCTACATGCCCAAAACCGTACTGACTGTCTCCTCCTTAAGTATACATATATATATTTTTTTTTTCTTTTTCTCTCTTCTTAGTTTATTTTAGTACCTTCCATCCAGTTGACCAAGCAAAAAACCCAGGCCATATTTTACTCCCACCTGCCTCCCAACACTGCCATTCTTCATTAAGTCTTGTCACATCCGCCTTGGCCATAGCTCAGCCATGCCACTTTATTCTATGACTTCCATCATCATTTCTCTGATCTCTGGAAATAACTTCTTACCTTCTAATCCATCCATCCTCACTGTCTGTAGTTATCTTTTTGAAATATAGCATGGATCACTCATTCCACTGCTCAAAGATGTAAATGCTCTTAAGTTTAAATACAATAACATTTCTATTTAAAGACATGTACATGAAAACTTTCAAACTCCATTTAATGGAGGTCTAGCTCTGATTTATACATAGGGAGAAGTGTGGTTTCTATAACCTATAATGACTAAAAATATGCCACTTAAGTCCAAATAGCTGGATTGAAAATGGTCCAACTATTTATCAGATGTGTGACTTTTGTGTATTTAATTGTATAAAACAGGAATCATACCTCTCTGCTAGAATAAGGATAAAAAGAAGATAAATTCCACCTCTCAGGATTGTCATGAGAACTAAATGTTGGAATTCGGGTAAAGCATTCAGGGCAGTCACCACACAGGCAGAATGGGGAGTCTCAGAATGGCGTGAGCATGAGACATTGTGGAAAAGAGGCAGAAAATAAGGTTCAAAGGGGAGGAGGAGAAGGAGAAGTTGTTGAAGTTGCCATGTTTGAGCAAAACATTTATTTTTGTAACTACTCACAGTTGCCTGCTTATAATACCATTTTGTCCTTTCGTCTTCTAATATAATACCATTTTGTCCTTTTCTCTTCTGTCGACATCTTCCTTATCTTTCAAGCCCAAGCATGGATCCTCCATAGCCCCTTGGTTACTCACTCCCATGGCCATAACATGGACCTTGACGACAGCAATCACTGCAACCTCTCTATTATCTCAGTTTTACAAGTTATATTCTTGCCTCTCTCTCCAAACTCTTATCTCTCTATCTTCCATTTAGGACTTTAACCACAAACGTTTGATTCCACAGGGACCTACAATTCATTAATCCTATCGGTGTTTTTATAATCTCTCATCCTTCCTGTTTTCCTTCACTCACTCAACAGCTAAAATTCCATTATTGAAAACACTTGCTGACTCACATCAATGTTTTTCTGGCTTCTTTCATTTCACATTGCATGCTTAGTGAAGTCCAACTCAAGTAAATGTAACTTTGTACCTACTCTTTACTTGTACTCTTGCAGCTGAATATAGCTGGAGGAAAAGGTACAAATAGGCCGACTCCTCTCACTTTGAATTCATAGCTACTAATCTCATGTTGCCCATTAATGCCACTGGCAATTATACTGCGTTTATCAATCAGCCTCTTTTTCACACATGCTCCTAATGATATTTCATGCCTTTCCTCTCTTCTCAGATCTCCAGTAACTTCCCCCTTTCCCTCAATCTTAGTTGACCTTGCTGCTAATTTTCTGGAAAATCAGAAGGGAAATTCTACATGCTTTCATATCTGAATTATTTACCCAAGTGTGTCTTTAAGCATATAATCTGTTCTCCAATTTCTGTAAAAGAACTGCTTGCTCTCTTAATTAAAGCCAAACCTTTACTTGTGCACTAAGTCTCATCCTTTCTTGCAACATAAAAGAACAAATCTTCAGCCATTCTTTCTCTCTCCTGAATTTTCAATTTCCTCCACTCAGGGGGATCATGTCTAGCAGCATGTAAACATGCAGTTATATCTTCTTTAGCAACAAATTCTCCCTCAATCCCACTTCCCTCTCCTCTACCACTCCATTCTCTGTTCCCTTCTATAGCAACATTCCTTGAATTGTCTAACTTCACTCCAGTATCTCACCTCATATTGCAATAATGATTTTGTTCCTAGTACTTTATTGCAACTGCACTGACAAGCAGGTTACCCATGACCTCCATGTTGCTAAACCCAATACCTAAGTTATGGTCCCCACATTACTTGGAAAATCAGCAAATTTTGTCACATTTGACCTCTTCCCCAAACTCATTCTTCACTGGGTTTCTGTTATACACATTTTCCTCGTTATACTCTAACCCCTCTGGCCACTCATGTCCAGGCTCTTTTGCTTTTTACTCCCAAGCTCCCTGATCTGTGAATATTGAATTGCTCCAGGGATCAGGACTTGGAGCTCTCTTCTTATCTACTTCATGTCTTTATATTCTGTTAATATGCTGATGTCTTCCAAATTTGTGTCTCTGGTCCTAACTTTTTACCTGCAACCAGCTTCCTGCTTGATTTCTCAACATTAGTGTCCCATGGGCATCTAAAGCTTATGATAATACCAAATACCTGCTTTCTTTCAACCCTAATCCATCCCCAATACTTTATCATTTCAGAGTTTCCCCCATCGCATTGAAATCTTCATGTTTCTCTTTAATCAGGTCAAAATCTTTGGAATAATTCTTAACTCCTGTCTTTGTTGTACCCCATAATAAATCCATCATCAGGTCTTGGCAGTACCATCAAAATACATGCTGACTCCATGAAATAATACAATACCTGGTATTTGCTATAAAATAATACAAACAGGCAGTCTGTGACTTTTATATTTTGTGCTGAGTGATGAGGATAAAGACATTCATTCTATTATTCTGTCTAGTTGTATATTGCTTAATTTTTATAACAAAAACAAACAAATGAAGATAAAACCTAAACTGAATCCTGCCACTTCTTAGCTCCACCTTTAAGCATAAGCAAGTCTCATCTGAACTATCGCAATTACATTCCAAGTCTAGTCTCACCCTAGAAGCTGGAGTAAACCTTTTAAACCATGAGTTAGATTGTGTAATTTCTCTGCTTCAAAACCTTCCAGTGACTCCCTGTCTCATTCAGAGAATTAGCAGAAATACTTGCTGCTTTGGTCCACTGTTACCTCACTAACCTCATCATTTACTCTTCTTACTATTCTTTTATTTGCTCCCTCCTTTCTGATCTCACTGGATCTCTTGTGCTTCTTCAATATGTCAAGAATCCTCTTCCCTTGAGACCTTGGCACTCACTGTTTAGTCTGCCTAGAATGTTCCATAACTTCCACTAAACCTTTGCTGCATTGTTATCTTGTCATGGAGATCTTTCCTGACTCCTAGCTCTCTCTATGCCCTTTTTCATTCTTATTTTTCTCCATCGCTGTCATTACCTTCTACTTACTAATTTTCTTCCCTTAGTCCTCTTTCTTCCTACCATAATATAAGCTTCGTGTAGATAGGGCTGGTTTTATCTCCTTTATTTGTTGAGCTATTCTCAACACCTTGAGCTATATCTAATCTATAGTAGACACTCCCTAAATATTTGTTGAAGTCCTCACTGAAATGTCAACTACTATGTGAAACTTCAGTCTACAGTCCTCCAAGACAGAAGTCATCAGTTTCTCCTTTATCTTGCCCCTTCATTTTGATTATATTACTGTTATGACCCTTGCCACCTTTTGTCCTGTTCAGTGTTTGGTTGAGTACATGTGTATTTCCCTCCCTGGTGATTGAAACTAGGTCTTATTCACAATTGTATGCCAAATGTCCAGCACCATGCCTTGTGTAGACATTTACTGATTGGAAATGATATGGTAAAGGTGGCAGAGAGACAGATATGATATTTGTGATAGATTTTTTCCTTAGTCAATAAAATAAATTATGTTGCTGAGGAGAATGAATAAGCTGACAGTTCACTAAAAACTTTTTTAATTGCAAAACAGTAAGAGTTGATATTAAAATTTGATTCCAATATCCCCATTCATTTTGTCTTTTCTGGCTCTCAACTAGAGCAAATATATGCCATATGTCTCTGAGTGGTTAGCTATGATGTTTGTTTGCTCCTGTAGGTTTATTTAGCTCCTTAACACAATAGCTTTCTAAAAGGTAGTGGATTTAATATTAGCCTCAGATTAGCAATAACTGTCAGGCAAACTGCTCTAGCTCAGATAATAATTAATCTGTCTAACTGGTTAATGGTGTCAATAATGCAAATGCCATATTTAACATTTTTTTATGCAGCCCCTTGGGATGCTTTTATTCCATAAGTTAGAGAGCAGCATAAATTCCAAAACTTGAATGCTAGAATTCACAGTGAAGTATTTTCTTTATGGATACCCAGCTATCCCTGCTTGTACCTAACAATCATTAAAACCGGAAGTGAACTTTGAGATCCTAGTCTAACTTCTTGCTACTTAAACATTCAGGGACACTTGCTCAGGGGAGGGGTGGTTCTCATGCCCAAGGCTGCAGAGTTGGCATCAACAGTGATAACAAGCATTCATTGGGCACTGACTGTGCCAGATAACAGGGTAAGCATCTTACATAAATTATCTTTTTTTAACCCTCTTAATAAAACATTATCCAGATGAGACTTAAATAAATTTACATGTTATACAGCTAGCAAGTAGTAGAACCAGTATTTAATGCAAGCCTAAGTCCAAAGCAGGTGTTCTCAACCCCTTTACCACCTTGCTCCATTAGTGGATTAACCTAGAAAACAACTAAGCATTCTTGGTATTTATAGAATTTTGACACTCATTCCTTTTCATGTGTTTCTTTCCAATAATTTTCTGATTCAATGGCTAATTTGACTTGCATCATTTATTAAACATCATTAAAACATGCTAGTGAAGTTTTTATATATAAAAGAACATTATACCTACAATTCAATAATGCAAACATGCTTATGAAGTGCGACACAGTATAACTAAAAGGTTAAGGCTCTGTGGCCGTGGAGTTGAACCATCTGGATTTGAGTCCGGCTCAGAATTTTACCTGCCTTGTGCCTGTTACTGGTGACTTTTTATTTCTCATGTGGCATAAGAATAGCACCTGATGTGTGAGGTGGTGAGTATTAAATGAAGTTAAGAAAAAATGCCTAAAACAGTTGATCTTTGCCTGGTGCACTGAAAGCACTCAATTCTTGTTAGCTAGTGCCACGTACAAATCATTGTGTGAATTGTAAATTAAAATAACTGCAATCCAGGGGTATTTCCTAACTCTTATTTAGAGAGGACTTTAGTACTTTCACAAGCATTAACCCATTTGATTCTCAGATAAAGTAGTTATGATAATTTCCATTTTATAGATGAGCATACCTCACTCTGTTCAGAAAGACTGGAAAATACTGCCTAAAAAACTACACAAGTAGCAGATATTAGAACCAGGATTTATATGCAAGGTTTCTAGTTCAGTGATCTTTTCAATGTGCCTCACGAAGTAAAAGATACTTCCTCAAAGAGCTATGTATAAAGTACGGTAGGAGTTCAGATGAGAGAATTAAAACACTTTTTCGGGCATCATACGGTTTAATCCTCATAATAACACTATGAGGTAGGCAGATAAGGAACTGGTATCTTCATTTTGCAAATGAAGCAGAGAAGCCTCCAAGATAGCCCCTGACTTGCTCAAGGTCACACGCTATTCTGTGGCAGAACAAAGGCTGAGCTAGGTCTTCCAACGTACAGCAGTGTATGCTTTACATTGCTTTATGCTGCCTCAGAGAACCTGCTCACTGCTCAGGATTAGAGACCAGCTTTTTATGATTGACATGGAGGATTCATTTTAGAATTCACTGTGCATTACATTTGTAACACGGTGCTTACATATTCTCTCCCTGCTCTCCAGAGTTGAAGACTCTGCTTCGGATGGAGCTTGCTACCCATGAGGGGAGTATATTATGATAGAGAACAAGGCTCAGACTCCAAAGCACCACGCTTGGGTTCTGGCTTAAAGTTAGCCCTCCTCTCGAGCTTCACTCTGCTTCTCTGTAAAATGCAAACCCTGCCCCTCTACCTCCAAATGGACTTCACTTACCAAATGAGAGAAGAGTGATTTTATTCTTCCAATGGACTTAATGATATTGAAAAATGAAACAAGCCATCTATAAATGCCACATATAAATGAACAAGCCATCACTCATGTATGCAACAAATATTGAATGTGAGTTGACTGTGAGTCCAGCACTATATTAGAAATAATAGAGAACCCAGCAGTTTTTCTGGAAGAATTTTAATTTTCTTGGTATTATTATTCCTACCAATGAATATATAACTGCACACAAGAGTTCTAGTGGAAAGGAACATGTTTCTATGAGAGAATTGAAGAAATGTGTACAGGGTGTCTGTGCTGTAATCAGATTTGCATTTAGAAAGATGCCAGGCTGGAGAGTGGGAGTTAGACCAGGGGTCAGCCCGGTGGGTGCCAGAAGCCATTTGGCAGGCTTTTGCAGAAGACCAGGCAAGAGATGGTGATAGCTTGGCCCAAGGGTGTGACAGTGGAGATATGGAGCAGTGGGGATAAATTTGGGAGATATTCAGGGGCAAAATTGACAGAACCCAGGTGATGGATTGCTCATGAATGGTAAGGGAGAAGAGTTAGCAAGTGTAGTCCCTGGTGTATTTCCTTAGAGGGATGTTGATGCAATTCACGAAGATTAGGATGCTGGAAAAGGCTCAGATTTGAGAATGAAGACCACAACTTCAGTTTCAGACAAGTTGCGTTTGAGATACCATTACAACATTCAAGTGGGAATGTCAAGAAAGGCCTTGCAAATAGAAATCTGGTGCTCAGAGGAGAAATTTAATGCAGAGATATATCAGGAATCTGTCAGTATATGGATGGTCGCTGCAGCTACACAAGGATAAGATTCCCTGTCACGAATAAACAGAATGAGAAGAGGACTCAGAACTAAGTTATAATTATTGTGTGGACAGAGGCTGTGAAACTAAACAAAATACGTACTTTGAAACCAAAATCTACTTCCCTGCAAAACTATAGCTGTATATTTGCTGTTCCAGTAGCTATTTGTTATGTAACTAGTCTCTTGAATGTGTACTAGTTGCTGAGGCAGAGATTATATTAAAGCAAATTTTTAAAAGTCTATTCCTAGGTCTATCCTTTTTAAAAAGTCAAGAAAAAAAAATTTTTTTACCAAAATTTAGTGGAAATACCTCTGACTAAGAAGAAAATCTCTAATCCCTATTATATTTTATCTAGCAGTGAATCATCTCAAAACCTCCTTTCCCTCCAAGACAGCACTGATTCCAAAACCTGTAATTCTAGTGTAATATGGGACATGGCATTTGGGTGGTTGTTTCTGCTATCACATGAGCCCTATTCCATTAAACACCATATTTCAGTTTTAAAATCTTGTCATTGTTATTACATTCTTGCATTCACTAAAGAAATAAGAATGAAAGTGAGTGGATACAAAGGAGATTCTAAAAATCTTTCCATTAAGAATAATATAACTAATGCCTTCCCTGCAAAGGAACGTTACTGTAACTCTCTTCGATACAACTAATTAGGTATTTGATACCTCAAGATAGCATTTGTTGCTCAACTCACAGTTGTAACTAAATGGTAACACCCTGATGCACTTAGGCAAGATAATAGGTATTTACTTAAAATATATCCTAGAGATGTGTTACAAATGATCCACTAAGAAGAAGAATCATTTTTAATCGGTAAATTCTACTTCTGAAATGTAAAAACAGAAGTGCTGAATTCAGCTACAACACGCACACACACACACACACACACACACATGCAGTGAGAAAAAAGAAGAGCAAGAGGGAGCTAGAGAGAGAGAGAGAGAGAGAGAGAGAGATGATTTTCTATTCCCAGTAAAGAATATTAGAGTACTAAGTCTTCTTTGAGTAGATCCTCCTTTCTCAGTTTTCAAATAATGAAATCAAGACCTAGAAAGGTGAAGTGACATGCCAAGGATGACCCAAGTAAATTGAGATGAAAAATGGAATAGTATCCAGTTCTCTAGGCATTTCTAACATCACACTATGTGGACATTATATGTAATTATTCTCTTAAAATTTTCACATTTATTTATGCATTCATTTAAAAATTATGAGCCCCAGCAACATAGCTATTTTTTATACTCAGTGGATATATATTCTGAGTGTGAATAAAATATGAATAGAATATGGCTTCTCTTTTAAAATAATTTAAAATTGAGTCCAAGAGACAGGCATATCCATTAATACAATGTGAAATGTGCTACTTCATACTAGATATATAAACCGAGAGCTAAGAAAACACAAAAAGAGCATTTAATGCTTCTGGAATGGGACACGATGGTAGGAATGCTTCAGCCAGGAGATTTCATTTGAATTGGATTTGAATTAGAGTTCATCTGAAACAAGCTTTTGGCAAACCGAGAAATGTGAGTCGAAGAAAGTAACTCCAGGATAATTGAGATGAAACTAAACAAACTAGAGGAGGACAGACTGAGAAAAGGCAGAGAGGCAGACATGAGCGTGGTATTGTGTGGCAGAGTGGCTCACTGGACATGACTGTGCACCGTCTGGGCCACATCGTGATGGTCTTTGGGTCTTGTTTTCAGAGAGTGAGATTGGATTAACCACAGAATGACAGCCAGCACAAGGTTGTGGGCGTGGAGTTGACACATTCTCTACTTTTGTCAATAAAAAATAGGAAACTGGGAAGACTGATGACAAAACATTAGGAAAAGTTAATATTGTAATGTATATGCTGTAAGTGCAAACTAGAGCAGGGACCAGTTCCAGGCACAGGAGAATATAACCTAACCAGAGTTAGGTTTCAGTGCAATGCACACGAGGGTGCATTCCACACCACCATGCTTGGCTGTATGCCTCAAAATGTGTCAGTGTTTAAGAAGAATTACACTGACTGATCTCAGCAAAGCAGCAGCATTCTTGTAACTGGGTCAAAATGTGTGCTGTTAGAACATAAACAGCTATTTTCCAAGACACCTTAACCAGGTAACCCAAAGTACCTAAAACAAGACTCTACAAGAATTAAATGCTGCTGCTTTTTTTTAAAAATTATTTTGAGTACATAAAAGTTGTACAGGTTTATAGGGTAAGAAATGCCTCTTCTTAACTAACTTGCTGTAGTTTCCTTGTAAAAGTCAAAGAGAGCAAGTTGCCTACAGTTTTCTCAGGCAGCAGAAAGAGTCAGACTTTGTGTATTTGATGCTCTTTGTGGATTTTCAATGAGTGAATTTAAAGCGAATGGATTCCAGAAGGCCCAGGTGACTTGTGCCCTTGACTTCAGTGAGCTTATTCTGAATTTGCCTGAACCCCACACTACTGGCTCAGAGTTAGGGGAAAAGAAGTAATGTGAAGAAGCTTTGTCTAGCAATGTATCTGCTGTGACTGACCATGGTTCTGAGTTCTGTGTATTTGAAGGGTAATTATGTCCTAATATTCCTAGGAGAAACCTTCACTGAGAGACAGGAGGCCTGGGTCCCTGCTGCCTTCGTAGGGGTAGTTGGCACAGTGACAGGCAGAAACCCCAACATAGTAAGTGGGCAAACTTTTCACACCCACCGTTCCCTTTTCTTCAGATCCCAGTGTGTTTATTTTCCCATTGACAAAGCCTAGACTAGAGTGAGAAGAGAGAACATCCTTAATTACTAACTGCTACAAGGTGGTGATGATGGAGATTTTTAACTATTTCAGGTGACTGGTGTTGTCCCATTGTGGGCCCGGAGAAACTCAGCATAATAAACTGCCCTTCCAAACTCAGATGTTATTACTCCTTGGGAAATGGCTTGTGATGTTCTGTTTGCAGCTATTAAAGCCTAAAAGAGGTGATCAGAAACCTGCTGGGAATCTTTAACTGAACCAATCTGTGATGGACATCATGGTAGGAAATGCCATTTTTCCAGGATGCTTTTGTATCCCTCTAGCAGTTTGATGTCACCCCAGTAGAACCCAGGGAAGCAAAACAGCAGAAGCTCAAATACCGGTGGGGACACCAGATGTCACAGGGCTGTCGGGCTGTGCTATGGAGCTCAGGGAACTTCTATTCCTTCTGGAGTCTGTCAGTGAAGACCCCAGCCCTTTAAAAGCATTATTATTTTCATTATTGGAACTTATTCAATAGCTCTAGTTATGATAACTCTTTTCGTGTTAACTTATCTCTGCAAACAAAATTAATATGATAGAAAATACCAATAAAGGGGTTTTTGGCAGTTTCCAGGGTCAGTGAAACCTATTTATACAGTTTTTCATTCTGATTTTACCTGTCAGTTTTTTTCCTCAGATTCCTGCTTCTAAATATTTTGTGCAAAAGTGCTCTTCTTGGAATCAAGAGCATTTATTTCTTATGAAGTTGTGGTGGTATTTTGTTATTATAATGAAATAACAGTAGCAACACCCATTTATCGAAGACTGCATTGAGTACCAAGAGCCATGCTTAGTGCTTTGGATATTTTACATACAGCATCACATTTAACTCTTTCAGATACTGTGACATAAACATTTTTATAGCACCTCTATTGCATTTGAGAAATCTGGGGCTCAGATAAGTTAATGTGAATGCCAAGAACAACCAACCCCCCATCGCTTACCCCAGTACTAAATCCACTCCATAGTCTACACAGCATTGTGATGCGAGCTCATTTTGATATGATAAGCAGATTTCTGAAAAGTGGCACATAAAATTTAAATATTTAGATTAAACTATTGTTTAAAACCATTAAGAACCTACATTGAAGAAACTCATGGCCAACCCAGGGCAGCATCAGCATATCATGGTTAGAGGAGGAGCCGTAGAGTTGTCTTGAAGGTACATTTGCAGAACAAGCTCAGTGTATTTGCTTAGATCATACTTTACAGATCAATAACATCAGAGCACTTTCTAAAGATGCTTTATTCACACTTTATATAAGAGTGAGGAAGTATCAATTGTCTATATCAATGAATGTGTTTTCTTGACTATTTTTGATTTGGGGTACTTTTTGGAGGCTGATGGAGATTATAAAAACCTAAAGCTCTCTTCCCCCTTATAAAGTCCAGCATCCTCTTTTACACATTAAGTGATATTTTCGTTATGTGATCTTTGACATTGTTACCTGGGCATGTCCAAATTTCCTTGCCTCTTTTTCCTTTGAAGAATGCCTATTCAAAAGGTTGTGGTCAACATGACCTGAACAGTTACTTCATTCAAATTATTTTGTACTTATAAGAATAATGTCAATTGTGAAAGCTGTCTTTTCTTGAAGTTACCCAAGAAGTTTGATATGCAAATCTCACCTTTGACCACAATGTTGCCTAGATAAGGTGCTATGAAATGATTCACAACAGATTATAGACAAATTCATTCCCTGAGTGGTTTCTGAAGAAGGCACTTTATTCCTTCTTCCCTTTTAGGACTTCATGTCTTCTACCCAATGTTCCCATGATGCCAATAGGTCCCTTGTTTTTCCAATGTTGTTGAATGATATCACTACTGGATTTAGAGAAGGAAGCTCCAGATTTCATTACCTGTGATACCCATTACCTATGAGTCCTTTGAATCAATCATATTTTCTCTCTAAATCTCACTCTGTATCTGTAATGATAGTAAAAGCACCCTATCTATATCAAAGTGTTATATGAGGCACGATACATAACAATTTTCTGCTAAAAGACAATAATTAAATGAGATGGAAAATTCCCTGTATCCATGTGCTTGAGCTCCTAGAGCTACATACAGCAAGGCATACAATTTGATTACAGTGGTGTTCTTTCAAAAAGCAACTTGCTGGCCTAAGTTAGTGTGGTAGATTAGGAGCCGTGTGATATGTGCTATATAGGAGCATTTTCTGATGCTTCTTACCCTCACCTACTTGAAGTTACTCTTGAATCCCATCCAGATCCCTCCAGTGTTAGTAAGCCAACATTCAACCTTCCAGCAACTTAACACTGCATATCTAAAAGAATTCTTAAATTTCTGGCTATATCTGGATTCTTACAGGGTGCTTTTTGTCTATTGTGCAAAAGATACATTGTAGAATATTTAAAATTTTAACAAGTTTTAAGTGTAAAGTTCTGTGACATTAAGTGCTACCATCACCACCATCTGTACACAGAACTTTCTCATCTTCTCCAACTAAAACGTTGTACCCATTAAACAGTATATTCCCATTCCCCCTCCCCCTAGCCCCTGGCAACTACTCAGGGTGAATATTTTAATTACAGTCATCCCTCAGTACATGCAGGGGATTGGTTCCAGGACTACCCGCCTATTACCCGCTGGCATATTACTGAATCCATGAGTACTAAAGTCCTGAAGTCTGCCCTGCAGAACCCTCCTGTAAGAAAAATCACCCCTCAGTATATGCAGGTTTTGCATCCCGTGAATACTGTATTTTCCCTCTGCATTTGGTTGAAAAAGAAGACACATAAAAGTGGACCAGCATAGTTCAAACCCATGATGTTCAAGGGTGAAGTGTACTAGCGTACTAGTTAAAATAGTGCCAACGGCTATAACTAATAAGCCCTAAAATGTATGATGGCTCAAAGCTATTTCTGACTCTATAAGGTATAAAAAGGATGTTCCTGATTGATAGGGGATGTGTTTCATAACTGTACTCCTGAATTGTTGCAAATTTTGACCCTTCCGTCATCAGTATATGGCTTCCAAGGTCATCATGCTTACCTACTCCAAGCCAACAGGTGAAGAAAGAGAGCATTGTAATTACCCATGTGTGCTTTCTCTAGGCCAGGCCTGGAATTGGCACATGTCACATACGCTCGAACTCACTGATTAGACTCATCACATGGTGCAAAGGAAGTCTGGGAAGTAGAGTCTAGCACACAAAGAAGAAGAAATTTGGGCTTTGAGGATGAGCCAGCCAGTCTCTGCCATCTCAGCCATATTAAGAGTGTACTTACGCCCAGGAATCACCATTCATGCACTAGGAACTGTTGTTTTTGTTTTTCTTCTTGAAAACCTAATTTTCCCTGGTAGAAAAAAGGTTACACTTTAAATATCTCCAAAAACAAAACAAAACTGAATGGCAAAATTAAAATGTACATACAATTTTGCTGAGAGGCAAGAGATATTATCTAGAAATAGAAACCTTAAGAAACAATTCACAATCTCAGAAGGAGTTCCAGCTTCACTTAGTTCAATCAATTATATGGTAGAGGCCAATGAGGATATCCAGAATGTCTAGAAGGTCTAGAATCGTATGTGTTCTTAAAGATTATTCCAATAGTTACGATTTCTTAAATGTCAGCATCCGTATCTATAGGGTTTGTCTTTTCTTAATATGTACTGTAAATCCCACAATGATCAGCCTATTCATTTGTTTGCAACACCGAGGAAGTTTGTAATTGGTAAATGTATGGAACACACGTAGATGTGGCTTGCAGAGCAAGGCAAGCAAACGTGTTAGTTTCTCTTCAGGGGAAAGGAATCTACTTCCTTTCACTAATTGCACTTAAAGTAACCACAGGAGCTCAAGCTCCATACATAGAAACACTTAGCATCTGCATTTCCTTTTCATACAATGAAAGAAAATACATTTGTTGGCAATACTGACAAAGACCAATTTGTAGAATAATTGAAACCTTGATTTCTATCATTAGCCGGATGTTTACAAAATGCATCTTCCTGTCTGCATCCCAGATGTTTCTTCCTATTTTAATAGCTCTTTGTTTGTCATGAGTTTTGAATTCTAAATTGTAAAGTGTCAAGGAAAAAAAGACGTTAGTTTGCAAGTTTCATGGAGAATGATACAAGCTTAAACTCCCCAGAAACCTTGCAACATTTATTCGTAGGTCCTTTGAGTTAATTTCCCATAGTAAGCCTCAGAGGTCTTGAATTGTGTCCTAGAATCAATGTTAAATGAGTTAGCAACCTTTTGGTTTACCTCACTACTCTGGCACATCAAATAAAATTTTTGGCTAAAAATATTCATTTTGGAATAATCTTTCCTTTGCAACTTTGATTTCCCAGGGAACGAGCACTGAATACAACCCAGCCTGGGTCTCTTCAGCTTACGGTGGGAAACCTGAAGCCAGAAGCCATGTATACGTTCCGTGTCGTGGCGTACAATGAGTGGGGACCAGGAGAGAGTTCTCAGCCCATCAAGGTGGCTACTCAGCCTGAATGTGAGTATGGAAAGGGAAGGGCGGTATTTAGAAAGTATTCATTTTCTTCTGCAATACCATGGAATCCATTCATAGAACTTTTTTGAGGTGACAAAATGGAAGAAAGATTTTTTTTTAGTCACTTATATATGTAACTCCTTTCCATTTGAAGGACTTTTAAAAGTAAGGTAAATTTTTAACAAAATGGCCTCCTCACGTAGGCAATGTTTCCATAATGGCAAATGAACAACCGTAAAGACATAATCCACCCATACAGTCTACGTATTCATTTCCTAAGAAAGCGATTGACTCTGCCTAATAGTATTTCATCATAATCATCATGGGTTTCAGCCTCCTCCACTGATTTTTCAAATTTTCTGATTTTTTTCTCTGACAAGTGTAACATCAAAGGTAAAAGAACAATGGCTTAGAACTTCTGAATACAGGGACTTATTTAAAAACTTAAACATGCACTGCATGTACTCAAAAAGCTACCAAAAGTAAACCAAGACTGGAGGAATGTAGGAGATAAGCTCTATTGAGCAACCTCACTGCCCTCTACCTTGGAACACAGTACCAAGCTACTTAATCACAAAGTAAAGCAGCTGAATGTTCTTTGACTATGTTATAATTAAGTGATTTCTTACATTTATAAAGGAAGAACTTCAAAATTATATATTTGAAAAAATGTTTCGGTACCTTATAAAATTTTGGTTTCCTTGTGAATTTCTAATTTTTTTTTAAAGATTGACTACTAGTTAGTCATGTGCCACTTTAATTTGTTTAAAATTAAAAAAAATGTCATCTAAAATCTGAATGCAATGAATGGCCACTTGTAACAAACCGCCTTACTTTAGACACCTAATTGTATCTACTTCCTTTTTCTTAAATTTATAATGCTATTTTGTTTGCGTTCTTCTTTGTTTTATGTAAAACTATATTTAACTTCAAAATCACTTCACATACCTTTGGAAGAAGGTGAAGCAAAGATCAGAAATAGTTTAATCAATTGGCAAATGTGAGAGAATGGTCTTTGCAGGAGGTCACCTCTTGGGTTATTTAAATCAACATGTTGAAGAAGAGAGAACAGGTGATGCAAGTCTGGTCACTGGTTTGTGCTCTATTCTTGACAAACTCCATTCTTTCTTCTACTGGGCCAAGGCTACAGAGACAAGATGACAATAGATGCAAATAAAGCATTAATTGGGGGGGGGGGAGGGAAGAAGGCTAAGCCATACAAGTAGTGCAAACAAATGTTTGCCTCAAAGAGATAAAACCTCAGATGGCAACTTCAAAAGCATAATAATGTTCAGGTTTCAGATAAATATTAGGAAATGCAAGCTCTCAGGCAGGACCAGCTAAATAATTTGCTCATCCCAGTGCAAAATGAAAATGCAGGGGCACCTTGTTAAAAATTATTACGAATTATAGGACAGCTATAAGCAGAACATTAAGTCACTCCCCACGTAGGGTCCTTCTAAGTATGAAGCCTTTGCAACGTCACCAGTTTATGCCCATGAAGCTCATCGTGCTCCCAGATTTCTATTCTTGAGAATGTTTTGTTGCTGTATGGATTTAAATCACTAGAAAATGCCAATTTTCACTCCACAATGGCTATATTAACATTTGAGATGTGAGTTTCTTCATTGACTTATTCTTCAAAGATCATATATAATCAATAACTTTTATGAATATTTGGTATCTTAAATCAATAATGTTTGGTCAAAAATATGTACTTCAATGGTCTATGCCATTTTATATACAGACCAACAGTTTAAAAACCCTTGAAAAAATCTATAAAGAAAATTCTTCTATTTTCTAACATGGGAGCTTAAACTTTAAAAACATGTTGATTTTCAAAAGACTAAATTTCCATGAATTATCTGAATGCTTCTCTACCTAATTCTAAAATTATCCTACAATTGTTTTAGTGTACATTTGAGGGCTGCTGGGCCATGATTATATTGCATTTCAGATAAAAATCCTGGTTATTCAGCCTGGTTTTCTAAGAATGACCAACATTTCTTTTTCTTTGATCAATATTATTGTTTCTAAGGATCCAACTTAAAAAAAGCCATTTCTAGCTTCTTAAAAATTTACTTTTTAAAAAAAATGCCAATATTTTCAACCCAAGGGGCCATAAAATATTTTCCTTAGTGACATTAGCAACAATCAATACCTCTTTTCATAAAAAAAAAAACAACTTACTCATGATATAACATAGTCTCCCATTTTTATTATAATTAATTTTAAAATCAGACCTAGTGATTATTTGTATCATATGGATGGCCATAACTTGTAAAATACAAACAATGACATAATTTACTTGGTGGGTATGTTTAGTGAACACTTGCTATGTTCCTAACACTGTTCCAGGCTATCTGAGGCGTGTTAGAAAAGTGTATGTGTGTAATGAAGTAGCACTACTTATGATCACAGGAGCTTTGGGGAACATAAGATGTTTTCCCACAAATATTCTAAATATGTAACAATAACAAACCACCTGAAGTAAAGGAACTTATAAAGAAGTTGTTAAATGGAATATAAACAATCTAAGTCAGAGATTTTCTCCTGGGCCCATTACCTGTGACGGCTGCGGCATATTACCTGGTTAATTTTTTATACCAAAATCATATTGCATCCGTCTCCTCAAATTAGCCCTGTATTACAGAGACAGCCAGCCACATCTGTGCTTTATGTATCAGGCATTTCTCTTCACTCAGAAAGCAGCGTGAAAAATTTGCACGGAGGACCTCATGGGACGCTGGTCTCTATAAGCATTTACTTTGCTTAACAATTAGCATAAATGATGTTAAGGTATAAAAGAACAACTAAAAGCCTCATTGAATAAAACATGTTTCTGGTATTGTAGTCACATATAAATTCTTTTTTCTGGAAAATGAAAATGAAGAACCTTTCTGCTTTAGAAACACGCTGTAACCTTGACTTTTTTTTTTTTCATTAAGGACGGCAATAACAGCCTTAGAATGCTAACTATATTTCTGCCTTTAATAATGGCATGGTTTTATTAAATTATCTCTGTTCTTACCAATGTATGGAGTAAGGATTATTTCCTTTGCAGGTCATTGCTTACTAGCCCTGTGACTTGATTCTGTCTCATTGAGGATTGTCACTGGATACTTCATCCCTTACTGAGTAGATAGGTAGACAGGAACAATACAGCTTTACATAAATAAGACATTCAGAATATCCTCTACATGTGCAAAACAGTTAGCCAACTCCTTTAATTTATTTTTATTAAGAGCACTGCATAGCTCACTTGCTGTCTTTACTACAGACTTTAGGGTAAATACATTATATTATCATGACTGCTGCTTGTGTATTTTATCTTCTGTTGTTAACATAAAATGCCATGTTGAAGATTTAAAACTATTTCTAGAATAAGGAACACTTCATCTTCTCTGAGCCTGCTCAGTAATACACCAATTGCCTAGGAAGACAGAACATTGCAGAGATCCTTTGCTCTCCCTCCTTCCCTTTCTTCTCCTTTCCTCTGTTTTCTCTTCTCTACCCTCCCGCCCTCCTTCCCTTTCTCCCTCCCTTTTCCTAAGCCCATCTTTCTGTTTTTTTAGAGTAAGTGCAAAGGCCGATTTTATTATTTGGCTAGACTATCAGAATTTAGAGGCAAGAGGAGGGGAAAAAAGTGTTTCCATCAATATTTCTCTCTCTGAGAAAATGATCTTATCTATTGAAAATGAGTCTCGTCTGGGTATGCATTTGGTTGCTTCTTTTATCACCGTTTTTCCAAATGTGATGTAGTAATTGTACACTAAAATTACATGGCTTTTATACAAATTGAATTTCAAGTTTTTCATATTATTTGAAAATATCAACTCTATTATGAAAACCATATTCTCAAAGAATAAAAACTGATGGAAAATATGTCTGAAATATAAATCAGCCAGCAACTGTTTCTAAAAGTGCATACATTTTATAGTAATCATTTAAAGAGATCAACTGCCCAAGATCCAGTTTATGAAATAATTACCCAGAATAGAAAGGCTTGATTTATATGAAGGTTTGTGTCCCCTGATTGTATCTTCCTTTTGCTAAACCCTTGCTCTTTCTCCCCTGCCTTTATGGTATATAATTTCTCTACTCTGTTATCGACCAGGATTTAAGTCCCTGCCTGCTTAAGACTTGTCTAATCTTTTCATACCACATGTGGTGAATTTTTGAATTATTATTTGCAGTCCTTTAAGATGCTGTTAAGGCAGTTTAATCACAAAGGATGTTAAAATGGACCACATACTGGCTTGAAGGCTTGCGTTAGAATGGGAAGCCTATTTGCAAGACCATAACTCAATTATCTACAAAACTCTTTTATATTTAAGAGTTGTAAGTAATATTCTTAGTCTATTGTATCCTTTATACTAAAAAGATGAGTAAAAGCAACCCTCTACCAAGTTGGGTGACTTCAGAATATATTATCTAAAGGCATAACTGTATTTGCTTTTTTCTTCCTTCCCTATTTTTTTTTTTTTTTAATTCTAAAAGGGCTCTACTTGTATGGTTGTTATGGAGAGAACAGAGAAGTTCAAATCATGTCTTTGAATGTTACTACCTGTATCCCAGAACAAATGTATTAATTATTGAGACCTCAGTTTCCTGAACTATGAACTGGAAATATTATTTACTCCTCCTCTTCCTAGTTTGCAAAAATGAAATGTGATAACATATGGAAAGCCCTTGGTTCTTGCTTGCATCTAGTAGTCATTCAATAGAAAATAGTTCCCTGACCCCAACAGGATCAAATGACAACAAATTCCACCTACCCTGCACTTACAAACCAAGTGGGATATTCGCCAGGGTAATCACATGAATAAGGCTAACATAATACCTTATTTATGGTTTGGACCAGGCTTGATTACTATACAGTCAGTGCATTTATATACTTTGTTACTTTATCGCTACTTAGCTCCTCCTTACAATTTGACAGGCTATTATAGACTGGCGTGTTCTCTCATTTTGCCTAATGTACATCTTTGTATCCCTAACTAAATTTTGAAGTCTTTTGATCAGTGAATACCATGTTATCCTGTAAAATGTGGCACAGCATTGTCATTTTATGAATGCAATGATGTGTTGCTTAATGATGGGGATATGTTCTCAGAAATGCACATTAGGTGATTTCCCTGTTTTGTGAACCTTATAGAGTGCAGTTGCACAAATCTAGATGGTGTAGTCTATCCTACTACACACTTAGGCTATATGGTGTAGCCTATTGCTCCCAGGTTACAAACCTGTCCAGATGTTGCTGTACTGAATACTGTAGGTAATTGTAACACGGTGCTAAGTATTTATGTATCTAAACATAGAAAAAGGAATGTGTTGTGCTAGGATGTTATGGTAGCAAGACAGCAAGATATCACCAGGCAATAGGAAATTTTCAACTTCATTATTATTTTATGGGATGACCTTGGTCTGTGTGGTCTGTTGTTGACCAAAAAATTGTAATGCAGCACTTGACTGTGGTTGGTTGGTTAAAAGTTCTTGGTAGTATCTAGTTTGTACTTAGGTCATCCCATAAGATAATAATAATGAAGTTGCAAAAGTTTTGGGCCTCAAAAAGTAGGTGAATGGTGGGACCTCTGGTGGGTTCTCAGAACTGGAAACTAGCTGGTTTGGAAGATGCATGGAGAGGGGAGGCATGTGGAAACAAATAAGAATTCTTTTTTTTTTTTTTTTTTGTTAACACATGAGGATTGACTGTTAAATGTGTGAAGTTTTTATTTACTTAATTAGCCTGGGAGATCAAAGAAAAGTGCTCAATACTTCTTTGAATATAAAAATAAAAGACAATGTCACATATGACCAGGCCAGTGGCCAATGCCATGCAGTATTTAGCTTCTAATAGTGGCAAAAATTAACAGTTGCTGGAAAAATATCAGGGCATTCTCCATGTCATAAACGGTGGCCTGCTCGTCACTGATCACTGTGCTACAGCGATATACACAGTGGCATGCACAGAAGATGCTCAGATATTTTTCAGTCCTAGAGAAGCCTCCTTCTGAGAAACTCTCCTTTTGGGCCAGTGAAGTGTAATTTGACGAGAACTGACTAAAAGGAGGGCTCAGATCTGCAGCCCAGTCTTCTAGCTGCCAAGATTTTTTGAGGAACCCATCCAAAAGGGGGCAAGTCAGTGCCAAAATAAATAGCCCAGAACCAGCTTATTTTCTGAAGCGTACTTTGCCTACGTTCATTAAACAGGAGATTGAATTCTAATGGGATGCCAATTCAGGGATGATCTACAAGTTGAATCTCCTTACTGCTCTGTGACTGCATCAGAATTGTACCAGCAGGAGCCTGGGTTAGGACCCAGCAACGGCCCCAGAATTAAGGAGGCGCTTCCTTCCCTCTAACATCCCTTTATTTATCCTTTTTCTTATCTTGGGGAGTCTTAAGTCCTCCATTAACTCAGTGTACCCAGAATCTAAAACATTTGCCCAGTGGTCTAAAACATAATATTAAATTCCCAATAGTAGATTCTGACCATTGGAATTTACAGTCAATAAATTTGGTGACCAAAATCAAGCAGGTGGGAGGGGAAAGGAGGAGTTGGGTAAATTCACACCTAATGGGTACAGTGTACCCTATCTGGGAGATGGGCACACTTACAACATTGATTCAAACTGTACAAAAGCAATTCATGTAGCCAAAACATTTGTACCCCCATAGTATTCTAAAATTTAAAAAAATTAAAAAATAATAAAAAATCTAATCACAGAGAAACCCTTCTAAGTAAAACATGCATGTAAGAAAAAGAAAAAGAAAAAAAAAAAAAAAAAAAGAACTTGGAGACCAGAGAGTCTGAGGCCAGACACAGGATGGGTCAGTACACTAGTGAGATCACTAGATCTATGTCTTGATTTCTATTTCAGGGCTCCTTATGTTAAACAATAAGCTTGCAATAATTGCAGTTTTTCTTCCTGGATGTAAACAGCACTAAACAAGTAAGCAAAATTTCTGGGCTGTAGACTGAGATGTTTTCTACATTTTGCTGTGTATTTTTGAGGAAGTCACTTACCCTTTCTGGTTCTCAATTTATTCTTATAAAATAGGGATCATACTGCTGGCATTAGGGGTTACTGTGAGGGCAACTAGAGGAGCCTCTTCAAGGAACGCTGCTAATCCATCTTACAAAATTTATTTTCATTCAGTTTATTTTTCAAGTGTCTTATTTTAAAATAAGAAACTGAGCTAGTTAACCCATTTGGGTGTTATATTAGTTACCTAGGGCTGTCCTAAAAAAGTGTGGCAAACTGGTTGGCTTAAAACAACAGAAATGTATTTTCTCACCTTTCTGGAGCTTAGAAATCTGAAATCAAGGTGTCAGCAGATTCTTTCTCCCTCTGAAAACTCTAGAGAAAAATTCTTCCTTGCCTCTTTGTAGCTTCTGGTAATCGTTGGCATTCCTTGGCCGGTAGCTGCATTATTGCAATCTGGGCCTCTGTCTTCACAAGACCTTCTCAGCTTTGTGACTGTGCCTCTGTGAATCTGCTCTTACACAAGGACACCTGTCATCTTGTATTTAGGACCCACCTTAATCCAGTATGACCTCAGCTTGACTAATTACATCTGCAAAGACCCTATTTCCAAATAAATTCACATTCTGAGGCTCTGAGTGTACATGAATTTGGGGAGTATTATTCAGCCCGGAACACCACCCTATGAATCACACAGATTGTTAGTAAGATTCAATGTAATCTGGCTGAGGACTGTGCAAACTATGAAGATACATACACACACACTCTTAACTTTTTCATTTTTAAAATAATCTCAGTCATGGTCTCTCAAGCAAAGAAGAAATGTGGGTATTACGAGACATCCCTTTTTTTATGGCAGAGAGCAACAATCGGGAAGGAACTGGAGACCATTCTAAGTGAAATGTCTCAAGAATGGAAAAATAAACATCACATGTACTCACTATTAAACTGGAACTAACTGATGAGCACACAGGTGCACAGAGGAAAGTTAAAACTCAGTGGAAATTAAGCAGGAGGAGGGAGTGGGAAGAGAGGGATGAAAACCTACCTAACGGATACTATGAACACGATTTGAGTTAGCACTTTTAGCTGGGACTCAAGCATTACAAAAGTGATGCATGTAACCTAAAACATGTGTATCCCCTTAATATTTTGAATAAAGGGGGTTCTATTGAAGCCCCAGCATCTAATGTAAATGAAAAAATCAAAGAGAGACATCCTTAGATTTCTTACATTCACATTTGATAAACTCCTAGCTTCTTCCTCTCTCCAGAATCCTAACCCTGCCTGGACATAGCACTTTCTTAATATTAAGGACACCAAACTCCTTAAGTGGCCTAAGGAAACTAGTGAATGAGTAGAGTCAGCCAGATACCAGAGTTTGCTGGAGCTGCCTGTGAGATCCTTTGTTGAAGTTGACCACATGCTCAGGTTTCCATTGTTTGACCTTCAGTTGATAAAATCCCCATAATTATTTCCTCCCAGACACTGATGCCAAGATTTTGACTCTGATTTTAATAGCTGTGACCTAAAAGAGTAATTGTGTGTCATCACCTTAAAATCTTTCAGCCTCAGCCCACAGCAATCCCCTAAATCTATAAAATATCCTGTAAGCAAGAATTCTGGCCTAACCCATTCCTGCATTAGGTGTGACAAAATTAAATGGAAGAAAACTAAGTGTCAAAGCTGGGGTTTGAACCTAGCATAATATTCTTACTATAGTGCTAACTGTGTGTGTGTGTGTGTGTGCACATGCAGAGTAAAATTAACCGTGATAATTTCAGGGAACAGGAAAAAATAATCAAACATTAGCTACTTTTTGACAACTTTTTTTTTAAATGAGTTAGAATTCTTATTCACCTTTGTTAATAATTACTTCAGAAAACATAGCGATGACAACATAATATTTTTAAAATCCCCACACTGGTGAGATTAAGCCAGCCTGGTGGATGAGTTCTACTAACCTTCATGCTGAAGCGAATGCTAGGCACATAATTTCTACTCCCTGTCATAAATCACCTATTTGATCTTAACCCTCAGTTGGCTATCTTGATTCAAAACCCTCTCCTACATCCTTGCAGTGAAATGAAACATAATAATTACTTTTATTTTTCAGGGGGGCTAAATTGGTTTGCAGTTCAGTCTAAGCTCATCACAAAAATGCTTACGATTCCCAGAAATTGTTACTTCCAGTGATGTGTTTTATCATTTAATACGATATTTAACCACAAATAATGTAATAATAGATTTGAAATACTGCTGACAATGTATGCCACAGTGTTTAAATTTAAGAGCTTGATTAATTTATTACTTTGAATGTGATTTGTTTTATATCCTCTTTATACCTCAGTATTCTTATGGTATTTTTGCCAATCTCTTTGGAAATAGCACAATTTCCACCATTCCAATCCAAGAGTTTTAGAATTATCCTGTATCTGCAATGATCAGTATGGTAGCCACCAGCCACAGTGGCTTTTGGGCACTTGAAGTGTGGCTTGCCTGAATTGAGGTGTGATGTAAGTGTAAAATACTGGATTTTAAAGACTTAGTATAAAAAAAAGATGTAAAATATCCCATTAACAAATCTTACATTGATTATGTTTTGAAATGATAATGTTTTAGATATGCTAGCTTAAATATGCATTATTATAATTAATTTCATTTATTTAATTTTTACTCTTAGTGTACGTAATAGAAAATTTAAATTACATGTGAGCATTCATGGCTCACGTTATACATATATGTACATTCTTATGTTTATGCCTAACTAAGAGGAAGTCAGGGAGATTGTCAATCTGACATTAAATTGAGTTTTGGAGTAGTCAGATATGGTGGTTAAATCTATCCCTTCTCAAAGAACTGTTTCTGAAAGTTACCTAAGTAACACTCACATTTAACCATTTTCCTTATTTTGGTCTATATTCACTCAACATCACAATAGCTTTTGAAAACGAGTCAAAGTCATTTCTTTACTCTCAATCTGGCACTTTATGCCACCACTGGAAGTCGCAGCAAAGGAGGTGACGTTGAGGAAAGAAAAGGGGTCTTTTGATCCAGAGCAACACACCGGGATTCCCGTGTTCAGTTTTACCTAAAGTCCGTCTCCAACTTCTGTGAGATGATTTACTGCTGAAGTCTATTTGTTTTCCTGCTGCTATCTCTGAACAAGCCCACATCTTCCGTGTGGTTAATAAACTTCTTATCTTTTGAATACTGAAAATAAAATAAACTTAATCCTCAGGGTGGTTCAGTCAGCAGACCGGGAGCCTTTTAGATGCTTCGTAGAGATACAGGACAACTAGGTTTTCTGCCCCCTGTGATTACCAATCTTTCTCTCGCATGCGTGTGTGTGGAAGGGTGTTAAAGGTGCTCCCCAGTGATAAATGCCAACAGAATCACAAAGTGAATATTAATTTCAGTATCGTCAAGGTCAGATGTGTACCCGGGTTCATTGTTCCTGGAATTTTTATTGTTGCCGCTGTTAGGAAAGATATTTTATCCTAAGCTCTTTTTTCAAGTGTCAAGAGAGAAAGCAAGCAAAATTCTGAAACATGCATATGCATTGCTCAGGAAAAAAAAGTGCCTTAGCACAGTCCAGTCTGTTAATTGGGGTAATTATTTTTGTGAGTGCCTTGAAAAAAGATCAAGGTGTGAGTTTAGAGGAGTTAAGTGGAAACAGAACAAACAGATGATCACAACGTCTGGAGACCAACTGATGTTCCTGAAAAGCAGGTGACTATACACGGGAAAGGAAGGAAGACAACTGCAGAGGAAATAAAGAACAAAAGAGTTTGTGATGAGGTCATTCATAGAAGTGGGGTGTGAAACTGTGTCTAGCTTGGGAGCCCAAGAAATTAAGAAAAGGAAGGATGGAGAAAAATTTTGGGTTATGACTGCCCATATGAGGATATATAACCAGCTGGAGATCTCGGAATGCAGTGACGTACCTCAGACCCAATGTGGTGCCAGAACTGTGATATTCACTCACCCACACACCTACACCCACACACCTGCCCGGTTTAGTCTATGCCAGCGTTGCTGTCTCTGTGAGCAACACCAGAATCACCCAGCTATGCAGGTCAGTATGGCAGGAGTCATTCTTGATGCTTCCATCATCTTCAGTCCCTCACTTGCAGTCCAACTCCTGCTGATTTTACCACCCATGTAGCTCTTAAATCCCTCCCCTTCTCTTCCTCTCCATGGTCATTATTCCAGTTCAAGCTGTTAACCTTTCTTTTCTCAGCTATGGAATATTCTACCAGCTGGTCTCTCAATACCCACATACTCCCCCTTCAACACACTCTTCATGCCTCAGTCAGAGCACAAAATGTTTAACTCCATCAATTCCTTTCTGATTCTTAGAATAAAAGATCAAGGCTGGACATGGTGGCTCATGTCTGTAATCCTAGCACTCTGGAAAGCCGAGGTAGGAGGATCTCTTCAGGCCAGGAATTTCAGACTGGCCCGAGCAAGAGCGAGACCCTGTCTCTACAAAAAGTAGAAAAATTAGCTGTGTGTGGTGGCCCACACCTGCAGTTTCATCTACTTGGGGAGGCAGCAGTGGGAGGATGGCTTGAGCCGGGGAGTTTGAGGTTGCAGTGAGCTATGATGATGCCACTGCACTCTAGCCCAGACAACAGAGAGACCGTATCTCAATAAATAAATAAAAATTTAAAAAAAATCAAAATCTCCCAAGGCCTCTAAAGCCCAGCATGGTCTGGCCCCCACCTTCCCTCTCCCCTCACTTGGACTTCTCTCTTCCCGCCACCTTAGACTTGAGTTCTGGAAGTTTTTATTGTTTTCCCTTCAGTTCTCACAGTGCCTAGCATACTGTGAAATTAGTTCTTATTTATTGAGCATTTCCTTTGTGCCAGATGACTTTCATATATTAGTTATTAATCTTCACAACAAATCTATATGGTAGGTACTGCTACAAACGCCATTTTGAAAAATAAGGAAATTTAAACTCAAAGACATTAAGTAGCTTGATCCCAGCCACAGAGCCTGAGTTAGGATTTTGGATTTGAACCCAGGGTCTCTGACTCTGGAGGATACACTCTTAACTGCTGATTTCGGCTACCAAAGATTTATTAGTTGGGATCTGCTGGCAGTTCCTGCATCAGACTATTCCAGAACTCTGACTTCTGTGAAGCTGATGTGTTAGGAGAATAGAGTTCTAAATTTCTTCCCTAATTTATAGTCCGTCGCAAAAGAGCCAGTTTACTCAAAGCAGTTCCTTATCTTTTAAAGCCTGGAAATAGATAAACAATACATTTCTTCCCCAAAGAGATTGTATCTTTTAAGGTTGGATCTTTTTGTTGTTATGTAGAAAAATCTGTTCCCTTGACTGTCTGAAAAAGATTGCCGCTTCCTTCTCCTCTAATAAATGGCAGCAGAGCTCTTTTATAAAAGCAATCTATACACGTCATTTATTGCTCTATTAAAACTACAAACATCAGATATTGATTCTTCCCATACTGACCGTAATACAAGCCAACTTTGAGAAAGGTTGCTGGGATTTAGTTACATTATCACCATGGGAAACACTCTTGAGTTGCGCATAAGCTGAAGGAAGACACCTGCTTCTCTGATGCGTATCTATTTATAGAGAACTGATATTTTTGTGTGCAGAAATACAATCTTGAAGTATATACAAGTCTGAAATCAATGTGAAGCAAGTGAGATGCCCTTTCCTGGGGATTTCTGTTCGGGAGTCGTCTAAAGAATTCAACATCAATTTACAGTCTGCATATTATGGAAATATAACAACAAAAGTAATTCTTGTTGATTATCTATGAGGAGGTTGAAAGGCTCAACGTATATGGGTGATGACATATTAGGAAATAGCAGCTCTTTTGTTAGGCACCCTCCTGGTCAGGACTCATGCTGTATCTTTCTAGACATCTGCAGAATGCATGTTTTCAACTCCCCTACACAAACTTCATCTCCTCATGTTCTTGTAATAATAGAATTAAGAAGACCAAATACTCCTTTATCCAATTGTCTGACGAGGTAACCAAAATCTGGAAAAGTTTAAGGGACTTGATTTCAGGTAACAATAATATTAACTACCATATTCCTTTGAATGCTTGTTTTTCCATATAATCTCCTGTAATCCTTATGATAGCTTATGATATAAAAATTATGAACCCCTGAGAAAGTGATGCTCAGAGGATTTAAGCAATTTGGCCCAAGGTACACTTATATTAAATAGGAGAAGGGTTTTTTGTTTGTTTGTTTGTTTTTTTAACCTACGATTCAAAACTAAGATATTTCATTCCCACTTGGAGAATTTTTTTTTTTTTTTTTTTTTTTTTTTACCAATAGTTATCTTAGAAACAGTTTCTGCCTTTCCACTATTTCTGTTTGGTTTTCTCAAGCATTCTTGACAATTTCTTAGAAAATTCATTTGAAAATTAGAATTTTCTTTTGTGAATACCTGTTCCCAAACTGAATTTTTAAAGACAAGTATCTTGAGAAAAATGGACCAATTTGTAAACTTGCTTTGAGTTTCATGAGAGACACCACATTTTTTTCTAAGATTTTTAGAACATCATTTGATTTGTTGGTACTACTTAATAAAATAGAAAAGCAATTTAACAATAACTCCATGCTTGGGGAAGAAGTGGTTTGTTCCCTCAATATGAGACAAAACGATGCCATCATTAATTTAGTTCACCTTGGAATTATTCTTGTTATGTTTAATTGAAGATCTCGTCTTCTGAAGCCTTCACCCAATCTATATTGTAGTTTTTTTCTCCATTTACCAACTTATAAGTGCTATTCTGGAAAGACAAATGTCAAGGCCATTGCATCCATCCTTCATACTTGAACTCCCTCATCCTTCTTTTTTTCATGGTGCAATTCTTAATTGTTCTTCAAGAAATATTCTTGACTAACCTCCCCATAACCACTTCTGATTACTATATACTGCATTGGTAGATCTATTTCTGGGATTTCTATATGCCTAATAATCTGTCCAGTGAGATTTTAGCCTTGATTACATATGAGCTGTTATTCATCTCTAGGTGTTTTTTATGCATTTTCTCTGCTCTAATAAATTTCTTGAAAATTTCTATCATACTAAAAAAATACACAATTCTGGAGAAAGCACTGTATGCTAAACACATACACAGTATGGTTAGACTTTAAATTCAGCTGATACTTGCATTTAAAATTTTCAGTCACAATCAAGAGTAACCAAGACCCAGGCTATTCTAGGAAAAATTCTTTTTTAAAAGTCAGCATGATTAGGTTTATGTGACATCAAGCTTTCAGTAATATGTAAGTGTAGTATGTAATATGTAAACTTAAGCACATTTGTCTGAAACTTTAAATTTTTATCTTTAGGCAATTTTTCTAGATCCCAAAAACAGTTGTCTTTGACATTACCTAGAAATCTTCAGTTTAAATTACTGGAGGCCTCAATCATGCTGTGAGGAATCTACATTCTTCACTATACTTTTCATTTCTAGGTATTATCTGTATTGAAATTCAAAATGCTCTACATACTTCACCAAGGTTATTACTACTTGGTTGTGTTAGTGAAAATCTGAGCTACCTTCTTAAAAAGACCTTATCCTGAGGTCAATTCCTGTATCATTTTTATTATCAAACTGCTTCCAGTTCTAGGTTGATTCGCAAGAAATACATTTTCAAGACTATTTTCTTCAGAGATGATCATTAAAGTTTTTTCTATTAAGTTGTCCAAAATATCCATTTACTATATTAGCATATACATATGTATATATATATGTAATATATAAATCAAATATGTCATATGTAACCCACATTATATATGTGTATGTATATCCATATCTATGTATATTCTATATATACTTATACACACACATATATAATGGCACAGTTGACTATATTGTGAGTTAGCAGTTAGCACCTATTAAAACTAAAAGTAAAACGAACAGGTAATAACTGTTTCCTTCAACTAAATCTTGTCAGACTCCTATGGTTTTATCATACAAACCTACCCCATAGTTTGTGCTTCTCCCTTGCCAAATTACTATCATATCTCCTAACTATGTATAGTTCAGTCAAGAAGGGGTTTCATTATGTTAATAATTACGTTGCCTGCTGGCTTTTTGATGTTGCATTTCACATACAGAATAGAAATAGATTTCATAGAAATATCATTAAAGCCGTTAACTACAGGAGAAAAAAAATCAAAGCAGCAATCAAAGCATGCACTTTATTGTCAATAAATGTAAGTTGTTTCAGAAATGGCTTGCATTTGAAACATGTTCATTGGGGAGATCATCAGCAGTGGGAGCTTCTGCTTAAAGGAAGAGAGGTTTGTGGTCTACCTCCATTTGGATCATTACAGTAATTACTTAGATCCCTTGCTGTCCATTTTCGAAAGCAGGCTCAAGAATCATTTTTAAATTAGCGAACCAATAAAGAGGTAGAATTAGCCTCAGAATTCTGGTCTGAATCGAGGGCATGTGAATTATAGGTCATTATTTGAATGACAACTTGTGACAGTTTTTTCAAATCCACAGTTACTTTAGTCCTTAAAAAAAAAATGGTGGCTGTTAAATTGATGATTGAGGAGCAGTAGAACTCATTGCACTACACAGTCATTTTCAGAAGACTTTAAATATTCAAATGTTCAACTACGTACTCCCTGACACTAACATTTGTCTTCATTTTGGACTTCCAGCTGAGACACATCAGTGTGATGGCTCAGAGACGTCAGCCCTATTCAGTGTTATGCAGGCAGTGGCATGCTTGATCCTTCTACAGCTTTTGCTTTGAAAACCTTATATTCACACTCTTATTTGGAAGAGATTAAACTCCGTAGATTTCTTTTTATGAAACATATATTTGATAAAGCATAATTTAGATTTCAGTCTGATTAATGCAAATATCAAATTTCCTACAATAAAGAGGTCAGGAAAGCAGATGGGTAGATAGATATTTGCATAGAAACAGAGCAAGAGAAAGGAAAGAAACAAAAGGGTATTAATTCATATGTGCTGTGTGACTTTTTGATTACCTGGAGACCTAACATCTTGTGAAACCTAAAATATGTGGTGAATTAAAGCAGATGATTTCAAATGCCTTTGAAATACCCATGATCTGGAAAATGAAATAAAAGTCTATTTCCCAAATGTGTTTCAGCTTTGAAACACTAGCATTTGATTAAAAGTTGAAGATGTCTCTTCAAAGCGAGATTATTCCCATTTTCCCAACATAAACTAATTAACAGTCACTACAAATGATTTGATGATAAAGAATCACTGATTTTCAGAACAGAAAGAAACTGGAGATACCTAATTGGTTGAGAGCTACTATTTGGGAAACCATAAACCTCAATGATAGAGCTATGGACCCTATTCCTCAAAAAGTATACATATTACTTTTTTAATGTACATACAGTTTCAGGGGGTTCATGGACTCCTCAATGCCAGTGTAATGACAGGTCTTATAAGTAGAGTAGGGACAAGAAACCATAACTCCTGTCATCTATAAATAATCATTTGTGGTTTATTAAATTGTGGTGGCCTATTTCTTTCCCTTTCTCTCTCTCTCTCTCTTCCCCCCTTATCTCTCTGTCTTACATATACACCCTGTCTTCTATATGGTTATATGTAATCAATCATTCTTTAGTAAAGGTTTGGCTAACTTTTATATGCCATTTTTTTGAGTTAATATGCAATAAGATCTCATTATAAAGTGCTCTGTTATACTGTAAATTCATATATATAGTCAGAAATTACTGTTCCCAGTGCAAATAGTGACATGTAATACATCTCATTTACTCCAACATAAGTATTTAATTTGTTCTTAGATACAGGTGTTATAATGAGTTTCTACCATAATACAATATTGAAATTTTAAAAAGGTAGTTGGTTAGGTTGACAGTGATTGATGAGTTACTTGCATAGATTATGCATCTATTCTGATACCTTTCCATTCTTTGAAGAAATAGGTAACTTGAATGGAGATGGAGAGAAATTAGATGCAGTTTGCCACAAAATTATTGTCCAACTAAGGGGATCAGTGGGGACTATTAAACACAGCTTGGAAATGATGAGCAGTTAAGCCCATTAAGTTTCTTGACTGACATACTAAAATGTAATGAAATGGAAGGCTGAAGCTGTTAACAGTATTGATTTCACATCTAATTCCCATTGTTCAACATTTTTGAGTCTCCCTTTATCTCTTTTTCTCTCTCGTGCAGCTCATATGCGTATAGTGTATCACATATGTGAAAGTACATAAATTATATTTAAATATACTTTATGGATATACATATGAATAAATGCATAAAGAATATACATATACACATACAATATACATATCTCCATAATTAGCATAAACAATATATTATCCACATACACATGTTAGAGCTATAGTGCAAGAGGGAAATACTAGGGAATTCATGAATTTGAATGTAGAGCACAGTAAAGAAGAGTACACTTTAAGGGAAACGCAAAGTCTTGACGCTAGCCAGGAATTCTACGAAGAAGAATATCTCACAGGCCGGCAATATTTTGGTCTAAATCACAGGGCCAGTATTTAATGTATGAAATATATGTATAATTTGATAGCAATCCTTGAATGTTTTGATATTTATGTTTATTCAAAACAACATAGGATTAAGGTATTTTTATTTTAATACATGGGGATATCAAACAAAATCTACCAATACAATCAGATCATAAAATAAATCGTATTTCAAGACAAGAGAGTTCATTTAAAGTAGGAAACAATTTAGTACTGAAGAGCAATCCTTTCTCAGAGAAAAAGGCAATTGGACACTTTACATCAACAAATGGGTTGTTCTTATTTGGCTGGCAATTGGTGTAAAAACACACGTTGTTTGTGAATACTTGAACTAAATGCTTTGGATACCCCTTTCCACTCATGGTGTCTATTATCTCTACTGAAATTCTTCTGGAAACACAAACCCGTGTTTTTCCCTGACAGTGTCCAATGACCATTAGGAAGGCAGGAATGCAAGGGGTGAACAGATGATTAGGGCCGGCACTACCCATGTAAACTGACTCCAAATTGGGATACTCACTGCTTGATGCCTGCCCATCGGTAAAACTAAGCACTATATATACATACACACACACATATTAATATACACACACATATATAAATTTCAAGGCAGGCAAAGTACACACAAGTTCTCACATAGACGTATATACCAACTTTAGTTCTTTTCAGGCATGTGTGGAAAACACTATTTCCTGATCACTTGTTCTAACAATGCTGAATCAACAAAATAAAATGGGTCAGACTACATAGTATGTTTTAGGCTTCTGATTTATAGTAACATTTGAAAATTGTATATAAGTCATTCATGTGACACACATTTATTGAATACTTCCTATGCAGCAAGCATCCTGCATATCCTTGTGGAGAAGACCTTGAACAATTTTTCTTCATCTCTTGAGCTGCTCATGTGTTTTTGTTTTTAATTGTGTATGTGGTTAATCAGTTTTATTAACATGTGTATGTTGAACCATTCTTGTATTCCTGGGATGAAATCCACTTGATCATGGTAAATTATCTTTTTGATGTGTTGTTGGATTCAGTTTGCTAGTATTTTATTGAGAATTTTTGTATCTCTGATCATCAAGGATATTGGTTTGTAGTTTTTTCTGTTGTATCCCTTCCTGGCATTGGTATCAGGATGATACTGGCTTCATAGAATGAGTTTGAAATGATCCCCTCTGTTTTGATCTTATGAAACAATTTCAGTAGGTCAGACATAATTTGGCTATGAATCTGTCTGGTCCTAGGCTTTGTTGTTGTTTTTGGAAGATTTTTTTTTATTACTGATGCAATGTTATTATTCATTATTGGTCTATTTAAGAATTCTATTTATTCCTGATTCAAGCTTTGGAGGCTGTGTGTTTCCAAAAATTTATCAATTTTCTTTAAATTTTCTAGTTTGTATGCATAGAGGTGTTCATAGTAGTCTCAGATAATATTTATATTTGATATCAGTTGTATAATGTCTACTTTTTCATTTCTGATTGAGCTTATTTGAATCTTCTTTCTCATTTTCTTGGTAAATCTAGCTAGTGGTCTGTCAGTTCTGTTTATATGATCAGAAAACCAACCTTTTGTTTCATTGATCCTTTGTATTGTTTTGTCGTTGTTGTTTCAATTTTATCTAGTTCTGCTCTGATCTGTTATTTCTTATCTTCTGCTAACTTTGGATTTGGTTTGTTCTTGTTTTTCTAGTTCCTTGAGGTGTAATATTAGGTTATTTATTTGGGATCTTTCTGTCTTTTTGATGTAGGCATTTAAAAACTGCCCTCTTAACACTGCTTTTACTGTATCTCGGAAATTTTGATAGCTTTTGTCACCATTGTCACATAATTCAAATTTTTTTTAATTTCCATCATGATATCACTGTTGACTCAAATATTGTTCAGCAACAGGTTGTTCAATTTCCATTAATGTATATGGTTTTGAGAATTCCTCTTGGATTTGATTTCTAGTTTTATTCCACTGAGGTCTGATAAATGGTAGGACTTCTATTTTTTAAAATGCGTTAAGAATTGTTTTGTGGATTAACCTATGGTCTATTTTGGAGAATGTTCTATGTGCTGATGAGAAGAATGCACATTCTGCATTAGACTGGCCAAAGTCAATCGGAGGAAGCAACTCCTACAAGACATGAGACAAAAACATCAAGTAACTTACAAGGGAAAACTCATCAGACTAAAAGAAGAATTCTCAACCTTACAAGCCATAAAGGATTAGGGTCCTGTCTTTAGTCTTCTTAAACAGAATAATTCTCAGCCAAGAATTTTGTATTCTGCAAAATCATGTTTCATAAATGGAGGAGAAACAAAATCTTTCCCAGACAAGCAAACACTAAGGGAATTTGTCACCACTAGACCTGCCCTATAAGAAATGTTCAAAAGTACTGTAGAAATAAAAAAGAACAGTCTATACTCACCAGCATAAAAACACTCAAAAGTATTACAAAACATTGCAGCTCTTATAAAACAGTAACAAAAGAGATACTAAAAAGAAACTGGTAACAATCAACATGATATAGGAACAGTATCTCACTGATCAATACTAACAATGAATGTAAATAGCCTAAATGCCCCACTTAAAAGATATAGATTGAAAGAATGGATAAAAAGACACAACCCAAATATCTACTGTTTCCAAGAAACCCAGTTAACTTATAAAATTTCTCATAGACTCCAAGTAAGGGGGTGGGAAAATACTGCACACAAATGGAAACCAAAAAGGACAGGAGTAGAATTCTTATATCAAATAAAACAAATTTTAAATCAACAAAAGTAAGAAAAATGCAAATATGGTCATTATATGTTAAAAGAATCAATTCAGGAAGATATAACAATCTTAAATATATATGCATATGCATCTGACACTGGAGTTCCCAGATTTAAAAAAAAAAAAAAATGCTACTAGGTCTAAGAAAAGAAATAAACAGATCATCAAGGTAGAAAATCAACAAACATTGGACTTAAACAATACACTATAACAAATGGACCTAAAAGATATTTACAGAATTTGGTCATTTTAAAATCTGAGTCAGCAAACAATGCTCTTTCCAGATAGCCCTAGGAGAGCAAGGGGGAACACATTCAGTTAACGCTTTGCACATCCCTGGGCTACATGTGTATGCAGTGTGTTCACTGTATCAAAATCCTGCATAACTCACATTCAACAGATATTTTAAGCAGGTTACTTGGTTTCAGTTCTCTTGCTGCTTTTTCTTACTTCCTTATAGAAATAATAGATTCAGAATCAGAAATATCCCCCCTTGAAATGTTTGTATTGTTTTTGTGAATGTATCAGTAATCAATCATACAAGCATACAAATTATTTATGTTTATATTACTGATCTTTAAAATACAGTACTGTGACAATCCACCTGAACAATATCAGTGGACATGTTTTTATTTTGCTTTGTTTTTTCCCCCCAAAAAGCAAAATGTCCACTTTGTTATAATACAATTCTAATGTATCGCTATAAACTGCAACACAAGCTAAGACTCCTAATTATTCAATATTTTCACCTAAAGTCTCCTTCTGCACTTATTAGCAGTACACAGGCAAAGACACACTGGCATAGTGAAAAATTTTCTAGACTAAGAATTTAGATGCAGAATCCCGCTCTTTTTTGCCATTGTCCTTGTCACTTATGCTCTTTGACCAGTTTCTTTAACTGTAAAATAAAACAAATAATTTTAATTAATATAATCTCTTCTGAATTTTAAAATTAAGTGATTGTAAAGTTTTATTATTTTATATTTATATTTCTCTATACTTCTATATGGTTCTGAAAATAGTACATATTACTATAATTGAACTGAACTTGCTCTGTACAAGATATGATTTTGTTTGTTTTGAGAAAGGGAACCCTCATGTCATAATCAATTCCTTTTATATACAGTGCAAGTTCCAGGGCCAGTGGAAAACCTGCAAGCTGTATCTACCTCACCTACCTCAATTCTCATTACCTGGGAACCGCCTGCCTATGCAAATGGTCCAGTCCAAGGTTACAGATTGTTCTGCACTGAGGTGTCCACGGGAAAAGAACAGGTAGGTAAGGGAATGGACCGTAATGCTTCCATCTGTTGGATGGCTTTAGGGCTGGAAAAATAGGAGACTCGCAAGCTCTTGATACAGTCCAGTATTTCACACATTCATTGAATAGCTGATTAGTTTTAAAGCACTTGCTATTGGAAACTTTAAACAATTTAATTGAATTCTAGTGGTGAGACAGGCAAACCAGCAATGAGGTGAAATCAATAGAAAAGATGCCAATTTGGGGTTTAAGTATGCAGTGGCCTCGGTCCATGTGGATAACCACATTTGTATTAATCCACCTGGTCCCAGAAGGCATTTGCCTTTTCACTCCTTATTCTAAGGGATAACTGTCCTTATATTCAATGTAGTCAGTGGCCTTAGCCAGACTGTTTTTTAAATCCTTGTGCATTTGATATTATTTCTGTCCTGTCTACACCATCAGGCTGTGAACTATTATTTGTCATTGTTTTCAGTAGAGCTCACTCTTAGAAGTTTATTCTTCCCCTCCTTGCATTTTTGCTTTTACTTGATGGTTAGCACAAACTCCTGAAAAGAAGCAAATTAGTTATTCGGGTAAACTAAAAGTAAATAACCCTTTAGGGAGACACACGACAACTGAGATATTTACTTCCAGATTCTCAACTTCATGTGGGAAAAGATACGCAGGCAAGTGTGAAGTTAAATAGAAAAGTGGCCTCAGGATATAGGAGTACTCACTAGGTGTTGTGTGAAGATTGCCAAGCATAGGATGGTCATTATGTTTCCACATAAACTGCATGACTAGAATTTTTATTTAAAAAAAAAATATTTGACATAGTCACATTCGTAGCTCAGGTCAAGTCCCAGGTTACATCATCAGATAAACATTACAGAAGCTCCTCCCACGTAATCATGTTTTGTTGTTGTTGTTATTGTCCCCTATTATCTGTAGCTCTTGTTTTTCAACTTCCTAATCTATCCGTTTTTCTATATATCTGGCCCTACAAGAATGCATTTTGCCAACCCATTTAAATAAATTCCAAAACATTGTCACCCAAGATACACGTGAGTGTAGAGATCTGACCTCAGTGAACTTCATCGCAGTTATGAAGCGCTGGAAATGGTTTCAACCTACCTCTCAGCATTTGGGGAGATAAAACTTGTGGCAAATCAGGAGTTTGAGAATGCAATGAGCTGTGACGACACCACTGCACTCTAGCCTGGGCAACAGCGCGAGACCCTGTCCCCTGCAAAAATAATAATAACTGTGGCAGAGTGTCTGACAGTTTCAAGAGCTGTGGGTATATTTCAGCAAGGGGAGAATGCAACCTGTTGTTTCTTGGTGGATTATTCCATTTGTGGTACAGGAGCAAGTCTCTGTTCCCATGGAGTTACAAGCTGCCTTCTGCCTGTCCGAGTTTTGGTGTGGGCGAAAAAACAAAACCATTCAATATATTGGATAGTGTTAAACAAACTGGAACTTAATGGCTGTAAAAATAGCATGTGCTCCTTTAACAAGGAGTCTACAAAGTAGTTTGGGTGTTGGTGGGGGATGGGAATCTGTGTCACAAGTTAGGTTTTACAGCTCATTATAAGGCTAGGGTTAGTTTTGTGAATTCACTGATGGCACAGAATGGCTGCCATTTCTGCTTTAATGTGCTTCAATAATAACAGTTTTTGTGTTTTATGTTTCCAGAATATAGAGGTTGATGGACTATCTTATAAACTGGAAGGCCTGAAAAAATTCACAGAATATAGTCTTCGATTCTTAGCTTACAATCGCTATGGTCCAGGAGTATCTACTGATGATATAACAGTGGTTACACTTTCTGATGGTAAGTTATAAACAGTGAAACTCCATTCACGTATTTGTTATAACAATAAAATACTATTGCGTGTATGTCATAGATTCCATTTTCAAGCCTCCCTGACTACTGTTATGCTAATATATTAGCATAAACTAGAAATTTGGCTAATTCATCCACATCAGCTATTACAGACAAATTTAAATTTTCTATCAAAGTATATACTCTTAAGTCAGTAGGCACTAATAGGTAATCCTCAAGGTGTGACTTTTGCCTCTGAGTTCAAATTATTTTTGTATGTGTTTCTCTATAAACGCTCTAATAGAAACTATGTGTGCATATGTGTAGACTAATTTTGATTGGTATGCTTCTTTTATTTCTCCTAAAAGGATACAGGTTGTTAAAAGTGTAAATGATAGACAATCCCTCTATATGTGCCTCTTAATTTGAAAATATTTCATAAGGACTTAGGCCAAATAATTTAGCATTGAAAGTATTAAAATTGAACATGAAAATGTATAATTTTAGTTCTATTTTCCCTAACAAATGGAAGATTTGACATATTTTTTAAGATGCCATAAAAAAGAAGAAGAAATCTCAATGAAGAGAATGAATTTGACCAAGTAGTGGCAGGGGGAACTAGAGATCTAAGGAATGGACAATAATTAAAGGTTGAGAAATTTGATTACAAGTGAAAATGAAGTATAACAGAATATAGGATGTAGGGCCAGTGAAAATTCAGGCAGGTGCAGAAGTGCAGAGATGACCCCATGAATATTAAAAAAACAATAAGCCCTTTTTAGCAATGGTCTCCATATTGGTGTGTTTAATTCTATAAAGTATTGATCTTTTGAATTAAAAAACATGATTTTAGCTTGTGGTTCCTTGGCAGATCTCTCATTCTTGAATCTGGGAAAGTATCTGTGTGTATATTTCACACAGTATCAATGGAATGAGGAAGGACATGCATGTTATTAAGGACAGTGCAAAGAGAACACAGGAGTAATGCTCATTTGCAATTTTCACTTAAAAACGGATTTTATATGTAATACCCTTCAGTATCATTTTTAATGTAATTCTTGTGCCCATCCATCTGATTCTGTTACTGAAGACAGAACAGAATATTTATTGGCAGAATAAATTACTTCACAACTTATAATTATAAAAATAAAAGAAAAACAAATGAAAGTGAATATTTTACATAATTTATGTAGATTTCATTCACACTCTGAACTGCAGTACTAGGGCCTTATTCTCCACGTTGGTTTTAAATGTCATAAGTAAGAAAGATAGATCATTATTCATTAGCCCAAGAATTATCTTCTGGAAGTGTTGCAATGTTTAGGACTTAGAAAATGTCTGTCACTGAAAAAAAAAAAAGGATTTCATGACCTTAACCCCAGTAAACATTACTGTGCAAAGGACACCAAATTCCCTCTATCAGATCGATAGGAAAAAGCAGAGACTTCATGGGCCCCTTGGAGTCGGGTTCCCTGACCCTGTCTGCATTCATCTTTATAATCAACTCATCTCTTTTAATTTTCAACAAAAATCTGCACTTTTGGCTTCAATTTCCTTATTACCAAGACCCTTTCTGTCTACTTCAATTGAATGTCTTCTCTCTACTGAAGCTATTCATGTTGAGGTCATATATCACATTTATTTGTATTTAATCACATTTATTTGTATTTAATCACATTTAATAGTCACCTGCTTCCTTGTCCTCAGTCATGGAGTGCTCTTCTCCTTTGACTTTTTGGATGTTGCAGAAGGTGGATATTGTGAAAATTAAACAGGTTGTTCCATGCAAGCACCTAAAACCACTCATGACATACATTTAAGTGTTTAATAAATGTTATCTCTGCCAATGTGCACATCATTTTTCTCATTATATTACATGCTCCTAAATATGAGGGATGATACTATATTCATCTTTGTATTCCCCTTAACTGAGTAAATATTTATTGAATTCATCAGACTATACAAATGTTTGTATATAAAGACTTATTTTTAGGACTTCCCATTTGTGGGGTTATTTTGATGTATGATTATGTCTAAATGCATCTGTCTCAGAGGAGTCCTTACCATAAAAATTTATATTGGGGCATAGAAAAATTGGAAAAGCAAAAATTAAATGTAAATATTTTTTTCTGAATTTATTACTTCAGTTTTTTCCCCGGTTCTGCTAGGATGCTTGCTGATAAAGATTTTTATCGAGATGATCCATCTATCTCTAACTTACCTCTGCTTTAATTGTTTTGCTGAGTATGAACTTCAACTTTCATTCAAATTTCTCCTCCTAGGATACCATTGGTTTCAATAACCCACTTTTTTCATACCATTGAGATTGTAGAGCATATGATCATAATAACTAGTTTTGCCAGTTTGTTTCAAAATAATTTCTCTTGAACTAGTTGGCATGGGTATGTCATTAACAGCTTTTGTTAATTAAGAATTTTCAGTGTCCGTGCCAACTTGCCCCATGTCCAAAAGCAGAAGGAACCAATTTCTTAGGCAACATAACTTTGTGCTTATTAGTGCTATCACTGTTATCAGTAATATTTGTTGAGTGTTTACTAGTATAAGACCCTGATTTAAGTACTTGGCATTAACCTTTTATCCTCACAGTACTATAAGTTTTCCTACTTTATAGGTGACAAAAATAAGTTAGAAAGAGGTCACAAAAGCTAGTAAGCAGCAGAGCAAGGCCACATAAGCTAGTGAGTCAAGAGGCAGGATTCACAGTGGAAATACAAGTTTCTCTTATTCTGTGACAAAAGACCCTTAAAGAAAAATGCTTATAATTAAGTATAAATTATTTTGATCAGCAAATTGTGTGTATATGACAGCACACATTTGCTTAGGGGAGGAATTCAAGTGTCTGTATTTACGGAGATTCATTCACAAATGTGGGAACTTGATCTGCCCTGCAGAGTTCCTCATCACACTGTGTTTCAAACCAGCATCCTCCACTATATTTAAGGGAGTTCCCCCACCCACCTTTGATTGGCTTTAATGGGCCCAGGTGACATTGGAAGAGAAAAGTGTCGTTTGCCCTTTGCTTCATGGAACAAGAGACACTCGGGAAGCCAAAAGCCTAGATAGATATGGATTCTATTCGCTTTCACCAGGCATCTAATCCTATCATTGTATCTATTTATCTCTAAATAATATGGAAATTGATAATGAGAAGGAAGGAGTAGGGATCAATAACTTAAAATACTATAGAAAACATTCTTTACTGTACTCCCTGACATGGCAAGAATAACCAGTATGGTATCAGTGGAAAGTAAGAGAAATTTATATTGTAAAAAAATAGACAAAATACATCAACACCATTGTTATACAAACCTTTAGGATTTTATTATATTGGCTTTTAATTCTTAACACAGAAAATAATCCTGATGCTTCTCAAATTGTGATAGTTATAAAAAGAAGAACACATGTTTAACCTTCCTCTTAGTATATTCTTGGCTTTCTGGAAACGAGAAGTTAAATACCATTTATAAACTTAAATGAAAGTGACATTTGTGGGTTGCATATCAGCTAGCATAGTATGTAGAACAAAACCTGATAAATCTAAGTTATTTTGTCCTTCCAAAATCCAGTCACTTATCGTAAGTTTAGTTAGTCTTACTGAAATTATGTTTTGATACTATTTAATTGGTCAAAAAGTGGGCATACTATGATTAGAAACATACAACATGTTATATAAATATTACAATGTCATGCTTGATAGAAACTAGAAATATTTTTCCAAGTTTAAGAAGTGATTCATTATCATTTAATATTAAGTCATCATTTCCAAACTTGGCTTTTGAAAGATAATATTTTTAGAAGTTTATGAAATTATATGATGTAGAGCATGTTATAGCTCAATGTATGCTTCAGTTAAAATAATAACATTGCAATTTATACCTCAATCACTATAATATTTATAATTAAATTTAAATGAATAAATAATGCACTTGCAATTTATATTTAACTTAAAAATAAAATTGCAACACAAAACCAAACTTGTGACCAAATCCTGACTATGAAAGAGTTTTTATTATACCTCATAAACTTTCTATTAATTAATTTATTCATTCAACAGCTATTTACTGAGTGTGTACCATGTGCCTTACACTCTTCTGGATACTGGTGACACAGCATCAAAATGAACAAAAATCCTTGTCTCTATGTGGGTTACATTCTGTATTTTAATAACAAAAGCATGACCTTAAAAAAGTAAACATAAAAATATTTTCTACATTATGGAATATTTTTGAAAGAATACTTGTTGATTTAATTCTTGAAAAACAAGCTACATTATCTATAACTTTTATCAGGCAGTAAGTTCAAAATCAAAACAAATAAATGTATTTCCCATCATGTCCAGAAAGATCCAGGAGCTAATACATAAGCTATTATGTAATTCATTTGCTCATTCAATCATTGATTCAGTAAATATTAATTGAATGCCAGTTTGGAGGATAAAAAGAGATTAATCAGACATAAATCAGGCTTTCATGGTGATTACTTTTCAGAAGATAAAATCAGAGTAGGACATACATAAATTTAGGGTAAAATATGAGTACCCTATAGGAAAACATAGATTTTGTTCAAAGTCAAATAAAAGAAGAGAAACCATGACCAAGAATGGCCCTTAGATTCTTGAAAATGCCTGAGAACATCTCTTTTCTATTAAATTCATCATTTTTTCAGGAACAAGGATAGGGATTAGTCATTTTATAGATTAATATGTGTTGAGAATTTGTTGAATGCTGCTTCTATTCCTATTGTGGGGCAGAAAGCTTTATTTATTTTTTTTATGATTCATCCCAGACATCTAGAATAGTTCCTGACACAGAACAGACATTCAATAAATGGTTGTCATTGAATAACTCACATGATAGAATATTCACTTTTTTTGTATAGTAAATATTCACTACAAGTGTTAAAGGAGAACTGTATATGTTCTTCTTTCTTCTATAAAGGAGTAGGAAATAAAAATGCAGGCAAGAGAAATGAAATGCTGTACCTAGAAAATCTACAAAGAAAAATAAACTGCTTGTTAATATAATTGACTCAGGGAATGCTATTTGGTAACCTGCTTCCATCTGTGACACATGGGTTTAATTATACACAGCTTAAAAAAAACAGGAAGTATTTCTTTTTTTCACTTTTTAAGAGATAATAAAGATTGTATTAGGGGGATTAAGCAACCTGGGTGACCATTAGAATGACATATTTCATCCTAAAACCATGCAGATCTTGAAATGCACAGTATCTTAAGCCTTTAAAACCACTCTGGGAAATCTCTTGTGTGTTTTTATTGGTTTCTCTCCGAGATTATCACGAGAAAGCTGCAAATTAAATGGTAGGATTTGGTATCCCGGCAGGTGCACTCTTACCTAACAGTTTTGGGGGCTCCCTAGATGGATAACTTACTGGCCCATTAAGTGAGAAAAAAAATTAAAAAATACAGTTATTTTTCATCTCTGCAAGAAAATTTTGAAGTGCCACCTGGGGTTAACCTACCTAATTTTCATTATTAACCGTGAAAAAGACACATTTTTTTTCTTTTCAAAAGCAGGTTGGAGATTCTCTTTTGAGACTTTGGCAGTAACTGTCACACTTTGTTTGATTCCTTGTAGTGCCAAGTTCCCCACCTCAGAACGTCTCCCTGGAAGTGGTCAACTCAAGGGTAAGTTGGCTGAATGTTCCTTACTTCATTACCTATCATTCGTGTATAACCTCCACTCACCTCACCGCCATCTTGAGTACAGAGTGGTGGCTTGCATGTGAAGAAATGCTCTGTGACAGCAAAATGAATGGCATTGACCCCACATCCTCTTCCATCAGACTTAAATAAATTAAATGAGACATTTGTTTACTTCAAGTACACTTGATTTTTTAAATGTTATAATGGTTAAAGGGTATTCCAAAGAGATGTCCGTTTTATCTGTACTCACCAGTATATGATGTAACTCTGGTAATGTGCTAAACAGAACAATTGAAAGAGGTGGGATAAAGAAAGGTTTTGTTTCCTAACATATTAATTAGAATTTAATATGTCATTATTATCTCTGTTCTTGCCTTATAAATATAGTCATTGAAGGCCATTCTTGAAGCCCAATTATGTTAAAATTTATGTAGCAGTGTTACACAGTCATTAATATCTTCCTGGTCTGGAAAGTTGCTATGACTTTAAAAGAAACTTAAATTAGGTTAAGTCTCGCTAAAAAGAAGTAGCCTAACACCAGAAATCAGTTTTCTAGAGACATGTCATTATTTTAAGTGTGTCTCAGGGTTGAAAATAAGCCAAAGCCACCTAGCAGAGTGGAGCAAACAAGGATTGGTCTGGCTTGACCCTGTCATCACCCAGCTGCAAACACTCTGGGAAAGCATTTAACTATTCCTGGGCCTAATTTGACTTTTCAAGGGAGGCAAGGCCTAAATAGTTTCTACACTCTGGGAGACAGCAGGGAAATTATATGGGTCTTAGAGACATACTCTGGGTTTTAATTCTAGCTTTCCCTGTTCATAACCATATGTCATCTTAGTAAAGTTTTCAACCTCACTGAACCTGTTTCTATATTCAAATAGTGTTAGTGCTAATGCTTTCTTTCTTGGCTTATCATGAGAAAATAGTAATGCAATATATGCAATGAATCCAACTTAGTATCAGTAGTGACTGCCTCATTCCATGTGCAATTCCTTGTCATATTTTGCAAAGATCTATGAGGAAGCCATGTTTTCTGACATTGATTCAGAATGAATTTATCTTCTGAAGCCAGTGAAATGTCTCTAAGATTGTTACCCTCTTGCATGTTTAGGCACCATATTGGATAGGAACTAGTAAAACAAATACAAAATTGAAATAACTGAACTTAGGAAGAAAAAAATGAGCTAAAGGAAAATAACCTGAAATTAACATAACCTTAAAAAAGACATTTTTATCTGCAACATTTTTAACAGATGTACCACGCAAATTGAGACATTGTTAAGTCAAAGTCAAGTAGATTTTTACATTTATTATATGTTAATGAATGAAATTTTAAAAACATATTGTTGTGTCTCTTGTTTAATGACTGAACATTATTAGAAACTTCACTTCCTTCCATATGTTTCCTCCAGGAAAGAACATAGAAATTGACATGCAAGCTAGTTTGTGTTTGTGTGCTCATATCCTTTAAAAGTGTACTCCAGCAAAAGACGAATGTTTTCTTCTGAAATGTGAATAAGTCATCGTTGAATGACCCTGGATGCTAACTGTATTTGAATATGGATTTACTATCTTCCTCAAGAGGGAATTCTTGGATTGTAAAATTGACTTTTCAACTGATTCATATATGTGTATACAAATCTCACAGACCATATTCTTCTAGAATATGCAGTGCTTACAGCAAGCAAATACAAACACTTCTATTTCTATCCTATTGCACTTGATCTCTGGAACATTGTGCTGCTAGAAAATTTAAATTGTTCATCAGTTTTTCAGAATGAATACATCAGGCCAAGACACTGGAAAGTCTCTTATTCTCTCTACTTCTCTTCCTTTCTGTCATCTTATTTCCTAATTTCTAAGGAATTACAAATTATGAACTTTTTTCTTAGATTTTTATCAAGAGGATAGAAGCTTGATGATCAAAACACTGTTTTATCCATTCTCAATATGTTGATTTAGAGAAAGGCAAAATAATATTCTATTCTGAGATTCTTCTTTGTTTGAAATAAAGGAAAAGTTTTCAAATATATTAATATTTACCTCTGACTATTAACATTTCAAGGAACAAACTGTTTTTAAAAAGAAACATTATAGTTGAATAAGTATCATGTTTTTTTAGACTACTAGAATTATGAGTTTTTATGTTATTTATTTTCCTTGGGATTTTTTTAAGAGGAGGAAGAGTCACATTTCAGAATTTTATTCTGTCTTATTTGTAAATATAGAGCAAAATTTATTGTCTTATTGACAATCAATGAAGAAATATGGTGCTACTAATATTTTTTCAGAAAGACAACTAGAATTTCTATAATTAGAACTGAGAGGTCATTATAAGGTATAAAGTGACAATTTTTAGGTACTTTTTAAAGTCATGGCCACCTATATAAATCAATTGGCCCCTTCAATCATGTTCAGTACTATTCAAACAGAGAAGTCCCTATACATTTAGATAATAGAGCCAAAGGACATTCTTACTATATATTAATAATTCCTGGAAACTCAGTAGAATGTACTGCTTTTACAGAGCTGTACTCACAGGACAGACTAGATTCCCTTTATACAAGCTGTGATCACAAATTCTGTGTTGAAATAATGGCTTGACCTATACATGCTACATTTCGGGTGATAATGGGTATTTCTGACACTAAAATTTTTTACAAGAAATAACACCTTCACAAGGAAAAAAAATAATGGTTTGCAGTATGGACTTTAAAATGTGACTGTGTTTATTAGAAAAAAATTTTATAAGGATAATGTCCTTAATAATTTACTTTGAAATTCAATTATTATTTGAACAAATAAATATTACAATGAATTAGTTGGCTAGAATATAAAGCACAAGCTTATAGAATTAACAGAGCTAATGTTGGCATATAGCCACTTTCCTGTGTTCCAATTTGAACGTTCTGGGAATAAGAACATTTAGGGTATGCTAGGATTCAAGATACTTGGGGTCTTTTAGTACTTCTTTGAGACCTTGGAAAGTCACTGTGTCTCAATTTTATTTATTCATTTAACGTTTACTCTGTACCTACCATAATAGCATATATAATACTTGGGGTATGATCCAGACCTTGCCTTCATGGAGCTCATGGTTTGTACATTATGTGCTTTACATAAAATTTATCATTTTAACTATTTTTAAATGTGCAGGTTAGTGGTATTAGTACATTCCCATTATCATGCATTTATCACCACCTTCCATGTCTAGAACATTTTTCATCTTCCCAAACTAAAGCTTAATACCTATTAACCAATAATGCCCCAAACTCCCCCTCCCCAAGTCCCTGGCAACCACCATTCTACCTTCAGTATCCTGACTGACTTTATAAAAGATCAAGGAAGCCAATTCACATGCAAAAAAATTTGATTGCCTTATTGTTTCATTTTAATTGGCAAATAAAACATTTTTAAAGCTTTATATCCTCACTCTTATAGGGAAATGAAGAATTTAATGAGTCATAGTGGTCAGGAATATAGGCAGATGCTTTAATTGGCTGGGAAGAACTGCCTCACTTCTGATTATTGTTAGTGCTTTTAGAATACATCTGTTCCAAAGCCCCACATTTATAAATTATTTTCAGAAAATCTATGGGTAAAGCCAACTGTCATATTTAATAATAAGAAACCAGAGCTATGTGCATGAGATTGTTCTGGAATAACTCTAACGATATAATTTTGTGCACAAACATCAGTCTTACATTCCATCACAATTTAAACCAAAGCTCCTAACCAGTAACTAAATTGATTCTTTTTTCAGCAAGTTCCAAAAAGTCAATAGTTATCATCTTTTTTTCAGGGAAAGAATAGTCACCAAATAAAGATAAACTATGAATGGAAAGGTTAATAAAATATTTTTAAAAATTAGACAACCAGTTTATAAATAACATAAATGCATATGCCGATTTAAATGCATTCTTTAAATAAGTTGAAGAAGAGAATACTTGGAAAATTCAAAGCATATCCTTGTATCACACTGTCACACATTTTCTTAGAGGAGTTCTTCCTAAAGTCTACTCCAGAGAATACTTGTCTCATGGAACTTCCCCAAGGAATGAAGTAGCAATGGTTTAAAAATTTTTGAGAAATATGTGAAGTTTACTCTAGGAGATACTAGAAACTATGAGAAATATTTGTTTAACTTGGCTTGTCTCAAATTATTTTTGTGCTACAAAAAACATTCAGATCAAATACTATCTTTAAAACTCTCAGAGTTATTTCCATTAATGTTGTCATGTACATTCCAGACAAGAACAATGTACTTCATAAATTGAGCAACCATATCCCCCAAAAGTATATTGTTATTTGAATTAATTAAAAATAAAAATATAAATCAAGTGGAAAAAGAGAGAAGACAAATTTAAATTTATGAAAACCTAGAAGTGAATCAAGGAATAGTCTTTGTAAAGTGCCTTTGTGTGTAACTATAGAAGAAGGAATTGAGAACTCCGTAGGACATCTATTAAAAGATTTGAATAACTTAGAGACATGATTAAATCTCCATGTCAGTGTGAACATTTTAGTAATGTAAATAGGACTTCGAAAAACATTTTCTATAATTTTCCCATCTTTCATATTTCAAATACATAAAATACATCAATTTTTGCTATTGTGTGTTTCAAGGCTGCTGTATTTTGCTCATTCCAAATTTATTATAGTTGCTGCCAAAGAATTTGCACAAAGAATTTTGCAAAGGAGATTGAACTATGCGATAGAATACCATTCTCTTTTGAGTTCTAGTCTTACTTTAATATCACCTTGTAATTTATACTTCATCACACACCTTTCTAATGGCTCTGGAGGCATGTGTGGTTGGCTCTGAAGGCAAAGCTCATGTTAGCCTTTCCATGAAGTTTAATGAGATTTCCCTCAAGTCATACATTTTTGAAAAGAGGGAGGTTTAATAATGGGCTTAAATTAAATAAACCTAGGTCTAGTGATAAGGTCTCTGGTTTTAATTTAGTTCATGGAAGTTGCCCGTATGGTTGGAATGGTTGATTAGTTAGAAGACATGAATAGCTTCAGTCCTACCAGAAGCTAAAAGCAGTTGCTAATAATGTGATTTGATTTTAGAGATGTTGAAACGTTCACCTATATGCAAAAATTTTATTCACTAGTGTAGTTTTGAATATATATGTTAGAAAACAGCGTTAAAATGCAAGTACTTTATCTGGAAGATTTAACACATTAGATAAGTTATTGTAATCAATATTCTTGACACACATTCATTGAGCACCTAATCATAATAATGGCAGTAACTAACTCTTTGAGCAGGTATTTTGTGCCTGGCAATGTGCTAAACAATTAAAACTGTTTTATTTACTGCTTATAACAATCCTATAAGGTAAATATTATTAAACTAATTACTAGAATACAAACTTCGAGCTATGTTTTTTGCTAGAAAAACTATAATGAAGACAATCAAATTACCTTTTCTAGAGGTTACTTATATTTTAGTACATGCAAATAGGCTCATTAACAAACAGATAAATGACCAATTAACACAAGGGAGTGATAAGTTCAGTGAAGAAAATTCAGCACAGTAATATGATAGAGAATAGCTTTGAGGGCCTAATTTAGATCAGATTGCAGGGAAGGACCTTTTAAAGAGATACCACTTGAGCTGAGACATGGAAGAGAAGGGGCACACTTGGAGGACACTCAGAGCCAAGCGTTCCAAGTACAGCCAACAACTTGTGCGAAAGCCATGAGGAAGGAACTATCTTTGCATGACTGTGAACCTGAAGTGGCACTATGGATCAGTCTGGCATTGCTGGCTTGGAGCCAGATTATGTGGGGCTTTGTGGGCCATGGTGAAAGTTGGGATTTTATTTCGTGGATGAGAAAAGGGTTCTGAGAAGGGAATGATCAGATTCACCTTTTCAAAGGATCACACTGGCTACCTCAAGGAAAATTAACAGGGGATGGAACGGAGGGGAAGCAGGAAGAGCAGTTAGCAGACAACTGAGTAGTCCCTATAAGATGACTGTAGCAGAAACCTAGGAGACACAGAGGAGGTGGAGAGAGAAGTGGAAAAATGAGGATGGTGTGTTGGATCTTTAGCCAACAGGATGGGCTAATGGATAAAAGGCAGGGGGAACAGCAGAATCGAGGATAGAGACTAGATTTTTGGCTACAAAAAGTGACTGGACTATGGAGCTTTTTAATGAGAGAGGACGAGTGGGTAATAAATTGGTTTAAAGGGGGACAATCAATTATTGTTTGGACATTTTGAATTCAAGATAGCTATTAGACATACAATTAAGGATGCCAGTCATGTAGATGATTTGGTATATGAGACTAGATTTCTGAGGACACGTCATGCCAGGTGATCTAAATTTAGGAGTCACTACCATATTGATGACACTTAGGGAGAGGATATAGTTAGGAAAAAAAATAGCTGAAACTTGGGAGACTTCACATTTTGAGATTGGACAGATGAGGAAGAACAAGAGGGAAGGGAGAGAATGATGGAGAGCTTGTCTCACAGAAGCTAGGAGGGGGAAGAGTGTTTCCAAAAGGTGGGGGCTGTTAACTATTAATATATGCTACACTGATGAGAGATACAGTAAAAGCACAAGAGTAAAGTGACCCCTGTGGGAGGGGCCATGAAAATTGAGAGTAAGAACGTGGAGAGACCACATAGATTGACTGTAGGTGATGTTTTGGGGAGTTTTGTTCTGAAGTGGAGGAAAGAAGTGGATAGTAATTTTGGGAGGTGACAGGTTTGAGGAATGTATTATTATTTGTTTTATTTATTTTTGTCATTTCATCTTTGAAAATGAGAGATGACTGCAACTCTTTGAAATAATGCAGCAAAGAGGGAGAAATTAATAGTGCAGGAGAGAGATTGGAAAATCATAAGAACAGCATTGTTAGAGTAGGCGAGAAGTCTCAGGACCCAGGGGAGGGGCACAGATACTTTCGTCTTGGTAAAACTAGTGAAGGCAGAGAGAGTAGCTGTGGATGCAGACACTTTAGTTAATTTGGAGCTGGGGAGATGACAAATAGAAGAAAAGGTTATCATCTAAGTGTGAAGGCTTGGAGGAGTGAGTATTGAGAATAGTTATCCCAGACTGTAGAAAACAAATCGTAATATCTATGACATTACGATGACTGAGAAGTACAGACTGGCCATTTGGGATTTATTGTCATGAATTCAAAGTGAAACCAATAAACACAATCGTGTCTGTTTCTCTCCCCATGGTTGGTTGCCTGGTTGCTGGCCCCAGGTAGGCAGATGGTTGGGTTTTATTCTGTTTGGTGCTTTGCCAGGGGAGAAGGAGATATGGAATTAAGAGTTTCTCAAAGGAGTGATTTAAAAATAAAACCCATGGAATCTAAGCTGCCTAAGGAAAAGAAAAAAAAAAATAGCACACAGGAGGGAGGGAGAGTGATGGGTATTGGGAAAGTGTTAAGGTTCTTGTATAATCCCCCCCATTTTACCGAAGGAGACATCAAGGCTGAGAGGGACTAGGTAACCTGCCCCAATGCCACATAGAGAAGGACTATGTAGCAGCACTGGGACTCAAGCCCAAGCCAGGGTCACTGGTAGTTGGTCATACTGTCTCCTATGGATAGGGCCCTTTGCTAAGAAGAGGATACAAACCAGAATGCAAAATTAGCCTTGTCTTCAAGTAATTTAAGTTCTTGGCGGTATTCATTTCCAGGCAGAAGTAAGGCAGGGTAAGGTCTAGATCAGTAGCTAGAATACATCAGAACTGTGTGTTGCAAACATAGGAAGACTTGGATCTAAAACATGCTGAGAAAGGAGAGCTAGAAGGAAATTCAGAAAAACACATTTCCCTGACTTCCCAAATCCTCCTGAAGTGAATCTGCCTGGAAGAGTCTGTACCTCACAATTACGTATTTCTCCCTGATTAACCTAAAGAACACCTCAGAGGCATGCAGTTTGTTAAGAGAGCAAAACTAAAACCTCAATAACCTTTAGTAAGTAAGGTTAGGCCAGGAGTGGTGGCTCATGCCTGTAATCCCAGCATCTTGGGAGGCTGAGGTGGGAAAATGACTTGAGGCAAGGAGTTCAATTTGTGAACAGCCAGGCCAACACAGTAATGCTCCAACTCTACAAAAAAATTACAAAATTAGCTGGTCATGGTGGTGCGTGTCTGTAGTCCCAGCTACTCAGGAGGCTGAGGCAAGAGGATCACTTGAGCCCAGGAGTTCAAGGTTACAGTGAGCTATGATCGGGCCACAGCCCTCTAGCCTGAGCAACAGAGCAAGACCCTGTCTCTAAAAAAAAAAAAAAAAAAAACCAGATATTCCCTTTCCATATGTGATTCTAATTTTCCAAGTTATAGAATATATTTGTTATTGAAAGTTTGAAGGGGAAAAATTGAGATCCCAGAAAAGAGCCTTATCTTAGTCCTCAAGATTTGTTGGAGATAAATTAAAACCTCTAATTATTTAGCAGAAGTGATCTGGAACCATTAGAAAATGTATGTTAGATTCAGAGAAAATGCAAGTCATAACACTGGGCATATGTTTTACAATCAAACATTATTAATTTAAATAATAAAACAAAACCAAATGGGCATAAATTAGTTAAGCATAGAAGAAATGTTGTCAGATAATAGTGTAACTATCTAAATATGAGTATATTTTAAGATATAACTTCTGTAGCAGTTTGATATATCTTCCTCCTGAACTCATTTTAGTTTAATGTCATTAAAGTCAACTAGCATCATGCGGTCTGAATATATATTCTCAATAACATTCCACATTGAAAGCCACTTATTTCATTTACTATGTTGCTCTTCCACATAGAAAATGATAGTCTCCATTAGTTTTGCAAAGCTGTTTAAAACATCAGTCAGTCCAGTGGAAAGCTCGCTATGTGGAATTGACAGACTCTAAAAGCATCATCTTCATGTTTCTCAAACATTTTGTATAAAGTATATATTGAATACCAGTGGATTTCTTCAAATACATTGAAAAGTATGTAATAGTAGATAAAAAGACAGTATTTAGGAACAATTTAATATTTTCGGAAAATTAACTTAAGAACATATTACATATCTAATCTTAGAGCAACTGAGAAAATTTGCTGTGCCTTCTATAAATAACTTTGTCCCAGGTAAAACAGCAAGAAATTCTATTTTGTTTTTTTGTAGTAACTCAAAGTCCTTCTATCTAAACATTTCTCATCTTTCAGAGAAATCTATTTGACAGACCATTTTGTGTTTTAGCTGAGAGGCCGTAGCTATTAACTAGATAGTTGTCTATTTTATTTTTACATGGATAAAGTTGATGAGACACATACAAAAGGGATTTATACGTGAAGAATTGCCTCATACTGACTTTAAATAAAATTCATCTCGTCTAAAAATATGAAGCTTACTGTAGACTTTTATTGTTTATGCATAGATGAATCTAAATGTTGCAAAGAATGTATATGTCTGTGTCCATGGCTATAGGATCACATGTATTTCTTCAGAGATGTCTATATTTCAGTATTTCCATGATGGGTTTTCTTTTCTTGTACTTGAAAGAAAGAAAAATATATTTGTGGTTCATTTTGATGCCAATGCAGATAATTCCTTTGATCAAATTAAATATAATGACACTTAAAGGAAACATTGCCATTAAATTAAAAAAAAATGCTGTCTTAATTTGAAAGGTTTATTAGAGAAAAAGCAATGAAGAATTTAAAGATTATTTCTGTTATAATCCTGGGTTAATTCTTTTATGTATTTATTTGTGTACCATTTATTCATTTGTTTGTTTAATAATAAATATTTGTGAGTGTAGGCCATGCAACAGTCATTAGCTAAACATATCAGCTCCGCTAATGTAATAAGAGGCCTCCCCTTTATTTGTCAGCCACAAAACCTCAGCACCTTCATGAGCCCCAGCAATCAATGAAACTGACAGATAGCAACACCTGGGATTGACTAGACTTTCTGTTTTTACATAAGGAATTAACTTCTTTACATATGATAAAGTGAGTGGATACTCATCCCTTGTCTATTGTTTAGAGAGGGTTGGGGACATTTTCTGACTATACTTAGCTTTGATACAGTCAAAGATCTTCTGGATTTTTGAGACAATAGGTCTTTGAAGGTGAAACTCGGGTGCAGGTGGCACTAAAACTGTTCATTTTCCTGTTGTCCTGGAACTAAAGCTGAGTGTAGCTGAGAAAGCAGGTAATGGCTACCAGGTCCAGTTTAGAAAAAGGAGAAGTGCAGGGGGCTCAGAGTTAAAGTTCTCCAACTTTAAGCAACATAACAATACCTCAGACCAGCTACTTGTTTAAAATGTAGAATCCCTTTCCCCTATACCCCAACATACACACTTCTGATTCAGTAGGTCCTCTAGCCAGGAAATGAGTGTTTTCAAGTAGCAGCCTAGATGCTATAGATGAGGATGATCTACATACAGAGCCTACTAGAACAAAGTCAATGGTTTTCACATTTTTTTAATAAAATCTATTTTTAAAAACAAAGCTTTGCGTGGCATCTTGGTATAACATGCAAAGGCAAAGCTACACAAAAGCAGAGATTGGTCTTTAGGGGACAAGGGCAGTGGTGTACCGGAGCCAGCTTGTACCATCTTGCGAGGACAGATTATCAATTTTTTAGGAATTTTGGGAGCCCCATGTTTACCACAGCCATTATTAAAATTAAATTACATGGACTTACAATTAAACAAATTATGTTAAAAACAAGGTTAATACATATGTTAAACCTACTACATTTCACTGTTATCTATGCCCTTGAGGTTATTTACATCCATCCCGTGGTAGAAATTCTTCATATCTCTTCCCAACTCTGCTTTCAGTGAGTGGAGTCTCACTTGTAGGTTGCAATTGGTCTTGTTGGGTATTTATAACATAGAACTCAGCAAGTGCTGCAAATCAAAGCTTTTTTCTCCCAGAAAGCCAGATTTTGAACGTTTCTTTAGCATATTACTAGACAAAAGTGAGTGCTGGGAGTGAGTGCTAGTTCCTTAGCTTCTTCCTCATTCTCTCAGCAGACTCTGAGGTGCCTCAGGAAAACAAAGCACAGTTAAACAAAGAAAAAAAGCTGACCTAATTATATTGTTATATTATGACTGTGAACATTGTTATATTATGACTGTAAAAAACAAAACAAGAAGAAGAAATTAGGAGGAGGGTCAAGTTCTTTAGTATGAACACATACATCTTACAAATTTGGCAATGAGACTAGGAACCTTGACTTTTTTCATATTCCTCAGAAAAATGGCACTATGGCAGATCCAAATAACTACTCTGCTCCCGGCTACCTTTTTTTTTCTCCTTTCCTTTAAGTGATAATGATTACAAGATGAGGATATATACATACATAAATATCTCCAAATTACGTCTTCATTGTTAGGCCAGAAAATGGTCTCTCCTTCTCAGTGTTGTTGATGAATAATAAATACCTCCGTACCTTCTATAAAATACAAGTGATCATCTTGTGTAAGAGTACCACACTTAGCATTTACTTTAGCAAATTTAATTATAGACATTTTTCCTGCTTTCTGTCTATAACATATGCTTTTGTCTGTAACACTAACGTATAATTTGATATGTCCTCAAAATAGAAGAGTTACACTATGTCTTTAACATCTTTGCAATGAAAATAATTTCATTAGCAGTGGATTATTTCAGCCTTTAAAAAATGAAATGATTAGAACTTTCTTATGTTTGTTAGAAAACAAATTTTTTTCTGAAGGGACTCCAGTATCCGATTTTACATAATAATGTTTAGTCTTGTGTCTGTCATTCAGCCATTTATTCATTAATTCATTTTTATTGATTTATTCAACAGTTGTTGTGCACCTGTTATTTAACAATTAGATATTGGGTCCCCTGAAAAAGTCTGATCACTAAATAACCTGAAATTTAGATCATCGAAGTAAGCTATCTGAATTGCAGTATAGTAAATTAAATAGACCAGCATGTACTTTTTTCCCCACTTATTTTACATTATATGTAAAAGGAGTAAATGCTTGCCTTAAGAATCTTCACTTAAAACTTATAAAATATTTTAACATTCTATATATGGACATTACATTTAAAATGCCAGATGAAAAGCATAACTTTCAAGCAATAACTTGTTTAATTTCTCTCTAGGATTGATAGTAAATTTCTTGATCTTTAGAAATATCTGCATGTGACATCACACAGTTCGAAGTCTGCTTTTTCTTGAGGTGTTACGTAGGTGTGTAGACTTGCCTATTCTTCAATCAAATGATCATATCTTTTTCTGAGAGCATTTTCCAGAATTGTGGTTTTGAGTTTACATTTGATTTTTCCTCCATACTGAGGGAGGACATGGGTATCAAGAAGTTTACTATGCGATACAGCTTGACAGAGTGACCCACACAGGAGTCAGATGTTGCAAATAAGAAAATACAACTATTCTGTGCCATGTGGGTTTTGGAAGAACTGACATTGATGGGGAGTAATGCTCTTTAGCCAAAAGGAAAAGTATCTATCACGCTGTCACATCAGATTCCGTTCAAACTAAGTAAACACTATTGTTATGACACTGTTCTTGGGAAATAAATTTCTGAATATGCTCTTGGCTCTTTGGATGAAAAGTCATAAATGACTATAAAGTACATAAACAGTAGCTGTCATAATAAGCACACTATAAAAGGAATTTATGTTTATTATATCAATATCTGTATGTGTGGAATACACAGTAAAGCAAGTAGCACATCATATCTTCACCCAGTGCCAACAATCAGCAATCCTTTGCCTGCTTTTTTCAGAGGATTGTGACTAATGATATAATGGGTTTGAAGAGGCTATTTTCATGAACAAAGTAAACTTATTTCAGTTCTGGGTTTTATATTTGATGGATTGATTTTCAGAGCTTAGAAAACAACATTTAAGCGAGTATTAATTGGATTCAAATTTTTAAATGTATGCATCTTGCTCAAATTCTATTTAATCCTCATGATGTTAGGTGGATTTTCCAGTATTAATTTTAATTTATTCTACCTTTACCAACCTGCAGTCTCCTCTACCACACACACAGCAAACAAACAGAATCACCAAGAATTTGTCTTGAACCTGTAATTTTCATTTTATTGACACACAAAATATCTGCCAAAGACTTTTAAAAGTCTAATACTTCATTCATCTTCTGATGTTTGAATCCTTTTACAACACTTTCTTCAAGCTTGTGCTTGAACTGTTCTGATAACAGGAAAAGCTTTTGTCTTTAAGCAGTCATTTTTGTCATATGTAGGTCTAACTTTCAGGAATTTATATTCAAACTCTGTCCCTCTGTAACTCCCATTAATTTGTCATAATTATTTCCTGTGGGACTGTAAAGAACAAATTCAGTGAGTTTAGTGACTTTTTCTCGTGGCACAACTCTGAATATTTGGAGATGTCCATCAAGCCTCCCTTCCCTCCACCAATTCTCCTCTTCTCCAACTTAAATAGTTTCTACAAATATTTCTTAGTTTCTAGAAATATTTCCCATTTGCTTGTCAGCTCCCTACTTGATATGTCATCCTCCTCTGCATAGTTGCAGATGTCCTGTGACTATTAGGTGTTCCTTAAGAGTACCTTCCTCATCTTAAATATTGCATTATTATTCACATAGAGAACAATCATATTGGTGTTGTGGATAGCCACATTATCTCATGGACTCATTATAGATCTGATTCATCATGAAACCTGTAAGTATTTCATGAATGATGCTGACAAACTCCATGTCTTTCACTATTCATGCCAGGCTTTGACTCACATGTAAGACCCCTTTATTTATCTTTGTTACATTTTGTCTATGATTAACCCTGTTGCTACAATCTCTTAAGATACCTTGGAATCTTTATATGTGTATTCAGCATCAATAAATGAAGATTAGTTGTACATGTGGAATATGGCAGGCAGTGTGCAAGATGCTAATTTTGTGTCCTAGTTATTTGTTACACCATCCCAGTGATCTTCTCTTCCACTGTCATCCATCCTCCATACCCAGACCATATCTCAATCTTATTTTCTTTTCTTTGAAGTTACCTTCATTATAAACCTTAAACCCCCAAAACATCCTAAGTGATGATTTTACTTTTCTTCCAAATTTCTACTGTCTTCATTCTCCATAAAATTATTATTATCAGAAACACTTTCAGCCTGATACTTCCATTTCTTTTTCAATTTATCATTTTCCTGAATCTCTCGCTCTCCGTTTCTAACTGGGCTTTATGGTTGATCATGCAGCTAACCATATTGAGTACCTTTGGGATTATTTTTGTTTGTTTTGTTTTGCTTTATTAAATTATAATTTATCTCATATCAGTCCTAGAAACTGCTTTGCCTGTTGTTAAAGTCAAGCTAATTAGCCCTATGAGAGAAAATCCTACAAAGGCATAGAAGCATTGATCTGAAAGACCCTAAACAAGCCACTAAGCCTTTCTTCATGTTAACATTCTCCCGTTCTTTCCATGTATCTTTTATCAGGTGTTAATCCAATACATCTTTAGTTTTCTCTATATTCTTTGTCATTCGCAAAAAAAAAAGTTCAGATATTTAATCTGCTTCATACCAAAATCCGCATGTTTTGCCCATATCCAAAAGGTCAAATGGTATGCAGAGCAGGGTTCCCTGACCTAGCCCATTTACATCCAAATTAGAATCATATCAAGAAACAGTTTTTCTACACATTTTTTCCTAAGAGTATTTCAAACTGACTTATTTGGGTAACTATTCCAGGTTTCTATTTTATATGATTTCCTGCAGTTTCAAGATCATATATTCATTGTATTTTCATTCAAAGCCACAACAAAAGGGGATGATAAAAAGAAAAATGATCCTCCTGTTTGACTTCCTGGTTTTCCTACTGAACTGTATCTGATTTTACTTACGACTCTCCTGAATTATTTTTATGAATGGTTCACCAAACATATGAACCAGTGCTTATAACTTCATGATTGGTATAAATATTATTTTTTGTGGAACAGTTCAGGGGTCAAACCAAAAGCAAGATACAGAAATGGTGTACGTATTTTTCTTGTTCTTTCTAGTCTCAAGATGTATTCGCCAGTCAGCTTTTTCTTGTTTCCAGACTTCAGTGTCACACAAGGAACCCCTGGCCAGATATACTATGGAGATATAGATATGCCCTATGGAGAACCGTCACTCTCTTAAACATTGACTTAGAGTGACATATTTAAAAGAATTTTAGTGATAAAATCATCCAAGCCCCTCATTTTAAAATATAAACATGTCTAAATTCCTTAGTAATTTAGTGACAGACCTGAAACCCAAGCTCCGGTTAAACTAGTGCTAATTCTTTTCGATATTTAAAGAATGCACAGATGCGCGCATAGCGCGTGCACACAAATTCTCAGTGAATCGGTAATGCCTTTTAATAGCTAAATCTCTTGAAAAAGTAATAATGTGTTTCATAATGATTGATTTAAAGCTGAGGCTTTTGATAACTGCACGGTTTGTTCCTCCCTTCCTCTCTTCTTCCTTGTAAATATATTCATTTTATTACTTACACAAGACAAATATGTGTAACAAAGGGACAGTCACATAATTTTCGTTTGACAAACCTTGTAAGTATGAGGAAGGATGCCCTCTAGATAGTCAATTTCCATTCTTTTCATTCTAATGTTAATGATGTTATTTAAAGTTATTGGATGCACAGCCTCAAATGACATTATTTCAAATGACTTCATGACACAGAGTGTGCTGTGTGTAAGGAATATCAACTAGAAGTTCTCAGGTGTTTTCCCCTTTAAAATGCAAAGGAAGAAATGCAATTACTATTTATTATTTAGTTACCTAATGCCTGCCCATCATGTCTTTGAATTTGGCCCCGTAACTTATAATTAAAAGAATCATTATCCCTGCTGGATGTGGGCACAGATTCACATTATTTCCTTGGAAGCCTGTCTGCTGTCTCACTTTAATGAAAATTTAAACCTCTTAGAATGACACGTCGTACCTGGAATTATTTTTCTTTTGTCTGAACAGAGTTACCAGGGGAATGAACTCTTAGAAAAAAAATAAGTCACTGTTGTTTTTTTTTCCTATAGATTCTTGTCTTCCAACAATTTTTTTTTTCTTGGCAAGGATTGATGAGGAAAATATAAAGTATCTATATAACACCATAAAAATATAAGTTAACAGAATAAAAACAAAACATCCAGACTTTTGTCCTCCACTTTCAACCAAAGTATTTGGCTATTTTTTTGTGTGTAGTAAAAAATACATAACACAACGTTTACCATTTTAATTGTTTCTAAGTATATTATTCAATGGCATTGCATAACTTATCACTGCCATCTGTCCCTAGAACTTTTTATCATCCCAAACAGAAACTCTTAGCTCACCATTTGTTTCTCTCCCCAGAACCTAGTAACCCCTATTCTCCTTTCTGTCTGTATGAATTTTCCTATTCTAGGTACCTCATATAAATGAAATCACATAATGTTTGTCCTTAAGTATCTGGCTTATTTCATTTAGCATAATGTTTTTGAGATCCATCCACATTGTTACATGTTTCAGTAATTTAGTTTTTTTAATTACTAAGCATGAATACATCAAAGTGTCTTTAATGGAAATAGGATTGTGTGCATACTGGGGCTGTTATAAATAGAGCTGCTGGAACATTGTTGAAGAAGGCTTTTCATGGACATAAGCTTTCTCTTGGGTAAGTATCTAGAAGGAGAACTACCAGAACTGAATTTAGATATATGTCTTAATTAGAAACAGTTTTCCAAAATGGTTATAACATTTTGAATTCCCACCAGGGGTGTATGAAAATTCCAGCTGTCTAATCTTAACCAATTTGTTTTTAGCAAATCTCATAGATGTGTAGTTATGTCTCCTCATGGCTTTACTTTGTATTTCTATGATAACTAAAAACATTGAACATCTTTTCATATGTTCATTGTCTAAACATTTATTTTGCCCATTTTTTAAGTTGGAGTATAGGAATTTTTCATATATTTTTTAAAAAGCCATTGTCATATTTTGGTATTGTGAATATTTTCTACAAATCTGAGGCTTTGCAGAATGTTGTCTTTTGATGAGCAAAGTTTTTATTTTGGTGAAGTCTAAGTTACCTTTTTTTTCTTTTATTAATACTTCTTATGAGCTATTTAAGAAAGCTTTGTTCACCCCAAGGTAGGAAGCTATTCTTCTATGTTTTACTAGCTTTTACCCTTAGGTCTGTGATCCATCTTAATTTTTGTGTATAGATTAAGGAAGGGGACAACGTTCTTTATTTTTTTCATATAGATATCCAGCTTTGTCACCACCATTTATTAAGAGAATCCTCTTACCTTATTGAATTATTTAGTTCCTTTGTTAAAAACAGTTGACCACATATGACTTTATGTTTGTATCTATTTCTGAACTATATTTTGTTGCATTGATCTATTTGCTTATCTCTATGCTGATACCATACCATCTTATCTGCGATACATTTAGAGTCTTGAAATCAAGTACTATGAGCCTTCCAGTATTGTTCTTTTTTTCAAAATAGAACATGACTATTTATATTTCTTTTTAACTATTATTCTCCACAAAACAACATGTAATCTTCGTAAGAAAATGATCTGGATGCCCAGTGGAACCTACGTCATTAGATTATCTTTTATAATTAAACTAGGCCTATAAACAAAAACTTTATGCTGAATATATGGATGTGTGGGTAACTGAGATAAAATGGAAAGAAGGCTAATGCATTTGAGTGACTATTATGTGCCAGGCATTCAGCAAAGTGCTTTACCTATCTTGTCATTTTAAACTTAATTCTAACAACAAACTCTATGAAGTAGTTGTTATTTAATATCTCCATTAGTGAATGAACAAAGTGAGGTTTAAAGAGGCTATTTGTTCAAAATACTCAACTGAATTTTCTTTCATCCTTGATGGTCATGGCCAACCAGTATTCATCTTGACTGCTCATGTGGAGTGCCTGCTTTATGGCTGACAAATGGAATTTTGGTTAGAGCTAGGTTTGCTATATTACCTAGACAGTTGTCACACTGAATACAAATACAATCCAGAGAGTAGTTTTGACAATTCTGTGACAATTCAGGGAATCTTTCATAAAAATGGCATCCCAAGTACATTATTTAAAAGTGGGTGCTTATCCTAAACAAAAAGAACAAAGCTGGAGGCATCACATTACCTTACTTAAAATATTATAAGGCTACAGTAACCAGAACTGCATGGTACTGGTAAAAAAAAAAAAAATAGACACATAGATCAATGGAACAGAATAGAGAACCCAGAAATAAAGACACATATCTACAACCAACTAATCTTTGACAAAGTGGACAAAAACATACACCAGAAAAAGGACAGGCACTTTATTCAACAAATGGTACTGGGAAAATTGGATAGCCATATGCAGAAGAATGAACCTGGACCCATATCTCTTCACCATATACAAAAATTTTAACTAAAGAAAGATTAAGATTTAAATGTAAGACTTGAAATTATAAAAAATCCTTGAAGGAAACCTAGGAAAAATTGTTCTGGTTGTTGGCCTAGGCAAAGAATTCATAACTAAGACGTCAAAAGCAAATGCAAGAAAAACAAAAATAGACAAATAAGACTTAACTAGTTAGCAAAGAACTAAAAATAGAACTACGATTCAATCTAGCAATCCCTCTAGAAACCATCATATCAAAAAGATGCCTGCCCTGGAATGTTTATCACAGTACTATTCATAAGAGCAAAGATATGGAATCAACCTAAGTGTCCATTAACAGATAATTGGATAAAGAAAATGTGTATATATATCATGAACTACTACTCAGCTACATAAAAGAATGAAATCATGTCTTTCGTAGCAATAGGGATGGAACTGGAGGCCATTAGCTTAAGTGAAATAACTCAGAAATGGAAGGTAAAATATAGCATGTTCTCACTTACTAGTCGAAGCTAAATAATGTGTACACATGGACATAGAGACTGAAATAATAGAGACTTGGAAGGGTGGGAGCCTCAGAGTATAAGGGGAGTGGTGTGGGAAAAGAAATTAGCTAATGGATACTATGTACACTATTCAGGTGATGGTTACACAAAAAACTCAGACTTCACCTCTACACAATATAGCCATGTAACAAAACTGCCCTGTATCCCCTAAATCTATTAATATAATAGCAATAAAAAGTGAGTCCTTGCAGAAGAAAGCAAATTCTGATTTCTTCTGCTTTTCAAAATCATTATTGAGTATAAAAAGCCAAATAAAATGTATTTTGTTCTATCAAAAAAGTCTGGCAAACTAAGCTGAAAGGATTAAGCATTAATAGTTGAAAACTTACGCAATAGTCACAAAATCAATTTACATAAACAACTATATTATCATTATCTTACCACCAATGAAAATGAAGACTTCTGTACACAATTGGATTTAATCTTTAAACCTATTAATTATTAAGAAAACCTAAAAACACAAATGGTTTAAAGCCACTAAATCTACTACTTTCTACAAGAATCTCATGGATCACTGTGTTTGACTTTCACATGGTAAACTTTGTAGATGTCAGAAGTTAAAAGTAATGTGTTTCTTATATTCTCTGATTTCATCTAATATATATTGATGATGATTTTCTTTATGGCAATGATGTTTACTTATGACACAGAGAAATGAATCATATACGTTTGATTCCTACTCTTCTAATAGATGTTCTAATATATAATTACCTGATATATGGTGTTGGGTTCTAGGTGAATCTAAGGGAATTATGGCTCCTAGAATTGTGCAATGTGAACACCACCTTGTGGATGATAAATATTATATACTGTAGTTAGATCAAATAAGATTATTACTATTTTGGAAATGTGTTTATAATAATCAATGACACAATTTTTTAATTATGCATGTTAATCTTTACAAAACTCTATTACATAGAATTTAAATATTTCTGTATTTTCATTTAAGATGAAGAAACACAGAATTAGAGATGTTGATGGTTTTTCCAAGCTCACACAGATGTCAAGGGGCCCCTATATTTCTTACAAGCCTTACAATAGCAGTAGACACCGAAAATGATATAGATTTATGAGAAGCATCATTGCAACTCAGGAACTCACAGCCTAGAGTAGTGATGCAAGCAGCCAAACATGGAAAATTGATTTTGAAAAGTGCTGTGATAGAGGCATGTTAAGAAAAGAGGAGACTCTGACCCACAGTATGGGGGACATTTAACTACAGAAAGTGAACCCTGAGCAGTGAGCAGCTAATACTTATTGAAAGGACCTCAATGTCTATTATGTGTCATGTGTATAAGAGGTACCTAATATTTAACCTTCACAAAACCCCAGCAAAGCCCATTAGTATTCTCCATTTTGTAGTTTCAGAAAATGAAGGAAAGAAAAGCCCAAAGAAGAGAAAAGATGAAACAACCTTTCAAAATTTCTCCCAGGTGTATCATTTTGGGATTCTTCGAACTCCAAGTAACCATGAGCCACAGTAGTTTTCTTCCTTGTTTCCAGCTATTAATGTTCTCCGCTCTAAGCTCTTCAGTAATGGCTCTTGTTGACAGAGGCCATGCAAGAGAGATGATGGCTGTGCTGATAAATAATTAGTAAATTCACAAAGCAGAGATGTTAATGGAAGGGGATTGCATCTATAGCAAGGCCCACAGGGGTTTACATTGTGGAGCCCTTCGGTGTTTTTGACACGATTACAAAAAAAAAAAACAAAGGTTAAAAATGTCAAATAAAACCTCATTGATTTCCTACCTTGAGTAGAGGAATTCAAATGTTTTGGACACTTAATATTTGACCCCATGAATCAGAGAGTTGTGGGAAAATATCTCTGATTTTTCTTGGTTTTGCTTCAAGGGAAATATAAATGATAATATGATATAAAGGATTTCAGATGGCCTATTAGAAAAATTCTTTTACTTTGACTTTCCAAAGGCTGAAAAAATAATGTAATTTATGCCTTTTGTCTTAGCATGTGAAAGTGCTACATAAGCAGAATGATAGCATAATAAACACTTTAATCAGAACTAGGAAAGAGCAATAAAAGCAATGCTTTTCATTTTATTTCTGTTAGAGAAGAATCATAAGAAAAGATGTAAAAATATTTAGACATGCAAAATTTTAGTTCTAGAATCAAAAAACCCCACTTTCTCACCAGTGTATAATACATAATCAGAAACAGTCATACCTCTACTGTTTTCCAGAAGAGAGGGTTCTAATTATTTTATATTTAACAATTTTTTCTGGAGTTTTTTTTTTTTAAATGGGGAGAGAATTCAGATAAAATTACAGACATGCTCACATTTAAAAATAAATAAAAAAGCAACTGGAACAAGTCCACAGAAAGCTTCCATCTTTGATTGCTCCTGACACTAAATATCTCCCCATTTGTGAGGTTGCCTCAGTGCATCCTGAGTTCTATCAAGAATTATGGGATCAACAATTACCTCTCCAATTGCCTATCCAATTGCCATAGTTATAGTCAATTTTATGTATGAAAAGCAGAGGAATAAAAGCTACCAATCTTGGTTTTGTCACTGAGAGGATCAGAAACAGAGTTGTTCCATAGCATCCAGATAGGAGTAGTTGTAGAAAATGTATTAGACAATGATTTTCAAGGCATCCAAGGCTTTGGCGTCAGACTGGATATTAAGTCTCTCTTTTTCTTCATTCTTTCACATACTGCTTTTAGATACTGAATAAAATCTTTATCCTCTAGAGGTGTCCAGACCTACGGTGAGGAGTGTGTGTGCGTTTGCTTCTTTGACATCTGCCATCTGGCCAGAGAACTTACAAGGTTCAAGCTCTCACTTTGTGTCACTCATTTTGAGATATGACAGTACTGTAAGTGGTAAGGGAGAGGACCTCAAAGCAATAAAAGCTGTCTGATTATGATTCAAGAAGGAACATTTTCAACATGTTGAACTGATATGACTCAAAGCTGTGAGTATTTCTGGATTCAAAAGAAAAGCAGAATGAGGAGAAAAACAGTCCTACTTTGGTAAATGTGCCACAGATGTGGGCACTGAAGGAAATGTCACTTGAACTGTCAAGGAGTTGGGTCCTCATTAGGAATGTGAAGACAACTCCTGACTGTATTGTAGATTTTCTGAGGGGAAAAAAAAAAAACAAACAACACTTCTTTATTAAAGAAGAAGCATCATGTATCACAGCTTAGGGAAGACACTTCAGTGGTGACCACAGGGAAACATATCAATCCAAAACTTGAGAGTTCAGGAAGGCATTGGTACTTGGCTAATATCTTTAGCAATCACGTTTTAAGGATCTCCTTGTGCCAGACACTGAAAATCATTTCAAATACCTACCAAGGAAAGATGTATTATTTTCTAAGCAACAAGAGGGTAACAAATTGGATGAGGCAGAGACCACTTGCCACTTTGCTTCTGAACTATTGACAGTAGCTTCCATATCAGTTTAATCAAAGGATGTGAACTTGGCGAACTCAGAGTGCTCTCTGGAAAGAGAATAATGTGATGGAAGATAATGCCATTCAAGAAGCTGCAAGAAAACTTGAGTCTGCTAGAAGTCTGGAAGCTATTGCAAAGCAGGATTCAGGCTGTGCCTTTAAATGAGATTTTCATGAAGCTTTAGAGGCATAATGTCTATATATGCAGTGTGGTCACGCAGCTGAAGTGAAGGGGTAAGAACAACAGGTCTGACCCCAGATTCACCTGGTTTCTCTCAAGAAATAAAATCCTAAAAATCTTTCTTTTTATTACATCTTTAGTAAATTCAACACTCAAGCTTGTTAGGCAAAAGAGAAAGATACGAGTTTTTCTCGGAGGTTAACTTGTCAAATGCAATACCGTGAGACTCTCAGCAATCATCACATAACAGCAGTCTCCCTGATGATTAGGAAAAATATGAGTTGGCTTCTCCATGATACACAGAGTTTTGTGTCATTAAGCATCAGGTTATTATGCCGCAGCAGATGGAACCAGATGTACAGCTTTTTTCAATTCACTTTTTTTCTGTCACACTGAACTTTATTTTTTCCACTGTGGAAAACTGAATGTTCTTCATGGGAAGTTTGATACCTTATTACCTCAATTTTATTTTATAAACTTGAAAAGTATTTCTTTTTAAAATATGAACCACCTATAGAAAGGTTGACACTCTAATTCTGGTATGCACTATTCATGGACTTACAACCAATGGTGGGATGCCTGTGACAAATTAGCTCCATGTGACTTTCAGGATAATTTTACAGGACTAGAACCAAGTGTTCTGGTACGGATATGTTTTAGTGATCTATTCTTGTGCAACAAGTCATCACAAACCTTACTGACTTATAGCAATTATTATTTAATTATCACTTCTTATTTTGCATGTTGACTGGGTTCAGCTGTATGGTTCTTCTCTTTCATGTGAGGTGGGTAAGGGGTACATCTGGTGGCTTACTTGCATTGTTGACAGTTGGTGTTATCCTTGCTGAGAACTCAGCTGAGACTGTTCACCAGTATGTTCTCTCCATGTGGCCTCTTTTTGAGGTTTAGGCTTCTCACAGTGTGGCAGATGGATTTCAAGAGAGAGTGCACCAAGTGGGATGGGACTACACAGGGGTATGGTGCATTGGGGTCCCTTTTTAGACATTCAAAATCACAGGTTGGAATCTGGCTTACATAGTCCCAACTCACATTCACACCATAAGTAATCCACCCTGCCTTTGAGGGCTAAAAGCAAGATATCATATTATTTTAAATGATTAGTTTGACATTTTAATGTTCTCATTCTAAATGTGAATTAACATCAGTGGTGACTTAGTTACTTATGATGGTTTAATAGTTTTCTCACTTGTGCCTGAGCCTCGCCGTCATGAGAAAATGTAATTAGAGTTGTACCTTGGGTTGCCAGAAAAAAGCATCTTACTATAGCCCATGATAGGAAGAATCTTAGAATTCATCTAATTCATCCCCTGTACTTCTACAGAAAAGAAGCTGAGAACTGTGAAGTTATAATTTGTTCAATTCCTCCCTCCCCATTTCAATCAGAGCTGCTTCTCTGTCGTCTGCTTTATAATTTTATTTGGTATAATTTTATTTGGAATCCAAGTCCAATAAAATAAACTTTGAGAAAGAAGCAGCATAGTTAGTGGTTAAGAGCACAGACTCGGCAGCCTGACTACTTTGGGCTATGATTTACACTCTGCGTGCCTTAGTTTCCTCGATTGTTATGTGGGGGAAAATAACGGTAGTATCCTATAGCGTTCTTATGGGGATCTCACAAGTTTATAACAGTAAAGTTCTTGAAACTGCTTCTGGCACATGAATAGCATTATGTAATCGCTGGTGAAATAAATGCATTGCATTAGAAATAAGGGAAGATGCAAAGAAACATGTCAGGCCCTAGGAATAGACCTGTTTCCCCAGATGATAATATACTTTTAGTCATGGAGGTAGTCTCCTTAAGCGAGACTACCTTAGAAATTATAAAGTGTCCCCACTAATATTAAAATATTGAACAGTAAGCCTTGAGTATCAGTTAGGATGCCTTAGACTGGAAATAACAGAAAACTCTACTCAAGAGCCTTAAGCAATAAGGAATATCTTATTTTCTACCTTGTGCAACCCCCAAGGTTATAATCATACCTTGATTTCTAGCTGTCAGGCTTTCATAAGTCACTCTCTAACTTCCTCATCCTGACTCCCTGGCTGCTTCAGGTCTGTGAGCCTCTTGCAGTGACTCCTGAAGTCGTGTGAGTGTTTTGGCTACAGGTCTGTCTGGGTGTGAGCTTAGTCATGCTTTGTCAGGGCCCTACCTAGCGCCATTTCTGCTATGCAGGTGCAGCATATTTATAACATTGAGTAGTTCTCTGTGGGGATTGGTATCCCTGTCACCTTCACCCAGCGATGATCACCTAAGTACCCTTATTTCTCAGATTTCTCCTGAACTTTGTAGGTTTCTGTCATTTGTCACCGCTGTTCCCAGAATTAGTCCAGAGGCCAGGCTCTAGCACCCTTGTCTGGGACTCATCAAAATCGAATCTCTTTCTGTTCCAGCTAAAGCAGACTTTATTATTGAGCCAGGGTTGTCTGACTATTCACTTACTGTCTTACCAATCTAGTATTTATAGCCCTAACTATGAACTGGCTTCCTAAGATTTTGTCTTTTACGCATTAAAATAGTCAGCTCTCCTGTGTGTATTGGGAGGATGGTGTCACAACATGGTTACTTGGATGTGGGTAAGGGTTAGGCAACAAGGAAATGCAAGAATAAACATCTCAGCAAATATTTCCTGTTTTTATTTGAACTGACTAATGCAGTCATTTATAGTGGCAAAGAAAATAAATAGGTGATTAAAAGTAAGAAAAGAGTTAAATAAATCAGGGTAACAATATGGACAATACCTCAAGGCCATTTATGATGAACTCGAAGAGTTGTGCAGAATTGCTACAAGAGTTCAGAATGTACTTCAGGCTGAGTTGGTCATGGAAGACTTCATGGAGAAAGTGGGATTTTTATATGGGTCATAAACAATGACTAAAAGTTGCATGGGAATGGAGGCTCTCTCATGGTACATTTTTAGTAGGAGAATAGCAGAAGTAATCACATAAAGCCTGGGTATTATAAAGTATGTTTTAACAGTAGCAGATGGAACAGTTGCCTGGAGTTGGGAATGCATGGAAATAAGTCAAAGCTGAGACTCCAAAGGCGGTTAGAACAGAAGATGAAATTTAGTATAGCCTATAAAAGATGGGTGGCTTTCATAAGGTGGTGGAGCCAGGAACTGCAGTGTTCTAAGTAGAGGAAACATGGAGGATACAGGCAAGGAAATGAGGGCATGGGGGAAGGCTCAGAGAATAAAGAACTTTCACTTCTACTGAAGTAAAGACTGCATGGCAGAGTGTCATGGGTCATGAAGCTGAAAAGACAGATTGGACCTGGATCAGGACAGCCTTAGTTTCCTCAAGAATTGGATAGTGGCACAGGTTTTTTGTTGTTGTTTTTGTTTTGTTTTGTTTTTGCTTTCTGCTTTTTTAAGAAGCCAACCTGGAACTTGCATTAGCTTCTGGCCACATACCATTGGCCAAAATATAGTCAAATTGCCCTTGATCTAACTATAAGTAATCTGAGAAGTGTGATAAACACAGAAAGAAGAAATAGTATGGTAAGTAATGTTGGTTATACTTCCCATGAACTGTTACATTTAAAACCATGTTCCATGAGAACAGGAAAGAAGAGATATATTTTTTAAAAGCTGTATTTTTTTTTGGGGGGGGGTGGATACAGATGTGATTATGTGGTTATTTCCAGGAGAATTATTTGTGCCTATAAATAGTGAGGATTATTTTTACAAGCTAACATTCAACCCATCTACTTTCATACCTTAGTTTCACAAATATGAAAGGAATAATAGCAGGGCACTAGCACAATATAGCCTTCAATAATTAAAGAGGAAAAGTAGTCACATGGATACGAGCACTTTTTGTTGTTGTTGTTTAGTTTGATTGTTTTGAGAGGGGGCGATGTCATACAAAAGACATGAAAATCCAGAATGATATAGCTATTAAGCTAATCAAATAAATTTATAACCCCTTAATCTTTAAAATTCTTACTGTTTCAAGCTGACCAGTAGCCCAGTGATTTCATGGAGACTGACTCCTGAGACTTCTCTTGCTTGGGAATTAGTGATATTTGGTTTGGTTACCCTCAGTACGTAAGGCTTCCCTAAAGTCTATTGAACTTTTGAAAACTCTCTTTTTATTCTTAACAGTTACAGAATTATTTTTATATCTTTTAACCCTAAATATGAGCACTTTAATATTCATGCCGACATCCCACCTGATACTCTAGTTTTATAATTTTTTGACTTTCCCAAATCCAATGACCTTTCAGCAACATATGGCAACCCACCAACTGCTCTACTGCTCATTTCTTTGCCTTCATTGGTTTAGCAGAGTGCCAGGGATGTAGTAGATTCTCAATAAACATTTACTGGCTTAATAAATGGGTTAATGTTAGGAGCTCCATAAACACAAAATAAATACGTATGGATTGTTTTCTGTCAACCAGTATCCATCCCACTGTTGTCTTTCCTAATAGCACGTCAATTTTGATTGCATATCCATCTCTCCCCCAACCCTTTCCATGTATCTTGGGAGAGGCTGGCCTTAACTGAAGTTCCATAGATGGGTCCAGATTAATCTGTGACAATTCTGGAAACCCTGTACCTTCATCAGTGATTACCTCCAGAATGCTCATGTGAACACATTTTGGCCAACAAGACTGGAGGAAAGAATTACTGGAGGGAGTAAAACAGGAGTCAAAGTTCTTTACTGTCTGTAAAAGGGAGCAATGGGGAATCACTTGTACTCTCCCACTGGAAGTGATCAAGAACACATATTGTCCTAGTTGCTGGCTGGTGACAGCTAATTTGTGACTCATGGAGGAGGCCACACTGGGGACAAAGCGTCTCCATAGGGGACAACCAAGCCTGGAAAATAGCCAAGAAGGGAAGCCAGAGCTGGATCCTATCAAGTTCCCCAAGTCCACCTCTGGATTTCCAGTTCTGTGAGCCAATGAAACTTTCTTGTTCATGCCAGTTTGAGTAAGGATGCCTATTCTTAATACCTAAAAGCACCATCCTAATACAGCATTCTAGCCAATTAGAAAAATGAGATGCTAAATTTAAAAGAAAGAATAAAGTCCCCCTGTTTCCTCATTATCCCACAAGGATTGACAATATTCTTTTTTGTCAGCGTATAAACACACACACAAAAATACAAATATCTAAATAGTTCAATTAAATTGACAACTATGTATTTTAGGGAGGGTTTTCTTTTTTTTTTTTTTGCAGTTCAAAACAAATAATACCTTTGCCTGAAAGTTCCCATTTTACCTTATGTGGATAGAAAATTACGGTGACTGTTCTTGCTTCTGTTTGGCACCGTCTAGAGTTTGTTTATATTCCTTTCATGTGAAAAATTTCAGCTCTGAGATGACACTGGTTTCCTGCTGAGTTTAACTTGCTTTAGGATAGCTGGATCAGGCCCGGTGTGAAAATCTGCTGTGGATTCCCATAGTGTTTAGTGAGCTTTAGGGATTTACACAATTTGCAGAATTGGTTCATTACATTGTCCATTTTGTTATATCATTTAGCAAAAAAAAAAAATCTGTTTTTGTTTTATTTGAACAGACAATTCTTATTATGTCATAATTAGCTTTTAACAAAGAAAAATAAATTTCTAAGGTGTGTGTTGTATCCCATCTTGATCTGGATGGGTACGATCCTGAGAGAAGTCTCATATGAAATATTGATGAAAGGTCCTATCAAGTCATTTGTTCTTGACATTTTCATAATTAGCTTTAACAAATGCTACATCTACAATTTTGGGGTACATGGAATAGGTCTATTTCATAAAGGAAATAAGGATTTAAAATGTGTGTGCAAATAAAGCAGAAATCATTGTCCTTGAAAGGTGGGGTAGAATTAATTGTTTTATTAAATTTGACTCTGAGCCTCTTGCCATTCAAGGCGAAAAGTAAATAGTGAATTACATACTTTTCCTTATGTACACTATAATAGGAAGCATCCCGGTAGAAAGAAATGTGTTCCTTAAGAATCAGATTTTTTTAAATAGTTATTATATTGAAAGATTCTTTCTAAGCAGATTTTAGCCAAAATCCAACCATGTGGTTAATACGGTCAGCACTTATATCAATCTTCAATAAAGTTCATGGCATTATGATTAATTGTAAATCTCTGTGGACATTGATAAGGAAGCTAAAGTAATGCCTTCCAGGTATGTTGCTCTCTTACTATCAGATTTTTTACAGGCATAAAATCAAATTAGACTTTTTTTTTTATCATAGCATACTCTGCTCAAATTTTAATTGGATTTTTGATAGCAGCTGGAGACAGAATTTAAAAATAAGGCTCTTCACAAAGATCTTAAGTGCAGATATTCTAAGGTTTTGAAAAGCCATTAATATAAAGCTTAAAAATCAGACTCATGATGGAATTCTGTCCTTAAGAGAGAATTATTCCCTGTTGAAAAAAAAAATGTGGTGGAGTTGAACTGGCCTCAAGAAGTAGCTTTGGTACATATTGATGATCAGATTAAGTGGCTTCTATTAGTATAATTTCTCAATGATAAAAAATTCACCATATAGAATATTTGCATTCTGCATTCCATAGAGGAAATTATAAAGTTTTGCTGTGAAATCTTCGATTTTGGTTTAAAAACAAATTCATAAAAAAATTCTAAGAGTTTTTATTTTAATTAATTTTTTTAATGAATGCAGTATGCCATGAGATAAATGATTGCATCGTGAGGAGTCTGTGGTTGGGCTTGTAACTCCACTGTAGTTAAACTCCCCTGCAAGTGAGTTGACCATCAGCTATTTCTAAAGGATCCACCTTTCCTTACTGTACTTGGCATCCTTCCCTGTGGTTTTACTCTGAACTGGTGTCTGCCCAGCTCCCAGACCTGCAGGCAGCATCCGACCCCATTCTCTTCCCCTTCCATCCACAGGCTTCTGGAAGACACATCCTTCCTGATGCCATTCCTCTCCTGTGTTCCATCTCCTCCAGATTCCTCAAGGGTCTCACTCTGATTATCCTCTCCCCCATATCTTTAACTGCAATGGGCTCCTTGTTTGCATTGGGCTAAGATCAACTTGCTACTACATTCACAAAAAGGTGCTTTAACTACTTGTTCTCTGTTCTTTCCTTCACAGCAATGCTTTTTAAAAGTGTTATCCACACTTGGGGGCTCCACCTCCTTTACTTCCCAGACTCCTCAAGCTTTGCTGGCTTCTGCTACATCATTTTCCTACACTTGTTCTCATCAGGGTCATCCATGACCTCTGTGTTGTTCTTTCTGAATGGATGAGCCTCATTGTGCCATGGTTCATTCCCTTTTCCTGGAATGAGTCCATTTATTTGGCTTCTTATCCTCTGTCTATTCCTCTGGCATCACCTTTGTGGCCTCCCTTCCCTTTCCTTTATCTGTCCCTTAAACGGGGACTTCTTGGTCTCTTACACAGTTTTCTCTAGTTTTGTTCCATGATCTCTTTATTAGAATACATCCCCCAACCCTGACTCTCCCTGCCTTTTTTCTGATGTGGCTAAAGCACCTCTATGATTATGTCAGTTACCTATTTAAAAATTCTCCATGATTCCTTATTGCCTGCAAACAACCTTATCTTATTCTAGCAAACTAACATCTGCCATAATCAGCTTTTGCCCCACCATACAAAACTTGTCTTTTATTTTTAATGTGCCTTCTTACCTATTTCATATTGAACTCACCTCACTTTTATGTTTCTGCATCTTTTAACTAGAATTAATTCATTTAAATGGAAATGAGCATTGTGCTACGTCTTGTAGATATAACTCACAATAATAGAAATATAACTCCTTCACTTATGTACTGAAAATCAACAACTTGTTCAAATCATACTTATAATGCAAATCTCAGGCCAAATGGAATCTACCTGCATTTACCTAATTCTAATCTTTTCATCTAGAATAAATCAGAATTCTCTGTGAAATCACATACATTTTTCTTTTATTTTTTTTTTTGAAGTTAGATATAGCACTATCCACATGTGTCTGGCATATATACAAGGCAGACACTTCAGCAAATAGATATAGAGATGATCAATAATAACAAGAAAGGATGCTCAGTATCATTAGTTGTTAGGGAAATGGGCTTCTTGATGATGTGCCACATCCCACCATCATTCATGAGCTGTCATTTTTGGTAGATTGAAGTGGTTGAATAAATGCATCTTCCCCAGCCAAGCATGATTGTAAGTACTGTATATGTTATTTTACTTAATCCTCAAAAAATCTTATAAGTTATAAATTGTTACTATCCCCATTTTGCAAATGAGGGACCAGATAGAGAATGATTAAAGAGTTTGTCCAAGGCTACTGAAGTATTAAATATCAGGATCAGGGTTTCAATTAGAGGTAATTTTGAATGTCACTTTTAGTTGAGGATGCCCAGTGTCATGCTGCTTCAAATGAGGTACAGATCAGTTTGGTCTCATTGTAACAATATGCTATATTAATATTAATATTGTCCTCTAAGAAGTCGAAAAGTGCTCTGAAGAACTTTGCTAATTACCCATGGTGTCAATTACGCGATATTATTTCTCTTTTTTAGTGGAAAAGAGAGTTGTGAGCTTTCTCAAAGCCAACTTAGTGGGAGTTTCAGGAGGAAAATGTGGATCACATTCCTCAGACTCAGAAACCTCTCACACAGACTGAAGGAGTTAGATTGAAGCTAATTATGAAACTATGGCATTTTTATTTACCTCAGTGTAAGACATTGTCCCCTCCCCCACCCCTGCCATGTGTGCTCCTCTACATGACTAATGAGTTAATTTGAGAACTGATGCTTCCTCCGCAACAGGGTGATGAAGGGTATATAGGAATCAGTGCTCGATGGCAGGTGTCTAAACAATGCCTGATTAGATGAAATGTGTTTTCCCTCAAATGTATTAGCATAAAGTGTCATATAGCCTCAGAAGTCAAAAATATCAGGAGAGTTGTAAAAGCTAATGAGTGAAGGGAGGGAGTTTTCTAGGGTTCCTTCGTTATAAAAAACAATGATTATTTAGTGTGTGGGGGGGACAACCATATATATTTTTTGTATCAGGCAACCATCCTCATCCTTAGCATAAAAAAATATTCATCTGAGCAACAGGGCTCCAAGCTGCTATGGCTCTTTGCTATGAAATGATAACTTTTCCCTCGGGAGATAGAGAACCTGCTCAACAAACTTGAAAGAAGATAATGGGTTTCGGAGTCACCTGTCACTAAAGTGGTAATGACCAGCTGCATGAGGTCTGCCTCCCGCCCCAGGTTGTTCTGGACTTCCTCTGCTCACTTCCCTTAGAAAGGGAGATTCAAGAGCTACCAGCACCTGAATCACCATTAAAATGTAAATTCAGTGGCCACTCCAGTCCGAGTGAATCAGTCTTTCAAGGGAAAAAGATCGGATCAATATTCTAGTGATTTTTGTGCTCCTTCCCTATCCCCATGTGGTTCTTAATCAGAAATGTGACACTCTATAAAAATACACATGCCCTGACCACCACACCTACTTCTATTCCCATTCAAGAGCCTAGGGAAAGTTTCTTGGCAGGTGCATTTAAAAAAAATTCTCTAGTGATTATTTTGAATGTTCCCTTTAGTTTAGAAGAATTGTTCTGGAGCTCATTAACCAGGTGATCTTAATCCTTAGTCAAGATGAGGTGGAGTCTTGCCTAGATATATGCATTAATTGTGAGGTTAATAATACTGCCCATCCATCACCAAATATTTTTATGAGCTGTATCGATGTTGTCTCAACAAGAAAACATATATATGCTCTAATTTAACATACCTTAAGTACTTCTGTATGGACAGAAATTCACTTCTCAATCCACTCCTAAATCAGAGAGGTCTTAGAACCCAGCCCTATTGTAGTCTAGAACAGTTGTTCAGCTAGCTGCAGGTTGACCCACTCTCTATTAGAAATAATAAGGATATCCCCAGAATTATCCTGGCACACAGGCAATGCCAGCCTCTTGGGTATTTCTATGGGAATGCCAGGCTTTTCTGGTTCTCTCCACTTGTCTTGGGTATGTGGGAACCTTTTATGTCCCTGCCTTTTGCACTGGCATCGGAGAAGGGAAGTATTGTCAATGACTCAGCTGTTCGGCCAGGCTTCAGTTCCAATAAGGAGCTGAATCATATTTCTCTCCGTCCACTCCTTGTGTCAGTCAGATCACCATGACTTAATCTGAGAGGCTCCCTCTACCTAGTCTATTCTTCTAAGATGATATCCCCATCTTATTCCAAACTTTAGTGTGAATACATCATACCCATTTTTCCCTTTTTTGTCCGAGAACCTAAAATCGAATAAAACAAAACAACTGTTACATACAGGCCTATAGACCAAATCCACTTTTCTGCAAATCCTGCTATTCAAAGGTACATCGTATACTGGTGTAACTCATAGCATCCTGGCATAACTTCTATCTTCCAACATTTTGTGTAGATACAATGAGTTTCATATAATTCACTGTCCCTGGATCTTCCTGGCCAGACATTTGAAGCTGAAATCCTATCTGATTCTAAAAAGCTCATAATACTTGCAGGAGAGATGATGTTTGCTAAATTTGCATGCACATATTTAAACATGCACTGAGCATGGTTCCCCTGGGAGATGACACAGTTCAAGAGGTTAAATAATTTAATAGGTGTTCTCCTTCTCTTTGTATAATGAAAAACACTGACTGATAAATTCTGAAAGATAAATAAAAACTCTTTACTGCCTAGACATTCTCCCTTAGTCCTTGATCAGAGGTTATCTAGTTGTTCTGAATTTTAAAGGAGGGTTAAGGAATTTTAATGGAGGGTTGAAATGGCAGATAATCACAAGTATCTTCAAGAGGCCAATAAATTCATTTTTCTGCCATCCGATAAAATATTGAGCTTCATCTCTGCCTAGAATGAATTTCATGATATTTTCGGAAAATGAGGAGAGTTGTTCATTTGTAAGAAAACATTACAAATATTAGATGGTGATTATGTAAAAGTCTGTAAGAATACTATATGTGTATCTGTGGATTTCTTGGTCTGCCCTTGATAAGCATTGGGAATGAAAATTTCCATTGACAACTGGATGAGGGGGTGACAATCAGCTATGGCCCTTCTAGCAAAACTAACATGAAAAAATATATATTTTAATATGTATATGAACATTAAAAACAATTTTTGTTCTTAATGAGTTAAATATGAAGAATGCATAACTTTAAAATGTATTTCTACATCTAATAATTTAACCTTTTGTACATTATTTTTGGAAAATTGAAATTTTAAGGCATATTTAATAAAAAGACTTTCATTAAGATGGTTGTAGGAACAGAAATGAATTAGAATGGAAAGGATGGTGACCGCTATTAATACTGTATTTAAAGTAATAATGATGAAGCACCCAATGTGTGCTCTAAACTTCTTTAGACATAAAGGTTAGAGAAGATTTGCATTAAACTTGTGCAGTATATTAATAGTTCTGGTTTTGCTTTATAATCTTTAAAACACATGCCAATCAAGTATTTACTTGATTAGATACCTTGTTAGTAAATATCACTTATATTTTTATAATTTTATGATATTTATAATATTTTTATAATTTCATAAGAAAACCTGTTCCTACTGATATTTTATCCTTCTCAATTTGTAGCTATTTTTCTCTGGAACTGTTTATTTCGTTTTTTTAAAGGGAGAGGTACTCAGTTAGAAGCGACAATGGCTTAAATTTTAAATAAGGAACATTTTCTGATTTTATGTGTAATAAGATTCACAAAGGATATTGTCAAAGAAGGGCTAATGTGTTTCATTTGGGAAACCTTGTTTCCTCTATTTTGCTCTTAAAACCCACAAATCCCATCAGTATAGAAAACATTCTGAGGAGTCTTACGGTAATAAAATCTTTAAATTTGTTCATCCTAATATTTCATAAATTCCTTTCAACATGAAATCACTTTACACAGAATGTTGGGAAGTGGTATTAAAAAGGAACAGTTCTCAGTGGTACCCAGGAGACAATCCCCATGGAAGGCCCTCGGCTTAGAGTTTAGCTGTAATTAATGGTCCTCTTCCATAGCTTAGAGGTGGAGTCAGTGGCCCCTCTGGTGTTCTTCTAAATTTGGAAAAGCTGCTATCAATCTTTCACATTCAACATAAGTGAGACCTGCTGCTCAGTGTTTAGCTATTGTGAAGTGTTTGTCAGGTGGCTCTCCCTTTAGCTCAATAATTCTCATCATTTTTCACTGAAAGGAAGGACAAAAAAATCAGCATGGACAAAGCAATATGGCATGAAGTCAAGTAAATGTGATAGGAACATCTTTTATGTCCTGAAAAAAAGTGGCAGCTACTTTCAGAGAAGAGTCTTGTAAACTATCACATAATATTTAGGTGGGAAAAAACTCTTGCTCACAACTTTTGTTTCAAGACTTCTTGCTTAACCAGGGATTATATCTTTATTTAGTGAACGTTTGTTGAGTGTTTTCTATTCACATAATGCCCAATATGTGCCCAGAAGTAAGTAAAGCAATACCACACTTTTGCTAGTAGGAAAGTGGATCTATTTAAGCTAAGCACATTCCATGTCAGAAGCAACTGGATGACATTAAGGATGCAGTCTAGGGAAAATAATGTGTTTTCTTTTTCTTCCCAAATGCTAGCTAATGAGAACCCAGGTCCTTGGCCTCATTAGCACTAAGCTTGCAGAGATATAACCTGGCTCAATATTACTAATAGAAGTGACAGCCTGTGAGAAATTAGCAAAGGAAAGGTGAACTTTCGCATGTCATAAATAATTTTTGGAGGATGAGTTCCAGTCCTAAGAGTTTGCTGTGCCTTGGAGAAATACTCTAGATATAAAGGAAACCTAGAAAATAGTGGACTGATCATTATCCCATCCTAAATAAATGTGCTGATTGACAACAAAAGAGGTTTCTTCTGCTAGAGAGAAGGATGTTTTGAGAATTTGGAGACCATTTTTATTTTTTGTCTTCCTAAGTGACCACAGCCTCTCATTTTTCTGAATCTTAGTCTGTGCAAGTTTAACCTATTTCCTTGACCTTTCAGTATTATTGGAGAGTGAGAAAAGTAAAGATGCTTACATGGCATATAGTTCCAGAAATAAACTCATCACTAGAACATGCCAAGGTTGGATATGACTCTCAGTAGACTTTCTTAGCTCTGATCTCTTACCTGGGACTTCTAGTGAGGGCTCCTTGCCATCATATCAAACCCAGAATTTCAAACTTGAAACTCACGATCTTTCCCATAAAACAAATTGGTTCCTGTTCCCCCAAATCCATTTTCTGATGGTGAAGCCTCTGTTCTTTGGGTACCTCTGTTAAATAGATTGGACCATCTTTCAAGGCTCTTTGTGGTTGGCCCACCTGTCCAGTCCTCTTAAGTCCCACCATTCTCTCGTGGGCTCTACTTTAAGCCTCCTGCCCGGTGGACATGCCATGTAAGAGCCTCCCACTGGGCTCTGCTTATGTTCTTTTCTGCTCTGAGGCATCTTCCTCACTTCTTGCAAACCATCCAAGTCCTAACCAAGCACCAGGTCAGTGCCTGTAGACCAGAATCCAGAATTTTTATGAAGTTCTGCTTCTTTTGTTGTCATTGCCATATGTTTTTCATACATGAATTCACATTATCTTGTTTCTTTTCTGTTCTGTGTGCCTCTCCAGCTCATCTGTATTTTCTTGCTGCCCAATCCTGGGAACATTGTTACAACAGGTTTCATATATTGCATGGGTCACGTAATAGGTGCTCTATAAATGTTTAAAAAGGCAGCGTTTGGGGCAACTTAGAGGAGATCATCTCACTTAGCAAATCTTTTTGTTATGTTTTGTTTTATGATTTGTATTATTTGTTTTTGCTTTTTTTCAATGCCAAGGGTAAAATGAGATGCAGAGGTGAAATGATTTATTCAAGAACGTGCAAAGCTGAGAATCACCCCAAAGTCTTTGATCTCTTTCCTGTGCTGCTGCTTCTTTTTTTAAACAGATTTATTGAAATGTAAATTATATGCCATAAAATTCATCATTTTAAAGTGCACAATTTAATCATTTTTAGTATACTCAGAGAGTTGTGCAACCATCCCCACAATTAGATTTTAGAAGATTTTTATCATGTGTCTATTAGCAGTCACCATCCTCCCCACACTCCAGCCCTGGTCAACTCTACTTTCTGTCTTTGTGAATTTGTGTGCTCTGGACATTTTATATAAATGCAGCCATGCAGTATGTGGTCTATTGTGATTGTCTTCTTTCACTTATTAAAATGTTTTTAAGGTTCATTCATTTGTAGCATGCATCAATATTTCATTCCTTTTGAGTGACAAATAATATTCTACTGTATGGATGTATCACATTTTGTTTATCTTTTCTTCAGATGATGGACATTTGTGTTGTTTTCACTTTTTTATTATTACGAATAATGCTTCTATGAATATTCATTTTATAAGTTTTAGTGTGAACATCTGTTTTTGTTTCTTCTGGGGAGATACTTAAGAGTAGGATTGTTGAGTCATACGATAATCCTATGCTTAACCTTTTGAGGAACTGCCAAAATGGTTTCCAAAGTTGCTTCACTATTTAAATTCACACCAGTAGTGTATGATGGTTTCAGTTTCTCCACATCCTTGCCAATTCTTGTTATTGTCTATCTTTTGACTATGCCCGTCTTACTGGGTGTGAACTGGTATCTAGCTCACTGTTGTTTTCATTTGTACTTCCCTGATAGCTAATGATAAGCATCTTTTGTGTGCTTTTCTTAAAAACTAGCTTTTCCCTTACTTGTATTAATTTGTATTTTAATATTGCAAAATGAGTACGGTTGACCCTTGAACAATACAGGGGTTAGGGGTGCCAGTCCTCCTGTGCAGTGGAAAATCTATGTATAATTTTTCACTCCCCAAAAATATAACTACTAATACTCTACTTTGACTGGAATCCTTACTGAAAATATAAATAGTTGATTAACACATATTTTGTATGTTATATATATTATGTGTCATATTCTTACAGTAAACTAAAGAAAAGAAATACTAAGAAGTTTTAAGGAACAGATTATGTAGTTAGTATTCATTAAGTAAAAGTAGATTATTGTTAAAGGTCTTCATCCTTCATCCTCATCATCTTCATGTTGAGTAGGCTAAAGAGAATGAGGAAGAGGAGGGGTTGGTCTTGCTGTCTTGGGGGTGGGGGGGTGGCAGAGGCAGAAGAATCTGCATTATAAGTGTCATTTAAGGGTGAAGCATATATCCCCCAAAGAGCCACATATGTATCTTAGACCTCTTTAGAAGGTGATGTTTTAAAACAGCTGCCTTTACTTACATTATTGCTTATATTCTGGGATTAGACAACCTTGGCTGAATAAAAAAAGTGTCCTTTGCAAAAACTCACCACCCAAACCGGAAAGCACCTAGACTCAGGTATAGTTATTGCCAAACATGACTTCACAGTTTCCTCATACACCAGGTTTGGACTGGATAAAATTCCTGATCTTTTTTTTTTTAATTGTACATCTGACACTTAACTAAAATTTGTCACTTACTTTATTCAGAACTGTGAGTGCTGGGATTTTGTATTTCCAAATGCTTATTTTCAAGCATATATTCAATGTTGTTAATGAGGAATGGGCAATATTTCTTGTCTGGGACTTGTCAAGTTTAGTGGACATAACTCAAATACTTTTAGCTCTGTGAATTGTAGGTTTCCAAAGTGTAATATGTAATCAAATTCACACCTGGCATAAATTGGTTAATTCTAAAGAAGATTCTTTCATATTATAACTACAGATATAATTATTTTGCAGTCATAAAAATGTAAGCACTTCAAAGCACTCAAAGATTCCCCTGTGTGAGCACCTTGTTGCAAACTTATTACTTTGGGGGTAGCTGAGAGCTTCCATTGTGTCTATAATATTTGATTTCTACTTGAACACAGGCAGCAAAAATGAGTTTGTAGAATGTCTCTGAGGCAAATTTAGTCAGAAACAAGATTAACATGAAATGTTGTCTCTGGCTTTCTTTCAAAGGAATTTTTTTTCTCAGTGGGGGGTCATTTCTTCTGCACCCTAAAACATCATGATTTTTACAGATTTGTCAAAAAATGTTAGCAATTCAAATTAGACTTACACTGATTTACACATACCTATGTAAATAGAACATGTGAGAGATACATTGAGTTTAAACTAGTCCCATATAGATTGGGGGAGGAAGGAAAACATTTTTTCACAATTACTACAATTTAAAATAAAAATAATTGTTACTTTATTAGGCACATTGGGTTAAAATTAAGAAACATTTTTTCTGCCTTTCACTCAGGAAAATGTTAAGAGATAAAATGCCTTCTTACGTATTCAGTAAGCTCTTCTCAAGAATGGTCTAATCAGGACTTCTCAGCCTTCAACTTTCTCATTTGCAATGCCATTCTCATTCTGCCTTTCTTTATTCCCTTTGTTATTTGGTTTTAAAAAAAATGACAAGATTCCTATCTCTGTCCAACTGCTGAACTCTCCTACGTTTAAAATGGCAATGTTTTCATAGGGGGACCGTGGTGCTGTCACATTGATTTCAGGAAGCCTCACTTCTGTTTTGTTCTCTATCCATCTTTACGACGATGACAATCTGCACAGGATGAGGGGTGAAGACGCTGCCACTGTGTGTCAGCCAAAGAACGGAGGACTTGGCTGGGCCTGCAGGGAAGAGCAGTAGGGAATGAGGATGGATGAGTGGAGGTGAAACCAGACCTACACAGACCACCTTTGGGACAGAAGGCAATTGCTCTTTATAGAGTGTAGCCTACAGGTCATTTACAGTAGAAATATGTGTTTAGAGGAAAGAATATTGCTCATTAGTGAACAGATGGTCTCAGCAGGAAACACATCTCAGGGGCAAGTTTTACTCAAGTGTAGAGTTCACAACAAAAATACCTGATTTCTTATTACCCTGATAGAGATGTATGTGTGTGCTGGTGTGTGCATGTGTACTTGTACCTGTGCATATGGGATTATCATTTTAGCTTTCTTGACATGAATGGTGAAATAATTGGTGTGTTTTTCATGTACTGGTGATAAAAGGGTAAGATTTCATTTTAACAAAAATGTAAGTTTTAAAATCTTCTCCAGCACTTTAGCAACATACATATATTAATTATTCTTGCAGTTGCCAAATCAAAAGAGGTTTCATCTTGGTAACCGAAGTTTACCAGCAATGTTCTATCTTACACCAAAACCTAGTTATCATCCTTGAGCACAAAGCTTTGTCCAAGATAGTGGCTCCAACTATGATGTCCCCTACCCACCATTATCAACACAGATCCTAGATGAAAAAGCAAAGGAGAAAATTAAACTCCTGCACACAAGAAATAGGAGAAGAGAAAAGTATAGAATGTTGTTAAGAACAGTAATAGGGATGAAATTAATGGCAATAAAATAAATCATTCACTTCTTTCAGATACCTACTTTGTGCTAGGCATAATGCTAAGTAGTCTCTGTAATATTGTTGGTTCTCCCAGTTCCATGTGGTCAAGACTATTACTAAACTTCTTTTATGGACAAGGAAGCTGAGGCAAAGATATGTTAGGTAATAGTTCCCCAAGTGCACAACCAGCTGTCAATCTAGAAATTGTACTTAAGCCAACTGACTTTAGAGCCCATCTCTCATGTGAGTGTTTTCTAGAGGTGAACATCCTAGAGTTTGGCCTGGAGGATGGATGACATTAGGATAGGTTGAGGCTTAGAATGTTTAGGGGATATTCTTTTACAGAAGAGAAAAATAACATTCTTTAAGGCAGGAGGTAGGGAATGAGTGTGGTGCATTCATGGAATAATGAAGAAACCAGGCTGACCCATCAGACTGTTCATGCTGGGAACACTAGGAGGACAGAAAGGCAGTTCTGTGATTTGTAAAAAACAAGCTCTCTTTCTGTCTAGGTAGAAGAACAGAAAAGATACAAACAAAATTCTGAGTTTTTATTTGCCCTTCCTTTTTTTTTTTTTTTTTTTTTTAAGACAGATGCAAAGTCATTGCAAGTTGTTTTGAAAGTATTAGTCTGAATATTTTAGCTATATGGTAAGGACTTCCTAGTTGAAGATTTGTATAATTATTTGCTTCTTTTTTTATTTGAGAAGGGGTCCAAGTGCTGAATACTTTTATATAAGAAGAGCAGAGTATTCAAAATCATCTTAAAAACCCATTCATTTGTGATGAGGTGTATGATCCTCAATCTTAGAATTTAGAAAGCCCTTATCATTAAAAGGGCTGTTTTGAAGGCTTGTTTGACAATATGAATGTCAGCCTGCTTCCTGGGATTCATATACTGTGAGGCAAAGACTCCTGCTTCTCACAGTTTTGCCTTATACCTCCAGATGCAGAAAATGTAATTAGCCCTCAAATACCTTATGGTACATTGGTACCAATTGCTGGCCTTTAAGAATTATGTCTTAGGAATCCAACCTGTGCAGATTTGAACTCTGCAGACTGCTCCCAAGAAGTTCTTACTCTTATTATGGCCATAATTCTAGGGTTTTATTCATAATTTTCACTGATTATTAACAGAAAACTCTTTAGATTTCTTTTCCTAAATATAAGCAAGCCATACCTTTATAGTTCTTACTTTGTGCTGGGTGCTAACATCAATACATTAAATTTGCTTAATTCTCACAATACCTTGTGAGGTAGCGACAATTACCCATTTTACCCTTGAGGGACCTGATCCACAAAAATTTTAATAACTATTATGGAGCATAGCTATTATATACTGGGGCTCAGTGTTGAATTAGGTGATTTGGCCTGCTCACTACTGTGCTACCCTGTACAAATAAGGTTAAACTTATGTGTCAGCCATATATAACAGTGGAGTATTTTGCTTAATACTTATGAACACTTGTCTCCAATTCAGAAAAGCACTATTAAATGGAGTTTCTTAAGCAGTCTCCCATCATAAATACTGATGAGATATCCGAAGATGATTTTTAATTATATCACTATCTAATGCGTGAGGGAAACAAATGTATGATAGTTGTCTGTTACTATGTTAAAAAGTTACCCCAGAATTTACTGGCTTAAGGCAACAAATATGTGTTGTCTCCCAGTTTCTATGAGTCTGGAACCGAGGCACAGCTTAGCCTCTCTTAACCTCTGGGGTCTCTCACAAGGTTATCCTCAAGGTATTGACTGGAGCTGTGTTCTCATCTCCAAGCTTGACTGCTTCAAAGCTCACGCACTTGACTGTTACCAGGCCCCAAGTTCTCTGGCTGTTGGCCAGATACACCAGTTCTCTGCTGCATGGGCCTCTCCATAGGGCCGTTCATAACTTCATAACATGGCAGCTGACTTCCCTCAGAGCAAACCAGCAAGATAGGACAACTCAAGGCAGAAGCCACAGTCTTTTGGTAACCTTTTTGAAAGCATTATTCCTGCTATATTCTCTTCATTAGAAGCAAGTCAGTAGCTCCAGCCGAGACTCTAGGGAAGGAGATTACACAAGAGTATAATAAATATCAAGAGCAGGAACCACTGGGCGCCATGTTTGCAGCTTCCTACCAGACAGTGTATCTTCCCTTGTCAGCCTAAGTGAAATTAGTATCACTATGAGGTGGTAAAGAATCATTGGATCTATTGTCTCCTCGCCTATTTTTATAGTTAATAGACACAGCAACTTATTTTCTTTTTAATTCTTCTTTTTAAGAAAAGACCATTTATGAATCATTTATTAACTTCATACCAGTTTCGCTCAGTTTGCTGTGTTGTGATAAGATGTTTTAATTACACATCTCTGCTACAGAATGACTGGTTCTTCATTACAGAGATAGGAAACTTAGTATTTTGGAAGAATTGAGTGGTTAATTTGTTGAAGTAAGTGGTTAATTCAGGCAAGCAACTGACTTGACTGATCTGAGTGTTTTCAGTCCATGCCTGTTTAGCTGAGTTAATCAGGTGTAGAGTATTCACTTAGCTTTAGGTCAACAAAGTCTGAGAAGTAGAGTAAGTATGCTCTGGCCTATTTTGCAGATCCAAAATAAGACAATATATAGGATTAATTAATAAAACATTTGAAGAATACAGCAGATTATCATTTGGGCTTTTCTTTGTAATTTATGTTTGATGCGTGATTATTCTTATCAGAACATGATATCAGGATTGAGTTCTGAAAGGCATCTTTTCTCAAGGAATTATTAATTGCCACTCTTTGCCAAAACGTCCTTTCAAAGATGTATTCGTCTTTCTCCTAGTCATCATTACATCTTGCAGTCGTAGTATGAGTTGGTAATTGATCTGTGGATGGCGAGTTGGTTCACATGGCAGATTGTTTCTATTTCCTGGGAATTAATTAGTTCATTGGCTTAGTCATATATCTGTTCAGTAATTGTTTGTTGAGTGCTTACTCTGGCTCACACACAATGGTAAGCACAGCAATGCAACCTTGTATATTTTTCAAAATATCATTGTAAGTATAAGAGTGTTTAGTACCTCATACTGGATTGAGGTAGCAATATTTACTTTTTAATATTTTCGTTAGAAAACAAGCTTCATATAATTGCTTTCCTTTGATTATTTCAGAAAAAGCTATTCTCCTTATAGAGCATTTAAATATCAGCAAAAATTGATATATGATTCTCTAAGAATCTAAGATGCCTGTGAAGATAAATAAAAGGCTTAACGCTGATATAGAAATATAAATTCATCTCGCAAGAAAAGAACACAATCATTGATTGGATCCGAACCTTGATTATGAGTCAGTAGCAAATAGTAAAAGAGGGATAATGATCCATTACTAAATAGAAATAATTTAGCTTGATTATTCCTGCGTTTTCAAGAGCAGTAAGATCAGCCACATGCAGACAAGTGGTACAGAGTTGTTGTGAATTAAATGTAATGATGTTGCGATTATATTTAAGATATCATAATCTCATTTAGTCCCACAGAGCTGAAAGTATGTGCTCTTATGAATAGTAATCGCCTTATAATGCTTTTTGTCATAATATGAAATTATACACAAGCCTCTGAATTTTCTTTCAGTTGGAGAGAGTTGTCCCCTTTGCGTTCTTACCATTGGTGGCTAACACAATTCTCTGTCCATGTACCTGAAATGTCTGACCCAGTTCATCGTGCTTTTATACATTAATAATGGCCATATTGAATAATTTTAGCCAAATGAAACTTGCTGGCTAGGATTAGCAAATTATGAACTGGCTAGGATTTAAAAAACAAATGTCCTTAACATCCTTTTAAAAAAGACCAAATTATTGAATTCATAGTCCTTGGGTCAAGAAAATTATTTGATACTGAGTTCCCCTTTAAAAGTGATATATTAAATTTCATCAGTGCTGCCCAAGAGCTATTTGTAAATAAGTCCTAAGTTTGTTTTATTATACTGGGTTTCCATGCCACTGAAAATATTGTTCTCCTACACATGACATCTTTTTCCCCCTATAATTTATCTCCTTAGGTCATATCTGTTTCTGCTACTTTTTTTTTTAATCATAGTTACTTGAATATGAATCTTCCATTCAACTCAGCAGCACTTCAGAGCTCAGTGCTCTTGTCCCAGTGAGTTATCTCAATTGAGTCCACACATCACACATGTGGCCCTGGAAATCTACAAGGCACCAGCACGTACTCCACAGCCATAGAGAAGCAGCCCCTTTCCACTGATAATACTGTGCAGGAGAGAGAAATCAATAGGGCCCCAGGCAAGCCTGAGGAAACGAGTTAATTAAGGGTTGTAGAAGAGAGAAGCATCATGGACAAGCAGCAAGATACATTTAAAAGGAATTTTTCCAAATACATTTAAAGCACAACAAAATAAAGGTGGTGGAAGAGGGGGCAACACAGGAGAAAATTATACTCTACCTTTTCAAAGAAACTAGCCTCTATTTCCTTCATGTTCAAATAAATTACAGACAGATATATTTATATTTGTGAGTTGGAGCACTTTTATAATTCAGTGAGGATAGTGTGTGAGAGGGCGGTTATCGATTCTGTAGAAGCATTGCAACATGTTCCATCAATCACGTACTGTGTGCAGGAGCTAAATTTCAGGAGTCGTAATTGTTCCTACATCATCCAGAATCCCATAGCCAAGTTACAATCCTACCTCTTGAAGTTCTCTTTTCATCCTTTTGGGAAAAAACTGTGCTCTGTGGGCAATGTTATTTTCGTAAAGATTTTAAGTGGAATTCGTTGCAGTGTGCTGTCATTACGTATGATTTCTGGGTATGAAGTAAATGTGCAGAACACTGAGGACATCTCACAGTTTGCCTCTCTGTTCTTTATCACACGTCCCCTGATGGCAGTCAGAGTGGAGTATAGGTTCACAAACTCCTCTCTCTCTCTCTCTCTGTCTCTGTCTCTCTCTCTCTCTCTCTCTCTCTCTCTCTATATATATATATATATATATATATACATACACACACACACACACACACACACACAGAGCAAGGTTGATCAAATAAGCAAATATTTAATATATTGAAAACAAGGGAGCCTCAGCCTGGAGAGCCACAGCCTCTCCGAGATTATTCCAAGGTGCCAGCTAAGGTACATTAGACCCACTCTGTTTCTCCACTGAGTGTGATTATCAACCCTGGACACCATGCATGGACCAGCATTCTGAGGACACTTAAAAAGTAGGCAATGGCAGGCAGAAACAGGAAGAGGGTAGGAATCTGATGTAGCATCAACTTCATGGTTTCAAGCAATCCAATGGCAATGATGGTGGTGGCAACAGCTAGGCAGGTAGGTCCCTAAAACCCTGCAGGAGAGGAATCCTCTCCGGCCAGAGAAGTTGTGGTCCCTAGAGTGTGGGGCAGATAACTATGGCTTGGTCTCTGTCCTCTTGCCACTTGGCCCTGGATGCAGATGCATTTGCAGGATGTGTGCAAAAAGGAAAAACTAAAGCGTTGTCACTTTGGCCAGAGGACTGGGAAGGGGCCTCTGCTCTGGTGCCCACAGAGACTGCAGCATTCAAAAGGCTCTGCTCATGTTTACATATGTATAATCTGTAACTGAAGATGAAAAAACTGAGCTGTGTCTGTAATTATAGAGGAAAAGCAGGCACCATCTAAGGCTGTCTTTAAGACTAAGTGCTGAATTTGAAAACAAAAAAACAAAACTATGTATCAATGAGTTGTCAATATAGCCACGATTTTTCTTTCTTCTTCTTTTTTTTTTTTTTTTTCCACATTCTAGACAAGACCCATTGAAGAAGTTAGGAGGGAAACCCAAAGTGTGCTGAAGTATTTTCTTTGTAACACATGCTCTTCAGCAACAGAGAGGGGCAGGTGAGAGGAATCACAGGCTTTCTTGTAGAGCAATTAGGGATCGTGTTTCTAATACTTTCAGTTTGGTCTTGACTTATTGGTAGCAGTGACAGCATCACGTCTTTCTGCTTCTTACATCATTTTCTTCTTCTTTTGCTTCTTCCCTGTCTCCTGCATTGTCTTCAGCCTCTGGTATGTCTGTGACCATAGACACCTTTTTTAGTTCCATCTCAGGGTGTTTGTACCTTCTGTTCCCCCAGCTTGGAGCACCTTTCTCTGCACCTTCAGGTGGCCACTTCCATCTTATCATTCAGGACCCAAATAACATGATTATCACTTCCTTAGAAAGGCTTTACCCAACCTCATAGACAAAGCCGTCCCTCCCACCCCCCACCCATAACTCTCAACTGCATTGTCCTCATCTGTCTTGTTCAAAAATTATCTTTTCTCTCAGTCTATGTGTTTGGCTCCTCACACCAAAATGTAAGTTCCATAGGGCAGGGACTCTGTCTTGGCAACCTTTATATTCCACAAAATTCCAAATTGGGTCCATTGAATAAATTAATGCGTCTCTGTCTTCATAGACCATGGTTTTAACTACAATGCCGTTTATTTCAATATAATTGTGTACATAGCCCAGAGTTCTGTAAGAGCATAGATGGAGGAGCAGTTATCTCTGAGTAGGGATTTGGGGGATGAGGAAGATAAAAGGAAACTTCAGAAGGATGTGACAGTTGAATTGATGTTAGAGAAGGAAAAGGAGTAGTGGAGAAGTATTATGGAAGACATGCTTTCCAAGTATGAGGAGATTGTTAAGTAAAACTATATGAGAATATGGAATAGAAAATAAATACGTGTAGCAAGTGTGTAAGGGTAGCTGGTGAGGAAGAGATACAATTGAATAGTTGTTTAGGTAAAGTTTACGGGCAGCCTTTGTTGCCAAGGTAAGATGATACAATGTTTTCCTGTGGGCAAAGATGTCACTGCAAATTGTATTGGAGAAAATTAGACAAATCTACTCCTAGAATGAGTTTGAATTTTCAGAAGCAGGTTTTTCTCAGTGAAATAAGAAGGAATTAAGTTGAAAATCCCAGTTGAACTCTTACTCATATTACAGACAGCTATACTTCCTGATTTTATTCAGAAACCGGAAGCCTGGATTGCCATTTGCTTTTAAAACACACTATTTAAGCCCTTGTTGGTCAAAGGGTTGTCTCTTGTCCGGAAGCATTGGCATCAGCATCGCGTACAATCCTGTTAGAAATTCAGTCTCAGGCTACACATTAGTCCAGCTGAATCCAAATCTGCATTTGGAAAGATTCCCTAGGTAATTCCTCTGCACATCACAGTGTAGGAAGCACTGAGCCTCAGACAGTTGCATCCTGGGTAGGGCATATTGTAAAAGGCATGAGAGAAGTGTTTCACCTGCAACTCCCAAATATTGTCCTCAAGCTGTAAAACCCAACTGCACTGGAAATTTTAAATTGACAATCAATGCAAATAAAGATAATTAGTATTTGGTGCCTGTAGTGCATGCTCAGGATAGTGAGGAATGCACAGTAAGTAAAGGAATGATGTCAGCTTTGCAGACCAATGAAATTAGTTAAAAATGCTATTGCCTTCCAATTATAGGAGATAACACATGCATTCCAAAAACCATTAGAGAACAATATATGCTGATATTTAGTCATGTGCTGGATTCTGAACTTAAGGCTATATCACTGCTGTGCAAGTCCTGAGAAGGTAAAGATTATTGTGCAGTGAAGTTAAAAAAGGTTTGCCTTTTATTCTTCTCTCAGTCATCACTGCAATTACTACAAAATTATACTGACCTTTGGAAAACTCAGTCAACTATATGATCTCCCCCGGCCCTGAATTCTGCAATCTGACTAAACATGTCACAGACAAAGAGTTCTGTTTAATTGGTTTTAAATTGGTAGTCCTTTCACTCAACATTTTTTTTTTTTTTTTTGCTGGCTTCCTTTAGTTCATTGCATTACAGTGTAGCACAGAAAAATTAAAGCAAAATGCTTTTGCCAAAGACTATGCATTTATAGTCAAGTAAAAAACATGGCTAGTCTGAGAAATTGGTTATGACAATACAGCAAGCAACAACCCACTAAAAAAATTAGCAGCGCTAGCAAATGTCTCTTCTGTTTAATTTCCTGTTGGTTTTGCTACTCAGGTAGGGCTGGTTTTCCAAGAGCTAACATGACAGTCAATACAAAAAGGTCATCACTGGTAATGTATATAGCCCAATGTTACTGACTTTAATTTTTTAAAATAATTTTAGGTTATAATAGTTTTTCTCCCATTGTATTGTATGAGCAGTGTGAATGAAGATACTCTTCAAGAGTTAAAGCAGGTTTTCTTAAGAATCAGTTATTTTTAAGCCATTGGTAAAGTATAACTTTCACAAAATTAAAAATATCACTCTGATATAAAATGAACATATCAGAGGTTATAATCATCTCATTGATTAATTATAGAACTAGGAAGATGGCAAGGCTGGCAATTATGGGCACTTTAATAAAAGAATGTTAGAATAAGATTGCTAGGATAGTTATGAAATTGGTTAATACCCATTAGAGTCATAAACTATAAACTTTGACATCTTTTCAGCTGGATAGAAATTATTTGCATGTCTACTTGACAGCAAATCTAAAAGTTAACCTATAACATCACTAAGATGGGGTTCTTTAATCAAGACTAAACAGGAAGCTTAATAAAATATATTCCCCTAGATAATTAAATGATCTTTGTATGGGCCTGTTAAATACCCATGGGAAAAAATGTCACCTGCCTTTCTGTTATTTCCAAGTTTTAAATATTTTTAACATCACTGTCTTCAAGCAGATCAAAAATTAATTATAGTTCACACTCCAATGCTCTTGCTTTGTTTTGATTAGAAAACAATAATTCCATTCTGAATTCCTTGGAAAATAGCACAATACCAATTTACTCTAAATATTCTCCTTCCGTCAATGATCTTTCCATGTTAGAACATCCCCAATGCCATGTGACCTCATAAAATTATGGACTAGCCAGAGTTTATTGACTGACTCTAATGTGAGATGTTTGAAGCTGAACCAGTGTGATGATCCCGATGATGGAAAGGAAAGGATGAGTCCAGGATTTATGTGGAAAATAAAATCAGAAGGACCTTTTGAGTCATTGAGTGCAAAGAAGTCTAGGAAAGGAAGGAGCTAAAATTGACAGTGGGATTTCCCTAGGAATAAATACGACCTTTGACATTTTGGGTTTAAGATATTAATGAGACATTGAGTTTAAAATGTTGATAAGGCAGTTAGAAATTCGGTTGTGGGGCTTAGGTCAGTATTGGAGCCAGAACCACAGGTTTGCTAGGCACCCATTGATCATGGCCCTTGAAGCCATGGGAAATGATTAAAAAATAGTCACCCAGAGAGGATATCTTAAGGACAAACCCAGCTTAGTGCTAGGTACTAGAAAAAGAAGAGGCAATGAAGAAAGAACAATTAAGAAAACTGGAATGTGGCAATCTAAGTGCATACAAATTAGTTTGAAGATATAAACAAAGAAATAGAGTACTCTCGACACACATACAGAAATAAATTTTAATTTCCCAAATATTGATAGTCATGCTTCTTTCTGAAATACTACCAATAGTATTTTAGATATTTTAGCAACTCGTGTAAATCCATGGGATTATTAGAGTGGAAATGAGGTATACAGTTCTGTGCTCTTCCTTTAAAACAAGAGCCATTCAAGACCTACCTTGTCTGTAAGATTTAGGAAACAAGGGTGAAAGCTGAATTTGAGGGATACAGATGCCCATCAGTCTTTTGGGGATTTGGACTGCATTGGTATATAATGTACTTAGAGTGGATTTGGCTAGGCTGTGTAAGCTGTTTGAATTGGCTATTGGAAGCCCTGGAAATTCTAGAGGGATCATTTTACCAGGCACATTTCACTATCAACAACAGCCTGAGCCACTGAAAAACTTACTGTTCAGCTTAAATGTCAACAGGGAACACGAGCCAGTAATACAATTAATTATAAGCCTATTTTGCCATTGGATCGCTGTATACGCGTTGGGACTCCCAGGTGGTCACCTCCTTCGTCAATCCCAGTGCTCCATTTACTTTGTCTTTGGGTTGAATGAGGAGGCTCCTGTGTTGCTTCTCATTCTGCACACCCACCACATTTGCTTGCCAAGTGCGGGCCAGATCTGAGTATTCATCCCTCACCGTCAAGTTTACTGTACCGTCAACATTCCAGTGGTTGACTTGACACCACATACAACTCGGACAACATTAGAAAATCCTGTGGAATGGGTTTGTCTCATTCAATTTCTGGCAGAGATGTTAAAGAATAGTTTCCCTGCCCCCTCTTCTCCTCCCCTCTGCGTTCTTGATGATAACACAGTTGAGCAGACAATCAGTGAGTTAGTCTTCCAGTGAACTCTCCCCTCTTTCAATGCAACATGCCAAGTGATTCTTTGATCATTTGGAGACATAAAGTCCTCACTCTACAGAGAGCCTCAACTCCACGGTGCCTCAGCACACAGAGCCAATCAGCAGCCACACTGTCACAGTTATAGCCGGTGGGACTCCAGATTCTTTGCTCCACACATTTGTAAAGCCACCAGCTATGCTGACAGTCCACATGACAGCAATTTTCTGCTGCTGAAAGGTTTCCATGCAAGATTCCAGAAAGAAAAAGAATGGCATGTTCCAGGATCTTGGCTTAAATACTTTTTGCTTTTTTTGAGAGATAATAGTTGGCCGTGGGGTTTTTTCATGTTAAATAGTTTTTACATAAATAATTGGGATGGCAACAAGTGCTTTGTGTTTTTTTTTTTCCTTTAAAAGAATAAGAATAAAGAATAATGTGGCTTTCTCTTAAGTGGACTGATTTTAATAAATAACAAAAATGTAAAATATATTTCACAGGTATATGACAGGACAAATAGTGTATATATGATGCAACATCTGAACTTAAATGCAAACATGCAAATGTCTGGCATTATATATGTCAAAACATCTGAGTAATTAACCTCATGGCTTGTTCATTCACATATTGGGAGTTTTATGAGATTAGGATGTTAACCAGGATGTGAAAACATGTGCTGTTCTCACTTTCTAGAAAAGACTAGAATTTTCCTATGCGTGGAAAGAAACATTTCCTTTCAAATTGGAAATTATATTCACTTTGTAGAGTAACACTGCCATAGCAAGGTTTTGAACATGGTTCTTAGATGTGGGAAATGTGAATTTAACCCACCATACCATCTGGGTGAATTTAACCCACCATACAATAACAAGCTTTATTATAAAGAGCTCTGTTATAATTAGGAACTCCTTTAGTTGACAAAGGGTTAATATTTACTGATTCTGCATTAATGTGGGAGAGGTAAAGCAGGATCTTTTTCTTCTACTTCTTCCTTTCCTTCTGTTCCCTCTGCCTTCCTGCTATTAATTTTCAAAAGTCTTTCTAAATTATGGGGGAGAAAGAAATCTCAGTGATGTGACTACAATTTCTTCTTAAAATAATTCATTTCAGTCTCTTTCGGTTGAGGATTCACTTTTTGACTTCACATTGAGCCTTATAAAGCATTTGAATAAATTGTTCATAGAACCTGTCACTCATAAATGCTTATGTTCATTGCCTCATTGGATCCTCACCACACAACAAAGTTAATGTTGTTAGTCCCATTGTGTGGATGCAGATGAGCCACAAAGAGGTGAATGACATGAACCCAAGAACTCACAGCTATTAAACAGTGTTAAAATTGACCTAGAACCTAGACTATCTTTTTTTTATTTAGAGGTAGAGTTTTGCCCAAGTTGAAGTGAGTACAGTGGTGTCATCATAGCTCACTTTAACCTTGAACTCCTGGGCTTAAGAGATCTTCCTGCCTCAGACTACAGGTGTGCACTACCACACCTGGCTAATTTTTCTTATCTTTTTAGAGATGGGTCTTGCTTTGTTGCCCAGGCTGGTCTTGAACTCCTTACCTCAAAGCCATCCTTCCTGCCTCAGCCTCCTGAGTTGTTGGAATTACAGGTGTGAGCCACCATGCCTGGCTGGGCTATTTTTGAACCTGTAGTTTAATCATTTTATGCTACTGCCTCATGCTGGTTGAATGAATGAATATAAAGCATAGAATCTCGGTCACAGGTAATATACAATCTAGTCATATGCAAATTGTTAAATTTATTTTCTACAGATATTTGGATTCAACATGTATTTTCTTTCTTGTTATTGGATTTATTTCATAGTGACCTAGTCTCATTTATGTTTGCATTTCAGAGATTTTTTGTAGATTTTGTTCTTGGTGGTGTTCATTTGTCTGAAAGAGTATGTTGAGAAAAGAAAATTTCACAAATGTGCTGAAGACAGTCATTTCACATTTTAATCTCAAATCTTTTTCCCAGATTTTGAATATCTAATTTAAATTCCTTTGTGAACAGTTTTGGGCAGGATGAACGAGCTTGCTCTGGAGTTACTGGGTATTCTGTTTTTTCTTAGGACCCTCCCCACTGTTTTATTTACACTATTGCAAAGCTTCTAGTAAAGGTGTCTTTCTTTTTGATAGGTTTCCTCTACATGAAATATTTTTCTCTTTCTCAAAATCAATATTAATTAACATGTCGGAAAAACTGAGAAACTTTATAAATTTGGTTCTGAATGTAGCCATTATGTTAAAATGTATAAAACATCTCAGCTAAAACATCTAACATGTCCTTGAAGGGTCTGTTTCCTCACTGAAAATCTGAAAAGATTGGACTAGATGAGGAATAAAAAGCATTCTATTAGACTGAGCCATATTAAATCACCATTCTTATAGGTCAAAAACCAGTTGATTATTGACCATTTCACATGGTTGAACAGCCTAAGAGGTTAACTATCTCATAATTTGGTACTAAATATTTATATGCATTTATATAGAAAACAATATCAATGTGAAGTCTCTTGTTTTTGCAAAACTTCTCAAAAGGGCCTGAGACACCAGCAAAATGTTATGAGTTCTCTTGGAATGATTAAGGGTTATCTTGGGGGATGCTTAGAATGCTTAACTTTGTAATTTGATAGAAGACCAGTTTTTTAAAAAAAATGTTGATATCATAATTCAGTATGTGACCATCACTGTGTAATTGAAAACAATATATGCATTCCTTAAATATATCTACAAAATGATATCATTCATTGTAAACTTTCTATTTTTTAATATATTTTCATGACCTTAGTAGTTTGCAGGTTCCAGTAAACTAGGGCAAGGCTGAAGGTATTATTTCATGGTTTCACTCTAAATTTGATGCACCATGTCATTATTGCTGATTTTTAATAGAGATTCTGATTAACAATATCAACACAAAAAATATTGTGTGACCATCCGAGTTTTTACTCTTTTCATCTATAAAAACATTTAATTGCTAAGGATTAATAGTACAGAAGACAAGAACACTGAATTAGACAAATGCCTTGCCCCTGAGGACCTTGCAGTGAATTTTAATGTACTGTTCAATCTAAACTTGGCTCATTCTACTTTCCAGATTTGTGTCCTTTTGCTGGAAAACTGACTTCGTATTCTTTTTTTTTTTTCCGTATTCCTTTTTGATAAATGCTGGAGCTGGCTAGGACTGGCTTATGAGAGCCAGTTGTTGAATATTTTGGAATTTTGCACAGTTGTTGGTCACTTGAAATTAGCCATGGTGGAAGTATTTACCCCACAGAAATTGGCAAATGCTACCTATGGGTGTTTTTTCTTTTTTTGTCTGAGAACCAATTTACCAATCACCAGTATTCACCACTCTGGCAGTTACAGTAGAATTCTCAGAAAGATTTATTTTTGGTTATTTACACATAGATAGATGCTTAAAAACCCAAAATAGAACTCAGAAACATCTTGCACAACTAGTTGGGATAGAATACAGTGAGAGAAATTAGAGAACTGTGGCTTAAGGAAAATAACTTCAAAATGAAAATGAACACCTTTCATTGGTTCAGTGTTTTCTTATCAGCCTTTTTGGGAATACTCATCATTTCCTAGGGGGAAATAAATGGTTTTATTCACTACCTACAACATGCTTCATTTTGATGGATATTATTATATATGATTCTCATAAGGATCCTATGAGGTTGTTATTTTTTGGTTGTTTATTCTTGTGTTTTGTTTCACTTTGTTTATTTTTAATTCTCACTTATAAAAACAAGGTTAAAAGCACAGGTGTATCACATAACTAGTAAATAGCAGAGCTGGGATTTAAAGGCAGGACATGCTGACTTCCAGGCAATTCTCTACCTACCACTCTGTCGCCTAGGTGAGAGCATCTCCTATGTAGGGCTAGTCACTTTGAGTGTCATCTCTTCTCTTATCCCTTAACAGATCTTCCTCCAGGTAAGCTAACACACACTGAAAAGGCAAAAAGGGTTCTTTGAAAAAGTTTCTGAAGTTCAGATTTAGAAAAGTAATGATTTGTATGATCTTTACCCAAAGAACCAAGAGCAACTTTATGTCCTTATTTGCAAAATAGCTACAAGTAAAGGAAACAGAATAGAAAAAGTCATTTGGTATCTTTGGAGTTTATTATACTGAAGTGTTACATAATGTAGAACATTAGGATTTAATCACTTCTGCATGTTAACATCTCCCTTCACCCTTCCTACTATCCCTCACTTTCAGAACAATTTTTTAAAATATTCATTTTTTTGAGGTGGGAAACAACAAATTGGAAATAGAGAATCTACTTTTGTCTCTAAGTTAAGATATAGGATACATAGATGATAGTACTCAAACTCATATTGCTGAATATGTGCAGGGAGCAATAAAGGCTTCTAATTAAATAAATGCCACTGGGTACAAAATTTAAAGGCCTGCACTAAATGACCCTAGTCATTAATCCTAAAAAAATAAAATCAATGTGTGCAGAATGTTCTCTGGTGACTTGTGGTCATTTACCTTTTCCAGTAATATTCAGAGGCTGTATCACATGGTCTTTCCATAACTGGCTAATGAACAAAAGAATAAAAAGGGACATAAAAGAAGGAATCAGTAACTCAGCACTGAGCTAATTATTATGAAGTGAATGTTTTTACAAGGAAACTGCAGACAACTCAGGAGTGTGGGAATATTTTTGTTCAAGCATTTCAATATTTAATGTGAATCATAAAGCTGAGAGCAAAAATAATAGCATCCAGCAAGGATTAATGAAAAAGATAAACCCTGAGTTTAAAGAGTAGGAATGTTTACTGGCAGTGTTTGGCTTTAACATGATAAAATGAGATCATGAGATTGACAAGACAAAGGTTGCCCTCTGTTTGGCCAGAAGCAAATGTATTCTGATTTATTCCAGGGAAGAAAGAACTAACTTTCCTTCCTTCCTTCCTTCCTTCCTTCCTTCCTTCCTTCCTTCCTTCCTTCCTTCCTTCCTTCCTTCCTTCCTTCCTCCCTCCCTCCCTCCCTCCCTCCCTCTTTCCTTCTCTCTCTCTCCCTCTTTCTCTGTCTTTTTTTCTTTCTTTGTTTCTTTCTTCCTTCATTCCTTTTATTCCTCCCTGTCTCTCTTTCTCTCTGTCTCTTTTCTTTTACAACTTTAGGCTCAGAGTCTTCAGTTAAAACATTATTTTGTGGGAGGAAGTGTTTACTGATCTGATCAACATCATTTTAAAGATGTTTTTAAATTAAATTTGGAAAGCAAAGATAATAGATAATACATACAGATCAAAACTTTAAATGGGAATATCAAAAGATGGCCTTGGGGTTGTGCTTACTCCATTGTTCTAGCTGTCCTTGAAAACACAACAAAAGTATTGAGATGTGTTCAACTTTTAAAGTTCTATTAAAAAATAAATAAACCATGGTCCAGTATTACAAATGTATATAATCAATGCATGTAGGAACATGCATATATTTCCAATCTGCAGTTTTACCAATTTGCCATGATTGTCACTTGCTTGTCATTTACTCAAAGTAACTTTTTCGTGAACTCTACTATGAGTTTGTCAATGCTATATATAAATTCACCTTGCTCCACAAACATCCAGCTTGATAAGGTGGCAGCCATATGACCTGCTGACCACGCCTGACCCTCCTCCGGGTATCATGGACTCCAGGCTTTCCTTCTCCCTCCTCTTAAAAATCTCACCCTCCTCAACACACCCCCACTCTTCCTCCAATGAGCCGAGGGCATAACTTGTGAATGTTATGGAGAGCTGGAATTCAAACTGTTTCTTACATTACAATTAATTCACTCAGGTTTAGGCAATCAATCTCTTTCTCACACATACACTTTTTATTTAGCCCTTTTTTCCTTCAATTTTTTGCCAGTTGACTCAAGAGCTGTCACTCTTCCTATCTGACATTCCTTTATTTCTTACTTCATTGTATGTGTGAACCAAAATCAGACCCAAATAATGTCTTCTAAGTATGATGATAATGCCATTAATATGTTAGTAACAGGGAAAAGAAAAGTACTATGATGTGAAGTGAAATTTGATTAAATGAAGAACCAGTTCCATTAAAATTCTTATTCATTAATACTTCCCCAACTATTGAATATATTCTAAACTTTAGACATTATAGTTGGCACTATGGATCTTGTGGTAAGAAACAGCAGGAAAGTTTATGAGCTTAAGTTCTAGAGAGCTTTTTTAAAAGACATTAATCAAAGAATCAAACACATGGAAACTTTGAACTGTGAGGAAAAGTACACAGACTATGAACACATTACATATATTCTCGTTTTATTTTCTTGGGCATAAGCAAATAAATAGCCATATAAAATATGATTTTTCTGAGATCTTTTGTAAGCTTCATACATAGTTTAACCATTCACTTGTACACAATAGTTTACCAACTTCCACTTACATCCCTTCTTCTACCCTCCAAAAAGATAAAAAGAAATGCCCTATGTAGACTAGCACTAAATTTTTCCCTCTAGTTCTGTTATACATAAATCATTAAAAGGACTTGGAATGGAGCTTCCAAGAGTTTTTCATGGGCATTATTAGAGCTCTGAAACAAACTTGCAGATGCTTTAGTCCCTAACTGTACCTTGCTTTCTAAATGTCCTCAAAAAAGACACCTGTAGCAATGGTGTGGGACTTATTGCTCTGTGTATTGCCTTCTTCTGGGGGCCCTAGTTAGCCCAGTCAGTCCCCATTGCCATCTTCAAATATTTGTAAGTTCCATGTGTACATAGCATCATACCCATGGTGGGGATAACCACAGATTGCATTCAGGTCTCTCAGTAATGTACTTCCTATTTATGGCAAGACTCACAAATGTAGGCATGTTTCTCCACTTCACAAAAATATTTCGAATTTCTTTAAATAAAGTCTCCATCCAGAGTCTTTGGCATATGTATAACAAGAGTGGCAATGTATTGAGAATTTGAAGTCAAGTGATGGTGCATTGGGGTTCGTTATACTATTCTTTTGTGGCACAGTTCTTTCTTTTTTTTTTAACATCTTCAGAGATGATATATAATTTATATACCATACAGTTCACCCACTTAAAGTTGTACAGCCATCACCACAATTAATTTTATAACAATTTGTCACCCCTAACAGAAATCCTATATCCTTTAGCATTCACCTCTCATCTCTCTCCAACTCCTTTCCCAACCCCAGTGATGGTCAGTCTCTCATTCACTTCCTTTCTTTATATATTTACTATCCTATGCATTTTATACAAATGGAATTATACCTCATGTGGTCTTTTGTGAGTGGCTCCTTTTAATTTGCATAATATTTTCGAAGTTCATCCATATTATAGCGTGTGTCAGTACTTCATCCCTTTTTATGGCTAAGTGATATTCCATTGTATGGATAGACCACATTTTGTCTACCCATTCATCAGATGGTTGGGCATTTGGCTATTATGAATAATGCCGCTGTGAACATTTGTGTATAGATTTTTGTATAGGTCTATGTATTCAATTCTTTTGGGTGTATACTGAGAAAGGAATTGCTGGCTTTTGTCTAATTCTGTATTTAAACTTTTGATGATCTGACAGACTATTTTTCAAAGTGGCAGCACCAATTTACATTTCCACCAGCAGTGTGTGAAGATTCCTGTTTCTCCACATCCTTGCAAATATTGTCGTTATTTGTTTTTTTGATCATAACCATCTTAGTGGTTATGAAGTGGTATTTCACACTATTGTAATGTTGTATACATTTGAAAATTTTTATAACCAAGAATTTTAAAAAAATAAATATCAAACTCTGAGTATGTTTAAAACAGTCTTCTGCACAAATAATTTTGTTTATAATAAAAGAGATTATAAAAAGGTTACTGTAGGCCCTGCCTCAGTCCATTTTTTGAGGCCCTCAAGCCCCCTAAAATTATGTTGTAATAGTAGAGAACTGGATAGAACTTTTTTCCTAGGGTTAGAAGAGTTAGTTGTTCTTCCAGAGTATAATTGCAATCCTAATTTGCTACAAATCCTCTCTCAGAATACCAAAATGAAAAGATATAGTAGCTTTCACATCGGCATGTTTGGTACTATGCCATGGTTTTGAGGTATATTAGTTAAAAATCAACTTTCTCTTTCAGAAAGACTGTGTTTAGAGTAATGATTTACATTCTTTTTATGCCTAAAAACATAGTTCAAGATCTCTTTTTGAGAATGATTGTTGACTAGTTTGTCATAGTCATAATAAAGGGTCAACAAACATTTTCACTTCTAAAACATGAATTTTTAATAAAGCAGATTAGAAATTGTATCTCTTATTACCTGGGACCTTCTTTCCTAATGCCTTTTATTCTGATGGACAATGGCATATTCCAAATTACTTCCTCATCTTCCAGGAAAACGACAGGTTAGTTACATTAAAATGATCATTAGGTAAGTTTGTCTCCATATTGCATAATTTAAGGGAAACCCTATTAATATTGTTTGAAATAGAAACCTTTTAAAATATTTTATTGAATTAAGTTTAATCTCAATTTTAATAGACTAATTGTTTTGGAATTGTTTTATTCTTTTCTTTATAATCCAGTGGCACTCATGCACCTATCACTTTAAGTAATCAGCCCTAATGTAATCAGTAATTAAAATTATAGCCAACTACAGGTGCTGCTAATTGCTAATCAATTAGATGCATAACGATTGCATAGCTAATTGAAATACTGATTGAAGTATTGATAGTTACCCATATTTTTTTCAAAAGTAAACTACCTCTTACTGTTCTTAAGTTGGAATAAGTTGTAAGAATGTATTCCCAACTACTCTCTGAGTCACTTCTCTGAACTTCAGTGGAAAATAGACTTGCTCTTTATGCATGTATAAATAAAATTGGTACAGTCGATCAGAATTGACCTGACTGGCTGTTGAATGAGTCTGTGAATTTTAATTGGTTTATTTGCATATTAACAGGCAACATTGTGCAGATGGTTGTGTGGGTTCTGAGTATCTGGATTTGGCAAATTCTGGGACCATTATATAGAAATGTAACAGTCATTAAACACTGATAAAATCCCTGTTTTGCCAGGAGGCTGCAGTGGATATCACTGTCAACCTGCTGATTAGCCTTTACAGACATTAATTTGTCCACATATTTATAGCAATTTGATGGTTAGAATATTTATACGACAAAAAAATTTGACATTTATTCATTTTGAAAAATGATTGCTGAAATCCACAAGACAGGCTCAAGTGTAGAAAGAAAGAAACATTTTACCTGTACCATCATAATGAAAAAACATTGTGTACTTTCTAACCATTGAATCCCATGAATGAGAGGCAGCTTTGCAAGAATAGCTGAAGGCAGGGTAAGCACAGTCTGGGTGAGCAAAGTCTGGGTAATATTATTTGCATTTCATAATTAAATAATAACCATTCTAATTTAGAGGCATAAGTTCTATATAAAGCCAGAATGTATTTTCTCAACAGGGGATGATAGTAAGGTGTGTCTATTTATCTTAATTGATTTAAGTAAACCTGATCTAGCAGCGACAACATAGAATCTTAGGCTGGGAAGGATCATGCTGTCCAAGGAAAGCGTTTTATATGAATATGCCTCTGTTTTAGCACCCTGCCTGGAACATAGCAGGCACTCAGGGTGCCTTCTTAATAAAGTAATAAAGCAATGAATGTAAATAACAGTGAGATTTTCTGTGGACATTACTCCAAAAAAATCAGTCATTAGCACCCCCCCATTTTTTTTAATTACTTTTATTTTTTAACATCAGCAATGTAATTTTGAGACCACCAAGTTCTCTTGATTATGCATATGTGCATCATGTTTCAGAAGTAACAAGCACAGAAAGCTCTTCTGTCAGCTGCTAAAATTCACCTGTTAGGTTAAGTAAGAATTTCCAAGTATAGACTGGGATGAGGGAAAGAAACTTTGGAAAACACAACTTTTGCAAATTGTGTTAAAAGTGCCCACTTTTTTAGAAAATGAGAATAGATTGAGATTTGTGTATTTGCGGGCTGAAAACAAGCCTGGAAATCTAAGCAAAAAATACTATTTTCATCTAAAGTAATAGAAGTGAAAAACATAAGGACAGCTATTTTATTGTCTGTTTAGTTGAACCATGTACAACCTGTGAAAACATTGTATATGACATTGTTTTTAATCCAGCAATTCTGTTGACACCTGAACATTTATGGCTTGGATGTAAAGTATAAATAGTAAATCATACTATTGGTCTATCTTCTGGTGTTACCTGAAGATTGAAATTGGAGAGAGCAATTCCATTTACTTCATTCTTGGAGGGAGTATTTGTCAGAATGCCTCCAATCTTCATTTTCAACAGGAAAGCAAAACAAAACACTTGGGTTCTGGAAGCAGCCTGCTGTTAATATGAGTTAGGTGAATCCGACCTATAATCTTACCTGACATTTGGAACTCAAATATTTTCCTTTATTTCTCCAACACAATTAAAATATTTAGTCTCACTTCATTTTACGAGACATAAATAGCTATGTAAGTAGTCTGTAATTACTGTACATTGTAACAAATGACCTCATAAATACATTGTAATGTCCCATGTAATTACATGGTAAATCGTGTCTTTGAGATGGCTGCTCTGAGAGGGAAAGCCTGCTGGTTCAGAGATTAATTATTTAGGGCCTAATTTGACGGTTTCCTTGAAGATATGCTTATGTTAAATAGCCACTTCTGTGGTTTTATAAGAGAAAACTGTTTCACGGTAAGATCTTATTTCCTTATTTAATATAGACCCAGTTGCATGTATTCATTACTGAATATTGGCCATGCTTAAATTTTGCTGCACTTAAAAGCAAAAAGGTCATTGTTCTGTACAGGAAGAGTTCTGATTTGCAATCCTATCTCTCCCATCAAACACTAGATAGAAATTGTCTTCATGACAATAGTTTTAAAGATCCTGGTTTGTTACATTAAAAAGATTTTGGAGTGTAAGGTATTATAAAAATTGTGTGTCTTTTCTCTGATACAACCTGAAAACTAATATTTCATTTTGTAAGAGCCGAAGTTGGTGTGTCACGGTTATTTTAGAATGAGTGCATTATTTTAATACCCTGAGTTCTTAGTGGTTATTCTTGATAAGTGCATTTTATCCCATAAGAGGTGTTTTCATATGACAAGAATCAATATTTAAACTTTTTTTCTCTTTGACTCAAGCAAGATGCTTAAATATCTGGTGAAATCAATTATTCTCAAGTTCTACCATTCACCTTACTACTCAAATGGTATCTTGGTTTCTATGTTCCAAAAAAAAAAAAGGAAATGGGAAATAAGTAGACACTGTATTTTCTGCCTTAAATTATATATTGGTCTATTTTCTTGTGCCTTTCAAGGGTATAATTTTACATATAACTTCCCTGATATATTTCTGTTCTGGCTTTCTTAGTTGTAGTGCCTGTATCAAGGCTATTATATTGCTTTTAGTAGTTTTATTTAGTAGAAATGAATAGTCTGAGAAAGGTCTGGTTATCTGAAAGAGTTAATAAGCCTCCCTAAACATTCAGCTTACGTCCAGGGAATGATTTAGGCACTGGAGAATAAAGTCTATTGATACTGGCAAATTCTGAAATGCATTACTCGTAAGATCGCTTTATCATGAACTCTAGGGAACAACCAAATTGTTTTATTGTAATGGAATTTTGTCAAAATGTGAGTACCTCCTAGAAATTACATTCCCGCTTTCTAGGGCCTAGAAGAAAACAAGCCTGGCTACCAGGCTATGCATAGCAAATTATCACATGCAAAAAATGTTATTTTAAATCCAGGAACTTAAAAAAAGAAGATACTAGGTACACATAAACTCTACTTCTTTGTCTTCTTTTTTCATTTTTTTTCCCCTTTAATCTGAACTATATTCTGCAATCGGGTGTCATTTTCTTGGTTAGTTTAGGAACGTTGAGTTAATTGTCTTTAGTTAGCTAAGAAAGTCTAGCTGTCAGGAGAGAATAATTGATTTTTCTTTATTTTTCTTCCCCAAGTAGAAACCATACGTGGTCATATATCTGATAATCAACTCCAACAGGGTTTTGGTAATTAGTTAGAGAAAGCAATGTTTCCATGGGTCATTCATTTGAATATGGCAAAGTCTGCATAAAAAAACCACTTCTTCACACATTGCCCTGAATGGTATTTCAGGGGTAAAAGAATGTTTTCCAAAGATTTATAATCTAGTAGTTGTGATCACATTAAATGTTAATGAAGATAATTCAGCCACAATGAGAATCACTCATTCTTTTATTTATTGTTATGTCTTCAAAACCCAATTAAGTGAGGCCAAAATGACTTTAAGACTTAATTCTTTGGAAACTTGCTTCAGTTTTCAATGTCCTTTTATGTTATTAACACAGCTCTACATATTACTAAAAATAGTAATAATAACAATAATAAAATGAAAAAATAAGGATAAAAGTTTGTATTTTTTGATGTTTTTAATTTTCTACGTCCTTTCTCATTGACCACCTCTCAGTAACTAGGTAGATCAGTATGATCGTGTAATATATACAATTGATGCAGTTACAGAAATGATTTCCTACTGTCACTGAGCAAATTAATGAAAAGCTGAGAGTAGAGCAATATGCTTCCTGCTCATCCATCTATTATACTCATTGAATATCTTTCATTTGCAGAGAACTATTCTCTTTTCATCTGAATGATTCACAAATACATGCTAGATAGAACATGGCGTATGAATTAAGAAGGCCCCAAGTATATTTCCCTGCACCTATGCCTAAGGTTTGAGCTTTATGTAATATTTAGAGTTAATTCTGAAACAGGTCACTCATGTTTATTGTATAGAAGGATCATGCAAGTTTGGGGCTAGAGTTAAATAAACCTCATCATTAGAGGAGTCTACAGGCTATTTTCAGCTATCATCTGCTTTTCTCCTGCTAGCGCTCTGAGGATCATCTTTAAATAACTCGAGAAATAGTTTTAAAATGTTACTTTGAAAGCATGCAAAATTTCAGCCCACCAGATTGCCAAATGACCACTCTACCCCAGGTGCCTTATATCTCTTTGATCAGTGAGAGATTTGGGATCTCACAGTGAAGGTTTGGAAACCTATTTGACCTTCATTTACTAGTTCAAATCCCGTGTGCTGCTAAACTGAAGTGGGTTAGGTGAGTTATTAGCTTCCCTCTTTTCCCTTGGAATTGTGAAGGTTGAACTCCCGGAATTTGATTAAAGGACCAGAGAGAAAAGAGGTGGCATGTCCATTTCCAAAAATCAATTTAAATTTAGCTCAGTTTATCTAGGAAATGTAAAAATAGAACATATAAGAAATAGCATACTCCAAATGACATTTCTCATTTTCTCACTGTGTGTGAATGAATTAAAAAAAAAAAAATCTGAGGTGTGTTCATTGTATACACCTAAGAGAGATCTTTGGGCTGAATGGCATGGAGTTCAGAGCCAGTGGCAGGAGAGCCAAGCCCCTAAACTGGGAGGAGTGAGGTGAGGAAGAATGTCATTCAGAGAGACTGGGCACAGAGTGCAGAGAAGCAGACCGCTATTGTGCCTGATGGGAAGTCAGAAAGAGGTGAAGAGACATTGCAGATGGTGAATCAAAAGGCCAGTAGGCTTTGGCAATCAGAGTGTGAAAGCAAGTAAGAGGCCTAGGTTCAGAGAGGCAGGTATGTATTAGAAGGGAAGTCTGCCAGCCCCTGATAGATTCACAAGGGAGACACTAGCTGCTAGAGAACTCAACCTGCATGTCTTGGAGGAACCAGTCACATTAACAAGAGGAGGGAGCATTCACCCAGAAGCAAGGCAGTGTCTGTACCAGATAAATCCAGTGATTAGAACAGGGACCCAAATCAAAGTGGTTTTGCAGTATTTGATTTGAAGTTGAATGATGTGAGAAATTGTCCCACTGTGGCTAAGCTTATTGTATAACCAGGGACAGGATATTCCCAGAGTAGGTAAAGTAGGCTTAAGCTCTAGCTAAGTGTCCCACTGGCACTAGTTTTAAGGAACAGGGACCACCAGAGCAAAGATTAAAGGTAAGACTATTCTATAAATAAATAAATGTATTGATGAAGAAATGGTTGTAATATTTCAGTTATTAAATAAAGTCACAACAGCTTAGCATTTATTTTTTTAAATAAAACAAAGCAATGTTTCTTGCCTGAATTGAAAACATTCATAAAATTTTATTTAAAATCAAGTATTACTCAATTTGTACATCACCATACTTTTATTATTGTACAAATATTTAACTCAAGCTTTATGTAGTAGTGGCAGACTTTTCACTCTGGAAATGTATCACACAGTGTTTACTAACATGGCTTTGTGTCATTTTGAATAACGGTTGCCTACATGAACATTAAGAATGTCAATTTGAGTATGCTAGACAACTTTCTGAATTCACTTATCACAAGAGACTATATATGTATAATATTAAATTAAAAAGATTTCAAACCACAATAATAGCATGTAATAGCAGGAAAAAATATATCCCTTTATAGTATCTTACGTTATCACATCTATACCTGTTAGTACAGTAATTATATTGTTAGTACCACAACTTTATAGGTTTATATAGCTTATAATAAGATAACACAGCTTTTGGAAATTCTTTACATAGCTATCCACATAATGGAGTTCAAAATACTCTTTTTTAGTAGATTAATTTATATTTCATTAGATGAATGGAATTGACTCTAATTGAAATTCAATTAGATGTTTCCAGCATCTATAGAAATATTTACAGTTGCAATAAATACCATAGTTAAATATTAAATGTTGTTGTTGTACAATGTTGATGCTATTAAGATATTATTTATTTGAAGTGATAAAATTGGAGAACTGACATTCCTAGCAATAACTAGAATATATTACTATGGGTAGCCTTTGTTTTATATCCTCTGTGGATTGCCATTTATTGAACTACCCATAGGTAAGTCCAGTGGTTTTTTTTTTTTTTTGGAAAGTGGATTATTTTTCAGGCAATCTTATCCCAGCAAATGCATTATTATATACTGAGCTGCTTATGCCAGAATCCTGAGAGTCATTCTTGATGGCTTTTCCTCCTTTACATCTGACATTTAATAAACCACCAAATGCTGTCAAGTCTTCCTCGAAAAATATATATTAGGTCTCCTCATTTTTCTGCATTCCTCTAGTTTCCATCTATTCCAAGGTTTCTTCACTACCCATGCCTAAAGGTTCTATTTGCTACAGTGAGAAATGTGAATAGTACCCTGTGCAGAGGAAGTTACTCAATATATATTCATGAAAGAATAGAAATTACAAAAGTGTTTCTAGGTAATGTATCTCTCTCAGTGCTCCTTTCAATTTACAGTAGAAAAAATTTTTAAATTATTGGGTCAATACACAAATAAGTAGGTCCATATTCTGGACATTGTTCCTGCACATGGTCTTGCTTGCTTCCTTCCTTCCAGCTCTTTTTCACTTTTGCCTGTATTTCTCCTGCCTCTCACCTGCCAATCTCTCAATCTCTTGATCTCTAGCCTTCATTCTCACTCTCTTTTTTCCCCTTCCTCCTTACTTCCCTGAAAGTATTTATCATTCTTTGCACGATTATCATGCATCAGCACTGTGATGGAACTTTCAAGCACACTCCCATTGTCTTCTTTAACCCACAGCACAATCCTATGAGGTAGGAACTGTTAGTAGCTAATATTGTGAAAGAGAAAACTCAGGCTGAGAGGCCTTACATCGCTCGTTTGGGATCACACACGGACCGGAATGATAACTGATATGGGTGTGAGCAGTGTGACACTGGAGGCATGGGCACCAATTAGCTATGGCAATATTTGGAAACACATAAACCAAAGTCTGAATTAGGGTAGTGGTGGAGGGAATGTAGATAAGGGGACGGATAAGGGATGCAATGAAAATAGGTTCTTTAGAAGTGCTTATGGACACTCTTTAATAAAAATCCGCAAGGCCTCATGAGTACTGGAAGCATATTTCACTCTTCAAGCAACTTCACATGATTTTCAAGTCACCAGAAGTGCAGAACAGAAATAAGGGACAGAGTTCCAATATGATTTCAAATTAGTTTGAGGATTCATAAATTCCTCCTATGTTCCAGGAAAAACATTCTTATTTGCTACAGGGACTTCCTTTCAAATAATGCCTTTCATAGCCTTCTATGGGAATGCTATCCAGATAAAGTGATCTTGTAAAAAAAAAAAAAAAAGCCTTTTTGCTAGAATAACTGTGTTTGGAGAGGGTCTAAAATGGGCGTGTTTTCACCAGAAGTTCACTCAGGTGAAGTGAATTTCACCTGAAATTCACCTGAAATGGAAGAATTTCAATGTGCAATGAGAAATGTGGAGTTAAAAATAGAAGCTTTTAGATATAAACCATCCTCATATTGCTGTCTGATCTTTGACAAAGCAGACAAAACGTACACTGGGGAAAAGAATCCCTAGTCAATAAATGGTGTTAGGAAAACTGTATAGCCACATGTAGAAGACCGAAACAGGACCCATACCTTTCACCACTCACAAAAATCAACTCATGATGGATAAAAGACTTAAACCATAAGAATTCTATAAGAAAATGTTGGAAAAACTCTTACAGACATTGGCCTAGGCAAAGAATTTATAAAGAAGACCGCAAAAGGAATCATAGCAACAATAAAAATAAATAAATGAGACCTGATCAAATTTAAAAGCTTCCACACAGTCAAGGAAACAGTCATTAGAGCAAATAGACAACCTACAGAATGGGAGAAAATATTCTCATGCTATACAACCAATAAAGGCCTGATAACTAGAATCTATAAAAGAACACAGACAAATCAGCAAGAAAAAAATCAACCCCATTAAAAAATGGGCAAAAGTCATGAACAGAAACTTTTCAAAAGAAGATAAACTAGTGGCCAACAAATATATGAAAAAATGCCCAACACCTCTAATTATCAGGGAAATGCAAATCAAAACCACAATGAGATATCACCTAACTCCAGTGAGAATGGCTTTTAACAAAAAGTCCCAAAAAAACAAATGTTGGCATGAATGTAGAGAGATAGGAATACTCATACCCTGCTGGTGGGACTGCGAACTATTATAGTAAAAACTCTATGGAAAGTGATACGTAGATACCTCAAAGAACTAAAAGTAGAACTACTGTTTGATCCAAGAATCCCACTACTGGGTATTTACTCAGAGGAAAAACAGACATTCTATAAAAAAGATATCTGCACTCAAGTGTTGATAGCAGCACAATTCACAATCGCAAAGATGTGGACATAACCGAAGTTGCCATCAATACACGAGTGAATTAATAAGATGTGGTATATGTATCCCATGGAGTACTACTCGGCCTAAAAAGAAATGGTGAACTAATACCTCTTATATTAACATGGATGGAACTGGAGACCATTCTTCTAAGTGAAGTATCACAAGAATGGAAAAACAAACACTACATGTACTCACCATTAATTGTTACTAATCAATCAACACTTATGTGTACATATGGAAATAACATTCACTGGGTATCGGCAGGTGATGGGGGGAGGAAGGGGAAGGGTAAATTCACACCTAACAGGTGCGGTGCTTGCTATCTGGGCATGGGTGTGCTTGTGCAAAGGCAATTTATGTGACCAAAGAGTTTATACCCCCCTAATATTCTGAAAAAATAAATAAAAATATAAAAAGTGAAAATAAATAAAAATAGAAGCTTATGAAATGTGACTTCTTATAAAAATTCAGGGTGGGGGGCTTATCGGTGATTTTTTTCTGTTTTCTCATTTACTAATATGCATCTAGAGTGAAGGAGAATTAAAGTAATAGTTGAATGGAGCCCATGAAAAGGGTAATATCACATCACTGAACTGGACAGGAATATCCTAGGCTATTGGAATATAGCCAACGGGACCCTTTGTTTTAAATCAATAAACTTAACTGCTCTCCATCAGACTTACTTGGAAAATAAATCATTTTTATGATAATCAAAGAGGGGGTGGAGGGATTTGAAGAAGTTAAATTTTGCAGTTCTTTTTTCTCCCCAAATCCAAAAAAAAAAGTAAAATTAATCCTTGATTCAGATACAACACTGCAATAGTGAAAAGGATTAATTTCTCCCTCTCAAGTAATAAAAGAACCAAAAGTCAAGTCATAGCTACTAGAATTGATTTTTCAAAAGTCAAAGGTCATGTGTTAAGTACTTTTAATAAAAATCATTACCAGCCTGGCCCATGAAAACTAGGGTTGTTGTAAAAGAATGTTCCCATAATGGTGACAGCTTTAGGTGGCTTGTGGAGGAAATGGGAATTGAACAGTGGCAGATAAGTCTCATACAGAAAATAAGTTACGTTATACGATTCCATAAGAAAAAATGGTGGATCATTTTTATTTAACTTCCTAAAACAACAGGATTTGAGGCATCTGGTCGTATCATCTGCAAAAGAGGAACCTAAGAAGAAAAAATGTGACAACCAAAGTCTTTGCAATTCGCTGACACTTCCTTGAAATCAATAAGAAAGCATAAAAGATGCTAATAAACTTAGCTGCTACCACAGAAGAGGATGCATAAAACCGATAAGATTACTCCCCAAAATGAATAATAACCACTGAGGGGGTTCACCTCCTGGTGTGTAGAGTGTATAACTGATTCCATTAATTAATTATTGCCAGGCATTGATATTAAGGTATCGGCTATGTAGGAATAATTTATGCAATCACTGGAAATCCTCAAATATGACAAAGAAAAATTATTATCTGTCAAAAACTAAGTATTACTCATGTAATTATTGGTATAATTAAATTCTCCAGGCTTATCAAGTGATTTATAATACATGTGGTAGACATACTAAGCACAATTATTTTCCCTTATTCAGTGTGTACATTGAGATTCAAGTCATTTATCAGACTCATGAGACATCACTCAGCAAAGCCTTAGCAAAACATTAACTGGAAATCAAAAGGTTCTAACGCTTGGTCTAAGGTTTAGCATCTACATTTGTATTTTCATTTTCTACTTGAATTTAATTTTGACTTTGAAAACAAGTTGTCCTTAGAAGATGTGCTCCTTGATTTTTCAAGGGCTACTTATGGGAAGGCTTATTAGATATATTGAAAACTAATGATTTAAATTCAGTTTTATTCCTTTTAAGAATATTTTGTAAGAGAATGTAGGTGAGTGAGTAGAATTGCCAAGTAGTGTCCCTATGATAACTCATTTTAGTGTGAAATAATAAAAATAACACTAGACTCAAAGGTTGGGAAATCATCCAGTGATAGTGCAAGGTGACCTTGGGCCCATTATTCATTTAATTCTGTGCCTTAACTCCTTTATAAAATTGCAAAATGGTGATAATATCCACTACTACTACTGTGAAGCATTAAAATATAAAAATAAGATGAACAGTGAAAGGTAAATATAAGTTATGACTATTCATTGAGTTCTGGTTTGCTTTACTTGTTTCTAAAATACTTGGAAGCAAAGAATATATCCACACTTGCACATATGTGTGTATGGTGGAGAAGAAGGGGGTTGGTGGGCATATGTGTATTTAAGGCTATGGGTTCTTTGGGAGCCAGGGACATTATTGTTTGATTCATTACTGTATCTCCCAAAGAACTTAGCCAAATGCCTAAATGAGCACATTGATACAACCGTGTGTCTCTTTAGCATGGCCCAAAAGACTTTTCAAATTCTTTCCAATCTACGTTTCCATTTCATTGTCCAGTATATCTCATTTGCTTTACAGACTACATGACCTTCACTTGAGGATGCTCTATGTTGTCATGACACCTTGAACTTGTTCTTGATATTCCCCCCGTCTCAAATACCTTTCCCAACCCCTCCATGAAGTCCTACTCACACTTGAAGAACAGGCTCATTGTAAAGTCTTTCTTGACCACAGGACACAGAATTAATCCCTCTGGGCATTCTACTTTAGCATTTAGCATTTTTTTTTTATTATTAATTTATATGTTGATTTCCTCAGCCAGAATGAGTAAACCATGACTTATTTGGATGTTTCCATAATCCCAAGGATATTGCTTGCAACATAGCAGGGATGAGGTTAATAATATATTTTATATGAATAATAACTAAATGAATTAGACTCTTGGCCTCTTGAACTTCTTCGGGGAGGCAATATTAAAAAGTAAAGAATGCCATGTTTCAGACTCATATTATCGCAGTTAAAATCTGGCCTCTATCACTTACTGGCTGCATGACTTTAAGTCATTTAACCTCTCTGTGTCCCCATTTATGTGATTGTACAAAGGTCATAAGAATAGACCTTAACTCACAGGGTCGCCATGATATAAACAACGTAACTCATGGAGAGTGCTAGACCATTGCCAGGTCTATATTGAGTGCAAAAACTGTTAACAAATATCAGGAAGAGTGATGCTTAAATTCTCACATTTAAAGGGTAGTGAGAACGAAGTAAATGATGTCAGTAGTACCATACCCCTTTAAATATATTCTGACAACCTAATTAGATCAATTCTATGTAATTAGGTTCCTGAAATTATTAAAGCATATTTATCGTGTAATTACAGTTGGTCCTCTTTATTGGCAAATTCTGTGTTTGCAAATTTCTCTACCTGCTAAAATTTATTTGTTAACCCCAAATCAATGCCCATGGTGCTTCTTTTATGCACAGAGCAGTGAAAAATTTGAGTCACCAGATGTTCATGTTCCCAGCTGAGGTTAAACAAGGAGAGGTTCTGTCTTCTTGTTTCAGTTCTTATATTGTAAACAAGTGCCCTTTTTGAGATATATTAGGTGCCATGTTTTACACATTTTTCTGCTTTTTCATAGTAATTTTGCTGTTTAAAATGACCCCATGAGATTTTTTTAAATCTTTCAACATCCTTATATTGTTATCCTGTTCATGGATGCAGTATCTTCTCTTAGATTATCAAGGTATTAATGACATCTTTTTGGATCTTGTTCTGTCGATGACTGTTGTTTCCTTCAGGTGTCATTATCTTCTTACGTATTACTTTTTCCACTTTCATTTATGCTAAGGGCTTTCTTTGATGTCTGGTAGTGTCAAATTATTGGTTTACATTAAAATGAAGTATGAAAAAGTTGAATTCAAACTGCAAATTCTAGTGCATGGGTGGAGCTTATTAAGTAACATAGCCTCACTACTGGGGAATTAATCAGAAATCCAACTGTTGTCTTCTCTAAAGTTATTAATTTTCTCTAGAGAAGGATTATCTCATATTCTACCTAGTTGTCATTGCTTTGGGTATTAGATGAAGGAAGAAGACATGGGTATCTCACTTCTTTGATTTAATAACACTTGCCCATATCCCTGTTCTCTTCTGTGGTTAATATAGTATCTCTGAATCTTTGGTTTCTGTGTTTAATATCCCTGGGGCATAAAACTCCCAGCTGCTCTAAGGTCAGGGAGGGTTTGTGCCCTGGTTTTACTGGGTGTGGGTGGGAACCGGAGGCCTCAACCATCTTCATGACTTTCAGCACATTCTCTGTATCAGCACCATGCTTCAGCCCTACCTCCCAAGTTATTTAGAAAGCAACAATGCCTTGTCCAGGTTTCCCTGAATTTTGTCATGCTTTCTATTGCCTTGCTTTTCGTTACTCTCTCTTAAGAAGGTATTTAGGTTTCAGCTTTCCCCTTCCCCTCAGTTACTGTATCTCCCTCCAATTTGCACCTTCCAAATATTAGTTGATGTCTCTCATCCAATATAGTCTTATTCTCTATATTTTATGGGTTTACACCACTTAGAATATTTTGCTCTCCTTCTAGTGATCTGTTCAAAGGAGAGGTAATAATGTATGCCATCAATCAAATGAATTGTGTATTTTTGTTAAAATCAGACAAGTAAGCATGCGGTCAGATTCTAAGACTGGATTTAATTTGGCTCTAAGTGGCAATCACTAATACCTCTTGCTTCTCTGCTTTCTTCACACTTATGTTTGGGTCACTTCTTTGACCCTGTCCTGTTGTCCTTTCTTTCTCCAATGTTTTAATTTGCATCTGTTATCTTGCAGAGTATCAAAGTAAGCTGGCTGCCTCCTCCATCAGGAACACAAAATGGATTTATTACTGGCTATAAAATTCGACACAGAAAGACGACCCGCAGGGGTGAGATGGAAACACTGGAGCCAAACAACCTCTGGTACCTGTTCACAGGTCAGTGTTCACATGGTGTAGTCTTGCAAGGTTTTGATGAATTAAATGCTTTAGGAACAAAATACACTTTCACTTCAAAGGAACATTGATTTTTTTTTCCTGGCAGGTGACATTTATTGGCTAGAACAAGAGTAACCTTTATATTTTAACTTTATATTCTCTACAATGCTTTCAATATATATTATGCTCTGCACCATCATCTTAATAAATATATCCTGCCATTTTTATCTGTATTGGTTTCTCAGTGTTGCTGATTCACCAGTAGCTCCTGTTATCTAATAACTTTTAATGTTTTAACTAATAACTTTTAAAGGCCATTTAATAAAATGGTTCCAATTTTAAGTCACTTTGATCCCCCTGCCCCATTCTCCAGGGGTGAGGATGGGGTAGAAAAGGAGGAAAAGGGTAGATTTGGAAATAAAGAGAGAGTGGGCTACTTTCCACAAATATAAAAGTAAATTCCCTCTTGTATCAATATTGTCAGAATTCATACATAGTAGGTCAAACTGCTCTGTGAAAACTGGACCCAGTTCCCATGCAAAGAATTTTTTTTTAATTTTATGAAATGAGTACTCATATACTTCCTTTAACTATTGCAACCCTTAAGACATGTCAATCCAGGTTCCTAGAAAACAGACCGAGGCAAGGCTTTCAAGGTTAATACCTGTGGGAGTGTAGGCTCAGGAAAGCAAGAGTGAGGTAACAAGGCAAGTGAGCCAGGGAAGAAGAGGAATCAGATAACGGTGGCACATTATTGAGCTGGGGTGGCCACAACTTCGGGACAAACACAGGGCTTGCTGGGTCTCCTGGATGTCTCTTGAGCTACGTGAACTACTGTCTCACGATCTGTGGCTGGATAGGGAGTGTGAGCAGTCTGTCTCTTGTCTGCCATTGGTCAAAACCCACCAGCAGGATATGGACTATTCTGTACCTCCAGGCCACCCCCTGCGAGGCCAGAGATTCTGGTGACTGTGTGATCATGGAGGTGTCCCCTTGTCAGCCAGCATTTTACATAGTGATGGCTTGGTCTAGGATAGCAGCAGCACTCAGAGCTTTACAGCCCTAGGAATAGAATGAGCTACTGCTAGGGACTTGGGGAGTGAAGGAAATAGCAGTGGCTCATGACGGAGATTGGTAGGTAAAGTTGAGCAAACTGGGGAGCACATAAACTGGGTTCAGGACAGCATACCAACTCTAAAGGATGTGGCTTAGGACTAATGGATAAAGTAAACTAGTATTTCAAATGAGAAAAAAGTAATCCATTATTTATCCCTTTCGTCTATACCCCTGCTTAGTAAATTTCCACTGGAAATCATAACACAGACACACAAACATGCGCACACACTGTAAACTTCTTGTTTAACCTACAATCAGACTGGAAAGTAACCTGGTTTTTTCCCCTCGAGTTTTGTGCCTTTTGTGCCTTTTGTGCCTATACAATTTTAGCACAATGGTAAGAGTGCTTCCAAGGTAGATGGTCAAAAATTACTTACATATTTTAAATATGGACAATCTCCTAGACAGGTATTGTTGAATCTAAGAGAAAGTATTGGCATTCTACTATGCTATTTTGAAGACTTTTTAAAAAGCCAGGATCTTATAGTTTTTCCATGATGAAATCATGGGATGAAGGTAAAAATAATTGAAGTGAGGCATATGGGCTCATTAGGATACTTAGGACAACATATAATTTACTCAGAAATCACCAAAACTGAAAATATTGCTGAAAATATTTTAGTATAATTCCTAAATTTAACATTACACTAGAAGAGACCCTAAGGATAATTTAATCCAAGTCTCACTTTTTTTACAGATACAGAAATTTGAAGCCCTGAAACTTTCTTGTCATTGCTTTTCTTTTTGAAATGATAAAGATTAAAAATATAAAATAAACTTCTCATTATAAAAGAATTAATTAAAGGATGAGCATTCCAATAGGAAGGCTAAGGATTAGATATTCAATTGACAGCACTATAAACAGCCAATAAACATGATAAAATGTTCAATCTCATTAGTAAATAGAAAAATGCAAATTAAAACAAAACTGAGCTGGCATTTTCCTTTGATTAAAGTAATAATGATAAAAATAAATGATGGCACACGGTCCTGGAAAGAATATGAGAAATGTGAACTCTCATATACTGATTGTGGGACAGAAAATTTCTAGAACCTTTCTGGAAAGCAATGTGAAGATATGTGTTTCATACAGGTACATATATATGAATATGTGTATGTATGTTTATACATGTTTTTCATAAAGCTATGACCATGATTTTAATTTCTAAGACTTTATCCTAGGAAGCAATCATATTTTTCAAATTTTTTAACTAGAAACATATTCATTGCAATATTATTTGACTAGCAAATAATTTTTTTTTAAATCTAAATATCCAGCTATAGGCAGCTACCTAAGCAACTCAGATACAATCCTATCATGGAATACTGTACATCTATTGAAAATGATATAGTGTAAAAATATTAAATCACATGTTAAATATTTCAAGCATATTGTTAAGTAAATACTTCAATTTTAAATCAGTGTTAGCACATGAGTCCATATTTATAAACAAAACAATGTACATTCATATAAAATATTTAGAACAATATATATTCCAAAATATTAATAGTGAGTGTTGCTTACTTTTATAACAGTACAGGATGTATTTTTAATTGCCCATGTAAAGTGGAAAAGAAATGAAAAGTCAAGACTTTAATGGCATATTACAACTTTTGGTTACAAAAATTGAAGATTTCCTACCGCTAAAGCTATCTCAATACCGGAAGAACCGATTAGAAGGGAGTGGTCTGGAAAATGAATGAAAAGTAGTTGCCTCATGGCCAGCAGAATTCGCTGGTGTTCATGAGTTCACTTAGTATTTATGAGTTCTTTTGGTAAATAGAATTTAATACATTCAGTTCAGTATTATCAAACCAAGATTCTGATTCCCTAAATATACAAAATGTTAAGACTTTCCCTCTGCAAAAGGTAAAATCACTGGGGAAAAAAAAAGAGAGAGCAGCAGGTATTTGCCTTTCACCATCAAAGATCCTGTATCAGTCCTAGGGATGCCAAAACAATTTACCACAAACTTGGTGGCTTAAAACAAGAAAAATTTATTCTCACAGCTCAGGAGTCCAGATGCTGAGATCAAGGTGTTGGCAGGTTTGGTTCCTTCTGGAGGCTGTGAGGAGGAATCCATCCCATGCCTTGCTGCTAACCTCTGGTGTTGCCAGCAGTCCTTGGCGTTCCTTGGTTTGTAGATGTATTGTTCCAATCTCTGCCCTCATCCTTTGCACCACCTTGCTCTCTCGGTGTCTCTGTGTTCTCTTCCAGTAAAGACACCAAGCATTTCATATAGGCCCCACTTTAAATCCAGAGTGAGTTCATCTTGGGATCACTAATTAATTATACCTGTAAAGACTGTATTTCCAAGTAAGATCCAATGCTGGTGATCCAGGTATACATGAATTTTAGGAGGATACTATGCAACCTACTACAGATGCTTTAAAATTATTTTTTCCTCTCTAGGGCAATCATTTTGAATTGTATCTTCTAATAAACTTTGCTTATTCAAAAATAAATAATTGAATTCTACATTTTTATTCATCTAACATGTGTGACAATTAGAGCTTCTAATCAGCATGGAATAGCCCATCTTCACTCTGGTTTATTACCATTACAACCAAAAGCAAAGAAATGAGATGTAATTAGTTATTGGGAATAGCTCACAAATTCCCATTTCTGCCTTTATAGATTTGTAGGAACGTGGACCTCAAATTTGAAGCCTTTATTCATACTGTTATTCTTCATTGTTTGAGGTATAAAAATGTATTTAGGAATACAAACAGAATCTGAGGAGTCATATTTGTAACTGCACCTGATATTTATTGCAAAAAACAAAAAAGATGACACATACTCCTTTTTTAGTTCAACTAAAGCAATAAAAAAGTTAGTGAATAACATCATACCCTTAAAAATTCAAAGAGAAGCTTTGTAAAATCTCTACCTTTCTCTCCCCTGCTCTGTGAGTTGGCTTCAAAAATACCTGTTGCATTTCTAGACATTGTGGGAATATCCTCAATGCTACAAAGCCTTAAGGCACCAGGAGGTAATACTACACACTGGTAGGTTGGCTGTGGTTTAGACTTGTCCCCAGGATATATCTAGCAACTTACATATTTTGTAGTAAGTAGAAGTAATTGATTTTCCATATAAATCTGCAGCACTGTAAAATGTAAAAGATTTGACCCCATGTTTCCAATGCCTGTAAGATACATGGGTGTATTGATTTGGTTGTTAGAAAATTGGAACTGCCAGAATGCATCATTTGTATGATATAAATATTCAGGTGTAGAGGCTCAAACTTTTTTTTTTTTTTTTTAACAATCCTCTGTTAGACAGGTGTTTTTTGTTGTGTGTGTGTTTTTTTACCAGGATAATGAGACATCTGCAATAACAAAGTAATTTAGAGTTATAACAAGGATTTTAAATAGCTGCTATCAGTTTTATAGTCAGAACCCATGTCAACTAAATTTTAAAGTGCTCTTTTTAATTTTTGATCCCTCTTCAGAGAAGGTTGTTTGAAATTGAATTTAAGAGTTTTCTTGTGTTTCATGGCCGATATGGAATGAACATAATGGTAAACATGCATTGGTATTTTATGGACTGAAAAATTGAAGCAGTAGCATAGCAATTTTATAACAAGGTTAACATTAGGGAAATAAAGGGAAATTAAATTGTTTGAATGATATGTCATCTCTTACCATGAGATCTAAAACTGAGAAATAGAGCATAAGAAATACAGAGCTTGAAGGCACTTAGTGTTAAGGATAGAAACAGGCAGAGATAATCTGCTTTCAATAATAGAATTTTTTTACAGCTAAGAAAAGCATTGCTAGCTACACCATACATTCTTTAGAATAAGATTACACATAGAAGCAACTAGGAAGCACACACGGACACACACATTGAGATTGAACTTTAGGATCCTGATGAACATAGCAGGAACCACACAGTTCATCTCATCCAAAGTCCTTGTTTTAAAGAAGAGGTAACTGAAAACTGGAGAGGATATCACTAAGAGCTACCACTGGTTAAGGGGATGATCCCATGTGGACTCCGTGTTACGTGCTCCTTGTACTACACCATATCGTTGTCTTTAGTTCCCTTTATCGTGAGTGACTCAAGCTGTTATATGACTCTACACAGATCATAAATATTAAAAATAATGTTTAACATTTGCAACAGTAACAACAGCCACATTATCACTTACTGAGCTTTGACGCCAGTCACTATGCTAAAATATTTATATGTTTTTAAGTTTCATCTTTACAACAGTTGTTATTTATATATCCCCATTTTATTGATGGGAAAATTGAAGCAGAGAGGGAGGGCTAGTTTTTCAAGGTCACACAACTAATGAGCAGTGGAACAAAAACTCGAACCTATTTCTTCCTAAATTAAAAACCTATACTCTTACCTCTTAACTTGTAGATAATATGTTTCTGACCATAGGCGATAAATGTATGATTGTATGAATATATAAAGGGTAGTGGAAAAATGCAGCAATAGAAAGAGATGTCTGTTGGGTAATAAAAAATTGAAGATTACCTTTGCAGCTAGAGAAGCGGAGTAACTCGAGAAGAGATTAAATTAAAGCTTTCCTGACCAATTTATTTTAAAAATATTATTTGATATTCCCATTATCCCCAGTCAGGAAACATAGCCAAGATAACAACTTCTCGAACGATACACTCCCAAAAAGCTTTTAATGACAGACTGGCTTCCCTTTACTTCGCCTCCAATGAATAAATGAATGAATGAATGGATGAATAAATCAAAGCAGCCTGGAAAGATCTTTTGGTATCAGCTATCAGAGTCCAGGTCTCCCAGAATTGCTTGGTCATAGCGATCGTTTGTAAAACTGTTGAAAAAAAGAGAATAATTTAACTGTTCTTCATACTAATTTTTGGGTATTGTTGATCTTTTAGGTTGATCCTTTGTCAAGATAGTAGAATCATCAATTCTCTCCTGCCTGCCTGCCCATTATTCAGTTCTGATGTAATCATTATAAACACAAATTCCTTGCATGTCTACAGGGTGCTTTACATTTGTTGCTGTTGTCTCTCTTGTGTTCCAGCCTAGATTAAACGGGCCCTTGAAGGACAGGTTCCCTCTCTTCCAGCAAGAGAGAGAACAGGTTCTGATTAAAACAGCACACAGTGTACTTGCTTACTTTCTCTGAGCCTTATTATCCTCGTCTCTAAAACAGGAGCAATGATGTTTTCTGTGCCAAAATCACAGGGTATTTGAAAATTAAGCGAGAAAGTAACCTGCAAATCACGGTACAAATATTAGTTATCTTTACATCTGTTAAATGCTTGATTTTATAAATTACTTTTACAAGCAGTTTGCCATTTGATCCTCACAAGAACACTGTAAGTTAGGAGCATGTGTTGTTACCTAATCACTTTAGATGAAAATTAAGATTAAAAGAGCTTTCAGTACATCTAAAACTTGCTCAGCCGAGTAACCCTTACAGCATAGAAGCAGGGACATCTGCAGCTTAGAATTATGAAGGTAATGTCCAGATTGCCTCGCTGAAAACCCAGAATTTCTGGTTCTGCTTCTTATTGCATCCTACACTTACCTGGATTAAAAAAAAAAAAGAATCACAGGTTTAATTCTGTTGATAAAGATTTGATACAGAATTTTTTGAATTTAGAAGCCAAAGACTCAAACATATTCTAAGATAGGGATTTAATTTTTTTTAAATCCTGCTAGGATAGACTAGGGGGCTCTCTCTGTATGTGATACTATGGCAACTTTTTGACAAGCGAAACTATTGGAGGTGAGTTACCTCCACTGGTGAATTTCTCATTCCAGAAGTATTTCTGGTTTATTTACAGCATTACTTTGTTAGATGTTCAGTTGTATGTGAGCCATTTTACTAGAACTTGCTTAAGATTTCCTTTAATAATGAGATTCTTTATACATATTTAAATATTTTATACTTAACATTTCTAGGTGCTTGTATCAAGAAAGACTCCATAGCCCAGCTAAATTCTAGAATAAAATGCAAAGTCAAAGGTTTTTTTAAAGATAAAATATGATACATCACAGAAAGGTGGCAAGATTTGCAGAGTGACCTAGGGCATTAATCTCTATGGGCGCTAGAATTTCACTGCAGATGGGTTAGAGCGGTTGATATGAAGAGCTCCCCTACTGTATATGGTTGGAAGGGATATTCTGATAAATAGCTCGAGCTGGCCAGGTGAGACCCTGTTGGGGAAACATTTATAATACAACAGAGAGTCTCTAAACTGCTTTCTAATGTTTACTTCAAGTTATTGGCAGGCTTTGTTTTGCTCAAAACTAGCTTACCAACTCTGATCCTGAACTCAAACTATATAAATCAAAATTTGACAAAATTATAAGGAAAAATTTGCATATCTACTTTAGAGTGAGATGCTTTAACTAGCTTCTGTTAAAAATTGATAGAATCTGTGCACAAATAACCGCTTGATTTAATTCGAATGAATGGAACAGAAAGAATATCGGACATTCCAAAAGATTTCAGATTGCATGTCAAAATATTACACGTGATAAAATGGTGTATCAGTCAGAGTTCAACCACAGAGAGCCAGTAGGAAATATATACTGAGAGATTTATTGCAAGGAATTGGTTTAAGCAGTTATGATGGCTGGCTGGGAAATTCTAGAATCCACAGGGCAGGCCATGAGGAAAGACAGGCAGGAGCTCTCAAGCTAAAATTGATGTTCATGACAGGACAGAATTGCTGCTTCAGGGAAGCCTCAGCCTTTTATCTGATTGAATCCAGGCCACCCAGGTTGTCTGAGACAGTATCTCTTACTTAAACTCAACTGAGTATGGACTTTAGTCCCATCTACAAAATACATTCACAGCGACACCCCCATTAGTGTTTGATTGAATAACTGGGTACTACAGTCTTGCTAAGTTGACACATAAAACTGCCTACCACAGATGGTATTTCAAATTAATTATTGGAGACAGTATTGACATAATTGTCTATCCATTTTGAAGAAAAATGAAGTTATATTTCTATATAATGCAAAGAGTTTATTTTGGATGGATTAGGACACTATTTTTGATAAGACCACCATGAAAGTCATGAGCTACAATGACCGGGTAACCATTTCTTCCCTCTATTAATTTTTTAATTTCCAAGAAAAATCCCTGTAATCAGCAACAGTGCCTATGAAAGGGTGAAAAATATTAAAAAATATCAGATCAATGCCATGTTAATGAATTGAAATGAGTACAAGCCTATTTGAGGAATAACAGGGGCCTTATGTTCAAAAGTATCTCTTTGCCACCTTGTTGATGATGTTGAATGTTGTATTTTAACCTAATATTCTTTAGTGTTAAACACTATTGTACCTAATCAGCTTTAGTAGATCTTTCAAGGGTTGTTTTGTGTATGGGCCTTCCATGGGCCAGACATTGTTGTGGGCTCTACAGATATACAACTAAATTACCAATAATAACAAAGACAGCAGCACCAATGACATTCTCAGTACATGTCTTCATGGAGCTTCCTGTCTTTTATAAAATGAGAAGCTTCTTTAAAGGACAGTATTTTGTGTTATAGGTAACCTTTGTGTGGGTGAATTTATCAAATGGTCTTCTCTAATAGTACTATTTACTGAAAGCACTGCTCCTTGACAGAACAAATCCTTTTTAACCATCAGTTAAAGCATAGCTAAGTATTCCCCTTAGTACCAAGTACTCATCACCTATGCAAAAATCTATAAATATGTAACTTTGTACATGATATAGCATCATTTTCCCAATAACTTATTATATTTATAAGTTTTTCTTGACACTAAATATTTGGATATTTCAGATCAATGGGAAAAAACAGAGATTACATTTTTATCTTTATAGTGGTGGTTCAATTCTTTGAGATTTAAGACTTGACCATTTAAGCTGAATTTCCAGTGTCTCAAAAATTTCATATGGCTTTTTGATAAGTATCATTTTTTTAAAGTAATTTGTCATGTTAATGAGCTACTTTGAGATTTAGGTAAGAGGCAAGTTATTTATATCAAAAATTTATACTTATCAGACTAATGATCCATATGGCTTCCCCAATTTACCTGTGTTCTCTGTGCTCATTAAAATAAGTCCTAATGTCATAACTGTGTACAATATTATGTGTCCAAATTATCATAGATGTTGATTTTGTTCATCTCTATTATGGAAGCTGTTACAAAACAACATATACTCAAAAGATGGTATTAAGAGGCAAAACCTCTAATATTTTCTGCTAAAGTGCATTGGCTTCAGATTCTTCTTTTTTGGCCCAAAGAAAACATATTCACTGACCTTGAATGAATGATGAAGACATAAATTTTTAGATTGACTATTCTTGATTTATAGGCTGGGTCCTTCTGAACAGTGAGGAAAAATGATCCTTGCTATTTTTGATTATTTCTTCATCATTCATATTTTACATTCCGCATCTGCCCTAAGGCTATTTTCAGGGATACATTTTTATACATGAAAAAAAAAAATACATGATGATATATAAAAAATGATTTGATTTCTCACTGTGATATCCCTGCCCTTTTGGTCAAAATAACAATAATTACCACAACAATCACAAACAATGTAAGGCATGTCAACTATTATTAAAATGTTGTTAAAGCTTTGTGAACCCAGCTAAAATATTTGTTTAGTAACTTTTGTTTCCCCTGTGGAAAATTCTTTCACAGGACTGGAGAAAGGAAGTCAGTACAGTTTCCAGGTGTCAGCCATGACCGTCAACGGCACTGGACCCCCTTCCAACTGGTACACAGCAGAGACCCCAGAGAATGACCTGGATGGTAAGACTTCTCCCTAGTCACTGTCACTCTGATGTCTATCTTCTTGTTACCTCAGCTTCAAAGGGCCCCTTAAAAAAATTAATGAACTCCAGCTTGGGGGACATTTATTCTTCCTGTGTCTCCAGATACAAAACAAAAGAAAACACAACAAAACCCACTAATTAATGCATAGTTTTTAACAATGCCATATAAAATACAATATACCATGAATGGCATAGCACTAATTATGCATTAATTATGGTCCTCATATCAAGTTACTTTTTTTCAAGATAATCTGAAATGAGATGTTCTTACATTTATGTGATTTTGAATAATTGACCTTAACCATTTTCCTCACAAGAATTACTACAATTTCTGATAGGAATCATGATTTCATATAGCTTCTTCTCTTTTATGATGCTTCTGCAAAACATCAATAGGTGGTTTTGGACTTGGTTATGGTATCACCATTATTTTTTCTTGATATAAAAGACAACCTACTTTATTTGGTTAATTGATAGTTGCCTTGAGACATTCCTGGATGAGATATTAAGAATCATATAAAATTCAAATGCCAATAAATTAAATGTAGGCAAAAGGTTGAAATTACTCTTGAAATTAAAAACATGAATTAATTTAAAAAATAAACTTTAAGAGAAATGGATAAAGGAGGTGGCATAAAAGACTCTAAATGATAAAACAGAAATATACCATATAGAATTAGAGTTATAAATAAAATAGGCAGAAATTCATGAAAATGAGAGGCACTCAAAAGAAGTAAGTTATTATTAATATACTTAAAGCTAGACAATTAAAACTGGGACTAAGAAAAGGTAGAGAAAAAGATAAACTTACATGTATTGAAAATGTGATGACATAAGATGATTACCTAAATAACTAACAACAAAATTGTCTTATTCCTTAACTGATAGACTTTAAAATTATTCCGGTAAAAAGGGAAAGTAAAAATTCTATATTCCTTCCTTTTCTTTTCCTTTTTCTCTCTCTCTTTCCCTTCTCTCTTCATTTTTATTCTCCTCTTAGTTCTCCTTCCATTACCCGTTTTCAAGTCTTTTATCCCTTCCTCTTTCTTGAACTTCTCTTCATTCTCCTCCTCCTTGGCTCTCCCCTTCTTCTCTTTCTAAATAACTCACTGTCATTCATGATTTTACTATAGTCACACATTTGGTTTTACTAAAATATTTATGGTAGCAGTAAAACAGTCAACAGATGATATTTCAATAATAATAGTAATCATTGCCATGTGACAGCATACTAATTCAAAAAATATTTATAGAAATATAAATATCAGGTTCTGTGCTTAGCTCTGTGGATACAATAATACATAATTAATAAATAAATAAGACATGGTCCTTTTCTCATGGAGCTTAGAGTGTATCAAAGAAAGACATTTTAGGTGAAGTATAGGAAATTGCCATTGTTATTGTTCAAGCCTAGTTGGACATTTGAAAACTGTAGTTAAACATAAGATGGATGGATAAATAGATAAGTGGGTAGACAGACAGACATATGGAAGACTTGCTTTTAAACTGAGACTTGAAGGATGAATAAGAATTAGCTGTGCAAGAAAGTACATTAGAGATTGAGGAGAAGGAATGGAGAGTAATGTAATTATAGGTTTGAAGTCAAGACAATGGCATGTTCAGGGACTGAAAAAAGACCATCAAGGATAAAACACCGAGATGACATAGGATGAGGTTTGTAAGATAGGCAGGTTCTAAAGCTGGCAAGACCAAGTTAAAGATTTTAAACATTGTCTTAAGAATGCCATTAAAGCAATAACTTACTTTATCCTAAGAAAGTTATTAAAGAATTAAAAGAAGATAGCGACTTGATTAGAATTGCATTTTGTAGAGCTTATTCTGGCTGAAGCATAAGAAATGTATTATTAATAGAAGTAGGTAAATATAGGTATTCCTGTTAGGACAACCCTAGAAGTAGCATTGGAGTTTACAGAAACATAACTTGAAGCTTAGAGATATTATTTAACTTGTCTTAGGCTATACAATTGAAAAGTCATGGAGCTACACAGAGTCACACTTGACAAAGTTCATACCCTTCACTGATAGGATAGGAGACATTCATGTATTTATTCAACATGCATTTCTTACTGAAGGCCTGTATATCTCAGGCATTACCTTATGTACTAAGAATAGAGCAACAAATAAAGCCCCTACTCTCAAGGTGTATAAGTTATAAGTTTTACTGAGTTGGTGGTGGATAGTGATAGATGCTCTGAAGAAAACTAAAGCATGGTAGAGAGAATAGCAAGGACTGGGATGTACTGTTTTATATAAGGGGTTGAAAAAGTCTCTGTGATTAGGTAAAATATGAGCCCAAACTTTAAGTAAGTGAGGGGGGCAGCCATGTGAATAGGTCAGACAAGAGCCCTCCAGGTAGAAGGAAAACAAGAACAGACATCCTGAGACTGGATCCCAATTGTTCGTTGATGTATGTATGGCAAGGAGGCCAGTGGAGTTGTGCCAAAGTCATGAGGATATAATCGTCTTATGTAATGAATAAAAGGTGGTCATGATAAGCTAAACACATATTCAACTTTTTTTTCTATTTTACTTGAAAATAACTTTTAAAGTTGATGTAATTGTGCTTTATCCTTTCATCTACCCATATGGAGTGTATATTATTAGCCTTACTTTAAAGAAGAGTAATTTAGACTAAGAAAATTCAGCTAAGTTAATCAAGTCAGCTAGCAGCTGTAGAGTGGGAACCACAGGCTACATTTTGGGCCCTGAGGTCTAGTGCAGGTGACCAGAGCAAAGCTTCCACTGATCCCATGGAACTGACTTGGTGACAATAAAGACAGTGATTCAAGGCTAACAAACGAGTCTAAGACATAAGGTCCTATCATTTACCCAAACCCAAAGGGGATGTATCTCTTACTGGAAAGAGTGAAAATAAATGGAGCAGAGGTGCTGAAGCTCTTATAAATATCCAGAGTAAAAGGGACTCTCCACTTGACTTATGTGCTCTTTCTCCTGACTATGAATGAGTCACAGTCTAAGTGGAACTGAAATATAAAATCACTACTTCTTAGATGGCACAAATCTTCCGTTTAACTTCATGCTTTGCATATCTATGCGCTCTAAATATAATCCAATTCATACATCTATTTTAATGAAGAATCTCGATGCCATGTTCATGAGTAGAGTCTTAATAAATGCTTAATTGGATTTGTTTGAACTTTTCTTGGCTTAATAATGGCCCTCTTCTGCATGCAGCACACCTCCCTACTTTTTTCTTATTTGAATATGGATGCAGTTATTGTGAAATGTAATTTAAGAACCCGCAGGGGGCTGAGTCGTGGGGAGTACAAACATGAAAAAGATGAGACCAGCTATTTGGAGGCATAGACAGTTAATGGCTGCACTAACAGGAAAAGACTGTGAAAACAAGTAGCACTTGAGCTAGAAACTTCAGGGAAAGGGGATTCTGACAAATAGGATTATAGGGAAGGGTGTGTGTGACAGCATAGAAGACATTCTTCAAAAAGATGTCCTTAAGAAAATGTATGTCTATCACCATTAGTTCACATGCATCCTGACTCATCCAAATGTTACTTCTTTACTGCTTGATTGTCATAACACATTTCCATACAATTCAAATATTGCCTCTGTTCTCATTTTTCCATCTCTCCATTTGGATGATAATTGCTAAGACAATGGTCTTATCCTTTCCCATAATATACACATTTGCAATCTGAAAAAAAGGTAAATAAAAAATTAATAGAAGAAAGCCAGGAGAGTTGCTACTTCTTGCACATAATACTGTTATAGATTATGATTTCAGATTGTTCACTTTTAAATATGATGGAAACTTAACAGCTATGTCAGGGCGTTTAACTATGTAACAGTGTGGGACAGGTATGTTCCATTTGCTGTAAGAAATTAATACCAAAGGCCTTCTCAATTTATTGACTCTTGATCGCTTTCCACTGCAACACTTCCATAAACTGATTCTGATTTCCTTTCCTTCCTTCTGGTTTTCTTCTTTTGATTGTACCACTTGAATATTAAAAAGTGTGACCCTTGCTAAGAATTCGTATTTGAATGAACGGACAAGTTTAGTAGTGGTCACTAGTTGCTCCAAAAGAATACTCAGGGTGTGCTGGGGTTGCTGTATTTAAAAATATATATTTTTAAAATATTCATCTCATTTTAACTTATTCATGTGAATCTTTAAATCATAAAATGAGATATAAATGACTTCCACCAAAACTTTCTTGGCTACTGCTGGAAAGGTATGAAACCTACGTCCTGAGTAAAATTTCAAATAGAATTGCTTTGATTTTCCTTAAATTATGATGGAGAAAGCAATCATTTTGAAAACCACATGAAATGGGAGGCATTCTTTGCTGTAATTGAAGAAATCCACATTGGAAGCAACTGTAGCATTAGCCCTCCCTGGATGCATTGTATTGCATAACTTCCCTCCTGCGTCCCAGTCCCGTGGTGAACCCCAAGAGAGTGATCTACTCATTATATGTAACTCTGGACCCACAAGTCAGTTCATAAAAGGCTGTGCTGTTTGCAGATTGTTAAAAACAACCCTCTGTCTCCTGTGACCTCTTGGAGGTCCTCTTGCCTCCTCAGCTTGGCTTAAGCAGTGTGAAGATAACAGTAACTTGGAGAAATACTCTATTTCCTTATGGAGTGCCCTTTTAATTAGGATGTTTTGTTAAAGTAATTATAAAGCCAAATCACACTGTTTGTTTAAGGTTCCCTGGAAAGCACATTGTTATTACCAACAGCTGGGAAGTTTTAAAATATGTATTTTGTGCCTCAAAATTTCAGCTTAAAAAGAGACCCAAGATCATTAGAATTCCCCAAGGTTTTTATGTAATTGTCTCGCATAAGGAAAGAAGAGAATTTGTGATGAAGTTCAACAAGGTATCCGCCGGGATCTGTTTGTGCTTGTGCTACTATTTTTTTTTTAAATTTTGACATTAACAGGTAGAAATTGTGATACACAATCAATAATGATGTGATTTAAAATTAAACCTCTGCACTCAAGTGGAGGAGCTTATTAGCAAAAATCAGCAATGCAGAGACTTCTGAAAATGCAAGAGTAATGCAGCGAAAAATGTGAACCTAAGAACTGTCTCTAATTTCCTGTCCCCAGGAAATAGGTAATTAGCCCTATGAGCCTGATCAGGTAGTGGCGAGATGGGTTCACTCTAAATTAATTTCATTTGAGAAGTGTGGTAAGGAGTTGGGTCTGCACCAGTGACCAAAAGAATTTGTTCTTTTGGCAATTTAACTTGGTGTTTGTATGGGATTTGGTGTACACAGAAAAGTGTAGGTGGCTGTCGCGAAACAGAATTTCTTTCATGAGAACTTTCCAAAGGAGCCACTTAATGATATGCCGTGTTGCTAATTGACAGGCTTGGGGAATCAGATCAGCCAGTGGAACAGCAGCTATTTCATTACAAAATAAAAAAAAAACAGCCCCTAAATATCATTTAAGTGGATTTCATTTAACACATAAGGAGTATAGCACACAAAGCCAAAATTGATTTTGGAAAACAATCGTGAGGGTATTTGTTCTGTCAGGCTTAGGTTCTTTCGCCACTTCAAGAAATTGGAATTTGTAAGTAAAATTGAACTTTGTGGTAGTTTGTCCTGTGTTCTGTTTGACACACCAACTGCCTACCCTGGAGAGGGATCTTAGCTTCCTGCTGGTTCTTATCAAATCAAGAATTCCGTAAATGGACCCATGGTTGTCCAAGTGTTGTACAAAAGAAGGGCTGGTGTCCCCCTTCAGTAATCTGGAATTGGGATTCTGCAGCTTCACTAAGCAAGAGAGATCAGGGAAGGGAAGACTGTTAGTGGTTTTGTCAAGATTAAACTTGGGGCATGGCATTGAGGATTTTATTCCCTAAGGAATACATTTTTTTTTCCTTTTTTTTTTTTTTTTAAGTTATCATCAATATGAACCAGGCCAGTGCATAAAGGGCAGAAGCTGTAAAATGCAGATTCTGATGAATGATTTCCTCAGGAGAGGAATGATTGTTTATTGGGCCTGAAGGGACAAGCCATTCCAGGATCTGTCTTTATTGTCACCTAGGTGTTAATTTTGCTGATATCAGGAATTGGAGGACACAGGGGAAAAAACATTGTCCACCCTAAGATCTACCAGTTCAACTGGCTTAGATTTAGGAGACATTTTTTTCAGAACTACAGTTCATTGTTGTGTTACAGGAATATGGCTGTCAAACATTTAGGATACTGACTATGTATCTGTTCACTCCCCTGGAACTTCTACATCCTTTTTCAATTTTTGGAACAGTGATAAAGTAAAATTAGTAATAGGCAAACAAAAGGAGCTAAAAATAAAGTAAAATGATGAAATAATAAGATTTAGTGTAAAACAATTAAGATTAAAGGAAAACACATATTCAAAGTTAAAAGGTAAAATATGGTTAAAATTACAAATCTTAATGCTGAAAAGTAACAACTTTAAGATAAGTAATATAAAATGTGTAGAACAGCTAATGGAGCAAACTATATGGGAAATGTTAAAGGAGATAACATTTATTAAAATGCTGAGTATGACACATGCACAGTAGGTCTCCATAAATTTTAGCCATTATGGTTATTAGGAAAAAGAACAAAACCTAGATGGCTGTAAACATTTTAATGCTGAAGATCAGTAAATAAAGATTAGTCAAAGAATATACTTTCTGTCCCTAGAGGAAAGACTCTTTAAAGTTCATTATTAAAATTAATAATGAGAGATTGGGAGAGGGCTGGACTACAAAGGGGTCGTAGCCTGAAGAAGTTTTGGGGTAATGGAATTGTTTTGTATAATGAAAGGAGTGGTGGATACATGATTTCACCTGTTAGTCAAAACCTGTAGAACCATATGCCACTGAATAAATTTTGCTGCTTATACATTTCCTAAATATATTAAAAACAAATACTGACAAAATGGTAGGAGTAGAATGCTAAAAGCATACAAAATAGAGTTCAATAGTGAATAGAAATGGTAGTCTACTATGATAAATAAACAAAGAACATTCGAAGTTTAGGGAGGCCAGTGGCCTAAGGGAAATGATGTCCATTGGTGGGAACGGGCTCTGCCTGTAGAAATGAGCACATTAGTCCATATCAGACCTGCTGGGAAAGATAGAGTGTGGGTATGTCAATTGCCTTATGCAATTCGCTGTAAAGAAATATAGGCTATTAAGGACTGGAACAAAACTCTAACAAAATGATCCATAAAATGCAGCCTACTAAATGGAGAGCAGATATGTGAGTATTTGTCAAAAGTACCGACTGCCTGACACCACTTGGCAGTGCCACCCACGGCAGACAGTGTGCAGCGGCGATCATTTTCATTAGCAAGGGCTGGCAGAGACAAATCTTGCTGGCCACTAGGAGGAAAAAGACTTTAATAACTATTTTCATCCTGTTTCATTTCTATCAATTTTTTCCTTAAAATTCTTATTTAATGGAGAGAGGTTACAAAACTGTAATTTTATATATAATGACAGTTATATTTAACCTTATAGGAAATATAGACTTTATTCTCATATTTTTGAGCACCTTGTGCTAGGAACTGTCCTGGGGATGGAGTTGCAGAACTTATGAAAGGGGATAAAACAGAGTAATGAAATAATCACATTACATAGATAGCAAAATAAGTGGTAATAAATCCTATTGTGGGGGGGGGAATAACAGAGGAGATTAGGGGTGATGAGAAGAAGATTACAGTTTTAACCATGATAGTCAGGGGTGGCTGCAATAGGAAATTAAATAAAAACTTGAAAGAGTAACAGAGGAAGCCACATTTGGAGCAAAGCTTCCCAGGCAGAAGGAACAGCAAGTGCAAATGTCCTGTGGCTGGATCGTGCCTGGCATGTTTGAGGAACAGCAAAGTATTCAGTGTGGACTAGATGGCTGGAGTGATGTGAGCAAAGAGAAAAGAAATACAAGAGGTCAGAGAAGTAAGAACGGAAGAGGGATAGATCATATATGGCCTTTTAGGCCATTGTGAAGAACCTGGCCTTACAATGTGATATGGGAACACTTTGGGGGGTTTTCAGCAGAGCAGTAATGTGATCTTATGCACATAGTCTACATCTATATTCATGGCCATTTATTTAAAATATTATCTATATGCTGGTTGCTTCCACATCTGCATTTCTAGTCCTGACCTTTCACCAAAACCCCACACTTAACATACACAACTACTGCCTTGATATTTCCACAGGTTTGACTAACAAGCGTCTCAAATTAAACATGGCCCAAGGAGAGCTGGCTTGTTTTTCCTCATCTCAGTACATCATCCACCAGTTGCCCAAGCCACAGACCTATGCATTATGATTGAGTCTCCTTTTTCTCACACCCCTCACATCCAATCCAAAGCTGTTGACCGTGCCTTACAAATGTACCAAATCTGCCCACTTTAACTCATTTCACAACAGCCACCCAGACAAGTACAAAAGCATTGTTATGGTCTCCCTGTTTCTCTCTATGCCCCTTCCCCAAGCTTCTTCACACTTAGAAAATAGAGTGATCTTTCAAAAACATCAGTGAGATCACACTTCACCCCTCCCACCCCTCTTAGGGAAAACCGTTCAAGATCTTCTCATTGTACTTAGAATAAAATCTGAGTTTCTTACATTGGCTTGCCTTGCATATGGTGACCTGGTCTCTTGGCGACTCGCTTTCTCATATTTTTGTTTAATTTTAAAAAATTAAGTTACAATAGACATAAAATTTACCATCTTAACCATTTTAAGTGTACAGTTCAGTGACATTAAATATACTCACATCGTTGTGCAACCATCACCACCATCCTTCTCTAGAACTCTTTCCATCTTGCAAAACTATAGTGCTATACCCATTAAGCACTAACTACTCATTTACCCTTCCCCCCACAGCCTGCGGCAACCACCATTGTATTCTCTGGCTCTGTGAATTTGATTACTCTGGGTACCTCATGTATGGGGAATCATACAGTTTTTGTCCTTTTGTGACTAGCTTATTTCAAATAACATTTTCAAACGTGTCAATTTGGCCTTTTGAAAAACCAAATTATATTCTATTGTATGAATATGACACATTTTGTTTATCCATCTGGCCATTGGTGGACACTTTGGTTATTTCCACCTTTTGGCTATTGTGAATAACGCTCCTATGAATATGGATATACAAATATTTGCTTTGGTCCTTGCTTTCAACTCTATGGGGGGTATACCCAGAAGAAGAATTTCAAGATCATGTGATAATTCTATTTAAAATAGTTTGAGGAACCACCATACTGTTTTCCATAGCCGCTGTACCGTTTTTACATCCTACTGGCTGACTCTCTTCATCTTCTTCATTTCTTTTCTTGCCCTCCATGTTCCAGATATAATGACCTTCTTTGGTTTCTTCAAATACCAAAGTCATTCTTGGGATAGGGCCTTTGCAGGAGTTATTCCCTCTTCCTACAAAGCTACCACTTTGTGTTTACTTGACTGGCTCTTTCTGATAATTCACCTTTAGACTCTAACAGAGAGACCCTCCCTGATGACTCAGTTATTGTACCTTCAGCATAGCACTTAGCAAGATCTCATTGTTTCTTTATTTGTTTATTAGGAAAGTTTTGTCTTTCCTACCCCAGCACTACATCTCTAACTCCAGTACCTACAACTATGATTGTCCTATAGGAGATACACAATAATTATTGAAATGTCACACGTCTTAATCTCATAAATGCCCTGATGTACTGCATGTGAACATTACTCATTAGCAGAAACCTGTAATCGTCAAAGAATAACATCTGTTCTTTAGAACCAAATTAAATCTAGAGAGAATCTATAATTCCATGGTATAATCAAGAATGACAGTTGACCTAGCTATCTTGATCATTCCGATTCCAGTAGAAATTTAGGGGTTCATTAATTTGGATATTTCAGCAAAATGTGCTATTTGTTTTCAGATCATCTCAATAATTACCCTAATATCCCTCTATGCGTTGTATATGCAATCGCTGTTCTAGAGATATTTGTAAAATCTTTCATGTGCTTCTGAGCAGCCAACTTCAGTTTCAGACCCAAAACAAGGATCACACATGACACACATCTTCCACAGCAAATTTTCTAAATTGACATTTTATAGTTCATTCCAGTAATAACCACTTTCACAATACATAAGGTCACCCATGTTAGAGAAAACTCACTCAGGTAACATAAAAGGAAAATTGTTATTTCTGTCTTCACATTAAGAAGTGAGTGTGTGCGCATAAATTGGCTATTCTGGATTATGAACAATCTCCAGACATAATTATTATTATGATGAGGCCATATATTTTGACTGGCTTAGGTCCAATACTGCCTTGGTAGGTACTATCCTTCTGCCCTGTGATCTTAATTGAGTGATAAAAGCCCATTAAATATCTAGAGGAAGAGACAGCATATATTCTTATATATTAACATCCATATTATTTATACTATTAAAAGTTGTGAGATTTCCATCTAGGATTAAAACATTTTTATGTAGTGAAGAATAAAGGGGAGTCTGGTGTACTAAGAGCTCCTCTTTTTCAAGAACCAGTTGGTATATTCATTACCATGGTATCTTTAAAGCTCCAACAGATGAAATTCTGTGGTTACTAATTTGCAACAGAACTATTGTGTGAATTGCAGAAATATGGAGAAATAGTTATTCTGAAAATATTTTAATAGTTTTTTCTTTTATTCTAAAAGATGTTAAATCTTGTCATTCAGATCATTATGTTTTCATATTGTTTTTAAAAAGTCATAAATGCAGAATATCTGAATAGTATTCAGTTTGTGTTCTTAATATAAAGTTAGGCAGATTATCTTCTTGTTTCAATGGTTATTGCAAAAATCTCAAATGTGTTAAACAGAATTGATTGTAGAGCCCATTATATTTCAAGGACACTGACGAGATTCTGTAGCAACAGGGTTGAAAAGTATTAATTCACCCTTTTCATCTCTTTTATTACTTTTGCATGGAGTTTATAGTGGGAAATACTTCACAAAGATTGTGTTTCTACTGTTAAGGTTTATATCCATATTTTGAGACATAAACTTTATAATGTCTTTGCATATTACATCACAGGCTTCTTTAAGGCAGGCAAATAACAGTTTGTCCTTTTTTGCTCACAAAGGGGCATCTTTACAAAAAAAAAAAAAAGCATCTTTAGAAAATTGATGTAGTATCTTTAGAATCTTTTGGAATGCTGTTGGTATGGTACCTGCTTTAAAAATTTTAATAAAAACCATGCTTCTATCTATCACTTAAGCTAGAAGTGTGCATACTGATAACGGATAAAGTTGGTAAAAGGAATTACATCAACTTTATTTGCTATTACATTAGGAGATAAAATGTATTATAATATTAACTTTGGTTATCACATTTCATTGCATAATTAGGCAATCCAGAGATTTTCAGAATCTCTTGAAACAGAAATTTCTGAAACAGAAATAATGAACACAATAGTTTGGAAAAGATTTAAATTACTAATCTTTTTGAGTGCTTATTAATTGCCAAGAATTGTGTTAAGCACGTATTGAAGTTTGGATGGGCACATTCTTTCTTCCATTTCTTTTCAGAATACTTCCTTGATTTTCAAAGAATAGGCTACATGTGTCTGTATTTAGCCTATTGAAATATTTATTAGTCTATTGTAACTGCCTTTTTACTTGCCTATTTTTCCCAATGGACTATAAATCCCAAAGGTGCAGGTTTTATGTCTGCCATATTCACTGTCTTCTGTATCCTAAACAATACAGGTACCTAGCCCCACCCTCCAAACATAATGGGTACCACTTAAATATAATATTTACTGATTAAATAATGATCAGTGTTCAGGAAATAAATTAATCTTTTGGGGATGGGATCATAGGGAAGAATGATGATGGAAAATCAGAATGTCAATTTAGTAATAAAATTTATTAATTTTCAACACAATTTCTATAAAAGAAAATGGATATCAACATGGCATGTGCATCCTCTAATAGCTAACGTTAGCTGAGAACTTATGTGCTACTCATAATGAGTGATTTTATGCCTTATCTCATTAAATTTTCTCAATAGCATAACTTCATTCTACAGAGGAAGGAACTGAGGCTTAGAGAGGATAAGGAATGTCTTATGGTCTCACATCTAGTGAGTATCCAGTACAAATTTGAACTCTGCTCCTTCTGCCAGAGCTCAAGCTTTAAATCAATCAATATTTGGAATGTCAACTTAATCAGAAGGGAAACTCAGAGAAGTTAAATAATTCCATGAGGACACAGGGCTAGTAAATGACAGAATGTGGTATTAAACCAAATTTACACAGCTCCAAATCCTGTGTGGCTTTAACCCAGGCCACTGTCATCTTCTCTTTAATAATTAATGCACTTTTTGCACATACAGTAAACCATGACTCAAGTACCATCCTAATCATGCTAGGTAGATCATGACCCTAAACTCTTCCTCCTGACAGTTTCTTAAGGAAAGACTGGTACATTTGTTTTTGTTTTTACCTGAATCAGAATAAGTAATTACTGGGCAAGACAGCATTGACATTTTATTTACCATTCTATTATTCTTACATCTGCCTTGATTCTGCCCTTTATTAATGATGTATAAGAAGAAATATATGGGCCGAGTGTGGTGTCTCACGCCTGTAATCCTAGCACTCTGGCAGGCCGAGGCGGGTGGACTGTTTGAGCTCAGGAGTTCGAGACCAGCCTGAGCAAGAGTGAGACCCCGTCTCTACTAAAAATAGAAAGAAATTATATGGACAGCTAAAATATATTTAGAAAAATTAGCTGGGCATGGTGGCACATGCCTGTAGTCCCAGCTACTTGGGAGGCTGAGGCAGAAGGGTAGCTTGAGCTCAGGAGTTTGAGGTTGCTGTGAGCTAGGCTGACACCACGGCACTCTAGCCCAGGCACCAGAGTGAGACTCTGTCTCAAAAAAAAAAAGAAGAAATATATGAAAAAATTAAGGAAGAAACTATTAGAATAAAGATGCATTAGACTACCATGCCCATGGAAGGAATTCAGTATCTTCTTATGCTTAAGACATTCTGTGAAAGTTGAATCAAACATGGAAAACATATCACATGCTGAAAAAATGAGGGGCTTGGATAATAAGTAATGAATTATTTGAGCATCTATGGAATATGATATTAAGTCTCATTTAAATAGTGTTTTGCCATGCTGTGTGCTCTGTTATAATACATGCTGATGATGCCTCTTTTTGAATCGTAGAGTCTCAAGTTCCTGATCAGCCAAGCTCTCTTCACGTGAGGCCCCAGACCAACTGCATCATCATGAGTTGGACTCCTCCCTTGAACCCAAACATCGTGGTACGAGGTTACATTATTGGTTATGGTGTTGGGAGCCCTTATGCTGAGACAGTGCGTGTGGACAGTAAGCAGCGATATTATTCCATCGAGAGGTTAGGTGAGTACCTGTGATTTCTATTCTATTAAGGGAAATAAGTGAGTTATTTGAAATCATGTTATTTCTTGGAATATTGTTCTTTGGGACTATGACTTCAATTTGTTGTATACATTAATTCTTAGAGCAACTCCCTAGCTCTACACAAACACACACACCAACTTAAGAACATTTCTTCTCTGAAATTTAGATTTTGGGAATTTGACCTAGAGAGATCCGTAATGGTGAGTGCCCTGGCGTAGGCCCTTGCTTTGTGTCATAGGAAACAAAATGTTCAGTGGGTCATTTTTCTTTATCCAGTTGTCAATGGAAACTTCTAATCTTAATAATTCTTGTATAAAGCAAATCAACACATTTGTCTTCTTTATTTGTTCTCGTTAGGAAGATGTTCTGTTCATTTTTCTTTAACCTTGAATTGTCTGGTTATAGTACTTTCTTTTCCCTTAACATTCATAGATAAAGCTTTGTGGCTATGGCATTAGGACTGTAAAACAAGATGAAAAGAGGAATTTTAGTCAAGACAGTAAATTGGAGTTATGAAACTCCCTCCTGCATGTATCCTGCTTCCTCCCCAATCCAAGTTTCTTATTATACTGCACTCAATCTTGTTTTTTCAGTTTTTTACTGACTACAATACTTCAATTGTGATGTATCTGAATTAATTAAAAATTTGTTCATTCAGAGAGGTCTAATGTGTGTAAAAGTGTTCATATTCATGTTATATCTGATTTCCCATATTGCTGTAAGGGATTATAGATTATATCATTAACAGATGGAAATAAAAGAAATATATGTAATATATCAGGATGCCAATAAGTTAAATGATTCTCATAGAGTAAAAAGCAAGTTGATTCTACCTGTTGATTTAATACCACATTACTTGCAATGAAGAATGATGACCCCACAGGGAATGCAACCAGATTGGTGGGTGGGGCCATCTACTACTTATTTGTAGTGTCTCTCACAAACAGAATATTTGTGATGAGAAGCCTGATTTGAATTTGAATAGCTAAAATGCAGTAGTAGCAAGAAAAGATTTTCTCAGCACAAAGGGAAAATTGCAGTAACCCATTCTCTCTCTAATTGCTTTAAATACTAATAAGAGAAGCATCTACTGAAAATCTCCACATTTTTGTTAACTTTGCTTTTAGAAATAATATTCTTTCTGTCACTCCCTGAGTTTAAATGTAAAGGCACTCACAAAATTCGTCTTTTATGGCCTTATGGCCGTCAAACCTATGTCAGGGGACTTTCACTTACTCATTATAAAGTGTACACAGTCTCTGACAGTTCATCTTGATGCTACTCAAACAGACAGAAGAAGGAAAGTTCCCACGGCAGTGCCCACACTTCCAGGCAATGAAAACGTAGTGCAAACTCAGAAGGAAGTCAGGAAGGAAAACTGCATCGTTTCACCATGCCCTTTTGATAATCATGCCCTTTATTACAAAGAAACTCTGAGAGTCTCCAAGTTTAGCAAAGTTAGTAGTTTGGGAGACTAACATTGGCAAATCTCCCTGAATCCTTAATAAGAAAAAAGAAAAATCTCTTTGTTAGATTTGTTGTAAAGATCTAGGAAAATTGTTAAAGGTAAACTGGGATGTGAACCTGTCTAAGTGATAATCTTGAATTCGCACTTTAAAACTTATCTGGAAAGAGAAATTACATACACACATATATACACACACACACACACACACACACTCACACTCGCGCTTGCTCGCATATTTAAATTCTACCGGTTAATACTCTTTTAACACAGTTCCATGTCTTAACACAAAATTTGAAATAAAAGTATTAGTATGCTGCTCATTAAATATCCTCATGACTATGCAAATAAACTGTCATTTTTTGACATGTTTATGCTATTTAACCAAAGTGTGTGTGAGATATAACTTTAGCTCTAATTTTTATAAAGGAGTCATTCAAGTCTATATTCCCACTCTGCAGAGAAATCACCAATTGTTTTATCTATTTTATTGAGCATCAAAATAGGTACATCAGGTTTCATAGCATCTTTTTAAAAAGTATTTGTAAGTACATGTTTATTTTTAATTTTTAAAGCTTTAGAAACACAAAGTTGTCTAGTCATTACATGTATAATTAACAAAAGGAAATTTTATGTTTTCAAGATAGTATGACAGTTATACAACTAAAAAGAAATTAAAGAAAGTTATAAAATCCATTTATGCATAGGGTCAACCATAGCTTCAAGTATCACGGTTATATTTTAGACTATAAAAAAGCTATTTGTTTTATAATTGACCAATAAACCTCCTCTGTGATGAGAGACTAGAATGTCTAAACAGCAATATATTCATTCTTACCATCCTTTTCATGATGCACATTAGAGGATGTGGTTTTAATGGAATAAGAATTAAAAAACATAGTCTAAGCATACCAAAAAGTAACTATGGAATTGAACAAAACTCTGAATCTGGGTTGAGATCTATATTTTTCTCCCTTCCAAAATTTTTAATATTGGGAAAGTGATTTGGATGCTGGCCTTAAAATATCTCAGTGAAAATAAGGAAAAAGTTTCTTTTATTCCCTCTATCATAGTATCAGAGAGTTAACAGATTTTGAAAACAGCTAATAGAGGTTGGAAAGTTGATCTCTTAAGAGGTGTAAATAATAGACTTTATATTGTGATCATTGCAACAATATGAAAGTTTTACCTAATTAAGAATATTCAGCTTTTTGGGGTAAACTCATAATCTATTTCTAAATATTATCAAAAATCCTTTTGTAATACTGATTAGAAATGTTTTACCTTGTACTGTTTAGTAAAAAAAAAAAAAAAAGATTTAGAAAATGAGCATTCCATTTGTGATTAAATTTGTCCATAATTCAGTGGTATCAAATGTGAGGGTTCGAGTTCTGTCTCTAATAATGAATTATTGGTCATATGTAGCACAGTAGCCTTTCATTCCCACATTGTGGGACTCTGTACCTCAATTTTCTCATGTTAAACAATATACTGTGTCCACTTTACAAGCTTTTTTTTGAGATTCAATTGAAATAATAAAGGTAAAGATATTTGTAATTTTTTTAAAAAGTTAAAAATATTATGCACTTATAAATAAGGCATTTTTCTTATTATCATTTGTACATCAGTAGTTCAGCAAATGCAAGTAGTGTAATTCCATAGGCTTTGTGGTTTTTTTATAAACCTTAAAGCTTGTAGTGTTCCAGTTTGTCTTCTTTACCAAAATGTAGTATCAAATATATTTTTTAAAATATTTTGAGGACTCCAAGTTTTTAGACTCAGATAGCTCATCACATGCATAAAATTATAGAAAACATACTCATTTACTGAAATAATTAGCATGAATAAAAATCTAAACAACACAGTGACATTCAGTTTGATATGGAAGACAAAAATGTAAACTCCAAGTTTTTTTTTTTTTTTTAAGAAACATCATTTTATTTCTCAGGAATAAATGAAAAAGGAAGGAAGGAAGAAGGTGAGAAAAGAAGGGGGGGAGGGAGAGAAAAGACAATAAAAGACTCCAAGTTTTAACTATAATAAAAATGCCCATTTTTATAATAAAAATCGTGAGTTGGGAGAGTTAGATTCATTTAACATGAGTACTGGTTGACCAGGGAAGAAGAGTGAGAGGGAATAAGAAAAGGTCACTCCTTGAGACCATTATTCAGAATACATCAAGAAGAATGGATTTTATCTTCTATGATTTTTTTTTTAGGTTAGTGTCTTCTAAACGTATAGACATTTTCAAGCAGTCTTTAAGGACAGCGTGGGGAGATTCATTAATAATACATACCGTTCTATTTGTAACACTTTTCTCACTTTCTACTCCCTGAGGTCCAAAGCAGATGCATTGTCTCACACCTGGTAAACTTTCTAAGGCTATTTTGGGAGAATCCATTACAAAAGATGAATACAATTATTGAAGAGAGGAACAAAGGTTTTCTCATTGGAGTACAAAAAACATGTATCTGTATATATGTAAAATCATTAGAAATCTCCAAATAGCCCCCATCAGTCTCCTTTTTTTTTTTATAATAATTCCACATTCTATCCTGTATTTTATAACCTAAATTGTCATTTGCAAAATCTCTTCCCCACAAACTCTAGCTGCTTTGGTCCAACTCAGACTTTCAGCTCTGTGTCCTCAATTCAGGGAGACCACTGGACTCTTTTTGGGTTTCTCCTTTTTCTTCTGCAGCCTGGAAACTCTCCAAGCAATAAGCTGGGGAAATCAGAGGGCTCCCTTTATTTTCCTTCTCTCGGAGGTCACTGACTTGATCTTCCTGATATCCCGTGCCTGAAAACTGTTTCATATATTTTGTCTGTTTTTCTTTTTCAGTTGATGCAGGCCAGTCCCTATTCATCCGTTTTGACCAGCAGTAGGAGTTCTTTAATAAGCAATTAAACAATCGTTTTATTATTTCAGTATGCCAAAACTTTCAAGTTTTTAAGAGTCCCCAAAATGCCAAACTGTATTTTATCTGTTTCCTGATTTCTGCCACAAATCTTATCCAGAATGAATCCTAACTGTCATATTGTATTTTTAGAGAGTAAATTTAACTTGAGTGCTCTTAGAAATAGGTCTTTTATCCTGTGGAGAAATGAACCTTTATAACTCCCAGTGTGCATTCTAAGTTCAGTGTATTCAAGGTAAATTACAGTGATAAGCTCAGCATTGCCCCCCCCATTAAAAAAAACCCTTCATGCATGAAATATAGAAGCTTTGAGTTTATGACATGCAAACATTTAAAATCAGAAAAATCAATGCACTTTAGCAGCCTCAAATATGGTTGACATACATGAATAAAAAATGAATAAGCACCATGTAGAGAACATTTTATTATTTTGAAATGAAGTACATTATAGGTGTTGGTTAACAAAATCCTGCTTTGTATCTTTTGAAGCAGAATTTAAGAAGAATTATGGAGAATGGTTTTTGACCTAAAGTTTGAAAAGCTTGATCACAAAGACCCCTTTGAAATAAATCATTTAATGGTAAAGAAAATAAAAAGGGAAGATAGATTTACCCCATTCTTTATCCCAAAATATCTTACTCTGAGCATTTACATACAGTGTAGCAATAGTGAAACAGCCTTCAGCTGTGTTTCAGACTGGGGGACCAGAATAGAACACTGAAAATTCATATATTTTATGCTGTATAAGCCATTTTAGAAGAAAGTCAGTTTACCTTGTTTTTATTTTATAATGTCATACACGGGGAATCCCTACTTATTAAGGTACATCAGTAATTTCTAATAATATAATTTTATTCCTAAAGTCTTAATGTGTGGGTTTTAAGATAGAGTTTTATCTCAGTTTTGATCATATATGCTTCTTCTCTATGTCATTTATTATTTATTTTTCCCTGTCAATACTATTTGCCCAATTTCCATATTATAAATGTTGTGAGTGGAAGTATGGAATTTAATGAATCTAAAGAAAAATATGTTTTCTCATTTTTTTAGCATTTTATAATTGCTTTGAAATTTGGTTTAGTATGTTTCAATACTTTTATAAATATAGATGAATTCAATGTGATATAATGCATTATTATCTGAATCAAGTTTTGTTTTCAAATGTTCTTGACCATTTAGTCAACATTAGTCAAAACACTGAATGGGTAGATTTTCCATATTGCAGGCAATTGCTTAATTAAGAAAAAAAAATTTTTTTTCTTGTGGTAGATGTGTGCTAAAAGACCAAATAATTTATTACTCTTGACAAAATTGTTACATAAATGACTTACTTGGTGACTGTTAAGCATATGCACCATATTGAGGACAGTGGGGGATACTAAGAAATGTAAGACATATTCTCTAACCTATTCTAGGCTTCCAAAGTCTGCTATAATAAATATAAGAATATTTCTTGAAAAGAATAAGTGAGGTAGCATAGTTTCTATAGGAGCAATAATTGCACTGAGGGTAGAAAGTTTACCTTGATATGAGGTTATTAGAAGAGTTTTGTTAGAAATGCTGCCTGGAGAGTTTTGACTTGAAGGATGGGTAGGACTCCTTCTCATGGAAGGGTATGGGAAGTGTAGTATATGTAAGACTGAAGAGTCAAGGAAAAGCAAGGGAGGCTCAAGGTCTAGTGAACAAAGCAATTGAACCCTGAATGCAAGTTCATATGCGGCAGTTGCAGGAGTTATTAATATAAATAGAGAGATAACTTGAGCACGGGTTTAAGAGGGCCTAATATGTAACCCTTGATGTTCTTGGATTTGCCTCTTCCCAATGGGTCCATCCTCTGTATTTAATAGTCATTTTGTTGAGGTACTAATTGAATCCTAAACACTGGGGACTAGTGTGCTAGTCATTTCGCTAGTTAGTAAAACTTAGCTACCAGTCTATTCTCTTTTTGTCACATACCCATTTTTGTGAGCAAAAAATGTTCTTCGTTTTTAAAACTTCAGGAAAAACTAGAATCCAGGATTAAAAGGGCAGCTGTGTCTACATTGTAGCAGTCTTTGAATAGATTAGGCCCTTTTAAGATGCAATTCCATAATGGGAGATTATTTCCCTAACAATGTGAATAATCATTGGGAAGTGTCCCTTCCCCTCTTCACAGTACCTGTTTTGAAAACCAAGCCATGAAAAAGAAAACCCACAATTATTTAATTAATTCTAGCTAGCACTGCAAAATTGTGCCCTATCTTTGGGTCCTTCTCTTTAAATGATTTGTTCAATATCCAGAATTTCTCAAGCTGAAGCCCCTTATATTCTTATGAGGACATCCAGAGTCTAACTTCTGATGCTCTTAATTACTTTGGAGGGTCCTAACTCAACACACCATATAGTGACCCCTGGCATCCCACCATCTAGACTTTGTCTCCCATCTTCCTCGGCATAATGTCCCTTTCTTCATATATGTGTCTCCGAATCATATCATTCCAGTTTTTCTTCCTAGGACTACGCCTGTGTGGATATTTAATTGTTTTGAGGGTGGTGCTGGGAGAAGAGCAGGATTTGGGGAAGATAGTTAAGATTTAGATAATTAAGATTTATTTAGTTAAGAATTTAAAGCAGTCCACCTTAAAAATGTGGCAAACCATGCCATTAGATAGTTCATCTAGGAACTTTCTGTTTTTCAGGTATTATATGTATATGTGTATGTGTGTGTATGTTTTAATAATCAGTACTTTGTCGTAAAAATGTGGAAAATAAGACATATTCTAGTCATGTGACTGATACAGGTAAATTTGGCAAATTAATGACAGCAATGGAATAGAATCTGTTACTTCTAGCAATGTCTACCCTGAAACTATTATCAGTTAGTCAAATAGAATATCTATTATATGAATTATTTACATATTTTATTTAATTAGCATAATCATTTGGGAAGGGCCATTGGCTATATACAGCCCAAATCTTAGAAAAATATTTTAATCATACGTGGAAGTCTTATATGTTATTTCAAATTCTATTTATTCAAGAGTAATGGCCTTTCTCTTAACTAGGCATTTTGCTATCTCATTGGAGTAAGGAAAAAAAGTGGCCGTTTAGTCCATAAATAACAGATTATGTGATTAGTCATTTAGACTAATGCCTTATTGCCTTTAAAGGTCATTGTGTAATGTCTTTCATTAGAAGAGGTTAAACTTTGTGCTGCAATAAAGTATTACTGAGAAGGATCATCGTGTTCTGACCCAAGGGCTCATTTTTGTCTACAGGCATTTAAGTGACAATCAACATAGCCTTCTTAATAATTAGCAGAGAAGTGACATTTTAGAAATTATTGACTTCTGAGAAAAGTTTCCTTAAAAGGTGTAGCGGTTTAAATGGGAGCCCCTAAGAAATTATGTCCATGTCCTAACTCCAGAACCTGTGAATGTAACCTTATTTAGAAAAAGGGTCTTTGTAGATGCAAGTATGTTAAGGATCGCCAGAGTGGTCATCCCAGTTTACTGGCTGAGCCCTAAATCTAATGGTGTGTCCTTGTAAGGGGCACACAGTAGACAGACACAGAGGGGAGAGAGTCATAAGACAGACCTCTCTAGATTGGAGCCATGTGGTGACAAGAATGGCTGATGGCCACCACTGGAACCTAGGAAAGGCAAGAAAGTATTCTGCCCTAGAGCCTCCAGGGACAATGTTGCCCTGCTGACTACTCAGTTTCCGACCTTTGACCTTCAAAACCCTGAAGGAACAATTCCTATTGTTTAAGTTTGTATGGTTTATTACAGCAGCCTCAGGAAACAATACAAAAGATAACTCTCCATCTTAGTTTTTTTTATTTTTTTCTCAATCTCCTTTTAAACTGTTTTTTTAAGAAATTCTGACCCAGCTACCATCTATGTACCAAACCAGAATGATCGATATTTAAAAAAAAATGAAAAGTTAAGAAAAAATTCAACACAAAAGGCAATGTTTTTGGAGAAAGAAAGCATCAGAATGGCAAGGAATGATCATAGGAGAAGATTCTTGGCAGTGAAATTAGATGAATAAAATGGTCCTAACTTTTTCAAAGGGACTATTATCTCAACTATCCAAAGGAATTTTGTTCTTCTGGTTGATCAATCGTGTGCCTTATGTTAATGTCCGGGAGATACAAATTAAAAACTGAATACCAAATTTGAATTCATCCTTATCTACCTTTGCTGTAATGTGGCAAAGTCTTTGTTTTCTAGCAAGAAACCTGGATGGAATGCAATAAACACTGCATAGAGACTTTTCTTTTTCTTGGTAAGAGAAAAGCGCATTTACAACAAAGAAATCAATTTTTTTTTAAAGAAAATGGAGAGCTAGGAATTATACCCACAAGAGTAAAAGCAAGTGATTTATCTTTAAGGTAATCTAATTCCCAAGGCTTGCACAACAATTAGTCATTTCTGAGCAGAAATTAGGGAGCACTCTAAAAGTATTGGACAAAACTCTGCTTACGGAGAGGTTGTAGAATTGGGACAGAAAGGTGATGATTTTCCCTTTTGGACTTTATTTACATCAGCATCCTTTTCTAATGTTATGTCATGCTAGTGAGTAATAATTCAATTCTCAACTGTTACTTTCTATTTTTTCACATTTCTTGTATTATTGTCGCACAATCTTTTGTCCCTTGAACTTGTAGCAAAACCTCAGGAACTAATATTTTGACCACATTTGTGGGACCTGTGTCTCTATTGGATCACATACAGAAATCAAAAGCACTGATAAATATATTTTCAAATAAAATATATTCAAAGGGTATTTGGTAATGAGTAGCAAGTTTCTGCATCTCTGGACAATGGTACAGTGGAAAAAATGTATGTTTTTTTCCCTTTGTACTTTACTTGTCTGAATGGCAGGAGAAGCATTTTAAAGTTCCAGAATGCAAGTGTCTGCACGGCAGTGATTTTTCTGTTTTTGGTCAAGTTACTTATACTTTGTGTCCTGCTTTCCTCAATCTGTCAAATGAGCAAAACAAGCACTCTTGGCCTTCACAGGAAGAAGTGTGGGAAGAGAAAACAGATCCTGTCAGCGTGGTGGAGGATGAAGTTATTTTTGAAACACGTTATCATATACCTTCAGGAAACAAAGTCTGGTTTAAGATTTTTTTTTTCTTTCTTGCGAAGAGGTTATCATCATAAACATTTGAAACTTTGTAATGTGAAAACTCTTCTTTTCTGTGAACTGTATTTTATTGTTAGACCTTGAGGAGAAAATAAGGGGAAAACATCCTCCCATACTAATAATGTTCAATGAAACAAGCAGATATTATTGCTTAAGCTGCTGTGTTGTATGCACCTAGGAAACTCACTTAAAACATGCATTACAAACAATAGTAGGCTTGCGAGGCCCATGATAATGGTCATAAATAACATTTATTGAGCACTTACTCTGTGCCAAGCTCTATGTATTTTATATGTGTATCTCATTTGCTTCTCATAATAATCCTAAAAGGAAAGTTTTCTGCTTGATGCCATCTTACAGATAAGTTAACACCAATTACATAAAGTGAAACTCAGGCTAACAGGGCTTAAGTGGCTCGTGCCAGATCCCTTAGCTAGTAAGGGGTGGAACCAGGACTCAAACTGCCTGACCCAAAAACATTTCTTGGCCACCATGCTGTGTTATATCAGGTTGTATACCTTTTGCATGCTATCTTGTGAAAATCAAATACAGCTTTAAAAAATATCTGGTCAATGGAACCAATGCTGCTGAGAGTCTAGAATAATTTTCTCAAGTCTAAGTCATTTCTTCATAGGCATTTTGTAACTGAAGAATTTTTCAGAGATTTTTAAATTTTTACTAAAGCTATAGAAATTTAAAGTTAAAACAAACACAATATTAACTAGTTTCCATAAAAGACAGTTTTAACAATTTTTTTTAAAAAGTTTGTCATAATAAAAGATAATGTATTCTTATGGTCATAACCTATTAATAGAAGAATAAAGGTAGGCAAGGGACAAATTGGTCCGTGAATGTGCCCACATTGGTGACTATTTTCTTTTCTAACTTTCTCTCTCTCTCTCTTCCCCCCCATACACATACACACGCACACACACATTTAATCTCTCTCACCTTTTCCCACAGGCTTCTTTGTCCACCTTGTTTCCTATATGTTTTTCTTTCTCCTTAGCTAAATTCTCCACCTCAGCTTCAAGATTTATCCATTATATAGACAGACAGAATGTATATCATTCATATTAAATTTTTAAAATATAGTGAATTGTGTAGTAATGACTTAGATGAGAACTTGTAAGTAGAACAATTAATTTCCTCTAAAAGCAAGTTGCTTCCTTTTTAAGGGTGGGCCTCCAGTGCTTTGCCCAGCTTCCCTAAGAGTCAGCAAGCAGACTAGGTTTGGTTATTATTAATGCTATCAATGACGTACATATCAGAGGTGCAAAAATCATAATAAATAAGTTCAAGATCATTAACATAGTAAGAGCAAAATAGAATTACTTGGATAAGTCTATTAAGCTAATTAGGTAGAGTTATTAGAGCATTAGTGTGTTTGGAGTTTAATGCTAGAAATCAACAATTCAATCAACATGTATCAAATAGCAAAAAGGGAAAAAATATTGCCAATTATGGTTGAATAGAAAGAACACTAGACTTTGAATCAAAGACTTAATTTAGGATATGTCCCTTGTTTTTCTCAGCTGGGGGACTGCTGACACGTGATAGAGTCTCTCCAATCCTAATTTCCACACTGCTAAAGTAGAGATAAAAATACAGGTTTCTTTCCTAACTGCAGGGTAGGTGTTCCTTTATCTCTGCATCCACCCCAGTATCTATTATTTTTTGGATTTTCTTTTTAAATAAAAGCCATCGTAACTGGGGTAAGGTGATATGTCATTTTGGTTTTAATTTGGATTGCCCTGATGATTTAGGGACATTGAACATTTTTTCATGTTTCTTGACCATTTGTATGTCTTCTTTTGAAAAGCTTCTGTTCATGCCTTTTGTCCACTTTTTAATGAGGTTGGTTGTTTGTTTGCTTTCTTGCTGATTTGTTTGAGTTCTTTGTAGACTCTGGTTATTAGCCCATTATCGGATGTGTAGCTTTAGAATATTTTCTCCCATTTTTAGGTTGTCTAATTTGCTCTATTGATTATTTCCTTAGCTGTGCAGAAGCTTTTTAATTTAATCAAGTCTCATTTATTTATTTTTGTTGTTGCTATAATTGCTAATAGAGTCTTAGTCATAAATTGTTTGCCTAGGCTGATACCTAGAAGAGTTTTTCCTACATTTTCTTCTGCGATTCTTACGGTTTCATGCCTTATATTTAAGTCTTTTACCCATCTTAAATTAATTTTTGTGAATGGTGAGAGAAATAGGTTCTGTTTCATTCTTCTGCCTGTGGCTATCCAATTTTCTCAGCACCATTTATTGAATAGGGTACAACCTCTATAAAAAATAATATAGAGATTCCTCAAAAAACAAAAGTAGACATACCATTCGATCCAGCAATCCCACTACTGTGTATTTACCCAAAGGAAAAGAAGTAACTTTATCAAAAAAAAAACTTGCATGCAAATGTTTACTGCAGCAAAATTCACAATTATGAAGATGCGGAATCAACCCAAGTACCCCTCAATTCATGAGTGGATTAACAAAATATGGTATATGTATACCATGGAATACTACTCAGCCATAAAAAAGGATGATTTAATGCCTTTTGCAAAAATTTGAGTGGAACTGGAGTCCATTACCGTAAGTGAAGTATCTAAAGAATGAAAAACCACATAACACATGTACTTGCTATTAAATTGGAACTAGCCAATCAGCATACGTGTGCACAGAGGGAAGTAAAACTCAGTGGAATCAAATAAGGGGAAGAAGGAAGGGTGGGGGGGATGGATGAAAACCTACCTAATGAGTACAGTGAACAGTGTCTGGGTAATGGGCACGTTTATAGCCATGACTCAAGCATTATGAAAACGCTCATTGTAATCAAAAACATCTGTACCACCATAATACTTTGAAATTTGAAAAAGTAAAAAAAAAAAAAAAAAAAACAGATTTCTTGAGGTTATTACAAAGATTAAAGAGGTAAAGTATATAAAAGCACTTAACATATATTTTTATAAAGTTTTCTTTTTTTTCATAATTAAAGAGAAATTATCTCAGGAAAACCTACCTGCAAATTCAGCTAGGAAATATAGTCTTATTTTGCCATAACATTGGCCCAGCAAATGTCCATGGATTTTCCTATTGAGAAAGAAGTGAAGGAGTGTCAGAGAGAGAACACTAAGGTTTTCAGCTACAATATCTGTAGTGACTTAGAGAATTCAGAAATCTCAACCTGCATGAAATATTTCCACATAATTAAAATAAAAATAAATGGAGATGGTGATTTGGAAGGAAATATTTTTACATTTGTTCCAACTGGCTCCTACCCCCTCTTTTTCATATATGTGTAAATAATATATAACATCTCTATTTTTCCAGATTTCTCATTTACCACTTGGTTTCCCACACACATTAGTTCCTAACTTGAAAATCTATAAATGTTAGAGATAGTCTTTGAACTCTTAAATATGCTCCCCCCCACACGTGCATGTGTGCACACACACATATACACCTACTTGTACACATATGTACTATAGAAAGCACAATTGCTTTCTGGAGATCCTCACCATGATGTTTTTCACATTAAGAGACTAGATTAAATATTCAACAAACTCTCTCTGAACTATCTTCAAGGATAAAGGAAAAGCACCAAGCTTTTCATTTCCTGAGTTGAGCATTAATACTTAAACCCATGGATGGAAGCTCACTCCATTACCAGATTTAATGGTTTTTGAAGGTATCTGCTCAGAAATTGTTACGGCTGATGGGTAAAGGATGAGACCAGGAATATGTGAGTGTTCTAGTACTGAGCATTGTGAAACATCCATTTATCAGGTGTTAGCCTTACTATGTCTAGTCATAAGCAAAAAAGCACAGTGGAAATGAGCCTTCTTATTAGAATTATTCATTTGAGAATCAGTCAACCACAGACTTCTGTGACATCAAAAAGGCTGAGAGAAGAGTGGGTGATTACTCAGGAAATTTATGAGACCAACATGAGTATCTTTCACATTCCACAAAAGAAATATAACAAATCCTTTGCTAACAGAGCTCTAGTCATTATGTAGTTTATATTCAGTTTATAGAGGAAGACCTTCTCTCAAACAGGTGGCTTGTTTTAATCATAGGAACTTTCTTGCAGGAGAATCACATAGAAAATAAGTTTCAAATAGATTTGAGTTAGAATCCTGATTCTACCAACCATAAGCTGTTTAAGGTTGACAAAGATATTCAATCTTTGTGAATATCGACTTTTTTACCTTTAAACTTTTTCATTCAGCCAGTCACTTTTTCATTCAACAAATAAATGGTTTTTAAGTCCTTACGATATGCCAGGAGCTATAATAGGTACAGGGATTAAAAAAATGAATAAAAATATAAATAGCCTCTGCTTTCATTGTGAATAAGGATGCTTATTTCCCTCTGGTGGTGTGTTCATTAAAGAAGATAGCATGTGTAAACAATTACCACAATTCTGGAACATTCCAGTAATTATTCCTTTTTGGAAAGAACTTCCCATTGGTTGTCTCTTCTGATTTCCTCCAAAATCAGTTATTTTAGGAAGAGACTCATCTACCTAAGTTTTCATGAGACACGTAGCCACCCAACTGAAGGTGGGGTTTCGTGACTTTCTTTATAGTTGTGGATGGCTGCGTGACTGTTCTGGCCACTCCAGATAAATAATTGTGACAGAGCCATCCTCAGGCTTTGCCCTTTCTCAGAATGCATGAGAACACATGAACATTCAAGACCCTTCCCTCTTCTTGCTAGCTGGAAGATGACAAGGAATTAGATCCAGAGTAGAAGCCACAGAGGATAACAAAATCGCATGACCAATACTGGAGTCCTCTCTTCTCAACTGTTACTTCTATTTTATTTAAGCTGCTATATTTTGGAGTTTCTTTATTATAAAGTCTTTGTTTGCAACCTAATTAATATGTCTGTGACACACAGTTCATACCATATTTATTGTCTTATATCTTGGAATGGACAAGTGTGTTAAGATTCATCATCACTGAAAAACATGTTTTGATTCATCTTTGAAACTACTACTGTATTATTTAAATAGATCTCTCTAATTATACTTCCCTACTTTATTATTTACGCTTTGCATTAAATTATCTTATAATAATTACAGTGCAGGATTAACTGCTTATGCTTCAAAGAAAAAAAAATCTTAGTCTTTGTTTATAGCCTGCGTATTTCAAGTAACATCCAATAAAATAAAATTCTTAAACAAAACAATTAGAGCACCCTTTTTGGGGATTTGAATTCTTTATTATGTTTTTACAATATATATATTTTTTAATTTCAGCTCTTCATGGGGGTACAAAAGCTCAGGTTATATTCATTGTCCATTTCCCGCCCATCCCCCTGAGTCAGAGCCTCAAGCGTGTCCCTTTTCCAGACAGTGTGCCTGGCACTCACCGTATAGTCATACCTCCATCCCCTCCCCCCACCCCCCCTCCCCGAATCAGCATCTTCAAGCATGACCATTCCCCAGACCGTGCGCAATGCACTCATCATGTAGGCATACATCCATCCCCTCCCCCCACCCCCCATCCCAGTCTGATATCCAGTTGGTATCCTTCCCCGATGTGCATTTAGGTGATGATCAGGGAAACCAATTTTCTGGTGAGTACATGTGATGCTTGTTTTTCCATTCTTTGGATACTTCACTTAATATAATGGGTTCCAACTCTCTCCAGGAGAACCAAAGACATGTCGTATCACGTTATTTCTTACAGCTGAGTAATACTCCATGGTATACATATACCACAATATTTTTTAAAATTTCTTTAGTGTTAAGCCTAAACATCCCATGATATATAACAAAGTGGTTATATACATATAACAGTGGTATTTAGATAAGACCAGCATGTATTTTTTTCAATTTTTATTTCAGTATAATACACATGGCATAAACCATTTGTCATCTTAACGATTTTTAAGTATACAATTCAGTGCTATTAAATACATTCATAATGCTGTGCAACCATCACCACCATCCATCTCTAGAACTCTTTCTATCTTGTAAAAAAAAAAAGAAAGAAAAACTCTATAATCATTAAATAACTCCCCATTCTCCTCTCTTCCTATCCCTGGAAACCACCATACTGCTTTCCATCTCTATGATTTTGACGACCCTAAGTATCTCATATAAGTGAAATCATACAGCATTTGGTTTTTTGTGAGGAGCTTATTTCACTTGGCATAATATCCTCAAAATTAATCCATGTTTTAGCACACAATGATGCTGTCAGAATTTCTATTTAAGACCAAATAGTATTCCTGTACCACATACCTGCTTTCAGTTTTGGAGGGCATATACCCAGAAGTGGAATTGCTAGAACATACGGTAATACTATTTTTAATTGTTTGAGGAAATGCCGTATGTTTTTCATAGTGGTTATATGATTTTACATTTCCACCAACACTGCACAACGGTTTCTATGTCTCTACATCCTTGCCAACATTTGTTAGTTGTTTTTAATAGTAGCCATCCTGTCAGGTTGATATCTGATTATAGTTTGGATTTTCATTTTCCTAATCATTTGTGATATGGATCATCCTTTCATGTACTCATTGACCATTTGTATATCTTCTTTGGAGAAATGTCCATTCAGGTTCTTTACTTTTCAATAAGGTTGAATTTTGTTATTATTATTATTATTTTTTTTGGTGTTGAGTTTTAGGAGTTCTCTATATATCCTGGATATTATTAACCACTTATCAGATAAGTGATTTACAAATATTTTTCCTGTACTAGGTTGCCTTTTTACTCTGTTCATATTTTGTTTTAATGAATATATTTTTACAATTTTTGTGAAGTCCAATTTGCCTATTTTTTCTTTTGTTGCCTGTGCCATTGGTGTCACATCCAAGAAATCATTGCCGAATACCACATCATGAAGCTTTTGCTCTATATTTTCTTCCACGAGTTTTATTGTTTTTAGGACTTACATTTAGATCTTTTATCCATTTTGAGTTAATTTTTGTATATGGTAGTAGGGAAGGGTCCAACTTCATTATTTTGCATGTGAATATCCAATTTTCCTGGCACCACTTGTTGAAAAGACTGTCCTTTCCCCATTGAATGGTTTTGAAGCCTTGTCAGAAATGATTTGACCATATATGTGAGGGTTTATTTTGGGCTTTCCATTTGATTCTATTGGTCCTTACATCTGCCTTGATGCCAGTACCACACTGTTTTGATTGCTTTAGCTTTGTAGAAAAGTTTTCAAATCAGACAGTGTGAATTCTTCATCTTTGTTCTTCTTTCTCAAGATTTTTTTGGCTACTTAGGGTCCCTTGTGATTCCATGTGAATTATTTTTTAATTTCAGAAAAGTATGAGGGTACAAACATTTAGAATGGGTTTTCTATTTCTGTAAAAAAAAAAAAAAAAACCACTGGAAATTTGGATGGAGATTGCATTAAATCTGTAGAACACTTTAGGTAGTATTGATATCTTAACAATATTAAGATTTCCAATATATGAAAATGGGATGTATTTCCATTTATTTATGTCTTTTTTAATTTCTGTCTGCAATGCTTTATATTTTCCATTGTACAAGTCTTTAATCTCCTTAAGTTAATTTCTGCGTATTTTATTCTTTTTGACACTATTATAAGTGAAAGAGTTTAAGAAATTTTTTTCCAGATTGTTCGTTGTTAATATAGAAATGCACCTAATTTTTCTGTGTTGACTTTCTATCTTGCTCTTTTGCTACATTCATTTATTAGCTCTAAGAGGTTTTTGTTTAATTGTTTATTTGTTGTGGAATCTTTATACTTGATCTTAGCCAAAAAGCTGAGAAGCAGTATTTCGTGGAATCTTTAGTGCTTTATACGTATCAGATCATCTGTGAATAAAGATAATTTTACTTCTTCGTTTCCAATTTGTATTTCTTTCACTTCTATTCCTTGCCTAATTGCTCTGGCTAGAACTTCCAGTACTATGGAATCCTTGCCTCATTCCTGATCTTAGAGGAAAAGCTTTGAGTCTTTCACTGTTGAGTGTTATGTTTGCTGTGGGTTTTTCATATATGACTTCTATTATGTTTAGTAGTTTTCTTCTATTCTTAATTTGTTGTTTTGTATACTGAAAGTGTGTTGAATTTTGTTAAATGCTTTTCCTGCATCAATTGAGATGATCATGTGGTTGTTTTTTTTTCCTTCTATCAATGTGGTATATTGTATTAATTGATTTTTTGTATTTTGAACCATTCTTACATTTCAGTAATAAATCCTGATGGTCCTGGTGTATAATAATTTTAATATACAGATGAATTCAATTTGCTAGTATTTTGTCAAGAATTTTTGCATCAGTATTTATAAAGGATATTGGTCTGTGGTTTTCTTGTATTGTCTTTGTCTGGCTTTGGTATCAGTGTAATGCTGGCCTAATAGAATGGGTTAGGAAGTGTTCCCTCCTCCTCAGTGTTTTGGAAAAGCTTGAGATGGATTGGTATTAATTTTTTAAATGTTTGGTAGAATTCACCCATGAAGCTATCAGTTCCAGAGCTTTTATTTGCCAGGACATTTTTGATCATTGTTTCAATCTCTTTGCTAGTTACGGTTGTATTCATATGTTGTATTTCTTGGTGATTTAGTATTGGTAGGTTCTGTTTTTATAGGAATTTGTCCATTTCATCTGAGTTAACCAATTTGTTGATTTACAACTGATCATAGTACTCTCTTATGATCTTTTATTTCGGTAGAATCAGTAGTAATGTTCCGATTTTCATTTCTCATTTTAGTAATTTGAGTTTTCTCTCTTTTCTTGGTCCATCAAGCGACAGGTTTGCCAATTTTGTTGATCTTTTCAAAGAACTAACTTTGGGTTTTGTTGATTTTTCTCTATTTCTCTACTTTCTATTTTATTTATCTTTGCTCTAATCTATTTCCTTCCTTCTAGTTTTAGGTTTATTTTGTTCTTTTTCTAGTTTATTAAGTTGTAAAGTTAGATTGTTAATTTATGATCTCTCTTTTTATTAAATGTAAGCACTCAAAGTTACAAATTCCTACTCCCCCAACTCCGCACTGTTTTTACTGTGTCCCATATATTTTGGTATGTTGTGCTTTCAGTTTCCCTGGTCTCCAAGTATTTTCCAATTTCCCTTGTGGTTTCTTCTTTGATATTTCGGTTGTTTGAAAGTATATTGTTTAATTTCCACAAATTTGTGAATTTTCCAGTTTTAATTCTGTTATTGATTGCTAACTTTATCCCATTGTGGACAGAGAAGATATTTTGTATGATCTCTATTTCTTAAAATCTGTTGAGACTCAATTTCTGGCCTAATGTGTGGTCTGTTTTAGAAAATGAGTAGACTGTGTATGCTGTTGTTGTTGGGTAGAGTGTTCTATATATGTCTGTTAAATCCATTCAGTTTATTGTTTAAGTCCTCTATTTTCTTATCTCATGATTCATGCTTACTTATTTTATGATTCATGCTTAACCAACTGAATAAAATGTATAGAAACAAGTGAGTGTTGCCTCATCTAAGTTGTTTCCTTAGAATGCTAAACACTTATTCCAGTGACGTTGCTGTTTATAGCATCTTTTGGAAATTCTTGCTGGGAAAATCTTTTAGAAATTATAGCTTTTCCTTTTGAATTCTTTTATTGATGGAGATATTTTATTAGTGGATTTGATTTAACAAAACAACTGACAGTGATTCAAGGCCAAATGTTATAAATAAAGTGAGTAAGAAATTATACAGTGACAGTTTAAAAAAAAGTCTAAAAATAGCAAGATCATCTATTTGCAGCTTATTTTAAGTTTTGTTTCTCCCTTAAATGATGTACTCAAAATATCCAGGAGCAAACACCAGAGACATCTCTTGCCTCATAAATTATTCCAGGGCCAGTTCATCTTGCCAGAAGTATAACCCCAGTCCACAGTCTTCAAAGGATTGAGGCTGGAGAGTGTCAAAAGGCGAGATCATGACTATTTGGAAGCATGATTGCATTTCCTCTTGTAATCCACAGTATGTTAGATGGACAGTGATTCTCAATGTTATTGCATAGGCAGGGAAGCGGTGAAGGAAAGTGTTTTTGGTTTACCACTACACCAGAGTGATTGTTCTTGTGGGTTTTAAAAGATAGAACAGGAATTAAAGAGAAAGTTGGTGTTCTTTATTTAAATCTATAATGAATATTCATAGGAAGTAGCATTCAGTATAGACCATAATAATAATGGTATAAATACCATCTGTTGAATGTTGATTGTGTATCTAGTTATTTTTAAATATTATATCAACAATATATATCTTAAATATAGGTAATGTAATTCACATTTGCAAATTAAAGAAGACAAATAAGCATGAAGCTTAGAGAAGCCAAAAATATATATATCTTTTTAGAAAATCCATTTCAAATGCTGCAGGTGTGTCGAATTCCAGTTCTTGTGGTCTTCCTACTCTCTTTTTGTTCCTTGGGGAGAGATCTGTCCTGAATAACTATGTCCTTCTGACCCTTGATCTTCAGAGCTCTGTGATCCCACTGAAAGCCAGGGGCCCTGTGAATTCAGGAAGGTCATACCCCTTTCTAGGTTTTTAGCCCTTTTAAGTGTGCATCTCTGAATGTTCTCTGGCTACATACCTTCTTCCTACTTCTCACTAAACAAGAGGCTGAAGAAAGCCCAGCCTGGCCACCTCCTTGTCTCCCCACAACTGGATAAGTTGCTATATTATCATTTTATCATTATAGTTATCATTTTGTTTGTAGTCATTTAGCAAAATTTTCCAAACATGCAGCTGTATTAAAATTTAGGTTAATTTAAAGCAATCATACACCAAATTCTCTATTAAAATCCAAACATATACCAATAATGTTATAATTGAATATATTTTGTGGAGACCCATAAGTCTTTTGTGCATTTGATTTCCCTGATTTCCTGATGTTGACAGTATTTTGTACCATGACCTTTACCCACAGATCTACTGAATATTGCTGCTAATGCTTACATTTGGTTGTTTCTTGGCTCAGTTCATGTTAAGTCCATATAATTGTTAAGGCCATATAATGTCTAATTTTTTCTCTCTTTCCCATCTTCTACCCCAAAATAATCCAAATGTGTAACTAAAATACTAGTTGATTTTCTTGAGAACTTAGTTCAGAAGCTATTTATTTATGATCACATGGCCTAATGATATATCATTTGTTCAATTTATTATTGGTAGCTATTATTTTTCCTGGGTCTTTATTTTTACTTCATCATGTTTTATTAAAGCACAAGGTTAAAAATGAGTTCAATCTTACAGTCACCTTAGAATTATCATTGATTTAATTTCCCTTTCCGTTATTAACGAAGTTTTTTTCCACCTAGCTATATTTTCCTGAGTTGAGTGTATACTTAAATGCACAAGAAATCCACATTTTAGAGCTCAGAATTGAAAACCATGAGTACTTGGAAGTTTCGTCAGTTGATGCAATCTTTTAGCCATGGGGATAGAAATTAATTAGATTGTATATAAGAAATTGAATCAGATAATGCAAATACTTTATTTTTGTTATCTTCAAGTGTGATATATATATGAAATCTACTAAAATTAAACTTCGACCCAGGCTATAAAGTTATAGTGTGTATATGTAGTGAGTTACTTTACATTTGAAGAGAAAAATGGAGAAATACCAACAGGAAACTTTTACACTGAATCTGCTTCATCTGTTTTTGGCATTGTCCACAGGCCTTAGCAACTATGGCAATGCCATGGGAGAGAAAAGTAAACAAAGCTTTATATAGGTGTCCTATCCAACATGGAAGCCACTGTCCACATGTGGCTATTTAAATTTATTAAAACTTTAATTTTAATAAATTAAACAAAAAACAAATCAGTTCCACAGTTGTGCTACTCACATTGTAAGTGCTCAACAGCAGTTACTAGGACTAGTAACTAGCGTCCACATTGGACAGCAAAGATATAGAACATTTCCATCATCACAGAAAGTACTATGGAGCAATAGCTTTTTTATAGTATTTAGTGGATTACCTTAAATGGGGCTTTGAGAATAAGGAAGAAAGCAGAATTAACAGTGCATAAAGAAATGATAACTGTGATTTTAAGTAAATGTATACAAATATATATGCAAGCTGCATGTTACTCGAGTATTTAAGCATCGTCTGTCATACTTGGTGATTAAAGGTTAGCATCAGATAACAAAGACATCACCTAGTGAAGGCAGGAACCTGAGCAGCCTAGTTCAATGCACACATGCGTACACACATGACACATATACAGACACAAAGTCTCAGACATTTGTTGAGTGAAGAGGTAAAATCAACGTATAAAGTGATAGTCACCATGACACATGCTAACACACTATGAGTTATTCCTGCCCTGTGTCATTATTTCTACGTTCCCATTTCAAAGAAGAGTATTAACTATTTGGGGCCTCTTGACCTTGCTGTCCTACTCAGTATTCATCCTTTAGTGACCCGTGGGTGGACTGGAAAGTAGTACAGACCTGGCTTTGCATCTGGGCACTGCTACTTAATGAGCCCTGTGGTTCTCTCATCTTGGAATGGGGACAATCACTGCACCCTCTTCCTGGGGTTCCCATGAAGATAAGTGCAGTGAAACACTTCAAGGTGGGCGCCTGGTGCAGCAGGTCCTCATAAACAAGTAGTCTTGTCATTACAGGGACATCTGATACTCCTTCCTCAGCCTGTCTGTATATATACCCTTAGCATTCCCTCTCTTCATGTCTTCTGTTTTCCATGCTCTTCTACTTCCTTGATTCGTCTCTCCCAGAAACCCAAAGGAATGAGTTAGGAGAGCAAGAAAGAGAATGTGACCAGAAAGTAAAGAAAAAGGATAAAGGAAGGTGGGGGGAGAGGAAGGGATGACAATCATTTGTAGGAGATATGCTTCCTCTTTTAGTTCCTGACCAAAAGCCACTTTATTTTATTTAGTCTTTAGTCTAAGGAGTCAGTTTGGCTGACTTTTTTTAAACTAAAATGATCACTGATTTTCTTGAATTAACTACATGAACAGAATTTGTGTTACTTATTGAGGCCTTAGGTGGTCAAACAGAAGCAAAAATAATTCCCTCTTTTTTGAGAACTGTGAATGAAAAAGGAAAACCTGAGTGTTTGCTTACATTGTCTCTGGTTAATTTCCTGATGTAAAGCTTTGCTCAAAAATCATTTCATTAAGTGCTCTATTGTAAGCTGCTTATAGTGCTTTGTAATGTAAGCATTTATTCAGTCATTTCTCTGACTCGGAGGGCTCTCTGCCAAAGCACAGCTTACCAACTGAAGCAGGTAAGAAATGTTTATTTTGCTCTCATTGGTGACCAAAGACTGCTCTGCAGAACGGTCCAGTGAAAAGCCCAAACCTAGTCCTGACACTACGGAGGAGAAAACCTGAGCATGAACAAGGCACCCAGTTCTTAGACCTGTCTTCACCAAGGTGATCACAGCTGGACTGCAGTCTCTCTGTGTCTGAAATGCAATGATCATCCCTTCGTTATCTGCTTTGTAACAATGTTGAGGTAACTGATAAAAAGTCATTTTTAAAGTCAAAGCACAGTACACATGAAAAAGTTTGCCTTTCCTAAATATGATGGAAGATACCGTGTAAATTTGGTAGCACTCACCAACGTAAGGCCAACGGCACTAAGCAGATTATCTCCAATTTGAGCCTAAATAATCCCAAAATGACTAGTTAATTCAGTGGAAAAAACTAGAGAAGAAATTATAATATTTGGAAGAGTATTTGGAATAGATGCTCTGCTTTCTTTGGGTCCAAAGAAAGAGGCCACCATAGCACAGGTTATTTATATACAATTCTTACACCATTAACAGAGCCCAAGGCAGGTAATTTTATCTATGATGCCCTTTCCTCCCTATTTATCAAACATGACAGAGCAGAAATGTCTTCACTCCCCTCTTGACTTCCTAGTCCTAGCAATAATTCCCTCTCACTGTGTGACTCAAAATCTAAGTCATTCTTAATTTTTCCCTTTCTCCATTATCCCTGCAAATATATCTACAAACTTTGTTATTCACACCCACCCTTTGCTCTTCATTCATTTTATACTAGCTCAGTTCAGCCCTCTGTGGTCTTTGCCTGGACAACTACAATAGTTTCTGTAGTACACCTACTTTCAACATCTTTTTCACTTTTCCTGGACTGCATAGTTCTGAGGAATCCATTTGCCTAAAAAGGGGAGTTTGGAACTTGTTGAAAATGTTCTTCAACTCAAATCTGTTGTTCAATAAAAGACAAGGAGTGCGGAGGATAAGAGGCTGAGTTTTGGAATTAGACATTCTGCCACTGTCTTAGTCCATTTTGTGCTGTTCTAACAGAATATCTGAGACTGGGTAATTTATAAATCAAATTTATTTCATAAGGTTCTGGAAGCTGGGAAGTTCAAAGTCAAGGGGCCTGCATCAGAAGAGGCCCTGCTTGCTGAGCTATCCCATGACGGGAAGCAGAAGGGCAAGATAACATGCATAGAACAGACAGGCGGGGAGAGAGAGAGAGGAGGGAAATAGAGGAAGGAGGCAGAATTCATCCTTTTTATCAGAAAAGGATCAATAACTGCAATAACTACCCCACTCCTGAGATAACAGCATTAATCCTCTGCCCTCATGACCTAATCAGCTTTTAAAGCTTCCCACCTTTCAACACTGTTGCCTTGGAGATTGTTTCCAACACATGAACTTTGAGGAGCACATTCAAACTGTAGCAGTCACCTACCAATAAAAATGAGATAATCATTCATGCATCCAAGAAATACTTATTGACTATCTACTTTATGCCAGACGCTAGATTAATGTGAGGATTAAATGAAATAAGGGATGTCAGGTAAAGGGGGCTAATTAGGTATCTAACAAATGTTACTACTAGGAGGAAGAGGAAAACAAATAAGGGGGGGGGAGGAGGAGGAGTTGTTACCATTGTCTTGAAGTTTTGACTCTAATGGGCATGATACTACAACCACCATAAACTGTTCCCTTGCATTTGTTTATTCCATTCTTTCCCCCCAGGCTTTTTTTGTCAATGGATTCGGCAAAACTGCCACCTTCTCCACAATGCTGCCCTGATTCCAGAACACTTTGCTCTGATTTTTTTTTAACCTTCAACAGTTTCTCCATTTAAAAAGATTCATCAGGGAAAATAAGGGTTTTTTTGTTTTGGGTTTTGTTTTATTTTTTATGTATTCTAGAAAAACGCATAACCATGTCTTACACACAGAAAATGTACCATAATTGATGAGTGAATTATGAATAAATGAATGGACGAAGAAGACTTGACCGTGAATATGCAAGTGAGAGTAGAAAGCATCGTTCAATGTCTTTGGATTCATTTTTCATGCACCTACGGGTATCAGAGTGTGCAATCTGGGATCAAGAAATATGAGTTCCCTGTTCAAATTGATTAGGGACTTGCTGTTTGACCTTCAATAAGCAATTTAACCTTTCTGTGTCTCATACATTCATCAATTCAACAAATATTGGTTATGCACCTTCCATCTGCCCCAGCCTAAAATATTTGTCATTAAATTTGTTTTTATCTAATTTCATTCCTGGTGATAGACCTTAGTGGATTAAAGAAAAATTACTTTAGCTTTTCTTCCTTGGGCTCAAATACTTTCTCACACTGAATAGGTGAGTAGCTAGGTATCTGCAAGACTGGTTAATGAGCAAACCATGTTCTAATCTGACCACTCTTTGGACACCATTCCTAGGAAAGTAAAGAAGAAAATCTTTATTGGGGTGCTAGTTAGATTAGGTATTAATTAAGTTTACACAGGAGTATATGTAATGAAGTAAAAGTGAATGTATTTTATAAATTGCATCTTTCTCAAATATGTATTGCTCATCCTTTTAAGAGATCAATGCAATCAGCTGTATTTGCTCTCCGCCCATTACACTTAATTAAACAGTTCAGGTCTAGTGGGGTCAAAGGTGTCCAGTAATATTTACCAGCTGACAGCAATCCAATGGCCTATATTCTGTGGATGTAGTAGCCCTGGTTCATTGCGATGAGCAGGTATCTGCATTAGCAAAACAGCTACCATCCTAATTTTCTCTAATTGACTTGTTGGCAGTGCTAACAGAGAGGGCAAAAGATCCAGGGACATAGAGACTGGGCCCCCAAAAGCAGTTGGCATGAAGGGGGCCACTGAGTGAATTACATAATCAGTAATGAATAAAGGACCATGAACTGTCATTCTGGCACATGTGACTGGCATTTAATTCACACAAAATATTAATTAAAAATAATGATGTTCTTTCCAGCCTTCATTACCAAGTACAGAATCTTGATCTAGCCCCGAAGAGCTGTCTGCAAGTCTCCTGATTCATTCCCTGAGCACCAGAGAGCCACATTCATCTCCTACCTTCAGGGAGGCCTTAACAAAAGCTCTTAGAATAATGAGTCTCCCACCTGTGAAGTCTCTGGGGAAGGAGAACCAAAGCTTCTCCTGATTACCCATTTCTTGTCTTTCACAACCCCTATAATCAATAAATGTGCATTTATTTCCCTTCTGCCTGGCCACAGAGAAGATGCTGGCCAAGAGCCATCTATTTTGGATGCTCAAAGAGTTATTAAGTATTGCTTCAGCCTTCTTTATCCCACACTGATGTGTTCTACAAGAAAGATTGGTCAAAAAATGATGAAAATTTGATCAATAATTTCAACCCTGTGGAATAACTCAGAATATTCATAATTAAAAAATAATTCCCATATGGACATCCACCAAAATCCAAATCGTTTCAGTATGATTCAATCACAGTGAATTCAGAAGAGGAAATACTGCCGAGCTTTATTTAGCAGAGGCAATTGACTAATTTTCAAGTCTATATATTTGCAACATTTCAGCACATACATAAAATAAACTTACTGTCACAATTGTCATTAAGTGTGTTCCTGAACAAAGGGGTCTGACCATAATTAATGATTAATTCATTTGGAATTCATCACGATAATATTAATATTAAATGTGTTTAACTCATTTGATGCTTCTACAGAGAGAGCAATTCTAGGCAATTCTTTTGTGATTTACTGATTGTGAAGTTTCAGAGCTCTGAGCATGTGCAGGAAAATAGTTCCACATTGCTCTCTAGTGGTGCGCTGGTAAATTACACTTGTGTTAAGTACGGAGGGAGAGAAAACCCGCATTGTCTTTTGCTCCCAATTTGCACTTAAAGCATCTTTTCCCCTCAACACGCTTTCAAGCAAGATGCCTCCATCATGATATAAAAGGAGATCAAAGCAATATATCCCACAAGTTAACCAATAAATGAATAACATTTCTATTGTTGTTCAGGTAGATTCAGTATTGGATCAAGCTTTATGGAAGCAGAAAAGAAATCCTGTTATTTCCTCACTAGGTCCAGAATACAATCTGACAAAAGCATAATAGAGAGGCCATAAAGAGCCCAAAAGACATTAACAAGCAAGTAAAATATGAAAAGCATAAAAGAAAGCTCCCTGGAAAAGGCGATGAAAGGGGTTGTGGAGTATTCCCAGGCCTTTGATCACCTAGGTAGTTTTGTGTTACTTTAGAAAAACCAGTGAACTTGCCTGAGCCTCAAATTATTAATGGACAATAAGAAAATGTTGGACCCAAAGGTCTCCAAGACTCTTTCTAGCTCTTAGTGATATTCTTATACTAGTTACAACTCCATTGCAAATCTGTTTACCTTTCCCATGTTTAAGCAGTTACTACCTTTTTATTTAAATTTAAGGTTGACATCCTCTCAGGTGTGCATAGCATAGTAGGGATTCGTGGAATTTATTGATTGATGTAACTCATTAACCCAACAGCTAGTAAATTATAAAACTCTAGGCTCTTTGTTAGCGTGCTCTACACCATGGCTAAACATGAAGTGAAAGAAGCTGGCATTACTCAAATGACTAGAGATTCGGTGGGTACCAATATTAGCAAGAGTCCATATTGGAATGACAGTTTTATCACATTTACAGGCCAGGGGGATTTAAAAATGAGGAACATTGCTCAAGAGGAGCCGTATAACACATAGATGAGGTGCGAGTGTTGTCATTCAGAGTAAGATAAAAATGCAAACCAGTAAAATGAGAATGAGCCAGTTAAGGCATTATTTTTTAATTTTTTTTAATGAAAAATAGTATGGACTTCCAGACTTGCAGTATGTTACGGAAGTTTTCACAGAATGTATTGTTCAAGGAGGTATAAACAGGGCAGCTGGAAGGTAGCATGAAATTAGTGTTTCAGGGGCTGTGTTGACCACCTGTAAGCTTCAGCTGTTAACCCTGCAGAGGAAATCAAAAGCTTCTCATCAAGTAGAACATTCTTAACTCTCAATTCTAATCTAAATTGGAGATATGAATATAAAACAATCATACCCTGTCTCCTAGTATAAATGCACACCTATTTTAATATTTTATATTCACCTTCCTTACCCCATAGTTTAAAGTTTCTAATTTGTTGCTGTTAATCTTATGGTTGACATCTTATCTATGGTAGGCTAGACTTCAGAATCTATTTTTCCATGAATGTATGTCTATTTGATGTAGTTTTGTATGTAGGAATCTATCCAAGGTTATAACCTAGTGGCCATGGGCCTAGATTCAGTCCAGAGATATATATATTTTGTTTTGCCAGCATAGAATTATTTTGTTTATTTAAATTACCTGTCAACCCTTGAAAATTTGATGATTCTCACATAAAAATTTAGATTTCCAGATACTCTGACAACACTGGGACTGCATTTCATATACTAATATCATCTTTGACCTAAATAGTGATCCACTATTTAGAAGAATCATATACTCCCTAAGATCTTCTCAGCCCTATTGTCCATCATACACTGTGGGCAAATCTCTCTCTCTCTCTCTCATTAAAAAATTAAACTAAACTAACTTATAAAAACACACACAAAACCTAACTCCTAAGCATTTGAGTTTGGAATTCCTGATCTCTTTCTCATTCCCCTGATATATATATATAGATAAATACAAACATACAGATGTGTTAGGTTGAACCAAATAAAATTGGAGCCAGAAAAAAGAAAATTTCATATGGATCAAACCTAACAAAAATGTTTAGACTGTTGTTGCATAAATGAAGCATATGTTTAAAATCAGACTTAGTTTCTACTGCACTAAGTAGAAAGAATGTTTTTCCCAGTAAAAAAAAGTATTTCACAGACCAACCTAAATGTATTTTCAGCACTTCTTATCTCTTTCTCTCTGTGATGTTTTCTACTTCCCATTATCCTTCTACCTCTCTATTCTACTCTTCTCCACAAGCCTAGTTCAAAGTCTGTATCTGCCATAAGTCTTATTTAAATATGCAATTTGTCACTAATTTTTCAGGTCTATATATTTGTAGCATTCATAAGCTATATCACACACTTTTACTGCTCAATTTTACATAGTCTTTCATTATTTTCTGTGCCCAGAAATAGGTCATTATAGTAATCTGAAAACAAGTCCATGTTTTACAAGTAGTCCTGGATCTCAACAAGAATTTAACACTTGTTGATTGATTATTTTCTTAGTAAACTAGTTTGACAACATAAATTTTCAAAAAATAAATATCTCCTTTTTGAAGGGAAACAATTCACTGAATAGAAGCTCTTTGACTGTATTAGATAATCTTATTTTCTTCTTGCTGCATGTGGCTCTGGAGTCATTGTGGTTTAGAATGTCAATATCCTTAACACTAATACTTAGGTCACATACAAAGTTTATGAAGAAAAATCCATCTCATCATTTTTCATAGATCCCTGTCAGAGATAAACTCATTCATTTTTAAAATGTAAAACCCAAATACAAAAAACCACATGCAACAAGCTTATAGCTGAAGGAAGTATTATAAATTGGAGTTCAACATGTTTCTTTGCTGTATTTTCTGAAAACTGGCGTTTAGATCTGGAGACTTGCTCAGACTAGGTAGTTCGGATCCCTTTGGCAAGATGCTAGCAAGTAGTGTGTTCTTTCATCAGGCAGTACATAATGTCTACTTGTCTCTCTTTATCTTAGCAATTATTAATCCTTGCTAGAATTGTATTCTTAGGTCACAACCTCAGAAGTGACCAACTATTATTATTCTTTAAAATATCTTTGTGGATTTATGCATTTATGTATATTTGATGGGTTTCAATGCAGTGTGACTCTTTGGTATGCTGAGATTATCCTCATGTATGTTCTGTGGGAGCCTCTTCAAATTGACACCTAAATCCTTTTGACACGATTCTATTGGTCTTTGGTTGCTTCCTTTCCAGCTAGTATGTCAAGATGTTTCAGGTTCAATTGGTACATTTCCTACTTCAGACTAGGAATCAACCTGTTCTACAAGAAGCCCTTGTTTCTTGCAGTTGAAAGTATTTTCTTCAAAACTGTAGTCTGCATGCTAGGGATATTTGTTGCTATTGAATCCATGTTTCTAGACGTTTTTAGTGGGCAGAACTTGGACAGAGCTAAAATAGCTTTTGAGTTTAAACTTATTTTTGCAATTCAATTTTAGGAACATAAGACATTATTTAACCTCTTCTGTGTTACATCTATATGTCCTTTTGTCTACACCAAGAATCCGGTTCTCAAGGACACAGGGAACGATTGAAAAAGAACATCTCATGTTCACTCATTTGCTTTATACCATATTAACATTAGTCTCAAAATACCAATAATAAAAGTATTACCATTAATAATTATTGAAACATTTATTTTTGCATATAATGTCCCTACTCTTCCTTAATTTTGTCTTACAATTGTATTACATCTACAATATCAGAATATGTAGCCATTAAAAAAGAATCTCTTCCTCTTAACCCTCACTTAGTCTTAGTTCATTAAATTTATTATTCACTAATTAGCTATTAAGTTGATGTCTCCTCTGGTCATTTTGTATGTCTAAAGCTTATTGTCTAGGATCAGAGAACAATATTACTCAATTGCTTGCAAGTTGATGACAGTTTAACTGTACCCTTTATACTTAAAGTTAACTTTTGTTGACTATAAAATCCTTGAATTATGTTTTCTTATGTTGAGTATCTAAAGTTAATTACTCTAATTTCTTCTGGCATAAAATGTTGTCAAAAAGCTTGACAATGACCTAGTTTATTCCATTATAAGTTATATATTATTTTTGTCTATATGCCTAAAAGATTATTTTAAGTTGGCAAAATTTTCTTGAATTACATTTTTAGTATTCTGTTTTTTTCCCTCTTTTGATTTTCTTCTTCAAGACTCCTATTATCTATATGTTAGATCTTCCTTCTCTAACTTTAATATTTGTTATTTACTCTTGAATCTTTTGTTATTCTTCTTAATTTCTTTTTGGTTTTTTTGTTGTTTTTCATTTGTATATATTTGTTCATATACTTACCTTTTATTTTGAAAATTATTTTTTATTTATATATAATTCTTTTGTGAGTCATGCTACCTCACTTCTGAGTTTTTCTGATTTCTGTTACCTCTTTCATATCTGGCATCATTATCTTAATGTTGTTTAGTTCATTTTGAAATAGTAAACTGCAGTTTTTATCTATTTTTCTTGGATATTTTTATTCTATTTTTGATCCCTTTTTTATACTTATCTATAGGAATGATAGTCTTCTCTTTATTTTTTATGGTAATTTTTTAAAGAATTTAACCGCAACAAATTTTGTTGCTTACATTTACACGATTTGTTTCCCTGCACTTCCAGAAGTTCAAATAGCTCTTCTAAATACGTAGAGCTCCCTTTCCTATTGTTTTCATCAGATCAGGGTTCAGCGAACTAGCCACAGGTGGAATCTGGTCCAGGTCCTGTTTTTATATGAGCCCCAGGGGGAAAAAAATGGTTTTTACATTTTTGAAGAGTTGTAAACAAACAAGCAGAGACATACATGACAGAAACAATGTGATCTTCAAAGCTTAAATATTTACTATCTGGACTCATTACAGATCAGTTTGTCAATCCCTCAAACAGACTAAAATGTATTACAGCTTGCTTTCTGAGCTTAAAATATAGTTACTCTTCTCTCCTACTTGTATCTGGGCTTTCTCTCTCCTTCATTGCTTCATCTTGCTTGGATTTCACACCCGTTCCCAACAGTTTGTTCCCACTTTGGGCCCTGTCCTAGAGAGGAGACTGCAGGTCAGTTTTGAGTGTTCATATTTGCTCTTCTCCAACTACTCTGCTGCATGTTTCAGCATTACCTGATAGTTATGTAGAATTATTCTGTTTTCAGGTTTCACACTTTCCTTTGATTTTTCTTACACAGATGTAAATAACACAAAGATCATGTGACCGTTGATTGACCACACCCACTTGTATTTTAGGGTTTGAGGGCACACCTTATCACGTAGTTATGTAGTAAATGATAAATGCTTTTGGTTTTCTGTCTAGTGGTTCAGTCGCTTATCATACTGGGATTGAGGAAGATCAAAAAAAAAAATCTATATTACCACCACTGCTGCTTTCTTCCCAGAATACAACTCACTCATTTTTAAACAACAATTTACTTAATAGATTATATTAAATTTGTTTTCAGGAAATGTTTACCCTGGGTATTTCAGCACACTAAATAATTTCAACATATGCGTATTGTTTCTGTTTTTCTCCAGAGTCAAGTTCCCATTATGTAATCTCCCTAAAAGCTTTTAACAACGCAGGAGAAGGAGTTCCTCTTTATGAAAGTGCCACCACCAGATCTATAACAGGTAAGCTAAAATTGTTAATCCTCTGTGACAAGGTAGTCAATGTTTGAGCTACAGTAAAAAAAAGAAAAAGAAAAAAAAAAAAAGAAAAGAAAAACTAATGTAAAACAAAACAAAATACAAAGGAAAAAACTAAAAATGAGTGTATACAGTCATCTTCTGTGCCTTATATGTGTTTGTGTGTGTGAGTGTCAATACACAGACACGTGCACACAATTTTTTATTCCTTTGGTTTTCAAAATTAAATAGGAAGAATTCAGTCTATAAATTATGGTATAGACTTAAAGAATATAGATCTCTCATTCTTTTTTCTCCCAATAGCTTCTTATTTTTCATATCCTGATACCATTCTTCATTCTCCTGAACATCTTGTCTCAAATCAATGCCATTTAGGCAGGAGAGTCCCTGCATAAAGGTTTCCAAATGCCCAAATGAACACTCGCTTCTCTGCACAGGGCCTTTCAAGCTCAGATGAGAACAGAGAGGTAGCCTCCCGGAGTGGTGTAGACTAGGCTGACTGACACAGGTGGCATCTTCCTGAGCTGGGCCTGCAGGTCACTTCAGCAGTGCCTGGGGCCTCAGGACATTGAAGGGAGTAGCTGACTCAAGGGTTTATCACATCTAGGAATTCCTATATGAGTTGGACTATAAAGGCAGCACACATGAGCAAAAGGACTCAAGAAACTGAGAAGGGGATGGGTAAGATGGTGAGAGCCAAGCCATTTTTGAAGGCTAATTTTTTTTAGTAAAGCTGAGCTTATTCCAAAATAGGATAAGTAATACTTCTGTGGGGCTGTTCAGAGTCATTGGAAAATCACTTGTCTATTCCTGCCACCCCATGAACTTATGTCTGAAATCTTGAAATAAATCCTGAGAGTTCCATCTCTAATTAATACTTTGAACTCTCCCTCCTACCAAAACCCACACCCCACAGCCCTCATTTAACTTGTTGTTTTCACCTTGATGAGAATAAAGGGTCTGAGATAGCAGGTGCCAGATTTAATAGCAAGAACCAAAGAATATGAATTGTTGGAGTTTGAAGTCCAGATGAGTAGGAATAAATGGTTATAAAATAAATAGTGGGATCCCATGGCTTCTGCTACTGCCCAAATTTCTGTGAGCTTTGTGCAGTTTGCTTTCCAAATGCACACATTCCCTTCATAGACCATCTTGAGAATACACTTGTTATGTGAATTCACAGTTGTTATGCGATGGTTTCCGGAATGTACCATCACTTTACTGATTTTAAGATTTTCTTGTAAGGAAATGTTGTTATTCCAGTCTCCTTGACTCTTTGGCCATTTTTTTAAGGTCTAAGATTTACCTGAAATAGGATACAAAATTTGGGGCACATTTCAATATATTCATTTATCTGTGGAGACAGTAGATATCTTTCATTGTGTTATCAGAGGGGCTCATGACTCCTTCAAAAGGGTAAATAATTACCCTAGAGACCATGTACTGTCAAATATGTCATCTTCGCATATAGGGAGATGAAGCAAATAGGTCCAGGATGAAAACTAAGAGATAACGTGGTGGGTGGGTGTCTGGGGTCTTCATTTTCCTTTATTATCTTGCTCTGCCAGCAGCAGGATTCTTTGAGAGATAGCAGGCTGCTTTGGCTCTATTGGCATTTCCCATAATTTCCATTTAGTATGTCACCTCTTTCCAGCCTGTGGTAAAAGATGTGAGAAGCTGCTCATTGCCATGATGACTTTGGCTTGTGATCAGGCCACACAAAATGATACTGTGGTCAGTCTTTTGAAGCTCTTATTCTCTTACCAAAACTAAAGCCCACTAAAGGAAGAACATTGAGGTGGCAAATAAAAATCAGTTTTTGAACAGAAAGTAGTAGGAATAAAGGTAATACAGTTCAAATAAACTGGAGGTAAGTCGCTCAGAAAGAACCATCTGGGGGCATTATCAACCTCTTTCCCTTTAGCATTTGTTGTCATTTTTTAAAAATTCTCAGCATATGGCATTCCCAGAAAGGTTTCTAAAACACTAGTGATCCATAAGACAATTTTTGTCTCTGATATGACCTGAATCCTAATGAATCTGAGAAGTGAAATGATTCCCAGGGTTGAAAATTGTGTGAGGAATTTTCTTATTGAAGAAAAACCAGTTACGGTGTTGAAGAGGAATACGTGAATCCAGTTCTTTACTAAGGAAAAGAACACGCTTTTTCTGGAAGTGGCAGAATTACTGTACCGTGTTTCCACATGTCATGAAGAACTAAGGACAAATAAATGGAATCAAAGGTTAAGGTTCTGGGAGAAACTCTATCAGTAAATGTGTCAGTGCCATGTAAAAGATATTCTCTGTCTCTAAGCTTCTGCAAAGTATTCCCATGAGCAATCTTTTAAAAAGGCCAGTATAAAGTAAATACAAAATATATCATGGGCAATAAAACCTCAAGCTAGAATAAGCATCAGGCTGTGAAGGTTTCTGCTCATAGATGGTGAGCTCTGGATCCTCATTTCATACTGGGAATATCAGTATTAGAGCTGTTGAAAGTCTCACCTGGCCAACTGCATTCATTAAAAGTTTCATTTTTGCTGTAAAGCCTTTCATTTCTTGTTGTTGCAAGAACAAGACATTTTGAGCCTGGGGAAGGGAAGACAGCAAATAAAAATCAGGGAAATAATGAAATACGCGCTTTGAATTGGTTTATTATTTTTTTATCAATGTTTATATGAAGGACAATCTAGATGCAAAATTGTGCTATGATTTTTAAAGTTCACTTTGAACTTCAGTATCATGACTGAAAATTCATGGGCTCTTACCTAAACATCTATTAGGAATTGAATAGGTTTCTTTCTTAGCCAAAGGTTTGAGGCTATATTTTGTCTGTTTTAAAACTTTTTTCCCCTCCTTTGAATGTAACCACTGAAAATCAGCAGCATATAAGGCACTAAGGAGTATGGAAAAAAAAAAACTGAAGGAATTGTTTAGCATCAAAAGAACGTTTTAAATTCAATTACTCAAATAGTTTTCTGACCTGAGGAAAAAAAGACAATTAGCAAAATATGCAATACGTATTAATAGTAGTGCTTGCTATCCAAGAGAATGTTCTGCTTTTCTGGAAATGTTCTATATCTGCACTATCCAACGTGGTAAACACTAGGCCCTTGTGGCCATTGAATACTTGAATTTGACTAGCGCAACATACGAAGTTATATTTTTAAAATTTTATTTAGTATTTACTAATTTAAATTTAAATAGTTTCTATAACTAGTGGTTACTGTATTAAAGAGCCCTGCTCTAGTGGAAGTGGCAAGTAGAATGACAAGCCACACCCAAAAAAAAATCGTTCACTAAAATAGGAAAGAAAAACTTGGCCAAGGGTTGAAATTTCTAAACTGTGCAAGTCCATTACTAAATACCAACAAACACCAGTGCTTGCAATTTGAGAGAAGCGTTCTGGACCCGACTCCAAGAAACTCACTAACAATAGTCGTGAATAATAAATAATATACTATTTTAAAATCAGAAATGACAGGATTGGCTATTAGCATTTCTTGAAGTAGAAGCACTACATTTCCAAACCTTATAGATGGTACCAGTGAAAAATAAAGGTAATACATGTTTACCAACAAAACTGGATTAAGCGAAGAAACAAAAGAGAAGGTAATCCACTAATACACATAGGTCAGAAAATGAATTTGTGAATTATAATACTTCCCCCAAGGGTAAAGCATTCTGCTTGTAAAGCCAGCTAAGAATAGAAACAGGTACAGCGAGGCAGCACCTGCTTTGAGTTGGCAAAAACGCCTTCCACGGCTACACAAACTTGCTGAATGATTGGGGACCTCGTGGAGGCTGCAATGTCTTCTGTTCCTCCTTCATCATTTTATAAATCCATCTGAGTTTAAAGGAGCCCTTAATAAAAAGAGACGTCAAAGGAAATACAGAAAGCCTGGGCTCTGTCATTAAATTTTAAACACATATTTCTCTCTCTCTCTTTCTCTCTCTCTCTCTCTCTCTCTCTCTCTCTCTTTCCTTTCCTTTTGTTATGTTTTTGGTTTTGGTTTTATATTTTGCCCCAAAGACCACAGACCAGTAAACTACTAAATAATTCATTGGAAAACAGAGTGATGAATAGAGGATAGGCATTTGAAATGCGGTGGACAAAGTGAAGCAATCATCAAAACCAGCCAGTAGCCTCTCTGCTTTGAACTAGGTTGTTTAAAAATATAAACTCCGTGTATGCACGGCTCCAGACACTCTGTGTGTTACTAGATCTCATCTCCCCAAATGTCATCATATGCCCAGCCTCGGAGCTGTTTTATCACATCTCTATTTTTTTTGTCAGTGAGAATGCATATTACATAATATAAAGGTAAAATTTTTTAAACATTAAATGTCTTCGGTATAAAGTAAAATGCTCAAAATGTGACTGTTACTATGGCCACAACATAAGCTTCTCTGATTCTGATATCCCCAACGTGAAAATGATTACAAGATTTTTTGGAGAATTTTGTAAAACATACACGTCATTACACGTATCCCCATTATGTTATGGATCAAAGCATGTACATACCTCAGTGCACATCTCATCAGTCTGTGGGTACTTAATCCTGTCTTCCCATTAAATAATATAAAGTCTGTCCACTGAACTTGAAATTTTAGAACACGGAATGTAGGATATAGGGATGCCTGCCAGGACTATAAACTTAGCTAATTACTCTGTGACAATGTGGATAAAATCACACGACTACACCTTCTGTAAGGCTGCCAGTCTAAGAAGGCCTGCCATACCGGGTGCTATCTGAAATGTAATTATCAAATATATAACTGACCCATGTGACCATGTGTACCTGGTCACTCTGGCTTTGTGCAATCACAGCCATACGCAGGTTGCTGTGGATGTCAGGGTGCTTTGTTCTTTATTGTTTGTGGGTTTCTTGCCTAAACAGTGTTTATGCAGATACAAGCCCAGTGATAATGAAAGCATTGGAGAAACCCAATCAAGTTAGAGAATGAGAAGGAAAAACAAAACAAATACCACATAAGCATTTATTTTCTTTTCAGGAGGATATAAACCAGAAACCCCTTTTTGTCTTGTTACTTTATCTATACAGTAATAAAACTGAAAAATTCTATACTGGATATTTTAAGAAGCAATGTGCAACATTCCAAAAAAAAAAAAATGGACTTTAAAAATATATAACTAGAAGTGACAGCCAAATTGATAAAACCAGTCTGAGGAAATGAGTAAATTATAGAAAACATTCAATTATTTTTGTAATGTAGCACTACTGTTTCTAATGTGTTTTCCGATTGAATTAATTGCATTTTTTTTCTGTTCTTCTCATGTTCCCTTTCATCATTATTGCCATGCGTTTAACTCATTGTGACGTGTTACCACTGATATTTGTTTTGGAACGCTTTTATTTACGTATCTGTTTGTTTCATTTGGCGGGTTTTTTAAACCCAGATCCCACTGACCCAGTTGATTATTATCCTTTGATTGATGATTTCCCCACCTCGGTCCCAGATGTCTCCACCCCCATGCTCCCACCAGTAGGTGTCCAGGCTGTGGCTCTTACCCACGACGCCGTGAGGGTCAGCTGGGCAGACAACTCTGTCCCGAAGAACCAAAAAACGTCTGAGGTGCGACTTTACACTGTCCGGTGGAGGACTAGTTTTTCTGCGAGTGCAAAATATAAGGTGAAGTTCTTCTAACTGATAGCATGAAATTTAAATTGAACTGTCATTTGTTTAATTTGTTGTTTTAAATGCTTCCTGCATGGCCATGAGTCATTTTGCTGCAGTGACTCTGTGTGAAAATACAAAGCATTTTAATAGCTCAGTATCTAAAATTAACATGGGAATAATTGTATCTTAGGAAACAATTCTAAGGCAAGTCAGGGAAATATCAAGAGCTGCAAAATGTTATTTGAGTTCCACAAGATGCTGAGTTTATATAAATAATTTGATTCTGTTGAAGGGAATGTCATTTTCCCTTTAAAATAGCAGGACTCCATGTTAGTTTTCTGGGTAGATTTTGGTATCTTGCTTTTCATTTGGAATCAGATTGGCTCCAAAGACAACCCTATTAATGTCACAGAGACCCACCTTACAGAGAGTATGACTGGTAATAGATAACTTGAAGATATTTTTATAACATCCTTAGCACTCTAAGCCATTAACATCTACTTTCTCAATTAACCTTGCAAACACCTTCATGTGGTGGAGAAAACCCGCAATTCACACTCCTTAAGTAATATGAATAACACTCTTTAAGAGCTCCTTAGAAGTAAATATATGAGGCACTGCCATTACCATAGTGAAATGTCTACCAGACAGCCTCAGTGATTCTCACATGTACTTATATACTGAGACAATTATGTTACCTCCTCAACCTGCTACAACATTACTATATATAGACAATACACAGATGTAGACAAAAATGAGATCAACAAGTGATTATCAAGCACCTACTATATACCTAGAACTGCAGATTATAGAGACAGTTTATTTTGAAAGAAAACATGGTTTATTTTTTGTTAACATATTATTGATATATAAAAATTTGGAATGAATTTATATAGTCAGCTCGATAGATATACTTGAAAGAATTCATAAGTCATCCAAGTGGAATAATATATGAAAACACATTTAAACTTAAAGCTTCACAAGGTGATGACTGGGGACGAAGAAGATAGCTTTGAAAATAAGAGCATAACTGCCACCCACCAACCAAGAAATCAAATAGTTCAGCCCTGACACTCTTCCTTCTTCGTACTCCTTTTCATCTCTTCTCTTTACCGCTCTAGTGGGGTAGCTCTCAGGGAGAATTTAGATCTCCTGATACTTTATCCAATGTTATTCCCACTGAACTCTCATCCGCCTGAATCCAGCCTCAAGCCAGTAGTGATTTCCAGGGAAGGGAGGTGAAAGTATCCTTTGGGAATTTCTGACTCCAGATTGGAGCTATAGCAAAATCCCACCAGTAATGTTGTTAGTCCGCCTCTTTCTTCCTGTAGCTCTGCTGGATCTGCCTCTAGTGTCTTCCAACTTTTAAATGGCATAAGATTCAGATTTCATCACAAAACACTTTTATTTTGAAACCATTTAAAATAGTTTTCTTTGGTACTTCTTCCCTGCTAGGTCAGATATTTGTAAAAACTCTCCAGGCAAGTCCAAATAGTATCATTGATATAAGATACGTTGTAAGTACCCTATCCATTTCCTTACAATCGTAGATTCAAAACTCTGAAGAACTATAAATAAAGATAACATTACCAGAAAAGACAACCGATGAAACATATGAGAGTATTAAAAAAAAAAACTCTTTATATATAGGTTATCCAATTCTAAGTTTGCTTTTAAAAGACTACTTTCTCTGCTTTAAAAATTTCATATCATAATTGTCGTACGTTATAGATACATTCATTTCACAGAATGGCCGTGGCTACTTTTCCAGGATGTGAAATGTTCTAAAGGACAATGACTGTTTTCTACAGAATGGTTTGAGTTTCAGAATTTTTTGAGGCAAGTTATTTCAGTTGAACAGTTAGTATAGTAGACTGGGAATTACTGAGTTTCACAAAGAATGCCGGTGAAGTGTGATTTTAACTATTCCTCTTCCCTTCATCTTCTTTGACATATGGCTTATAGTTACTAACACACCACCCCACTTCTCTCTCTCAGACACACAAACACGCACGTGCGTACACACACACACTCTCTCTCTCTCTCTCCATCCATACCCTGAGATGAGGAGAATGAGAGCAAAGAGTTGGGTAAGTTGAGTAGCAAGGGCAGATGTAGACCCTAACTAGTCTAGTAGAAATATATACAATAAATTTAAATTTTGCAAATAATGGTACCAGGTGCTTTGGCTTTGCACTTTGTACTTGTCAGACCACTGGCATATCTATTACTTTATCTCACTTCCCACTACACCTTAATAAGGTAAGCAAGATACACACAAGTGAGTAAGAAAAAAAACAACAATTCATACATGCAAACAACCTGGACTTAAGAGTTGGCTTTTCTACATGCTGTCATGTCGCTTAACTTGCTCAGTCTCATTTTTCTCATCTCTATGATGGGGATATTTACACCTACTGTAAAAATAATAAAATTCTTCATAGTTAGGTATGTATATATGTATGTTAATAAAGATGTTGGTGGGTGGTGTAACTCGGCAGAAACTCCTCATTAAACAATGGGACTCAGGTGACTCAGTGACATCACCCAGGGTTTCCCCACAGGAGTAGCCTTCTGCTTCACTTAGACCCAAATCAAGCCATAATCCAGACGCTCGTGTTTAGATTATCCACAACTCTGTATTGATTTTCCCAATCACATGGATTTTTTATATCTTTTTTTCTACTGAAGTACCTAATCACATGATGTTTTACACAAATATTCATTCAATATACATTTATTGACTATTGACTAGTGCTTATTAGATGTAGCATAGGTGTTACAGAGGATGCAAAGTTGTGCAGAAGTAAGTCTTGCTCCTCCAAATGCTTACAAATCAATGGAGAATTTAACACGTGCCTAAAATTATATACATAACATGAGCAATGTGTGAAATAGTGTAGCTAACATTTATTTAACACTTTCTCTGGGCCAAGTAGTATGTTTTACTCGACACATACCACATTTTAAATAATCTCATGAGGTCAGTGCGATGGTTGTCTCCATTTTACAGATGAGGAAACTGAGGCTCAGAGAGGTACTACCTGGATATTCTGTGCTCACAAAAATAACTGGCCATGATTTTCCAAAGGATTTATAGACTTAATGATTGAAGATAAGCAGTAATCTTCTATGAGGTTTGAGAGAAAGCTCAGTAAATTCATGGTATTTATAGAATGCAAAAGCATCATTCTAGAACACAAACAAAGATGATTTTGCTTAGTGGCCTCCCAGATACCAGTGGTGTTGTCTATGCTCAGAAACTGGTTTTATTGAAATATGCTCCTTCCCTTCTACCTGAAATATTTTGTCTTCCCCTATTTCTCCCTCCTATTTCCATTTCTAGGACATTGAGGTGTTCATGATCGTGGAGGAGGGAAAAATTGGAATCTATGTATCAGCACGTTAGATACTAGCTGCTCATTTTATGTTTCATTTGATGGAATTCTATCTTTATGATTATACAGAGTATTTTTACATTTATTTAGAACACATATTTTTATAGTTATTTTTAAGAGAAGCTTCTGATAAATGTTTCTGAGGTCATCGGTTTAATAGGATGGATGGGCACATCATCAAAATATTAGTGCAGTTAAATATTTATGTGGTATTAGAAAGAAATATAGGATTTTCATAGCTATAACTCAAAAAGGACTCGGAGTAAAATAAAAAAGATATTCCATACTAAACTAGTAAGGGAAAGATATATGTGACATAGGTGTAGAAAAAGAGCTTTGCTTGATTTTCTAGATAGGTATATAACAAATATAATAAGTTGCAAAGTATAACTAAGTATTTAACTTTGGAAGAAGACCTGAATACCAGGGGCAAATTGGTGTATAAGAGACATAAAGAGTTTCAAATTTGCCTGATGACATGGAAAATATGCTTTAACCTGAGAGACTATGATGTTTTTTTCTTCATTACCATTTTGATTTTTTGCATAAGCAATAAAGACATATAATTTATTTTCTACTCAAAGATGTCTAATTTGTTGTCTAAAGGACAAAGAATGGATTCAGATTTAAATAACACTAACACCACTTTGTACACCAATGTAATCCTTTAGTGTTTATCCAATTTGGTTGTTCCCTCCTTGATCTGTTACGCCAATTACCAGACTTAAATGTTTGTTTAATGTGATGCATGCACAGAGAAAGAAAACCACACGACACAGCGTTGCTTTTGTCCTATTATCTTTATAAGAGTTAGATAGATTCAGAAAGCACTAAAAGTTTGTACCTTAAAGCCTTTTCTAAAAACATGAAAAGCAGTAGAACTCTAATAAATTAACTTTTTACCAGCGGAAAATAACAATAAGCAATGTAAAATACACAACATTTAAACCTCCAAAGAACCTACCCAGATTTATATTTTAAATAAATTTAAGGGAGATACAGACAACTTAAAAAATGGAGTTGACAGAGGAAAGTGGAAATTTGTCCTGTTGCTGCAGTTATTGCCTCTCTCAGGAAAATTTATTGGTTAGCGGCCCCTTTGGACAACAGAATACCTGATTTTATAGGTCGTGTTTTGTATGTCTGATCAGCCAGCGTAAACTAGTTGGCAGGAGGGAAGTGGAGTCAGTGCTGTGCTGTAGCTCTCCTGCTGTTTGGAAGTAGATTCCTTTTTTGCTGGCTTATTTGGTAGACTTTTTTACATGCCTTGATTTACCAAGTTGATAGAGTTCATTTTTTATCTCTTTGCTGTTTCCCTCTTGTATAGTCAGAAGACACAACATCTCTAAGTTACACAGCAACAGGCCTCAAACCAAACACAATGTATGAGTTCTCGGTCATGGTAACAAAAAACAGAAGGTCCAGCACGTGGAGCATGACTGCACACGCCACCACGTATGAAGCAGGTATGTAAGGAAATGGCTACTTTTAACATTCGGTAATGGTGTTTCCCAGGTTTTGCAGAAATTGAAACGTGTGCACTATACTGTCTCAATTATACCTTATTCTATATAAAATATTGTACCCTTAATAGTTCCTGGAACTTTTATATCTAATATAGTCTTACTCTAGAAAAGAAGAAAATGAGTCTCTAGTGGATTAAGTAATCTGATTGCATGGCTTCTTTAGGGTGTTAATTCAGGGAATCTGAAGATACGTCTTTTTAATACACTTAAGTAAGGAGCAGAAATCCATTTTTTTTTTTTTCAAGACAGAATCTGGCTCTTTTGCCCAGGCTAGAATCCAGTGGCATCATCATAGCTCACTGCAACCTCAACCCTCTGTGCTCAAGCAGTCCTCCTGCCTCAGCCTCCCCAAGTAGCTGAGACTGTAGGCATGTGCCAGAAGGCCTGGCTAATTTTTTCTATTTTTAGTAGAGATGGGATCGCGCTTTTGCTGAGGCTGGTTTTGAACTCCTGACCTCAAGTGATCCTCCCTCTTTGGCCTCCAAGCATACTAGGACTAGAGGCATGAGCCATGGACAGTGCCTGGTCAAAAATCCATCTTGGAATTCTGTCCAAAACAGTTGTGTCTTTAAACAATAGTCATAGTAGGTATTTGCTATTTTGAAATAAATTATATACAAAATAAAAAATTGCATTACAATTGAAGTCTCACAGATATGTACCCTGAATAACCTCAGCTGGATATGAGAAGTTTCTAGGTGGCCTTGCTCACTCTTTGGGAATGGGGCAACATAATGAAAAACCTTCATGCAATTTAAAATAGTTCAAATCTAGGGTAATGCAATTCACTGTAATTTTTACCAGTCACATTTACTATGGATCATAAACGTAGAGTTTATGATCTTAACAAGGATGCAGTGTACTTGGCGTTTATAGTTCACAGAAATCCAGCATCTGAAGACTCCAGGGTTTAACATGCTTTTTAATTGGTTTCATGATATAGCATATCTGTGTGTAAACTACAACACAAATTTTCAAATTAAAAAAAAATTATGCCACCAAAACACTTCTCTGGGTAAGTTGAATTTCTCTTTGCATTAGAATTTGTCCCATGGCATTGCAGTTCTAATTTTTATTTTATGTTGTTACCCTAACTATTAGAATTCTGTGAGTATTTTCACATATTTATGGGTACTTCTTTCAACCAAAAATTTCTAGTTGGTCTAATTTAATTTTAACATCCTCTTCTTATACTTTACATGTTTTACATATATTAACCCTCCCAGATGCCAGTGTTCACAGCTTCTTAAAATAAGACTAGCTGAATGAGTCACATACTGTGGGGAAGAATAAGGTGTCTTCTCTTCCCTAGTACTTGAAAGGAGATGAATGTAGTTAAGGGAGAACCAGAAAGAAAGCTGGTCTTCCCCAAGTGAAAGAGTGAAAGTAGTCCTTTCATCTTAATGCAAGCAAATTCATTCATTTTTCCCCTTTCAAAAACACGAAGTACACACCAACATCTGACTTGATAAATGCACCCTGCGGATTTCTCATCAACTGCCTAGCCTTGTAGAGACACCAACAGTGTGATCCATTGCTGACAAAAAGATATTAACTTTTAGAAATGTGGTTAATAGAAAGGGTGATTGTCAAATCAGATAATAATCTGGACAAAGGTGTAAATAGCATGTGAATAAGATCCCTGGGTGATGATGAGAAGCAAGAAGTAATTCACAACTGTCTGCAGATTTTATAACTGTGAGAAAGAAATGAAGTGAATAAAATAACTTTAGGGTTTGCTTCTAATTCTGCAATAAGATCAAGACTGTATGGAGCTACATTGTTGAGTGCTGAAACAGCTTGTGAGAACAATAAGGGTGGCTGTCATTCTTTTGGAATAAAAGATTTCATTCTGTCCAGATGATAAATCCTTCATGTTATTCTGGTTAACTGACATAAAATTAAAATAACAGGAAGGACACCTTAAATAATTAGGCCTTGGAAAGGGACAAGAGTTGACACTATTACTCCCAGGCTTCAAAAATGAAGAACTATTGATCTGTCCCGTCAAAGTACTGCCATCACAGTGGTTTGACTCTGCCTGTTTTCCTTCCTTGTACCAAAATTCAATGACCTAGAAGAGAGAATCTTATTGGTATCTCTTTGGATAGGTGATCTCACCGCTAAAGAGAAGATGGATTGAAGACCATAATATTCCCAATCGATGTTGCCACAAAACTCACATGACACAGAGGAGAGCTTGTTTTCCAAAGAAAACACGTGTTTCTCTAAAACAAAGAGGAGGGAATGGGATGCTAGGAAGTCCAAGTAACAAACGTCCAATACGGTTTTTACAGATGAAATCTTCCAAATCTGGAATATTACTTTCTATTCATGTATTTACTAAAGAAAAACAAGTGTGGGAAAAATTGTTTAAGAGCCAGAGAAATCAGAGGGCAGTGCTTGTCTAGGGAGACAAAGATATTAATTAAGGGTTTTCAATAATGTTCATTTATCATTTTCAGACCTCGAGTTAGGCACTTGGTGTAAAAGGTGGGAAGAATACAGTCTGTATCTTTGAGAGAATTTTAATCTGGTAAAGAGGAAAATATTTTTAAAAAATACTGAAGTGACATGAGAAATATTAATAATCACAAAATTTTGGGCAAGTTGAAATCAGAGCAAATAGATCAAAGTACACATTCTGTCTGGTAAAAGAAGGGAAGGTTTCAGAAAAGAAGTGGTATTTGAGCTATGGCTTGAGTAAGCCATCAGGCACCCATTTGAGAAACTTCCAAAGGATGGAAAACCACATGCACAAAAATACCTAAGCAGGTGTCAGAAAGATGATGTATTCGAGAGACATTTATGATTGGCTCAAAGCAACTGGGGCATAGTGTTCATCGGACAATAAGGGGAAAGGGGGATATGAAAAAAAGTAGAGTATAAACTCTAGAAGGTCTGGTACTTATTTTTCTTTATATGTAACACAAAGAGGATGGGTAGGCAATGAATAATATCTAAAAAATCACTCCAGGCAGAACTCATGAGTTGGGGAGGAGCGTGCCAGAGGTGTTCTACGTGACTTGGTAGGGATCACTGAAGTTGTCAGGGCCGTATTTTTTCCCAAATATTAGGGAATAGTGTGCAGATCATGTGATAATCCTAAACATTTGGGGCAATTCCCATACTATTGATAGAATTTCTATTACCAGTGTTCACATGCTTGAGGAGAAAGAAGAACTTGAACAGCATCTGAAATAGATTAGTTGTTAGATGTTTTTTTTAAATAAATAACCAACTCTTCAATGTATTATTTTAACAGCTAAAGTTGAAGAGTCATTTTGTCCTTTTGAAAAACTATTACAGATTCAGTGAAGCAATCTAATCATCATCATTTGACTGTTTTCTAAATAAACATCAATTTGAATTTTAACACAGTTAAGAAAAAAGAGGATATTCTAACTAGTTGAGAAAAACAGATTTTTTAATTATTTCCATAATTGGAAAATTCCTTATTATGTCTGGTATACTAATCTGAGTTAGTTTAGGACTATATATTTCCTTCCTATCCATGGTCTAGAAAATATCTTGAATGAACTCCTTGTTGAGAATAGCCCTTCTTCTAGGTAGCATTACTTCTTTGGTATTTTGATGTAATAAATCTGCTTTTCTCCCAAGAACATCCTGATCTGGTTTCATTAACCATACAGATGTCATCTCTTTATTCAGGGATCAACTACACATAACCTATGTTTGTTTTCTTTTTCTCCTTTTCCTCTCCTCTCGTCTTCTTCCTCCTCCTCTTTTAGTTCTCTTTCTCCTTCCTGTCCTCCTCCTCTTTTGTTTTTGGAAATTTAAATAAATAAAGTACCTTGTCAGGGTATTAAAATTAAGAGCAATTTTGGTTAACCTGGAATCCCAGTGGCTTTGAGGATCAGAGTGTTGGAAAGAAAATGGTATGAGGAATGGAAATTATTAGTGTCTCCTCTGTTTGGCTCATATTTCAAACTCTATTCGGGAAGAGAAACTGGAAAAAGAGTGTTGATGATGCACAGATTCTGCACCACCCGACCAACAGGAGAACCAAAGAGAATGAAGGTCAGCATTAGAGACTGAGTTCTGTCTATCTTGTGATAGACAGCTTTCCTGTGTAGAGACCAGGAAATTCCTCCAGGACCCAAACACAGAGCCCAGATGTGTTCTGAATCTACACATGGCAAACTAAGGGTACCAAAGAGACTCTTGATAAGAGACTTGGAGCATTGTAAGCTATCTAGAAGGAAAACTAACTGTCTTTCAAAGCTCAGACAGTGAGAAAGCAGGTCAGAAGAAGACTGGAAGATGCTGGACTGGCCCTGCCAGTTTGCTGCCACCTTTAAAATACAGTTAAAATTTCCTTGAGCACAATATGTAGAAGTAGCTCTAAGAGGGGAAGGGTTTTATGCCATCTTATTTCGTGCCAGAATGATACTAAGATACTCATAGATTTTTTCATCTCGTCTGTTTCTGTTTCTCACTTTTGCCTTCTTCTTTAGAATATAGTTAATATGTCACCCAAGCAGGATGTTTTCTCCTGAGTTTTAACTCATTTTTTATTTTTTAAGGAAATACAGGATTAGGTGACATTTTTATTTATAAATCCTACTGTTGTAACAGAATTCTTTCTCTTAAAGACAAATAGTCATCAATTTCACTATGTATACATTTCTTTGTTCTTACTATAATTCTTACATTTTGAGTGTGAGTCCACTTGAAACTACCAGTGTATCACACATATTCTCTTCTCCTCTCTCTAATCATGCATTTAGAATCATTTAACTTCCATGGAAAAAGCATTGATTTTTATATCCGTGTTTGCTTATTTAGTTCAAATCCTTGAAATAAATTGTAAGTGGCAAAATAAACATGATACACTTCATGATAGGTCCTGAGTTGTCACCATCATGATTAAAAGTCTCACCGATGTCTGTTTTCTTTCACATCCAATGACAAGGCCTTGTCTCTGTCTCGTCTCGCAGCCCCGACCTCTGCTCCCAAAGATCTGACAGTCATTACCCGGGAAGGGAAGCCTCGCGCTGTCATTGTGAGCTGGCAGCCTCCCTTGGAAGCCAATGGGAAAATTACTGGTAAGCACCTCAGCTTTCTTTCCAAGCATAGCTCTGCGTTGGCCTGTAACTGTTCACCTCATGCACTGCTCTTGCCTTTTGTGCAATAGTTTTCCATCTCTGCATCTTAGTTGACTCCCTGACCCTGTCTGATTGGCTCCTCTCGCCCCTCAGTGCCCGTGGAATTCTTCTAATGGTGCATGCAAATATACACACAGACACATTTCCTTTGAGTTGCTTCATGAAAGATAAGTATTTCAATTAGGGTAGGCCTTTTGTTTTTCATTCGGTGAAGCATTAAGACAACCTTCTGATGGAGTGCCTCTGAGTATAAATGACTAAAAATAAGCTGGTTGTTTGGCACTTAATGAAATTCAAAAGATGCCCAGTGACCATTTATTTTTGTATGGCACATGTGAAGGAGGTTTGTCTTGGGATTTTTAGTCTCTCACTTAGCTTTTAGCTTCTTACTTAAATCATAAGGTTCAGAAAACATTTAATATTGACTGATGGAAATTGAACATAATGAATATTTTGCAGTGACAGATTTTATTTTGCCAAATATTGCTGATAACATCAATGCCTAATTAAAACATCCATTAGAAGCCTGTAATGTTAATTTAGTATGAAAAATATAATGGAGTTCTATCGGAGATTTTGCATTTAAATGATCACTTTAGGCTTTTAATAGATGTCTCCATAGCATATAATTATTATGAAAAATATTGTATAACTCAAAATGTGCACATTATAGTCTAATTAATTTGAACCATTGGGTAAGGAACATGTAAGAGTCACTCCTTTTTCTTCATTTTTGCATATAAGAGGTAGATAGCACTATTATAAATTAACAAAGTCATTCAGACATTCAGTGATACAGAGATAAGCAGTTTCAGATGACACGCTTACTTTATGTGAATTACTTTCTGAATTTTGCAAAATGAAAAGATAATGGGAAAATTCCACATGTGATTTAAATTTAAGTTGAAGGTTTGTTTTCTCTAGGAAATTGCTCTTAGTGCAATAGCAAACAGAATTTTCATTTGAGCCGACAAATATGAGAAAAGAAAGAGAGGCATAAAATCTCCCCAAGATCTTAGATGTTCAGTTGTCGGTGTGCCAGGGCTTTTAAAACTGAGGTTGTCTTATTCCAATTTTTTCATTTGCCCCTCTGTGTTATAATCTATTTTCATAGGTTCTGTGTCAGTACTTGTGTAGCTTTCGATTTGTTTGTATTTTACTTGTTTATGAGCAGTTACTTCTAAGGATATGGTGAACCAACAGGGAAGTTTGAGGAGAAAAAATGAAATAAAAGTTGTCTGAGCAAAACCAAGTTCTGATAAAAAAATTTATGTTTTTGGTGAAGGGTAAAATAATTTTCATTTTCCACTCATTTAAATTCTCCACTTTAATTTAAATCAATCTGGTTAGTTAATATAAGCAATAGAACATGTTTTTGAACTCTGAAAGAAAACTTAATTTTGCTTTTCCAGGCAAAAATAGAAGTCTGGCCTAAAAGAAATGCAAATTAAGTAAGCAATAAAATTTGATGGTGCCAAAATTACAGTGCATGTGTCTAAGAAACCTTGGCCACGTCCTTTATTTAGCGCTGTATATTTATTAGTTCTCACACCTAAAAATCCATTCTCTCACGATGGAGAAGCAAAAGTATGAAAAGCAATACTTTTTGCCCCTAAAAGCCTGGCTCATTTATGAAAACAAAATTGTGATTATCATGTTGAGATATTTTGATTCAATTTAATGGGGATCAAACATTAGAAACCCTTAAGAGAACTTCTATTCCATATGTATTTTGATTCTTTCATTCAAATTACTTCCAGAAAATAAAATGATAAAATATTCAAAATACCAGACTACTAGGCAGAAGGCCCAAATTTGCTATACTCGCCTCTCATGGAAGTGCAGAGGAAAATGTTCCTTCTTTCCCAGTGTGGCAGGGCAGATGTGTGCCTATGAGGGATGTGCCTTCATGTTACCTTTGTCTTTTTTTATTTTCCTAAATCTTTCATGTGTACAGCAGGCAGTAGAGCAAGGTGGTTAAGAACCCAAGCTTCTAAGGGGGATGATGCTGGATCAAGTCATTTATCCTCCTTGAGCCTGACTTTCTCACCCATTAAATAAGGATAGTAATGGAACCTGTCTCTAAGAATTGTTATAATGAAGTGCTGAGAAAAGTCCCTGATGCCCAGTGAGCATTGAAACAAATTGGCTATTATTATTCCAATTTGAAATCCATTCTAGGGTGAGACTTTACTAATGTGCTTTGAATAGAATCCAGATCATCAGTTTGTAAATATAAGTACTTCAAAAAGATTAAACAAAAGAAGGGGATGAAGGAAGAAATTCAGATAATTCCAGTGTCTAAATTCCCTGATCATAACCTGGCAACTTAGGAATTTGGACTGACATTTTCAGAAGAAAATGGTTCAAAATACGTTGAGCATTTGGTATAAGCTTGGCATTCTGCTAAGCACTTTAGTATTGTAAATGATCACATATTCCTGTTATTCTATTTTGAAATGAAACTATTAGGGCTTTGTAAGGTAATAACTTGTCCAAAGTCAAATAACCAAAAAGTCAAATAACCAAATAACCTGAACTAGGATTTAAAACTCAGGTTTATACTCATTTATTACACTATGTTTTGCTCCAACTTATTAGCATTCTACTGGTCTAAATCTGTGATTCTCAACTAATTTTTTAATTTAATTGATATGAAGAGAGACTTAGCATGATAATTTTTAAAAGCTTCCCAAGTGATTTTAATGTAAAGCCAGAATTGTTAAACTTTGGTCTAAATAAATGCAGTTTCCAACACTATTTAAGATCAGGTATCAGCATAGAAGAATTAGGTTTTTCAGCGATTGTTTCCTTATTAATACAGTCTAATGTCTAGAGTTATACTCTCTTTTTCTGTGCCATTTGATACTCAAGTTTGATTTGTTTCCCTTTTGTAAAATCACCTAGTCACTTTTCCTCCCACTTTCCAGGCTATAGCTTCTCAATCTCGTTTGCAGGAATTTCTTCTACCTGTTCCCTAAGTGTTGCTTCCTAGAATGCAGATCGTTTTATTTACTTTGTCACTTTCTCTGAGAAAGTGTCCATACTAGAGTAAGAGTTTTAGTGAATGTCCACTTATATCTTTCAAATCTTTATCTTCATCCAAGAAGAACTAAATGAACATATCCAACTTCATATTATACATTTATGTGTGTCTAACATACTGGCACTTCATTCTCTTCCCCAAGTCCCTATTTCACCTTCATTTTTTTTTTTTTAATTTGTCTATCACCCACGGCAGCTGGCCAAATAATGCCCTATGATCTCCTATAGTAAGTTGTAAGATTGTTTGAGATTGTGGACCCAGCTGGGCACTCACCCTGGAATCAAATGTATCTAAATGGTTTTACTTCTGTCTTTTCAAAATCCTCTGTGGTTTATCCAGTTGCAAAAGTGGAGAACTTAATCATCATGACTTCTTCCTCTACATACCCTTCCCACATAAACATAAGAGAAAATCTAAATGTTTACATTAAATGGCTGAAAGCTCCATGTGAGCAGGCTTCAGATTCTGTTCAACACTTTAGCCCCAGTAACAACATTCTTGACACCTACTGGCTAATTAATAAGTAAATATTTGTTGAATAAATTAAGCAATGAATAATATTGAATATATTCTCTCTGACTTGAAACCAAGGTTCCAGCTCTTCTAAGTAAGACATTTCCTTAAGGTTTAGCAATACTATGAAATAAATTTTTAAAAATAACTAAAGCATTTACTAAGTAATTACTACGTAAAAGACAATGTAATAGAAATACCAACATTGTGTTAAGTTCTTAAAATGTATTGTCTCACGGCAACCTGCTTTCAGATGAGAAAATTGAGACATACTTAGATTAGGCAAGTTGCTTAAGGTTGTCCAGCCAGAAGAAAAGAACTATGACTTGAAGTATGATCTTCCTGAATCCAGGAAGATCTAATTTTTGACCACAAACAAGGAAAATATGAGTTCTTCTGATCTATCTACCTGTGTACACAATTATCAGAATCAATTTTTTCAAGATTAAAAGCCATTACTGGACTGAGAGCCTTGCTGGTAGGGGTCATGTCATATAACTTGGTTTTCCCAATACTTAGCAGTCTACCTAATTCATGGAAGAGAGTCAGTAATGAGTGTAAAAAAATATGGAGAAGGACTTGAAAGAGGAGAGGTGGAATTGAACACATTCTGACACTTCTGAAATTATAACTGCCTATTTGTATAAGTAGAGTCAAAATAACAGATGTATGATGGGACATTTCATACGCATTAGACAAATGTGATTTCAGTGTGGGAGTGCCCAGATGGGCTAACAATCCCAGAAGATTTGACAACCTCTGATCTCTGATAGGGTATAATATTTCTTTATTTGACCATTTGTGGTGGCTAAGAGGAAAAAAGTGAGATAAAAAAAGGAAAGGGAAAATGATGGAGAAAGCCCAAGACTTGGACACAGAGGAACAAGTATATAGGGACAAAAAAGTAATGAGAAACCAGTGAAATTGTTCCAACATATGTGGTTATGTGGAAATCTATAAGGTAAGACTTTAATGATGGATTCAATACATTTCAAATATACCAAGCTTACACATACAAATGGAGGGCATGTTTTCTCTAAGGCAACTTTTTACAGTTGTGAATGATGTGGTCCATTTCTATTCTCTATCTCAGTTCTCAAATTAAAAAAAAAGGATAAGCTTCCCCCGAATCCCCCAAAATGTTAGGAAATTGCTCAAATACAATTTGGAATTGTCAGAACCTGGTGTTTGCATATTCAACTTTAGTTACTTGATTCCAGAACTGCCATTTTTAAATGCTTGAGTGAATATTTTTTACATAGATGAAAGCATAACAAAAGGCAAATATTTTATTCTCATTTGATAAATGAAGAAAACCAGGAATAAGTGTAGCTGACCTGGGATGGGAGCACAATTCTCCAAACTTTCAGCTTCATCACGCACTTACAACGGCCCATGAAAAACCTTAACAATTTCATTAAACATCCAAATGTAAAACTTATGTGCTTACAGAACAAAGGATTTCATTCAATAAGTGAGTTTCAATATATCTTATGTGAAGACTATTTTATTAGGTTTATTGAGGAATAAAAAAGTAATATAAGATATGGCTCCTGAACTAAAGAATATTTTTATCCTTTTGAAGAGATCAGGCATGCTCATAATAAAAGATGTGTATAGCTATATATAAACTAGACATCAATGGATGGGTAGGATTTGGATAGAGAAAGTGAGGAAAGATGGAATGGTGTGAGAGGAAGAAGGAAGGAAGAATAAGCGTAGTTTGAACAGTCTTCCTGTAGTGACGGCTTGTGCTGAGATGTCAATACTGTGCAGAGTTATTCTGGGGGGAGAGTGAATTCAAGTCAGAGAATCCTGTGACATACCCATTGCAAAGATCTGCGAGTGAAGGTCCCCAGTCCAGATGGGGCAATAGGGACTCAAAGGGAAAGAAAAGGTGAACCAAAGGACAACTCTTGTTTTTAAGAAAATTATTTACGAAGAATGTATTCAATACATAATAGAACTATGGGCGTTTGTGGCCTGTGTGATGTCATTGTAGAATTTGGGCAGAAACGGACATCAGCGCCACATTCATGTAGCAAAGACAACCACGGTGAGCCCCTTTACAGTTTCATCTGACAGTGTGACATAAAATTATTAATTAATGCTTTTACATGACAGTAAGATCATAAGCGGGCTAAGTATTAATATAATGTTACAAGATGGATATTTTACAGGAATCCCTGGATTTGTTTGGGTGTAGATTAGACTATGGTGACTGAGTACACTATTAGCATTAAGAAACATAGTCCTTAATGCTAATAGTACACTATTAGCATTAAGAAATAACACTGTTAACAGATCAGTTATGGATATTTGAGATACTAACTAGATTATACACGGTTATGCAGCAACACTGTTTATCTACTTAGCTGGACTGGACTAGGGGAAATAGTGTTGGAATTTTAATATTGTGGTAAAGGATATCATCCCAGTCCTTTTGCCAGCTAGCTTGGGTCGCCCTCAGCTTTGTCATCTATGAAAGGACAGCAACACTGCCCCTGCCAGCCTCCCAGAGTCATTACAGTAATCAGATGTTTTATTTTTAATCAGATCATTTATTTTTATAATACTTTAAATATGTAGGACATTTTATGCTTTGCAATACATTTTTTATTACTTAAGCACAAGCCAAAATAAGTATTATTTTCATTGTTGTAATATAGTGAAAATTATACGGACTTGTTATCTATGTTTTATATTTTTTCATCGTGCTTCTATATTAGAGCAAACTCATAATCAGGATTTATAGGTGGCAGAAAGCATGCAGTTTTAAATGTGGCAGATATTTTTATTGCTAACAGCCTATTCCATTTTCTGATTCTGTATGTTGAAGCAATTATTTATTTAATCCTTGAAATATGAAAATAAAAGACATCATTGCAAAACTAAATACTGTAGTTTATAGATTGTGGACATATAATAATCACTGTGAATTATATTTGGGAAACACGGGTGTTTGGAAGCAGAACTACAGCGTGCAGTCAGTGCACTAAACACAAGTCACATTCGTCTATTTATGCAGCTTACATCTTGTTTTATACTTTGGACAAGAACATCCCAATCGATGACTGGATTATGGAAACCATCAGTGGTGATCGGCTTACTCATCAAATCATGGATCTCAACCTTGACACTATGTATTACTTTCGAATTCAAGCACGAAATGCAAAAGGAGTGGGGCCCCTCTCTGATCCCATCCTCTTCAGGACTCTGAAAGGTTTGAATCATTTCCTATTATGCCTTTCTTTTCCTGTGGGATTGTTATATAATAAAATAGCTTTGTGGCCTGTGTTAGAAATGGCCTCACATCATCTTTGCTGGCAACATAGCTGCAGTGGACATGCAAAATAAATTGTACCTTTTTATGCTCAAAGCCAACATGTCAAAGAAAGATCTATTGTGTTATCACATTTTCTGCCATCAGCACAAGGCAAACATAGTTGACTTTTTTTCATTTACAAGCCTTATGGAATTTTGTATTGATGTCATGTATATTGGTTCTATTCAAAATCTAATGAAACCCTTCAGCCATTTTATTTAAGGGAATAAAAATTAAAATGCATTGAATTATGTGAATAGCGTACTATTGCCAACTTTAAATATTTTCTTTCAGGAACTATAAGTGTTATATATTAAAGGAAATTTCGTAATGGCAAGACAGAAAATTTCAAACAAAATGAACGTGTTTATTTTAAAGAGCCACTGTAGAAACAATGAAAAAATCTTACAGTATGATTACTAGAAGAAAAATGTTTATACAGAAAAGTACTAAGGCCAAAGAATAGTGATTATGTCAAAATAATTTTCATACAAGTCCTTATCATTTTAGAACACAATATTATTTTTCTGGAGGACAAATGGTTTCAAGAATATCATTTAACAATCAAAAATAATTTGAATGTTTCATAACTGATATTTAAAGATGTATATTTATGGCATGATATGTATTGTTCTAAAGCAAGATAACTTAGCTCTTAAATCTGTGACATTGTACCTCTATATCTGGCAGAAAATGGTAATACATGATGGCAAACAACTCAAATTAGAATCACATGGGCGATTGACATTTTCACCCAGTTTTTTGACACACTAAAAGAAGAGTTGTAAAATAACTCCATAGTCTATTTCTCAATTCCCCTAGGAAAGGTACCCTAATAAATAGTGGACTTTTGAATTCTGATGAGGGAGCTATTCAAAGCTGGATTTTTTTGGATTTTTGGTGACAGTTAATCTGAAAGTTTGCCAAGAACACACAAAAAGGCATTCAGCCTAAGCCTGCGTGACAGTCCTCAATGACAGAGTAAAAGTTGGGAGGGAGGTGGAAAAGAAATGAATGATTCCTTGTCTATCCAGGTTTTGAGGACTTCATGTCTAAATCAGGTTTCGCTCCAAATGAGCAATCGAAAGGCAACTGGTTATTCATTTTGTGGGAGCATGAAATGTAACTAGATAGTGTTTTACAAATGCTTCATCTTTGTCTGTAGATGAGTGCCAAATTAATTTCACGCTCATAATGTGTGCCAACTAGGAGATCCGAGGGAGGGTTTAAGATGACTTAAGGCATTCAAATGTATCAAGCAGCACGGTGATGAGTTATCACAAGACTTGCAGACCCACATTGATAGCTATCCTGTAGATTATTTAATGAGCTCAGTATTTCTTTGGGTACTGTTTACTCTAAGTTCCCTAAACTCATCTAGAAAATTATTTTCAGAACTGAGAACAAGCTCAGGAATTTATTCTAAGACATAATAGTCCACAAGAGTTATTTCTAATACCCTGATTTAATGTATAATATTGTCTGCCCTAAATATGTCATGCTTGATAATAGTCACATTATAAAATCAATTTTACTCATCTGTTAAAATAAGTTTCTGATGATTTTAAATTACTCAGAAAAGTTGATATTGCCCACCTTTATCAATAATTTTATAAATCCATGCATCTTGCATGTCATTGACAATGACAAATGTTCTAAGACAAATAAATTACCTATCATAAAAGATACAAAGCCACAGTGCGCCAAATCTACACCAAAGACATAAAATCATGCTGTCTTTCTCTGATTTAAGATTTTCAACTCCCAAAGCTGCTTCAAAACATAAGCCCACTGTTCATCAGAATGTAACTTTGTTTGACAGAGAGAAAAGCTTAGGTGTTGTCCTAAAGCTGAAAAAACTCCCAGTAGTCTACTGGCTAATGGACAAGAGTTTCATTGCAAATCTTGCTCTAGGCAGGTGTCCGTGAGCTTCCTTCTTTTGTATTTAGTCTTTGCAAAAACAGCAGCATTTTCTAGTAGAGACTAGAGTTCTGTATTTTTGGTATTAGCAACCAGCCAAAGAGGTACAGGAAATTCAGTCAGTAATCACTGTGGACAATTATAATTAGAAAGGGATTATTTTATTATAAACTAGGTACATACATATACATGATATATCTAATTCTTTCTTTGGAATATTAATTAAAAGAATCTTGGACTTGATTCTCTGAGCACATAGGACTCTGTAAATACCCACCTCCTTTCCACAAATCCTCCCTGGCTCCCATTAGGATGCTTTATCCACTGTCAAACCATCGGAAGACGTGTCTATCACTGTCCTGTCCCATGAGTAGTTCCCTCCCATACAGTATGCTTCTCCACATTGGCCTATCAAGTAGCAGTGAGGAAGGATGCTCCCAGTGGAGCAGACCACAGAGGATTCTTGGAGAGAATCACCTCCTACACACACAAAAAGCGGAGTCTTTGGAATGAAAGCCTAATAGCATACAGTCGATTCTCTGAGCATCCTTTATCAACAACCTCCTAATACTATAATAAAATGTATTTTGAAAAACTATTGGTTTTCAATGAGAAATGGAAGAGAAAATCTAGAAAATTAAATTGTGGTGGTTAGATTATAAAGATTAGATTAGATGCTGGCAAATAAAAAAAAAACTGGTTAAATCTTGAAGAAAGGTGTGGTGGCTCACACTTTTAATCCCAGCACTTTGCGAGGATGAGACAGGAGGATCACTTGAGGCTAGGAGTTCGCCACCAGCCTGGGCAACATAATGAGACCCCGTACCTCCAAAAAATTTAAAAATTAGGTAAGCATGGTGGTTCACACCTATAGTTCTGGTTACTCGGGAGGCTGAGGCTGGAGGATTACTTGGCCTCAGGAGTTTGAGACTATAGTGAGCTAGAACCGTGCCACTGCACTCCAGCCTGCCCGACAGAGTGAGAGCCTGTCTCTAGGATATTTCTAAAACTTGCCTAAAGCTTGCAGAGAGTGCCAAATTCTAACTACTAGACCACCAGGGGGCGTCAAGATAAGTAAGTTTTGTAGATTTACTATACAGCATAGTTCCCATAGAAAAAAATAATCTATTGTATATTTAAAATTTACTATGAGGGTCAATTTTTTAAAATTACTTCAAAATATCACAGGGGGACAAATGTTTTTGGTTACATAGATCACTTTTATTATGTTTGAGTCAGAGTTATAAGTGTGCCCATTACCCAGATAGTGTTCACTGTATCCATTAGGTAGATTTTTGCCCATCACCTTGTTCCCTCTCCCCCTTTCTTGATATCCAGTGAGTTTTACTTCCCTATGTGCACACTGTGCTCATTGGTTAGTTCCAATTTAATAGTGAGTATATGTGGTATTTGATTTTCCATTCCCTTGATACTTAGGATAATGGTTTCCAGTTCCATCCAAATTGATGCAAAAAGGCATTAATTCATCCTTCTTCATGACTGAGTAGTATACATAAAGCACATTTTGTTAATCCACTCATAAATTGATGGACACTTGAGTTGATTCCACATCTTTGCAATTGTGAATTGTGCTGCAATAAACATTTGAGTGCAGGCATCTTCTTGACAAAATGATTTCTTTTCCTTTGGGTAAATACTCAGTAGTGGGATTGCTCGATCAAATGGTAGTTCTACTTTCAGTTCTTTGAGGAATCTCCATACTGTTTTCCGCAGAGGTTGTACTAATCTGAAGTCCCACGAACAGTGTATAAGCATTCCTTTCTCTCTGTATCCAAGCCAGTATCTGTTGATTTTGGATTTTTAATAAAAGCCATTCTAACTAGGTTAAGGTGTTATCTCCTTGTGGGTTTTAATTTGTATTTCTCTGATGATTAGTGATGTTAAGCACTTTTTCATATTTTTATTGGCCATTTGTCTATCTTCTTTTGAAAAACTTCTGTTCATGTCTTTTGCACACTTTTTAATGGGGTTATTTGTTTTTTCCTTGCTGATTTGTTTGAGTTCTTTGTATATTCTAGATGTTAGCACTTCATCAGATATATAGCTTGTGAATATTTTCTCCCATTCTATAGGTTCTGTATTTGCTCTGTTGATTATTTCCTTAGCGATGCAGAAGCTTTTTAATTTAAACAAGTCTGGTTTATTTTTGTTGTTGCTAAGATTGACATTGGCATCTTCTTCATAAATTTTTTGCCTAGGCTGATATCTAGAAGAGTTTTTCCAACATTTCCTTCTTGTATTCTTATGGTTTCATGCCTTACATTTAAGTATTTTATCCATCTTGAATTAATTTTTGTGAGTTGTGAGAGATATGGGTCCTGTTTCATTCTTCTGCATGTGACTTTCCAATTTTCCCAGCACCATTTATTAAACAGGGCTTCTTTTCCCCAGTGTATATTGTCTGATTTGTCAAAGATCAGTTGACTGTATATGGAGGGTTTTATATCTGTGATCTCTGTTCTGTTTCATTGGTCTATGTCTCAATTTTTGTGCCACTACTAGGTGTTTAGGTTACCATAGCCTTGTAGTATAGTTTGAAGTCTGATAATGTGATGCTTCCAGATTTGTTCTTTTTCCTTAGGATTGCTTTGCCAATTCAGGCTCTTTTCTGGTTCCAAACAAAGTGTGGAATTATTTTTCTAAGTCTGTGAAATATGACATTGGTATTTTGATGGGGGTTGCATTGAATCTGTAAATCACTTTCAGTAGTATGGACATTTTAACAATATTGATTCTACTAATCCATGAGCATGATATGTTTTTCCATTTGTTTGTGTCCTCTGTGATTTCTTTTCTCAGTGTTTCATAGTTCTCTTTATGAGGTATTACACCTCCTCGGTTAAGTATATTCCTAGATATTTTATTTTCTTTGTAACTATTGTGAATGGTATTGAGTCTTTGATTTGACTCTCAGCTTGACTGTTACTGGTATATACGAATGATACTGATTTGTGTATGTTGATTTTGTATCCTGAGACTTTGCTGAATATATTTATTGACTCCAAGAGACTCCTGGTGGAATCTTTAGGGTTTTCTAAATACAAGATCATATTGTCAGTGAAAAGCGATAGTTTGACCTCCTCTTTTCTGATTTGGATACACTTAATATGCTTCTCTTGCCCAGTCTCTCTGGCTAGGACTTCCAGCGCTATGTTTAATAGAAGTGGTGACAGTGGGCTCCCTTCTCTTATTCCAGTTCTTAGTGGGAACGCTTTCAACTTTTCCTTATTCAGGTGTGATGTCATATATGACTTATAAGTTTGATGTATTTTCCTTCTGTGCCTAATTTGCTGAGAGTTTTTATCATGAAAGTATGCTGAATTTTGTCAAATGCTTTTTTCTGCATATATTGAGATGGTCATATGATCTTTGTTTTTGCTTCTGTTTATGAGGTGAATCACATTTATTGATTTCCTTATGTTGAACAATCCTTGCATTCCTGGGATGAAGCCTACTTGGTCATGGTGGATTTTTTTGATTTGCTGTTGAATTTGGTTTTCTAGTATTTTCTTGAGGATTTTTGCTTCTATATTCACAAGGGATATTGGTCTGTGGTTTTATTTTTTTGTTGTGTCCTTGCCGGGCTTGTGATCAGGGTGATACTGACTTCATAGAATGACTTGGGGAGGATTCCCTTTTTCCTAATGTTATGGAATAATTCCTGCAGTATGGGTACGAGTTCTTCTTTGTAGGTCTGGTAAAATTTGGCAGTGAATCCATCTGGTTGGAGTTTTTTTTTGTTGGAAGCATTTTTATTACTGCTTCAATCTTTTTGCTCATTATTGGTCTATTCAGGAGTTCTATTTATTCCTCATTGAGTCTTGGTAAATTGTGTGTTTCCAGGAAATTGTCCATTTCCTCTACATTTTCAAGTTCATGTGTGTAGGGATTTTCATAGTATTCACAGATTATATTTTGTATTTCTGTGGTATCAGTTGTAATATCTGGTTTTTCATTTCTGATTGAGCTTATTTTGGTCCTTTCTCATCAATTGCTGGTTAATCTAGCAACAGATCTATGAATTTTGTTTATCCTTACAAAGAGCCAACATTTCATTTCATTGATCCTCTGTATTATGTTTTTGTTTTCCATTTTGTTTAGTTCTGCTCTAACCTTAGTTTTTTCTTTTCTTCTGCTGGCTGTTGTTTTATTTTGCTCTTCCTTTTCTGCTTCTTTGAGACATGTCATTAGACTGTTGATTAGTGATCTTTCTATCTCTTTGATGTAGGCATTTAAGGCTATAAATTTTCCCCTTGGGACTGCTTTTGCTAAATCCCATAGGTTTTGATACTGTGTGTTTCCTTTGTGTTCAGTTTGAGAATTCTTTTTATTTCAGTCTTAACTTCTTTATTGACCTGATAATTGTTTACCAGCAGGTTGTTTAATTTCCATGATTTTATGCAGAATTGAGTGTTTCTCTTTGAGTTGATGTCTAGTTTTATTGCACTGTGACCTGAGAAGATACATGACATGTTTCTAATTTTTTGAACTCGTTGAGACATGTTTTGCGGCCTAAGATATGATCAACCTTGGAGAATGTTCCATGTGCTGATGAATAGTATGTGTATCCAGTACTTTTTGGGTAAAATCTTCTGTAAATGTCTGTTAGGCCCATATTTTTTCTAGAGTCCCATTTAAGTCCAGTGTTTCTTTATTCATTTTCTGCTTGTGGATTCTGTCTCATTTTTTCAGTCATGTGCTAAAGTCCCTGGCAAATATGATGCTGCTGTTTTTCTCTTTGCTTAGATCTAGTAGGGTTTGCTTTATGAATCTGGGTGCTCTTGTGTTAGGTACATAAATATTTTGGATTATTATGTCTTCTTGTTGAATTGATCCCTTTACCATTATATAATGACCATCTTTCCTTTACTGTTGTTGATTTAAAGTCAAATTTATCTGATATGAGAATGGCTATACCAGCTTTCTTTTGGTTTTCGTTTGCATGGAATATTATTTTTCTTCATCCTTTTACCTTAAGTCTATAGGAGTCCTTGTGGATTAGATGTGCTTCCCGGAGACAGCAGATATTTGGGTTGTAATTTTTTCAGCCATTCAGCCAGCCTATGTCTCTTGAGTGGGGCTTTCAAACCATTCATATTGATAGATAGAATTTATATGTGTGATGCTACTCTGTTCATCCTGTTGGGTATAACTTATTGCTCTGTTTTACCTCTTGTGCTGTTGTTTCAAATGAGCTCTGAGCTCTAGCTTATGGGTGTTTTCACACTGGTGGGTGTCTACTGTGCTGATCCATGTATATTAAGATTCTGAATACTTTCTGCAGGGCAGGTCTGGTCTTGACAAATTCTCTAAGTATTTGCTTGTCTGGAAAAGTCTTTATTTCTCCTTCATTTATGAAACTTAGTTTTGCAGGATACAATTCTAGGCTAGCAGTTGTTCTGTTTAAGAAAACTAAAGATTGGGCTCCAATCCCTTATGGCTTGTAAGGTCTCAGTTGAGGGTAAGCTTACCCAACCCAGCCCTGCCCAGCCTCACTCCCCCACCTGCCTCTGCTGTGGCAGAGAATAAGGATTCACCTGGAAGTTTCAGGGCCCCACCTAACACCTGGGGCATTCAAGTGCTTCTCCTGAGGACCTAGAGCCAGTCACAGGACCCAAAACCAACATTGCAGCTTATTCCTTCCAGCAAGCACTATCTACTGACAGGGAGGTCAATTTGCACAAACCTTTACAGCATTAATTGACACAATCCTACAGGATGTGATTGATTCTTACCCACAAACATGACCTGCTATCTCAGAGATTAAACTGGGCATGCCAATACAATTCACACTGTTAAGAAGAACACAGGACTGAGGAAAGGGAAATCATTTCAAAGACATCCACCCTCCTTCATCAAAGAGAGACAGGGAATCTGCCCACACACCTAGCTCACCACTGCTACAGCCCAATACCAACTGGCAAGTGAGAAAGCCACCACACTAAGGATATCAATAACCAAAGCATCCATCCAGAACCTAGATCACCATCAAAGCACCCACAAGCAAAGCCAAAGGTTCTTATCCAACACATGCTACAGACACTTCTTTGCAAATGTGTGTGTTGCTTGGGGAGCCCCATCTAAACAAAAGAAAATCCAAAAATAAGAAGTGACAGCTTTATCAGGTGAGAAGGAATCAGTGAAAGAACTCCAGAAGTATGAAAAATCAGAGGGAAAGGATAGCCCCATAAGGGAACATCAGCTCTCTAGCAATAGGTACCAACTAAAATGAAAATATTGGGATGACAGATAAAGAATTCCAAATGTGGATTATAAGGAAGCTCAATGAAATCTGAGAGAACATGGAAAACCGACTCAAAGAAATTAGAAAAACTATTCAGAAAATGAATGAAAAGTCACTAAAGAGATTGATATATTAAAAATAAACCAAATAGAACTTCTGGAAATGAGAAATTCATTTAAGGAAGTATAAAACACAGTAGAGAGTTGTAAGAATTGACTAGACCAGGCAGAAGAAAGATTCTCAGAGCTTGAAGACAACTCTCTCGAATCAAATCAGTGAGACAAATACAGAGAATTAAGAGGAATGAACAAACCCCTTAAGAAACATGGGATTATGTAAAACGGCCAAATATAAGAATCATAGGCATCCCTGAGGGTGAAGAAGAAAATGCACAAGGGCTAGAAAACCTATTTGAGGGAATAATTGAGGAAAGCCTCCCTGGTCTTGCTAGAGATTTAGACATCAAGGTACAAGAAGCTCAATGAACACCTGGGAGATTCGTTGCAAAGAGGCAATCACCAAGACACACAGTCATCAGACTGACCAAATGCAACATGAAGGAAGGAACTCCTTCGAGCTGTGAGGAGGAAACATCAAGTACTTTACAAAGGAAAACCGATCAGGCTAACTGCAGACTTCTCAACAGGATAGATCTTACATTGTGTTATTATCACAAAAACTAAAGGGGTTGGAAGTAAACTTGAGAAGTTATAGATATGTCCATGCTCTTGATGGTGCTGATGCTTTTCCCCAGCAAGGAGTTTGAGTATATCCTTATTCCCAAACTCATCGAATTGTATACATGAAATATGTGCAGCTTTTTACTTGTCAGTCATAGATAACTTTTTTTAAAAATAAAGCTTGTAGAATTGTTACACAATAAGCATCCTTGTATATACACCATTTTGCAATGAGTGATTCAGAATTCAAAGCCTACTACTTATTAAGATATCTTCTCAGAGAATATGACTACATATTATTTTAAAATGAAAGAAATTATAATTGATTTCTGGTTGAGAAATCTGTTCTGTGATGTAATAGAGATAAATTCTGTTTATCTCAAAGGGGTTTTTGTTAACAGCATCATTATTTATGTATTTCAATTCTAAACATTCTTATTAGACAATGATTTATGCTCCTTCCTTTAAAGAAGAAAGAACCACTACCTGTAGGGCATATGTTTCAAGTTATTTTTCAAATGATGATGGATTTGCTATGAGATAGCCGCAAATAATGAGAAAGCTATGTTATGGGTTGCTGCCTATTATATTTTTCTCTTTGTGAGTTTAACTGGGACATATACAAGAAGCAAACCAACAGGTATCATATCCTACCTATCAAGTTACAGTGCAATTAAGTGAGTTAAATATGCCCAGAAGACTCAAAGCTCAAAGACAATTAAGTATAGGTGAAATAATACTAATTGATCGAAGCTTAGAAAGATCTGCATTAGTCAAAATGTCATATCATAATTTATAGAAATGCAATAATGGTAGAGATTTACCTCCTCTTTAGTTTCATTCAGTGATCAGAAAAGAAGCTATCATTTTTTTAATTATAGAGATATTTTTAAATTTAAAAAAGTCATTTTTAAAACCATGATTCATAACTCATCTGAAGTTGTGAATAACTAAGAGTTGTCTTTACAAGGCCTGAAGATTTGTCAAACCATTTAGATTATGCTGTAGCTGGGTGTCGGTAGTGGTGTACTTCGGTAATCCAAGCCACTCAGGAAACTGAGGCGCAGGAGGAATCCTTGTGGCTAGGAGTTCAAGACCAGCCAGGGCAACATAATGAGACCTTGGCTCAAAAAAATAGATCAAACTGGACCATATTTATGGTTTCCCATTATTTTACCCTGTTCATGTAAGAATTGGCTATGTTCTCCTGTTGAAAAAAATCACATACAAGAAAATAGCTACCTGAACTTACTAAAAATATATATGGATGATAATTACTTGGTAATTACATGCATTTTTAAACTGTTAATTCTAGTTTTAGTTAAACTTTTGTGATGATCATTCCAAGTTTATGTTTAGAATGATATGAAAAACAGCTGTTTTAGAATGCATTTATATGGGAAAAACATTAGTTTCAGTTTTTTCCTCTGACTACTTATTAATAGAAATAATCACATATACCATTAAGTCCTTATAGATTTTATTTCAATAAAGTGTTAGCCTTGATATGGAAACTTGCTAACAAAACTGTTGGTTTGATATGTCAGCTTTCCTGCTATGAAATGTCAAAGTCTAATAATATTATTTCTTTTCCCCCCACAGTGGAACACCCGGACAAAATGGCTAATGACCAAGGTACAGTGGCTCAATCTGTCACTCTGTCCTCCTTGAATCAATCCTATCTGTTGGAAATGTCAGTCATTACTCTGTATTCCTCTTTTCATCTGGTCCATACACCTGATGAACCAGACACTGGCGTGATGATTAATCTTGTTAATGAAGTTCTGCTTGGCTGAGGCTGTAGCTCTGATAGGGAAGATGTAAATTTCTTGAGAGGAAATTGTTTTGTCTGTGTTCTGAAGGACCAATTAAAATGTCAAGCTTCTTTGTATGAAATAAATTTTTAGTCTCTGTCTGCACTTGTGAATAATTCACATTAAGTATAATTAAGCTCAGCATAATTTTCAAGCTGCTCTTGCACCCTTTCATGAGCTATGGATTAAAGTTATGTAGCTCTACAGAGAAAAATCATAAATTATATGTGCTTTGCCTCTGCAATGAGCTTCTTTTAATAAATAAAAACAAAGTTGTATCAACTTTTTTAGGGCATTATCATTGTTTGCTGTGAAGCTAAAAAGCTTTCATTCCGTGAATCAAATGCTGGTCTGAGTCAGAGTATTTTCTTCTTCCATTCTTTTGCTAAGAGCTGATTTGTATAGAGAAACAAAGATGATTTTGCACAAAGGAAAAATGGAGATAAATAAGAATTATCCATCAACTTATAGACAGATATGAATTTTCTCTTACCATGGTTTATAGACTGATTGATAAATTGGGATTCTATTATCTTTGCTCAAAGGACAATTAGTTTATGAGCTTTATTTTTTCAGGATGTTATATTCATTCAAGAGGGAGTTTGAAAATTCTGATAACGGGTTGTAGTCAGTGTTGTCAGCATTTATTGATTCAGAGTCTACAACTCACGTACTTTGCCTCCTGCTTTGCACATGGACTGTCAGCAGAACTTACTTACAAACATCATGTGTCATAAGGAACCATATGATGAGATTAGGGGAAAAAATTCTTTTCAACAGAAATACTTTTTAACTGGTGACAAATACTAAGTATCTGAAAGTGCTAAATCCTAGCCACTAGACGACCAGGGAAAGATAATACTAAGTATCTGGATGGAGGCTCTCACTAACAACAGAAAGCTGCCTACATGAGTAGTATCTTCTTCAATGATCCTGTGTTCAGGTTTTTCTCTTAGGCCTTACACCACACCTCTGTTTAACAGAATGTGGCTAGAGTTTTACATGCAGAATAATAGAAATTATACTGTGTGCAGAAATGTCTACCCAGCGTTATGATTTCCACTACTCTAGCTGCTCCTGCTTGCTTCCACTGAAAATATTTTCATAAGATCAATATCTACTAAATAGTAATCTTTGTTAAAATACTAATGAGTAATTAGCACTTGGCATATATTTACTTAGGTAAATTAAATATTAGTGTTGGCCGTATCTAAACCTGGAATAATTAGCTAATAGAGAGTGTTTTATTATTTCAGTTATAAAATAATTGAAACAACCTCTCATAACCTTCTTCACTTAAAGGGATTTGAAATTTACACAGAGAAATAACTTTTAATTTTTGAAATTATATTTAGAAATAATGTAATAGAGAAAAAAAACAAAAAACATTTAAGGAGTAACTGAGCCAGTTGAAATGTTGCATTATTGACCACTTAGGTGACAATGTACCCAAGCTTCTCCACTTCTCTCTTGATACCTTTTAGCTGTTTTTTTTCCTCTTATTTTTTTAAGTTTACCATTTTGCTTAATATTATTTCAAGCTACCAAAAATATATTTTGTAAGTTGGTCCTTTTACAAAAGACAAATGAATAAATTATTTCCCAGTCCCTCTCATCATACACTTTCTGTGGATTTTACTCTGATTCTCACATCTGCAGTGAAATCAGATCAGTTATCAGAGCAAAAGAAATTCCCAAGAATTATTGTCATTTGTTGAGTCTATTAATATAGTTGGTGTGTTGTTCTTTTCCTTTGTCTAATATTGCTTAGACAAATTCTCTCACATATGTTACACATATATTTGGTGCCTCATTCAATCACAGCTGACACATAGTGGGTAAAGTTGATAGATTTTAAATTTTACATTAATCTCAAATCACTTGTAAAATTGAGAGGGACTGGTGACATGGAATTTAGTGGTTATAAATAATATCATTAAATTCTTACAGAGAAAGTATATAAAATTTCTTGGACTCCAAAAGCTCTTTATAAACAAAATCAGTCTTTTGAGTTGATAACAATGTACAGGAGAAATAACCCAGATTAAAGATACCTCTAAGATTGATGAAAATAACAGCAAAAAGCTGTTATTAACATTCCCACTTCCAGTACATACCAAATCAGTAGAATATGTTTTTTTGCGCCTATTGGCCCATTGTTAGACTATTTTCCCCCATCCCATGAAGAAAAGATCCACTGTTACATTTATAACAGGGCTGAATTTCTGCTGAGATAAAATTCCCTCTGAGAAAATATTTGGCACTGTGGGCTAGAGTTAACCTTGCAAAGATGAATCCTAAATAGAGAAGCAGGAGGTTGCATTTGACTTCTATGAAAGTGAGTCAAGTTTTGATTGTTCTAAATAAGTATCTTTTTAGATTCTTGTCACAATTATTATTATAATTATTTATAATCTAAGATCTGTCATGAAGAACATAAATGTGAAAACAAAAAGTCAGTTATATTTGAATAAGTTTTGATTTGAGAAAAAGTTATTTTCTTCTGAGCAATAGTACTAGTAATATGAAACTGATAGACAACATAGAACTCTTTTTTTTTTTTTTGAGACAGAGTCTCGCTTTGTTGCCCAGGCTAGAGTGAGTGCCGTGGTGTCAGCCTAGCTCACAGCAACCTCAAACTCCTGGGCTTAAGCGATCCTACTGCCTCAACCTCCCGAGTAGCTGGGACTACAGGCATGAGCCACCATGCCCGGCTAATTTTTTTTTTGTCTATATATATTTTAGTTGGCCAGATAATTTCTTTCTATTTTTAGTAGAGACGGGGTCTCACTCTTGCTCAGGCTAGTCTTGAACTCCTGACCTCAAGCAATCCACCCACCTCGGCCTCCCAGAGTGCTAGGATTACAGGCGTGAGCCACCGCACCCGGCCAGAACTCTTAATCCTTTTATGTAATTATAAATTGACTGTATCTAGCATTTTTTAAATTCTGTAATCTTGATCTACTCTATAATTCTCCTTTTGTGCACTCCCTTTCTGTCTAGCTCCATGTCTTAATTATTTCTTTAGATTCTTCCAGGTACAAGCAGCCAATATTTTTGGAAGTAACTTTGAGACTTTAGAGATTAACCACAGAGTTTAATTTTTTGGAGGGTCAGGTAGGACAGGAAAATTGCTCGGGCTACATGAAGTGGAAAAAACTCCACTACACATTTTTTTTCTTTTCCATATTTTGTTTAAAACTCTTTCAATTTGTCTGTGTCTGTGTGGGATATGTAATGATAAAATTAACCCCTGTGCAGCTCTTAGCACCAGTCAATGTTTAAGAGCTTTGCATAATTCGCTCACTTAATCCTCATAACAATTCTGTGAGAGAGAGATACTGTTATTAACTCCATTTTAGCCGTGAAGAAGCTGAAGCTCAGAGAGTTTAAGTGATTTGCCTATAGGAACACAGCTAGTAAGTAGAAAGGCCATGATTCAAACCCAAGAAACTTGGTTTCAAAGCCTTGTTTTTAAGCACCAAGTGCATTCATCACATATATGTTTTTTATGTGTATGTATATATATATATATATATATGTATATATATATATATATGCACACACATACACAGCCACACAAACACATTTAACATATATCTGTAAAGTTACTGTAGCTAAAGTTTTGTGTATTAGCGTTGTTCTAATATGGATCTTCCTTTCTCTATCTTTGCGAATATTCTAAAGAACAAGGCACGTAATTCTCAGTCTGGGGTCATCTTGTTGATGGGAAACCATAGCATTGAGTACATGATCCTGACACTGTATCTCAGGAAACACAGGGATCATGCTAATTCACCATCTTAGCCAGCTCGGGGTGTCAATACAAAATACCATATACTGGGTGGGTTAAATGATAGAAATTTATTTTCTCACAATTCTGGAGGCTGAAAGTCCCTAATCCAGGTTTGGCAGGATGAGTTTCCAGTGAGAGCTCTCTGCCTGGCTTGCAGACAGCCTGCTTCTCACTGTGTCTTCTCCTGGTGGAGACAGAGCAAACATTCTGATGTCTCCTCTTAAAAGGACACTAATACTATCAATCAGGTCCCTACCCTTATGACTTCATTTAACCTTAATTACTCCCATAAAGGCCCTGTATCCAAGTGCGGTCACATTGGCGGTTAAGGATTCAATATATGAATTTTGGGAAGGACAGAATTTAGTCCATAGCATCCACTTTCAAAAGGAAAGCTGTTCTTTCACTCCTTTGCTAATTATCTTCCCAGTTTTTCAGACAAAGAAGGAGAAGGTTAATGTTTTGTCCAACGTCACACAAATAGTTGTTGGCAGAGTTAAAACCCAAAATGTTTCCTTCTTACTTCTAGAGTACGCAGTCTTTCCACTGTATATTGTTGCTATACTTATAAAAATTTTGGATCTTTGTTCTTCTAAAATCAGCTTAAACTTTTTAGAGTTTCCCACAGAAGCATTTTAAAAAATCCCTTTGTTTGGGGGTTGCAGTGGAGATTAGCTATGCCTGTAAAATATAGATACTTCTTGTAAGTGATTGTTAGATCACACTTTTAATCTTAAGGGATTATTTTTATTTTTATCATCTTTGTGTTCTGTTTAACCCCCAAATATCATTCTCCCCTTTGAAATGTGCGTGTATGAGAATTGGTATTCTTAGCATGAGAATGGATGTTTATGATTTCATATGTTTCCATGCCTGCCCATTGTGGCAAGAGAGTAGGTGCTATGGCAATGATATAGTAGCTTAAGGAGGGCAGGAATTCCTGTGAAATGATCCGTATCATTGCTGAGATGAATTATGAAGTAAATGCTCACTTTGAGCCCTCGCAAGTGTCTTTAATTCTCCTTGGCCTGGCAGAGGGGTGATCTGAAACACTAGGCCTAGAGAAGAGGCATCCATTTATAGGCCAGCTCACACATCCATATGAGGAAGGCCTGCTGCGAACTGCCCTCCCAGGAGGGAGGGAAAATTACTCTCCTTGGAATCTTGGTAATGGCTGATAATGCTCTCGCTTTTCCCATCAGTCACTCAGTGTGTGCTCTGAGAGCACTGCATTGGAGTCAGACACCTTTGATCCTGGCACCGTCCTGCCATGATGACCTCCTGTGTGACTTTGGGCAGGTGACTTAACTTCTTCTTTTAGCATTCTTACCTGTAAAATGGTGAATTTAGCCCAAATTATCTTTTGCTTGCTTTCAAGATGTAAGATTCTCAAGCTTTAGGATTGGTATTAGAATAAAAATACCAGGCATAGCATCTTTGCATAGTATAGCATTTCACACTTAGGGTTTTCCCACTCTGTGTCAATTACTCTTCCATGCACTATGCATGTACTATCACATTGAATTCTCATAACGACCTACCAGGTGTAGGAAATGAGACACAGAGTGGTTAAAACTTGCCCAAATACTCACAGTATGTAAGTGGTGTGAAAATGGATTATTCATATAATGGAGTCATTCATGACATACCCAACTAAAATGGAGTTGGGAGGCCATGAGGAAAAGCACTCTGGTCACGTACATTTATTCTAGGAACTGTCTTGTGAGCCCAAACCTGATACTGCAAGTACCTGACTGTGACGCTAAGATTGCAGGTCTTACCTAGCAGCTGCTCACACTCACCAATCAGAACTTACCAGCTCCCATAAGACTCTGCCAACAGCAATGAATTTATTTTCAAAATAATTTGCATAACCTTCCCACGTTCCCTTATAAAACTCCAGCCTTTTCTTTTGTTCTCTGGGCACCCCTGGGGACGCCCTGGTTTGTGTATCTTGAATTGCAACTCATTTCTCAGATAAACCCTTTGCTTAAAGATTTGTCTCTGTATATGTATATATGCATCTTTATTTCTGATTGACAGTGGTTAGACCCAGATACATACCCAGGCTACTTAGTTTGAGAATTTCTGCTCTTAACTACTCTATAATGTCTGGCTCCTACTTTGTTATCAAGAAAGTTAAACCTAAATGACATCACCGTCAGTTCGCCCAGTTTAAAAGGACTTTATCTTTCCTCAATAGGGTATTCAGGCAAAGTACTTAACACTACACCTGCCATTTTCCACCTCAGCGGTTTTAATCTCATGAATAAACAGAATGTTAATTGTTTCTAATTTCAGGGAAATAGGGTTTTCAAGGCAGTCTAGTCAAGCTTGGCATTTAGTTAATGTAATCCAGACTTCGCAGGGTTTGGATTACAGCAGCCAGACTGCTAATTTGAAAAATTGAAACCTTTAACGCCTTCTGATGGGAGCTATTTAATTGAAAATTAAAGACTTCTTCTTAGCCTATTGTAGTGTATAGTTTCAACTCAGTATATTATTTAACTGCTTGCTACACCTACTGAAAAAAAACTGTTCTCACCTGTGCTTTTCTCAGGTTCAAAATTTTCCAATTCTAGAAATTATGACTGTGGAGCAATAATAGTGGCAGAAAATGAGTAATGTGCTTTTAATGGGGTGTGAAGGTGCTGATCTTGTTCCCAGCAAGCAATCAAGTAGCTGCTTAAGTCAACTTCTCAGGAGTTTTTTTTTATGTTTTAATAGGTAACTTTGAAAGAAGAAAACATATTCAGTATTCACAGGAATTAATGTGAATCATGCTAGAATTTTAACCTTCTCAGACCCATAACATAGACATTTTTGTTTACAGGCCCTCAAGTGAAATTTCATAAACAGGTTCTTTTTGTAAGACCCACTGTATTGCTGGATGTCATTTCCCTGCTGTAGATAGACATTAGCCAAATACAAGGTCTTTATAGCTTTACTTTCTGCCCACTTCAAACAGTCCTAGACTCTGCCACCTCAATTTTGTTTCCAAAGACAGATGGGGTCCGCCCTTGCTTGCAGGATGAGGTCACTTCTTTGACATCAAGACCTTGGCTGTCTGATCCCAACCTTTTTTTTTTACTCTCAACACCAATAGATCCCTCTATATATGCCACAGTCACAAATCACTCTGGAAAAAGTACATTTTGCACAATTTCATGCTGTAACTGGTACCATTTTCTCAGCCTTAAAACTACCTTTTCACTTTCTCAACTGAAATGAGTAAAATCTTTATCTTTTAAGACTCCCTTCCCAATTCTCCTTTTTTGAAGAATCCCTTTTTACCTTTTTGGTCTTTTATTCATCTATATGTCCATAAGTCCCAAATTATTCTCACTGTGTTGTCCATTTCTTATAGTTTGCTATTTATATTCCCAGCTTCTTGACCAGATTTTAAATTCCCCAAGGACAGAGAACTCATTAGATTTACATTTTCATCCCTATGTCCCTAATTTTGACCCGGTCATATTATAGTTGAGTGATAAGTGTTGACTTGAATCATGGCATAAATGTTTCAGGAAATAGAGAGTAATCTGGAAAGATAGACTTTACCGTTAAATAAAATTTAAAGGTTGGAGAATCCATAGTAATAGTGCACATGGATGTGGATACTGTATATTTACTGATCTTGGGAGAGAAGAAAAAGATATGAGTATGTTTTCAACACAGAAAAGTGTATTCCATAATCACCCACTATAAAACAGAAAAACGACAAGTTCTCTGTCACTCAGGAAATAATGGCCATATTTATAGATGATTTTGACCTCCTGTCCCCTTTTCTTGACCTCTGCTCTTCCTGTCCTTCCTCGTTAGTAGAAAATTTATAGATTTGAATTTCACCAGCTGCTTGTAATTCTGAGTACAGAAATAAGAAAATCAAAACTAACGGGCACCGATGGGTTTTTTAAATTGCGGATATGCAGTGTGAAAAGAACTGGACTCATTTCTGACAACTTTGATAACTATGTAGCCAGCTCTGTACCAGGTGTGCAAAGCATTAGAAATGTAAGGTTCCATGGGTCCATTTTCAAGAAGTTTGCAGTACGATTAGGAGGACGGTAACACTCCCGGCCCAACATGAAAAATACATAATGCCAAATCAGGTGGTACTGTCTACATACGTGTGCTATAGGAGTTCAGATGGGAAATCACTGTGGGTTGTAGTAGAAAAGACTTCTTAAAACCTAAAACTAGACTTTAAATATAGGACTAGAACTTGAATCAATACAGATAATTTCAGGGGGAAAGAGTAATTGACCCTTTATTTAGAGAAATGCTAGGATGGGGAAATCAGGAAGCCAAGAAGTTTGGCAAATAGTGAGGAAAGCAGGATAGGTTCTGGGGACAATTGAGGTCCCACAGTGCAGAGTAGTAGCAGTACACTACAGTGGAGAGACACATTGGTGTAAAGGCTTTTTCTACTTCGCTCTGCTCTAATGTGGTAGTTCTCAAGCTTTCCTACTTTTCAACACATCGAGTGCCCACTACCTGCACTGGCCAGCGAAGACCTGCATGCTCCCCTGTGTGCAGAGCCCTGCAAACCCATCTGATCTCGGTGGCTGGTGCTGAGCATTGCCTGCTTGGAGAGGTGGGACTGGGGGGCAGGGACAGAAAAGGATGTCCTGGGATAGGAGTAGGAATGGTACCTCACTATCAGTGATCTTCAAAGGGTTTTCTTCACCTTTTTTGCCAATTCTATCATGCCTTTTTCTGAAGTGGTGCTTTCATTTTTCCCTGTGCTCTGCATGGTTGCAAAGGAAACTATATTTTTCCCTTCCAAAGCCTGCTTTGTTCTGCAAGTCCTGTAGAAAATGGAGCTGCCATCTCAAGTCACATTCACATGCCTAAACCTCACACTTGCACACCAGGATCAACTCTTAGAAGTGCTCTAATGTCTGTGCATCCTCCTCCCCATTCCTTCCTGTAGTTATTAATTCTCCCACTAATGGTAAATTCACCATCGTAAGAGTCAGGCAGACCCAGCTGCTTAAAATCCAACCCTGAGTATATTAATCTTTCTGAGCTGCAGTTTACTCATCTATAAAATGGGGCCAACAATGTCTGCCTCATAGATTCATAATGAATATTATTCTCACCCTATTTATTGCAACAGTTTCTGCTAATACATTTAGTCTTCACATTCATCCAAAGTAATCTTTCCAAAACACATATTTAATTGAGTCAGTATTCTGCTTAAAATACCTTCAGTGGATCTCCATCCCCTACAACATAAATTCTAGACTCTTTGGTAGAGCAAATAGGGAGTTTTATTATTTTATCACTGCCTGTCTTTCTAAGCTTAACCACCTCACCCTTCTCTACCTGATAAATTTCCATTCATTTTTTAATTCTCAGCTCAAATGGCACCTCCTCTGAGAAGCATTCCATCATTTTTCTAGGTATATGTAATCATTTTATTTTCTTATTGTGTCACCTTTTTTTTAATTTTTGGAGATTACCGTGTCGTTATAATTATTCATATTTTTCCCTCTCACTAATTTATGAGGTTCTGCGATAGTCATTTCATATCTCTAATGCTCAGAACTGGGTTTGTTGAGTGGATGGATGGAGCATGGACAGATAGATACACGAATGATGAAGTATGGTGCTCCAACAGTGTCCTTACTTACACAGTCCTAGCAGGGCAGCCAGCAGGATGCTCATGTTCGAGTGTTTTCATACTGCAGCTGCAACTTCCAGACATAGTCACTTGGAGAAGAGAGAGCCCTCGTGTTCCTCTGCCTCTTCTTCCTGTGCTGCTTGGCAACTTCACTCAGGCACAAATGTATCACACACCTGCCTTTGTGGACTATCCAGGTCGGGGAGGCTTTCATGAATCATTCAGTGGCCTTTGAGAACAGATGCTCTTTTATAAGCCACAAAAGACTGCCTCATTCTCCATATTGTGGCTAGCTCTTGGGAAGATCTGGTCATCCAAGAAAGTGCCCCTATTTAGAGAAACAGATTTTTTTTTAGATTTTAATAAAGACATGGATGCATATAAAAATGATTTCTTAGACTCATATGCTGGACATTATTTTTGATTCACTAGAGGCAAGAGTGCATATAAGGAGAACTGGTAAGAGGGAAGACTTCAACGACCACCATCAACCACCATACCATTAATATTATTAAGTCATTTTAATTTTTTATTCTGTTAACAATTCAATTGTTAATCAGAAGTTTCATTCTAAACTTAAGTGAATAATAATTATAATAACCAATAAATTTATTGGGCCTTAGATATGTGGAAGATTAGGACATGGGTGATTAGGAGCAATCGACAAGTTTCCACCAGCAACCAGGTAAAGGGAGACAGACTGATTGTAGTTAGCATCATGTAGGTCAGAACTTAGGAGCTTTTTCTACCTGAAATCTTTACGAAAGAGGTTAACTACTTTCCTGTGATCAAAAGATATTGTTGATCTGTCCAGATCCTTTGGTTCAGTAAAATTCGCCTTTTCAGTTTTGTTTACTCTTCCTGGTGAGATGTTGAGAATGTGAGAATGAGAAGTGCTTGGATACATAGGAGTAACCACTGTGCTTCTAAAAAAAAAAAAAAAGTATATGTATACTTTGATAAATGAAGTAGGATATTTGTGTAAAACTTCTTATTAACTTATGTCCATCATAATGTTCAGGAATCCAGATACAAATTGATCTAGCATAGGGCTTCTTTTACTTTGGTGCTTGCAAAAAAACAATGCAAGTAAACTTTCTTCCTACCTTAGAAGATTGCTTGGCAACTTTTTTTCATCTGTCTGTTGCCAAGCTTGCAAGAGGCTACACATATGCCTCAGGAATCAAGCTGAGATGTCAACCAAGAGCAGAAATTAGGATAAGAGATTTATTTGTTTAAATTGTTATGTCTAAGATGCCCATAGTTTCCATTTTGTCCAGAAATGTCCTAATACCTAGATCCAAGCAAAATTGATAGCACCCTCTTTCCCTCTCAAAGTATCCTGATTTTCATAGTAACTATACAGTCATTCTTTAAGACGGTTTGTGTGTGAAATTATATCTCAGTTTTTAGTTTGATTTCTAACGATTCTTAAAAAATGGATTTGCTTCTCAGCAAGAGTCTACTCTGTTTACATTTCATAGCATAAAGGCAGAAATTGGAATTGCAAAAATCCCCTGTCCCTTACAGTTAAGGAAAAAATGGACAATGGCATATTTGGTTTTCTTGTACTGTGTCTGGTTCAGAGCAACGTACCAAATACATTCCTATCCTGTAAATTATTGCTTTCAGATTTTCTGCAGGTGGCAAATATAACCCAAAGTTTTAAAGAAAGGAAAGTTACAAGGATTTGTTGAACACCAGGGCTCAATATATGGTAGGCATATTAGCTGTATTTAACATTCTATTTTCTCTCAGTCAATGAACTTTCTTTCATGTTTACTTGAAAACAATATGTTGAGCCTTAGGAAAAGGTGAGGAAAGAGCATTAGTTCTTTTCTATTAATAAATATTTGAAATATCCTAGGTGTCAATTTTATGATTTTGCTTCCTGGTTTTGGATGTCTGGATGCCTTTATTTGAAGTCAGCAGTGTTACCAACTGCATGATAAATTGATTTCTTAGAAACATGTCCAGCCTCTAAACATTTCTGAAAAATCATCTGCTTTCAATATATCTCAATATGATCTGTGTGGTGGACAGTAAAACTGTATTCAGGTGGTGTTAATGTGTATTCTTTATCCACTGGTATACAAGACACAAAATCAATGCAATTTCCATCATTATCACCAGAATTATTTTCAGAGGCCCAATTCTAAGATCAAAAGATAGCTCAGTGCTCTGCATCTTCAGAATGATGCATATCAAATATTTTTTAGATGAGCAGTCTGTCCATTTGATTTAGATTATGGGCCATATGTTTTTTTTTTCCTAGGGATTGATTGTGTGGAAGCCACACTGGAAGATCCTCTGTTATCCCCATTCAGGGAATATAGATTAAAGGAAAGATCAGAACTACCACATCTAGTTTCTCCATGTCCTCTACAGATTAATTAATTTTCTTTTTTTTATTTATTTAATTTTTTTTATTTCAGAATATTATGGGGGTACAAATGTTTAGGTTACATACATTGCTTTCCCCTGCCCGAATCAGAGCTACAAGGATGTCCATCCCCCATACAGTGCGCACCACACCCATTAGGTGTGAATTTACCCATCCACTCCTCCCTCCTCCCACCTGCCCAACACCTGATGAATGTTACTTCCATCTGTGCACATAAGTGTTGATCAGTTAGTACCAATTTGATGATGAGTACATGTTGTGCTTGTTTTTCCATTCTATTCTTTCCTTTCTGAACTTCCACACAGAAAAACCAGACTCTAGGGCTGAAATACCAATTGCATTGATCTTTGGCAAGGTGCTGAAAATTTTTTCTCATAGGAAATATTCCTCATCTGTTCCTGTGAGCTACAAGTAAGGATTTGATATAAACATTAATTTTGTGTCATTTTACACACACATTCCATAATAAAAATATAGCAAGGATAATTTAAGTGACATGTAAGAACAAGAAGATAAAGAATAAATTGCATAATAGTATTAAATTAAAAATTTTATATATCATTAACACATTACAAAGCATCCTGTCAATTAGTCACTCATCGCATATTGAGAACACAGCATATGTGGCATTTTATGTTTAGCACCAAAGACTATAACAAAGTGTACACTTCCTAAAAGAGATTTTATTGCTTCTGCCCAGTTTTTCCTCAATCCATAGAGCAAGTGGCAGGGAAATCAAAGAGACCTTAAATTTGGTCCAAAGAAGCATATGGCATCTGCCAAAGGTAACAAAAAGAAAGCTCCTTTATAAGATCTATCCCTTATATAAAATATGAAAGGTAAATCCTTAAATGACTTTATAGTTTATAATATTTTAAAAATTCAGATAAAGTGGGGGAGCATGAAATTTCTTGTTGGGACTTGCCTAAGAGCTACCTAAATAAAATAATATGTAACTATACGTAAAGCATTTGGAATAACTCAAAGACAGCCACAAGCTTCCTCTATTAAAAATCAACCATACGCCCATTTATTTTTCTTTCTGAAACCACTTTCAAAATCTAAGGTAAAAGTAGAAAATATTTGCTTTAGTTACCAAAACTTTCTGGCAGAAATGTTTTGTTTTGTTTTGTTGAGGAAATCATAAATTCATTACTTTTTAGTGTCTAATTCTCCCCCACCCTCTCAATTTCTGTTAGTAAGAAAATATGGATATGGGTACACAATAATACAGTACAGCATTTTTATTTATATTTCGTAGAATTATATTCATGTACATTTTGATCACTTTGTTCATATAAAATCATATTACTAAATCATATAAAAAATACTACCCATTTTCAAATCTTTGAGCCATGTTAAGCTTTATTTGGGGGAAAAAACTGTACACTGAAATTTATTACATCATTTCCAAAAAAATGTTATATTTAAATTTCCATGAATTTATTTAGTTACTTAGAATTTTAATCTTGAAAAATGTTAAGGATTTAATAGAGTATACAAAAAACAATTCGGGGATTTTAAAATAAATGTCATTGTGGAACATATAATCATTTATGTCTGAATATAATACATTATTTTTTATTTGTATGGAGGTCTTTTCATAATACTAAATAAATGGACAACATTTTTAATCAATAGTGATTTTATAAAAAAGGGGATTAAATTATTTTTAAATTTTTAAAGTAAGTTAAGAACCATCTGCAGTTAGCTAATATTAACCATAAATAGACTAGTATAGGACGTGATTATAATGAACCAACATTACCTGTCATGGCAGGATCCGTATCTAATACATCTTTTTGTACTACCCCTTCCCTGAGGATCTATGACTATGCCTTGCATATAGTAGGCATTTAATAAATTTTGAAAGAATTATTACCAGTTTTATGCTTCATTAATAAAATTAAGACCTCTGGGATGGGCAAGTAGTTTATATCTTTGCATTAACTGACTTTCACTCCAACCATCTTCTAAATTCTAATTAGTCCTCTGTTTCCCTGTATCAGTGCTTATGAAATTAGCCAAGGCAATTAAACACATTCCATAGCAACAAGCCCTTAAAAATGCTTTGGCATCTAAGCAGTAACACCCACATCCTTTCCTCTTTAGTTTCCAGTGTCTCTTCACTTGATGGCTTTGTGGTGCTTGCTTTAAAACAGTGAGAGAATATCTTTTTTATTATTACTTATTATTATCCCATAAAGGAAGCCTTCCTAAAATTTAAAAGACATTTTAGAGAATGGAAGTTAACAGCACACAAAATTGAAATTTTATTCCTATGTCTTTAGATCAAGAGATCCCAGGTTTATCAACACCCTAGGAATGGATTTTGTGTTTCCCTGCTGAAATGGTGCATGAAATCTAAATTACTATAAATCTAATCTTGCTTGTCCATGATACCAAATTTCTTAAAGTACTTTCTGTTGGGCTTGTTAAGAGTTACTCAATTTCCTTTTGTGGTATCAATCTAATTAGAACCAACAAAATGTTAGCCCGTATCAATATGCTGTACTCTACGGGCAGAATGCCCAAGTTTTAACCTGTCCTCTCTTATTTAGAAGCATTACCAGAGTTCCTTTATCCTACCCAGTGATCTGACCTGTATGACATCTGATTGTTTTTCTATCTATTGAAATTCACAATGTAATTAGTAGCCTTGCTGTATCTAAGAGACACTGTACCCATACAGCTTTATGTCTAAGCAGTATACAGATGTGCTTGTGGGCTTGTTTTTTTCATCCTCCCACAAACTAGCAGGGAGAGTCAGAAACTTCATTAAAAAGCCATTTGTCAGGATGCTAGAGGAAAGGAAAATCCTCCACAGGACGTCTACCTAATTTCCAGCTGATCCAGGATTACTCCCAACAGGAACCATTTTATTGCTTTACTGGCCTAAGTGATGAGGTTGTTAGCGTCTCTTCTGGCTGACCGCTTTGCCATCTAGCTGCTTTCAGTTGCTGGAAAAAGGCATCTTAATATTCATATAGAACTTCTGTCTCGCTTCTATTCTTCCAACATAGATCTCACAGGGTCCCCTGGGCAAAGCTTATCCTCTGCTCACTGAAACCCCAGATGTGTCAGAGTTACATAAACAATGCATTTGGAAAAGGGTTAGACTTACCCATATTTTAGTCAGCCCACTAAAATTTTCAGAATTCTGCTCATTTCAATTGCTTCTCTCACCACCACATCCCCTGCCCTACCTGCACACACATGAGCCTCCATCTTCACAATGACTCACAGTCATTGGCCCAGCAGATTTCAAATGTGCCATTTTATGCTGAAGACGTAATGTAATTGGATTAGTTTCTTTTATTGACTGTTGGAAGTTTGACATCCTAACTTTAGCTCTAACTCGATATCAAAAGAATTTTTAAAATCATGAATGTACAGTTAGTGAACAGGATTCTAAGTTGTTTCTTCAAATCTCTTTTGCAAATAAAGCGATGAAATCTTGCGAAAGGTTTAGTAAGAGGACTGTTTGTTATGCAAAAGAATGTCACAGGATCAGGACTTGAAAGTCGTAAAGATGAAGAAAACTGAGATCTATAAATGTGAGAAAACAATCTGTGTTGTTGTAGCTGACTGCCCCAGTTGGATTCCTTTCTGTCATCCACTGATTATAACTGCTCTCAGAAATAGTGATTTTAAGCAAATGAACTGGAGAATTAGCTATATTCTGGTATGTGTTCACAGATAAATTCAGCTCTCAAATGTTTTCCTGTAAGTAGTCTAGAACTCAAAATCTAATCAAATACTTACAGTTCTACAAATACATCAATAGAAAAAAGGATCACCTGTAGTGAAATACCATTAATTACATTTTGGATGACAGTATAATTATTTCTGGTTAATTCGTGGCTCTATACTCTTAAATACTACTTTCACAAGTTTAAACACTTAATGGAAGGTAGTGTTTCCAATAACAATACTGAAGGAGCCTTCTTCCTTTCATGGTGCATTTGTAGGAAATATTCAGATGGTGTGGGTTGTGACATACCCCCCAACTTCTAATCTAGTATCTCATTCCCATGTACCTTGTTTGGCATATAACAAAAAGAATACTTAAAGCCCAGTTATAAGCTGAAATGTGCTTCCCCTTATAAGATAATAATGATAATTTTCCACAGTCATGTCAGATGGATGACAATATTGGCAGGACCTAGGAGCTATGACCTACAACATTTCTGTTACAAAAAATTTAGAATAACAGCATTTAGACTGAGACCACCGTTGTACCTTCTTTTTGACACTTCAATAAGAATATTGGAGGAAACAAAAAGAGGCTAGAGATGGCTTCTCAGAGAAAAATTGAATTTAGCCTTGTTAAGGGATTCTATTTTTGTGATCAATTTTTTCTCACACATGGAATATAACATTTTCCCGCAGGTATGAGGGTATTAATATTGTCAGGCTTTCCTGGAGGTGGCCAAAATGATCTGTTCAGTTATTGTGTATTTTCAAATATTTGTTATTTTTGTCTGTTGATGTTGTTTCCTTTGTGCTTTCATGGTGTGTATCCACTGACACTCCGTCGTGCTTTCCTAATAAACAGGTCGTCATGGAGATGGAGGTTATTGGCCCGTTGATACTAATTTGATTGATAGAAGCACCCTAAATGGTAAGTATATAAATTAGTTTCTGTTGAAATAGTTATATTAATTAAATGTTTAATTCGAGAGTATCTAAGGCAAATATTTTATTGACTATAAGTGCCAAGAACCCTGGACTTAGGGATTTGCTGGAATAATAGATGAGGTTATCAACAAACCCATAGTGCCTTTCACCAGGAGATCATGCCAATGAGGGTTAACAGATGCATTAAAAAAACAAGAGAAGCCCAGCACAGAGCATCTTATAAATGATACAAAGCTGTTAAATACATTTTAAATTTTAAAATAAGATTTTAAGGTATTATAAAGTATTTAAAACATTTGCAAAAATCTAATTTTCTTTTTTAAGGAAAGGTGATATCTAAGATTGATAGAACTAAAACCCACCCAGTTTCATAAATTAAAGTTACTGGTACTTTTTGTCTGCAGAGTACATTTATTTTTCAAAATCCTCTAGCATCTTATTTCCCACCACCAAGCTAAAGATATTAAATATTCAACATACTATTGAAATCTCTTGTGTGTCTTGGCATTATGGCATACTTCTTTACCACCTATTCCTCACTGTGACGTCAGCACTTCCCCAGTCTGATGTTTCCTAAGTATTTGTATGTATCACTAAACGGTATTATTTTACATTTTTATTAATTTATAAAAACGGTATCATACCCTATGGATCCTGCTGCAATGTGCTTTCATTTTTAACTTTGTTTTCCAGATTTATTCATGTGTTTACGGATAGCTCTCATTCATCTATCTTTGCTACTGTACAGTATTCTGTTTTATGAAATAACAGATTTATTTATGTAACCATTTTAGCACGTTTTCCTGAGAAATTGGACTATTGAACAGATAAATTTCCATTTGGGTGGTTTCCTGTTAAAAAATTCCAGATGGGAATCCAAAATTGTGATCTAAAAGTTGTTTGCTGAGTGTCAAATTAGAATAATGGGGTGAGTTAAGTGATCATTTTCTATTATAGGCTATGATAATCTAATGCATCCATTTCCCCAAAGAGGATGGATGTGTGTGTGTGTGTGTGTATGTGTGTGTGTGGAGTACACCAGATGCCTGAGTCAAAGGTTTAATGTCCTCTGTGTCCTCTATCCTCTGGCCAATGATAGACTCAAGAACATATTTTCACTTTTTGACTCTTCTTTGCTAATTACCTGGCATACCTTCCTCTGCTCTTAGTGCCTTTTATCCAACCAGAAACAAGTGCAATTTCTTATGTTTAAGCTTTTAACCTTCTTAGTCCATTCTTGCTGCACCCTCTAGCCGTGTCCCCTCACAGTGGAAGGGGCAAGCTCCTTCAGGGCAGTCAGCAGGGCTGCACCCCTACAACCTAATTACTTCTCAAAGGGACCACATCTCAATATCATCATAATCAAGATTATGTTTCAACATGTGAATTTGGACGGACACTATCATTCAGACCATGGCCGCTTCCTGAATGCTTTTTTGACCAAAACTCTCTGCGCTTGTTCCCGGCATGCTCTCTCCAGGTTGTTCACAACTTATTGTCTCTCTCCCTTCATTTAAGTAACATTACTTCCCCGCGTAGGTATTTGAGTTTTAGGGACTTGTTGCAGCTAATGGTAGCCCCTGACATACACAACAGGCAGTCTGGGGAGCTCCCCAGATTGTAATTTAACTTAAGCCTGGGCTATTACAAGCAAGTCAGCAGAGGAATCTGAAAACTCCAGCTTCCTAGTTAAAATTTTGCTAATGTCTTAAGCTTTAAGAAGGGGTACATTTTCCATTTAAATGTGCAAGTGAGGCCTTTGAGTGATAAAACTCCAGTCCCACCCCACCCTTAAAAAATAGGCTGCATCAACAAGAACATTTTAAAGCTTGAGTTTGTAAACCTTGCATACGATGAAATTTCATATGTCTCCCCTTAGAGTGACAGAATTATAGAGGTTTCCTCACTCTCCCTACACTTGCTGGATTCATTCTTCAAAGCATTGTAACAGAATAATGGCTTATTGTCAGGATACTCAGGCCAGCTGCAAATAAATTTAGACCTCACTAATCATTTACTTTGTCTTACAGCATGCCACTCTTTTAAAGATGCACTCTTGGAATTCAAATGAAGAAAAACAAAGCTATAGTTCATGTTTATTTCTGTAGTTGGAAGTCCTTAATTAAATTGTAGAAATGGAAGAGGCTTCCTAAATTATTTTCTGATGGCAGGTAGAATCGAAGCTAATATGTGCTGATGTGGTAATATTTTCCTCTTATGATGCATTTAATTTCAGATTATAGTCCACATTCTTAACACATAAAAATCTTCAACTTCGGAAAATGTGTTTTGTAGCTTATATTTGTGTGAATGACAGCAACTATGAAAATTACTTTTGACATAATCCTGCTTTTCTCATTGGGGAAGATAAAATGCCAATTTCCTTTTGTTGATAGCTCTGTCTACAATTTGCAAAATCAGTTTAGCAAATTTGATTAAAATCTATAAACTCCATACATTTTTTTTATTGACCTCAGCCTTTAAAAACAAAGTTAAACTTCACAGATTTTAATATTTTGGCACACCATTACTAATCAAAAATTAGATCACCATTATTAATTAATTTTTGAATGTTCAGAATCATAGTAAATGCTAAGAAAAACTTGACATATACTCTGTTGGAGTGTGTGTCAGAGAAAAGGCCATATTTTACCCTCTGTTTCTGAAAAACTGTTGTATTATTTTCAGAATTCAATGACATTTTAACTACTCTAAATGTGTACATAAAGCTCTTTCTGTTTCTATGAAATGATCATTCTGAGAGTGCTAAACTATTAGAACACACTCAACTCTGTGCTCAGCAGACATCTTAACACTAAAAGAAAGATTCGGAAATAAAATTTTGCAGTCATTTCCTGGATAAAAAGAAAAGAAAAAACTAGAGAGATTTGTGGTCTTAGACTAGTCCAGTGATTACAAGACACTGTGCTCACCTATCATTCATTCATTATCTATCCCAAAAGATTGTAAGAGTCTCTGTGTAATCTCAAACCCCAGGTTCTAGAACTGACTTTGCCTGCGCTTGGTGCTGTGTGACTAATCAAGTCGTTGAAACTCTGGATTTCAGTTTTCATAACATGGGAAGTGTTAAACTAGAGCAACACTTCTTAACCTCAGCACCATTGATACTTGGGCTGGATAATTCCTTGCCATGGGTGCTGCCCTGAGTCTTGTAGGATGTTTAGCAGCATCCCTGGCCTTACATCCGCTGCATGCCAGGGGTATCTCCCCTCCCCCACACTGTAACAACACAAAGTGTCTCTAGACATTGCCACATTTCCCCTTAAGGGGCAAAATCTTTCCAGGTGAAAACCATTGGGCTAGATTACCATTCCCTAAAGGTTCAGGATAAGTGGGTCCCCTGAGAAGCTCTGATGAAAAAAAAAAAGTGTCCCATTGTCAAATAAGCATTGGGAGACTAGTTCGGCCCCTTCCTTCCCTCTGGCCAGGCCTTTCCCTTCTGTTTGAACAGTGGAGGACTCAGCCTGGAGAGAGCTTCTCTGCTTACTCACAACCTCTTGATTTTGGTGATCTCATCCCCTCCCTGAGCTTTGAATTCCATCCATGTGCCAACTCCCAAATTTATATCTCCAATGCAGAGAGATATGTGTTCTGGCTGCCTTGTTACCATTTATTATGAGGTCTCCACCCTGAAATATTCAAGACTGAACTTTCCCTCTTCCCTTTCTGAGGCTTCTCTTTCACCTGCTCCCTCATCTCAGACATAAGGACTCTTGCTTAAGCCTGAAAACTCCGTCCTTCTTTCCTCTCCCATATCCAACCCATGCTTTGATCATTAACTTGCAAACTATTTTGTGTAGCCGCCCACTTTGCTTGATTGTAAAAATATTGCCATCATCTCAGTTCAAGCTATCATCATCGCTTACCTGGAGAACTCCAATATTCTCTCTGCTTCCACCACCAAGCCCTCTCCGTACAGCAGCCAGAGTGGTCTTGTTAAGACAAATCAAGTCTGTCACTCCCTTGCTGAAAACCCTTAAAGGATCTGTGATGGCATTTAGGATAATTGAATGTGATCTACAAGGCCCTGTGTGACTGGGTCCTGTTTTTCTTCCCAGCCTCATTGTGCGCCATCTTCCCTTTTGCTGCTGATGTTCCAGGCCCGTGTCCTGCTCTCGATTCCCTTATAAAGAAACAGGAACTAACTCCTAACAATACCCCATGATTCAGCCTAAATGTTACTTCCATGATGAGGCCTTTCCTGCGCCCCTGCCAACAACCATACATCTTCATATTATATCTGTCTACATGAACTTTTCCACTTTCTCTTTTGGCACCAATTATAATTGTAATTTTATACAGGCAAACCTGGTTTTATTATGCTTTGATTTGTTGAGTTTTTTACAAATTGAAGGTTTGTGGCAATGCTGCATTGCCCAAGTCTATTGGTACCATTTTTCCAACAGCATGTGTTCACATTGTGTCTCTTTGTCACATTTTGGTAATTCTTACAATTTTTCAAACTTTTTAATTATTATAGTATCTGCTATGGTGATCTGTGATCACTGATCTTTAATGTTACAATTGTAATTGTTTTGTCGTGCCACAAATTGCTCTTACATAAGACAGTGATCTTAATTGATAAATGTTATATGTGTTCTGACTGCTCCACTTGCTGGCCATTCCCTCATCTCTCTCCTTTTCCTCGAGCCTCCCTATTCCTTGAGACACAATTTTGAAATTGTGCTAATTAAGAACTCTACAATGGCCTCTAAATATTCAATTGAAAGAAAGGGTCACGTGTCTCACTGTAAATCAAAAGCCAGATTTAATGCTAGTAAGGAACACATGCCAAAAGCCAAAATAGGCTGAAAATTAGCCTTCTTGCACCAACCAGTTAGTCATATTGTAAAGGCAAAGGAAAAGATCTTAAAGGAAATTAAAAGTGCTACTTCCGTTGACACACAAATGATAAGAAAGTGAAACACCCTCATTGCTGTAAAGAGAAAGTTTCAGTGGTCTGGAGAGATCAAACCAACCAACAGATTCCCTTAAGCCAAAACTTAATCCAGAGCAAGGCCCTGTCTCTCTTCAATTCTATGAAAGATGAGAGAGGTGAAGAAAATGCAGAAGAAAAGTTTGAAATTCGTAGAGGTTGATTTATGAGATTTAAAGAAAGAGGCTATCTCCATAACATATATGTGCAAGGTGAAGCAGCAGGTGCCAATGTAGAAGCTGCAGCAAGTTATCCACATCAAGCTAAGATAGTTGAGAAAGGTGGCTACAATAAACAACAAATTTTCAGTGTAGATGAAACAGGCTAATTTTGAAAGAAGATGTCATCTAGGGCTGTCATAGCTAGAGAGGAGAAGTCAATGTCTGGCTTTAAAGCTTCAAAGGACAGGCTCACTGTCTTGTTAGGAGATAACACAACTGGTCACTCTAAGTTGAAGCCAATGCTCATTTACCATTTCAAAGATCCTACCTAGGGTCTGTAAGAATTATGCTAAATCTACTCTGCCTGTGCTCTATAAATGGAACTTATAACAACATATCTGTTTCCAGCAAGGTCTACTAAACATTTTAAGGCCACTGCTCAGAAAAAAAAAACATTCCTTTCCATATATTACTGCTCATTAACAATAACTTAGTCATTCAACAGTTCTGATGGATACATATAAGCAGATTAGTGTTGTTTTTATGCCTGCTAAAGAACGTCCATTCTGGAGCCCATGGATCAAGGAGTAATTTCAACTTTCAAGTCTTATTATTTAAGAAGTACATTTTGTAAAGCTATAGTTGCCACAGATAGAAATTCCTATGATGGAACTGTGGGAGTAAATTGAAAACCTTCCAAAAAGGATTCAACATTCTAGATGCCATTAAGAACATTTGTGATTCGTGGAAGGAGATCACCATATCAACATTAGCAGAAGTTAGGAAGAAGTTGATTCCAACTCATATGGATAACTTTGAGGAGTTCAAGCGATAGTTCAGTCTTTACTAATTCACTGTTTATGACAACTTTATAAAACACAACTCCTGAAAATAACAAAAATTGACTGCATCCAAAGACACCATTGTACTAGACTTTCTTAATTTCCTGTTTAATGTCAGATATTCTTTGATTCAAAATGGAAAAATTAATGAAAGACCTTGAATGCCAAATTTTAAACTTATGATAACTTTTATGAGGAAGTCATAAGGGCTGTAATCAGATATTTATAGTGGGAGTCCTCATAAACCCTAACTCTCCCAGGCAAATGACATCAATCTAATCTCACTTGTGCTGAGCAGAATCCAGTCATTATTTTTTTACTTGAAACATGATGTATTTCTGCGTGGAAAGAAAGAAACAAGGGTAAAAATTTAAATAATTTTATCTTACTACGTTTTTGAAAATGTTCACAAGATATGCTGCTATATATGATTCAAGTTTGTCAGAAATGGTGAACTGTTAAGTCGTGCTAATAAAAATGTGTAAGATTCCCAACTATCTCTCTTGTAAGTTCTCACATAAAAGGTTAATTTATTCCAATCAATTAATTTATTAAACACAGAAAGGGCATATTAAGATACTACTGTAAAATAACTTTTTAAATAATAAGTAAAACTATGACAAAGTTTTGACCTTTCACTGCTGGCTTCATTCTTTTACGGTAAATGTAAAAATTACTTCAAGGAAATCTTATTTCTTTCATTTATAATCATAATTTTTTTTAACAGAAAGTCCTATTTAAAAATTTTTGGTGAGTTCCTTTCTCTGAAATTCAAATTGTATCAGAAGTGCTTGTTTTTCCAATAGTAATGAATCAGCAATAATTTATGTTTTGGTGACTACCTTTTTTTAAAAAAAGCAATGATTCTTAGGTAACTTGTCAAAAGATATTTTGATTTTTGAGACAAGTATTGGGCTATTATATTAATTTGTGAGAAAAGGTTGGTTTATCTTTCACACTGAGTATTATTCCTAAAAGCTTTGTAGTTTGAAAATCCACACTGAAAGTATCCTAAATGGCATGGTAGATTATTAATTTAGGCAACATTTTATTTAATGCTTCAGTTGTATAATATTATTATAAGTGTTTACTGTGTCAGGCATTGAGGTGGTTGCTGGGTATGTATTTTCTCTAAGTCTGACAGTGACTATAGACAATAAATATTATTATTCTCATTTTACAGATGAAGGCACTAAGGTTCAGAAGCCCTAAATATGTTGCTCAAGGGTTAGTGAAAACTAATATAGGTTGTAAAAGAAAAATAATCAAACCTAGGTCTACGAAAACATCCAAACTCATTAGTTTTTGTACTTTCTAAATTGATTTATGAATAAAATCATAAGCTAATCTTTACTTTTTAAAAAATTTATAACTTGCAATGACAAACATGACATAGAACAGAGTATTTCTAATTGATTGATCACTGACTGAAGGTTGAAGAAAGCAATATAAAGGGTCATTAGCCATTCTTGTTTAGATAAGCAATTTATCACAAATGTCTTTATTATTCTGTTATTTTTCTGCCCAAATATTTTCTACCATGAGGTACCGATGCAACACAGGTAAACATTTGTGTTAGGATTTCATGACACTCGTTTGAACCCACTGGCTGCTTTTAAGTTAGATTCGTTCACCTTTGACAGGTTGAAAACCTAAATGCACTTTATTGATACCATCTTACAAGGAATTTAAGTACATTGTAAATGATTGGTGTCAAATAGTTTGTCTTTCTCAGCATCAGATAAACAGTATTTCCTCATAAGCCACAGCCTCTCTAGCTCTTGTCACTTTGGAATTCTTATATTAATAGTACAAATTGCATCTTTCTTCCACTTCCACCTTTCCACTGAATATAACAGCTTAATTTTTTAAGTTAAGATATAGCTCACATACCAGAAATTCATCCTTTGAAAGTGTGCAATTCAGTGGTTTTAGTATATTTATAAGGTTGTGCCACTATCACCATTATCTAATTCCGGAATATTTTCACCACCCAGAGGGAAACCCTGTACCCATTAGCCAGTCCTTCCCCATTCAGCCTCCTCCTCATTGCCTGGCAAACACTCATCTACTTTCTGTCTCCATATATTTTCCTATTGTGGATATTTCATATAAGTAAAACCATATAATATGCTTCCCTTTGTGTCTGGCTTCTTTCACTTAGCATAATGTTTCCATGGTTCATCCACATTATAGCATGTGTGAGTACTGCATTTCTTTTTAGAGCTGGATAACAATGCATTATATGGACATATCACACTTTATTCATTTGTCAGTACATAGATATTTAGGTTGTTTCCATATTTGGCTATTCTGAATAATGGTGCTATGAACATTCCTGGACAAGTTCTTAGTGCAGATATAGGTTTTCATTTATCTTGTGTAGATAGTTTAGGTCTTTCCTTTCATGTTTCATTGCTTTCCTCCCCCTCACCCAGCTTCAGAAATGCCCAGAACAATAGGAACTCTTTATAACTCTGAGCAAGCTTGACGAACACCCACTGGTACAACTTCCTAAATCTGAACTCCATTTGCCTGTGTTTTCCCAGAGCCCCCCATTGGACAGATGCATCCCCCACATGGCAGTGTCACCCCTCAGAAGAACAGCAACCTGCTTGTGATCATTGTAGTCACCGTTGGTGTCATCACAGTGCTGGTGGTGGTGATCGTGGCTGTGATTTGCACCCGACGCTCTTCAGCCCAGCAGAGAAAGTAGGTAACAGCTGGCTCCCAAGCAGAAAGAAGTCACCATCTTTTTGGGTTATGTTTTTGACAGCTCTCTTTCTGTGTTCTTTCATAACTCACCACATTTCCTTATCTCCTGACCCTGGCAAAACCTTACCTTTTGTCTATTTCAGGCCTTTGGTGAGGGCTAAACTTGCAGATTTAATAACAAGCAAAGCCATTGGGACCGACTTGCATTTCTGTTTGCTTTTACTTTTCCAGACTTCTCAGTTTCAGGCGAGGGCAGCTGTTCCTTAAGTAACACTTGGAGAATGGTCTCTACCACACTCTTGCTTATGGGCCTCTCTGCAATCACATACAAAAGGTTGGAGATATGTGTTCCTCTATAAGTATTTATTTATCACTTTTGACAAGGAGGCCTGTAGGCAGTTAATCAATACTTGTTGAATGGATGACTAAATATAGGTACCAAACCCAATGTAGTTACAATCCTATGGGGTGTTTAGTTTGGAGGCAGTAGTTAAAGAAGATGTCACAGAAAGGTTGGATACTTGTCCTTGAGGATGCATCAGAAAAATAAGAACAAGTGGTGTGAGGAGAAGGAAAGAGAAGTTTAATACTTAGCCAGCAAAAGAGGAGGATGGAGACTCCTGTCTGAAATGCTATCGTCCTAATAATAAGCAGAAATACAGAACTTTTCAAGGATGGGTTCTCAGCTTCAGGCAATTACTGTTCAACTGTGGCTGGTGATTCTAATCATCCCATCTCTGCTGAAGACAATCTCATGACCTCCACCCAGGGCCTCCTTTTAGCAGGTCTGGGCTAAGCCATCTCTTTTAGCAAAAATAACAAAAGACTTACCCTGTCCCTCCCAACCACTGGCCTGAGGCAGGGATGCAGGTTTTAGTTCTCAAAAAGGAGCCAAGGATGTTAAAGAGAGAGAAAATATTTTTGCCCTGGTTTTCCAGGCCATTCCCTATTACATATTCCCCACTCTCAATTTTACACTTCCGTATCTATGGCAGGAGGGGCAACTACTCTGTTACAAAGAGGAAGTCCAGAGATTCAAAATGGTTCAAATTTCCTTCCTGAGGTTAATTGTCAGAGATTAAAAGTTTAAATATCTTCATATGATGTAGCTCTAGATCCTAGTACATACAGAGAACATTACATCAAAGTATAAAGTTTAGAATGAAAAGGTGGTTTTAATCCAGTTTATCTCCTTACAGCAACATCCCATTACCAGCACATTAGCCTTGGGTCAGCCAGTTCTGGGAGTTAGCAATAATCTCCTGGCCATTCTCTGCCTCTTTGACTCTCTAGCCCTTTTCAAATACAGCCTGATGTGCCTCTTTCAGCTACACTCTCTCACTGGGTTGATTGCCATAGGCTCTTCTTGTGAGTTTTTGTTTTTGTTCTTTTGGCCTCAGGCATGGTGCTAGGTCTGAAACCTGAGGCATGGCCCATAGGTGGCTAGTTTGACAACTATATACTATACACATGGCTGGACAAAGATTCTACAGCAAATAATTTTCCCACTTCTTTTGCTAATAGCTTAGGCTTTCTATTCTAAAAAATCTTATAACTCTAGTTGTTGATCTCTAGAGTATTTTCCAACACTGTAAAGTGAGATGTTTAGAAACAGCGTAGGAGAAGAGGTCCATACTGAAGAAAGTGAAATAGGGGTATAGACATAGTGTTTGTGTTTAATTTGTTTCTATAGGAGGGCAAATTTTATATTCAGCTGCAGTTTTGAAATTGGACTATTTGGAAGCTGATAAGAGTTGGTGTGCTGGGCTCAGGTTTCCAATGAGAATCCTAATAGAATGAGCTTAACTGGGCCAGCCTGATGTGTAAGCATTGTGGGAAGACGTAATCACCCACAGAGCTTCCAGAGAGCTGGGCACTTAAATAAGGATTTGGATGAAAAGTAACTGGGTAAGGCATTACTTGGTGCAGTGTTCCCAGGTTGTGCAAACATGGAATGGTAGAACATCAAGACAGCAGGTCTCTGAAGCAGAGCTGAGGATTCACATAAACAGAGGTGAAAGGAGGCACCGAAATCAAACTTCACCTACTTTATGATTGTCTTTAAAACATTGGTGCATTCACTAAATGAACTGAATTTAACTAAGCTGGCTATCGTGGGTTAGTGTTTTGATTTTCGTGATTTATTTTCCCATTGTCATTACTGTAAGAAGAGTGTTTGAGGGTTATATTGATCTGATGAACTGGGTTCCTAGAGATATTTTGTTTCTCCACAGAGAAAACACCAGTCGTCTCAAGGCCTGAAAGTGGGATTTGACACCATGTTGAGAAACTCTCAAATCATCTTAAATCCTCTACCCTAAGCAATTTGGTAAAAGCTTAAAGCTTTCATTTGGAAAGGGTAGTTAGTACCCTGGGTATGACTTGTTTTTAAAATTAGGGAATGAATTAAAGAATAAATGATTCTGAATAATAATGAATAAATAAATGAATAACTGAAAACCCAAAAGAAAGTCAATTTACAGCTGCTCACTTAATATTCACTTGGTTTTTCATACTTTGTTTTATATAACAGACTCACTGGCATTTATTTTGTTCTCTTTGTTTACATATATTAGCAGAGAGAAAGAGAAAAAGAAAATTTTCTCCTTTATTTCTGAGTTTTAATTTTGTTTTTCTTGAAGACCCAAATCCCCAACATCACCACCATTGACCCCTTTAGAACAAATTGAGTAATACAGGTGAAAGAAAAATCAATTCCAATCTGAAACAGAAATAAAATCCTTTATAGGACTCTCAGAAAAAAAAAATGTGAGTTTAATGTAATTAATAAGGTGAAGTAGGAAACACATTCATGGGCTTCTTTGATATCTCTGTCTGGGAGTGCAGGAGAATGTAAGTTTTTCTTGGTATTTTGTTAGGGAAGTCGAATTATTTCCAATTGGATTGAAACATTTTTATGGACTATCAGTAATACCTTATTCAAGTTAGTGTCTATGCATTTTATCCATTGGTTTATAGTGTTTTAAAATTTATGTGTGTGTGTATTTAATAATGAGGCAGGCTATCTGATTCACAGTCTAGTGGGTAAGATTTCATTTTTATGATGTAAACTAGCTAAAAAAGTTAGAACCCAAGTTCTAATTTTGGTTCTACTACTTTTTTTTTTAAACTAAGTATGTCACCTAAGAGAAGCCCCTGAATCCCTGGGTTGCAGTTTCTTCAAATATAATGAGGAAATAGGACTAAATACTTTCTTTCTATCATCCCCTCTACCATTAAAACACAGAAATCCCCCCATGGAATACCACTAAATTATAGATTCACATGGTAGCATTTGGCTTTCAATTTATATGAAATAAAAAATAATTTTCCATTTCTTTCTAGATATTTATTAATTTAAAAATTTTATGAGATTATAGTAGAATATTATAATACAGAAAAGTTATGTTTTATGAAAACTCCAAGTTGATGGAATTTTTTTTCTGTGTTTTTTAATAGGCAATAACATTTTCCTGGCCAACAAATGGATCACATGTTATAAGTTAAAATTTATTTATAGATACCAAAGACAAAATAGTTGACATGGAGCATATTTTGGAAATTCAGTACACATGGTTATTACACTCTAAGGAAGTTACCTGGATAGGTGATCAGCAATATTATCTGAATACATTAAATTTATATATATAAATAAATCACAAGGTTCACTTGACAGAATTGCTTGCTGGTCAGCTGAGCCTTCTGTGTGATTTGACATGTGCACAGCAAGTTTTAAAGAGTAGCACACATTCAAATCTTGACAAATAATTATTTTCAGGACTGAGGATCCAATATTTAAGCTCTTCAGTGAAATCTAGTGTATTTTAACTACCGTACATCACTTTCACTGATTTTCAACTTTTTAACATTTTAATTGTTTTTCAGTATTCATTTCATAGGGATTTTAACTGGCAACTACTTCGGACTTCAATATACTGTAATTCCATTTCAGAAAATACAGATATATTTGAGCATCTAGAATATGCTCTGGGTTTCTAATATAAGTTTTTTGTTTGTTTGTTTGTGTTGAATAACAGTTAGTAGAATAAAAATAATCAAGTTAGAGAATTAAAAGGCTAGAAACCTTGGGGAAATATTTGATTGGAGAAAGAGGGGAAATATTTATACTTCCCAATATAACTTCTCCTGGTTAACTTGTAATGAATTCTTCACACGCATTTCAGGCTTCCTTACTTCCTAAAGCCTTTCCTAAACCCCCGGTGGGGCAGAATGTTCCTGCCCCAATATCCATCAGATCTTGGGCATGTCTTTTGGCCATTGGAATTAGTACAGAGCTATTTATTTGTTTGTCTCCTGTGATTAAATCTGGAAGAGGATACCTAAGCACATAGTGGGAACTAATTTATTACAATGTAGCAAAAGAATCTATAAGATGATAGTAGTATTTTAGAACTTTAATGTAAGTTGCATAAAATGGACACTCAACCAATGTTGGTTTTTACCCATTCCCATCCCAAACATACTGATTAAAAGTGGAAAAGAAAGACACTCCCCTTAGAGTAATAGGTTATGTATAAAATAAGAAACAGACCAATAAAGAACCAGAGAAGAAGCTTTCAAAAAATACTTCCATGTCAATAATGGAAAATTCTTATTATTCAATTCAAATAATCATTGCATCCTTAGTATGTGATCTGCATCATAAAAAGGAACAAATCTGATTAATATTAACTCATGAGCTAAAAATCTTTCTGCAATGCCCCACTGACTTCTTGATATTATTAAGTGTTTCTGTTGGAGGTAAATCCTCCCAGGATTTGGTCCCTTCTACTTTTTCAGCCTGACACCTGCCATGCTCCCGTGCATTCTCCTTACTCCAGCAATGCAGAAACTCCCAGGAACCACACCATTTTTTATTCATTGACTAAGCTCCCAATGCCTTACTCATCTTTGTTTTGTAGTACTTAGCACATTTCTTGACACATAGTCAATGTTCCATAAATATTAACTGGATAAATAAATGAATGAATGTTGTAAAACAATGGATGATGTTAGAGAAGTGAAGGAAACAGAATTTGTTCCAGTATCACCAGAGGAATTGGATTATCACAAAGGGAGCAACTGGACAGCTCATTAAGAAGCAGTCATTGCCAGGGTGTGTGGTATAGAGAGAGATGAAGAAAACAGTTCAGATATTCTAAGATTGCATTGACTTAAATGGTCAGGAAGGCTCCCTGAAGGAGAGAGAGAACCTTAAGGAATAAGTAGTTTGTAAATAAATAGGATTGTGAAGGCATTCTGGGCAGAAGGTAAATGAATAAACAAACAAATAAAACAAAAAATAGAACACTAGTACTTGATTATGCTAGGAAAGCTATGCCATGGTATGAGAAGGAGAAAACAGAGAGCCTTGGAGGATTCTTTGCTTTGCCTTTATTCAAGAATACATGGGATAGGAAGACACTTTCCTGTTCCAAAGCTATTTTGGAAGCAGAAAGATTATTGGTACCTGCGGGAAAAGATGTAGTGGGTATTTGGGGGGGGGGGGAGACAAACAGGTGAAATATTCTATACCTGATAGAAAAGCTAGCTTTAAAACAAAAGAAAAAACCAAATAATTCACTAAGACAGTGCTTGTCAAATTTTAGGTGCATCAGAGTAACCTGGAGGGCTGTTAAAACACAGACCACTCCCCACTTGCCCAGGTTTCTGATTCAGTAGCCCTGAGGGGGCCTGAGAATGTGCATTTCTAACCAGTTCCCAGGTGCTGCTGATGCCTCTGGCCCACGGACCACACTTTTGCCACCACTGCACTAAGAGTGTCTGCATACAAATTGTGGAGATTCCAATAGTGAAACAGAGGACCCGTGAGCTGCAATGAGCAGTAGTCATGTCAGCAACCAACAGATGGGCAGAAGGTCAGGGTGACACCTGTTCCTGTAGGTTTTAAGACAAATTTCAGACAATTTAGTTAGGAGCATATGTCAGTTTTATTACAAACCTGCTGTGGTAGAGGTGAGGGGATTGGGGTTGGCCTCTCTGAAGCCAAGGATTTCTCTCTTGGTAAGACACATTATAGGACACAAAAGTGGTTAGAAAGTCATTAATATAATATATACAGAAAGAAAATGCAGTCTGTTTAGAGACCTTTAGATTCTTAAATGACAGCTGGGTGAGTGAGTAGCTTCTAGGAAATGGTCTCAATATATTAAAACCCATCAGAAAAATGCCTATGCATTTTACCAGGAATCATAATTTCTTCCCAGACGGAGGTTTTGAAGCACAACACACAAAAAGTTCTGCCTTACCCCAAGTTTGAAACCATTTTTAAAATAGAGGACAGCTGGGGATGCGTGGTATTGGAGTCAGAGGGACTGGCAGATGAATGAATGAACGAAAAGGAATGGATATAATCAAGGGGAAACCAGAATTCGTGATTTATTATGGGTTTCAAAAATCATTTGGGTAATACTCAGACTATTTACATATTGAGTTATCATGAGGCATCTGACTGTGCTGTCCTGGATTTGGGAATTGGTACTGTGGGAAGTCACATAGATGCTGGGGTTATTTAGCATTTTGAACTAGTAGAGAGAAAGTTAACATGGTGAAACCTCCCAGTTTGAGAATGACATTACATTCTTCTATGAAGTTACCAAGGATAGAAAAGAGCAATGTGTGAGTTGCAGATGGTTTCCTGTGGGCAGGTAAAGTGTACAGAAATGAACTCGAGGAATGGATGGTTAGCAGTGAGTTATCTTAGACACAGGAAAATGATCTAGGAGTTATTTCAGACCATTTTCTAGATACGCTCCACAGCAGTGAGGAGCTGCTACTAGGAAATCAGCAAAATGCAGGTAGTTGTATTTTTTCTCTATAAAGCTACAAAATAGATATTAAGTCTGTGGTTCTTTGTCTCCTGCCCTCATCAGCATGCTTCAAGAACGTCAAAAAAGAAATGTTATGGAAAATTCAACAAATCACACCACCAAACATTTATTAATTGCCTAATATTTACAAAGCTGCTTATTCGGCAATTGGGAAATCAAAGCCACTCTCAATGGCTTTGCATAGGTTACAAAGTATTTTCACTGAGAGCAGCTTGTTTGAACCATGTAGCAACCATGGAATGAAGCTATCATAATAAACTGTTCATTGCAAATTAGGGAAATGGGAAGGAAGTCCTTCTGTGGACTTCGTCAAAGCTAGATTTTAACCATTTGCATTCTGTCTTACAGGCGACATTATTTTAAAAGAAGTAGAAGTTACAAGTAGAGATTTTTAAAAATTATAAAAGCTGTAGAACAGGGGTCAAAAACTATCTCTGAAAAGGGCCAAATAATAAATACATTGTTTAGGATTTTCAAGCCATATGTTCTCTGTCACAACTATTCATTTCTGCCATTGCAGTGCAAAAATGAATGAGGGTGGCCATGTTTTAATAAAACTGTATTTACAAAACCAGGCTATGGGCAGATTTGGCTTGCAAGCCATAGTTTACTCACCCCGTGCTATAGAGAATGGCTAGCATGAAGCATCATGCTACTTAGCATGCATGCAGGGAGCCTTTGAATCTCACTAGCCCCAAGAAAAGATTATCACCAAAAAAAAAAAAAAAAAACAAATCTGTGGTTGTTTAATCCTTATTCAGGCAAATAAAAGACACATGAAGCACATTTCAAACTGTGTTTTTCTCTTTTCAAAGGATGGGTCTCACTGTGTTTGAATCTAGATACTTTAGTGACTCCAAGGCAAAAGTGTTTTATTCTCCGAAGAATGTCCTCTAGCGGCCTTTTGTTTTTGAATAGCAAGCTTCCCAACTGCACACTAAATTATACAGCTGAGGTATAGACTTTATTCTAAGCCCCGATCTTAGCTGTTGGCACAAGTTCTGCCCTCTTTATTTCCATTTGACCTTTTGATGCAACTCCTTCATTTATCTCCTAAACAGATGTTGCAGTCAGGTACCTTATGCCTAGCTCCAAAGATTGGCATATGGCTCCATCCAACCCATTGTCACCTTGTGCGTGAATCTGCAGCCAGGGAAGCTTGAGTGAGGAGCTCTCTGGCAGGCAGCCGAGGCCCTCTGGACTCAGCACCGCATCTCCTATAATGCGGTGAAGCTCCAGGGGAGAAGAGGAAAGGCAGCCAAGAGTCATCTGCCAATTCCTGGGTTTCACAGGGCTCCTCCTGGGAGTCCTTTTGTTTCCTTCGCTGCTTCTAACTTGGATTGATGGAGGAAAGAAAAGGAAGTGCTGCTGAATGGAAGCTCTCACTTTTCCCTTCTAACTTTGTTCCATAGGAAACGGGCCACCCACAGCATTGGCAAAAGGAAAGGCAGCCAGAAGGACCTCCGACCCCCTGATCTTTGGATCCATCATGAAGAAATGGAGATGAAAAATATTGAGAAGCCATCAGGCACTGACCCCACAGGAAGGGACTCTCCCATTCAAAGTTGCCAAGATCTCACACCCGTCAGCCACAGCCAGTCAGAAACCCAACTGGGGAGCAAAAGCACCTCCCATTCAGGTAATTATCTGCTCCCTGGCATCTGGGAACACGCCATTTTGAGCCCACAAGAGAATTTTCCACTCCTCCTTCTGCGGTGGTATCTTTCTCACCACCTTGAATATCAATATGGGTCTTTTATCAATAGTTAAAATAATCCAATATAAATTTCATTGATTAACCAGCTAAATGTCCTTCTCCGTTATCCTATTACCTGTCTTTTATAATTTTAATTATTTTTGAAACTTCTAAGAGTTTAAAAGCAATACAGTTGGGAAACAGTGACATGTGAAGCCTAAGTGAATTGATTGCTTTTAAATCTTAAGCAAAAATTTTTTTCAAGGCAATACAATTTGAAGCCAGTATATTTTTTAGTTCCCTATTTCTACAGATAATTGAAAGGTGATTCTAAATCTGCTATCAATTCTTTATGTTAAAAAATAAGACAGAAGACACTTGAAGTATAAAAAAATCAAATATTCTGTTACTTTCATTACCATCAAAATCAACCGTTGTCCCTGTACAATCACATTATATGATCACCAGCCTGTCTTGATGGAGTCTGTTTGAAAGCTGTTATTATACAAAGTGATCTGAAGAAAAAAGCCTACTGATCAGTGAATTGGTTCAGAAAATCACTGGTGTCCAGAAATAACTAAGAACGTTAGAAAGTGGTTATAAGATAGTTCACTTTTTGTGGGTTCTCATATTATCTAAGTGCTTATAGGAAATAGAATAATCAACCAAATACTCTTTAAAAAATCCTTGGTCTGCTCATGATGTGATTATAGAATGAGTAGCTGCTATTTTTAAACTGAATTAAAATGTTTAATTATTTGAATGTGTGACAGTTTACTGTATTCTGTCAGCTCAGAATTGCATAAATAAGAAATTCAATTTCTTATTTTCAACCGTGGATTGTTGAATTTGCTTTTTCTAGCCCTTAAATGATCTCTTAGGTAGCTTCCCTAACTTCTCTGTCACTTTCAGTTATTTCTTTTTTCTTTCTTTTTAATCCATGGAAACATATTGAAGAACTTTCAGTTATTAAAGGGCAGTCTAGTTCTGTTAAAATCTTTAATCTGAAATTTAATTAAAGATTCTCCTTCCTTTTGGCCAGCTAGACTTTTGGCTCTGGGGTCTGGAGGAAGAGTCTCAGTTTTGTTTTGTTTTGTTTTTAATCTTCCAGCACCTCAGAGTAAAATGGAGTGGTGAGGTAAGGCAGAAGGATGGGGACACAGTCTGTTCCAGAAGCATCTTTGCACCTATCTCTGCCTCTCCACTCTTCCTGGGTCTGTGGGGGAAGAGGGATGAAGTGAAGAGGGGAGGGGAGGATGGAGGGAAGAAAGGACTGTTTCAGATTCTGCAGTGCTTTTCAGGACTCATGGTCTGGCTTCTGTGTGGTATCCACATTCTGGGTCTCTTATGAAACACAAGCATGATTCTTTATGGGATCTTGTGGGATTCCTCCATTGCCCAGTTCTTTGATGTGAAACACCAAGTCAGGGATTAGCACCACCCCACCAGGCATAGCTCACCCTGTTACCTCATGGGGTCTCTGGTGGGCCACCACACTTGGGAAAATTCTAGCAAGAGGACTCAAACCTGACCAACTTTCCACATGTCCACTTGGCCTTAAAGAATCCCCTACATCCTTACCAGGCCCAATGGTGAGAGCATGGGCTCTACCACCAGCCCTCTCTCAGCCCTGCTCTCTTCGACTACCTTTTCCTCTGCTTAGATGGACACCGGGTAGACCAGCAAGCCTGCTGCCTGCACAGGCTTCCACCTGGGGAAAGAATGCAAAACAGATCTCCTTTGCAGGAACTTCCACGTTTTACAGGTGATTCCTCTTGCAACTTTGTTCTTGACTCAGGAAGAGGAGAATGGCTCGAGGGAAGAGAATTGCCTCTCTGCCCTCAGAAGGTTTTGCCAAATGACTTCTAGGACACCTCCTTGCCTTTTCCCTTCATCTTTTATATAATGAGATGACATTTGGGGGCAGCCATACTAGTTTTGATGTCTCTTAACAAGTCCTGGGAGAAGGTTCAATCCCAAATGATGGCCGTTTTCTTTAGAATGAGAGGGTAGTTATGCCAGTTTGGCCTGAATTTGAGGATCTAGTTGCCAATTTTGTAATAACAAGGAAGGTAGACCTCAAAATCCCGCAAGTTATGCTTTATATTACATTGTGTTCATTGTGTTCTTTGTGTTCTCCTGGTTAAAAGGAAAAAACTGAACATTAATGAATGGCATTACCAAGAAGCATTGTATTTAACAATGGGGTTTCTGAGTAGGCAATAACTTTGTAAGGAGAGGTTACTCTATGTTAAGTTCTATGATTGGCACTTGTATACATTATCTAAATCCTCATGAAATACTTTGAGGTAGGTGCTGTCATTCTCTTCATATAATAAATGAAGCAACTAAAGATAAGAAAGGTAAAGTAATGTGCCCAGATTTCAGAGCTAGTATCAGCCAGCCAGGACCAAAAATCCATCTGATGTAAAAATTCATGCTTTGCTGATCCAATTTCAGTTAATTTTTACAATACTTTTATATAAGTGCTTATCCTATTTTCTGCCCATGAAATTAGCTCTTTGGATAAAACTAGAAATTAATTTGCAATATTTATACTTTAGCTATGGAAAGAAAATTGAATTGAGCAATAGCTGAACTAACAACAACAATATAAATTTCATCAAGTCAAATTTACTTATTGCTTTTACCCATTCTTCTCTACTTCTAGTATCGAAGCTACTTAAAACCTACTTTATTCCCTAACCACCCAAATAGAGCATCCTACTAAAATATCTAGGAATTAAGATGATAAAAGTCATTTCTTCATGATACATCTTTTTTATATTTAGTGGATTTCAAAATTCTCTTCTTCATTTAACAATTTACAACAGAGAAAGGCAAGTGTTTAGGTCTGTTTGATCTCCATGGCTTATAAACAATTTGCTTTCTTGAAATGAATTTATCCTGTAGTATAATTCTACTACAAGACCACAGGATTGGTTTCTTACTTTCACTTCTAGAGAATGAAGAAGTAACTTTCAACATTATGACAGTTGGTGGTATTCAATTTTTTAAAAAAAGATTTTCAATGAAGTGAATAACATTTTGAAAGGATTACATAGCACCTGGTGGCCAACTTGATTAAATACTCACTTTTTATTAGATATTTTGAATTATTTACATGTTAATTAAATCTTTTATTTAAATTTCCAAGCCCTGTTTGAACCAATGGTGAATAATGTCAGGTGGTCTCTTTAAGAGACAAACCATAAAGTGATACTACCAAAACATTTTATACTCAAAAAGAGTAATAGAAAAACAATTTTGTTCAAGTTCCCAATGAACTCATGTAATACCAAGTATAGTCCATTCCTAGAATAAAAAGTAATGGCAAAATTAAAAACATACACAGACACCCAATAATATCAAATGGCTTATTTAGAAAGAGGTTACCCTAGCTGAATCTAGAATTACTTGTTTTTTTAAGAACCACATAAGATACTGTTCTGATTTTTGCTTTCATTGTCAAACATAATTTTGAAAACTAAAATGGGGGAAGGGCTATGTATTTAACTGATACTTTTTCTGTTGTTTATTCTTCCTTTTTAATTATGCAAGATTTCTTTTATTATTTCCTGTCTATAGAGAAATTCCGTTGGCTATTTTTTGAGGGTTGATCTGCTAGAGGCAAATTCTTTTTGTTTACCTTCACTGGGGAGTGACTTAATTTCACCTTCATTCTTGAAGTATATTTTGGCTGGATATTGTTAATCCAACTCTGGGCTGACAGTTCTTTTTCAGCACTTGAAAAACTGTGTCACTTATTTCTGGCCTCCTTGTTTTCTGATGAGAAATCCGTCGTCGTTCTAATTGTTTTACCCCTATAAAAAGGTTGTTTTCCTCTCACTGCTTTTAGGACTTTGTTGTGGATGTTGTCTTTAATTTTCAGAAGTTGAACTACGATGTGTCTGGCATGAGTTTCTTGAATTTTATCCTGTTTGGAGTTTACTAAATTTCTTGAATCTATAGATTTATGTCTTTTGCCAAATTTGGGAAATTTGCAGCCGTCAATTCTTTCAATATTTTTCGGCCCCACACTCCTTTTCCTCTTTTATTGCCATTTTGGATACTAAATTTTCTACAGAAAAGAATCTCTTTCTTTTTGTTTTGCCCCCAAAATGATGCTTTTCTGATATTGCCACTTTAAAACCCACATACCTTTAAATACTCTGGTCTCCTAAGAAACTTCTACAGTATTTTTACAATTAGGCTGTAATTTCTTTTTTTGTGGATGATTTTTAGTCAATCTTGGGATCTTTATTCCTCTCTCCTCTCTTCTGGACGGTTTTTCCAGACATTCTGCTTTCCCTGAAGATTTCGTAGCTATCGCTTTAGCAATAGCTTTGGTGGAAAGTATTATTTTTGTAGTTACAGGAAATTGGAATTTGTCCTGTTTTTTGGTCATGCTGGATCCAAAAGGATTTGCATAGTTGTATTTGTCTTATATGGTTCTGTGGTTTTGCAGGATGTGTGGACAGAGTCAGATTTAGGCAGCTACTGTTATCTCGCCCATGTGGAAGCTTCTCACAGCATTATGTTTAATTTTAAATTTTATTAGCTATGATGTTACTTTTAAAAAAGAGTGAATGCATGTGATAAAAAACAAGGAAAAAATTAGAAAAAGTTACGAAAATAGTACCCTAAGTAGTAAAAAGTATGTTTGCCTCTTCTCCGTCCCAAATTCCTAATCCCTTTCACAAAAGGAAAGCAATGTTAAAAATTGTGCATCTAACTTTCTTACACAGATATAATATATATACATATATACACACACATATGCATATACAATGTATCTGTGCACAGTATACTTTTATATGTATATTACACAAATGGCCACGTATGATCCACACTATTCAGAACTTTTATCTTTTTCTTAACATATATTGTTACGTTTCAAATCTACATACATCATTTTTATCTTTTTTTTTTTTTTGAGACAGAGTCTCGCTTTGTTTCCCAGGCTAGAGTGCCGTGGTGTCAGCGTAGCTCACGGCAACCTCAAACTCCTGGGCTCAAGCAATCCTACTGCCTCAGCCTCCCGAGTAGCTGGGACTACAGGCATGCGCCACCATGCCTGGCTGATTTTTTCTATATATATTTTTAGTTGGCCAGATCATTTCTTTCTATTTTTAGTAGAGATGAGGTCTCAATCTTGCTCAGGCTGGTCTTGAACTCCTGACCTCGAGCGATCCTCCTGTCTCAGCCTCCCAGAGTGCTAGGATTACAGGTGTGAGCCACTGTGCCCGGCCATTATCTTTATTTTTTAATAACTTTTTAGTATGATATTTTATGGAATCCTGAACTTATATAAATATGCCCATTGTTATTTTTGAAAAATGTAATTTATTTCCTACTATTTTGTAATAAGATTTAATGTCTTTGGGCCTAAAGTATTAGTTTTATAAACTGTAGTAAATTAATAGAATGGAAGATTATGTAGCTATTAAAAATTATATTACTGACATTAATTGACAGAGAAAAGAACTTTGTGTTATTTTTTAAGCCTGTTACAAATTAGTATATATGGTATAACGCCATTTTTGAAAGATAAATATATTAGTATATACCCTCCATTTTCACGTATTCATACACATGCAAAAATTATAAGCATCAAAATTGAAATAGTATTTTATTCTGGGTAATGAGGTTACACTTAATTTTATTAATATTTGTACAAGGAAGTTGTATAATTTGGATAATAAGGAAGTAGATATTATCACTTAAAACATCTGTGAGACTAAAAAGGCATTTGAATGCCTGGCTGGAAATTACATCACTGAGGAAGGTGTGTTTCTCAGGAGTATTTTCTTTTTTAGGTCAGGACACTGAGGAAGCAGGGAGCTCCATGTCTACCCTGGAGAGGTCGCTGGCTGCCCGCCGAGCCACCCGGGCCAAGCTCATGATCCCCATGGACACGCAGTCCAACAACCCTGGTGAGTCAAGATTGGGACCACAGTTCATTCTTTCAATGAAGAAATGAATGCTCTCTGCTTGCATCTTTTCTATACAATATCACATTATCAAACATAATTAGAGTTTTCCTTGGACTTTCTGGGCAAATGGAAATAATGAAGAACGACTAAAACCATATCATTTATAATTAGAAGTCAGAGTTCTCCCTCTCTTGTTCTTTTTTTTTTTGTATACAGTCTAATTGTCTGTTGGCAAACAGATGACTACATATTTAAGAAATTGTAAAAAATATGAATTTATGTGAAAAGAGCTGAAATTTCTGTTAGTCTTATTAATCTTATTCTAACAATCATCGCATAGCTTTTTTTTTTTTTGATAGGTTCAATTTGCACTCTTAAATAACCTAGCTCCCTTGAAGCAGATGTTGTCAGGTACCCACCTAACTAGCCCCTCCTTATTGAAGTTTTCTGTCATCCTCCTACATTCACTGAAGATATTAGTGTCTGGGGATCACTTCCTTTCCAATTATCTCTGTGATCAATCTTGGTAATTGCAGTATTCATGAAGATAATCCATCTGATACCCTGGACTGTTAGTTCCTTTATGTTACCTGCAATGATATTGGTTCTTTCCCACCCCATTTCATAATTCCATATCATATCAAACCAATACAAAATGTCAGTTTCTATCATCCCTCTTTCTATCACCTTATTAGTTTTCTGCTCACTTATTTTATTGCCCCCTTGCCAACAATTCTTCAATCCCACTAGGACCTCTAATCCATTAACTCTGCCACCTTCCCGCCATCCCTCATCCCCCTCATGTCCTCATTTCCCTCCAAACTCAACTTTGGACCCGTAGTCATTTATTATCTTCAGTCTCATCTCTCTCTCCTGAAAAAAATCTCAGCCCTGGTTAAATCAGCAGCTCCACCAATTCCTAAGAGCTGAGTGCATCTGGAGACAAACATATAACCTACTTACTGAGTATTTAGGACCACAAGTCCAAGGTGTGCTCTCATCTATTTGGAAATGCCACTGCATTTCTCTACTGCTTCATTGTTTCATTTTGTAAGATGAATGTCTTATATTTATTCATACTTTTCAAACTTCAATGCCTCTCTTCTTTACCTACTCTTAGATAATAATCTTTTTTCTTATATCACCAAGAAAGGAGAAGCATTCAGGAAATGGGATCCTGTTCTTCCATCGAATCTAGTTGATCTGTGTGTGCTCCTATCTGAGGATCTTGTTGCCATCCCTTCTGTAATTACCCCTTTCCTTTCCTGCACCATCAGTTTTCCTTCCCTACTCATCACTGCAATAAGCAAAGGAACAATTAGCATTCTGCCGTAACTCCTGTTTTAAAACATGCTCACTTGATACCACTTGCCGGCCCAACTAAATCCCCATTTCTCCCTTTCACTGAAAAATGTAAAAAGCTGTCTATATTCACCTTCTCCTATTTCTAATCTTTCTTATTATTTGTAAAAAGATATTTACAGTCCCTCTCCACTGAAGCCATGGTTGCCAAAGTTATCAATAATCTCCAGGTTATCAAATCCAATGGTCAAATCTCTGACTCTCAGCAAGATTTGGCATAGACTCCTACCTTTTTCCTGAAACATTTCCTTCTCTTGCCTTGTAGTATCCTAAATGCCCCAAGTTTTCTTCCTACCCCACTGGCTGCTTCTCCTCAGCATTCTTCACTTATTTCCCCTCTTCTTCCTGGTCTCTAAGATTCAGAGACTGCTCCAGAGCTCAGTCTCGGGCTACCACTCTCTTCTGTCTACACCAGCATCTTATTTTACGTCATCTGGTACCAAAGGCCTTAGTGCTGCCTAATGCTGATGACTCTCAGCTGATTCTCCAGCCTAATCTCTTCCCAGAATCCACATCCATTTCTATACCCACTGTCAATCCGGCTTCTCCAAATGGTTACCATCTAACAGCCATGTCAGCTACGTTCAAAGCAGAAACCTTGCCTTTCCATAATTTCCTCCCCCTACCTGTAAACCCGATCCTTTTGCTATTTTTCTTATTTCAACAAATGGCACCACCATTCGTCTGTTTACTCTGGTTAGAAACTCTGGTTTCATGATTCTTTACTCTGATTTCCTCACACCCCAAATTCAATATTTTATCGGATCCTATAATTCCTGCTTTCAAAACACGCCCCAAATTTGACCAGTCTTCCATCTGCACTGTTTTGCCCTTATCCAAGCCACCACCGTCTCTTCCCAATGACTAGACTACAGCTCTAAGCTTGTGACTAGCCTCTTTTCTTTAGCTCTTGCCCCTACACAGCAGTCTTTTAATATATGAATTAGATCATGTTACTCCACTGTGATTTTCCATCACGTGTAGAACAAAATCTAATAAATGTACCATGTCCTACGAGGACCCATGTGATCCTGCCTTTGGGCTCAATCCTCACTTCTTCCCCTTCTACTCCTTTCTATAATCCGTCACAGCCATATAACCTTCTCTGTTTCTTGGGTAATACGCACCTCTCAACTCAGGGACTCTGCACTTGCTGTTCTCTTTGCCTGAAATCTTTTTGTAGACATTTACATGGCTTATCCCTCATCTCAATTAGGTCTTCATTCAACTGCCATCTTCATAAACCGCCTACCCTGACCATTGCCCAACATAACGCCTCTGGTTACCGTACCTCTTTATTCTGCTTCATTTTTTGTTGTTAATGCATATCACTACCCTACCTGTTTATTTTTGTGTTTATTTATTATTATTTGCTTACTATATTTTAATATAATCACTACAAGGGCATGGATTTTTGCCTATTTTGATCACTTTGCATCCCCAATACCCAGAACAGTGCCTGCCACGTAGTAGGCATTCAATCAAAACAATATAGTCAAATGAATGAATGAATAGTTATTTGTTTTTACTTATGACATGCCATGTTCTCCCTATGCTCCAGGACACTTTTCTCTCAATTTTACTAGAATAAGTGTAAAAGCTTACACTTTACAATGAATGCCAACTGTTCAAGCCATGGAGTAGACACCATTATTATGCCCCTCATTATAATGTTCTCTCATTGACTGATGAGAGAACTAAGGCTTGGAGAGTTAAAGTAACTAGCTAGCAGCCACACAGCTAGTACATGGTCAACCTAGAATTTGGACTCAGAAGGTCTGATTTTGGAGTTCTGTACTCTTAATCATTTATGCTCCCAGCTGTAATACTTTGGGAAGCTATTGTCGTTTTTCTTTCATGCCTTTCACTACATAGAGTGATACTATGCACTTAGCAGCCTCTTTTTTCCCCCCTCTAGCTGCTTTCCTCTTGTAACTAAGTTCTATCTGTGCCAATCTTTTATTGCTTTCTTCTCAAAAATCATTGTACTTCAGAATCTGTGGGGCCTTTCTGCCCTATACGTATCTTTCTCATCCAGTAAGTTCCCATAGCCCATTGATTTTTCTTTCATAGTATCTTTTCAATCCCTGGCTACCCTCCCATTTTCAACAGTCATATTCTCTTCTTTGCGACCTCACATCTGAACTGTCAAGACAGGTTCATATCAAGTCTTCTTGTCTGTAGCATTTTCCAGACTCTTATGTATCCTGCTTGCCAGATTTCTTCCTAAAACAAGTTAAACATGGCATTCCACTCCATAGATTTCCCCAATGGCTTCCATTGTCTGCCAAGAAAAAAACAAAACAAGACAAAAGAGCCCTGCAAACTTCTCAGCATACCATATTGGAATCTAGTTTCTTATTGCTAAGCCCTTAAATGGACCCTAGACTCGTGCTAAGCGAGACGAATTGCCAGTCTATAAATATGCATTGCCCTTCACTTGTTTTTCCCTTTGCACATCTCTTTCCTTTTGGAATGACTCAATGGATAGCTCAACTTAACAAAGTTTTATGTATCTTTCAAAGACCAGAGCATATATTGATGCTCTCATGAATTCTCTTTTGATTACTCTGTCCAGAAATAATGGCTCCCTTTTTTATGTTTGAATAACATTTCTTTATACCACTTTTGTGGCATTTATTACACATAGTACTGCCTTAGGTGCTTAGGCATTCAAGTCCAAATCTTCCCTCCTCTAACAGGTTGTGAATTACTTCATGATAAGGAGATAATGTGTCTAATTCATCTTCATATTCACACATCGTATAGCTTATTCCCTAGCACAAAATTGGTGCTTGCTAAATATCTGTCAAATAAATGAATAAGTAAATGTATTATAAGAATGCTTTCCTGTGTTTGTAGCACATCAGTGTCTGAGGGCTCTTTTTTATCAGTTATAAATACAATATGTTCTAACAAAATTTTCTGGTGTATAAAGGGCAGTTAAGATTGTTTTCATTAAACAGAAAAGAAAAATAATGTGCTTTAGAAAGAAAAAGAAATTTGAAATGGAATCTAACAAGTATTGAGAGCTTTTGAATATCATCCATTTGATAAATACCTTGATAATTATTGTTTCATTTTAATCTTCACAATATTATCATGTGGAGAGATTAGCCCAATTTTACACATGGGAAAGAGAGACTCAGAGAGACTCAGACAGCTTAAGCAACTTGCTACAGGATACACCTGGGCAACCCTCACCTCTATGCTATGTTATACTGCTTTTCCAAAGATAAAGATGCATTGCATGCCTTATATTATTCATAGCCTTGTTAAAAATATTCTTAAAGGTAACATCTGCAATTTACAAAAATGGAAACTGAGGTTCTGAAAGTCTGAACCTAAAACCTATGCTTGCTCTATCCACAGTACTGGGCTGCCTCATATTGTCACCTGGAACTCTGAGTTTCTCTATCCCTAAAATAACAAACCTTCTCTTAGTCCTAGTGTCTTACCCTATATAAATGGAGCCCATAACATGGTCAGCAGTTGATTTGTTATTTTTTTTACGTTATCAGATAATGCATGTACAGGGTTTTAAACCATTAAATTTATAAAATTATAAATTCTAAAATTTATAAGGATATTCTGATTCAGTGATTTCATTCTTACATGTACTCTACTCTTGGGAATGTTCTCAACAGAAATACATACTATGGTCACCAAAAGATTCATACAAGAATGTAGGCTATTTGTCATATCATATCTTCATTACCATGGATGAATACATTGTAGTATATTTATATAATAGAATACCATGCAGCAATAAAAGTGAATAATACAAAACAATATGGAAAATCTCGTGGATATATGTTGCAATACAGAAACCTAGTATATCTGTATGATTTGATTTATGTAAAATTCAAAAACAAGCAACATGATCCATGATGTTAGAATTCAGAAGGTCAGTTACCGTTGATAGGAGTTCATTAGTGACAACAAGGGACAATCAGACACCTTCTGATAATGTTCTATGTCTTGCTCTGGGTGATAGATACCAGGCATTTCACTTTGGAAAATCAGTGAGCACCATACTTAGTTACTTCAATAAGAAATGAAGAGACAATAGAATATATATCTTTTTAAATAACCTGGTGACATTGCATTCTTTGTTATCTTCAAGGTCTGTGTTGGTGAAACTGTATCCAACAAAAGGAAATTATTTCAACATGTAACCACAGTTTATTTTAAAATAAATTCTTAAACTTTCTCTAAATAAAATAGTCTTTTTGCATCTGATGTGATTGACAAGACCTTAGAGAACTATGTTGACAAAATTGTATATCTGTATCTTGGCAGAGTTATGATTTCATTCCGAATAAGTAGGTGCATTTACTGATGGCCCTACTTGCAATTATTTAGATTTACTGTGTTATTGAGTCTTGTATCAACTCTCGTACAAACCAATACCACAGAATTGTTCAGATTTCTAGTCACATGTATAAAGATGCTCACTGTTCCATTTAGGAATCACTATTTTTACAAGGTTATTATTTTCTTTCTTCCTTGACATTTCTTACTATGCTCTACAAAATGCTAATTAGCAGATAAAATATAGGCTATCTGAAGTTGTTTTTTGATTCTTAAAACCCACAGGGAAAACATATTTCATTTCATGGGAAGGCAAAATCTGCTTATTTGTCTAAGATTATACTTCTTGGTTGAAAACATTATGTGGCATATGGTACTTCTTACCCCCAAACATACTTCACAGCTGAATAAGCCGATGCTTATGAGGAACATACCAGCTGACAGCACAGGCAGGCGGGGGGGCCCAAATATTTGGACTTTCCAGTCTAGTGCTCTTTTCTGTAAATGGTATGAAAGGGTGGTTATTTTTACAATGGCCAAAAAAATTATTTTAAATGCAGTTTCTTGCTATAATGAAAATAATTATCAAAGATCAGAAGCACTAACTATAATTTCCTAGAATTTTTAAAGGATATGTAAGGAAAGTCACAGGCTGGCTTTCCCAGGAATCTGACTCTAAGATAGAGATTGGAAGACAGGAGATTTATTGGCAAGTGCTTTCTGGAATAACACCTGAAGGGTGAAAGATGCAGGATTTGGGAGAAGGAGAAATTGAGTTGGTGATGCAGTTTAATGGAGGCCTCAGCTGAGCTGGGATTGTCCTTCAAATGAGTTTGGGTGGGGAATGGCCTTCTGTAGCCTGACTCAGGTACTCTCTGACACAGGCTATTTCCAGGAACTTCTGTCTGATACTCATGGTGTCAAAATTTACACCCAGATGTTCACAACTATTTCATATATCTGGACTTCATAGACATCTCTTGTTTGAGAAGATCTCAGTTGAGAAGGCTCAGATGGGAATGAAGGCTGTAGGAGATTGTAGAGGTCTTAAAGTTACCTGGTCACAGTATACTGTTTGACCTTAATACATTTTCATAGCCACCCTATGGCAAGCACTGAGCCAGTCACTCTACATCGTATCTCATCTCATAAGGTATGTGTAAACCACATTTAAAATGAGCCAACTAGATTTCAATAAATAAGGGACTTCCCTTAGCTCATAAATGACAGAACCAGAATCTGAACTCAGAATTTATTTTATGATAATAATTGCAATTCTTTTCCTCCCCTGGGGGAATACCTTTTCTTTCTAATCTCAAAAATATCACACAGTCATAATTACCTCAGGTTCAAATGTGATTTAAAAACTATTAATTTGCCTCTATCTCACTGTTTTGCTCTTTTTTGCCCCAAGCATAAGATGGGGTGTTTTAAACAATATTTCCAACTAATGGCATTCAAGCCAGTCTTGGGTGGATCTAGTGGAGCCTTGCAAATTAATAACAATAAATGACATTTATGGGGTACTGACCCCCGACTCTGTTGCACTTCTCTGTGGATGATCTCTTTAATCCTTTACAACTACATCAGAAAGTTGGTACTCCATTTGACAAATGAGGAAGCTGAGAAATAGAGAGCTTAAATAGTATGCTCAAGTCAACATACAGTTACCTGTTATTGCATAACAAGTTACCACCAAAATGTAGCAATATACAACAATTATTTATTTTCTCAATAGCTTCTGAGGGTCAGGAATCCAAGAGCAATTTAGCTAGATGGTTCTGGCTTAGAGTCTCAAGCTGTGTCATGAGGTTCCTCGAGGTCTCTTGGATTGGATACCTCAGTTCCTCACCACATGGGCCTCTCTACAGGTCAGCTGGCATGTCCTCAAGACATGACACCTGGCTTCCCTTGGAGTGACTGATCAGCCAGAGAGAGAGCAGGCAATTGTTTTTAACCAAATCTTGGATGTGACATGCCATCATTTCTGCCACATTCTACTGGTCCCCAGCTCAATCCTGGTACAGTGTGCAAGGGATCCCCACAGGGATGTGAATCCTCAAGGTGGGATCACTGGGAGTCATCATAGATGCCGGTTATGACACCTACTTGGGCTCTTGGCCACTATTTTAAGAAACTTCTACAAAACACAACTTTGTGAATGTTGTTGCTTTTCCAAAAGGGACCTTTCGTGAAGTTTGTGTATACTTGAGAAAGCCATTCTGTGGCGCTCACTTGTCAAAGAACACCTGAAATTGTGAAGGAGATACGAATATTTATCAAGGACAATAGACACCAAACCTCCAAATGTTCCAGTTTATGTATACAAGTCATTGTGGAAAAGAGTTAGTAAAAAGAAACAGAGGGAGAAGTCATTTCAGTTAAACTCTTTGCCTTCAATATACCATTATCTTTATTCCTGTATTTGTCTCCTTCTCAACAAATCTGTCAATTCTGTCAAGTACCACATTGAGAAATACCTAGGAAGGGTTTTATTTCTTAAAATTTGTAGCTTTAAAAAAAAATCTTTACTTTAGCTTTCCTAAAGATAGCATTTAGTGCTAACATTTTAAAGAATGTTGTAAAAGTTTTCAAATACCAAAGGTGCCCTGTTCTGGGAGTTAACTTATTTGGTGAGGGAATTTCTACTTGAGAAATCTTTGTGCATCAGTGTCAGATATAAATTCAATTGTCAGAAAGCTGCGTCAGAACAGATTTCTTGTCATATTTGGCCACAGAACAGAGATTTATTGAAAATATTTGATAATATTTCTCTGTGAGCTGTTTTACATAAACATAGCAGTGCAGTGAATGCTTTATGTTGAAGTATTTGTGTGTGTGTGTGTGTGTGTGTGTGTGTGTGTGTATCTCAAAACTGACATCTAGGGGGAAATACCAAAAGATACTTTAATACATAGTGTTTTATCCTACTTTCTTAGGAGATTATTTTTGTTATAAGTAAATGTAGACTTCTGTACCCTTTCAGAAATGAATCATAAATAAAAATATTTTAAGACCAAAGATTTGGAATATGAACTATTCCATTTCATGTCAAGAAATAAAATAATGAGCATTTCTGAGATGCAGAAACACATAATAGATTTATTATTTTTTAAAGAACTTTTACTATTTGCAAGCCCTTAATAAGCAAGTCAGTAGCCAAAATGCAAAATTATTAGAGAGTGAAGTTTTTTTCTTCAGTAATGAAAGACTTGGAACTGGAATATAAATTTAGCACCTTGAGTTCTCTCAGTTCTCTACCTTATGGATTCTGTGGCTTGCCAAGTGATTTATATTTCCCTATCCAAATTTATTTGGCTCTGAACCAAAAAATACATATGAAACTGGTTTTCTAAATGTATTGCAAAACATTGGTTAATTGTATTATTGCTTGTATTATAATAATGTTGATAAGGAAATATAGTATGCACAATTTGTGGAGTGAGTACCTTCTATATCTAAAGGAGACTATCATTGTCACATTTATTTATGAGTAGAAATTGTCAATACAGGGAAAGCTTTGCAACCTGGCAATCAACTGTAATGGCCATGCAGTGATCCCATTTGATCAGTAAGATGGGTGAAATAATTCAGTTGACTTCTTCAGAGCCTGGGAATTTGAGTTATATCAAAACAGACTTTATGCTATAGTATGGCTCTTATTTACAAATGCATATAAGTCTATTATTATTATTATTATTATAGCTATAGTAACTATACACCCCAGGAAACTAAATAATACCTCAAACCACTGAAGGAGTCTCCAGTGGGTTAAAATGACAGATTTCTAAATATTACTTCTAGAAAATCCTTCTTACTAACTCACTTGAAAAATGTGAAGTATCTCTACCACTGTACTAGGAAAAACACAAAGGCAACAAAATTGTAACCTCTTTCTTTAAGGAATTTATAATCATTTTGGCTGGTATCTGGTTTGAAGCTCTGATTATTTCAATAAGTTTCCTTGTAATTCTCTAAATTTTTCTTTTTTTGGAGTCTGTTCATGTGTTTTTATATCCATAATTTACTCTTTACAAAATGCCTTTATTGAGGCATTGAGCTATGATTTATTTTCAAATTTTCATCCAAGTGTTCCCTAAAATAATTCAGAAAACATATATGTCCCTTCATACATTTTACATTTAACATTTAAAATACCTCTTAAACTTAAATAGATGAGAATTTTCTGGTTTTGCCATTCTTTTAAATAAATCCATTGTATAAAAATATTACAGTGATTTGATATACACCATCATACTTTTACAAAATTCATGAGGAAGCTCCTGTTTTCTTTAACAAAGTTTACATCACTTATTTTTCTCCTTGAACTAGTATCATCAATTCATTTTCCCCACAGAATAACATACAAATGTGATCTATTTTATGATTTAAGGTCTTGTATTGATCATTTATCTAGTATCTTTGCAGCACATTTTATAAACCAAAATTTTACTTCATGTTTTCATTTCCTGTGACCACAAGTCTTTAACTGTTAATTTGCTTTCTTCTAGATGTAGTTAACATTGCAATTAGAGTTTCTGCATAGTTATATATAAAATAGTATTTTATTTGAATTTTATCATAGTGACATGAATACAGCTTTTTTATACACTAATTGCATTAATTATATGCCAAAATCATACTGTGACCTTTCATTCAAAGTTATTTTTAGTAATCTTTCAACTGACAACTAGCTGAGGTCCTCCTTCAAGTATGCTGTGGGAAAAGTTTTAGAAATTACCTGATTTGCAAAAGTATTTGTTACTTATTTAAGTTATTTATGTTCTTATTTTTTAGAAGGTGCACTAAAAAGCTATACCAAGACTTACGAAGTAATTATAAAATAGACTTACAAAATTTTTTTTTCACTTAGAGGCATCTTGTATGACAATATATGGTATTAAATTACCTTTTCACTTTGTTTATCATTTCCTGCACAAAGCTATTTAGTTTGATGTAGTCCCATTTATTTATTTTTGTTTTTGTAGCCTGAGTTTTTGGTGTGATATCCCAAAGGATCATTGCCAAGGACCATGTCCAGGAGCTGTTCCCCTATGTTCTCTTCTAGGAATTACATTCTAGCACTTCCATTTAGGCCTATTATGCATTTTGAATTAATTTTTTTGTATGGTGCAAGATAAGGGTCCAAATTCATTCTTTGCATGTGGAAATCCATACTTCCCAGCACCGTTTATTAAAGAGAGCAGCCATTCTCCATGGTGTACTCTTGGTGCTCTTGTCAGAAATTAGTTGTCCCATATATATCTTTGGGTTTATTTCTGGGCTCTGTATTCTGTTCCATTGGTCTTTGCCTCTGTTTTTATGCCACTGCCATACTGTTTTGATTACAATAACTTTGTGATATAATTTTTAATCAGGAAATGTGATGCCTCCAACTTTGTCTTTCTTCCTTGGTATCGCTTTGGCTATTCAGTTTGTGTGTGGGGGGGTGGGGTTCATATTAATTTTAGGGTTTTTGTTTTATTGCTATGAAGAATGCCATTGGAATTTTGATAGAGATTTTGTTAAATCTATATATTGCTCTGGATTCTAGGATCATTTTAACAATCTCACATGTAGAATATATACAGATAGATATAGATATACACACATACACACAGAGATATATGTGCACACATGTATAAGCTCAAATGAACAGAGATAGAGAATGAAACGGTATTTACCACAAGTGGAGTGGGAAGAGGAAATGGGGAGATGTAGGTCAGAGGATACCAAATAGCAGATCCGTAAGATGAACAAGTGTAGAGATCTAATATACAACATGAGGACTTAATAAAGTTAATAAATTGTATTATACTATGGTTTTTTGCTAATTAAGTAGTTTTAGCTACTTTTGTCACAAGAAAAAGTAACTGTGAAATAATAGTTATGTTAATCTGCTTCACTATAGTAACTATTATATCTATATGTATCCCATAATATGTCAAATATCAAATATACACAGTAAAATGTATTATGAAATATTCTATTAATGGCATCATACTACATTCCAAAGCAAGAAATTGTGATAGAACAAAAACTCAATAAAACCCAACAATTATTTCCTGTAAAAAAAATAAAATAATGACAGGATTGGAAACATTTAAATATCACTTATAATGTACCTTTACTTAAGCCATTTCTTGATTAAATGTTTTTATCTTGTTAAATAATTTATATCATCATTCAATTTATGGGAAATAGCCATTATAGTCACTTTTCATTGTCATAGCAGTTGATCAAAACTCTTTACCTGAAAAAGCCAGACTATGTTTTTCAATTCAAATGAACATATTCATATGTATTTCAAGGAATATTGTCAGTATAGTGCAAAGTAAGTTCTGGAATGCAATCTTAAAGTAGTTTACTAGCAGCAGCCCTTTTAATTTAAAGCCCTGTATATTTAATGTAGTTAATCTGCATTTTAAGTTAGAAAATATAAAAAAATATGTATGTTGTTTCTCATTGATTTATAATAGTGTGATATGATTTATATCTATCATTATAATGTTATTTATGAAGTAAGGAGTATAGTTACAAAATGAAAGGTTTTCCTTTAGTAATTATACATGTATTAATGTGCATGTTGAACTCCAGTGATTGGCTTTAGGGTGTCGCTAAACACAAATCACGTATATAACAAATGACTTCATTAATTTCATAAATAGGAATATACTGCTAAAACTGATCATTCTACTCCCTGGCTTAAATTCTGTTTTTTGGTAATAAGAGATAAACTAAACATTTTATAAGATAAGTTGAAGATTGACTAAAATTGGAATAAATATTTCATAATATGATGTAATTGAATAGCTACTGAATAATGGAATTGAACAATGCTGTCTAAACCTGGAAGATGTTGTCTAAGAGTTTTATCTGTGGGTTTCAGCCATGTAACTAAAAAAAAAAAGTTAGTATTCCCCAAAAACATTTGGTTACATTTAAAACAATGTGTCACTTACCTCCAACTGCTTTAGCTATTTGAAGGTATTTTTTATTTAAAGATAAATCCTAAGTATGACTACTGAGAATACACCTTGCTTCTCTGTCCAGACTCTCTCTCAACAGCAACACATTCTTTTACAGAATTAATGAAAATTCCCAACACTGTTTCACCCTCCAAATATACACCCACAGTATATTTGATTTGTGAACAACCTAACATTTCTATTGCCACAGTTCATCCTTAGAAGCAAGAATAAGACCAAGACGCCGATAAAATAAAATAAAATAGCAAAATGTTAAGGTGAATTTATGGTAACTTGATTAACTCTTTCTTTGTGTGGAACCCTGGAATGTTTTAAACTGCAGGTTAATGTTCCATAGTAAGATGCTTGAGGAGGCAGCTATCTTTTCTAAACCAAAAAGGGAGGTGGGTGGAAAGAGGTAAGTAAGGGAACCTGTGAAATCCTTGAAGAGGTATGCATGGATTTGAGGATCTGAAAATTTATCCATTTCCCTTTGGCTTGTTAGGTAGATACATAAGACTCAAAGAAACCATTAACATCTTTCTCTTGCAGCTGTCGTGAGCGCCATCCCTGTGCCAACCCTAGAAAGTGCCCAGTACCCAGGGATCCTCCCATCTCCCACGTGTGGATACCCCCACCCGCAGTTCACTCTCCGGCCGGTGCCATTCCCAACACTGTCCGTGGACCGAGGGTTTGGAGCAGGAAGAAGTCAGTGTAATGCATTTTCCTTTCTTTTTAATAAGAATAAATGAATAATAGCAAGGATGTCTTGTCAAATGTGTAACATTTTGACTTTCTTATCCCATGAAAAGATTGATTTGTCTATGACCTTGATACTAGGATTCAATTTTCCAACATAATTCATTGGCTCCTAGCTCATCTGGTTTTAATCTGTTTCCCTAGGAGTCTTTTCACAGCACACACCACTGACAATGAGGGGGGAAGTGGTGGGGAAACAGAAGACAAGTGTTTTCATAAAACAATGGTATGGTGGGTGCTTGAAATTAATATGTCCTGTTAACTAAGAAGGTAATAATCAAGTGATATCTTCTAATATATTCCTAGTTAGTATATGTTGGTTATGTCTCATTGATTCCTGATGAACTTGGATGGATACTTTAGATTTCTTTAATTGGTTAAGTGATACTTTTTTAGCTTTAAAAATTAATTATTGGGAAAAAAAATTTCAGAGTAGTATTTCATCTATTTGAGGGAAGGTAGGAAGGGAAAGGGACTCTCAAGTTATTATACACACCCTGGTGATTTCCTCCCATGTCATTTAACTTTTTTTTTTCTTTGAGCATGGCATTTTAAAATCCATTTTATAGCTTTCATCTCTTAGTTAAGAACAGGTGACTCATGTGAGATAGGATGTTTTGTAATAGATGTGATGGTAGCAGCAATAAAATATATTTGTGAGGTAAGGTATATTTTTCCAACCCAACAGGGACAGTTCTAAGAAATCATAAATTGTCTAGATGTAGGAAGGTTAGAATTAAAAGACATCCAAGATCTGCTGAGAGAGAATTTGATTTATTTTCTCTTTGCTCACTGTGCATCATAGCTACAGAATAGAGTTGTGTGCAAAAACTCAGGGAAAAATAATCCCCCAGACCACATTGAGGGGAATTAAATGAGAAAGATGTGGAAAGTCTAACCACCCAGAATTTCCAAATGCCAAGACAACTGTAACTGTGATTCCAGTCAAAGAATTCAAAACACACAGTGTCTTCTTCACTTGTGAAATGAACTCTTCCTAACAAAAAAGATAAATTTTGGGTTTTAGTTTAGTATGTGTAGAATGACCTTTATCTGGTCCCTCTAGCATGAGCTATACGAGCCAAAGTTCACTACATTTTTTATTAGTAATTAACTGTTTTGTTTCATGATGTGTTCCTCATTTCTTTCTCTTCTTTGAAAGCATAATCCTCTTCTGGAATATTCATTCATGGAGGTCCCACATCCCATATACTCTTTCTTTTTTTCTCTTGAGTTGGTGCAGCAGTTTCACCGTCTCTTATTGAATCATAGGGAAAATGATTCCAAAAGTTAAAATTTGATGAAAATGAATGAAAGAAATTGGCTAGTATAAAATTTGTGTTTATCTGTGGTTAAAAGATATTTAGTCTCATGTACAACTCTGGTACGTGACTTTTACAATAGGGAGATGGTGGATATGTGGGGACAGGGGACATGATGGGAAATTTCTGTGCCTTCTGCACGATTTTCCTATGAACCTCAAATGCCTCTAAAAAATAAAGTCTATTAAAAATTCATTAATTTAAAACATTTAGTTTCTTTAGTAGATTTTTTTGTTTTGAAAAATTTTTAAAAGAATTATTTTATTATTAAATATAACTGTTACATAACATAAATATAAAAAAGATAACTATTACATAAAGTTATGTAAATAAAAGACTTTAGACAAAGTGCTTAGTAAATTGTGAAACTTTATCTAAAATCACAAGGCAATGGACAGTTCCACTCCTGGCCAAGTTTTATAGGTTTTAAAAATGTATATTCAGTCATTCATCAAGTATTTTTTGAACAAAGCTATGTACAATGCAAAAGGAACAGGATCTCAAATGTGTTCCAAGTGATTGCTTAGAAAAGAAAAAAAAATAAATAAGCATGCTCTTTTCTAAGAAACTGAATATTCTCCGAGTCACTGTCAGAAACAGTTAACTCACAGCCATTCAGTATCAGCTTCTAAATGCCTTAGAGAACACTAACCATCCCTGTTCTCTCTCAAGCAGAAAACATTGCATGACTCTGGGTAGAGCTGTCTTATTAGTCACCTTAAGAAACAGAGAAAGGCACACCTAGGAAAAGAAAAAAGTTGACTTGCCAAGTGTGCAGACTCTCCTTCCTCCAAAGTTACCTGATAGACCCCTGAGCTTTACAAGAAATGAATCATTATACTCCTGCCCCAAAGGTCTGCTGCTTTCTGAAGGCACAAATAAAGCGGGTTTCTCTCTTACCATAAGGAAAGGAAAGATATAGTATATATAGTACACATACTAGGTGACACAAAGATTTATGCAGTTGTGATGGACAAATATTTCCTCTTCCTACGAAGTAACTGCAGTTCTGTTCTTAGCCTCAGTAGGCAAATGACCTATTACAGTGAGCAGTATTATATTTGAATACTTCAAAAAATACATAGTCTTGGGGTGTTATTTCTACAAATCACCATTTTCTTATCTTTGAAACAGGTAGAAGAGAAAGTGAAGCAAGTTCCACTATTCTGTTCAGTTCTGGCATTGTTTGAGCTAGTGGGGTGGCTGGTCAATTTATCCATGCTATTTGTCTGCCCTAGTTCTCCCCCAAATTGGAAATCACCTAAGAAGTGGAAATCGACCTAGATAAAATCAGTAGTGCAGTGGAGTCCAGGGATGATTCTCTAGGGTCTTTTAAAAAATTCAGGCGGTGAGGAACTGGGGTTACTCAGGAATACTGCATGATGCTATTCTGAGATTAATGAGTAAATTGAGTTCCTACAGGTATTCAAGTCTTTGCTTGGAGTTATTGGTGTGCTATATTTCTATCAAATATGGTAGTTTTAGATAGCAGAAAAACCCTCATTTCCATTTTTGCAATATTTTTACAGTTAGTGTGTAGCAATTATTTATGTGTGTTGACAGTAATTATTATAAAGTGGCTTGAGATCTGACTCTGCTGTGTAATTGTACATGCTTTGTACAATGAATTCTGACTATCTCATCATTTGCAAACAAGTGGCATGCCAGCACGTATTTGATCCTCACTCCACGCTCTGAATGGCTGGGAGGCTGTGCTTCGTGGGCGAAAAGAGCTTTTCTTTGCTTTCAGAGCTTCTAGGACAGCTAAATGTCATGTCACGGAGCCAGTTTGTTCCACATAGGTGTCCTGGAGCTGGCACCTGAACTGGCCAAACGAGCTCATCTGAAAGGAGAACATTGCTGTGGTGGAGCAGTGGCTATTGTGTTTAAGGGCTTTTGCTGCCTTAAATGTCAGCCAGTTCTGAAAAGCATTTACTTTGCTCCACTCAAAATATAAGAATTATGAATTATCTACAGAAATCCTGTATCTGCCCATAGTATTCATTTTGAACACAACAAAAACAGTCCCTTATGGGTTTGTGATATATTCAGTCCCGAGGTTGGGCCCTCCCACTCCATCTAGTGCATTTGGCACTGTGCTTTTCACCATGTGTGGTCCTAAGGATGGATTTCAGAAAAGGGCTGGCCTGTTTGCATCAAGCCACCGTTACTTGCCTCAGATTCAAGAAGAGCCACATCATGATGTTTGCAGTGGGGACAGTGGGGGCTGAAAACCGAAGGAGGACAAGGCATGCAGATGATTTTTGTTTTTAAAGATGCTAATGAGAAACAATCCCATTAAAAGGGGGTAGGATTGAGAATGGACCAAAAAAGAAATTCAGTGACATCATTAGAATTCACATGAAATACGGAGTTTTGGCCAAAATAGACTGAATTTCAAAGGACTAAAAATGTATGTGAATTTTATTAAATGTGTGATCACAATAATATTTTAACATAGATCTCTTTCATGGTGAAGATGCAGAAAAGAAATAGCAAAAAATAAATGAAGGAAAGAAGGAATATAATAATGAAAGTGATACATCCCAAACATATTACTGTTCCTTGAATGGCTAAAGCAGCTTTTCAAATATGTTGTGGATTAGTTACAATCTACCTTCAATAGAGAGAATAAAAACAAGGCAGATTTCTAAGGAAAAATATGAAATTTCTTTCCCTGGATGGATATTTTAAATGTGATTTTTATGGACCCTTTAATGAAAGCCAGCGCATTGGAGATAAAAGGGGACCAGAGAGAAGCAGCCTCAGGAACCTCATGGCGAGACAGGCAGTTCACAGAGAAATGAGAGAGACCCTCTGTAAGTGGAAGCCAGAGCATTTTAAGTTGCCCAGAATTTTCCCCATGAGATTATAAACCCCCGTGGGGAATAATTTTCTCCATCCCAAGGATCATCTCTAGAGCACCCTTTCAGAAAGAACCTGTTTGTCCCTCTTATGCAATCCCTGCAATCTATCACTTTGTAAGTATCCTTTGAGACCTGTGGCTTAAAGGAAGTGCTAGTGAGGAGACCCACATTGAAGGAGACCTTATGTGAACAAGGAGTGAGCACAGGACTCACGCCGTCACTTTTGGCCAGTGGCACAAATACGCCCAAGGTTGGGTATTGGCTAAAGAATTAAGCCTTTACTTGGACGATTGATCCTCGGTCATTTTCTCCTTTAGATTAAATATGAGTCTAAAGTAAAACCTGCATAATTTTCTTTGTCTCTAAAACTACACTCTCAACAATCTCAGAGCACGACTCTAATTGAATACAAACAGGCAGTGTTGCTCTCCCCTTTACGGTCTTATAAGCACTTTAGCTCCTTATAACACCTACTCAAAGCCCCCATCCTATGGGCCCTTATCTGAGAACCAACATCACCAACAAGTTGCCTAATGGTTTCCTCCAAGCCCCACCCCTTAACCTTGGGATTGTGCATGCATTTGCCCTTCCCCTCCTTCTTTGATAGGATTTCCTAGCCTGGAGCTGAGGCGCTTAGTTCAAACTCCTCCATGCACTCTGGGTTCTCTAAAGTTTGCTGTCTTGACTACATTTCCATTGTTTGAATAAATCTTTTATGAAGTCTCTACCTATTTTTTGGCCCTGGTTGCTATATGACTACACCCTGTCCTCAAACCTGTATCTTCCCACCTCCATGTTTAAATGGAATAAGCCTGGGGGCTGTTCAGTGACCCAAGACCTCTTCTGAATACGGAAGAATGAGTACAGGTACCCTCTGAAGACACCTGTCACTGCTGTATAACTGTAATATTATGGCTTCATCTTTCGTATCTTTCATCTCTACTCCCTTCAGCATTATCAGATTTTCTTTCTATCTCCTCTGCCCTTGCTGACCTCCTTGAGCCTCCCAGAGAGTTATCTCAAAAGTATCTCACTGATTATCTTGAAATATTTCCTGGTTAGAAATTCTCTTTTGAAAGTAAGATATTATCTTCTATTGCTGCATTTTTTTCTTTTCAATGTCCCCAACAAAATATTCTTAAGGAAGAAGTCATCAGAAATAATCTTATTTTGTTAACACTTACACCTACTGTGCAATTCTTATCATTTGCATATGTCATTTAACATAGCCCTGTTGACTTTGAATGTGAATCAATAAAATTGAGTCGCAGTCCTTAGCAAAAGAAACTGCCCTGAAAATATTTCAGTCTGACTCAGCTGTGTTCTCTAGGAAAAAAAGATGCATTTCCATATTCAAAGCTGTCCAAATGCCCGTAGGCTGTCACAATGACTATGCAGAAGCTCTTCAACTATAGTAATCTGCCTGAAAATTACAAGGTTTACTACCAAGAGGAAAAATTGCAATTCTGCATTCAGGCAACTTGTTCCAGCAGAGTCATGTCTCATATAACTTTTCAGCTAGATGTGCCTCTATTTTGTTACGGAAGATAATGATAGTGGTTATTATTTGTATCATTTTATTAGCAATGCCTCCAAGCACCCTGCAACTCTGATTTGTTTGACAGTTGACATGGCATGTTTAAATCACAGAAAAATTGGCATATTGGCCGGTAGATAACAATGCAGCTGTAACAGCATTTGGTACATTGAATTTCACTTACATTGCCACTTAAGAAAGGAGAAATAACTCTTTTTTCTCGCTTCATCACTTATGATTAGAGGGATCAGACAATTCAGGCAATATTGTCAGTGCTGAATATATTTTACTACTCTTTTCCAAAGATAAATTCCTGTTCTGCTCTATGTATTTATGTTGTTTAAAGGGGAAGTGCTATCATATCCCATAAATACATGAGGGTGGAGGAATGAGAATGTTCATAACTTGGAGAAGATATTGGTCAGATCCTGTTATATCTCTCTGAATTGATTCGGGGGCCCTTCAGGTGACTTAGGGAAAACAAACTTTGTCTCCCAATAATGAATGGCTTTTCTTGTGTCCCCTGCAGCGGTGAGTGAAGGACCAACCACCCAACAACCACCCATGTTGCCCCCGTCTCAAGCAGAGCATCCCAGCAGTGAGGAGGCACCAAGCAGAACCATCCCCACGGCCTGCGTTCGACCAACTCATCCACTCCGCAGCTTTGCTAACCCTTTGCTACCTCCACCAATGAGTGCAATAGAACCGAAAGTCCCTTACACACCACTTTTGTCTCAGCCAGGTAAAGTACCCATTCATTCACATTTAAAATTGTTGTTATCATTGTTGACTCTACGTAAGTGCTTGAGGCTGCCTGAAGAGGTCTCAGTGTAATATCTTTTCCATGCTGATGATGTGCCCAGTGTGCTCATGTTTGTTACTGAAGCTTGTAGTATGGTTCTTAATTATCTGCTTGTAGTATGGTTCTTAATTATCTGGTTATAGGTGATTTTCATTCCTTTGGAAAGTTGTCTATGAATCATGGATGCCAGCAGTCCATCTCTTTTAATATGTGCTGTATGTATACCCACTAGCAAATACTGGAAACATTCCTGATGCCCTGACTGCATTCTGCAACATGGATTCTAAGATTTAAAGCTAGATGCCAAGTCTAGAGTTAAACTCTGCAAAAGCACTTCTTAAAGAAATGCATTTCATCACATAATTCTGCTTTGTGCCTTTCAATAGTCATGTCCCGGGGGTTCTTACTTATTTTAGACTGCCAGGGTCAAAAAGAAGTGTCAGAACCAGTGTTGAGACCAACTTCCTAATTTTAGAAATGAAGAACTCAAGATTTAGATGGATAGGAAATGACATACCTGTGATGCCTTTCTAAGAAAATCAAGTGGCAGGGATGAGAACCAGAGCCCCAGATTCCCAGGGAAGTGCTAATTTTATTACCTCAGCTGGTATCCAAAAGAGCTGAACCTGAGGTCCATTTTGTTTTTGTTATGGTTTGGGGAGGGAGGGAAAGACAGAGACAGAAACAGAGGGAGAGGAAAGAAGATGAAAAAGGAGGAAGAGGCAAAGAAAAGGAAGAAGAAGAAACAAAATGAATGAATAGGTAAGTAGATAAATAAAGAAATATGTAGTTCTTAAAATTATTTGGAATATTAGAATAATTCTAAATAACCTCAGTATATCAGACCTAAGATGGTAAAGTTGAGTGATTCAAAGTAACCAGAGATGGGACCCTTAATAAAGTTAAGCAGCTGGACTGGACTAATCTACATTGTACAAACACATTTGAGTAATTTTCTTTTACCAGATCCATGCTTACAGCAATGTTTGTCATTGCATTAGTACACAAGCCTCATGATGACTATGAAAACTAGGAAAATAAGATTGCCTATGAAGTATGCATATTAATTATCTTTATATTAATATTGAGAATATATCTAGTTCCTGGCATCATATTGGTTGAGTTGTGTAGGTCACCTCTGATGTTGTTAATGTTTCTGTGGTGTGCAGAATGGGTGCTCAGCTACTAGCCCTGGGAGGACCATGGAGGTGTTTGGGATTCCATTGGTTGGGTCTTCCCTGACTGTCAGGCTCAGCACAGGTCATGACTTCATTCCACAGAAGATAGTCCTTGTCACCCCAGCCAAGCCCATGCTGGGACTTATAGCAGGTCTGTACTGCCCAAGCCCCTCTTTCCAGCCTCCCACATATACGCACTCCACACACTTGTTATGGCAACGATGTGCTATTTATATTTTCCCAGAACTATGAGGTCTTTGATAATTGACATAGAGATGATTTGAAGCAACAGAATTCATTTAATGAAATTCCTGTGTCAAGAGTATGCTGCCTGGGGATTCCTGGCTGCAGTTGTTTCCCCACTGCAATCCCAAGCAAGCACACAGACCTTAAAGGAGACAGGTATTCAGGATAGTGACAGGTTAATTGCAACTGCTAATAATAACTGCACTTTAATAAATTTTTAATGAACATGCCTATAGTACATATTCATTAAAGAAGGCTTATAATATCTCCCTTGATTATCAAAACAACTTTGTAAGGTAGTGGCTAGTCCTAACCCCATTTTATGGATAAGGAAACAGACCTAGAGAATATAAGTAGCTTATTTAAGTATACTTAGCTAGTAAGTGATATACCCCCCCCATCTTTTTGACTTTAGAAAGCATGGGTTCTCAAATATTAGAAACCCATTCATGCCTCTTAGTGTGTATCTAACTTATTTAGTAATGAAATCATTCCAAAATTGATAAAAGAAAAAAAAAAACATGTTAGTTGAAGAACACCGTTTCCTCACCGGCCTTCTTCAATCACAGTTTTAACGAGGAAAGGTAAGAGGCTTAACTATTCTATACTGAAAAAGATCAATTTTATAGCCTCCAGAAACTAAAGTGCTGTAGCACTTTATATTGTGAACTATTCTCTCTGCTTTGAAATAAAAGCTTTTTTTTTTAAACTATGTTATATATAGAAAAAAAGCTGAAAGTGATATTCTAAAGGCTATTTTAAATGAAAAAATTTACTACAGCACTGATGTTTCATTGAGAACACGAGGTTTGGAAATCAACCTATGTCCTAGAGCTGTATAAGAAAATAATCAAAAAGAACTACAATTTAGAAAGAACGTCTGATGGATGGAACAAAGAGCTGGCATTTTTTTTTTACTAGCTGTTATTGTCTTCTAAATACATAATACCGATGCTGCCTTAAACTCTGATACAAGGTAGCATAAATGAGTGGATTATGTCCTTCAGAGAAGGGAAATGGAGTTAGTTGGGCTGTCTCAGTACCTACTCCATCAAATAATAAGCATATCTGAAGAAGCATTCTCTGATCTAATGTCAAGCAACCAAAATCTCATTTTCTTTTATTTTCATTGTACGCTGAAGAGCCTTCTTTTGTTTTACTGCTGCTTTTGTCTGTATTTGAAGTATTTCTCCTAAGCCATGTCTTCGTACATATTTTCCAGTATCTCTGGCTTGAGTTTTTGGTTTGATTTTACAGTTTCCGTAGCCCCCTTTTAAATATCACCCTCCCCTACTCGATTTGAGGCATACCGCACCATCACTTTGGAATTAGTAAATGCTTTCCTTTTCATGTTTCTCCTTTATTGTCTCCTTGCAATTCCTGTTCATTTCATAATGTCTTACCTCGTGATTTTCAAATAAGTTCTCCCTACATTGCTCCTGACACATGGTAAATAGTATGCTTTTAAAAAAGGGCTGATGTTTACTTATTCTAATAGAAAAAGAAAATTAGCAGACTGACAAATGTATTAGCTGTGACATTAACTACATGCTTCTTAGCCTAAAAGATGAAATACTTAGAGCTTTCAACAAGTTTTAATTCTAAGAAAATCATTACTTTAGTCAAACTGATTGATGAAGTAAAGTCATTCTCTTGTCGGCTTAAAGAAAAAAAACCTCAAATAATTTTCTCTGAATTTTGCAAGAAAGGACTGCATAATTAGCAATGAATTTATCTTTACTTACCAAAAGTAATTACTTTAGAATATGGTAATGTGAGGCATTGCTCTAATTTTTAGAGATCATGCTAAATGAGCAACTTCTACTTTGAAAGCTTGGAGATTAGGATCAATGAAAGAAACCCTTTCTGGACTCAAATTCCTGTGTGTGGATTTTCATAGGCAGCATCATCGTTCTGTGCCTCAATTTCCCTCCCAATAAGGCACTCAGAGCAATGTTTGCAGCTGTGCCCTGTAAGGTATAGGGCAACACGTATTATGCAATAACAATCTCCATGGGTTGTAGAGCATTTTGCAGTATTTCTCTGTAAGGGATAATCAGAAAGCCATTCTGTTGTCATAACGACTGAAATTCTGCCTACCTGAAAACAGAATCATTCCTTCATTTTTTTTTTTCCTCTTCCACCTCCTGAGTTTAAAATTTAGCTTACTAGACTCTAGGATATTTATGGTGTTTCTTACAATTTCATCACTTTATGAGAAGTGATTCCATTTTTTAATGCTTTATCTATGGACGTGAATAACTGTGTGGTCTGTACACATTTCACGAAGGCTGCAATCGGTACACTTTGCAAATCACAAATGTGGACATATAAGTGATTTGGGTTAGTCCCCTTTCAGGTTAAATAGAAAATGTTTGATAGAGTGTTGGGCTTATTGCATTATAGATCTGACATACATTCTACAAAAGGCCAAGATATAGGGTATGTTTTTTTTTTTTCTTTACAAGTGAAAATTCCTTTTAGCTGTGAAATGATCAGCTGCACTTTAAATGAACCTGGGTTAGGAGACCATTTGTCTTGTAGGGCTGTAATTCTAAAGGGAAAGAAAATGTGACCTCTTAAATAGTGACTTTTATATCAGAGTACTCTTTTATAACATTAGCCCCCTAGAGCTCTTGCAACTTTGCAAAGCTGCGTAAGTGCTCGATGGTCCTCCATGTACGCATTGCATTTCTACACATATATATTTACGAAAGCAAAAACCAAGAGCATTCTGATCTTTTCCATCTTTGAGAGATCAATATGGCAGTGGACATGAGGAGACCAAAACTCACTTCATTGTACTGCGAAATGGAGTTTGATTTTTCCCCTGCAAATTGTGGCATGTGCTTCAATTTATCTGAGGATTGAGGACAAGGAGTGGGTGGAGGTGGCTGACAGTGGACAGAAAAGGTGTTTGATTTATATTTCATGGATGGTTGGGAAATCATGTATTCCTGCTGTAACCTGATCTTTTTGGCAGGCCTTATTTCAGCAAATCTGCTATCACACAAAACTGCCAATAAATTACAATAATACATTAATACAATTGCTCTCCCTGAGCCACTTGTAGGCCACCATGGGGAGTAATCATCAAGAATACCTCATGAGTGTTCCAATCTGCTAAAATCAGTCACAGACAAAGGTCATGGGAGATCAGATATCCTTTAGCAGGTGACACAAGAGGGTCATTTTTAAGGCCAGATTGCATAAATCATTGGCACAGAGAAGTAGGAGAGATGTGTTGATTTGGTGTCATTGGAGCCCATACCTCCAATCAATTCTAGACTGGAAAATTACACTGCATCCTATTACATAAATGTCATCTCATGTGGAAGCCCATCTGTGTCTTTTTGTAGATATATCCTTGTAATATTTCTGTGCTCACTCCTAATAGATTTTTTTAGCAGATGAAATTCGATTGGATTTCGTTCATTCATCCTAAATTATCCCTTGGTAAAATGTCATAAAGGCAAATTTGCCTTAGATATCACTAACATTTGTGACTCTGGAACCTACTTGGTGTTTTAATAAGTTAGTATTTCTTCTACTACTGTGTTTTAATATATAAATGGGTAAAAGAGCTCTGTTAATTGCTCCCCAAAGAGAGGGAAACAATTTCTAGAGGAGACTTTATGAGTAAGCCACGTCACTAATGCTTCATTTATCGGTGACAAAGCGGAGGCCTAAAAAAGGTAAGCAGCTTTCCCAAGGTCAACAAATGCGCTAACAGGCAGACTTAAAGAATTCAGAGAAATATATTAAAGATAAACAAAGGATCTTATTTAGCTTTTGTATGATGTTAATGGTTATTCTTAGATTGACTGTTTTCCCCTAGAAGGGGTCATCTGGAATCATAATTATTAAATATGCCTTAGAAAGAATTTTAGCAAGTAGGTTGAGTCATTTAGCTTAGTGTTTGAGTAGTAAATGCTTCATTCTTTTATGTTAGCATCAGATGAAGAAAAGTTATAGCAAGAGTAGCAACTAGCTGGAGAATTCTTGAATAGCAACCATCTGTCCTAAACTCACCTGTCCAACCTGCCGAGTATCTATTCACAGTAGGGCAGGAAGCCAGGGGGCTGACAGCTGTTACTTTCAGCACCACTGGTGGCCACGGCTTTGGGATCCAAAATAAAAATGGACTATGAGCATAAAGAAGTATAAAATAAAAGGGTCCATGGGAATATTATATTGTGAGTTGAGGAACATGGCAGTAGGTCAATGAGAACAAGAAATGAATGGGTAGTATTTTTCAGATTTGCAAAAAGCTATTGGGGGGGAGTGAATGAGCACACTGGAATCAAAATTTGAGACATTTTCATCAAAGTTTTGCCCAATTAAAAAACATAAGAGAAAATACTGCATCAGGAATTGTTAGATCATGTATAAAATTGAACTTAACTATCAACTTAATGCAATTAAATGGCAGGGGTAAAGTTGCCATCCAGATAATCACAAGAGAAAGTGAAAAATAATCTATTTTCAGAAATGTGTGAGCTAATAGACAACATCATTTGAAACATGTATTTTCTGAAGAATGTCCTTGGATTATGCTGTGGTGCAGGTGGCCTCAGGAGTGACAGAAAGAACAGAGAAGGAAAGGGTTGTGGTATGGTTGTTTTCACAGCAGTAAGTATTCCTTTCACATTGTGTATGAACTTGATAGTTCACATAGTTAACGAGTATTGTGTAGATTTTATTGTTATCTGTGAACTATTTTGAAAACCAAAGTGTCTTTTTAAAAATCAGCTTAGGTGAAAGTAATAAGGCTCATGCTTTACATTTCATCACCTTTTATAGTTTATAAAGGGCATTTTCAAGTAAATTTTTTATCTGAGAAGTAACTATAATCGCCATTGCCCATACAGAAGTGGATATTCAGAGAGGTTGAATACCTTTTAACTTTTCCAGGATCGTATGTCATTGCTCTTGGGACCTTCATCCAAGAGGTAGGTCCCCCATGTAATGAACCTTTAATATTTTTGGAGTTGGTCAGAATAGAATAAAAAAGATGGGAGCCAGAATTTGAATTCAGATCTTTAATTTCAAGTCTAATGATGATTTTAGGTGATACACAGCAACTTGAAAATTAGTAAAAGGATTTGGTACTATAAAAAGATAAAGGCAGATAAGATGAAATGACTTCCAAATTCATGACCATTTGAAGATAAAATGCTTAATAATGTGAAGTATAAATAACATCTGTGCTAAAGCCAAATAAATTGTGTGAAGTGGAAAAGACAGTTTGAAGCTACAGGCTCTGGAAATCCTATTCAATAGTTTACCTTCATGAAAATAAATAGACACGCAATTGCCCCCATAGTACGATGGAGAAGGATAGCATCCACTGTGTTCATAAAAAGAGGGAGTGCAGGTAAGTGGACGTCACCAACTATGGAACTGGTTTTGCTCCTCTGAATCCTACTTTTCTCTCCTGTGAAATCAGATGGTCTTTTCTCTTTAAGAGGAATGAAGCATGAAATTCTACAATTTTAATTACTGTCAAAATAAGGGAGGGGATATTCTTGTATTCTTTTTCTGTACTTTGTGAAAGAGTATGAATAAGAGAAAGATTGTAGTTTGAACGAAGAATCTGAGACTTGTGTTGTGCATGTCAAGTATTCTAAGTACTTGACAGAGGTTCTATATAGTTCATCAGTTAGTGTCAGGTTCCACTTGTTTCCTTTCGGAGCAGGGGAAATGCTGAAACAAAAAGGTGTTCACGTAAACCTCTGTGTTATTGGACATTGAACATGTATGAAAAATCTAACACACTGACAGCAAACAAAAAGTCTCGGTGATATTAAACTGAGACTGTAACCATCAGCAAACTATTTCTAAAGATATGACGTGTAATAGCTAAAAGATTGTGTAAAAAAACATTGAAAGCTCCTACTTCTGGATGTTTAGAACTTTTATCTTACTGGCAGGGACTTAGAAAAGAATTCAAATGCCATGTTAAACATTTTGTGTGTTTCCTGGCGTTGACTTAGGCTTGCAGGAGAATTGATGTTCTTATTGCCAGAATCTCTTCATTTACCAGAATGTCAAGGCTCTCAGAGAATGCCTTCATCTTTTTGTGGTAAAAGGGATTCTGACAAGCTTCTTTTTGTGTGTGTGGTGAAAAACAATGCTATAAGTAAGCCCAATTCATTTCAAAATGAGAGGCATATGATGACATAATTGCACATATAGGCTTGCAACAATGATGGTACTTGCAACAACTGCTTTTTTTCAACATCTTTTCCAAAGCACCTGTCTAAACCATTCTTCTTTAATATTTCTCATGCATTTGCCCAGTATGTTACATGTATCTTTTCACTTGAGGTCACCCAAGTCATAATTTTCTAATCCAGACTGCATTTTTCAAACCGCAATAATGTATTAACCTAGTATGCTTTTGAAATCAAAGGTTAACTTTTAGTTTCAGTCAGTGTCCATTTAAAATTATCTTTTCTTTGTGACTACGCTCTCAAGTGGTACCTCCGTTTAGAAACAGGCTGCTCTGTGTACACAAGTCGGAGCTGACACCTTAGAATACTTGGTGTAATCTGGAAACCACATTGTCTAATAAGTTGAGCCCAGGGAAGTTCCCCAACACCTCATATATGAAGCAGTCGGATCGTGTGGAAGGGAGTTCAAAAGTATATTTCATGGCTTGATAGCTGATGAAACAAGATGTAACTGCTTCCTGCATGCTGTACTTCTCCACAAGTATAGGCAACAGAGAAGGGGCAGCCCATGAAATGGACCACGTGCAGAAGACGGGTGGTGAGCAAGAGTATGTTAGAGTAGCTGCTCAGAGCTGTCTGAATATTGTCCTCTGAGTCCAGAGGAAAGGGTGGCCTCTTCCATTTGAACAGGGCTTGATCTCAAGTCATAAATCCACTGGACAGCCAGAGAGCCCCTCCCACCAGGTCCTTTAAATGATCACACGGTATTACAATAGCCTAAGTCCCCGTAAGGCCTTACATCCAACAGCTGTATGGATTTGGTGGTCACTGCCTGGCTTCTCTCTCTTTTAAACACAGCATATCTCCTGAATTGCTCCTCATGGAAGCTCATGGAAGGTCCTAGATCCCAGCTCTAACTTCCAACTTAGCTATTCCCTACACCAAGTGAGGAGCAGGAAGCAAGCTACTGACAGTGGAGAAAAGCTATTTCTCAACGAACACATGTGAAACATTACTGACCTTTTACAAATAATTTATTTTGTTTTTCTTAATAATACTGTTATAGCATGAATTATTTCCACATGTGATTGATTTGGGATATAAATTTTAAACGCTAAACTAACCATGTACATAGCTGTCTAAAGCAGTTCTTGTCGAGTTTTGTATGCCTTGGCATCACCTGCAGATTTTATGAAAATACAGATCTCCATTTAGTGGATCTAGAGTAGAGCCTGAGCTTCTGAATTTCTAGAAAGATTCCAGGAGATGCTAAGGCTTCCCTCTGCAGATCACACCTTGAAGTAGTTCTCTTTTTGAACAGATTGTGTGCTCTTAACCGGAGGTTCATAGCTCACTGTAATATTTTTTGGGGTGTGTGTGCGCATGTGCGTGTGTTCATGCATGGCTGTACATTTTTATAGCAAGTAAGTTCATAGCTTTTTTTAATTAGCATCTTGAATTATTATCTATAACAAGTTAAGAAGAACTTAACCTGCTGTTTTGTCACCACCCTCCCACTAGGCTCAGCTGTGGCAAATGTAAGCACCAAAGTCTGGTTTTCTTTTGTTGCATTTCTTGTTTTTCAAGACTGGTACCCAAAACCTTAGATTCCAGAAAGTTGTCTCAGTATAAGGCCAAGAACTGAGTACCTGTGCCCTGCCCCAAGGAAATTTGGCAAAATGTAGAAACATCTGAGGTCTTTGTGTACATTCTTCAATGTCTAAGGAAGGCATTAGTGAGATTAGAATTTATAAATGTGGTCCCACTTCTGAAACTATCTCTTACTTTTGTTGCCTACATGAAGATTGATTGATAGATAAGACTTACAACTCTCTATGGTAAGTGTCTCCAAAAGATGAGCACCTGTGGGGAACTGGGATGTGTTAGTTTTCCTTTGCAGGGGATCATCTTACCCCATCCTTGGCACCCTTCAGTCTGGTGGCATAGTGGAGTGCACCTCCAGCAGCAAGTGAGTGATTACGTGCACATGTCCCCAAATGACTCATCGTTCAGTGAAAATTTTTGATTCAGCCCCTGTTACGTTAGGCTGAATAGCGCATGCAAGCTGTAAGACAAATTTTAAATGTTTTCTGGTGGTACTGAGGGTAAGTGAACCTGTAAACAATGGTAATATATATCAGAGAATAAAAGGCAATTAAAAGATGTTTGAGCAGTCAAGCAGTTAAATTGTTATTTCCTGAAAGATATTATCATAATTTAATATAAAATACTTAAGTATTTAAGGAGTTAAAAAGGACCTATTTCTTCAAGGACTGTTAGCAATGAAAGTCTGTCTGCCCTCGTTTCTTTCTTCCTTCTTTCCTCCCTGTCCCTCTCTCCTGTCTCCCCCTCTTTTTCTCATTAAAAGTTCCCTCTTTTTGGGATCATAGCTTCCGAATGTAAATCAAAGCAGATAATGTACAAGCATCGGCTTTCAGTACAGGAGTATCTGAAGTTGAAAAATTCCAGATTAGAGACTGGAACAATGGCAGATTATTGGAAATACCCCTAAGAAAAATAGTTAAAAAATGAAAATTTTCTGCAACGCAGTCTCATGGTAACCTTCCTCCTTGAGTGCCTGGGTTAAGTGGATTGCACAGGGTCCGGTTCTGAGAGCCCCTCTGCCACTCAGAGGACACCCCCACCACCCAGGCACCATCCTTCCTCTGCAGTTATTGCCTTTCCCATACAGTGTCCAAACTTAGATTTCATTTACTTATTCTATATGTATTATGATCCTAACAGAATATTTCACACTTAGGTGATTTGTCTTCCCAATCTGTTTCAATATTCTTTAATACAACAGCAAATTCTAATTTGTGCTGATCTCCAAGAAAAAAGTGAACTGCTAACAAACATGTAAATGAGCTTTGCAAACTTTATTATCGCTAATTATCACTATCAAGTACTTACTTAACCAGAGGTTTATTAGCTCAATAAATCTTAACACCAAGAGAAACGTATTATTAATATTTCTACTAATTTATTCAGAGGGAACCTTGGGATCAGAGAAGATAAAATAATACATGCAGTGTCACACAATATGTGAATGACAGGGCAAGAATTTCAACAAGGACTTTCTGAATGTAAAGTTTAATTTTCTGAGCAACTATATTACAATAAGAAGTCAATGATTGTGTGAATACTAAACCCTCAACCTGTTTTTTTCCCAGGGGTAGTTTAATACTCTCTATAGAATTTATACCTATGACATAAGACTCCAGCTTCTGAATTTGAAGGTTTGTTTTCTTCATGTATTATTTATATTTTCATTGGTTTTTATTTTGTCACACTTTTTTTTGGTTTCCTTTCTAAATATATTTTTATTTCAGTATATGATAGGGGCACAAAAGTTTAGTTTACGTACATTGCCCTTATCCCTCTCTCCCCGGAGGCAGAGCTTCAAGCATGTCCATCCCCCCCATGGGGTGTACCCTACTCATTATGTAGGTATATACTGATCCTCTCCCTCCATGTATCTGACACCTGCTTAATGTTATTCCCAGAGGTGCACTTAGGTGTGGATCAGTGAAACCAATGTGCTGGTGAGTACCTGTGGTGCTTATTTTTTTCATTCTTGGGATACTTTATTTAATAGAATGGGTTCCAGCTCTCTCCAGGAAAATACAAGAGGTGCTAGATCACCATTGTTTCTCCTAGCTGAGTAGTACTCCAGGGTCTACATATACCACATTTTGTTTATTGAGGGGTTGGTTCCACATCTTTGCAATTGTGCTGCTGTAAACATTCGAGTGCAGATGTCTTCTTCATAGAATGTCTTTTGTTCTTTCAGGTAGATGTCCAGTAATGCGATTGCTGGATCAAATAGTAAGTCTACTTGTATCTGTGTAAGGTATCTCCATATTGCTTTCCACAGAGGTTGCATTAGGGTGCAGTCCCACCCCTGGTGTCTGAGTGTTCCTGTTGTTCCGCATCCATGCCAACATGGATGCTTTGGGGACTTTTTGTTAAAGGCCTTTCTCACTAGAGGTAAGTGATACCGCGTTGTGGTTTTAATTTGCATTTTCCTCATGATTAGAGAGGTTGAGCATTTTTTCATATGTTTGTGGGCCAGTGTTCTATCTTTTGAAAAGTTTCTGCTCTTGTCCTTTGCCCATTTTGTGATAGGGTTGTTGGATTTTTTTCTTGATTTTCCTCAGTTCCAAATAGATTCTAGTTATGAGCCCTTTATCGGATGTGGAGCATGCGAAAAATTTGTCCCCTTCTGTAGGGTGGCGGTTTGCTCTCGTTTTTGTGTCTGTGCAGAAGCTTTTTAATTTGATCAGGTCCCATTTATTTATTTTTATTGTTGGTGTGATTGCCTTTGGGGTTGTCTTCATAAATTCTTTGCATAGGCCAATGTCTCCAAGAGTTTTGCCCACATTTTCTTCTAGAATTCTAATAGTTTCACACCTAAAGTTTAAGTCTGTTATCCACCATGATTTGATTGTGGGGAGAAGTGAAAGGTGTGGTTCTTGTTTCACTCTTCCAGATGTGGCTATCCAGTTTTCCCAGCACCATAAGAATTCTTTTCCCCAGTGTAGGTTTTTGTTTGCTTTGTCAGAGATTAGATGGTTGTAGGAGCATGGTTTTACATCTGGGTTCTCAGTTCTGTTCCACTGGTCTGTGCTCCCTGTTTCTTGCACCAATACCAAGCTGATTTAATAACCACGGCCTTGTAAATACCTCCCATGGTGTTCTTATTGCCTAAAATTATTTTTTCTATCTCGGTGAAGTTGGTAAATTTAATAGGGATGGCATTGCATCTGTACAGACATTTTAACAATGTTGACAGTGCCGACCTATGAGCATGGTATAATTTTCCATATGTCGTCTGCTATTTCCTTCCCCAGTGTTTCATAGTTCTCGCTGTAGATGTCTAGTGCTGGAAGTCCTTGTGAGAGTAAGCAGGCAAGAGAGCAGAATTCAGGGCATCCAAATGGGGCCAGAAAAGATCAAACTGTCACTCTTTGCTGATGATATAATATCTAGAAAACCGCAAGAATTCACTGAAGAGACTCCTGGAATACATAAATGAATTCAGTAAAGTCATATACACCAGTAACAGTTAAAGTGAGAACAAAATCAAAGACTCAGTACCCTTCCCAATAGCAACACAAAGTACCGAGGAATATGTTCCAAATACATACTGATGACAGTTTTTTTATACTTGAATTAGTCCAACATGTCCCGCTAGAGAATAGGTTGAAAGGAGAGAGGATACCTAGCTTTTCCATGAACTGCAACCCACAGAGACACATGGTAAATGGTACAGACAAGGTTCTGATAACCAAAGGGTAAGCAGAGGTCACAGAGAATCATGACTTCCTGGACCAAATGAATAGCATTAGCTGGCAGGCCTCTTCCTGTCTCCCTGCCTGCAAAACCTTTGGACCCCACTAGCTGTGAACTCAAACAACAGTAGAGACACTGCCCTGCAGGAGTTAGGCCTCATGTTGTTTGCTTAACAAATGCAGCCTTTAGAAACTTCAAGTCCAGAGCATTTGATGTCAGCTCCAAGCAGGTTTGAAAACTTGAGCAGTGACCACTAATTAGCACATGAATCCTGTCCTCCCCCTTTTCACAGAGAGATGGCCCAACAAAAGCCACCTTCTTCGTGCTTCAGACTAGCCTCCTCTTATCCTCAAGAGGAGAAGCAGAGGCACTTCCTCAGCATGTCCGCAGCAGGCACGTGTACTGCTGCCTTCATCTTCTAGGAGAAAAGCACAAAGTCTGTCTTCCCAGAAGTGGCATTTAGATATGTTTATCATCCTAAAAATGCAATACACATTGTAGACTAAAATGTCTTAAGGCTGAGGCCACATTTTTGTGTTTCAAATTTGATCACTTATGAGGAATGCTTCTGGCTATCGTATTAGGTAAAGACGGCTACTCCCTTTTTGTTCAATATTTTGTGAACATGAAAAGGTAGTATTGCACAATGTTTTCTATACATATTTCTTGTCTCTCGCATGGCTTTCAAAACTCCTTACTTATGAAAAGTGTAAATGACTATATGACACTTCCATATTCTCCCAGGTAGCCTGAGCACAGAATAGTTGCTCAATAATAAGTCCATGTAAGAATAATATTCTGGTTCACATAGAAACTAGACTGAGAGAGGCCATTTCATTTGTCTGGCACCACAGAATGTGTCAGAGAAAAAGCAGAGATGACAACCCAGTTTTCTTCAAAATCAGCCATTTTAAGTTGATTCTTAAGATTGAAGGAAGAGGAAAAAAAGTGCAGACTGGAGGTAACCTTCTGGATTCCTGCTCCCAGAGAAGGAGGGGGAGATCTCTGTCTACTACACATGAGTGGATTGCTCCCCCCTGCCCAAGAACAGCATTGAGAATCAGTGTGGAACACAAAGAGCAGGAGAAATAAAAGGTGAACAGGAGATAAGATCACAAAATCTAGAGAGGGTGAGACAAATAATAAACAGTAGAGTGGTGGACGGCTGCGCCAGCCTGCCCAGCAAGTGAGGTGGGATGAGTCCCACAGGAGAACATCTTGCTTCCCCCACACACCCGTAGTCAGGGATCTGTGTGAAGTCAGTGCAAAATCACGGAGAGAGATGTGGGGCTCCGTGGAGAGGAGATAGTAGGGGGAAGCATCTGGAACTCCCTGAGTTCTGTGCCAGGGAGGAACTGGTCTGGGCTACCACTGGTGGTAGTTAGGACACAGGTAAACTGCCTCTACCCCTCAGCAGGTCCATATCCACAGCAGTGAACACTAAATAGGGGACACTAACCTGGAAACTGCTACAGGCTAATAGGCCCACTGAGGCTGGATCAGAAAACTGGGTGGAGAGCACTATGAAACCCTGAGGAAAGAAATAGCAGAAGCCGAAAACAGGTGGAAAACCAGACCATGCTCGTGTGTCAGCAGCATCAACATTGTTAAAATCTCTATCGTACCTAAAGTGATCTACAGATTCAATGCAATCCCTATTAAATTACCAACATCATTTTTCACAGAGATAGAAAAAATAATTTTACACTGTGTATGGAACCAAAGAAGACCCCGTTTACCAAAAGCAATTTTAGGTAGTAAGAACAACATGGGAGGTATGAATTTACCAGACTTCAACCTATACTATAAGGCTGTGGTTATTAAATCCACTTGGTATTGGCTCAAGAACAGGGACACAGACCAGTGGAACAGAACTGAGAACCCAGATATAAAACCATGCTCATACAACCATCTAATCTTTGACAAAGCAGACAAAAACATACTCTGGGGAAAAGAATTCTTATGGTGCTGAGAAAACTGGATAGCCACAAGTAGAAGACTGAAACAGGACCCACACCTTTCACCAAAATCAACTCATGGTGGGTAACAGACTGAAACCTTAGGTGTCAAACTATTAGAATTCTAGAAGAAAATGTGGGAAAACCCCTTAGAGACATTGGCCTAGGCAAAGAATTTATGAAGTTGACCCCAAAGGCAATCACAGCAACAGCAAAAATACATAAATGGGACCTGATCAAATTAAAAACCTTCTGCACAGCCAAAGAAACTGTCATGAGAGCAAACAGACAACCTACAGAATGGGGAAAAAATTTTCACATGCTACACATCTGATTAAGGGCGCCTAACAAGGAAAATCAGCAAGAAAAAAATCAAACCACCCTGTCTTTGTCAAAAATGGGCAAAGAACAAGAAGAGAAACTTTTCAGAAGAAGACAGAACAATGGCCAACAAACATGAAAAAAATGCTCAACCTCTTTAATCATCAGGGAAATGCAAATCAAAACCAAAATGAGGTATCACTTATCTCTAGTGAGAAAGGCCTTTAACAAAAAGTCCCAAAACAATCCCTGTTGGCCGGGATGCAGAGCAACAGGAACACTCAGACACTACTGATGGGACTGCACCCTAGTGCAACCCCTGTGGAAAGCAATATGGAGATACCTTAAGCAGATTCAAGTAGACCTACTATTCCATCCAGCAATCGCATTACTGGGCATCTACCTAAAAGAAGAAAAGACATGCTATAAAAAAGACATCTGCACTGCAATGTTTACAGCAGCACAATTCACAATTGCAAAGATGTGGAAACAACCCAAGTGCTCATCAATACACGAGAGGATCAATAAAATATGGTATATGTATACCATGGAGTACTACTCAGCTATAAGAAACAATGGTGATCTAGCACCTCTTGTAGTTTCCTGGAGAGAGCTGGAACCCATTCTATTAAGTGAAGTATCCCAAGAATGGAAAAATAAGCACCACGGGTACTCACCCGTGGTTTCACTGATCAATACCTAAGTGCACATCTAGGAATAACATTAAGCAGGTGTCAGGCAGATGTGTGTATACATACAAAATGAGTGGATGCTCACTGTCTGGGGCATGGACAGAGCTTGAAGCTCTGACTCCAGGGGGAAGGCGGGGAGGCAAGGGCAATATACATAACCTAAACTTTTACACCCCCATAATATGCTGAAATAAAAAAAAAAAAGGGGAAATACAGAGGCAGAGACATGAGTTAATACGGAAAGCAGAACCATGCTACACGTTGGTTTCTGCTCTGACCCAGGTGGATCTTTTCTCTCCATTCTTGCTACAGGCAGATGTTTCTCACCAAAAAATCATTTTTCTTGGAAGAACCTTCTGCAAGGAGATGGCAGCAGGAGTCTGCATATGGCAGTCATAGATCATGTGCCTAATGAGTATATGAAATGTTTAATAACTCTAATGTGAAAACAAAGCTTAAAACACTATACCTGCTGGGGCTGCTCATGTACACCTGATAAATAGTGCTACCCCTCTCAGGACTCCAGCCCATTTTTATTTCCCCTCCTTAGTGGGGCCTGCTGAGGAGATAACATTAAAACCAAAGTGATGCTCACTTACTTAGCTGTATATTGGTGTAAGAACATTTATTTTGCACATCAATATCCAGAGTTCCACCCCAGGATCACTTGAAACACTTCTCCAATATGCACCCTGGGTAGGGGGAACTCTGTAGTGGTTTCAGATTGAGCATTTGTAAATTTAAATTAACTCACAGAAATGTAATACTGCTTATTTTTAAGTAAATTGTTCGTTGTTTGAACTACAAAAGTGATACAACCCTAATTGATACTATAGCTTTTCATTAAAAATTTTTAGAAAAATGACTGATAGAACATTTACTTTCTATACAGTACTGGTTTTTCCAATCCACTTACTGCAATTTTGGCATTCATTTGCTGGAGATTTGTTTGGACTCAGTGGATTAACCAATACTTCCTAAATCTTTAGGAGAGACAAGAAGTCGAAATGTTAAGTGCAGGTAGAATAATTATATCCCCCCTCTTTGTGTAATGTTTATACCTTATAGCTTAAACATTAAATTGTTTAACCTTTATAGATGTGAAGAAACCAAAACCCAAAAAACTTAGTTTTGTGACCTTGGCTCATTACCCTAAGTGTCTCCTAAGTCCTAAGCTAGAATGCTTCTTCAATATTTGGATATTTATTTCAGCACTTGTGCAGTGTTTGGAATTCATTGTCTAGATCACACATATTGTCACGCACACAAAAATAATACAAGAAATCAAAACCTTTTGTCATGGACATGAGCTTCTTCCTTAGGGGGGGAAACGCGTCATCTCTCCAGGCCTGTCTGCAAAGAGAAAGGAGAATTTTCCACTTTTTCAGATGGTCTTCTTACTAGCTGCCAGCCTCCAGTTTGGTCACCTCCCTCTCCCCAAAGGAGGTGGGTTTTCTTGACCACACTCTGAAAGTCATTTCTCACATTTGAGAGAGATCTCAGAAGATCTTTACTGCCAGGTTAAAATTACACTAAAGTAGCAACTAGAAGCCATAGAAAGGATTCTTTTCATTTTTGTCCTTTTATTGTGCTTTGATACATTTCCCTAATAAAGCTCATAGAAATTTTATGGAAATCCTTTATGTTTGGGCTAATTATCAATGTAAGTGGTATTCTCCAAAGTGAAGAAAGAAATATAAAGCCTTCCCTGTCACTGCAATCTGGGTCTAACAACATAGAAAAAGCAGCAAAAAAATTCTACCATTTCTTGATATTAAAGAGCAGGAGTTTCACACCCTGAAGTGAAGGGTTTTTCTAATTGCTACTGTTTCCATTAGTTCTTAGGGAGAGTAGGATAGTGGCTGTCTTACAGTATGTCAAAAAACTGCAGGACACAGCAAAGGCTATGGTGCCTTAAGGGACCTTGTCATGGAGAAGAAGCCACGAAGAATGGCTACGGCTGGGGATGCAAGAAGAAAATTGACTTTTAACCTGACTTCTGAGAGCAATACAGAAAAGGCTGTATAGTGTCCAAGGAAGGGGGGCAAAGCCCCGTCTGCAGTTGTAATCCAGGAAGGCTCGATACGGAGGAGGGGGCCTAGGACAAATACCCTCCCCACAGGACCAAGCCGTGAGCAGCTGAGAGGTCCCACAATGGTTCCCAGCGTCCTGTTCAGATTAGAGCAAGGATGATGCCACTTTCTTACTTGAGAATAGTACACACTCTGAGAATGGTTTTTTTTTTTTTTTTTTTATTAAAGATGTTTGAATGGCATAGAAGATGGATTCAGAATTAAGGCTTTTGGGACGGTGACTACTTAGGTCTCGGGGCTGAGGTGAAGGACTAGAAGCATGCCTCATAGCTCCATGGAAGAACAGGGACACAGGCCAGAAAGTCAAGAAAGACACCAGTCACACATAGTGAGTTACAAGTACATAAATAAAGGAAAAAGCACAGCTTGGTGAGCTTATGGGACCCTGGGCTTCACCAGTGTCTAGGCATAAAACATTAAACGCTGAATCTACGCAAACACAAATATAGCGAAGGATAGAGTTATGCACGCCCAAGAACACGGTGCCCACTTCCCAACAAAGGATATTTTCATGAACATCTTTGTTTTAAAACATTTATCCTCCTTTAGGAAAGGGCAATTTTGAGACCAAAGTTGCCTAATTTGTTGTTAATAAATCTCCCCTGGGAAATTTCCCTTCATACTTTTCAGGAAAAGAAATATTTAAGGCCATAGAAAGCCCTAGTCACATTCTACTAATAATGAACTCTGGGGGACTGTTCAAATTCTTTCCCTGTACTGGCATTTTAATGAAATTAATTCTGCTTTGATCTCTTGATCTCCAAGGACCTCAGTGTTCTCTTCAGCAAAATAAAAGGAAGGTCACTAGATGAACTCTATAAGCCCTTGAGGTTCCAGCATTCTAAATTTCTGTGATTCTGTGAATATTACTTGAAAAAGGGCAATTATCTGAGGTTTAAATGGTGTATGTGGTCTTGGAGCTAAGACAATGTCTTCAGTTCTTTTTGTAAGGCTCATAGTGTCTTGTACAGTTATTCAACACGAAGTACATTCTGAATGTATAGCTGTTGCCTGGGCACTAGAGAAAATCAATTATTATAATCATCTTTCTAATGGGTTTGAGTGATGGTACTCTTTAGGCATGTCTGTGCTTTATTGTGTGACAATGTGAGTGTGGCAGACATAGTAGCGTACACACACTGCAATACACCCAAGTGTTTGGGATTCTGGGTAGAAAATACAACATAAGAATCCATTTCTAAAGTGGTAACAGTAGGCCATGCCCAAGAATTCAGTTTCTCGACATATAAAACTACCAATTTGTGATAAAATACATATTAGGGAATTATATGCAACAGTCTGGTAAATTCTAAAAGAGTATTTATTTTTATGTGTTTCCTGGAACAACACAGGCACTAGCCCTAATTGAATTTTTGTTTTTTACATAATTAGCTATGCTAATTCCCTTTACTTTTTCTTATATTAATAGATACTTAACGTTACAGTAAATTGGTTTTCAGTATATGTTAAACACATATTGCAGGTGTTTGGTGAAGGGTTACATTGTAAATTTTCAGAAGAAGTTCCTTAAACACTTTTTAAAACTAAGAATTAAAAAAAAAAGATTTTATGATCAGGGCAGCCTAGGTAGAAAATAAATAAAAGGTACATACAAAAAGATACACACAGACAAGAGTGAGTTATTCAAATGCAGCTACCATGTTAAACATAGGACAGGATAAGAGGTGGCTCCTAGAAAATGCTAACAGGAACAGCTTTTGTGACAATAAAACTAAACTCAGATCTAATCAGAATGTTGTTAGCATTCTAAGAAGGGTATACAAACATAATTCAGGCAACATAACTCAAAACATGGGTTTTGTAGATATAATCTCAAGATTCACTCCTCTTTTTTAAGCTTTTAAACTTTGTGAATTCTTTTTTGAAATTCTGTGCTTTCACTTAACTAATAATCTAATATATTAATCTGAATTACTCATGCTGGAGCATCCAGCTGGTCATTTGATAGCATCACGCTGCCAGGGATTTTAATGTCTGCCTTTGTATCTGCAAGTATAGCAAAGGTGGCACTGGGAACTCTGTGTTTAGGGTCAGAGGCTGAAAAGAAAAGGATAGGGGTAAACTTAATACACAAATGGTTTGTTCACATCCAATGAATACCACCTGACATTACTGTCTGTGTATGACTGAAGGAAGGTCCGGCTGGTGTTACATTATACATGCTCAATCCTCATTACCAATATTGTCTAACAAACCCCAAATGATTGTGACATGGCAACAATACCAAATTCATATGGTGATTGTGTTTTACCCAAACAACCTCATTTATCATATTAAATTAATGATGATCATTCAAATTAGACTATTTTATAGGGCTTTTCTCCGTAACTTTAAATGTGTTTTGGTTTTACAGCATAGCATAAAACTCCAAGTTATGAAGATTATGGGAAATTTCACTTTTGTGTATATTTAATGTAATAAAAATAGTTTACGTTAATGCTGGGGTTTATTACAGTTTGGTTTTTCCCTTTAAATTACAAGTCAGTAATGAGAAACAATGACACAATGAATACTTTTCACCCTCAAGTTACGCATGGTTTTTGACCTAGATTTCATGTTCATTTATATTGCTTTTTCAAAAAGCCCATTAAAATTGGATTGACATTTTAGTGATAGAATCTTCATTTGCTCAGTGGCTTTAGAAAGAGCTTGCTACACCAGGAATATTATTTAATGAAGGAGGTAAAAGACCTCATAGGGAGAACTATGAAACACTAAGGAAGGAAACAGCAGAGGACGTCAACAGGTGGAAAACCATATGATGCTCGTGGGTCAGCAGCATCAACATTGTTAAAATCTCTATCCTACCCAAAGTGATCTACAGATTCAATGCAATCCCTATTAAATTACCAACATCATTTTTCACAGAGATAGAAAAAATAATTTTACGCTTCGTATGGAACCAGAGAAGACCCCGTTTACCAAAAGCACTTCTAGGCAATAAGAACAAAATGGGAGGTATCGATTTACCAGACTTCAAACTATACTACAAGGCTGTGGTTGTTAAATCACCTTGGTATTGGCTCAAGAACAGGGACACAGACCACTGGAACCGAACTGAGAACCCAGATATAAAACCATGCTCATAGAGCCATCTGATCTTTGACAAAGCAGACAAAAACATACTCTGGGGAAAAGAATCCTTATTCAATAAATGGTGCTGGGAAAACTGGATAGCCACATGTAGAAGACTGACACAGGATCCGACCTTTCACCTCTCATGAAAATCGACTCACAGTGGGTAACAGACTTAAATCTTAGGTGTGAAACTATTAGAATTCTAGAAGAAAATGTGGGAAACAGTCTTATACAGATTGGCCTAGGCAAAGAATTTATGAAGAAAACTCCAAAGGCAATCACAGCAACAACAAAAATACATAAATGGGACCTGATTAAATTAAAAAGCTTCTGCACAGCCAAAAAAACTGTCACAAGAGCAGACAGACCCCCTACAGAATGGGAAAAAATTTTTTACATGCTACACATCCGATAAAGGGCTCATAACTAGGAAAATCAGAAAGAAAACATCAAACTACCCTATCAAAAAGTGGGCAAAGGACATGAACAGAAACTTTTCAAAAGAAGACAGAAGTATGGCCAGCAAACATGAAAAAATGCTCAACATCTCTAATCATCAGGAAAATGCAAATCAAAAACACAATGAGATATCACTTATCTCCAGTGAGAATGGCCTTTATCAGTAAGTCCCAGAACAATCAATGTTGGCATGGATGCGGAGAGATAGGAACACTCATACAGTGCTGGTAGGACTGCAAACTAGTACAATCTCTATGGAAATCAATATGGAGATACCTTAAAGAGATACAAGTAAACCTACCATTTGATCCAGCAATCCCATTATTGGGCATCTACCCAAAATAACAAAAGACATTCTATAAAAAAGCACAATTCACAATTGCAAAGATATGGAAACAACCCAAGTGCCCATCAATACATGAGTGGATTAATAAAATGTGGTATATGTATACCATGGAGTACTACTCAGCTATAAGAAGCAATGGTGATATAGAATCTCTTGTATGTTCCTGGATAGAGCTGGCACCCATTCTACTAAGTGAAGTATCCCAAGAATAGAAAAGTAAGCACCACAGGTACTCACCATCAAGTAGGTTTCACTGATCAACAGCTAAGAGCACATATAGGAAGAACATTAATTGGGTGTCGGGCAGATGGGGGGGAGGGGATGGGTGTATGTATACATAATGAGTGCGATGCACACCACCACCGTCTGAGGGATGGACAGAGCTCGAAGCTCTGACTTGGGATGGGGAGGAGCGGGGGCAATAGCAATATACGAAACCTACACTTTTGTACCCCCATACTATCCTGAAATAAAAAAAATAAAGAAAGAAAGAGCCTGGTACAAACCTTTATCCTGCCTGCCCGTTTCTAAATGTGTGACTTTGGGCAATTTTCTTTTTCGGCTCTTTGGCATCCTCTTGTGTGAACTGGGGAGAAGAATAATAATTAGCAAGATTGTTTTGACAATTCAGTATTAGTAATAGCTATCCCTCTTTGAACAAGTTACTAGGTATTAGCCACCTTAAATATATAATCTTATTTATCTCACAAAAAATTATTGCCATTTCTATTTTACAGATGAAACACAGGCCAAGGCAGCTTTAGTTGACAAGGGATTGCACACATCTGAACACAGACTGGATTTACCTGTAAATCCCAAATTCTTCCTTAGTATGCAATTTTACCTAAAATGAAAGTGAAATGCTTGGCATAGATCTAGAGTTTAGTAGGCACTCAGTAAATATTATTTCCTTCTCTTAAGAAAATGACTCATGTTTCTCATCTCTGTATCTCTTCTCATTTGAAGATCACCCTCTAGAGCTACATCATTCCAATTGCAGACTTTTGATCCCTGAAGTTTAAGAGTGTGAGAAGGTATAAATATGAAGGAATTACATGTAAGGTCATGGTGTGGGAAAAGGTGCTTATGTTAGGACTTATTCGTGGTGACCAGCATCTGGCAGATTGCCGGTGCATTAGATTTCATTTGAATTGTTTCCTTTCCAATCAAATGACCCCTATTTTTCTGATTGCAGATTAACCTCTGAGCTTTAATAATTAGACTTCTGTTTTCCAAAGTATAGTCAAAACAACTTTTTCTTGGCAAAATGTGGAATCCCCATTAGGACTAAAATGTCATCACTAACGGTAGAAGGGAACTGAAGAAGACTTCTTTTCATGGCTTACCCCAACACCCTTCTGCTGAGCTCTTGGTTATAGTGCTAAGAATGACAAAATTCCTCAGTTGTGTGAGGTATACTAGCTGATTCCGTAAACCTTTATAAAAGTTTTATTTCAGGCTATAGGGACAAAGTTGTAGCACTGCTATAAGCTAAGCTAAATTTATAAGGTAAATTTCAGGCTCAAAAATAAAATGCAGCCCTTGTTCATAGTAGACAGAAGTGCCATCTACTTCTAGATTGATGTAGACACATCTACATTTAGACACTTAGCAGTTCCTCAAATGATTTTAATGAACATTACAATGTCTTTTATTGACAGAAGCTATAAGTGGTCAGGACAGAATTACAGTATTTTTTTCTAGAAGAGAATTAGACATGTTATTCTGTCAGGTCAGCCATGAAGGACTTTTACTATAATATCTAATAATTATCTGTAGACCAGAGCAAACATATTTTCTAACTCCACAAATCTTCTTTGGTTCTGTTATGCAATTTAGGGCTTATTTAGGTGGTTTAGCACAGGGTTTTCTAGCCTCAGCTGAGACTGGCACCCAATAAGCTTGCCTGAGACTTTATAGGGTGTGACAAATAGTCCAGAGCTCCCAGACAACTTTTCCCAGTGTGATTTGGAATCCACTTGAAATTACATGTGACTAGTGGAGGTGCATCTGGAGAAGCCTAATCAGATTTCGTCTTCCATTGAGTAGACATAAAATGAGCTCATTCACAGTGTCGGAATTCCTTTCAACGGTACAGAATGAGCAATAACCTAAAATCAATGCCAACCTACTGGATTTGGCGTTGGTACTTGAGAAATTGCTCCCCCGGATGTTTTATACATTGCTTTCATCACTCTGCATTTTCTGTTTCAGGGCCCACTCTTCCTAAGACTCATGTTAAAACAGCCTCTCTCGGGTTGGCTGGAAAAGCAAGATCCCCTTTGCTTCCCGTGTCGGTGCCGACAGCCCCTGAAGTGTCTGAGGACAGCCACAAACCAACGGAGGATTCGGCCAACGTAAGGGCATCTTTCAAATTCACCCCTCTGCAACAGAGTGAGACTGTCTCAAAAAGAAAGAAAAAGAAAAAGAAATAGAAAGTCACTCCTCAACAAGGGAAGCACTGACTGGTGCCCTGTGCTGCTATCTCAGCCAATCAGCATTTTTCATTAACCCAGGGCCATTGTTGTTCTCTTATTTATTCTGTTCTGTTTTCCTGCACTCGATTATAAAGAGAACAAATTCTATAGAAAACTAAATATATCAGAGACTTACTTACATAAAAACCTAACACACTGCCACACTAGAGAAAAAGTCTTTTTTTCCTTGGGGCCACAGTGTTTTATTACGAAAATGGAATAAAAATTTGGAAAACAAAATTATCCTTTTAAATTTAATGAAAAAGTTGCTATTTTTACTGTTGTCTGTCCATGAGTTATATGCAACTTCAAAAATAGTTCTCACAGCTCCCAAGGTGAAGAAACGTGTGAGTTACATATGCATCATCGGGCCCCAGGCTCTAAGCTAACGTGAGTTAAATACAACTCACATGGCAGTTAATGTGTTAAGGATAATCTTAGAAATATAAGCAGATAGCTACAGACAGCTATAGAATGTGTGGTTTTTTAATCCATGTGTATGTAATATGTACATATACACACACATATGTGTGTGTCAGTAAGATGAAATACTTTAGCATTCCTGGAAATAATACTATGTAATTATTCTTTTTTTTTTTCTTTTTCCTTTTTTTTTTTTTTTTTTTGTTGAAAGACAGGGTCTTTCTATATTGCCCAGGTTGGAGTGCATTGGTTATTCACAACCATAGTGTACTACAGCCCTGAACTCTTAGGCTCCAGCAATCCTCCATCCTTAGCCTCCAAGTAACTGAGACTACTTGTGCATGCCTCCGCACCCAGCTTATATAATTATTCTTTAAAATTAAAAACAGAGTAACAAAAAGCTATATTCTGAGGGTTTTTTGAAGTCTTCATACATGTTACTTCTGAAATCATAAAATAGCCTATAAGTACAGAATTGAGAAAAGAAAAATGCAAAATGAAGAAATGAAGGAAGGAGTTTAAGTGAAAACAAGAAGGGATGGCATATTTATAGAAAATAAGAGGGAAAAGTTTAATTATGTAAGGAGAGGAAAAATTAGTTACTAAGGAAAGAAGTTAAAAAGTGATCCAATTAAAAAACTAAGAAGGAGAATCAATGGAGAAGGGGGAAAAAAACAATTTTACGAAAGAAAACATTTCTCCCAAAAATGTACTATAAAGGAGTATGGAAAAATTTAGTTCCTTTCTGAATGTAATTCAAAATAAAACACTTAAAGCTAAGGAATTAACATATCAAATACTTTGAAAAATCAGGGAACTAAAAGAGAAAGAAGATGAAAGCAACAAATTAAAATTCTATTTTGTTAATACATTTGGATTTTTTCTACCATAAATTGTGAAATGAGAATATATGTGATGCATATCCATCTGGTTTCTGTTTTCTTCATGCACAAATGAGTCTTCTGAAAAATTTCAAATAATATATTGAGAAAGAAAATTGTAACAATATCAAGAAATAAACAGGTCACATAATCAATCCTCTCTGAGCAATCCAACTACCAGTTTTCTTTAACAAAATTACATTGTCTTCTGAAATCTCATTTTTGTAAATAATAAAGGATCATTTCATTTGCATAAAGGACAATACATTTTTTCCTTGACTTTTTTTTCTAGTACTAAAAACTATAAAATATTTTAAGTTTATTGAAACCAAGGAAGCAGAGTATCTGTATGTAGTGTGACAATGTTTGGCAGAGACCATTACATGCTTAGCACACATTTTAAAAGATTCAAATTTATAAGAATCTAATGCACTTTTGTCAGAATATAGCTGTTTACTTAAATATTTGTTTAGTCTCAAGGTTTGCGGCCAGATCTCAAATCAGGTCTAACTCCTAATGTACATAAAATATCTCATAAGGAACCATGTTAGGTGGCCTGTTTTTGCATTTAAGATTGACGCTACAGAGTGACAGCCAAAGCCGTAGTAAGAAATAAACATTGAGAGTAGTAAGAAATAAACATTAAAGAAAATACAGGAATGGGAAAATTTATATTGGTACCATCCCATGGAAATATAATTAGAACTACATGTGTAATTTTAAATTTTGTGAAAGCTACGTTAAGAGATGTAAAAATAAATAGGTGAAAATAATTTAAATATTCTTTATCTAACCCAATGTTTCCAAATTATTAATGAGATAGTTTACATTTACTTTTGTACTAAGTGTTCAGAATCTGGTATGTATTTTATATGTAAAACACATTTCAATTTGGATTAGCTATATTTGAAGAATATAATAGCTACCCATGGCTACTAGTGATTGTCACATTATACAATGAAATCTAGACAATTCAATAAAGATAATCTAGACAATTAGAACATTTTTAGAAATGAGTTACCAAACAATCCCCTCACTTAATTTCTCTCTTTATATATATTAATATAACATCCTTTTTAGCCAAATTGGGTATTTTTCAATGCCCGTTACGCCCTGAAAATTATATAGTATATGGCCAAATCATTCATTGACATGCTGAGATGTCTACGGGAAGCTCATGCATTAATAACATGCATTTTGAGCTGTTTCTTCACTGGCTGGAGTAGTTTTGTGCCTATTCCTCCACGATGCAGATTCTATCAATGCTCTTTTGGGATCCAGGGTATTTATTTGTCAGGATTAGATATATATTTCTGACCGTGGTACCAAGCAATGCTTCTTGCCTATGCAGAGCTAGAAATCATGGCTCAGGCCTCATTCATTCAATCATTTAATCAATTGAATAGGCTAGCCAAGAATAATCAAGTAGAACATCAATGTAAGTCAAAACAAATGATATGTCAAGAAAGGAAGAAAGGAAACTAACATTTATCGAACACTTAACACAGCCAGCACTGACTTGTTGACTCCTCCAGCTACTCACTGAGGCAAACTTGCTGTTCCCATTTGGCAAATAAGGAGACTGACTCAAAAACACTGCAGCTGTACAAGAGACCTGGGATTCAAACCAACATCGTAACCTCAGTGCTCTTTCTCCTTCTTCCCCCATCTGGCTAACCATCAAAATTACCGGAGACATTCTTTTGAAATACAGATTTCTAGGTCCTTCCCATACCTTCTGAATCAGAATTCTTAAGGCTAATGATGTGGTATCTGTGATAATAAATCTTATTACTAACATGATAGAAGTGACTTACAGAGAGTGAGAGTTCCAGAGAATGTGTTCACTAAGCTTTCTGCAGTTGAACCTCCTCTTTTATCCACCATTCCAATCATGTCAAAAGAGCCTCTTCACCTCTATGCCTAGGACTGACTCTGGTTTGGGGCATGAATTTTGTTTCCACATACAAACTAAAATCATAATCCCCAGACTTTTCATGAGTCAAGGCAAAGCCCATCAAGTTCTCACAACAAAGATTATCCATTGCATGTTACAAAGAAAAAAAAAATTTCTTGGTATCTTGATAGGTAACCTACTAAAAGGAAAAAGAGCTCATGTATTGAATGTGCACCAGGTGCCAGTCACTGTGGTAGGCACTAAACAGAACAGCCTATGAAACAGACGTCATTAACATCATTTCAATTTAGATGAGGAAAACTATACATCAGGAAGGTTCACGAGCTTGCTCAAGACCACAAAGCTAGTAATTGGTAGAACTTGATTGAAACAAGATCTTTTGGACTCTGAAACATTTTTCCCATCCTAGAGATGGAGTCAGTGAAACAGTATGTAATCATTTAACACCACCCTCTTGTATTCCCAACATCTTCAATGATTATACTCTGAGGACAGCCCCGGGTGCAGGCCACAGTGTCAGACTTGAGAACACTGAGTGACCAACTAGCCGTGGTCGCTGCCTTCATAAAAGGAATGTCTCCCTGTTGAATACTAACTCTATGTTCTCATTCTCTCTGTAGGTGTATGAACAGGATGATCTGAGTGAACAAATGGCGAGTTTGGAAGGGCTCATGAAGCAACTGAATGCCATCACAGGCTCGGCTTTTTAACATACGTTGCCAAATTGATGAGGTGAATTTTCCAGGAACTTTGCAGCGTACCAATTACATATAAACAGCACACCTGTGTCCAAGAACTCTAACCAGTGTACAGGTCAATCATCAGAATCACTCAATTAAGGAAGATCCTGAAGCAGTTCAGAAGGAATAAGCATCCCTTCTTTCATAGGCATCAGAAATTGTAAAATGATGGCTATGAGGTCCCTAGACAAAAGCAAAGATGCATCTTCACTGCATTGTCAAAGCTGAAGCTGCTGTTATAGAATAGTCCTGGGTCTTTGCCACTGCAGTGACCACACTGTCATAACTAATGCCTGTGTTTTCCTTCATCAAGGCCTGTCATTTTATATGTAGGTCTATTCTTACAAAATGCAAGTGCATTATTTCAGCCTGTACCATGCCATGGCAAACCCATGCAAGCTCACTATTTTGTTTTCAACTTTAAAGTACAAAGCACCCATGGGACTTGTCTCACTACGTAGCACCAAAGGATTGGATGTTTTCCTTACAGCACAAAAAGTAAATAAGCAAACAAAAAGGCAGTTACTGCTCATGTTTGTAACTCAATCGTTCATCTTTGCACAAGTGGTGGTTATTAGCAAGTGGCTGTAAAAATTCACCCACTTGGGCAAGTATTTGGAAATCCACCCTGGGTTCACGTTTATGTCTGGAGTACAGGAACATAAAAATCTGCAACTAGTGGCATCCTGCCAGCAGCAGTACATTTCTGGAAAGAGGATACAATATGCAATCTTCTCAGACACGTGGTAATTATATGCTTAAGCTTGTAATAGGACACTTTTCAATTTGGATGGCTTTTCTGCCATACCACACTGTGATGCCGTTTCAAAGCTTCACCAAGGCCATCTTCCTCAGGAGTCTGGACAGGAGAGTCTCCCCCCACCCCCCCCCCCCCCCCGCCTGAGTTCTCCTTGGCAACTAGCCTTGGGTGAGGTCACCGGCTCAACACATGGGATGGCTTCCTTGCCAGTATCTGCTGCCCTCCCTCCCACCACCCCGTGGAAATAGGGGATTCCCTAAGAGCAGACCCCAAGGAAGGGAAAGAAAATAAAAGGCAGTTTCTAACAGTACCTTCTCTCAAACGATGCCAGTTCTGCCTGTGGCGTCAGCATTGGCAAGTGTTGACCACCAGGCCCTGTTGCCAAGGGAACCTTCTACACCGTAGCTGTGCCAGAGTCAGGGAGAGGCAGAGAGGGCCGGGTGCCACTTGACACTTCTGACACATCATAAACCCACTGGATACCTTTCAAAAGCAGCGTCTTAAACTGTGGGCTGGAATTTTAAACTTCTCTTGCCATGTTTATTTACAGCTTGGAACTAGCTGAAATTAAGAACATTTTGCGTGCAACCTTTTACTTTCTGCATTTTCAGCTGCATTTGGAGTTAATCCCTGTTTATGCAGCTGAATCGCCAAAAGGGAGCTAGTTTGCATATTTATCAGTTAGGCGACTTGAAAACCCAATGAGAGAGTTTCAGCTGAATTATTCCTTTCAGCTCTGCCTTTGATTTCAAGCTTGAGTAGGTCATAATTTTAAAAGAGCATGGAAGGGATAGGATCTTTACAACCTAATAGCTCCTTTTATTAGGTGGGTAATTATATATGAATCCCTGAATGAAATATTTTGAGCAAAATGGCACTGTAACAGAAGTAATAATTCAGATTATTTTTTTACAGTTTTATGTCAGGAAGGAAATCTGATGTCAGAGAGGGCTGTTCAAATGGTTCATTAGAAAGTCCGGTCCATTTGCAAAATTGTTCCTTCTACAGGAGTGCTCTTTCAATCTAAGATTTTCTGGAACTCCCTCTGAAGAGCTATGTGACGTTATTCTATGGGACAGATTACTCTTGTTTAATATCTGGGCACTTAGGTGGACAACCCTCCACTGACCTGGAATAAGGCATTTCTTAACATAATATTGAAATTCTTCTGCAACAATCCATTATGTCAAAAAAGAAAATGTTCATTAGGCTGGCCTAACCTTCTGTAGGCCCTAGAGTAGCCTCCCCTTTCTAACACTGACAGACAGGGAACATTCTGTGAAGGCATTTGATACCACTGGGACCATTCTGTGTGCTCCGTTTGGAATGGGCTGCAAATCTCAGATTTTAGGGGTTGAGTACAATTTCAATCTGTAAAATTCAGTTGGACAATCAAGAGAACTAGCATTTTCACAAAATTCTCCATCCCTCTAGTCAAAGTCAATGACTTTAGGAAGCAAAAGTTTTAAAACTACATTAAAAGTATATGTGATTTGTTTTCAGTGAGAGTTTTATTTCTGCTGCATGCTCTTGAAACGTTCATCATTACACAAATACAATGGTTTATTTTAGCAATTTTGGCAATGCTAACAAGTCTTATCACCATGCATTGAATATAGAGTAGAATCCATTTAGATATCTTCAAAAGAATCTAGTGTCATATTGCCTGGTGGTTTCAATACACAATGACCTCACCACAACTTCCATATAACTCTGCACTCTGCAATCTCAAGTAGTTCACATACCTGTACAACTGCCTGCCCTACGTTTTAGGTAACTTTCCAATCCCTCTGTCTCCTGATGTCTTGACAAGAAGACACCTGTGAATATTGTGAGATGGTCTCTTTTTTGCTCCTACTGAGTCTAGTTCATGGCATGCAGGTCTTTCTATGCTCATAAATCTCCCTGACTCCCACAGAGTGATGCCTGATGGCCAACCCCCAGTTCTGCCACCAGGATTCATTTCTCCCTGAAAAAAAGAAAAATCAAACCTGGCAGAACATTCTGAGGCCTTCCCTGCAATGTGCCAAACTGTCAGGCAAGAGCATCCTCTTGGAAAAAAAAAAAAAAAAAAAAAATGGGTATTTTTCTTTATATTTCACCTGAATAAGAAAGCTATTTTCTATCCTCTAGAAATTTCCACGGTTTGTTAAACTCACAAAAATGCAAATCACTCAAGAGGTATAAAGAATATTTGGATGACGTTCTAGCCAGAAGTTAAATATTTCTTAGTGATTTACATCCAGTGAGAAACCAGTCAGACTTGCCTCTTTGTGTAACAGAGCTATAAGCTTCTAGAAAATTTAAATAATGCAACTTTACATGTGGGTATTATAAAATGCACACTCAATTGAGCAACTTGAAAACAAAACCAAGCCAGTGATGTAAGAGGTAGATTTATTAAGGCTTCTTGTTGGATGTAACATTAGTTTCTTCAAAATAAAAATTATTCAAAGTGAGATGTTCAGCCTCCTGCCTTGGTACCAAGTACAAAAGGAGAGCCACCGACATCAGTATGATGGTCCAGACAACATTTTGAAACTGTAAAATTTGGCCTTGATTGGCTTTTCCAATAAAGAATCTGTCATATACAGGTCCTTTCTGGAAGCTGTCAGTGTCTGTACGTGAAGATGATTGTAGGTACTTATCCACCCTTTGGAAACTTCTGTTGACTTCATTTAAATAAGCATCTTAAGGTTGTCTCCAAATTTAATAGAGTGTCCTAGATATGACAGACTGCAATGCCAACAAACAGTTACCTAAAGATATCATCTTACTATTTCAGATAAAATTATATCCCAGACTCAGACCTCTTGTGGTTTTGGAATGTACATTTTTGGTCAGCGAAAGACAGGGAAATAGAAAAATTCCCTAGTTTTAGGCATATCTAAACAAAAGTATCTGCGCTTTAAAATAGATGGTGAGCAGATGCTTTCCCTGCCTCATGGGGTTCCCTTCACCCACAGGCAGTACTGCGGGCCAGAGGTTTGTGTTCTACCCTGTTCATGACCACATCCACAATATAGAGCCCACAACCTTCTAGAGCTTCAGAAGCATTCATACACTCAAATCTACACTCTCTTTTTTTCTAGAAATCACATTCAAAACAACATTTTACTCATAATTTGTATTCCTCTAGTGACTTTTCAGAAAGCACTTTAGTATTGTACAAAAAAATAAAAACTTTTCACTTGTCTCCGGTGTTTTAATTCAAATTAGGTACTTTGGAAAATCATAAATTGAAGAATATATGCACCCATCCTTCAATATGCCTTGCTAATCAAACTCCTGCTTCCAAAAAGAATTGATTCTGAAAAGAAATGCCTATTTCCTAGTCAGTGAGGTTATACGGGAGACAAAATACCATGCCCACATCAGCAAGCGAAGGCTATTATACTTCTGATCTGGGTACTCTGTTGCCACTATTGGATAACGTTCGCTTGCTGGACTTCCAGTGGCACTCTCCGAAGGATTTTTTTCTCTTGCTCTCAGTGGAGAGCCTTTGTGCATTGTCATCCTATGATTTTTGTTGGTAGGAGAGCAACAGCAAAACTCTACAAGATGTCACAGAGGCATGGGCCAAGGGATCTCACTGTGTGCTGAACGTGTTATTTTCAGATGCAAGAAAGGAATGTTGGAGAGGAGGAAAAATGCTGTTTTTTATTATTGTAGGGTAAACCTGACAATTCTAAACTTTGTGAATTGTCAGCTTGTTTGGGGGAGGGTGGGTGGGTATGGGGTGTACTTTTTATAAGTAATATTTAATTTATTATTTAGAGTGGCTTCTTTTTGGATAATTTATGATAAAAAGGGAGATCTGGTTGGGATTTAGGTATGGCTGTTAAAGCTGCAGTGTTCCGTATCTTGGAAGGACCACTTTGGAAATGAATTGTCATTGCTGGCTATGACGAGATGTCTAGTCCAGGCAAAGCCTTCACTGAAGTTTCATCATCACCACCTTCTCCCTTCCTAGGGTCATTCAGAGAAGATGACATCAAATCTAAAATAATTCCAAAAGCATTTTGCAAATCACTGCTACTCATTGTCTCAAAGGGCTTTGCAACTCAAATTGTTAGTGTGCTAAGTGATAAGTTTATTTGGTAGAAATGGGTATACTACAGCTTTAACTAGCCTTAGTGGAAGAAGGAACTTTTTGTTGTCACAAAACACCTTTTAAAAAAGGTATTTTGAGTCTACAAAGAGTTTCTTTACATTGTCAGACTCTAGCATTGTTAACCAAATTAGACTAGTGATTGCAATATTTAAGTGTAAATCTTGTTCTATGAGAAAGGACACTTGCTTACAGTTTAAAACAATGACTGTTTCTACACATGATCTTGTATACTACTACACGAAGAAAAAGGGGTTTTGTAATCACTGTAGAACAGTCTCATATTCATTTTTTATAGAAATGTTATTCAATGGTGCATTTTTTGTTTAATAAATAAAGTTTTGATACAAAGTGCTTTCTTCATGTTATTTATAGTAAATGGTTGTACTACACACACAGCCCCAAGCCTGTCTGTATTTATCCTTAGGATACACTCTCTTCATCTGTGTTTCTATACAGTAATGCCTGAGGCTGGGTGATCTACAAAGAAAAGAGGTTTCTTTGACTTAAGGTTCTTCAGGCTGTACAAGAAGGAAGGTGCCAGAATCTCTTCCTGGTGAAGGATTCAGGCTGCTTCTACTCACGGCAGAAGGGGAAGGGGAGCTGGGCATGTGCAGAAATCACATGGTGAAAGCAGCAGCGACAGAGAGAAAGGAGGTGTCAGCGTCTTATGAACAACCAGCTCTTAGGGGAGCTAATGGAGTGAGAACTCACTCATTACCAGGAGGACAGCACCAAGCCAATCATGAGGGATCTGCTCCCATGACCCCATGACCCCAACACTTCCACTGGGCCCTGCTTCCAACATTGGAGATCAAATTTCAGCATGAGGTCAGGAGGGGGCGCCAAACATCCAAACCATGGCATACACATTGCCTCTTATTAACATCTGTGGAAGAAGCTGTCAGTATCTGCTATATCCTGTTGGATCCTTATACCATTTCCATGCACACTCCCAGTGCAGTCTCAATCCCAGAAGTCAGTACCCATGTCTTTTTATTGGCAAGGTGCCTCAGACTGCTGGAACTTGCTTTGTCTGCATGGGCAGAAGAGCTAGATATGTCTGATCAGACCTCACCGGTGGCAGCTGAACACTCCAGCCCCTTGGCCCTTGATGGAGACAAGTCTGAGGTCTAACCCAATTTATCTCTGCAGGGCTGAGCCAAAGTGACTATATGGAGATGTTGCTTCACAATACTGCACCCACGGTAGTGTACCTATGCTTGGCTTGCCTCCCTCCCCCCTTGTCCCTCTCCTCCCCTTCCCCTAATTGCTTCTCCAGGGAGCACTTCATAATAAATCACTCTGACTTTAGTCTTCATAGCAGGGGCTTTTTCTGGGGAGTTCACCCAAGACAAGATCCTTCTATCTGTGATCCAGTTTCAACACACCAACACCAAAGGAATGAAATACTCTCTCTCTCCATCCCCCAGATATTTCATTTTCATAGGGTTAACAGCAGAACATGGGGACACATATGCATTGAACAATACATATCTACAGGTATTCAAAGATTCAGTTTGACATACAATCTATTCCTTAAGAAAAAGTTATGTATTAATTAAAGTTTTATTAAGTCTTTTGAGCAAGCAGAGAACTTCTCAGTAAGTTACCGTTTCAAGGCAATGTATCACAGATGACAGGACAGGTGAAGACTTTAAAGGTCACCTAGCTCTTACCGTGTTCTTCAACCAATATATCAGTCCATCTAGAGGAAAGAAGTGTACTTAAACTTCTCTAAGGATATGGAGAAACCAGAACCCCTGTTCATTTTTGTTGGGATTTACACTGGTATAGTCACTATAGAAAAAAGTAGCAGTATGATGGTTTTTTAAACAATTAAACATCAATTACCACATGATCCAACAATTGTACTTCTGGGTATACACCCAAAAGAATTGAAAAGAAGGGACTTGAACAGGTACTTGGCCACTCATGTTCATAAAAGCATCATTCACAATAGCCAAAATATGGAAGCAACACAACTGTCCATAGACACACTAATGGATAAACAAAATGTAGTATATTCATATAATGGAATATTTACCTAAAAAAAATATAAGAAAATCCTGGCACGTGCTACAACATGGATAAACCTTGAAGACATTATGCTTAGTAAAATAAACAAGTCACAAAAAGACATACACTGTATAATTCCACTTACATGAGGTATGTAGCATAGTCAAATTTATTAAACATGGACAGTGGAAAGTAGAATAGTGATTGTCAGGGGCTGTGTAAGAGGCAGGGGGGAATATTTAACAGGTATAGAGTTTTAGTTTTGGAAGATGAATGATGATAACACAAAAAATTTGAATGTAGGCTCCACGCCCGCCAGATGCACTCCACTAGGGCAGACAGCACTGAAAAAAAAAAAAGGGGGGGGGGGGCACCATCCAGGGGATGGACATGCTTGAAGCTTTGAGTCAGGTGGAGCAAAGGCAATGTATGTAACCTAAACATTTGTACCCCGGTAATATGCTGAAACAAAAAAAAAGAAAAAGAAAAAAAATTGAATGCACTTAATGCCACAGAACTATACACTTAAAAATAATTATAATTATAAATTTTATGTTACATACATTTTAACAGTTTTTAAATGAGGATATTCTAGCACTGTCTTCTACAAATACTGATGTGTATTCTGACTTCTGAAATATAAATATGTAACAGCAAATATATTAAAAGAGATTGATATGGAGAAATAGAAGCAACACGTACACCAGTCTATTTTATATCACAAATATTACACTATTAGACTCAATTCACATAATCATCTCTTACAAAAGAATGTTGTATTATCATGGAAAGCTATCAGATACGACCGTCTCCATGAAAACTGGTTATTTAAAGAAAAACTAAATGGATTTCTGGTGTCTGGCCTAGAGCGGAGAATAAACTTAACTATTCTGTCCACTGCCAGTATTTTTATGGAAAGAATTTTAGAGTGGTTGAAAAATAAGATACTCTATTATCTCAAATACTCTGTGATACTATAAAGAATAGATAGTGGGATGTATTAACGTGCGTGTAGGTGAACTTAGTAGATGTGAAAGAAAATGGAAAATCAAAGATCTACTCAGAGCTAGACGCCAAAAAGATTGACATTGCCTTTCTTTCAGGGACATTTTCTTCATTGATTACTCATTTGTTTCATTTACGTTGACACATTTTAAAGTTGTATCTATAATTCTTAAAAATTTCCCTTATCTTCATCTTATCGTTTCTTTTCATTTTTTTTCATTCCTTACTATTTCTCTAAATATGCTTTGCATCCTCTTAGTTTGACCATCCACATTACTGTTTCTACTTTTTGTAAAGTTAACTTTGTCTTTTACTGCTTCCATTAATGCTTTTAATTCCACTGGAGTATTTTTAATTCACTTGCAATTCTTCCTTTTCTTACTCATCTTCTTTATTTCATAGTGTTGTCTTTTTCTCACATCTTGTTACTTCTTTATTAAATTCCAATTCTATTTCATGGGGTTGATATTTCTTTGTATAAAGTACAAAAATTCCAAGTAGGTTTCTATGAAAGAAACTCCTTCTGGTTTTGTAAAAGAATCATCCTCTAAGCCTGCTACGTCTCATTACCTTTGCCTGTTATGTTTATTTCAGTTGGAAATATTTTTAATGTATTCATTTATTCCCAAATGAAGGAAGATCTATTGAGATCAATGCATGTCAAGCCCCTGTGCCATTGAATTGCTCTCAGCCCCGTTTTACTGCCCTTGCTGTTTTGTGCCTGTTTTCTGAGTCACAACTAGATGATGGCCAGTTATCCTACACAGAGCCTTGCAAAGCTTCTAGTATCTCACTGACTTTTATCTAGTGTAACTCTGCTGAGCTGATAGGTGGTCTTCCCTGTCCTCTTCCTGGCTCTCTGATTCACAAGTGGAGTATGTGAGAAGCAGCAAAGCTCAAATACACAAATCCAGATCTCTTCCATTCTCTTTACCTACAGGGTTGTACAGATGAGAACTGTATCCAAAATCATTAGTTTCCTTCATTACTTCTGCACTGATAGTTTATGAAGGTAGTGGAGAGCAAGATTAGAGGAAGGAATACATAATTCTTCTCAGTGTCTGATGTTTTTGGAGGCAGCCAGAATACCTGCCTACATTTTTGGTTGGTGTAAATTTTGCACCTGTGAAAATGATCTTTAGATCATTTTGTATAAGATCACTGGCAAGATGGCAAGGATGGCTCATCCATTGTGCTTTTTTTAAAGTTTCATTGGCCTTATGGTTTGTGTAAAAAGCAAACAAACAAAAATATTTCTGGCTTCTGAAGAGAGGGCTTTCTTTTCAAGCCTGCATTTTAGTAGTGATTTCTTCTTCTTCTCTCCATCTTTCTCTTTCTTCTATTAATAACATATATTTTTCTGAGTCCATAGATATTTTAATGCAAAATTGGGATGGACTGTGTTAGGGGCAACTTTACAATACCATTTTAATTATTGAATTCTAGATATTTTTGAAAGCACCTAAATTTTATCCTCCTTTTTATTTACCTAAGTCTAAGCAGACTCTATTTCTTATTTATCAATTTTTTGTTTCCATATTATTGTATCTTTTTCCCTTTCATTTGTAACTAACCTTTCCTGTTCTTAACTTTAGAAATTCATAAATTGATACAATGAATACTAAGACAACTATTCTTGAGATATTCCAAATGTTCTCATTAGCAGTTCAAAAGATTTCCTGAAATAACAGAAGTAATTTTTCCCAGATTCTTTTCAGATTTTAATTAACATTCTTCTTTATAAATTAGTAACAGTGCTTTAATTTCCCTGTCTTTGCTAATATCTATTCTGACTCTTGATGTAAGTTTGACAAAATACCCTTTAGTAGAATAATTTTTCACCCTCTTAATATTCTCTAAAGAACTTAATTCTTGAACTATTCTTTGAAACTGTGGTGCATTTCCTGAGCTACTTGCCTTTTTTAATTCAAGCTAAAACTGTTCTTTGGTTTGAAATTCTTCTAACAATGGGAATATTTCAATTTTGTAGATGTGACTCATTTGTCATGATTTCTATTTCTCCCCAAATAAGATGTTTCAAAAAATTAACTATAACCTTTACTTCATAGGGATGCTGTGGGCTTAAATTTAAATTTGACAATGTTTATAAAGCCCTTAGCGCAATTTCTGGTTTTTGGCCAAAGCCTAATGAATTCCATTTCTATTCTTTCTATCTCTGCACTCAATCTTTTCCTTGATGCTTATGAATATTTTCATACATTTTAAAAAATATAGATGGTAATTTATTTAGCAAATTTGTGATTTGGATGCAGTTATAACTTTAAAGATACTTCAGCATGTATAAAGACAAAGAAAGTAGATTTCAAAAGGATGTATTATATGACTATAGTTCAAATGAGACAGATAGATACCTTTAAACAGGTAAAGACAAAATTCCATCAGAGTACAGAGCATCAAATTAAAGTTCATAGAAGCCTCATAGGGAAGGTGGTGTTTGGAAAGAGCTTTAAATAATAAATAAGACTAAAATCTTTAGAGATGGAAAAGGGCAATTCAGATAAAAGAAGTTATATGAGCAAAAAGATACAGATGATAGGACTTACCAGACATATACTGAAACTAGTAAGTATTTCATGGTTTTTTTGGAAAAAGAAGAAGTGTATGATTTGTGGAGAAAAAAAGTATATTTGTACAATCAGTGGAGGTTTGTAATAGTACTCAAAGATATTAATATTTACTTATGTTGGTAATAAGAAACCATTTAACATAGAAGTTTTATTCTTTCATTCACAAATGTCTGTCCAATATTTGTTATGTACCAATGGCTAAGCTAATACTGGAAAACAACAGTGATCAATATGGATATGATCCCTGCCCTCTTGGAGTTCATTATTTACTTGTGGAGACAAAGAACAGATGAATAAATCAGTGCAATAATTATAACCATAACGACTGCTATAAACTGATTGTGATACAGAAATATAATATTTTTAGAGATTATTCACCATTATCAATGAGAAATGGAGCTACTTGTTTTAGATAGGAAAAGACTTCTTCATGGGGGTGATATTTAAGCTGAAACTGGAAGACAGAAAGGAGTTTTCCATGTGACTATTGGGAATATAGAACATTCCAGAAGAAGGGAAAAGCACGAGCAAATGCCTGGGTTGAGAGAAAGTTTGGCTTATTCAAAGAACACACAGATGATTAGTGCAGGTGCACTTCATTGAGCAAGGGGGAAGAATCCAATCAAAAAGGTTAAGGAGTTAGAATTGGACCAGATCATGCTGCACCTTGCCACGCATGCTACTATTTATATTCCGAAGGAAATAGGAGCCAACTGGGGGCACTAAGAAAAAGAGAATCGTTAACATCTAATTTATATGCATTAAGGTAAAAAAAATTGCACATAATACCTCACATGTGCAAAATCATGGAGCACTCTTTATCGTCTATTTTACCCATGATTCCCAATTCTTGTTGGGTAGTAAGATAAACTTCATCTTGCCAATAAAAGAGGTCTGTAGTTTCTTTTTCATTTAGAACAGCTTCTTTCTGCTTAGCTGAGTCTCTTCTAGATAAAGTCGTGAAATTTAAAGTACCAACTCTCTGCCACAGCTGCATTTCTTGTCACAAAAACCCTCCCCTTGCCAATCCTTGTCAAGGTGGCTTCTGGAAACAACTGCGATACTGAGGATCATTTCTCTCAGCATGGTAGGATCTCATGACCCCTCACTTTCTTGGCTTCCTTTCAGTTTTCTAGCAACATTAAATCCCTGAGTCTCAACCTTGTCCTCCACCTGGTCCCCAACTGGATTGTGCACTACGCAACCTCTGAGGGTCACGTTTCGCCCACCCATGATAATCCTATACAGACCGAATGACTCTCAGCTCAAATATTGCCCATGTGCCCCACTGAGCACGTGTGGAAATAACTGAATTTCTTATTTGTCATGCGCAGGTGCTGCAATCACCATGCTCTCTGCCTAGCACACCAAGCTCCATTTCCCTCTATAGCAGTAGCCAGCTTTCCAAGATGTTCAAGGATTCTATTAAGACACAATGGACAAATGTCCTTTGGTTTGGCTTCCCTCCCCCTACCTGCCTGAAGTCTCTATCATCCCTGGCCTCCCTGCCCTAGGGTTCCACCCCCTACAAGGGTGTCATGTAAAAACAAACACACTTGCAGATGGATTGGTCAAGGGTGAGTTTCTGGTGAATAGACTTTAAGTTGGTAGAAACATTTTCCGTGATGCAGTGGACTAGAAGGGAAATGGGTTTGGGTACATGTGCAAAAAGAATGTAATTTTTGAAGAGTCCTGTGTGATATCCAAGAGGAGATGTCAAAATGCAGCTGAATATTTAAATCTGGAACATAAAGCAAAGGTCTAGACTACAGATATAAATTTAGAAATCGCCAGCATATGGATAGCATCTAAAACCACAGGAATGTATGTAATAGAGATTTGGGGCTGGAAGTGAGCCCTGAGGAAGTACAGAATATAGACTTTGGGTGGAGAAGAAGCAACCAGATGAGGAGGCTTGGTAAGGACAGCCAATAACAGGAAAAAGACATCAGTATGGCAAAAGAAGAGTGAAATGAGTTCTAAGAAAGGAGAGAGAGTTCCACTGCATTAAAAAATTGGTAAGATGTGAGATAAGACAAAGATAAAATAATGTACATTGAATTTGTCCATGTGAAGATCATTGATAAAGTAACTGTCCCTGGTTTTTCCAGGAGAGTCCCAGTGTATGTATCAATGCCCTGGTGTAGTTAGTTTCTACTTTCACTTTCAAAAGCGTCCTGTTTGGGTAACTTATATGATCATATTAGTTGTTGATGACCAAACCAAGAGTAATAAATGGTTTCAGTAAAGGGGTGGGAATGGAAGAGTAGAATGGATCAAAGATGGAGTAGGAAGCTATGAAGTAAATACAGTGCATATTTCTCTTTGGAGAAGATATACTATGAAGATTAGAAGAATGGGAAAGTAATCAGAAAGGTAACAGGATCTTACACATTTTAAAAATGAACTCTAAAATTACAATGATTCTTCTGACAAGGAGGACAATTTCCAAGTCAAATTAATGTATGCCATAAATTTTCAGAATAAAAAGAAATGTGGTTTAAGGACAATACTTCAGGGCTGGGCACAAGAATCAAACATTCCAGAGAGTGTTGCCTAAGAGCGAAGGGTGCCCTAGTTTAGAGCAGGAAATGGAACTCTTCAGGACCAAAAGCAGGAGGACGCCGAGCATTCTCATTCAAAAAGACAGGCAGGAGCCAGATGTAACAGGCTGGATTATGGCAGCCAATGGTATCAGGCCCTAATCCCTGGAATTTGCCAACTTTACCTTATAAGGAATGGAAAAAGAGTCTTTGCTGATTTAAATTAGTGATTTTGAGATGGGGGGTTAATTTGAATTATCTGAATGAGCCCTCAATGCAACCACAAGTGTCCTTGTAAGAGAGAGGCACAGGGAGATTCGACGTAGACAAAGAGGAGGCCGTGTAACCATGGATGCGGAGGTGAAAGTGATGCAGTCACAAGCCAAAGAATGTTGGCAGCCACCAAAAGTTGGAAGAGGCAATACATAGATTCTCCCTTAGAGCCTCTGAAGGGAGTGCCCCTGCTGACATCTGATTTCAGCCCAGATTTCAGATTCTGGCTTCCAGAACTGTGGGAGAACAAATTTCAGGTGCTTCAGACACTAAATTTGTGGTAATTTGTTAGAGCAGCCACAGGCAACTAATAAACCAGGGTTGAGTAAAGCTCAATCTATATAAGACCATAAAGTTTTAAATGTAATAGAAGAAGAGACAAAAGCCAAACCCAAAGAGTCTGGAGGAGGTAACTTGGTGAAGATAAGGAGATGGAGTCATGCATTTCAGTGTTACTGAACAGAAAAGTTAGGTTCAAGAGTATAGGCCAGGTATGGTGGCTCACGCCTGTAATCCTAGCACTCTGGGAGACCGAGGCAGGTGGATTGTTCCTACTCCTTATAGGAAAATATCAAAAATAAAAATTCCTATAATTCTTTCCCTCACGGAAGCATCACTGTCTCTTTTGTTGTTCAGCCTATTGCTGACACCCAGAGCATTAAGCTTTCCCCTACTAACCCCCAACAGTCAAGTCAGTTTCCCTCTCCCCAAAGAATGTCCTTGATAGAAGGAATTTTGTGGCCAGATGTTATAATACAGTGCTTACCTTGCTACATGGTACTATTAGATGAAAACTTTATCCCGGAATCCTCCTCCCACACTTATTCATGCAAATGAGAGGGAAGACTTCTAGGCCAGACTTTACAGCAAGTAACCATATTTCTTCTTCCTCTGGATACTCTCAGTTCAAACTGGCGATGTCCTTGCACCTAAAGGTACAAAAGGCGACTACTTTCAGACTAAGTGGCCTTTTCAAATGTACTTTTTACACCAAAAGCCTTATCAATATGACCTTGTACATGAAAGTCAAGCTGAAAGAATGAATTAATTTGTTGAATGAATGAATGGATTTAATGGAAATTGTTGTATCATCTTGGAGAAATAACGGACCATGGCAAAGTCAAAGGCCAAGTATTTGGTAAAAATAGTATGTTAATAATTAACATATTTAACAATGTTGGGTCTAGCACATTGTTCAATTCTATCTGATTTGAGTATTGAATGTATGACTACAGTGTCTTCAATTTGAGCTGTTTTCCCAATGTTTTTGAAGATCTTGACTTATTATGATAATCAAGTCAATAAAACAATAAACGCTAATGAAATTAAATACCCAATATGTGCAATACGCTGCGTTAAGAACGTTATATACACTATGGGTTGAGCATCCCTAATCTGATAATCCAAAATCAGAAATTCTCCAAAAACCAAACATTTTTGAGGTTCATAATGCTCCAAAGAAATGCACATTGGAGCATTTTGGATTTTCAGGTTAGGGATGGTCAACTAGTAAATATAATTCAAATATTTCAAAATGCAAAAAATCTGAAATCCAAAACATTTCTGGTTCTAAGCATTTCAGATAATGGATATTCAACATGTGTGTCATTTACTATGCAAAACACTCCAATGTGTGAAACAAAACACTATTATCGTGCGTTTATTGATGCAGTTGAAATCAAGATAGTGATGTATGTACCTTGCCTTAAGTCACCCAGTTAGTACACGAAAAGCTGAGCCTTGAATCCACTACTGTTGTTCTAAAATATGTGATTTTTATCATCCAATTGAGTAACATTCAATTGTTAGTCCTAAGGAATTCCCTGAGAGAGTGTTTCAAAACTTTCATGATTATTTTAAAAAAACACTTGGAACCTGTGTTAAAATACCAGGTCCTAGACCTCTACTCTAGAGATACTGATTCAACTGGTCTGGGGTGAGGTCTGAGAGTCTCTAATTTTAACAAGTTCCCCAGTTGATTTCTATTCTATGTTATGTATCGATAAGACCTCTGTCTGTCTGCTACCCTCAATAGAAAACCCAGCTCAAACTCCTAACTTAAATTTTAAAAGGCTATACTGGCTCAGGTACTGTAAAACATTGTAGGGGTAAGACTAACTTCAGACTTGTCTTCCTTATCAGTTACACTTGCTAGCTCCCATGGAGAAAACTACATCCTAGATAATACAAATCACAGTTCCAGAATTGACTTTCCTTGGCCCTGGTTGGCCAGACATGGATCACAGGTCCTTCCCTGATCAAATCACACAATCATGTGGTTAAAATTTCCTTTTTTCTTAGTCTTCTTCACCTACTCCTCCCCTGAAACCCAGAGGCGGTGTCAATTGTCTTGAAGCCCATGGGATGGGAACACGGAAGGGGTTGGTACTATAAATTCATCACCAGAAGGAAGGAAAAGTACATGTGAGTGGCAAAAGTAACAGAAGTACACTATACATCTCTAGGGTAAAATGAAAAGTTCAGAAGAATAACTCAGTTACTTTAAGAAACTATCAAATCCTATGGCTGGAAAGGTTTTTCCTGTCATGGCAAAGATATTTTGCTTGCTAAGGTACTGCCCTCCAAACATATATACTCAGGCTGGTTATTCCATAAAGCCATTGGTATTATTTATACCAGCTTTCTGTCTCAAGTAGACACAGTTTCTTATATTCTTGAATACATACTCTCATCCAGTGGGGAGGGGAGAGTGGACCACAGAGTGTTCTCATTTTGTATAACTGTGTTGCTGTAAAAAAAAAAAAAAAATTTTAAAACTGTATCTATAATTTTTGTCAAGTTGACTAGATTAATGTTGAATTATAAAGTGTGCTTTGTGGAAATTCACATCTTGAAGGTTTTACTTCGGTTTCAAGAAGGAAATGTTTACTAAATTAAGATGAAATAGCTGTACTGCCTATTTGCAACTTTCATTTGAAATTGATATACTTTATCATGGAATATTTCCTAAAATGAAACTTTGTAACCATCTGGATTCAGTGCTTTCTTGCTGATATTTCTTGTAGATAAATGGTTCCTTAATGACTCTTTCGATCCCAAAGGACGTATTAAACTCTTAAATTATGTGTTTAGATAACAACTCAAAAAGAGCCAATTTGATTTCTGCAGCTTCTTTACCTATCATTCCATTTCAAAATATTAAGTATATCAGAATGTTTTTCTTAAAAATTCTTAGCCCTGAGAAAAATTACGGTTAACAGTAGTGTTCCTTATTAAAAGCATTATTATATATAATGATATATATTATTGTTCTCCTTTCCTGTTCTATTCTTTTTGAAACAACTGGTCACCCAATCTGTTCCTTACTCTTCAATTCCATCTTTCATCTATGGAGGCACAACAGATACTGAGGAGGTATTATTTTTTACATATTGAGAAAAGCTACTTATTAATATTTTTCTCCAAGTCTTATAATGAAATCAGATATAGAATAAAAACAAAAAATTCTGAAAATTATCTTGAGACTTCTCATGGAGGAAAACATCTATGTTAATCTTTTCTATAAATATCTTCTAACATAAATAATTAAATGTAAATAAATTATATTTAAAGAATAATGACTAAGACTCTATTACAAATATTAGCTACAAATATACGTATCCATGAATATGCAGAATGCCCCAGTTACATAATTTCCCTCCCTTTCTAGCTTATATTTTAATGTTAATACTGGATGAAGCAGTGAATTAGGGGGATTATTTCAGATAATTATTTTGAACGCAAATGAACCTCAGAGTTTAAGCCACTAAAAATAGGGCCCCAGTTTGTGTATAAGAGTTGAAAATGATACCTATTTGCCAACAACTTTCAAACTTTGGATCAATGAAAGTGTTCATGGCACAAAACATTCATTCCACACTTTCTAAATCCCTTTCAGGTTTTCTCTTTGTGCTATTGACAAACATGGCCCCTCAGTGCAGAATTATGCCAATTTCTTATCCCAAATATAAAGGTAAGAAAATAGAAAAATAAACCCTGATCCTCAAATATGATTTCAAGGGCAATAAAATGGAATAATATGGAAATGACCTTGACCTCTTCTAGACAAACCTTCCAGAATGTCCAAAGAGATTTGATTTGAAATCTAGGCTTCTAACGGTATAGCGGGATTTCTGTCAGTTCCCAGGAATCAAAACCATATTTGAACAATGATGGGACATTTATTGGGTCACACATCAAATTTGATAACATGAGACAGAACATATGCAAACCAGGGACACTGGTACAAAAAGTCCTCCTCAGATTAACGGTTTCGACAAGATTGGAATATGCCTGCAGCTAGTTTATCGTACCCATATAACCTTGCACCAGCTCTAGTTAATGCAATCCTATATGCCCTTACTTGGACCAAGCACTGTGGCCAGGTGAATAAAGTAATGACTGGCCCAGTTTGGGCCATGCAGCCACACCTGTGGTAGGGAGGCGGGGCTTGTGCTTGGCAGCTGCAATCAATACAACATGGTGGCACAGCCCTGGGGTCTGGGGAAGAGAGAAAGGAGAAGAAAGGAGGGTGGATGAAAGGAGAAATGTTCTACAATGTGGGCTTTCTAAAAGAAAGTGCTCTTTCTAGAAGAAAAAATAACAACAAAATAACACAAATAGAAAAACAATACAGTATAACAGCTATTAACATAGCCTTTATATTGTACTAGGTATTATAAGTAATCTAAAGATAATTTAAAGTATACGGGAGAATGAGGGTAGGTTACATGCAAATACAACATCATTTTATGTAACAGACTTGAACATCCACGGATATTGGTATTCACAGAGGTCCTGGAATCAATCCCCTGCAAATAACCACGCAACTTTACTCGCTATTCCAACCCCATGAGCAGTTTCACTTCTTAGCATCCCTTGGGGGATTCATTCAGAAAGTATTTATTGATTATCTACCATTTGCTCTGGGGGTGCTTGATCACCTGAGACAAACACCGTCCCGAATTCATGGAGCTTCTATCTACTGAGTTTGGGCCCAGACTTACAGAGTCAAATAGGGATTTGCAGGAAGTGTTATATATAAGCTCAGACCTGTAAGATGAGTGCTATGTTACACATCACATTTCTCACTCACACAATAGAAACAAACACTGATCCATGTCAGTGTTTGCCAATCTGGCAAATTTTCAAGGCTGTGTTTAGATGTGGCTTAATGGAAGAGTATGACAACACATATGAGATACAATTGTTTATAAACTCTTAATCCTTTAAATTCATTTTTCTGAAAGACAGGTACTTGAGAAATGCCCATTCATTTAACAAGCATTTGCTAAGCTTCTAACATAATCCTCATCTTTATGACACTTATAAAGCTTGGTTTATCTCATCAGGATTTCCTGTCTCAAAGTGCTATTTTGTTGAAGATGAAAATATTATGAACATCACTGACAATTCATTTATTCACCTAAATATCTCTGTATGAGGCAACATACCAAGTAGTAGGGATACTATTGTAATTTTAGCAATAACAGTTATTGTAGCAATAGGCACAATAGAAGCACTAAATTTAAGTCCCAGGTGGTTCCTTTACTACCTTGAGCAAGCCACTTAACCCAACTCCCCTCTCCCCAAAAGGTAGCCAATAAGCCCTGCTATTCATGAGTTTATCCTATGAATCTCTCCAAAAATATAAAATAATTTCTAAGCTATAAAATACTATGCACATTGTTGGTATGTTATTATCAACATACCACTTTGTACTTCTGATTTTCTTCCCATTCTTCTGTGTGGTGCTTGTAGATAGAATATCTTTTATCTCTTATTTAAGGAAGAGAAAATAAACTAAGCTACTTCACCCCTCCCTCCTCACAGTAGCTGACGGATTCAGATGGGCCAGCTTTATTGGTCCTCTCTTAGCCCATTACACAAGTAACCTACATTGTGGGATTTGAACCACTGTGCTCTGGCCTTGCACCTTCTGTTAAGTGGATGTGTGCCAAATTACTGGAACAGAACTTCTCTATGGGGTCATGTCCAGCCAGTGCCAGGAAGCAGAATGAGAAACCAGAGGGCTCTATTAATTTCTGTTAACTTTGTTCATATGCCCCTACTTGACCTTGCCTTGGCCGTGTCTCCCTGCAGTCCCCTCATCAGAGGAAAAGGCTGCTAACCTTCCGCATGACCACGTTTGCACTGTGGGATGAGATGTGATCAGGAGTCTGCAGGATGCTAGTCAGAGTAATAACCATTTACAAGCAGTAATAAGGCACATTGGAACCCAACAAACTAGTGTGCTTTGAGCAACTCTGCAGCTACTAAGAAATATGGTTTTTGTTCATAACTAAATTCAAATTATTGCTCTTAATTGGGCAGTGTAATCAGCAATTCAAGAACCCAGATATGGTTTTCCTGTGAGGATTGACATTTCTTGTGCCTTAAGAAAAAAATTCCTCAATTATGGAATTGGTACCTGCATGTGATAGTATCTGGACTTCCAGGTGATATTTCTTGAAAATACGTACTGGCTTTTCCAAGACTGTTAACGGATGTCAAGAAAACAAGATATCTTCCTTTTTTCACGTATTTTTTAATCTTCTTTGAGGAGGTGAAGTGCTCTATTGAGTTGAATTGTGTCCCAAAAATAGTGTCCCCAAAATTCATGTCTACCCAGAATCTCAGAATATGACTTTATCTGGAAATAGGGTCTTTGCATTTATAATCAAGTTAAAATGACATAGTCCCTGATCCAACAGCTGGTGTCCTTATAAGAAGACAGAGAGACCCAGAGAGAGAAAAGCCATAGGAAAACAAAGGCAGACTGCAGTTATGCTGCCTCAAGCCAAGAAACCCCAAGGAACACGAGAAGCCAGGAAGAGGCAAGGAAGGGTTCTTCCCCAGAGTCTCCAGAGGGAGCAGTGCCGGGCTGACACCTTGATATCAGAGTTTTGCTCTCCAGAACTGTGAGAGAATAAATTCCTGTTGTTTTAAGCCACCCAATTTGTGTGCTTTGTTATGGCAGCCCGGGAATCCATTATATATAAGTACATACAATAAAATGCAACAACTTTACGTGCATAGTCTAATGAATTTTGATAAATAAATACACCACGTAGCCACCACAATCAAGATACAAAAATATTTCTATGAGGCTCAAGAGCTCCCCTCTGCCCCTCGTCCCACCCCTGCACTGTCCTCACCGATACACATACACACCCAGTCCCAGCCAACTTCCAGGTGCATTCAGTCATTAGATCTAGTCTACACTTTCATAGAAATGGAATACATAGTGCATGCTTTTTTGGGTCTGGTTTCTTTCATTCAGCATAGTGATTTAAGATGCATCCTTGTACCGTAGTCTGTTCCTTTTTATCGCTGAGTAGTATCATGATGTATGGAAAGACAACAATTTGTTTATTCACACGCTGATGGACACTTGGGTTCTTTCCAGTCTGGGTTATTATGAATAAAGCTGCTATAAATGTTTCAACACAGTTTCTGTATGGACATATGTTTTCATTTCTCTTAGAAAATATCTAGGAATATATGTTTAACCTTATAAGAAACTGCCAAACTGTTTCCCCAATTGACTGTATTATTTTATATTCCCACCAGCAGTCTAAGAGAGCTCCAGTTGTTCCACATCCTTGCTAATACTCAATATAATCAGTCTCGTTAATCTTAGCCATTCTAGAGGCTGAATAACATTTCATTGTAGTGTTCATTTTCATTTCTTGGTGGATGAATATCTTTTATGTGACGTTTGTATATCTTCTTTTGTGAGATTCCTGTTCACTCTTTTGCTCATTTAATTGGACTGCTTGGCTTCTTTTTACTGATGTGTAAGAGTTCTTTATATAAAATTCTGGATACAAGTACTTTGTTAGGTATATGTAGTGGAATACTTTCTCCAAGTCTGTAGCTTTGCATTTTCATTTCTTGTATATTTTGAAAAGCAATAGTTTTTAATAGTCCAACTTATAAATGTTCTTCATTGTTTATGCATTTTGTGCCCTAGAAAATTTTGCTACTCCAAAGCCACCACTATTTTTCACTATGTTTTCTTTTAGAAATTTTACAGTTTTAGTTTCTGTGCTTAGTTCTGTGCTCCATTGAAAGTTAATTTTTATGTATAGTGTGAGTTATGATCAAGGTTTACTTTTTTCCCCATATGAATATCCAATTCTTATAACATTACTTGTTAAAAAGATGTACTTTGCTTATTGAATAACCTCTCTACCTGTTTTAAAAATCAATCTGCCATATGTATATGGCCACATTCCTGGACTCTATTCTGTTTCACATATCAGGATATCTTTTTAATGTAGTTGGTCTTGGCAATGTAAATGTAAAAACGACCCTATTTTATTTATATGCTAATCAATTCTACAAATATTTAAGAACCGCCTTATTTCAAAGCATTAAACCAGACTCTCTGAGGCATGCAAAATTGATTACGATGAGGTCACAGATCTCCAGAACTATGTACTTTTAGAACGGATCTAGTCCGTGGATCACGCATTAGATGATTATATCTAGATGGTAGGAAAGTTCAAATGAGTTCGTGATCTTCTGAAATTTTACTCAAATTCTGTTACATTGTGTCTTTCTACCTTTTCTTAGATTCTCAAAGATGTAGGGGGACCTGTCCCCAAAAGCATAATTGCTCCTGTATACACGTATATATGTAAATATGGATATCTGGAAAGAAGAAAATGTTGCTGCCACCCTTTTTAAGATGCATATAACAGAATTAGTTATAGAATTATGAGTGGCAGAAAATCAGTTAGTTGATATGATTTCTAAAAAAAATATATCAGTTCACTGACTAAAATTCTCTTTTGCTCTTTTATGGACTTTAATCAAAATGGTTTGCACTTACAGACAGATAATCTGATTTCATTTTCTAAGACAACTGTATGGCTGGGAAGTTTCCAGTCAATGTACACACTCATCTTTCTTCTCTATGGCTCATGACAGGTATTTTCTCTGAGCTCATCTTTCCTTGACATATTTCTGAAACATAAAAGGCAACCAGCCTAAACTCTCATGTCAAAAACAAATCCACAATATGGTTACTTAATAGATGTTGGGAGGAAATTAGCAGTAACAAGTTCAATTCTATTTACTTAGGGAATGAAGTTGAAATACTCAATGACAGTAGCCAGTTAGGAGAAAGCAAAGCTTTTGCAGTGCAAGAGAGCAATTTCTCTCCCATCTCAATGTAGTACAGCTCAAAGCATAGTATTATAGACTGAATGTTCCACAGAATGCTCCTGAGTATAAGGAACCCTCAGGTTCTTCTGGGAGTATCTGCATACAAATACTGCTTTGGAAGGGAAAAAAAAGTTCAGTTCATCAGAGAATAACAATGTAGAATTATGTAGCTATTCTGGCCTCTATGCTAACATGATATTAAAGAGCCTCTGGTTAAAACTTTTCTCTCCATGTTCTTCAGATGAGGACCTGTTTCAGCTCCCTGCCAGCTTGTATGAAGCAGCCTTGTGTTCTCCTACCTGTTAAGCTGAGCTATTGCCCTGTCTTAATGTCTTTAAATGATTTTCATTTGTTTACGATATATACAATTGATGTAATTTCGGTGCGTATCTGACCATGGGGAAGGTTCCAAGCCATGCTTTTGTAATTGAGATATCCTTCCTAGACTATGGATGGATTCTCAGAGCTTATAAAGAGAATATAATGTGTCTTCCGGGAATAAATGTTATGTAGTTTATTGGGATGTGTTCTCATTACTCATCTCTCTTCTAGTAACATTTTTCTTTCTGCCTCTTCCCTTTCCTCTGCGGTGTGGTGGCATGTGAACCTGTTTTGGAATGGCAAGAGGACAGGGTTTGAAAACAGATTATGAAACTTTGGGTTACAATAAGGTCTTATATGCCAACAAAGTTTGCTAAAAATATTACTGCAAGCTTTTGAGAAGGGCATTAGCTGTCACACAATGAACCTCCCAGGGCTCTTAATTTCATGAGGGTAATCAAAAATAAGCCCTCCTGCCACCCCCGCAAAAAACAAACCATGTGATCATTTATGAAGGCAGTTCAATATTTTATTTCTGCCTGGATATCTGAATAAGATTTTTATGAAGAATAAAACACCCACTACATATGACCTAAGCATATTCTATATATAGACAAAACTTCACTGATTAGGGCCACTTGGAGAGAACAGTTATGATTAGTATGAAACCAGACAGTTATACAATATTTTTAAAGAATGTAGGTTAATGACTTTTAAGTAAATACAGAAACTTGAAGAAGGCTAACAAAATCATTGTCAAGCACAATTCTTTGAAACTAGGCTTTAATGAATGGGTAACAAGTAGGCCTCTTTGAAAGGGACACAGCAATTATTTGTATGTTAATGGTACTTCTAAAGTGCTTTAAATCAGCCAGTCCTGGGAAATAGGCTAAACATTTGCCCGACAATCTTAATCGTATAATTTGCTTAGATATCATTTAATTTTAAATACATGCATAGTATAAAAGTGAATTTAATATCATTTAAATGAAACCCTCCATATATCAATTCCCGATAATCCCAAATCTCAAAATACAGAGTCAGAATTAAAGAGGGTTATGGCGATTCTAACTGTTCTTTATATTTTCCTATAAGTTGTATGGAGATAGTTTCTAGGAACAGTTGTCTACCCAAAAATGATGATGTAAGATTTCATGCTTTGATCATCACCATTCCCTTGGAATCTACATTTTTAGATATTAACAAATAACAAATTAAGTTGTAGATGAGATGGTAGAAAATAATTTGTGTTTGGAAACAGGGATATACAAGCTGAAATATCAGCTCAAATGTGAGGGAACTGTGTCATCTTAAGCCAGATATTTAACTTCTTTAAGCCAGTTTCCCAACCTATAAAATGGGAAAACAAAACTACGCAGGAATGTTTGTAAAGGATGAGATGATTAACAAAGCTCACAGCATGGTGAGTGGCAAATAATATGTATTCTATAAATGGTAGCTAACACTCTTCTGGAATTGGTTTTGTAGTTGTATAATAGAATGAAAAGAATGAAAAAGAAACACAAAAAAGTATTCCAATACCACTTCCAGCAAGGCAGAGGCACTGAAAATTTTTAACATGTAATACAAATATTTATTCTAAACTAGAAATTACATGGCATGCACAAATTTATCAAACCATCAACATGAATGAATATGAAAATTTTAGGCTTTAAGAAATGAAAGAGCTGAGAAACTGGAGAGTGACCAGACCTGAACAAACTCTAGTATGTAAGTCAGTCAGATTTCAGAAGATAACAGCAAGCACTAGCTTGTTGTCATCTTTATCTGTTGACCTGATTTACTAAAAAAATTCACATCGGTTGGCTACAAGAATATCTGAAACAGATAGAATTTATTAGCATCAGGGAGAAATGCCATCTTTTTGTGTATAAAGTATAATATCCCCTCTTGACCAATAAAACACTAACCTATGATAAATTTATTAGAAAACCACCTATTTAAATTCAGACTAAAGCCTTAGCACATGCCATTTATCATGAGTTAGTTTACTCCCCCATCGTATTTCTGTGTTTAAATGTGATATAATAGAAAATGCTTTCATTAATCCCTGGTGACATCCTCCAATAAAATTTCCAACATCTCTGAGACAGAGAGAGAGGTAGACTTCATTCTCAAGTCTCCTCCATCATCATTTAGAGATAATGTCAGTGAAATAAAACATTTGTGAAGGATAATGGTCACCTGCTGTTAGATTAATGCTGAGATAAAAATAGGTAATTTTTTTCAACTCAAGGCAAAGCAGAGATTTTTATTTTCAAAGCAGAGATTATGCTTCTTTGAGAATGCTCTCTTCATCGCCAACCCTTTGTATCTTTTTCATAAATTTCATGGATAACTAAACAAAACGGGTGTCTCTTTCAACTTGATCTCTTAGAATTGGCATGTGTTTGGATCATGAAAGAGTTAACCAAATTTGGAACATCATTAATGTTAGAGAAAAATCTGGGACACAATAAAAATTTAAAGAGTTTATTTGAGTAAAAAGTAAATTCTTGAATTGGGAAATACCCGATCAAAAGAGGTGTAGTGTTCCTATGACAAAACATCAGAGGACAGTATTTATTAGAAAAATACATAAGCAAAATAAAGGAATTATTTGATTGGTTTACATTTTTTAGGTACTTTGTTGAAAAGTCCCAGGTCACATGTTAGTTGGCAGATTATGACTGGCTGGGATTAAGTTTTATTTTTGTCTAACATAAGCATTTATCAGGAAATGACCTAACTTAAATTTTACTTATGCTTTCAATTTAAGCAAGGTTGAGATCACTTAAAAAGCCTAACTGGCTTTGTCTGCTCAGAGACTCTTCAGGGCTGGTCTTCATTTTAATTTACTGTAACACTAAGAAACATGAGATTACACCTGAGATTCATTTTGTGTGTTTGTTCTTTGTCTAGACATTTGTGATATATATATATTTTTTGATGTGTTAACCTGACTAGGCTACAGTTCCCAGTCATTCAATTAAGCACTAACCTAGGTTTTGCTATGAAGGTATTTTGTAGATGTGATTACAGTCTAAAGCTAATTGACTTTAAGTAAGGGGAGGCCTGATACAGTCAGTTGAAAGGCCCTAAAAACAGAGCTGAAGAGAAGGAAATTCTGCCTGTGGACAGCAGCTTCAGTCCATGCCTGGGAACTCCAGCCTGCTAGTCCTAATCACCTACAGATTTTTAACTTGCCCAGCCAGCCCCCACTATAATGTAAGCCAATTCCTTTCAATAAATCTCTTAATATTTATCTCCTACTGGTTCTGCTCCTCTGGGTGATCCCTAACTGGTACAACATCCTTTTTGAAAATACACATTTAAAAATCCAACTTCAGGTTGGCCCAGTTCTTCAATAACATTGCACTGCAAGAAGCCTACAGTTTACAAAATCATTCGTTTGACATATATTGAAAAAAAGTCTCAGAAATGATAAATTAACTGCAACAATGTTGAATAGTTCAGTCTATGAAATACAGTATTCCCAAATTTCACATAATAAAATGTTCTTCTAAATATGGGAAAATACAGCCTTCTGAGGATTGATGAGAACCTTTTTTTCATTACCAAAAATGATGTCAGATAATGCTTCTGGAGGTATCGACATGATACATAAACCCTCTAACTATAGGGTTATCATATCCATCTGATTTGACAGAAATACTGATGTTTGATCTTGGATTCCAGTATTTGATGCCCTTTGGTGGCATGAGGTCAGTTAACAAGCGTGGGGTTATAGTTTATAACTGTAAAACAAGGAAAGAAATTCATTTGAGCTACAGAATTTGGCATACTAGCTTTCTTTAGTCAGGGTCACTTCTAATATTTACAAACCATTCTGATTTCTTTAATTATTAGGTATATGCCAAGAACTAAGAGTAATCATTAAACCATAAAACAGTTATTAATTTTTTTTTAATCAACACTAAATTACTACCATAGCTGATTTTCTTTCTGACCACAATGAGACAAATCTCTGCAGGAAGAAGAGCACATTATATTGCTTCTATCTGGCAAAACCCATTTGTTTTCGTTTTCATACCTGGATCCAGATTGTCTCTCTAATACTAATCTATGTCTGTGTAAACAGGTATATTTTCTTTCCTGTGTACAATTTTCACTCCGCCTGTAGAATTTGGCAAGTGGGCTTTTTCTTTACTTAAATCTTGAAAACTTGGCTTGTTTGAATGTTGCACACCTGCAGCTCCTTGAAAGTTAGCAAAAGTTCAGAACCTTATAGGAGTTTGATAACACTCTCATAGGCAGTTTAGGCTTCAAAAATAGTAAGAAGCAAAAGAAGTAGGGAGAATATGCCAATTACTTTCCCACCTCATGAGTATTTCCTGTTATTGAAGGCAAATGCCAGCTTAACTCTGAAGCAAGGTGGAACACCCAGAAAATTAGATTCTGAAATCGTTTCTTCTACCAAGTCTTATCTCATGTCAATTTTAAAATAAGGTTATTTTAATTGGTCTTTAGATTCCATAAGGGAATTAAAACTTATTTACTATTTTTTTTTTTGAGACAGGGTTTTGCTCTATTGTCCAGGCTGCAGTGGAGTGCAGTGGCATAACCATAGCTCACTATAGCCTCAAACTTCTGGACTCAAGTGATCCTCCTGCCTTGGCCTCCAAAGTAGCTGGGACTACACATGTGTGCCACCACACCCAGCTAATTTTTCTTTCTTTTTTTTTTTTTTGTTTTTTGGAGAGATAGGGATCTCACTCTTGCTCTGGCTAGTCTCTGGCTTCAAGTGATCCTCCCAGCTCAGCCTCCTAAAGTGCTGGGATTACAGATATGAGCCACCACACCCAGCCAACCTATTTACTTTCAATAATTAATTGTAATTTTCTTATACTAAAATTCATTGCAGAGGCCATGGTTTAGCTAACTTTGTTAGAATTCATAAGGATTTTACAGAAAGAGCTAATATATATCTTTGTATATACCTATATATTCTTAAGCTAATATATACCTTTGTATATACTTGTATGTTCTTAAGCTAATATATACCTTTGTCAGAAATATTGGATTACAAGCAGAAGAAACACACTTACAGCATCTTAAGTAAAAAGGAGACTTCTTTATAAGGATACTCAAGTTCATGATGGTCCCAGGTACATCATGAAACTCAGAACCAGAAGGAGTCTAGAAGCTCAGCCATTTCCTATCTCTTTCTCTGAAGCAGATGGAATTATCACTCTGCCTCACTTGACATGTCTTCGTTATTATCTTCTTCCACAAAGGAACTTCCCTCTGTGTTCACATGATCATCATTGCTTTGCTTTACATGATCTTTCAGTTTAAAATACCAACAGACTCTAACCAGGATCTCTGAATCCCAATTTTAAATTTCCTGGTCAATAAACCATCTACTTGGCTCATCTTGGTCTCCGTCTCCCTCTACTTCAGTCCACCTCTATTTCTACTTTTGTCCAGAAACATAGGGCCTTTGGCCACACAGCCCGGGCCACAGCATAGAATTTTCAAAGAACAAGAGTAGTTTATAAATAAGGAAATGTGAGCGGGGTAGGCAGCCCAACATGTGCCTACCACACCACCCTATCTAATAGAAGTGTCAATAGAATTCTAATCCCTGAATTTGGGAAACTCTACATCCTGATTTCCTGAGATAGTTTTCATTTTCACCTGTTGCCCCAGTGTAATGATAACTAGTACTCACTTCTCTCAAAATTATCCCAGTTTGGATGATAAACATAAATGTAGCATGTATACAAAACAATCCAATTTCTCTTTATTTCGAGATGGTATTGTTGACAGAATTGTTCAGTAGACTTACGTGTAACAGGACACCTTCCCGATACAGCTGTACTTAAATAAATACATAAAGGGACCTGATCTTACAGCAGTGACCTGAAAGTCAATAAAGCTGCCATGAATGGCACTGAGCAAGACATTCGAGTTACAGGAAGAAGGGATTTGGAGAGCAAAATGGAGTCAAACTATCAGAAGAGTTGGGAGAGAAATCTCACTGTGAGGGTTCTGCTGACAGCAAGGTCTGCTGCCTTCTTTGAGCCCAGGACTCCCTGCAGAGGCTTTTGGAGGACGTGGTCAGGCAGCTGGTGAGAAACATGAGCTTGGGGCAAGCTCCACTGAGTAGATAAAAATGTTTTAAATGCCTTTGCTTCACCTGACCCATTTGCTCCTACAATGGTTTCTATAATGAGAGTGTCTTCTAATTTCATAGAGATGGTCATTTCCCCCTTTGTGCAGGACTCTTAGGAGTCCTTTCTAGCATTTTTCCTAATTAGAGAATATACCTGGCCACCAACTGAATTGCTCATATTGAGAAGGTCAACTGCTTCTTTCACCTAACGCAATCTTTCCCTAGGAAGATATCGAGTCATCACTAACAACAATGAAATTACCATATTTAGTAGGAAATGTTGAAGTAATTTGGGTACAATTTGCTTTTAATACAAGCAGATAAAAAACTTACACAGTTTCCACTGTAAATGACATTTTGATTCTACCATAGATATCAAGTAAGAGGAATTGTCCTGAACTCCCTGAGCTGAGCAGCATTTCTAACAGATGAGAAGCCTCATCTTAGTAAGGCTTATGCTTAAACCTACTCTGCAAATGGAAATGAATTTTCAATCATTAAAGGTAATGAATACACGCAGTCACTCTGAGAAACAAGCTGCATTCTCAAGTAGGTATAGACAAAAGACGCCGGTTTACGACCGATTATCATAGCAGAATAGGGCTTTGAGAAATCAAACAGGAACTAGTCCTGTCCAATGTCCTTTTCCAAATTGCTTTTATGCAACCGTTGCCTTTCTTATTCATCCCTAACTCCAATTTTCTTATGTTTTCTTTAGCCTTCTGGGTTGAAACGAAGGGGACTACATATCCATGCTATAGCTCTTGGCTACAGATCCTCCAAGACTTCTCTACAATATATGTATGGCAGCATTCCTCAACCTTTCTGGCACAAGGTACCAGTTTCATGGAAGAAAATTTTTCCATGGACCAGGGTGGGGGTGCAGGGAGATGGTTTTGAGGTGATTCAAGCACATTACATTTATTGTGTAGTTTATTTCTTATTACATTGTAATATGTAATTAAATAATTATACAAATTACCATAAGGCAGAATCAGTGGGAGCCCTGAGTTTGTATTCTTGCAACTAGAGGGTCCCATCTGGGGATGATGGCAGACAGTAACACCCAAAGTGTGTGCTATGTCCAGTCTACTCCATAGTCTCATTTTGGTTGCTGTCACTGCAGAAAACCCTGCTTCACAATGATAGGATGTTGAAATGGAAGCAGGCACATCATTATAACTGGGCTCAAACACATCTTTATTAATCAAAATAGGAACCATTACAATCAATACATTTTTGCCAATGAAAATTAAGTGTTTATTCCTGTAGCGTAAAAATCTGTGCTGGGGTTGGACAAACTGTTGGAAAGCATTTTCTGCATCCTGCTGTTTGTGGAAGGGTTTTCCCTGCAAAAAGTTGTTGAAATGCTTGAAAAAGTGGTAGTCAGTTGGTGAGAGGTCAGAAGAATATGGCGGATTAGGCAAAACTTTGTAGCCCAATTAGTTCAACTTTTGAAGTGTTGGTTGTACAACATGTGGTCAGATGTTATGGAGAAGAATTGGCCTTTTCTGTTGACCAATGCTGGCTGAAGGTGTTGGAATTTTTGGTGTATCTCATTGATTTGCTGAGCATACTTCTCAGACATGATGGTTTTGCCAGGATTCAGAAAGTTGTAGTGGATCAGACCAGCAACAGACCACCAGTGACCATGACCTTTTTTTGGTGCAAGTTTGGCTTTGGGAAGTGCTTTGCAGCTTCTTCCCGGTCCAACCACTGAGCTGGTCATTGCCGGTTGTCATATAAAATCCACTTTTCATCACACGTTACAATCCAATCAAGAAACGGTTCATTGTTGTATACGATAAAAGATGATGACACTTCAAAACAACGATTTTGTCGATTATTGGTCAGCTCATGAGGCACCCACTTATTGAGCTTTTCCACCTTTTCAATTTGCTTCAAATGCCAAATGACTGTAAAATGGTCAATATTGAGCTCTTCAGCAACTTCTCATGCAGTTGTAAGAGGATCAGCTTCAGTGACTGCTCTCAGTTGGTCCTTGTCAACTTCTGATGGCCGGCCACTTGAGCTCATCATCTTCAAAGCTCTCATCTCCTCTGCAAAACTTCTTGAACCACCACTGCACTGTACGTCCATTAGCAGTTACTGGGCCAAATGGGTTGTTGATGTTGCGAGTTATTGATGTTGCAAGTTGTCTCCACTGCCTTATGAACCATTTTTTAACTTGAATAAGAAAATTGCTCAAATGTGCTTTTTGTCTAACATCATTTCCATAGTCTAAAATAAACATAAAATAAACAGCAAGTAATAAGTCATTAGCAAAAAAAGTTATAAATGTGCATTAAAATTATGTATAACATAACCACATTTAAGAATATATTCCAATATCAAATGGCGAATTTTAACAGTGCTAAAACTGCAATTACTTTTGCACCAACCTATTAACTTTAGCAATGTAGTTAGCCACTACGAATGATGTTCTCGTTGCAGACACTTTTGATGAAGTGGTGGCCTTCAATAATTGCTTCTGTTCTTCATGTTCATTTTTTTTTTCTTTTGAAAAACTCCAAAGTCTTGTCTTTTAATGAGGGTGGCTTGGTCTCCACGTGTTGATGCAGTTTTGAAGCTTTCATGGCTTCACTGGATAGCTGGTCACCAGATATTATACAAAATGAACTTGAAAAATGTGAATCACCTGTTGCAATGAACTCATAATTCAAGAAGCAATCTTGGTATTTTCTTTTCAATGCAGCTTTCATTTTGTTGGCAGCCCTACAGTCTTCTGTTGTCTCATCATTGGGTCTTTCCTCCTTTTCAAAGACATTCTCCAGCAATGTTTGTTTTTTACTCCTTTTTGCTAGGGTTACCTTGAGGGCTTACTGAAACTGTGACTGATGCAAGTGCGCAGTGTGGGAAAAAGGAATGGACAGAAGTGATAAATAAAATAATGGGTAGGCCATGCATGGACTAAAATAAGTGTCGCATTCTGACTTAAAGCCTGTCACCAGATGCAGCTGTACAACTGAAGTAAGATGCTTACTTGCCACCATTAATCCTTCCAGCAGATGCAGCTTAATTGTTACTTGCCACTCAGTGATAGGGTTTTGATATGAGTCTGCAAACAATTGATTTATTATGGTGTCTGTGCAGTCAAACCTCTCTGCTAATGATGGTCTGTATTTGCAGCTGCTCCCCAGTGCTAGCACCATCTCAGCTCCACCTCAGATCGTGAGGCATTAGATTCTCCCATGTGCACATCCCTCGCATGCCCAGTTTGCAGTAGGGTTAGCGCTCCTATGAGAATCTAATGCTGCTGCTCATCTGACAGGAAGCAGAGCCCAGGCAGTGATAAAAGCAATGGGGAGAGGCTGTAAATACAGATAAAGCTTCACTCATAAATACAGACGCAGTTTTGCTCACTCACCCACCGCTCACCTCCCACTGTCCAGCCTGGTTCCTAACAGGCCATGGACCGGGGGTTGGTGACCACAAACGTATGGGAGAAAATTGCTGGAGTAGAAACATTCCATGTATTGATTGAGACTCTTTGCTCCAAGTGATAGCAACCCAAATTATACAAAATTGCCTAAAAAAGAAAAATATATTTGAATATATATAACTGGACGGTCAGGATCAACTGAAATCTAGAATTGAAATGCCAAGAAGTTCTTATCTCTGCTGTCTGTACAGGTCAACCTCATGCTCTCCTATGGCAAGCTGACTTCCTTTGCGTGATGGAGAATCTGGTGACTGGCAGTTTCCACCCATCACCAGAGAGGGATTCCTTTGCATTCTCTCCAAGTCTTCAAGCTCAAGCATTCAAGGACTGAGCTATGACTGGGTCCTGCCTGTGTCAGGTGCTTATTCTCGCATCATCAATGACTGTCTAATGAGGAGACTGTAAGGACACAGCAGCCACCACTCTGTTCACCACGGTTGCATTGGAAGTAGAAGGTAAGGCACAGCAGTGTTTGCCCACACACTGAATGACAGCTCTGCTGGTTTCAGAAGGTGGCACAGGTACCGAGCAAACACAATTATACAAGTCCCTATAGCAAAGTAAAATAAAAATTAAGCTTGAAATACAAAGCAAGAGTTGGAAAACAGAAAGCCAAAAAAAAAAATCATTAATTCCTGAGTGAAATGTCTGACAGAGCCCGATGCTTTCAGTTACTGTGCCATTTGTCCCTGAGGGCTACAACCACTGGCCTGGAAAAGTAGACAAGCATCCCTGGAGTCGGCACGATGGAAGAACTCATTAACTCAGGGCTTCTCGAGAGTCTCCAGGCCATGAACAATGTGCAAGACAAACACTTTGGGCATCATCCGGCACACACATGCCTCAATTTATTCCTATTAAAATTCTTCTCCCGAGCAAGTGAAAATACATAATTCTTGGAATGAAACATCAACAAGGAGAACTGTAATTCAGGCATAAAGTATTCTTCACACATGAAAATTGATACCAGCCTATGCAGAAACCAATACCTGAGACCAGTCATTTGCAGGTTCCAGAACAAATTATCCAGTTTGTTTTTAGTATGTCCTCACCCCACCCCACCTCCACACACACACATGCATGCACACACACACACACGTACTACCTTCTCCCAGGTAAGCTGGATGTTTTAAATTGCTAATGGTGGAAATTTAAGCACTGTAGGTGGTGTATTATGAGTCCCTTTTAAAAATTGAAGGATGACCCTGTTAATGAAGGATTCTTCACAGGTTAAAAGAATGAATCATTTTAAAGAATCCCAGAGGAATTCCAGGCTTCAGAGCTACATTTTTTACTCTCTTTATAGTCATTAGGTCCTGTGAACAAATACGAGGATTTCTAGTTTACTGATCTTAAAATCTCTAAACTATTTGTATGATCTGATACTGTAATATAAAAAAATAAGGTAAATTACACAAATAATGTATCATTACAAAATAAGATGAAACAGAAGATCATTGAATCCATGAATTTCTAATGTATGAGCCCAGGTTAGCTAAGCCTCCTCTTTAACCATAACTTAGGCTTTTCAGGAGCCCCTGCTGAGAAACAGATAATGTCTTTGTCTTGCTGGGTATCTCAGAGTCATAGCTCCAGTCGTAAAAAGTTGATATAAATATTCATGTTAAATCCATAAAGAGATATTCCTGACTATGCTCATTATTCAATTTTCTCCTAGTGTAGGTCAGAACACTGTTTCAGGCTAGGTTTTCTTGATGCAAAAATATCCATTGTGTATCAACGGAGATACACACACACAATCAAACTGCCATGTCCACATGGCTTCTGGTTATATGCTGTCTTATTCTGTTTTCTGTTGCTACAATAGAATACTACAGACTGGGTAATTTATGTATTTAAAAAAAAGTTTATTTTAGCACACAGTTCTGGAGGTCAAGAAGCCCAAAAGCATGGCACTGGCATCTTCTTAGGGCCTTTCTGCTGCATTGTAACACAGCAGAGGGTGTCACATGGTGAGAGTGCAAGAGTGTGACAGCTTAGGTCTCTCCTCTTCTTACCAAGCCACCAGTCCCATCCTGAGGGCCCCACCCCGATGACCTTATCTAATCCCAGTCACCTCCCAAAGGCCCCATCTCTGAATACATTTAAGGTACGAATCTGGGGATTAATTTTCCAACACATGAAATTTAGGGAACACATTCAAACCATAGTACATGGTAACATCTGTCAACACCAGTCTTTGAGATTTCCTTTAGCACCACTGAAATCGTAAAGTATATGCCATGGACATCAGGGTTCTCTTTTGGTCTTCTTTTTATGTCTCTTACATAGATCAGCAGGTAGATACAGAAAGAAAGATAACTACCTATGGCTCCCTCCATTTTCTCAAAATCACAAGACTTCCTCTTTAAGTCTGTGGTGAAATTATATCCAGGTCAACTAGCAAATGGTTGCAATTATGCAACAAACCACCAGATGGCAAAATGGCAAAAATCACATGAATCTAGAGACACTAAAAGGGTCTTCCTTCCTTTGAAGGATTCTTTTTACCCTTGAAGAATCTTGGCCTTGGACAAGCCTGGGTGGGAGGGACTCTATGACATGGGCTAGTCCATGTAATTGTCGGACCTTCGCCTTCAGCAATTTCAGAAATGTGTTCCAATAGCCCTCAAGCAACATCCTTTAACAGTAAAACAAACCAAGGTTTTGAAGCATTCCTCGATATGAAATGATTGGAAAGTATATGGCAATGGCATCCAGAATGTTACTAAAGTTAGTATTTGGAGGACTCTAAAGGAGTGGACTCTAAAGTGGCGAGTACGATACAGAAACCTCCAGCCTCTGGAATAGCATTATTTAAAATCTCTGGAAAAAAATGGTTTCTCAAAAATCCCATTTTCAGGTTAATCATTCTCTCATCTGGGCATTTGTCTTCATAACTAATTTAAATCCCTCTATTTGCAGTTTAAGCCGCTCTCCTTTCACCCCAGTTAACTGGGGGCTTTGAAAAAAACTACCTTTTAAAATTATTCACAAGTGTCCTGGGTAGGATACCTAGCACACCACTTCTTATCAGGTACATTAACTTACTGGTGTTTTACATATGTAATTTTATGCATCTATCAGGAGGCAGAAAAATCATTCTGCCGATCAATATGAATCACATATAATTTGAATCATAACCTAAATCACATCACTATTATTCAGGATTATTATTGAATATGTTTTATTTCAGCTTTGAAAGTACATTGTATTTTATCTAAATGAAGTAATAAAAGAGAACTACTCTCATATAACTCTATAAATCATGAATTTAAAAGTAGATTTTAAGACTTCCTTAATTTAGCAAGTTATTTCCAAGCTGGGTTATTGAGATTAGTAGAAATACACAAAAGTGGTAACATGGGTTAGTGAACGTATTTTCATTATTTGAAAAAGCAAGACAGAAATTGAGAAGTTAACAAGAATAAACCTCTGTCAGGTAAACTTTAAAAATTTTCTGCTTTCACATAGAACTAAATCAGTTCAATTTAATGTGGAATGATGATGTTAATAATAATAGCTAACACTTACTAGGTGACAGACATGGTACTAAATCATTTAATATCTGTAATGATACCATGAGTCAGGATGCCCTTATTTTACACATGAAGTCACTGAGGATTACATGTCCTATAGTAAGTAATTTGCGTATGATTTTAATGCTCCTAACATTTAAGTCTTACTACTACAGGTATTTTTGGAATAATGGCTCATTGAAAGTGCTTTCCCAATTATATATACATTTATATAGATTTTGCAGTTTATTATTAAGTAAATACAGCAATTGAGAGTAGTCACAAATTTTAGTACATAAAACATCTAAGTAAAATTTAAAAATGAATACTTAATTTGGAAAAGTTTGGAAAACTCTGTTGTAGGCAGTGGAGACATTAGCTTCAATAAACAAGTGCTGATTGGTGACAATTTTCCCAAATTTCTGTAATAATTATTGAGCAGGTTAAAATTGATATGGTTCTCCATAGTACCTTTCCCACTTTACAAGAATGGTAAGACCGTAGACCCTCATAATAAGAGACTCAAAATAGTTGAGGATCCAACTTGCCTGTTAGATATCACAGGGGAAAAGAAATGGAACTTTCTTCCTCATTCTCTTAAGATTTTTCTTTTTTGTTCTAATTTTGAAGTCATTTTTCCAACTCATCGGCCACATTTTCTTTCTTTGAACTTCGATTTTTTACAGTTTCAGTTTTGGTAAGGTGCTTTTTTTATTTGCCTATTTCTTCTAAATTTTCGGATTTATTTATGTTTCATTATTTTTAATGTCCTCAGTATGCATATCACCTTTTCCATTAGTGCTATGATTTTGTTGTGGTTGTTTTTCTCTTTTTTTCCTGTAAGTGTTTATGCATATTATCAGCTGTTTTACCTAAGAATTAACTTTAAGTTCAGTTTGTTATTTTTTGTTAGTTTTTTATTTTCTGCCACATATTTATTTTCTTGAACGTATTTTAAAACTACTTTCTTATTATTTCATTATCATAGCCCTTGTAGGCTTGTCTCGATTGTCAAATGTTTGTCTTGGTTTTCCACCATTTGATTTTGTCTCCTAGAGTTCAGACTATTTTATAAATAAGAGAATACAGCATGAGTTTGAGGCTATGAATGATCATATTACCCTCCTAGTGAATATATGTATGCTTTGAGAGGTATTAGCAATGACAGGCCAACTTCATCCAACAAGGACGGAGATGATTCAGAGCTAACTTTTATCCTTTTCAAAGACTGATCTATTTCTAGTTTACTCAATTTCCTGCAAGAGGTTGCTCTCAGCATACAGAGGCTCCTAGAGTTCTTTACTACAAGTGCTTCTATCTTCATGGCCACTTACTTCATGATGGTTTGCTTTTAAAACCCAATGAGAGGAAATTGCTCTAAGGAGTCTTATATAATGTAACAATCATGGGAGTCGCAGCCCATCACCTTTGACATTCTATTGTTTAAAAGCATGTCACAGAGGATGAGATTATACAAGGACGTGTATAATCCAGGAATAACAGATCACGAGAGCCACCTTAGAGTCTGTCCACCACACCAAGGTTAAAGTAATGACAATGATAATGGACTTTAATCATGTTGTTCTTATAATGCTCTACACTTTTAGAATGTCTCCACATATACACTGATTTCTGTGAATACATGTATCAGAGGTATCAATCCAAACTGAAGTTGTGTTTAGTCTACGACTTAAGGTCTTCTTTGCAAGCTCAGAAGGCTAATAGGGTAGAACCCTAGGGTGCCATTTATATTAAGGGTGAAGGAGGCTCCTGTTAAATAAGAGAGTTTTGTTCAAGGATAATTGGGCAGCACTGATGAGATGGCATGGTTTTAAAAATAGCACAGCAATGTAAATAAAACTCTCTCATAGCTTCAAGACCTAATAAAAGGTATAGGGATGTCAACAAAAAGCGAAAAAAAAATTAAAGCTCTTTTTCCTGTAATCTCTGCAGGAGATTTAGAATGTGAGACATCAGCAATGCAAACGTTGGTAGCAGTGATGATGGTGCCACTGCATCCGCAACATTAGAAAGATGACTATATATTTCTGCCCCGATTTCTGAGTCTCAGCATCCCCATGGTAGACATTAGCAACAACAAGAATAACAGCCTGACTGTGGTGGACTCAGATCCCACTTGCTATTTTTTAGCATGGCAGTTATCAAAGGCAAAACACTCTAGAAGAGAAGAGGAAAATGGCAGATGCCACAGTAAACCCGGGGGCTAATTACTGGTGCACACTCAAAAATTACAGAGTAGTCCCAGATTGCTATTGAGAAGGGACTTAAGGCAAAGTATAGTTCTCAAACCATGGCAGATCAGTGTAACAGGAAAATGTGATTTAATATCTTCTTTTTCCAGCTAATATTTCTTGGGAACAATGTGTTATATCAGTGCTATCAATTACTGCTTACAGCCACACTATGAGGTAAATAGTTGCACTCTCATTTTCATTTGACAGATAAGAAAATGAAGTTTCAAGTAGAGTAAGAAGCATGTTCCATGAAGCACAGCTATTAAGCGGCTGACCTAGTAAGTTTTATCTCTAAGTGACTCCTCCACTGATAGCTCCTGGGACTAAACTCAGATCATCGTCATGTGCAACTTATCATATTAAGTAGAGCTGTGAAGGAGGCAAAATGACTGACAGTTTCCTTTTTCCTGGGCTACAATGTCATTTCCCTTTTTCTTAACTTACTTGAATCCCATCTAACTTCAACTGCTTGTCTAAGACCCAATTCCTCTCTTAAGGACTTTTTAAGTGTTATATAGCAGAGTTCATATTTCCTTTTTTTCAGAGAAAGCATCTTGAAAACATTAAGTTTTCAAAGACATTAACAACTTGATCCTCACCACAGTCTTTAAAATTGAAAACAAGGAATTAATTCATCACTATGTTTTATATATAAAGAAAATAAGCCTCAGAGGATATTGAAGACCTGTCCAGGACAGCATGGTTCAGAGCAATGGTTCTCAAACTTCCAAGTGGATCAGGATCCCTGGAGTAGGTCTGAAATGGGAGCTAAAAATTTACACGTTTAACATGGTCCCAGATGACACTGTTGCCTCTGCTGCTGGTCTACACTTAACTCCATTCACTTTATTTGTATTTACTTGGGATAAATAAAATCTTTAGAAAATAAGATTCATGAGTTTCTGGCTTCAATATAAGAATTTTATCTTAGAAGGAAGCAAAGGCATTTAGGAATCTTGTACTTTTATATATGTATAGATTAATTCATCAGATTATCTGTTTGTCATCTTAGAAAGAACAATGGACTTTTTCCTTAGAAAATGTATGGGATGGGTGAGAAGAAAATGTCCTAACTGAAAACCCCAAGAAAGATAGAGGGTGTGGAAATAAAGACCACCCACATGAGAAACAAAAGCTGTTTATTCAGAGCTTGCCATAGAGCAAGGTCATCGATAGCACCGCTTGAATTTGGCAGAGACTCAAAGGCAGGCAAGGCAATGGGAAAGCTTCACAGTGGCAAAAAGGGAAGGTTTAGCTATGTTCTGATTGAGGTTATTGTCACAAAAGTGCCAGAGTCACTAGAGGCAGGCTAACGGGAATGGGAACTCTCATGTGATTGATTTGGGAATCATATTTACCTTTCTCTGGTTGGTTCTGAATTGGAAATAAGAGCAAAAAATAGGGAAACTGGAAGTTATTGACCAAATTCTCACCATTCTGGGACAATTGTGGAGAGATTATGACTGGCTTCCGATAATGGTTGCTCCAGAGGCTATGGGTCAGAGTTCCACTTACTTACAGACTAGCCATTGCCTGCTTCTAATTCTGTTTCTCAGGAGTTTGGAAGGATGTCAGCCAGAACAAGCAGTCCCTGACTCCAAAGTCAATGTACCCGCTAGGCAGAGTAGACTTAGTGTCAAGGGTCCATGATATTCTTAGGGGTCTATTAAAATGAATTTCTTTTAAAATCAGAAGAAAAACAGAATTTGTAAGTTAAAAAATGTTTTAATGTATAATGCCAATATCTTTATCTTTCTGCCAACTCATTGTTCTACGAATGTAAATGTTGAATATGGTACAGTAAGACAGTGCAGACACAAGAACGGGGCTTGAAAGAAGTTTATCATACTCACAGGGTCCAGAGACGGGGGGTCACCTCATGCCATGCATGGTCACAGAGAAAGTACAAGTGTTGGTCAAAAGACAGAAAGAAGCAAGGAGAAAGCATTGGACCACAGCCTTTATTGGAGTTTCCGTAGCAAAGGCAGGGCAGAACGAACAGTTTAGAATTGGCTCGCTTAAAAATTTCTGGCCAGGCTTTGGGTTATAAGAGTGGTCTCTGTTTGGCTAGTTCTTGAGCTTGGGATGATTTAGGGCAGGAGAAATGGTGGCTTGGTGTGCGAAAGTAAAATAACTTAAATAAGGGAGTAGTTAGGGCATTGGTTGGTTTGCATATGAAAGGCATGCTCTTAGGGGCAAATCTTTCTTATCTTTAGGACTTAACTAGCCCTGGGAGGAGGAGTCTTTCCCTGGATCTGTAAAGCTCCCAAAAGCCAGAGCATCAAGAATACAGAAAATAATGTTAATTTGATATAATATTGACCCTTTGATGAATGAATGCCATGTAGCCAAATACAGAATCCATGAATATACACGTCAAGAAATATAACTTTTAATACTTTTTGTGGATGAAGAGGTTCATGAAAGTCATAATACAGCCCATCTTGGCTGTACAGTATGTGCAGAACATAGGGTGGGTGAAGGGTTCGAATGAGGAGGAGAAAAACGTTCAGTCAGGTAAGGGTGAATGAACTAAGTGGCATCGTGACTACTAACCACTTACCCTCTGGGCTCATAAAACTAGCTTCCCTCGTTCGTTTCCTAGTACTTGGTCTAGAAAACTGGCTTTAGCACATAGATATTGCTTTTCTGGCCTCTACATAGTTCTGGTTCTCAAATTTCTTTCTTAAAACCAACTCTGACCTTTGTCTTGGCATCACTGCCTTGGTCACCTAGGCATTCTGCTAACTACATGACAGTAAGTATAACAAATATTTGTGTTTTCCTTTTGTTTTAAACAGAACCTCAAACTTTCTGAACTTGCATTTATAATTTCCTGAACTACTCAACAAGTAGCACTTATTATTTCCAAAGAGAATACTAATGTCAATTTTGATTTCATGCTTTATTATTTTTATCAACTATTATACTTTAATACAGTTAGGTGTATATAATATTACAAACACAACAGAATTTTTTGAGAAATATTTGATTTCTTATGTTCTTCCATTTAATTTCCATCTTATTGCTTTCATACTGTAATTTATGTGGTCCTTCTGTTTTATGATATATATCAAATATAAGTTCTAAATTGTTAAGATACTTTATAAAAATCTTTAAGTTCAGACACTGCACTTTATTGTGGTCACAAAGCTTTAGTCATTGACTAAAGGCTAGAAAGTCATCATTTTCTCTTTTTCTCTTGCAGAAATAAATGTCAAGTTTATGTTTCTTTACTCTGCAAAAGCCTCAAAGAATATTTGTTTTCAGATAAGTAGCTTCCAGTTTACCCTTTAGATGTTCGAATGAACACAACACCATTTTCAACCTTCCAACTCTTTTCTCAGAAACTTTTAGTAACTCAACAGCAGTAAGTCACCAGTTTCTGGAGAAGGCACTTGAATACTTAAAATGTTCTTGAAGTTTTAATATCACCAGGGCCACTGTGTAGAAAAGATTATTGATCCTCTGAATGTTGCCAATGGGGCTGTGTGTGGGAGTGAAGAAGAGAAAAGATGTTAATAGCTTCATCTCAGTGAACTTTAGGAATGGGTTTAAGATAGACCAGTAGCGAAAAAATTGATTTTAAATAAAATACATGATTGTTTTCATCAAAAATTTCTCCCATGCAGTGTCTAAAATCACAGAAAGAGAAAGGAGTGTAAATGGATGAGGCTGATTAGAGAGTAGGCATTCTAAACATGCTTAATTCGTTTCCCCAATACCTTGCCCCCCTTGTTTGTTGTTGACAGAACCTTGCCTTTGCTCAGAATAGTAGTGCTCTGGCCTCAAGCAGTGAATCATGACTGATCTGGCCAATTATGACAAGCCTGTTCTCTCTCAGGCTACCTAGGAGCTAGGATTGGCCAGGTGAATTCTAGATTTAAGGGGATGACTACAGGAAAACTTCCAGAGAAGCGTTTACTTTCCTGATAATTAACAAGGTCAGACTCAGTGAGGTTCTACTTCTTTTGTATCTTCCACCATCTTTTTGCTCTGAACATAGACTCAGAGCTTATGGCTACTTCACCATTTTTATTACCAAGTCGAGGACAGTAGGGACTGAACCATGATCAGTGATGCTCTAATTCAATCGTGTTACGTGATTACAGAAACTTTTCTTGCTTTTAAAGTTTTCATAAGTTAGGATTTTTTAAAAAACTAGAATCCGTATGTATTTCTAGTTAACACAACGTAACTTCACCTCAATTCAGTTAAACTAGCCCCCCATTTATATCGGGCACCTGAAGAATGTTTTGTCTAAGAAAGTTTCACTGCCTAAAAAAATTTTGGAAACACTATAAGGCAACAGCTAAGTTCTTCTACATTTGCCTATGATTTGATGTATCAACAAAGTCATCAAGAATATTTAACAAGAAGCCACTAATACATTTTGTCATTACAAATTAGAGGTAGATTGATTTGGGGAAGTGGTTGGGGACTGGGCTCAGATTGTCATGGGCTGAAGAATAAACTGGTGCTGAGAAAGTGGTGACGCAATGTATGAGCTATTCCTTCAAGAGGTTTAGAAGTGAACAGGAAGAGAAAATGGTGCAGATCGAGGATTATGGCATTTAAGGGAGATAGAAAGTAGGTTTCTAGTTGAGGGAAAGTGCAGTGAATGGGGAGCAAGCACGGATTAAGAGGGAGGAAATGATCAGTGGGGCAAGATCCAACCCCACGGTATTCCTAATGGTCTAGTTCTTAAAGACACTGACAGTATTTTGGAAACGAAAATATATCAAATAAAAAGGAAATTGATCCAGATGGAGACTGAGTAGATGAGACATTACAGATTTTTTAACAGCACAAAAATGCAGACATACAACTTTGGAGTATTTTCATAAAGTAGTCAAAATAAGGAAATCATAAGAAAGTTTTTTTAGCCACACTTAATGTAGGAATCTTTTCTACAAATAATGTCTGATAATATGTCCACAATATCCTCTTTCAAGAACTTTTTAGACTTCCTTTCTACTACAAAACTTTTAACTTTGGAAATAGCGAGTAGTATTTTTCTCCCTGAAACCTCTGCAGTGTTAGTAATGCATTGAAGTTTGATTAAAAGGACACTTAATGCGAACATAAATCCCCCAAAATATTTAGAGCACAGAAGTCTCAACTCATCTTGTATTTATAAGACAACATTTTAAAATGAATATCTCTTAAGAAAGGAGGCTATTAGGTTGAGCAATGCCTTCTTTTCCCAATAGAGTATTAGACAAGCTAAATGTATAAATCTGCTTTATGTAACTCTATCAATGGCTGATGTTCAATGGACTTTTGGTATTAGGGCTATAAATATCTGACAAAGGAATAAACATCATATGGAAGGAAATTGACTATAACTGAGGAAGGTGCTCTGAATAGGCCTCCATGGAATTATCTGCTCAATCTTTGAGACTTTGTCTTGGCTTTGTGACTTTTGAGAGTATAATGATTTTTCTTATACAGCTGGCAGTTTGGAAGGACTTCAAGGGTGAGCCAGTGAAATTCTCATCATCCACACAGAGTTATCAAACAGGTTGTTAAAATTCATGCATGATTTTGATACAGAAATCTATTAAAAATGATAAACAATAATGAGGCTGATACTTATAACCCTCCTATTTCTCCAATAAAATTTCTCCACATATTTTCTTGTTCTATCTCAGAGGTTACAGATAATAACTGATCACAGTATACAAGCTCACTCTTTTCTTTCTGCCCCTCTCTCCTTTCCTCCTTTCCTGTCTCTACACCTAACTTCTCATTTCAGTATGGAAGAAAATATTTACCAGCACCTGCCATAGGTTGAAGTTTAGGAAGGCTGAAGCTGGAATTAATCCTCAGCAATTTCAGCAGTGGCTCCTGTGATGAATGGCTACGGGTGTGAGGGTTTCTCAAAATTTCCCTTTTTGTTTTTCATTCTTTCCAAATCAGCCATTCAAGGAGCAGTATTTTATAATCTATTTGCATAAGCATGGACAACATTAAACGATTACTGAAGATACAAATGCTCAAGTATTGTATCATCATGCTTTCATGATACGTGTTGGGGAGAGAGCAGTTAACAGTATAGTCAAAGAAAAGATTTGCAGAGGAGACAGAACTTGTGCAGGACCTTAGAGTAGGATTAGATGAGTGGCAAAGGGCAAAAGATTACATGTATTACGGACTCTGTTTCTTCTCTTTAACCTGACAGGCCAGTGGAAAGTGCCATCACTGCCATGGTAAGACAATGGAGGATATCACCACACAGTGGCTTGCTTTTAAGAGGCAGCATGGTTTGATGCAGGAGATCCACACTGAGGACCATGTGCTGAGCTTCAGGAGGGCTGTGAAGTCCCTAAGATGTTATAAAAAACTTTATAAAAACACGTTTTTTTTTTTTTTTTTTTCTGAGCAAGTTGTACCCAGTAGAATACTCTTTATGAAAGTGTGATCTAGTTACATTCTACTCCAGCATCTCTCCTTCGGAAACTAAGGTTCAAATGAGTGAAATGTTTCTCCCTGTTGTCATACCTAATGGATAATTGGTCCTGGATCATCCCTAGAGCCCTATTACTTAGTTGGTGCATTCTCATATCCACAATCTCATTTGGGGGTACACCTGCTATAAGTTATTGTTTTAGTTCCTGAAGACAACTATAACAAAGTACCTATACTGTAGGGTGGCTTAAAACAACAAAAATTTATTCTCCCACAGCTGTGGAGACAAGAAGTCTGAAATCAAGGCATCAGCAGGGCCATGCTCACTCTCACACTCTGGGCAGAATCCTTCCTTGCCTCTTTCTAGCTTCTGGTGGTGGTCACCAAACCTTAGCACTCCCTGCCTGGCGGCCACATCACTCCAGTCTCTCCCTGTGTCATCATGTGGCATTCACCCTGTGTCTGTCTTCACATGGCGTTTTCTTCTCCTTGTAAGGGCAATAGTCACTGAATTAGGCCTCACCCTAATGATGTTATCTTAACTCCACTGCACAGGCAAAGACTCTATATCCAGTAAGGTCACATTCACAGGTATCTGGAGTTGGGATGTCAACATATCCTTTTTCAACTCAAAAGATTCTTCTGTTTTTCTCCCTAAAAATAACTGTTTCCCTCTAGTTTTTTAAAGTTATTATTCCAAAATAACTGAATTCATCCTATTCAAACCCCATCAATACAGTTTTAGGTCAATCATTTTTCTAAGTCATCGGCGACTCATCCTGAATCCTAAGGGAGTATGATGTGCCATTGTTCTGCATTTTGAACAGAGGCCGAATCTGGATAGCGCCAGTATGTTGACTCTGAATCCTTGATAAGTAGTCTCTTACAATTCCACACAATTGACATCTGACATAAACAACCACATTTTTCTGGCTTGTTTATGAGCATATCTTGGGGAACAAAGTCAAAGCCTTCCTGAAGAAAAGATATATTACACCTATTGCTTTTCCCATCTACCAAGCTGGGTATGCTGTCATAAAAGAAAATTAGATTGGTCTGACATTTTTTCTTCCTATGGCCAACTTGACTGTTATCCAATCCTCTTTGCTAGTTTAGGAATTCAGAGCGTAAACGTACACACAAATACAACATTTTGCTTAATGTGGAAGGTTACTCAAATTTTATGTACTGTTTCCTTAAAAGATAGCCACTTTGACCCTCTTGTAAAAATGGGTATTGTTGGCCTGTTTGGCCTTGATAAGAAACTTTACAATTGTCATAGGAAATTATAAATTTCAGACAATTCTGATCCACAAAAAGAAACCATCACTTTAGCCTATTCCCTCCTTAAATTCCCCTGAAACTCCCTTGATACCAATTGTTGAACTGTGCAGCAGAAACTAACATAAAGATGAGGCACTAAAACTTAGAAGACAGGACAAGTAAATTAGAAGAAGTGAATTGCCTAATTACTCTGCAAGATAATTTTTTTCATGTTGATATTGAAACATAAAATTTGTATGTCGACACATTAAACTATAATATCATTAATATGAAAAAGAAATCTCACTCTTCGAGTGAGATTATTCCATTTTTTACCCACCAATGATTTTGACCTTACAATGAATGATACCCTATTACTGAATTTAGGAGGAACAGAAGTTTATTCACTAAATTTCACTACCTACAAATTATCTTGAAACCTTTGGGTTATCTAGGAAGACATTAGTAACTTGTTACTGTGTGTGACGTTTTCCTACGCACATGGCCAAGTGTGCTAAACTCGGTTTCAAAGATAGTCTGAACTGTTTAGTTTCATCCTGGCAGCTATACTGTTGATACCAAATTGCTTCTGAGAGCAAGCTTCACTGTCTTAACCTTAGTTTGTCCAACAGCCTTTCCTCTTTTCGCATTCCTTTTCTACAACTAATTTGTAACATTACCTTCTTCTAATTTTCCTCCTTTCATGCATTTTTTTCCCTGTCATGTCTATTCCATCACACTACTTGATCTCTGAAGTGATTCCATCAAACACATTTCTGTCAAAGACCTCCTGAGCTATTATGGACTGTCGTTAAGTTACTGGATGCTCAACCTTGGCTATGTGCTCCAATAATTGCTATTAACAGATGGTGGGGAACTGGGCTGTCTGGGATTTTTAAACCTTGTTTCAAATCCCGTATGTACAACAGCTATATCTCCACCATTTGGTGCTTGGTTTTATTTGTTTTTTTAAAAATTTACAGCTGTATAGAACATCATAGATCTGATTTCTCAGCAATCTGACCAAGTATGAGTTTGGCTTTTGCAGATATTTAGAATGATCTCAGTGTGTGCGTTAAAACATGAACTGAAGATGAGCAATTGAGTGGCATGGAAAATTTAATAAAAAATAAGTATATATTAAGTATAATAAAATAATAAGTTATTGCTCTCACAGGAAATTTTGTTCAAAGCATGAAATATGGCGAACCCAATTTCAGTGAGAAAAATCTCAGATTGGTAGAAATTGAATAGATGAAACACTTGTTTTGTATTTTTATAGATTTTTTTCATTTTTGCTTTAGGCATAAAGTTCAAATTCCCAAAAAAAGCCTTCTATGTTTTTAGTTCTTCTTAGCCCACCTTCCTCCAACTCCATACTCTATGTTCAAGCAAACTGAACTTTTTACATTTTCTTAAATACAATGTTTTTTCTCTCAAACCTAAACCCTTGCACAGATTGTTCTGATTCACCTAAAATAGTTTTCCCTTCTGTCTTTACATTTCTATTTTCTGCTCATCCTTAAGAGCTCACTTAATATTTAACTTCTTCCCAGAAGTTTCCCCTGACTTATTAACTGTGTGAGGTCTCCAGCCCCATAGCACATTCTACAGCTCATAACATGCATGCACTTAACACTATGTGTGGTAAGAATCTGACTCTTCTCCTTACTCCTTTTCTCTCCCAGGAACCCCAGGAGAGCACGATACATGTTTAAGTACACTCCTGGGTACATAGACAATACTTAATCATTATTTGTTGAAGTAAATGAAGCATGAATAAATGGGAAGATTGGAACACATTTGATTTCCAAAAGGGAAAAATTTCTTATAATACTTACACTACTCAGTACACTACTCAGTTGAGAACAACAACAACAAAAAATTACTTTTTAAAAAATTTAACGTCTATCAAGGCACAAAATTGGAGCTTGGATTTCTAACTCCAGTCCTGATTTCTCTCTTGAATTCCATAATTACATATATTTTCGTCTTCAGCATTTTCAGTTGGATCTCTAATTTCAAACTTCACATATCCAAGAGATTTTTTGATGGTTCTCCCACAAATTTAATCCATTCACAGTCTTTTCCATCTGTTCTAGCATTTATACAAGCAAAAACAAACAAACAAATCTCTGTACAATCATCAAGCCCCAAATCTTGGATTCATCTTTGACCCTTCTCTTTCTCCTATATCCAACATCCAACACATCAGCAGATTTTCTTAAATCTACTTTTGAAATATGTACAAAATTTGACAATTTCTCATCAATTTTCCAAGCTGTCACCTTCTCTCACCTGCATTGTTACAATGGCTTCCTAATTGGTCTCCTTGCTTTCCTTTTTGTTTACCTTCAGTTTACTGCCACAGAATCAGAGTGATCCTTTTAAAACATAGGGAAATCCACGTCCTTGCTCTGCTCCAAACCTTCCAGTGGCTTCCCACTTCACTGAGAGTACAGACTAGAGACATTTCGGCGGCCCACAAGGCTCTGGGTCATCTAGCTTTCCCAGCCTCCCTGACCTCTCCCCTCCCATGCTCTCTCCCTATCCCAACTCCAGTGACATTGGTGCTTTTGCTGTTCCTTCATTGGACCCTACACCTTAGGGCCTGTGCCCATTGTACATCAGTCCCAGGAATGGGCCTCCCTCAGGTACCACACTCCCTCACTTCCTCCAAGTCTTTTTCCAAATACCATCTCAGGAGAGGCCTTTCAGAACCACCTTTTTAAATATTACCATCACCAATGACATTACCTTTCTACTATTCTTGTCTTTTTTTTTCTTCTTTTACATAGTATACTTTACTTTCTAATACATTATATTATTTACTATTTATTTTGTTTTCTATTTGTCTCCTGCCACCAGAATGTAAATTCCATGGAGCAGGGACTGTTGCCTTTTTCATTAACTGCTGTGTTCCCAGTGACTAGAACACGCTGAGCAGTTAACAGGAATTCAGTAATATTTGTTGGAAAAAAAAAAAAAGGAATGTATGACACTCTAAGTCTAAAACCTAAATAAGACTTTCTCCGTGTCTGCAGCACAAACCTCATAGTAAAATCTAGGGGAAGACTTTTCACAGTAATGAAAATCTAGGGAAAGGCTCTCATCATTCCCAGTGAGACAGCAGGATTTCCTACAGAGTTACATTCTAATGTTTCTACCAATTCGATTTGTTTTAACTCGAAAAACGTAAATGTTAAGTGTGGCCTCCCAGTAGCAGCTGACCTATGAAAGACAAGCTAGGATCTAATGCTTGCCGGGAGAATTCTGTCTAGTTAAGTAGAACAGATCTTTAACCCTTAAATTTAAGAATCTCAGGCTCAGTGCATTTTGTTTCCATGATAAAACTTGTTCGCAAGATTTCCATACGATTTTCTTTCAATGTGAAATTTTGTGATTTTTGTATGCTTTGTATTTCTTTTCACCCTAAAATTCTCAGATCTCCTAATTCTAGGATAGGTATGTATAAATGCAAGAAGCTTACCTGTGATTTAATAATAACTCATTTTTCTTTTGCTGGGCCATAGCTTAACGGAAACTCTTTCCCCAGTGTCCTCTGAATGCAAAACAGGTATTTCCTGGGCAAAAGTACGCAAGGCAGGATGAGTATAAAGTGAATTATCTGGTTTTGTTCAGAGACCATAGCTCAAAAAACAGGACTATCTATGGTACTCACTCCCCACTTCTCAATGTTGAAACCCCGTTAAAGAAACCACTAGAGCAGTGGCATAAATATTTCAAATAGAATTTTGCAGGAAAACACTATTGTTAAAAACAATAAGCCTGTAAACTTACTATTTGAGCAAGCCCTAAGGTAGATCTTTCAAACCAGCACATGTCTCTTCTATGCAATTTACTGGGAGAGGATTTTCTTGCTTTATTTTGTTTAAGCCATGTGACTATTTAAAAATTAATACATTTAGTGTCTAGGAACTAACTAAAATTTATAACCGCAGAACCAATGTTTCCTGATTTTTGTTTACAAGTATTTTGCAATTTGTAAACATTGACTTTACATTGGCCTGTACATCAGGGCTGGTCATGTTCATCAGGGAATTCCACCTTAGATAAATCCTTTGCAGTCATAGCTTGCAATAAAAACACCATAAATTGAACAGAGACTTGTCATATCGCTATTTACACTATAATGGGCTCAGTGGTTGGTGGAGCAGGACTCTCAGGGCCCACATGAGTGTAATGGCAAGAGAGTCACTGACCCAGGGGTAAGCGTGTGACAGGGAAGCCAAGGGAAGAGCCAGGCCAGGCTGCCATCCTGAAGTGCTGAGAGTAGTCTAGCTCCGGGGATACACAAATGCAAATGCTGTTCTCTGTCACCCTGTGATTGGCCACCTCACTCTTTCAAATAGTTTGGTGCTCACTTGTGCCTGTCCCAGAACCAAGCTTAGCAAAGGACCCCAATATGACTCACAGTGCTCACCTGTACCCATCCCAACACTTCTTAAGTATGTCTGCAGGTACTACCGGCAGGCCAGAGGGGAATGGAGTGCGGGCAACCATACACTGATTTCACTACAGTCATAGCAGGGACCCTGGGGCTGCAAAGTCAAGATAACCTTTCTATTCTTAAACTATATGAGAGTTCTTCAGCTCAAAGGTTTCATGTCTTTCTTTGCAGGATTGCTAGCAACTTAGGGTACTTCATTTCTTCTCTCCATTTGTACTCATTCCCCATTTCTTCTGCTTCCTTTCATTCTTTTCTTATTTTCAACTCCTCCTTAAGGCTATTTTTTTACGTCTGATTTGAGAAGAAAATATTAAAGCTTTTATGGATTCAAATTTTCATTCAACAAACAAAAAATATTATGCATTTGACAATAAGCCAGATATTATGAGATTTCATAAAACTATGAAGATGACAAAGGCCCTGCCAACAGGACGGGGGATGAGTAGGATTAATATATACCCTATACAGTGCAGCAGATGCTGCCAGTTGCCTGTCTCATATCCATTATCTCCTCCTACCTGGCTAATCAAAGCCAGCAGCCAGGTGCACAAACTAGAGAATAACTCTGCTGTCCTGGTACCTCTTAGAGCTAGAAGTGGCCACATAACACACACCATTGAGATGTACACAGAAGTCCGCTGGGGGTTTCTAGGAAAGCTTTGTTTTCAATAAAAGAAAACCGATGTGGCTAAAGCCCTTCCTTCCTCTTTTTTTCTAAGTTGAATGAGGATTTAATGTCTGAAACTACAGCAGCTTATTTTGACCATGAGGTGAAAATACAATTGAATAAGAAATGTGGAGTCAAGAATTAGACATTGTCTGGGTCCTTATTGAAATCGTTGAGCCTGTAAACCAACCACATCAGAGCCTATACCCAGACATTTTCTGAAAATAAACTCATATTTGTTTAAACTACTTATAAATAGGTTTTTCTGATCATTGCAACCAAAAAAATTTGTTGAAAGTCCCTGTGGTCACCGGTTAGATGACATGGAGCATGATGCTGTTTCCTGTGGTAGCATTTTAAAGGCTTTTAAGGAGTCCAGCCATGGGACCCCTCATCTGCAGAAGAAAATCTATAGTTCCTGAAAGTCTTTCCTTAGAGATACACTCAGTTGTGTGAAGATATTATTTACATAAACTTTCTGTTTAAATGGAAATAATTCTAGAAAAGATAGGGCATTAATCCATGGCAACATGGAATAGTGAAAACAGCTCCAGCTTTGCAATATTCCCGACATGGGGCTAAACTCTGCCTTTGCCTTGAGTTACTCTGAAGTACCTGAAAAACTCTTGGCAGGTACCGTGGGTGATTTTCCAACAGGAAGAGGAAGAAAAGAAGATGTTTTCAAACCAGATCCAATGATGACCCATTTTAAAGAGTCAAACTAAGAAAACCAAGATTAGCACAGGAGTGAGAAAATAAGCATTAAGAAAAACAAGAGAAAAATTGGGAGGACTTGGTATCATTAAATGAAGGTAGTTAAGAGTCCTAGAGAAAAGGGCATGGTAGAGATAAATTTGTATTTCATGAAAGCATATTTAAAAGACCTGCCTTCTTTAGCCATTGCAATTGTAAATAAAATAGTCAACATGAAAATTTCTACAAGGATTTTCATTAACTGAATCGTTGCAGTAATTACAGATACTAAATGACATGTTACATTTTATAAAATTCAATAGCTCCTAGTACGGTTTCACAGTCACTTGTTATTTAAATGAACAAATATTCTATTTAGCATAATATTTAGATAAAAACTCAGTATTTTGTGGTTTTCACTTCAATTTGTAAAGTTACCAGAATATAAGAGGGGTGTCCTACAACTCATAGGACCTCTTTTTATAAATACATTCTCCAAATAAACATTGCTCTTCATTTCATCACCTGGCAAGATCACATATTTAATACACTGATGCTGTCCTTACTAGTGATGATTAAAGCCTTTGGTAGATACTACTTCAGAACAGTGTAAGTCCTAGACAGTGCATGTGTTTCAGATTTACACAATCCTAAATTTGAAATCTTGTATTTGTTTTTGCTATATGACCTTGAGAATGTTACCTAAGCCTCTAAGCTTCAATATTTTTGTCTGAATTACGGAAAAAATAATATTGAGTTGCTATGAAGATTAAATAAAATATGGATTAATCATGTAATACAGTGGCTGGAACATACTAGAACCTTACCAAGTTCTTGTTGATGCTAGTATTATTAGCCTAAAGGTGGTTGGCAACATCTCATTCCTTTGTAATTGTGTATGATAATTCTATGTCAACTCTACTTCTTGTTCTCAAAATAATAAGCAATTTTTAATCATCCATCTTATTTTATAAATTTTGTTCTGAATGACTTGGAATGCTCTCTAAAGCTTAAATCCGTTTTCAAATAGGTCAAGAATGAACAGTTGCTAAACTCTAATGAATGTGTCAGAGACTATGAAGGAAGTTTCCAAAAAGAGGAGTTTAACAGTATTTTAGGCAGTGACATCATTGTTGCAATAAAAATAAATTCTCTCAAGTCACCTTGACAGCCAAAAGTAACTCAAATATACAATAATCTTTTTAAAAGTAAAATGAATCCTATTAGCTTATATCTTAACTTTAATTGTTAAGTTCTTAAGGAAAAGAAAAATGTTTGCATGAAAGTTAATTATATATTTAATCAATTAAAATATTTGCCCCGAGTATCCTTCAACTACATTATTTATTTGATAGGCACAAATATTCATAGTAACATTTTAGATGTCACTGATATTAGACATTTTAAAAATGGAATACAATGAATCTGTATTACATTTTTATAACCAATTCTCCATCAAAGTGCATATCAATTAAACACAAATAAAAATTAAGACTATATAATGTATATGATATTCATTTAGAGAATAGAGAAATGAAACTATTTATACATTTAATTGTTTTCTATTTGTCGAATAAATAGTTTCACTAAAATGTTCTACCTTAGTGCACAGTGTGATTATAGTGTTTGAATTTCATCACATTTACATGCAATTTTTATATTTGCTTTTATTATATGGAGCAGTCTCAGTCAATGCTTTCATATGCCAACATTAGTTTTATTTAAACTTGTATTTGTTTTAACACTTCTTGGGAACTTGATTAACATTTTAAGAGCTTTGTGCAAGGTTTTAAAGTGAATTATCTATCTTCTCATTTTATTCTAACAAAAAACTTTGCGAGGTAGGCTCTATCATCAACCACCCTGAGGAATAAGAAAGTTGAGGTTTAGAGATTAAGAATTTTTCCCCAAGCAACCCCAAGTACTATAAGACAGATCTAGGAATCAAGTTCCAAAGCCTTTTTATATGCCACTAAAAATCCACAGGCTTGGTCAGGAGGAGAAACAGAAGTAAGAGTGGTTATAGTGTCTTTTTCAAAGACTGCTAATGAATTGGTGATTCTTGAAATACTCTGAAAATACAGAGCCTAACATGAGAAAATGCATCCTTTAGCACTAAAGGATAGGGAACTAGCCACAGAGCATCATCCTGGGGTTTGGAGCCTGGGCCCTGCCAGCTTTCAGATCTGCTTCCCAATTGTCACCTCCTGACCCTCAGCACTTCACCTACCTGTGATTCCTTTTTCTCATCTATCAAATGGGGGTGATGCGAATACCTGATGGAATTGTTGTGAGGACTGAATAAATATTAGCCAAAAATCACCTAGAGTAGTGCCTGTCACATAATAAACACTATGTAAATACCTATTAATATAAATTCTTTTAAAAATCTGTGGGTGAACAGTCAAAGCCATTGCCCATTTAATGTACTAAGCTGGCAGATTTTGTTTATGCTCCCATGGACGATTTATTTCTCAGAATTAATCACTCAAAGGAAAGGTCTTCATATTTATTCAGAGTAACTATTAATCAGGTGATTTACCCACTGATCATACTTGCTAACTTTAGTACTTTTTTGGTACCTCTTCATTTAACAGAGGACACGGAGACATAAAGAATCTTAACTTTAAATGAAAACACAAACTATTTGTAAAAGTAAGTCTACTTATTCTGATATCAGGCACCTGAAGAGATTTTTCCATGAATGTATGTATTAATAGTGTGTCAGCTCTCATTGAGCATTTTAATGTGCCATTGATCCTATGCCTTGTTGGACAGACCTCTGATGAGAAAGTCAACAAAATGTCATAGTTAATTCATTTTGCTTTCCGCAGTTAGAAATAAACAATAACAAAATGTGCCATATGCCTTTCAAAGATTCTACCAGAAAATTCAAGAATATCAAATGGGCAGCATAGACTGCTATCTAGAAAATAGGAAAAAGGAAAAAAGAAATAGAAAGAAAACGTAAAAAAGGCCTTAACATCTGTCAATGATCTGTCAAATTGTCTTTTTCTAATAGAGGAACTATGCGCTGTGTAATACAGAGGCCACTAGCAATGTGTGGCTGTTTAAATTAAAATAAATTAATTTAAGTATTTTTATCCCACTAGCCACACTTCAAGCGCTCAAAAGCCACATATGGCAACAGAGCAGATGTATTAATGGAACTGTTTCCATCCCAAACCCCAAATCAGAATCTGCATTTTAATAAAATCCCGTAGGTGATCTATCAACTCAAAATTTAAGAAACACTTTCTAACCCACGTGATTATTTATCTTTGGCTTCACTGTTATTGCCATATAAAACACTGAGCTGATTTGCAATGTAGTGAAATACTGATGTCTGAGTCTTGCAAGGAAAGGCAATATCCAAATACGTGGTATTATCTCTTCCAATAGTAGGAAAAACATACCATCTTACTTTTCTATAAACTCTCCAGTTTTTCTTGGTTTTCTTTAAATTAATCAGCTCTTTCTTTGTTCCTAGATCCACAGACAACTTTCACAAGGACTGGTAAGAATGTGAGTACAAACTCTAAATTTGAAGTCTTTATTTTCATCTTAGGACATTCTGTTGTTATTTTAACAAAAGATACACACTAATTCAGAAATAAGACTCTCATCAAAATGCATGCAAATACGTTAAGCAAGTAGGGAATGGCTGGAGGCTAGGAAAATGGCTGGTCCACCAAGAGGTTCTGAGGTGGAACACAGACACCACGTTTAAGGGAAATACTGCCAAGGTTACTCATGAAGACATTTTCAGGCCCCATCCTTTAGATTGTTCTATGAAAATTAAGAGAGTAGAACTGGTGAGATCCTTCAACCAAGATGAAAAATTAATGCAATTTTGATAACAGAAATGGCTTTAAAAATTAGAATTCATGAGCCTTCATGAATTTTAAGAAACATCAAGTCCCACAAGGCCATGAATTCCCCCATGACACAGACATTCTTGAGGACAATGACTGTATCTTCCATTTGTGTATGTTTATATTGAGCACATACACTGCTGTTTGGAACAGAGTAGGAATTCAATAAATATTTGTTCAATTACATTTCAATGAATTATCCTCAGTTCACGGATGGGTAAAAGGAAAGGACTTTCCATGCAATCACGCCTGTTCACCTTAGAAACATATCTAATCAAGCATTTGATTATATTCAAGCATCTCATTCTAATATGAATTTAATTGCCTAGGGTAAAAATTGAAAATTATCCTTAATTTGTAAAATGAAGTAAAAATATTATTATCTGGACAACCCTAAGTCAAATTGGGTGAGATTTTCCACTATTTGCATTTATGAAATAAATTATTCAATGGTTTTGATCTTTTTTTCTGTCAAATATATAAATCTCACTGAAAAATTGTATCACTTTGTACTGGCTCCTTCCTTTGCTTACTTTAATGAAACAAAAGGCTGAGAAAATATTTACGATTTTTTTTTCTAAATTCATGGTTCTTCCACTTTTATCATACTTCTTTATTGGACAACAAAAATATTAGGTAATTCATTCACAGTAAAGTCAACATTCACATTTTTTGGCAGGAAAAATGAGCCTTCTAATACAAACTTGACTTTCACAATTTGTCATACCTGTTTAGTTGTTCTACAAGTAACAGTATGTGGGCATAAGCAGTAATTCAATTTATACAGGGTGGAAAACTTGCCTACAGTGCTGGGTATGCAGAAATGTTAAGGGTGAGACCAAACGTCAGTATCAACATAGGAGCTTGATCAATCACCTTCGATTGTTCTGATATTAATGTTTTCTCCTGATGGATATGATTTCTCTCCCTTGATTCCCTGTATGACCTTGGACCATTCACAACTGCTCTAATTCAGTTTCCTCATCTGATAGGGTATATGTGATCAAAGGAACAGGGAAATGATGGAAAGAGAGGACAGCATAGGCCAACCACATGTAGACTGGGGGAAGATGAACCCAGCCAATTCCTTTGGAATGATCCATGAATACAAAGTGCTATTTCCTAATCAGGTTCCAGACAGACATCACATTGCTATACTCTGGTTCTATCTTTTTTTTTTTTTTTCTCAAAACAATAACTCAGAAGGTAAGCACAAGATGGAAATCGGTCTAAAAAGACCAACAATGAACATTAATAGAATCAACTCACAGTTCTCCTAAAGCAGATTATCCTTGACAAATCTTGCCAGCAAAAACAATATTCCATTTCACGGCTTACTTTGTTAACAGCTCACATCTATTTACTCTTAACTTGGCGTGTACCCTGCATTTAAGCTCTAAAGTCATTTGGAAATGTGAAATTCATAGACTATTGGGGATGGAAGGGCCTTTAAAAGTCATCTAAGCCTATCATCAATCTGAGTGACTCTCAGAAGCTTGAACAAACCCACTGATGTGGAACTCACTACTCCCTGAGGCAACCTATTCTATCTTTGGACCAAGTTCTTGCTCTAGGAAGAGTGAAAGTAATAGTTGTGCTTGAGCGGAGATTTTATTGCTAGTCTGATACACAAACTCTCCTTTCCCAGCCTATACTAGATTGCACAGGGAAGTTGAAAGCATTTTAGAAAGAAAAGGCATCGTTTCTTATTTGGATTTTTTTTTTTTGACCAATAAAAGCCTTCAAAACAATTACAATGTAAGTGAAATTTCCATCATATCATAAATGACTATTTATTAATATGAATAACAATCCTTTTCCAAAACCATTATTAAAGATTATTATAGACACCATCTGTGGTTAGCCATATTTTAGTTTCACACTGTCATTTTTTACATGCCTTTTACCTCCTCTAAAGAGAAGCACTAACATTCAGCAAGATACTAACTTTCTTTCCCTGGCCCCTATAAAGTTACCTCTAGTTCATGATACACACACAAACCCTTGTTTCATCTTGACCCTTATAAAAGCACAATGATAATATTTCTTTCTTTCTTTCCCAGTCTTTGTCATCCTCAATTCTCAAAAGACGGTTATTTTGATATCTCTGTTTGCTTCCTATGCTCTCATTCTTTAATTCATTGCCACCTCACTTTTATCCCCACTACTGTGCTAACAGTGGGGATAAAAAACCAAATTCCTTGATGGCAAATCCAATGAATGTGTTTTCAATCTTAATACTAACAGACCTTAATGATGCATCCAATTCTGTTGATCACCAGTTTCATGTTGGACCCCATTTCTTAGCACCTGTTGTCTATCTACCCTCGACGGTTCCTGCTGTTCTGCCTTTCCATGAAGCATCGATGCTTTCCAAGGAGCCACCCTCAGCAATTTTCTTCTTTGCTTCATGTGCTCTCCCTGAGAAGTTCCATCTATCTTTAGTTCTGTCTACTTCCTATGTACTTCTAGCCCTGACCTCGCCCACGAACTTCAGGCTCACTTGTCCCCATAAAGGGAACAAAACATGAGATAGTATCTGAAGAACAACTAGGAATTAATGAGGAGCTGTAGACGGAAGGAGATCTGCAGAGGAAAGGAACATCACAACAAGATAGAAAAGCATATTTAAGAGACTGAAGACAGCAATGCACAACAAAAAAGGTAAATACAAGGAATTAAATGAAGGTCAGTCCCTGAAGCAGAGAGAGAGAAAGAATGCAAGGATGGTGAGAGAGAACAATTTGGGCCATGTGAAGCCTTGTAATCCATGTAAAGTTGCTTGGACTTTGTTCTAGGTGTAACAGAAAGCATGAACAGCCAAAGGAATTACCTGAGCAGATTTGCATTTACTATAAAGGTCTCCTTGATATCAACATAGGCAATGGATTCATGGAGAAAGGGAGGGATTAAATTTAAAGAAATATTCAGAAGTCCATTTAAGAGATGGTGAGGGGATTGGACTAAGACAGTGATAGCTGAGATAGAGAGGATAGAGGTTAGATTCAAATCTTATTTACTCAGTAAAATGGATAAAGTTTAATTGAGGATAGGATTTGTGAAAGAGAAGAGAGAAAGGAGTCAAGTAACATACCCAGGATTCTAAATAGGATAGCTTGATGGGGCAAGGTGGGAGTGAGAGCAAGTTGAAGGGCGAAATACGAGTTAAGTGTTCAATGTAAATGTCTTCTGGACATCTCATGTAGTCATCCCACAGGCATCTCAAAACAACAACAAAAACATTTTTTTTGAGATAGAGCATCACTCCGTCACCCTAGTTAGAGAACAATGTCAGTATCCTAGCTGACAGCAACCTCAAACTCCTGGGCTCCAGCGATCCTCCTGCCTGAGACTCTCAAGTAGCTGGAACTAGAAGTGTGTGCCACCGCACCCAGCTAATTTTTCTTTTTTTTTTTTTTTTGGTAGTGATGGGTCTCCCTTTTTCTCAGGCTGGTCTCAAACTCCTGAGCTCAAGCAATCCTTCTGCCTTGACGTCCCGGAGTGCTAAGATTATATGCGTGAGCCACCGCACCCAAGAAAAAAAACAATTTTGATGTGCTATTACTAGAAGAAAGTGAAATGTACACACTGGACTAGCAAAAAATCATAGCTGTCTTCATTTTCCTCTCAAAAACCATTGTCCTCCTCTAGTCCAGTCCTTTATCTTTCACAGAATAAAGAATATTTTTCACATTTCTAAATTTCTCATTCATCTCTAAGAATACACCCTTTACATTGCACGAGACTGATCTTGCTGAAGAATCACTTTGGCACATTACTCCGTTGCCTTAAAACCTTCACTAGCCCCCCATTGTCTACTAAATGATGGCCCCATTTGTCAGGCTCTTTGGAACCTGTCTCTCCCCCTTATTTTCCAGATTAACTTGGCCAAATTTACTTCTACAAAGTCTTTTAAAAGGTTATGACAGGTTGCCAATTTACCAAAACGCTTTAAGCTTTTTTCACTTCCATGCTTTGAGTCATGTTGTCTTTTCCATTTTATCTATCTGCAATGCTCATCGACATTCTAGCCATCCTTCAACATCCAGTTCAGATGTGAATATATCCTTGAAGCCTACCCCAATAACTCCTATCAGAAGTAATTATGTTCTTCTCCTAGTTCCTATACAAACACATTGTGGAATTTGTTCAGGGTGGAACCATCATACAGATAAATTAGGAGGGAGTATTAAACCAAGCAAGTAATAATGTACAAGCTTTTGACTTTTTTGAAGCAAAGCACTGTTTACTGGGACAATGTTGAATAGCCCTGTACTCTTGGATGGCAGCAAAGGTTCAGAAATTCCTCCACATTCCATTATGCTCTGGGTTCTAGTAGCAAAAGACCACCTTTCCTAGCATATTCCAAGATTCTAATCCCCACTGTTCCTCAGTGTCTCAAATAAGACCCAGTTCCATGCTTCGTTGTGACTCCCTTGCCTAACTGCCTTTGTAAAACTAGATTTTCTTCTTTTTTGATGTATTTCCCACAAATGAACATACTCCCTTATTGCAACAGCCTAAACAAAATCATCTCTTTAATTGTCTTATGCATTGTGTTCTTATGCATTTCACACTGGTTTAGATAGAATGAATATACAAATGAAAAATTACCAAATCCCATTCAAAAATTAGAGCTCTGAGTCACAACCTGCAGCAATGTGCCCCAGAAGCCAACCCATTATCTACAATAACCAGCCCAGGAAACCAGCCTGTTAAAAGTCAGGCTTGTAAGAAGTTATACTTGTAACTCTAGCAACAGTTCAGGAAGCCAAACAGTAGTCCCTGTAATAGTCAGCTCCAAATGGCCAGGACTTGGTTAATGACTGACATCTTCCCTAATTTTCATCTCTGCTTCCAACCTAGGACCAAGAAGAGAAAGCCAAATATTCACCCCTAACTAATCACATTGAATGCCCTTCTTCATGTCAGCCTCTGCCTATGGCTTCCCTACGCCAAGAGCCTGGATCAGGGCATACCTGAAAGGCTTCCCTATTTTTCTACTTCAAAACTTTCGTACTTCTCTGCCTGCTGATAAATCTCTGCCAAAACACAAGTGATGGAAGCTGACTCCCTTGCTATAGCAAGCTCTGAATAAATAGCCTCATTTGGTTAGTCTTCACTTATTTCCATAGTTAAACAGAATTATACTAATTTCTAAAATATCTTTGCATGAGTAATGTCACAAAGCATGACTGATATCAAAACGATTTCACGACAGCCTTCCATAAATCATAAAACATTTTCTTCTGCTCTTTTAACTTATGTTTATCAAGTATCTTATTTTAATGCTTTAACTTTTAAAGATGTAAAATAAGTGGATTAATATATGATGAAAATTGAAACTAGTAGCTAGTTGCTTTGATTCCTTTATTTTAAAATGCTTACCTCCATCTAATTATTTACTTTCAGCAAATGTTTGGCAAAAGTTTTTCTCTTAGTCATAACTGTATTTTTCAGTAAAATTCACACATTATATAATCTTATTTTCAGCAGATTAATACAATTTAACTGAACATAACATTAGTTTAAACATTGCCACCAAATCTCTAAGTATTTTACAATCAACTAATTTCCATAAAGCCTTCTATAAAACAACTTGACTAATTTATGACAATCTCAAGGAAGTGTCTTGGTTCAACAGTTACTGAGCTATTCTGTTCTTTGCTCCATCTAAATAGTATTTGAAACCTTGCAGGATAAATTCTTGTCATCTCAGGAGAAACACTGATTTTTATTGCTTCCTTTCTATTTTCCCCACTGCGACAGTTCTGCCTGTTCTCCTCAAATGGAAGAGTAAATGAAAATATAAATGATAACCCACATCATTCTAGTAGAAGCAGCAGCTGTTAAAACCCCTCCAGCTTTTCCGCAGCTCTAGCATGAAAATAGGGTATACATCTAATATCCTGTGCCCATTTCCATCTTGCAAGTAACACAGGACTTTGTTTACCTCTATTACAACTCCAAAATCTAATGAGTTGATTAAGGATAAGAAAGAGTGTATGATCAATTATGTTTACTTTTTAATTTCGATTGTTTTTCTAGATCTAAAATAAAAATAACAAAAAGCTTTTGCTATCTGCAAGTCTAGTCAATTTCCTTCCCAACAGGTTGCTATTTTATGAAATTGATTTAACCCCAAGTCGTGTTGGGTGTTAAGGTTAGAAAGGCAATAGAAGAAAGACATTTTTTGACAATTGCTTGAAGTAAACATGAAAATGAACTTGGAAAATTTCTATTGCTCTATAAGCATATGTCTTGGGGAAATGTCAGCCAAAGTTTCTGCAGAGAAAAACCAATAGTGTACATCTCCAGGTGGAATTGAGAGTCCACATTTACCACTGAAAAAGTAGGCAGGGGAGGCCAGTGCTTATTAACTTAGCAGAGTTTAAGTGGCTCGTATCTAAACCAGTCACTCCATGAAAAGTCCTACTTATCACCACCATCGTCATCATTTTATGCAACAGATTTGTTAGCCAGTAAAATGAACTAAATCGGTTCAATTTTGGCCCTTAGACCAAATCTGAAGTCATTTTTTGATATTGTGACATCAAATTGTTGTCACGAGAGCCCTTTTAATCATTAAGCACATTGTGGCACAATGTGTACAGACACTTTGGAACCAGTACCTGTTCTCTATGTTGTTTTTTTAGTTGTTTGTTTGGACAGATCCTGCCTTGAGTTTATTTGTACAAGTAACAGAGGAGAACAGTGGCCACACAAAGAGGGCAGCGCAGGAATCTCACCAGCCCTTCCGTCCTCTTATTGGTAGACAGAGGCCTCCGCTCAGGAGCTTTCCTGGGGGCCTGGGCACTGCTGGGAGCCTGAGCTGGAGCCCGAACTGGAGCTGGCGACGGAGCCACAGCTGCAGTCTGGGCCTTGGTTTGAGCCTTGGCCTTGTCCTTGGCCTGGCAGAGCCTGAGACCCTTGGCAATGCAGGCATGAACATGCTCTCCATGCTTGGGGTGGACAATATAAAGCAAGTTGATTGAGCTCACAGCCGATGATGCCCTTTGGGATCTTAGATGTCACCTCCTTGGACTTTACAAGGCCTTGACAGCCTCAGCACATGAGCTCATGGCCTTGGCATTGTTGGCCTGCATCTGCTTCAAGCCCTTCTTGTGCTTCTTGGCAAAGCACAAGGAACTTGGGGTCCACTCCCTTAAAGGATCTGTACCTCTGTGACGGGGCTTTCTTGATCTAATTCTCTGCCCTTTTCAGGATTGGTTGTGTGTGGTATGGTCTGCCTTAGCCCACGGCTTCTGTGTTTATAGTCTCAGAAGAACATTTTACATGAAACACAGGGCACAGGATACACTGCTCCTGATCTGCATGTACTCTGCCAAGCAATTCAAGAGAATCAAGTTCTAACATAATCAGAATGGCTGTTGTTTAATGCGGATAGTTTCAGTTTTGCAAGATGAAAAGAGTTTTGGAGATGGATTGCACAACAATGTGAGTGCACTTACTCCTGAACTGCACATTTAAAAATGATTAAGATGGCAAGTTTTATGTTTTGTATATTTTACCATAATTAAAAAGAAAATAATTAAAATAATTAGAATGTGGTATTTAATAACTAGTAGCTTAGCATAGTTCCTGAATACATCCCTCCTCTCCATGCGTGCAGGTGGTCACGTAAGCTCGTCAAATCCCAGTTTATTGCTAGTCTTAACATTCATTAATCTTGACAATCAACTTTAAACCCCATTCTCAGTCTGCAACCGAATGTACCATTGAACTGATATATACAGTTTTCCCAGCAATCAAGGGCAAAACCACTTTTTTATCTATACTAGCTAAGAATTCCTCTTTCTTTAAGAGTTTCTTACTGCTCTGTGTGAGGTGGCTGGGCTATTGATGGGAAAAAGAAAGAAACAACAGCGACAAAGGAGAGCAGAGAAAGGGAGGCTTGAGCAATTGCCAAAAATCACAGCTGATGCGCTTGAGAATTTCTTGTTTCCTTCCTCGTTCCTGTCTGGTTTACCCAGAGAAAGAACCCTCATTAAAAAGTTTATGTTTTGTTACAGAATTCAAAGTGCCCCAGGAAACTAAGATTGTTTTTAACCCAGAGAAGATAGAAGACAAATACACAGGAAGATCTGGCTATACTATTCTTATTTTTATTCAGATTATACTATTTCTATGTTACGATCACATGTTTTGTAAAGTTCATTTGCAACTGTTATCTCAGTTAATCTCATTAAGTCTTTCCCACAATCCTGAGAGATAGATATTATCTTTATCTCATAGATAAAGTCATCTATATTCAAAAGAGTTATTTGCCTGGATTCAAACAGCTAGGCAGTGGTACAATTGAGAATCTACCTCAGATCTTTTAATTCCAAATCTGCTTTATTTTCCACTCTGTCTAAAGCAACACACACGGGTTCAGTCTTTGTTTAACACTTCCCAGATGGCTACAAGTGCCTGTTCTGTACTTTTGATTATTTATTTGCCATAAAGGGCAAATGTCTCTGCTGAGAAGAGTGATCGTTATATCCGAACAGATAAACTTATGGGGGATTTGCTGGGTCCAAAAAACTGACCATTTAACCAAACCATAAACAAAGGGTGATTTATCATAAGCATTCAGGATAGAGTTTCCAGAACTACAGGTATGTGTTGTAGCTGGTCTTGCTTTGACCTCGAACTGGAACTGGAGCTAAAAGGAAGCTTGTCTTGCCCCATCCTGACTCTGCCCTTGGGGCCACATGGGTGCTCCATTTTCATGATCCTCTGGACACTCTTGCACAACGTCCAAAAGAGCCACCCAAAAACCCAACTTCAGTCCTAACATGAACTTACAAGTCCAGTGTTCTCAGGGCTCATGCTTGTCAGGTGCAAATTCTCAATTTCTGGAAGAGAAAAATCCAGATAATCAGCTCATGTCAAGACTCTACAACTGATTTAGTGTTCACTGACCACGTGATCAGAGTAGATATTTTACTCATTGGCAAGTGAACAAAATGAACAAACTTTTTGTGCCATGGCGTAGTTCAGCATCTGTGTATCAATGTAGTGTAAAGTGTGGTTTGTTCCTAAGAAAAAATTAAAAATCCAATGTTTCACTGATATAGATCATGCTGAAATGAACACCTGAAAAACAATTTAAAGTGAAATTCTATTTAACAATCATGAAACTGGCAAAAACTGCAAAGTCTAAAATTATCAAGCAGGGATGGAGCTTGGAAAATAGGAAGCCTTAAATGCTGGCACATCCAACCCACATTGATAAGAAATTTGGCTCTATCTATAAAAGTAGGCACTATGCTTCTCTATGGCCCCAAAATATTCCTTCTAGTTGTAGTCTTCTAGCAAAATTCTTGCTCATGTGCCATACACAGGGCCTGAAGCAATAGATGCAAAGTCTGTTCAAACGGTGCCTCTGGGAGAGAGAACTTCATAACTCTAGAAGGAAACAAGGGAGACATCCACTGTTGCATTTTACATCTTTTATACACAAAAAATTTGAAGATAATAAAATATTAATATTAATTAACTGGGTAGAGAACCTAAGTCCATGAATGTATTCCCGGTGCATTTCCTATTTCTTACTTTAAAATAAAAATAATGAAAACATAAATAGGAAAATAAACAAAGCAAAACCTTTTCCCTTCCTGAAAATAAAAAATATTCTTTCACATAACATTTCCTAAGGATAATGCTCTCCCCTACCTTAGGCTCCGCTATTTGTCTCACCACATGAGACTTCACTATGAGGAAGGAGAATCTGTATAGAATGCATTCTTCTTGGGTTTTTGGTTTTGTGTTGCGGTTTTCAGAAGTAGGTAGTAGTGAAGAAGGTCAGGCTTCTGCTGAGAAAGTGGCTTTGGTGCTAGAAGGATTTACAGTTGCTATGAGCTTGAGTTGCAGGCAACTGAACACATGATTTCATCTCACCTATGGTTGACTAAGAAGCAGCGGTAACAGCAATTTCCCTGTCAGATAGTTCTGTGCTGTGGTTTTAACATTGTTTTGGGAAATTTAACCTCAAGTCTAGTGCTTTACTTTTCTCGTATCATCAGAATGTACATCCGTAAATAGTATAGTTTATCTGCTTTCAGAAATGTCTCGAACTCTTTTTCCCAATCTCTCTCTCTCTCCTTTCTTTTTGTCTCCTCTCCTCTATCTTAATAATGTGTAATGTCCGAGTTAAAGACCTGGGTTATTTGGCTTGTACAGTTTGCACAGTATGTGCTTCACTGGTTGTAGCTCAACAATGGAGTGTCACATGTTCCACTGTTCTCTGTATTTTCTGTGAACTGAAAGTTATGTATGAAGAATTGGTCATATTTTGATCGGATTTTTTAAAACTACTTCATAGTTGGCATTTTATCCTTCCATCAAAGGACCCACAGAGTCATCTGTAATTCTGTGTTTACCAGCAATTGATTCTCTAAGCCTATCAGGCACTGCAAAATGCTGATATTTGCTGTTCAATCACTGTTTCTTCGATTACGTAGAATACACCTATCAAGTGTATATTCCCTATTATTAGATAGAATATACCTATGAAATACGTATTCATGGTAAATTCAGAGAAATGCATCTACTATATATTCTACTGAATTCATAGAATCTGCTACGTAACTACTTAGCAGAATGACTCATAACTTAATACAACTTAGTTCTTTTCCTTTATTTACCAGGCTTGAAAATATTCATTTTGTTTATTTTTTATTTTATTTTATGTATTTTTTTGAGACAGAGTCTCACTCTTTTGCCCGAAGTAGAGTGCCATGGCGCCATCATAGCTCACTGCAACCTCAAATTCCTGGACTCAAGCAATCCTACTGCCTCAGGCTCCAGAGTAGCTAAGACTACAGGCACTCACCACCACGCCAGCTAATTTTTCTATTTTCAATTGAGATGGGGTCTTGCTCTTGCTCAGGCTGGCCTCGAACTCCTGATCTCAAGCAATCCTTCCAGAGTGCTAGGATTACAGATGTGAACCACCTTGCCTGGCCCCTTCAATTTTAAAATGGGGAAACTTAGCATTTACAGTGAGTAAATGGCACCGCTGGAATCTGAACCTTGACAATAGAGGAGTCTGTTCTTAATCACGTGGCCATACTAAAGGCGATTCAAAACACATTCCTACAGTTTTATGTATAATTACTTATTTAGATATTTTGGTTCTGAAAATACATGAGAATCAAACTAATAACGTCTATTCATTTCGTTTCATAACATCTTCTAAAGGTGACCAACTAATTTTTTATAAGGTATCATTTTGAACTCAGATATTTAAACATGTTTGATGTTTACCAAACCATTATAGTTATGATTCTTATTGACAAATTGTTCTGTCTTTAGACACTGGGAGTCTCTTCAAATTGGCTGCTAAGTCCTTCAGCCTTGACTCTTGCGGTCATTGACAGCTTCAGTGGTATCTGCAGGATTATCTTGAACACTTTTGACACAGAACCCTGGAATCAGACATTACTCCAAGATGTGTGTGTTTGTTTTAGGAGGGAAATTGTTTATACTAAGTTCCATTTGGGCTTCAGGGATGCTCGTTATTATTAAAGCTAGGTATTATTTTGGCCTTTTCAATGGACAGATCTATAATATACACATACACACGCACACACCCGTTTCAAAGAAAGAATACCACATGGCTTCAAAATAGTAAGTACTTTCAATTCAATTTCAGAGTGGCAGGCCGTTGACATAAAGTTGTTTTATTTTATATCCCTATCTCATTTCTCTACCCTGAGAATCTGACTTTCAAGATTACTACGTATTTGCTCCATCCCACATTACATTCATGACAGTCTCAGAATTGCAATACCAATATTAACATCTCTAATCAAAATGACTATTTAAAGTAGTTAAACAAAAAGTTTTGCTTATGTTTTCCCTATTCTCCCTCAAGTTTTGTTTATTTACATTGCCAGAGCATATAGACATTATACAGTGTACTCTTTCCTGAATAGTCTTCATTTAGTATTAGTTGTATGAGCAAATATTTAAATAATCGCCTCCAATCTTTATGTCAATGTATCTTTGCTAATTTTGTCTGTAGCTCATGTTCTAGTAAATTCCACAAGAAATGCTTATAGGGACATATTCTAATTCTTGGATATAGATAAAAGTGGCCTTTATAATAGAAAGTCAATTTGGCTTGATTTAATCCTGGGCTCACATTTTCTGTTTATCAATCTCTTGAATATAGTACTCCAATTTTTTTTTTTTTGGTATGAAGTTTTGCTATTTAAAAGCTGATGAAAATCTGAGATTCTTTCTCTTATAAATAACTGGGGCGATTTTCCTGAATGTCCAATAATCATTTTTCCTTTTTTGTTAAGGTTTGATCATTTTACTATAACATATGTTGATAATGATTGGGCTCGGTCAATTTTCTCAAATGGTAATGTACCTTTTAAAACTGTAATTTCAAATATTTAATTTTAGAAAAGTTGATGTTTTTTGTCTTATTTGGTTTCCCTTTTAAATAATCGCATTTAATGACTGTTCTATTCCCTTCTTATTTGAGGGAAAGGGAACGTGGTAGGACTACTGTAATACAGATCTTGGATATTTTTTGCTTATTTTTTTAAACATTTATCACTTTCCTCATTTGTTTTTGATTTTTGAAATCATTCTCATTTTCATCTTCTATTTCTCTAAAGATTTATTAATAATACCTCTGAGTTTATTAAATATTTACTGTGGCGTTCCATTCAGCTTGGTATTCCATTCTTTTAATTTTTAGTTATTTTGTATCTAATGATTTCCTGAGTTCAATTGCCTCATTTTTAAATTTTCTAATCCTGATTTATGTTGTTTTTTCACATGCCGTTTCCTTTTTTTAGTAACTTTTAGCTACTTTTGAAATGATGCTTTACTTTTGTAAACATGTCTGTATGGAATGTTTTAGATTGGTTGAGGATGTTATTCTACATCTTTTCTTCTTCTAATAATGTTGCATAGAATTTTATCTTAATCACTTTTGTTGCTCATTTTTACTTACATGAGTTTAGTTTTCTTGATTTGGGAAGAGCAGATTTTGACATTTCTCCCAAACTTGGACTGGACCTTCTCTCCCTTTGTCTCCACTGCTCAGTTAGAATTCTATTCCTAGGAGTTTTTCCTGCATGTGGGGCTTATGTCCAGGAAGGGAGCATTGCCTGGTTAGTTCCCATAATTCACAGGGAAAGAACTATGCCAGCCTCTCCTGTCACTTCCTAACACTCCTTGCATTTGTTCTCTATTGAGTGTGCAAAACCTCTCTCAATTTCAGCTGCTGGGTGTTGCAGTGAGGATATGAGGACTATTTTGGGGTTGATTCTCTGGTCAGTAGCTGCCTCAGTGCTTCCTCTGCACAGATACTGATGTCATGCATGTCTTGTAGCTATCAATTGTTTGTGCCCATCCACTCAATTTAGGGATTAATTTTAGGATGAATGAGGATACTTTGTCACCTAGCTCCATCACACGTGTTATCCATGGGGTTTTGATACTGCTAACCAATTTTTTCTGTGTGTTTTTATAAGGGGAGGAATTTGCAGGAGATTCAAAATTGGTACTTCTCTTACCACCTTAAACCAAGGATCCTAGGTAATCTATTCATATTAAGCAAGTTTACTTAAGTATAACTTCACACACAACTTGTATAGTGGGCTGTAATTTTTGATAAATGCGTAGTCATATAACCACCACCACAATAAAGATATAGAACAGATCCATCATCTCCAAAAATTATTTCGTAATTATGCCCATTTGTAGTGTATCCTTCCCCTAACCGCAGCTCTTTGTGACCACTGATCTATTTTCTGCACCCATGGTTTTGTTAGGCTTTTGAGTCTGTATTTTTTCACAGCACATAATGAAATTGAAATCCACTCCCATCTTTGTAGGCATTGAGTACCTGAGTCTCAAGGGAGGATCTTTCTCAGGGATCCTATTCCCCCTGGGCCAAAACCATTTCTAACCCCTTCCCCTGGGAGTAGAGTTTTTTCCTTTCACTGTTGTCCCAGGTACAGTGGGTTTTCACCTGTGCCCTGAGGGGCAACACAGTGCGCTGGCTTTTAATCCTTGAGGGAGAAGGAGTCAGGCAGGAGACCCTGCCTCTTCTTTAGGGCTTGCCCATAACAAAGCCTTTCTGCCTGTCCCCCAGCACTCTGCCTTCACTCTTGGATCAATTCTGCCTTTACTGATTCCATAAACTATTTACCCTCAATTTCTCCTTACAACTTGTGTGGAGGCTCTGCCTTCCTCCCCCCTGCCCCAAGAGAGAAGGTGTCCATATCTAATCCAGCCTTGGAGGAGTACGTCCTTCCTAAGAATTGTGGCTAGCTGGTTGTCTCAGCTCTTCAACGAGTTCAAGAAGCTATGATTTTGTGAATTACCTGGCTTTTTTGTGGTTTTAATCGACTTCTTCCACCCTGTGGAAAATCCAGATTTATCTCCATTTGCAATTCATCTCAATATTCCTTTACTCCATCTAAATATGTGCTTCTTTGACTTTTTCTTTGAATAGGTAAAATCTACCTGGTTTGCTTGTATCATTACTATCATGGCATCAAGAGCAAAATATTTTTGTATCTGTATGAGTCATGATTTCACCTTTTCCAGAACATTATTCTGTCACCAATATCACTTCTCTGAGCTCTCTTATTACTTGTATTCAGCTTACAACAATCACATTTATCAGAAGGTTCTTTAGCTTTAACAAAGATACTACTTTGTGGGAACAGTGTCATAAATTCAAGAAATCTTCAGTGCAATGAGAACTGAAAAAGAAAAATAAAATCCTCCTGTGGCTCCAACCTCTTTATTGAGTTGGGGTTAGTTAGGGACTTATGCCTCCCAAGGACCTTGCAACTTTCACTAGTATGTTCTCATGCCCCCAACAGTTCAGAACAGGCATTCAATAAACATTAGGTAAATTAAATCATGAATGTAAGATTTCAAAGTAGATTTCTGTCTCCAAACAACTTTATAAAAGAAAAACAACTGGTCAATTGAGTCAAAATGTTCAAGCGTAATATTTCTTTTATTGTGGCCCATGGTGGGCAGGGGGCAAATATAGTTCGTTTAAATGGCAAGTTAAGTACACAAAACAACATTAACTTAAAAATAAAAAAAATAACTTTGAGAAAAGTCAGAACAACCTGAATTCTTAACACATAAAGGTATAGGGACAGGGAGGTGAGTGACTAGCAAAATTAAAAAAAAAACAAAACCGTGCAATTCGAACAGAAAAATGATGCTGAGCTTTTCTGGAAAGAAATGTGAAAGGAAAAAGATGGAGACAGGTAACATGTTCCTTTTTTCTGTCATGGAACTCTTGCTAAGTTAAATAATGCTTCTATTCTCGGCTGCTGCACAGGCATTCCATTTTGTCTTTTCCCTAGTAATATCTTAAAATTAAACTCAGAATTGTTTTTCACTCCTCTTAGAGAAAACTTCTGTTTATTTTTTTCCCAGGGATGTTGAGCAAGTGCTGGAAGTCTGGAAGAATCAAGGTGCAAAGCTGGCAGACTATTCACCAGTCAAGATAATTTAGTGGTTTATCACTGACGTTAGGGTTAACTTTACAATATAAGAACTCCTTACTCCTTATTTGATGTAGTGAATTGGCAAAGACTTAACACTTTTTGAATATTTATAGTGCTCTCACTTTATACAGAACATTCTTTTTAATTCTAATATCATCACTACATTAAGAAAACATCTGTCCAACTTAACTGATTCTGTTATTAAAGAAGAGGAAAGGAAGAAGAGGAGGAGGAGAAAGAGAAGAAGAGAGTAATAATAGCCCATTTGAAATAAATCATAAAATTCTAAATGGCTTCAAAATGACTTAAGTTTGAAATACTTATTTATCTCATTGGTATTTACCAAAAGTAACACAAAACTAAAAGGTGCTGATTTCTCTAAATGTGGTAATTAAAAAATAGTTTTCAGGAAACAGTAAAATCATGACTCTCATACAAATATAAAATTAACATGCATTAAAGATTTTATTTTACTCATTTGATATGAGAGAGCCAAGCAGATGGTTCAAAAAGAAAATAAAAAGAACACAAATTTATATGCAGTAAAGGAATATCACGTTGACTTGCAAATGGGGACAAAACTGGATTTTCCAGAGAGGAAAAAAAATCAGCTAAAATCACTACCAAACAGGACAGCATTTGCATATCCATTAGTTACCTACAGCTAATAAATAACGGCAAAATGGTTCAAAGACAATGAACAGGGCTAGAATCACATATCCAGGCAGAAGGGTATGTAGTAAGCAGAGCATAGTTGACTACTGAAACACACAAAAAAAAAAAATCTCTACAATGATTCCCTCTGGAGGAATGGTACAAAGAGGAGTCAGTGATACCCAATCCTTACATTTAATGTGTTAAATGTCATTCATTTTTCGATAATTTCAATGAACACCAGTAAAAATTTAATGTCTTAATGGTCTACCCCTTCTTGTCCTCACTTCACCACTGCTTCCACGTTTCCACTTTGATTACTTCCTTCTCTGTAACAGAAACAAAGGAAGACTAAGGGGCAGACAGGCAATTTGGTATTTAAAAAAAAATGAGCCAATACCTAAGCAATAATAAAATAAAAAATGCATAGAGTTATAAATATGTTCTGTACTCAAAATACTCTACTTTGTGGGGTGGGCATCATGGAAACTAGTTTCTAATTCCTGCAAAAAGAAAATGGTAAAATTTAAATCAAGTAAAGTGTTATTGGGGGGCAGTGATCCACTGCAAATTAGCCATCTTAAACTATTAGGGAAGCAGATATTAACTAATATTAAATTGGTTTAGGCTACAAGTGGGTTTACTTGGTTGGTTGATTGTTTACGCTGTTCTACTATTAATATATGGGCTTCAGGGGCTCACACTTTATCCAATACCTTCAAGGATAAAAGCTAAGGAAATAGGAATTAATGGAAACTGGCGAGAGTTAGAACGAGACCAAAATGTATTTTGAAATCTTAGGCAGGAAAGCATACATAGATCATGTTAACAATGATTTTGCCTGTTTTAATAGCTAATTTATACTAGTATAGAATTGACTAGAACATTTTTCTGTCAGTAAAGTAAGACAAAAGGGTGAAGGAAATGGGTAATACAAGTGTGATCGCATAGGTTATATGTCCAAGCAGATTTTGAGGACTCAAATGGTGCTACAGTGATCCTGAAATATTTTTCATATGACCAATAAATAATTTTCATCAATAATTTAGAAATATATAAACATTTAGGGGCGAATTTATTTTCTTTTACTATTATCAAAGATATAAGCATTGTATGAGAAATTATTTAATATATTCCTCTGCCTGAAAATATTATTATTAAACTACCCAAGAATTAGGGCAAAGTTATTTGGAAATGGGATGCCAAATACTTCTCACAAATGGACTGTTCCTAAACTACTATGTCCAAGGTGGGCATCACTAATTGATGTCAGCACTCTTCACTACTCAGCTGAGCGAGTAGCCTCAGACTATTATTGAATGCAGCACTTCTACCAGTCCTTTGGCGTTAACAAGCAAGTTTAAACCCATTTGCCACCACAGATTTAGATTATCAAGTATTGATTCTATACCAGAGACCAGAAGCTAAAAGAACCAGAAAATTAAAACCTGACTGGGAAAGTATAGGAGTTCTATTTTCCTACATTTTCATGAACAGCTTTTTATTGGTTTCACATCATCCTTGGTGTAGGGCCCATTTGGTTGTTCTACTAATTATTACTGATCCTACCAGGGCTCCTTCAGGGGCCTTTGGGTATCCCTAAGAAGCTTGAAATAACAAGAACTCAGTGGATGGTAGTGGGCAAATTTGACAATTCCTGCTCTCAACATCTATATTTAGCTTCTCACAATGGGAATCCACCTCCTCTGAAACCACTTAATTTCAGATTCAGTGTTTTCCCTCAATACATCTTTCTTTCAAAATGCTGTCAAACCCTATCGAATGTTCACAGCTATGTCCACACTAAATCAGCAGCTTATAATTACTTTGCTGATAAATTCTCTCTTCAGATTGGTCCATCACAGCAGGCAGGCTTATCTCCTCAACTGTGAAAAGCATAGATACCTATCTTGCTTCATTTGGTACCCACTACGTTTGTATCTTTCTTTTTTTATTTATAACACAGCAGCTCAACACTTAATTATGCTTTCATCTTCATTTTTCATTTGTAAGTATTATTCCTATGTATCAAACATGATTGTGAGCATCTTAGCTCATGACGACTTGTTTTTATCTTCACTTTCTAGTCTTAACATTCCTACAATTACAACAATTATAAGTAGCTTTTTTTCCTTTTCTTTTTTTTTTTTTTTTTAGAGACAGGGTCTCACTATGTCTCCCCCAGTCTGCAGTGCAGCAGCATGATTGTAGCTTACTGTCAGTTCAAACTCTTGGAGCTCAAGCAATCCTCCTGGCTTCACCTCCCAAGTAGCTGGAACTACAGATGCGTCTCACCAAGCCCTGGCTAATTTTTTTTTTTTTCCATTTTTTGTAGAGACAGGATCTCACTATGTTGCCCAAGCTGGTCTCCAACTCCTGGCCTCAAGCGATCCACCCACTTTGGCCTCTCAGAGTGCTGGGATTATAGGTGTGAGCCACAGTGCCAACCTACAGGTAGATATTAATCTGCGGATCAATCATAACGGGACTCTAGGGACCCAGGTATTTAAGATGGATGGCATCGGCGATTTAAATTATACACTTCAATAGGCAACAACTAGGGTTACTAGCCTCCTCCCTACAAAATAATCCTGTCATTTGGTAGTTCCCTGGAGATTTACAATAATCTCAAGTCCCATTCTTATACAATCAGTTTTTGGAAGTTTAGCATTTTCCTTCTTTCTTTCCATTTGTGTTGCCTTCAATTCTCTTTCTTCTTCAAACATTTATAAGATGCGGAATGTGTCAGATGCTGCTACACAGAGGAAATGATCAAGTACCAATTTGCAGGGCTTCTTAGTCCAGGGGAGAAAATAGATACCCAGAAAATAATTAGAACTTGAAAGCTCTGTGATAAGTGTTTGAAACTTTGAAAATATTCTGTGGGGGCCACGAGCGGGAGAGTGCTTAAAACTTCTTGGATATGTCCAGGAAAACATTGCTTGGTTGGTTTGTACTATATACATTTCTAAGAAAAACATCCTTATAGGTCTGAGGGCATTTTGTGTCCCTTTCTTCTTAGTTTACCTCTAGTCCTCCTTTCTTTCCTCTTGGTATTAGCCATGTCTAATTTTCTATATTCTGATACTTTGACATGTGAGGTCTTGCTGACCTGGGAGGGACCACCCCCTCCAGAGGATACCCGATTCCTAGCCATAGTGAACAACTCACCCAAAAGCGTTCTTTCAAGTACAGGCCAACCAATCCAGACCGCACACTCTAAGTACTTCCTCTGTTGGGCTCTTACACTCCTGGCCTCTGTGCACCTGCCCAAATCACCCCAGGGCCAGGTACCAAACAACCACGGAGGGCCCCTATGCCCTGGAGCCCACGGAAATAATTCAAAGCAGCCAATCCTAAACCTGCTTACCCTGTTTCACCCATTCCTTCCCACAGAAACCACAACCAAGGCTCTCATCCACAGTTCTTCCCTCTGCCTCCACCCAAGCAACCCCAAGCGCTTCCCTGCATGGCCCCCATAGCATGGCACACCCCTCCTCTTGGAAACCATGAGCAAAAACTATCTTTGATGGCAGTCGTTTCTGGGACTATTGACCTTAGTGTGCCTTAAACTAATTTCTTCCTTCCTTCCTCCTTCCCTCCCTTCTCCCTTCCTCCGTTCCTTCCTTCCTTTCTTGACAGAGTCTCATTGCTGTCACCCAGGCTCGAGTACAGCAGCATCATCATAGCTTACTCCAAACTCAAATTCCTGGGCTCAAGCAATCCTCCCACCTCAGCCTCCCAGATGGCTAGGATTACAGGCATGAGCACAACACCTGGCCACTACCTTAAATTTTCTATTAATAAACTATATTTTAAAACATTCTCTCTCTCCTATTCTTCCTCCCTGTCTTCCTTCTTGTCATCTCTGTCTCCCTTTATATAATCTGTGATTTTTAAAAATTGTTTCCAAAAAATTGGCTCTGCCTTCACACACAGACATGTAGTTCTTGTCAACTACTTCCCTCATAATAGCACAGTATGGACTCTACTCTTTATACTGCTTGGTAGAACACAGACAAGTTATATCTTTTGCTAAGAACAAGTAAAAAAATATCTTATACATACTGATAGAGTTAATGAGTTTTCAATTTTATCTGTTCAATTTCAAAAAAAGAAATTCTATTTGATTCAGTAGCTTGCATTTTAAAGCTGAAAACTATAAACAAATCAAGTGTCTTAATTTATGAAAGTAAACCAGAGAATACGTGAACACGTGGACACACACACAAGGGTGAGTCACAGGTAGATGTCAGAATAAAGTGAAGGTGCTCAGTCCCCTTAAATGAAGCAGATACAAAGATAAACTCCTTCCTTCCCGTTGTAGAATTCTTCGTTTGGAAACTCATTGTCTGTTACAGAAACAAAAGACTGAAAACATTCATTTAACTTCCATTCTAAGACATTAGCTAAACAGACCAAGTGTTTTATGCACAAATAGCTATAAATTGAAATGGAAAACAAAGCAAAAGAACTACAACAACAAGCAGGAAAAGAGCCTGCCTGCTGAATTATACACAAGGATCCCCCCTGGATGTCCCAGCCTGCTGATATGGAAAAAAACAAATACAGCCTAACAAATGTGGAAAGAACCTGTTAAGCCAAGACAGTGTCTCACTACCCACCAGTAGCCTAAATTCAAGAGCCCTCAGGCTTCTATTAACCGTTCCTTAAAGAGAGCAATGAAGCTAAAAAGCTTGACTGGGGCAAAAGGATTCCATGGAGGTTCAGAAGCACCCAAGGCAGAGAGCCCCTCCCAGGACCATCAACTCATTAAGGTGTTTTATATTCATATGAAATCATCGGGAAAACACCACTCTTCGCCTGTGAAATGAAAAGAATGTGATTCATCAACCATCATTAAAATGAAAGAGCCAGAAATAGGTTGCCATGACCAAACAGCCGTTTGCAACCTGAAAAATATGCTTGGCGCATCTCATCCTGCAAAGCACATTAGGCAAAGAGAATGCATGATTGTGAAGTGTCAGTTCTCCACTTCATCCCCACCCGAGTTGAGCCCTGGCCTGGATTTATAAGTACAAATTAGTTTGACACAATTCAGTAGTTTAAAAAAGCATTATGGAGAAGAAAAAAAGGGGGGCTTACAGGCCATTTGGCTTCCCCCTTTGCTAGCTGGGTGGATTTAGGCAAATCACTTCATGTCTGTGCATCAGTTACTTCACGTGCAAAATGTGAATAAAAATTATTTCACTGCCTTCTACACTGTATAGAAAAGGACACTGTAAAACTGGCAGGTTTTGTTGACCTTTAACCTTCTCCTTTTGCATAAGGAGTTGGGAGGATGTTTCTGAGATTTTTTATTTTCTTTTGTATTCCCCTGTCATCTTTGTCTGTGGTTTGTGTTTGTTTTTCCTGAGTATACCTTCAACTTTATCGTAATATCCACCATTGATTGAGATTTCTGCCTCAGTCCCTTATGTTGGGTCAACAGTCTATACAATTTACAATTTTCTCTTAATTATATAAAATTTGTGAAAATTAATCAGATTATTTGGACTTAGAGGAGGTATATATCATACCAAAAAACTTTCCACATCTTTCATAAGGCAACGCCTGAATTTGTACTGCGCTGTGCCATCTCTCAACAAGTACTTCTTTCTTTCTTTTTTTAAGAGACAAAATCTTGCTATGTTGCCCAGGCCGGAGTGGCTACTCACAGGTGCTATCACAGAGTACTGTGGCTACGGCCTCGGACTCCTGACCTCAAGTGACCTTCTGTCTCAGCCTCCTGAGTAGCTGGGACTGCGGGCACATACCACCATGCCTGGTTTCAACATCTGCTTTGTAACAGGTACCGTGACAGATTTAAAAATAAATAGAATCCCTTTAAAAGACCTAAAATCTAATGGGAGAGATGAAAATAATGTGAAAATAGTGCAACAGAGTTGTCTTTAGTGAAAAAGAAATACAATGACAGTTGGTAGAACAAGACTGCGCATGTACATTTTATAGCACCCACTTATTTTCTGTAACATATGTATATATTGCATATGATTTTATATTTTTCTCAAGTGCTTTGTGCATATGAATCTTGATTCCCCAATTAAAATTAACTCCTTAGTAACAGAATAGATTTCACACAATGCTAGGTAAATAAATGAGTTACCAACGGATGATTTAGTTCTCTTCCTATGATATCACAAAAGTACTCACCCTTTGATAATACCTAAAGGATTATTTTTCTTTTATTATTCTCTTTCAATGCTCACAGAATGCCCACATCTGACATTTTTCAGCCAGCCACCTTGGATGAAATGCCCTAACTAAGACTGATTAAAGTCAGCCACCTGATGTGAAGAAACCACTCGGATATGTTCTGTTTAACCAGGTGGCAACTCAGGACAGCTCAAACTAACCACACCAAGCTGTGTGGCTTGAAGTATGATCCTTTCGGACTACAGAGAGCATGAAATGTATTCCCGATACAATAAATTGTAGGCTGATCTTTCCATTCATCAAGCATCCCTGATTGATAAATGAATAAAAAATACATTATCCAATTCAATATGCATCTTAGTACCACACCACATATCTCAGCTGGTTGTTATGTCTCTGAAGTCATTCTCCCCGATTTTCATTGTGAAATTCAGACATTCAGAAAAGTTAAAAAAATAGCACTGATCACCAGTGTGCTTAGATTCAGTCTTCGTTTACATTTTGCCATATTTATCATGCATACATTATGCACTACATATTTTTGATGAACTATTTGAAAGTAAATTTTAGATATCATGATAGCTAATCCCTAAGTATTTGAGCATGTATCTCCTAAAAAGATTATTTTTTCCTACTAAACTGCAAATCCATTGTCATCTAAGAAAACTACCATTTTTTTCTATTTTCATTCAATATCCCTTCTATGTTAAAATTCCCTCAATTAAACCCAAAATTCCTTTTAAACCTTCTGAATACCTAATTTTGCATAGAATCTGCCCTTTTATGATTAAAAAACATTCAACCAGGGTTTACAATTTTGCATTTGATTATTACCGTTATTTTTAGTTTCTTTTACTTTAGAATATCTACTCCCCACCCCTTAACTTTTACTTTTTAAATGACATTGCCTCTTGGAAGAGTTCATGCCAGGTGTTCTTGCGGAATATAAACCCCTGTATTTCCTATAAACTGGAAGTAAGGTCCAAAGATTTATTTAGGTTCAAGTATTTTTGTTAAGATTAATTCAAGAATGACTCTGTGCTTTGCTTCATATTGCATCATCACAAGTACACATTATGACAGGTTATTCCACTCTTAGTAATTTAAAGTTGATCTTTTGCTTAGGGTATAACCTCTTGGATAGTTCTACCGTAAAGCTGTGTATCTCCTCTGCAGTAAGTAACCTGTGAAGTAATACTTGTATCGTGTCAATATTCCGCCTGTTAACAACTTCTCCCCTACAAGGTTAATTATTCTCTAATATTCCTTGCCTCAGCCAATTATTTCATTCAGGGTTGCCTAATGTTAATTTCCAATGTTATCATACCTTCTGCATTTATTAGCTGTCTTTCTTATGTAAAAAACGAGTTTTTTTCTATCAATTCGCAGTAAAATGTCATTCCTCTCCCTAAAATTAAGTAAATGATTAATTTATTCCATTTAATTAGCTATTTTCAGAGTAAGGATTTGGTGGAACATTTACCTCCAAGGGTGGGAAATGAGTTTTATTCTTTTATTTCCATTATCACTATTGTGTAGATTTTAATTTGCTCAATGTTTTACAATCAGAGGCATTATTCTTTGTGATGTTCAAATTATCTCAAGTTGGTTAATGCGAATTGCTTCAAGCTTTGAGTGCCTTCTTATTTTACTTTTACTTGCTTTACTTAACTCTGGAATGAGATATCCTAGACTTATATGCTCCTGACTGACAATCACCCACTCCAAGAAGCCCTGGTTCTTTGGATAAACAGATTCCTTGGTGGGAAAACTAGGTAAACTCATTGCTGCTGGAGAGTCATTTCATCTTCAGCCATTTCTGTGGGCAAACCTAGAAAATATATTTTAAAATTCACAAGTTCATATGAAAATTTCTAATCTCTTTTCTTCCACATATTTTGTTCTAAAAATTTTATTTTCTAGTAACATTATCGTGTTTACTTTTCTAGCCTACAATATTCATAATACACTTTCAAAATCACTAGACAAATGTAACAGTAACAATGAAACCAATGGGTGACGTTTAAGATTTCTTTGCAATTCAATTTTTTCCCCTTAGAATATGTCCCACTAACAAAGTAGAGTTAAAAGTAACATGAAATGTTTTTCTCTGCATGATGGTGTTCTTAAACGTATATATTTTCATTGCGTTAGTTGATTTTCAGTTATCTGATTTGTTTCCTTCTGAGTTTACATAAGTTTTAAATATATAAAACATTTCTTGCTTTTCTGTCTTATTTATCTATATGTATTATATTGAATCTTGCTTTTCTATCTTTAAAAATGTGTCTTAGAGATGACTCAAAATTAGTTCATAGGAATCTTTCTCATTCTTTTTTATGACTTCAAGAACTCCATTTTTGTGAATAATCCATAGTTTATTCAACCAGTCTCCCAATGATTAATATTGGATTTGTTTCTAGTTTTTTACTTTTAAAAAGAATATGTGGAGTATATGTCAATGTACATTTTTGGTGGTAGATCTTCAGGCACCAAAACTTTAAGCAAAATCAAAAGATAAATGACAAACTGGGTGCTAGTAATTGCAGCAACTATAATAGATACAATGTTAGCCTCTGATATATAAAATAGAGCTCTTAAAAGCCAAAAATTAAAAGCACCTCCCAAAAGAAAACTAATGAAAAGTGGACCAAAAAAATGAGTATGTAATTCATGGGAAAAGAAAGAGAAACTTACAATCTGAGGGTTCTTTTGGCAAAATTAACAGAGTGGTGGTGCTCAGCAGCACACTTCCCTTATGATGCCACTGAGTAGAGTTTGTCATCAACTTCTAGACCTCTCTTTGGGTATCATTGGAGAACTAACTTGCAGCCCCATTCTTTTCAAGATACTGGTTCATCTTGGATCCTGGAAATGATTTCTGAGCTTTTTCTGAATCCCAGTTTTCTTGAGGACCAAGACACTTAACTCTCTAGACCTCTCTTTTTGGCTCCATCACAGCAAAAGAGAACTTTATGCAGAAGTTTTTGCTGTGGTTGCAGTTACTGTTTACAACACAAGTGTGTCTTTTTGTAAATAAGGAGAAAATAAATCATGGTTAGATTTTCTGTTGTCATTGACTAACATTAAGTTAGAGGAGCCAAGTCTGTCCATATGGCCACTTGAGAGAAAGAAAAAAGTATACATCAGGGGAAGGGAGGTGTAGTAGAACTCAGAACTCAGCATGTCTAGTTAGTAAGTCCAGGTTGTAGGTTTATGGCCTTCACTGTACCAAGTTTATCAAGTCTGTGTTCCAGCGACAGCTCTGAGCTGATGTTATTCTTAAATAAAATGAAACACTGCAAGCCAGAAGCAGACATAACAGATTTGCCAGCTGTGAGCATACTGTTTACAGATCACACTTGGGACAAAAAACATTATACAGTATAATTTATGACCGAACTCCAGGAAATATATGTTTTGATAAACAGAGATCTTCCAAGAAAAAAGCAGCAACTAACATTCCAAATAGGATCTCTTTCTTCAGTGGCATGGAAACATTCTGCAATGTTTTCTTTCCGCTGCCAACCATCTCATAGTTTAGATTTGATCAGAGTGGATGATGTTTTTCTTTACTAGGAACAAGCAGGGAATAAAGCAAATGGGGCTTCAATCTACATACACATAACTGCTTCCGTCTTTCTGGGAAACAGCCTCATTTTAAAATGGTGCCATGAAGAGTGGTGGAGGCTAAAACCTTGATATTTTCTTGCCTTTGCCTGTGAATTATTTGCCAGTTTGGATGAATAGAAAGTATTTAAGCCAGCTTAACTGTATACATCATCAAGTACTTTTTAAAAAGAAGCTGTAAGTTGTCTTTGAAGTAATCTTGAACTTAGGGGTAGGTCTATACTGTAGAACTGAAAACGGACCCTAGAGCAATTATATGAATCATCCTGATGGCTTCTATCAATTATTTGGGTAGTTCAGGTATTGGTAGACATGTATTTTATATATTAAAACTGGTCCTTGGAGTGAAAAGGTTGATTTAGGAAATTGAACATAATTTTATTTATTGCGTACTATGATATGGAGTGAAGCACTGGGAATACAAAGATTTGTAAGATACTACCTTTCTTCAAGTAGCTCAGTGTCTATTGGATTATTTTTATAAATACTCCAGTCCATGTTTTATATATAGTCATGTGGTGTATGTTTTGGTGACAGACCACATATACAATAGTGGCCCCATAAGATTATAATGGAGCTGAAAAATTCCTATCACCTAATGACATCACAGCCATCCTAACATCATGGTGCATTACTCACATGTTTGTGGTGATATCTGCACTGTCTCATAAAAGCATAGCACATACAATTATGTGGAGTATGTAAAATGGATAATGATAATAAATGATTACTGGTTTATGTATTAACTATACTATTTATCATTATCTTAGCATATACTTCTTGTATTAAAAAGTTAACTGTAAAATAGCCCCAGGCAGGTCCATTAGGAGATATTCCAGAAGAAGGTATTAGTATCACAGCAGATGACAGTCCCGTGGATATTACTGCCCTTGAAGATCTTCCAGTGGGATAAGACATGGAGGTGGAAAGACAATGATATTGATGATCCTGAACCCTGTGTAGGCCTAAGCTAACGTGTGTGTTGTGTCTTAGTTTTTAACAAAAAAAAAAGTTTAAAAGTAAAAAAATAGGAAACTTAAAAAAACAGAAAAAGCCTTCTAGAATAAGTATGTAAAGAAATTATTTTTGTACAGCTGTATAATGTGTTTGTGTTTTAAGTATTGTAAATACTTTTTAAACACAAGACAGAATTGGAAATCCTTTTCTTAATGATATGGGTGGAAGCAGGGACTATGATGTCATGATTAAAGGAGATTTCCCATAAACCAGTATTTCAAATTGTCTCTTTATATGGTGTCTTATTTTTCAAAGAATCCTGGAACAATGGACAGTAGTAACATTCTGTAAGAGTCCGGATGGATCAGATGGAAGAGGAAAAGGAATGTGAAAAAGAACAACTGACATTTTAAGTCAAATTTAAGGAAAGAAAACCCATGGGAATTGAAGTGCTGGACCTCGATTAACTTAAAGTTTATCTACACTGGGGTATGCCAAAGAGAGCCGTCATATCCTCCCAGTGATAGGAGTACCTCATTTTGGATTGCTGGGGTAGGGTACAATGGAGAAAAGCATTCTGGAGATTTTTCACCAGTAGTGGTTGATATTAATTAAAGGCCATGTTAAATGGAAAAGGATTCAGAAAGCAGAGAGGTACTGAGAAGGAGGAAGGTCAACCAAAGAAAATTTCAACAATTACCACAGTTACACCATGTTTGAATCTGATTGCCACTACTTTCTTGCATGTTTACTTATTTTGAACTCTTGAACATAAAACACAAAAGAGTTCTTCGCAGTCTTTGGGAAGAAACTGGATGAAGTAAGTCCAAATGTAAAAGGGAAAACATAAACTAGAGAAAAATTCTCCTTTTAGGGAAATACTCTGGAAGACTTTGTTTAGAGAAACATTTATTAGATTTAATGTTTACTATGCTAGCCTTACTTTTTTCAGCTAAAGAAATACCAGAGGGCTTCAAGTGTATCATCACTTATCTTATGTCTTGTCACAACTTGACTTAATTATCTCTCCGTCAATTATTTTAAAACCACTTTGCCCTCCAGCTTTGTACGTAAGTTCTGTTGGCATGGTTACCCAACCAACACATCATTCCGAGTGTATTGATCCTATAACTCTTCAAAGCGGTAAATTCTTTTTCCAATACCAGACCAATCCAGGTTCAAAATTATAGACCATGGTATCAGTTGGGTATAAATTCATTACCATCATGAAGTTTAGAACCTAATGGCTAATTTCTCTAAATGGCTATTAAAGATTCAACAGAAAGTATTAGAAAGGAAATATACTCAGGAGGCATCTCGTAGACAGATGAATCAATAATGGACCAAAGAATGTATTTTACAAATATATCAGCTGACAAGATCAGCATCTCCCAAAAACCCTGGACTCAATTCTACACCAAATATTCCTTCAAGCAAGTAGTACTAGGTATGCACACACATGACTCTATCCTTGCCAGAAATGTATCACTGCAGACAGGTCACTCTGTTTAGTAAAACAAGTCTCAAAAGTTTGTTTTCTGGAAGGGATATGCTAGGTTGGGTGTTATTTTTGGCTGGATCACATATACCATTAAGCAAAATATGAATAGGAGCAACTATTCTGTAAAAACTACATTGCACAAGCAAAGACCCTGGGTTTGGGAACAAACGACATAATTTAACAGCTGTGTGACTTCAGTCAAGTCTTGTAGCTTCCTGCATCTCAGTTATTTTATGTAGACCAATGATTCTAGTCTGCGGGTATTTTCCCAGAGGGGACATTTGGTGATGTCTGGAATCGTTTTTGGTTGTCAGTTTAGGGAAGAAGTTGCTAGTGGCATCTAGTGGGTAGAGACCAAAGATGCTGCTGAACATCCTGCAATGCACAGAACAGTGCCCATGACAAAGAATTATCTGGCCCAAAATGTCAGTAGGATGGAAGCAGAGAAACCCTAATGTATTAATATTATTTACTGTCATTTAGCCTTAGAATTCCTTCCCCTAACAAAAAAAAAATCCAGCTCCTGGCTCAGGTCTTTCTCCTCAAAGCCTGTCTTCTTTCCCACCTCCCATGTTGCACCAAAATATCTTTATTAAATGACCTAGTTTCTCTGAATATTTTTAGATGATTATGTTTTTTGAGAAACATATTAATACTTTGAATTGATTGCTCAAATATAATTTTTTAATAGTTTAATATATACCCAAATGGAAAAAAAAACTTTTAAACATGAGCAGAGTTTAGAGCTCACTTTTTTTTTTTTTTTGAGATCCGGTCTCACTCCATTGCCTGGGCTAGAGTGCAGTGGCATCATCATAGCTCACTGCAACCTCAAACTCCTGGGCTCAAGCCATCCTCCCACCTCAGCGGCCTCCCAAAGTGCTAGGATTACAGGTATGAGCCACTGCGCCCGAGCTAGAGCTCATTTTTTGCAATGATTTTCTAATTGTGGGTGGCAGAATACCAAGATTCTGGAGATGCATCACAATGGAAACTTTGAGGGGCAAAAGGAAAAATACAACAGGCTTCTTTCCAAGTCCTCTGCTTGCTTTTAATTTAAACAACCCAACGTTTAGTAATTTGCCATATTTTGTCTGCTTCTGCAAGCTTTAGTTTGACAAAAGAATTCCAATCACTAAGTGAAAAGCCTGGAAAGCCACTAATCTCATCTATTTCCTTTATAAAGAAGAAACCTAAGGGCTCCAGAAGCCTTAGAGACTGATAATAAGAGGGAGTGAAATACAGTAAGTCCCAGAACCAGGTTTTCTGACTACCAGTCCCGTGCCCTTTCCACATTCTGCTATGTTGGCTTACAGATAACGATCGCATTTGAACAAGAGGCTTTAATGATCTAATGTAATAAAAAAAAAAAAAAGAGTCGTGAGAATTTTCATGTGAGGGGCATTTTCAAGCAGAACTCTTTTAGCACCTTCAAGTAACACATATAGTCTGAGTCCACTTATTCAGCCAATAATTTGGATTAGGAGGTCAAATCACCTCATTAAGGAAGATACCAACTTGTCACTGTTTTTTTTCTTCTCTCCAGATCATTCCCTCTGATGGCAGAGGAATGAATGGACACAGTAAGGCCTCCCAGGTCTGCCTGCATCAGGTGCCCCAAACCAACCCAGTCATAAAAACCACCAGGGGAGCTTGTTAGAGAACTACCAGGCTCTATGCCTCACAGACAGAGTGAGAATCTCCAGTGCTAGGGCTCAAAAATCTGTATTTTGGCTTAGCAACTGGGAGTATCACAACAGTATCACTGGTTACAAAGGGAAATATTTAAATTAGGAAAAATAAATAATTGATTTGATCCCTGTTTTACTGGTATTGTCGTTGAATTAATCAGTTGTCCTAGTATCCTACAGCCGTGTTATGCATTGCCTGTAGAACAAAAAGGACAGATCTTCTCTCCCTGCACAAATGCCCAGATGACTGCCAGCATGTCCTTCTCCGTAGCTGGCTCAGTACCAGTGGAAGCCTCGGGGCCACTCAGAGCAGTGCACATGCCACCTTCCTCTTGGCATTTCTCCCACAGAATTTAAAACCTATAACCACAAATGTTAAGCATCCATATGGCACTTTACGTCTGCATAATGTTCTATTTTCATTTTTATTGGTCATTTCTGAAAACAACTCTCCAAGGTAGGTTTGTGTCGTCACGCTTAGATGATGGATGAAGAAACACAGCCACATGGAAGGGGTAGTTCACACGGCAGGGAGAAGACTGATGGTATCTCCACGCCCCTGCTGCTCCCATCTAATCCACCTGACATGGCTGTGCTTGGGAGCTTCCATGTGCCTGTCCAGAGCCACTCTACTCTGCCCAGGGAGGCTGACCTGTATCAAGAGACTCTTTTGACCTTGTCTTCCATTTTAGTTTGGCTCTTGCAGAGCACTAGAGAGAAATTCAAGGGAAGGAGGAGGTTAGGGATAGAGGATTTATTTCTCTAGCTCTCTCTCTGAGGAGTTGCTTAAGAATAGCTGCAACCCTGGCCCAACAGTCAATGCTCCTTTCAAGGTCATGCCTCTCCCCTTGGGACTGTAGTAACGGCTCCTTCCCCTTGCCTCTCCAGGCCTGAGAGTGGTGATATAACTCCCTCCTTCCCCATGTTTAGTCCTAGGATCCTGCCTTCTTCCTTTTGATTCCTTTTAGTATACCTACGTATTTGTAAATAGTTTCTTGTTAAATGTTCCTCAGACTACCCTGAGTATGCTACCCACTTCTTGTTGGGACCCTATTGACTCAATCAAATATCCACCCAAGCCTGCCATGAACTTGCAAATATAATTCATTTGAAGCAAACCTCATCTATAAAAATGTAAACTTATCAAGCAATAATAACCTCAAGGCAAAATAAATGCATCCTTTAGACATTTTTTTTTTTTTTTTGTGAGAAGAGGTCTTGTTATGTTGCCCAGGCCAGGCTCCAACTCTGGAGGCTCAAGTGATCCTCCCACCTCAGCCTTCTGAATAGCTGGGATTATAGGTACACACTGCCATGCCCCACTTGAATGCATCCTTTCTACAATTTCACAAATGCTGTGATGCTTTCAACCCCAAGGTTCCTATGCATGCATGTGCACACACACATACACACACACACACACATTCACACGCTTTTGCCTAACAATTCAATATTTTTACAGACTTCCTGAAGCTCACCTAAAGAAGGTTATAAACACACATGTTAGAGATGGCCTTTTGTTCCAAGTCCTTATTTTATGCATGAAGAATCAGAGGTGCGTGTCTCAGGACAAACGGACAGTTACTGGTGGAAATGGGACTAGAAGTCAGACAAGACATGCTCTAAATTCTCAGTCTAATATTTTTTCCTCCACAGTGAATATAAATGCTAAATTGAGATTAGTTATTTTAAGAAATCACTGAGGGACTTATCTGAGTAGCATATTCTTCAGGCGTATTTTTTAATTACTCTTAAAGAAATGTGCTAATTTCTAAGAGTACACCTGTAAGCATTCCCCTTTTGCAAGAAATGGATTTGAGCTGTGTAGTAAGAATACAAAGATAAGGAAAGTCTGTATTTTATTTTCTGGGTTATTTTGGTGATCAGCAAAAACTCAACTCTGACTTATCTTTTTGATAAGTCTAAGAGTACCCAAAAGGCAAAGAGACATTTATTGGTCCAAGGTTTGCAGGTAAAGCCGCCCTTTTCTGAGGGCAGAGAGAGAGGATACAGAAGTGGCATGCTGCCTCTGAAATGTAGTGGCAGCTTTATGACGATTCATAATACACAGGGTCAGGGTGGGAGAAAAATTATCTTCTACCATTATACTGTCACCCAGTACCATCTGTAGCTCTGCACACCACTGAAGACAAAGGCCAGGGAGAGTACCAGCATGAGGGAGCTGGTACTTGGGGTGACTTTGTCAAGATAACAGCTCTGAGCCCCATCATCGAACAAGAAAGCCTGGTGCAGCTGTTATTAGGAATTGGCTGGTTTTCTGAAGCGAGTAAAAATGGGACGGAGTGGGTGGATAATTCGTCTCTTAGCCATAATTTAAAAATCCAAAGACCTCAGAAATCTAATTATTGTTATATTATCTGCAAGTTTGATGCAAATTCATTTGGAGGCAAAATTGACTTGAAGCTATTTATAAGCTCTGTTTATCCTCCTTAGCATGAATGAGCATAATTTTCACTGCAAAAATATTATTCCAATTACTGGATATTGCTCCAGCGCCTGTTAGTAATGTTATAATATATATATATATGGTCTGTGTATTGTATTATCTTTTAAAAAAATTGAGTTCTGAACAACATCAGGCTCCAAGATTTCAAATAAGGTATGGTACACCTGTCTTTTCCATGGAATACAAAGCTAGAAGTCTCTGGAAGGGAAAAGGAAATAAAGGCTTGGCTGCTTAGCTGGCCTTAGGAAAGAAAGGCTGTCGATATGAGTTGATTTAGAAGACCTGGAAAGCCCTTTATATCTCAGTTATCTGTTCCTAATGTCTGAAATTCAACAATAATTTAATACTTACTCTCTAATCTCTTTTAATTCTGCCTGCTATTAAATATACTATAGATTCCATAGAAAGAAAACACTTAGATCTCACAGGACATTTGTACTTTAGTGTAAGTTTTGAAAAGAAGAAATGTTGTTCAGAAAGAAATCTACTGCCTGACAAAATAGAGGCAGTGCCTTTGCAGGGACAGAAACGATGCTCAAAGCATAGGCCAGTTCATCCACCACTTGGGGATCAGTAGACCCGCCCCCGGCATTAATGAAGGTACAAAGCCAAAGGGAAAATCACCCCAGCTTCATGGGTCCAAGGCAGGAGGGCCAGAAACGCCATTGGCATATTCTCTGCCATTTTAGAGTTCCAAAACCAGAATGTCTAAACATGTCAAAGAAACTGGTATCAAAGTCAAGGATATACCTTATGGAAATGGCTTTTCAGATTGACTTTTTTAAGTTCTTCAAGGACCCAGCATGTGTACAGGTTGTTTCCATTCTCGCCCTCTAATGCTTTGCAGCGTTACCCGATGCGTGGTGGCTTAGTAGATCACATTAATCCTCAGGTGCTGCTGACCTTTCACAAAGGCCCTATTTCTCCATTCGGTAATGCACAGGCTTTGGTTTAGAAAATTGGCAATCAGCTGTGCACTGTTACCTATAACCAAAAGGACATGCTTCAACGTCAGTGGCAGAAATTGGGCTGAAAGGCAAAGAGGACTGGAAGCATAGTTAAGCAGTGATGAATGTGCAGTACAGGGCAAAGGCTGCCTGTGAAGACCACCCAAGTGATCATGCCCTAGCATTTCCAGAGGGCAGGGAAAGGAAAGAAGGGCCAAGCAGATTAGTGGGCATAGGAAAACAGCACACAGGTCCTCAAAGACCTGCCAGTCTAGTGGAAGCAATGAGCCCCAAAGCATGGGAAAGCAAGTAACTCACTCAGCAATGACCCAACAAGACCCAACGACCACATCTCAATCAGTATTATCAGTAGGACAGGGAGACATGTCAGGCAGGGTTAAACCAAAGCTCCTGCAGGAAAATAATTCAAAACTGGCTCATTTAAGGTAAGAGAAAATGGCCTCATATTTTAAATATTTTATGAAATAAATAATTTGAAAGCTATATATAAATAAAATAGAAACCACACCAGACCAGTATATTGTCTATATTTACATTTCTGAAGGAGAGTGCTGCTTTTTTCCTAAGTTCTACAATTCTTCTTTGCCATTGTAGTTTATATTTCTCATAATATTCCTCTTTATCTCATGATATAGTGTGACTCAAACAGCATTGAAAAGTAATAGATTTCCTAGAATTTTCCATTTATTTACTCTAAGTAAGCGGCAATCAAAAAGTATCCAAGAACAAAACCCTTTGAATTGCTAGGTTTTGATGGGGATCCTACCAGAAGTCACAAGGCAAAACCAAAAGAAAGAAAAGAAGAAAAAGACTGAATTGCTTTTTCTAAGCGTCTCAGATTTTCTTCCTAACATATGAATAAATGAGTGGAGTTTCTGCTCTGTCCTATCCCTTCCCCACTAGCTAAATGAAACCAGAATAGCAAATAGATTGTAGTATGGACACCAGTTGAAATGGGTTATACAAAATTTTCTATGGAATGAGAAGAGCTGAGAAAACATGTTTCATTCATTGGGTAAAATTTATAGTGTCTTTCTGTTGAAGTTCCATAAATTTTTTTGAAAACTTGCAATGTATCTATCTTTAAGAGCAATATTATGCTCCACTGGCTGAATCAAGATGTATCAATTTTTTAATACACACTGCAGAGTCTTGGAGCATCAGACCCAACCAAGACATATTAGCCAGCCAGATGAGACTGAGAAAAGATAGGAACAAGTTACAGATGGCCTAAGTTAATGTTGTCAACAGAGAATTGAGCTTTTGAAAGCTGGAGTGACAGCTCAGATGTGCTCCTTGAAATGATTTCTTGGCTGTTGTTTTTAAGAATTCCATTTTCAAGTCTATTATGGCAACCACTCGAAAGTATTTCTTGAGGAGAGAGCGTATTGCTTTCTGTCAATCTAACGTTCAGTGGGCCAGCTCTTGATGGCTAAGATATTTGGATATAACCCTGTAATTACGCTATCAGAATTGGTCAAAATTATGCCTTTTTTTCTCCCCAATTGGTCCCACTAAAGGTAACTTGCTTGAAAAGGACATATTTACAGAATTGTTGCTACTAGGACAGACGTGCTTAAAGGCCACATTTGATTCATTTTTTTTTTTTTTTTTGAGACAGAGTGTCGCTTTGTTGCCCAGGCTAGAGTGAGTGCCGTGGCGTCAGCCTAGCTCACAGCAATCTCAAGCTCCTGGGCTTAAGCGATCCTACTGTCTCAGCCTCCCGAGCAGCTGGGACCTACAGGCATGCGCCACCATGCCCGGCTAATTTTTTTTTCTATATATATATTTTAGTTGGCCAGATGATTTCTTTCTATTTTTAGTAGAGACGGGGTCTCGCTCTTGCTGGTCTCGAACTCCTGACCTCGAGTGACCCACCCGCCTCGGCCTCCACATTTGATTCTTGATTAAAATTCAAGGAGACCCTTCCTCAATTGGAGCCCTGACATTTAAAATTGGACTTATTTATCTCTCTTTTAGGAGGAAAGGGCAATAATAGGAATATAAATAAAAATGGAAAACTAACACGTATTATTACTTGAAGCCCTAATAAGAAATTTGGAAAATACGTTTTTACAATCTATTAGTAAGAAAGATGTAGGGGTGTGAATAACGAATTCTACTTAAGAACTTAAAATGGTAATTTTAAGCACTATTTGCTTTTCCTTCCCCTCTCATTTAAACATAGTATTTTCCTAAAAACTTCTGATGTTTTCATTTAAATAGATGACAGTCAACGTCATCTCTAAAGAACTCACCTTCTCATTGTATTTTAAGATCACAAATTTGATTGTAACAGATTTTTTTATTTCTCAGTAGCTACTGAGACTCAAGAAAATGCTTTTTAACCTCCTGAATGGTCCATTGCATTATATAGGTTGTCAGAGCATGTGTCAGTGTGTCTAGATGTGGAATAATTGCTCACAGCCACGTGATGTAGGGATTTGGCAATGAAATTTGAATCCTGGGATGTAGAATTAAATAAATTACTACCAAATTGTCTTGCATTACCTGCATAAAAAGTAAATCTCTAAAGCCTGCAGATTAAATCTTTGATAATAAGGTTTAGGAAGTGTCTTTGGCAAGATATTTTACAAATATAAAATGGAAAACAAGATATTTTGAATTAAGAGACATGAAATTACATTAAAGAGATGCATGTGTAAAGCAATGTTCCCCAAATCTGAGTAATACAGGCAGTCCTTTTAAGGGGAAAAGGTAATTATCTGGAAGAATTCTCACTAAGTTTGGGTCACCAATTATTGTCCCAGTTTCACGTGAGGACACGTGGCTTATCTATTTGGCTTCTTCTACACATACATGGGCTCCAACAAGATTGTGTGGGGGTCCAATGTCAATCTTCCCCCAGTTCTATGTGGATCAAGCTTTTCCTAAGGATTCAAAAGCCTTGGTCCTAACCTGGGGCTCTTGACAGAAAGATGCAGATACTCACTCAGCTTTCAGAGAAAAAGCTGTGAACCAAGTTCTTCTGACTGGGACATCCCTCAGTCATCCAAGGTTCTACCTGCACTCAGTCACCCATATGGTCTCAGGAGATACTTGGCTCAGAAATGACAGATCAGAATTAAAAGGGAATAGAGGGGAAAAGCAAGCTTGGTACACCCTTTCCCTCAAACACTTTCTGAAATCTAAGCTACTTGTAGGATGACATACAACTAGTCCACATTAAGATACGATAGCCAACTTAACTGCATACTATTTTCATAATATAAAACACAATACAAATACAAAAGAATCACTCACTTGGTTAAATCAATTTTGTTGACATTCAACAGAACAAAGTTGTTCATTCTCCTATCTTATCCCTATTCATGTAACACAGTTTACAATTTTAAAAAAAGGACAGAAGTGTTTAATCCCTTTTTCTATTTATTTTTATTCCAACTGGTTCTCCAAATAATGTCGTTTAACCTGAAAATCTTTATTTCCTTAGCTGGTTGATGCTATGGTTTATTTTTATTTTTCACCTCAACTGCCTTATGAAAAGTATTATTCTTATTGTAATATTTATCTCATAATTTGAGATCTTTTATTTGTTTCAAGGCCTTAACCACCATTAAATTATTCATATATTAATACATTAGTATTAATGTATTGACAGTATTAATGAGATTAATCCATTTATTATAAATGAGAGTGATCCAAGTACTTGGTCCTCTGTAGATTTACTAACCTTTTTAAAAATGGACTTGTAAAATAAATAATGTTAATGGCAGAAAGTAGTATTTTCCCTGATTCTTATAAAACAATATTTAAACTCATCACTTGTATTGCAAATGATGCATTCTATGAACCTGGCTGGATGCTTTTTTAGCTATTATGACACACCTGAGCCAAACTAGAAATGGAACATTTTTATCAGATGGAATTATTGGCTCTATAGTAATAGACATAAGAATGAGAAGAAATAAGACAATACTTTTTGGAAATCTGAAAATCAAGTAAGTAAACACAAGAAACTCAAGACTGAAATTTAGCACAATACTTGATAAAATATATGTGTGCGCATATATATATATATATATATTTGTTTTTTGACATAGGGTCTCACTCTGTCACCCAAGCTGGAGTGCAATGGTGTCATCATAGTCTACTACAACCTCAAACTCCTGGGCTCAAGTGATCCTCCTGCCCAGCCTTCCGAGTAGCTGGGACTACAGGTGCGCACCACTATGTCCAGCTCACTTTTATATTTTTTGCAGAGACGGGGTTGATGAGGTAATGAAACTTACAGGAATTGCTTGTTTTCATATGACTTAGCTTTTTAAGTTACTATTCAGGGTAGAGAATCATTATTACCATCATCATCACCATTTTCAAGAAGCATTTATCATGTGATAAACATTGTATAATGTGGTAGAGTACGAAATTCCTAATATACAGGACTATATATTAGAGAATGCTAAACTACCAAGTATATATCAATTTCCAAGTGTAAGGGTTCAAATAAAATGAATGCTTATTTTCTCTTCACATATAAACTCGAGTGTCCCTGTTGGTTGGCAGCAGGCTGTGTCTCATGTCAGGAACCCTGCCGGCAGTGACTTCACCACATTTAACACTGGCAATTATCGTTGCAATGTACGAGAAGGGAGGAAGATCATGGCGTAGCACTGGTGGGAATTTTTATAGCTCAGGCCTACAAGAGTCATGTTAAACTCCTATTCCTACTCCATTAGCAAGAACTTTGTTTCTAAGTCACACTGAGAAACAGGCTGAAAACAGGCTCAGCACATACAATGAAAGGAAGAATGGATTTGGGTGGTTAGCTAGGAGACTGTCACAGTGTCTAAGAGGTGAAATGAAAAGGATCCAAACCTGGATTCTAAATCTGGCTTCATCATTTTCAAGCCGTACTGTTTTAAAGTATAGTGTGGTCGTAGAAAATTTGAGGTAGAGTAATGCCAACAGATCAGGAGAGGACTCCCATTCATGAGACAGCTTATTATTCCCAGTTCTCAAAAGGAGGGGGCATGACACACCATGGGGAGCTACACTGGGAAGCCCCTGGGTCAACCGGAGGCAGAGGGAGCTGGGAAAACAGAGGCAAGAGCCTTTGGTGTAGGTTCTGTGGGAAGGAATGGGTAAACCAGGGCACTTAGGTTTAGGATTGGCTATTTTGAATAATTGCAGCAGGATCTGGGGCATGGGAACTCTCTCTGGTTGTCCGTTACCTGATCCTGGAGTGATTAGGGTGGAGAGGGGAGGCCAGAGTATGATACCCCAAACCAAAGAGGTGGTTGGGCCCTGGATTTGTTGATAGGTATTTGGAAAGAATGCTTGCAGGCTAGTTTACTATCTAGGAATTGGTTGTTCCTGAGAAGGCAGTCCCTTCAGGGTCAGCAAGGCCCAGACAGATGTTCAAGCATGAGAATACAGAAAATAAAAGACGTGGCTGATATAGCTACTTTGATGGTAAGCCCCCTGGCATCACTGGACCTCAAACTTCATGTCTAAAAATTGGAGGTAGTTATTACATTCTCCTCTCTACTTGAAAAACAAATTAGCAGATAACAGATGTGAAGGTACTTGGAAAACACTCAGTTCTCATATGAAAGTATCTTTTCCTTTTGTAAAGAGCAGCCTATCAAGAAAGCATAAGAGCTGCATTTTTCTTTCCATGTTGTTGATGTATTTGCGCAGCCATTTGGTCTATTTCCTTCCACCCACATGTGAGACTAATGATATGATTATGTGATACAGCTGACTAGAACTGGGCGAAGAGGTCAGCCTGAAGCCAGGGAGCAGAGTGGCACTAAATAGGCCTGGCTTCATTAGCATCATGCCCCAAACATCTGAACTAAGCAGCCACGGTCATGTTCCTAGGACACAAAAGAGGGGTCCCCCCCCTAAGATATATATTTGCAGTAGCTATTTGAAAGCATTTCTTTATTCACTGTGAAAACCCATGAAAAGTAGTCAGTGAAAGATCAAACAATACAAGTAGAAATGTTAGTGGAGAAATTTTCTAATTCTTTGAAACTATAGAACATTTTAAGAGAATTTATGGAAACTTGATGAGATTGTGGATATTTATGTAAATGAATGTGGGGAAAGGGTCTCTCAATCCATCAGCCCTATCATATCTTCACTCTCCTCTTCATCAAGCCCAGATTCCATGGTGATCATTATGTTGAATGTTTGGTCTCAGAAAAATGGGTAAGTTTCCATCAAAGCATTTGTGGTTTTTTTTTCTTTTTTTTTTTTTTTTTTTTTTTTTTTTTTTACGAAGTAGGAGGAGAGCTTTTATCTTCTGAGAAGGTAGTCTAAGAGGGAAGAGGATCAGAACTTTGAGGGGAGGGGAAAGGTCTGAAATAGGCATTGCTGATGGGGCAGGGACAGAATGAATCGTTACATTGTTGGTTTTATAGAGGATCTAGTCTGCTGTGTTAATCTTGATTTGCATTTTTCCTCTAACCATGGGGGGGTTTAACTCTCTCAACTCTCTGCCCTTAGCAACTGAGCTTTGATGAAATGATACAATACAAAATACCTAAAAAAATAATAATAATAATAAAAACCACCTTAACTGAGGCCTTCACTGTACCTAAAAATCCTACTCTGGTTCTCTGGTTAACTAATTCTGTTTCTCCGAACACTTGACCTCTGTTCTACACCTTTCCCTCCCCCCAAAATTCTGATCCCTCTCCTTCCACTACCCTCTCAGCAGATGAATGACCCTCTCACTTTGTAGAGAAGATAGATGCTATTCGATAAGAACTTATTAGTTTCCCTGAGACCAAGCATACAAACCAACTTCATCTGCATCCGTTCTCTTCTCTCTTTCCAGTTTTGGAAAAGAAGAACTTGCTCCTCTTATCCAAAGCCAATCCACTTTCTTTTTAGGAACACATTCTGTTACTCTTATAATCCAATGTCTCCCTCCATAGTAGTTCCTTCTCACTGTTATTAAATGCTCTCAATCTGCCTCATTAAAACAAACAAAAAATGAAGCAGGAATCCCTCAACCTCTTAACTCCATTTAGTAATGTACCCTCTCTTCCTTTTCACAATCACACTTCTGAAAGTGTGTCTACATCCTGTGTTTTCATTTGTCATCTCCACGTACTCTTCCCTAATTTGAAATCTGTGTTGCTGCTTACTTATCTCCCTGGCACTATTCTTCCAAGGATCATTAGTGATCTCCATGTCATAAAATCTTAAGGAAAAAAAAGAAAAAAAAAAAGGCTAATAGATTCTCCCTAGTTCTCACCTTACCTCACTTCTAATCAACATTCCAACCTCTTCATTTGTAATTAAAATCATCTTTTTGGGAACTCCTTGATAAGTATTTTCCAGATATTTTTTCCTGCTTCTCTGATCATCTGTGTCAAATTGGCAAGCTTGTCCTTTTCTACCTAAGCCATTAGATACCGGATTTCTTCAATACTCAGCCTTGATTCTGACATCTTCAACACCCAGTGCTCTGCCACTAAGAAATCTCCTTCATTCGCTGCCTTAATTACTGCTTATATGCAGATGACTCATACCTGCCTATTTTTAGTCTGAGCTTCTTTTCTTTGCTACAGACTGCACGTCTGAATGCCACCTTGAAATTCCTCTTAAATAACTCACAGAAACATCAAAGTAAACAAGGTAGAAACTAAATTTGCTGATCTTCTTCCTTGACATGACTCTCTTCCAGAGTTTTCCATCACAGTACAACATGGCTCACCATGTATCCAGTTGTACAAACCAGCAACGTGGGAGTCATCCTTGGTTTCCCTCACACCCTCCCTCAACAAGTCTGGTCACTTTTGTCACCTACATAGTCTTTTTTTGATTCACCTATGTCTTTACCTTTCCATTATCACCCTAGTCTCAGCTACTACCATCTTTTACTTGGTTATCCCAACAGCACACTCACTGGTTTATTATTTGTATCTACTCTGGCACTGCTGTAAGTCCCAAACTCCCATTACCACCCCCCACTTCTTGACCATTCTTAATTAAAACTCTTTAATACATAATATGGGCTAAAAAAATAATCCCTGTCTCTTAAAATATCTACCTCTTTTTATCCATGATTATTTACTGGATCTCTTATTTTATAGCTCCCCATGGCCGCTTGCAAAACGTTTATAGTAGCATTATTCTTCATCACCAAAAAGTGGAAATAACCCAGTTGTCTCTTAACTGGGAAATGGACAAAATGTAGTATGCCCATTACAACAGAACACTATTTAGCAATAAAAAGAAACAAACTAACAATACATATAACAACATAGATGAATCTCAAATGCATATTTCTAAGTGAAAGAAGCCAAACTGAAAAGGTTATATACTGCATGATTTTATTTATATGACATTCTGAGAAAGGAAAAGGTAGAGAGAGGAAAATACATTAATGAACTCAAGAAGTTAAGCGGTAAAGGAGGGTTTAACTACAAGAAACTGCACAGGAAAATATTGTTGGGGACAGGGATGATGGAATTGTTCTATGTTTTGATTGTGTTGTTCGTGACTATGCATTTGTCAAAACTCAGAACTGTACATCAGAGCGTATTTTACCATGTGTAAGTTAAAACATTATGCCAAAGAGTGTGTATTATATGCTTCCTTTTTGTTTTTAAACATATATGGTATCTGCAATATATATTATATAAACTTTGTGCTATTATGCATACTTATGCATGTATATAAGCTAATTCTGGCAGCATGCAAGAGACTATTTATAGTGGTGGCCCCTAAGAAGGAGAGTAGAAGTCTGAAGGTAAAAGGAGATTTGATTTTCACTGTGTATGTTCTTATAATGCTTGAAATGTTTGCCATATAAACCAGTATAGTACTTTTCAGTCAAACAAATACTAAACTAATACATAAACATCATGATGTTGCAGTTTTGGAGCTTACATAGGTAAATTTTCCTTTCTGACCCAACTCTAAATATCCTCTTGCCTTGAATCTGAGCACAATTAAGGTACAGAAAGATTCTGAAAGTTACTTGGCAATAAAAGCAGTCTGAACACCAGGGTTACGATCTTTTCCTGTTCCGTAAGAGATTCTAACAATTACTCCCTGGTGGGCAGCCAAAGCCAAAAAATCAATGAAGGTAGAATCAGCAGGTTGTTCCACGGTAGAAATGGCCTCAATTTCATCAATAGCAGTCAGCACAATCTTTGCAAGTGAAAAAGACTCAGAGAAACATAGGAGCTTAATACACAGGATGCCCAATATGGTAGCTGGCTGAAATTATATATATATACAAGCACATCAGTTAAATTTTCCATTTAAACGACTAGCAAAATACATTAAAGAGGGAGAATTAACTTGTCGTTAAGGAAGCTTTAAGCAGCATGCTGTGCTAAGTCTCAAATGACTGGACAGAGTAATGGCCTTCTCCTCCGGGGTATGCAGAATGATAGACAACAAAGCGACTGCCTCACTGCTGATGCATCTCAGACATCCAAGCTACCCCAGCCACCAGTCTTCATCATGCTCTATGAAGAAGGTACTAGAACAGCATCTTAACAAAGAAAATAACAAAGATTGGAATTTTTAAGAAAATCTGTATGCATGTACTTATATATGTATGAATGAGTATGTTTCCAGGGTGTTCTACATTCCCTAAATAGATTGGGTGTGATATATTTCACAGGGAAGTTTCTATTTCATTTTGCCTAACTTTTCATAAAGGGAGACTTTATTTATACGGTAGGAAAGCAGCTGATAAAGCCAGCCTGGCAGGATGCTATTTTTGTGCAGGGACACACCTGTGCACCATCCCAGAAACTCTATAAGAATTTTGCTCATTGAAACAGTTTTTGCTATTTTTGTTTGCTTTTTTTAACTTTTTATTGAGAACTTTAATTCTCACACAGAAAAGTATATGTAATATGGGCTATACATGATCAGCTTCATATTATAATTTTAAGGCTATTAATCCTTTATTGTATATATGTGCAACAAATATTTTCTCCGTGTTCATTTGCCTTTTCATTTTTTAAATCTTTCAAAGAGCACAGATGTTGATTTTCATCAAAAATAAATATATTCAGTTCAGTGCATTTTTAATCAAATCTAAGAAATATTTCCCTACTTCAAGTTTACAAAGATATTCTCCCATATTTTCTCCTAAAATCATCATAGTTTTCAATTTAATGTGGAATTCTAAAATCTGTCTCAAGCTATTACATTTGTGTAACGGAAGAGTTACAGTTTATTTTTTTCCTTAGATGTATCAAGTACCTTTTATTAAAGATATTTTTCATGGCCCACTGAATTATCCTGGCGCCTTTTCACTTTTTAAAAAGCAATTGACACATATCTGTGGGTTTATTTCTGGACTCTTTATTCTATTTCATTGTTCTATTCATGTACCCTCATATTAAAATATCAGTTTTGATTCCTAAAGCATCATGATAGGTTCTGAAATTATGTTGCGTGAGTCCTCCAAATTGCTAGGCCTTATTATGGCAATTGCTTGCTTAGTTTTATAAGAAACTGTCAAACAGATATCATTAGGCACTTATCAGAATGGCTAAAGTAAAAAATAGTGACAACTCCAAATGCTGATGAGAATGCAGACAAGCTGGATCAGTCACACTTTGCTGGTGGGTATATAAAAGGGTTTTTCTTCTTTTAATCTGTTGGTATAGTGAATCACATTGACTTTCAAATGTTAAATTTACTATGTGTTGTTGAGATAAACGCTACTTAGTTTTGATATACAGTCCTTTTTATATATTGCTAAATTTGGTTCACTAGTATTTTGATAATTTTTATATAAATGGTCATGACGAATATTGGGTCACCTTTTTTCTTCTAGGCCTTACCACGTTTTGGTAACAGGACAATACTGGCTTCATACAACAAATTAAGTTTTTCCTCCTATATTTCCTTTAAAAAAAAAAAAAAGGGTAAGATTTGCATTACTTTTTCTTTAAATGGTTGGTAACATTCTCATTTAAACTATCTAGGCCATAAATTTGTCTAAGTTTTTTAAATAAAAAATGACATTTATTTAATCAAATAAAGCCATTTATATTTTCCACTTTATTTTATGTAATACCAAATAGTTGTATTTTTTCTAGGCACTGTTAATTTTATCTACAATCTTGAAGTTATTAATAAAAAGTTTTTCCTTATATAAACTTTATTGGCTTTTCCAAAATCAAATTTTGTCTTTGTTGCTTTTCCGCGTTGTGTATTTTTTCTTTCATGTATTAATTCCTTTCTTCTACTTTCTTTAGTTTTGGTTTATGTATGGGTATAAATTTCCAGGTGAGCCCCAGTTTACCTACATCTTGCAAGTTTTAATACGTTGTAACCTGCTTATAGAATCTGTAGTGTCACCTCCGTTTTCAGCCTTGATGTAACTGTATGTTTTCTCTCTTCTTTTTGATTAATTTTACCAGATGTGTATCAATTTTATTAGCCTTTTCAAGAAATCCAATTTTGATGTCTTTGATCCTATGTTTCTTTACCTTTTCATTTATATTATTTCCATCCTTCTCCGATCTTTGAATTCAGTTTATATATAAATTTGCCTCCAAGAATTGCTTTAACTGTATCTGACAAGTTTTGATGTTGTAATGTTTGTAATATTTCTAATTTTTCTGGTTTTTCCTTTGACTCGAAGATTCAGTATATTTCTTATTTCTAAGAACATATGATTAATACATATATTATGTATGCATATATAATACATACACGTTTATGTGTATATATACATAGACACATCTACATATATACATATACATATGTGTGTGTGTATATATATATCTGATTTCATTCCCTGTGATCAGAGAACATACTCTTCTGTTTGAGTTTATAGTCAGCTTTTATAAATATTCTGTGTATGCCTGAAAAAAAAGTACATTCAGTTGTTGGGTAGAATGTCCTATTAGGTTAATTTTGTTAATCTTGCTTCTTCAAATCTTTCCTATCTTTCTTACCTATTGAGAGAAGAGTGTTTAAAATCTCCCATTATAATTATTTTACTTCTACAGTCTTTATGTATATATTTATGTATACATGTATGTATGTATACATGTACATACAAATACAGAGTTGATTTTCCTGGTAACTTGAATGCTTTATTATTAAGTAACTTTGCTTATCTCATTGAAAATTGCTACTTTAAAAGTCTATTTTTTCTAATATTAATGTTGACACATTTTTCTCCTCTTCCTGTTCCATCTTTTCTTTCATTCTCTCTTCCTCTTGGTTTCTCTCCTTCTACTTCTTTCCTTTTCTATTCCCTTCTCCTCCTCTTTTTATTCTTTTTTTTTTCTTTTAAAGTGCTTGTATCTGATATCATTTTCAATGTTTTTACTTTCAATCTTTCTAAATCGTTATGTTTTGTTATATCTCTAGTAAATGGGTTATAGTTAAGTTTTAAAATAAAATCTTATTGGATAATCTTTGTCTTTTAACTTTAGCATTTAATCCATTTTCATTAATGAAGTATTAAAAAAATATATTTTTAACATAGATATCACATTTCAATGTGATATCTAATTGTCTAGCTTATTCTATGTTAATTTGTTATTTCTTGCCTTCAAAAGGGTTAGTTAACTTTTTAAAAAATATTTGTCCTTCTGATGGTTTAGAAATTTAGTTTTTTGATTATTATTTTAAAAGTTACCTTAGATTATAATTTTCATTCTTGACATTAAATTCTAGGTACCTTGGTACCTTCATCCTCGTTTGCAGAAAATGCAATGAAATTAGACTACTTTGATTCAGTTTCTCCCAATCTCAACTTGTATCCTATTGTTGTCTTATACTTTACTTTTCTGTAATATTTTAAAACCCACAATTCATTGTCATTGTTGTTTTTCACTGTCAATGTTTCATGTTTAATTAGACTGAACAACATGTTTATAATTTCTGTGATTCTTTCTCCATATTTTTGTATCTGAGCTTCCACTTAGGATTTTTGACCAGAGGACATCCCTTATTTTGTTTTTAGTGCAAGTCTCCTAATGGTTGTTGTCTTTTTTTCCAGCCCTGAAATATCTTTATTTCACCCTATTATAGAAGGATATCTTTGCTGGGTAAATAATTTCACTTTGTTTTCCATAATTTCTGTTGAAATTTCTTCTGTCAGTTAAACTATAATTCCTCTGTAGAATTCCCACCCTTGATAAGCCCTGGAACCTAATCTTTGTCCCCCTAACCCTTAGATACTGACAAAAGTTCAGCTCAGTCTTTCAACAACTTTTTTCCAGTTGTCAAATAATTCTAGCCAACAACTGCTCTTAGTACTCGACAATCCTCTTCAGAATTTCACTCTCTTGAGAATTTAGCCTCGGTATTCCTCAGCATGTTGTTAGCTCTTTGCTAATTTTAAGGAGAATTATTTTTTATACTTCATCCAGCTATTTTAAGTGTCCAAATTACTTAGTTCATCATTTGTAGAAGCAGATATCCTGGGACCTCATTTTTAATCAAAAGCTAATTAATGCTGTAATGAAACACTCTGCCCTAATGAAACTAAATGTCTCAAATAAAATGTACTTTTTTATACACATTTTATGTAATCCACTCACTAATATTTACATCAAGTTTATTTCCTTAAATTTGGTATATAAGCTTTTTCCTTATTCTGGTTGATTTGGTATGTAGCCACTTGTTTCAAAATAATTTACTATCACCAAGGAAATACGGAGAGACAAGAACAACAAAGTATAAAGAAGCCGTATACTTGCTTTGGTAATACAGAGCTAACAACCTGGAGGCCCAGGAAAGCTGGTGGTGGAGTTCCAGTACAAACTCAAAGGGCTGGGAACGAGGAAAGTCAATGGTGTAAGTACTGGTCTGAGTCTGAAGGCCTGAGAACCAGGACCACTGATGTCCAAGGACAGGAGAAGACAGATTTCCCAGGTCAGCTGAAGAAAGTGAATCCAACCTTCCTCTACCTTCTAGTTCTATTCAAGCCCTCAAAGATTGGATAGTGCCCACCTGCATAGGTGAGGAAGATCTTTTCTCACTCTACTGAGTCAAATGATAATCTCTTCCAGAAACACCCTCACAGGCACACCAAGAAAAATGTTTTTATCTGAGCATCCCTTAACCCAGTCAAGTTGACATATAAAATTAACCATCACACAAGAACAGCCTAATCAGTGTTAGGGAAGTAGACCCCCTCCTGATTGGAGGAACTGCAAAATCACATCTCAAAGGGTGTAGAGAGAGGGAGGGATAAAGAATTTGGGACAGTTTTGCAATCAGTTAAATCTTCTGGGACCAGCAACGTAACAGAAAAAAAGGGCCAAAGTAACTTTTTTCAGTTATTTTACATGATTCCTTCCACTTTTTTCTTATTTATACCATATAAGTGTATCCTAATTATTCCTGTAATTAAGTATAATATTAATGGAGGGGATTATCGGGAAGAGAATAGGAAAAGAAGGTGGAGAGGTATACAGTCTAAACCTATCTTTTTTTTTTTTTTTTAATGAAATGTACTCTAACAATAATTTTGTATCTTCCCTGGTACAGAATATTTAATTTGGAATTTTTCAACTAGGTGAAGATTATCTAGTACAGTACTACTTTAAGTTTAGCCTGGACTAGCTGCTGCATTTCCTGGAGGCTATGCCCAAAACTCAAATATATGTATAAAGTCCCAGAGCATAAAGATGTCAAGAACTTCTGTTTATGGATATGAATATAAGAATTGAGCAGAATCATGGTTCTTGAAGTGTCCTCAAGGGGCCTTTGCAGTGACATAATCCTCACAAGACTACTACCCTCTAAATCTCTAGTTGCCTGAAAATGACTGATTATGGTTCAATCATTCAGGGATTTATCTAAACCCTTCTTTAACCCATTTAAACTTTCAGCCAATATAATCTTTTGGGAGTATCAAGTTTTATATGTTTGGAGAGTTCCCAACCCTTCAGATATATTTATGCTCCCTTGAGTTCAATGGAGAAGTGTTTGGAACTTGGGGTTTTCAAATCCATTTATAGAAAACACTGTAGTCCCATAGCTTCTGTTAGGTACAGAAAAGAAAAAATTGTGTGTGTGTGTGTGTGTGTGTGTGTGTGTGTGTGTGTGTGTGTGTGTGTGTGTGTCAGTATGTATGTTTCTGTCTGTCTATTACCTTTTCTATTTTATAAGATGAATTAAGATAATTTTCTCCTTAAAATTATTTACTAACTTCATTAGCTTACCCATATTCTAAGCAAATGGGTAAAATTCTCTTTTCTTCAGCTATAAAAAAGGAAAATTGCTCAGCACTTGGGTTTTCCCCAGGTGCCCTCAGCTCTGGTACATGAAAATAATGCAGCCAGTTACCATTTTATAATTTTATTTTTATTTCTCCTTTAAAGTCATGTTCCATTTTTCTACTATTGGAAATGTACAAAAAAACCCACTCATAATTTCCTCACTTCCTGTGGGAGTTAAGGGCTGCTAAGGATAATAACTAGGGAGAATACTATAAGGTTTAATAATACAGTTTCCAGAATGAAAACTTAATTTGATTGCCGGAAATTTCAACCATACACTTTAAATGGTACAAATTAAATGAAAATCAAAGATTCAACAGGTGACAAAGGTCAGAGAATGTTTCATGAATGGTCATTGAAAAATGAATATTCACCATGAAGGTGAATGTATATATGTATATATATTATTGGTGATTATATACAGAGAAATATATATATGCAAGCTAACTTTTTTATATTTGAGGGACTTATAAATAATCATCTTTGGAGATTAGCCCATTTGAGGATTTTTAATTTTTGTGTTTTGTTTGGAATATGGGATATATTATCAAAATATCAGGAATTATAAATCATGGCTGCAGACTCATAGGCACAATTTACTCATGACTCTAAGACTTTGAAGAAAAGAACAGTGATTCCTTCTCCCCATCTTGCTATTCTCCTCTGCTATAAATTATGTTGGAATGAGGAAACAAAGTGAGCTGTTATCAGTGCCAGCTAGAGTATTTGAGAGGGCAGGATTTTGCCACGTATGTTTGATGACAGTATATTTGAAGATTCCTGTCCTGGAAATAAATCCTGTCATCTGCAAGTGGTAAACGTGGCAGGAATTAAAACACCAAGTGTCGGTCAGAAAGAGACCTTCCTATTCTCATGCCACATTTGAACTGTCCTAGACTCAGAAAAGATCTGTGTTATAAACCACTGACAATTGGGCACCACTCTTTATGACATTCACCATTCATTATTCTAGGTAAACACATCTGCAATGTCTTGTACAGCTCATGAGGGAAAAGACCACAATCAAGAAAAGTGGGTAATTTTAGAATAAACTATTGTATGGAGTTTTCACATTGCCCAGACTTGCCTAATAAATTGGTGACCCTCTACATTCTTCAAAATATCTAAGTAACCTCTATTCATACAAACAAGATTTGTTGTTGAAAGTCCAAATATTCTTATGTATCAGCTTGGTGTAAGTTTTTCTAGCATGCTTTGAAGATTAATGCTGGGCTCCTTCCATTTCAAAATGGAAACAGGGAAAATGCATGGAGTTTTAAGGCTAGGAAAAAAAAAAAAAAAAAAAAAACTAAGAAAAATAACCAGTCCTTCACTGATTACTAATTCCAAATCCAAGATGGAATGATTAGTATTTATGCCATCCCTTAAAAATGTGCTTTTGGAGAAAGAAAATTTTCTGGAATTCTTTGAATTATTCAAAGCCTTTACTTGTATTGATGAAGTTGTAAGTATAGGTACTAAAATTTTGATTTCACATTTTTCTGTATCAAAGTCACAGAATTAACCTTGATTAAGAACGTCAAGAGTATTTACACAGTTTGTAGTCCTAGACCGAAACTGATGATGTTTACGATGGAGACTACACATGAAAGGCTATGTTGTGATGGACTCACATACCTCCAATATTCCCTAGAATACAATAGAATTATACTTGCTACTTGTGGTTTTCAGAACTACTCACAGAAAAGAGCCCACTCTTTTCAACTCAACTCAATTTTTATACACAACATCCCTAACATTTCTTCTTCCCTGAGACACACAAGGAGAAGGAGAATGTACTCAAATATGGCTACATTTGTCATTGCCTTTGGTGTAAATACAAAAGATAGGCTCTTGGCAGGAAAAAGCATTTGCTAAAGGCCACACTATTTTGAAAGGTGCTGCTTATCTGGACTGCGGACCTGTTAAGTTTTCTTTCCTCAACATTGCATGATTCAAACAAACAAACAATTGAGCACACAAAAAATTCATTGAGAAGCAAATAACCCATTATAGAATTAACCACATTCTATTTACCAACAAAATTAGATATAAACATATTATACATATATACACATAAAAGAAAGTATACACACATACTTATGTGTGTGTGTTTGTAGGTTTGTATGTGTATATGAAGAGAAATAAAGAGAGAAATATGAAATTGCAAAAAGAAAAAAGTAAGCTGTTAGAGTATTAACTCAAATTTATCTTTGGTACATTAAAGGAAATATCTGTCCTAGATTTTCCGGAGATTTTCCATTTTTTTGGTTATACATACGTCATCTGCCTTTCGCATGAAATCTGCCAATTCCTCATCCCTTACCATTCTGCATCTTAACATTCACTTTCATGCATTACAGTATGTGGTCAAATTGCAAAGACATGAATCCTAAATACTTTTTTCTGAAACTGTTCAAAGTTCATATTTTATTTACAATGCTCAATATTTTCTAAATGTATAGTTATTGATTTCCTAATTTGCCTCTGAACTTAGAAAACCCTATAATGAGAAAATGTAAAGATACTCACTCTCTTCTAAAATGAACTTTAATTCTAAAAGTGCCTCTCATATGTACCTACCATTATATAATCAGGTTGATGCCCTTCACCACCTTGTGCCCAAAGCTTATAAATTTTTTAATTCATTATCCAAGCCCATATCTGGTTAGCTTAGAGAATCATCTAATAGCGATCATGGGTGCTTTCTCTCTCTTTTTCTATCTCTGTCACCCCAAGAAACTTTCTTGAGACAAAGAAATCATCCCTGTTTCCAAATGCCAAGCAAACACAAATTATGAATCTAATCAACATTGGGCTCCCTTTTAAGCTGCCACTGTTGCCATTGAGAACTAGTCTCACAAAGCTTTGGAAATGTCTGAACCAGGGCCCAATGCTGGACCCTGGTGGGGGTTTTGTTTGTTTGTTTTTGAGAAAAAATCACAACATTACTTTCCATATTAGGTTCAATTGAGAAATTAGTCTACTTGAACTCATAAGAATTCATCTCCTAAGTAAGGATTTACAATTTATATTCATACATATATGCAAATGCATTTATATATACAAACATACATATATAATATATACATATATATGTGATTTGTTCATTATTCTCAAATACTGGCCTCCAACTCCAAGCATCTGGATCAGAAAGAGATCTCCTGTGTTTGATAACTGCTATGTTTCCCTAAGTCTTCCCTTCATGACATAAGCATTATGAATCCAAGTCACCCATCAGGATTTTCATCTCTTATAAGGTGAATTTCTCTTTGGGTCCATGAAAGCCTTTGTTGGAGCCATCTTAATCTATTACGTAAGTTTGTTATAGTAACCGTGAACCTCACAAGAAAATTAGCTTCCCAGGAGGGTCCCCTACCCTTTGCACAGATTCATGCACTTTTTCCCCCTGCCCACGTCTGTATACTAAGGAATATTGAGGTAAACAGTCTTTGTCAAATCACAAAAAGATACTGTTACGTATTTCCCCTGAAGCAATGGGTACCTACTCAGTTTAAAATTATTTTTAAGAGAGAAAGCACAATTGGTTCTTCCTTTGTTAGCACACCTCTGCTCTAAGGTGTTTAGTCTCTACAGCTCTAGAGAATTTTAAATTCTGCCTCACTAATCAACATTTACTGGGGACCATGGCAGTACCCCCTAACCATTTTCAGGTTATAGCACACATTAAAAAATAATTAATCCATGTGTGACTTACTGGGACAAACTGGGATGGATTTGAGAGTGTCTATATGTGGCTTGGTTGGAAAAAACTTACATTTATAATGTATTAGAGAAGTAGAATAAAAGTGGTAGGTTATTAGGTAGTCAATTTATATAAAACTTTAAAATAAAATCTTTTCAACTTTTTGCTTTAATGAGAAATTTGAGATTGCTTTCATGAAAATGGATTTTTATGTTTCATTTTATGACTGAGCTGGCTACAGGGAATTCCTAATCATGATTTTTAATGATGATATTTCTTTAAATCCTTCAGAGTCACATCAAGAAGAAACTTTGTTTACAAATAGATAATAAACATTTTAAAACCTTTTTTTTTTACTTTTATAGCTGCTCAAAAACTAGCAAATTGAAATTGTATTTAAAAAATCTAAAAACATTTCCTTTTCTCTCATTTACCAATATAATGTTGAAATTTCTTGTAGTACTGAAAATGGATTTCAAACCCAAATAAACTTTTGTATACGAGATATTTCAAAATAATGGAGACAATCTCATTTGCAGAATATGCAGCCATTTTCAGAGCAGTCACACTGGAGCTAGCTCGGATGCACTCACACTATCTCTCTCTCGCAAACAAATTCAGGAGCCCAGTCCTGAAGTAATGTCCTCCAGGGGTTCTCTAAAGGCTTCTCTGACCCTCACTTCTGCCCAGCTCACCTGCAGCCACGTTCTACATTCTGAAAATAAACTTCTTCAGCAGCAAACTGGGCATTTTCACTGAATGCTAAAATATATTCCCACACCGTAGAATCTTCTCCTTTGAACGAGAAGGCCACATTAGAGCAAGGACTGTCACATGTGGCTCCTGGAACTCCTGCTTGATGACCCACAGGTTCTCAAAATATGGTCCCAAACCAACAGCACCTGAAAGCTTATTAGAAATGCAAACTCTCAGGCCCCCCTAAGACCCACAGAATCAGACACTCTGTCGGTATAGCCCAGTATTTAGTGCATTAACAAGCCCTCCCGCCCTTTGTGATTCATGCTCAAGTGTGAGAATCATTGGGCTAAAGGAGTCATTATTTCAGGGGACACGTGTAATCCATTCACAGCACATAAGTTGAGAAGCCTCGTGTATGTTTATACAAGTTTCTCCAACGTTTTTTAAGAAAAATCTTTCAGATTGAAGGTCATATAAAGAAATCTACACACTGGGTAAAAGTTACTGTGTATTACTTCCTGTGTAGTTACATTTTCAAACCTGGCTCAGGGGCCCCAAGTTTTAAAGCCCATTTACATATGGGCAACACAAGTAGAGTTAGTCACTGCCAAGGTGCCATGGTCCAAGAATAACCATGTGAACTTTTCTGTAACCAAGAAAAAAAAAAAAAAAAAACCACACCAATTCACCTTCCACAATGCCTAATATTCCAAAATTGAAGATTTTAATCTGAGGTTAGGCATTCTACCTACAAGAGGACTCCTTTAAGATGCAAATACCTCCGTGATGGGAAATATATAGCAATTATTCATCAACACCTTTATGAGATCAGTTTTGAATACCAAGCAACACCTGAGAGCATGGGATGTAGGACAAGAATGGTAAGGATTTGGTCAAGTGGGATATACAATTAAGGAGGCAGAAAAGAAAGTAACAGCAAAGACAGTCTGACAATGAGAGACTGCTCAGCACGGCACCTTAATGAGCTAAGGGTCAAGTATGAACTTGATCATTCAAGTGTATGCTAAAGTGAGAGGAGGAGGAAAAGAGGACGAAGAAGGAGGAGGAGGAAAAGAGGAGGAAGAACGAAGAGGAGGAAGAACGAAGAGGAGGAAGAACGAAGAGGAGGAAGAACGAAGAGGAGGAAGAACGAAGAGGAGGAAGAACGAAGAGGAGGAAGAACGAAGAGGAGGAAGAACGAAGAGGAGGAAGAACGAAGAGGAGGAAGAACGAAGAGGAGGAAGAACGAAGAGGAGGAAGAACGAAGAGGAGGAAGAACGAAGAGGAGGAAGAACGAAGAGGAGGAAGAACGAAGAGGAGGAAGAACGAAGAGGAGGAGGGAGCTTCACCTGTGAGTTTTCTTTAATTCCAGCTCTGGTTAGATCTTTCTTTTCTTTCCCATCATTTGCAATGGCAAATGTCAACTTGCACACACACATACCACCACCAAGAAATTTGTTTTCAGCTCAGAAAGCCTTTACTTAAAAGACAGAAAAGAATTAGATCAACGAGTTTATTCCATGCAATTTTTGACTATCTCTGGAATATCTAGAGCTGAAGGATTCTTACATATTGTGGAATTTAGAGGGTTCAGAGCCTATTTGCTTGGTATCTATTTGCCTGTCAAAGCTGTAAACTTCTCTCTAGAATTCTCTAAAAAAATTAGAGAAATTTGGCAATCAATAGTAGAATGAAAGCTAAAATAGAAGATGAGGCACTCTACCTGTGAACATGTTGGAATATTTCCCTGTTTACCAGAAAACACTAGAGGGACTTATTTGTACCTACAGTATATTTGATGCCAGGAATATTGCCATTGGCCTCAAGAACGCTGAAAACTTAAATACATTTCAGTTATTTTTGAAAGTAAAATCTCTCTCAATAATGCTTTTCTAACCCCCCCATTTCTATTTTCCACAAGAAACATACACCCACAACCAACAACACTATCATCGCTATGACCAAAGAGTGGCAACCAAAGCCAGTATACTGTATCATAAGGAAAACCTTGTGTTTTTGATGTGAATATAACATTTAGCATTATACGGTATCATGCTTTGTCTTGCTTAATGCTTTTCTGGCTTAACTACCTGGTCTAATATTAAGAACCTAATATCTGCTTCCTTTTGGTAATTACCACCTGTTTAGTTTTACTTTACATTTAAATATATTCAAGACTAATGCTTGGCCTTTTTTGTTAAAATTTTATTAATTACCTCTTGAGAACTAAAGCTCATGCACTAGTAAATTTCTCATAAAGATTCTTGGGAATACTTCCTTATTTCATGCATGTTTAAAATTATTTATCCATAGTCCTTATATTATTTAAGGGACAGCAAAGTGAAATATAAAATCCTTGGTTCAGACTTTTACTATCTTCTTATTAGCATTGCTCCCTTGTCTCCTAGCATTGAAGGTTGAGTGTATTTGTGTTGGTTTTGGTGTTTTGGCCACACTTACATAAAATGTGGGGTTTATGAGTTTTCCTTTTTCTCCTAGCTTTCATGGAGATAGATTCTACGAATGCCATTTCCTTTCTCTTTTCATCTATAGTAGGAAATGGGTAGTAGTAGGAATTGAGTTGCTACCATGTCCTTAGCAGTACCCAACTCTGGACAATTCTATGGCCTGAAATCCCCCGTCTGTAAAATGTGGACTCCCAATTCAGGAAGTTCTATGACGATTAAATAAGCTACATACGTGCATTGCTTGGGACACAGAAAGTACTCGGTGAATGTTAGTTCTGTTTAGGAATGATGAGTAATAGATTTAGGTACTGAGACCAAATCTCTTTTCATCAAGACAAGACTCATAGTTCAGGCTCTTCCAATCACATAAAGTAATATTTTTGAAAAAAAATATACCATTTACTTTCTGGCATCAAGAATTATATTTAGTCTTCTGGAGACCTATGCTTAAATACCTACCCGAATTATGTAACAAAACCCTGGAGACCCACTATGTGCCTTTGAGTTTGCTTAATTATCACTGGGAAGGGAATCACTAAAAAGCTATTCTGTTTATATACAGATTGTAATAATTAGTAAAAGTTCAGGACTTTAAATACTGAGGATTTCTTGGTGGAGTTTTATGTTTTGTGATTAAAACAGTAGTGAAGTTACTGAAACAAATACAGAGAGTAAGAGAATCAGTTTCCTTCAGAAAATGTGGTTTATATAGTTCTCAAGTTGTTTAAAAATGGATAAGCCAATCTGTTCTAATTTTCTAAATTAAAAATATATTGAAATCTGTGATTCAGAGATTACCTTCATTGGCTGACAGCTTGAATGCCACTGGGCATGAAGAGCTAGCCATACAGTAAAATGCAGGTTATACCACACAGCTCCAGATTGTCACATCGACTTACAATGCATTGCTAGCATCTTTTTAAAAATTAAGAACTTCTTCAAGGAGATGACTAAGTGAACAATTTCTCAGAATTTTAGCATTTTGTTTTGAAATAAATCTATTTTTTCCACAAGGCATCAGTTGCTTGCTTCCTTTCCTCCCTCAATTCCTCTCTGATCTTTTCTCCTGAAGCCTCTATCGTGGTTGATGTTTTATTGACAAGACGAGAAGAACAGTACACAAATGCACACAAACACACACACACATTATGGGTGTACATAACATTTTCTAAAATAGTATTAGTTCTTTCATCTGAGTTACACAATATAGCTATAAATCCTCATCCCAATGAGGCTGTCATTCAGTAAATATTTTTGGAACTCCTCTTACAGAAGTTTCCTCAGTATAATTTTAGGAATCCAACATAAAAGGCATCTGATTATACTTTCCTTATAGGCAAAATTTGATTTCAAATTGCTTTTGATTGGTGACAAATACTAAATCTATTCTTGAAGGCCAAAAATTTAGGACTCCTGCTTTTGTGTTTTGTTGTTGTTGTTTATTAACATCAATTCTGATCTTTGGCTATGTTAGTAATTTGTAGAACGCCAAGATTTCCACATATGCATGTACTGTATTTCACACAAAATGAGTTCAGAGAGGATGATGATTTCCCATGACCCTGTCTTCCCTGGATAATGCCAGGTAGTGGGGAAAGGTGAAGACCGGGACGTCCTCAGCCAGGGAAACAGAGGAGTCTGGCAGACAGCAGAGCTCATAACCCAGGAATGTTACAGACACATGACAGCTGGGATTGAAGGCAAGGGTGCAATTCAATAAACGACCTAGATGGATGGGTCAACTACAGGAATCATAGGGTCATACCAAAATCTCAAGAGGGATTTTCAAACTACAGACTAGTTTACAAGAATTACAAACAATGATGAAAGAATAGGATTAACATGGGAAAAAACGAAAAATTTTGAAGACGCTTTTAGCAAAGAAAGTGTTAGTGAATAACACATTTAATGAATGAGTTAAATAGCAAATTAGACAAAGTTGAACAGAGAGAAAGTGAACTAGGCCAGGGGTTAAATGTAAATGTGCATCCAGATAACCCTGGGATCTTGTTAAAAATGTAGACTGTGATTCACTAGGTCTGAGGTTAGGAATGAAATTCTGCATGTCTAAAAGCCCCTGGGGGTTGCCAGTGTTACTAGTTTATGAACTTCACTTTGAGTAGCCAAAGTCTGGAAGGCCAATGTTATGCATCCCTCAGTAAAAGAAAAAAACTGACACACACACACACACACACACACACACACACAGAGAGAAGAGAGCAAATATAGTAATAGTGTAAAAGCTGGTACATATATTAAAGAAATGACAAAAAGACAGAAAAACTTGGGAAGAGGCACTATGCAAAAGATAACGGCTGAGTATCTAGCCTACAACATTGAAGAAAGAAACAATTTAAGATCTGATCATGGTAACAAGATTCTGGTCTTTAAGTCAATGCTTTAATGGGATGAGATTTTTCAAAGGAAGGGAAGAGTACATTTTACCCAAAAGAGAGATGTGAATTGTTGTGGCCAGAGGATGGACTCAAGTAACTAGTGTTCAAAGACATATGCCTTCAATTCTTTCCCTCCCTTCACCAACAGGCAACTCTGTCCATCAAGATTTGTAATCTCTTTTCTTTCCCCTTGATCCAGTGCCAGCTTTCTGACTTGCTTTGACTAATTAAATGTGACATTCTAGAACTTCTCATTTCAAGGCTTTAAATGGCCAACAGTTTCTGCTTCCTCGCTTTCTCTCTGAAGCCAGTCACTACTTAAGTGAGAACCACACGTACCTTCCTAGAGAAAGAGCCATGTGGAGAGCATCCTGAAGCTATCTTGCCTGCTCCAGTGCCAGCTAAACTTCCTGCTGCATAGAGGCTCATAGTCAAGCCTAAGCAAGACAAGCAGAAGAACCACCCAGCTGAGCCCCAGCCAACGTTCAGAATCATGAGAAATAATAATGTCTTGTTGTTTTAAACAACTAAGTTTTTGGTGGGGCATGGGAGATTCTATCACAGTAGATAACTGAAACATTCTTGATCAAGCCATGATTGTCTCTTAAACTCATGTAAAATTGTGGTGTGGCAGAAAATCAGATAAAGTAAGTGGCACTATATAAACCAGCATAAACTCTAATAAAACTTTTGAAAACTACTGCCAATTAATTCTACAGAATACTAATATAGAGGTCACAAACTGGCTGCCATGTTAAGGAAACCAGCAAAAAACAGTGATGCCATCTCATGCCAGCATGAATTCTAACAGAAGTTGTCAATCTGTTGACAGTTGACTTCATAGCATTCACATGTAGAAGTTACAAACTGGCTTCTAAAAGGCAGCATTCTGCTCTCAGGTCTATTTTCTCTCTTCCACATGGTGTTACCCCCACCCAAAAACAAAAAATCAATCCAACCATCACATATTAAGAGGCTTCAGATAAAAATCAAATTTCTATCTTCTTTGGAAAAATTGGCCAAAGATGGGTTTGCATTCCCCTACGGTAATAGTTGGCTGGAGCTGAGGGAGGCTTCATTATTGTGGCTGAGCATGTAGTCTTCTACTTGCCACTGTTCCCAGTCCTTGTCTCTCGTCTAAAATACCTGCCTCACCCCATAAACATTTAAATTAGCGACCTTTGACATAGACCCTGAATCAGAAACATAAGGCCACCAGGGGAGAAGCAGCTGAGAAATAAAGCTAACCGAATACCCGGGTTGCTGCTCTACCATGCTTTTCTGACCTGAAAGTCAGGCTGGCATTCTCCTGAGGCAGCGAATCTCACTTTCTTAGGGTTATATTTTAAACATTTGCCAGGGGTAAAACATACTGGTTGGCTTTAAGGCACACCGAAGCACGGAAGACGGATGGTCCTTTGCTGCTGGCTTTCAGTTAATTCCCATTTATCTGTAACTCTCTGAGGTCAGGCATTTTGCCTTGGTTAGCTGCTGTATCCTATGAGTGCATATAGATTTGCAGGTGCAATGAGCATCCATCATCCCTGAGCCCCTTTCCCAGCATGCGCAGATTCTGATTTTAAATTTACTTTTAGGTTGTGCCAGAGAGTTTTGTGGGTCCTTTTACCCATTTGAAACTGCAGATGTCCCAATTCTGTAGAGTGTAATTATCAGTATTACTCATTCTGCTACAAATTTCCAGATATTTCTTAATGTTTTAGCTGCCAATGATATGCTTTCTAACTTTTCACCATAGCTGTGGGGTTTATTTTATTTCTATATATTTTTTTCATTCCCATGGTATTTGGGAAAGAAGTCTGAAATCAAGGTGTTTGCAGGGCTATATTCTGTCGAGGGCTCTAGGGAAAAATCCTTTCTTGCCTCTTCTAGCTTCTGGTGTTTGCTGGCAATGCTTGGTGTCCTGGGCTTGTAGATGCATCATTGTAGTCACAGGGCTGTAGTCTCCCTGTATCTTCACATCATCTTCCCTGTGTACGTGTCTCCGTATCCAAATTTTCCTTTTTATAAGGACATTAGTCACGTACTGGATTATGGCTCAACCTAACAACCTCATTTTAACTTGATTACCCCTGTAAAGACCCTATTCCTAAATATAGTTATATTCCAAGTTATTGGGGATTTGGACCTCAACATATATTTCTTTGTTGGGGAAAGGGGAGATACAATTCAACCTGTAACAGCTGCCTTCTAATGAATAAGTCTTTTCTGCTTTATTCAAAACTGTAGTTAAATCTGAAACATTGTCAGAAATGTTATTTGAAAATATAATATACAAAAATACTTTTTAAATAGTAGTTAAGGTATAATATACAGTGACTTAAGAATAAGAACCCCTTCACTATTAAAAAAGAGAGAGAGAAGGAAAGGACTGCTGATTCTACGTCTGAGTTGTCCTGATTATCAGCTTGCTCTTTCACATTCATTTAAGGTTTCAGGAGCTGAGATCTGCATAACTATCACATCTAGACCTTCAGAATGCTCCCTTCTCCTAAACTAAGTCTTGAGCTGGAACAGTTTCTCATTAACAACCTTAGGAACATAATTATCTCTTTGCCCAAAATAGTCTGTGCCAGAATTTCATAAGAGGAAAACCAATCAATGCTTTCCTCATTAAAGTAAACTGATCCAACATGATTAACTCCAAGTGTGCTTAATATTCTCTGCTAATGGGTGGATGGGATATTATGAGAAACTCCTTACTACCTGGTAGGTTTTATTTATACCCAACAGATGTTACTGCAATGTCTTGGCACCGGAAACACAGAAACAAAAACTTGTCTGCATAAAAATGGTCATGACATAATTTATGTGCTGAACATTTTGGGTACAACTTCATAATATGCTATTCTAAAGGTTTTGTGGATACATTTAGTTTGCTGATACCGAGTTATAAGAAAGTAGCAAGAGAAAGAATTGTTGCATTTGAAAACTTGTTGTGTTTCTGTTACTCAAAACATACAGGGACTTCAGAACACTGTCTCATCCTGATTTTTCTTATGTAAGAAGTAGTGACTCACAATCTTAAGGGGACCATTCTCTGTTCCTAGAACATTTGCACAATGAAAGGATTTGCATTTCAAAAGGGAACTGCAAAATTTTACAGAAATACACACCTCGACCAAATGGTAAGTTAAAATGATTCCCCATACAGTACAACATTGAGGGAAGAAAAAAATCAAAGGCATAGTGTTTCTCATAGTGTTGAAATCATTGAGAAAGGAGACCTAGTCATCCCCATTGAGATCCACAATGCTTTCGGTACACTAAAGCGATGAAAAACTCTATAGTTTTAGAGTTCCCTCTGTCTCTCTCTCTTTTAATTCTAGTGAAAATCATTTGTCTAAAGAACCAAATATTTAACACCCACTGATATCTCATATCCTAGAAAAAGATCCAGCCAGAGTATTTCCTTTTTCATTTTCAAACAGCTTCTAAGACTCATTTCAGCGTAAGAATAAGCTAAATGTGGCCCCCTCCACCTCTGTTTCTGTTTGATTTTGGGCATCAGGTGACTTTCTGTTTATTACCCACTCACTACATTAAGATGGGAAGAATCTCACACTATAATTCACACTTTGACTAAATTCAGGAAAGCCAGTGCAAACTCTCCTACAGATTTACATTTTAAAGCCTTTGATCTCCCAGTAACTTATTTACAGTTTTAGCAACTCTAGGCAGTATCAGCAGGAATATGAGATTTGACATGTTTTCAGGGAAGCAAGGTGGCCAGGGAGGAGGAGAGGGAGGCATGCAATGTAGCCTTCCCCTCCTCCATCCATGCTTAGCCTTGAACATTCAGCTCCTAACTCTGGGCAACCATGCTCTTCTCCCACACCCCCCCTAACACAGGGCCTCACACTCTCACTTGGCTAATTTCCATTTAAACTTCAGGTCTCAGTAGAACCATGACTTCCAGAGGGTATCAGCCTTCATCTCCCAAGTCTGAGTTAGATCCCCTTCGCTCCTATTTGTTCTCATAGCACAAAGATAATTTCCCTCCCATTTTGACACTAATCAGATTTAATCTTTTTTTGGTATTGTTTTTTTCACCCTCTCAACCCATACCTTCCTGACTCCAGGAAGAACCAGGAAGAGAAAGCCTGATTTAATTATTATTTGTTTAGATCTCTTTGCCTTGTGACCTGATTTTAAGAGCTGGACCAGTATTTCAGTCATTGTTTATCCCAGGTACTCAATCACAGTACAGATGAACCTTGAACAACACAGGTTTGAACTGCGAGGGTTCATTTATATGCAGATTTTCTTCCACCTCTGCCATCCCTGACACAGCAAAACCAACCCCTCTCCCTGTCTTCCTCTCTCCTCCTACTGGATGTGGAGATGAGGATGAAGACCTTCATGATGATCCACTTCCACTGAATGTATAGTAAATATATTTTCTCTTCCTTCTCATTTTCTTAATAACATTTTCTTTTCTGTAGCTTACTTTATTGTAAGAATACAGCATATACATATAACATACAAACTATGTGTTAATCAAATGTTTACATTATTGGTAAGGCTTCTGGTCAACAAGAAGGCTATTACGTTACGTTTCGGGGCAGTCAAAAGTTATACATGGATTTTCAACCGAACAGGTGGTCAGCACCTCTAACCCTCATGTTGTTCAAGTTCAATTGTACTTGGCAAAAAAATGTGCCCAGAAAATATCTGTAGAATATGATTGTCTCTGAAATTCCACTATAGCGCTATAGCTGGCTCTAGAGTTAAATCTGAGAAATGGGTCAGAGGTGTCAGTGGGGGTGGCTCTGGCTGGCCCCTTTCTCTACTCTAATCACTCTCCCTTCACCTTATTTTTCTCTTTTTCTCCTTCTACTCCCTTGTCAGAAGCACTTAATGCTCTTATCTCTCTCTCCTCCTGGGCTGGATCCATCTTCACTCCCTCCTCCAGCCATTTCCAGAGTGGTTGCCTCTGACAACAGGTGTTTGTTGTTTCCCCATTCCTCATGGAAACCTGAACTCCAGCAGAAGGGTTGGGGACAGAGTAGGTTGCTCAAAAATCCTTCAGGTTAGAGAATCAGAACTGCTGGGGCAGAATCAGAGAACTGCTGACCAAGAGGGCTCTAGGTGGAGAAAATTAAGGTAAGGTCCTTTTCCCTTTTAACGTATGTGTGGTTGGGGATGGGTGGCAAAGATGGGTATAAATGGTACATTGAGTCAGTGAGCACAGGAAATGTAAGTAGAAATTAAACATATTATAGGAATAACATGGTAAGGCAAGAACAACTCAAAATTTGGTTTGTCGAGATACAAGTAACATGAGACTATTTGCAATAGTACTATATTACTTGCAGGAGGATATATGCATGCGGGTAATTTTAAGGACTACTAACTTTAAGACAGAGAGAAATAAACCATGTTGAAATAAGCAATTTAGCAGTCTGACCACACAGCATTGTTAGTTATTTTTAAGCCAAACACAGAAGATATGTATAAAAGGGAAGGAAAGGAGAGGGCACTTAATAATCTAGATAGTTTATACTGATGAAAAGTTCAGATACACAGAAAATTTAGATAGCAAATTGAAAGAGAAGAAAAAATAATTTAGAGTATGACAGGTGAAAAGGTGAAAATTATATACATAACAGATAGATTAGATTGATAATTAAAAGGGTAGGAAGGGTAGTGACAAAAAGATTGCACAGAAATTTTAATATGTGGGTAGATGCATAGATAGATAAAAAGACAGGTTGTATAATTATTAAACCAGGTCTATAGAGCAAACCATTTTTATTTCATTTTTAATAGACAAAAAGGAAAATTACATTGATGGGGTTGAATTGCTGCGTAGCTCAGATTACAGCTTTCCTAGGGTATTAGAAGATATTACAAAAGATGGAGTTTCCTGACCTTTCTACTTGCCTATTTAAGGAGATGTGGAACTTCATAAATAGTAATCTCTTCTGCTCTAACATTCAACATGTGCTCTGTGAGAAATTGGTCCAAATCATGGAAGCAAATCCATCTGTTTGGAGAAACCTGCCTTGGTATCACAGAAACCTTCTATATTCTGAAGATCTGAAAATTAGATTATGCCACAAGATTGACTTTACAATTGTTTCAAGTTCTAAGAGAGCCCCAGGTAAAGCATATAAATAACTATAATGGCATCATCTATTAACATTCATAAATTTAAATTCTGAGATAGATATTGCTAGTAAATGTATGCAGTAAACTTCGTTAATTTCTAGTAAAGCTTTTGTGACAAGAATAGGTGTTCTTCTAAAATTTTTCTTTAATACGTTGGAACAGGAAGCAAAATGGTAAATGAGAAAAAAACATCTCAATTTATTCAGGTATGAGTCCTGTATTTTAACAAGCAATTCATCAGAAAGGCAGTATGTTATTTGAAAGTATGAATTAGATTGCATGATCTTTGACTATACTAGAGTGAAATTGTTTTCTAACTTTCAAATCCCTGGAAATAGAAAGCAAAAAAAAATTGTATGAAAAAATTCTAATTATGTCTTTGCATTAAGGCTACTTTATTATTTTTTTTTTTACATTTTAGAAATAGCTCAGACAATCACTTTTCCTTTCATTTCTTTCTCATTTTGTTCTTTTTGATGCAGGGGATGTTGCAATGAAGGGAGGAAAGCCCCGTGAACTGCCAAGTGGCCTCCTGGCTTTGCACGGAAAAGAATGGTAGCTCCGGTGAACTAGTGACACAAGTTTATGGAGACAGACAATAGGTCCTACTCCACAGACAGAGTACCGGTCCTCTGCCCAGAAGGAGAGGGGCCTTTATGGAGCAATGATAAAGTTTTTAAATGTTCAAAAACCCCATTAGGAAACAGTTATGCATCACCAGCCTTGTCTTAAGGTCAGGCCATAAAGGTTAATTATAAACTTCTATCACAGAAACGTAAGTGCAATTTTTAAGCCATGTGATTTAGTAATTCATCCACCTCAGAGGTGCCTAGCCAGCAATTTGCTAGCAACTTCCTTGTTCAGGGTGGTTAGGGTCTCGTCTTGGAAGATAGCCGCATTCAGGTTTGACCTTCCTTTTCTGCCTTATCCCTAACATTATTTTGAAGACATGAAATCCAAGCCATTAGATGAGACTTTGGTTTTTGTTAGTTATCATTATCTTCTCTACAAAACCCCAAAAGCTGACATGAATTCTAGCCAGTCACTCTTCAAAATAAAAAGTGGGTCTCTCCAAACAGGTCCTAAGACCAGGAATTTTCAATCATGGTTGCTGCATATTACAATAATCTGAGGAGTTTTTTTTTAAAAAGTACAGATGTCAGAAGCCTTTTGCAGAGATTGTGATCTGAGGAGTATTGGTAAATTTTTAAAAGTATCTATAATTAATAATCACTACCCTTGACCAGCAGTTTTCAAACTCAGGTAGGAAGAAAGAGAAGGCAAACACTGAATCATCTTCCAAAGGTGCAACGTCGAAAGGTACTCTTTTCTAAAACTGACATGCCTGAGGATGTGAATGAAGTTGAGGCACCACAGATTTTCTTTCCTGCTTAGAGTTTGAGCTTCTGTGAGAACTTACATCTGCTCTATAGTGGCCTTGGGTTTTTGATTACCTAACTGAAGAGACTCTCATCCTTGGTACAGACAACCAGACAGGCAAAATTAAAGGCTAAGGGGTACCTCAATTATTTCTGAAAGTTCAATGCCCTCTTCTTTTATTCTATTCCGTACCATTAGCTGATTAATAAAACAGTTATATTAATTCATACTAAGGTGTAAATGATTGCTGCATGTCACTATTCTAGCATTCATAGAGGTGGACTCTTTTTGGGTTTGGAAGTAGCCTGTTACCCGTAAGTAAAGTGCTCATCAGTAGGATACACATGGGAGCTAACTGTGAACAGGGAGACCTTTCCAGACTTTCCTGCCTCTTAGCAAATACACATATACTCCATCCAAGACAACTGAAAGCTGTAACTAGGTACCTGGTTTACAAAAAAAAATCATGAAATGCTGGATTTTATCTTCACTATATTAAGAGGATAAAGTATCAAGCAAAATATTTTTGACTTAAATTTGTAGATCTAAAAGGCAAGATAAATTTAGGTGGCAAAACTGCATGGAGTCAAGTTGCTGTTTCCAAATGTTCACTGATTATGTTTTCACCCTCATCTCTCCATCCTGTATTTTGAGCTAACCAACTTCTCTTGCAGTCCCACTTGAAAGTGGCCAAGATTACTTCTGGATTACCATTATATGCTCTTTAGCTTTAGGAAGTAAAGATTTTTTATCATTTAGTAGTAAACCCCTACACCTTAGGCAGGCCCTGGATTCTGTCTCCCCCACACCCCCAACTTTGAGAGTCCTTCAAAACACAGCCTAACTTCTCAGGCCCAGCAAATGCAATTATGTGAAAGTCAGTTTCATTATTTTCTTTGTTTGTCTGGATTACTGCCTTTGATTAGTTTTTTAAGCTTAGAAGTCCTTGCTTTCCTACAACTCATGAGTTCATTTAAGGTCTCTAATATTTATCCAGGATTGTTCTTTCTCAGCCACGAGACTCTCCAGGTATTTAATCCAAAATATTACTGGAAATAGATGTCTTAAATGGATTTCTAAATTATTTTAAACTCTGTAATTCTACCATTCTGTATTATCATTTGGATTCTTCTCTTCTATCGTATTAATGCTTATCCAGATTAGGCAAGTGGAAAATAGATATGAGTCTGACAAGCAAAAGGGAATTCTTAAATATTCAATGGACCTTATATTTCTCAACATTCCATTATTCCCAGTGAAATTTGATTTTCAATGTTGAGTTTGCATCACTTACTCCTCTTGAATATTTTCTCAATATACATTTTATAAATTACTTGAAACAGTTCCTTTTTAAGACTCTTGCCAATTAATTAGACTAAATCTTTTCAGACTGTACTTATCTTTCCCTTAAGGATTCCATGTGGTGAATACTCATGAAATATTCTGACCTGATCTCATTTGAAGGACATACAACTTCCAAAGGCCTATTTTTATGTCTTTTACAATCTTTCTTTTAATATGTCCTGAAATCTATTTGGAATAGACACACCTTTAAAATCCTCTTAACTCCTTCATCCATTGATTCATCAATTGATTGATGTGCTCAATTACTGTTGACTAGAAAATTTAAAAGCACAAGTTCATGTTTGTGGAACTACTAAATTATGTGGGACAGATATTCTTTCAGCTATTAAGATTGATTAATTTAGCTGTGTTCCAGTTATATTCTGCAAAAAAAAAGGTCAGAAATTTAAAGTTTGAAGAACATTTCATTTAAATCCTATAGCTACAGTCAATGCCGGCAATAGCATCAGTAGTAACCAGCCAGTCAAATGTTTGCTTAAGGTAACCTGGTGCAGAGAAAATACTCAGGTATCCTCCAATTGTATCAATATTAAAACAAGGCTCAACTAAGACTAGAAAGTAACAGAAGTGATTTACAAGTAGAAGTTTTAATAAATACCCATTCCATGCCATCCTTGATTCAAATGCCAGATTCATTCAATGAAAAAGGAAGGCCCTTAAGGTTGCCCTTTTCTGCTCTACCTTCACGTACGAGGAATAACGTGCCTACTCTAGCCAGAGGCATACCCTTTCCATAGCCCATCAATGATCTTCTGAAGGCCTCAGGAATTCGGGATTCTTTTGTATCTTCCTGAAAGGGTTGAAGTTCTAAAGACATAGGATTTCTAATCTTTGCAGGTCCTTGTCAGACCCCTCAAATTCTAGGTGCACATGTCCTCTTATAGGCAACGACACAGAAAGAAATTAGGGAAGCCAGACACTTAGATATCTGTGGCCAAAATTTTGACGTTTTTTGGTTAATTTTTCTTCTTTCTTTTGCAACCTAGTATTTAATAACATAACTACAGAATGAGAAGAAAAGACACTTGTATGGCCTTTGGAATCATTTACCCAAAGGTGAATAAACAAGTAGTTAGTGGCAGGGCTGTATCTTTCTGAACTGGTCTGTTGGTATAGAACTAGTTCATCTAGAAGAGCCTGATCCTGCCTAAGGCAATGGCATTTAAAGAAATGATTTAAATAGCAGTCTGAGGTTGGGTTTAGAGGCTGGGCCACGGAGAACCGTTAGCTTTGTCAGACCGAACAAACAGAGCACCAGTGGCTGCATGAAAAGGGCTGAGTAACTCTCTGACTTGGCTCATCAAGCGACATGGTCGGATTTAGAAATGTCTCTATCATTCCTGGGAAGTCGATGCCCAGCGAACCAGCCTAACTAAATCCTTTATTTCTGTTTCCAGAATCAACAGACTGAGTAGATCTAGCCTTTGCCCGAAAACCATCTACTTTCTTCAGTTTTTTTTTTTTTTTTCTGGTCCCCATACACTAAAATTTTGCCCTCACAGATTGAACAATTTCAAAGCTTTTTGCCAATTTTCAGTGTTCTGTGTTAGTGTTTCTCAACACAGGGTCCTTAAGTGTAATTATTAAGACCAAACACCAACTTCTTAATTACAAAGCAGAACACAAAAAATGCTGATGTTTCCCATGCATCCAAGTGTAAAATAAACAAATAAAAAAAAACATCCCAGCAATGTCTCTGTACATTAATTTAATGAATCAGCTACTTTTAATATATCAGTTATATTAAATAGCAATGTGTTATTATTTATTTTCTTTCCTGTATGGCAGTAAAGCTAAGAAGGATTAGTATGTGGTAAGATTTTCAGTGTTTCTATCTTAATATTTAGGAGTGGAAAGTCACTTTTTGTTTGGAAGACAGTCTCGCTTTGTCACTCTGGCTAGAGTGCAGTGGCTTCATAATAGCTCACAGCAACCTCAAACTCCTGTACTCAAGTGATCCTCCAGCCTTGGCCTCCCAGAGTGCTACGATTACAGGTGTGACCCACCATGCCCCGCCAGAACGAAGTCAGTTTTAATGGAATTTTCTAAACACTTTTATCATAAATAACTCATTTCTTAGATTAAAGTTCTACTTGCCCTTTCTTCTTTTTGCCATTCTTGTTGACATTAGAGTTGGAGAAGTAACATATTCTGAGTATGAGACATTAACCCTCATTTAACAGAGATACATGATAATTAGATATATTTTGATAAATTTCACAGGCTCATCTGCCTGGTCTTTGAGAGCTGGTTACTGCAACCACAGGCATTTTGCTGGGATTTCTGGATTCCCATAAAGCCTTGTGATAAGTGGAAATCTGCATGGGAGCCTTTCTCCAGAACTTTACTTATAAAATGCTGGGGAATCTTAATCCTTAAAGAATGATTACAGAAATTAAAAATGTACTTTCTTGTGCCCATTTCTTGATTTTTCCCATTAGATATACCTAATATTCTTCTAATAGGCTTTGAAAAGTCCTTTTAACTTTGCACTGTCTTTGTAACCTAGGTATATTCGTTTCCCAGAACTGCTATAACTAAGTATCACAAACTTGGGGACTTAAAACAACAGAAATTTATTGCCTCACAGTTTTAGAGTCCAGAAGTCCAAAAATCAAGGTGTTGGAAAGGTTAGTTCATTCTGGAAGCTCTGAGGGAGAATCTGCCCCATGTCTCTCTTGGGTTCTGTCAGTTGCTGGCAATCCTTGGTGTTCCTTAGGTTTAGATGCAGCACTTCAGTCTCTGCCTGTCTTCATTTGACATTCTCTCCGAGTGTCTGTGTCTACATTTCTCTCTCATCTGACAAGGATACCAGTCATGGGATAAGGATCTAGCCTAATCTAGTATGAATTTATCTTAGTTCGACTACATCTGCAAAGACTCTGTTTAAAGTAAGGTCACATTCTGATGAATGTTTCTACCAGATGAGAATTTCAGGGGTGTGGTATTCAACTCAGTTTACCAGGTAAAACCAATCTCACATTCAAAAACAGAGGAGCAGAGGAATAGAAAGCACTCACTTGGTTAGAAAAGGACCCAAAACCAAACACCAATCTCTTGCCATGTGTTCAGAAGCTGCCTTACTCTGCAGGACTTTTCAGAGCTTGGCTTTGGTTCTATATTTTCAAAATAAACATCCACCCAAAGCACTTTCTTCAAATCATTTCTGTTGTTTATTCTTTCCTCATTTTGAACATTTCCCCCTCTGTTCCTTGAGTTTCTGAATCCATAGCTCTCATTCACCCAATCTCCCAAAATGACAGCAAAGAAAACCACTTTATAGCTCTCCGCTATAGCATGTGATAAAACTTAGAGAAACATCAGTGCAAATGGGGATGCTTGACATTTTATGATATTGATTTTTATATACATATATGCGTATTTGTTTTTCCTCCTTCAGCACTTATTAAACTTATTTCATTCTTCTAATAGATTTTGGCAGCAAAAGCTTCAAGAATCATGCCTGCAAAACTCTGACAAAATTTAAGATTGAGATTGCATCAGGCAATATTTTAACACACCTGTGAATTGTCCATCACAGCCCCCAGAAGCATAAAATACTCCTTGTCAGGAAAAACAAGTTATGTTAGTATACATTTGGTGCAACTAGCCATAAGCCAACCCTTTTTCAACACGAACTGGAATCAACAAACAATTTTATTTTAGTTTTCTGTTGTTTCCCCATTCCAAACCAGTTTCTTTCTTATCTGTGGTCCTTCTGTTTGTGTGTGGATACATTTTAACCCTGTAACTCCTATCCACAGAAAACTTTCTACAATGTTCCACTCACTTAGACCACCCTGATGCACCACTGTAGCCTCTTACCTGTAGCAATTATTTTAGAAATCACTTATTTAAAGGGGTTTGGACTAAGGTAACCAACTATCCCCATGCTATTTTATGACTCACGTTTTAGAACTTTCATTTTTTGGCCAAGCTAACAATATATTAGTTTAAAAGAAAACAATTGGTAACTGATCTGCTTTTTATGTCTCATCTCTAGACTTTCCAATTTCTTTCTTTCCTCCAAGCACTAGAAACAACTACTAGCACTCACATTTATATATTTTTATATACATCATTTGGTAATCAAGTATTTTAAGAGGCTTGTTTTGTGAAGCATGAAATGGATATATAAATACAGATCTGTGACCTGTAACATCCAATTTCAAAGCTTTTATCCAGAAATAATGTCTTAACAGGTAACTCCAGACTGAATTGTATGCATTCAAAAATATTAGACACATAAACTAAATTTGGTAAGGTTGATTCACCCACCCTGCATAGTAAGGGAAAATAATAGTTTAAGTGTCTTTTACAAATATAACTTCAATCCTAAAGTTGTATCTTTAAAATTTATTTTTTAATTGATGCATAATTTATGAGATACATAGTGATATTTTGATACATACAATATACAGTGGTCAGATCAGGATAATTAGCATAACCACCATCTCAAATATTTGTCATTTCTTTGTGTTGGAAACATTCAATATCCTCTCTTCTGGTTATTTGAAAATATTATATATATGTATCTTTTAGAATTTAAAAAAATAATTTCTTTATATTGGAGGAAACAAGGGAATGTTAAATAAAGAATCAAGGGGCATGCATTCTGAAATTCTTAAAATAGATTCTTTGTCAATTTACTCAACTTTGGAAGTCTAAAGAAACACAGATTTCAAATCAACTGAACACACAGTCCTGACGAGCACAGGTGTGGCCAATTTACAGTTTAATGATGAGGTTTACATTCTCTTGTCCTTTAGCGTTATTGCAAGTACCAAGGGCCCTCACACTGCACCTCCTACGTTCATATACCCAGCATGCTGAGCAAAGTAGGCTGGAGGACATTTCTGTTTCCTACCACCCAAATAAAGTTTGTCTACGCATCTTCATGAATGCCTGTTTGCTTTGAAGAAATTGATACCTCAATCTTTAACATCAAGTTAACCAATCAAAATTATTGAACATCTCTCATATAATAGGTAAGTATTTATAGAGGCCCCAAGGCCTCAATGAACTCAAATTAATGTGGTGTGAAAAGTTAGAGGGTATGGCTAGCAGTGAGACACTACAAGACAGAAAATCACGGGAAACTGCCTCTTCACTGGGTGTGCGAAGGGGGCAATGCACATTTGTCTCAAATATTTTTATATCCGTCTGTGTTCAGTAAAGTCAAAGGCAGACAATTCACTCAGAATATTCCTTATCTGTCGTTGAAAGCGTGTAACCCATCCACTCACCCTGCCCGCTGCCCTCCTCAGACTGTGGACAAGAACAGACTTTGACGAAGGATGAAACAAACTCTTTAAAAAGCATAGTTACCACTAGGTGTTAGAGAGTGAGCATTTGCCTAGTCTGTGAGTCAAGATTGGGCATGTTTTTAAATGCCAGCAATGAATTGTTCAATTTATAAGGTGGAAGGGAAGAATCACAGATGAAAGGAACCAGTACTACTCTGCACAATACAGTAAAATATTATTTTCACCGTCAGAGTTACTCTAAGAGTTGGTATAGGTATTAACTGAGATAATGGAAGCAAAATGCAATCAGCTCTGAAGCACTCAATAAGACAACAGCCTTTACAGAATAAAAAGTTACTACTGAATAATTGGAAAAATGAACAAGTTTGTCTCCCACACATTCCAGAATAGAGAATTCAAAGAGAATCAGACTACGTATGTCTACCCTGCTCAGTTCTGGAGAAACTGGTAAACTAAAGCAGGTCTACAAAGACCCTTGGACTTGTGCAATGCGTACGAATGGGAAATTCCTAACATTGCAAATCTAGGGTCAAAAGAAGTATGCATTATTTAATTAGTTTTAAAAGATATTGCAAAAGGGTTCTTCAAAAAGATTAGACCAATTTTCACTACCACCAGAGTGCACTAATGTGTCTGATATTCCACACTACAATTTTATTATATGTCATATAATTTGTTTTCTATATTAATTACAATTATACTATAATCATAACTATTGTTATAATTTTTGTCAATATTATAGGTACAAAATGACATTTCCTTGTTATAACTTAAATTTTTTTATTGTATTTGGGGAGGGGCTCATTTTTTCATCAGCTGCCTTTTCAAATTTAGCAGAATGATCACTGCAATCTCCCTCTCTCCACTTAATATATGGAGACCTGGAGAGGGGCAGAGGTATTCACTCTGGGTTACCCAGAGTTTGGGACTAGGCAGCTATGTCTTTCCTCACTGGAACAGGAGGGGAGGCCTCTCTTACTATTCTGACTATTTGTGTTGGAGCCAGAAAAGGTGATTGGGATCCTGCCCCATGGCTGGGTGTTTGCTGGACCATGGCCTGCGTTTTTTGATAATAAAAAAAAAAAAAAAAAAGGCAGAGAGAAAACCTGGCTAGTCCTTCTCCACTGTAGGCAGTTCCTGGGACCTAAGCAAGTCAAGCCTATTCTAATAGACCTAATAGCAAGAAATGAGGTTTTCATTACCAAAAGTGACTACAAAATTATAATGAACTGAAATACCTATCTGGTGGTGAAGGAATTTTGAAAAAGTAATGTTGGACATACTTATTTGTAAAAAATAAAAGAAACTTTTCTCATTCAATGAATTGAGACTTCAACTCTGTGCCTATGCATGAGTGTATTTGCATATCTACAAACATGTGAGAGACTCTGTGTTTGTATGCATGTAGCAGTATCTTAAATGAACAGATAATCACTTTGTTCACCGCTACCCAGTTCCTTTGTTCACTGGAAAGTCACCTTTTTTATCTTGCCTGGTTCTATATTTCTCATTCTAAACAGCACATACATCCTTCCTAGAATCACCTAATTGCTGCCTCACTACCAAAAGCTTCAACCTGAAATCAAAAGCTCTAAAATTCCTTTGAAGCCTTGCTGGAAGTCAGACAGTACACATTGGATGTATATGTGGTAAAATACTGAAATATTTTTATAACGATTGCAAAGTATCTGCTGTTTCAATTTTCTCTCTTGTTTATCCTACCCACACCAACCCTCCTGTGATTCTCAGAACTTCCTCAGAATCCACAAAAAAACGGGTAAATGACCACTCCTAGAACAAGGCCCTGTGAAGCTATTGGCAGTGTCTATTCTGACTGATCATCTTGCTAAGCATTTTAAGTATCAACTGTCTCTGAAGGATTATACACAGCCTCATCACACATAGCCCTCCAGATGCCCAAGGGCAGCCCCTCAACCAAATCCAAACTTCACAGAACAAATCCATTCAATAAAATTTGCAGTCAAAAGGCCGCACTCAAGGATCCAGAAGGCCACAATGTGGCCGCAAGGCTGCACATTCCCAACCCTAAAGAAAAAAGATCACTTCATATTCTAGCTTAAGCCTCCAAAACCAAAAGTCCTTTGCAAGTTTGGAGTTTTATCACAATTTAACCGTCAAACAACCATCTACAATTAGGTAAGCTGTTAGTTTTCTTTAAAGGTGCAATCATTCTGAAAGTAGAATGCACTACTTTCACACAACTCATCTTTAGTTTTGATGTTCACTGAAAAATTGACAGCATTATGCACTAAATTGTGGTGTATGAGCCTTTAGGTTCCCATGGCAACTTGATCAACTTCAGTAGAAAATAATTTTTTTTTAAAACATGTGGGAATGCCTATTCTCTATCAGTTCCACAGAGCTTATCATTTCAGTTACACCCAACATGGATGTCCACTTTTGGGAATTCACATATTCTGTGTCAGTTCCCAGGTTGCTGCTTATAAAAAGATGCGAAACAACACAATGTTATCATTGAGTTCTGCGAAAATTGGTCTCGTGTTATCCTAGGGAGGGACAGCAGCATCCTTCTCTCCATAGCATGGAGGTTTGTTCTACGTCCCTTGAGAAATTTCATATCCTCTGCCAGATAATTTTCATTAGCTTTATTAGCAGACTGAAAATACCTAAGTATTGATGGTGCAAATGTTCCAAGTGCTTCGTGTAACGAAACAGATGAGCTCTTCCTTGGGATGAGTTTGTGACCCAATACTTGGTTCCTAAATACAGATCCAATTTAAATGGTTACATCAAAGTCATCTGGGGCCCTTGTTAAAAACAGAGTTCCAGGTCCCACTCCAAATTAATTGAACTGGAATATCCCAAAGTGGATGCAAAAAATCTGAATTAAGACATATTCTAAATGATACCCATGCACAGCCAGTTTGGAAAATTAATAGCCTATTAATAAATCATTCACAAAATTGGCTTAATGTTGATTCATTAACTATTTGGTTGACTGAATTGACAAATGTTACAATTGGAATAAAAAAGGGGAAGAATACAGTGTTGATTGGAAAGGCTAGCACGTGACTGCCATGATGCCTTACTGTTACCATATAATATACTGAAATTTTCTATTGTGTTTTCATTTCATTCTTTAAAAAAATGTGTTAGTCACAAGCCATGTAATTGATTTCATTACCTATTTAATAGATCCGACCCACAGTTTCAAACACAATGACATAAGGAAATTTTCCAAACACTTCTGGCTGACCCAGCCTATCTGAAATATTCTGCCATAAGAGGATCCAGGTAATGCCCAGGAAGCATATATATTTAAGTGTCCTCAGGTGTGCCTGAAAGATACACCCCAAAACCAGTGCTGTGATCAGACCACAGGAGGTCTATCTATTGTTGAAATATCAGATAGTAGTGCGACATCAGAACAAAATGAAATGGTTCCATGATCCAAATAGAGATTTCCCTTTTATAAGGGCCAGACTACTAAAATCCATGGAGCAGCAAAGACTCTTCCCTGTACACTGGAAGACAGACTGACTACTTTTATCTTTTGGGCATCTCAACTCTGTTTCCTGTATTTAATGTTTACACTAAATGCAACATAATCAATTAGGTTTCTGACTTCTAACTTACTCATATCCTCATTGTCTAAAATTATAACCACCTTATTTTGATTGGTGTTTAGAGTTGTCCCTGATGGTAGATTCAATCATTGGTAAATAATCTCTTTAATTACCTCCACAATTGATTAATCACATAGATCCATGAAAACAGTCACTGTCTGTTTTGTCTATTGAGTTTACAATGCTTATAATTGTCCTTGATATATATACAGGTGGTTCTCAACTTATGGTGGTTTAACTTATAATTTTTTGTGCAAAACAGTTGCAATCTCAACATAAAGTGCAGTATTCAATAAATTATATGAGGTATTCAACCCTGTATTATAAAATAGGCTTTGTATTAAATGATTTTGCCCAACTGGAAGCTAATGTAAGTGTTCTGACCACGTTTAAGGTAAGCTAGGGAAAGCTACAATGTTTGGTAGGTTAGGTATATTAAATGTATTTTCTACTTATATATTCAACTCACTGTGGCTTTACTGGAACGTATAATGCTCTCACAAGTTGAGGAGCATCTGTAGTGTGCATTAATAAATATTTGATTAAATTGTATCTACATATTTTATTAGTTTAATTCTAAAGAGTTAATCTAATGTCCCTCATCTCTAAATCCTGAACAGAGCCCACAGCATTTCTTCATATATATATAACATTAACGATTTAATTGGATTGACTCTATAATAAATTGGCAGATAGAAAAAGATACTGAAGTCATTAAGAGAGTCAGGTACATAACATATGCAAATTCTATCTCTTAATTTGTTGCTATATTGAGATAAATATAAACATTGAGACTAGATGATTTTATAGGCATGTTTAGATGAAAATTTGAAATATTCAGAGACATTTCCTTTGCAACATATATAATTCAGCAAAACAATGACGGAAAAGGAATAAACTAAATGTTCATTAGAAGATTCGTTAAGTAAATTATGGTAAATTCTGTGCAACGTAACATTATATCATTAAAATTTGTCAAGAATATGATATAATATAAATGAGAAAGTATGATATAACATTAAAAATACATTATTTTACAATGTTAAATAAAGAACCTTCCTAAGGGGGAAAAACATGAAAATAATGGTTGTGCTGGGGTGAGGCATTAGTTTATGTATTTCTAAAGTTATTTGCAAATCAATAGAAGATATTTGTTAATTGCCAGGCCAGCCTCCCTTCCCCCATTCTACAGGACCTGGGATTTTCAATCCAGGTGATTTACGCTGAATTGACCGTCTCCCAGGAATGGACCTTGCTTAGCTTAAGTCTATATAGAATATTCCATCCCCATAGCCAGAGTTATTCGTTCAGCAATAAACATATTCCCTAAAAATTATGTCCTGAGGGTTAGTTTTGGTACCAATTATCTTAGCCTAGCTTTTTTCAAAAGCCTAACATAAAGCAAAAATTAAAGTGCTACCACTTTATTAATATTTGTAAGATGCAATCCCTTGGCAGGGGAACAGAAAAAATGAAAAGTAATCATGAGAAAAAAATCAAACAATGTGATGCGATACGTTCTCATACTATCACTTCATGACATCTGTGACACACAGGTCACTCAGCAGGCTAGAAGACTAAGGACTATGCCAAGATTAATTTACTCTACAACATTTCAGGAGATGTGTTTCTTGTTGAAAGTCACAGCTCTCTGCAGCAACTCTTAAAGCAGTGCCTGGTATGGTCACCCATTTCATTACATTGCTCTGCACCTTGTCTTGCCCCTCCCCCCCACCTATACCCCTCTATCCTGGGCTTCTGCCTCCAAAAGGGAAAAAAAAAAAAAAAAAAAAAACCTTAATATTTGCTTCAGGTCCCCTCTCAAAAGCATCAGCCTAAGACTTACAATTTTAAAGATTCTTTTCAATTTATCTTCTTCCTACATTACTGACTGCTATGTTGACAGGTGTTGAACATACTGCTATGTTGTGCAGGGGTAGAAGCTGAGTTACAATCAGCATCAAGTTTCTTACGTTTTTCTCTTCATATCTGATACATTTTGAAATTTATGGCATGGAGAGTAAATATTACTAGCCCTTATTCTCCGATGGCTCATTGTTTCCTGTTTTCTGTTGTCATTGAGTTTTGTTGCTACGGGTTAGAAAGAGTGAGCCGATCTGGCATGACTCTACCAATTTTACCCACAAGTCTGCAGCATATTCTATCCTCCTAGCCAGTTACTTTGTCAGGAATAAACATATTTGCTCAATCATGTCCTTCGGGATTATTTTTGCCCTGCATACTGGAGAAGGATACACTAATATACGGGCAGAGAGCCCACTTTTCTACCAGACTTCCTCTCATCAATTACATGGGCTCTGAATGTATTGAGCTTATCAATTTTTTGTTTTTATAGGATATGCATGTACTATTTTAGTCATTAAACCTTTGTTTTCTGACATTCAAAAATTTTCGAATCTTATACAGTTAGAACTAGTAATTTTTGTGGGAATTTGAGTTTTTTTAATTGCTTTTGACTTTTTCCTGATCTCAAGGTAAGTGCAGTAGGCAGAATTTTGACCCCTGTGACCTTCACCTTTGGTGTGTTATATGTATGTTATATAGTGAAAGGAATTTTGCAGGTGTAATTAAGGTTACTAATCAGTTGACCTGAAAGTAGGGAGATTATTCTGGATTATCTAGCTGGGCCCAAAATAACCACATGAGCCCTTAAAACTCAAGAAATGTGGCAAAAGAGGAAGCCAAAGAGACCAGAAGCACCGAAAGGACCTGGCTCACTGTTGCAAATGGCCATGTGGAAAACATGAGGATGAACTGCACTCTGACACCCTCTTGAGTAAGCTTTCAAAGAGATTCTTCCCCAAACACAATTCTGTAACTTTCAGGAACAAACATAATTCTGCTGATATGTTGATTTGGGCCTCATGAGACCACAAGCAGAGAAAAGAGCCCAGTCACACTGCACCTCGACATCTGATCCACAAAAACTGTGAGCTAGAAAGTAGATCTTTTAAGCCACTATGATTGTTGTGAGACTTGTTACAGTGACAATCGAGAACTCACACAAGGAGTCAAGGTTGTCTAAACCTGGGAAAATGGTGGGGCTGTACATCAAAATACAAAAACCAGGCAAGAGAGCAGTATCCTTAGTCTTTCTTCTGAAATAATCATCTTCCTGATTTTGTACTAAATGATAAAAACTTCTTTGCAGATTCTAGTAATAATCTTGAGAGTTCTCTACATCAGAGAAAAACCAAGCCACTTTGGAAAAGAGAAGAGTATTTTTTGAATCTTTTTCTATGTGATATATTGCAGTAAAGCAATGGGCCTTGGAAAAGAATAAAACCCTGTTGATTACAGTAAGGCATTGTTTGGGGTTAAGATTACTTGATTGTGCCAGAATTTGTCCATTATTTACCAGGAGAACAGCGAGTTTCCATTGCAATAGAAAACGTTGCACAAACTTGTTATCTTACTCATATTTCAGCCATAAAAAATTTTTACTGAAAGCAACTTAACTAAAAACATACTGGTAATTGCCGTAAAAAAGAAATATATATCCCTTTTCAGTGTGTTTTGTGATTAATAACTATTTTCTACTATTTCAGCATAGTTTTTTAGGATACATTAGAGACAAATATATAATTGTTTTTGTACCTCCTTACAGACAATATTGATCCAACTGAAAACCTACACACACACACACACACACACACACACACACACACACACAAACCCACAACAGGTACTGTGAATCTTTTATGACATTACAAATTATAATTAAGTTCTCTAAATTTATTAAAGACTTTATTTAGTTAATAGCCTTAATAGAGATTCCCAGCCTAATAATTTGGTTCCATTTCAAGTTTTTTAGTTCAGAGATGAAAGATTATCTTTCTCCACTCTACCATGATTTTGCCTGAAAAGGGAAAATTCTTGCCCAATTTCAGACTTTCTCTCATTTAATGCTTAATAAATTAAGGAGAAAAAGTTAATATCCTAGTGATATCAAACTATTTAATTGTCATAATTATAAAATATACTTCCACATTTAACTATTCTGTCATCTAACACAGCAGGTTACCTATTTTAAGCAGAATTATTTGTAATGAAAATGTAATAGGGCTGGCCCCACTTTGACTAGCAGTTGCTACTGCAATGAATAATTTCCCTTCCTTGTTAATTCATATCATCATTAGCAGGGTGAACTTCCTTTTATTCCTGAAGAACTTGCCTCTGAGGAGCTAAAAGCGCTGTGAAGATGTAAATGTTACTGAATTTCAGATCAGCAGCCTGAGGAAAAAATAAGTTTAGTTAACTCTACTTTAACCAACAAGAAGCCAAGTCCAAGTGGCTGAGGGTATACGGGGGAAAATATGGGGACAGAGTTTCTACTAACAAAACATTTCAAACAAAAAGCCAGATTTCACCTTAAACTACAGGTAATTGAGAGAAAATGGGGCCCAATCCTAAACTATCTTTTCCAGCTGGTTTCACAGACTAAATTCTCTTGGTAATTGCCAATCTATTTCCTGAGTGCCTCACCCCAAAATCGTTTCCTCCTCTGGGATCTTAGAAAGCTTTCCACCTGAACCCTTCATCGAGCAGGTGTTGCTTTCTATTGCCAGTTGCATTTCAGGTGGAGCTGTCTTTTCACTTGGACTTGATCGTAAATAGGAGTAAAGGGAGAAATGGAGCAGTAACCGTATTTTTTGAGTGGCTGCATGTTGCAGGCACTGCTAATATGTGGCAAAATAGATTTCCTGAGTGCAGTTTAAGAGCAGAAAGTTAGAGGAAGTCAGTCTGACTCAAAGATGCTTGCTTTCTCCCTCTGGAAAGACAAGGCCTGTGTGACTCGGAGTCTAGTCCAAGTACCTGGAAATTTCAGTATTTGTTAACATGCCCACCAAGGGAAATGCATAAGCTACTAATGCAATTTTTTCTGTATGACTAGAGAAATGCTAGTATCAAGCATTTCTTGAGCACTTCCTGTGGGGAGACACTGTCCTGTAGTACTTTACATGATTGATTTCATTGCATTCCCACAATAAGCATATAAGCAAGTACTACACTTTTGTTCCTACGTTAAAGTTGAGGAAATAGAGATACAGCAAGGTTAGATAACTTTTCCAAGGATACATGGCTGGTAAACGGTGCAGCCAGAATTTAAACCTGTTCAGTCTGGATCTAGAGCTCTTGCATGTAACCCACCATACAAAGTTAGTGATGCAAGGAGCAATTTCCTGCCCTTTGGAGAAGCTGCCTTACTGTTTGGCCCCTTGAGAGGCCTTGGCTGCTACCTTCTTTATGGTTGGGGAAGCAGCACCATTCTTGATCTTGTTGGCCATGGGTTTTCAACTCTTTCTCCCAGCTTCTTAGATCTGCCACGAGTGACTCACTTGCAGTGTCACCAGCAGCTGTGGGCCATCCCCTTCCCCTCTAAATTACTGGAGTCCCCCACCTTTAGGAACTTGGGACTAAGAGAAGCTATCTGACAATCTGATACAAGCTACTGCTTTATGTACTTCACATTACAAAAGATTTTGCCACCCTGGTCTAATTAAATGGAAGTGTAATCTACATAATGTGTATGCTTTCTTCTTGCCAACATTTAGGTCACCAGAAATGCAGAAAACACCTAAAATTATGTAGTTGTCGGCCTCAAAGATGACCCAAATTATAGATGCCTGTTGGTATTCATATTTTTGGGTAATCCCCTTCCCTCTGAATGTGGGCTAGACTTTGTGACTCACTTCTAATGACTAAAATACAGCAGAAATGATACGATGTCACTTTTGAGATTAGGTTATAACAAGATCATGTCATCTGTCTTAGGTTCTCTCTCCCTCTCAATTTGTGTTGCTCAGGGGAAAGCCAGCTGCCATGCCATGTTGTATGGAACCAAATTCTGCTGACGGGATTTGCTTATGAGTGAGCTTGGGAGCAAATCATCTCAATTAAGGCTTGAAATGACTTCATCCTGGCCATCACCTTGACCTCATGAGAAATCCTGAAGAACCACTTGGCTAAGCCATTTCTGAAATCCTGACTCACAGAAACTATAAGACAATAAATGTTATTATTTTCAGCTGTTAAGTTTCAGAATAACTTGATTATAGAACAGTAGATAACTACGTCAAAAGGAGTGTTTATATCTCATTTGCTTCACATAATACCACCATAAAATAAGTGTTAACATCTCCCTTTTACATATTAGGAAGATGAGGTACAAAAAGAAGTAAAATAGCTGGATTTGGATCATTTGGGGTTTTAATCAAAGCATTTCTGGCACATAGTATATATTCAATGAATCTGTGTGGATTTGATTCATGGACTCATCATGATTATGTCCAAAAATTTACAGTTAAGAGACAACAAAAAAGCAAGTTTTATTATTTGTATCCAAATGGTAATAGACCTGTGGCAGGTTGATTTACTTAGCCTTCACGTGTGCCTCTTCTATTATAGTGTGCATCCATGACTCCTGCCTTTCCCTTCTCTATGATTAATGCCTCTGAAACTATGATCCCGTATACCCAAAAAGTGATATAAACCTGTCGAGAGATTCAACAGTCTCTGTCATTCACTATATCTGTGCTATGTTGTGAATGTGTCCCTCCAAAGTTCATGTTGAAATCTAATCCCCACTGTGGTGATATTAAGAGGTGAGCCCTTTGGGAAAGTGATTAAGTCATGAAGGCTCTGGCCTATGACTGAATTAGTGGAATTAGTGAGCAATGCTAACATAAAACCCCTTGGGTGCTGTACTGTACCCCAAATCTTGAGCATACTTTCAAGCCTGTCTGGACCAAGTGTGTGACATAAATTATTATTTGTATGAATGTTATTATTTGCAAAAAGAATATAAAATACTTGGTTTATTAAATGCTAGGAACTGTGCTAACTCCATTATGTACATATTTATTCCTTCTAACAACAAAGTAGTTCGTAATGAACCCATTTCACAATGAGCAAACTGAAGTTCATAAAACTTAACAAGCTTCCCAGTGTCAAAGCTAATTAGTTAAAGAGACAAATCTCTGTTGGTCAGAGTATCACAGCTGGTAGGCTAGGAAACAACACCCAATGAGCAAATTATGAGGGCAAAAAAATGCAGGAAAAAAAAAAACTTACAGCGACTGAGAGTTATCATTTGAGTATCAAAATGACCAGGATCTATACACTTAATAGATGAAAGAATAGAAATTTTACCAGAAAACTGGAATACATGCATAATATGAAATGAAAACCCTAGAACTAAAAAATAAAATAAGGGAAATTAAGAATTCAATAGACGGATCTAACTGCAGACTAGACAGAGAAGAAAAGCCAGGAAAATAGGCGAGACTGAAGCACAGAGATCAACAGATGAAATACAGAAAATAGAGGCTAAGAAAAATATAGGACATAGTGAAAAGTCTAACATAAATGGAACTGGAGTTGCAAAAAGAGCAAATGGAGAATAGACAATCAAAAATATTTGAAGAGATACCAGTAATGTTGAAGCTGGCCTTGAAATACCTGAAAGATTGAGACCAGAAACAGACAACGATGTCATCCACCACCAAACGCTTTCAACATTACGTCAGAAGACCTAGTTGTTGCAATAAGAGAACAACAAAGCAACAGGAAGAAGTGGGGGGAGGGAAAAAGAGAGGGAAGAAAAAGCAAAGAATAAAATGTGAAGATTTAGAAGGAAAGAAATAAAGCTCTCATTATTTGCACATGAGATTGTATATGAGAAAACCTAAATATTCTACAGGCAAATTATACATTTACAAATACATGACTTCCTCAACATCTCTGAATAAGAGATAATTTAATTAAAACGCATTGTATTTCTATAATTCATGTTATAGATGTCATGTTAACTGTGACATTTACAGATAATGCTATGCAGAACAGTAATTTTTAAGAAAAACCTCTTTCATTTCTAGGAATAGTTAACAAAAAATGTCCCAGGTATCTACTAAAAAAACTACAAAAGGAACAAAATAAAGCACCCAAATAAATGAAGGGATATACCATATTCATGGATTATAAGATTCAATATTATAGAAATGTCAATTTTTTCAAACTGATCTCAAGATAGATTGAAGTCCAAATCAGTATAGTAATGGGGGGTGTGAGTCAGAGTATGTGTGGTAATTGACAAGCTGATTCTAAAATGTATAGAAATACCAACAACCAAAATGTTCAAACACAATTTTGAAGAAAAAAGTTGCTCATCATAAAGCTACAGAAACTAGCGTATATGGTTACAAGTATAGATAAATAGACCAACAGAACAGAACAGAGAGGTAAGAACCAGACCCATTCATACAATGTCACCTAATTTGTGACAAAGATGCTGCTAAACAACGGAAAAATGATCTTTTAATTAGGGTATTGGATCAAAGGAATAGCCACACAAGAAAAGAAATTTGATCCCTACTTTATCTCATATATGCAAACACTATTTCATACAGTTAAGGAAAAATAAAGTTCTAGAAAAAAACGTAAGGGCTGAGCATGGTGGCTCATGCTATTAATCCCAGCATTATGGGAGTCTGAGGTAGGAAGTTCTCTTGAGCCCAGGAGTTCAAGACCAGTGTGGGCAACTTAGTGAGACCGTATCTTTACAAAAAATAGAAAAATTAGCCAAATGTGGTGTGCATGCCAGTAGTCCTACCTACTCAGGAGACTTAGACAGGAGGATTGCTTGAGCCCAGGAATTCAAGGCTACAGTGAGCTATGATGATACCACTACAGTCCAGCCCAGGGAACACAGCAAGATCCTCTTTCAAGGAAGGAAACAATGAAGGGAGGGAGGGAGGAGAGATGAGAAAAAGAAATCATAAGGAAATACCTTTGTATGACAGGTATAAAAAATTACACATATAAAATATTAAGAACCCACTAACCATAATGAGAAAAAAATAGAAAATTAGGCTTTCTTACACTTAAGAAATTCTGCTCGTTAAAAAATAGCATGGGGAGAGTAAAAGGCAGACTACAGAGTAGAAAATGATACTGGGAATGTATGTATCTTAAAAATAACTCATATCTCCAATATAAATATGGAGGTCTAACAGATTAATAAGATAAATTCAGACAATCTCATGAAAACTGTATCAAAGACTTGATTAGGCACTTCACAAAAAAGAATACCCATATGGTCAATTAGATTATAAAACAGTCTCAGCATTATTAGTCATTAGGAAGATGCTGATTAAAACCATAATGAGATTCCATTATGCATACACCAGAAAAGCTAAAAATAAAAATATGAAAGAGAAACTGACAACATCAAATGGTGACTCAGTTGTGAACCAACTGAAAGGAACACATATGCTGCTGGTGGGGAACAATTGGACAATGTCTGCTAAACTCTAGGACACAGTGATCCCTCTCCTAGGTATATAATCATCAGACATGAATATACATGTGCACCAAGAATGTGCATAGCTCCATTATTTGTGATAGTCAAAACTGGAAACAACTCAGATGTTCATCAACAGAAGATAAAAGAATTGCAATGGAATCATACAATGGGAGACTGATCAGCAGTGAAAGGAGAAACTACTGCCCCACGCAACAAGGTGGATAAACCTTGCTGCAAAAGAAAGTAGGAACACAAAATATGATTAAAATGTGATTCCATTTATATAATATTCAAAGCCAGGCTAAACCATTCGGTGGCAATAAATGTTATGAAAGTGGTTACTTTCCAGGGGTATTGAGTGGCAGCCAACACAGAGAGGCTTCTGAGGGGATAGTGATGTTCCATATTTTGATCTGGATTCACAAACAGATTCCTCTTTGTAAAGATTCATCAAGCAGTACCTTTAAAACGTGTGCATTTTATTGTATTATATATATATTATATTCAATAACAACGTTTGCCAAACATCTCCAGCCTCTGCTCTTGCTTTTCCACTGGGCCATGTTGCCTTTGCGATTCCTTACATAAAAAAACCATGAAATTTCTATTAAACTGCCTCTCGATCTGCCTTATTGAACCTTCTTGGAGAGTGCCCTTGCTTTACTATATAATTAATTGTCTTCCAGTGTTTTATCTATTCCCCTGCCCGATCCCTGATCCCGGCTTTCATACTCTTGTTATAAACACAACCTTGGACAAACCAGGGGAACTGTCGAGCAGGCGCTGATTTCAGATGAAATGAAAAAGCAGGCATTTTCCTTCAATCTTCTCGACAGAGTAACAGCCGCCATCTCCAAAGGGAAAGTTCACTTCAAAGTGCTCCCAACCCATTTCAAATATTACCTCAGCTAGAAGAACACACTTACACAGCACTGAGCACAACATAAGCAATTTACAAATACTTATTGGCTAAACCAGTGTGTTTGTCGGCTTCATAAAATTCTCTGAAACTTCTCTTCCTTTTTTTTCACCTTCTATTTCCAAATCCTAGGGAACTTTCCACTTCTCAGCTCCAATTTATTCAAGGTACAATATTAACTGGGGACTTTATCACAAGGGGAAAAAAATGTAGTAATTATGCCTGCATTCCTGTTAGGAGGAACAACGATCACGGCATTTTACTTTCCGTTGGCTTAGTTTACTTTAAATTTGCCTCTATATTTAAAACCGTGCCCGTTTCTAATGCAACTGGGAGAAAGGGAGGTGGAAGGAAGGAAATGTTAACAGGAACACATTATTATTCAACTAAATTAGAACACTGTGGAAAAGTACTGCTGATTAGGAATGGTAAGGTCCTTCCCGGTGAACTCATCGACTTAACCCCCAGAGAACGGTGGGCCTGGGCACTAATTTACTCTGATAAAAATGTTACTAATAAAATAATGAATCTCAAATCTAATTCACTCAACCTGGCACATCATAGAGAGACCCTCAGTCAGTGAGACTGCGGACCCCCGACTGTCTCATTATGTCTTTGGAATCCCACAGAAAGCAAAGCCTGTAATGGAATTATCACAGCTTGCTGCCTCTGATTCTCTCATTTCCGCCTCCTTTGGTGTCGTATCAACACACTAATTATAATAACTGCACTCTGCATTTCATTCAATAATAATCGCAAACAAAGAGGCCAATAGTAAAAGAAGGAAGTGGGGCCAGAGGAAGAGAAAGGGCTGGAAGGATGTAGGTGGGTATGTGCAATAACAAGTAAGGATTTAATCAAACTGCACTGCACGTCCAGAGAAAAGGCAAAGGGAAGCCTACTGTTCACAAAAGCAGATTAATGCATTTCTCATGCTCATATGAATTTACACAAAATTGGGCCTCTATTTGTATTAATTGTCAACTTTTATACAATAAGCTGCAAGACCACCCCCAAAGGAAATGGCCAACAGTTCTTTGTCCAGGGACCCCATATTTTGCCACCGTGCGTGTGCCTGCTGCTCCCCCTATCTAGAGGCAGCTCTGGTGCGACTGAGTTGAGTTGGAAGCATTGTGAACATGAGTCTGCATGATCGTATTTTCTTTTCCCCATGTGCTAAAAAGCAGTCCTGTGGTACAATCTGCTTAACTGCCTTTCACCATATTCCTGCCAATTACTATTCTCAGAGATAGAACTTTTTTCCTGTTTGTATTATTTCTAAGCAGAATTTTTACCCACTCAACTCTTAGGACCCAGAGCTCAGGTGTAAATTTACCGCCTGTTAAAAAGGGGATTTCCCCACATTCTCTGCCTGTTAGGGACTGAGTGTTTGTGTCCCCCACAAAATTCAAGTGTTGAAGCCGAAACTCCCAGTGTGAAGATAGAGTCTCTGGATAAGCTAGAGAATTGGCCATATTTTGGTGTGATTTGATTAGGACCAAGGAAGTAGACCAAGGCAACCCAGAAAACTCCATGAAGTATCCAGAGGGGTGGAGGAGTGCTTGCTATGGTTTTTGAATCTTTGTCCCCTCCAAAACTCATGCTGAAATTTAATTGCCATTGTAACAATATTAAGAAGTGGGTCCTAATGGAAGGTGTTTAGATCATCAGGGCTCTGCCTCCATGAATGGATTAATGCTGCTATAAAGAGGGCTTGCAGGGGGTGGTCTGCCCTTCTGCCTTCTGCCATTGAGGACACAGCAAGAGGACCTCACCAGGTGCTAACTCCTTAATTTAACTGTGAGAAATAAATTTCTGTCCTGTACCCGTCACCCAGACTGAGGTATTCTGTTATAGCAGCACCAAAGGGACTAAGATAGGCAGATTCTCAGTCAGCTCAGGCTGCCATAACAAAACACAATAGACTGGGTGGCTTAACAGAAATTTATTTTTTCACAGGTCTGAAAGGCTGGAAAGTCCAAGGTTAAGGCTCTTGCTTATTCAATTCCTAGTTAGGGCTTTCTTCCTGGCTTGCAGATGGCTGCCTTCTCATTGAGTCTTAAGATGGCTTTTTCTTGATGCATGTGGATAGGGAAAATAAGATCTCTCTCTCTTCCCCTTCTTTTAAGGCTGCTAAATCTCATCAGCAAGTCTCCACACTCATGACCTAAGATTTGAATGCTCAGAGGCTTTCTATTCTACTCTTGATCAACCTCCCTCACCACAACTGTACCTCTCCCTCCTAGTAAGTTACTGTGTGTTCAGGAATGGAAGACTCACCCTCTAACATCAAATATCTATTACAAGGCTATAAATCTCTCAAAATGCCATATACTTCTTTAATTGTTTGGCAAACATATCCGTAATTTGTTTTTCACCCATGTTTTTTAGAGCTGCCAGTACTAAAAAAAAAAAAAAAAGTTAGCTAAAGTTATGAATTAGAAAGACGTTAGAAACTTTTTGTGTATCTACAAAAATATTTAAATATCGAAATATTTATCTAAAATCAAAATCTCCCTATTTCTGCCCACTCTGAACAGTTTTTATATTATTGTGGCCACTATTTATAAGAATGTACTGTATCCTTAGTGTCGATTAGGTCTCTCCATATGTTAATTTAATGTCACAATTACCAAGTAAGTTGGATTTAATTTATTCTCATAAGTAAGGAAGCTAAGACGGAGAATTTGGGTTAAGTGACACACAATCAAAAAGAACTATTAAGCAACACAGATAAGCATATGACCTTGGATCTCACTGACTTCTGAATCCATGTTGTTTCTTTGAAGCTGGTTTTCAAGCCTAAGTTTGTGTGTGCCTAAGAATCTTCTTCACAGCTTGTTTGTCATTCATATTCCCAGGACCATGCCTCTAGAGATTCTGACTCAGTAGGTGTCTTCGTTTGTTCCTGCTGCTGTGATAATACATCTTAGACTTTAGGAACAATAGAAATGTATTTGTCACAGTCCTAAAAACTTGGAAGTGCAAAATCAAGGCACCAGCAGATTTAGTGTTCAGTAGGTACCCACTGCTTCTAAGACAGCGTTTTCTAGCTGTGTCCTCACATAGCATAAGGGCAAAAAGGAGCCAATGCTGTGTCCTCCCTCATGTGACAGAAGAGAAGGAAAGACCAGCAGTTCTCTGAAGTCTCTTTCATAAGGGCATTGATCCCATTCAGTAGGGCAGAGTCCTTGTTACTTAATCACGTCCCTAAAGGCCCCGCCTCTTAATACCACCACAATGGGGATTAAGTTTCAACAGGAATTTTGAAGGGACCGAAACATTTAAAAAAGCATCACACTAGGGTATTTTTTGTTTAATATCCAACTAATTCTAATGTAAGCTATGTGAGAACCAGAGTCACCAAATGCCTTTAACTCTTTTCTTCTTTAGGTTTCTCTACAATCAACTTACTGAGTTTTCTATTGCACATTTTATTTCTATTCCTATTGAAACTATTTAAGCTCTTTCCCATGACCTTAAACTTTCGCTGTTGAAATACCCTCTTAATGAGTCTCTTTACCTCCTAGCTGCCACTAATTCCACTCAGCCTACTCTTGGCAATCACCAATCACGTTGCTCACATAGTAGTCCTGATCTTTCTCTTTTCCTCTCTGAAATCTAGTAGCTGTTAAAAAAATTACTCAATGATACTTTTCATAGCATGGTTAGGAAGACTTTATTCAGGACCATCATGGGAAGTGTAGGGACCACTGCAAATGGGACTTTGTAATAGGGAAGGAGGATTGGGCTCAACTTTGAACACAGCATGAATGAGCAAGTGGGAATCTATAGCCAAGGAGTAGGGTGAGTAGATACAACTTTGCTAAAAGAAAACATCAGGGGAGATTCTAGATAAACCAGCTTAGCAGGATTGTTGCTCAGACAAGCCAGGGTGGTCAGACATCACCTGAGAAAGGGTGGTGCATGAGGAAACTGATCAGATGTCAAGAGTGATCAGACATAAAGGGCTGGGGGTTCCTGCTAAATGATTTAGCAGGGTTCTTTGCTAAAACTGGATTTCACAAAGAAGTACAAAAATGGGTCTAGGACAAAGTTCAAAAGGCTGACTAAATTTTGGTCAAAGAATCTTTGTCATAGCCTGTAAGTTCAATTTCATTTACCACTTTCCATGTTCTGATCCAAGCCATCTGATATTGTCCTAGATGAACTGTGCCTCCCATTTATTTATCCCCTAATATCATCTAGTGATTTCCTCATTCATGGTATTGTATCTCCTTACAGTTTTTTCTTGAGTCTCCCTGCTCCAGCCTCTTCCACAGCAACCCATTTGCATACTACTGCCTGCAGGCTTTCCTCAAAGATCATTCTCTGCTTCAAAAGTCTTCAGTATCTCTAATTGCCCTTGGAATAAATCTAAATTTCCAAAGATGATAATTGAGATCCTTTACAATCTGTCTCCCATTTATATTCCCAAACTCATCTTTCACTAAAACTTTATCATCTCTTTGCTCACTGCCACCCAAACACCTTAAAATAGCCTACTTTAGTTTTCACATTCTATTTTCTTCTGTGAAACACTATATTCCCTTTGTCTGCCTACCCAAATCCCCTTCTCCTTGAACTATAACTTCGAGCATAAGTTCTCATTTATGAAACATTCCCAGACCACTGCTGTCTTTCCTCTTCTGAACCCACAGTATTTAATTACGTTTGTGAATATTAAACACATGTTGCCTTACCATACCCTCTTGTAGCGCTGTCTGTATTGCTATTTAACCTTCCAGATTAAAAGAAAAAAGTCATTTGCCTCAATGATCTGTGAATTATAGGTAACTAAATTGTTTGGTTTAGATAATATAACTTCAAGTCACTGCTCACCTCAACTGGCATAGATATATCATCTACATTTTAGTTGACAGTTCAAGTTATCATGTATTAGTCATCATGCAATTATTATCTATTCAGATTCATTTCTGTAACATAGTATAGACCTAGTCACTTCTAATTCATCCCTGTGTAATTGTCTTATTTGTGATCTTCTCATTAGAATATCAGATGTTAATTCCTACACACAAGAAGTATAGTAGGAGACAATGTCTCTACATTTAAAGAGATAATAAGTACCCTTATTGCAGAATGTATGGCTTTGTTGAACTTCTGTCATGTCTCTTTTAAACTTATCTTCAGTATCACTTTCTACTTATATAATTGCCTTTTATAATGAAGGAACAAAGTCATGTCTAATAGAAATGCAAATTTCAAAAATATAACACTTATTTTTAATATCGACTGCAATAGAATGTTCTAAAACTTGACATTACACTCCCAATAATAATCTCCCTCTAGCAAGGTCAGTGGTGGGACTAAGGCTCTTTGGGATTCTCTAGAGAAAGACTAAGAGAGAATAGATCTAATATGAGATCCAATGACTCCTGTGATGTTAAACTTAATTTGATCATTAAGACATCAGAGAATTCATAAAATCTAATTAATTATGGGAAAATTGATTTTTTATCACTAACAATATGACTCAATTTCTTAGGACAACGAAGGCATATAACCCATGAAGGCAACAGCTCTCACAAAATGTCCTAAATTGTAGCGTATACCAAGGGCCTAAAGGGAGATTATTTTCCCTCTTTGCCGTAATAATATTTAAGCTCTTTGCAGAATATTTCAGCAGCTAAATGGACTTTGCTATTTATAGCTAATGAAATCTTTTACATATCGCTTTCTCAGTAAAAATTTAACTATATATTGAGATGATTTGTCTGATTTCCCCTCCTAAACCATCTAACTGTGGTAATTAAACCTCCTAAAACCCACCAGTATATTTACCCTGTATCAGTCTTTGGGACCAAGCTTCTATCTAGTATAGAATTTTTTTTCTTTAAGAACTTTAGAGATTCCCTGACAGCATTAGGACAAAATAGCCATTATCTTGTACTTGGTATCGATAAATTCAACTTTCCATTTGTCCATATTCATGCCTTGTTTTCCTAGTCTCTTGGAGACTAGCCCTTGACCACTACACTTGCCCTTTTGTCTCCTCTCCAGACATTGCCGATGCCTCCTCCCAACTGCTTAGAACTGGACAGAGTGACTACTGTCTAGACTTCCACCATTTACCTTCCCACATTCACTATATTATTTAGCAATGTTAGATACTCTAACAAAAAAATATATATGACAATAAAATCATGACAGAATTCTCATTCATGTGAATTTCAACACAAGTGTTCCTAATCAGTGCATAGCACTTCTTGAGAGACTTGGGGACAAGGCCCCATTTTATCTGTGGATCCACCACTTTAACACTTGTCTTCCAAGAGTTTTGTGCTTATTGGCATAAATTCTACAGAAAAGAGAATGGAGAAAGCTCAGCTGCTTATAAAACTTCTTGGTGTGGAAGTGACATCAATCACTTCTGGTCATATTCCATCAGTGAGAACTAGTCACATGGCCACATCTAGATGCAAGAAAGTGGGGAATTGCCCTCCCTGGCTGGGCAGCTGTTTCTTCACAACCATTCTGTACTGAGAAAGGAAAGGCACCACTTTTGGTAGACATTTAGCTGTTTCAGGCCCATCCCATTTGTCCATTTCTTTTAGTCTGATCTGCTGATGTTACACCTGTTTTCCAAACCCATGAATTTTTTTTTCTACCCAAAAATAGCTTCCTGAATATGAACCTTCCTTTTAACAACACCCTTTTCCTAGACTCTACTTCTCAGTTGTCATACCACTATCAGTTGCCTTAAATATCCAGCCTCTCCTGTCATTCCATGGTCTGATGTATCCTTCTGTTTACCAAGCTATTTATTTGAATCTATTTTGTTGTAATATGTCAAAGTTCAAGGAATGTACTAAGAATTATGAAAAAAATCATGCCCAAGAAAGCTATAAAGTAAAAATAATTGTGTAGTATATGTATGTTGATGAATTTAATCTCACCAAAGCCACAGAAATGTAGTAGAAAAGGTGAAACAGAGTGTAAACTTTCTATTAATAGTAACTTGTGTAGAAATGGAGCATTGAGATAAAGCCAACAGCAAAACAAAGGCAAGTACACAAATTATGAATTATCTAAATAGTGATGAGAAAGACAAAAGAGGACAGTAAGTGGGCACCTGGATAGGATACTCAAAGGAAACGAAATTATGTTGATTTGAATACATCAGTAATTTATAGAGGTTTATAAAGTGTTCTATTATTGATTTGATAATTCATTGAAATGTAGAAGCATTATCACATTTGCTATATATTTGTATTCCATTAGAAATACATGATAGTGTACATGTGAGACAGACAAAAACAGAGAGACAGATCTGTATGGAACAAACATATAGAATACATGAAAGGAAGAGAAATTTAGCTTAGGCCTCAGGTTTACTCAATAGGAGACAATACTGATCAGTTAACCCCAAGGTCATAGTGGAGCTATAAAATAGTATTCACTAATGCATCACTCATCCCAGTAACACTTTCTAGAGATGAAAGTAAGAAGAAATGATCAGGATGAGGCAGGTCCAATTCCTGGCATGTACCAGATTTCACACTTTCGTGTGAAAGAATTACAAAGAAGTTACTTGACCCTAAGTATCAGAAACTGGAAACATAAATTCCGTGAGTAAATCTGCAGTAACCATGTGGTAGATGTTACATGCAAAGGGACAGAAATTAAAGGAGCAAAGTGTCAAAGTATAGCCTGGCTTCAGCTCTTGTGTTGCTGGGAAGATGGGAGTGACTCCCCAAATACAATGCCAAGAAAACTCAGAAAGTAAAACATGTTCCTGACCCAGCCTCAGAAAAATTCGGGGCAGTGAGGGGAGTGGGGACAATCCATAAATCCTCTTCTCCTAGAGGGAAAAAGGCTTCATCCTCAATAAAATAAATGGATTTCCCCCAGGTGACTACAGTCACCCCCCTTCTTCTTACCCATTATTTATACCTGACAAACATTATGAACTCGGTTTTATTAAGAATTTAATTAACAGAAAATTATTATATCAAACATTGAGTTGGTAAAATACAACAAAACCGTGAAAATACCTGTGTATTCTCTAGTCTAAAAACCTCTAACCTTCACAACTGCCATCTGTGACGCTTCATGGTTTTCTTTATCTGGAATGTAAGAATTTTATAGGCACAATTTTCTCTGTTCAAAAAATACCTTCCTGGGATTGCAATTTACATTGAATCTTATCCTTAACAAAATCCATATGAACTTCCCCAAGCTACAAAGGTAGACCTGTCCTTACCTAGGTTGAGTCCTCACTCACAGCACAAACACAGCCAGGAAATCTCAGAGCTAAGTGAACAGCCATTTTTCTTCTCAGGCATCACTGTCCACAACTCCTGTTGTCCCTGCATCTTCTGTCTGTCACCAGTAAGGCATGGCCACAAAAACTCAACACATCTTGCCTAAAGTCACATTACATACTCATGACCCATGGCTTCCATGCTATTGATACCCCTTCTCTAACCTGGATCAAAGAATGTAACTCTTCCCTCTTGCTTCTCTTTCCTTCCATGGTTTTCCTTTACTTCCCGAGTGATTTACAGTTTCCATCAACCTCTTCCACTGGCTTCCAGGATTATGAAAGAAGTATTACTGGTGCCCAAGCCCATGATCTGAAAACCAAAAGCTAGTACCAAACAGTTCTACTAGCTCATGTAAAATAAAAATCACCCTGAAGGAGTGCTTCTTTGAGCAAATGCCATTTAAGCTAAAATGCGTATTGTACATGCAGCATATTTTCTATATTTACAAGCAATGAGCAAGATTAATCAAAGAGATAATGCCAAGATATTTCTTATTATTCAAGTGTTCACAAATATATGACATTCTTATTCATTAAAATTCAAATTCAGATAAATAGCACCCCCCACTTGTACCTGAACCTTAACCATGCAGGTCATAAAAGCAGCTGCCAAAATTCTGAAGTTATATTTAATTTAAAGCTGCAAAGGAAATTAATTAGGTTGAATAGAAGCTCTGGCTTCAAAGTAACGATGGATAGACATTTTAAATAACAAAATGTCAATATTTGCAGAAAATTGAGACTTCACAAGCAATAAACAGTGCTATTCCCTCCATGAATTGTGAGCCAACTATTATAAATATTGAAATTCAACAATTCATCACTAGAACTATCCCTTATTCTAGCTACTTTCATCTCATAATAAATAGAAATTATATTTGTTGGATAAAGCTAGAAGAAGGAGAAATCTTTCTGGCCTTTTTCTTGATGTATTTGGCTCAGCGTAAGAATATCAAATTATATATTGACAGAGAAAATAACTTGGCATCCTGAAAGACTACAAGATGTTACAAACATAATTATCTCAGATCAGCACCACATGGTATATTGTCAGACAAAGAGGAAGAAAATTCCCTAACACGTAAAATTTAAACAAGTGATCTTGCCAATAGAAAGATGGATCTGTGTGCATCATCGAAGTGGCCAGATTTTTTTGAGGTTTTGTATTTATTCATCTATCATCTTTTATTTGACCATGCAGATGGATTTGATTTTTCTCCGAAAATCCTGGCAAAGAATAAGGTCATTAATACGTGATGACTGATTTTAGAAGTTACTCACATAATTATAATGTTTGCCAATAAAGTAGAAAAAAACCCAGCATGACAAAATGTGCAATTATCTCACACTTATAGAAAGAAAGAGTTACCAGTGGTATGTAAATTTTTTTTTAAGACTTATAATTTTGCTTCTAACAGAGCAGATTAATGTTACTGGGTGGGCTGAGTTGTCAATGCCGAATCAAAGTTGAACAGTCCATCTATTGGTGAAAAAGCTGTTCAGAGAGTACACTGGGAAGCTCTGTGGCCATCAATAGCTAAACATTTTCCCAAAAATACCCAAATTCAATGTTAAAATATTTTTTAAATCCTAGAATTATAACAAGGTTTTGTTTTTTTGTTTTTACTAATCCTACAGTAGTTCTCCGTATAGTGATCCAAGTCTCCAAAATATACAGAGATGCATACAGATTAAGGCATTCCCCCTCTTTTCCTTAGTGACAGAAAAGCTTAGGAGAAAGGTGTTTACTACTGCTGCAGAAGCACACCAGGCCCACCTTATTAGGCACAGAACATCTGTGAAATAAACATCTCCCTCCAGGAAGTAAGAAAGTGCATCCCCCCTGCCCAAGGTACAATGACACACTGCATGAGAGAGATTCTGGCATCCACCATCGGGCAAATGTGCTACTAGCTCTCTGGCTGGAAAGAAAAGTAAAAGCAGTTACAAAGGAATAATGTAAATAAGCAGAACAGATTTTCATCCGAGCATTATTTATGATGCCGTATTTCAGGCAGATCAAATGAAAAACATATATGGCCAAAGTCAATCAAGGAAACTACTAAAATTCTTATTTTTTTATTATAATAGGTAGTGGTGCTGCACTGCTGAAAACTTTGTCTTCATTCTGTAACTCTTTCTCTCAGTCAAGAAAAACTAGACCCAAGTGAACAAGGTTATCCTACCTATGCTCACAGCAACAATGGAGGACTGATTGGGAGGCTTTCCCTTTAAACTGCCCTCCTGGACTTAAAGGCAGAGCTCTCTCTTGACCTTCCTTTCTTGCTTTCCGCATTTTTCCCCAGAAGAATAGTAACTACCCCTTCTCTATGAAAGTATCAAACTCTTCTCTTAGGAAATAATAGCTAGATCATTGTCTAACTATTTATACATTTGTCACACTCAAGATCAGTCAGTTTTAAGTTATCTTTTATGTCCTAGCTACTATATATGATAGTACTAATTTTAAAAATGCACCTGGAATTCAAGATTTTCCAAATGGGACTAATGTACTTCCTTGCTCCATTTCAGGGAATGATAATGCCTTCTACTTAGTTGGGTAAGTCAGAAACTTTTCCATAATCTAATATTTCTCCTCTTCTCTTTACCTCCAAGTCTAATCAGTCACAAATTTCTACTGACGCCAACTCACAAATATTTATCACGCCCTATTTCAACATTGTTGCCTTGGTTTTGTCTTCTCATTTTCTCCACATTTCAGTAACCTCTTTGCTTGATAATGATTTCATACTTTTCTTCCTTTTCCGAACTTTGAATGCTTTCCTCCTCCATTTTTTACTGTTTCATTGATCTTCACTCTGCATTGTTCATTTTATCTCTCTATTGGATTCTTCCTTTCAGCATACAAACTATTCCAAAGTTTTGTAACTTAAAACAACCACCGTTTATTGTCTTGTGATTCTGTAATCTGGGCTGGGCTCAGCTGGGTGATTCTTCTGCAAGGCATTACTTGGGATCACTCCTGCAGCTACAGTTCTCTAGAGGCTTGACTGGAGCTGGAAATCCATGATGGTTTCACTCACAGGTCTGGCCTCTCAGCTGGAAGGCTAGAACAGCTGGAGTATGGCTGGGCATGTCTCTCTGCTCTCAAGATTGTAGCCCAACATCTTTACTAGGTGTTCCAGAGCTCCAAGAAGAAAAAAACAGAAGCAGACTGCTTGACAGTTTCTTAATACCTAGAGCTTACTTTAATTAATAAAACCCACATGAATACAGTTTTAAATGGTCTTTTAAGCATTGTTCTCTTAAATATGATTATCAAGGAACACTGGGCATTTGAGGAAATTATCTAATTTGAAAGTTAAAAACCAAAGCAAAACAAAAAAATTAATTTGGAAGATTCCTAGATGATACAGAGAAAAAAAACAAAACTAAAATCACTATTCTCAGAGATAAAAGAAGAGGAAATAAAAACAGAGTCTCATCAAAAAGTATCAATTTCTCAGAAAGATTATTTTAATAAATAAGAAACTCAATAGGAATATTAGAAGGTAAAGTGAAGGTAATCTATGAGAAAGAAATTGTAAGGGCAAAGAAAAGAAATAAGTTGAAAAATTAGGGGACCAGTCCAAGAAGTTTAGCATTCAAATATGGGGGTCCTAGAAATAGAAAGCAAAGAAAAATAGAAAGAAATCATAAAATAAATACTAACAAAAAAATCCCTAAATGAAGAGCATGCAATGGACCTAAATCCTCAACACAATGGATAAAATTAAAATACAAAAAGGCACATCATTATGAAATATCAGATTGTAGATAGTAAGACAAGTTTATACAACCTTTTGGAGAAATGAGAAAAGACAGGATCATACAAGGATCAAGTCTGAAATATCATCAGACTTATCCAGTGTTCCTAAAAGTTATGAAAATCAAGAAATGCCTTCAGAATTGGTAACAAATAATTTCTAATCTAAAAATTTTTTGCCCAAAACAAAGTCTTAATTATGGTTGAGGAAGAAGAGAGACTCTTGGGCTCTGAAATAGCTTTAAAAATGTATTCCCATGAATAAATTTTTAGAAAGATATTGAAAGATATACTCTACCAAAATATGAAAGTAAATAAAAAATGTGCAATCTAGGAAACAGAATCTGTCACCAAAAATAGGCTAAGGGAATCACTAGGCTGATGGTAGAAGGACTTCTCCAGATGGCAGCTATACTTCACATCTAGAAATATATCAAGTAGAAATCAATTCAGACACAAGAGCGGACAAGAAGCCTGTAGGAAAGACTTTTTTCCAATAAAATGAAATAAATAGAGTATCTACAGTGTTTAAAGTATTGACAGAAAATTTAGTGTTAATCAAAACCTAGGTAAAGAAACAATTATGAACTCTGGGCAGGAAAAGCATTAATATGTTGCACAGGAAACAAAAGATCATCATATTATACTACATGACTCATCCAGGAGTAGAGTTTACCAGTGAAACCACTCAATATTATTATGAAAATCTCCATATAATTTTACTGAGCATATAGGGGCCAGAGATGGGGCCATATACATGTAAGGGGTTAGGGAGTGAAAGAATAAAAGAAAGCTCAACTCTCATCTTCCATAGTAAGAATTAAATAGGTAATGCCCAAAACATAAATCCAGAAGTAGCAATACATGGCTGTTATTTAGAAATATAGAGATAAATATCAAATCAATCAAATAATTGAAAGTAATTGCTATGGGAACTGGGGAATGTTGGGAGCAGGGAAGTGATGATTTTTCCTATCAAGCCTTGGAGAGCTATAATTTTGGTTTTTTCTTATTTCAGCATATTATGGGAGTACAAATGTTTAGGTTATGTATATTACCTTTGGCCCACCCGAGTCAGAGCTTCAAGTGTGTCCATCCCCCACACCATGCACACCGCACCCATCAGGTGTGTACATACCCATCCCCTCCTCCCACCTGCCCCAACACCTGATAAATGTTACTAAGGCATGTGCACTTAGGTGTTGATCAGTGAAAGCAATTTGATAGTGAGCACATGTAGTGCTTGTTTTTCCATTCTTGGGATATGTCATTTAGTAGAATGGGTTCCAGCTCTATCCAGGGTAATACAAGAGGTGCTATATCACCATTGTTTTTTGTGGCTGAGTGCAACTCCACGGTACACATATACCACATTTTATTAATCCACTGATTTATTGATGGGCACTTGGATTATTTCCACAGCTTTGCAATTCTCAATTGTGCGGCTATAAACATTCAAGTACAGATGTCTTTTTTTATAGACTGTCTTTTGTTCTTTTGGGTAGATGCCCAGTAATGAGACTGCTGGATCAAATGGTAGTTCTACTTGTATGTCTTTTGAGGTATTCTCCACATTGCTTTTCCACAGAGGTTGTACTAGTGTGTAGTCCCACCAGCAGTGTATGAGGGTTCCTATCTCTCTGCAACCACACCAACATTTATTGTTTTGGGACTTTTTCATAAAGGCCATTCTCACTGGGGTAAGTGATAGCTCATTGTGGTTTTTATTGCATTTCCCTGATGATTAGAGATGCTGAGTATTTTTTTCATGTTTGTTAGCCATTAGTCTACCTTCTTTTGAAAAGTTTCTGTTCATGTCCTTTGCCCACTTTTTGATAGGCTTGATTTTTTTCTTGCTGATTTTCCTGCATTCTATATAGATTCTATTTATCAGCCATTTATCAGATGTGTAACATATGAATATTTTCTCGCATTGTGTAGGTTGTCTGTTTGCTCTTGTGATAGTTTCTTTGGCTGTGCAGCAGCTTTTTAATTTGATCAGGTCCCATTTATTTATTTTTGTTGTGTTGCTGTGATTGCCTTTGGGGTCTAATTTTTATAAAAATAGGCTAACAAAACATGTTATGTTTGGAAATTCATGCTATATGTATATGTTTCACCTGTCCTTTCTTCTAATTTCAAGTTTAGCTGCAAGTATAGCCAATGTGGCTTTAAAACATTGTAATTAATTCTTTTGTGGCCATTAAGTTACTGATCACTTTCAGTTAGTTTGCCACCTTTGCTTCTCTATATATATTCCTGGACAATCAGTGCTTAAATGATGTATAAGAAATCAAAGTACAAATGAGTATGATGAAGTGATAGATCATGTTTAAATGGAAAAGCTGGGTGGTAAAAAGAACAAGTGCACCAATAAAACTACATGCCCTGGCAACTGCTACAGACCTCAAGATGAAGCAAACGTGCCATCTTTGAGCCTAACTCTCAGATCAAATTGCATGCAATGAATGGTCAGAGAGTTATACCTATCCTGGGGGAAATTACTGGCAAGAGTAACTAAATTCCATATGGCATCAGCAAATTGTTTTATTAAACTGATTGGTGACACCATGATTTCTTCCATTTGTTGATATTAGGATCAGGTTTCTGAAATCCATGAAAATAATTTAACTTCTCAAACCTAAATGAAAGACAGAAAACGGAAGATGGAGGTCCAAGGCCCAGGAGAAATTTATTTGTCTCTTTCCAACTCATTGTCAATGCTGTCCCACTTTAATGCAATGTGTTTTTGATTCTCATGTTTGGATGACACTTATGCTTAGGGAATCACTCACATTTTGATCTTTCATTTCTTTTGGGACAGCCAGTGAAAAGTGCTTTTGTAAGTTACAGTTCTGACCTTTTTAGGATTCTGCTATTTGATTAAAAAGCATGTGAGGTCTGCTGTCTAACAGGGTTTATTGCCTATAACAAAGCAATCAGAAATGCAACCACAGAGTAATTTGTAAGTGGTTATGGATCCATTCACAACAAGTATTTATTGTTACTGGTGCAATTCCACACTGAAAATGACATACACCAGAGATCTCTTTGTCTTCCTCTCTTGAGGCCCATGACACTCAACTATACTATAGATGAAAACAATTTATAAAGATGGCATTTGGCTTCTTGAAAGATTCAAAACCATTGAATGAGATCCAAGTGAAACCTTGCTTTCCAAGCTCTCCCCAGGGGAAGTGTGGTATGACATGGTATGACTGTTGCTCTATGGAGCACCTTTATTGTCTTAAACAGTGTGGTCTGCAGATATCTGGGCATCCTTGAAACCTATTCAGGTGATCTATAAGGTCAAAACCATTTTATAATAATATCAAATTTTTATTGTGCATTGATGGTGCAAAAATAATAGGAGGTAAAACTTTAGTGCCTAAGCATGAGTCAAAACAGTGGCACCAACCGTGTGTTGATTCACTGACATATGATTCACTTACAATTTAAAATATGCATACAAATTCACTCATTTAAAGTGTACAATGCAATGGCTTTCAGTGTATTCACAAATATGTGCAACCATCACTACAATCAATTTTACAACATTTTCATCACCTTTAAAGAAACCCTGTAACTTTCAGGTATCACTCCCTAAATCCTCCAGTCCATCCCAGCCCTAAGCAATCACTAACCTACTTTTTGTCTCTATAAAGTTGCTTTTTTGGACGTTTCTTATGAATGTGATTATATAATATATGGTCTTTTGTGAGACATTCACTTAGTGTAATGTTTCAAGTTTCATTCATGTTGTGGCATATATCAGGACTTCATTCCTTTTTATAGGCAGATAATATTCCATCATATGGATGATACTGTGTTTATTCATTCACTGACAGACATTTTGGGTTGGTTTTACCTTTTGACTATTACGAATAACGTTGCTTTAAACATTTGAGTGTAAGTTTTTGTGTGAACGTATGCTTTCATTTCTCTTAGGCATATACCTTGAAGTGTATTTGGTGAGTCCTATGGTAACTATGTTTAATCATTTGAGGAACAGCCAGACTATTTTCCAAAGCAGCTATACTGTTTTACATTCCTACTAGCAGTGTATGGTGGTTCTGACTTTACATTCTCACTTGTCATTATCTGACTTTTTGATTCTCACCATTTTAGTGGGGGTGAAGTGATATAATTGTGGTCTTGATTTGCATTTCCCTGGAGACTAATGATGCTCAGGATATTTTCATACGCTCATTAGCTCTTTGCATATCTTCTTTGAAGAAGTGTGTATTTAGATCATTTGCCCATTCTTTAAATGGGTTGTCTTTTTATTGTTGAGTTACAAGAGTTCTTTATATATTCTGGAGAGAAGTACCTTATTAGATAAATAATTTGCAAGTGTTTTCTCTCATTCTGTGAATTGTCTTTTCACTTTTAAAACAGTGTCCCTTTAGGGCACAAATGCTATTGTATTGTTCGTGGGTGGAGTGTTTTATGGATGTCTGTTAGGTCTAGTTGCTTTTCAGTGTTAAGTTTTCTGTTTCTTTGTTGATCTTTTAACTGGTTTTTCTACTTGTTATTGAAAGTGGAGTGCTGAAGTCTGCAATTATTGTTTTTGAATTGCCTATTTCTCCCTTCATTTCTGTGAGGTTTGTGCTTCATGGATTTTGGAGTTATATTAGGTCCATATATCTTTATAGTATCTTCTTAATATCCCACTTCATCTCTAATATCATTTTTGTTTAAAGTCATTTTGTCTGGTATTGTATAGCACTCCACTTTTCTTGTGGTTGTTTACATGATACATCTTTTTCCATTCCTTTACTTTCAATCTGTGTGTATCTTTGAATCTAAAGTGTGTCTCCCATAAATAGCATATTGAATCTTGTTCTTTTTTTTTCAATTCAGTCTGACAACTTGTCTTTTGATTTGGATTGTTTATAATCCATTCACATCTAGCAAGTTATTACTGTTATAGTTGGATTTATATCTGCTTTTTTTGTTTTCTGTATGTCTCAAGTCTTGTTGCTGTTCTAGTTCTACTTTACTGCCTTCTTTTTCATGAAGTGAATACTTTCCAATGTATTACTTTAATTTCTTTAAAGATTTTCCCTCTTCTTTTTAGTTCTTCTTTAGCGGTTGCTCTATGGCTCGACATACATTATACATCACAACTTACCAGAATCAGTTCCAGGTTATACTAATTCCCGTGAGATATACAAGTGTTGAATGCTTAAGGCTAGGAGTTCAAGAGCAGCCTGGTTAACATACAGGGACCCCATCTCTACAAAAATTAAAATAAAAAATTAGCCAGGCATGGTGGTATGCCTGTAGTCCCAGCTACTGAGGAGGCTGAGATAGGAGGATTGCTTGAGCCCAGGAGTTTGAGGTTACAGTAAGCTCACACCAAGGCACTGTAGAGCTTGGGTGACAGAGTGAGATCCTATCGAAGGAGACTCCATTCATTCTTCTTCATTGTTTTTTCTTCTGTATTCCTCAAATTGTATAGTCTCCATCAATCTATCTTCAAGTTTGCTAAATTGTCTGTGAGTTCAAATCTACTCTTGAGCTCATCTAATGAATTTTTTATTTCAGTTGTATTTCTCAACTCTAGAATTCCCATTTGGTTCTTTTGCATAATTTCTGTATCTTTTTGTTGATATTCTTCATATGACATGATATTTTAGTCATATCTCCCTTTATTTAATCATCTTCTTTAGTTCTTTGAATATATTTATAATGAGTACTTAGAAGTCTTTTTCTGTTACATCCAACATCTGATTGTTCTAAACAGGCAGTATTTGTTACTTGCTTTTTCCCAGGGTATGGGTCATGATTTTCTTGTTTCTTTGCATGTCTCTTAAGTTTTCTTTGCAAACTGGGCATTTTAGATAATATGGTAGTAACTTTCAGTACTAGCCCAACACATGTTGTTATTTGCTGTTTCTATGTATAGTGACTTACTGGATTATTTTAGTGAAGTCTATTTCACCTGCAATCAGGTGATTAGGTGATATGGCCAGATCTGTTTTGCAGAGATGACTCGGAGAGTTACTTGTGGAAAAATTGAGTGAGGGTCCAGAGTGAAGACAAGTTGATTATGAAGGCTTGGATTAGAGTGTGTAAAAATGTTGGTCAAATTAAGATCTGAGAGACATTAGGAGGCAAAATCAACACACTATGATGATATCATTGATAAGGGGGATGAGAGAGGATGTTGTAAAGATTGCCTCCAATGTTCCTGCATAAGCCACCATCACAACTGACTCTCACTAACATCATCTAAGGCATGGTATCACTAAGGTGAAGGGAAGATCCAGGACTAGGCACATAAATGAGGTTGGGCTATAATAATTAGATACAGTATAGGGTCTCTGTGAGTTATCCTCAGGGTAGTTGAGTAGCAAGTGGACATTAGGATCTAGAACTCAGAAGATAAGTTTAAACTGAAAGAAAAAACGTGGGGAGTCATCAATACTAGATACAGAGAACGAAAATAAAAATGTAAGCCCCCCAGCTGACTGAACAGACCCCCTCTTGGCCTAAGGAAAAAAACCTTAAAGCTGAGTTGCCAGTCATGAAAAGAACGGAGGTCAGACACACCTCTCTTTGACATTGTATTTGATCCTGAAAAAGTGTAGTAGGACATCCCTACCACAGATCCTTCCATCTTCTTGTTTTAGACTGCCTCAACAACTGCCCCTTGTTGCAACCATGTGGACCTGCTACACATGGAAGCTTATTAACTGGAGATGTCAATATTTTGTTCTGTCACTGTCTCTACTAACACTACTCCTAACACTTTCTGCTAGGTAATCTCATCTAGTCTCATGGCTCTAAATATAATCATCAATATGCTGAGCATTTAAAAATTTAGATTTCTCTGGACCTGACAGATAACCTTCCCGAACTACAAATTCTTAGTTGACATCTACTCTTTGATATTTAATAGGCATCTGAAACTCATCAAGTGCAAAATATAACCCTTAATTCCTACCCCCAACCTGCTTTGCTCCAGAGTTCCCCATTTTAGTCAATCAAACTTGGAATCATGTTTAACTTGTTTCTTTGATCCCATTTCCATGTTTAATCTTTCTGAAATTTTTTAGGCTCAACATTTATCTCAAAAGTTATCACTTCTCCCCATATCCACTGCCACTACCCTAGCTTAAATGACCGTCACTTTTCATGTGGACTGTCTCTCGTCTGTTTCCACTCTTAGCCAGCCTATCATCCACACTGCAGACAAGTCATGACCCTCATTAAAGTGACTTCCATCCTTACCCTAGTCTCCAAGACACCAATGATGGTACCCATGACAACTCCTTGTCCTGATTATCCCTTATTTCCACCAACTGACTCAGCTTCAGTCTCACTGTTCTTTTGCTGTTTCTCAAACCTTCCAGCCTACACCAAATGAGGATCTTTGCCCTTGTTATTTCCCTACACAAAATGTTCTTTCCCCGGATACCTGTTTTCTATTTATTCATAGCCTTCATTACCACTTGGTACATTATATAATTAAATATTTATTTTCTGTCTATTTAGAATTTAACTTGACATGAGCAGGAATATTTTCTGGTCTTTTTCTTTTCCCACTACTGCTTCAAATCCTGTAAGACCATCTGGAATATAGTAAGTATTCAATAAATATTTATCAAGTCAACAAGTTAATGAATTAATCACAAATGAAGACTGGGTTCCTCTGCCTTTACTTTTTCATTTAGTAGAGTGTACAAATAGGCTTTATGATACCAGTATACAAACAAGCACTTTTTAAGGAAAGAGATATGACTCGCTGTATGTGGACTTGGCCAGAAATAATTGAGAAATGGAATACTTCTTTAATGAAATTAAAGAACTTAAGTGTGACAAAAAGTTTAAGTATTTCAGTTGCAGGATCATGATTTCCTGGTGTTTGGTTTTAGATTTTGGCTCTCAAAAGTCAATTAGGAAAGAAAAGAACTATAATAGTGAATATAATTCAAAGACGTGATAAAGAACTTTCCTTAGGTCTGCTAACCGTTGAAAGGCAATCATATTTGGTGGAATATACTTTAAAATAACATCACAGAGTAGTGAGAAGTATTCCAGAGTAGAATTTTTCTCTGCTGCACTGCTAATTGTTCGTGTACTTTGAATCAAATATTTAAAGTCATTAGTTTTTGGAAAGTATTTGCCTGTAAAATGAGAATATGAGCCTAGGTAATCTCCATGGTTTCTTAGTATCTTTTCTCTGAAAGAAAATGCTGGCAAATAATCTTAGCTAACAGCCATAATGTCCAATGTGATCTTCTGTGCTTAAAGAAGATGATAGGGAATCGATGACTTCTGATTTTAAAATAACACATGTAACTAATCAGTTTAATTAAAATAGAAGTATTAAAATTATTGCTGTTAGTGATAGTAAGAGAGTGGGTGATGAGGTATTTTACAGAGGAGTGGTAATTCCTATTTTTTCTTTAACTCTCTACTGCTCATTGCCCATGTATTAATAGATATAGGCCATGTAAGACTGGCGTCACTTAATCAAGTGGTTTTATGACAATTCATTCCAATGTGCATCAATTAAAGGTCAATTAGATACAGTTACCTCAAGATTAATTCTGTCATCAGCCCAAGCTGACCAGAATACATAATCTTAATGAAGTCTGTATACAACAGGGTGTGAATACTTAGAAGCAAACAACCTCCAATTTGGAATATCAGGACCTCCACATGTACAGAAAAAGAAATGCTTCCCAAGGGGATTTAGGTGACAAATGATTCCTCTCCACCCTGAGTAACACTCTATTTTTGCAAACTTGTAGAAACACTGCCATCAGCTGTAGACCAAAAATTCAACTCATCTTAAACAAGACTAGCCCCTCCCTTCTCCTCACAAATGATCATTCTGCCATTACCTTCCCTGTAAACACCTGTGCCAAAAAAATGTCTTTTCTCAAAGCAACATTTTGTTAAATAACCATTTCTTGTGACACACACAAGTCAATGGGTCCCATTTGGTGCCTGAGGTGTCACACTGACAAATAAAGGGTGGGCCCCAAATGCCCACCTTTCACTGTCTGCCTGGAGTTGCAGGGCATGCCACCTTTGAGCAGCTTTGGGTTCTATTTAATTCAGTGAATTTGCTACTCATCAGCCCTTGGCAGTTTTTATCTTCCCATCGCTCCCAACAAAGCCAGGTTTTTTGTTGTCACTGGTTTTTTCACTCTTAGAATTCTAACTATAGTTACAACAACAAAACAACTCACATAATTGTGTTACCTCCTAGATTTCTGTTTCTCACCATCAAAACAAATGAGTACTTCAGTCTATTAAAAATGGCACATTTTACAGATAAGCACCTCCATAAAAGCTGTCATGTAAGTATACCACTAGCACTGAATGTCTAAGGTTCTATGGCCTGAAACACCAAAACCAGAGACATTTGCGGGCCGGGGCAAATAGACAGCCTTTTGTAGGAGTATGTCGTAGAACATTAACATATTCTCCATATTCTTAAAGGGATATTCCAGTAAAATATCCTTGAACTCATTAATGCAATACCTGGCCTAATAATGCACGTAAGCCTTGAAATTTAAGTTTTTGGGACTGTGCTACAGCCTGAGAAAGTAAAAATGAGGTTACAACTCACTGCCACTTTTTTCCTTCTTAACCTCTCTGGCAAGGAACTTAGGATCTTGTCTTACTGCTGATTCTGTATGCCCACAAAACCTTTAGAGCATTCTGTTTCAGTTATCAATAGCAAGTAAGAACTAGTAGCATGATGATGAGTGAGACTTCCTATGTCTTATGGAGAGTGATTTTGATATTGAAGACTAGGACAGAATCTTCAGTTCTGAAGTGACCAATAATAATTCATGCATTAAAATCATCACCCCCATCAGCACTATCACCATCATTGCTGCCATTTACTCACTGCGTGCTAAGATAAGCGTAAGCACTATGCTAAGACCTTTCACATACTATGTTTTATTTGCAAAGATGGTCGTAAAAATCTCTTCCATGCCTACGGGTAGGTCTCTTTGCAATGTGACTTTGCTCCTCTTCCCAACAAGAAGCAGAGGTTATTTTTCCCTCTCCTTCAATCTAGTCTGATCTTGTACTTGTTTAATCAAGTAGGAGTGACTGTGGAATTCCTGAGCCTTGGTCACCTGAGGCCTTGCAGGTTTTGTAGATTCTGCTCTCTCCCTCCTGCTACCCTGAAGCCACCAAGTATAAAGCCAGGTCTAGCCTCTTGGAAGGTACTGGACTACATGGGGGATGGAAAGAGGGACATACATGGAGAGAAAAGCCAGGTAATAACCCCCAGACATAAAAATGAGGCCATCCGGGACTATCCAGCCCCAGTTGAGCCACAACACGAAAGCAGCCATGTGAGTGACCACAGGCAAGACCACCATACAAAACACCCACCTGATTCCAGCTCAAACTTCCAACTCACAAAATCATAAAGAAATAGTTTTGTTTTAAGCTACTAAATTTTTGAGTGGCTTCTACGTAGTAATAGATAACTGAAACACATCCATTTTCTGATTGAATCTTCAATGGAACAGTGTGCTCTTTCCAGTATATTCACCACCCTGCCTCCAGTATCAGTCTTCCACATATTTATTATATATTTTAGTGTCCAACTTGATACAATGTACTCGTTTGGTAAACCAAAAATATAGGATACTAACCTCAAGAAAATGAATGGGAGGAATGATTAATTAATATGACACAGAAAGTCACACTTAACTGCTGCAATCACTCTCCTGTCTTGGCTATACAGACCTGAGGAAATGGAGCTAGAGCTCGTTCTCTCTGGTTTCAATTTGCTCAGATATATGGGTCAGGAAATAGGTGGTGGTGGGGAGGCTCAAAGGATCTGGGTTCTCATATGACCATTACCGCTTTAGATGTCCAAAGGCCATTCTCTCCTTTTCTGGTTTTTTCAAGGACTCTAGTTCATTGAAATGGTGGTGGTCTGCATGGGATTTATTATGTGGGCTGAGTAGTCCTGAGGCCAACAAGAGTGTGGTTCCTGCTGAATGCCACTGGACCCTCTGGCTGCCATCCTCAGTGGTCAACAATGAGAACGACAACAGCCCTTCAACACAGATGATGTAACAGTGTACACTCATATAAAGACTGAGTGAGCCCAAGCACAGGCTACATGATCTCTAGGCTTGGACTAAACTCTCTCACAGACTGAAACAACCGTATCAAGGATTGCTCTATGCCTTTTCTGCAATCAACGTTTAAAGCTTAAGTAAAAAGAACTTGACACTTCTTTTCTCAGTTTCTACTGTTATGAGCTTTCTTTAAGGCAATGGGTGACTGATGTCTATCTGTCTGGGCAGGGAGAAGGAATAAGGAGCAGAGAGAAAAAGAGTACAAAAATCTTGTCACATAGTGTATGGTTTAGTACTATGTGCTGAGGTATCAGCTCAAGAAGAATTCAGAGAAATTGGAGATCATCACTGAGGGTCAGAGGAATCAAGAAAAGCTTAACAGAGAAGACAGGACATCAACCACTCACAAACTATTTAAATTGCCAAAAACATAATCAGCATTATCAGTATTTTCGTAACATTAACATTAATAGTTTTTGATTGGATGTGGACATTTCTTGAGTTTATTCTGAGATATATGACAGACTATACTTATTGCTAAACATAGCAATATTTATCATGATAATACTTCACATTTTTGTTCCACTCTGTTGAGCAAAACTGTTTCATTATCTCATTTGATATATTCAATATATTAACTGTAAGTTGTTCCTGTAAGAGGCAGTTTTATCATTCATGCACAATATAACCAGCCAGATGTATTAAAACTATTTGAATCTTTTTTGAACTAGTAGGTGGTTTTGCTTTGTTTGATGTTGTTTCCTGCTTCATGCCCATACATGCTAAATAATAAGTCTGAGTTGGACAAGGATAGCAACACCTATTCACCTCCTGAGAGTCTCTTAAATTCCTCATTTTTAGTCTCCTCCCAATTGAAACATGGTATTTTTCCCTTATGGTTGCCAATAAACTTTAATACATCGCTATGTCATTTTAAAATATTTCTGATCTTTTTTCACCCTACTCACCACTGTTGATCCACTTGGACAAAAGGACATCTTACAACACATCCCTGTCTTATTCCTTCAGATCTCCTGATGCTTCTATCTCATTACTTGGCTCACCTTCACAGGATATAGCTTTATTCCTTGCCGTGCCCCCCCCTTAGACTCTTTGCAACTGAATTCACCCTTTAGTTCTAAAATGTCTCTTTATCCCATAGAACTTACAAACTGGCATCCTTCAAGTAAGGCTGCATACTTTTGCTTCTCTTCTAATTCAGTAAGGTTACATTCCACTTGGCATGTAGAAAACACAGAGCTGTAAAAGGAGGCTAGAATTAAAATACAGGGCCTTGGCTACCAGGTAATAGGGCAATCGTCTTACTTTCCTTTTTATAGCCCAGAAAGGGCTGATATTTGTTGCCTCTTCATTCCCTTGGGGAAAAAGCGTGAACACTCCAACCATTATATTTTGTTTGACACATATAAGCTACCCAGTGCTGCTCGAAGTAAGAAATATCAATAGTCTTGTAACACAGGTTCTGGTGCCAAGGCTCATAGGCTCTGCTAAGGCCTTGCCCATGAGAGCCCCGTAGACTCACTATGGAGTAGAGCCATAGAGCATTCATTTCTGCCTCCTCCTGAAAGATGAGGGGCTTAGGCAGCTCTGCAGGAGTTCAAATAAACCTCTCTCCCATGACATTGCAAATGAATGAAAGGTTGGTGCCAAGATTTTTGTTGATCATATTATGCGGTATTACTAATGATAATACTCAACTCTGTTTCAAAATTGCACAAGGAAAGGGATAGCTGTAAGCTTTCAGCATCTGGAAATGAATTTGGGCATAGAAATTTCAATAATTTGAACAAATGCTCCCTGAGACAATTAAACTCAGAACACAATGTATGGCAAGGCTATCAAGAATGAGGATTGGAAACTGTCCCTCCCATTTGGCTGACCTTCACCTGAAAACCAAAGTACATGAAACACAAAAAATTCTCAGCATCGCGATTCCCTTTTTCAATGCATAATGTCCTCTATGGCTAGCTGAGAGCAGTAAGAACCACACTTCAAAGATAATTCTCCAGTGAAACCATTTGTATCCTTTAAACCTCCCTAAATGGTTGTTTTTTTTCTCATCCTGTTTGTATATCCTTTTTCCCTGCTACTGCCAAGGCTTCCAAGAGTATTTCAGATTCCATTCCATAATCATATTCCATAATCACATGCCCACATTAATCTGGGCAATTAATGTCACTGTTGAATCTGTAGTTCACTAATTCCCATATTTTCTACTCACCCTCACAGCCTTGGTTCTCTTAACTGAGAATCAAGGGTTCTGCCTTGGGTTAAGGAGTGAATATGTAGCCCAGGACTCTAGACTCCTTTCCACTATGAGACCTTACCTTTCACATAGTTAATGATTTCGTTTGTTACTCTCCCTCCTAAAAATTCACACCTTTCAAGAGAACTTAAGTAACAGGGAAATGTATAACCCTCAGAAAATCAATCACTAAAAGTCATTTAAGGAGAGTTTCCGGACACTTCAGTCACTCTCTGTAAGAAGTCTTCTCATGAGTCCTTCCCTGTCCCATTTACTCAGAAAGAATTCCCAAAGATCTGAACTGTGTAGAATTTTCTATTCTACAGCTTCTTCAGATATGTTCAAAATTCACAAAAAAATGTTCATTTGTTCAACAACCAGTTTGATTGACTATAAATACCCATCAATCTGATTGCTAAGGTTACCAGACAAAGAATTTTTGGATTAAAAAAATCTCTCTCTAGTCTAGAGAGCATTTGAGCAATTATAGTACTACATGGCAAATGTTACAGTGAAGGAGGCCTTGAGTACCAGTATGAAGTAAAAGAAGCTATCAAACCCTGGGAGGATTAGGGAAGGTTTCAAGGATGAGGTGGCACCAAAGTTGATTCTTAAAGGCTGAGTAGGAATTAGCCAATTAGGAAGAGTGAAGAAAGGAATTGCAAATGGAAGGAATACGAGCAAAGACACGATGCATGTGCCACCATAACGTGTCTGGGGAAATACAAACGGCTTGATATAGCTTAGTATAGATTATGCAAGAGGAATGGAGATTGAAGAGGCTAAGAAAGTAGGCAATGAGTGATCTTATATGCAAAGCTAAGGAGCTTAAATTTTATCCAACTATAAAGGGACCTTCTATTTGCCAGACTTCAATTTAATTAATAGCTTATTTAATAAAGTGGTAGGCAAGAAAATCAGAATGTTTTAAAACATCGAAATCAAATATACATCTGCTTACTGCCATTTCCATTGGGATAGCTCATAAGCATCTGAAATTTAATGTCAACCAAAATTGAGCAAATGCTTACCCCACCCCAATCCACTTCTCTCCAGAAAGCCCTTCTCAGCTCAGTAAATGGCACTATTATCTACCCACGTGCTCTATTTCAATACTGAAGAGTCACACTTAGTTACTCTTTGCCTTATTCTATGTTCCCAAACCATCAGAAAGTCCTGCCAGCTCTACTTGCAAGAGTTATTCAGGATCCAACCATTTTTCATCAGCTCTCTGCCTGTAACTCAATCTGTGTCTCCTCATTTCCCACCTGAACACAAGAATAGCCTCCTGACTATTTTCTCTGCCTCTTCTCTTTCTCCCCAGGGGGCTTTCTCCACACAGCAGCCAAAGTGATCTCTTATAACTTAAATTAGATTATGCCATTCTGATGCTTAAACCCCATCAATGGCTTCTGTAAGGCTCTACCTGTCCTGGCTGCCCTGGAGTCTTAGACACGGAGTTTATTACCATGGAAATTTATTTTACCAGCTACTTGGCTCCTACCAGACTTATTAAGAAAAAAAAAATCATTTAAAACCCTTGGGAAATATTCTGGATATTGTTTGTATATCCAGACAATCTGGATGCTCTCTAGGCATGCCAGTACTAAACCTTCTGATCACTCCTTCAATTATAGGGTATTAGCCTCTGAAATGAGAAGGAAAGAGATCGAGACAAAACTGTGTCATGTTACCATAAATTAGTACATCTCATTATTCCCTAAAATTTCCATTTCTGAAACCATAATGTAATTGTATTATATATGTAATTAGAGGAACACAGTTTTAATGCAGCAGTTTGGAGGAATTGCTGACAAAATGTACGTGTGTGTGTGTATAGGTATAGACTGGAAGAAAACACTTTCTCTTTTTCTCTTTCTCTTCCTGTTTCCCTCTTTTTCCCTTTCTATACACACACACACACACACACACACACACACACACACACACAAATATAGAAATAAACTTGGATATGTTTCCAGGTATGCCTGTCTTGAAACAACCTTTCTAAAGTGACTTTCAAAGGGATATTCATTGTAAAACTGAAGTTGTTTTATTTTCCCCATCCCACAATGATTTGTCACTCTGTTGTTGGTGTCTCATTCGATTTCATTCCTAGGGAAATTAATTTAATGGCTGTTTACAATTCTGTGTGACATTCTCTTTGTGTCCTATGGCCCTAAAAAGCAATTTGGCAGCACACCCAGTAGAGCGATCTTCCATTTCGAGTAGCAGATTCTACTACTGTTTGATGATTGTGAATAGCAAAGATAGGGATTACTTATCACATCTTCATAGTGCTTCTCTACTGTCCCCTGAAGTGATACAGGACTTACAAATAATCAAGAAGCACGAAAATAAGCCAAGTCTATAATGGCTTCTATTGCACAACACAAATATTGTATATTCTTAATCTTATGTACATTGTACCCAAACATCATCACCCACATTTCCTGTCTCAGGGTTGGATATTTTATGCCCCACCCCTCCATGAGAATGTGCTACAATTTTAAAGGTCAAGTGCAGAATTGCTCACCTTGACAGTTGCCCTTACAGCAAGCTCAGAATTATGTTTCCTATAAAGGGTAGGGGGAAATTTTAAACATCTTTCTATATAAGTGCTTTGAAAGACCTCCCTAATTTTTTTCCAAAGGTAACTCTGCTATCTCCCTGTCACAAATAATAACTAAGCATTATGAGGAGTTTTAACAACTAAAGATAACTTTATCGTACAGTTTATTCATTTCTGTCAATAAACCCTCTTAAATGATAAAGCTGAGATTTAAATCCATGTCTTTTTATTGTAAGTGCTGTGGCTCCTTACACAGGAGTTTATAAACGCCTATAAATTAAGGTGTGTTTCTAACTTGGTAAAGGAGATGATATTAAAGCGCAAGTATAGATATACACCAAAATATCAGCGTGTTCTTTAAACTGAAATATCCAGGCTATGAAACCTTAATCTGCAGAAACCAAAAAAGTTTGTCATTTGAAGCAGCCAAGTTTTCCATATCCTAAAGTGGAGATTTAAGATTTGCTACTAATTAATTTTGAAGTAGCCCATTAGAAGGATAGATTAAGTTTCCAAGCCAAATTCTTAGAGAAAATATCCTAGACACCATTCATCTGAACACAGATATGATATGGTCACCGCTTGATCTAATAGTCAATATAAATTATTGCATTTAGAAACTCTTATTTGTTTTGGGAGGGGTGGAGGGAGAATCGACAGGCTGGGAAGGGAATTATTTGTTCCTGTTAAAATGAAAACTTGATCAGAAAAAAAAAATCTTTTCTCCTATAAACGTAGATGACACTGTATCTGAACTTATGCTAGAACTTGTGGTGATAAAAGTCGTGTTTTTATTGTGTTCTGAGAATTATTTACAAGAATTGGAGTACAAAGCAGACACACACCATTTACGGATGCTGCCAAATATGCCACAAAGTAATAACCATAAATTAACGTTTTCATTGCAGTTTAGAGCTTACAAAGAAGATTTACCAAACATTGTCTCATTGGGTAATGTAAATTAGGAATCATACTCACTTCTACTTTAACAATGAGGAACCTACTTTGCAGGTTCTGGGAGATGTTCCGTGAGTAATAGAGGCAGGAATGCACTACAGAGCTTCCAAATCTGGCTCTTTTGCTATTGCCGCTGAACACAGCTGTTGCCTCTACGTATTTTAACAAACTGAAAGAGACAAATGATTTTTGGCCTTCAACCACTGGAAGTCCCCAATATGTGCTGGCATTTCTACCTGGCACTAATTTGTTCAGTGATCTTTTTAGTGGGCTTTGTAGTACTGTCAAGCAAGGTTTACTGAGTCACAGTCAAATCTATGTGGAGGGGCAGTGGGGAAAGCACTCAAGTGGTTCTACTTTTTCGGGAAGCTCCTACTCTTTTCCCCATCTGTTATGGAGGTGTCTGAAAATTCAACTCTAGGAAAAAACTGCTTTCTTGTGCAGCTTCCAAGAGCATCATAGGAAAGTATAAAGCTAAAAAAGAACAGAAGTCCTGGATGTGAGTCATAAATGTAAGCAAATCATATACATTTCAGGTCTTACTTGTACCTCTTTTAGAGGATGGCTTCATTGAATGTAATGGTATCTGTGAGAGCACACTATAAACCTCAAAGTTCTTATAGTTGTCATCTGCTACCACCACTACCACAATGATGTGGGAGAGGTACTAAGTGCCATCTTGCTGGCCAGCTCTATCAATCGAGAGTGGCTTCCTGGGTCCCTGTGTTGACAAGGACTCTGAAATTGCACCCAGGCTCCAAGGGAAAATATAGTGACATCCATTATTATGTGAAGACACCACGAGTGGGGAGTGATCATATAGGTGTCAGAGACTGGCTCTCCCAGCCAGAGACAGCAGGGCTGGCACATTTGTATCACAATACCAGCAAACATGTCAACAAATGACTCAAAGCCCTATCACATTGGCACGGAATTATTAATACATCACCTCCTGTCACCCTGTGACTCACGATAGAACCACAGATAGAACAAAATTTTAGGGAACTACAATAAAGAGCTTGGAAAATTTTACAATGAGCTTTATCTCAAAACACACAGCTTTCTTCCAACAACTTTTTCCTACATTTTACAAGTTAGGGGTTTCACATGATTCAAGGCTGCATGAAACAAAGGTGACCATTTTAGCCTTGGTATCCCCTCACCATCCTCAATCTTCAATTCCCCAAACTCATGTTGAAATGAAGCTTCTTCGAAGCTCTTGTTTACCAAGAAACATCCCTAGGCTAAAGAAATAAAAATTGAGTTAGAAATATTTACACGTTCTAAGCCTCTTTTGTCAAGATATAGATTGGACTGTCAACAGCATGACCAGACAGAAGGATGATGGCCCAATGAAATAATGGGTGCAGTACTGCGGCCACCCCAGTTCCTCACACTTTCCACTCTTATTAATACATTTAAGTTGGGCAAATAGGAATGCATCAGTTTTAGCTTAGAGTTACGGTCTGCCTCTGCAAGAAACTCATTCAAGAGACTAGTTCACTACTGAAGCGAAAAACTTGCTTATTTTTTCTCCCACTTTCTCCCTCTTCCTCCCTTTGTTGTTTGAAGGATGTTTTATAAGGTTTGTGTGTGGTTTTAAGATTTTAAGTTGTACTCATGTAATTGGAAATTGAATCATGAAACCACCTTCTTGTCACTGCCTAAAAACATTTAAAGTTTACTGGTACAAATGATCTTTTTATAAACATTCTCCTCCTATATGACTTGTTCTAAGTGATTTCTTTGGTGAGAAAAGCCACATATTGGTTCTTTCTTTGGCCTTTTGAACAGACTTTGCAAATAGGGATACTTGAAATGACTTGGTATCAAGTAGCACCTGCTGGCTGATGAAGGTTACTTTTGACTTGGATCTCAGAAAAGAAGATCCAATGAGCCTGAATTGATTTCAGGTAAGAATATACATTCCAGAGGCAGAGGTGTTGGTGGAAGGCCTAAAAGAGCCACTCAGTTAAAACCAATTTCAAGTGTATGTTCATTTTATATGCCATGCTCTGGCTTTATCTTTGACAATATGAATCCAAGTTAAATTTTTGTGCATATTAAATATAAATTCTGATTACCAAAATTTCTCAACCAACCAGGTTTTAATTGATAAAATCAAAGAGAAATAGGAATCTTCACAAACACTGATGTGATTAGGCTACTTATCTTTAATCCCCAAATCAAGAATTTTACCTAGCTCAACAGAGCTATCGATCAATCTAGCAAATATTTTATACAAATGTTTAAGTTGCAAGTTAGGTTCCTCAAGGAATTTACAAAGGCAGTAGGGAGACAAGTTTAACACACATGAAACACCTAGGGAAAAACGCCTATTTTTAATCAAGAATAGTCAGATGACAACTTTACAGGGGATGAGAGAAGTCAAAGGCAAAGTGTCTAAGTCTTAATGGAGATGGGAGAAATACAAAAACTAAAAAGATAATTAAGGTTTGAATAGGTAGAGGAGCAAGGAAGAAGAAAGGAGAAGGCAGGCCATTTTCTGAGGTTGCTTGTCAATGCTATGATCCTCTTTTATTGTATGACAATAAAAGACTTAAAATTCTATGACAATAAAGACTTAAAATTTTCTAAATTTTTTTTTACATTTTAATGTCTCAGAACCTGGGGTGCATCCTCCACTCATGGCATGTCATAGTTTAATTGACAATAATTTTCTATCCTGATGGTACATAATGGTATTCAAGGGTTCTTCCTTCAGTTGATAGTATCTTATATCCACAGATACTAATACATATAATCATCTTATAACCTAAATCACAAAATCAGTGAAGACTGGATTCTCCCCTGAATTATACTGTAAGGCTACACGATCCTGAGTGGTGATTTACTTTTCTTTATGATCCCACTACATTGAAACATGATTTAGCCCTACATAAAAAAGACACGTGTCAGTTTATTGCCTCTCAGTTCCAAATTCACCCTTCACTGCCTGCTCCTAATACTAAAACATTTCTCCCTTGGCAGTTGGCATGATGCTAATCTTTGTCAGTAGAGGACATGGGAGGGACCCCAGAGGAGGCAAGTCTCCTCCTCCTGGTTCTGTCATGCTTTACTTTTTCTTGCTTCTGCTGCAGCACGTTGGCATTTAGAACACTTTGTGAAATTCACCCCTAGTGAGTTCAGCAGCAGCACTCCAAGGCAGGTACCAAGCAAGATCCACGGGCACCCCCAACTGGCTTTCTGAATGTTCCCCAGCTAGCCATTAATACATGGTGTCTTCCTCCTGAGAGCTCCCTGGTGATGTCTTTCCAGTGAATACAAAGGATCCTCCTCCCCTGGGAAAGTTCCTAGTTAACATCATTGGCATCCAGTAGGCAGTTCTCTGCCTGGAAGTATTGGTCCTCTGATTTTGGCTAAGTGCTGGCCTTAGCAATTCAGCAAACTTCTCTGCCATCCCATGGGCTACAACCCTCCCCAGGAAAGTCTGAATCCTTGCCTTGGAATAAATTCTTCCCTTCTAGGGTTTTTCCTTCCTTGAGTATTCTCCCCTCCATCATTGAAAGTTCTCATTTATTTCCTCGTAGCTCATCTCCTGTTATTTAGATAATAATTCATTTTAAACCTTCCCTGTTCAAATCATTATGAAGTTCCTGTTTCCTGATTGTACCCTGATTAACATAATGGTAAAAGCTGGCAAGAGATCAAAAGCTTCAGATTCTTTAGAGATTAAAATGAATCCTGTACACCAATAGGGAAAACTGGATAGACTAATTAATCAGCTTTCTCAGCAAAAGCCCACCAGTGAGAGCGAAGTGAAAAGGATGTGTTTGGTTTGGGGTTGGGGGTAAGAAATAGAATAGCCTGACAGGGAAAAGCAAAAGGTTAATGAAGGGATGTATCTGCATGATTGTCAAGGTGTTTGTAATGATTTTAAACCAGCTAGAAAGCCAATTTCTCTCAACTTCTGTTCTAGGAGATGAACTTCACTATCAGAGCTACCAATGGCTTTGTATCCTGATCCTAGACACAAATTCTCCTGATGCATTCAGATGCAGCATGAAAGATCCTGATACCACTAGGAAGATTTTGCAGCATGACAGCAAGTGTACCTATGTTTCCAAACAACCAGATACTTAACATTGTAGAAACAAAACAGTTGCCTGGCAGTTGATTTAATGTTCCATTTTTTTCACCAGATGTTTTAGCATCTTGTACACACTTTCTATTTGAGTGCAATATATCCTTGTACAGCTTGGCATTTTGAAGATTGTATTGTTTTAACATTGAGAAGTACAATAAACATGAAACTGAGAAGGAGTAAAATAAGTTTCATTTCTAACTCTAAAATGAGCAGATTCATGGCTATACAGAGAAGAAAATGATTAGCAAAAGTAAATTATAGTCCAAACTTCATTTTTAAAAAATTTCTTTTGTATTTAGACTCATTTCCCCTTGTATTTTCAGGTTAGAATGTACAGTATTTAAACTCCAGCTGAAGGACTATATAAGGCACACAAAAGTATTAGATTATATTTGTAAAATAGTTCCATTCTTATTATAACTTTTAAGATAATATAAAAGTTGAGTTTAAGGTTTCTTAAAATTCTAAACCTTTCCCTGAATGTGAAAACTCCTTAATCTCACTAAAATTGTGCTTTACTGTCATTATCCTAATTCATGTATTATCTGCGTCTCTGACACTGTTTTTTTCATTTTCTGAATTTATTTTTTATTTTTTGTAAATGGACCTTCTGTCAGGGTATCATCTCTGAGCCTTTTATGTCCTTACTCTCTTTTCTCCCCCTTTATTTCCTGAGGTCAAAGATAAAAGAAGTTCTGCAAAAGCAAATATGAGTTTGGGTAAAAGGGCTTTTACGTAAAACAAGAAAAAGACCTCATTCAGATACTCTGAAGATACACTCAGGGTGATTATTTCATCCATTCATGTGTAAGTCATTTTCAGCTGAAAAGCAAGAATAGGGAGAAGTCTCTCCCTCTGGTTTTGTTATGTTCAGTGTGTTCTGGATGATCTAAAACAGTGAAATACAGATTCATCTTCTCCAGCTGAGGCCACTAGAGAGATGGCTCAGAACCCAGGCATTTATAGACTCACACACACAAGATTTCGTGCATACATTCACAAACTTATTCACATATATAACTCCTTCTAGACCTGTACTATACTACCAATCCCATCAACAGTGTAACATAGACACTCAAATGCCTCAAAACCCATGTCAGCATGTAGCATCCTCTTCCACTGTGTGTAACAACTACAATGCTGGTAATTGAATGTGTGACATCCGAAGAGTACACCTGCCGTCTGCTGCACCTGTGAATGAGTGTGTCGCCGTCAGAAACATAGAACATAGTAATGGGAAGAAACCTTGAAAAGAACCTAATTCCTCTGTTAAAGATAAGAAATAAGGGTAAATGAGGGTGAGTGAGTGATTTTCACAAGGTCGCCCGGGGGAACCAGTGACAGGTGCAGAGTGTCTCCGATCCACTGCTCTTTGCAGCAAAATGTACTTCGGCTGACTAACATTTGATGACCTATCTTCCTTCTTTCAGTGATGTTAGTATTATCTAAAGATTTCTTCCTCCCCTATTATGCTATCCTCAAACATTATTATTTTATCAAAACCACTTAAGATTTATTGATATCACCAAAAAGAAATAGTGAGATATATACTAATACTTTTAGTTGATGACGAGAAAGGATGCAATGTTATCAATGACTCCTGACATTAAAGGAATATGGGCAAGGACAAGTTTGAACTTACAGATGCAGAGTTTCTGCAAAGTCCCAGTCTGCTGCCTCCTGACCAGCCTGTCTGCTAAAGTAGAAATCCCACTAAATGTCTCCAGTGAGATATTTAGTGCGTAACACTATCAGAAATACTTCCTGGTGGGCAGGGACATTCACTGGAATAGGGAAGGTCATTTGGTAGTACTGTGTGAGTTACAGCCACACTGCACCTTTGAGCTACTGGGAAATGGTATGTACCAACTATACATAAATATAGGGCAATAAGGCAGCCCAGTGAGGTCACATCCTAAGTACACTTCACTTACATGTGACCTAGAGATTACGAAAAGTCATGAAAACGTCACAGTTGGTTTAGCCCTGGTACAACATGGGTGTTAGATAATTATAGGTTATTAAATGAGGAAATAACATGGTAAGAGAGGCTAAGCCTCATAAAGGGATTTTTCAAAGCTCTTAATTCTACTCTCCGTCTAGTCACCATGCTATGGTGCAAAGTAGATGAAATTCGTAATATTCACAAAGCTTAAGTATAACCTTAGCGTAAGCCACATGTAAGCTTTTTGCATAAAGATACTGCTGGAACATCATTAATAGAACATGTGCTTTGGGTTATTTTTAAGTAGGGGAGATGTATTTATAGCACACCTAAGGAAAAGCAAATCTTAACACTGTCACCCAGGAATGCTGCTGACACTGTTGCCCACCTCAGCACGGGGGCTTCTCTGCCCATTTTCAATCTGCATTTATAGCAACACTGGCAATGACTTTTTTAACTTGAGTATTTATAGACACAAGATGTGTGTAACAGATTGGGAATGACTAAATCCATGCAATGAGAACTATCAGTTATGATGCAGTTAATTCAAGCTCATTTGTATAAAACAAACTGGAAGTATACAGTAATCTGTAATTCTTCACCAAAAAGGGGTGAAATGATACACTTAAGGGAAGGAATTCTGTTAAGCCCGTATTTCTCTTTTTCTAGATACTGTTTTAAGGCTCCCTACTACCATTTTCATCCCATATGAGATCTAAGTCACTGCCTATCTACGAAATTGTCTTTAAATAGAATCTTTTTAAATTTATTTTTATTTTAGCATATTAACAGGGGTACAAATTTTTAGGTTACATATATTGCCTTTGCCCCACCTGAGTCAGAGCTTCAAGCACGTCCATCCCCCAGATGGTGTGCACTGCACCCATTAGGTGTGTATAGTGTCTTTATTAATTTTATCGGTAAGACCACAGTTCAACATCCACTGCAGAAATGTCTTTCACTAGTTTCTTGCTGAGGAAGGGCATCTCTTTGACTTTTCATGCCTCTGCAGATTCAGTTTTTTGATTGTAGTCCTGTCTGCTAATCAACCTGCCTTTCTCTTCTGCCTGAACTCCAGCAATTAGGGTTTTCATGAGCCTCCATACCGATATCATCTTCACTTTCTGAGGATGTTTCCCTTCTATTCAGGTATTCTCTTCTACAGCCAGACATCACCTGCTCTACACATCTCTGCATTCATTATTTGATTTACCCTGATCCATTTCCCAACCTCTTCTCATTTTGGCTGAAAGAATAACTTCCAGATTGAAATCCAAACTTAAAAAGCAATCTTCCAGTAGACAGAAACATCCCCAAATTGTATTTCTTATGTGATATTATTAAACATTTTTTTCTGATTGTAAAGATCAGGATTCTGTTATTATTTAACCCTTTCACATCCAATGTAGCACAATAAAACTGTTTTTCCCTGTCTTTCAAAGGCACAGATTTGTTGAAGGTATGAAATACTTCAGAGTCAAATATGCAGGTGATCACAGCTGTCCCCTTAGCAACAGACTGATTCATCCACCAAATTGTCATATGGTCTAACAAACGATCCATTAAACCTTTTTCAGGCACTAAAGACTACACAAATGCCAAAAGAGTATCAACTGGCCTGAGCATTTTAGCTGGGGAAGAAAAGTCCATTTACCGACAGGTGTTTATTTACCAGAGCAGCATGCAAGAACTGCTTTCATTAAGTCATTTAGTCACTGAGTGTTTGTCGAAAAAATATTAGGTGCCAAGCACTGTGACAAAAAATGCCCCTAATAGACACACTATCTTAAACTAAGAAGAATAGACCCAGAAGAATTCTTCTTCTAAAATCATATATACTTCTGGACGTTTACTCAGGAAAAGAAAGCGATTTAAAAAACAGCAAATTGTAGATAGAGGGGATCAATCCAAGAGGTTGTGATTTGATGAAAAGCGGGAAAAGATGGAAGAAAAGATTATCCTTTCAGTTCTTAAAGCCACCACCTGTCTACCACTTCACTTGCTAGAGCCCAAGTCCTCCTGAGTGGCCACAGTCATGATCTCGCTACCTAGAACAGTTGTAACCAATGTGGCAGCCACAGAACACACACATGGGAAACCAAGTTTTAAGACAAGGTCATGAACTTATTTTGTGGAAAATGGAAATTGTTGTGGCACATGTAAATCACATAGGCTCCTCCTTCTTGACAACTCATCCACTTAAGATTTTTTATTTCATTTTAAACGCAACAAACAAGTTGCCCTGGAAGCTCTTGATTGTTAATTGGCCCACTTTAAGATGAAGTTCTGGCCTAATCCTTATGGCTGGCTCTTTATTTGAAATGCATTAGTATTCCTTCTTAAGTGCTTTATCATGTAAGATTTTATTTCAAACTCAGTAATTTAGCCCGGAAAATTTCTAGTTGATGAAAATGTCAAACATAAAAAGATAAAAATGTTTAATTAAGTACCTCAAGTTTTTGACAAATACTAAGTGGATTTGTTGAACAGTTACTGCCAAAACTCAGGGTTTTATTAAAAATAGAGATGATCAGTCTCACTAAAAATATGATCCTCCATGGCTTCAACCAACCCTGTTCCTTCACTTCTCTATTCTATTTTGCTTTTACTGACTGTGAGAGAGAGAGAGAGAGAGAGAGAGAGAGAGAGAGAGAGAGAGAGAGAGAGAGACAGAGAGAGAGAGACAGAGAGAGACAGAGACAGAGAGAGAGAGAGAGAGAGAGAATTTAGGGAGGAGGCTTAGATATTGGAGGTAACTGTGTGACTCTGAATAAACTTTCATTTTCACTCTTCTGGTCTATGTTTTCTTATCAGCAAAAGTAGGAGATTGAATCAGACAAGAGCAAGTGAGCATTAGGAGAAATTGGCTCATACAATTAAGGAGGCTGAGAAGTCCCAGGATCTGTTGTCTGCAAACTTGAGACCCAAGAAAACTGGTGGTGTAATTCAGTCCAAGTCCAAAGGCTGGAGAACCAGGGGGCTGATGGTGTAAAATCCAAGTCCGAGAGCATGAGAATATGAGATGAGATGACCCCGGCTCAGGCAGTGGGACAGAAAACAGAAGGGCCAATTCTTCCTTCTTCTGCCTTTTGTTCTGTTCAGGCAGTCCACGGATTAGATGATATCCACTCATATGGCGGTGGGCAACCTATTTTACAAAGTCCATGGATTTAAATCCTAATCTCATCTGGAAACAGCCTCACAGACACACCCAGGCGTAATGGTTAACCTGGGCATCTCATAGCCCAATAAAGTTGCACAAGAAATTAGCCAGTGCAGATGCTTTCATTTCATTAATTATATGGATTCAATTTGTGAAGGTGTTTGTCTTCCTTATTTCCTTATTCCTTTCCTTCCTTTCTATGGAAAATATTTTGGAGGATGAAAATTGTATCAATTGATTCTTTTTCTTTGTAACAGCTTCATTAAGATGTACTCACATACCATGCAATTGATTTTTAACTATAGATTTTTTTACAGTTAATAATTAAAATCTGTTCAATACATGTGATATGATGCTTTTCAAGAAGCTTATAGTCCATTAGAAAAGTAATACACAACCAGGAGCTTTCTCAGTACCCATGAAACAGCAACAAAATGTGGTGGTTTTACTTAAGAGTATCTCAAATCTACTTTTCCAGCTTAGAACCCTCTCCTAATAGCCAGACCCATCTTTCTCTCTGGTTCCTGGAAATTTCTGCCTGAATATTCAGAAACATTAATTCAGTTTTGTAAAAAGTGAAGTCTTCAACTTCCCCTTAGAACTGTTTTTTTCTCTCTCCTGCACCATAATTTTTGTTCACAGAACCTCTATCCATCTGGTTCCCCATTTTGGAAAACCTATTCCATAGATGCTCTGTTACTGAATTGTGCAATTTCCCTTCTACTCTCACCTTGCTATGAGTTTTTACACTGAATGGATGTTGCAGTTCATCAATTGTGTTTTCTGCTTCTATTGAGGTAATTGTATGCTTTTCTATTTTTTTTACCTGTTTATGTATGAGCAAACAGTAATAAAACTATTCGTTACAAAAAGCCTGTTGGCACACTTGAGGGGTACACCTTTCCTTTGGCCCCCAACCTGAATCAGTGAGCAAGATCATCCAAAATAAGTTGTAAATACTTCTAATTGTTTTCTCTTCATCCCAGACTTAATTAGTTGCATGTATCATCTTGCATTATAATATTCATTTACGAGTTTTTTTCATGCTTATTAAATTGCAATCTCATAAAATCAAGAATGATGTCTTCTTAACTTTGTGTCCTAAGCACCTTGTAGTATAATACTTGGCACACAGCAGGTGCTTAATAGAGTTTCATAAAAATTATTGAATAGTTGATGAACAAATATTTACTAACTTCCTTGTGAATTCCTACTTCTTAAAATGAGTTTTAAACGTTTTAAAGCTCAAGGGTTGAGCTTAACATTCTAGAATAGGATATTCAGGTTTAGTCTGACATGTATTGTTTCTGCATTTGAGTAATCTGCGCCCACCCAACTGCTCATTCTTAAACTGTCTATAACCCTTCTCCCCAAACTTAATGATTAAGTCACTTAAATGATTAAGTCATTTCTCATCCTTTTGAAACACATAATACCTAGGAGCTAATGGACACCATCCCACACAAAAGGGATTTGTACCAGCCCAAATCCTACAGACATGCATTTTCTACTGGCCAGAAAACAAGTTGTGTGTAAAGTTCTGCTGAGGTATCCTCTTCCCACAGAATAGCACCTAAAGGGGGTGGTAGAATGCAGGAACATGTGGCATTATTCTTGGAATGTTTCTCTGCCTAATTGGCCCGAATTTATGAGTACATAATAACCTTCTCTGCATTTTCAAACACAGGCAGTATTATAAAATAAGCCTGAGTGATATCCAGGCTGCTTGGTTTTATGGGGATCTTTACAGCATGAACATGTTGTGCACAAATGCACGGGGTATACACAGATGTTGCATTCATTTATACTTCTCAGGGCAGCAGTAACAATATGAATGTAGTTTGGACAGCACCATTAAGAATTACACTTAGAATCACTTTATTACATTAAAAGGAAACGTGTTTCTTCTCACTTCCACATCACATTAGAAGTCAAGAATGAAGTTGCCCAACAGGTGACTACCTTTCTCTTTCCAAGCTCTTTTCCCAAATCATTCTTCTGTTTGTTTTCCCATTCTGGTCCCTAGGTTCCTCTACTATTTTGTCTTATTAAATAGCTAATCAGCTCTGGGAACAGAGTATTACTGCTGCTCAGGGCCTGATGTTTTTTTTTTTTTCCCCCCTTATTGTCTGGGTACTTGAATTAATGCTGTAATATTTTACATGCCATTACATTATGCCAGAACAATCTTTTCTCTGCTATGGGTACCAGCAGAGAACAATTTGTAAGGAATATTGTTCTTTCCTGATTTAATAAGTGGGTAATTTGTTCCAGTGAGCAAACGTGCATGACTTTATTATTATGAAAATAAATAAGATAACACACCTGGATTTTCAGAACACTACTATGAGGTATGTTTGGATTTTAGGAGACATTAAGAAAGGTCAAGAGGTAAAAACTCTGGAAAGTAATGCAAGGGCCCCTGATGACACCTCAGCTGCAGCTAGTAAACAGTTTGGTCATTCTGGTTTGTAATCCTCCAGACTCCTTGAAATACACTGCTTAATTCACCAACATTCTGTGTAAGCCAGAAAGAATCAGAGCCCAGCTGAAATGACCATTCTTACCTACGCCCATTCCGGGCAAGAGGGGCTTCAGAAGTACATTCCCTGCTAAGGCAGCCCATATATACCAACATTTTTAAATCTAAAACGTATCTGAGGACTTGGGGCATCAAAAAATAAGATTAACTTCCTATTTTCTCTTATAAAATCCTATCCCAGCCACATACTGTTCTGCTAACATGTTTAGCTAAAACTGTCAAGTCCAACCGTCTATTCAGTCATATAACCTGCTTTTTAATATTACTTTAGACAATTTCCACCTCCAAAATAGCAGTAATATTTGCTGTCTCTTCATAGGTTTGAAATCAAAGAGTTCTTCCTTTTAGGCATTTAGCCTGCAATGAGGAAGAACATGGGAAAGTACTTATTTGCAATCTGATCTTCACGTTTAGAAGGAGTTGGAATGAGGCTGCCATCTCAGTGTGGAAAGGGCAAGGATGAGTGAGTGATCTTGGAGCTACAACTGAAGAGCAAGCACACAATTTTTTCCCTACATAATTAACACATTGAACTAGTTAGGCATGTAATACGACAGAAAGTGCTTTAATTCTTTTTACTCATAACAATCTCAAACCCAATCTGTAAGACCTTGTTCTTTCTCTTTCTCTCCCTGGATGAAAACCAGGGCAAGTTCTGCAACTCACGTGCAAGCACTCCCATGATTAAATAATGTCCCTCACGTTGATCCTAAAACAGAGTTGAATCATAAAAATTCTCACCCAATGCATTATCAACCTTTATTCCAGGTTTATCTGAAGATGGGTGCCAGAAGGAGGCAATAGGAAGGGGTTTGGGGCTCTTTTGAATTCAAGTATCTGAAAATTCCTATACAGCAGAGATGGAGAGAAAATGGTGAAGAGATAATTGTGTAGATAATGCCTTTCCTAACTGGACTCCATCTGGAGTGGTATTTGGCTGTAGCTTTAAAGTTGCCTCTTGTCAGCAACTTTGTGTGTCTTTGCAGAGCCCTCCTTGCTGTGGACCTCTCCCCCCTGCCACACCCTGCCACAGTGATGCGCTTGATGCGCTGCCGGGTCCTCCTGCTTGACACATTTAGGCTCCTGGTTCTTTGCAATCCAATCCTCCTCCTCACAGACCCTTTCCTTTGGGAGTTCCATTCTTTTCCAGGAAACCACCTTAGAAGAGCCCCTGAAAGATGACTCTTGAGCCCTGGCAGTCTGGCTTTCTCTCCCTGACCACCAGTGTTGCCGTGCTTGGCAGGAATGCAGCTCGCTCCCAAACATTCTGCATGGTGACCATACCCCCACTTCGCCCTTTAGAGTTCTGAGGCAACAGTCAGGTCATCATCTACTATTCCACCAGGGCAGAGGCTACACGAAATCTCTCTAAGCATTCTCCCTGAAGCTCCTCTAATTAGCCCCGATGTGAAGAAAAAAGCAGAGAAAACTACGAATTCTCCAATCTTTGACCACTCTCGACATCTATGATGTCAATCAGTTTATAGTCATTAGTGAAGGAGGGGACAACGGGCAAGTCCCACATCAGGGTGCTCTGGAGGCTTATCTTGGAACATGTGGAACAACCAGGCTTGAATCTCAGCCAACACTGAGAGGAAATGTTCCCACATCAGTGCACTTGCAGCTCCTTGGGGCCAGCTCTCTCCAGTATGTTGGAGGAATTCAACACCCTCTTTCCCTCCTGGAAATAGCAGAAACTTAGGCCACGTAAGTATCAGATTATACTTAGTCTCACTAACGGCAAGAAAGAGTGCCTGTAAGACAAAGAGGGATGAGTGATTCACAGGCAATTCTGATGACTCAATACATTAAATTGGGCTGCTAGTTAAAATTATTTGGGAATCCCAGAGAGTCTGGAATCTATACAATTCTGCAATCTATAAAACTGATTCCCTAGCCCGTTTTCCCAATTACAATTTTATCACTCTGTTCTTATTCAAATAAGCACACACCACAGTGCTCTAACAGCCTTTTTCAGATGAACAACTATTTATCTTTGAGGATGACACACTGAGCTTGTGGGTGATGACTGGTAGCACAGCACAGATGGACATGAAATTGTGTCTTCCACAGCATGCTGCTCACATGTTTTACTACCGAATATAAAACACAGGATGTGTTTGGGGCAAAGAAACTTGGACCTCTTGGAAATCCAAAACTCTTCCAGCCCCTTATAATATGACCAAGTTAGCTAATAAATCTCCATCTTGCAGCTCTGTCCCTCCAATAGGGAACATCAGAGAGCTCCTTGTTTTATGGTGTTCACCTCATAATAAATTTGAAATCTTTCAGAAAGAAATCTCCCCCACAACCTTTTTTCCCTTCTCAAGCAGAAGAAAATTCTGAAACAGTAGCCTAGAGATGATCCCAGTTGTCAGAAGTAGCTGTTTAGGACTTTCTTCTGACATTTTCCTAAGCCCATATTTAGCAAAACAACTCTTCATTAACACAAACCAGCCTGTAGCAGAGATCTCTGGTGCTGGGTATGCAGTGGGTGCCAAACAAACACAGTTTGTTATAGGTGTTATTTATTCCCTGATCAACAGCCAAGGGCATGAGAATGACATTTTTTTCCTTCAAATGCTTATTTTTATTGGCCAATATTTTGTTTATATACTTCTTGTAAGTGATATGTAACTGCCTACCTAGAGGGTGGGAGGCTGGGAGAGGAGATGAGTACTTTTTTCTAAAAAGACAAGTGACATTTCAATGAATGCTGAAGTTTGAGCAACAGAACAGTGTTCACATGGACAGCATATTCACTGAAACAGCTGTAACTTTTACTATAGCCAAATATTAAAAAGCCTTTTTAAATACATAAATATAGGCAAAGGCAATATATGTAACCTAAATATTTGTACCCCTGTAATATGCTGAAATAAAAAAATACATATGTATATAGGGGATATATATATCAAAGTATATAGGGGATATATATATCGAGATATATATATTCCTAAATACATGAGATTAAGAAAATATTCTTTACAACATGTCAAAACCATTAATCAAGAATGGAATGGAATATGGAGGTACCATTTCAGATTATCTAGATATATTGTTCCTTAGTTGCCAAATCCTATGATCAACTTACATTTATATATCTAAGAGCCTAGATAATAAAATAAGTCTGCTTAATTTTCTTACAGTTATCTCAGATTTCCAGTATACTGGGTATAAATAAAGTTCTGGTTAAGATGTTGCCCAATGTTATGACTTCAGAAAACCCTAAGTAAATATGTTATGTTTTATTCACTCACAACGGCATTTTATATGTTTGGAAAATAGGGCATAGTTATGTGAGAGACCTACTTCCTGAGACTATAGGAAATGTTGCCTGTGCTGTTGAGAACCTTTGATACAGCACGATTTCAGTGCTATAAAATATGCCTATTTGAATTCTGAGTCAGGAAAACCTCTAAAGAGGAGATTGGAACACAAAGTAGGCATCAGGGTATTGGGCAGAGGTGAATATAAGTTGCTCACAACAAAGTTCAACTGACAATTGCAACAAGCTCTTAGAACTAAAGAAGCACTTGGGAGTCCTTTGACGTAGCACCATTCTCAAGAATCAGGAGATTGTGGCCACGTCTTGTAGTCACCAATGTCAGTAACTATCACGTAGTCAGTTTTCTTCTGAGACTTTCCCTCAACTGTTTAATGAGTAGATTAAATTGAAGAAGACATAAAATTTTACTTTGAAAATCACAGTATTATTCACAACAGTCTCAAGAGATAAGACCATTTTCCTTCAGAGTAGGCTCTCCGAAAACATATGGCCAATTGGAAAAATGAGTAGTAGCCTCCATGGTGAAACATCACACTCAATGGTGAAAGACACCAAGATTTTCCTCTAAGAGCAGAAAAAAAGACAAGGATGCCTGTTTTTTCTACTTTTATACAATATAGTACTAGAAGTCCTAGTCAGAGCAATTAGGCAATAAAAAGAAATAAAAGGCATTCAAATTAGAAATAAAAATATAAAATCATCTCTGGTTGCAGACAATGTGATCTTATTCATAGAAAACCCTGAATGTCCCAACAACCGAAGAAAAATGTTAGAAATGATATACAAATTCAGCAAAGTTGCAGGATACAAAATCAACACACAGAAAGTTATGTTTATACATACCAGCTATGAACAATCTTCAAATGAAATTCAGAGAACAGCTGCATTTACAATAAAATCAAAAAATAAATACAATACTTAGGGGTAAACATATCCAGTATGGAACTGGAGACTATTATCCTAAGTATCTAAAGAACAGAAAAACACACACCACATGTACTCACTATTCAATTGGAACTAACCAGTCAGCACACTTGTGCAAAGAGGGAAGTAAAACTCAGTGAAAATGAAGCAGAGGGAGAAGTAGAAAAGGGGTAAGTGAAAATCTACCTAATAGGTACAATGAGCACTTTTTGCGTGTTGGGCGCACTTACAGCCATGACTCAAGCACTGCAAGAATAATCCATGTAACCAAAAAAATTTGTACCCCCTTAGTATTTTGAAATTTTTTTTAGAAGACAAAAAAGTAACAAAAGGAACTCTAAATTTACTTCATTTCTTAGTGTACATTCAAGCTCTATTTCAGCTATTAAAGAGAACAAAAAATACATTGATTTAAATAAAGTGGAAGTTTATACCTCCCTGATAGTCTAAAGGTAGCTAGTCCAGGGCTCAAATAGAATGGTTCTGCCATCTTCAACAGACGGCTTCCTTCCTGAGGCTCAAGTGTTTGTGCAAGGCTGCCTTTAAGTCTGTATCCCAGCCAGATGGAAGGAGAAAAGGCCAAGGGCAGTTGATATCCATTCTCTTTATGATCTTCATCTGAAAATGATACCTAGCTCTTCGGCTCACGTCACATTGTCCAGAAGTTAATCACATGGCCATAAAAAGGAAGATGGGAAACGTAGTCTCTACTCAGGTGTCCAGACAAAACTCAGGTGTACTTTCATTAAAGGAAGAGGAAAAAAAAATGTTTAATACACTAGACCATATAATTTATTGTACCAACTAGAATTTTAGGAACTCTACAGGGTCTGAGATTTTACCCCACTTCCAAGATTCAAGCTTGCCTGGCACAGTCATGAATACTGGCAAACGACATGGGACTTCTGGGTCAGGGACAAAAATTTATTACTTACTGCACCATAAGCAGTCTGTAACGTCACCATATTTGCGTCAGTTTAACTTTCCCTCCAAGTACCACAAAGGCAACGCAGATAAACGCCTGCACTCACAGTTGGTTGCATTACAGAAGAGGGACTTTGAATTTAGGGAACCCAAATATTTTATAATGATAATAACATGCCTGCCTTTTGCTCTGGAAAAAAAAAAAAAACATTATCTCTATTTTCCAACCTGCTTGCTATATAAACATGCTTAAAAAAATAGTCCAGAACAAAGGCAGTTATTATTGTCTCACTCATAGTATGTACAGAAATACAAGAGACCAATGGAGAATTGTCTCTCAACATACAACACTATTATGAAAGAAATAAGATGTTATCACTAATTGTACTGGGACAACAAGCATGAACCAGTACTTTTCCAAGGAAATCAGGACATAGGCTCACTAGTAGATACCCAGCAGTCTCTGCTACATCTTCTAATTCTGTAGTATCTACCATCTGAAGGAATATAAATGACACCAGTTCTTTGGCAACCAAGATGAATGTGAATATAACAATACCCAGTACAGCCATTTTCCAGTTATCACAACTGTTTCCTTCAATCTGAAGCCTCTAGTGTTAGGATCTTGAATGGATTTGACATGTTGTGACGTGAATGTTGTATTATTTACCGTGAGGGTCTAGATTAGGACACTGGAGATCTACGATCAGATTTTCTGATGATTTTTATTTCCCATTTTGCACATGTCACTTCATGTTCAACCTCAATTTATCTGGTCTGTATAATGAGTAATTAATGTCTTTCCCTCTAACTCTAGTTTGAGTTGAACTCGGCCACTGATCATGGTATAATAACCTGAGATGACTCTAGATCACTGGATAACTCCCTTGGCTAAAGTGTCTGTTTCCACTAATTCTCCGAGCTCCTCTTGCCTCCTTTAAAATATATTTCTTGTACGTGCCACAGAAAGAAGTGAAATGTTCTTCCTCTTCTTAAACCTGTTAAGTTTTGGTGTAATTTTTTAATAAATTCAACAGGAACTAAGTGACACTTTTTGTTTTCAGCCGAGTTTGCCGCTATCATAGCCTTCATCTCAAATACCAATCTCAGCTTCTAGCATGGAAAACTAGAGAAAGTTTCTAGGGTTCACTCCGTATGAGCACAGGAGGAGAGACCAGTGGTCCTCGGGTCAAATATGTCCATCTTTGTTCCGATTTCTCCTTCCTTATTTGCTATTTGATCCATTCTTTTTCATCCAATTGCTTCAAAAGACAATTAAAACCTGTGAAAATCTTTTTAATCACTTCTTTAAGTAAAGACCTAAGAAATACCTCACTTGCTATGTAGTGTTCTTTTTATCCATGATCTTCAGATAGTTCCACTAATTCTTTGGTGTTTTCTTGCCATCCACATTTTAATTAATTTACAGTATTGGTTCTAAAGTTATTACAAAAGCCTTTATAAACTTTGGCAGTGGAAATGGGGAAGGGAGGAGCCTGCCTACACGCCTGACTTCTGCTGTGCAACTTTGCAATTTTTCCATCTTCATTTCCAAAAAAATCATTTTTTTCTTAAAATTGCATTTTTGAAAATTAGTCCTATAGGATTTCAGTTCAAAGAACTTGTCTAGGTCTAGGCTTCCAATTAGGTTATTTTTAAACACAGACTCCAGGCTTCCTTGGTGGTTTTTTAACTTTTCTTTTCAATATCTTCCTAATTAATGACCTTATTTTATAACAATTTCCTATTTATAATTTAATTTTTCATTTAATTTTCTTCATTTTTATTCAAAGTTATAAGTAAGTATGGTTTAGGAAGGAAAGAAAAAATAAAGGGGCTTATAAAAGAAAATCAACAATTCTCTTTTTCATGCCTCCCACCCACAGGGTCTTGATTCCCACAGGCAAGCACTTTTAACTGCTTGCTTTTTGTGTTTCTGAGGCTTGCCTCCAAATACTTAATTAGCACATTTATTTCACTATATTTTATCTATTGGCCTCCTGCTATGATAGGTAAGGATTTCACTTGTTTATACCACTCCCCACCTCCTCTCTACATATAGTTTCATTATCCTCGTTTGTCCTCTGAACGCCCCACCCCCTCAATAACAAAATTAGTTAAAGCTCCAATTCTTGTACCATAAATTATAAACAATGTATCTTGTTTCTCCATTTTACAAGACAGTAGGAAGCTAAAGCTCCCATCCTTTTCTTCTCCCCTCTTTCCCTCCATCCATCTGTCAGCTCTGCTAACTGAATCTACACATTTAATTATACCCAGGTTGGTACTGTTTGTAATTTGTTCCATAATCTTAGTACAATGTTTCATGGTTTGTCCACAGGCTGATTCTAAAAGATAAAAACCAGTATGTGATATTTAATTCACCATGGCATGTTAGTAAGGAGTGAGGTAATAAGCTATGGGTCCATTTTCTTTACCAGAGTCATGTGCTGCATTTTAAAGTGGAGTGCACTTAGAGTCAGTTCAATTGGATTCTCCTTCCTTTTTACAGCTTACAATTCCCTTTAGCATGTTCTCAAATATTTCTATATTCATAATCCTATTATGTATCCTTTCATTTTCCCTTTTTCTCTCTTCCAAAGGCCTTTCATTTGGAGTCTCAATTCTATCTCCCTAACGTGGATTAGTGACTTTCTAGGACTGACATACACACCTCCCTTCATTGCACTCCGTTCCCTGCACTTTGTTCTTGAATTACTCTTATTTTTCTGGAGCATGTCCTCAAAGAACTTTCTATGAAAAAACAATAACCTGAGCATCTTGGTGAGTCTGAAAATGTTTTCCTTCTGCCACTACATTTGATGTATTGGCTATTATCTTTGAGTATGAAGTGCTGTTGGTAAGAAGTCTAATCTCATTACTTTGTAAGCAATTTTTGTTTTAACTTCTCCATGGCCCACTTTTGTCAATTTGTTCCTAATCTTTGGTGTTCTGAAATTTCACAAGAATGTTTCTAGGGGTCTCTTCACATATTCATTGTGCTTAGCACTATCTGAACTAGTTCCATCTAAACACTCACGTTACTTTTCAATTCTGGGAAATTTTCATCTGATTTCTAGTGTTTCACAGCATGGGTTTTGGGTTGAGTTCCTGAGACCTTTTGGTGAGAATTCATATGAAATGAATTTACTTGAAAGTATTTCCAGGAAAACCCAAAGAGATTGGAAAAGTGGATCGTGGAAGGAAAGGAAACCAAGCAAGGGTAAAATACCAAGTAAGTCCCTGGATGGCAACTCCAACTCTATCCCATAGGGAAGCTAGAGACATTGTCAGCTGCTTCTCTGAGTCACCCCCATGAGGGATGCGAGAGCTGGGGCATTTATACTTGTGCACTGTCAGTCACGGGACAAACACTCCCAGACCCTTCCTATCCTATGAACAAGCAGGCAGACTCTGCCAGGTAGACAGCCCTTAGCAATAGACAGTGGTGTTGGCTATGCGAGTGGAAGAGCAGGACGTGGTGACGGAATCCAACGTGCTATGATGGCACTGATATCGTCTGCTGTTAGCAGTTCCCCAGTGCCAAAGAGAACATAACTCAAACTCTCTTCTAAGGGGCTTTTCATCTTATTTGGGGAGAGTTGTGTAAAAATTGTGTATTATTTAAGCATTAAAATGTTTCTTAAATAAAATGTAGGACAGGAAAATATCTGAAACTTTTAAACAACTAGAGAAAAAAATGGAAAAAAACCAGATTATTCCAGATAGAGTAAGAAAGTTGAGAATAAGAAAAAAATTAAAAGCTGACAAATTAATTCCATATAAGTTATAGATTTAAATGCAAAAATGCTAAAATAAAATACAGGTAATATAAAACTTTAGGCTAGGGAAAGGCAACATTTGTCATTGATACCAGAAACTCTAATAGCAGTTATTAATAGGTTTAAGAGCATTAAAATAACGAAATAAAACTTTTGTAGTTTGAAAAACACAATATATGATAGGAAAAAGTTGGTAGAAAAATATAAATGGTAAGAAATATGGTTTTAAATATAAACTTCCTACACATCAACCAGGAAAATGCAATTGAGAAAATACAGTTTAAAAACATAAGCAGGTGATCCACCAAATCACAAAAGCATTTTACCAATTCAAATACCGTAATAAGTAAAGTATTTTCAAAAAGATATGAAAAGATGCTTAGCTCCACTAATAATCAAATCAATATGAATTAAAACAAAGAGCTCTCACTTTTTATTATATTAACATTTAAAAAATAGTGTATGTGAAAACACTGAGAAACGGGTACTCATGTTATGGGTGGGAGTGTAAATTGATACAATCCTTTGGAAAGCCATTTGTAAATATGGCTTTAACCAAGAAATTCTACTTTAAGGAATTTATCCTGCACAAGTACTAATAAAAGTTCACCAAGATATTTACATAACAGTGTTTACGTAGATTTATAATAAATGTAAATAATCAAAACTTAAAATACTTCATGAGTGTCTTTAAAATTATAGTATAGTCATAAAATGAAATAATCTATAGCCACTGAAAAGTATGTAGAGATAAATATATACTAACATGGAAAGATGTCAATGACATTACGTTATAAAAGCAAATTACTGATACATACATGTTTGAATTTAAATACATTATCTTAAGTTAAAAAGACAGCTGTAAAAAAAAAAAAACCCACACATCATATGATTCCATTTATATGAAATGTCAGAAAATGAAAACCTAAAGAGACAGCAGATGATCAGTGGTTACCTGGGGCTGTGATGGGAACAGAGGTTGTTTGTAAGTGGGCATCACTCTGAGGTGATAGGAAATGTTCTAAAACTGGATTATAGTCACGGTCAAACAGTTAACTCTGTCAATTTACTATAAATCATTGAATTCACTTTGTGAATTTCATGGTATGTACATTATGCCTCAACAAACTTTTTTTTTTAAAAAGCAAAATAGTGGTCAGTACAGTAATGGCATGTGTGTGTATACAGGTGTATTTACATTCCCACAAAAAGCTCTGCATTACGATATTTCTGTATTGTCTGAATATTTTTCAATAGGTATTACTCTTACATTCAACAATATTTATAAAAATAAATGCAAATATTATCTTTCAAAGCTATTGAATTAGGAATGGTATGGTCTCTTCCTCTCAGCCCCCCGAAAATCAACACATGATTTCATATAGTGTCTGCCAGAGATGGCAATTTGATGTATTTTACAACAATAGGGTGAATAAAGACCAAGTCTTTTGTAATGGTGACATCACAGAATGGAATGTAACAAAAGTAATCAGTCACTGATAATTACTGAACACTCCTTGCAGTGTTTTAGAAGAATTCACCTATTTAATTCACGTAACTACCCAATGTAGCAATCCAACCACTACGCACTTGGCAAAGGCGACAAAACTTATGAACACAGATCAGGGATTTAAGCCCAAGTGGTCACACTCCGGTGCCCGGGCTCTGAAACCGACGTCAGACCGCCCATACCCAGAGAGTGGCCATATCTTACAAGCCAGTTCTCTGATGACACATGTTCACTTCAATAAAACATCTCCTACTTTTTGACTCTGATAGCAAGCTTTTAAATATACAGAGGCATATTTTTTTCACTATTTGCACATTGCCAGTTTAAATCATTGGAATATGTAAAGTCAGGTACTCAGGGTTTTTGTTTACACAGTGCTGAATAGCTGATACAGGAAACAGTGAGAGCTTAGAAAATAGCTGTGGAATTATGTCAAACGCTTTCAACAATGTTTCTCTCCACAAATCCAAATTGGCTGGTATTTTTGAAAATAACCTTTTAAAATAGAAACCATAATGAAGAGGTCAAATTCCTTCCCCTTTCTTTCAAGGTTTAAGACATCAGAAAACCTGATTCAATAGGACTTGCCTACCAAAAGAACATCGAAGCCCACCGCGTTTCAATTATTTCTACATCTTCACTGTAAAGTAATAAATAAACTAAGCTCTCAGAGGTGCTGATCATACATCAAATAGACATGATGTGCTCTCCTAACACCTCCCACGGAAACTGTAGGTTAGCACTGAAAAGGATGCTAACCTTTAGTAAGGATATTAAAACTCATTTAGATTCTCACATCATTAGATGAGGAAAATAAATCTAGACACTAATGCTTGGCTGATATCCTTAAAATGATGCTGATTCTGCTAAGTCCTATATTTCTGCAATTAAAGATTACAAATGTTCATACCGAAAAAATGAGCCTCAGGAACTCAAAGATCCCATTGGTCTTAAAATTTGAAAATAATAGCCCCTTTATTAAATCACCCGTAATTCCCAACTAAATGCAAACCCCAGTATATACCAGCGTAGAAGACTTCCACACTTGTGTTCTGTTATCCATATTTTCCCCCTATCTTTTTTTGTCAAGCTAAGATAAAAATAAAAGCTCCCTGAAAGAGCTGGGTTCGCGACTCAATCTAAAAAGCCTCATTTAAATATAGCTCCATTCATTAATGTTGAAATTAAGTTATATTAGCTCTTACCATGTCAATGTTAAAGTCCTTAAACATACATGAAAAATTATCTTATTCTTCTGCAGTGTTTAAAAATTAATAATGGTGAAAGTCCAATTATCAACTGCCCACATCATAAAATTAGTCAGTCAACTGCGCAGATTTCTAAGTTCAGGCATCGTTAGTAATTTTAGCCCCTCTCTGAACTTACAGCCCACATTTATAATCTGTCAATATCATATTAGAACTCTTTGCATTATAAAACTAATTTTATAAGCCAATTTCTCATTGCTAGGCATACCCGTGATAAGGTAATATTTTCATGTTAAGCCATTGAGATAAGAAGTTACTTCTGACTGAATTTTTATTGGGAAATTTAATTTTGTGGAAAATATCAGTTTCAATCTTTGGAAGACTGATGTAAGCTTCCGTGGCATGGGTTTTGACTTTAGTTTTTCTATTGTGCTCCTGATTTTAGTTTTTATGAGAATGTTTTAGGTCATATTATGTTAGACAATTAAGGAATAATTGACTTATGTCTAACATGCATGCCAAATGTCTATGTACCTATTGACTTACACGGAGGCATCAAGAAAATCAGCTTTGTTGCACAAATGGGGTGAGTTCTCATGTCACTTACGGAAGTCACCCTACAGATAAATGGATGGATATACTGCCAAATAAAGGCAGCCTCTATAATTTTCATCCTCTCTTCCTGAAAGGGAAAGTGTTTCATTTTATATCTCCAATATCTAGCACAGTTCCTAACACAAAGTCATTAAATATAAAACATCCAATTTTGAATCTAAACTTTAGATTATATCTCCAACAAGAAGCAGCCCAATTCATCAAAGTATGTTCCTAAATTATCAACACAGTTTTCCCATCTTAATGGTAGCTTGCTCATGCCAGCAGCAAAGAAACCTGGAGAGTGAGTGGTGATGAAATTGCAAAAGGAATTTTCCACAGCTTGCTGAAAATTGAGTATTTTTCATTGCAAGAAGTGGTTCAAGGCGTGGAAGCAGTGGTAGTCAGTTGGTGCAAGGCCTGGTGAATACAGTGGATGACAGAGTTTCCAGGTCCAACTTCTGTAATGTAAGTAGCACTGTTTGTACAACATGGTCAAGCATTGTCTTGCAAGGGGATTGGCCTGTCTCTGTTGACCAATCTCAGATGCTTAATCTCAAGAATCCTCATCATTTTGTACAGTTGGTTACAGTCGACATCCACTGTAATTGATGGACCAGGTTTCATGAAGCTGTAGTAGATAATACCAGCACCCAACCAGCAAACGAACACCATTAGCTTTTTTTGATGAATATTCAGATTTGGACTGTTTTGTTTGGTACTTCACCTTCATTCAACCATTGCACTGAAAACTTGTGATTGTCAATAAGAATCCATTTCATCACAGATAACAATCCAGTACAGATATGGTTTGCCTTTATGTCTTGACAGCAAAGTAAGGCAAATTTTGAGACAATTTCTCTTCTGATGCTCATTTAATTCATGTCATACCCATCTATCCAGCTTCTTTACCTTTCCCATTTGTTCCAAATGATCCAATATTGTCGGAATAGTAATGTCAAACCTTGCTGCTAATTCGTCCGTAGGTTGAAACAGACTCTCGTCCACTACAGCTTTCAGCTCATCATTATCTACCTTGGTCTCAGGTCACCCATATGGCTCATTTTTAAGACTGAAATCACCAGAACAGAACTTCTCAAAGCATAGATGTACTGTGCATTAATTAGCCACACCCTTCCCAAACACTTCATTGGTATTTCAAGCTGTCTGCACTGCATTGGTTCCACAACAGAATTCATATTCAAAAGTAACAGAAATTTGACTTATCAATGGTTTCCCAAACACTGCTCTAAAAAATTTTTTTTGAAAGATAATCACAAGGCAAAATATCAGTTTGAAAGAATGAGGATGTACCTTCACAACAACAACAAAAAAAAAAAACCCACAAGAAGTGTTAAAGTGAAATGTTGGAGAGATCAACTGTCAAACTTAGTATGTAAGGAAATCAGACATTCCATACTTAATAACCTAACATTTAGATTTAAAAAAAAAAGAAGGAATTCAGGCAGGAAATAGGATGCAAAAATGCTTTGAAGACTAAATGCTGTGCCCATGTAAGAAGCACATGTTAACATTATTGTTTTCGTTGTCACCCAGGATACTGGCTGATTCTCTCATTGCATGATCAGCATATTATGTGGAATTTTCAGTTCCCAACCACTTTGGGAGAGAAATTCACGAGTTTGATTGGGAAAATATAATCTTCTGATACCTGGCAAACATCCAAATGGAGACAATTATTTGAGGTTCTGAAAAGAAGGCAGAGCTTGCCGTGTAAGTTTGAATGATACTTTAAATATTAGGTTTACATGAAATTATCTAGGAAATCAATTTTAAAAAGTAGTGCAAAGATTAAGCCCTTGGCTTGTCTCACATTTATTTATATGTCCAGCTAAGAAATATCTTAATTTGGGATCCCTCAGTAGACTCAGGGGCAAATATTTGAGTACAAACGGTTTACTTTGGAGGTTTTTCCTGGAAACACTGGTAGTAGAGTCAGAACTAGAGATGGGGAAAGGAAGACAGCCAAAAAACGGTACATTACCAAGATTGTCACCATGCACAACTGGAGATGAATTTCACTGGAGAACTCTATAAACAAGTGCCTCAAAGTTAACTGTCCATAGAAAAAGGAAGCTAGGACAAAAACTGCCATCAATCTTTAATTGGGACTTGTTCCCAGGAGGCTTTAATTCCTTGGTACTTTGAGCCTCTTTTGAGTTTGGGTCAAGTGAGCTTCAGTGGCCTGAGAAAGACCAAATGTTGATAGTTGAAAGTTGGCTGGAGCACACTGAACTGATAATGCCTGAGGGAGTATCGGTTGGCCAGTAGCCTCCTTCACAAGATGGAATGGTCAGGAAGATGGAAAAAGAGAAAGAGAGAATGATATCCTAGAAGCCCAGGATATTATGAGTTAATAAACGCAAAAATAAGATCTCTACATTATGTCTAATATCAGGGATGTGCCTTCCAATTGTCCTTTAAAGCAACAATATTGTATTAATCAGTAGGAAAAAAAATTGGCGTTGAGTCCCGAAAGTAATATTCTCCTTTTTCAACTTTTAAAACAAGTTCTGTATAATAGGAGGTAAGTAGCTTGTAAAGACAAATTGAGTAGTATGATAATGAAAGAGGTGGTGCCAACTGCATGAACATTTATAACCTTGTTGCAAATGGGAAACCTTACTTTTGGAGGGCATCACAGTGGACATATTGTTTGTATAAAATGTATCAGCTAAGCAATCAATATTTATGATTGAGTGTATTACACATTTTATAAAATCATGGGAATATGCTTATTGGTTTCTCTATATAGCTTAGATTTCATTAAAACTTAGTCAGTTCCCAAATAAAACTCCCCAATTTGAAAGCTCCAAAGTCCAATACATTTTGTTCTCTTACTCATTTTACACATTTCTTTTTAAAATATTTTCTTTACTCTATGAAAAATAATTGTGGGTATTCTGTTAATTCTTAGACGTGTGCAAAAGAACCAGAGGAAGAGATTTACCTATAGGAAAATGAGTAAATGTGATGTGTTCTTCAGCTCACCTTCATGTAAAAAAGGTAACCTTTTGTGACTTTACCATCAGAGAGAAAGCAGACACCAAGGAAATTTGGTGTGTAAATAAAGGCCATTGGCACATCCTAAAGCACTCTTTCTTACGCAACTCAAGAAAAGATATTCAGCATCTGACCACTACCATTCTGTGCTAAAGGACACTACACTTCGAAATGACCCTATACTGCCTCAGAAGACATTATCCAACACTTCGATTTGAACATTTAATTTGAAGATATTTATCAAGAAAAATAATCATGGCTGATATTCTGTGGGATTGACAGTGTTTCTTCACTTATTTGCCCTTAAGAACCATTTAAAGGACCAAGGGGAGAAGGAAAATTGAGAAGTAAATTAAATGTCACAAGTGAAGAGCTGTCACCTTAGATTTAATAATGTCATCATTGAAAGTTAAATACCAGGTAATTATGAATATGAAGATGTGCAAGAAATCTGCATAATTATAGAAACATATAACCAGGACTCTCAGAGTTAAGAATTTAACTTTACCTACAGAACTTTCTAAACGGCTAGCACTAAATACCTGGCCTGTCCTTACCGGCCCATCAAATCTATGTGGTTAGAAGTTCCTTGAGTTATGAGAATGGGATTTAGTTCCATTTTACTCATACACAATCTATTCCATTTTTTCCTATGCTTTGTTTGATTTTCGTCCTTTAAAGTGGAGGTGGCCCAGTGCATTGTTGGTATATATTCCCAGTTACCTTGCAAATGGTTCCCTCTGCAGGCAAACACTTTCTGATTGTCCCTTGTTACACATGGATAATAATTGCCACCATTTTCACAGGCATCTTTCAAGAACGCACAGCACACAGACTTATCCCTCAACTTGATTCTTCCATCGCTAATCTAATATACATCACTGGAATGATGACATTCAGGACCGTATTTTCATCAGCTCATATCTTTCTCCTGATGTATTGGGTATCGTACCATTGCCTCTAAAGCAACACAGAATTCCAGGTGAGTGAAAACTCATAAATAATATTACAATTAAAAATAAAACATTATTTAGAAGGTAGCAAGCATATTTACATGTGACTTTTAAATGATAGATGCATGGCATTTTTCAAATCTCTGAAAGATCTATTATGTGAGCCCTAAGGTACCTGCGGAAATAATGTTTTTTCTTACTTTCTGTACTTTTTTGGTCCCTTCATAGATAAATAGACACTTACAGAGACAAATTTGGATTCATATTTTAGAGGTATTAAGAATGAACATGAGTAATTATTTTTTGAGATCATAAATACATCTCTCGGGCCGGGCACGGTGGCTCACGCCCGTAATCCTAGCACTCTGGGAGGCCGAGGCGTGTGGGTCTCTCGAGGTCAGCAGTTCGAGGCCAGCCTGAGCAAGAGTGAGACCCCATCTCTACCAGAAACAGAAAGAAATGATTTGGACAGCTAAAAATCTATATAGAAAAAATTAGCTGGGCATGGTGGCACATGCCTGTCGTCCCAGCTACTCGGGAGGCTGAGGCAGTAGGATCACTTAAGCCTAGGAGTTTGAGGTTGCTGTGAGCTAGGCTGATGCCATGGCACTCTAGCCAGGCTGACAAAGCGAGACTCTGTCTCAAAAAAAAAAAAAAAAAAAAAAAAATACATCTCTCAGGTTGTTAACCTTCTCAAAGTGTTGAAAATAATTTATGTAGTGATTTTCTTTTCTGTTCCATCCTTTTATCTTCCTCATTTCTTTCCTGGTCAGTCATCTGGACAAAGATAAGTTGAAGAGGAATTATACAGGGGGAAACGAGGAATAGCAGTTCTCTCTCAGGTCAGTTTTAAGGAACCAATATTCCAAACCCTACAGAAGATGCCAAACTAATACAGAATGACTATTCAAAAAGCTACAGGTGCTTCATGTAAATGATCCAGGGACTAGCAAGCCAAGGACTACCTAATGCATGAAAATCAAACTGGGACAAAGCAGTGACCCCAGTTCTTTTGAAAAAGGGAATCTTCATATCATCCTAAATCCCCAATTCTACTCCTCAGATTTAACTACTTTTAAGTGTTTCTTATGTATTTGTTAGATGAGTACTATATCTAAAATGAAATGCTATGTAAGCCATATATGCAATTTAAATTATTTTAGTAGCAGCATTAAAAATTGAAACAGATGAAATTAATTTCATAACTTATTTTATTTAACCAAATATATTTAAAATGTTATCAATATAAAATGAATATAACTTATTAATGAATTATTTTATGTTTAAATACTAAGTCTTCTAAATACAATGTGTATTTTTAGCATTATACAGCATATCTCAGTTGGCACTAGCTGTATTTTAAGGACTTGATAGTCACATGTGGTTATTGGGTACTGTATTGCATAGTGCAGTTGTAGATATTTTCTTTGCTTGGTTTTTTCACACATGGGAACAAACTTTACACATTGTTCTGTACCCTTATTTCAATGAACAATGTATTACAAAGATTTCAATGTCAGTAAATGAAGACAAGACTCATTGATATTTTTTCTGTTTGTCTTTGATTTTTGCCATTTTGATTATAGTATGTCTTGGTGTAGTCTTGTTTGGATTGAATCTTATTGGAGAGCTGTGACGTGCTTGTGGCTGAGTATTTTAATCTCTTTCCCCAGATGGGGAGATTTTTTCTGTCATCATGTAAGTGAATTTTTATTCCCCTTCCATTTCACTTTTTTCCTTCTTGAACTTCTATAATTTGAATATTTGCTTTTTTGATGCTGTCTCAAAAATCCCATAAGCTTTCTTCATTTCTTCTCATTTTTTTCTCCTCTGTGTATTTTCAAATAACCCACATTTGAGTTCACAGATTTTTTTTTGTCATTATTATTTTGTTACGTCGATTCTGCTGTTGGTACTCTTTACTCCATTTTTAATTTCATTAATTCTGTTTTTCAGCCCTGGAATTTCTGGGTTTTTAAGACATAATTTCAATCTTTCTGTTAAATTTCTAATTTTGGTCACTTATTGTTTGCCGAATTTCACTGAATTATTTCTGTGTATTTTGTTGGACTTCACTGAACTTCCTTAAAACAATTATTTTGAATTCTTTGTTGCACAGTTTGTATATCTCCATTTCTTTGGGACCAGCTACTGGGAGATTGTGTCCTTTTGATGGTGTTAAGCTTCTCTGGTTTTTCATGTTTTTTGTTGCGTTACATTGGATGTCTGTGCATTTGGGGAAGCTGTCACCAACAGCAGACTTCATGGGCTAATTTCACTATGGAAAGACCTTCCCCTATGGAGGTGTATAACGACACTTGCTGGGTAAAGTCATTCTTCACCCTTATCTGTAAGTTTCTTAAAGACAGGTTTTCATTTCTTATATTTTATTACTTCCTCCATCCCCAGCAGTATGTCTGCCATGTATCAATAATAGTGACTTACAGTTTGCTTATAATATTAGTTGCCATTGTTTTGCTGTCTAAAAAATGAAATCCTTAAAAGAACCCCACAAAATTTCCTCAGTATCTCACATCCTGAAGATACAGAGAATCTTCTAATTCCTCTTGCTGTATTTTCTCATGCTATATATTTTTCCCTCAAATGGGAAGTTGGAAGTACCATGTTTCAATGGGCACTATGTCAGTATTATTCTCTGTCACAGTGAACACAGTGATGGACTGAGGCATAATCTTGGGATCTTCTCTCCAACCTCAGTAACACTCCACAACAAGCCAGAATCCTTCACCATAGAATCCCAAGAGGCTTTGATTCCACTTTGCCTAGAAGGAAGGCCCCTAGAGGAGTGAGATATCCTGTCTCTGACTCTTGACTCTTCAAGTCAGCAACCCCTTTTCTTGCGCAAAACACCATCCTTCATAAAGGTGAATCACAACACCCTCTAGCACCTGTGGAAATCACTTAAGACCACTCTTATCTTCCTTATGCCCCATTTGCTCTTGCCCCTAACCCCATCCTCTGGCCTTTAGACTTAGTGTGTACTTCCTATGTTCAAATTTTGGGCTTTCTTAACAAAATGAAACTTGATTTTCCCTGAGTGCTTCATGCCCTCAGCAGTCACAGTCTGAAGCTCTCATTTTAAGTTCATTTTTATAAAAATCAAAATGCGAAAGTTAGACACTCCAAATTTAGCATTGGCAAAATTTATCATCTATTAAAGACCCTATCCTTGTGACAATATGATCCAGAGATACATTCAAGATAGAGTGAAACTGGAGAAAGTATTCAGGAAACCCAACTGTAGTACTAACTGTAGTACTCATTACCTTGCTCTTTCTGAGCCCGTGAAATGATAGATCATCTAACTAAAACTAATTATTCCTCTCTTCAACCTAGTGTAGCATCTTTTTTTTTTCCTTCAGACTCTAACGAAATAGGAATATTGCAGTGCTTGTGTCTAATGATAAAAGAGAAGCTAACAAGAGGTTAACTATAAATATTTGACTGCCCAGAATTTTATGTATGCTTGATTGGAAGTATTTCCCTTCCCCCATGGATATAACTTGGAGGACAGTGAAGAGGATTGATGAGCTTATGGGGATGATTAGCAGGCCGAGCTGAAACTGTCACTATGAATGTCATTACAGAGATTAAGTACACATGAGTGCAGTTCCACCGGGCAACAGAGCTGTATCCCACATAATTTACTGCCAGATCAGACAGCCTGGCCATCATTATCCCAAAACAACAACAACAATATAAACATGGCATATTTGATGACATCATCCCTACAAAGCAAAACAAAAAGAGGGAGAAGACAAAAAACAATGCCAATCCAACCGGAATACTTTGAAAATATCCTGGTAACTTTCCAAATATCCTTTATTCGTGGTTTGCAAAGAGCTGTAAGGTATGTAAGATACAAACTATTATCTTTATTTGAAATATGAGGAGAAAATGGCTCAGAAAGGCTGAATGTAACAGATCTGAAGATAAGATAAAAAATCAGAATATTTCAAACAGATTTCAGAAGTGTTGAGCTGAAGGCACTTCAAGATGCCTTTACCACACACAGATTAGAAAAGGAACATAGGAGAGCCTTTGCCATGGATGTTTCCCTAAACTTACCCAGTATACTTTCTCTTTCCCAAAAAGAATTTGAAATTTGCTATTCATGGAGGTAATTTCTTTCCAAGACACAAGATGTTATAGCTGTGTCTTCCTTGCTCTAGGCAAGTTCAGAGGAAGTTCTATAGCTGCACTATCCAATATGGCAGCCACTAGTCACATGTGGCTACTGAGCACTTGAAATGTGGATAGTCCAAACTGAAATGGGTTAGTGGATTTCAAAGACTTAATATGAAAAGAATGTAAAATAGCTCCTTAGTAATATTTTATGTTGATTACATGTTAAAATGTTTATCTTTAGACAAATCAGGTTGAAGAAAATATATTATTAACATTAATTTTACCTGCTTCTATTTTTTTAATGTGACTACTAAAATATTTAAAATTACATACAGGGCTCATAGTATATTTTTATTGGACTACACTGCTCTGTAGGATTCTTGGAGTAGGTGGAGCTATGAAGTTAGTGTAAACCAAGAAGAAACAGAATGAGATGCAATTGTTGATGTCATCTATACAACCTGGCCCGAGTGAAGAGTGGAAAAAACATACAGGACATGCTAAGTTAAATGTGTGGTTGGAGGTGGTGAGATGGTACCGAGTCAAGGAATGGCCCATGGAGATCACAGAAATTTTAACCATGAATAGTAAGGGAGAGAGCAGTCCTGGAGCCTCAGGGAGGTTAAGTGATGGGTACCAGAACACGGAATCTACAATGTAAGGACTGATCACCACACCCCAGTCTCCTAGAGGGAAGGGAGAGAACCAGAATGAGTAACTTCCCCACTTAAAGCAAGTGGGGGAGGAGGAGTAATATCAGTATACTTGGAGAATTACTGCACATTTGACATCTTTGCACTCTGGCAAGAGTCATCATGTGGAACACACTGCTTACGCACTGCTAAGAGGTTTATAGCTAACAACTAAGTGGATGGTAGTGCCACCAACTAAAAATTTTTTAAGTGAGGTTTTAGAATAAAGATGGTTAATTTATTTGGGGTTATACTGAGTTTAGGTGCGCATGTATCATGCCAGTGGAGATGCCTAGTTTACTATTGGATATACACGTCTCAAGGTGGCAGAAGACAGTGATTTCAAGGTGTAGTTTGCAGATAAACCACAAGAATGTTGAAATTATGTAAGAAGATAATATTGGATGAAAACATTAGAGGAGATTGACAATAGAACCCTTCAGAATAGCAACATTTAAACAATAGGTAGTGGGAGAAAAACGAACAGAAAAGACAGAAATAACAAAGATGAACGGCAAGAACCTCTTGGTACAAAGTCGAGAGAGAATAAAGATTAATAAGGAGGCAAGGACTGTCAAACAAGGAATAAAACATACCCATTATATTTAGAAACAAGGATGACATAGATGATACAGAGGGAACATTTCAAGCACTGGTGGAGGCAGAAGCTGGATCATAGTAAACAGGGAAGGAGTAGGTAGAGTACGTGTAGAGTATGCTTTTCAAGGAATTTAAAATATCAAATGAGGTAATTTGTTAGCTTAGTTGTTGGTCATCAATGGGGATTACTGTAGCACCAAGACTGAAAATCACCCAGCAGAATAAAGTTTGATATCAGATCCTTTTCTGAGACCATGTTCCTGTGGATCCAAGAAGATAATTGCTGATTCCTGTCTTTGTTTCGCTATTTGGGCACGTCCAACCCTCTGCTACTGGAATGGGATAGGGAGAGCCCTCAAAAGCAGACTCAATGCAGCTAAAATGCTGGGCCTGGGAACCAGAATGTGGAGCAGAGTGAGTGCCTTGCAAAAGTGCCAGGCCATTTTCCTATTACTCTGTCTTCTTTAACCTCCCCTACACTTCCTCTACCATCCTAATCAAGCATAGAAACCCAAGTGACTGAAGTTGTCAGAGATTTGGCAAAGTGCTTTCTAAAACAGGTGGTTAGCCCTTTCTCAGTGCACCCAGTTACTCACATTGAAGTAGATCACTAGGCAGGCACAGGGTGACCATGACTTACTGACAGAAATCAAATTCCCAGTTTCCATATTTGCCACTCCAATTGTTTTTCCTTTGGGAAATTGAAAAAAGAAGCATAACCTTTTTCCTTTTGCTATCTTCTTTGTGGTAATGTCCAGTCCCCATTTCAGAAGAGATGGCTGCCACTATTTTCCTCCTCCTATCAGAACAGGCATGGGACATCAGCTCTCAGTGATGATCTATTAGGGTGCTCTAGCATTCCATTCATTACTCTATGGCCCAAATCTGCCGAGACCCCTTTATCCTAGTCCCTGTGCTCTGATCCCAAGCTGATTTATTGTACTTGTCAGGAAAATTAGCTTTCACCTGTCTAAAGTTTTTTTCCTGACAGCCATGTTGGTGGGGCATGCAACTATGACTTATGATAGACATTATATGTGATTAAACCAGTGAAAGAAACCAGATCTGTCTGGTTTCTCAAAAACCATCTCAGGTAAGGAGGCTTAATTTCACCACTTTGTACCTATGTGAACTATTTAGTTCATGAACCACTGTCCAACTCCTCCTTAAATCATTTCCAAAGGTGGAGCTAATTAGAGCACATATTGCTCAGTCTCTGATTACAGTAATATTTAATAGGCACGTAGAGATTTTCCTTTTCCAATAAATTGTCATTATCATAAGACTGGAAACCCTACTGCCAGGGCAATGTGGAGGGGAATACACAAAATTTAACCTTTATTAAAATCCTAACTTATATTAGCTAAAGTTAACTGGGTTCTTGGTCCTCATCACTAAGAAGTCAAAAAAAAAGAAAAAAAGAAAAAAAAAAACCCACCAATTTCTCTCTCATCAGTCTCTCCAAAAAGTACTAGTGGCTTGTACATGTTCCTCTCAATTTACTGATCTCAGTAACTCTATTCACTAAGTTTGATGGCATTCTTTCCTCTGAAACTGTAATTTTCCTTTTGGATTCTCAACCAGATCAATGCTACCCCCTGAGAAAAGAGAATACCACAGAAGCATAACACGGAATACGGAAAGAGTCTGTTCCACCCACTACTACTTTAAATTCTAACTGCATTTAGAGCTCAGCTCAAGTTACCCTTCTTTTGTCATGTCCTTTTTTAAGCCTCCTAGAGAGAAGATAGTCTCTAACATTTTCATTCTCTGAATCTTGTTGGGCATTTCCTTGTATTAGTAATTTATTATTTTATGTATATTGGCTCACTTCACAACTAGATTATAACTTCATTTAACCATTAATTCCATTGGCAACCATGTACTAAGCAATAATCCTGAAGGCACTGAACTATGCAGTCAAGTTGAAAACATGAGTAAGAAAAAAAAAATTGTCTTCTAGATGTTGACAGTGTGTTTGAAGATGCAGTGGTTTGTATACTGCTTTGTCTCCCCAGGACACAATGTTAAATTAGGAAAATGCTAATTATCAACAGTATAAAATAACACATGGACTTCTCAAATGGCAAGAGACTCAAATAATTCTCTATAAAATTGTCAGTCCTTTATTATAACCTTTCCTGAAGAATTCAAAGCAATGACTTCTAAGTCCCCTTCTTAAGATTCTGAAGATCTTTTTGCCTTGGGGTGCTGACCAACCTCACACATCTCTGCAAAACTGTCTTAACTGAGAAACATCTTGGTTCTTTCCTGGAGTAGGCTCAAAAAAACAAATACTCTCCACTCTCCTTCAACCTCCTTCCCATCATTCCAACAGTTATTTCCAGCCTCCTTTATATGTCAATGAGTCAGTTAAATGATGATCCTAGGAGACTGTCAATTCCAGTTCCTTCCTGAAGGTCCGATCGAATCAAGAGCTAAGGAAGTATATCTCCCTGACCCAAGACACATCCTAAAATATTGCTGTGTTCACGCTCATATAATGACTGTGCCCTGTAAGTACTCTTTATTTGCCATTAATAAAAGAACTGAAGATTACAGGAATAATTTGATTATATCCTTAAAAGTCAAAAAAATTTCTGTGCAAAGCAATTTTAACCTATCTTTCCAAGTATCATTAAGCAAGAAAGACCTATTGTGAATTGGTATTATCTTTTGGGATCCCAAGAGCCCCACTTCCGATATCCCTAGATATTCAATCAGCATTAAACAGAAGTTTATGTATGTCATATTTTTCTTTATTGATCAAATCGTGGAGATAATCTAAACTTAAAAAGCTCTGCTTCTGGACAGTCAATGATTAATTAGCAACACCCTGAACTACTCCTACAGGGAGATGTTTAATGTTCCAAGAAGTGTCCCTGCCTCATCCTTTCTGCTCAGTGTAGCATCAATTTTCTCCTTGTAGCCCAATTTAAAGAAGGCATTCTCTCAAAACAGTGGGAAGGGTTGAACATTGTTTCCATATGAACATTCCCAAGAATGCCATTCATAAAGGAAAAGACAACACCCCATACGATAGCATAGGTCAACCCTTCAGGTACTGCTGTTAGTAGGTATCTAGACAGAATTTTCCCTACCTAAATAGTGCAGTGCATTCAGTATTCTGGAAACCAAAAGAAGCAAAAGCATGCTATCCGTGCCACTCAGAGCATTGCGTTAACTGAGATCATTTTTGTCTAGATCTCAGGCACATTCATTCTTCCGGAATATTGCCAGAGAAAGCTGAGACTTTCTAGGACCAGGAGCTTCATCATCACAGTCCCACAGAGGCACGTAGAAATTCTAGATTCTGCTTTGTGTTTGCCAGGACTGGCTTTAGTAGAAGTCACCACCGTAATTCCATTTCTGCCTCATTTTAACCACCTTAGGTGCCTTGCTAAGTATCTCTCTCCTATCGCTGCCCCTCTAGGCTTTTTCTCCCACATCTCCTAAAAATCTGCTTTCTGGTCCTTACAAAGTCAGGCATTCGAGAGTATCTTTGCACGATTCCTCCTGGCAACACTTGCGTCAACAGCTGAAATGAAATTTCATCCCGCAGCCAGCAGGGATTGGGGAGGTGGGGGTCTTGGAAAAGGAAACCTAAACCAAGGCTCTCCAGCAAAGGCCGTGAGATCACAGTGCACACAGTGGCCAAATTCACTTGTGAAATGAGTGGCCTGGAGTTAGGAATAAAGTTCTAAAAAATATTATAGCTCAAACTGACCCTGTTTCTGCCACATGATTGGCATTCATTAAGTGTTACATTCATTTTGACACTAAAATTTCACTACTGTTTAAAGATGGAGGCAGTTAGGAAATCAGGCATCAGTGCTAGCTAAAAGAGAAAGAAGTTTGCCCAATAGTTATATAAAGACAGACAGTTGCACTTGAGCTGTGTCTGCTTAAAGGTCAAATTAAGCATATCTGTAACTGCTTCTGATTAATGGGACGAGTACATAGAAGCCCCCCACACCCCCTTGTTTAAAGGAGATTTTGCCATGACAAGCAGCGTGTCATTTATTAGGCTGCTTTCAGCCACATCCACTCAAATTTATCTAATTAAAGGATGTGCTCTGTCTAGACACTTCCTCAGCAGAGCCCAGTGAAGAAAAGCATCAGTAATTGCTCACAATGTGTCAGGTACGCAGTCTTTCAAGTAGAGAAGTCTCTGCAAATGCCATTTCACACCACAATGGATTTGCTACTAAGAATTCTTGGTAGAATACCAAGCAACTGTGAAGCCAAAGTGTATCATCAAAGGAAATGATACACCGTGCACAATGCATGTATCCCTTACATTCAATCACTGAGCATTCCTAAGATTTAGAGGTTACTGAGACCCAGGTGAGCTTTTCAGTACTCTTGTCATAAGTAAATATACAGAGATAGAGAAGGAAAAAGAACCCAAGTGACAGGGACAGAGAGAGTGCTGAACTAAATCCTGAGCTATCTACATTTGCACCTCTGATTTTCCCCTCAGCCTGGGAGATGGTTTGTGGACCTAAGGAATAGATAACTAACCTAGACAAGACATGATCTGGAAGGCAGCCTGACCCAGGCAAAAGAACTTCATAGCCACCACAAAGATACAAGAAAGATTGAGAAGCAGTACTCAGAACTGTAAAATATGAATAGACAGTAAAGTTAAAAGGAACTTAGGTCCTTGTATACCCCTATGTTCTTTTGCACAATCTTCTGTTAGCCATCTGAAGCCAAGGTACGAATATTAATATAAATGGGTCTTTCTCACTTCCAGTGACTCACATATATCAAAGTGATACAGCACTTTTCTTCTCAGGGACCACAACATTAGAGGCCTTTTAATGCCATAAAATCTGATAGCAAGCTTTCAAGTAAGCCCCTTAAAAAATTTAGCCATGTGTCAGTAGACCATCATTAAATATGCAGTGAGGCCCTCCACAAGCAGACATCCCTGTGCCAGGTGTGAGGGAAACATCAGTGAAGACAAACACGATGCTTGCCCTGGTGGGCAATTCAGTCCAGTGAGACAGGGTGAGGCATAGGGGAAGGTGGATGTAGACAAAAGGCAAATAACTAGCCCCCTTTGGGCCAAGTCTACCTTCTGTTGGTAAAGCTAAAAGCAGAGCACTCACCTCTAGCCAGGCATGGGCCACTCCCCTTCCCACTCTGTCTAGGTGAGTAGGTGCCATCATTCTCAGAGAAAGGGCCTCACTGTGTGTCTCTGAATTATGGCTCCCCGGAGGCCTCTCAAGTTGTAGGGAAGTTCAGACTAGAGTACTTTTTCTTTCTCTTTATTTTTCAAGCCAAGCCATTGTGCCAACCCTTCAAATGCCTCCAGATGACTGAGTCATGAACACTCTTGTCAGTGGTACTTGAAATTAACTAGATTGACTGACTGCACAGAATGGAAATCAGGTGCATGATAAGCAATGATGGCTTTCCTGTACTGGAGGGGTCACAGTTCTGTCTGACTTGTATCAAGACTTTCAAAGTCAGAAGCGGAAGATAAAATGAGTATCTTTCAATGCAAGGAGACTTATCTTCTTTTTCACTAACATCAACATTTAATGACCTACTTGACCCCCACATTTTCCAATAGTACATTCAAACTGCACCAAACTGTAATTGCAGTTAGATTTTATATTTAATTAGACTATCCAAAAGCTCAAAATGTATCATGCATTATCATTCTTTATATCAATTATTTAAATTCCAATTCTGCCAATTATAAGCTTCTTATATTGTTTAATTAATCAAGTATTTATTATGCATCTGCTTTATGCTCACTGAGAAATGACTTAAAACATAATGTCTGCTCTTAAGGATTTCATAATTTATTTGGAGAGAGCAAGTAAATGTGTGTGAAATAATTTATAAATAAGCAATTATGATGGTATATGAGACAGAATTAATTTACAAATAGTAAAATTGTAGGTAGAGGCAATTAGAGAATAGGATTCATAGCATTTCATTAGCTTCTAATTATACGATACAGTGAAATTAAGATGGGAATGATCAAGTAGATAATATTTCATCGAAAAAGGGAAGGATTCCCTGAGGAAGAAAAAACGATTGCAAAAGTTTGTGTTGCGTATGTGTAGCAGGAACCAGGTCTTATTGGTCTTAAGTACTACCTCCACCAGGCTAGGTCACAGATGATTTTTTTTGTAGGGTCTCTAAATGATTTCATTTAAAACCGTATTACAGATTTATGAGCCTTTTTGAATTATAATGATAAATTGATGAAGATTTAGAATAATCGGTAAGAAGAGATACTTGCATTTTTGTTTAGTGCCTAAACCTGCATGGAAGGATCCCTTATGGGGTCCAGGCACCATCTCTTCTCGTTCAGATCAGGGACTATCCCTTCTGTGGTTTGGTTGGTTTTTGTCAGATGCACCATTCTTGGCTAATTCCTATCATCCCACTTCAAGTAAAAGGTGGAAACATTGTTAGGACTCAGAATTCCATGGCTCTCAAAAACCCTATTTGTATGGAAACAATATTGATCTTCTTGCCTTAGCAGTTACATAATAACTTTTATTTAACGCTGGCTACCTCATTACTCATGGTGCTGCATCATCTATAAATACTGGCTTCATACAACTCTAAGGTTATCACTATGCTTAGTTGATGTACACAAATTCAAGTCTTATCTAAAGTATGCAGAAAATGTGAATTCTTTGCCTAGTCATGGAACGTATAGTTCAAAATCTGTTAGTGCAAATGTAGAACATATCTTTCAACTATGTCTTTTCTTGAATTCTTTATGCCAGAATCACTGCATTCCTAGAATGTGATCTCTTTCAAGTCAACTGCACCCCTGCCTTCCAAATAGCACCATCAGACCCCATGACGGATGGAAGAAAAGTGATCCCATTTGCACAGAAATGTCTATTCCTTGTTTAGCACTGTGTAAGACTGAGTTAGAAAAGTTCAATGTCACCACATTGATAGAAGGCAATTCAGAGAGGACATCTATCCAAAAGGCCTATTGGTGTCGGGGAGCAATGGTTTCAAAAGCCACAGGATGAAATAGGTGCAACCACCTCTGGAGGACTGCCCGACACTGGCACAGAGCTGGCAGAGGAGGTGGGGTAACTTCCCTGGGTGGCAGTGCTGAGACACCCGTGTAATAAAGGATGCCTTCTGCCATTCCTACCACCCTCAGGTGCCATGGACTGGAGGCAGCACTGTGGGGGAAGCACTGATAGGTGGGAGCCAACACACACACACACACACACACACACACACACACACACACACGCAGCAAAGACCCACACATGGCTCAAACCCAAGGCTCATCAGTGAACCACTGGTAGTCCAGAGCCCTGATTCCATCTGTCTCTAACATGTGTGAGAGTCATCTATCCAAAATCAGCACTTCCGTATATTGTGGTAGTCCAATCTCACACAATTCCATGATAATATTCTGCACAGGCTAGCAGGAACAATCGTCTTGCTGCCAAACTTGCCTCCTGGAACTGGGGCTCTGTGAGGTCACAGGGAAGAAAGAGGGAGAGCATCGTACAGAGAACGGGAGCCCAAGAATCATATGGGTCCAGGTCCAGGCTCAGAATGACCCATCCTGATTGTATTGCCAGTGTGGGAGAGAGACTCACAAAATATTGAAATAAGTGCTTCTCAATACCAGGACCCCATACCAACTGGTCTAGGCTCAAAGCTCCTATGTGAATGACAGTCCTGGCTGTAGCCCATGCCACGCAATGGAGGACAATATCACAAGGCTCTCCAATATGAGTCCTGGAGCCTGGGACAGAAGTCTCACTTGCTCAAATCCAAAGGCAAAGTTAACCTCCACTGCACTTCATATAGTTCAAGGTAAGCTTTAAATCATGTTGAATTCAATCAAGTCTTAAGCCATTCTTAATGTAGTCTGTGAATGACAAACAGGAAATGACACGAAGAGCAGTGTGTCCCTTCTTCCTTTTCTTTCACCATTCCCCAAGCAAACTCTAAAGGTTTGTTTTTATCTTGCATACGCATTCAGAACACCGAAACTATTTAGAATTAGCAGCAGGAATCCTTTCCCCTCCATCCCAGTTGGAAACCACAGACACTGCTACGTGAAATACTGATTTTATCCTGTGGAGCAGGGACTGACTCAGGTTTTGTAGGGCCTGGGGCTCACAAAACTGAGAGCCTTAAGAATGAAAAAAATAAAAATAAAAAAGTGGGTACAAAAGCAAGTATTTATTTACAATGAGGAACATCACAACAAATTACAGATTTAAAAAGCTGACATACAACTGTGCACACAGAAATACTTGCTATTTATAATACTGCTATGAGTTTATTTCCTACAAATACAGGAATTATAGAAATTTTACTATGTACAGTCCCCATAAAAATAAAGTATGATGTGTATATAATTACAGACACTGCATTTTCATTTACTCTTGGCACAGAAAATGTTTGAATTGACAACGTGTTGACGAGAATATAATCCTCCATTTATAAGAGTTCTACATGTCTGATAAGCTTCTGGCTTCAGATATTCAAGCTTTATTTCTCTTCCACTATTTATATATTTCTATTCATATTGTGAAACAACCTCTGGGACCTCCCTTTTTTTTCATGACACTGGTTGAATTGACAGAAAGGTAGAGAGCTGGTGGAAGTATTACTGGAAGCCATTTTACACCAGGACAGCAGTAACTTAAACTGGGTACATGAAATTCTTGGCAAACGTAACCATATTCCAGTAAGTCACAAAACAATGTATTCCTAAACAACTTCTAAGTGCCCGTGGTCACACAAAGCCACCTAACATGAAGGTAAGGGTGACAAAGGGAAAGTTGGACTTAGCCTTAACCTATTGAAGACTATTGCAAATTGTACAAAGCTATAGCATCATGTATACACATTGTCAAGGCTCCTCCCTGGGCCTTGAAATAGTTCCACAAAAGTGAGGGTCTCTGAAGCATCAGCTCCATTAGCTTCTTGGTAAAACTATCCCTCCCTGCTACTGAAACAAGCTACTTTCTGGACTAAGGACAGTGAGGCAAAATTCTGATTTTCTACATCCATAAACTAACTAAGAATGCAGCAGTTTATATGGGTGAAGTGATTTGAAATGTCTAAGTATCTACCATTTATGATCATTTGCTTGATGATTTATTTACTCATTTGAAATGAAAGGGTAAAAGAGGAATTCATATACCTAACTTGTGTGGTTGAATTTCTATGACCAAGTGGACAGAGATCTAGAGTGGTTTGATGCAAACACTACTCCTTTCAGTAGAAACCTGACTTGAACGTGGCACATCTTTTGGACTACTTCCTTTTCATACTGAAAGTGACCAACAAACCATAGATTTCTCTTATAGAATCTTCACTCTTTCTGGACAAGCAACATTTCATTTTCCTGGTGAGAACAGCAATCTCTGTCAAAGAAATTCTATATATCCCTCTGTCCATTCAAAGCATGATACAAGGTTTTACATATGTAACTGCTTGCTCAGTTGTTTCCAGAATTGCCTCCACGATTTTGTATATTAACATTGTCACTTATGTTACAATGGTCTTTCTATTCATCTGTGTGTTTCTGCATTGCTGATATCAGATTCTCCAATGACAAGTTTGACAATGATTTTAAAGAGTTACATACTTTATGAGGAATACTTCGTTCTAACTTTTTCCACATTGACTTACAAAAACCATGCAGAAGAAAAAGGAAAGTGGAAATAATCATTTTCAGTGGAACAAGTCAGTAGAGAAAACCGCAGACTCCAAATTAGCCTAAGTGCTGCCAAGAGCAGCTGAGACTTTGCCATGTGGAGAGGTTCAGAGGAAGTAGTAACAGAGAAGATACAGAAAGCAAGGAGTGCAAGGAACCTAGCTGTGGTCTGCTGTAAATAAAATATAGCAGAAGGAAAGGGATAGGAGATCCCAGACAGTCTCAGCATATATATGCCTTTAGAAGTGAGGGGATCATTTTGGAATGCCATATCTGTGTCTCTTGGCAGTAGTGGCCAGTAAAAGGTATCAGTGGAACATTAGACTGATAGTAAAAATCCTCCAAACAAACTTAGGTTTGGAGAAACCAAGAAGATGCACCTAGAGGCACTGTATGTGAAAGAAATAGCCTATCATTGTAGCAACAGGAAAAAGATCCTGCCATTGACAGACTAGAAAGGCAACCCTATCATTCTCTTTCTTCTTCCATCACTATAGAAATACTATGAATACCTGTCCAGGAAATTTCAACTCACTTGGATACACGTAACAAAAACCATATGCACATAAAATCCATACAGAAAGAAAAATTTATATAAATGAGCATCAAAACTTTTCTATAGACGATGAGAACACTAGGGAAAAAAAAGTGTTCCCATGAAATAGAAAATTGTAACAAAATACATTTTTTAAAAATTTTAATGAAGCAATTATAACTGAAGAAAGATTACAATAGGAGGTAACTGTCAGATAACAGGAGGAAATGAAATAGGAATAAACAGACATCAGAAAAAAATAAAAGAGAAACCATTACAGATTTAGACAAAATTGGAAAGTAAAAAAGGGAAAAAGGATGCTGTGGAAAGTACATTAAGAGATATGCAAGATGGAATTTAGAAAATTCACAAAATAAAATTTTTTATAAATGCAAATTATAAGAAAATAATAGAGAAGACAAGAAATAGAGTTCTAACATAGGCATATTTGGAATTCCTCAAAAAAGAAACCCAACTAAACACTATAGAACACATATTTTAAGGAATAAGAAAATTTTCCAGGAAGGAAAGACGACTTTATATATTGAAAGTGCATAGTATGTATCAGTGAAAATTGACTTGGGTCAATCAATACAAATGCTTTACAAAGTGAAGGATTTTAACTATGAAGAAAAATGTGGGAGGCAACGAGGCAAAAATTTCAAGTCACATATATAAGGAAAATTAACCTGGCATTGGGCTTCTACCCCATAATAATCAATACTATAAGATAGGGGAACAAAGCCTGCAAGATACTTGAGAAATACAAGTCTGAGTGAAGCAATTTATAGACATCCAAGGATTGTATACCCCTCGAAAGTAGGAGACATCGATTTTACTTTTAGCTTCCAATTCAACAAAACATGAAGGCTACAAACAGTTTGGAACACCTGACAGATCAGGCAATACTGTTTGCATGAGCTGTTCTTGAGAAACCTACCACTGGAAGGTTTTAAACTCCCAGCAACCAAAAGATAGGCAAAACTTCGGCAAAAACTTGACAATCAAACTGAAAATATTTAAGTGCAAAACTAAGACAAAAAACACATGAGGGGAAAATGGGCCATAACATGACCTGACAATTTAATAATTGTCTGACTTACGGAAAAAAAAACAAAAACAAAAAACAGCAGAGTAAAGAGGGAAGACTAAATAAGCTGCTTGCCTCATTTCCATGAGATGGCAATTGAAGTATATCAGTCAGAGGTAAGAAATTGAGAATAGAAGAATATGCGTATTTCAAAATAAAAGGTAAATACTAAACTTCCACCATCCTGTTAATTAGAATTAGATTCTACAGAAGAGGAAGTATGACCAAATAAAGATAATGGAAGCCAGTTGAATCATTGCTCCCAGTAGGGAACTAACTTAATCCAGTTAAAAGGTAACTAAGGCCACGATATTAAAGTAGACCTGTAAACAACTATTTAGCACAAAAAAGGTCATCTTAAACATCAGAAAGATTACAAGTTGCAAAAGCAAATAAACAGACTACATTGTCCAAGATCTCTACATTATATAAATATAGTAAGTGCATAGAATAACGAATCTTTCCACCATACTGATAAATGTAAATGAACATAATTCACTTTTAAATGAATCAGATCTTCCAATTACATCACAATTGAAAATGAACTCTGTGCTGTAGACAAGAGAAACACCCAAAACAAAGTGATTCAGAAACGAAAAGGAAAGAATGAGAAAAAATGTTTGAAGACAATCTAAACAGAAAGAACCAGAGGTTGTGTTAATTTCAGGCACAATGAGATTCCGGCAAAAAGCACAAAGACAGGTATTATAAAAGGATAGTGAATATAACCCATGATGACATTTACGCAGTTATGCATACACATGCACCAAATAATGTTTCAGCGATTACAACAGATATTACAGAAGCTAGAATAAGAAATAACAACTGGCATTGCGAGTTCTAATTCACCTCTCCTAACCTAGAACAGATGAATATGTCCCTGTCCCCTAAGTTAATGAATAAATTTAACACCATCCTTATACACACCACAGATTTTTTTTCCTGGAATTATATAAGCTTTTTCATTATTAAATTCTTGTGGAAATTAAACCAACAAGGATAGCCAAGGAAATTCTGAAAAAAGAAGTGCAGTGATGTGAGACCTGCCTATCATGTACTAAAATGTATGGCAAAGCCTCCATAAAATAATGAAAACAGTGTGGTTCTGGTGTATGAGACAAGCCAGTGGTATACATTAAAAGGTCCAGAAATAGATTTTTAAAATAAAGAAATTAGTAATGATTAAGATGGGTCCTCCAATCCATGGGGTAAACATAGGTTATTGAATATAGGAGAGAACCTTGGGAGAACAATCAGGAGTCTGAGAAAGGAGGGTGAGAAAGAAGCTATAGATTTTTTAAATTTAAATGTAATCAATGAAATCATTAAAAATACTTGGCAAAAGATTTGAGTAAATTCCTACATAACCTTGTGGTAGAAGAAGCCTTTTAACCATGATTCAAAAATCTAGAGCCCAGAAAACATTGACAAGTGTGATGCTAAAGAAATAAATCTGCATTTAATAAAAAAAGAGAAGCAAAGAAAAAAACATAGGATAAAGTATCTTCAACTAAAACCACCCAGAACTTATGTCCCTAATTGAAAAAGAGTTTGTCAGATCAAAAAGAAAATGACCATCTAATAGAAAAATGGGCAAATCACATGGACAAACAGTTCATAAGAGAAATGTAACATTACTTAAATACATAGAAAGATGCTCAACTTCAGAGTAATAGAAATGCAAAAAAAAAAGTCATCCTGAGATTATACATCATTTATTTTGGCAAATACTTCAAAGTTCAAAACACTATCTGTGAGGCTAGGGGAAAACAGGCACATACTTTGCGGTGGTACAATACCTGTAGAGAGGAATCTGGAAATATTTACCAAAATTACAAATTCTACAACCACTCTCTAACAATTTACCTTTCAGAGATTGCTGCACATCAGAACAATGATGTGTGCACAAGATTTTCCATTGCAGCATCCCCAAAGATTGGCAAAAACCTCAGTATTTATAGTACTAGGGGAGCATAAATAAATTATGGTAAATTGATATAGGTGGAATATTCTGCATCAGATAAAAGGGATGAAAAAGCACCTTTTGTCCTGAATCAGAAAGATCATTAAGGTATAAGAAATGGGAAAAATGAGGCTCAGAATAGTGCATACGGCATGCACGTGGTTATTCCCCATTTGTTCCTAATCAGATTTAGAATTCATCCCCCACCCTTCTCTGCCTTGCTCTCTGCCCTGGAAGCATGACCTATCTCGACTGCACCAAACAGGGCTCACTTGTCATCTCACTTCCAGGGGGTTAAGGTAATGGGAGTCACAGGTAGGTGGGTGGAGAGAGAGGCCAGGGTATTTCTTTTCCATACCCTCTCCACCTCGCTGCCAAACTTCTCGCAACGACTTCATCTCAACGTGACTACAACCCCTGCCGCCTTCGAGGCAGCCCTCCTCTATGGCTCCAGCTGTCCCATAGCCCTGGTAACACTTTCAAAATCAGTCTGATTTCTACACTTCTGTTCCTATGGGCTTGCTGTGAGGAACAATTGAGACAATATAGTGAAAGAACTTTCTTAAGACCGTAAATTGCTCTTCAGATTTAATGGAGTATTAAGACTCAATTAAAATGTAACATTATCATTGTAATGTCTGTTTCTCATAAATATGCTACTGCATTGAAAAAATACAACATCAATTTATTCTCATATTATTACAGCTACTTATTATAAATATTTAGTATGAAGTACAGAGTAGAAAGTCACCCTTGCTCATGCTAAAAAATCTCAACTTCACTGGAGTTCTGACAGTCACTTCTAATGTGACCCTGGCCAAGAAATCTCCTTCTTAACCTCTTTGAAAGAGAAAGCCATCAGAATGGCATTTCTCATGTTTATTCCACAATGACATTTACTCCTCAAACACCAGATATTGGTCTTTATTTGATACATCGCTTCTTTTTCAAACCTAGAAAAAATAATTGTTATACACTTGAGTAGAAAGAGACCCAAAAACCAAATTCCCAATCCTTTTTTTTTTTTTTTTTTTTGCCTTTGCTCCCGACAACCAACTTGATTGTGCAAAATAACCAGGTGTCCAGTTTATTTAGAAGGATGGATGTAGTACGGCACAAAGGGAAAAAAAAAAATCACTCTATTCTTTTTTGCCACTGATTTTCAAACAAACCACATCCTTTCTCAACAATTGAGGACAGCTTCTCAGGCCACTTCTGCAGCCTTTCCTGTCGTTTGAGATTTGGAGCAGTGTCCTTTTCAGGTTTTAAAAAGCATAGTAGGATCTAAATCAAAATATCCCATCCTCACAGCTCAGGCCCTGAAAACCTGCAGCAGGGAATGGGCAAGGTTCCTTTCTCTCCCTATTCAACCTCCCTGTCTGCTGTTCCTGGTTCCTTGCTCTGATGATTGCTGGGTAACAAATCACTCGACATTTGAACATTTAAGTGAACAACAGACAATCAATTTGCTTTTAAATTTTCTCCATATGACATCAGCCAGGGCAACTGCAAGTCTGGAGGCTGGAATCAACTAGAAGTTTCCCGCCCTGGGTGTATGGAGGTTGACACTAGCTGCTGCCTGAGACCAAAGCTGGGCTGTCACCTGGACACCTGCACAAGCCATGTCCCTATAACTGCTTGGCTTCCTCACAGCATGGTGGCTGGGTCCCAAGAGCAAGTGCTCTACCAGAAAGGAAATGGAAGATGCCAATTTCTTAACATGGACTTCTACCATATTAACATCAAGGAGTCACAGAGCCCAGATTCAAGACCCTTGATGAGAGACCACCTCTTGATGTGAAGTATGTCGAAGAGTATCGGGCCATGTTTTATAACTGTCATACGCTGCCACATTCCTCCAGAGTTAGGGCAGAAATAAGGGAGCAAAAATAATCTTGCCTCAGTGACCTCATTGTGACAGACACCTAGAGGCTAATTCTTTGGCTTATGGGCTCTCAGAGTCCCTTCCTATCAGGGACCCCCAGGGCCTCGCTTCCTTAGCCAAATGATGCCTACTCCACCCACTCCCCCCTGGTGCTCCCTCAGCCCTCATGGCCAACGGAATAGCACTCACAGCCTTTTTCCACTGGGGCTGCCAGGATCGCCCAGGCAGGCACACGCCTTTAATAGAAGGATTTGGAAGGATATCCAGAAATAACCTAAGTCTACTCTGGCCCACAGAGGAACTCAATACTCTTGCCCTGCCAAATTCTGCAAACAGATCAGTCTCTCTGAGTATTTTCTGAGTACCTTCTTACACTGTCAGCTGGGGAAAATCTAACCACCCCTTCACCATGATGTGGTTTTTAATGTGAAAGTCAGACACTGATCCTCATACCCCCCTCCCAAACTCCATGAGAAGCTTCTTGCATTTTCCTAAAGAACCCACTCAGCACACCCTGCTCTGGGCCTATGGTGTTGCCAGACCTTCGAGTATCAGCAACTTAGAAACATTCAGTTCAAAGGGGGTCTAGTCACGGAGATGTTAGTCTCCCTCCAGCCCTCAGAGGCCCCCACACACATCGTGAGAGACTCTTGAAGGCCTCTCTCCACCCTGCTGAGGTAGAGGAAGGGCAAACACAGCACTCTCGTAATTCTTTTCAGAGAAATCTTCACCCTGTCTCACTGATTCCTTGCTGTTCCGTGTGTCCTGGAGGAGGGCGATGGTTTCGGACCCCCTCTCAGGTGCTGCCTCTCTTCAGAATATGGGGAGATGTGTTACCCATCATTCTTAGTTTTGGGTCCCTAGTCCTCAGAAACTCTCAAACTGTAGAAATAGGGCACTTAACATCCTGTTCCACGGGCATTGACAATTATAATAGCGTAGCCACCATGATAAACATGAAGGACTCATGGTTTAATAATCACAACATTTTTTTTTCCTCCCAAGATCCCTTTCAAAGTGCTCTGTGGGCTTCCATTCTCCCCCTGGCCTTGTGTTAAAATGCCAACAATCCCATGACATTTCTCATTTTCCTCAGAAATAAAAGATCCTCAAGTCTGTAATGAATAGACCTATCACAGAGAAATAAAACTATTCACAGTAGCTTCCCTTTCCCAGCTCAGATGTGCTGCTTTAGCAGTGGGGGGCGTTGATGATGAGCTGCTTCTCTGTTTCTCTTTGAATTAGAAAAGTGAGGTAGAACCACAGCTTCTGACCCTCCAGATAAAAAAGGATAGAATAAAGATGCAATAAAATAGCATCTTGAAAAATACCATCTGGAGCTAGCATTGTCCCCTCCTAGCCTAGCCAATGTTCAAATCTGACATTCTGATTGGTAGAGTTGCCAGATCACAAGATACCCATTTAAATTTAAACTTAAAAAAAAAAAAAAAAAAAAGCATTTTAGTGTCATGAAAAATCAGTTTTTATTTATCTAAAATTCAAATTTAACTTGGTGTCCTTGATTTTTATTTCCTAAGTCTGTTGAGCGTAGAGGTAGAGCCCTCATGGGGTATCCCAAGAGGCAGTTCTCACACCCCCATTGCTGGGGTTCTCTTACGCATTCCCTTTGGGACAATGGTTGCATCTGTATTGCAGCCAGTTTCATTACTCTACCCACCACCTTCCAAATCTGTTCCACTATGGTCTGCTCACCCCAGCTGGAGGCTTTCTTGGACAGGATCTAAGGTGGCTCTGTACACTAGGGACCACTTCTGGGCCAGCCAAGCCCACGAACAGGAGGTCCAATCCCAAGGCAGTGAGCTCTCCTTGTTCAGCTGCCATAGCAGTCTACACTTATGGAAGCTCAGCTGGGCATCAGACATGAGTCCACTGCTTCACCCAAGGCCAACGGGACACATAAAGTCCTCTAAACAGTGTGTTAGAAAGCCCCTTTTTCTGCCTTTGAGGAGAGGGGCAGATGACCCTCATTCTCATACACTGATATCGTTACTTGGACACTCAACTAGCACCCCGCTCACTCACTCACACACACACCCCAAACATACCTTCAGTCCTGGCTAGGAGAATAAAAATAAGGAATTCAGTTAACTATAATAATCTATTAAAAACACATACACACTTGTAAATAATCAAATCTTAAATAATCATTGTTTCCAAAGCTACATTTGACTTCAAGTGGTTATGCAGAAACAGAAAATGGAAGAATTGACAAGCCAGGTTTTTATTCAAATTCATTTAATGAGCTAAAAATCTCCAAATGTAAATTAGTAGTGAAATGTCTGATTAAACTGGACTAGTGACAGCATTTAGCTGGCATGCGAGTCCACCCTGACTGCTTAGATGCATTTTCTTGGCAGGAGCCTTGGGAGAGGTTGGGATGTTGACAGGATGGAATTTGTGTACTTCAAAATGTCTGCACATCTATTCTGCACAGTCACGCTCTCTTAACTATAGAGAAGTGAGGCTGTGAGATATCACTATCTTTAATTTCAGCCTACATGGTTCATAAAAGGCATCTCTATACAAACAACTGGAAAAAGCATGTTCACAAAACTGAAATCTAATCAGAAAAACAAACTTCAAAACACTGTTTATGCTTCAAGCCTATATAGGGAGCAATACAAAAGGTCAGTGTTCCCTTTAATTTTTTTTTTGTGTTTTAATAATGATGTCCAGAGATGTTTTCAAATAATGGAAATGCTTACAGGTATCTTTGTGCTTGTTGCCAAGAGACAGCTAGTGCTTTGTCATCCTGGGCTGTACATATCATACACATAGGTTGGTCTATCTGATCCCATGGCACAGTGCCATGAACAAAAGCTCCCCGTTCATTCCTTAACTTCTTGGTGCCTTTAGTGACAGTCCCCAACCCTTCCCCCCCTTTTTAGTACCCAGGCCTCTGGAACCCAGGAACTATTGACATTAGCCTGCCTCACCGCACCTCCCCAACTCAATCAAAACCTACACATGCAAGGTTTCATGCAAGAAAGAGACACTATATATGACAAGAAAGCCCAGCTCTTCTAACAACCTACACTCAGCCAAGGTGTATGACCAACCACATCTTATTTCACTCTTAATACTTCTTTGTCCAAGGCAGCATTTTTATTTTCATAACTCCTTTAAGCCTGTGATAGCATTCAAACTCTGGGGCAAACTGATTTACTGTTACCACTTAACGTGACTAAACGTTTCTGTCATTACTTCTGTCCATACTCATAGCCAAGTATCTGTAGAGCCACACCTTGGGGAGCAGGCTCATGGAACAGTATCTGCCCACATTGACTCATTTGCTAATTAAAAATGAAATAATGCATAGTTTCACCAAACTTTTTTTTCTCTAAAGACACAATTAGTTGCAGTTAAATGAATCAAGTGCTCTTTCTCTGAGAGTAAACAAGAACCTAGTCTTTGAGAAACATGCTGGATTACAGGTGTAAATACAGCATGGGGTCGGAAGTAGAAGGTCACTCCTACAGTTCCATCATCAACACTGTCAAGTGTTTGCCCCAGAACAGGACATTCTACTCCATCTGATTTTGGCTCTGCGCAGGCACTGCCCTCAGAAATGAGTTTGTTCTCCCTTCATCAGAAATAGCCTTGCCTGCTGAACAGATGGGAGAGACCGTAACTGTGATATGAAGGCATATGGTTTTGAGAACAGATAGGAGTAGTCATTCCAAATATTAGTACAGTTTCTTTCAGGTTTTCATGAAAGTGACACACATGCATGTCAATAGGCAAAAATAACACGTAACATTTTCAATCATCTCAAAACCTAGTTGGCTAAAATAAACTGATTATATATCCGCTGGCTTACATTCCTAGAGGAAACTATGCTATCTGTATCACTAATTTGTTGATCGGGTAAAAAGCAATTAGGTTGGGCCTAGAAGAAACCATACTCTATTCATTTATTCACCCATTCAGCAAATATATATTGAGCACTGAGTATATGCCACACACTATGCTGGATTTGTAGAATAAAACAGTAAGCAAGTTATTGCTCTTGGCCTGAAGGAGTTAATAGTCTAATGAAAGAAGATATATAATCAAACTGAGAATTACAATGAAGTATGGTAAGTACCAAGACAGAGGAGAGCAAGGGATGCCATGGGAACCAACAAAAGGGCACCCATCCCAATTCAAGGTGGGTGGCCTGGGATGATTACTGCGAAGTGTTATCGAAGCTGAAACGTATAGCATTAGCTAGACAAGGAACAAGTGAATGACAGGTGATACAGAGGACAACAGTTCATACATGTCAATGATATAGAAGAGATAAAGATACAGAGATACACATAAAAGAGATCTGTGAGTAGTATTATGTATTAGAGTTCTCCAGAGAAACGGAACCAATAGGATGTGTAGAGAAAGATATTTATCACAGGGATTGGTTCATCCAATGATGGAGGCTGAGAAGTCCCAAGATCTACAATAAGCAAGCTCGGGGCCCAGAAAAGTCAGTTGTGTAGTTCCAGTCCTAGTTTGAAGGCCTGAGAACCACCAGGAGAGCTGATGGTCCAAGTTCCAAAGTTCCAGTCTCAAAGCTGGCAACCTTGAGACTCAGTTTTAGTCCAAAGGCAGGAAAAGACCAATGCCCCAGCTCAAGGTAGTCAGGCAGGCAGAGTTCCCTCTTACTCAGCACTTTTTCTCCTGTTCGGTTCTTCAACTGATTGCATGAGGCCCACCGACAGTAGGAAGGGCAATCTGCTTGACTCAGTCTCCCGTTTCGAGTGTTAGTCTCATCCAGAAACACCCTGACAGACATATCCAGCATGATGCCTGACCAAATGTCTGAACACCCTGTGGCCCAGTAAAGTGGACACATTAATGATCACTTATAAATTGTCTGCATTTTCTATTCTAGTTTGTGACAGCCATCTGATATATTACAGTTATGATTTTGATATATGTTGATAGAACTGTTTTTCCTCCCTCCATTTTCTGAAAAGAGAACAAAAACAATGTTTAAGTATCTTAGTTTACTTCAAATTCTGAACATGGGTTTGTAATTGTTAAACAATCATGGTTATGTAATTTTTCAGCATTTAAAACACATTTCAATATCTTGCAGTACTTCTGCTCTTCATTTTCAACAGTAGAGAACAATGTACCAGGGTAAAGACAAGACATTCTGTGAGGTTAGAGGATAAGGAATCTAGCTTTGAAGGCAAAGGTCAGCGTTCCCAACTAGGGTCTTACAACTGTTCAAATCATAAGATGTGGCTGAGGACTTATTTCAATGCACTCAGGTTCCCCAGAATAAGATCTTTGCGAGTTAGGTGGTTGATCCACCCCGATGACATAAGATAACCCTCGGGGAGCACTACTGACTACTTACACATTCCTACCCATCAGAATATCAGCTTTTCTTGAGCCAAAATGCTGTTTAAATCACACACTGAGTGACTTACAAAATAATATTTTATAAGCAATTATTTATGCTAATATTGATTTTAAAATAGATTACCAGGATAGAACCTTGGATTAAAAAATTGTAAACTATTATCTATACTTGTTATCCAAATATCTATTAATTAGAACTCAGCATTACCCCATGTCCTGGTTTAGACTGAAAGGAATGAGTTGGAACATCACCTTGGAACTACATGAATACATGCATCTATCTGAGTTACAAGAACACCAGTTGACAACCTTAAGATAGATACTATATATACATATGTACATATCTGTATGTATATATGTAGAAACATAAAATATATACGCTATATACACATATAAAGAAGTATTTAATGTCTATGATGAAACCAAAATGTTGCATACCTAAAGTGTTTTTCTAATCCTACAGAACATTAAAAATTGTTGCTTTTCAAAGAAAACCCTTCTGAGACCAATTGTGCACACGCCAGCAGCCAAAGTGTTGATTAGGCTAAGAGTCACTTCAGGATCACTTTTTCAAAGACATTAAATGGAAGGTGAAGATAGTATAAAGACAAAACATGTGCAAACACCCTAGGCAAGATTCTTAGAGACCGTATGTGTATACTTATAAATTTCATAGGTGCCTTAAAAATCTCTGTTGATACTCTCCTTAAAGAAATACACAAGGGTCTGCAGCAGGTTTGCTGTAACTTGGAATTCTCCTGCTTTCATCCTGAGGGAATTGTGAGGTTCAGGCAGTTTGAATAAAGTACCTGCAATCAAAATCTCATTCTAAACATCTGTGTCTGAATAAATTTTTTACATAAGCATCTCAAGTATAGCCAATATCTAAGATTATGGCTGGAAATGTATTTTATCTAATATGTTTATGTTAATATTTTTCTATGAAGTGTTTCTATAAAGCATTTCTGAATTACTGAAGATGGTCTAGATACAAAGAAGGAACTTAATGAAATCAAAATAAAGCAACCTAGAAGTAAAATAAAATGTTTCTTCCACGCTGCCCCTAAGAAGGCTGTTCAATACTCTTTCTCTTTACTGTATTAAAGGCACAGCAGCGTTTCCCGTTTTCCTCCCCTGTGGGCTGTTGTCAGGTCCTTGCATGCCAGACCAGGAATCTGTTTTGTTATTTTTTAATCTCAATTCTTACAGATCCAAGCCAGGGATGGTGGAACACAACAGGCACTGCTCCTCTGAGCAGACTCAAATAGGCCACTATCACAAATGTAAAAATACAAACGTTATACCTGGTAAAAAAAAAAAAAAAAAAAAAAAAAAAAAAAGCCACAAACGATTACTGGCAACTGTCTTAAAATTCCAAAGCTATTTCAGTGGCAAGTTTTACAATAATTTTTTTCTAAGTTTGTGGATCCTTCTCTTCTTTTTCCAACCCTTACTTTGTCACTCCTACTTTGTTGGAGACTTCTCCCTGAAGCACCCTTTTCCTCACAGTCGTGGTATCAACTCTCAAGGAGCTCAGATGTGTCATTTACTATGAAGTACACAAATAGCCAAGTAATATTGGGCTCCACTAGTAGAAGCCCCCTTTTGACTGGTGAGACTCTAATTACAGATTTAATGATTTTTTTTAGTTTCTTATAGTTCAAGATCTGGAATAGTAACTAAGAACACAAACTCTGGAGCCAGACTGCTTGAGTTCAAATCCAAGCTGTACCCCTTACCAGCAATTTCGCCAAGTTCTTTAAGCTCTTTATGTCTCAGTTAACATATTTTATAAAATGGGAATGATGCTCTTATCTGTACCATAGGTTTTCTGAGAATGAAATGAGTTAATATTTATATTACCAATATTGAAAAAATACATGAAGCACCTGACACACAGTGTTATACAGTGTTAACTCTGATGAGACCTCTTCGATAGACCATACCAGAGCCATGGAACTCTGGAGGAGACTGGGAAGAAATGTCAGTAATGCTTGAGACACTGATCTCTTAGCCCCTGGGGTGACCAGCTGGGAACCAGGCCAATCTCCTCTGGTCAAAAGCGAACAGCTGTGTCATTAGTTTTAAATTTCTATGTAAGTCAAAATGGGAAAGGGGATTGGGAATCACTGCATTTTTCTATTTACATTATTATAGACCCATAAGGATAGTATACATTATTATAGACCCATAATGTCTTTTCAATTCCATTTTCTTTTACTCTAAAGAAAATATCCTGGGAAACAACCTGACTTTTTCATTCTAACACACCGTTATTGGAGAGTGCGTGCTGATTACCCAACCATGACCTAAAGAAGCTGAATAATTGTACACTGATTTATGTTCCTTCCTTAGGGTTTGAATTTTAGTGTGGGAATAGCACTGAAATTAACCAAGGATCATTTTGTCCAGACTCTGGGGCATTTCTATTTATTCCAGTAAATTCTTACTCTGTCTTTTAAAACGGCACGTACCTGGTAAGTTCTGTTGTGCATCAGTTGGGCAACATGTGCACTCACCCCTGCGGGAACCAGGTGACACTTTGATGTCTCTGTTCAAGGTTGACTTCCCAGGACCCAGAAGTTCAAGCGCTCTGGCTAAGTGCCTTCATCTAGTTGGAACTGCCTGTAGATCTCCCCTCAAAGCAACTGTGGCACTAACATTACACTACTTAAATGCACCATGCTGCTTTCATGTTGCTTGGTGATTCTCCTTAATACTCCAACTTCATAAATACGTAGGGGAGCTTTATCGAGCTGAAGTTATTTGAGTAATGTATCGGTCATATCTCTTAGAAGGAAAGATTTTAAACTTGCCCCAACTTTTGGGTTCTTTTAGTCACGTATGTAATCATAACACTCATGTGCCTAACGCTGTATCATCAGGACTTTGCAGTTCTATAAATGATTTTTATTCAGTTTTCTTGTGTGTGGGCAACTACATCACAGTGTAGTGAAGTCTTTTCTACTTGTAAATAGCGTGAGAATGTTATTGAAAATGTCATGATGTTTAGTAATTTTTAGTGTTGCTTTGAAAAAAGTGAAGCAAAGGAGGCATTCCATTTGTGGGGGGTGGGGGGGATGGAGTAGAAGGAGAGATTTCTAAATTTTCTTACTGCTATTGTTACCCACAGGAAAAACATCCTGAGAAGTTCCAGAGTTACTTGGCAAACACAAAATAAATTCCAGAAAATTTAAGAGGAAGAAAAGGTTATAAAGGATAAATAATTCAAAGCCAGTTCAACCTAACACCACTGAAATACTTTCAGGCCTCACAGGATCTTAATTTCCTTATCTGTAATATTACGGGTGTGGATTAAATGGATCCCATCCAGAATAGCCAACAATAAGGCCTTCCCGATTTCAAGATCCTGTGTCTAAATATATTAGGAAGTTGACTTCAACATCCATCAGAAAGAGAAACCATTGATGGAAGAATTTTCAGAGTCTTTTTAAGACTTTATCTACACAATCGCACAAAAGTGTATCAAAACCTTTTATAGGTTACACTGTTTTAGAGCTTGTGTTGGAAGAACAAATATTCCATCTCAGGTTTGACTTGGTCCACACACTTCAATAATTTTTAACCATGTTAACAGAATCAGAATGCTTTAACTATAGTCTACGCTCCCCCTAACTGGCTAAGACCAACAAATAGAGCCAGCAACTGAAAATCCTAAGCCAACTTTACTTGTATCACTTTTAATAAAGAGAACTCATAACCACGTAAGATCTAATTTCCTTTATAAATTTTGTTTTCTTGTCATTTTCTTCCTGAAGTTTGTTTTCTGATGTTTAAAATGAAGACATTAAATTAAGTGAAGCCTGGAGTCCTTTCTTCCTTCAGTTAATTTCTTGGATTGCCAGATTCTATGTCTTTAGAAAACATTTGAAAAAATTTAAGGGTGCTCTTGCTCTTTCAGAAGCCAATTGAACCAGCAACATTCTTATGTTAGTAATTTATGGATGTCATTTGGGAAAATATCAATTCTATATTGGTTTTCAGTAGTGGTTGACTAAAATCAACCATCCTACTAAAGAAAATGAATAAAGCCCCTTGTACACTGCTGGTGTAGCCTCTATGGAAAACAGTATGGCTGTTTTTCAAAAAATTAAAAATAAAGTTACCATATGATCCAGCAATTCTACTTCTGGTTATATGCCTGAAAGAAGTAGAATCTCTAACAGGTATTTGTAAACCCATGGTTATAGCAGAATTGTTCTTAATAGTCAAAAGGCAGAACCAACTAAAGTCCCCATTGATGAATGAACAAAAGGTGGTACACATGTGCAATGGAGTATTACTCAGCCGTAAGGAAGGAAGGAAATTCCAATACATGGTACAACATGAAGAAAAAAAATAACAGTCCAAAAAGACAAATATTGCATGATTCCACTTACATGACGTACTGAGAGTAGTGAGTCATAAAAAGAAAGTGTAGAATGGTGTTTGCCAGGGGCTGGGGAGAAGGGGAAAGAGAGGGTTGTTCTTTAATAGGTATAGAGTTTCAATTTCACAAGACTAAAAGATCTGGTGGCACATGCCTGTAAACTACTCAGGAGGCCGAGGCAAGAGGATCGTTAGAGCCTAAGAATTTGAGACCAGCCTAGGCAACATAGCAAGATCTTATCGCTTTAAAAAATACAACAGACTAAAAGAGTTCTAGAGATTGGTTGGTTTGCACAACCATGTGAAAGTACTGAACACTACTGAACTGCACACTTACAAATAGCTAAGGTGATAAATTTTATTTTATGTGTATTGTATCACAATTAAAAATAAAATACAGCGTTTTAAGAAGTTAGGTAAAATTCTAAAAGCTAGACTAGAAAGCATCAAATATCTAACAGATAGGGATAAAATAATTAATCGAAATCAAGAGAGGATTGTCACTCAAGGAGAAAAGGCTGAACCTTTCTGGCCCAAGATATATACCCGTGCAGAAAAGGCATTTGCCACCAGATCTTTTAGTCTTGTGAAATTGAAACTCTATACCCATTAAACAACAACCCTCCCTTTCCCCTTCTCTCCAGCCCCTGGCAAACACCATTCTACACTCTTTTTTATGACTCACTAAATGGGACAGTACTGAAGTCCTAGTTCTCTAGTACTGGTGTATCTAGTACTAGCATAGTGTATCACTGCCCTTGCCCTCCATCCCACACCTTGAGAGTCTCTTGATTGTGCCTTCAGTCTTTGGAAGGCAGCTGAAAGGTAAGCAAGTTGAGTAACCCTAGGGATCAAAAAGGGGTCACAAATCAACTCCTGCCAAGACAGAAACCCTAACAAAATCCCTTAGAATTGGGATCCCCAAAATCTCCACTCTAAAATAGAATTATGGATTTAGAAGATTCACAGGATTGGTTGGTGACCTACAGAAACTTAACCTTGCTAAGGACCATGAACCTCAGATCCCTGGCACAGGCACTGAAAAGTTCTGAGGAAAGTCAATATCACTCTAGATATCCAATTTACATTAATAATTTCTCAAATATATGTGGAGAAAACAATCAAAGGATTATCACCCCTCTGGACAAAAACAACATGAATCAGCATCAACAGAAACAATGAATCAAAGACAAAGTCCACTGAAAATCTAATAACTGGAATCAGATTCCAACTGTAAGCAATTCTGTGCTTATTATGCTCACAGATATAAAATCCAAACTTAAAAAATGTCAACAAGAAATGGGAAGCTGTATAAGCAACATTACAGAGTTGCAAAAGAACCTGTTTGAATTTGCACAATGGAAAGGATCAATAGTCAAAGGGAACTGGATGAGCTTAACATCAGGTAAGACAAGAAAGGAAAAAAGTGATGAACTTTAAAATAGATCAAAGGAGACTATTCATGGTAAAAGGAAAAAAAAGAAAAAAGTAAAATCATGAGCAGGTAGAGGTAGAGTGGGTGTAATGAGAAGATATACCCCTAGTTTGAGTCTCAGAAGGAAAAACAAAAAGGGGGCAGCGTTTGAAGAAATAATGTATTTGGAGAAATAACATTTCTCCAAACTGATAAACTATTCACACATCAGTTGAATGATTTCATGAAGTCCAACAAAACCCTAGCCTATACAGTGAAATTATAGAAAAATCACAGACAAATAAAATATTTAGTTGGAGACTAAAAGACAAATTTCCTGTATTCCCTCACTGTAGCAAGAATTAGAGATGGCTGAATTCTATTTTTGGGGTTTTTTTGTTTTCAAGAAATGAGTTCTACCTCTGCCATCCAGACTGTTTACACATTCTTACTAACTCTAGTACAACTTCCATCTACTTTGGCTTCTTGGCTCACCACCTGGGAAGAGAGGTCAAAAGCAGGATTCAGTAACGCCAGGATTTCTGGACCCCATAGTATCTTTAATACCATTTTTTTATTTCAGCTGATTATGGGGGTATAAAAGTTCAGGTTATATGTATTTCCCATGACCCCCCTATCCCCCCAAGTCTGATCTTCAAGCGTGTCCATTCCCTAGACAGTGCACATCGCACTCATCACATAGGTATGCACCCATAACCTCCCCTCACCCCCATCCCCCCTAGTCAGAACTCCAAGCGTGTCCATTCCCCAGCCAGTGTGCATCGCAGTCATTAAGTAGGTATACATCCATCCCCTCCCCCCAGCCCCCACCTCTGTCCGATACCCAATTGGTGTTATTCCCAAATGTGCACTTATACAAATACCACATTTTGCTAATACATTCATGAATTGATGGGCATTTAGATTGTTTCCACATCTTTGCAATTGTGAATTGTGCTGCTGTAAACATTTGGGTGCAGGTATGTTTTTTATAAAATGACTTTTGTTCTTCTGGGTAGATGCCCAGTAATGGGATTGCTGGATCGAATGGTAGGTCTACGTGAATCTCTGGAGATTTTTAAGGTATCTCCATATTGCTTTCCACAGGCGTTGCACTAGTTTACAATCCCACCAGCAATGTATGAGTGTTCCTGTCTCTCCGCATCCACACCAACATATATTGCTTTGGGACTTTTTGATAAAGGCCATAATCACTGGAGTTAAGTGATATCTCATTTTAGTTTTGATCTGCATTTCCCTGATGATTAGAGATGTTCAACATTTTTTCATATGTTTGTTAGCCATTCTTCTATCTTCTTTCGAAAAATTTCTATTCGTGTCCTTTTGCCCACGTTTTGATAGGGTTGTTCGATTTTTTTCTTACTGATTTTCCTGAGTTCTAAATAGATTCTTGTGATCAGTCCTTTATCTGATGTGTAGTATGCGACAATTTTTTCCCATTCTGTAGGTTGTCTGCTTACTCCCATGACTGTTTCTTTGGCTGTGCAGAACCTTTTTAATTTGATCAGGTCCAATTTATTTATTTTTGTTGTTGCTGTGATTGCCTTAGGGGTCCTTCTTCATAAATTCTTTGCCTAGACCAATGTCTGTAAGAGTCTTTCCTACATTTTCCAGAATTCTAATAGTTTCCCACCTAAGATTTAAGTCTGTTATCCACCTTGATTTGATTTTTGTGAGAGGTGAAAGCTGTGGGTTCTGTTTTAGTCTTCTACATGTGGCTAACCAGTTTTCCCAGCACCATTTATTAAGAAATCTTTTCCCCAGAGTGTATGTTTGTCTGCTTCGTGAAAGATTAGATGGCTATATGAGGATGGTTTTATATTTGGATTTTCTGTTCTGTTCCACTGGTCTCTGTCCCTGCACTTGTGCCAATACCAAGCAGTTTTAAGAATCACAGCCTTGTAGTATAGTTTGAAGTCTGGCAAATTTATACTTCCCATTTTGTTCTTGTTGCTTAAAATTGCTTTTGCTAAACAGGGTCTTCTCTGGTTCCACACAAAGCGTAAAATTTTTTCTTCTATCTCTGTGAAAAATGATGTTGATAATTTAATAGGGATTGCATTGAATCTGTAGATAACTTTGGGCAGTATAGACATTTTGACGATGTTGATTCTTCCGATCCATGAGCATGGTATGGTTTTCCACGTATTTACATGCTCCACCATTTCCTTCATCAATGTTTCGTAGTTCTCCCTGTAGAAGTCCTTTACCTCCTCTTAAATATATTCCTAGGTATTTTATTTTCTTTGTTGCTATTTTGAAGGGTATTGAGTCCTTAATTTGGTTCTGTTTCACTGTCATTGGCATATATGAATGCCTCTGATTTGTGTGTATTGATATTGTATCCTGAGACTTTACTGAACTCATTGATCAATTCCAGGAGTCTCTTGGTTGAATCCTTGGGGTTTTCTAGATAGAACATCATATCATCAGCAAAGAGTGAGAGTTTGATCTCTTCTTTCCCTATTTGGACTCCCTTGATTCTGCTCTCTTGCCTGATAGCTCTCGCAAGGACTTCCAATACTATGTTGAAAAGTAAGGGGGACAGTGGGCAGCCTTGTCTGGTTCCAGTTCGAAGTGGGAATGCTTTCAATTTTTCCCCATTCAGTATGATGGTGACTGTGGGTTTGTCACATATGGCTTGTATCATTTTTAGATAGGCCCCGTCTATGCCTATTTTGTTAAGCGTTCTTACCATAAAAGGGTATTGAATTTTGTCAAATGCATCTATTTTTCTGCATCTCTTGAGAGAATCATATGGTCTTTATTTTTGCTTCTATTTATGTGGTGAATTACATTTATAGATTTGTATATATGGTAAACCATCCCTGCATCTCTGGGATGAAGCCCACTTGGTCATAATGGATTTTTTTTGATAAGCACTTGGATTTAATTTGCTAGAGTTTTATTGAGAATTTTTGCATCTATATTCATAAGGGATATTGGTCTGTAGTTTTTTTTTTATTGCATCCTTTCCTGGTTTCGGTATCAAAATTACGTTGGCTTGGTAAAGTGTGTTGGAAAGAATTCCATCCTTCTCAATGTTGGAGAATAGTTTGTTGGATGGGCACCAGTTCTTTGTAGGTATGGTACAATTCGAGTGTGAACCCATCTGGTCCAGGGCTTTTCTTTTTGGCAAGGTTTTTTATTGCTGTTTCGATTTCAGATCTAGATATTGTTCTATTCAAGGAATTCTGTTTCTTCCTGGTTGAGCCTGGGAAGGCTGAGTGTTTCTAAAAATTTGTCCATTTCCTCCACATTTTCCAAATTCTGTGCATGAAGATTTTTGTAGAATTCATAGATGGTATCATATATCTTCTGTGACATTGGTCGTGATTTCTCCTTTCATGTTCCTGGTGGAGGTTATTAGGGTTTTTTCTTTTCTGCTCTTGGTTAGTCTAGCCAGAGGTGTGTGTCTATTTTGTTTCTTTTCAAAGAACTAACTTTTTGTTTTATTAATCTCCCTTATGGTTTGTTGTTGTCCTTTTCATTTAGTTCTGATTTGATCTTAATTTCTCTTCTTCTGCTGGGTTTGGGCTCAGTCTGTTCTTCCTTCTCCAGCTCTTTGAGTCTATTCATTAGGTTGTCTATTTGTAAGTTTTCTGTCTTTTTGATATAGGCATTTATGGAAATAAATTTTCCTCTCAGGACTGCTTTAGCTATGTCCCACAGATTTTGGTAAGTTGTGTCGCCTTTGTCATTTAATTCAAAGAATCTTTTGATTTCCGTCTTGATTTCTTCATTTATAAAATAATCATTCAGGAGAAAGTTGTTTAGCTTCCATGACTTTGAGTAGGAATGAGATTTTCTGTTAGGGTTCATTATTACTTTTATTCCATTGTGATCTGAGAAGATGCATGGTATAACTTCTATTTTTTTAAATTTTTTAAGACATGCTTTATGTCCTAGGATATGGTCAGTCTTGGAGAATGTCCCATGAGCTGATAAGAAAGTATAGCACTGGATTTTGGGTAGAATGTCCTGTAGATGTCAGTCAGGCCCATTTGTTCTAGCATTCTATTTAAGTCCATTATTTCTTTGTTTATTTTTTGTTCGGAGGATCTGTCCTGTACTGTCAGCAGTGTGTTCAAGTCCCTAGCTATTATAGTATTGTTATCTATTGTTTGGTTCATATCAAGTAGGGTTTGCTTTATGAATCTGGGTGCACCTAAGTTGGGTGCATATATATTAAGTATAGTTATGTCTTCTTGTTGAATTGTACCCTTCACCAGTATATAGTAACCATCTTTGTCTTTCATTACTTTTGTTGATTTAAAAACTAAGTTATCGGAGATTAAAACCACCAGGCCAGCTTTCTTTTGGCTTCCATTTGCTTGAAATATCAGTTTCCACCCTTTTATGTTCAGTCTAAATGCATCCTTGAAGGTTAGATGAGTTTCCTGAAGACAGCAGATACTTGGCTTGTTTGTTTTTTTTTTTTTTTTAATCCATTGGGCCAGTCTGTGTCTCTTGAGTGGGGAATTCAACCCATTCACATTTAATGGCAGAACTGATAAGTGAGACAGATTTCTGTTCATCTTGTTGGGTTGAACTTCATTGTTATGTTTTCTCTCTTGAGCCATTGTGATGACTGGGTTTTGCTCTTTATCTCTTGAGTAGTTTTACATTTGTGGGTCTTTCTTGTGCTGGTCCATGTGTAACTCTGCTTTGAGTACTTCTTGGAGAGCTGGTCTTGTCTTGGTGAATTCTCTGAGTTTTTGTTTATCTGAGAAGGTCTTAATTTCACCTTCATATATAAAACTTAGCTTAGCTGGGTACAAGATTGTAGGCTGGGCATTATTCTGTTTCAGAAGAGTGAGAATGGGACCCCAATCTCTTCTTCTTTGTAAGGTTTCAGTTGAGCAATCTGGCATGATTTGGACGGGCTTTCCTTTGTATGTTACTTGTTTCTTTCTCCTTACGGCTCAAAGAAGGGCCCTCTGTAGTGGATATTTTGGTCAGTCTGATGACTGCATGACGTGGTGTCTTCCTCTTTGGTATGAATCTCCCAGGGGTTCTTTGAGCTTCTTGAACCTGTATATCTAGAGTTTTGGCAAGGCCTGGGAAATTTTGCTCAATTGTATCTTCAAATAGCTTATCCAACCCTTGTTTATTGTCTTCTTCACTCTCAGGAATGCTGCTAACTCTCATGTTAGGCTTCGTCACATAATCCCACATTTCTTGTAGACTCTGGTCTTTCCTCTTATTTCTTTGCTCTATCTCTCTGACTTGTTTAATTGGAAAGTGTTACCTTCAATCTCTGAGATTCTTTCTTCTGTTTGATCTACCCTGCTCTTGAGACTTTCCACTGTGTTTTGTAGCTCCCTGAATAAATTCTTCACGTCCAGGACTTCAGTTTGATTTTTCTTCAATATTTTGATTTCTTTAGCGAATTTTTCTTCCAAGTCCTGGATCTTTTTTGTGGTTTGTGTTGGTTATCCGTTTTCTTGCATAATATTCAGCTTATTTATGATCCATGTTTGAAATTCTTCCTGTGACATGTTGCTATTTTCAATCTGGTTTGTGTCAATTGGTAGAGAGCTGGCAATCCTCTTTGGGGGCAAGATTTCAGTTTGATTCTTTATACTCCCAGAGCTCCTTTGCTGAGCCCTTCCCATCTGGATCAATCGTTAGGTCCCTTCTTTCAGCTTTAGCCTGGATAGAGGCACGCCTTGTGCACTGTTCTTAGGCTGTGCAACAGCCCAAGTGAGCTACCTCCTGTCACTAGGGGGAGCCCTTCACATGTTGTTCAGGATTTTGCTACCTCAGCTGGGGGGCTGCTCCTGTGGGGTCCAGCCCCAGAGAATTAATTTGACCCAAAACCGGTTTGAGAGCAAAGTCACTAGGCTGTTCTGATTGCAGATGGAAAGCATTTTTTTCCTTGCCTCTTCCACAGAGATCGTTTCTGCCTCTCTCTGCACGAAAGACAGTGGCTAAGGGGAGGGGGGTGCCCGCGTTCCCCCAGCTCCCCGGCTGCTGCAGCTCCCCGGGGCAATGGTCCGCCCGCCCCAGTGTCTGCACAGTCCACGCTCCACTTCCTCGTGACTGGGGATGCACTCAGTGTTCACGCGAAGGCAGAGCTCCTAGTGGGGATCCACAGACTAGGGGAGGGAGCCAGCCAGGGAGCCACCTGGTACCCAATCGCTCCGCTACGGCCAGGCTGTGGACCCCGACAATGGTGGCTGCCCGCCCGCCCGCCCATCGCTGGCGCTGGAGGCGAATGTTCAGGGTCCAGCAGGGCCCAGAGGAGCTGAGGATTGAGGGAGCCCAGCTGCCTGCGTAAAGCTAGCAGTTTGGCATCTCCTAGCTGCCTTTCGCTGCCACCATCTTCTAATACCACTCCAGTCATCTCATTATGATTTTCATTCATTACCTCCTAAGATCCCTTCCGCCTTGTTCTTGGCCTCATCTACTGGCTTTCCTATCTAAATGAGAGCCACGTTTTGCTGCGTCTGTTAGATATTTGCCTTTGAACTACACAAAGAATTCAGGATTCGGATTTGGAATCCTGTACTTTAACATTTAATTGTATGGCTTTATTGGTTTCTTATTGCTGCTGTAAGAAACTGCCGCACATTTAATGGCTTAAAACAACATATTTACTATTTTCCAGTTCTTGAGGTCTGAAGTCCAAATGGGTCTCACTAGGTTACAATCAATGTATCAGGAGGACTGGTTCCTTCTGGAGTTTTCAGGGATGTATGTATTTCCTTGTCTTTTCCAGCTTCCCAAAGCCACCTGCTTTCTCTGGTGTAGGAGCCATGGCTCCCTTCTTCTATCTTCAAAGCCAACCACATAACATCTTCAAATCTCAAAGTCTGACCACCTCTTCTGCCTCCCTCTTTCACTTTAAGGGGCCCTTGTGATGATACTGGGCTCAACCAGACAACCCAGGATAGTCTTTCTACTCCAAGGTCTGTTGAATAGCAAGTTTAATTCCATCTGCAACTTTAATGTCCCTTTGCCATGTAACATTCATGTATTCTAGGCATTAGGACATAGACATCTTTAATTAGGTCATAGATATTTTGACCTAGTGCCCTTGGACAAGTTTTCTAGTCTCACCAAGAGTTGGTTTCTTCACTCATAAAAATGTGGATTATATTACTGTGAAAGATAGTTGAAATGTTGTAAGAATTTTTAAAATCATAGCTATCGTTATTTGTTTGATACACTGAGTTCACTTTCATCAACACCTGCAGGTGACATCACCTCTCCTTTCCTACCCAACATGATCTACTTCCCACAGCCATAATTGCCAAGAGCTAATGAGTCCTTAATAACATCAGGTGCTCCTCTAAGGACAGGATCAGATAAAATACCGAGAGGTAACCATTAGGCTTCAACAATCATTTATATAAATGACTTAGTATAAATTACGTTTTATGAAATCATTTCCTGAGAATTATCACAGAGATAAATGAAATGCAAAATGAGGGCCCTAAAGCTGTCCCTGCTCCACAATTTTGCCAAAGGATGGTCTTGGTGCTATTTTTTCAGCGACCCCAAATCCCATAAGCACAAAAAAATGATTTTCCTTGTCATATTTTAAGTGATGTAATAGCTTAATTATTCACAATGTCCCCTTAATGAATTCAATATTTGAGGTCCTAAAGTGCAAAGAATGCATCTTAATTCACACTGGATTTCAGTTTTATGAGAAAAGGCTAGGTGCTTGTTTGGGTTTACCTAATATTGTTAAAACAATTTTAAAAATAGACAAAATGGAAAATTAGTTTCTCCTGAAAACTAATGTTTCTGTCATTCTGATGAATGCATGCAAAGAGAGTAAAATTTGATGGCAGAGAGTCTCTTGCTTCATTGCAAGTGGCTGTTGATAGAACATGGAACAGGAGACACGCTCAAAACAGATTGAGGTGGCTATTTGTCATTCTTTCTGAACATTTTCCTGAACTTTCAGAACACTGTATCACCTTTCCAGCATTTTAATCCCTTCCTGTGTTTGGAAAATTTTCCACCTAGTAAGTCTTGATCGAAGGCAAAGCGCACCTCTTTTCAGAAGCTCAAGTGGCAAGATATCATTTTTCCAGAGTCGTTTGCAGCAGAGCACGAGCAGATGACCTACGCTTCTCACCAGGGCCTGCAGTGGGTACATCCAGTACTTAAGAGCATGCCACCAGCAGTGCAAGCTGTGAGGACAAGTGCTCAGCAGTGACATTCTGGTGTCTGTCTTCACTACTCCAGCAATGTCAAGGGGCGGGGCATTCCCTCTGGCTAAGTAGCCCTGAGTCTGGTTCTCCAGCTATTTCAGCAATTCTTTCAGCTCTCCAATCTGTTGTAATAATCCCTTTGCTGCTTCAATCAGCCATAGTGGATTTTTATACCTTGTTACTAGAACCCCAAGAAAGTGTCCTTGAGAGACATGCGCTTTAAAAGCACCTGAAAATGTTTCAGTGTATGATGCAGAGAAGGAAAAATATTCTCCTGCAGTTAAATTGGGCTTTTCTTTGAAAGATAAAAACAGAAGATGTAAGACCATTAAGTGATGAAGGAAAGAAAAGCTGATTTAAGCAAGGGTTTGTATTGCACTTAAATATACTTTATAGCTAGTCAATCAGATTTCACTCTATGTGTCTTGGGTAACCTCATTCATTCCCAGCTATCAGGCCATAGTCAAGTATGACTGGACCATCAATACTGCTGATGAAATGGATGTTAGCATGAGACAACACGAGATGGGTGATGACACAGCTGGCAGCTGATCTACTGAGAGATACCAGTGCCATCTTTGGAAATTAAGAATTCTCTGGGGAAATTGGCCTGTTAACAGTCCTGTTTAGTACCTCTATTAGTCTTAGAGTCTCCAGAGAAACCAAATCCATAGAAAAGATATCTACATACACATGGAGATTGATTATAAAGATTATGAAGGCTGGGAAGTTCAATGATCTTGCCAGTGCAAGCTGGAGACCCAGGAAAGCCAGTGATAAACAATTCAGTGTGATTCTGAAGGCCTGAGAACCGAGGGAGCCAATGTTATAAATCCTGCATAGAAGGGCTGGAGAAAACCAATGTTGCAGCTCAAGCAAACAGGTAAGAAGAAAAAGAGGTAAAATCCTCCTTCCTCCATGTTTTGTTCTATTCAGGTCCATCAACAAATGGGATGGTGCCCACTCACATTGGGAAGGGAAGTCGACTGTACTGAGTACACACATAGGAATGCTAATCTCATCCAGAAACATCATTATGGGCACACACAGAAACCCAGAAATGATGTCTAACCAGGTATCTGGGCATCCCTGATATCCCATCAAGTTGACACAGAATGAACTATCATAGTACCTAAATAATTGTGAGTTCTGTTTCACCTTACTCCAAGTTTCATAAGCTTAAAGTGTCAGAGCCAGAAAAAAAACATTAAGACACTGTCTGATTTCCTCATTTTGTAACTGGGAAACTGAGGTCAAGAGGGCAAATTAAAAGTGAGGTCACACAGCAAGTTTTAGCAGCCTAATAGCACTTATAAGACACTAGAAACCACCTTGACTTAGTTTAGTCCTCAAGTCTTTTGAGCTTCTCTAACCCTATTTGCCATGCTGTGGGCAGGTTCCTTATTCAAGGGTATCCAAGCAATTTTAGGAATTTTAGGATTTTTCAAATTCTTAGATGTATTCACTGAGCCATCTTGGCCAGATAATGTTTCGCCATAGATGTGGCTTGATTGAGCAGGTAAGTTGACTAACACAAGAAGTTCAAAGTCATTCACACCGAATTATCCAGGTATACCCTGATGCTTGGCTGTAACAGCTGTTTTTTATGCCCACCCACCTTTCCTCTGCACTCACTGTTCTATGTATGCCTAGTTCAGGCTTCCAACAGCAAGTGCCTGCAACAAAAGGCTTTCTCTGTAAGACAGATGACATGTTTCAGGGAATTAACATCCCTGGGAGTAGCCCTCAATCAATGATTGATGGGCACTGGTGGATAAATACAACATTCTCTCTTACTCCTTATTTGGGATAATGCTGAGATGTGGTTTCATACTGACTCTCAAGGATTCTTTTTGAGATGCAGTCCAAGCTGCCCAGAGCAATACTGCTTGCTAATATATCCTTTACTGGCTCCCTTCCTTCTGTATCTCCTTTCTCTATTCCTTTTCTAATGCTTCTTGGGATAATCCCATAAATTATCTACTTGCACTTATATTCTTGTCTTTAGGATCCACTTCTGGGGGTACCAACCTAAAATATGGGTAATTTCCCAGTATTTCTGTTGATTCTGCTTTATCCAATTTTGTTGGTCTTCGTTGAGTTTTATCCTACACCAAGATGTAGTGACTCATTCCTTTGGGCTTTTTCTGTTTTCTCAGAGAAAGTTTGGCCCAAGGGAAATGGCCTAAATATGAAACTGAGGATGTAGGCAAAATTCGTATCACTCTGGGCCTCATCTAGGCATGCTCAGGGATTTATTTCAAGTGGAGTGGGACAACTCTGAGTGTTTTTAGGCCAGAGAGAACATAGTTTAATTCACTTTTTTGGAGTGTTTGTTCTGGCTGCTATATGGACAGTGAAAGGAGAATGACCAAGTGGAATCAGGAGACAAGTCGTGGGAGCACTGCAGAGACAGGGATTTGGGCCAAGGTGGTGATAGAGATGAAGAGAAGTAGTTGGATTTTGGAAAAGTTTACTAGGAGTTATATGGTTGTTTCTAGCTCTTAACTCTATGTTCAAACATACAAATGAACAGAAATGTATGGGATAGGAGGGCAGGGGCTTTAAGGAGAGGGAAGAATTGGGAGTGATTTCTGGATTTCTAGCTCAAGAAACGGAATAATGTCTTTTTTTTAAGAGGTAAAAACTCAGGAACATATTTGGAATAAAAATTCAGATTCAGAACATACTATAAGCTACCTGTGAAAAATCTACATGGAGACAGAAAAGAAGGCTGCCAAATATACAAGCCTGCATTCTAGGGAGCACAGGATTAATGATGAAGCAAAGAAAAAAAATCTGAAGAACCAAAGTTATTACAAAAAAAAAAAAAAAAACAAACACTAAATCTAGGGATCGAATTGCTCTTAGATAGAAGAATTCTAGCCTTATATAGTAGGTGGGAAAAACCATGATTTGTTATAAATAACAAATTTTACTGCATTTTTAATATTGTTTTTCATAGTTCTCAACACTAGTTGATCATTCAATGTTGAGGACCATTATTTTAGTTAACATACTGTAATGACACCTAAGAATCATGATAGCCCTAATAACTTAGATCAGCATTTCCAAAACCCATGACCCAGATTGCTAGTGTCTCATCAACTGTTACAAGGGCTCAGGGGCAAAAAGATTTCATGATCAAATAAATTTGGGAAACACTGTATACTCCATTCTCTCTTCATATATTCACTATGTTCCACAATGTAAACCCCAGTTTAATTTTGTTTAAGCAGGGATTTCATCAAAATGAGATGTGGAAATTCATTCCAAAACATATTCCCTTATAAGTATCCATACAGACTCATCTGCCAATTTTCTGAGCATTCGTGTAGCCTCAACCCAAACCCAACTTGGAATCTGGAAGAGCAAGGTATTACCTTCAAAGCTTTCCCACTGACTTTGGAGATCATTACCTCTAATTTATCCTAGAATTAATTCCTATAAATTATCATTTTTTTCTCTCAGAGAAATACCCGATTATTCTTTCTCTCTATATTTTAAACTGGCTGCCACTCTTGATAAAATACAGGCAATGCTACAGTGACTCAAATTTTAATAAGTTTTTTATGCAAATATTGCCAAAGGTCTTACAAAGTCTAAATACATTTTATTCGTATGTTCCCTTTTATCTACATGCGTATTTATTTCCTAGTAGAACTCTGGAAGATCAAAAAGCAAGCCCAATTTGAAGGGAAAATTACAGTGCTCAAGAACGAGCCAGAGGCTGTTCCTCCAGAGCTTGAACTAAAGTGGAATGCAATTAAATAAAAAGTTTCTTCTCCTGGAATGTTCTTAGCAACTTTAGACATTCTTTTGGAATTCTGGCCAAAAATCTGTTTAAATGTGTTAAACATGAAAAAAAAAATTGGTGGGAGAAAAAGTGAGTAAGAATGATTACATTGTGTAAGTATGAAAAGTTTTGTGTTTCACCTTAAAAATGTTTTCAAAGAAATTTAAAATAATTTTTAGGTTATCAAAATTATTATGTACAATTCCTATCCACAGTACAAATTAGATTTGATTTTTAATACTGAAATGAAATTAGCCCCAAATTTTAAATTATAAGAAAATTATAATTTGTTTTATATTTCAGGAAGCTGAATCCAAACTGTAAATGTTACCAGAACAAAAATAGTTTCTGGGTAGCTGACATTGGTATAGAACATTACATGACTTCCAACTCATTAGCCTTTGTGGAGCCAAAATATCCCATGGCAAACATACTGAACATTAAAATAAAATAGGATCAATACTCTTGAGTAAAATTCACCTTTGGGCAGGAAGCATCAGGGCAAAATTAAAATCTGAGCCTCTTTAGTTACTGAAATGTAGTGTGGAGGATTTTCAGTTCACTTCCATTAATATCAATGGAAAGTCAAAACGTCTTTTAATTAAGAGCCAAGTCTAATCACCCTAGTGCTTTTGCAATATCTTTGAAGATATCCAAGGACATGAAACTGAATAATTTGCATGCCTTGTTTATTAAATTGCTTAAGAATAATGTTAACAACAGAGTAAGATTGTCTATTCCCACAAGGCAATCAGAGAGGTCAAAAGACTCCATCACAGATTGATTTTCGTAATTAGTCAAAATCACCATATCTGCACATGGTCTATGTTCACTCTGATGATTGTTTTAAGTAAAAACAAAACAGTGGAAGTCAGTTTTATTAGTGAACACCAATTAGTAAGTATGAACTGATTACCTACTAACATGATAAAGGATACAAAAAATAAAAACCATGCCCTTGAAATATAACTAATGACCTCCAATATCAGGGAGCATAAGGCCTTGCACACAGTAGGTACTCAGAGCGTATTGATTTGGATATGACAAAATAGCAAATGATTGAAGATGACACCAAATTTCATGCTAAACTATTTGGTAGACACCAGTGGTTCTCAAAGTGTCGTCCCCAGACCAACAGCATTGACATCACCTGGGAACTTGTTACATATGCAAATTCTCAGAACCCCCTCCCCACCTCAGACCCAACAATCACTGTTTTCCTAAGTCCTTCAGGTGATTCTGACGCACACTAAAGCTTGAGAACCACTGGAAAGGACTATAGATTCTAGTTTTTCTGGAAAGGCAAAGGAGATTATTGAGGCCAGGATGATGAGAAAATGCTTCATTAAAGAAGAGTAAGTCAGAATACTTATTCCCAGAATACAATTAAGATGATCAAAGGACCAAAATCGCTGATTGTTATAATCAGTATGATTTGAAAAAGCTTATAGTGTGTATTCATGCTGACATCATTTAAATAAGAAAAATGAGGGTGCAGTTGATCTAGATGAAGAAAACAACATGAGTAAAAGAACGGTTTGGGGAGCAAAAAATGTTCCCAATATAGCCAGGTTTTGAAGTAGAAAGCAAAATGGAACACAGAACCTGATGACTGGGTTCTAGACAACATAATGTAGGTTGCAGTGATATTGGCCACATCCAGCCCTGAAAAACAAACCTGTGATCCTGTGGCCTTCTCACCCTTTCCTGGTGACAATGGAAGCCCCAAGTCTGTGAGTGGCAGGGTCACCCCATGAAAGGAACCTCAAGGAATGCTACCCAGTAGAGCCACCCAGGCAGTAAACCAGGAGCAGTTGTTAAAAAAAAAAAAAAAAAAAAAAAAACACCTTGTAAGTTCCTTAGATTTTGGAGTTGGTACCACCAACACACTCTAGAAATAACCAAGAGATGGAAATGGCCTGTTCACAACATTCAAGCGCAAGATTCAGCAAAGGCAAGGAGAAGCCAGAACATCGTAAAGCAGTTGAACCAACCAAATTCCTAGAGCCAGAGCACCATCTTAATTTGCAATTTTGACCAATAAGGCACTCTTTTCCCCTTCATTTACAACTAAAATTCAACAGACATGTACACTGAGTACTTCCAATTAAGTCAGGTAATATTCAGAATACCCCCTTCTTCCAAAAAGACTTAGTCTTCAAAGTCATTTCCCCTCAAGGGCTGAGTTGACTGGGTATGATAAATACTTTTACTCTAGCAGCAAATTAGACAGCAGTGGCTTCACAATCAGAGTTGAAGGATGATAATTTTGACCATGATAGCATGAACTGTATTGATCTTTTTGTAAGGAATTCAATCTCTGTAACATGATACAAGGTAATAAAATGATTCAGTCAGAGTTTGCTCAGAAAAACAGAAGCCACTCTAGGTAACTTGATTAAGAAGAGACTAAACCCAAAGAAATTGGAGGCTTACACGAACAGCAGGAGGGCTGCAGAAGTGGTCAGAAGAACTGATTTCAGGAAATTATGAACCAGAGAGTAGCTCCGACTAATAATTCCAGCTGCCTGCCGCCTCCATAGCTCGTCCTCAGAAGGATGTCTAGAAACAGCTGGAAGCTGTTACTGATGTCGTCAGCTGCCTGCAGTACTACAATGAGCTACTTCCAGGAGGACCCCAGAACCTACTCAGAAAACCCCACATCTGCCATCTACATACACCCACACACCTTCTCACAGCTGGTGCTGGAGAAGAATGGCTTGTCCTTCCCAGATGCCTTCTAGACCTCACCGAAGTGACTCTCATTTGCAGAAACTAACTGGGACCCTGCTGGTTAGGAATTTGAAAATTTTCATTTGTAAGCTTTTAGCCCCTGGTGTACAAAAGGAAGAAAAGATGAAATTTCGGGTCACCACAGAAGCAGAAAAGTACCATCTAAAGAAAGATCATAATCGAATTGGTGTTCCTGTGTGACTGAGTAGCCAACAATACATTAAGTTGGTGTATAGAAGATTCCAGAATGACCAGATGGTTCAGTTGGTGTTTCTTGGCACAGAATGAGCAAGAGGTATGTATCTATAGTTTCTAGCAAAAAGAAAGTGGCTAGAGCAGTTGCGTGGGCTTCAGTGGTTCCTCAACACTTTGACCCAGTGCACTGGCATCAGCTAGGGAGCTTCCCAGAGTCCATTACCAGATGCAGTCAGTTCTTCTGTAACATGAACCAGATGCCTTCCTAAATTCACTGTGCTATCATCTAACAAAAGCTACAGGGCTCATGGAGAACCAGGCTTAAGGGCACAAAATTTCATCAGTAACACACACAATAAAGGTAAGACCTTAATGAAAATGGTAGTGCAGTTTTTCACTTGCTAAATGCTTAAATACATAAATACTATAACAAATATGGCAATTTACCTTGAAGAAAATCTGAACTTGGCTTTTGTTTGAAGGGTTGCAGTTTGTGAGTTATGGTCAAGTGGCAGAAGGAGGGTTATCTGAAATTGCATAGGAAGGTCTAAGACCAGGCATGGATGGATGTGGCTCATAACACTCAGAGAACTGAGGTAGCTGGTTTGGGTGGGTTTGGGATGTGTATGTTGTCTTCCTACACAGTTCACTTCAGCTCCCTGTATTTCCTACATTCACCTGGCATTTGTCATGGATAAAATAGTACATAAGCAAACATGAAATTTGCATTATGCTCCAATTGTTGCCTAATATATCAATCGCATTGAAATAAATGCACATTTTCAAAACAGGTGTTATAGCAGGACTAAATCTATTCTGATTCAGGAGGTCAAAGGGACTGTGTGTTTAGTTACTTCCCTTAGATGATACAATATCCAGCAGACCCTCTAATGAACCAGATTGCTTGAGTGTTAGCCATACGGGCAGGACCCAGAGCAGGCATCAGGCTGTACATTAGAAGAGACTAATTTGCTTCTAGAACCTTGGATGTCAGTCACAAAGATCATCCCTCACCCTAAACTGTATCAGGTGGGCAAGCTGGTAAATTCATTGTCCCGTTTCCTCATCCACAATCAGGGAAATTGAGAGTTACGCAAGTTGAAGCTTGGTAAAGAATACAGGATGTATCAGGAATAAGTTAAATCACAAAAGGATCGTGTTTGCAACTTACTCTTCAGCTCAGATTCAGAGTACCCCAAAGCAAGCAGAGAAGCTGCTCTCGTGGGATTTGCAGTAATCCCACTGTGTTAGAATTACTGATGTATGTGCCTCATTCCTCCTCTAGGCTAAACATGTGATAAATGAGAACTTTTTCTTATTTGTCTTTGTATCCTTAACAGTACACCTAGCACCAAGTTTTATTTAGATACTCAGTTTGCTGAATCAAATAGCAGGTGACACATGAAAGCAAAATGGATTAGCTGAATAAACATGTGCCAATCTATTGGCTCAGGTAGAAAACTCCACTCCAAATAGCTGAGCAGCAGCACATAGCAACAGAGAAAGATGGAAATTGGACCACCATTTGTTGGTTCATTAAGAGTCTCCAGAGTTAACTCAAACCACCTGGTGATTGTTCCCCCTTTCTTCCAAGCATTCTGTTTTGCATCACATACACCAGGTCTTTGGCTTAGCTACTGGAGCCTCCCATCTGAAAATGAGATAACTCACACTGGCTTCATCACAGGCATCAAGTAAGCCTTGCTGTATTCCACATGCACACACTGCTGTGTTCTTTTCCCGTTCTTGTCAGTGGGCAGGGGGTAACTGCTCCCCTTTCAATTCGTCCACACTCCTTCAGTGGCTGTCCTAGGAAGCCATTCCCTGAAAGGGTTAAGGTGCCTCCTTTTAAACACAATCATGGAGGAGCAGATGGCACATTTGCTAACCCAGAAGATGTTGCTCTCACTTGGGTCTAAATTCCCTCCCTCCACACCTGGCATCCCCGACAGCTGTGTGAGCTCCATCTGTGCACCTTGAATTCATCAGGTGAATGCTTCATTTCCTTAATTGAGGTTAAGCTAACCCAAGTAATCAAAGACAGGTATGGAATGTTCCCTGTCATCACCATGCCTCTGATATACATGATATTAACAACTATTCCTGCACTCATAGCCTCACTTTAATACATAAAAAGTTTAGCTCCTTATATAAATGAAAAGACAGATGACAGGCAGGCCACTTTTCAAAGGCTCATGGGCTAAATGCAGATGTCATTCTTCCTCTTTAAAGTAAACCTCCTAAGGAAAGTTTCCACTCACCCACAGGAACTTTGACAGGTAAAAAACACCCTCCCCCTCCCCCAAAATGCATTCTATCCTCTCCCATGCCAATCTCACGGCCATCAATGGCCTGGTGTCTTTCCTGGTGGGAGATCTCAGGGACCCTGCTGCCATATGAGGGTCATTCTTCAGGGACAGCTAGTCCTATAGTCATTTATCAAGTGCTCCATCTGCCAGGTATTGATCTGGTCATTGAGAGTACAAGATAGACTAAGTCTCCAGTCTCATTGTGCTTGCATTTCAGTGGGGAAACAATAGATACACAAATAAATGTATTTGATGCTTCAATTAGTGGTAAGAATTTTGAACAATGTGCATTAATACAGTATTAACTGAGGATAGAGGGTGGGGAAGTGTGGAGGGAAGCGAAGGCCAGTGGGTAGCTGGGTAATGACTTGTTAAAATAGAGTAGAACAATCCTATTCTGAGGAATGTGGCTCCCTAAAGCAAATGCCACTTTGGGAGGAGACTTTGCTTCTTTGGTCACTAGACTCTACCCTTAGAGTCACTAAAGCCATAGATGGTAGGACATACATACATAGCTATGATAAATAATCTGTTTTTTCACCAATACTCTCGTAACAATAGTAAAAGTAGTCTGTAGATTAGTCCAAAATGGAAAAAATTTCGTTCGGCATGATTCTCCAACCAAATTGGGGAGGAGGGCAAAAAAAAAAAAAAAAGAAAAAAGAAAAGAAAAGAAAAAGGGGGTGAAAGACTATTGTTTTTAAAAAAATCTATTGTCCTAGAAATGTGGAAGTACTCTTCTAATTAACTTTTGGATTAAAAAGGAAATGAACTGAAATTCATTCCATAAGTATTTACTGAGGTCCCCCCCCTAAGTGCCAGGCCCGGTTCTAGGTGCCAGAGATTCTCTGTAATCAATGGCCAGAACTTTCTGCATTTGTGGAGTACATCTTAGTGAAGTTTAAGGTTGTTTAGAAATCAACAGTAAAACCACTGCGTTTCAAAACAGATGGGATGTGGCCAATAAAATACTCAGAGGTAAATTAATGTTACCATTATAAAATCATTCCAATTAACATAGAAGAAATGACCAAATAAGAGTATCAGTATTTTACATCACTTAATCAATTAACTAATGATCATTAATAGTTGCTAACATTAAGGGACCAGACATGATGTCCCTCCTGAAGGTATTAATACAGGTCACCACCTAAGAAGCAGTTTTGCCAAAAGAAATCAGACCTGAATCTGAGTAAACCTCTACGTTGAAACTACCAGTGTTCAGGAAACTGAGCAAAAGAATCTCTTACACTATGCAACATGGACACCACAGGCACATTACTGGGAAACATGACAAAGGACGTAGCTTCTTCAACGAGATATAAATCAAATTGCAAAGAAAACAAGAGTTAAAGACGAAACTCTCAGATTACAAAGACTAAAAGGCCTTATTTGGGTCCTAATTGAAACAAACCTCAAAGAACAAACACTGTTTTCATTGGTATTGAAACTGTTATTCAATGCTATTAAGCAATTATTGTTTTCGGGAGGTGTGAAATGATATTGTGATTGTATTTAATAAGAGCCCTTATCTTTTAGGGATACATCTTAAAATATGCACGCGTAAAAATGATCTTGTATCTGGAATTTGCTTCAAAAAACAGGGAAGTGGCAGGGAGTAGTGGGAAAGTTATAATATGCTCATAAGATGGTAATTATTAAATCTGGGAGATATGTACATATGGGGGTTTCATTATACAGTTCTACTTTTGTGTATGTTTAAAGTTCTTCATAGTAAGAGTTAGAAAATGAAAAAGCTTCAACAAAAGTGAGATTTTGAGCCTACAGAATTGACTGAACATCCTCAAGTTTCTATTCTCTATTATTCTTCTGGGAAAAAATAATTTTATGTTTTTAACTAGTCTCATTGTTCCTTTCCTAAGCCACTGAATTTGGGGAAGTTTTATTTTCTTTAAGTGAATCTATTTGTTTTCTCATGAAGGAAAATTAATACCAACTTGACAGAATCTTTCCAGTCCTTGTCCCAATTCCTCCACCAGTGTCAGCATCAGAATACTCATGAAGTGTCCTATTTGAAGTTTTTCCTCCTGAGCTGGTTTCTCTTAGTTCACAGTCATCATTGGTTTATGCATAGCCCACAAGTTTAGTTACTTTTAATAAAGCACCTGCAAAACCATCACCTAAAACAAAAGCCAGAACCCTCGCATATCGTCTGCAACTAATCATGTGTCTCTCCTCCTCTCAAATCCCTGTCACCCATATATACCTTCCCAAAGTAACCATCCTCCTAAATTCCACATCCCTTATTCCCTTGCATCCATCTGAGTTGTTTTCAAATGAATAAAAAGGGTATCACGCCATTATAGGTTGAAACCTAATTTTTTCACCTTACAGCACATCATCAAATCCATCCATCCGTATTCGCTAAATCTTACCTTTTGTTCATCTGCTCCTCAGCAATCCATCCATATTTTTGGGTCACCCTGTAACCTAATAATTATTTATTCTGACCACTGTATAGTATGTTATTGTATGAACATTCTCCATTTATTCAACCATTCTCTGACTGACAGACATTTGGGTTGTTTGTGGGGTTTTACCAATCAGAGCTGCTACAAACCATCTTGTACTTATCACCAGTTACTTGGTGTATCACCAAGCGTGAGTTTCTTTGGGGTCTATACTGCAGAATGAAACTGCTGAGTGATAGGAAGACAGGGGATGGGAATGCCTCCCATTCACCTTCCATGTGAAAAACCTTTCCCGCAGTAACATGTGCCTATAGGAAGGTGACACTACTAAGCCCTGTCTATCATGGTTTGTTGCTGACTCTTTCTACAAGCTAATTTTTCCAGCCCTGTGGTAATCCAAGACATTTGTTTTCTCATTTAGTGCTTCAGAATAATTGAAGAAAAAGTGCTGGTGGAATCATTCTGAGCTTGAGAGCTCCAGGCATCTTTAATTGGCACAACTTTTGCAGTCAAAGTGATGGAAATTAAACTGACTGCAAACTCTCTGCATTTCTTTTGGATGCTGTAATCAAGCAAGAAGATATGACCATCTTTCTCCATATACTGAGACATCAAATCTATTTCAACTTTCATTTTAAGCATAATATTGAAACACATCTATTCTGATTATTTTTAATGTTGTTTACTGTTTCCCCCCTGCTTTTTCTTTTGAGGGGGACAAGGTTTAAAATGAGCAACTCTTACGAAGCTACTGACATTTATGAGTCTCTTAAACTAAACTCTCCCTCATATTTTATGAGATGAGCAAAACTATTTGAGGAAATTAATAATTTGCTCCCGGACTTGAATGAGAAATGGAATAAGGAATGTAAGATCCTCCCCATCCACAGAATGTCTGTATAATTTCTTATCTTAAATTAACTCACCTCTAGGATCAGGTGGCTGGCAGGATGATGTGGGGGAATTTTTTTTTTTTTTTAGTTTTAATCAGGGAAAGAACATGAATACCTGAAAATTCATAATATTAACAGTCTAATTAGAGTTTCTTAAATGCTGTTTTAAATTAGGTTAATTTTCAATTATGAGATGTGACAACTATATAAACATAGAAGGCTTTAATTAGGGACTTGTTTGTGTGAGGGAAAAAAGCCACTCGAAGCATCAATCTGTCACTCTGCATTAACTTCCAGTAGCCACAAATCCCCACTGGACCACTGAACCTCAGCAATAAGGCTGTATCCATCATTCTCTCTCTGAAATTTAATCTTCATCTGTTTGTGGCCAGGTCTCTGCTCTTTGAAGAAAAAAAAAAAAAAAAATCAAGGCAACAAACTCAAGCTGAATTCTCATTTAAATTCATAGCAACTTCTGTTGTTTTTGAATTTGCTTAATGTATCACTAAGCACAGTCCTTCTGGGCCTTCATAAATATCACGGCATATTACTGACAAAATAAAGGTTTGGGGAGTAGCTCAATCTTGAAGGGTGATAAAACCAACAAAAATAAAATCCCAAATTCTCCCTCAAGTACTTATTAACCTTTTAAGATCACTTTCTCCTTTTAGATTCCAGTGAAAGCTGTGAGCTCCTTTCCCTCAAAGTGTGTAATTACAAAGAGTTTGCATACAAATTTAGAAGATGTGTATACCCATCAATGGCCACACCTACCTGCCCTCCTCGTATCCACACACTCAACATTAAGAACTACCTTAAGGTTCAGATTCTAACTCATACGGTATAAGATATTCATTAATCGTTAAAGTGTGTATGGAGTGCCTACTGTGTGCCAAAGACTGTGCTAGCCTCTGGGAGTACAGTAGAGAACATGCTTAGACCTGGTCCTCTTTCCTCATTGGATTCACCATTTCACAGAGGAAACATAAATCAAATGATTGTAGAAACAGATGTAAATAGCAATTAAATGAAAAGTACAGAAAAAGAGGAGGACAGAGTGCTATGAAAGCCAACAAGTGAGGATGTGGCCTAATCAGGAAGGTGTTAGAAGACTTCCATAAGTCTAACAATGGAGCCGAGGTTGGAGTTAATAGGTGGAGGGATGTTTAAGAACATCTGAGGGACTATGAACAGCAAGTTTAAAATCCCTGAACAAGAGGAAACATGGTATGTGAGAAACAGTGGGCAAGCACGAATAGGTAGGGAGAGCGAGGCAGCAAGCTGAGATTGGAGGGACAGGCAAAGATAAATTAGGCAGGTCCTTACAGCTACATTTTAAAATATTTTTTTTATTTTGGCGCAATGGGAAGTCATTAAACAATTTTAAGCTGGGAGGTAGGCAACATAATCAGATTTGAACTCTGAAAAGTTCATCTTGCATGCTATGTGGAGAACAGATTGGCAGAGGACCACAATGGATGATGGGAGTCCAGTTTAGAGATCATTGTTGTAGTTTAGTAAGAACAATAACTAAAGGAAGGTGGTGACTAAAATATGAGTGTGGTTGGGTTCAAGTGATATTTAGTTGGGATAATTAGCAGGACACCGTAAAAGACTGGGTTTTTCAGCATCTGCCAGTACTTAAGAACAATGCCTGCCACATGCTAGGTGCTCAATATTTGTTGAATGGATAAATAGGGAAGAAATGATGTGACAAATAATGGCTAACATAAAAATATAAATTAGTCAAAGATTTTTATACAGATGAAATTGCCTAAAGAATGTGGGGTACAGAAGTTGCAAGGGTGGAAACAGGTTAATAAAAACAGTAATGTGTGAAAAGACAACTAACTTAAGTTGGTTGGACCCTCAATTCCGGAGGAGAGTGCTCAACGGTCTTGGCTTGACTGACACGATTTCTATGAAGTGAAAACAAAGTAGTACATTACAGGGAGCAGAAAGCCTGACAGAAGAACACGGAGTGAGATTCTCTTTTGCTCAATGTCACATTCTTTGAATGGGTTATTTCCTTAGCACATGGCAAAACAACGATTTGGAAGGAAAATTTCCTGGAACATAAACACAGTTTTAATAACTGGTCCCATGCACTTCTCTGCAGTCCCATAATCATGCAACTTGGCAATTCTTTCATTTAAAAGACTAGAAAAGCAGGTTACTGTGTGGAAATTTTAGAAAGCTAATCATTGATGCGGGAATAAGATTCTGGAGTTTCATGTCGCTCTCACAGCCATGACTTCTGGAGTCCAGCCTCAGAGATTAAGTCACTGTGCAAACTGGCCCTTTATAAACCCAAATAATTCACCTTGATATCACTGCACAGACAACATGCATGTCTGATGAAACAGGACAAGCTCTGTTTTCCAACCTGGTCATATACTAAAATTTCCGTAAGATTCTGTTGAGTTCATAAGAATGCAAATGAATGCATGCGTAAGGAAGATTCGATTTCACTTCTAGGTTCTGTATGCCTTGAAAAAATTTGATCTTTATTACCTTTGAACTCTTAGATAGGACGTTAATTTAGTGACCATACTTGCTGTATATTTTGAAACCCACCTTTTTTAGAAAGGGGATTATATGGAGGCTTCATTCTCCTAATAGAGCTTTCCATCCAAAGCTGCTTTTTAATAAGAATTGTAGGTTTAAAGACAGTCTCATCAGTAAGGCTAACGGTACTCAAAAGTCTCTGAATTTTTTGTAAGTGGAAACAAAAATAGTGCAATCAGGGAATCAGTATTCAATGAATATTTTAAGGTGCTGTTATCTCTTATATTAGAGGTAATTCCCCATCACCATCTAAGCTAGAGTTGCCTTACATTTCTGTGAATGGGAACTGTTTTTAATTTTTCTTGTGGCTTTAAAATTTATAAGGTAGAGGACTTGGTGACTATGTATGTGGAGAATACAGAAATTGAAATGTCTGAAAAAAGATGAAGATACATAAATGGCCAACAAACATGAAAAATGTTCATCACCACCAATCATCAGGGAAATGGAAAATAAATCACAATACCACCTTACCCCTGTCAGAATGGTCATTATTTAAAAAAAAAAAAAAAAAAAAAAAAAAAATCGAAAAATAGATGCTGGCATAGATGCATACAAAAAGGAAAGCTTACACACTGTTGGTGGGACTACCAATTAGTACAACCTCTGTGGAAAACAGTGTGGACACTCCTCAAAGAAATAAAAGACCACCTACCATTCAGTCCAGCAATCCCCACTACTGGGTATCTACCCAAAGGAGAAGTCATCTTTTTATCAAAAAGACACCTACACTCGCATGTTTATCGCAGCACGATTCACAATTGCAAAGATATGGCATCAGCCTGAGTCTCATCAATTGAGTGGATAATGTGAAAATATGTACATACATACATAGGCACACATGCCATGGAGTACTACTCAGCCATAAGAAATGAAATAATGTCTTTTGCAGCAACTTGGGTAGAGTTGAAGACCACTATCCTAAGTATCTCAGGAATGTAAAAACAAGCACCCATGTTCTCACCAATAAGTGGGAGCTAAACAATGGGTACACACAGACACAAAGTTGTAAAGGACACTGGAAACCAAGAAGGGGGTAAGGCGAGAAGAGGGTAAAGGATAAAAACTCACCTATCAGGTACAAGGAACACTATTCTGCAGACAGGTTCACTAAAAGCTCTGACTTTGGCATTATACAATGTATCCATGTAACAAAAACATTCATGCCTCCCTTAATATTTTAAAATAGGAAAAAAAAAAAAAAAGAGGAATGTAAGGCCTTAGTCTTTGAACACATCAGAGAAAGCAAAGATACTGTCAATTTTTCTGACATCCTCTGGCCACTGACGGCTTGACTAAAGCAATTGGCTTAAAATTATACCAAATGAAACTTTGATGCCCACTGACATGCTAGTTGCAGATTCCCTAAGTTTCTTTTTTAAATGTTTGGGTAGTAGCTTGACCTTTAAGCAGGTTGGGCACCCAGCCAGGCAAACCTTTGTAATGAGAATTAGTAGCAATGTGAAATATAAACTCTTAGCACCCAGAGAGCACTCTTTGTAAATGACTTCACCCATCTTTGCAATCATTTGGTCCTCAAAGGTGGTCCAATCCCACCTATTGCAAATGTTCAATACATTCTTTAGTGCATCCACCACAGATATGTCTGGTTCCAAATCTATGATGGGTGCTGTCTCAAGTATGGGTTCTAGTAAGTGGCTCTATATTTAGACAAGTCTTAGGATTACTTTAAGCTTTCTTATATATTCAATTCTTAAGTATCCACATTAATAAAGGAATCAAGGGGATAAGAGTTCAAAATTAAGGATAATACAAAAGTAATTTATATTTGGCTTTGGTATTCATTATGTGATTTTGAGGGTGAGCAAATTAACTTTCTAATTATGACATGGATTTTCAGAGGGAGTTTTTATTCTCAACTGACTAATGTTGAAAGCCAGCTAAGTGGTATGCTGGAAGTCAAATGAACTTTGCTCTGGAATTTATAATTTTTTGTAAATAACTTGGCAATAAATTATCAAAGTTGATTTGGTCTGCCTCTTAGAGAAAGTGTATACCATGTTAATAGTCTCTAGAGAACAATGGTTTGATGTAAATTGCGTAGACGCAGAATCTAAGATAGTATCAGACGTAACAGACACCAAGGCAAGAGTATTACTAGAAAAAGTGATTCAACAGGAAGGCATAACAATCCTAAACTTGCATCAAATAGCATAGCCCCAAAATATGTAAAGCAAAAGAGGTCTCAGACCTAAGACTAGACAAATCTGCAGTCATAGTTAGAGAATTTCACATGCCTTGCTTATTAACTGAGAGAATAAGCAACAAATCAGTAAAGATATTGAATACTTTTTACCTATTTATGGAAGACTACACTCAATAGCCACAGAATACACGTATCTTTTGTGTTCTTTGGTACATGCACCCAAGTTTGAATTCTAGAGCTCATCCTCACGTGTAATATTAGGCAAGTCACTTTGCACCAGTTTTAGTTTTCTCTACTATGAAATGGAAAGCATACCTGTAATATAGAATTGCTGGGAAGATTAACCAAGAAATATGAACTAAAACACAAGGTAAAAGTAAGCACCATACAGGTGTTAGTTACAAATGCAACAAAGAATCAAGACTATCTAAATAAGAGTAGCTTAGAGATAACTGGTTGGAAGAGTACACTAGGATATTTATTTTCAGTGCTGATGTTTGTATGGCACCACACTAACTTAGAGTGGTTTCTTGGGATAGAAATGAGTTAGTGTGGAACAGAGTGCTAAAGCATAGCTGTTTTACCAATGATGATTTTTTTTCTACCACCATTTGCATTCCTTGAATTAGAGAATACTTGGAATTAATTATCATTTTCACCAGTTAACATATACTTAGCTACCATGGTTTGTTACATTAAAAACAAAAGTCAAATAGTCTTTTCACCAAGGATTTTTGCATCTTAGGGTCTATAGAAGACAGTCTTGTCAGTTTCCAAACCCAGTTAGCTTGGACAATGAATACGAAAAATGGTCTTGAAATTTTTCTTTATTTTAATCTTTAATGAGAAAATAATTGCTATCTAAAAATGTGTTTGTATTCCTAACCAATTTTGTATGGGGAACTGTTGCGATGACACAATGAGATAATGTGAGACAGAACTGGGAACTCTAACACTCAAAATATAAAGAATGTTATATTGGTTCAGCCGAGCTACTGAAAGTCTGTTTTATTAGCCCCTCTACTCAACACAGAAACACATGCACACATACATTCACACAGATATGTATCTTCTGTAGTAGGAGTACATGAACTAGATAATTCTCAGACATGACTGGGTGAAGTAAAAGGATGACACTGAAGCCCTACAAGTGGATATTGTAGGAGAGTTTCTAACATCATTCAACAACTTGACCCAAAAAACAAACAAAAAATCATTTCACTAAATGGAGCAGCGAAAGTTGATACAGACACATATCGTCTCAGAGACGTTGTAAAAGAATCATTGGAAGGCTAGCTTTTGACAAAGAAGCTAAAATGATGGCTCAGGGTTTATTTAGAGTGTCTTGGCACCTAACAGGCCCGTAACAGCGGTGAAAATAGAACAGGTCCTCAAGAAATATTTGTGTATTTTAATAACAATCAAAACTTTGTCAATTTGCTCTCCCCAGGCAGTCAATGTCCGAGCAAAGTTAGAGTTTTATCACTTTCAGTAATGTAAAGTTATTTTGTTGCCTAAGATTCAGTGTTAAAATAAATTCTACTTTGACCATTTATAAAACATATGATAGGCTTGAAGGAGGCTGCGAGATGTATTTGATATATATTTAGGAGGACTCTGATGATTTTCCTAAGCTTCTGTAAGCCTCAATTGAAATATCTCAGATCTCAGACTTCACCCAGTGAACTACATTTGTAGTAGTTTTAATAAAAAGAAAAGAAAGGAGTAATAGAATCAAGTTTGGATGTTCAAACATAACTGTGCCACTTAACATATTTGTGATACTTTATAATTTACAAAGTGCTATCTACTAACATGGTTAAAATGCCTCACCTTTCATCATCTTTTTATTTTCTATTTTTGTAGTATTTTCAACACACTACACCAACACAGGCTTGATGATACCCCAAATACATATAAAAAAACTGAAGCTGAATGATTAAGGCAGTTCTCAATATTTTGTGACTGAAACATCCTTAAAGTTAGAAGAGATGAACACTAAGAATCTTGGAATAAAACCCAAAGCAGTTTAACAAGATTAAAGTTACCCTTTAAAGCTCCTGTTTTATCTTTACATTTTTTTTTTCCAACTTCTAGATCTGTGTAGGGTACAGTAGTTAGAACCAAGTCAACACAACTAGGAAAGAATAGATAAAAGCAGGTCATTATGCCCACTCCAAAAATCTTAATTTTTAAAGACATTGAGTATCTATTGAAGCAAAGAGGACTAACTGAATTTAATATGACAGAGGATGAAGTCTTTCTTAGGCAAGCTGATATTAATGGCTATTTTCTATCTTTTCAGTGTTTGCTTAGATTCAGTGTTGATTGAAAACTGGGACTACTATAGAAGAGAGTATCTTTTGGGAAAAGAGAAACACGTGCAGTTTTTACTGACACTATGTGGGCTGGCATGTTGGATTGAAATCTAGAGGATCATCAAAGATCATGTATCATTTTCCCAATGAGAAATCTGCTTAGCCCTCAAGTAGCATGGGAAGCTAGAGGGCTAGGATGAAAAGGAAAAGCAAAGTCACCCACAATTTTTGTTACATTAGAAACAAAGTCTATAGGGAGGAACCTACAGAATTCAACAGGTCTTGTCTTTCAGACATTTAGAACCAAACAAAGACAGTATAAAATGAAGTATCAAGACAGCCTTAACACAGGGCCAGGTGCAGTGGCTCATGCCTATAATCGCAGCACTTTGGGAGGCCAGGGTGGGAGGCTCACTTGAGGCCAGGAGTTCAAAACCAGCCTGGGCAACATAACAAAATGTCTGTTTCCATAAAAAACTAACAAAAAAAAAAAAAAGACTGCCTTAACACAGACCTGATTGGATTAAAGTTATTTGCCCATTACTCTCAGAAAAAATGCAATCAACTTGAGCACTTATTCTACTCTTATATACTATGTTCTGTACATAGTAAAAACAATATATAAAGACCTGTGAAAACTTAAGAAATGTGACCTATAGTCAGAAGTAAAGATTAGAAGCAGATCCCCAGAGCCTGGACATTCCAAGTGAGCTGCCTTCTGGAGAGAGGTACAAGGAGGGTCAGCATTCTGACTCTCTTCCTTCCTTGCCTCCCCCCCACCCCCAGCTGCCAAGAGAAATGATTCAGCCTGAGCCAGGGCTCTCAGGAACGGCTGCTTCCCCTCTGTTGGTGTATATACCTACCACACTGAGGCTTCCACAGAGTGGGCTCAAACTTTTCCTCTTAAAAACATGCAGAGGACTAAGGGGTGCTCAGACTGTGAGCTCCCTGCTCACTGGTCCTCTCTGGTGCTACTCACCTGGCTGCTCTATTACAGCAGGGCATACCCCGAAGCGGAGGGAAATCACCCAGACCTGAGCAGGGATAGCAGGCACCATATTGCTTTTCCACCCACCATGCACCTTTGTCCTCCCCAGGGAGCTTCAGCCCCGTGGTTTTCATGAAGTAAAATGCATGGCAATAGCACAAAAGATGGAAAGGGTAACTATATTTGAACTGTCATAAGGTTCTTACATTTTGAGGAAGAAGTAGTAAAATTACTAAGATAAACTGTTGTTTCTCAAACATACTTTAATCTCTCAAGCAGAGGTCTGCAATCTCAGTCCATGAACCAATCTAGCTAGCAACTTGGTTTTGTAAATAAAGTTTTCTTGGCATACAGCCACACCTATTTATTTGTTCATGTATTATCTCTGTCAGCTTTCACATTACAACTGCAAGGTTGAGTAGCTTCACAGAGATCATATGGCTACCAAAGCCACAGTATTTCCAGAAAAAGTTTGCAGACTTCTATCCCAAAGCAACAATTAAAAAAAAAAAACCCACATAATTCAAAAGCTAATAAAGAGAATAAAATGGAATGAAAATACTTAAGAAGAAACAGGAAACAAAGAATAAATAAGCCAAGATGGGATTAAAACAAAAACAGGTGATAAAATAGTAGACTTATGCCTAACTTAAACAGTAGTAGCCTACATACTTCAATTAATAAACAATGATATTGCTGCCTGGATTGAAAAAGCAAATAAAACAGGGCAAAATACATACATTATATGTATGAAAACGGTGTTTTAGAGGATTGATAAAGATTTGCCATGCATTCATGAACCAAAAGAAAGCTAGTATGGTGGTAATAGACAACAGACTTCAAGGCTAAATATTACTGTCAATAAAGAGTCATTTCAACAGGAGAACATATCTAAAATGTAGTAAAATAGGCACAAATGTATAAAGCAAAACCATCTCTGAAGGTCTTACAGAAATGCTAAAATTCTAATAAAACTTAAATGAGAAATAGACAAATCATTATAGAAGAACTTAGCACACCTTGCTCAATAACTGAAAAAGCAGACCCCCCCCCAAAAAAAAAAAAATCAATAAGGACATTGAATACTAGAACCTATACACTCACTTGACCTAATTAACAATTATGAAAGACTATATCAAAAAGCTGTGGAATACATTTCCTTAGAGTTTTCACGGAGCATTTACTAAAATAATCCATGTGCCAGTCCAAAAACCAAGTCTCAAATTTCAAAGGACTAGCATCATAAAAGGTTTGTTCTGTAAAACCACAGTGGACTTAAACTAGGAATAAATAAAGTAGAGAAAGCTAACTAGAAATAAAACACACTTCTAAAGAATCTATGCCTCAAACAGATAATCATAATGGCAATTTTAAAATATGTTAAACTGCATTTTAATAAAGCTATTACATGTCAAAATTGTGGAATGTAACTGAAGAGCTGATTATAGGGATATTTATAGCTTTCCACGTACATATTATGAGAAAAAAAGATTGAGAATTAAAATCTAAGCTTCCATTACAAAAAGGTAGGAAAAACAGCAAATTAAACCCAAGCAAAGGATAAAAATAAAAGTAGGAGCAGAAATTATTAAAGAAAATGAACATTATCATCTTCTAATACATACGGAAACTCAGGCACAGGAAAGTAACTTACCCAGATTGCATAATTAGCAATAGGCAGAGCCATGACTCAAATCCAGTGAGTCTGATCAGAACCTACACTTTTAATGGCTATCTAAACAGAGTCACAGGAACAATCCAACCGGGCTTTAAGCAGGGAAGGTAAACAATACTCCACTAAACATTACAGAAGCCGACAATGCTCCCTCCAACTCGGTGTGAGATTTTGCCTACCATGTTGGTCTGGCCCAAACCACTGATGATTCGCCAGGTACCAACCTGTTTTGTAACTGCTCCTCCCCTGATCCCAGTATACAAAACCACCACTCAGCCCGCATTCCAAGCAGCCCCACTGTGACCTCCAGCTGTAACCAAAGTCTCAGCTGCCTCGTCATGTCCTTAAAAAAACACGTTGATCTGATCTTACTATGAATCCTTTTTCTGCAATAAACCATAACCATGACTATAACAGCTTACAGAGAGTTTGGGGAATCTTTGTAGTGAATTATCAAACTGGAGGGTGGTTTTGAGAACCCTTCAAACTTGCACTTGGTCAGAAGTAAGGGTGGTCTTGGGAACTGTACCCTTTAAAGTTTGTAGTTGGCCCAAACTCCTCATAAAGAGGAATGTTCTGAGGTTGCTATTGCTCTACCCTCCATTCTTAATAAAAGTTAGGCAAGATTGGAGACTATTCATACCACTATTTCACTCCTCATCTGCCTTTCCATCTTTCTCTTATCACAGACATGATTTACAATATCATCAAATTGCACATTCTACTTTAGTTTGGGCCTCTATCATTTATACAGACAAACATAAAAGCAAAGAAGAAATATTTAACACTGAGCCTTCCGTGGTTCCCAAGGTCCCCTGTTGTCTGGCCATGCCATCCTTGTCCAGCTCCTTTTCCTCTCAGTCCTTAAGCTTGATTTAAACCAGCCTCCTTCTTGCCCGCCCATTCACATGTTCACATTCTTGGCCCATTCCAGCCTCTGTAACTGAATGCACACCTCTCCTTTCCCCGACTCCTTCCACTCCCTTCTGTTCAAGATGACCCATTTCAGAGGCGGAATTCAAGTCTCTGCTTCCCCATAAAGGGTCCCATCAGTGCCGGCGCTGACCTCCCAAGGTTGATAGGGGCATTCTCTGAGGTCATATATTATGAAGGACTCAGAGCATAACCTGACACATACTAAGCACAATGTTAGGCTTAGCTACTGTTACTATTACTGTTACTCCTCCTATTGCTAATGCTATGATTGTCATCTTTTTTGATCCCTATTTTATTCATGGTGTCTGACAAACTTTCAATTGCATCTTTAACAGTTATTCTCTATTCTATGTCCATTAGCTTCTGGATTATTATGCCTTGAGGGCAGGATTCCTGTCTGTTATTTGCCGATGATGGTAGAGATTTCCGGTACAAAGTATGTGCTGAATCTTTCTGACCTGCTAGTAAGTTCTGAGAACACTGGAATGACAGCACGTAATCCAGGCATGCTGATGAGGGATGTAATATTGGAACCCCTATAATGTGTCAGTATGTATCATTTGTTCACCAAGGTCTTTTGTTTTGGAGTTTCATAAAGATTTGGAATTTACAGGCATGACAATCTTTACCTTTTTCTGATAAGAACAAACAATATTGGACATTAAACTCTGCTTCATATTCAACCTCCTTATACAAAACTTAAGTAGTGTTCACCAATGACAAGTTTTCCTCTACTCACTTAAGCATGCAAAGGAGAATACTTCCCAGTACTTGACAACCACTTTATGACTCACCACTTTTTCTTTGCCGTCTGTGACATTGGTGGTATTTCAAGTAATGGAGTCTCTGTCATTCTGGGACCTCGAGCAAAGCTCCAGTCAACTTGCATTGGATATGAGGGAGAATTAACTGTGTGATACTGAGTGACTAAGATTTAGGTATTAATTTGTTACAGCACCATACCTGGTCTCTTCTAGTTGGTATTCTAAGCAAATAAGAGCTTTAAACACCCTTATTATTTTGTTAAAATATAAAAAATGCGGTACAAGGCAGTTTTAAGTCACTTTATTAAATTATTGATATACAAAAAGCTATTCATATTTAACGTATATGAGTTTGCAGATACATTTGTGAAACCATGTAACCACCATCAATGCCATAAACACATTGATCACCTCCAAAAGTTTCCTTCCATCCTTCTGATTTATTTTTGTTTGTGATACGAGCAGTTAAACAAAAGATCTATCCTCTTAGAAAATTTTTAAGCATACAGTATTGTTAACTATAGTCACTATGCAGTTCAGTAGATCTCTAGGAATTATCTTGCATAATGAAAATTTTGTACCCTTGACTAATAATCCCTGTTTCCCCTTCCCCACAGCCTCTAGCAACCTTCATTCTTCTCTTTGCTTCTATGAGCTTGGCTATTTTAGATTTCTTATGTAAGTGGGATTATGTAGTATTTGTTATTTAGTGTCTGGATTATTGGTACCACAAGTCTTAAAGCCATAGAGACCTTAGGTATTTTGTTTTTTCTTTTCTCTCTACAGTCTAGTTCTTGTTTCATTTTCCTTCTGCAAATATTTTTATTATGAAGATAATTCCAACAAGTAGTTTATAAAATTACACAGTGAACACAGTATGTATGCCACCTAATTTTCCACAATTAACATTTTATAATATTTGCTTTGTCCCATTTCTATCCATTCCTCTCTCCATCAATTGACCTTTTACCTTTGGATGCATTTCAAAGTTGGAGGTATCAATCTATTGAGTCTGCTTTATTACTTTCCCAATTCTCATACTTCCCACATGATGAACAATGGCCTGAGATCATATATAGAAAATCCTGAGCAAAATTTTACAACAAGTATCTATTATTGAGTACCTACCATATGCTGCATACCTCAGATACAAATAAGTGAGCTTCAAGGCCAGAACAGCAAGATCTCCAACACTGCCCAACACAAACATGCTCTCAGTGACCTCAACTTCAAAGCAGTAAAGATGCCGAGTTGTCCATTTGTAGCATCATTTGTTCTTTCACAATTGGTTACACAAAGTGCAGTCCTCAGCTTCAGACATTGAAATGTAATGCATTGAACATAAGCCTGACATGTCATTGACTAAAACCCAGGAAAATTACTGTGGGTTCCACACCATTGCCTCCACTACACTCATGTCTTAGAGTTTTATTATTTTGGTGCCATAGACATTTTAAGGAATTACTGGACACGGTGATTCCAGTCAAAGTTTTCTTTGTGTTTTTCCTATTTTCTCAGGATTCACTGATAAAATAACCTCTTTAATGGTATCATCTCCCAAAAGTAAAATAGATTGTAAAGCTAATAAGTATCACTTAGGAACATTTTAATATATAACATTAAGTAGGTAAAGACTCATAATATTAACAGTGCTATTACATACATTCCATTTTTATCCTTCCCTTAATCCTGTTAAGTATATAAGGTGATTGTAGTTTCACCATTTCACAGAGGAGAAGATGGAATCTCACAGACAACAAGCCTTATAGGCAATCTAATAAAGCTATAGATCTGGAGTTCAAACCCAGGCTCCTAGCTCCAAATCCTACAATTTTCCTTCTGCATTTGATATAAGAAAAAAAAAAAAATAGTGTTTGGGGCAACAAATATTTCAGCATTGTGTGAAATATATAGCTTTGGCATATTAATGCAAAATTCTAAATATGTGTTGCATTTAATATGCATTTTGTGTACATGTGTATATGCAGATCTGCATGTTTATCGAGAGACATATACACACGTAACATACAGAGAGAAATTTTGTTTTTTGCTTGTGCCAAGTTTTGTGCCAAGGGATTTGCAAATATTCTTATTTACTATTCAGAGAATGCTTGTCAGGTTGTAGTACCCCAATGTACAAAGAAAACTGAGGCTCAGTACAGTTATGTACTGTGTCCAATGTCACACTGGTAATAAGTAAAAACCTAGGATTGTCTGACTACGAAGTTTATGTTCTTGAGCATGATACTATAATAAATGTAGTAATTTAAAACACTATCTAAAAGAAAATTGGATATGTATTAATGTATTAGATTTGTATACCCATTGCCAAAAAACTGTTAAATTCAGTTTTTAAAAGATGCATTGTACTTGCCTATGCATAGTCACTCATTCATTTATTTATTTGTGCCAGGGCTATGTTCCAAGCTGGGCCTGCTGTGGTTACTGACTCAGATTGGGCCCCTGACCTCAAGGAGCTGCAAGTCTTGGGGAAACACTAGCAATAGAAGAAAAAAAATCCATAAATTTCTCTCCAGACCTGTTTCATGGATAGTCTTTTTCATCTCAGGTTTTGGCCTGAGACAGTTATCTTTCTAGGTGCTCTGGCCATAGTTGAGGAGTCACCCTTGACTCATTTTTTCTTAAACCTACATCCAGTTTGTCAACAAATCTTGGTAACTCTACCTACAAAATATGTCCAGAATCCAAATGTTTATTTCTGATTCCACTGCCACTACCCCCCAGTCCAAGTCCCAGTAATCTTTCAACCAGATTACTACAATATTCTCTTAATGGGTCCCATGCCCACCCTCCCTGCACAATAGTCATCAGAAGGATTCTTTTAAAAGCTTAAGTCAGATTATTTCATTCATCCACTCAAAACTTTGGTGGCTACCAATTTCTCCCAGTATAAAAGCCAAAGTCTCAGCCAATTAACATATGGGTAAGAGATCTGAATAGGCATTTCTCCAAAAGAAAGATAAAAATGGCTAGTAAGTACATGAAAAGATGTTCAACATCATCAGTTGTCAGAGAAAGGCAAAACCAATCCCCAGTGAGATACAACTTCACTCCCTCTAGGCTAGAATAAAAGACAGAAAATAACAACCATTGTTACGAGTGTGATAAAAATTAGAGAACTCATACTACCAGTTGTAATGTAAAATGGTGAATCTGCTTTGAAAAACAGTCAGCAGTTCCTCAAAAGATTAAAAATACAGTTATCATATGACCCAACAATTCTACTCCAAGGTATATATCCAAAAGAAAATATATGTCCACATAAAAATTGGAACATGTGTATTTATAGCAGAATTAGTCATAATAGCCAAAATGCAGAAACAACCCAAAGGTCCATCCATTGATGGATAAATAAAATGGAATATAAAATACAATGGAATATTACATAAAAATGAAGTTCTGATACATACTTATAGCATGAATAAATCTTAAAGACATTATGGTAAGTAAAGAAGCCAGTCACAGAAGTCCACGTATCACATGATTCCGTTTATATGAAATGTCCAGAACAGGCAAATCTATAGAAACAGGGCTGGAAAGGTTGGTGAAAAGTGGGGAGTGATTTCTAATGGGTACAGGTTTTTTGGGGGGATGATGACAATGTTCTAAAATTCATTATGGTAATGGATGTACAACTCTGAACATACTAAAACCCATTTAGTTGTACTTAAAATGGGTTAATTTTATAGTATGTGAACTATTCCTCAAGGAAGTATTAAGATATGTGGGGAAGGCAAAGTCCTCATCTGGTTGCCGTCCCCACTGGTTCCCCCCTCTGATGTATTTTCACCCTCCTGTTCACTCAGCAATAGCCACACAGGCCTTCTTGCCCTTCCTCAGACACATCACTCACTATTCAACCTCAGGATCTTTATGCTGACTGTTCTAAATCTCTGGAATGCCCTTTTCTGACACATCCACATCTCACTCCTCCCCTCCACTTCCTTTGAATCTTTGCTCACATATCATGCAAATTAGGCCTACATTGTAATACCCTCCAAGCACAACAACTTCCCTTTATCCTGGCTCTATTTCTTCCCCAGAGCATTACCTTTTTGCAGTCAAGTCTTTGGATGCTCACCCATATGTGATTTCTTTCCTTTTAAGCATACAGAAGAGTTTATTTTCCCTGCACCTCCTGCCATATAAATGGAGACATAGGAATAGTTCTGGCCAATAGACTGTCAGCAGAATTGACCTGTGCCATTTCTGTGCCATGGCATTTGACTGCCAGTGCAACATCTTCCAATCATTTCTTCCACAACTATAGCAATCATGAAGCTGACTTCATTTTCAGATTGAGGTGCAGAAGATCAAAGTTTCCCTGATTGTAGAAACACTACAGAGAGGAAAGTTCCCCTGGAGAGTTATCCAAACCCATAGCGTATTTTTCATGAGTGAGAAGTTTTATGTTAAGGCACTGAGATTATGGGCTTACTTGTTATTACAGCATAACTTAGTCTATCCTGATGAATATGTATTCTAACATTAATATTTTTCTTTTTATTGCCATCTGCTTTTTTCCCCTTAATTGTTCGTCTTCTGCCACAATAATTTAAGGGCACAATGGCAGAGAGTTGCATCTGTTTTTTCACTAATACGTCCTTAGCCCCTGAAACACTGCCTGGCACATAACAGGTTATTAACAAATACTTACTGGATGAACAGAAAGAAGTAATATGAAAAGGCAAGTGTTATGAAAGAGAAACATTAGTACTGAAGAGCATTAGCACAGTGACCTAGCCTAGTCAGTGAGTTAGAAAAGTCTTCTCTGATCAAATGACTTTTCAGTTGAATCCTGGGGGGGGGGGGGGGGGGGGCGGGAATCAGTAATAATAAATCAGGTGATGAGAACTGAAGAACCATGAGGCACTGTCTTGCAAGACTGAGCAATTGCAACTCTGACCTGTGCTAGGAAGGAGTTGCAGAGTGTCAAAATAGCCTATGGTGGGAGGGATCACTTATGATGATGAAAATATTCTCTATCTTGACCGTATCAATGTTAGTATCTTCTTGTGATATTGTACTGTGTTTTTTTAAGAAGTTACCATTAGAGGAAACTAGGTAAAGGGTACATGGGGATCTATGACATTTCTTACAACTGCACATCAGTCTATATGTATCTCAAAATAGAAAGTTGAATTAAAGGGAAAGAAATTTAACCAAAGGATTTGAGATCATGTTTTAAGGGACCTCTCCAATAATTATCAGATTAAACATTATAATTGTCTTTTGTATTTCAATATAGAATTATACGTTTGCTTCCAAAGACAGTAGAGGCAGTTATGGCAATTTTCTGAAGATTAAGCAAAAATGCTTTTCTTCACCTGGTACATAACCTGTATATTAAAATCCCATCACATTATTATGCACTCCATCATCTAACAAGTATGTGGCTAAGAACCTAATATGAATCCTGTTTTAAGTTATAGGAATAAAATAATGAATGAAACAGACTAAATGTCTGCTCTCTGGAGCTTACTTTTTATGAGAGAAGCACTGTCATTCATATTAGTCAACATATTCTTTTTCCACTGTGCAATGAGATTAACTTTCTCTCAGGCCTTTGTCACTATATAAAAATCAATCATGCTGAAAGGTTGTGTTTCCTGCATACTACTGTGTTCAGCTGAAATATTTCTTTCTTCCTGCATATTAATAATCTTTAGTAGAACTAAGAAGATATCTGAATATATAGTAAGGGTAGGAAACTGAGAATGTGACTCTGTGAGGCAATTAGGATTTTACTGGAAAAGCTCTCTAAACTGAAAATGTTTAGAGTAGGATCAGTTCTCAGATTGTCTTTTATTCATAGTATCTATGCTTATATGTGAGACATAATTCAATGGAGGGAAACCAAAAGTAAATCTGAATCTCTTCTTATTGACTTGATGGTATCAAGCTTTCCAAATTTAGATGATTTCCAATTATCTAAAGCATAATTGTGTGTTGTAAGGATATAATTTGCATCAACACACAAAGGTCTTTCCTTGGAAGGTAAAGCTTAACTCTTATTTCTAAAATACTGAGGGTTTTTTTTTTTTTTTAAGATCATCACTTAGTTGACTGAATTCATTCCTTTCACAAATACGCAAATATATACCACTAGACTATGAAGAACGCAAAGATATTCTGTCATGTACCTTTTCAACCCACAAGCTCTTACTCTTAATGAAGTTAACTAATCTGCAGCAGGTTGCATGTGGAATAGAACATAGAAAGGTGGCTCGCAAAGAATGAGATAGACTTGTCTTCTCATACAAAGTCTCATTTCTTTTCCTAAATGCTATCAGTCATAGTCTCCAGTATAATCCTGTGACATGAAGTCAGATGAAGATATGAAGATCACAAGTTATGAAAATCAGAAATGACACAAATATTGAGCCACAGTGAGCTTTGCACATAGCTCCAAAATAGCAGCTTCTTTATGGCGTATGTTTGCATTTGCTTTTCCACTTTATGCATGTCCCAGATAAGAACAATATGAGCGCATCCTCCATTGCCATCGAAATACCAACTGGAGACTTTACAGATTCTGTCACTATGTACAGAAACAGCATAAACAGAAGAAATACTTCAACTTTTCTATTTCCACATTGCAGCCATAAAGAGGGGGGAGACTATTTATCCAGCTAAAATCTTTAATGTGAGACATGATAATATTATAACCAAATACCCAAACACAATGACAAGGGCTCGACTCCTCATAGAAATACAATAATGAACTAAGAAGCAAGACAGTGTTCTTGAACTCAGGTTACTTTTCCGCTAGATAAATCAACCGTAATACTAAGTAGATGGTTCCTTATTTTTACCCTCCTGCAGTGAGTGAGGCTCCTTAACAGTTATCCAAATCCACCCCAGGTGTCCACCTTGGCTCTAACAGTTTCCCCTTTAATCACCCACACAACAAAAGTGGCAGATTGATCAACGGGAATTATAAATGCCCTAACTCCAGAGATTGAGAAAATTTAACTTGGTATTTTGAAATTTCCACTCAATTCAGTTAATTCAAAAATGCCTGGAAGAAAAAATAATGAAACCAAATAAAAGTTGTACTGGGGAAAAAAAACACACCATTAACATATTGCAGTCATACTCACTCTGACAATAGACTCACTCGTGCATTTTAACACACCTTTCAAACTATAGCATCCAGCTCACTGTCCTTGATTAAAGTGTAGTATAAAAAGTAAAGCCACTCAAACGCATCTGATACCACTTCAGTAGCAATCCGTTAAACCTTTTCGTACCCTGTGTCTCTGTGGTCAATTAGATCTTGGATCGCCTTAATGCCAGAACTGTTGTGATAAGCACTATTAGAATGGACAGGAAAAGTCTATACTTCATCTGAAAACTCTGTTCCTCTGTCTTCTTTGACATGACCCTCTTTATCCAAAGACCCGAAAGGGCTTGAGTTGTTGGGTAAAGCAAACATACCTGTCACTTCTCAGATACTGCTGTTGCCAGCTATCAGCAGGAGTGACTTTCACAGTTTAAAAGGGAGAATTTGGCCCAGCAGTTAAATGATCTGAGCTATGTTATTAGATAGTAACCAAGAGAGTGGAATGAAATATAACATGTGAGATTGCAGAAGAAAGGAGAAAAGCCAGATGAGACAGAAGAAGGCCAGGGTTGATTCTGTTCTTTTCCTAAGATAAATTTGGTCTGTCAGTTATGCTATGAAAAAAGGTATTCATTCTCCTTCAAGGTCACATGGGTAGTGATCACAACTTTTCCAGAAAAACTACATTATAAAATTCAGCCACACGTAAGAGGAAGATCACCCAATAGAATTTGAGGGGGCTGTGTGAGCTCCTGGGGTGGGGTTAGAAAATCCTTTGCTAGGGAATCCCAGGTGCTAAACAGACAAACCCGAGATCTGATGGCATAAAACTCAAAATGCTGCATGGAATTAGGGCACATTTAGGGGCTAACAGATGCATAGACTTACTCAGGACCAAGTATTTGCCAGGCTAGTTGTGATTAAGGGACCTAGGGAACATTAAGATGATTTTACTGGGTAAAGGCAGCTGGTTTTGACTATGAAAAAAAAAAAAAAATCAAAGATCCATTTTTGGCAACATGGATAAACCTGGAGGAGGCTCAAGTTTAGTGAAATAAGCCAGGCACGAAAGGATAAATACTGCATGATCTCATTTATATGTTGCATCCAAAAAAGTTGAATTCACAGCACAGTAGAAAGATGGTTACCAGTGGAGCTGGAGAGATGTTGGTCAAAGTTTCAGTGAGACAGGAAGATTAAGTTCAGAAGATCTTCGTACAACATAGTGAACATAGTTAATAACTATGTATTATATTCTTGAAAACTGATGAGGTTTTAAGTGTTCCCATCACAAAAAAAGTGAGTATGAGGTAATATATTTGTTATTAGCTCAATTTAGCCACTTTGCAGTTGTATACACATTTTAAATCATGTACATGAAAAACATGAAGGAAAGAAAAAAAGACTAAGATCTGAGCTTTCTTAAAATCCTAGGATACGATGACAGGGAGAAGATATTAATATATCGCTTTAGAACCCACATGGTTTGCCAGCAGCAAAGGAGAAGGATTCCCTCAGTCCAGAAAAATCGATCAGGTTATACAGAGATGCAGATTGCCTAGGAGGTAGGGTACTTCTCTGATGTCAGTTAAGTCAAACCTTCATCTCAGAGATAGAGGTGACACCCAAGCAGTGAGAGTTACCTGCCCAAATCTGATTAGGCTCTTAGAGGTCTTTGTTTCCTTCTAGTAAATCAGGAACAATATGAATCACAACCACTCTATTCTCAACCACACAGAAGCAGAGAATCCCTTCACACATTCCTTTTCCCTGTTGGCAATGGGATGTGTCCCACACAAACCATTGTTTTGTACCAGCATCGCTTCGTCACTTCTTTATGTATTTTTAAGGCAACTCAAAAATGCCAGTGCAGAAGGCCAAACTTTAGGCTGACAGATGTTGACTGGTCATTCTTTCAACTAGAGAGTAATTTACTAGTTCTAGCAAAAAGCATGCAAGGCTTTCATCTCCCTACTCCTACTCTAAATTAAACAGATAAAACTTTAGAACCTCTTGAAGGGGTGGACATGGCCACGCATTTCACCTACTCTGGACTCTACTAGTGACCTCAGGAAAGAGCTGGACCACAGCTAGTGGATATCTCAGGCACATACTATGATTCTGAGGCCATTATTGAGGCAACTGTGCTGAAGTCAGGGCTCCTGGGAGAGAGGCATGTATAAAGTATTTCTATTGCTGAGCAAATCACCCATGACTTACTATTGCAGATCTGCAGGAAAATGAATGAAGAACATTGAACTTGAAAAATGCACTGGGCTTGCAAATGCTTTTGTCATGTCACCACAAGCTGAGATTGGCACCTCAAGAAGAGTGGCCCATCTCTGACAGATTGCTCATGTGTTCCTCAAAAAAGATTTAGATGAGCTTCGATCGTAAGTTATTCATTTGGGGGCTTTTTTCATTTTATTTCAGAACATTCTCCTGGTCCTGCCTTAAGAGAATTTCTTCCTGATCCCATCATTTACAAATGCAGACAATCCTCAGTGAAGGAGCCAGAGGAGGGTTGACCCTCCTTAAGGGAAGCTCCTCTGGTCCTCAGTCATTGCCTTCTTTCTAGGCCTGTAATATCTGCAGCTCAATTAAGGCTATAAAGGTTTCCCTTATTAACATTTGGAAAATAAAGCCATCTTCACATAAAATGTGTACAAGTAAGTATTTTTCTTTCACCGCTGCCAAACCTCAACACACCAAGATTTTCCTCTGTGAAATGACTTCATGTTTTATATGCTATATTTATGTCTTATTGTAAACTATTCATTGGTTTATAGACCTTGGATCCTCTAGGAAACCTCACAAATCCTTATACTCCCCAGCATTAAATTTGGTGCTAGAATCTGATTTATCTGCCGGGCTAACTCACATGTAAACAGACATCTCTTAAAACTACTTCGAATTCGAGAACTAAAAAAGTGGTTCACACTCTAGCCGTGCAGTTCATTGCAGTTATATTATTCACAAGTGTCAGAATGATGGTGAGGATGATGAAGAAAATGTTTAGTTGTGTCTTTTTTACTGTCTCTTACACAAGAAAATAAAACAGACCAGAAAAAGAACAATTTTGGAAGCCTTTCAAGTATAGGTAAGTTTTCTATGTGCATATAGTAATCTTCCGTAAATGAAAGAATGAATCAATCAACATGAAGTGACTGTGAAAGCCAATAAACAAGGCAATAAATAATGATCATTTAATGAATGCAGATTAAAGACTCAGCCCAATGACATTCTTCCTTATAAGTTTTCACCTTTTCAAGGAATGCAAATATAAAACATCTCCATATGAGTCTTGTTGTGATTTTCTTTCTCACTGCCACATAAGATTGTTCTGATGAGAATTCATATAGGAAAAAACTTAATCACTCGGGTATCATTTGAGAGAATGTGATTACATGAATGTTATTCTAAAGTTTTTTGAAGATGTCATCGTCCCACTTGTTCTCCTTTTAATGATCATCAATACCACAGTATTGCCAACTACAAAATTACAGTAGGGAAGAAACACTTCTCTTTTGGTATTTTCAAAATACTAAAATACTTAGATGGTTTTTAATAAGAATGCCCATGAACTACTGAAAATATATTTCTAGCTGTGAAATGCAGTGTATGTGTGAGAAGGCAATCAGAATTAATTTTCCCCCAATGCAATTTAGTAAAAATGTATTCCCTATTAAGTACAAATCACAATGTTAGGTAATGAAGAGGAAAAAGAATATAGCATGACCCCTTCCCCTCAAGGATCTTCCAAATCAGCTTGATTTTTTTTTTTACATGAAACCAATGGCCATTAATTTTCAAAGTATAAAGAAAATTTGAACAATCGTTTCTTATATCAAGACCCTCACATACACGTTCAATTCTCATTCATGCTCAAAAACGAGAATAACCATTGAAAACAAGCCACATATTCTTAGATAAATGCACACTGTGTAGGGGATGGTCTAGATCAACCAAAAGGATACTTTTGAAAAATCAAGATAGGATATAACATACTCAGAGAAGGTGATGATTTGGCTTCGTCTTTACTCTTGGTTGGATCTGAAGAGTATTTTGAAGTTCTTCTAGCAGTGATCGTTACAAGGCAAGAATCTGATGCTATTTTGTTTGTAAAAAGAATCTCAAAAAAAAGCTATTAGTTTTGCAGGTTAAAAAAATACACAGAACTGAAAAATATGGTTAAGTTATCAAATATTAAATACCATTACATTTCGATTGTGGTTTATTTCTTCCTGAAGAATCATTTTCAACAAGATATTTAACATTGTTTGTATAATACGTTAGGAATAACCTTTTAAAATTTTGAGATTGAGATTTTTAAAAGACTATTCCAGGATATTTTAAAAGATAAACTAAAGATATATTAAAATAGGGTGTTATAAGGCCAGGCACAGTGGCTCACGCCTGTATCCTAGCCCTCTGGGAGGCCGAGGCGGGTGGATCGCTCGAGGTCAGGAGTTCGAGACCAGCCTGAGCGAGACCTCGTCTCCACTAAAAGTAGAAATGAATTATCTGGACAACTAAAAAAATATATATAGGAAAAAATTAGCCGAGCATGGTGGCACATGCCTGTAGTCCCAGCTACTCGGGAGGCTCAGGCAGGAGGATCGCTTAAGCCCAGGAGTTTGAGGTTGCTGTGAGCTAGGCTGATGCCACGGCATTCACTCTAGCCCAGGCAACAAAGTGAGACTCTGTCTCAAAAAAAAAAAAAAAAATAGGGTGTTATAGTTTATTTCTTATGTTTGTAGACTTTAAGGCCTTTGAGTTTGGTAGGTTTGTAGAATTATATCTCTTGACATCTTGTAAAAAGGTAACTGAGAAATATTAAGGTTCAATGGATTTGAAACTGCCTGCACAATAATTCCCAACAGGTGTTGATTAACAGATCAATTTCAAACTAAAGGGTGGTTGTTAATGTTATGCTAAAGGAATCTATCCTTGCTTCTGTTCTGTCCAAATATTAAGAGTGACTTGGATGAGGACACGGATGACCTGTGTATCAAATCCACAGATGCAGGTAGCAACTCTGATTCATCAAGTGAAGAGCCAATTGGTCTCAATGGGGTAGAATGATTGGATAAATAGGATAGATGTATAAGCCTGGAACATTAGTTTATGAAAATTCATGAGAGATGGTGTAGTGATATTATAGCACACCCCCATAGATGCAATTCCAACACGAAACTGCAGGTTTGGGAAGGAGCTAATATTTATCGAATGCCTTAAGCTACTAAGCACGGGCATCAGGGAGATATAACATTATTATTCTTATTTTACAGAGATATGAGGACAGAATGATTTCTCCTACATCCTACAGATTCCAAGAGGCACATCTGGAATTCGAACCTAGAGCAGTCTTGCTGTAAAGCCCTGCTCTCTTTTTAATCCATCATGGTGAAAATAGTTAATACAGATACCGCAACAACTAAAACGTTCTCTGGTTACGTTAACAAAAAATAGGATGCCAGAACAAAGGCCATAATAGTCTTTTAGTATACACTGGTGAGATCATATATGAAAATCTAATATAAAAAGTGATGTATATACCAAATATTCATCAAAATAAAAAGAAAAGCAAATGGGGTATATTTATACAATGAAATTCTACTCAGCACTAATAAGGAACAAAATACTGACATGTGCAACAATACAGGTGAATCCAAAAAAGATCACACTGAGCAAAAGACGACAAACACAAAAGAGTGCATGCTGTTTGATTCCACTAATATGAAGTCCATGAAAAGGCAGAACTTATCTATGTTGACAGAAATTAGAACAGCAGTTCCCTCTGAAGCATTGCCTGGAAAGGAACATGGGGAATTTTCTGGGATAATGAAAACATTTTATATCTTGATTGAGATGGTGGTTACAGAGAGATTTACTATTGTCGAACTCATTAAACTGTACATTTAAGATCTGTGTGTTCTATTATATGGAGAGTCCACCTCAATTCAAAGAAAAAGTAATGTATACAGACTAGAGACTGGATACACAAATAGTGAAGTATCAGGAAATCATGCCCTATGTGAAACATACAATCTAGGAAATATTATTTACCAACATTTATTAGTGAGACATCCAGGGAAAGGGAAATAGAATGAGGCATGATATTCATGTTAAAAATGATAACATTCCATGACAGAAGAAAGAGATATAGTCATATGTATGTTTTAGGGAGTATAATTAGGAATAATTCTAACTTTTACCCTCAGCACAAAAATTTCTGTAGTTGAAACAGTCTAACCATAAAATTATCTGCCAATGAAGTTAGAAATTTCTCTACTGCTCAAGGTGCCAGGCAAATCTAGACAGTCTATCAGCAAGTCTGCAGAGGACACCCGACACCTAAGTCATTTCTCTTGAGTTCTGAAGTTCCGTGTATTCTGAAACACACTTCAAGCCTGCCTGGCTGAAACTCACATCCTATACGGCATCGAAACTCTCACCCCAATTCTCCATCTACTATCAACCCCCAGGACACACAAGCACCCTATGTCCACAAATCCATGTGCCAGGGATTAGCAGAAGCAACTCCACCAACTCTTCCACTTCAATTCTACTGCATGCTCCAATATCAGATTCTACAGGAGAATGGTGGTAAAACTACCTTTACACTTTCAGGTTTGGCATACTCCTTTAACCTTTGCTGAAGCAAAAAATATTCTTTGTTCATATTTAACATTGTGTATTAATGTGAGCTTACTATGTATCCAGCATGCTTTGTACATTGGAGATACTTCAGAAAACAGAAAAAGACAATAGTCCCCACCTTGATGGGGCTTACATTCTTTTTTAATAGTATGCATCAAGTGGCATAGAACAGGAACAGCTGTTCTTCAGACTTACCCACTAGCGTATAACTCTGCTGGACACATAGTGTGAGATGAATAAATATCCACTAACTCAGTGTGAGAAATTCATGTAGCATGAATGCATAAAATGCCTCAGTGGGGAGCAGGGGGGACAGGGTTCACCCAAGACTTAGACGTGGTATTTTGCTACTCAGCCCAATAAAAATCTGTTAGATGTCAGATGGTTGACGAAATGCTCATTTTCGCCATTATTCCTACTAAACCAATGCACTGTGGCTCAATGGATTTATTCTGAGTTTACAATTAGGGTAATGCTATGCCCCAGAGGGAATCCATGAGCCTTAGTAGCGCTTAACAAAATTGACTTCAGTACAATAAAAGAAGTGATGTTACTGAGCTATGTCTAATAAATCACAGAGTCTATTAGCTGACATTAATTTATAATTTCAGACACAGGGATAAAATTATTCACAATGGATACCTTTAAATTCAGTGAGAAGCCCAGGTAGCATTCTGAATGCAACAAATCCTTATAGAACAAAAACAAGAGTCTCTGCAGCAATAGCTTTGGGGAGTTGCCTTTAACCTCACTTAATGAGCCCAGATAAAATGTTTTAAGTGTGCACCAATTCAAGAAGTTAAATTGATTAGACCCACATTTTAAGACCTATTAAAACACTAGCTCCAAACTTCAGGCTAATTCTCAAAAGAAAATTACGTATTTGGTATACAAATATCAGAGGTGGAGAATTCAAAAGGAATTATGCATGAATTACGGTTGTGTTAATATAAGGATGAAAATCACTGATTCTATTGGTAGATCTCTATCCATTTCCTCAAACGTGTAATAAGTCTTTGATCCTTTTGCTCTCTTGCTTTCATTTGTACACCTTTTTATTTAGTCCTTAGTTACTGCCTACCGCATGGAATCGTGTTAAATTTTCAACAGAAAAACATAAAAACACACTTCCTCAAAGATCTAAAGTCACCAGGGAGGGGTGGGCAGGTGTCTGTGTGCCTGCGTGCAGATGGGCACATTTGTACGTTCGACAGGGAGTGGAGGAGGACGAAGAGTAAGATAATGTAGAAAATTCTGACTCCAAAGGTGGTCCTAGGTGAGTAAGGGGCTACCCTCAACTAACAAAAACACTTTTGAATGGCACCAACGGCCACTTGCAGAAAGAGAATGTAACAGAAGAAAGGGCAATGCAGCAAACAGCTTGGGAAGCTGCCACAAAATCCTTACCCTCCCTTGATATTTGGGGAAATCTCATATTTGGGTAATTTATTGAAACCTAGCTGAATGTTTACACTTCACCTCCAAGTGGGAACAAAAATTGTTAACAAGGCGATAAAACTGTTTTGTAAGTGTGGGCCTAAGAAATAACTTTATTCACCTTTGGCAACTTTTCCTAAGTCACCCTGTGTCATCATCTGAGTCACCCAGCGTTATGCCCAGTGAATCCAACCCAGTGAAATGGCTGAACTGTCATCTGGCCCCATGGGCTTCCCCTGGGCAGGTGATATTCTGATAAAATGTCAGCATCAGTGACTGACTAGCTCCAATATTAACATTAGAGTTTTGAATGGGGGAAACTTGTAAATAGAAAGTAGGGAATAAATAGTATATGCATGGAAAAGGAAGAGGCATCATGGAAAATGTGAAGACAACTTAATACCTATAAATGAATACTTTAGAGGGAACAAACAGTGAAATAGGGCTAAAAAGACAACCAATTAGAACTTTTAGCTGGGTAAGTCATTTTTCTAGAGAAGGGCAAAAAAATCATTTACGGTTTTGCTTAACAATGACTTTTCATACTCTGAGAAAGACAAGAGTTTTAATATAATTTGACATGTATCTGAATGTCTTGTGTAAGGAACTATGCTAGGTGCCATGAGGGTGTATAAAGAGGTTTTAAACATAAAACATGCCTTGGAGGATTTTGCCGCATGGCAGGGGAAATTAGGCAGGCAGACAGATCCCACCTTACATGGAGCACACTGATCCCAAAAGGTCAATTGTGATTTACCTGTTTGCAGCATAAAAGAATTCCCATGGAAAAGGCCAACGGAGGGGAGCAAACAATACATTACTTTATATTTGAATTTTCTAACTGGAAAATTCAGGTCTTAAGAGGGAATAAATAGAAAGAAAACAGTAAGTTCATATTTTGAATCACTTAGCAATGTAAACTGTTAGTTACAACTGCCAAACTCTAATATCCTAAACCCTATGCTAACTCAATGGGAATTCTCTCTAGAATAATGCAAATGGGTGGATTTTTTTCCCCTTTCAACTGTGTGGTCATGTTTGTTCAATGCATTCCAAGACCATTGAGTACAACTCCAAGGATGATAGACTATAAAGTGTTATTAAAAATGATTTTTTTTTTACGTAATGGTTTTGCATTTTGGGTTTATTTGGTAAATTTTGCCCTTTTTTCACCTCACAAGCAAGGAGTATAAAGTTCCCCCTCAAGTTTCCAAAATGGAGTGAACACTACACAGAAGAATTTGCCGCCAAAAATTCTTCAGCCTATAATGGAGGGAGGGAGAGAGGGTGCTAAGCAGCTGGTTCCCTACGTAGAATAGATGAGTAAGTAGTCAAGCTGTGCTTCTCAAGCTGTGGCCAGAAAGAGAAACCCAAAGAGGTCTGACCCAAGAAAAACAAGAACCCTCATCAGTGGGCTTACTGCCTGTTAGTAAGGTTTTAGAAATTTCTTATTCCAGTTTCCCTCTGCTGCCCAATTTCTACTGACAAATGCTACAGAACCACCACAAGGAAGTGATGTCAACCTAAGTTAAAGCTACCATTTTGCCTCTTCTGTGTAGACTTGAGATCTGATATGTGTTTTAGTATATATATTTAAAATTTATATTCTTTTGTAAAATAACGGTATTGGAATTAATACAGTCATATCAAAGACATACATTGAGTTGTGTTGGCATAATACCAATTGTATATAGTTCTCTAAGGATTTAATATTTTTAATCTGGTGATTTTTACTTTAAATGGGGAGACATTTTTTACCAGACATTATCCATATGCCTAGAATGTAATTCAGGTGGTCACAAGGGCACCACCTGCCCCATGGTAACTTTGTATAAATAAGAAAAGTGAGCTCCTCACTCAAGAGACTTTATGCCCCTCTATAGGAAGACTAGTATAGTCAAAGGACTTCCATGGAACATCTGCTAGGAAAGTCTCTTTTTATGTATCGACGATATCTAGGATGCAAATGAATCTTCTTTAGAGGTGGTGCCACTGTGTGTGCATGGCACAAACTGCACAGATAAGCCACAGCCATGCCCATGGGAGAAATTAGAACTGAGACCTTAGACTATTCCATGGTCAGCAACAGAAGTTCTAGTACCAAGAGGTTAGCCACAATAGTGTCTAGCATTTGCAGTTTGGGTTGTAACTAATTTTTTTATTACCGTCTGTAAGATCCAAGTAATAAATATTGCTTAGGATGCATAGATTCCCCAATTGTTCAGTATAGACTGACCTGGACAAGGACAGAAGGGGAATGAGTGAGGAGGCTGTATCATGAAACTAGCTAAGAGATGAGGATGGCTTTGGAGAGGGAGAGGGAGGGAAATCATTGGCTATTAAAGATTGGACTTGCCCAGGGCATTTCCGTGCCCACACTACTTCTGCTTTCCATGGCATCGTCCTTTCTACTCTGTACATACCTATCCCCCAAAATCCACAATGGTTTGTATAGCAGTTGTGATAGAGGTTCTAAGCTTCAGAGGTAAGTAAAACTAGAGAAGGACAGACAGGTCAACACCTTGTATATGTCACTAGTTATAATGTGGGTGCTTCTAAACTGACTTCACAAATACATGTGGAAGGTATGAAGTGTAAGGTACAGAAAGAGAAAAGCAACACCCAGGCTTCATATAGAGTGATGCATTCCCAGAAGCCATGCGTGTGTATCTAACCTAGTCCGAGCCACCAGGATTACTGCAGTATGCTAAGTGTCCTCCTGCTTCCACTTCTTTCTCCAGATAGCCAGCAAGACACTCTTAGAAGATACGTCAGATCATGTCTCACACACAGAGCCTCAAAAAAGAAAAAAAGTAACATCCCTACCAACAGCATTCCCAGCACCCTTAGGAAACAACTTCAGAGTCCTTCCGATGGGCTGGGTGACCTGGTTCTTGGCTCCTTCCCCAGCGTCTTCCATTATCCTTAGTGTTCTTCAATCGCAGAATGCAGGGTTATTGGGGGTGGGAGGGCTGTCAGGAAAAGCCTTTAGGGTCCTGGCCATGTAATACTGTGGCATAGAACTATCAAGTAAACCCCAAGTGGTAAAGGCAGGAAGGTTTAATATCACTTATGTTTCCGAGTATGTGTATGTTTCCTAGGGTTGCCATGAGAAAGTATCACAAACTGGGTGGCTTAAAACAGAATGCGTTACCTCACTGTTCTGGAGGCCAGAAGTCTGAAATCAAGCTGTCAGTGGGGCCATCCTCCCTCTGAGACTTTGGAAAGAGTCTTCCTTACTTCCCAAGCTTCAAGTGGTTGCTGACATCCCTGGCATTCCTTGTCTTGCAGCTGTGGCATTTCAACCTCTGCCTGTGTCGTAACAGGGCCTTTCTCCCTTGCGTCTCTTCTTTTAAGAAAGGCAAGCACATTTGACTGAGGGCCCACTGTACTCCGGTGTGACCCCATCTCACCTAGTAACATCTACAAACCTATTCCTACATGAGGTCACATTCTGGGGTACTGGTGCTTAAGACTTCATTATCTTTCTGGAGGGACACAATTCAATCCGTAACAGTATATGTGTTGTTTACTAGGTCATAAAGTAAAATAGGCATCATACTGTGTACCACAGTCAAAAAAGCTTAAACTCTGCCTTAGCTCACTCTACTTTAGTTAACTCCAGCCATCTCACTTTTCCCAGGAAAAGGCAGCTCGCTCCCAATGCGGGGTCTTTGCACTTGCTGCTCCCTCAGCCTACAGAGCTGTGGCCACGTGGCTCACTCTCCCCACTTATCCAGAACTCTGTGCCCAAGTGCCACCTCCCGGAGAGGATTTTCTTGTCTACCCTATTTAGATAGCACCTTCTGTCACTCTCTATCCTTGGACTGAGTTCTCTTTTTCCTTCAGAATTTGCAACACTCCCCCTAACATTATTTTATAAACATATTTACTCTTTTCCCCTGCATTAAAATGGAAAATCATGTGGGCAGGAACTATGTCTGCCTCCCCAGCCTCTCAAACACGAGGCACTCAAATCCATGCTGTTGAATGAATGAATCTACATCTGTTGTAGAAATAAAGATCAAACGAGAACAAGTAAAGGCTGTTTATTCTGAGCTTGCTATAGCAAGGGCATAGCCTCCCTCACGGCGTTTGACAGAAACTCAAAGGCAAAGGCACAGCAGTAGAGAAGCCCTATAGTTTAAAGAGAAGGCATCGGGCAGGCCTCGACTGGAGACTGTTGGCAGGGAATAGGTAGGCAGGCCAACTGGACGTGGGCAATCCTGTGTGACCGTCTAGCGGTGCATATTTGGCTTTCTCTGGTTAGTCCTAAATTGGGGACAGGGACAGAAATTAAGGAAGCTGTCAGTTGTCAGTCAAGTCCTGGCTGTCCTGAGCTGATCGTTATAGAGGTTATTGTTTGGCTTCTTGGACCAGGTGCTAGAGATAGTGTCTGACTTCCTACAAGTCTGTCACAGAAAGCAGGGTCGCTTTCTGGACTGATTAATGTAAATTGGTTGGTTTCCTGGGCTGGTTGCTGAGAACTGTTGGTCAGAATTCTATTTTTATATATGGTCTGACCATTGCCCATTAAATATTCAGTCTCTCAATATAAAGGGAAATATGCCTGTACATGCGGAGCAAAGGCTCTGGAAGATACCGTTACTTCGGTGGGCTGCACCAAGAGGTAGGAGACAAGAGGCCCACTTTCGTTTTTTATGTATGTATTACCTATGTTACAGTAAGAATGTGCTACTTTTTAAATATGTTTTTTTAATTATTATGGATACATAATAGTTGTATATGTTTATAGGGTCCATGTGATGTCTTGATACAGGCATACAACGTGAATGAATCAAATCAGGGTACTTGGGGACTCCATCACCTTAGGCATTTAATACTTCCTTGTGTTAGAAACATTCCAATGCTACTCTGTTATTTTAAGGTATGCCCTAGTTACTGTTGATTATAGTCACTATTGTGCTATCCAATACTTTTCATTCTAATTATAATTATCTAGCTATAGTTTTGCACCCATTAACCATTCTCACTTCATCCCCACCTCTCCATTACCCTTTTCAGACTCTGGTAACTGTCATTCTACTCTCTGCCTCCCTAAGATCAATTGTTTTTAATATTTAAGCTCCTACATATGAGTAGGAACATGCAAGATTTGTCTTTCTGTGCTTGACTTATTTCACTTAAGGAGATGTTCTCCAGTTCATCCATGTTGTTGCAAATAGCAGGATTTCAATTTTTTCGTGGCCATATAATATTCTATTGTGCATATGTACCACAATTTCCTTATCCATTCATCTGTTGATAGACACTTAGGTTGATTCCAAATCTTGGCTGTTGTGAATAGTGTTGCAATAAACATAGGAGTGCAGGTATTTTTTCAATATACTGAATCCTGCCCAGCATATATCCCAAGGGACATATATCCAAAGAGATTGTTACCTAAAAGGGTACAATCAACTGAAGGCAATTGCAAGCTATACCACACCTGATTTTGTAAAATCTGATTGATGAAACTATTTGCTTAGTTAATAAACCTTTTTTGTTTTTCATTGTTTTGGTTTTCTGAAAACAAGACACACTGTAAAAGTGTGCTGAATCTCATCTTGGAAACTTGAGTTCATGTATTCTGAGTGAACTCATTTTCAACTGAAACCTTAAAAACTAACTCTTCCATTTGACATTTATTCAACAAGTATGTATTGAGTGACTAGTATGTAATCAGACATTTCCTTCCCTAAAAAGAACAATGTCACGATCAAAAGGATGCAGTGAATTCAAATCGAATTAGTTTGACTTGCAAGCTGTGCTCCCCTAGGGACATGTCTCCACCTTGTGGAGTGTTGAGGTATTTTCAGGAATAGCAATTTTCAGGTTGCATTTTCACAACCAGAAACGTGCGTTAACTCTCAGTTGACCAGAAAAATCCCAGTAAGCGAAATACTTTATTCGCTAACCATTGGGCAACAGGAGGCTTTACTATATTTATTCCAGTTCTTAGTAAGGGAAATAAAATATGTGGATCATTTTTTAATGTTTTCTAAACATCACATTTGCTTTCAATGTTACTGTTAAAGATCATCATCATACTTTGCACACAGCCTCTTGCAGGCCTTAGTATATAGTATAATTATTTGCAGCTGTTGTCAGATACTGGCACACAAAGACCACATCTCTATCTCTGTTGCCGAGCTAACGACATGGCACATAGATATTCGTTTTGAAAGAATAGCAGATGTCCCAAGGCTTATATGCACACAAGAACTTCATTTCATTCATTCATAACACATTTGTGTAGTCAAGGATATAGTGCTTTTTAAAAAATGTAAGCTGTCAATTTAGAGGGAAAAAAACACGCAATTTTCAAACCAGAAACATTGCATTCAAAGAAATGCTACAGATAAGTTCTGCCACAGTTCAGAGGGGTGAGAAATTACTTCCTACTGGGATGATAAAGAACAGCCTCACATTTCAACCTCACTGGAGAATATACCCTAAAACCACTCACAAGAGGACTGATACACCACATATCAAAGCCTCACCATAACAGATACGGTTATTCTGCTTGTAAAATTATCCCTACACGGATGTATCTAGTATGTCCTTCTAAAGGTATCTTTAACTCGAGGTATGCCTTGGTTACTTATTAGAATTATGGTTTCTACAATAAAAGACATCACAAAGATAAAGTCCTCACACAAAATCCAAATTCTTCATTAACATAGAACAGGCATTCAGTACGTGTTCAGGGGTGGATGGAGCTTTGCCTACCTATAGCACACCTCCTTGGGAGTTATTATGTATTTGTGGGACTGACATCCTCAGACCAGGTGGTATCAAGTGCCCAATATCCTTTGCTTCCATGACTAACTTCTCAACTCATGGCTTGGCCCTTTGGTTCATATGGATATTTTTTAAAAAACATTAAATAACTAACTACTATGATAACCATTTTATATCATCCTCACATACTCTGAAGGAGGAATTATTTCTCCCGTTTTGTGAGTGAAGACATGAAGGTCAGGTAGGTAGCAAGTCTCACTCAGGATTTAAACCTATATCCATTGCTCTTTGCACCAACCAAATCTGCCTCAAAGGCTACTTGATTTTCACAAGATTTCTCATTAATTGCCAGTTCTGCCACATTTAGGTATAGATTAATTAGTTCTGTGATCTTCGAGAAGTCATTTCAACCCATTGGGCTTCAGTGTACTCAATTGTAATACAGGGAAGAAAATTATACCTGCCTGGCCTACTTCCCTACTTGCTTTAAGAGCAAAAATCAGATGCAGAAGGCATAAGTATATTGCTTTAAAGCATGGACTCAGGAGTCAGCCGCTGCTTGGGTATAAATCCCACATGAACGGCTTATTATAACTGTATAGCCATGAACAGGTTGTTTAATCTCTAAACTTCCATCGCTTCATCTGCAAGATGAAAACAATAATAAGGGTGCCTAGGATTGCTCTGAGGATTGAATGAGATCGTTTATATAATATCCTCAGCAGGGTGCATGAAACATAGCATTTGTAAGTGTTAGCCATAGCTGTTATTAACACATACATCTAAAAGCACCTGGAAAAAATAAGACTCGATGCCAACATGGACTGCTGTCAATTCTAAGCCAAGTTGGTATGTCCCACCTGGCCCTAAGTTTTTTCTCCCCCCTCCATTTATCTTTTACTAAATCATTCTAAAAATATCAAATGTTTTTCGGTACGAGACACTCACGTAAGGGCAACAGGTGAACTCTCAGAAGAAGCCTGTAGCTGTCAAAATTCCTGAAAAAATACACAATATACTCAAAGTGTTAAATTTTAATAAAGAGGCTATTTACAAAGGTGTGGGCAGGGTTCAGGGAGCCCCAGTGATGGGGCAGCACCAGGGCTTGCACAGGCCTTTATCTCTCCTCTCAGCCTGAACAAAGATGTCGACACTAGTGATAACAGACCTGTGCAGAGCTGAGGCCACGCAACAAGACGGCCAACACTGATGATAGTGGGTGGCCCACAGTCGAAAAACGCCCAGCCTCTCGTCTCCTGTTGCTTCCCATCCACCGAACCCAGCTGGCAGTCAGAGGCCAGGAAGCCCAGGGACACAGCCCAACAGGGTAAGCCTCTTGGAGCCTGCTCAAGATAGAGAGGGGAGAATAGACCTGGTGCAGCAAATGGAGAATGACCAGCACCTAGTCCTGAATAAGGACTACACATAGAAGTGTAGTCGGTAAAGTATATGGCGATCTCCTTTAGCATAGTAGCCAATTCTAACTGTATTGACTGAAACAGGACAGCCTAAATTCAAACCCTTGCCCTACTGCTTACTAACTGGGTGTCCTTGGCTAGTTACTTATTCCTGTGTGTGCTACGGTTTCCTCGTCTGGGAAACTGGGATAATCATCATACTTGTCCCACAGGGCTGTTGTGGAAGTCGAGTGAGTTAATATTTGTACAGTATTTAGAGTAGTGTAGGGCACTTAGCACTGTATAAATTTTAGCTATTTTTATATTATCCTTTGTCCTAGGGTGGTATGTGTGTTGTGGAGATTTATATCATATACATGTGAACTATTTGGGTCCCCATAGGAAAAGGACATGACTATGCTTTTTACATGCCACATATACAAGAAAACACATCAACTCCAATTGTACTGTGATGGGAGGTGGGCTTAAAATGTATAAATGTGACCTCCAAGTCAATCCATCAAGACTCACACCGGAGAAGCATCGAACTTTGTGCCTTCCCGTCTGTGCTCACAAAACTAAAGAGAAAAGAGCCGGTGGGCTCAAAGGCTCTGTCTGTAGCTGTGTCCCCTCAGGAGCTTCACCAAATGCACGAACATATATTAACACATATCCCTTTCCATTCCTACTGAAGTACCAAACATGACATTTCCCAAATGGGCTCCCACTTGCTATTTTCCTTTTCTTTACACCAAAATTGCTTTATTACAAGTTTTGCAGATGGCGTCAAGGTTGCTGTCACCAAGACCAGATGGAATTCGAAGCTGGTAAACAACAGCAGAGAAGCCAGGTCCCTAAAACTCAGTTCCGTGTTGTCATCGCCTGCGATCCCCGACTCCTAACAACCAAAGCCTCAGCAGTCACCCGATCGGCAGGACATTCTTAATCCAAAAACGTCAGTCGGGGCAAGCAGAGAATTAGAGTGGAGGGAGGGTTGTTTTTTAAGTAGGAGAGATAAAACAGAACAGTCATTAGAGAAAAAGGGAGTGCAAATGAACTTCCTTAGAGAGGCAACAAGACTGGAGGATCAAAGCAGTAAATATTTGCCAACAGAAACACCAGGTGAACTTCAAAAGTACCAAATTTAAATCATGCCAAAGTTGTTAGAACATAAAAGCCCTGAATTCTAACTTTTCTTAAACACATTTACCTCTTCTACATAAATCTCATCTCTCCATGATGAATGCTTCCTGCCTTACGTACAGACACAAAGCAAAGAGACACATTCGCCCCAAGTCCCCACTCCCAGGTGGCTACCATTTTGCCAAGAAATGATCATTTTAACTCAACTTTATAATCATTAGCCCAATTTACCTTGGGGTGGGGGTGTTTGTTTTATCTGTCCCCATTATCAAGTGACTGTTGCCCAGAGAAAGGGCAGGGGTGGATAGGGCTTGAATTTACTTTGGTTCAGATTATGGATATCTCAAACTTACAGAACTCTTAAAATTTTTAGAAGTTTTATAATTATTCCACTGAATCCTCACAACACACTACAAAGTCAATAGGCAGATTCTTGTTTTCCCCCGTCTTGCCCTCATGAAAGCTAGGGCTTTGTTGAAGTTAGTGAAACTTTTAGAAAAATCATTAGAACTGTTTCCAGTACACAAAATATTAAGAGAAAATGTGTAGAACATTTAAGCCAGATACTACAAAGGGGGAGGAAGTTCTCTAGCTGTCCAAGAAAGAATATATACCGTGTTGAAATTTAGTTGTTTCGTGAGACTATCAGCAAAATGGGCTGTCAACTGGAGCCTACCATGAATTCATTTAACACTGGGCATGCTTGTTAACAAAATGGGCAAAGACCCTGATAGCAATGTTTTCCTGCCCGTGAGGGGACCGAACAGAGCACAGACGAAAACAGACGCAGCGCCCTCGGAGAACAGAGTCTCAAATTCTCCAAGGTGGGGTTAAAAGAAGGGCCCATACTTCATGCGAGTCTCTCCATGGTTCTCCTCAGAATCCAAGCAGGCTGGAAGGGTGTCCCAGCCTCTGTCACTGAGAAATCAAAGAGGACTGGGATAGAGGAGATGGCCTTTAGGGGGATGGGGGGAGACAATTCAGCATGGCAGAAGACAACTGGGCTTGTGAATGCCTCCCAATTTTCCTCTTACAAGATGGGGGGGGGTCATCCAAGCACCCCACCACTAAGTTAAGGTTAGTAGGTAGTTTGAAGTTGGTAAGTCATTCAGCAGGTAGTATGGGGAGATGGGGTTCAGGAGAGAGATGGTAGGTTGGGGAAAAGGAGGGCCAGGGACCCCCTCAGCCCCACCATTTTAAGTAACAAGATGTATGCCTTGCTGGGGGCAAAGTGATTGCTACTTAAGTGACTTAAGCTATTTGGCTAACACTCCCCCTAAGGGAACCACCTACTGGTAGCTCTGCCTGTGAAATTTGCAGCGACTGATGCAAAATATGAAAATGTAAGGTTCTGGCCAGAGGTAGGAAATTAACCTCCACTTTCTGGGAGCTCACCACCCCAACCATGGTAGAAAGATGAGTCCCAAGGCATTGCAACCTTTCTGCCAGGATGTGTCTGGTATTTGGATCATGAGTGGGCAAGAGGCCAAGCTTCCCCATGTCCACACCTTCACGCAGCAACGCCCCACCCCTCTGCAACCACACACACTTGTTGCCAAAGGCAGAAGGCAGCGATTGCAGGGCAAGGACAGGATGAGGAAGCCAGGTGCGTCCAGGACATGAAAGGATGGCAGCTGAGAACCTGTGCCAGGGAGTTGAAGAGGAAGCAAGATGTGGGCCTGTATACAGGCCAAGGCTGGGAGCCCCTAGCACATGTTCCATTTTCCCCATCCAATTTCACTTCCAAAACACAAATGTGAAGATAAAATTGTTAAGAATTTCAACATGGCACCTTCTAAGCATGAAACCTCCAAGTGTGGGGCCCTTCTGAGCATAAGCCCGATACAACTGCCCTTGTCTCACATCTATGCAGCCAGACCTTCCTGCCGGGCAAGAGGAACAAAGCATCAACAAGCTACAAGGTGGATTGCCCACTGTGGGGCCTTGGAGTTAGGAAAGGAGAGAGAGCAGGCACCAGGGGACCTTACAAGAGGAGGCTGCCTTGAGGATCCTCAAGAAGCAAAGAATATACCCGAGATATGGACACTTGCCCCTCTGAGGGGATAGGTGGGCAGAAAGTAGAGATGAAACCACAGGCAACAGATGAAGGAAGAAAACTTATCACCTCCAATCTGAAATTGTTCCCCTCATGAAACACTAATTCCAAACACCATGTTGTGGACAGCCGATTCTCTACCTGCAGTCCTATAAGGTAACTCTTTCAGCATCTCAATCCCCTGACACCAGAGGGAAAAGCTTGGGGAAAAGGGATATGGAAGGATAGATCTACACCACCAACACACACTCCTAGTTTCCAGACAGAAATCCAGTCCTTGCGCTGGGTTTGGAGGGAAGGCAGAGTAGGGAAGCCCTAAAATGAATGTATAGTTGAGGTTAAAAAAGGAACAGGAAAAGGTTTAAGAACCGAGACTATTTCTAAAGTGACTGAAAAATTAAGGAATCAACCCAAAACGTCATTGAGTCAGCTTCCCAACAGGAAAGAAAAAGTTGGCAGATACAATCCAGTATTGGAAAAATAAAGTCATTGCTCGTTTCTGTAATATCTGACAAGTTAAAAATGATCACAATAGTTATATTCAATGTAACCCCCATGATTACTCCAAAATGGAAGAGTTTTTTGTCCTTACTTCTGAGTTTTAAAATGCAGTTTCCCTGCATATAAATCACTGTTCTTCTCCTTGAGAGTTCAGGACATGCATCATCATGTGACTTCCCAGCCAGAAATAGATGACCTGGGTCTCCTAGAATATTAATGCTTACACGATTTGCAAATGATTTCCTGTTACCAATTTTTCCAACAACTTCAGAAGTTTCCTAATTATTTGTTTAAATTAATTCTAGGGCAAGCTGCGCCCTTATTCAGAGTATGATTTAATTAGATGTTCTCATACTAGGCTCAGTGAGAAATGTAGATTACAGGTAAACTACTTTCAGGTATATTGGTTCCTGGAGGAGTATCTGTCTAAATTACATCAAGATTATGCCTTGGCAAGAACACACTATTATGACTGCTTGACCCATCCCTTCTGTGAAATAAACTGTGAATCAGTTTAATATATTGAGTGTACCAGTTGTCATGATAAATTGACTGGATAAAGAGTAGTTCCCACATCATGTAAACAAAGTGGAAGGCCATGCCTTTCACTGTGGATTTGGGGAAAATACAAATTCTTGAGACTGGTATGAAACCTTCTGAAAACCACTTTCGTGCTCGAACTACAACCAGAAGATAATCTTTTAGAAGCGTGTAACCAGGGGTCAACTTCACTGCAGACTACAGGTCAAATCCTTCCCACTTTATGGTTTTGTCAACATGCTTTTATTGTAACACAGTCACACCCATTTATTATGTATTGTCTATGGTGGCTTTGGCACTTGGATAGCGGAGTCCAACAGTGAGTTGCACAAAAGCCATCTGGCCCTCAAAGCCTGAAATAGCTACACTCTGATCTTTTACAGAAAAAGTTGGCTTCACTGGCAGCCTCCCAGGTCCATATCTATTAATGTATCTGTACGTCCATAACCCATACCAGAGAAATAGTTACTTCTGAAAGTCTTTTTCTACCCTTCAGTTTCATTTCATGATGTCTGACCCTCTGCCGTGATCAAGCGAAGTATCACTTTGGAGTAAGGAAACTAGTAGTTGTTGCTTTGTAATTGCACTAGAATTGTCCTGAGATTTGCTTTTATAGTTTCTACTAACTGGCATTTTGGAAAGTTGCCTACATTCTCTGAGCCTCAGTGCCCAAATAACTTGAGCAAGACAGTGTCTAAGGTTCCTTCTAGCTTTGATGATGAAATATTTGTGATCCAACAAAGAATGTTTCATCTGAAGAAAATGTATTTTAACCACCAATAGTCACAGGAATTTCTTCGAAAGCCCACTTCTTTGTAACAGACGCTGTCAGCTTGCTTACACAGTATTCACCTGACCCAACCTCCTTCCTAACAGAGTCCTACCTGATGGAGGGTATTGGTCCTTCCTTTCCTTGGCCCTGTGCTTCGTGAGAAACTAACCCATCAGCACTCCAGGGAATGGGCCCGACGACTTTCTAAGTCAATAGTAGCAGCATCTTGTTCCTTACCAGTTATTAGTTTAGGATGTGTCACATTCCAGCCAATTACATGTAGGAGGAAGTTGGCTGTGGTGGAGGAAGGGTGGGGGCACTTCAAGGTTTTTTTTGGTTTTTTTTTGTTTTTTTAAGCAATCCATCATGACTGGATGTATTGCTGGAACTCCCACTGCCATGGTGTCACCAGTATGAGGATGAAGCCACCCCAAGAGAAGGGCAGAGAAGGAGAACTGGCTCAAAAGTGCAACATCTAAAGCCTACCCTACCTCAACCCTGTCCCCAAAGACAATCTGCAGAAATGTTAGATCTCCAAGTCATTCCCCTTAGAATTTGGGGGGTGGGGAAAGCTCTCCCTTGACTTGAGGAAACAGAGGAAGCTCAACTGGTAACTCCTATAGGTCTATAATCTAACTCATTCTCCCATGAGATCACATCAACTTTCTCTCCACTGACATTAGCCCTCTTAAGTCATTGCCAAATATCCAATCCCCGCCCTTTTGTTATGTCCTCTGTGTGAGCAGGGTTGTTGATCATTGTGATTTCTCCACCTCACACCTAATCGGATGCTACTATCAGAAAACCAGAAAATAAAAAGTAGCACTGGTGAGCATGCCGAGAAATTGGAACCCTTGTGCACTGTTGGTACAAATATAAAACAATGCTGCCACTTTGGAAAACAGAATGAAGGTGCCTCAAAAAATTAAAGATAGATGATCCAGCAATTCCAATTCTGGGTATAAATCCCAAGGAAGTGAAAGCAGAAACTCAGATATTTGCACACCCATGTTCATAGCAGGATTATTGGACAGTGTTGATACCAGCTTACAATAGCTTAAAAGGTGGAAATGACCCAAGGGTCCATTGCCAGCTGAAAGAATAAACAAAATGCAGTGTCCGTGTATACAATGGAATATGATTCACCCTCAAAATGGAAGGAAATCCTGACATGTTACAACATGGAAGAACCCTAAGGACATCTTGCTAAGTGAAATAAGCCCGTCACAAGAAGTTAAATACTGTGTGTGATTCTACTTATGTGAAGTATCTAGAGAAGACCAAATTCATAGAAATAGGAAGGAGAATGGTAGTTTCTAGGACTAGGGTGAGGGGAGAATGGAGAATTGTTGTTTAATGGGTATAGAGTTTCAGGAAAGATGAAAAAATTGCTGGAGATAGATGGTGGTGATGGTTGCACATTAATGCAAATGTACTTAATATCGCTGAATCCTACACTTAAAAATGGTTAAGGTGGTGAATCGTATGCGATGTGCATTTTATAATTGAAAATAAAATCTAAATGTAAAGAGTCATGATTCCTTCTGCTACCATCTTCTTTGAAAATATCATTTCTATTGTAGCCACAGTCAAAACCTCCATGTTAATATCCTACCATATATTCGTCAACTGCAGGCACATTCCAATTTAAGGAATGCTAGAAGGTGAAAACATGGTTTGTCTTAGAGCCAGCAAGATTTTCTTCAAACAACCAAATGCAAAAATCAGCCACAACTCTAGAAATGTCATTGAACTTTGGTGGCCAGCTTACTCCCGAGAGTATTGCCTCATAATTGTTCTAGCAGAATACAAGACATTTTTTCTTGAATGCATTTATCCAAGCTCCAACTCTCACCAGGCTGATTTAGAAAATTAACTTGTCTCTCTGGAGCCACTTCTGAATTAAAATTAATGTTCCAAGTCTCTTTGACACACACCCAATCACTCATACACACAAAAAGAGAAGAGTTTTATGCTATAGAAATATTTCCACACTTAGCATTTAAAATAGCATTACCAACATTTCCAATTACAGAAAGCTTACCATGAGGAAAAAAAATAATTGGATGCTTATCCTGAAACAATCTTTTAGGCCAATTTAAAAAAAAGAAGTCACTTAGTCTCATTATTTTTAGCCTTGTCCTAAAATATAATAGGAGGTGCCATAGGACACAAGGAAATCCTTGAGGAAAATGGTAAGGCATTCATATTATGACAGGGAAAGATTTACAGGTATAATACAAAAATCATAAATTTACCAAGTGGAAGATTAAAACATAGTATGCATGAAGTCCTGTTAGCACATATGAATGTGTTCAAATTGTTGACCACAGAGATCCAAAAACAATGAGTAAGCCATGAGAGGCAAAATACTGGTTTTACATCATATCCAAAGCAGGAAAACACTAACTATTTACATCAACCTGTGCATGGTCTGCAGTCTTCTGCACAAAAGTGGTGTGATGGGAAATTAAGACTCCGTATGCTGCTGCTTAGTGGTTAAGAAAGCCAAGTTCATTTTGGGAAACTCCGAGTTCAAATTTCAGCTCTGCCACTTATTAGCTTTGAAACCTTTAATGAGATTCTTAATCCCTCTGTCTCTTCATCTGTAAAGTGAAAACTAAAATAGCAGCCAATTAACAGAGAGGTTGGGAAAATTCAAGAAAATAACTTAGCTAAAATACTAAACACGTTGCCAAGTACATAGGAACTTTTCAATTAATTTTTTAACATAACAGAAAAATATAAGCTTTTCTGCAATAACAGAAGTTTAGGAAGAAGTTTAAAAGCAGCTTATCTAAGTTTTTGGACTCAGATTTTGTTATCCTCGCTTATGTAAGTGACACCAGGGCAATCTCAAGTCAATAGGTAGCTAGTTAACCTGCAGTTCTTAAACTTGAGTGTCCAACAGAATCTCCTGGAGAGATTATTGAAGCACAGATTGCTGGGCTCCACCCCCAGAGTTGCTGATTTGGGTTTGGAATGTGCCACAGCATTTGCACCTCAAACATGTGCCCGGCGATCCTGACATTGCCGGCCTGGGAACCACACTTGGTGAACCACTGGTCCACTCTGTCCTCACCACGACCACCAAATTCCTTTTCAGAGCTTTACTCCTAACATTCTTTCTGATCCAAGGACTAGCATCACACACATCATTCTGAGGACTGGCCGTCACTCTGTTCTGATGGCTGGCCGATAATAACGTGGTACATCCCCAACAGAACTTCCCAACCACCTTATGTGGACCCTGATCCCAGGGAAGCCAGATCCCATGGCCCATTAGGAAGTGGCCCCACTAAATCCTATGCCCATTGTTCAGGCTCCCTCAAAGACGGAGGGAGTCCTCACACGCCTGGGACCCGAGGAAGCAGAGCCCTATCTATTTTCCTTCTGTCTAGGTCTCTGGTACCCTTTTCTACCTATGGAGTGTGCAGTGTCTGGGGATATGCAGTGAACTCATCCCGCAGATCAACAGAACCTGATTTTCTAGCATTTCTATCCAAGTTGCTCCTAGATGTTTTTATTTACAAGGAGGTCACAACATATTTCTCACACAGATTAGTGAATAAAACTCTTTATTCAGTAAGAGAAGAAATGTGATCTTAACAGTCATCTTAGAAACTAACTTCCCCCACACCCCACCCTACCCCATTGCCCCAACCCCCGCCTCCCCCATCCCCCCACCCCCTACACACAGGACAGCCACGCTTCCTCATGATCTGGAGCAAACATACCTTAGCCAGAAAATTCCCTCACCCAAAAATACACATCTAATTAACCTTTCTACGTACTGCTGCCTTTATACGTTGACATGTTCTTAAAGAAATGCCTTATTGATAGGGGAGTAGCAGCCCACTTTAACATTTTACCAATTCCAACTTCAACATGAGCACAACAGAACTTTTTAAATGCAGGAAACATTTTAGTTGCCTAACACAAGCTCTTTTTCCTGCAGCAAATCTTATCAGAAATTCCAAATTCAATTTCTAACAGTGCCTGCATTACGAAACCTTCCTACTACTCATGCTAGATGTACTGAGGAACCAAATTTGACAACCCCGAGCCTAAAACTGAATTCGGCTTCAGGGGCCTCTAGGGTGTCTGACCTAGAATTACCCGATTAACCATCTCACATTGAGATCCTCATAGCGCAGTATACCCGACCCTATAAACCAGCATCCTTTGCTCAGATTGATCCTTTAGCCATCTGACGTTGAAATCTGTCTGAATTTGTCTCGAGTTTGCCACCCACCACAGGATTCCACGTCAATTGAGTGGGCTTCCGATGTGCTCATCAGCGTCTTCTCAGCCACACACTGACCTAAACTTGGACCCTTCTCTTTGTTAAGGGCTCCAAGGATTCCAAAGACACAGCCGGGTCACTAAAGACATGCACATAAAACTGATGTTACACAAATTCCCCCCATGCAATCAGTTTCAAGAAATAGCAGACTCAACTTATCCCCACCCTCTGACCTTACCAACATTGGAAGTTTTCAAAACATAGGAAAATTACCATTACCAAATGAGTATATTGATAAGTTAACACATACACAGACATGCACGCTTATTCTGAGAAATTGCCCTTTCCTCTGTGCCACAGAATTTCAGACCTCCTGTTTATTTTTCATAGCAGCCAATCCAATAGATACTGTCTAAAGTTGTTAAGTCGACAAACAGATGAAAGTGTACCATTTAAAGTTACAATAACCACCAGCAGAACAACAAAACAGAAACCTATTCAAAGTGATCACTGCTAGGGAATGTGATTTGAGAAGTGAAAAGTGGGAGTGGGTCAAAATACAGGTTTTTGCTTTACATTTTTTGCCTTTCTGTACTGTTCATGTTCCTTATTCCATGTATATATCACTTCCATAACTGTAAGAAACAAGTATAAAATTGACAGCATTATCAGTAAGATATTAGCAAAAAAAAAAAAAAAAAACTGGAGGAACCCCATTACCGGACTTTAAATAATACTAACAGAGCTGTAGCAACCAAAACAGCTTTAAAAAGCTTCTCTGTACAGCAAAGGAAACAATCAATGAAGGGAAGTGATAACCCACAGAATGGGAGAAAATATTTGGGAACTACCCATCTGACAAGGCAATCACAGCAACAACAAAAATAAACAAAATAAATGGGACTTTATTAAATTAAAAAGCTTCTGCACAGCTAAGGAAAACATCAACATGGCAAATAGCCAACCTACAGAATGGGAGAAAATACTTGCAAGCTATACATCTGATTAAGTCATATAAAATCATGTAAATTCATGGAACCAAGAGAAACAATCTTAAGAGACTCAGAGAGAATTGGTGCCTTGCTCAGAATCACACTGCTGGAAGGTGTTAGAGCCAGGTCTAGACCACAGCCATCTAAAACTTCCTAAGTTCTTCTAACAAACAATCCATAACCATTGTACCTTCTCTCTATTCACTCATCAAATCGTTTTTAATGTAAACAATAGGCAGGAGGAAAGTAAATGTTCTTCTATCCATTTTTACAGATGAGTAAACCATTGCCCAGAGAGACTATCCTGATATCACGTAGCTACTGAGCAGCAGAACCCTCCATAATTCAAGGTCAGCTCACCCTTGGTCAAAGCTTATTCAACTACTGTAGCATAAAATTAAACTTCCTTAAAAAAAAAAAAAACCAGAACCTTATCCTTTTCTCTTCTAACTCTTATCCTTTCCTCAAAAAGAAACTTAATGAACCTTGAAAGAGAACATTCCACACAGGGCATTGGGAATTAGAAAAAGAAGAGTTCTTTATAGGTTATAGGACAAGAGAAGGAAGAGAATGCTTATTAAGCCTTGATGTGCTCACATAGTATCTCATTATAACAGCCTTGTTATCACTAACCATGTCAAAGCTAGCAATCTGTCACCAAGGGAAGTCTGATTAAATAAGACTAAGGCCCCATCACACTCAGGCCACCAAGTTACCTTACAACCAGCCTTCAAAGACAGTTTGACCTCACAGAGTCCCCAAGAAAACAGAAGCGGTTCCTATAAGCTTAGAAATAGCCATTAAATGACTTTGCTATCAATCAGGCCTTCCTCTGAAGGCAAGAAAACAAGTAAATTTAACATGGAAGGCAGAAAATGATAAAGTAGAGAGACACGACACATTGGCAACCTGCCAATTGCCATTTTCTTATGTGAAGCAGCAGAGAACAGCTGGACACCAGGTGAACTCAGCTGTTTCTCTAGTTGGAGGAGAAGAAATTTTCATCCCAGGGAAATTTTCTATGTACATTTTTTTCACCTTCAATATAGACATAAGGTTGCTTGTCTATTTTTAAATTTAAAAATAAATTAGCGAAGTGTATATTGACATGTATCCACAATTATAATGTCATGCGGAATAATTTTGCTGCCCCCAAAATCATCTGTGTTTAGCCTATGCATCTCTTTTTCACCTCAACCCTTGGAAACCACTGAAGATTGTGTTTTTATACTGCAAATCCTAATGGGAGGATTCCTTATAATGCCCTAAGTACCCCCTGTGACCATATTTTTTTCTTTAACTAAACCTAAGCTGACAAAACAGTATTTATGGGAATAAGTAGAGAAAATTCGGAGTTGCTCCAGGAACTTCTGGACATGTAGCCATTGCACTGTTGGTCACATGAGCAGGGGAGGACGGGCACTGGAATGCAAGGGACAGGCAGTGCTAGAAAAGCAACAGTGCCCTTGGTCGCCACCATGGTCCTTTCTCCTGGAACTCATGGCCACGTGGAAACTCATGACCCATCTTGCTTTGAGCTTCTCAAAGGTGGCTCCATCTCTCCCTGCCACCCCCACAGCTCTCCAGTCAGCTGGGCACATAACCACACACGCTCTAGCATCTACTGGTTCATGCTCAGAGCCACAGAATTTCAGAGCTGCAAGACTCGAGGCCAGCCATGTTCAATAGCAATACAATGTGAGCTACACATTGAGTTTAGATTTCTAGAAGCTGCTTTTTAAAAAGGACAGCAATAGGTACAAATTTTAATATCTTCCTTAGCCCTGTAATGTCCAAAATATTTTAACATGGCATATCTTTAAAGTTAATGAACTTTTTATATCCATCACACTCTTTGAAACTTGGTTATAGGTAAATTTACAGCACATCTTGATTCAGACTAGCCACAAATGCTCAACAGCCACATGTGAGTGGCCAAAGTCTTGGACAGTACAGTTTCACACTCACCCAGATCAGAGGCTTTCTGGGTTTTAAAGAACAGAAGTCTACAAAGTTGTATGCAGGACACCAACATAGAAGATGAAAGCAGGATGGCTGTAGTTGTAGTGGGAGGCCAGGACCACCTCACACCTGCCCTTGTGGCCTCTCATCCTTCCTGACCCTTGCAACTGTCATGAAGGCAACTGTGTGAAGCCCCTTGGCTCCAAGGAACAAAGTTTAATATTCACCCCCCTCTCATTCAACCCCATGATTTAAACAAGGGAGCTGAGAACTAGAGAGCAGAGATTTGCCTCACTGGGAGAAGACAGAAACCGCAGACCTCCTGGCTCTCAGCCCAGTGGACGTCTAGTCTGGAAGGGGGCAAGCTTGTCAGACACAGGCAGGTTTCAAAAAGACACCTGATGTTGTTCCTCATCAACCCCCAGCTGGAAACAGCTCCTCTGCCAGTTTCAGAAGAAAGACCACCACCAGGGAGGGATTTTCTCAGTCTGGGGAGGAAAAGCATACAGAGGATAGAATAGAAGGAAAAGAACATATTGGTGCCTATTCATATAGAATGCTTAATTTTGAAACACTGTAAAAGAGGTCAAGGAAAGTATTAAGCACCAATTGTATTTGGTGACAAGGCAATGTGGTTGAAGGTCACCATGTCCTTCTCCTTTAACTGCACAGCTCCTCTTAAGAGTAAATGATACGAGCTGCTGGGTCCAGGTTTAAAACTGGGCAGTCACTGTAAAGGACAGGTCATAGGCAGGATGATCTAGCCGGTTTCATGTTCCTTCCACTCTTTGGAAACGTTGGCCTGAATGAGGACCTCCCGGCAGGGCAGCCCTCCTGTGCTCTCTCATTTCTTCCTCTCACTTTAGGTCAGTGGCACACGGTGACAAGATCAACGATTACTGGAGAAGGGCCGACAGTGCAAAGAAGCCAACATGATCCTTGAATCCAAATCACAAGCTGTAACCCAGCTCAAAGAGTAAGGCTTGCTTTGGAGTTTTGGGAATCTATGATAAAATGACCCATCCATTCGCTCATTTTTACCAAGTATCTATGTAAGCAGTGATAAAGAGATAATCCCTGCCCCCATGGAACTTTACTGTTCTTTATGTATCTATTGCCATTAGGGACTCAGTGAAAGGCTGAGTAGGACAAGGAAATTCCTGTTTCTAGCCATAATGCCATCATAATACTATGAACCCCCCCATACAATACTTAATGCCAGACATTAGGCTTCCTATAAGCATTATGTAGTTAATGCTTGAAGTAGAGATCAGTATCCCCCATTTTATGGATGGGGAAACTGAGGCATGGGGAAACTAAGCAATTTGAATAAGTTCTAGCAGCTGACAAACGGTGGAAATGGATTCAGCCTCAAGTCTCCGACCCTGATGCTCAAATGACTTCCACCTGACCACACTTATGTATCTAGAACATTAATGATCTAAGAAAACACTCATCCAAATGTGGTCATTTTGCTTGTTTCCAAAATACAGTGTTGCTGCCATACAGAAAATTAAACTATTTGGAGAATTTAAGCAACTTCCTAGATCTAGCCAGATGCATCAACTGCATTCCCCAAATCTGATTATTATTCCACATAGTTCTTCACATTTCTTATGTACTCCACGATCACTGGATGATCTCTCCACCTTGTCAAAAAGGGGGCTAGTTTCCCTGGATGAATACAGTCTCTTCCTTCCATGCCACCAGTGCCCACTAAGCAAGCCCACAACTCGTGATGGACTTGTGGTTTTCTCTTTCCTTAGCTTGCTATTACAAGTTTTAGGAAACAAACGTTATGAAATTAAGATCTGTTAAGCACCTACTCTGCAACCTGCCTGTATTATCTGGGCTACCCCATTTAGTCGGGTTTATAGTAACATTTTTAAAGCTTTATTGGGAATAACAGGGATCTAAGGGGTTGAGGAGCCAGGAGAAGTGCTGGCTGCAGTTCAGATGAGACAAGTGTTATAAGAAATAATGTATAAAATAAAAACTCAGCCTGAAAGGTTAGACATGAGAGAGCAGGTCCTCCTTATTCAGAGCTTGAGGAAAGCTCAGAAATCTTTAAGTGAGCCCTAGAGGAACCCATTAGATGGATTGAGAGAGTAATTTCAACTAAAATGTTAATGACTGGAAATGGCACAAGGAATGCACTTAGAAGAAAGGCCCCAGAAGAGAGAGATAGTCATGAGTTACTTCCTCTCATTCCCAACATGTATACCAGTTATTCAAGAATCCACTAAAGCACCCTCTTATTCCAAGCCCCCATTTTTCTGCAACTTGTATGAACATACCCAATTAACTGATACATCTTATTACCATGCATTTAGATAAATCTACCCAGTATCTGCCCAATCAATCCATGTATTTCCACCTTGCTTTGACTTGCTTGTCATGCTGCTGTTTTCCATTCTAAAGTTCTATAGGTTCTTTTAGCTAATACCCAAAAATTCAGCTCTAACTTGTTCTTGGAGTTTCTTTTGGACTTTTTTTTCCCCCAAGCAGGCTCTTGGGAACACTTGAAAGAAGGGACCATGTGTCGTGTTTTCTTAGGTTATTTCCCACAGCATCTAGCATAGTGTGACCTGTGGTCCCCAGGTGCTTCTACATTACCCACTGATGGAGATAATTAACGATGGAGGAAAGAGGTACTCTGAAATGTTTTCTGGGGGGCCCAGCATTTGGCCTTATAACTTTGGCTGCAACATCAATTCTCATGTTTTTAATCCCTGGAATTAAGTTTGGCATTGTCTTAGGCAATTTATATTTATGTTCTTGCTTACTCCAAGAATCATTTTGTCTCTATTTTTTTGTTTTGTTTTGTTTCTTGTCAGTATTCCCAGAAACTATTAACATTTTAAGAAGCTGAGAAAATGCAACCGAAGAAAAACCATCCTGTGAGGACACAGCCCTATCATGGTCTCCTCTTGGAGAAGGACAAACAGATTTTAACAGTTTCTTTGTTTCTATTCTGCTTAGCTGTCAGATAATAATATTCCTTCTCTGTATTACAGAAGACTAACAGCCTATTCAACTGAACACCAGCTTCCTGCAACGTACTAACCAAATGCATGTCCTGACCTTTTGTAGTTTCTCTCCATGGTATCATATTTTCTTTTGGATTACATTAGAGCATTCTACTTAAAATGGGAAGCCAGCTTCAAGCTTCATCACCTTCCACGTTTAGTGTAATATGAGGCTATGAGTTTGTCACTGAAGTTAGGAGCTCAACTCTCCCCAGGGAAATTGCCTGAAACCCTACACTGTAGGAGAAACTCCACCACGGGGCTTCCCAAAGGATACACCATCTGGAATTGCCTTCAGCCTCCTTTTTTCAAACCCTATCCTAGACAAGTCCCTGCAATGCAGGGGTGGAGGGAAGCTTTCACATACTGTTCTCTTTAGCATACAATACATAGCTGAAAAACAAGCTGGAAAGCAGAATCCTGGATTTATTGATCATATATAGAGTGATAATAGACCCAAACTCAAATTAATAACGTTAGTCATAATAAAAGCTAACATCTGTTGCATACCCAATACGAGCCAAGTTCCATGCTAGCTGCTCTACGTAAGGAAGGGGACTTTGAGGAATCTCTGCTTGTTGGCTTTTTCCAGGAGTGGGGGGAGGTGAGCAGCTTATTTTTCTGCTAATGATTGTTTCTATTATGCTGTGTGGGATTCTGTCATACGCATGGGGTAGTAAAGGAACTTACCCATGTCTCATTCTGACCTCTTGATTTCCTTGACAACCAGTCTCATGCAGGTTCTCAAGGACCCAGCTCTTTTCATTTTAAATTTGTAGATTCACTATAAAAATCAAAGCTCTCTTCTCAGCTGGCTAGACTTGAGGTTCAAGTAGCTGAGAGAGGAGACTTGCTCCTCTATGCTCTGCCTAACGAGTCAGGGTGGGAAGGAAGAAGAGAGCAGGCAGGTTCCCCCTATAATGTCCCTACAGTGTGGTAGGGTTCTCTTGCTTCCCTAGGGGCAGCCTATGTGTGGCAGGTGTCCAATGCCAGCTCTCTGAGGGGGCATTTGGACTTGTTCACAGAGTTCTCTGGGCCTGCCACCATGCAGCTTCTCAACTAGAAAACTCCACTGTAGACACCATTTCTGCTCTCTCAGCCAGCTCCCCTAGCAAGGGGCAGTCCTCTGGGGGTGCTCAGGTGGGAAGACTCAGGTGTCCTGGGAAAGCCGAGCTCCCTCATTCCCTCCTGCTTCTTCACCCCCACTTAGCAGCATTGAGGGCTCTTCCCTCCAGCGGCTCTATCACCAGTCCCCAGATCAGTGCAGTTGACACTTCAGGCAACTCCAAAACTGACAGCAATTCTCTTGGGGGTCTCCCACAGGGAGGCTGGTTAGGGGGAGAAAGGCCTCACTACCCAAAGGGTAGTCCTTCCCCCATATCCCCCAATCTGGTGGTGGCAGAGGTGTGGTACAAGTTTATGAAGAACGGTTTTATAAAGTTAGTGGCCTCCAAGTGGAGCTTTTTCTAGGTTCTCGGTGATCATCAGGAAAAAAGAACATACCACGTAAGCCAAAGCAAGCAGCTTTTATTAAAAGGTTGAAAGTGAAACTACACTCTCAAGAATAAGAACACGGGCAGGCTCAAGAGCAGCTGCACTGGGAGGATGTGGCTTTTGGTCTTTTGAAGTCGTACTAATCGAGGGGAGGAATATTTAAGACTAAGGAGATGGCTTTTACTAAGAATTTGTGTAGTGATCCCCAGAATTGTGTTCCCTCCCACCTTTATACTTTTCTATGGTTGTCTCTGAATAGTCATGGTGATTTCAAGGGCAGACAAATTTTCAAAGCGCAGTGTAAATAATATTATAATTAACCAAAGTTCACGTAAGGTGATCTAGATGGCCGATAAGCTGGTTGAACCCAGTCCTTGTCTGTGGTTATCAACCCCCCTTAGTTAGACTTTAATACCTGCACCCACTCCGCAAGCCCCTACATCCAGTCTCAGCCCTGGCTCCAAGTCTCCTACAGACCCAGGGCTAATGCCGCTCAGAATTTAGGATATAACTAATGATTAATAGCTTTTGCTCTCAATTCAGGCCTTTGCTACGTCTGAGAAACACCACCAGACAGCCTATTACACAAACATTCCATTTAATACTCAAAATACTCAGATCATTCACATGAAGAAAATAGTATCAGCTTCGTTTTACAGACAAGATTGATGTTTTTAAATTAAGCAGAAGCCCTCCTGACTGACATGGTTTTGATCAGTAGTTAGCCAATAAGCAATATAGCCAGTTATGCCATGAAACAGCCTAGAAGCAGTAACACCCAGCAGCAGTGAGTTACACTCAGATCTTAGCTTCTAAATACCATTCTCCAGTAAAAGGAAACAGCTTCTTGAAGAAACGGCTTCCTTCAGGACTGGGGCCAGAAAAGTATGAGTCTCGAGGATCTTATAGCAAAGTGCTTTTAAAAAAAAAAAGGGGGGGGGGAGTCATATCAAAGGGACACAACCTGAAAAATCTCCCAATACCCAAAACTAGAACAATCTCAGCAACAAAATACCCAACAGTCTTGGATTGAAACCCAAAATATGGAATAAGTATGAGTCCATATTGATGTGAACAAATGATTTAATACATACACACATGGAATGAAAAGGACAAATCTTCCTTACAGAAAAACTGCACATGGCATGACTAGATAGTCCCTTCCTCTCCCAGGCTTAAATGTGGGCTTGACTTAATGATTTGCTTTCAGAGAATAGACCATGGAAAGGAATTGTAACTTGGCAGTGGAGAAATCTGACAAACACCATCTTGACTAGTTGGCAAAGGCCATCATTCCCAGTGATGCCACATGGACATGAAGTGCCTCATGACACTTCACGTCTGTGGCATTTGTCACACAAAACTGTTATAACCAGTCTAATCAGATAAGCACAAACTGGGAAACATTCTACCAAACACATGACCAGTACTCCAAACTATCAAAGTTATGAAAACTAAAAAATGACTGAGAAACTGCTGTTATATGGTATCTTGGATTAGATACTGGAACAAAAAAAGGGGGGGGGGGGCATTAGTGGAAAACCTGGTGAAGCATGAAAAAATGCCTAGAATTTAGTTAATAGGAATGTACCAATGTTGGTTTCTTAGCTTTAACAAATACCAAGATACAGTACATTGGTAACAGTAGGGGAAACTGAGTATGGCATATACAAGCATGTTGTTTTATTTTCACAACTTTACTGTATATCTAAAATTGTTCTAATAAAAAGTGTTGTATTTTTAAAAGGTAAAGTGAAAAATCTTCAAAAATAATCTAACAATGGTATTTCCTCTTAAATATATGAATGTGCATTCATTACCTATTTTTAGAAATAAAGCTAAGGTGATTTCTTCAAATATGGATCCACTTACTGACCTGTGCTTCGCTTTTCTCACAAAAGAAAACCCATAACTGGGCATCTGTAATTTTCAATTTTAGTTTCTGTACAAAGAAACGATTGATTGGGGAAGATGGCTGATTAGAGATACCAGCTGCCAGATCATCTCGGAAAGAAAGGAAAGATTTAGATGAAAAAGGAAAACACACACACACACAATCATAGACTGAGCATCATTCTGAGGGAAATGTGCCAGAAACTACCAGAGAATCCACAGGAAGAAGTTATGGAGCAGAACAAGCAGCAAGACATGGGCAGAGGTCAACCCTGGAAAGCTCGAAGTCTAGCGAAATGGGTAGGTGGAGCTGTTTGTTTTACCCTCCCAACATCTCTGACAGTCAGCAGGCTCCAGAGCTGCAGGAGAGCTTATCTACCCTCAAAAGCCCAAAAGGTGCTGCCACCAGTGAACTGGGAGCTTCTTGAGGGCAAAGCACCAGGCTGCCAGCCACCTGGGGGCACTTAACATCACCACAGACCCGACAGGCACCATATTGTTTCTCCACCCACCATGCAAATTAATCCTCCCCATGGAGCTTTAGCTCCTCGGTGTTACGCACACATTTCCCAACTCTGGACCAGACTGCTGGAGCCACAGGGGCCAGTAAGTCCCAGGGGATACACGTGACCTCAGCCTGGACATTCTGGGTGGGCCGCCTTCGAGAGAGAGGGACAGAGACGACCAGAGTGCTAGCTGTCCTCCCTTCAGATTCCTCTCCCCTGCCCATGGCAGCAGAGAAAGACACTTGAGCTGGGGCTCCCAGGAGCTGCGGCTTCCCCTCTGTTGGAACTTCCGCAGAGGCCGCGGCTCAAACCATTGCATTTAAAGACCTGCAGAAGCCTAAGTGGTGCTCAGACTGTGAGCTCCCTGCTCACGGCCCTCCCTGGTGCTGCTTCCCAGCTGCTGCATCACACCCTGAAACAGAGGACATCAAACCTGCTTGAGCACCTTATAGGCAGCTCGGGGCCCAGTATGGTTTTCCCTGGCATGGTCAGGGATTCATCTTCCGGACCCGTGAACAGGCCTGCAGGCCAGATCCGATACACCCAGGACTTGATTGTGTTGCTCGGGGGCACGGAGGGGAGATTTGTGAACTAATCTCGGGAGGAGTGAGCCCACCTGGGCAGAACTGAGAGGAGTGCAGTTAGTCTCAGCCACAGCGCGCTCATGGAGCGCCCCTCCCCCCGCAGAAAAGCTGTGCTCTCAGCCCAGGCTAGGATCCCTCGGCAGGGAAGTCCCAGCCACTGCTGGGCAGCTCAGCTAATTCGAGTTCCTACCTGCGAGCACATGCAGGGGGAGACCAAGGAGCAGGGAGGAGGGAGAAGAATGAAACCTGCTCCTGACACCAGACTGTGGATCTCAGATGGACCCCACCCCCAGAAGCAGACTTGGTGGCAGGGTGGGGACACTTCAACCCTTCCATGGCAGCTTTCCCCAGAAGGCTGGGAGAGGACCTTTGACCTCTGGCAAAACAGCTACCTTACCAGCTTTTGCAAGCATTAGGGCGGGCTCACCCATGCCAGCCCCGCCCAGCCCACTGGCCACCTCGCTGTGGTGGAGAATAGGACTCACCTGGATGTTCCACGCCCCACCCACACCTGGGGCATTCGAGTGCTTCTCCTCGGGGGATAGAGCCAATCACGGGTTTCAAAAACAACACTGCAGCTTGTTCCTTCTGGCAAGTTCCACCTACCGTCTCAGAGATTAATCTGGGCATACCAGTACAATTCACACTGTGAAGACCACAGGGCCAGGGAGAGAGAAACGATCTCAAAGACCTCCAGCCTCCTTTATCAAAGGGAGACAGGGAATCTGCCCACACACATAGCTCACCATTGCTGCAGTGTGTAAGTCTAGCAACCGAGAAAGCCACCACACTGAGGTTATCTATAAAGGCGGCACGCATCCAGACCCCCCAAAGCACCCACAAGCAAAACCAAAGGTTCTTACTCCACTTATGCTATAGACACTCCCTTACAAGTGAGGGGGACAGGGGGGAAAAAAGCTCCGTCTAAACAAACAAAAAAAATACAAAACTAAAAAGGCACAGCTGTCTCAGATGAGAAGGAATCGGTGAAAGAATGCCAGAAGTATGAAAAATCAGAGCAAAGGGATACCCCCAAAAGGCAACACCAGCTCGCTAGCATCCTGATGCGGCTAAAACTAAAATTTGCCCAGCTTGTTGGTATAATTTTTGGCAACAATGCAACCTGTGTTCTAAAAACATAATTTTGCCTAAGGAAACTGGGCTTGAGGCTTAAAATGGACTGATTTTCTAAATTTTGGGCCTTGCGATGCATTATAAAAACATTTTGTGCCCTATTATCATTTTGTATGCTTTAAAAGAGAACCTGGTTTTAAAAAACTTAGCACTCAACTAATACATACGTTGAGGGCCTAAAGGAATTTCACCCATTCTAGGCAGCAACTGTGAGAACCCCAATTCGACTCAGCTGTCTCGAACCAGCTGATTGAGACTGAATTTAGCGAAAAACAAGGGAGGACTTCCAAACCTTTGATATTAAGCTCACAAGCACAAAAGACTATGACTTGGAACGTGAACATATTTACACTTTCATCTTGCATGGCGGGGGCGGGGGGGGGTGTTAATATCTGAGTTTTAAATTCTGGGCTAAAATGACAGATTAAACACATGTATATAATTTTATTTCCTTCTTGGAGCCCAACCAAAATTATAACAAAATGGTCTTTCAAATAAACTTCTTACTTTGGGATAATTTTAGGTTTACGGAAACATTGCAATGATAGCACAGACAGTACAATCCTGGACATCACATTGCATTTAGTTGCTACGTCTCACTAGCCTCTTAGTCTGTTTGTGCTGCTATAACAAAATACCTGAGACTGAGTCATTTATAAAAACAAAACGGAAATTTCTTACAGTTCTGGAGGCTGGGAAGTCTGAGGTCAAGGCTGCAGCAGGTTCAGTTGTCTGGGGAGGGCTGTTTCTCTGCTTCCAAGACGACTCCTTGTTGCTTTGTCCTCCGCAGAGTAGAAACGCCAGGAGCTCGCACCGCAGAGGGCAAAGGGGCACACTACCTGAAGCCAACATACAGACTCCTTTATAGGGGCCTTAATCACATTCACCGGGAAGGAGCCCTCGTGGCCTTAAATGCCCCGCCTCTTAATACTACCTCATTGGCAACACCTGAGCTTTGCACGGGACACAGTCAAACCATAGCAGTGTCCTCAGCTCTGAGATACTGTCTCAATAGTAAAAGGATTTTTAAAAGACATATAAACCCACCACGACACAGGAAAGAGTAAGGAGATAACAGCTAACAAAAATTTAGAATCTGAATCCTAAACCAGTAGAGAGAGAAATAAACTGATGCAGGCTACAGATTTTTCAAAAGCTTCTGTTCCCGCAAGGGATTAGAGGGAGAGAGCAGAAAGAAGAGCTACTGGGAATAAGACTATTTGAGAAACTATTTGTGATCCCTCGATGTTTCCCTGTGCTTCCCACTGCCAGGAAACTGGCCCTCACTCATCCGAGATGAATTCTGGAGGTTTAAACTCTAAATTGTGGTCTGTGGGCTTGAGAAGACCAGGTGCAGAAAAACTTCTGTTTAATGTTTTAGCTACAAGAACTCTTAGCAAGTTGATAACTTTCATCTGGTTGCTCTTCAGATGAAACAATCTAAGACTTTTTTTGCTGCGACTATGTAACCAAAACCACAGATGATGCTATTGTGATTATATATTGGGCTCCTTGCTAAAAGATTTTTGGAATTTAATTTATTTCTTACTTCCATGTGGGAAATACCTTAGATATAAGCATAAACTCTGACTTGTATGAACTAACAAGCAATTTTTGAAGAAACAGGTTTATGTTTCTCACCTGGTCATATTATTGCCTTCACCTGGAACCCTCCCACCCATTGCCTTTATGCCTAACAATATTCTAGAATTCTCTCCAATCACATTCAAAACCGACTCCTGCATGACATTTTTATTTTTCAATTATATCTATCCGTTTGTCTCCTTTTAACACCTACTCATCTGTGTAATGGGTACATATGTGTGTTCAATGATACACCTACTCATATGTATCCCTTAACCTTACTCTGTCTGGAGTTATTCTCTAATTAGTCCACATGTACTATTTTTTGGTCCTTTGTCAAAGAGTAAACTGCAGGAATCACCTTTCACATATCCTGTATTTCCTATCATGCTTAGCAAAGCTCTAAGCTCACACTATACCAATATTTTACAAATTATGTAAATTCTCTTCCTCAAAATCATCAAGGGTGTTGTTTAAAAAGCATATTATTAAGTTCTAGTGGATGGATAGTGGTGATGGTTGCACAATAATGTAAATGGACTTCATTGAAGTGTACACGTAAGAATGGTTGAAATGGTAACTTTTGGGTTATGCATATTTTACCACAATAAAAAAAAACTAAAAAAAAAAATTTAAAGTAGATCATTAGGTCTAATGGATGAATAAATAGGGACCTGAGAAGTGGTGCCCAGGAATTTGCATTTTCATAGTGTTTCTGATGCAACCTGGCTTGTAAAACCACCACATTAGATAGCTAATAAATACCGACTGTCTGCTTGTATGGTTGATTAATGGGGACTTTAATTTACATTGAGACTATACACAACGCTCAAGAAGCTAAGTAAAGCCCCCCCAAAAAAATCTTACGTCTACTGTCTAGAAATATTAACTGTTTATAAGCTCCCTTTTAAAAGCCTTTTAGAAAAAGAACTTCCTGTACATAATCTCTACTTCATGAAGAGTTTATGAGGAATCACGAAAGAAATATAAAACCCTATAAAATAAAAATGCAACATAAATTATCAGCAACACGACCACAGGCAACTGACATGCCCCTGCATGATTTTGGCTGAGTTCATCAACCTTCACACATTGCAGGGAAATGTTCTTGACAGAAACAAAGACATTCTAAAGCTCGCTCATCACTCAAATTGCTATCATGAGCGCCACATGAGCGGTGGTTTGTTGAATTGAATGATCATAAGCAGAGGTTTGCTGAATTGAATGATTCAAGGTTTTCTGAATACACCTGATGGAGATTGACTACCGCATCAAACCTGGCATCCATTCTAAATGATTGAAAACTCTGAAATGGTGCTGAGACCACATTATTCTCCATCAAGCACGGAGTCACGCAGGATCTCACACGCTTAACCTCCCACTAGCCTTAACTACTCCTAACGGCTGCCGAGACCCATTTTTCTGTCAATGTGCGGCTGCAAGACATGGCCTCAGATGACACCTGAAGGTGGCTGATAGCCCAGGGCTCCAACTGGAAAGTTTTCAAAGATAACACGGGAAAACATTCTGAAACTCTGCAGCAGTTTGCCACGGGGAACAAAGCTGTGGGCAGAGTGGAAAATACTGTTCTGGAAAGCAAAACGATGAAACTATTCAAAGTAACTGGATAGAGTCACTTGACATGCCAGAAAGCCAATGTGGGAGCCAAAGATAAACTGCGGAGATGCGAGTTGAGGAACTAGGTGAATAGAGGTACCATCTATAAACATGAGGAATTAAGCAGAGGGTGAAGGCTTGGGTAGAAAAACAATAAGCTGTTGAGATACAGAAAGAAGAATAGTTGCCAGAGACGGAGGGGTGGGAGAAGGAAAGTTGTTCAACAAGCACAGAGTTTCAGTTTTGCAAGATGAAAAAGTTCTAGCAGTCTGTTGCATCACCATGTGCATATAGTTAACACTACTGTCCTGTATGCTTAAAAATGGTTAAGATGGTAAATTCTGGGTTCTTGACCACAATAATAGTAATAATGAGCTTGTATAGATTGACTTAGGGACAATGTCCTACAGTAAGCAACATATTATAGCCTTTCCTCATACCAGCATTCAACAGATTAACCTTAACTTTACAATACAGCTCTGAACAAATAGACTATTTGATATCATTGTTACCTGACAGGAGTAAACATTTATAAAAATAAATTTATCCTCAACACCCACAAATATATTGAGCATCCACGGAAGTGTGACCACGCATTTAGTGATATCATGTGTATAATATTTGGTAGATAATAGTCCTGCCTAGAGAACACTTAAAGGATTATAATTTTTAAAATCATGTTTTACCATTTGCCTGGCTCAAATTATACTTCATCCTGGGCAAGTGGTTTAAATTGGCCCGAAATAAGAAGCCACTCTAACTCTCTGGACCATCTCAGTACCACTTGAAACAGATGTCTGGACTGAAAAATATTCATGACTACGTTTCAAGCATGTTTAGCGCTCAACCAAATATATTTGTGAGATAAGAATACAGCAGTAGCCCCTGTTTCTGTGTTCACTGTATGCTACTGTTTGCTAAATTTAAAATCTTTTTTGTTTTTTCTTTTAGACAGAGTCTCGCTCTGTTGCCCAGGCTAGAGTGAGTGCCATGGCGTCAGGCTAGCTCACAGCAACCTCAGACTCCTGGGCTTAAGGGATCCTACTGCCTCAGCCTCCCGAGTAGCTGGGACTACAAGCATGCGCCACCATGCCCAGCTAATTTTTTCTATATATTTTTAGTTGCCCAGATAATTTCTTTCTATTTTTAGTAGAGACAGGGTCTTGCTCTTGCTCAGGCTGGTCTCGAACTCCCGACCTCGAGCGATCCACCCGCCTTGGCCTCCCAGATTGCTAGGATTACAGGCGTGAGCCACAGCACCTGGCCAAATCTTTTGTTTTAAAAACGTTAATATGTCAATGAAATATCAAAAAATAAAATAATAGTAAAAGATATAATTTACTGACCACTCACTAAGCCTCACAAGTCAATAGCGGGCCTGTAACTCCCTCCCTCCTGAGGGATGCAGGGGCAAGAAATATACAAATCCATTTTACATAGGTAATTACTTAATTAGCCTACTAAAAGTTTAACTACGTATACACTTACTGATAAGGTCTACCAGCTTCTACAAGGTTCTGATACTAAAGTTTTCATAATGCCTTATGATGCAAGTAAAATACTACACCATTTAAAATTGAGAGAGAATATGAAAACAGAATTAAATTATGAAATTAAAAAGTTAAAGTCTATAGTCCACTCATTGCTTGGGCAGAGGTTGTACCCTTCTTTGTAAAAAGTCTCTATTGATCTCATACAGATATAGCCTCTGAGAGCTTTAATATAAAAAAAATATCAGGTCTAATAAACTACTTCCATGCTTTTTTTTTCCTTAGAACAAAATCTATGTTATTTTTCAGCAATTACTCAATATACAAGTATTATCACTATTTGCATAAGTCTCTACATAAAACATCTTTTAAATCAGACTTCCTTTCCTTCTTTCCAGAACCTAACACACAATCACCACTGTTTTATACTAACATATTATATCTTATTTTTAATTTGGAACAACATATCTTCCAACCCCATTTATTTTATATGATTTGTTAAGAACATCAGTATCATCGAACTAATTATCAGAGGCAAATGGCTTACCATAAAATTAATGTTCCCAGGCCCCCCCAAGTTAGTTATTATTTAAATTCACCAATTCTTTTTGTTCATGTGTAATTACTTTTAGATGTGAGAATTACGATGATTAACAAGAAGTAAAAATTGAAGTTATGAAATTGATTCATATGTTCTACTTTTCAGTATCATTAAATATTTCTCAGTTCTCCAAAGCTGAAAGAGCCATTATGCAGACGATGTCCTGACAGATGGCAACCAGCCATCCCAAGGCAGACTTGTCTTCTGACTCATCTTTCTAACTTCTTTTCCCTGTTTTTGACTCTCTTTCTATACTTCTCCTTCCCTTCAAAGTCTCAAATTCTTCCACAATCACTTTTGTTTAATGACATACATGTCAGCCAGAGAAGAGAAAAGGAATATTCTGCAGGCTAAGTCCTGGAGATACAGAGAGCATCAGCTTTCCATTCAGGGCAGAGGATCTAGGGAATGACTATACCCCTTCCTCAAAATTTTGTCTTCATAGAGATTTTGTGTCGAGCTCATTCTAACATATCCATGGAGAGCTAAAGTCCAGTTCCTCAACTATATGTCAGATACTTGACTATGACAAGTTCTTTAGCCCATCCTTTGTAAAATGGTAATAGCTGATCTAATTCACCAATGTTTGATTGAAGCTAATATGAGTTAAATGCTTAATCAAGAGGAAAAGATCATAAAATGTAAAAATTTCATTGTACAACAAAGGAAATTATTATAAAATTTTATTACTTGAAAAGCTTAAGGTCATAGTCCCATAACTCAAGTTTACACCATTCAAAAACCATTAAGATATTTTCTGTGCCTTCTGCTTGTCCAGTTTTGATGTTATAGAAGGAGTATGAACTGCAGAGTCAGCCAGATCCAGGTTTGAATCCCAATTCTGACCAACCTAAGTTGTCATATTATAAAAGAAAAATAATAATCCCAAACTTCCCAACTTGTTCCAATAATGACACAAAGTATGAAGTGTCTAACTGAAGATCTAGCATATAGTAGGTTCTTCATAAATAATCACTTCCAGTACTATTTTCATTTATTCAGTTTCACCAACTATAGAGTAGGTAAAAACAAGAATTATATCTTGGTCTTCTTAGTCTTCTTTAAATATCTTAGTTTAGTATTTTATTAATACCCCCTCAGAACCTGTAAAATTACCAAGACCACAATTAGCATGAAATAAATTCTAGGGGGAAAATGAATGGAGAGAACAGAGACATTGATTTAGAAAACTAATTTACTTTAAGCTAATGGTAACTAGCATGTGAAGACCTGAGGACAAAAGCTAAGGCAGAAAGATGGGAAAACGTCCAGAAGATTTAATTTTGGTTCCAATTTTCTTTTTAAAAAAATGGAACCGAAAAATGCAACTTCTTGTTATTTTCCTTTTATTATTGTTGATGCAGACATTTAACATCTTCATTAGGGCCTGATACTTTATTCATATAAAATGAAACTAATTTTTTGGCTTAAACCCAACAGTGTTGGATAAACATCAGGGAAAAAGATTCCCTATGCTCTTCTAAATCAATTCCCTATTTCCATTGTCTGAAGCAGAGTTCTGAGGCTGACCCAAGGTGACATTTCTCACCTTGTCAAGGTAAAAGTCTCATTAGGAAGCTAATGAAACCTCCAGCTAGCCATTGAGTGGCATAAAGAAGTGCTCTGACTACTGTCCAGAAAAATCATTCTTCTCAAATGATAGGTCACATAAACCCAGCCTGTACTCCACAATGCCAAAACAACTCACTAAAAAAAAAAAAAGAAAGAAAGAAATAGATCAAATTGGTTATTTGGTGTAATAAAGGACACACTCCCTCCCCCGACATCTAAAATAAATTATCACTCAACTGAATTCAGCCACCTTCTATTGAATTAATTGGACATACTAATTTCGTATGTAGGCTCGCTCTTGGTAAATTTACCTGGGAACTTCAAAGAAGGAAATAGAAAATCCACAAATTTCCTGGAAATTATATTCCAGGTTATTGTGTCTCTAGTCTACATCAGTCCCCCATAAAGTAATTTGGGTTTATCAAGAGAGTTATCAGAAAAATATGGGTTTACTAAAAATTATCATTGCCCTGACTCTGCATATTTAAAGTGAATGATTTTTAATCTTAAATTATCCTAATAATTACCTCAAAGATGCATTTTGCTTCTCAAAAAGATACAGAAGTTCATTCTAGCATCTAGCTTGAATTCACTCTATTGTCTTCTATTTTTTTCTCTCTTTATGAAACTAAAGAAATGCTATTTTCTAACATTTACCTGGGACTATTTCTTTGTATTCAACCTCAGCTTTCGAAGAAACTGGACAATAAATTAAATTTCCTGTCACTTATAACAACTGAAGTATTCAAGTTAGGCTGCCTTCTTCAGATCCTAAAATCAATTTTTCCCCAGAATCCTTTAACCAGGAGGAATGTCCATGCCATCTACCATGATCTGATTTCTATAGTACTAAAAAATTAAATAAATAAAAATAAACTCATGCTATAGTTTGAATGTTATTGTTCCCTCCAGAACGTATTGAAACTTAATCACCAATGTAACAAGGTTGGGGATGGGGCCTAATGGGAGGTGTTTAGGCCATGATGGCTCCATCCTCATGCACGGATTAATGCCATTATAAAAAGGGCTGGTAGAAGTGGGTTTGCTGTCTTGCTCTCTTTTTGCTTCTGCCTTCTGCCATGTGATGATACAGCAAGAAGGCCCCTCAGCAGATACCAGTGCCTTGATCTTGGACTTCCCAGGCTCCAGAACTGTGAGAAAATAAATTTCTCTTCTTTATAAATTACCTAGTCTCTGGGTGGTGCAAAGGCAACTTATGTGACCAAAGAGTTTGTACCCATGTAATAGTCTGAAATAAAAAATAATAAAATAAAATAAATTACCGAGTCTCAGGTATTTTGTTTTAGCAGCAAAAATGGACTAAGACAAAAACCAGCTATACAAAAATGCCTAAAATTGCACAAATACAGCTGTATTCTTTAGCTTAAGAAATTTCTATTAAAAGGCAAGGTCTTTAGGGAGATAATTCTTCAAGCTAGTCGTTTCAAAACTTATCATGCCTAATATTCACCTGGGAAAATTGATAAGCTGAAGATTTCCAAGCTCTATCTCCAGATATTCCAATGGTGTAAGGCTGGGAAACTACATTTTTAACATGCCCCCCAAATAACTCTGATGTCAACTGCCATTGACTGCACTTTGAGAAACAAGCCATAGTATAATTAAAATATGGATCTATTCTCAATAGTTTTGGTGGAGAAATAAGTAGAGTGAGTGTGGATCCTCTGGGTTCCTGTAGGGAGGGGAGTACTGGTGTCGGTAAGAATGGACAACAATACAGAATTTGGAGGCTTGAGAAAAAAATAAGAAAAATTTCACCTGCTTCATAAGCTTGCCTTCATCCAAAAATGGAGACTATGCCAAAATTCAAAGTGGGTGACTCCTAATGCTCACATACTATCTCTCACATCATGCTCTTCACTTCCAATTTGAAAACTGAGAGATCTTAAGTGTCAAACAATCTGGTACCAAAATACAAAGCTCAATGAATAAAGCCCCAGAATTTGTAATGGTCTGGCTTCCTAAATTAGAGTTTAATACCATATATATTCTATAATTCTAAGAAGGCTTCTTATTTATGAAGGAAAGTATAGATAAACATGGATACCAAATTTGTGGCCCAGACAGTTTGCAAGTAAGATTTGTTTATGGAGGAAGGTGAATCTACCTAAGTTATTGTCCTCCAAACACAACAATATTTATAGCACTACTCATATTCTACAACTAATAAAAATGACCTAAAAAGATTCTGTACAAAACCTTATATTAATGTAAACTTACTGGTGAAAAGCAAATTACAAACGAGTTAAGAAATGCAGCATTAGACAACAGCCCCAACAACACCTGGAACCCAAATATTTTGTCCCTTCTATAGGTAACTTTAGAAATATCTGTGCTTTGTACATAGAGAGATACCATATATCCTCTGCAGGTAATTGTGAATGATTGCCAAAGTGAGGCATAAATTCAAGGGAAGCTTAGACTGGTAGGAAGCAAGGATTGTAAATCTGAACTTTCTGACATCTAAGGTTGAATTCTCAGCCCCATTATTTCATAGATAATTTTATAAAGAAAAGGATTTTTTTTAGACAGACTGTTGCCCAGGTTGGAGTGCAGTAATGTGATTATAGCTCACTGCAACCTCAAACTCCTGGGCTCAAGAGATCCTCCCACCTCAACCTTCTGAGTAACAGGGACGACAGGCATGTGCTACCATGCCTGACTAAGATTTTTATTTTTATTTTTTTGTAGAGATGGGGTCTCACTATGTTGCCCAGGCTGGTCTCAAACTCCTGGGCTCCACTGATCCTCCTGCCTCAGCCTCCCAAAGTGTTGGGATTGTGCGGCGCCACACCAGCCTACATGCATAGTTTACAGTAGGGTTCATGCTCCTGTGAGAATCTAATGCCATTGCTGATCTGACAGGAGATGGAGTTTATGTGAGAATGTGAGCCATGGGGAGTAGCTGTAAATACAGATGATGAAGTTTCGCTCGCTTGCCTGCTGTTCACCTCCTGCTGCGCAGCCCAGTTCCTAACAGGCCATGGCCTGGTACCTGTCCTCTGCCTGGGGCTTGGGGACCACAGCCCTAAAGTATTTAGAGGTGACAGGAAGCAAGTCTGCAACTTACTCTCAAATGCTTCAAGGAAAAAGATAGTAATAATATGTACTGTATATGCATTTATAGGGAGAGAGCCAGAATGATAAAGCAGATATAAAAAATAGCAACAGTTGCAAATCTGAGTGAGGGGCATGCTGGAGGTCATTGCAACTTTTTTATAGGTTTAAAATTATTTTCAAAAAGTTAAAACCCACAAAATTGATACTAATAGAAATGTCAACCTCCAGTTCATTCCAAGCTGGACAGTCCTATTCTCAACCAGATTATGTTGAAAGACACATTAAGAGACAGAACAGTGTTTGTGCGTGACCTTGACATTTCACAGGAGGTGTGAGTTTTAGGCAGAATCCTGATGTAAACTTAATTCTTTTAATCATGGACTAATATCTTCACACGTAGATTTATTTTCAGGCAGAACAGTTACGGTGCTATTGTCATTAACATTTAAATGTTTACCCTTTCCAACTGTGATTCATAATTGGGAAGAAATTTTTCTTTTGTGCATAGTTCCCTTATTAACAGTTTAGTTTTGTAGCAGATCATGAAACATGGTGCATACAGATGGAGAAGTCATTTCCACTGTAGGCAGAGAAAGAACCTAATCTTCTCTCATTTTTGGCAATGTTATCATTTAGATTTTTCTTTCCCTTTGAGGAGAAATAAATATGTTTCTGGAAAACAACCCCCAAAATGCACATGCTGCCAACTCCTGTATATCTTAATGATTTGCTAGAGTTTTCTCTTAATAGTGTAGACAAATTTGTTCATTCTGCTTGCCAAAATACAGGTTTATTATGACTTGTCATGTAGTAACTTTCCTCAAAAAAAATTTTTTTACAGCCTTACCCACCCATACATCTTTATGTACCAGGCAACAACACAAATCACTGTCTCGGGAGTCACTGCATAAATAGAAATGTTAACATACTGGGTCACAGATGCAATTGACTTAAATGTTTCTTTGATCCGCCTTTTAAATCCTGCCCTCTTTCTTCTGCCCTTGTGTCTATAGATCACATTTCTCTAAATTTCACATCATGGTATATACTCAGGAATAAAATATGCAGATACATAATTGTAATTTGCTGGAATAGCATCTCAGCTGGGAGCATTCTTTTTTGTGGTTGTTGTTATTGTTATTCTTAAGCTAATACTACTTAACACTTACATGGCATTTAAGACATGCTGAAGCATCTATATCACCCAAATGTTATCCTCCTCCTGTGTCCCCATTCTCAGCAAAGTTTTCTAGCCAATTGTCCATAAAGAAACTTGGAAGTCATATGTGTTTCCTTCCTCCTTCCTCTGTTGATTCAGCCTTCATATTTTTGCTTTTATAAGTGCCTATCCTCTATTTTAAGTTTTGTACACCTTATCTCACTTAATTTAAAAAACACTATTATCATTATTATTATTTACACATTTAGGTAAGGAAACAAGATCAGAGAGGTTAGGTAAATCTATTCAGTATCACTCAGTTAAAACATAACAGAGCTGAGAATTAAGTCCAAATATGTTTGACAAAAGCCCATGGCTCATTCCATTAATGGATAAATACATTATCATTTGTTAAGAAATATTTGTTGAGTAGCTACAACCACCAAGTATTATACAAAGAAGCTTGCCTTGTGGAAAAAACAAAAAGGTATAAATCTAGTTGGGAAGTTGAACCATATACCCATAAGAAGACAAATTCAAACCAATAATTGTCAATGGCTGTATCCGTTATTATTGGCCCAATAGGCTGCCTAACGAACCACCACAAAATGCAGTGGCTTAAGACAAGCGGCATGAGTATAGCTCACAAGTGTGCTGGTCAATGATTTCAACTGGTCCCAACTGGACTAACACCCACGTCTGGCACTCAGCTGCAGTCCAGCTGCTCTGGGGTGGCCTCTGCTTGGATGGCAGGGGGATCTGGCCCCTGCTTGTGTCATCCTCCAACAGTTCTCATGGTGGGGCAGGGAGGAGCGGAGAATCAATACAGGAAATGAAAACACATGTATGCTTTTTCAAGCCTCTGTGAATATCCCCTTTGCCAATGGCAGTCACATGACTGAACTAGGATGGAATGTGGGGGTCATAGGCTCCAGCTTTGCAGCGAAAGGAACTGCAAAGTCACACGGCAAAGAGCACAGACAGGGAGGTAGAAGACTTGGGGTCAGTCGTGCAATTGTTCTCCCATAAGAGCCAGTAATGGCTGTAATAGATGGTCTAAGCATTTGCCATGAGGAGGGCACTATTCTAAGCATCTTATTAATCCATAGTCTCTTAAATAATTCTCAAAGCTATTCTGTGAGGTTATGATTATTATCTCCATTTTATAGACAAGGAGACTGATGCATAAAGAGGTGGATTATTAACATATAGCCACTGTCAGTAAATGGCAGTGCCTAATTTAAACACTGGCATATCTGACTCCAATGTCTCTTTGTTTCAATTTGGACTTAAGCAAAAATTGTTTAAAATAATGTTCAGACTATACTTTCAGGCATCACTTCTATAGTTCGTTAAAATAACATTAAAAGGGTGATTTAAAATTTAAAATCCAGTTTGAACAAAATGAAATTTTGTAAGAATTCTAATCATAAGCTCTACATTTTCTAAAAAGATGTTTCATAGCTGTTCTTTAATAACATTTGATAAATACATCAGGCCATTGAATATTTGTGTTGCATGTAAATGTATCATCTTATTTGCAAAATTTTGCATGAGGATTAATGAAAACAATGGTAAACCTAACATAAATACCAATTCTCTTCTGGCCTGGAAGCTAGGGAATATTTGAGGTTTATAAGCTAAGCAAACGCTAAAAAGCAACTGAGAAAATATGCTATCTGGTATGGTTTTACATGTGCAAGTTCAAGAAGATATTACAATGTATCTTTTAAAATGAAATTAAAGCTTCTCAAGTGGTCAGCACACCATCGCATTGAATTTATAATAGAACAACCATAAACAGGACAGTCACTGGCCATGCCATTTGCCAACACAGTCCATTACATTTTGTTCATTACTGCGCGTAGTTATTACCAAGAGCTGTAAATCATAGAGAGGTATAGGAAAATCTGGCCTCTGAAACAGATACAGTGGCAAAATTTAGCACAAGATTTGATCAAGACACTTCCCACGCAGCTAAGAAATTGTGGCTCACTTTTGGCAACAGCACACTTTGAGTTCCTTTCCATCTTTTTGTTTCTTCTATTCCTAACTGTGTTTGTATCTCTTAGTTTGTGTTACAGTCCTCCAGTCTGCCTAACAACAAGCTAGGGAGGTGAAAAGAGACGAAAATCCTAACAGTCATAAATTACTGGTCTTGTAGGGATGGCTAGAGGCAGAAAGGACACAGAAGGATTTTCAAGAAAGGGATTCTGTCTGGTTCCCTGGATGGACAATTGCTTAGGCAACAGCTTGTTGATATGCCCTGCATTTTAGAAAGCAAGTTAGAGACAAGGCTGCTACAGAGCAGCCAGCACTCCCTAGGTTCAGCCCGACAAAGACAGTGAGTATACCATGGGCAAAGTGGAACCCTCTTATGGTAATTGGATTGAGCTATCTTGTCAGTACCCACCCAAGAGAGCCTCAGGCAAAGGGAGCTTACTGAAAGAGTCTTTGCAGTAGACCACCAGCCTTGGGGGCTAAATATACTGACTGTGCATAGGAAGGAACGATGCACAGAAGGATCTCACAAAATCTCACAAAATCCTCCAAAGGACTCACACGTTTCCCCCAAAGGAGCCAGCACTGGGACACTTGCCACAGAGAGAACATCGAACGGCAACACCTAACACGGGATTGCAATCACATGTAAGAAAAAGAAAAAATGTATTGTTTCCTGCCGTCTCCAACCCCAGAGAAGCTACTGACACAGTAGAAGGAGGAGAGGCACCAGCAGACCCTGCTCTCTCTCCATTCTGAGTCCTGCACAGCCATGCCTGGCCCATGCTAGGAGGAGAGGAGATGGTAACCTATATTAAGACTGACATTTTAAATTGGCCTAGACTAGAGTGGCGTTGTTAATAACTGAAAGTGACCAGAAAGCTGTGGGATAAACCTGAGATGTCATAGAGGAATAGAAAAGGGAGATTTCAGCTGAGCATGGATGAAGGCAAAGATTGGAGAAAAATGATATGATTTCATCTCAGTTCCCTTCCTAAATCAGACTTTTCAATAAACCTGTGACTCTTATCTGGGTCTAAATTTTCTCCTCTGAAAATTAGACCCTTTCCAGTTCTAACATTCTCTAGGAGCCAGGCTCTTTATCTACATGACCAGATTTTTTATGTGACAATTGGACATTCTAGTGCTATATATAATGTGTAACATAGCCACATTCCATCTTGAAATTCCAGGTTCTGCTATAGTAAACAAAACTACCGAAATTAGTATTCAAAACCACCAGAAATGAGTAATGAACATTCACCAATGTTGACATCATCATCATGGACCTCACCCCCTCAAAGTGTGAGACACCCATCCAGGTGTCAAAACATGATTAGCTCTGGTCCTGCTTCAGAATAAATTACGTTCCTTAGTTTCTCTATCTCTTCAACCCAATATATGCAGTTAGGCTTTTGACAGTTGTTTTTAACAGATGTAGTAAAATTTTACAATGTTCTGTTTATGCAGCTAATAATGCTTCTTGTGTTGAGTTTTCCTTTTGGGGGTGATTTCAGCTCTTCATGGAAGGCAATAATGAACCATTGGTCTCCCACTAATAATTAACAAATCACTTGATCATTTATTTCCCTCATGACTATTTCTGCCTTTATTAAAAAGTGACAGCAGAACCTGTGTGTTCCGAGTGCTAATGGGATCCTTTCACTGGTGAGAATGCACAGCTTTTTTGTAAAAGTCCAGCAAATTTAGCAATAAATCAAGTATATATATTCGTGTTTGTGATTAAAAGGAATCCCATATGAAATTATTTTATAAAGCAAACCGTCCCTAGTCTATTTTCTTTCCTAAATTCTATTTCATATTCATTAGGCTGGCCAAAAAAAAAAAAAAAATTAAGCTCAGCTGATTTTTAATGCTTTGTTGTTATTGATTGAGCTAAGAAATACCAGCACCTCAACTGCAGAAGAGGTTGTTCTGGAAGCAGACATCTCCCTGGACTCTGGGATAGATGAAACAGAGCACACTGGAAGGATGAGCCTGAATTGTATTTGCTTTCCCATACCTAAAGCCTAAGAGCTAATAAGGAGTTCATAGTATTCTGGAAGGCAGAGGCCCTTTGTAGGAGGTCAGCCTGTGAGAAAAATATAATTGAAGGGGGTGGCTTTAATGGCATAGGAGTAAGTGATCTAATAGATCATGTTCACATCCATGTAGGCATCCAAGCATTACAGGGGTAGTTCCTTGGAGGAACCCATGGAACATGGAGATAAATGGGCCACTGTTTTTACTCAGCTATAGCAGGCTTTATATTGTATGGTATAAAACAACCCAGTTTATATAGGATTTTTTAAGTTTTTCTTCTCTAAAATTCCAATCTAACTAGACTTGTTATATATTATCAGTGGACCCCGGTTTAATTTCTACCATTTAAGCAAGCGATGATAGGCAGACTCTCAATACATTTTTATTGAATAATCAGGTCACCCAGCCCTGAATCCTGGCCCAAAAGCTTTACAATAGTAAGTAGGGAAGAAAAGATCTGCTTCCCACCTACTGCATCTGCTGAGAGCTGGGCTCACAGGGGCTGCTATGGCTTGAATATGTCCCCCTAAATGTCATGTGCTGGGATTGTAATCTTCAATGCCTCAATGTTGGGAGGTTGGGCCTAACAAGAGGTAATTGGGTCATGAGGGTGAGATCTAGGAGGGCAGAATGGCTTCAGGGGACAGGCCCAGGGTGCCCTTGCTGCCCAGAGCTACCCGGAGTCTCTGCTCCCCACGTTCTGGTGCAGTGATCCCTGCCAGCCCAGCTGTGGCTGAAGCAGCACCAGGTGCAGCATGACCTGCTATTCTGAAAGGTACAAGTGGTGAGCCTTGGTGGCATCCACATGGTATAAAGTCTGCAGGCGTGCAGAATGCAGGAGCTATGGTGGCATGACTTCCTGCAACTAGATTCAAAGGATATCACTGCAGACAGCCTGGGTGCCCACGCAGAGACTTGTCACAGAGGTGGTCCCACAGCAGAAAGCCCCCACTAGGGCAGTACCTAGTGGAGCAATGGGGGTGATGCCACCCCCAAGACCACAGAACTGTAGCTCTACCAGCATGCAACACCAACCCAAGAGAGCCAAAGCATGGGCTAAGCCTAGCAAAGCCATGGGGCAAAGGTGCTTAAGGCTTTAGGGGCCCAACCCCACCACCACCAGTGTGTCTAGGAGGCAGAACATGGAGTCAAAGGAGATTATTCTCCAGCTTGAAGACTTAATGTAGTTTTTCCCTGTTGGGTTTTGGATTCATTTGGGGACTGTGATTCCTTTCTTTTTGCCTATTTCTCCCTTTTGGCCTGGGAATGGACCTGTGCCTGTCCCACCATTGTGTTTTGGAAATTGTTAACTTCAATTGTTTAATTTGAAATTGCTTAATTTCACAGGCTCAGAGCAGAAAGAAATTTGCCTCAAGATGAATTGGGCCTTGTGTTTCACCCACATCTGACTAGATGAGACTTTGGGCTTTTGAGTTGATACTGGGAGGAGTTAAAGCTTTTGGGACCAGTAAGATGGAATGAATGTGTTTTTCCCTGTAAGAAGGACCTAAATTTGTGTGGGAGGCAGGGGCAGAAGGCCATGGTTTGAATGTGTCCCCCAAAAGTTCATGTGTTGGAAACTTAATCCCCAATGCAACAGTGTCAGGCGGTGTGGTCTAACAAGAGGTGGAGCCCTCACAAATGGATTAATGTCTTTATCGTGGGAGTGGGTTAGTTATTGTGGGAGTGGGTTGTTATAAAGTGAGTCTGGTCCCTGGTGTCTCTTTTTTGCATATGTTCACTTGTCCTTTGCCCTTCTGCCATGGGATGATGCAGCCCAAAGGCCCTCACCATATGCCAGTCACATGGACTTTCCATCCTTTGAAACCATGAGCTAAATAGCTGAATCAGTGGTACATGCCTGTGTCCCAGCTACTCAGGAGGCTGAGGCAGGAGGATTGCTTGAGCCCAGGAGTTCTGGGCTGTAGTGCGCTATGCCTATCGGGTATCTGCACTAAGTTGGGCATCAACATCGTGACCTCCCGGGAGCGAGGGACCATCAGGTTGCCTAAGGAGGGGTGAACTGGCCCAGGTTGGAAACAGAACAGGTCAAAACTCCCGTGCTCTTCAGTAGTGGGATAGCGCCTGTGAATAGCCACTGTACTCCAGCCTGGGCAACATAGCAAGACCCCGTCTCAAAAAAAATATATGAATAAATAAATAAATAAAAACAAAAGAAACCATGAGCTGAATAAATTTCTGTTCATTATAAATTACCCAGTCCATGGCATTCTGTGACAGCATCAGAAAATGGACTAAGACAGGGATTTACCCCCAGCACTCTCAGGGAAGAATTCTCTTAACCATCAAAGCTCAACATAACCAAGAAATCCATATAGCTCAGTGAGTTACAAACATATTCCAAACATATGGCTATAATAGATAAAATACAACAAGAAGACATAATCATGGCACTATGCCCATTACTGTAGATGTAGTCAGGTAGAACAGGGGTTAAAAAAGCATTCCAACCTATGCATGACTGCCACTTAGGACTAAGTGGCCCAAAGGATATATTTTCATCCAAGGACCGGATAATTTCAGCTCAAGGTTGTCCTCTGACTATCTCTTTTTGAGTATCTCTAGGTCACACTCAAGAGACACCTGAAAGTATTAGTACATAATTTAGACTGCAATATCCAGGTGTTAATTTTCAGTTAGCATAAGTGAGGCTAATCAGATTGGAGTCAGGTAGACAGACAAGCAGAAAGAAAGGATATTGTGAACACAGATAACCAAGGGGATATTGTCCCCTTACAACTTAACTTATAAATGAGCAAGGCACCACCAGGGTTCCTAAAAATCAGTGCAGCTACTGATGTCAATGAAATATATTGTTTCAGAGACTGTGCTACTAAACCACTAAGGCAGTAGCCACCACTTGGGGGATCACCCTTGTGCTCTGAATGCAACAGAAACCCCATCAGGTAGCCCTACACATACAGTGTTGGGTGATGGGATTCTTGCCTGTCTAGAGTGATGATGGCTGGACCTGTTCCAAAGACAGGGGACCAGTCAGCCTGATGGCTCTCTCACTTTCCAACTTAGAATCCCTCCATGCTATGATCATCCATCACTATAAAAACATGCGCTCTCTGTGCTACTTAAAACCAATTTTTCAAAACTTTTCATTGATTTTTCAAAGTGAAACACAAAGAATAAGCAGTAAACCCATCGTTTATCGTTGGTGAAGCATGTAGGGAGTGTCACATCCAATTTGGGTGAAAGCTCCAGTTTAGTAGTGTTTGGTATGAGTGTAAGCAAAATGCAATGACATTTCAGAGCTGAGGGGACATCCTCATTTTACAGATGAGAAACCATGCTCCATAGGGTAAAGAGGCCCAGGCAATGAGTGTGTTGCAGAACTAGGACTGAAACTTTGGTTTACGTACTGCCCGTTCCCAAGCCTCTGACACCACTTCAGGCTGGCTCCGCCTGCTCCCAGGTTAGATCCACCACTTGCTAGTGGAGATTTTGCTCAGCCTCTTAAGCAACTCTGCCCTGGCCTGAAGCACATGCTGAGAGCCACCTACTAGGGTCACCCTCTCCCTCCCTTTCCCACAGTCATGTTTCCTTAAGACTGTAGATTGGTACCTATAAGCTAAGAGAATCAAAGAAGGGCCATCCTTGATCTCAGCCCTCACATCTCATCTGGCCTCACCAGATTTTTCACAACTTTGTGATTTAGCAATAGGTTCACACTATATTCTTTCATGATACCTTCTCTTGACTCTTGGATTCAACCAATATGAATACTTTTCCTACTTAGGGCTCCTATTCCACAATGTCAGGATTTCTACAGGAGGCCTCAAACAACATTTCTCCCAGACTGACCCTATTTGAGATTCGTCTACCTGATTTTCCTAGTGTAATATTTGCCATTGGTATCTGCCATGGTCTGCATGTTTGTGTCCTCCCAAAATTCTTGGAGTCCTCGTGAATGGGATTCATGTCCTTGTAAAGGAGGCCCAAGAGAAATCTCTTGCCCTTTCTGCCATGTGATGACACAGCAAAAAGACAGCAGTCCATGAATCAGAAAGCAGGCCCTCACCAGACGCATCAGCTTCTGGGAACTTGATCTTGGACTTCCCATACTCCAGAACAGTATGAAAAAATTTCTGTTATTTATAAGCCACTCAACCTACAGTACTATTTTGTTATAGCAGCCCAAACAGACTAAGATAGTACCCCACCCAGGTCATCTTTATGAGGCTGATATCTCCACCCAGCTGCTTGGATATAGGAAGTTGTCCCTTCTCTGGATAAATCACTCAGGAGGTGAAGAGGGCAGGAGGAGAGGGAGTCCAAAGCCAATGACTGATTCACGGAGCACATAAGGCCAGCCCTTTACCTTGGGGATGGACAGCACCTATGGAGTGTGATTTGGTTTATGTTCTTGACCCTCTCTTTCCTGTGGACCATGGACCATGCCAAGACTACTGAGCCCTGGAGGAATTTTGATTCAAATTCAAATTCTGGGATTTACTAGCTACCTAAATTTGGCCATATTTTTTAACCTTTGTAAGCTTTAATTTCCTCATCACTAAAAATAGATACTAGCAGAGAATTATTGTAAGAATGAAAAGTTATAATGGCGCTAGAAGTTTCTAGGCTGGTGCCAAACACATTTCCTCTGATATGTTAACATTAGTAATAGTAGTAGCTAACATTTCCTGGGCACTTACTATGTTCCAAGCCCTGTGTTGCCCATTCATGTGTAGCACTTTACAATTACTTGTCCTCGTTGTCTTGGTCTCCAGCCCCCCAACAAAACTTAACACTCCTGTGTCCTGTCCTGCATTAGCTGACTTTGATGATCCCAGGCTCGCACACGTATTATATGACCAAAGACAGTGGTTTTATGTGTATAAAGCTCAGACATCCTTTGTGCTTTAAACTTGTCCTTCAATGACATCTCCCCAAGAAGTGCACAATGTCATAATTTCAGGCATCTCGATGGGTCAGTAGAAGAAAAATATCAGCGGGCAGGCTATTCCCAATATTTCACAAATCCTCCCACATTGGTGATTACCACTTTCTCTCTGTAAAACATTCCAAGCCAAACCCCTGTCTCAGAGGGATTACTCACCTGATCACTGGGGGATCAATTTTCCATTAGCTCAGCTGGACAGCTCCTATTCAGTCATCCATGCCGTCATAAACATTATGTATTTCTTTTTTCTTTTTTTAAGGCAGAAAACACATTTTCTGAAAAGCACCAGAGTCAGCTTCAACTTTTTCCTTACAAATAGGGGGAAAGAGGAAGAAAGAAAGATAGAAAATAAAGATTAGATAATATCCTCTCTTTGATATTATGTCTCATTTTATTTTAGTTCATTTGCACAAATGTCTAGATTATGCTTAAGCAACAAATCTCCCTTCTTTTGTAGCCCCTTGAAGACTTTTGCATTAGGTAGAGAAAAGAAAGGTTAAAAAAAAGTTCCTCTGAACAAATGAGCCTTTCAATGGAAACTTTCATTAGGCACACAGCTCGTTGAATCTAATCAGAGAGATTTAAACGAGGGTCACACTTGACCTCAGCCCTCTTCCACTGGGGTAGACAGTGGGTGCTCAGCCTGGCCCTCAATTTCTGAATGTCAATTAGAGCAGAAACATCCATAGGACATGCTTACATGGATTATGCATAATGAAATGGGGTCTTTAAATCTGTTTTTTTTTTTCTTCTTTTTCTTCTTCTTCTTCTATCCCCACAGTGAACCCAGCAAGTTTCCTTAATAATCAGAAAACATGCTTAGCAATTCAAAAAAGCATTACAGGATCACATTTCAGATATAATGCTTAAAAATCACAGCAAATAAGCCAGAAAACAAGAGCCTCAAAATAAAAGAAATCAGATAACAAAAGTTAATAGCCTTAGATCATTAACTTAAAAAAAAAGTAGCTTTACAAAATAATACGTATCATTCACTTTGGTTAAAAAATGCATATGTTTGTATGATACAAATGTGGTTTTTAAAAAGATCTGGAAAAATATACAATAAAGTGTTACCAACAGTTATCTCTGAGTGGTAGGAACTTATTTGTTGTGGGTTGAATTGTGTCTCCCAAAAAGATATGTTGAAGTCCTAACTGCAATACCCTGGAATGTCACCTGATTGGACATAGGGTCAATGCAGATGTCATTAGTTAAGATGAGGTCACACTGGAGTAAGCCCTTAATTTGATGACTGCTATCCTTATAAGAAGAGGAGAAGGCACGGAGGGCAGGGGGCCATTTGAAGACAGAGGCAGAGATTGGAGTGATGCAGCCACAAGCCAAGGAATACCACGGATCGGTGGCCCCATGAGAAGCTGGAAAGAGACAGGAAGGAATTCTCCCCTAAGTGTTCCAGGGAGTCACTCTGCCGATCCAACACCTCAGTATTGGATTTCTGGCCTCCATGACTGTAAGAAAATAAATGTTTGATGTTTTAAGCCACTCAGTCTGTAGCACTTTGTTATGGCAATCCTAGGAAACTAATATAACAATGTTCTTTAAACTTCTGCTTGTCTATAAGTTCCTACTGTCAACAAACCGTATATACTAATTTTGTAATTTTGAAAAGGTCATTTTAATAAAAGAAAGAAGGAAGGAAGGGAGAGGAAGAAAGGAATGAAAGAGGATGAGACTAAATATTCTTATTGTTAACCACCTGGGATGACACCACGGGGAATATTTAATAAAAGGATAATAAAAACCATGGCTGACAGGAGCCCTGAGATGGCAGCAGCACAGTTTGTGAGGGTCTCTCTCTATCCCTTGGTCACTTCATGCACTGATACCTAACTGTGTCTTACCCTCTGTTAGTTCCTGCGAATGCTTCCTGATATGCTATTCTGAAACCCTCTCCTACCCACTCTCAGTCCCACTGGCCCAAGGCCCCGCTGTCTGCATGACAACCTTTTATTTATTCATTCATCAATCATGGATCCAGCACTACTCTGGGCCATGCGACGGTCTGGAGATGTAAAAATAAATAAGAACAGCCCTTGTCAACATGTAAAAATAAATAAGAACAGCCCTTGTCCACACAGAGTTCACAGTCTAGCAGAGCAGAAAGGCAAGAAACAGAAAGCTCATTAGAGTGGTGGAAGTCACTCGATAGGCAGAGCCTTGCGGGAGTCGGGGGAGAGTGCACTGGAGGGCATGGAGTGAAGCCCCTCTCCAGACTTGGAAGGGGTGGAGGCTGGGGTGGAGCCAAGTGTTGAAGCTCATGTCAGCACCAGTCCAACAACGAGAATAGAGGGAATTTGCAAATAAAAAAGGAAGCAACATGTGCACATCCAGAAATGCAAGAGACCCAGGGTGAATTTGGAGAAAGCTTGGGATGCAATTGGGGCATGGTGAGTGATGCTGCTGGAGTTCCGGGAGCCAGGGTCAGAGACAGCCAGACAAGGGCTCTGAACTTGGCTCTGCTGGCTGGAGAAAACATTGGCGGATGTTAGGGAGGCAGGGGTTACAGGACAAGAGTCATATTTTAGGAAGATTACTCTGGGGAAGTGCGGGGGATTATTTGGAAGTGGCAAGAACGGAGGCAGATGGAATCATTGGGAAGCCAGGCAAGAGCGATGAAGTCAGAGAGAACGAGCTGAAGTAGTTGCACGCAGCAGAGTGGCAGAAAAGGGTAATTCTCTGACACATCCCGGGTGCGAATCCAAGTTCTGCCATCTACTTTTTGCATAAAATTGGGCAAAAATTGCTTATCTTTTTGTGCCTCAGTTTTGTTGCCTCTAAAATGAGAAAAATTATAGGATTTACCTCATTGGGTTATGGTGAAGATTAAATGAGCTAATATGCGTCAAATGCTTTAAAACTGACTGGCGTTTACTATATATTCAACAAATGGTATTGTTACTAATACACACCCACTCACATATGTGTATGAATCAACAGGCCTTTGTGAATGGATGTGGAGAATGAGGGTAAGAGACAAATTCTAATGCAATTCTAAGTTTTAACCTGGACACTGGTGTCTACCTACCCTGCTTCCTTTGTCCTGACTAACTTTGTTCAGGTGTTTTCTTACATGCGACTTCCCCCAGGAAGTCCTCCTGATTGCTTAAGTCTGGGTTAATTATTCATCCCACGAGCACCACACACTGTCCCATCACAGCAGTGACCACATGACCCTAAAATGGTTCTTGCCTTGTCCAAATCAAACCCTTCACTGGACTACAAGCTCTATGAGGACAGGACCAAAGCCATGGTATCCATCACTGTATTCCAAGTGCCCAGCTTGGTACTGGTGTTTAACATATTTATGATGAGCGCATGAGTGTGTGAATAATTTAATTAATTATTTAACCCAGAAGATGAGTAGAAGACGGTAAGGTCAGGATTGAGGTATCTGTAGAATAGTCAAAGGAAGTTACCTCATAGACAATTGAAAACAGGTTTATAAAGCTCAAGAGAGTATGTTTGGACTGACAACAGACAGCCTCAGCAGCCTCTATAAGGTAACAGAATAATGAGACAACTTGGGCAGAAGAGGTTGCAATATTAGAAGAGACTGAATGAGTGAATCACGGTGGGTTGGTCTGATGTCTTTGCACTGTGAAATGTTGCCCTGACATTTAACAAAACCAATGGCAAATCTCTTACACATCATAGAAGTTTCCAGAAATTCTTTTTGTACATGTAACTTCTTGGAGCCCCTCAAAATACACCATGTGGACAGCCATGTAATCTACTTGTCTTGGTTCTTATATAACAAAAAATAGATGGTCCTGCCTTATGATGGTTGAACTTACAATTTTTGACTATACAGTGGGCTTATCAGGATGTAAACCTATTGTAAGTCAAAGAGCATCTCCACCATGGATGGGGTGGCTTATAAGTAACAGAGGCTTGAAGTCTGAGATCAGGATGCCAGCATGGCTGGGTTCTGGCGAGGGCCTCCAGATCTCAGACTTCCATCTTCTTGCTGTATCCTCACATGATGAAAAGTGAGAGAGCTTCCTGGGGTCCCTTTTATAAGAGCAATAATCCCATTCATGAAGGCTCCACCCTCATGACCTAGTTATCTCCCAAAGATGCCACCTCCGGAAACCATCACATGGGAGGTTAGGCTTTCAATATATGTGTTTTGGGAGGGACACAAACATTCAGTCCATTGCACTACTACCCATCGATTAGTCTATCTCTAGTAGCTAATACTGATTGAGTGCTTACTATGCACCAGGTACATGCTTTACATGTATTATTTAATCCTTACACTACTCTAAGGCAGGTTGTGTCATAATCTCCATTTCACAGATATGGAAACTGAGACACTGAGATACAGTCCATTGTGACTTCCTCTTAAATCATAATGGTAGTTCTCTGGATACATCAGAAAACAAAATAGTCTAGTTGCTAAAGCCAACTTCTCATAGAATGAGGAGATTCTCCAAGTCTATGAGTTCCACTTGGTTTATTTAAAAGGTCTGAAGGTTTCATCCATTAAGAGCAAAGCCTCATCCTCCCTTAAAAGAAATGCCTCTTCTTGATTTTGCTCACTGGCAACATTTCCCTGTCACCCATTCCTGACAGCTGATTGAACACATTAAATTAGCCCACAAGAATAAGTCAAACTCTATTAGTCACTCTGTAAAAATGCTAAGTCTATTTATTTATTATGAGTTATTCATAAACATCAAGACTAGACTCTATAATTTAATACCACCTGCAATGATTCCTGAAAGTGGCTGTATTTTACCACTCCGATCTGATTAATTGACCTGTTCAAACAGAGTTCCAAATCAAGCATAACTTGTCTTCGACAGAAGTGTATTCATCTTCATCTCAAAGCCAGCTTCTCGACTCATCAGGGAAGAACAAAACAGCTCATCTAAGGGAATCTATTAAAATCGTCTGAAATAATATGGACATTCCACTAAAGAAATATTTATAAGTTCTTAGTATTTCCTTTCTAAAAAATATACAAAGAAGTACACACTTTATGATTTCAATCAGATACGTTCAAAAACCCACAAAGCAATTCGTGCTGTCAGAAGTCAGGACAACGGTTTTTCTTGGTGGCAGAGGCTGGGAGACCCAATACGTTGGGTGGGGCATGAGAGTGGTCTCTGAGGGACTAGACATGTTCTGGGTGTTGGTTTCATGGCTGTGTTCACTTTGTGCAAATTCATCCTATGCACATCTTCCTTTATATATGTTATATTTCAATAAAAAGCTTACCAAAAATTAAGGGGGAAAAAGGAGTAATTCATACTCAGGCAGCAACACCAGCCAAAGTCTTAACTAAAGATGATACTGTCTCAACTCTTCCATTTGGATGGGCAAGTCATGTTAAATGAACTTCAGTTTGCTCACTTGTAAAATAAAAATAATGCCTATTTCATAGATTAAATATGACTATTTAAATAATATATATAGTCATACTATATATGACTACATGATATATAATATATTAAAAAATAAACATATATATGTATGTTTATATTATATATACAATCTATCAGCTTGTAACTTGCTGTGCAACTTACATATTTTGTTATTAATACTATTATTATAATTATTATATAATCCTTAATTCCAACAATGGTGCATACCACTCTTCCTGACAGAGCCTCAGTAGAGAAGTTACAATGTTTATTTTTTTAAAAAATTTTCTATGTAATAGTGAGAAGGTTTAACTAGAGACCGATATTTTGCCATTGTCTATGAGTATTGTAATCCCACTATTCATGACAGTCCCAGGCAGGGCCAGACTTTTACCTGTTCAGGTTAGCAGCCCCTTGCACAGGACTCTTCTAGACCTTTATTTTAAGCCCTGACCTAAAATTTAAACATGAGTGATTCCTTTGATTGACAACAGAGAAAGAATACTGTTCACAATCTGGAAGATAGACTTCAGCAGACCATTCTCAACATTTTCTTAAATTATTAAACTGTCCAGCCACTCACCAGGGAAGCAGGATCTGGGTGCAGGAAAATTGGAAAGGAAGGTTTATATCTCTAGAAGATCAGATAGATGCTCCACTGGATGTGTGGGGGCCGATATCTCATCTTTTTTGTTCTTAGGTCATTTTCACAGACAACTGTCTTCAGGTGGACTCATTCTTCTTAATGATATGTTAATACAGTCAAATAGGTCATATTCAGCAGCATTCATTCCACAAATGATTCTGAATATGTGGCATGTGCAGAGAGCACTGCTGAGGAAAACCAACAAGCTCTCTGCCCTCACTGGGCTTACAGTCCAGAGGAGGCTGTCGAAGGGTTTCACAGTCAGGTAAGTATGGTGACGATTGCACACTGGGTTCCCCTAGCAAAGAGTCACACTATACATTAGGGGTCAATGAACTGAACTCTCTTGTATCATCATGTCTCAATCTCATTCAACACTTTGTTCTCAGCAGATCCATTAATTCTGGAACCCAGAGAAACAGTAATATAGATTAAAATAGCTCCAAGAATTCAGGAAAATATGAGAGTAGTAAAGTCCAGAGTAGTCCGAAAGGCTTAAATAGAAGAAATGAGGCTTTCCCTGGATAACTTGATTCTTGTTTTCAGACAGTTTGCCCTCAAGCATTAAGGATGAGTTTCAGCCTCTGCTCTATTAAACCTCCAATGCAAACAAGCTTAGCCCTTAGCTGCCTCCCCAAGCACATAGCTGACCCAAGCCCGCCTGCACGGTAATCTGGCCATGTTATCACTTGACCTTCCTAGAATGAAGCAGGAACCTCAAGGAGGAGGCCTAAAAAGGAGTTTTCCTACCTATAAGAGACCTTAAAAACCATCTGGCCCAGTGTTTATGAAATTGTGATTGCAATCTGAGTGAAGTCAATTCAGTGAGTCTCAATCAGCCTTTTTCTCTCAATGAGATAGAATGGAATAGAATGAATTAGAAAATATCAGGGCATCAGACCCAGAAAGAATGGTTATGGTTATTTTTTCATGAAACCTTAATTTATGTTTATGTATTTATTCATATATATATATATATATATATATATATATATATATATACACACACACACACACATTTATACTGGGTTATAATGTAAAATATATTTCTTACTATGAATTGTAACCAAAATGTTTAAAAGCCAGTGATGCAATCTAATACCTTCATTTTATATATGAGTATACTGAAGCCCAGAGAAGTAAAGTAACTTTCCTAAAGACAGACAGCCAGTTAGTGACAAAGGTATAATTAGACTCTAGCTCCTCTAACTCCTTGTTAAATATTCTTTGCACTACACCAACTATTCAAAAACAAGATACACCTCATTTTCATCTTTTAAAATGGCACACATCCCTGCCTATAAAACTTGTTTAAAGATGTATTTACAATAGCTCTGTCTCATTGCCTTAAACAAAACTCTAAACAAGGTAATAACATCAACCTTCGCTGAGATCTGTGCCAGACAGACATGGAGCCTGAGGCAAAACCCGAAGGTGTTTAATTTTTTCCTTTGTAAATTTTCTCACTGAATATGACAGAAGGGAATATAGCTGGAAGCACTATAAAACTCCCATTAAAGAATGTATCCCTTAAATAGGTACTGCTTACAAAATAAACCATATAGTCCCGTTTGCTCCTTTATGATCTAATTTTCTTGTCAGCAGAGCTTAGATTTTTTTTTCCTGAGAAGAAAAAAAAAATTACTTCAGCTGCAGTGGTGACCTTACCCCCCAACCCACAAGAACTTGTTATAAATAATAACAACGTGATCCTAAGGTTTATAATGCCCTTTAAATTGCATAGAATTCTCTCAAGGGATTTGAGTCAGAAAAAAAAAACCCTGGAAATATAGCATTTTCAATTAAGCTGCTTACTGGCAAAAGTTACTAAAAAGGAGGAGGAAAATGAATATGGGTTTTCTTTGTTTCATCTTTCTCTTTAAATCTTTTAGAAATAATTGTGCATAGAACTTCAAGCTCCTTAAATTGAACTCTAAGCCCGCACAAAAATGTTTATGCTCGTGTCTCTGAAGAGACATTCTCTAAAACAATACCTGGCACATAGGAAAATCCATGCTGACAAGTGTTTCAAAGGCAGAAACTTTTATTTTCGTTTTGTTTTTGTCCCTCAGGGCAAGTTTGTGAGCCATCATTTTTCTTGCAAGATTTCTCTCCTCTGAGGTGTTCCACATATAGGCTATAATAAGAAATGAAATAGATACAAGTCACAATGTATGTAAGGAGGGGTGTGGACAGAATAGGTTGCATTAGGATCTGTGGTACTGTCCCGGTGATGGGAAGACTTTCCACTCCAACGCCCAGTCCGCTGAGTTTTGTTATGTCCAGAGGAAAAAGATCCGTCCAACCCAGTGTCCATCCTGTACCTGGCTTGTGGGGCCACAGAGCAATTGGGTTAATTAATATGACAAAATGACTTTGAATAAATCACTCAATAGGCCCTGACACAGCTCCAATAAAGGCAAGTCCAGACTTTTCAACATTTGTCTTTCAAATGTTTGCTTTTAATTTGGTTATTTGCTGTTAGACTCTGATTTTCCCATTTAAAAAAAAAAAACAGTGCAATGCTCATAACAATATTAAAAATAACAATGAGTTAATATTTATGAAGTACTTAATTTGTTCCAGTCATTGTTCTAATTGCTTTACATGTTTTAACTCATTTAATTTTCAAAACAGTTGGTAGAGCAGATAAAGGCAAGCTCCAAGTGGCCAAAGATTTTTGTCCATTTTATTCACTGCTTTATTTCCACCACTGAAAATAATGTCTGGCACATAGGAGATGCTCAGTAAATATCTGTCACTGAAAATCCCCATTATATGGATAAGAAAAGTGAGAGGCCTCATGTAAGGTCAAATAGCTAGGAGATAGAAAAGCCCAGCTGTTGTCAAATGAGTCCACAACACACACCTAATGGCTCCCAGGATTAGTCAATGGTGGCTTGCTACCAGTTATTTCTATAGGCTGTGTTTTTCAGAACATTGGTTTTCAATGATGTTTGGGTTTTTCAAATTTAAGAGTTCTTACCATCAAAAATTTGGAAAATTCTAAAGATATAGAAAATTAAAAATTGCCCTTTATCCTACTATCGAAAGATAACCACTGCTAACATTTTGGACTGTTTCAACATCTCTGTTAAATTTCTATGAGTGTAATTACTGGGTTAAAGGATCTGATCTCAAAAATATGCATTCTGAGTTTGGAATTAACATGACAGAGAATCCTGTCTGCATGCAAAAGCAGGAATAGCCTTGTGTAGCGATGGTGGAGAAGGTGTGTAATTGCTAATACTTTGCTAAATGCACATTTCTACAAACAAAATTAACTTTCTCCTATAGTCAGGACTCAAAGTTTCCCAGCAACCATTCATATGTATGAGCCATTTTTAAGAATATTATTTATAATGGAAAAAACGCCTTCACTAACAAATTTAAATAATGTGGAAATGCTTTTAGAGCCAAAAAGGAGGACTGGGAAGATTGGATATAATAGAGAGACGTCCTGATACATCAGCCGACACTAGAATACAGCCTTCTGACTTCAGATTCAATATTCTTCCTACTGCGTTGCTTTATGTTAGTACAGGATCATTAGTACACATACAGCGTAAAGGGAATGTGGCCAGGTACATTTTGATGGGTATGTTGACTTCTTTGAAGAAGTCAAAACTAAAGTCTAGAGCTTTGAGAAGGTTACTGAGTGGCCAAAAATATGAGTAAAGACCTGGCACAAAGACAGCAAGGGACCTGAGGGTGCCAGCCAAGGAGTAAAACACCAAGGTCGGCTTTAAAGGCAGAGATAAGCACCAAGACAAAGAGTCCAGCTGTCACTGACCCACCTATCTGAGAGCAACTGAAATTAGATGGCCAAGTAACTGAACTCAAGTTGCCAGGAAATGCAGTCAGTATGAAGATGTGCACAGAAATGAAGAAAATGCATAAAGATGTTCAGTATTTGGTGACTGACACAGAGTTACACGTGTGGCCTCCAATTTTCTTTTGTTGTTCACAGGTATCAGGAAAATATTTTTAAGCATGCATTTTTAATATAGGTGCTTTTATTATAATATTTATAGATGGATCCCTGTATTACTATATTATGTAATATATTGCTTATAAACATTGAATGTTTATAAACATACATTGCATGCAACATACATTGTATGCAACATACATTGTATGTTTATAAGCAATATGCACGAAATAGATGTTTTTTATGAGATGAAAATAGTTTAAAAATGATTGTTTCCTATAACACATCATTTTTCCCCAGAAGTAGATTTTACTGAGGAAATGAAATGAGGGGATGAGCCCCTGATACATGGATGAAGGGTGCCCTAAAAGCCCTGCAGAGGCTCCTCAAGAAAGAAGACCATAAGCAGTGAGAATGATGTCCTGTTGGTCCAGGTAACATATTTCGAGAGATGGAAGTTTCAAGAATGTCAAATGCCCCAAAGTAATTTTGTAACTTGGCACTATCTTATTTGTCCATGTCAAAGAGCTTTGCTTAACTTGAAAGTATCACATTCATTTCACTCTTGATAATTTTTAAATTACATTTTTGAATGTTTCTCAGATATTACTTATAAAAATCTTATGACAAGCATTATTTTACAGAAGAAGAAACTTCTAGTTATGTAACTGTACATTATGACTTTAAGATTTAAATACTGAACAACTAATTCTGAATTCATTAGTTTTCCTATTATAATCAGCAATCTCTTACTGATGATGTCTAATATTAATATATTTGCCTTTAATTATCATTTAAAAAGTGTTAATATTTTTTTCCTACACACCAATGGATCATTGCACATTACAGAATACATTCACCCTCTATTTGGAAACCACTGATAGGTTGAGTGAGGCCATCTACGTTTTTAACTAGTATGCTTGTTTCTTTTTTTTTTTTTTTTTTGAGACAGAGTCTCACTTTGTTGTCCGGGCTAGAGTGAGTGCCATGGCATCAGCCTAGCTCACAGCAACCTCAAACTCCTGGGCTTAAGCGATCCTACTGCCTCAGCCTCCCGAGTAGCTGGGACTACAGGCATGCACCACCATGCTCGGCTAATTTTTTCTGTATATATTTTTTTAGTTGTCCAGATAATTTATTTCTATTTTTAGTAGAGACGGTGTCTCGCTCAGGCTGGTCTCAAACTTCTGACCTTGAGCAATCCACCCGCCTCGGCCTCCCAGAGGGTTAGGAGTACAGGCGTGAGCCACCGCGGCCAGCCTGCTTGTTTCTTTTTAATTCGTGTCAGTTTTGTCTCAAGGTGGCCTTGCTAATGGTAGTAACTATCATTTAATTTTTTTTTATGATCACAATCTTGCCTGATCTAGATTTTATTTCACACAAAAGTCAGTAATAGGCTGGTCCAAGTGCAGTGGTGTTTATAACTGTCTGATCACAACCAGTTATAGATTCCTTTGTTCCTTCTCCACTCCCACTGCTTCAGTTGACTAGCCTTAAAAAAAAAAAAAGTTAATAATAGCCAAAATGCTATACTAAGTCCCACATCACAAGCTCATTTCATGTTGTTCCCCAAAGCTGGAAGAGATTAAGAGAATTTTCCTTTCACAAATCAAATGAATATGTAATTTGCTGCAGGCAGAAATAGGCAATTCAGAAGAGAAATAAAAATAGTCAATCAAATCATGGAAAGAATAGCTAAAACAATCTTGAAAAGGAACAAAGTTGGAGGACTCATACTTCCCAATTTCAAAACTTACTTCAAAGCTACAGTAATCAAGACAGCGTGGTACTGGCATAAAAATTGTACAGTAGTTTCCCCTTATCCTCAGGGGGTATGTTCCAAGACAGTAGATCTCTGAAACCTCAAATAGTACCTAACCCCACTGTCATCAGTCGGAACATGTTTCTGATCATATCTTCCACATACAAATTTCATGCCTTTTCCATCTTAACTAAGCACTCATCATGCACCGTGGCCGTAACTTTTGCAGTTTGAGGTGCAACAGGAAAACCGGCACAGATTTCTTTTTCCTTCTTCACAATTTCACAGATAGAAGATTTATTCTTACTATAAATCTTAGCAACCTCAGCCTATAGGGTTTTCTGTCCCCCGCCCTTTCCTTATTACGTAGAGAACTTTCACCTTTTCACTTAAAGGAAGCACTTCACAGGTTCTCTTTGGCATATCCAAATTGCCAGCATCACTACTTTTGTGCTTTGGGGCCGTGACTAAGTAAAATAGGGGTAACTTAAACCCAAGAACTGCGATACCACAGTAGTCACTCTACTAATCTAGATGGCTACTAAGTATTAATAGGCAGGTAGAATACAGACCATGGATCCACAAAGGAAGGATAGAACAGGATGGGTGAGATTTCATCATGCTACTTAGAATGGCAGGCAATTTAAAACATATGAATTGTTTATTTCTGGAATTTTCCATTTAATAGTTTTGGACCACAATTGACTTTGGGTAACTGAAATAGCAGAATGCAAAACCATGGGTAAGTGGGAACTACTATGTGTAGCAATAGAATAGAATTGAGTATCCAGAAATAAGCTCATACATTTATTATTATTTATGGTCAACTGATTTTCAACAAGGGTGCTAAGACTACTCAATGGGGAAAGAATAACTTTTTCAACAAATAGCACTGAGACAACTAAATGTTCACATCCCAAAGAATGAAGTTGGACTCCTCTCTCACACCACACATGAAAATTAACTCAGAATGGATCAAAAACTTAAATGTAAGAGCTAAAACTATAGGACTCTTAGAAACTATAAAAATATATTTAAAATCACTAATAATCAAAAAATTACAATTTAAATAATGCAAAACTATTTCTTCATTTCTCTAATTGATAAAAGAAATTCTAAAGACCAGTATAGGCTAGGCTTGGAGGAAAAGAAACTCTGATACACTTTTTTTTAATTTTTAATTATTATGGTACATAATAGTTGTATATCTTTATAGGGTACATGTGATGTTTTGATACAGGGATACAATGTGAATTAATCAAATCAGAGTAATTAGGGTATGCATCTCCTCAGGCATTTAACATTTCTTTGTGCTAGGAACATTCCAATTCCATTCTTTTAGTTATTTAAAGGTATACCCTAATTTATTGTTGATTATAGTCGCTTTGTTGTGCTATCAAATATTGTTCATTCTATCTATCTAATTATATTTTTGCAACCATTAACCATCCCTATTTTGTACCCCCCACACTTACCCCGCTACCGTTCCCAGCCTCTGGTAACCACCATTCTACTCTCTGTCTCCATTAGAGCAACTGTTTTTAGTATTTAACTCTCACATATGAGTGAGAACATGCAAGATTTGTCTTTCTGTGTTTGGCTTATTTCACTTAACATAATGTTCTCCAGGAACTTTTATACACTTTTGATGGTTACGTAAATTGGCACCTTCTAGAAAGCAGTTTGGCAACATAAATCAATGTTGGAATGTACATACACTTTGATTCAGTAATTCCACTCAGAGGAAATTATCCTAAAGCATATTTGACAAGGATACAAAGTTGTATATGCAAATATGCCCACCTAAATTTTAAAGAAGATCAAAAAAATGGAAGTAAAAGGAATGTCTATCAGTTAGGGTTTGGTTAAACATAGATATACAGGAATAATAAACAACTATTAAAATTATCAATTAATATGTATATTTGATTGACATAGAAAAATGTTTAGAATTTATTATTAAGGTAAAATAATTAGACAACTAAATTAGTATCTAGTATAATCCCATTTTTGTGAAAAGACAGAATCTATCTCAAAATGTTAAAAATGGTTATATCTGGATATGGCAATTAGAGGTGGTCTTCATTATCTTCTTTTACATTTGACTTTTTTTAGTTTTGTACAATGAGTTTATATTACATTTATAATAAAAAATATATGAATGACATTTGGAAAATGACAATTCCTTAATAAATAGGTATACTGCTATGTGTATATTCTACTAACTCTCATTTGCAAAAATAACATGTAATTGGAAATGTCTCCCTACTGCTAAAATTGTACCTTCTCAGTAACCGGGACTGAAACTTCCTTAAGAGAAAACAAGACCCTAGAGCTAGATATGACAATAAAATTACATTTTTCTAGTAAAAGCAACACATAAGTCAACAGTGTATCTTATCTTATTCTCACCTATGCTTCTTAACATCTTTCTCTTATGCCTCCATTCCCACCTCAATACCAGTATACTTTGCTCAATTAGTGTCTGTTGCATGAATTAACAAGCTCCACCTAATATCTATAATCAGAGAATTTTCTTAAAGCTGGTTTTGGTAGGAAGATATGGCAAGAGCCCAGGGACAATGTATACCTAACACAAGGAAGACAAGAAGCACAATAGAATAATGAGAAGCCATTAAAATTTTTAGTGAATATGTGCATTTTTATCAATATGACAAGTGTCCACAATTTGTTATTAAAGTAAAAAAAAAAAAAAAACTATGCATCTTGGCCCCAGATGGTGAATACAGAAAAGGGAAATTAACATCCAGGGGGAACACCCAAGGTGCTAAGTTGAACTTAGCTTCCTTCTCTGTGTTTTCTTGGGGCAAACCTGACTCTAAACTTCCTTCAATATGTTACAGTTTGATTTTCCTCTCATAAATATTTCTAAAAAGTACATCATGAACTCCAAACAGCTTCCTGGCTGGAAACAATCTGAACATAGAGACCAACAATTACAGGCTAATGTAATAATTTTAGATTGGCTGGTAGGTGCCGCGGAGCATCATTAGACAGCTTCTTCCTGTTACTCTAGCCTGTGGCAAGAGGTTCTAATTTTGGATAATTGGGATTGATGACCCTGAGTTATTGGATAATCCCAAAGACTCTAAATCATTTAATGCAAAAGAAATAATAACAACCAACATTCTCAGCTAACTGGGGTAATCCTTTATAGGATAAAGCTTGAACCTGAGAAATCCTTCCACGTTCACATTTCGTTGGAACCCTCTGGAGAAAGGGCCTGTCTAAGCTGGAGAAGAGACATATTTTTTTTTCCCTCCCAGGAAATTCCCTGGAGACAAGTATCTGTCAATACAACTAAAGCCTAACCCACCCCAAATGTAGCAAAAATCAATAGCTTTTCTTCCTATCTCCTTCAAGAGAGTGCTTAGAGCGTTAAAATAGCCCATAAAAGATTAGAGATCAACTGTTTTATCACTTGTCAGCTGCTTGAGCTACATTTCATAACAATTTTGTCACACCTCCAACAGCCACAAAAAAAGGTCCCTAGATGTACCACATCATGCAGGTGTCCGAGTTACCAGGCAGCTTGTAATGTCCCCGAGTGAGTAAACGCCAAGGACCCAGTCACCTGTTTCAAAAGCTCCCGTTTCCCTTAGGCTAAAACACATACTCTGATAAACTATCCTCATATCACCTCAGGCACAAATGGGACTGACATTTCAGGAAATCAACCAAGTGTATACTTAGTTTCACTTCTGAAGCGCTCAATTAAATGTGGCTACAACTTCTTGAAATTTCAAAAAAAAAAAACTTGAGTAAAGTGAATGTTTCCAGCAAGTTTCGTATCTCCAAGTGTCAGCTATTTCCCAAGGTGGAAAAGGAAGATTGTTTGTCATGTAATTTTAATTAGGGAGCTTTAACTTTCTTTTTTCATCATTTTTTTTTATTTCAGCACATTATGGGGGTACAAATGTTTAGGTTACATATATTGCCTTTGCCCCACCTGAGTCAGAGCTTCAAGCATATCCATCCCCTATATGGTGCACACTTCACCCATTAGGTGTGAATATACCCATCCCTTACTCCCCCCGCCACCTGCCTGACCCCCGATCAATGTTACTACTATATGTGTACGTTAAGTGTTGATCAGTTAATACCAAGGCGACAATGAGTACATGTGGTACTTGTTTTTCCATTCTTGTGATACTTCACTTAGTAGAATGGGCCCAGCTCTATCCAGGATGATGCAAGAGGTGCTAGGAAGCTTTAACTTTCTATTTTGTCCCTTTCATGAGAAATTTGGTGCTCCTACGCCATTGCTTATGCCATCTCAATTATCCTCAAATATTCACACACACACACACACACACACACACACACACACACACACACACACACACACCACTTTATATTTTATCTTTTTCTGTATCTGCCCTTACAATGGATGGATACAGGACATGGAATTTTTTTTTTTTTTTTTTTTTTGAGACAGAGTCTCGCTCTGTTGCCCGGGCTAGAGTGAGTACCGTGGCGTCAGCCTAGCTCACAGCAACCTCAAACTCCTGGGCTTAAGCGATCCTACTGCCTCAGCCTCCCGAGTTAGCTGGGACTACAGGCATGCGCCACCATGCCCGGCTAATTTTTTCTATATATATTTTTTGGTTGGCCAGATAATTTCTTTCTATTTTTAGTAGAGACGGGGTCTCGTTCTTGCTCAGGCTGGTCTCGAACTCCTGAGCTCAAGCGATCCACCCACCTTGGCCTCCCAGAGTGCTAGGATTACAGGCGTGAGCCACCGTGTCCGGCCAGGACATGGAATTTTTAAAGAGAAGCACTACTTAGTTACTGCAGTTGGGGGATAGAGGTATTTAATAGTGTTGCATGGGAAGCACCTGATGCCCATATTTCTATCTAATGGGATATTAGACAGAAATATGGGCATTTTCAGCTGTAACCCTGATCAGAAAGTTATTTTTATTGTCAACAGTGGTGAAAGGAAAGGGTAGATCATAGAAAGTATACTACAAGGGCAGATGGACACAGCCTTGAGAGCAATTGGGGGAGAGAACGAAAAAGCTATAGGAACAAAGAGCTATTATTAGAATTATCTCATTCTTGGGATAATAGTAATAAACATCAGTTTTCAGAGTCAGCTGGAGGTAATGAGCTTCATTAGGAATACAGTGTTTAAGTACTATAAATAAAAGAATATTTTGCTTCTTTCTAAAAACAAAATCTTTTGTTTTTCTGCCACTGGGGCCATGATGGAAGCAAGTGAAATCTCTAGATATACCAGTAATGGGGGGCGGCATAAGAAATTCTTCAGAGGATAACTGCATTTTATGCAATGGAAAGAGAGATGTCCAGACTAGACAAGAACAGGGCCCCTTCCCTTTACATTCACTCATAATTTTCTTAGTGAGGAAGAATTAGAAGTTTCTACCAGAACCCTACTATGATCACTTTTGATGTGTTGTATGTACTGAAGTGTATAGAAAACTCGTATGCCTTTCATTCCAAAGCATGGGTTCAGTCATCATGAACTAACATATCTTCACAAATTTCTGAATTAAAGGCTACTTCCAGATAGTATGAGAGAAAGATGTTTGAACGTGGGGGACCCAAATAACTACAGCAGTCGGGATGGGATTCTAGCACCAAGAGGGATCGGCACCAATTGCATAAAGAACATTACTCTAGAATATCAACCACCTGCTAATATGCTACCTTAACAGGTTTTTAATCTGTCTGGGAGAACTTTTTGAATTCAGTTCAGTTACTTAGATGACAAAGATGTGATTCTGATTCTTCTTTCTAAGCAAAGCCTAGAAAAGAAGGCCTGTTTTTAAAAACCTTATCTGCCTGTGTGAACAAGTAAGGTTTCCAGCAGAGCTGAGTTCTTTGTACTGACTTAAGAAGTAACTCCCTTCACAAGCATAGCTCATCTCTGAGCTAAACAACAGTCTGAGATGTAACTGGATAGTCAGAGCTTTTCAATGATGCAGCCACAGTTTTCTTCCTTCTCCTCTTCTTCTTCATCTTCTTCTTTAGTGCATCATTATTAATATTCAAATACTACCTCAATTTCTAAATCAAATACTAATTTTTTTTTTTTTTTTGAGACAAGAGTCTCTCACTCTGTTGCCCCAGGTAGAAGGTAGAGTGCAGCGGCATCAGCCTAGCTCACAGCAACCTCAAACTCCTGGGCTCAAGCAACCCTCCTGCCTCAGCCTCCTGAGTAGCTGGGACTACAGGCATGCGCCACAAAGCCTGGGCAATTTTTTCTATGTTTGGTAGAGATGGGGGGTCTCCCTCTTGCTCAGGCTGGTCTCGAACTCCTGAGCTCAAGCAATCCTCCCCCAAAGTGCTAGGATTAAGGTGTGAGCTACCACACCTGACTGATCATTTTTATTGTCTAATATTTTAGATGAACTGTGTTACTGCTGCGTTTGTAAGAAGAGGTAACAGATCAGTGTATCACCAGCTTTTTGTAGCTGCTTTGCTCAGAGGTCAGATGCTTGCCCCTTTCTAAAAGTATCAGTAATTGTGTAGTAGATTCCTAAGCATCTCCTCCAAGAAGCTTGTGTGAAATACTACTGTGTGCTGGGCGCTGGATGCACAAAAATGAGAAAAAGTCCCCCCCCCAAAACACTATGAGAAATGGTCAAAACACAGATTGCACTACAGAAACATTAGTACCCTAAGAGAGTTATAACAAGAGCCATGAGAATACAGAAGAGTTGGGGATAAGAGTGGCTGTTCCAATGTGGTTTACTAGTTATAGATAATATTTGGGGGCCCAAGAAATATTTTTGTGCTGTTGCTCAGCATTCTGCAGGAATGTATGCACTTTCCCTAGGCAGGGTTTTACTGCCGAAGAGGATTTTACCGGCTCAGATCAAACATAATACCATTATTACTATTCATCAGGCTGGAGGGTCATTTTTCTTGAATTCGTCTTTAGGTATCTCCTCTGCTAATTCAATCTCAGTGAAGTCTTTGGCTTCATAAGGATGTGAAGCAATAGAGTTATACAGCTTGGTAGATGAATAAAAAGAAGTGATTCCAGAGCGTAGATTTTGAGAAATTAGGATGAAATGGGAAAAAGAAATGAGGAGGGTGGTCAAGAGCTCTTTCAGAAATTTATTATTAATGTGCCCCAAACTACTATCTGTTCAATCATATCTCCATTTATGTATTATACGCCATCTTAAAAACTGGACTGTGAATCAATATTTGAGTTAAATTCTATTTCAAATGTACCCCAAAGCAATTTAAAGTAATAATTCAGAAAATTTCTCCGTAAAGCAGAGATTCCTTTATCATGCGGATAATCACTTCCTCATTTTATGTCTTGTAAGTTGGAGTTTTGTCAGGTTTGCTTAATGAAAAGCAAACTGCACTTTATATTTTATGTTAAAGAAGTAAGTAGTATTGAGAACACGGTAATACGCCGGCAGACTTTACCTGCAGTCTAGGCATCGGGTTCATGAGATCAGTGCTAGTTCTGGATCACTTGTGCCAGGTAGACCAGTGTCCCAGAAAATAGCCAGAATGGGAAGAGGCAGACGCTGCTCCAGAAAACCTTAGCTTAAAAAAAAACAAAAAACTATCATCTAAGCCAGCACTTCTCAAACTTCAGCACAGATATCAATCAACCGGATTTTGTTAAAATGCAGAATCTATTAATAATTCAGGAGGTCTGGAGTGAGGCATGAGGTTTTGCATTTCTAACAAGTTCCCAGGTGAAAATGTGGCTGGTCCATGGACCATGCTTTTAAGCAGCAAAGATCCAAGCTAAGCTGCTGAAATAGATGGCCAGAAGGTGGCTACGCGTGTTGGCTCATGCCTGTAATCCCAGCACTTTGAGAGGCTTAGGCTAGTAGGATCATCTTGAGACCAGGAGTTCGAGACCAGCCTGAGCAAAAGTAAGGCCAGGAGTTTGAGACCAGCCTGAGAAAGAGTGAGATCCCCCACCCACCGTCTCTACTAAAACAATAAATAAATTAAATTTAAAAAATAGACAGCTAGAAGCATGTGTTGTACAGTTGCACTGTGCAGTTTATTGGCAACTTGAATGCCCAGGCAAATATCTTTGAGGTTTGGAGAAACCATACCGGTGAGGGAAAAAGACAGAAGAAAGGGGATCTGCTGAGGCAATATTTCCTGTTCCTCATGTGTTTTCTCCTATTGCACGCCCACCCCACCCTCAATTTTGTGGGGTGTAGAGTGTCAGCTACCATAACATTCCCAGCAGAGTAATCCTATTTCAGAGTCACGCTATGAGAAAGCAGGGCATACTGGAAATGGTCAAAGGTTTTAGCTTTGATCTTATTCTATGTCATTCCACTGCGCCTCTATGCTCATTCTTTCAAAACATTAATGCAATGCCTTTTACTCTGGCTTCTTCCTCTCTGGAGGTATCTCTGGAACAATAGTGAGATGCTGGATACGTAAAGTTTTTCCTTTGAACTGAGGCAAAGGGAGTACATAAGCCCCAGAACACCTTTGGACTCTAAGCACTGTATCAACTTTGAAACTAACAAGACTACAGTTCTGTATTTTTAGAAACACATCTTTACTGAAAAATTGTAAATATGCCATTGCACCAATTTTTTAAAAGCCATGGCCCAAATAAAGGAACATAAAGAATTTCCCTCTATTTGGGCCTCAGGATAATTTCTATACCTTGGTTTTCTCAATAGTCAAGTAGTAATCCATAAGAAGATGTGCACCATATTGCCATTATGAGGCTCCCTTTTCTACATGGTTTAGAGAACTTCTTAAAACCACACATCAGCCATAACATTCCACGGGATTTAATTTCCAGTCAATAGAAGCAAACTGGCAGAAAGGGTATTTAAAATCAAAATATTTCCACTTAGAAACTGCAGATAGGGCCAGGTGTGGTGGCTTACGCCTGTAATCCTAGCATTCTGGGAGGCCGAGGTGGGAGGGTTGCTTGAGGTCAGGAGTTCGAGACCAGCCTGAGTAAGAGAGAGACCCCGTCTCTACTAAAAACAGGAAAAACAATTAGCCAGGCATGGTGGTGCACACCTGTATTCCCAGCTGCTTGGAAGGCTGAGGCAGGATTGCTTGAGCCCAGAAGTTTGAGGTTGCTGTGAGCTAGGCTGATGCCACAGCACTCTAGCCCAGGCAACAGAATGAGGCTCTGTCTCAAAACAAAAAAGAAAGAAAGAAAAAAGAAAGAAAGAAAGAAATTGCAGATAGCCCTTCTCCAACCTGAAAAAAGAAAAACTTCAAGAGGAAAAAATCAGCATATCAGAATTGTTGTTTCAAAGATATATCAGGCAAAAGGAGGACATGAGAACAAAAATTCTTTCACAATGGTATGCCATGCCAATTAATTCTATGTTTATTTCTTCTCAAAATCTCCTTTTGTGTGATGCGTATTTTATGCTTTAAAGGAAAACCAGGGTATACAAAACAATTTCTATTACTAAACATTCTTTCAATGTTCATAAAACTACTATAAGGGAAAATATAAGTAAAACCACTATAAGAATACATATATTCACTTAAGATATATATCAATGTTATACATACAATATTCTCTAGATGCTTGTAAATATTAGAGATATGCAGAGAAAGATCCAAGAACATAATTTTTAGGTTACATTTTTACTAACACCGTCTTTATTGGAGAACATACGGTAAGTGTGTTTCAATAGATATGACATATCTGCCCTCTGGTGGAAAAATGGGATTAGCACTTCAAGCTCACTATTCTAGTTCCCACAATAGAAATTTGCCTGCAACTAGAGGGACATCTTTACTGAACTATTAATAGCAGAAGAGTAGAGTTCCATCCTGACTTCATGCTATGTTGTGCTAATAAAAAGACACATCTGGGTATGTCTTTCAGGCTAGTTGGGTAGGTTCTGCAGAGATATGAGATATAAAAGACACGGGAAGTGGAGGACCCTGAGGTAAGAGCTCACCCTATGGGAAGCCATCAGGACCACACACACGGTCACACGACAGTGTCCTAGAATTCAAGGTGGGAATCGTTTTGAGTACTGCAGGTATCCTTCACTCAGATTGTCCTCTGGCACAAGGAGCATTATTAGAAAGCTGAGAACTGCCCATAAAAGCTTAAGATTTATTTTCAATGTTATTCTGGGAGCAGAAGGTAGCACTGCCCTGGAACTAAGGGGGTGTGACACAAAGCAGGGGAAAGGATGTCCTCTCATTTCATCTGTCAACACAGCATTGTCACATCAAGGGGGTCGGAAAGGAAAGACCTTCAGCACTATCAGTGTTTTAACACGGGGCTAAGTGATGCCCTTTAAGGTTGATGTGGCACAACTTCAGGAATGAAAAGCAAATATTGGTAACCAAGAGCAGCTGGGCCGGCAGCAGCGCCAGAAGCGACAGCCACAAGGCATCATCGCAGGGTTCCACATCACTAAAGACAGTGGAGAATATGTTAGGATATGTTGTTGAAAAGAAGGAAAATGAAAATGCCTTGTAGGGGCTAACAGGATTATATTCATGAGCAACATTATATACCCTCTGAAGATTTCTAAAAATTACTGGCTGTTGGAGATCCTGAAATTGTAGGATAGGAAAGAGCCAGAACAGTAGTATTAATATTTACACTATTACTGTAAGCAAGCTAATGAGGCCTGATAAAGAAAGCCGCATCAGTCTTGTGCACAATCAGGAACCTTGTCACGACTCACCAATATTCAACATAAATATTCTTGTTGATAAAACAGCAACAGTTCTGATAAAGGTACATGGATCAAGAACCAAGGAAACAGAATAAGGCTGGAAGAAACTAAATAGTTCAGTTAAGACTGGAACAACCTAAGATCTATAGAGACTAAACCCTAGAGGATCTTTAATTGTCTAAATCTCAAACATACAAGGAACCTGTCGGCATCTTCATTGTATTTAATTATTTCCACCATGGGAATTTGTGTTTTGTGGGTATGTTTCAATAAGGCTTTTAATTTGGGTATCTGATTGCCTCCTTCCTCCAAACTCCTTATCATTCATGTGACATATGTCCCACAAGTTTTTACCTGTGAATTTTTTCATGCCGCTTTTAAAATGCTATTTCCTCCACAATGTCTAGTACAGAGTCAGGGGCCAATATGTTTTAAATAAACATATTTTTATGAGTTTACTATTTTCCCAAACACAGAAGGCAAATCATTTTAGAAACTTACATGGAAACTAGGTTTCACCTCACTCCCCCTGCTTTTTCTATCTATTCCTTTAGAATTAATAGGATATAAGAAATATTCCAGGAACGAGACGCATCTAAATAATCAGATGTTAAGATTCTCATCCATAATTTCTACATTATCCAAGCTTTCTAAAAAATAAGCATGTATTACTTTTAACATTCAAACAAAAATACAAAAGTATTGAAAATCCTCCCAGCTTAATTATCTTCCCCCAAACCATTTCCACCTACATTTTTGTAGATAATCTTATTTTACAGATAATCTTATGCTGAGATAATTCTATTGTCACCATCCTCCCTTACAGAGAGAGAGAGAAAGAAAGAGACTGGCCAAAGTACAAAGAAAGTTTAAACTTCCATAGACACCATCTTATTCTGCCCCTCCTTCCAGCTGGGCGGGGCAGGGATGGGGCTCCTTTGTGCTTTGCAGAGCACAGAACCACACTTCTAGATTTCAAATGTCCTTGCTAGGATTGGCCTGAAGCAAAATTGCAACAGTTTGTCATCAATAACACTCATTTCCTCTCTTAGCACATCCACTGCCTCCTTCATTCACAAAACAATGAATGAACATCTGCCATGTGCTAGATACCAGGCAAGGTGCTGTGACTTGAAAAATCAGCAGGCAGTCTTTCCCTCTAGGAACTTAGAATCTGGTGGCAGAGAGAGAGAGAGAGAGAGAGAGACACCCAAACAGTCAGAACTCTATAAGATATGAGCTACTGAGAAATGTATCCTGCGCTAGGGGAACACAGAAGAGACAGTACCTGATCCCGATTGGTCCGCTTGGATGAGTTGGGGAAGGTTACACAGAAGTAACATGTGAGCTCAGTGATCAAATAGAGATTTAGGAAAAAAAGGTACATCAAAAAGAATTGCAAGGAAAATCTCCTGGAAATGTCAACTAATTAAGTGCATAAGCAACATGCCAGGCTAGATGTGGGGGAAAAAAGGGCAGAAAACATGGTTGGAAACGTAGACTGGAGCCAGACAGAGCCTCAGATAACATGCTAAGAGGTTTGGGCTTTATGTTATAGGCAAAAAAAAAAAAGAAGAAGAAGAAAAGAAAAAGTAGAGGTTTATTAAGTTGGCAAGTGGTATGACTAGATTTATGCTTTAAATAGCTTGCCCTTGCAGAGAACTCCAAAATTCACATACAAAGGGTTAAAGGCTGCTTTCCTCTAATGAAAGGTTGGATGGGGAAGTTCTGCTTGCAGAGAAATGACCCCATTACACTTAGAGTGTATGTTTACATGGGATGACTGAATGGGAGTGGTGGCTTAATGGAGATTATGAAGAAGCTAAAGCCCTCTCTACCAAATAAATATCCATTTTACTCATTTGGCACCTACCATATATATAGTTGGATTTTTGAGGGGAGGGAAGCAGCCATGATAGGCCAGGGGGGTGAGGGATTGGAAAGAAGGAAGCTTGGGCTACTGGATGGATAATGATACCATTAATAAAGTTGGAAAATATAGGCAACCCAGATTTGGGGGCATATAATGAGCCTGGTTTTGGACATGCTAAATTAGAAGTGTTTGTGGGAGTTCCAGGTTGAGAAATCCAACTGGTTATAGAACTATGTTAAAAGAAAACCTTAAGACAAATTAAATTTAACAGAGTTTAATTGAGCAAAGAACAATTCGAGAATCGGGCAGCCTCCCCCTACCCCAACCGGAATGGGTTCAGAGTGACTCCAGGGTGCCACACAGTAGGATAATATTTATGGACAGAAAAAGCAAAGTGAGGTACAGAAACAGCTGGATTGGTTACAGCCTGGCATTTGCCTCATTTGAACACGGTTTGAACAGTGGCTGCCTGTGATTGGTGGAAACTCTGTGATTGGTACAAGGTTACGGTCTGTTTACACACCCAGTTAGCCTACAGCTCACTATAGATGCAGAAACCTTTAGGCTGAACTTAAAATGTGTAAGGAGGCAGCTTTAACTTAATTTAGCAATTATTGATGTTAGAGATCAGAGGAAAGATTTGCTCTGGAGATAGAGACTGGGGTGTTTTCAGCATCTGAGTACTAACTGAAACCGTGGGAAGGCAGGATGCCATGCAGGGAAAGGACAGATACCCAAATGAAATGGCATGGAGGACAGCCGGAGCGGCACAATTAGAGCGCGCTGGAAAGGAGCTATCATCCACCGTGTCGACTTTGGTCAATCGGTAGTGTCTGCTTGGAGCCCCCAGGGAAGATCCTAGGGGCGCAGTCAGGGCGCCAGGATGGATTCACAGGTTAAGTGGGTGGGGGTGGGGGATGGGAGTGGCAGCACCCCAGATTTAGGAGGCTGACAGGAGGAAAGTGAGGCAGTGAGAGGCGACAGTGCGAAAGAACGACAAGAAAGCACATTAGAAAGAAACGATCAACAGGGGCGCGTGCCTCGGGGAGATCACACAGAATCACGGGCGGAGAAAGGGATGCAGGAATTTGGACGTCTGCGATTTCGCTGAGAGCTGCAGCGATGCAGAACGGAGGGGGTTAGGGAGTAAAGGGCAGGAGTTGCAATGACCAGGGAGGGGGATGAGACCCCCGAGAAAGTCCCCGTGTCTCCCCCGACACCCTGCAGCGTCTGCCCGCAGACCGCGACAGAAGTCCCCACTCCAGCCCCCCCCCCACTTCAGTGTGTCTGTGCTTTTCATCGTCGCCCCCACACACGCCCACGCCGCCCTAGCCGAGCCCTAAAACTCCACTACCCTTTGATGACATGATGAAACAAGCTGCGGATTTTCAAAGTTGGAAGACAAAGGCCAAAAGGGCATATGCATCCAAAAGAAAAAGGACACACACACACCCCCTCCCCAAACCAAGGGCTCTTTCCCTGTAAGAAATATCAATGGAAAAGAGTGACCGGGGACAGGCAAAGGGAAGTCGGAGGACGGCAGGCCCCCGCCCACCCTGCGAGGTCCCCTCGAAGGGCGGTGGGAGCGGCAACCGTCTGGGTTCAGACGGAAAAGGCGAAAAGCAGCATATTTGAAGACAGCACTCCCGGGCCTAAATTTCGAATCAGAGCTGCCTTTGATTGCAAATGTTTAAACTTATATTAAAGGAAAACGGCCATCAAGGGGATCGCTTCTGGAGCCAGCCTCAGCATGAAGTAATGGGACCGTTCCCTCATTAGAGTGAAACAGGGACAGAGCTGTGATTGAAAGCGTGACGACCCCGCTCCGCCCCAGGGCCCCGGCCTCGGCCGTTCTTCACGCTGCAGCGCCCCCTAGCGGCGCTGCCTCTCATTCACAGCGCGCGAGCACCGGGCCCGGAGGGCAAAAATAAATAAATAAACCGAGGGAAAAGGTTGCTTTGCTTTCAGTCAAAAGGGGTGCGAATAGCAGGGAAAGGGAGGAAATGTGATCTCGCCGCCCAGTGCTATCAATTAAAACCGCCTTCATAGGAGCAAACCTCGTCAGTGAGTTTCTCACGCCCCGAGCGCCGGCAGTTAAGCTTGCAACAACATTAGTGAGACAGATTGGGAACAAGCGCTTGCATTTTAAACGTGCATCTTTGATTCTCTGCACCATGTGGCAGCTGAGACCCTAGCCCAGCTGCCAACCCCCAACAGTCCCCTTCCGGTACAAGGAAGGTGACGGGAAGTTGTGGCCCTGTCTGAAGCCCCGGTCACCTGGATTGCCTTATCACTTGTCACCTTGCTTAATTCCTCACCCAGAGAAGGTTGAGTCCCCAGAGTGCCAATGTGCTGCATTAAATTGAAACACAGCATTGCATGGGCAAACAAGCTGCGTCATTGTTACGGGTGGGGGGAAATAGTGTGGCATGTCTAGTTCTCACAAGAATCTTAATGACACTCTTCTGGCAATGAAAAGTTTGGTTGTTAACTCACAAGCCACCCAGGGGTCTGCCCCAGGAGAAAGGGAAGAAATCCGGCATATGGAACATTAGGGGAGCTGGGATCCCTAATCTGCAAGTGAGACTTTGGGGCAATTTTGAGAGCACATGTCCAGGGTTGCAGTAAGGATTTAAGCCCTCTGAAGGACAGACTGTCCAGAGCAATAAGAGATCCAACAGGAGCTGGGACACATACTCTAAAATTCAGATGATCCACAGCCGTGGGCAGAGAATCTACAGTGTCACAAAAAGAAAGAAAGGAAAAATGTAAGGGCTTTTGTAAACAGTGATTTAAAAACAATAGCTTGATCACACTCTAAACATCAAGTATACTTTCTTTTTCTCTTTGAAGCCCCCCAAGTCTACCTAAAGGAGCCCTGCCCTTTTAGGACAACATCTCTGGTTTTAAAGTGGCTTCGTTTGCATGTGGCCCCAAATCAGGGCTCAGGCTGACCTGAGTGCAACTGGATGCACCTGCTCCGCGACTGCCCTGGGGCCAGAGGGAGAAGCCACGTGGTGTTTCTCATTCCCAGATTGTCTTTGTCTGAGCGTGCAAAAGAGTTCCAGTGAGACTCCTAATCGATTTTCCTCTGGATAGTAATGGTCTCACCTACAAGACAGCTACCTAAAGCGCCTTTCCTCCCAGGTGGTAATCGTTACCCCGCAAACAAAGCCAGCCTCTCTTGAGAGCACGCACCCAGTAAGAGGCTGAATTTATTGAAAATTGGTGAGCCTGAGAAATATAATCTCAGGTAAATCTCTTTATCTCTATGAGCTGTGGAAGAAGCATTTTTAAGCCTGTATATGTGTGGGTGAATTTTTTTCTTTTAAAAAATGAGTACCAACAAGGAGAGACAGTTATTTCTAATCTAGGTATTTGATTTGACACAAAAAATAAAAACATGGAAAGTAATTGAACAACTCCTATCCTGGGGCTAAACCAGTTGCCTGTTTCATGAAAATTACAGTTGTGCTTACGTGCTGGCCCAAGCATTACTCATCTGGAATCTCAGGCTGTCTTTACTACTGATAATCTAATAATTGATTGGGCAGAGATCTGATTTAATGGGTGAGTTAGCTGAAATAATTGGATTGACAATTTCCATAGATGAGGAGTTCACTCACACACCATCTTTTGCCTATTAGGATGTCATGCATTTACTCCAATAGATTCAAAGAGCATCCTAATTATTCACAAAATTTTCCAATTTCCCACCGCAATTGTCATTCAGAAAGTATGCCAAGAAGCTAAGCGAAAGAAATACATAAATATGTAAGCATGTATTAAATGACTCACCTCACTGTTGGCAGCCTTCAGTCTGAGGAGCTCCCATTTTCATTTACTTAAGGAATCTTGATACGGTCCTAAGGCATGTAGGACTCGTTATGCCTTAAAATATACCTCTTTTCCCCTACACATTTATTGAGTTTTAAAAAGGTATCAGAACAAACACAGGTTCATGATTACATCTATAATTTCTGAAAAACTAGGAGAACACAAATCTTTCCAAATTACAGAAAGGTGCGATTTATACTTACTTTCCTTTTCAGTTGTGTTTTGTCAATGAAGCCTCTTTTACCCAAGGCAGTAAGGCACTTCTTATTCTCCAGGCAGTTGGAAGGTGAAAGCAAGTAGAGGTAAGGCAGCCGCTAGGGGCCTAAAAGCAAGTGCTGCCTGGCTACTCCTGTTCCCACCCCAGCCCATGGCAAGTGTTAACAGCTCCTTTAAGTTAATCTTTTGACGTGGAAATGACAAAATGTTCTATTTAAAGAAGCCCATTGACAATCCTATCATTCTTTCAAAGCCTAGGGAAAAGTAAAAACTTTATTGAGAATGCTTTTTTTCCCCCTTTCAAAATGTTGAGTCAACATAAAATGATTATGACATTGTAGAAAACCTAGTGATGTTTTAAAGATTGTTGTTTGTATTATTAAAGCAGTTTCTGATCATTATTCAACTTTAGAAGCAATTATCATTGTCCATACGTCCCAGTCGAATGGAAAGGTTGGATTTAAAAGAGGTATGGGAGCTGCTTGAATGCGTGATTGTATTATGGAAACACAAAACTATAGACTAAATGCAGGTACAGGGTGTTGATACTGGCAGTTGCCAACAGTGACACGCACACACTACAAGCGCTTTTGTAGAACTTTCAAATTCCTTCCCCATGTAAATTTGGGGTAACAGTGTAAGTTATGTCAACAATCGTAAAGAGCCTTGATTCTACAGTTGAAAATAATATGATTTGGAATCCTCCCGCCTAACGTGATGAGGAATGAGAGTCAGCTGATGGGACCAGGTGGCACTTTTAAGGCAGACTATCCAGACTTGAATCCCGGCTCCACTGTATGCTAACTCTGACCTGAGTTACTTGCCCTTTGTGTGCCTCAGTTTCCTCATCTGTAAATATATATTATCTCCATCAGAGAGAGTCCCTGTGAGCATGAAATGTTTTAAGTGATGCACTTAAAGCAGTGTCTGGCACATTGGCAGGGCCGTACAATGCTATGTGCCTGTCTGTTGAATACCGAGACAAAAGTTAGAGTGCTTGTTACTTATAGGAAAGGTATTGTAATGTGAACAAGAAGAAAACCCTTTACATCAGCCATGAGATCCTAACTTTTTTTTTTTTTTTTTTTGCCTGACACACTTTTTAAGAGTCTGATGGAAAAGTGGAAAGTTTTGGCATAGTTCACCATTGTTTTTTATGTAATATTCTGAAATTTGAAAGATAAATAAAAAATTTAAAAACATAAGAAAAGAATAAAACACTATGAATAGGTTAAAAAAAAGATTTGACACACAAATTCAGCATGTTTGTGGACCTTCCCAAGCAGTCCGTGGGCTCCGGATGAGCAGGTTTATGTTAAACTGAAATCATGTGTACAGTGAAAATACACTGACACAATGAATGTTCACATAAATTACAACAAATGCAACATCTAAGATACGGTATCAAGTATTTATGGTGTCAAGGGCAGAATTGTGTCCTCTCAAAAAATTCAGATGTTGAAATTCTAACCCCCAGTACCTCACAATGTGACTATACTTGAAGATGGGATCTTTACAGAGGTGATTAAGTGAAAATGAGGTCATTAGGGTGGGCCCTTATGACCAGTGTCCTTATAAGAAGAGAAAATTTGGACACAGACAGGAACGGAGGGAAGACCGTGTTAGGCATAGGAAGAAGACAGCCATCTACAAACCAAGAAGAGAGGCCTCAGAAGGAACCAACCCTGCTGACATCTCGATCTTGGACTTTCAGCCTCCAGAACTGTGAGAAAATTAATTTCTGTTGCTTACGCTCCCCAGTCTGTCATACTTCCTTATGGCAGCCCTAGCAGACCGCTACACAGGGTAATAGAAACAGTGGGAACGAAGAAGTGCACTGCACCAAAGAGTTGAAAGAGAAGCAAAAATGAGGAAGAACTCATTTTTGAGTTGCAAAAGAATGCAAGCTTTTTCTTTGCATTTTTCCTTATCATTCTGTTTTTTATATATGTATATATTAATGTATATTTTTTCTCTTGCAAGCCACATTTTCTCACCTTTCTTATTCTTTTCATTCTCAATTCTCCTCCTCCTCTCAAAGTATAAGTTCCTTTATACGTTAATTTGTAGATATTGAAAAAAGGTAAAGAAAAACTGTGAATTCTACTGAAATTATGTTATTATGAATTCTATTGGGACCTTGTTTTAAGATACTATATCCTTTAAAATTTCTAAAATATTACAGTGTGATACTACATAAAAGTGTCCCAGTGAGCCACCAATAAATGCAAAGCTTTTCCTATCCAGATAAGTTCAATTAGGTGGTAAGAGGAAAATAATTCGTAGGCAAGTACTCACAAGCATGAATGACATAGATGTATGTATGTATGTTTGGGGGAAAACTGTGACTGTCCTTTGTCAAAAACACTAGTCGGGTTTGGCCAGAAAGCAGAGACTGTATCTCCATGTGCAATACTTACCCCACACACCGGACATGGTGTTTGCACAATGCAATTATGTCCCCTACATACTTCAGGGCAATGGTGGGGCTGTTCCTTCAGGCAGATGGGACGTGAATGTTGACACCAAATATGGCCTCAAGGAAAATAATAGCTCAATTCTGTGAGCCAACCCGCCAGATTGTTTTTCCTCTTGCAAAACTGAGTCTGAAATGAAGCGGTACACACTATGATGCTGACTGATGAGTGAAAAGAAAGACGTGAGAATAGGAGAGGGGAAAAGTAGGGAGAACAGCCCCATCATAGAAGCGCTTCCTTTGATCCAGCCTGTGCAGTAATGACACTCCAGCTCTGGAAAAGAGAATCAGGACAAAATGTCTGAGAGAGTGTGGGAAACGTGAATAGAACCTCAGCAGAGTTATTTTAGAAGTCTAGCAGTGACTTTTTAACGCCTGCTTCGTGGAACACATTTCATTTTAAGTATTTCGGGGACATTGATGAATGAGCTTGCAATTCTCATCTTAAATTTCTTGAATAAAAACAATTCAGCAGCTAGCTGGCATACATTTTTTATATTATTTTTAGATGGAATATAGCATTCAGGAAAGATATTAAATTGATGACTTATTCCTGAGAGTACAGAAAGTTTCTCATTTACCCTGCCTGGGTCATTACCTCAGCTTGGCCCATCGGAACCTGAGCTATCTTGACAGCCAGGGAAAAATGAAGGCAACGAGGCTGCCTCTGCAACCAAAGGCCAGAAAAAGTGAAGCATTAAAGAAATAAAGCAGGCCATTTAGGCAAAGATGCAAAATGCCAAAGAAGCAACATTTTCTAAGTTATCTAAATGTGGCTTTTTTCACCATGGGTCTATTGCCCCTATTTTTTCTTTGTTAACCTTTGACACAAGCTGTTTCTTTACATTTTTCCTTATCATTCTCTGTTTTAAATATATATGTATATATATTCTATTCCAAGCCACATTTTCTCACCTTTCTCATTCTTTTCTCATTCTCAGTTTTCCTGCTCCTCTCAAACCCTCTATTTTCCACTTGTTAGAGGTTATGTTATTTCTCTCAATTCTGGGGTTTTACAAGAATATTGCCCAAGGATCACTTCAAGGATCACTTGAAGTCGGGAGTTCAAGACCAGTCTGAGCAAGAGCGAAACCCCATCTCTAATAAAAAATAAATAAGTAAATAATAGAATAACCAAAGAAATCCTGATCTCTAAAGATGAAAGTCACTACAACAGGCCGGGTGCAGTGGCTCACGCCTGTAATCTTAGCACTCTGGGAGGCCGAGGCGGGAGGATTGCTCGAGGTCAGGAGTTTGAGACCAGCCTGAGCAAGAGCGAGACCTCCATCTCTACTAAAAATAGAAAGAAATGATCTGGACAGCTAAAAATATATATAGAAAAACATTAGCTGAGCATGGTGGCACATGCCTGTAGTCCCAGCTACTTGGGAAGCTGAGGCAGGAGGATTGCTTGAACCCAGGAGTTTGAGGTTGGTCTGAGCTAGGCTGACACCACGGCACTCTAGCCTGGGCGACAGAGCGAGACTCTGTCAAAAAAAAAAAAAAAAAAAAGTCACTACAACAAGAAAAATATCAGTCAAAAATACTAGGGAGATGTGAAAATGAACATGAGGATTAAGATACAGTTCCATAAGAATATAACTAAGATTGTACTATATTGTTTTCTTTTCCTGTTTAGCCCCACAAAGATTGTGCTTACCATGCAGGTGGTTTTCCCACATCATGTTGGGTTAGGCCAGAGAGGACAAAGATGATGTCTAACTCATTCTCTAACACAACTATTTTTTTTATTTTTAGAACTGCAGTAAAATATACATAATATAAAATTCCCCATTTTAATCATTTTTAAGCATACAGTTCAGTGACATTAAGTACATTCGCATTGTGCTGCCATCCCCACGGTTCATTCCAGAACTTTTTCCTCTTCCCCACCAGAAACTTTGTACTCAGGAAACACTGACCGCCAATATCCCTTTCCTCAATCCCCTGGCGATCACCATACCACATTCTGACCCTAAGAATTTGACTATTCAAGATATCTCAAAAAAAGCGCAGTTGTACAGTATTTGCCCTTTTGTGACTGGCTTTATTTCACCTAACACAACTTTTAAAGCACCACTGAAAAGTTAGCAATCAGTGTTCTCTGGTGACTCATGCTTGCCATTCATTCAAAAATATCTGGTTCCCTCTATGCCAAGAACTGTGAGGAATAAAAATACATTCCTTGTCACTACAATCTGGTTATGAAGATGAGATGAAGAGATAGTTGGTTAGAGCAAGACTGCATAGAATAGCACCCCCAAGTGATTATAATCAACTGCCAGAATGCAGGAGAGACACACACAACTGATGTCATGTGCAGTGGAGGTGAGGAAAGATCAAAGTTGACCTGAGTAAGTGTGAAGTGACTCATGGAGAAAGGGCCTTACAGAATCGGTTAGGTTTCAGTGAAACCGAAGGGGAAAGAATTTGATACAAGAACAAGAGCAAAACTAAGGCAAGATGGAAAGAAAAGAACACTAATGGGGTGTGCCTCCTCCTACAATCCCATTTTTCTCTGCCCTTCTTTTCTCTTTTTTAGATTGTTTTAATTAGCACAGGATACTTTACATAGGTACAGGGTACACATGAGTATTTGTTACATGCATAGAATGTGTAATGATCAAGTCAGGGTATTTGGGGCATCCATCACCTTGAGTATTTATCATTTCTATATGTTGGAAACACTTCAAGTCCTCTCTTCTAGCTATTTTAAAATATATAATACATTATTGCTAACTCTAGTTGCCCTACTCTGCTGTCAAATATTGGGGATTATTTGTTCTATCTAACATAATCTCCATACTGTTTTCCATAGAGGTTGTACTAATTTGCAGTCCCACCAACGGTGTAGAAGCTTTCCATTTTCTCTGCATCCATACCAACATCTGTTGTTTTTGGACTTTTTAATAAAGTCCATTCTAATAGGGGTAATGTGATATCCACCACAGGTCAGTGGTTGACAACAGATCATGGTAGGGAAGGGGTTGACTACAAAGGAGTATAAGAAGCGAATTTTAGGAGGTGATAAAACAATTCTGTATAATTATGGTGGTAGATATATGACTCTATTCATTTGTTGACACTCAAAGAACTGCATGTCAAAAAGATTAAATTTGAATGTATATAATTAAAAAAATAAATATGTAAATTGTCAAAAAAAAAAAAAAACACAGAGTGGCATGTAGCCCTTCAGGCATACACGAGTACTTTAGAATTCTCTACCTACCCCCCACCTCCCTTCACCTCTGGAGATTGACATTTACCTGAAAGACAAAATAAAATGCTCAAATATCGCCATATAGCCTTAAAAAAATTCTTTCTGCAAACCAGGGCTTTGGCACTGTTGATATTTGTAAGGCCTGGTATGGCCTGTGCATCGCAGGACTTTTAGCAGCATCCCTGAGCTCTCTGCCCTGGATAGCAGTAGCAAACTGCACTCTTATCCCCACATTGTGACAACCACAAATGTTTTGACATTGCCATATGTCTGGGGGGAGGATGTGAAAATTTCCCTAGATTGAGAATCACTGCTTTATACTAATTTTTAGAATTGCCTTATAAAACTGTATATGCCAAACTATATATGGTATACTTCAGAGGGAGGTTAGAGAGTTTTCCAGGGTAATTTTGACTGGATGGATGGAGACAAAGAGAAAGAGAGAGAAATTTTTTTCACTTTATATGACGACTTTGCAACCTCAGGACTCCTCATATATGAGTCTATTGTAGAAATAATGTATGTCAAGACTTGTTCTCCTGTCCTATAGCCTCACTGAATTGGTTTATCCCTTTTATTAGAATCATAAGATTAGAACCAAGATAGTTCTAATATGATACAGGTAAAAGGATGGATAACAAGGTGTAAAAATATTAAATTAAAGATAGGAAAGACCTATGGCTTTGTAATTGCTTCAATAACTAAGTATTATTGCTGAAGTTTAATGGCGATCATTGCCTTTTCTTTCCAGGAGGTAAAGTGTTTGCAAGATTACTCAGTCTATGTCCTTGTTGTTTATTCTTAAACCATTTATTTGCTCCAGATTAAGAAAAAAGAAAGCAATTATGTCTTAATTATCTTATATAATTTGTGAAGAAAGAGCAACAGAGAGATGCTCTTGCTTATTTTATGGGATGATTGCAAGGAAGTATTCCTGCATAGCAAAAGAACTGAAAAATAAAACTTTAGTGAAATGTCATTAAATGCTAATTGCTTTTAAAGTATGCTCATTCTAGAATATCTAAATATTAATGTGGCTATCAAGGGATCTTTGCTGAGGGCCCTCGTAGTAACCAAGTGAGTATCTGCTACCAAAATATTTATCCCAAAGTGTGTAGTAAGGAATTTGGTCTTGCCCAAAGAGAACATTGGTCTTTACTCTCAGCTTCTGGGGGCATTCTAGGTCATATCAGACAAGAATGTCTTTTTTTTAGGGTGCAACATGGTCACACTGAATCTTAGGGTGGGGTCAATCACATTCGTTAGGGTGTACCAGGGTGGGGCATGGCCACCACAGAAACCATATGATTTAGGGTGGGGGTTTTGGATAATGTAATATCCGTCCACCTGGAAACTGAGTTCAACCACATGAAAAATCAATCAATTGATCATGCCTACAAGTGAAGTCCCAATGAAAAACTCTGAACATCAAAGCTCAGTTGAGCTTCCTTGATTGGCAATACCGTGTGCATATCACACATCAATGCCGGGAAGATAGGATGGTCTCATGCAACCAGAAGAGGATTGCAGAGGCTTTGAGTTTGGAACCCTCCTGGACTCCTTGTATGTCTATTTGGCTGATATTAACTTATATTCTTTCCCTGTAATAAATTTTAACCATGAATATAATAGATGTAGTGAGTGCTGTGAGTACTTCTAGCAAATTACCAAACTTGAGGGAGTTTTGGGAATCTCCTAAACTTGCAGCTGGGATCAGACATGAGAGTGGTTTTGTAGAAAGGGCTGTGCTCTCAAACTTTGCAGCAGGCTAATGTCAGGTACTAAATTGATGAACTCATCCCCAAATTCACTCTTTTTAAACGTCATCATTCACATCTTGGAGGAACTTGAACCCTATTTAAGATGAGAAGCATTTGAGGAACAGGCAATATATAGTCATACACAGCGTGTTGTGCAGAGTCATGCTACCAAGAAAGGACAGATTGGAGCAAGCAGTGCATTTGACAAGACTTTAGGAAAGAAATGTGATGCTCTTGGGCTTAAAGAAAATATAGAATCTGGACTGATTGTGAGAAAAAGAAGCTAATTCTACAAAGGATCTAGTAAAACTGAAAGCACAAAGGTAGGGGAAAGCATGACACAAAAGAATAGTAGGCAGTTTGAGACAGAAGATTGAAGCAGGTATTGTGGTTGACCCCCCAACAGCCATATCGCCCTTATATGATCAATCTAAGCCATCTGGGGTAATTCCAACCCCCTTTCTCGGTGATGGTTTAGGAATGGGCATGTTACCCAATTCTAGCCAATGAGGTGCAAGAAAAAGAGCTGGGCGCTTCTAAAAAGCAAGCATAGGAAATAAACAGTCTATTGTCTCCCTCTGGCTATTGTTGTGCCTGGAAGTGTCACCTGCATCCATCCTGCTACTAAGCTCAGGATGAAGCTAACTCATGGAGGAGAGGCCCCGGCCAGAGGATTATACAGAAGCAAAGCTGGAGCTCTGAGGTTTTGTACTAAAGATCTGTCCTAGTCTAGAACTTTTAGATACATTTAATATAAATTTCCTTATTGCTTAAATCATTTGAGACTGATTTTCCATTACTTGTAGCTAACAGTGTTGGCAGGCAGAAGGCCCCTTCCCCCAAAAATATCTATACCCTAATTCCTAGGAACTATAATTATGGTAGGTTATATGGCCAAAAGTGTGACTTTGCAGATGCAATTAAGGTTCCAGACCTGAAAATAGAAAGATTATCCTGGATCATCTAGGTGAACTCAACCTAATCAAATGAGCTCTTAAGAGCAGAGAAGTTTCTCTGGCTGGAGTCAAAGACATGAGGCAGGAGGGGAGGTGAGACAGATAAGAAGTATGATGAAGGGGGCCATGAGCCAGGGAGCATGGGCAGCTTCTAGTAGTTCAGAACAAGCCCCAGCCATCAGTCAGCAAGGAAACATGGACCTCAGTCCCATATACCCGAATTCTATACTAACCTTAATGCATCTGGAAGCAGATCCTCTCACAGAGCCTCCAAATAAAATCTCAGGCTAGCCAACCCCTTCATTTCAACCCTGTGAGACACTAAGCATAGAACCAGCTTAGCCGTATTGTACCATGACCCGCAGAAACTCTGAGATAATAAATGGGTGCAGTTTTAAGTTGCTAAATTTTCAGTCATTTGCTACAGCAGCAATAGAAAACTAACACATACTCACTCGACTGATTAAGGATTTTCACAAGGAGTATTCACAGGTGAGGTGTGCAGACCAAGGGCCAGGGTGTCACTTGAGGAATTCAGACCTAGCCCAGAAGGATAAAAGCCCACTGTAAATGTGACCTAGAACATCAGATGATCTTAAGGATATACGAGAAAGATCTGGTGGCAATATGCAAAATGGAATGGGGGCTGGAAAACTAGGGACAGGGAGAAAGATAGAAGTCACTGTAGCAACCCAGGCAGGGGTTAACAAAAGCCTGCACATGAGCAGTAGCACATGAAACCGTGACAATGAGAAAGGAAATTGACAGGGCTTCTGGTGACTAATTGAGTGGTAGTATTCAAAGCTGAGTCTAAAGTTTGGGTATGTACCAGTTAGCATTAGCTTTAAAAAAAAATTTTTTTTAAATTAAGGACATGTGTTCATGTATTGTTTATTTAACAAACAGTCCAGAAGGAAGTATTTTTGGAATAAGTCCGAGAATTTAACAATGTCATTGAGAACCTGAGCTCTTGCTGGCTTTCCAGGCAACATTCTTGCAGTGTTAGGTTTCCATCCTCATGTTTCAAGGTCACACAATGGCCGCTGCAGATCCAAGCATCAGGTCTTAACTGGGGGCAGAAGGCTGACTCCAGTACATCCGTGAGTGGCTGCTGGGTTAGTCTCCCTTCTGTGTCTGCCACATGTCAGATGGTAAAATCAGAAAACGGACAAGATAAGAGGTTTTGCTTTTTATTTGAGGATATGAGCTAGGTTGAGTTTTAGACATTTGAATAAACAAGAGAGTACTACGCAGATATGATTGTGAGAGTATAAATTCCTTCATTTTTTTCATTTATTTCTTCCCCAAATCTCCTGTGAGATACCCTATCAGTGAGAAATCTCCCTGAGTAGTTTGAATTATCTCCGTTCTTTTATCTCTCACCCAAATTTCCTCTTGCCTCTCCACTGATCTTTAAGAATACGGCAATAGAGCCTACAGGATTTCATTTAAAAAAAATCTGAAGAAAAAAGATTGTGGCGATTCCCTGAATGAATGTAAAGTTCCAGGAAAGTTGAGTGTTTTTGACTCACTGAGTAATAATGCATCCTTTCCCCAGCCCCCAGTGTTAAGTGTTTTCAGTATTAGGTGACTAATTCATCTCCTTCTTACAGCAGCTTCTGATAAAAGCCACAGTGGTTTTAAAAATAACAGTCATAGCTGTATGATTGTAGTTTTCTCACTTACAACACTATACTAAGTTAAGTGACTCTGCATTTTGGGGGAGACAGAAGATGGGAAGACAAAGATTTAAAACAAGGCATTCATTCCCATCATAAATAGCACATTCTGCCTAATGTTGCTGTTTGTGTCCTTGCCTTCAAATTTCCAAATGTTTCTATTTTCACACAAGCAGCTACTGTTGCGTCTAAGGTCTTTGTATAACTCATGCTGTGTCCAACAAGCATATTCTTGCTTGTGATCAACCTCCACAACATACACACACGGTTAACTCCTTACTTTGGTTCTCTCTCAGTCCAAGGAGTATCCAGCTAGCCATCAAAAATCAAGCTAACTCCCCTAAAAGCATATTCCAATCCCGACTTTTTTTTTTTTTGAGGGAAGACGTTACTACCATTTGTGAAATATGTTACCATATGCAGGGCTCTGTTATGTACTTTTTTTAATGAACATTAATGTATTAAGTCAAAATGGAAAATCAGTTTGAGCCTGCCCAAATACTGCCCCCCAAAAAAAGAAAAACAGGGAAATCAAGCTACAGATGATCTGAATTTGCATATGTCAGCCATTTAGCCTCGTGAATGGAGTGAAATCACTAGATCTGCCCTCAGTGACTCATTCTTCTCTCATAAATACATTTTGTTGAAAATTTTGCAGAAGCTATGAGTACTACCCCAGGAGAAAGGCATATAGTCACAGAATTTTGTATACAATATCAAGAGGTTGGCAGGCTCCTTGATTCCAGGGGTATACAGACCCGAGATGGGAATCCTGCACTGGAGCAGTGGTCTCAAAACTCTTTTAATAATAAATCCTTTCCAAAACAAAAACATATGTCCCAAATTGATGGATATTTATGTATAAATTATATACATGTACTACTCTCCTAATACATTAATTGTATAAGGAAATATTCAAAAGTTAAAACCACAAAAGGGTGAGATAAGAACAAATATTAAAAATATTAATTTAAAAGATTTAGAAATATCCACCCACCCCTGTGAATGGTTTCACACCTGCATGCTACCCATTTCCAAGACTCTTTCCCCAGGGCCCGTGGTCAGTCTTCTCACAGCATCAAGTTCATAAGGCAAAAAGCTGAAAGTACTACAACAGAAAAAAAATTCTAACCCTCAGGTATAAATAATTCCCTACAGTCTGTGATAAAGAAGCTGTGCCTATTATATAAGATAAATAATCCTAGTAAAGATTTCTCAGAAGAGTTTACTGGAAAAGCTTTGACTATTCACACACAAAAGGACTGGCTTTCCTATGAAGGATCACTCTGCCCTACGCAAGCTTTCGGGCCACAGGCAAACTGCACTTGCTGCTCTGTCACAGAAAGGCAGCTTAACACCTAAGTGCAGAACAGCATCAGAAGGTTGCACGGCATTCTAGAAGCAAAATCTACATTTAAGTTCCCCTCTCTGCACCTTACCAGCTTGGCTAAGTCATTTAAGCTGTCTGGGTCTTAGAGTCCTTAACTCTTAAATGAGGCTAAGCAGAAAAATATGTACACATTAAATGGCTTGTCTGTAGATTAAAATTCAAAGAGGACATTAATGGAGGTGAAAGTGTTCTGTAAATTATAAAATGCTATACAAGTGAGAGGAAATAAAACCTTTTTGTCCTCCTGTTATAGAAAACAAAAGCCAAATAATTGAAAAAGTAACATTATTATGTAAAATTTGCATGTGCCCTTATAAAGGAAGTGAGCACACAAATTAAAATTGTAAATTCTACCCAGCCCTGTTGAGACATGCATATGGACAGCCCACGGCCCCAAGTCCCCATCCCACAGCTGCTCCTCGCTAATCGTGTTGTGACTGATTGATGTTCCCTGCCCCACCTGCCTGTGGACTTTGTAGAGGCAACTGAAGTATATTTCATGCAAGGGTCACCTATGCATCCCAGAAATGAAGGTGGGCAGGGAGAGGAAGACATGGCAGCCCCGGTGGGGGCTGGGAGGCTGCGGCCTCACGATGTCTAGGGCAGCCTGCCCCTGATTCCGTGAAGAATGCTTTCAGCCCTTTCTGTTCACTAGACATGCCGGCAGAACAACTGAGCAACAGTAGTGATGAAAGCAATGTCGCTGGACAAGCTCTGAAAGCTCTGGGGCCCCACACCCCAGCCTGAAGTCCCTTGTGTCCAGGAAACACAGGCCAGAGACGTCCTTCATGGATTAAGTCATTGAAGATGACTTACACAAACATTTTTAAAGCTTCAAAATTTATTGCTGTACATTTTCTCATAGCATTTACTATGGAAATACTAATAGTGCAAATATTTTTGGACTTCATAGCATTTGAGAGATCACAAAGCTTTTTGATATCTTTTGCAATCAGTTATGAAGATCTATATTATTCAACTTATTTTTAAAATTCAAACAAGTAATCTTATACTCAAAGAGATTACACAATGCTCTCTAGATCTCCTCTCTAGAACCAAAAATAATAATAATAATAAAGACCACCCTGGAAGCCACCAGGGACATTCCCTTCCTTGATAATACATACAGCTTCCAACACTTTTCCAACTGCATGACTCTTTGTTCATTCACAAATTCATTTGACAGATATTTAATGACAAGCTATTATGTGCCAGGCACTGTGCTAGGCTCTGGGAACGTTAGGATGAAAAGACACAATCTCTGCTTTCACGGTGCTTACAGTCTAATAGTAGAAACAGACATGCAAAAAAAATTTACAATACAATACAATAAAGTGCTTCCACGGAGGTATTTACAATGTGCAGAGGGAACTTGGAAGGGGGAAAAAAGAACATCAGCCTGGAGAAATCAGGGACAACTTCACAGAGGAGGTAGCCATTGAGCTGAGACTTTACCAGTGATTAGGAGTTTGCCATGGAGACAGGCAGGCAAAGGTTGTTTCAGGCAAAGGGAACATCAAGTACAAAGATAATGGAGGCCCAAGGGGACATTTCAAAGGAACAAGTAATGTGGTTTTCTTGAGCCAGAAGGTGCAATGAGGATAGAAGCAGGATGAAGCTACACAGGTAAGCAGCTATCAGGTCATGAAGAGCCTTTTGACCATTCTTCTATTTAATCAGCAAACATTTATTGAGTGCTTACTAATGTGCCAGGCACTAGGCTAAGCGCTGGAGCTACAACAGGGAACAAGACAGACACACCCTTGCTCTCATGGAGCTTACATTCTAGTAGAGAGATAGACAAAAAAGTCAACAAATAAATAAAATACAGATTTAGAAAATTTCTACAAAGGAAATAAACAGGGTGTTGAGGTGGAAAATAAAGTGTTACAGAGATAAGGGGTAGTTAGGGTCGTCAGCAAATGCCTCTTGGAAGTGATGGGAAACTGACACCTGTGGGGATAATGACACTAGCGTGCTCTCATGTGAGCACCCACTATGCGCCAGGCATTATGCTACACACTGTACAGACAGTATCTCACTGAATCCTCGCGACAACTCTATGAGGTAGGTATTATTATTCCTATTTCACTGAGGAGGAACAGGCTCAAAGAGATTAACCTGACAAGTCACACAAATGGCAAAACTGGGATTCAGACACAGGTTCTCCCAATTTCAAAGTGCTTTCTCTTAAAAATTACTCTAAACTGCATACAAAGATAAGTGAGGGATTCTGAGCAGGGAAATTATACGGTCACATTTGCCTGTTTGGAGGATCATTCTGATGACTATATGGAGGAGAAAAAAGGGGAATGGAGAGAGGGACAAGAAAGAGATGGGACAGTGGACGACAGGTGAACAAAAAGGAAACCATGAGAGTGCGGAGGAGAGGAAAGGAGGTACGCGTGAAGGAAGAGGTCGTGGAGGTGGAAAAGAGACATACTTGTGAGAAGTGCAGTTAATAATTCTATCAGGATTGGTGGGGACTTGGAAGCAAGGGTGGCATCTGGGATCACTCCTGTGCTTCCACCTTGGGCAATTGGAGGAGATGGTTTATTTTGCCCGAGTCAGGAAATGCAAGATGGTGGTAGGTTTTGGGGAGATAAAATGAAGAATTTTGGACATGTCCAATGGGTATATTGGGAACAGCCTGGACTTACGGGCTGGTCCACAGTGGAACACCATGTAATGGCTTTCATACCTTGTTCTCCACCTGAGCAACGTATGTAAGAAAAAAACACAAAGTTTTGTATGTGTGTACGCTGGGTTTTTGCTTTTACAAAGCTGTTTATAAAAGTACATATAGCTTGGTTGGATTGCTTTGTAAAAAGAATATATGATCACCAAGGTGCAGTTACCCCAAGCCTGATTACAAAGGAAGAATCAGGGACTTGGGGGAGGAAGGGAAAAGCCCTTGGACATCCATTCTAACTAGTCATACTAGCTCATAAAAAGAAATCAGTACGAACTCCCACCCCCACCCCAGTTGGGACAGTCTGATGGGCCCAGAGCAGGCACCTTCTTCCAATTGTTCTCCCAGAGTCTGGAAGTTTCCCTATTCATCTGCTATCAGGGCTACTCGAGGAAACTGGTGGCCTTAGGCCCAGGGATCAAAGTTGAACATAAATCAGGAATTCCAAGAAACATTTATGTGGTTTGGCATAAAGGTCCAGGAAACACAGCAGCCCAAACCTAGCCAGTCATAGTGCTGTGACTACTGCCCTCTTCTTTCCCTTCCTTGGGAGTCGGAAGAAAGCTGGAGGTAGTGGTAAGAAAATGTACGGGTGACAATGATGTGGAATTGATCACATCCTTGACTGCATCATTTCAGGTCTTAGTTTAAAAGAACTCAAAAGTTAATAAGTAAATACATCCTTCCTATAGAATGACTTTATGTTTGCACTATTTCTCAAAATTTGCTTTAATTTGCTTATAACCACTCCCTCCCTTCCTTTGAATTAAGTACATTTTTATTTTAATGCTCACTTAATAATGTAATTCCAGTTTTAGTAATTAAATATCAAGAAATGTAAGTGTTAATGAAAGTTACGTTCATGTTTCAAGAGGAAAAAAAAATGTTAATACTTTGGAGGCCAGGTACTGCTTAGGAAAGTATTACAAACTGGTTTACTAAGCAACTCTCCCTAGAAGATGCCTCTCACTGTGACAAGAGGCTGACCTGCACCTGTAATTAACTTAGTAAGGTAGTGGATGTTAGAAAGTGCCAAACATTCTAAAAAACAAAACAAAAGAAAAAAAAAAACCCACAACAAACATGGACTTCTAGTAACACCTGAAGGATACTCGTCTACCTAACTCATGCCCAAGGGGAGAAAAAGCTTTATTCTTATAGAACTATCAAAAGTATTAGTCACAGGCAAGGGAAAAGAAATTATACATGCTAGATGACAACTTAGAAATTCTGGTGAAAGCACAATTCTCACAATGTCCAGAGGCAATAGCTCATACTTGCTAATGTATGAGCTATTTTCCACCACCTCTATTTCAAACCTAAGGCCCAGGGATCAAAGTTGAATGTATATCAGGAATGCTAATGAAGGGCTCATTATTGTGTATGCTCTTTAACAGAAAGAATTCCAATCAGTCTGTGAATATAATCATTTATTTGTCTTTACAGTGATGATGGAAGAATGTACAGGTGTCCTCTTTCAATAAAGTATAAAAATCTGTTTATATACAGTGAAGTGACAATAATTTTTAATTGGGAAATTTATTTGGTACTCCTGATCTGCTCATATGAAAACTGTGGGGGAAACAAATATTTCCTGTAAGTGCTACATTTCCAGTAGATTGCACCTGGCATCAAAAGCTCAGCTTTATCTTAAGGGTCCAGCTTGATATTACAAAAGACTAATTTTAAGTCCTAGGACTCAAAATAAACATCATTTTTTGAATAATAGATATATACATCAAAAATACATCTAAAAAGGCATTGGTTAGTGCTATTAAAAAGCTCTATTCATGTGCTCGGGTACATTTTTTCTTACAGGCAAAACCCAGTGGAAACATTTTTGTTCAATTTCTAGAAATTTTCTCTTGGGGGAAGTCGGTTGGTCGAAAGTTACCTATGAGGGAAAAAAAACAAACTTTAGTAATTCAGTGATTTCTCAGGTGAGAGAGGGGCAAAACTCAAAGTAATTGAGGCTAAATTTCACTTAGAACCATGTTTTTACAGCTTTGATTAGCATTTAGTTATAGCACTTTATAAATAAAAAGTGCTCAACATTATCCCCTCATTGTTTCAAGTGTTTTATTTTGATGATACCCTTTCACACCCATTTCATTTTTCAAAGAAATCATATATATCCCTTTACATGTTTATACAAATATTTTACATCTATGATGAACTCAATCAGCATTAAAAAAGAATTCAAAGGACATACAAATGAAAGAACATAACAGATAAAGCCAAATCCAAACATATTTTGAGAAAATTTCTACTCACAGTGACTTATTTTACTTTAGAGTATTTATAAATGATAGATGTCACTGAGTTTTCTTACTGTCTCACCTGGGTGATATGGTGCTATGCAATTGTAGACTGAACTATTCATGTATTTGATATGATATCTCATTTATAGCTACAGATTTTAACACTGTTTTTACAGTTATCTTTTTCTTGCAATCATTCCTAAAATGTCTGTCTGAGAACCTAGACATTTCCCTATGATGGTAAAATCTAAGTAACACAGTAAATCTCAACCTGTTATTTAACTAACTAAATAAACATCCACTTTGCTAGTAAGAAAGATTAGAAAGAGCTGCAGCATGACGAGATTGCAGACCCCAAGGAAACTGGGCTCCACCTCTTACGAGCCATGTGAAGTTGGCCATGTCCACCCTTTGCCAAGCTAAGTCCTACCTAAGCCATGGGTTATTACAAACATCTAATTAAGTCATGTGGCCACAGTCTGGTTTAATAAACATTTCGGGCATATATGTGGCTAAATGAGTAAGTTAAGTAAACGTAATTTTCATAACTAATAAGTACTCGTAAATCTTCCCCAATCCACAAGTCTGATGGCTTGGTCTAATAATGCCACTCTCAAGTTTAGAATATGACATACATAATTTGAATCTCTCCCTATCTAACATGCCAAAATAATGGCTACTTTTTAAGAATTGATTAAAACTGTAGTCATTAAAACTCCAATGACTCAACATTAATTAGTTTGTCACTGCCACTATCCACATTTGTGTAAGGCGATGAGCAGTTGCCAGCTTCTGTGTAAGAAAAGCATCTAGTGCCTAAAACACACGCTTGCTCATGTAAATAAGGGTACCTTGATATCAATCTGCAAAGCAATATGCAAAGGAAGCAAGGGTCTAGTAAAGCCTCAGTCAGGTGACCCTTGATTACCCAAAAGTGATTTCATGCACTGCAGAGACAGCAGGGCTGAAACCTCAGACAAAAGAAACACACTCCAGACTTCTCTCTGAAAGACTTCATACACAGTAACTACCCTCATCAAAACCCCTAAAACTCATCCTTGCTAGCTTTGAAAACAAAATTCAAAGTATCAACACAGCATCTTCCTCTCCTTAGTAAGAAAAAAAAAAAGAGTTAAAATAGTACTGAACTGAACTGGAATTTAAATGGTTCAGTATAGTCAGGAAACTATGTGCGGCTATCAGTGGACGTGAAAACCTAAGACATTATATTTATTACTTGATTTTGGTATCGCTGTGGCACGAGCCACTCCTGAATTTAGAAAAAAGCCTGCATGGCAACAGAATATTATGTTAAAAATTAAACTCACCCTCCCTGCACACTCCCTACCCTCACTCTGTTCCTCTCCCAAACAGAACTCCCTCCCACCCAGCTCCAGTGATGGCTCAAGTGAGAAGCTGGAGGCATCCTCACCACTCTCTCACCCTCGCTTCCAATCGACCACCTGGTCAAGCTGGTTCTATCTCCAAACATATCTCTCTTCAACTCCCCGCCCACCACCACGTCAACACCCTCCTGAAGCCACCATCATCTCTTCTGGACCACCACAACACCCCAACTGGTCTCCCTGATGCAACCCAAGCCTTCTCTAATCCTTTTTTCATGCAGCAGCCACAAGGATCTTGTAAATAAGCAAATCTGATCACGCTACTGGCCCTTCCGTGAATTCCCACTGGTTTTGATGATCAAGCTCAAAATCCTTAACAACCCACAGGGGCTACATGATTAAGTTCATCTCCCTCACGCTCCCCGCCCCTGCCCTTCCGCAAGCTTGCTGCATTCCAACCACACTGATCTTTTCTTAGTGCCTTAAAGCAACTAAGTTTCTCCTTGTTCCTTCTAATGGGAACACTTTGTACCCAAATGTCCCCGGGCTCACATCTATGCATCTTTCAGGCTCAATATAAATGTCACTTCCTCAGAGAGGCTTTGCTGACCTTTTACATCACATGAGCTCCCCTGTCCATCCCTCTCAGTTTTGGCTTCAAAGCAAACAAATAAATAATCAGTTGTGGGTGACAGAAAGTGAGACAAGGCCTGCCAAAACAAAGCAGGACAGAAGTTGGGGAGATGCCACGTGAAGCCTTGGAGATTTGAGTGTGATCATCTAGGGAGAACATACACCCAAAGGCACACAGCCCATGAACCTTGCATGTGAGTTTAGGGTAAGATCAAGTTTGTGTTTTTAAGGTAAATTATTTATTATATTTTTCAACGTTCCTTCTTGTTCTCCCTGCATCAAGTCCATGCTAGGGAGAACCTAGAAGGAGAAAGGGATTCTGCCTACTTTGCCACCGTAATTTTAAAGCAGGACAACAGGGCCCAGAGGCTAGTGTGGAGGAGCTGACAGCCACCTTCCTCTCCTGCGGACGTTCTTCCCTACCTTACAGAGTCCTTCTCCTCTGCCTTTCTCTAATGACACCTTGGAGGTTTTCCACCTGCTTTTAATAAAGGAGACTGTGCCCCTTGCCAGTGGCTGCAGTGGGAGTGTCCTCACAGAATGAGAACAAAGGATGCAATAACTCCCATCTCTGGCCCTTAACACACCCTTGACTGCCACACTAGGAAAAAAAAAAAATCTTTTTCCCTTAGGGCCATGGTGTTTTATTACAAAAACAGAATAAAAACTTTAAAACCAAAATGATCCTTTCTAATTGAATGGAAAATTTGTTATTTTTTATTGTTCTCTGTGCGTGAATTACACGCAACTTGAAAAATAGTTCATGCGGCTCCCAAGGTGAAGAGACAGGAGTTACATGCGCTTCGCGAGGCCCCAGGATCAAAACTAGGGTGAGTTAAATGCAACTCATGGGGCAGCAAATGTTAAGTCCAGAGAGAGGAGCCGAACAACTGTACATGCATAACCTCTGCAGACGAGCAGCGTTTTTATTCGCTGCTGAGAAGGCTTAAATAACAGGAGAATAAAACATCTTAAGTTCCAAGTCTCTCTCTCTCTGGTGTCAGTGTACCTGATCGGACTCTTAGGCTTCATCTCCACTGTCCATTTCAATATCCATCTCTTCTGTGTCAGCAGCGCGTGACAGGATGTCCGCCATCAGCGCTTCTTCCAATTTCTTTCGTACTTGCTGTACTCGCTCTTCCTGTTTCCTTTGGAAAATTAGAATAAAAGGACACTGAAAATTGGGCAAGTCATAAAAATATGAAGCTGCTACAAAAGTTCATCCTTACTTCAAAATCATTACATTCCTAAGAAAAACACACTTCCTTCTCAACCTTCGCAAAGGTTGCCTCTGCACTCAAACCAAATCACACCGACGAGCCTTGTCAAAAAGAGGGATTGTTCACTCAGGCAGTGATCCCTCAGCTCACGGAGAATTCTGGAAGGAGTAGATTGACTTCGGTGACCTTTTCCTCAACTTCAAAGATTTTAAGTATGTGAAGGCTTGGGTTTATTCTTGTAAAGCATAATTAGAAATAACTTGGAAACACGAATAAAAGAGGGAGGGAACCTGAAAAATGAAGGAAAAGCTACTTGTTTCATGAAATGCTGAGAAAGAGGAGACAGACACACAGTAAGTTGGATCTGACTTGGCATTCTATGGCCGGGTTGGAGAGGGCTCTCTCCTGGGTTCCCAGGTCCGCAGGGAATAGGTGGACATGAAGGAGCCACGGCCACATTATTCTGTACACAAAGGACAGCGACTGAAAAGCAGCTCTTCAACTGACAGTGAGTAGCTAAAGAACATTCCAGAAGTTTCTCTGTCTCTCGGTAATTGCAAAGGGACCTCAAAAGTGAGACTTAGTAACTCCAAGTCATAAAAGAGGCTCTGAACTGTTACATGGAGAAGAAAGCATGGGAAGAAAAGCTGTTAGTATGCACTTTCTCTTTAAAAAGCAGAAAAAAAAAATTGAGAGTAGTTCCCGGAGACGGCAAGAGAGACGTTCCTAAAATATGGCTAGCAAGCAAAGCACGGGAAAGAAAAATTTACATCCAGAACCAAGCAGGGAGGCAAACGTTGAAGAAAGACAGGAGAGGGGACTGGTAAGTAATGGTCCTCGGGAGAACAGGAACTGAAGACAGGTAGAGGCAGAGGAGGGACAGGCTGCCTGGAACAGAAAACAGGACCCTCATCTCCTGAGACCAGAGCAGGGTGGTCAGGATGGATGTGCACTGGGAGATGGACCAGCCTGGTGACAAGAGATGCAACAGGGTAGGTACTGAGGGCTCTAGTGGGGAAAAAAAAAAGTGATTTTACTACCAATAATTGAGGAAGACAGATTGTAGCCCTGCCCCAACCTGGGACAGCAGAAAGGTAGAGGAGCAATGGTACGGGCGATTCCATTAACGGTCACTGCGTATTCACTCCTGGGGGCTCAACCAGATGCAGAGTTACATTCGTTCTACCCCAGACCACGCTGCTGTTGACCGAAGGAGACTGTGTGCAAGGCAGTGAAGGTAAAATGTACATACTGTGAAGCCACAAAAACTTTAGGTATCTTTGTTAAACTCCAAAAACAGCACAAAGAGTTGAAAGGTATGGACTTCTACTTTTTAAATGAATTTTCAAAAACAGAGAGGCTGTCACTGAGTCAATCTGAGCTCTATAGCCTCTGTCATATTGAAAGAAACTGGAGTTCAGCAGATTTGCATGTAAGAGCAGGCTCAAGAAGAACACATTTGTGTATTTCGTGTATAGCTAGTCTCACCTCCGTCTCAGCGACTCAAAGTGTATGACAAATGGTAAATCAGTCTCGCTGGCGTCTCTCACTCCTGATAACAGGGCACAAGACTCTGCACAGCTGCCCCGGAGTCATCCATCAGGAAGACGGGGTCAGTGGAGCGAATGGCGCTTTTGGATGGAGAAGCGTATCTCAACTCTGACACAGGCCATTGATTTCCTTCTTCTTGACTATTACTCTTCACATTTACAACAGCCAAAATTAAAGCATTTGCCCATTGTAGTAGGCAGAATTCTAAGACTGTCCCCAAGAGCCCCCCTCCCCCAACACTACCCCCATATACACTCCTCATGATATACACTCCTTATATAATTCCTTCCCCTTAAGGGTGGGCAGAACTGGTGAATATGATGGGAATCACTCCCTGATCAGGTTACTAATCAACTGACCTTGAGTTAATCAAAAGAGAGATTACTGGAGTGGGTCTGACCTAGTAAGGGCCCCAAATGGGGCATGGAAAGGCATATGGAAGGAGCCATGTGGCAAGGAGCTGCAGGAAGCCTCTAGGAGCTGACAGAGGCCCCAGTCCCACAGCTAACAAGAGAACAGAGGCCTCAGCCCTACAACCACACGGAATGAATTCTGCAACAACCATGTGAGCTTGAAAGAGAACCCCAGTCTCCATAAAGGAATGCAGTCTAGACGATACTTTGATTTTAGCCTTATAAGACCCAAGCAGAGAACCCAGCCATACCTGGCCCAGACTCCTGACCCACAGCACTGTGAGCTAGTAAATGGGTATTGTTTTAAGCTGCAAAGACTGTGAGAATTTGTTACAAAGTATTAGAAAACAAAGACACCCACTGATGAAAGTATTATCAAATATGCTGAAAAGATATACTTGAGATAGATCTTGTTGAATCTTCAGTTGGAGGTTAAAGATGAACAGAATATTGGCTACACAATTAGAGCAAGAGTGACAATTCCATTTGCAGTAATTTATTTTGAATCTGCACTAACTCTACAAGGAATGTTTGCTTAATAATTTGTTATGACAATTAAATTAAATGAGCAATTTGTTAGACAAATTTACCCGAAAAGGAAATCATCCAGAATTGGCTTCGAGATAGTTTCCTTTATTATCAAAAGACCTGGCACTGAAGCCAACAACATTCCCCTGCTATAACTCAGAGAATCTCAGTCAACACCCATAATGACCTGGCAGAATCTCTGCTGATTAACTCAGCACACATTCTAAGACAGAAGAGGACTGTGTCTCCTGAATAATTTTCTTCCTCAAGGGTAAGAACAATCCAAAGAGCAAGTTGATTCCTTTCCTTGATTTTACATTATATTTTGTTTTTCTTACAAAATAAAGTTGATCATAAATTCCATGCAATTAAGACATATGAATTCAACTTTGAACCATTTCATATCTTTGCAAAAGGAATTGTGTTAAAACCCAAGGTTTGCTAATTATAAACCTAACTAGGCTCATGCATTTACAAACATTTTCATGTCAACTTTTTATGGATATAGAAAGAATAAAATACAAATATAAAGCATATTTAAAAACTATATATGATTCAAAAGTGCCATCTGCTGGTTTTGTCTAGGAATGGTACTCCAGTAAAACTTTGATTTACATTCAGAGGATAGAAAGAGTGAAGTGGACACACTGTCATATTTTTAAAGAAAATACAATATACTACAGTATCATTGTAAGGTAATGATACTGAGGTCGTAAATCCCACATAAGAATATCTTTGGGGTCTTACTAACTGGAATAGTTTTGCTTCTCCTGACCATGGTTTGCTCTTACTTTCTGGGCACTATCAATCTCACAGCTGATGTTTGCCTTTTGCCATTTGCTACTAAAAACCCAACCTGTGGCCCAGCCTTAGCAAGAGTAAAAGGTGCCAATAGAAGCAGTTTGTGTCCTTTCTTACTCCTGCTCCATTTCATTGTTTTACCCTTGGCTTCATCCTTCACATTTGCTTCTCATCTTGCTCTACTGTGCTTGTGGGCTTGTGTGTATATGTGCCTTGGAAGCCAATTTAAATCTTTATTTGAAACAAGGTGAAGTAGAGATAGATAAATCTCTAAATTGAGCTTAGGTGAGGCAAACAATCAAAATAACTAAATTGAACTTTAAAAACCCAAATGAGCTTAAAGCAGTATGGCTGTCATCTGCTTTAAAGAGAGATTTGTTTCCAGACCAACCAATGCAGGAAGAGATCATAAAAGGCATGACCAAGTGAAGGGCATTCTTTAGAGCAGAAAGTCAGAAACCCAAATTGCAAAAGACACTGCAGAAATGATGTGTCGGGAAGAGAACTGATCTGGTGCCTGTCCTTTGGACGTGACCATGGTGATACCCCTGACACGCAGCATTTATACCTCTTCCAACCATATATTTGTTATGAAGGTCTTTTATCACCTTCCATCAGTTTCTGAAAAGTTCTGTAAAAAAAATGGATAACTTTCGGGTTGATTCATAACTTACCAGATATGCCACTGAACCTAATGGGCAGCATAAAATTTACCCAAATGTAAAAACCAGTTTTCTGGTTAAGCTGACTTACCTGATATCTTCATCTGTGACAATGAAAGCTTTGCAGAGGGGTTGAGATGTGTTAAGCCAAACAGCGGGGTTCTTTTCCACAGCAGCAGAGACTTGCCCTGTGATTGGTGCAGAGCTTGTGTGCAAAGCACTGGCAACAGCAGATAAAAGGGTCTCATCGTTGCTACCTGGACCAACTCCTGCAATTAGAAATAAGTACTAGTTAAAGGAAACTTTCCCCAAGTACTAAACTTTTAAAACGTTGGCTGTATTTCCTCAAGCAAGGTCAATTATTTTAATGATGTAAGACCCTTGTAAAGCCACTATACTCTAGTATCCCTATTAATATATCCTTAGCGTCCTGGTATAGTTCCTCTTTGTAGCTTTTAACATTAATTTCCAGCGATATCTCAACACTTATCTTCTTTGTTTCAAGATTTCAAAGGAAAATCAGTGCAAGCTTGCTGTTCCTGCAGCTTCGACAGCTTTTTTCAAATCCCTAACAAAATATCCAGATTCAGAGAACTAATAACTACACACCTTGATCACTTACAGGAGAATGGCACCCTGGCCACATTCCATTGCATTGCTTGAAGTCTTACATTTGTTTAACTAGTTAAAGCAATAATTTCCAAGAACATAAAGCGATGAGACAATTGTCTAACCATGAATTATGAGGATTTTTGAGCAATCCGCAACGTATCAAGATTTAGAAGCCGAAGTTCTAATACTTGAAAAATAATGCTTCTCTAGAACCTAGAGAGTTATCATATGATACGACAGGTAGACCAGGGACTGGGTTCTCAACCCCACATCCCACTTGCTGCTGTTATTGGACCAAAGGGCATCTGTTCCCACTGCCACTCACAGCAGCAGTTTGTGGAGGGAGGGGGAGAAGGAGAGGTAAGAGGATGAGAGAAAGAGAAGTGCCAGGGCTAGATGTTGCTGAAAGCAGGAAGCTTGGGAAAGGCTATTACTCGTCTGCATTCAGTGCTAAAAGCAGCACATGGATTAATTTATGTGATGAACCTAACCTAAAGCCAAAATTTTTACACAGACAAAAATCAAGGTAATATAGTACACTGAAGCATCCCTGCAACATACAAGTTTTTCATGTACATTTTGCCTGGGTTTACTAAAACACAAGAGGTATGTCATCCAGCAAGGTATATGATCCCCAAAGCAAAGCCTAGTGTCAGTCATTGCTGAATCCACAGCATCTAAACAGTGCCTGGCACACAGCAGGTACTTAATAAATATCTGCTCAACTGTACTTAGATAATACCTTGAAGACCTTTAGGTAGTTCCATGGTTTTTATAATTTGTTCTGTTACATCTGATGCACTAAGTCCTTGTAGCCTCTTCTCCCAGAAAAGCTGTAAGGCAAAATATCACTGTTAATGGATACATTCTTGAAACAAGAAAGTAGCGCATCGATGCTGTTGAATAATGAAATTTAAATCATTTCAATAGTTTCCTATGATTTCCTCATTTTTCCTTATAAAATCCTAAATGATACTCCAAACATGAATTATTTCAATACATAATAATTCTCTTAGATGACATTAGTCAAAAAATGTTTTATGCAACCTATTTACTTATTACAGTACTATAGATTGTTATATGCTATATACTATATACAGTTTTTTATAAGGCATCTTCCAAAGAATATCATTTGAATTTCTTAGAGATTCATTTGGCACGAAATTTTAATGTTACAATTTATCAGGGAGAAGAAAACAAATTATATTATGTATTACCCTTTTATTCAATACCACTAGGGAAATAGCTACTCCACATATGGGATTTTTCCAAGCCACTGAAGTTTAGCTCTTTCATTTAAAAGGGAAAAGACCATTTTTTATGGAAACTTTTCTAAAATGTCTTAGATACCCACTTGATTTTTAAACTGGATGTTATAATCATGGGTGACTTTCTCCCCACTGCACAGGGTCCCCATGCCCACTCAGTGGCCCCAGGTCATCATTACGGGCATCAGTAAGTACACCAAGAGGCTCTTCTATGGTGGGGGTGACTTAGGCACACAACTGCCTATTCAAACACTAAATAGTCAAAGACAGTTGGGCTTTTATATTTTACATACTTTACATACTTCATTCTCTCTCCTCATTTGCTATTATTCATCCATTCAACCTATTTTTACTGAGCTCCTACTAGGTGCTGTGCTTGCCCTGCAGATACAACAGTCGATAAGAGAGACACTGCCCTTGTCCTCAAGCCTCATCTCTTTTCCAGTCTGCTTCATATTTACTGCGGCCAGAAAAACAGATAAGGGGATTCTATAGGACTCTGTAAATCTGCCCTTAATCCTGGATCCGAGGGCCTGTCACACACAGTTGGTACTGAAAACACACTGTGTGAATGACTGCAAATGGGAGCAACTGGATGGGGTGTGAGGCTCTGGGGGACACATGGCCCATGTGGAAACCCCAGCTCCAACACCCTCCAGATGTAGGACCTTGGAAAAGCTCTAGAACCTCTTCCGAACCTTCGATTTCCTGTTCTGTAAATGAGCCAGCACTGGCTATCACACAAGGTTACTGTGGGGATTAATAAGGCCATATATGTAAAGCACTCATTATACAGTAGGCATAACGTTCACTGTATTTATTTTTATTTATTTATTTATTTTTTTACTGTATTTATTTTTAGAAAATCTTGGCCACTCCAGAGGCATTGGGGGCATTCTGATTTCTGGATATATGTGGAGTATCAGATAATTACCCTCTAGACAAATGAGAAGATACAATTAGTATCATCCTATTTATGACAGAAGAGTAATATGCTGGATTTATAATAACCTCAATGCTAGCACAGACCTTTAGTATATGGTAACATCTCCTTACATCTCCCTCCCTACAAATCATATTATCAGTAGAATATGTGGTCAATATAAACATGTCAACAATAAGAATACATGAGTACATTAATCATCATGGATGAAGAGTGGTTAGGTAAAAGTAATAATTGATCAATGTGACCAATGTCCCAAGAAACCCTGCCTGCTTTCTATCTACTCTGTGGTAGAATAATATCATCTGTGTTTTGAATATCACAGCTATAGAAAAAAATAAGGAAAACCAAACCCAGTTAAATTTCTAATGAGAAAGTATCTAGGGGAAATCAGTGAGCATGAGATTACTAAGTGCTTTTATAATTAAATTGTATCTAAATGTATACACAAATAATTAATTATATTTAATTATAAAAGCACTTACTAATCTCATACTCACTGATTTGTAAAAATAAATCAATATAACCAAAAAATAAAAGCATGGGAATTATGGACATATACAATTGCTAATATTTTACATCAAAAAATTCCAATTCCAGATATTAAAAGATAATTTTTTTAGATTCTGTCATTTTTAATTCTTAACTTTTAAATTTGTCAATAAGAAAGAAAACATTACAATAATTTAGAAAGAAAAATTCAATAAATCTTGGATTGAACACAAGTGTCTGTGTCTAGGTTACATCACGTCCTGGTACCCCCATATATCATCCGATAGCCCTCAACTGCAGCTGAAGTTACAATCTGATATGCACAGATGCCCTCTGTATAAGAGAGGATATAAGAAACCTAGAGTTTGCACCTATTCTTTTGATGGTAAAACACCATCTTCAGAGGTCAGGTGCAGAAAAAATAAAACGCTTATGCCTTGACAATGGACATATATATATTCACGTATGCCTGTGTGTATGTTTGTACCCGCCCCCCATCCAGGGCAGAAAGGGAGAGTAGGAAAGGTCAGAGAAGGAAAGGAGGCTAGTTTGAGAAAAGAAACATGTAAGTGGTCAAGGTTACTTCCTCTACATCCCTTCCACCACTCACTCAAAGCTAACATAAGCTCACCTAATTTCACTGAGAACAAGAGTCCTCATGAGATAAATGTCTCTGTTTATATCTCAGTATGTTCCTAACTCACCTTGTTTGTATCTCCACCTTCTAAAATTCTTCCCTGTTTTATTTGTTGGGGGAGGGGGGAATGAGGGTTCTTTGCATTTTAAAATACATTTTAAATGTGATACAGCTGGCATTATGCAAAGTGAAAGAAGCCAGTCTTTTCTATTCTGTGTGATTCCATTGCTATGACACCCTGAAAAGGCGAAGCTATCATATCGGGATGGTTGCCAGGGACTGGGGTGGAGAGGGGGGCTCTGGTGACAAAGGGTCAGCATGAAGGATTTCTTTGGGGTGCTGCAATTGTACCCTCTGGTTTTTAATACACTCAAACTTTATTCAGTTGATACAATGACCATTTTCTTGTTCTTTCCAAGCCAGTTCCTCAAGGAATGATCAATATGCACTGTCTCCCTTCCCCGAGCCCATTGCAACTTTATTACCCCATCCCCCCTTCAATCCAACTTTCACTAAATCTGCTATAATAGTCAGCTCCTCTCACCCAATTCCATGATTTTTTCTCATTACCTTTGACCACCTTTTAGCCCTCCATGCTTGGGAGGGAGCAGAGGAGGGAGAGGTCTTCTTCTGCCTAAGTTTAAACTGTCCTGATCTACTCGTTTATGAGCTCCCGGTTTTTCCGGGGTGATTGTGTTCACCTGGAGTTCTCCCCAATGCATTACCTTAGAAGTTTAAAGACAGTAACAGTCAAGAGATGAGTCTCTCTAGATTTATAAGAAGCTCCCCTCTGTGGCAGCTACCTAGTATCTTCAACCATGCTTCATAAACACGACAGCTGTCATAAATCCTAACCCACCCACTGAAAATCTGATTTCACCTGCCAAATCCAACTGTTTTCTCAGCTTACTCCTGCTGCCTGGTGTGAGGCCAAATAATCAATAAATATAATACTTACAAGGGACAGTGATTTAATATTTAGAGAAACTCCAAAAATGTGCTATCCCCTTCAGTTAGTACAGCCCTCTCTAATTCCCACTAACCAGACCCAGGTGCCTCTAATATCTTATTGTTTTTGTCACCTTCCAGGGTATTAGAAAATTCGGTAGCTCCACATGTGCATGAGCTTATAATGCCAATGGCCTGGGCAATGTTCTATGGAAGCAACCAGATGACCGAGGGAGAAGCACAGGATGGAATTAAAAGTCATCCAAAAACCATGAAGTGCCTAAAATGCTGGTGACCGGGCAGTGGATCTTAGGAGAAATCATCTTACTAGTCACTGGAGTTCGTCTCTCCACCGTTTCTCCTCATGGTCCTCTGCACTTAGTAAGTACATCCAGGACATGAACGGAAGCACAGCAGCATCTACTTTATCTTAGTGACCTAGAGGACAGGCGTGATGGTGTGTGACAACAGCTGCTTTTTTAGCAAGATCAATGATCCAACCCATTTACTGAAAGTAAAATTAACCCGGAATACAAGTTTAGTGTTTTCTTTTCTTAATTGCTGTGGATTTAACTTGAGCTTTGGGGGAATTTGTTCAAGAAGATCCAGAGAGGAGGAAGAGGGAGACACAGGCATTGCAAACAATTCCTCACAACCACACACAAACATAAACCCCGCTTCTGATGATCTGGAAACTGAGGCTGATAATGTTTATTATTATCTTTTATCACCCTGAGCTTATTAATCTGTATTCTGAAGAGGTTTGTGCTCTTTGGGGAAAATCAAAAGAGACTGGCTTGTTAGGAAAAAGTAATTAGAGGATCAATAATTTTCAACAAATATTCTTTGAGTGTCCATTACATGCCAGGCATCTTGCTGGGCACTAGGGACAGTTGGCAGGATACTGGACGATCACTGCGTTCAAGGAGCTTACTTACTTTTTGATGGAAAACAAGCAAAACTCTACAAGGCAGACTGCAAGAACTGTGACAGTGAAGACACAAAATTAACTCCAATTTGGGAGAATCTGGGACAGCTTCTAGGAAGAGGCAGCTCTTGAAAAATGTGTAAGAATTCTATAGGCATATAGAATACGAAAGACTATTCCAATCCAAGGAAATAGCTTAAGCAAAGGCAAGGAGGTGACACAGAGAGTACGGGCCAGTGTTTCTAAATGATTTCATAAAGAACAATAACCAAGGTGGCTTATTTTAAATGTATATTCCAAGGCCTCATCCCCAGAGGTTCTGTTCGGTAGGTCTGGGGTTAGGGAGCTAATTTTACTTTATTCTTTTACAAGTGCCTTACGTGATTCTGTTGCAGGCTCAAGGATCTCAGTATGAGAAAGACTGGTTTGGTTTGTGTTGAGAGAATGGTAGTGTACATTCCTTCCCAGATTTTCAGCTGGGGATTTCTCACTACTGCAATTATCTTAAAATTCTTCCCCTTCCTCCTCTTATCCAAGCCACACTGCCTCTCACCTGGGCACCAGGTTAGTTAGGAGTACTTTGGTAAGCAGTTCTGGCTGCATAATTTTCAGGGCCCAGAATAAAATAAAAACGTGAGGCCCCTTGTTCAAAAAATATTAAGAATGTCAAGGAAACAACAGCAGAGCATTAAGCCAGGCAGGGGCCTTTCCTTCAGAGTCAGGGGCTCTCATTAGCTCCCGGCCCTGTGCAACTGCACAGGTCATGTGTCCACAAAGCTGGCGTTGGTGGCAAGTCTACTGCAGAGGTAGAAAGAAGGAGAGAAGACTAGAGAAAGGAGACCCCTATGCTATATGCAGCAGTACTTGGGCAAATGTTGTCATGTAAACTCATCCTGTGAATTTCTTAAAAGGAGGAGGACAGCAGAAAACAGTTCTGGCTGGATCTATGCAATACAGAGGAACCTTCCCTTAACTCCTCATTAAAATAACCCAAGGACTTTCCATCCCTGTCATTCCTCATCAGGAGGAGCAGGATCACTGCCAGGGCCCCCACAGCGGAACAGTAGGGGTAAGGGAGGAGGAAAGCCCAGGGAGGGAGGAGACCACCAAGGGAGGAAAGGACTGAAGCCTGGAAAAGGATCAGAACTTTGTTCTATTTAAAGCCCAGTGAATAACATGGATAGCTTTTAATTAAAATTTCCTGAAACTGTAATTTTCTTGTTATTTTTAGTCCATGTTGTGATGATAGTGATGCCCTTAGAAAAACCTCAAAAGGCCTCTGAGCTTGTTTCAAGAACAGAAAGTAAGAGAGAATCAGGGAACACAGACGACATTTCTGTACTGCAGTGAATCAAGGAGGGAAAAAACACCCCTAACCAGTAGCAAGGGGCTGGAGCAGAATTTCTCAGTCGTAACATCTCTTGACATTTTGGGGTAGACGTTTAGTAGCATGTTTGGTCTATACCCACTAGATGTCAGTAGAATCACCCCAGTTGTGACAACGAAACTATATCTCTGGACATTGCCAAATGTCCCTGGGACGGGGGAGGAGGTAGAGGGGAAGGAAAATCGGGTCTAGCTGAGAACCACTGTTCCAGAGAAAGAGAAAGAGGACAGGAAGACAGGAGGGTTATAACAGCAGGGGCAGGAAGGGCATCCTTCCACTCCATATGCCATCACTGCAACCAGCTCCTCTCAATTTTCAAGTCTCTATCTCAGCTCCTCATTCCTGGGCCTTAGAAGAAACACTAAGTGGCTTGGAGCTGGGAGCCTCTGTTTTCACCGCCAGACAGTGAGGAAGTGGTGAGGCACCCAGGCATTCTGGTGAATAGCATAAAGCACAAGTGGGAGAAATACGTCTTACCTTGGAAACTGAAAGTCAATGTATTTGCTGATAGAAACATAATTCTAAACAATAATTATTTTTAATAATTCACATATACTTTAGATTAGATAGTCATTTATATGTGGGTCTGAGATGATAGTATCGTTTTTTATTGGAAGCTGTAAAGTTTCAAATAACTGAAACATGAAATGTTATATCACAACTCATAGATTAGAAAGCATCTGCACGTATATATTTTAGAAGGAGCTCTGCTACGTACCACAGGATCAGGGATCACATGCAAATCTGTCCCTGACTACCGAGAAAGGCACGGCTCCATTCAGAATGACTTTAGGTGTTCAAGTATAGGCACAAGAGCAAAATACAACAGACAGGTTGATTTTGAACATGTGCATTTCCATAAATTCTCAGGATGTAGCAATCAGTAGGCCTGGCTAATTCTAACACAAAATTCAGAGAAAAAGCATCTCACCAAACTGAATCATAGGAAAACTTAAAACATATTTCAGCTATCATATAGTGTCTAAAAATGCATCTTCCCTTTTGAAGTTATAATCTCCATTAAAGCAAAATTAAACTGAGCAAACAGAAACATGCTAAATTTCAATAATAAAACTAAAGTTCATCTAAAACTCCTATATACCCGAACCCTATTTCTTACTGTTTAAACACTATAAGCTGAATACCAGCCCCCAAGGCAAGAAGCCTGTAAGAATTGACTCTACAGCAAACCAGAAAAGCCAGAGCCTAAGCCTAAAGGTCCTGAGCCCCGATAAATATCAACTTTTCCCCCCAGCTTTCCTCTCGTCTCAGAGAAGCCAGTACCCGCTGCCTTTCTAGGGTCCGCCTGCACCTGTGCTCACATCGCCTCCTGCCTCCTCCCGATCCTGCCCATCAATTTGCCCAACTCCTCGCATTTCCCATCTTGCCCCTTCCTCTCCTTGGGCTTCTCCCCTTGCAGTGACAAATACACTTGAATACAGACACCATGAACGTCCATATTCACACTGCTTCCCCTTCAACCCGTCTCCATCTTCCTCCTCCTACTAGTAGAGAAACCTTCTAATTTCCTCACTTTCCATTCAGTGTTTTCCTTCTAATCCAGGCTCTGTCCCTATTACTATACTAACACTGACCTTGCTCAAGTTCACAGTAACCTTCTAATTATCAAATCAAACTCTTAACTCAAGTCCCCTCTGCCATACTTCAATGTTGCATTCACCTGCTGTCAGAAGACTTAGGAAAGTCTGCCTTTCATGATGGTTCTGTATGTTTCTGTATTCTCTGCTGCTGTTAGGCAAGAAACTTAAATGTCTAACATTCATTGTCAAAGAATTAAGACTATAAGCAATTTTTCTTTTTCCTAATAGAAAATATTTAAAACACATAAGATATGTGATATACTTTGGAAAGTACATGAGGACAAAAATATTAATACTTGTAAAACAGAAGGAGCAAAAATTACCATAATTATTACAACTATTATGTACTCATAATAATTAAAAAGAAAAAAGGGGGAAAAAAGGAAAAAAAATCTCACCATTTTAAGAGTTTTAATCTTCACAGTCTTTGTCTGTCAAGAGCATGATGCTAGACACATAGTTGGCACTCAAATGTCTGTGGGATGAACTTATGGCTAAGTAGGGGGAGTACAGGATCACAGACCACTAGTTTGTCAGCTAAATGCTTTAGTCCTGGCTGAATCACTAAATAGACGTTCAGTCTTAGGCAAATCACTTAATCTCTCTGTATGTATTTCCACTAGTAAACCAGAAATGCTAATAACGGTCATATCTATCTCAGAATGTTATCAAAACACTAATAAAATATGAGAAAGTTCTTTGAAAATGCAAATTTTTTATCAAATTGCTCAGAATTTTTTCTAATGTTAGGATTTCATAAATTCAATGAATGTCTTATTCACTTTCATAAGGCATTTACTAAATCTAATCAAAGAATAAAGAATCCTGTTATGTAATTGTAGACTACAGCAAAAGCCAGAAAATATGCACTTTACGTTCACAGACTCTTAAAAAGCTAAATATACAAGATACAGGGTTAGGGCTACAGAGATAACAGCATTTCCTGCCCAGAAGAAATTCACACTGTCCAGTTTACAAACTGCTCTATCTCAAATCAACCCCATATAATGTCTGAGTTGTCTAGCTATGATCAGCAACAACAATTTAACTTAAATACCATGGCCTGCAAACATTAAAGGTCAAGCATGAGTTACCCCCTTTTCCTGTCAGGGTGGCCTAGGAAGAGAGGGCTAGATAATGACTTGAAAATTATTACATAAACCAAGGCAAAGCTTGCTTCATGTTGCTGTGCAAACTACAACGTGATCTCTTAAGGCAAAAGATAACAATTTGGGCTAAAGCAACAAAGCAAAAGGCAAAAATTAGGGTTGATGAAGATGGAGGTGCAGTAACCATCTGCTGTAGTTATTTTTCAAAATTTTGCCATGAATACTCTCTAACATACACATAATGGGCATACAAAACTTGTCAAATGCCTGAAAAGGTATAATTTTCCTAAGATGACTATTGTATGAGTATCATTTATGGTACCTAAATTTTTCATGTGCTACACCCAACAGAAAAAGCTATAGTAATTTTCTTATTGATACATCAGTTCATAGAGGGACTTAGGTATGCCTCTTCACTATTTTTCACGTATTTGTCACATGTCACCATACTTGGAATTATTTGTTCAGTGTTGGTTTTCCTTAATAGATTGAAAGTTTTATGAGGACTGGGTACATGTCTGACTTTTGTTTATACTGCATCTGTAATATAATCAACAATATATGCTGCCAAATAAATGAATTAATGATTTCAAAACCCATGCAATTGCAGGAACTTTCATCTCTAATATATAAAAATCTATCATTAGTTGTTTATCAGAAGAGATGCCCTTCAGAAAAGCTTTCTTGAAACTAATTTCAATAGTGTAAATTAATTTCTAATTTTTTATAGTCAGATACTAATAGACACTATTTCCTTTTTAATACCAGTAAATCAAGAAATAGAAGTAGATATGCACTATTTAAAATATGTTATTAAGCAACTACTAGAATTAAAATCAAGTTATAAATCCTCAAAATTATCAGAAGTATGAACTTAAATGGAAAAACCCAGACCACAGAAAATAGAAATACCAGAAACTGACAACAAATATTAAAAACAGTATATAATAAACACAATGATAGAATTAAGACCAAACATATCTGTAATGGCAATAAATGTAATGGTAAATTCACCAATTTAAAAAAATGACCTTCAGATCAGATTTTTAAAAAAACAAAACTCAACTGCATGTTTTATGCAACTATCTAAAAATAAAGAGACTCAGAAGCTGAAACTAAAAAGAAAATGCAAAGAAATAGCAAGCAAATATAAACATTAAAAAATCCCAATATTACTGTAAGATTATTTCAAGGCAACAAGTGTCAAAAAAGACAAAGCATAACCCATTAGAATGAAATAACTTCTATAAAATAAATGTTTTCATCAATAAATTTGATAGAGTTGGAGTTTGACGTTCCTTGAGGAAAAGCTCATATATTGACTGAATTCAAAACTTGTGAGGAAAGGTCTCCCTGATACCTCACTCCATCTTTCATTTAGATACTACCAATACCAGAGAAAAGAGGATATCACAATAAATACTATAAACATTTAAAATACTGTTAGAAAATATATAAACAACCTTATACCACTAAATTTGAAAATTATGAAAGGCACAAATTCCTAGAAAAACACATTATAAAAAACTGGTATAAGAAGAAATAGAAAATATGAATATTCATCCATGTATCTATTTAAAACACTGAATCTGCAATTTAAAACTTTCCCATACAAAAATTAGGCTGAGATGCCTTCCCAATTTATTCTTCCAAAGATGTAAAACAAAAGAAAACAAAACAAAAAACCAGTTTTACAGAAACTCTTCCAGGGAATATAAAAAGAGGGATCACTGCCCAGCTCATTTTGCAAGGCCAGCAAAATCTTGATATTAGAGCTTAAGAAGAAAATTACAAGAAAAGGAAAATGCAAGTCAATCTTGATCATGAATATAAATGCAAAATATTTTAAACCAAATCAGTAAATCTAAACAGTGATAAAAATGATAATATATCATGACCACAGTGGGCTTGATCCAGGAATTCAAGGTCTATTTAACATTCAAAAAAATCAAGTGTGAAATTCATCACATACCAGTCACCATACTTCATTATATTAACAAAATAGAGAAAAAATTATTTGATCATTTAACTAGGTAGAGAAAAAGAATTAAACAGAATTCAATATTCTCTCATGAAAAATATTTTTAGTGCAATAGGAGCAGAAATGAATTTCCTTAATCTGACAAAGGATATTTATAAAAAACTTACAGCAAGCATCACATTTAATGAAGAAACATTAAAAATGTTCCCTGGGGTCATGAATGAGACTAGAATATCTGTTATCATCAATTCTATTCCAGATTTATATTGGAAGTCCTAGCTAGTAAAATAAGACAAAGAAAAAAAACCAAAGGTTTAAGGATCAATAAGGAAGAACTGAAACTCTCATGGGCAGATGACATGTTTGTTCATGTATAAAGTCCAACAGAACCACAGATGATTTAATAACAAATTTAGGAAGATAACTGAATATAGAGTCAATATACAAAATCAGTTTATTTCTAATATTAGCAACAATTAGAAAATAAAAATTTTGTAAATACTATTTACAGTAGCATCAAAAACCATCAAACATCTCAGGATCAAATAAAGATATATAAGATCACTAGACTGAAAACTATAAAACCTTAATGGAAGGATGGATATATAAGATTTAGAGATTATAAGAATTAATCTTATAAAAATACCAATTCTCATTGATCTACAGATTTAAATCCTAGCAGGTTTTGGAGAAAATCAGGCAAGCTAAAGTATACATGGAAATGCACACAGCCAAAAATAACAAGATAAACCAGAATAACAAAGCTTCAAAACCTAGACTACTAAATATCAAGACTTTTTTATAAAGCTACAGAAATTAAAACAGTGTAGTATTAGGAAAGAATAAGCAAATAGACCCATAGAATAGAACAGATAGAAACACATTCACATGTACAAACAGATCAGAGGAATAGAACAGGGAGTCCAAATATTGACTTTCACACTTATAAGCATTTCATTTATGACAAAGGTGACAATGGAGAGTAATGGAAAAAGAATGGTCTTTTCAACCATCGGTGCTGGGTCAGGTGGATATCCATATGGGAGAAAAATAAATCCAGTTCACATCATACACAAAAGTCAATTTCAGAGGGACTGTAGATCTAAATGCAAAATAAAGCTTTTAAAAGATGACATAAGGGAATATATTGATAACCTTGCAGTAAGCAAAAATTTCTTAAACATGCCACAGAAACATAAAGGAAGATAGTGATAAATTATGCTCATTGAAGTCTGACTGCAGAAAAGTGTAAAGAACATAAGCATACGGCCCATTGAAGTTTCACAAAGTAAATACACTCAGGTAACTGCCTCCCAGATCAAGAAACAGAATATTGTTAGCACCCCAGGAGCACCACACCCTCCCAGTTTCTATCCCAACTCTAGACTTTCTTAGAATTATAAACTTATATTTCTCAAAAAACAACATTAAGGGAATAAAAATATAAGCCACAAGTTTGGAGAAAATATTAGGACTCATATCTAAAATATATAAAGAACTTCCACTAGTCAAGAAAAAGACAAACAACCTAATAGAACAATACATGAAAGACTTAAACAGGCATTTCATAAAAATATATAGCCAATAAACATATAAACAGTGCTCAGTATTACTAGTTACCAAGGAAAGGCAATTTAAAACCATAATAAAATACCCCTAAACACATATCAGAATGTTTAACATTTTAAAGACTGAAATATTAAGTATTGACAGGGATTTGCAGCAACTGTATACTGTTAGTAGAGGTGTCATTTTGTATAACCACTTTAGAAAACTACGTCTTAGTATCCAATAAAGCTGAACAGAGGCATACTCTATGACTCAGCAATTCTACTTGTAGGTATAAACCCACAACTAAAAACATGTGCTAGAATGTTCACTGAAGCAATAATTTAACAGCCAACAAGAAAAACAGAACCCAAAATAAACAAGCAAAAAAAAAAAAAAACAGTCAATGCAGAGAGCAAGAAAAAACCCTAACATTAAACACATAAAAAACATCCCTGTAATTAATATACTCAGAGTTAAGAGTAGAGGTTGCATCCATGAAACAAAAACAGCATAACTTTATATACAAAGGCCAAGAAAGAACTGCTGGAAATTCAAAATATGATCACCAAAATAAAAAGTTTGAAGAAGGACTAGAAATTGAAAATCAAGAAAAAAATCCCAGAAAATAAAACAAAAGCAATAATATGGAAAATACAAAAACAGAGATAAGAAAATTAGAGGAAAATTCTAAGATGACTAATATCCAGTTTACACAAAGAAAGAATGGAAAGTTAGGTGGGTTCAGGAGAGAAGGGAATTATAAAAGAAACAACACAAGAAAATTTCCTTAAAAAGGACAGGAATCATCTCTAGATCACCTACCGAGTGCCTAGACAGTGAACGAAAAAGACCTTCATGGGACATACTAGTGAATTTTTAAAAATCATAAATATACTAAACATTTTCAGAGAGTGGGGGCGGGGGGTGGGGAGGCCATAAAAGAAGAGAGATTCAGCATGGCATTGGACCAAGAAGGTAGAGGAGAATGAAGCAATGCCTTCAAAACTCTACGGAAAACAATTTTCAGTCTAGGCTCCTATACCTGGACAAACTTGATTGTGTCTAGGTGAAATAAAATTATTTGTAATGTACATGTTCTCAAAAACTTTGCCTCCTCTTATATTCTATTAAAAAGCTACTCGAGGATGTGTTATCAACTGAGGAAGTATTATGACAAAGGAAGACAGAAATCCAGAAAACAAATTCCAACACAGAAGCACAGCAAAGGAAAGGAAGTCTGAGCTACAGCTGCTTATTGAGACCAGAGAACTAATCCAGACTGCAGTGGGATCAAAGATGACTCCAGGAAAAACACAAGAAGGAATCCCATAGATTTCAGCATAAGGAAAATATTATTGATGGGTATGTGGCAGAAAATGTTAAAGCATGAGGAAATATTAGCTATAATTATATAGAAAACCTAGCACATAATTATTAAGATTAAAAACAACAAGGAATTACAAGAGAAAGGAGTGGTAATGGTAGGACATTATTTGTCCTGTCCAGCAATGTTTTCAATCTTAATAAATGCAAACCCTATTTCACCTATTTAACTAAACACTGCTACAATTATGTTGGGAGCATGAGAGCAGAGAGAGAAAACTATACTCATCTACCACTGGGGGAAGTCAAGAAAGAATACCTAAAATTAACAAAGATTTAGCCTAATAAGCATATTAATTAGAAATATGAAGGTAATTATAAAGGGAAATGACAAGAATTAAGAATAAATTCTTCTAGGAATGAGACCAGAAGACTTAAAGAGCTGGAGTAGTAAAGTATTTTTGAAAAATATGTTTTTTTAACACTCTCTTCTTTTTCATTTATATTCCTATGTCACTTACAGACATACGAAATTTTCAAAAAATTTCATGGATCCCTTCACATGATAATTGTCATATTTGAAAATGAGCTAGAAAAATACATGATGATTAGAGGTGATTATAAATGGATAAGCTATGGATTTCTTAATTTTTTAAAAATTCACATATAATGTTTCAGCTACAATCCTTACTCTCCCCATAAAGACTGACCAGTCCACATCTCCAAACTGGTTTCTCTCTCTTGGGCTCCAACCCATCACCTTTTACTACCTGTGCATCCACTGATTAAGAGTATAATACTAACACTCAAATCCATATTTTATTATTTTTTTTAAAAATACTGAGCTATCCTTTAGTATTTCCATGTTCCTGTCAATGACACCATTTCCCCAGCTACCTAATTCTAAGACGCGTCATACAGGCACAGCTGAACAGTCAATAAATTTTGTCAATTATTTTATGACCACCATAAAATAAGCCCTTATCACTAATGCCCCAACCTCCTATAAGAGGTTCTTCAATGATCTCCTAGCCTTAAATTGGTCCTCACACAACATACAATGGCTGGATTAAAACCTCTGTCTAGAATGTTCCCCCCATATTCTGGTTTTGAGGACCATTTATTCCCTCACTCCTGTGGGTTTTTTGCATTGTACTTAATCACAACATGATACGTTATATACATATGTATTTGTCTGACTCTCTCCCTATCACAATAGCTGGTAAGTTCTATGACAGCAGGGACTCTGCTTTGTTCATTGCCGTATCCTCACTGCTTAGAAAAGTGCCTGGTACACATTGAAGGCTCAATAAATAATTTTTGAATAGTGAATAAATTAATTTATTAATTTAACAAATTTACATATTAAGCACTGACATGATGGAAGAACTATGGATAAAGCAATGAATAACTGTAGTACAGTTATAATCAGAAAGGAGAAAACCAGACTTGGTGAATGAGAGGTTTTCTGAACAGATGAAGTGACATCGAAGCTCAGACTTGAGAGATGAGTAGGAAATAGTCAATTGAAGGTGGGAAAGGGAACAGCATGAAATATGGTCAGGGTACACAAGGGCAAGGGTGTGAGATAAACAGCACATCCAAAAGCTGAAAAAGTTCCATATGATTCAAGTGTAACACCAGAGAAGAAAGTGGGGCCAGGGAGGTAAGCAAAAGCCATATCATGAAGGACTTTAAAAACCTATGTTCAGGTGTCTTGACTTTACCCTGCAAACAACAGAAAGCATTAAAGAATTTTTAGCAAAATAACACTATCACATCTTCATGTCAAAAGAGCTTTAAGCTGCAATATGAAGAATGAATTGAAGGGAATAAGGTAAGAAGCAGAACGATGAGATGAAATGATAGTTACCTGGTACGGGGATGGAGCAAGTGAACATTCAGGAGGTAAGGTCAATAGGACTTGTTGGCTAACTAGATGTTTGGGCTGAAAGATGGGAAGAGTCAAGGATAATGCTCAGGTTTCTGGTGTAGGCAGTCAAGTGGACAGTGGTCTTTTTACTGAGATAAAACACATAGAAGAAAGGGCAGGGTTGATAGAATGATGAGGGAGTTTGCTGCTTTTTGTTTGTTTGTTTGTTTGTTTGTTTTTGAGACAGAGCCTCACTCTGTCACCCTGGGTAGAGTGCAGTGGCATCGCTGTAGCTCACTACAACCTTACACTTGTGGGCTCAAGGGTTCCTCCTGCCTCAGCCTCCCGAGCAGCAGTTGTGCATCACCACACCCAGCTAATTTTTCTATTTTTAGTAGAAACGGGGTCTCACTCTTGCTCAGGCTGGTCTTAAACTCCTGAGCTCAAGCGATCCTCCTGCCTCAGCCTCCCATAGTGCTAGCATTATAGGCATGAGCCACTGCACCCAGGCAATGAAGGAGTTTAGTAAGATAAATTAGAGGTGCTGGTGAGACCTTCAAGTGGACAATGTTAGTAGGTGAACTGATGCAAACAACTGAAGCTCAGGATAAAGATATACATTTGGGAATCATTACCTTGTAGATGATAACTGACGCCACGGGAATGAATGAAATCATCTATGGAGGGTTCACATACAGAGAAGAATGCCTAGTACTCCCTGGGAAACCCCATCATTTTAAAGGACGAATAAAGACATAACTAAGAAGGGGACTGAGAAAAAAACAGTATGGAGGAAAACCAAGAAAGTACAGTGCCAGAGAACAAAAGACAGTGTTTCAGAAGACAGGGGCAGTTGCAGTGCTTGATGCCAAAGCAGGCCAAGTAATTTCAGGACTGAAACTTGCCCGTTCAACTTGCCAAGGATCATTAGCAACCTTGATGAGAACAGTTTTGGTGGCACCGTGAGAACAAAAGCTATATTTCAGAGATAGAAAAATTGAGAAATAGGTAAAGTAGATAGTAAATATACACACCACTAAGAAGTCTCGCTATAGTAGGAAAAGAAAGAGAACAATGCTAAAAGGTGATATGAAGTAAAATGAATAATTGTTTTAATATGGTGAAGATTTGAATACATTAAATGCTTTTTGGGAATAAGCCAGTTTAGAGAGAGGTTGAAAATAAAAGGTAACTGACATGCTCTGTTGGGTTGAGGTCTCTGAGAAGGTAGGAGGGAACACACCTGAAGTATACAGATGTTGGAATTAGCTTTAGGCCACCAGGAGATAGCTTTAAGTTCAGTTCACAGGAGTAATAAAAAAACTACTCCCTAGTTCAAAATTCTCTAAACGTTTCTCATTTGTAGAATTTCACACAAATCCCTTAGTCTGTTCAACTTCACAAATATTCAGATAAATATAAATTGCAGATGAAATCACTTTTTAAACTATTGTATTACCCCCAAAAAAGTATCAATAATACTCAGTGCCATAGAAGGTAAGCTGATGCTGGAATGCACATAACTTGTTGATAGTATTTTAATTGGGTACAACCCTTTGAAAATCAATTTGCTGTTATGGATCAAAAATCATAAATATCCACACTAATTATATTTCTGGAAATCTAGCCCAAGGAAACATTGTAAAATATTATTTTCTTAAAAATTTTACATTGTAAAAAAAAAGTCCAGTATATGCCTAATACCTTTTCTAAAGATCTCAAGCCTCCTAGCCATAGCAACCTCACCCTTCTTGAACACAGATAGCACTTGCCTGTGCTATTTATTTGGCACTTTGTACGTGGCATCTTCCCAACATTACCCAGAGTAATGCTTTTAGGTAGTATAAGGCTCATCATCTATTTTCCCTGGCCAGGTAGCCAGTTTCTCTGTCCAGAGAAAAGGAATGTAATATCCTCTGTGGGACACTGTCTTTAGCTTTGCTATTTCTCAATCATAAAAAACATAATGAGGCTATACTATTAATTAAAAAATTGTCAGAGATTAGGAAGAAGTAAATGTTGCTAGAATGCCTGTAATAAATAGTAATTTTCAGTTTATAAAATAGTTTTCAGTTGGGTTTTAACAACTGAAAACTATTTTATAAACTTTATATACAATGTCTTTAAAATGCACATTTTTAAAATTTATCTTTCATCTGAAAATTTTCTCCTAATACATTTTAAAACATTCATTCTAAAAGAAAAGTCTGGCTTCTGAAAAAGCGTAAAAGTTGAAAGAACAATTAGCAAAACAAAATAAAAGGAAAAAAATCTAAAATCAAGTGGAAGATTCAAATCTACTTCTTCACTGGTTTTAAATATTCACTCCTACAAAAAAGTGAATATTCCATAAGAAATGTAATTAATATACAAAGACTACTGAAAACACCAAAAGCCTATCAGCCTCCTATAATCTAATAATTAAAAGAAAGAAGTTATAGCTCAAAGATGAAGTTTCTTTGATTTGAGGATAAAAGAGAGAAAGAAGCTATCAAGATACCAGACAGTATCAAAGATGACAGCATCAAAGAAATAAGAAAGAAACAGAAATGTGAGTTCTTCATATATTGGAAGAGGTAAGCTAGGAAAGACATCCTTACCAACAAAATCACAATTCAATTAGACTAAAGAGAATCTTGAGATGTGTTTTATGTATCTGGCTAAATAAGGACATTTCCATGATCTTACTGTTTGGGATAATAGTCTGATAGTTTGTAGAGTTCCCTCCTCCCCACTCTAGATGTATTTTTAATCTAATGAAAACAAAAGCAATCATCAAATATGCTGATGCTATATTAAAAAATGGCTGGCTATTTATCATAACCAGGTTTTACAAATTCCATCTCTACCCTATTATTTTAATTATAAGCAGAAATCACTGCTGAATTCTGTTTAATGCCCTTTCTTTTACATACCCTAACTTGTACTTTTAAAATTAAAGCATTTTCAAGGAGTCAATACATTTGAAATTCATTAATTCATATATTTTCTAGAAATTCAAATTAGACTGCCATATAATGACCTGGGCATAGGATGTTTGTTCTAAAAGATAAAATTGTTATTTTTAATGATCGCTTCTCATCTAAATTAATCACTTCAAACCTATTCAAGGTAGAGCCTAGGTTAAGGTTCAGAAACCTAATCCTAGTTCTGGGCCTTGAAAGTCAACACTCTAAAAGGAATTATAATAGCACTATCTTGAATATCTTATTTAAAAATGTGATATGGTTAAAGAACAAAAACATATCTATAGAAACCTCAAAAATAGAAACCTCATTGTCTAATTCATTTATTTACTCTATAATAAAAATAACTTTTTCAAATGGAATATTTGGCAATTTATATTACCAACCTAGTTCAATGAATTTAAGTAATGGGTAGCAAAATAGGAAGAATCATTTTGCTTATGTATATTTTGCCATCTGTCTCCTCAATGATAATAGTTGATTAGCAGTCATCTGCCACATGTATGTCAAATATAATTAAAACCAACATCTTTCCTTTACCAACAAACCTGAATCTAAACTGGAATAGTCAGGATGACAGACCATGGTTTTAAAAACATTAATACAAAAATTGTCTTTTTTCCTATTTTCCTCAATGTACAGTTTTATATTTTGGAATCCTATTGGTGAGACGGTAGCCAAATATTACCCCAATTCTTACATTCAAGATAAAGAAAGGGGAAAGAAAACTAATGTCTTAGTATAATCAAAAGCATCCAGCAAAAATGGCAGGTAACATGAGGATAAAGTGAAAAACAGCCCAGCTTTTGGCGAGGTAGCCTGCTAAATAATTTTAAACACTTCCTGTTTATGCAAGCTAAAAGGAAGATTAAACCCTCAAAAGATCTGGGTTAAAATGACATAAGATTTTTTGGAGGAGAGGAAGGAAATGGGACTCAGCTTTTTGGATACATACTTTTCATTTAAGAATAATCTCATCAACCATAATCAAAGAAGGAAAAATTAAAACTACTCAACATACCAAAGAAGAAGGAGCAACTGGTCTGGTTACTCCAACTTTAAAATTTCTAGGTTACCAAAAACTCTACAGCCAGATAAACACCCAGTAAATGATTTACTACAGTTTTTAAAATGGGTGACTGAATTTAGGTGCAGAAAATAATTAAATTATTGCTAAAATGACCAGAATTTGCTAATCAATTGATCTTTAAACATTAGGGTTTATACACTATATTGAGAATGATTTGGCAAAGAAAAGATGAGGATAAAATCTATTAAATACTATCTGTTCTCAATAAGACAACTCAAATTTCCAATGTGGAATGTTACTATCAGTTAAAGATCACATTCCACCTTCTTTATCTTTCAGAGTTTTTGAAGCAAACTGTTTTACCCAATTACATACTTACAAAAATTTCAAATAATAAGTATCTTTGTGAGGAAATGACTTTTTAATCACTAAAAAGCCAAAGGACAAGATGTTCAAGACTTTAGACAGCATCTGAGAAAGAATATAACTAGGGAAGGGCTTTATCAAGGTGGGCAAAGTTCAGAATGGCAGGATTCCTTCCCTGTTGTAATGAATATACTAAAACTTCCGGGGTTTGGTGACTATCACTGGGTGTGGTAGTAAAATGGAAGGGAAAAGCCTCACACAGAAAGCTGAATAGCCCAAAGAAAACCTAAGTGGTGACAAGAGCCTAAAGGCACATGCAGGTACGCATCTTTTATATTGGATGTGATACACTTACATGGCCCCTGTTGAATCTCTTGGGGACCAACAGTAAAGCAAGTTTAGAACTTCAAATCTTGAGACATCTATAGCAAGATGCTGATCCAATGTGGCTCCAAATATCTTCTGTTTTCCTGGCTCACCTGAAGAGGAAAAAACACTACAGAGGATGTGGGAACTGAATTTTTTTAGGTAGTTTCTTCTAGAGCAACTGTCTGAAAGTTTTGGCCCAATCCTTTATGAAGTCTGGAGATGAGACACTTGAAGGACTAGTGAAAAACAAAATTCAAATGAAAAGGTGGAGTGAGACATCTAAAAGGGGAACATGAGAGCAAAAGATAATTGTCGTAGGTAAACCAGTGTTTCTAATCTTTAGGTGGGAGGAGGCAGAGAAAGGAGAGAAAAAAAAATGCACAGATGTTTCTCCCTCCACTCCCTCACCCCAATTGCTTCTAAAAATTCACAAACTACCTAAACTTTTTGACCACAATTAGGGAGTGAATAAGCAAGATTACTTGGAAGGATTAAGCATTTTGCCAAGTCTCCCTCCCCTGGCTATATGGCATTATTAAGCAGCAGGGAGGCCTTGCAGATAATACTTTTTTTTCTAAGAAAAGATTCTGGTGGAATACAGCTTGAAGCAATAAAGAAAGAGAAAAATAAATTGAATTTATACAAAAATGGAAGTCACAGGACAATATACCATATTGACAACATTTATCTAATTCTGTTTTTCAAAAGGGGTGGGACAGATTTCATGAAATAAGAAATCAGAACAAAAAGTGGTTTTAGCTTCCAGATAATAGAAAATATTTTTAAACTAAGCAGCACAAACTACATGCTTCATCCTTCTATGAAATGTTATCCTTGGAAAGATAATCTTTAAAAAACTAAGCTTAGCAGAACCAAGTCTGATGTAAGTTACCACACAAAAGGCATAAAAATGTAGTCCATAATATTAATTAAATTCATTTTTAATTAACTTCTTAAAATTTTTTCTTAAAATATTTAACCTAAATTTTGTATTATTACAGTTATTCTCCGGCATTCACATAATAGCCTAGGACATAAAACAATTTTCTTTCCAAATACATTTCATTTTAACCAGAATTTACTTAAACTATGTCTGGTAAAAATACCAGAATTATCTGAAAAGTAAAATTGGAGAACGAATTAGATCCTTACCTGACGTGGCTGTTCATTCATTCGTTGTGGGTCTGATTTCACTTTATTACTAGGATGATTTGTGACTTTGGTTACTGGTTGTTTGAAAATTGATGCTGTTTGTCTAATTGGCAATGTTGTGTTCAAGTCTGGTTTACCCTGTGAATGTAAGTGTGTTTTTATTAATAAATATTATATTTAAATACAATTTGATGATTTTTAAAATTCAATATCTATTACTATAAATCAGATTATTCCAAACTTCTCAGTCTATCTCAGCATTTTAAATCCTTTAACGTTCATTTTTAAGCATTTTATTATGTAAAACATGCAGGAAGTTTTCTCATAATAAATGACAAGTTTTTTGTATACCTTTAAATGTAAGAAAATTCTCAATATAAAATTCAAAATTAATTTGATTAACAAGATACTAAGTGTAATACATTAAGGACTTTTAAATAAACAAGTATGTTGGTTTATACAAAAGGAAGGAGAACTTCAAGGATAACAATCAGGAGAGCAATTTCTACATTCCAAGAATGGAAGAAAATATTGGCATGCTTGTACATTAAAATATAAACATCCTGATCAGCAGTTAGGAGGCCAGGCTTACATAAAAGTACAAATTAATCCTTTCTTTTGTATAAACATAATTAGGAATGGGAGTTCTAATTCCAGCAAACAGAACTCAATTTAGAAATACATGGTAAAATAAAGAAGTATTCCTTATTTTTAACATACAACAGGTCCTTGGATAATATCATTTTGTTCAATGTCCTAATACTGTAACGACGAGAACAAAATAATGGATTCTCAGCTGGGACCACTGTCTATGTGGACATTCTCTTTTTGCACATTCTCTCCATTGTCTACATGGATTTTCTACGGGTACTCCAGTTTCCTCCCACATTCCAAAGATGGGCACGTTAGATTCATTGGCATGTCTGCATAGTCCCAGACTGAGCGAGCATGGGGGTGTGTGTGCCCTCCAATGAGATGGTGGCCTGTCCAGGTTGGGTCCCCGCCTTGTGCCCTGAGTTGCAGAGACAGGTTCTGGCCACCCTTGATCCTGAACTGAAATAAGCAGATAAATAATGATCTTACTTGTTTCTATTAATGTATCTTAAATGTATGTTGAGCTCACATTTGTTTCAATGTTGAACATTAGAAGTGTTTTGGTCTTTATTTAGAAGTTTGGTTATGTTTTTGTGACCAGAAATATGCCATAGCAACTGAACTTTTGTTTATATCAATTAGCCTATGGTAAAACTGGTTTCATTGTATGTCATTTTGCTTAATTCACAGTTTCCAAGAACCTATCAATGACTTTAAGTGAGGACTTACTGTGTATCACCTTTAATACTGTCAAAGAAAAGACTTAAAATTGAAGCCTCAGAAAGCCATGTAATATGTTTATCTAGTTTTAATTAACCAGTAAATACAATGTAAGATGTGTTCTAGTGAGGTCAAAATGTGGCACGGAATTGCTATTAAGTTCATTTGCAATACTCTAACAAAAAAGAAAAGGGAGAAAACACAATTTAATCACTGTGTGTTTTGATTCTGGCAAAAAAATATAAAAGGTCATATATATCTGAAGACAATATACATCTGACATCTTTTTTTTTTCCAGAGATGAGGTCTCACTCTGTTGCTCAGGCTGAAGTGCACTGGCATGACCATAGCTCACTGCAGCCTTGAACTCCTGGGCTCAGGTGATCCTCCTGCCTCAGCCTCCTGAGTAGCTAGGACTACAGGCATGTGCCACAGCACCAATATGTTTTTGATATAGAAATATACTTGATGAATTTACAGGATATTTAATGAACTATTATCCAGATAGAAACTGTAACGTCCACTTTCATGCTCCAAAACAGTGGTTATCAAACCTGGGCTGTATCAGAATCACCCAGAGGGCTTGTTAAAACACATATTACTAGGCCTCACTCCCAGTCATTGTGATTCAGTAGGTCTGAGATAAGTCCTGGGAATGTGCATTTCTATTAAGGTCTCAGGTGAAGCTGATGCTGATAATCCAGGGAGCACACCTAGAGAAGGACTGCTCTAAAAACAAAGAGTGCAGATTGGTGGCAGGTGGACCAAGCCTAACCCATAGATAAGTGTTCAGTTTTTAGTGCCTTTAACAAATTAAGCCAACTTCTAAAAATCTGGAGTCTTCACATAAAACTCAGAATTCTAGCTTGTCTTAAAAACCTAAAGATTTGGAAATGTCGGGCTTGGTTTGGCAACAATAGGACATGATTAGCAATGGCCGCCCACTAGAGGCTTCAGGTTCTCCTTTTGCAACATTCCTCAACAACTCACATTTGCATTACCTGTCTGGGCCCTGTAGGCATCGAGTTTGTGACCTCTGCTTAAAGAACATTAGCATGCCTAGAAAGGTAAGCATCACAATAAATCTGACAATTACAACTACAGTAGTATTTGGATCCACTATTAAACATGCCCTCACCCTTTCCCCTCCCAACACAACACACACGTCTTCTCTGTGTATACTGTGAATACTTGTCATTTCTTTACCTCAATTTTTTCCCAATGTATGTACTTACCTTTAAAAGATATATTCAGCTGGAGTGACTCTAACCAATATTATTTCTCAGGTATTTGGCTTTATCTTTATGGATTACCAAAAAAATAATTCAAAAATGTGCAAATTCGCCTGACAGGCTGCAAAATAGCCACTTAGGATGCCACCTTTATGAAGTGTGAGGCTCAGGAATCTGCATTTTAAAAGCTCTCCTGCTAATTCTGTGATGCAAAGGAGGTTTGGACACCTCTGACTTACGATGTCTAAAGCATTCTGAGGCCCTCAATGAAATCACCTAACCTGTAGAATATAGTAGTCAATATTCAGTCCTAAAGAAGCTTAACACATAAATGACAGGAGAACATTTCCTGTCACTAGTTTGATGTAATCAATATGTATCACTAAACAATACTTTGCTTGGTTTTTAATGTTTTTGTTCTTTAATAAAGGATATACTCTGCTGGTATTAGAACAAGGTGGCATCAGGAGACAGAGAAGTATGCAACTGTTTGCATGAGCAAACATAGTCATTCAAGCCTGTGAGAGTCTCATTGTTACAAAGGTTAACTGGAGGCAGCAGGATCTATTCTAAACTATGAATCCTGAATCTGTGAAGACTGGAAGGGAAGCATGGAACATGTAAAACTATTGATGCTACAATGGTAAGACTGATGTTTTTGCATGAACTTAAGTTTCTGTACAATAAAGAAAAATTAGAAGGAAAAACTGGCTAAAATATTCAAGATATACAATTAACTTTCATTGTATAATGAGACAGTTTATTCTCCGGGGCACGGAATAAAAGACATTATTCAAGAGTGTCCTGCATTATTCTTCTCTCAGTCATGTTTTGGTTTTTAGTGTTTTTCTCCTTTTTACTGGCCTAGAAGTTCTGACGATAGAAAAATATTTTTACTATTCTAAAACAGTATCATGTAAAGTTGAGTAATCTGTAAAGCTGGACTAACTGGTTTTCCCAGAAACTGATACAAAAATAGTAAATTTTATTACCACTCTCCCCTGAGGACTGCCAAAGAGTCACTGTTAATTCATGCCCAGTCACCACGTGTCTGAGTTTTTCTAAATAGTCAATCTGCCATAAACTTAACAGTTAAAAAGCAAACAGTTTTTAATGGGACAGTATCAAAGCTGTTTATGTATTCAAAATATCCCCTTTCAATATAAGTGAAGCATAAGTTCTTTATATTACAAAATTAAACTGGCAAACACATGCATTCTAATATTAGAACTAAAAGTTTCCAAACTCTGACAAATTTCCTAAGTGTACAGGCTTGCTCTCAAATCAAAACTTAATAAATTTTACAATGTGTATATTAGGCTGAAAGTACTTCATTTTCTTGAGGATCTATTCTACTATCCCCCTAGTTGCTGGGAGGAATATAACATTAATCTCTTTTATCTCAAAAAATTTTACTTCGTCTCTTTCCAAGAAGTATTTGAGGTGTATCTTTATACACTCACAAAGGACAAATATGCAATAAGAGTTAATTTTTAAAAAGAAAAAAATCAAGGACAAGGAGAAAAAAACCTTCCTTTTGAAAAGGTCAATAGTGATACTAGAGCTGAGCATCAAATGTGGATCTGAATTTTCTAGCAGCCTGGGCAAAAAGAGAAACATTAAATTATAGAGGTACCCTAGTCAGAAAGGAGAAAGCATACCAATTAATGCCCTGGTATTAAATCTAGAATTAATAAAAGGACTTAGCATCACAACAAGTATTAAGCAGATTTCAAATGGTTTTTCTTTTTACAGTGACTTTCCATAAAAGCCAAGAACATAAGATGTAAAGGACAATTCAGTGAAAGTGATTCTGAAAGGGCCTAAACCAGTGTACTCTAATTATTATGTAACCTTTCAGTGATCTAACTTGATTAAGGACTCAAAAGAGAATATCTAACGAGGTAGGTGAAGAGCATGTATCATAAACCAGTGGTTGTCAAATACTTTTTTGTATTTCTACCCCCTAAACAAATTCTGAAAATATATATACTCCACCTGCATTTTAAAGTTGACGTTAGGAATACTTCCTATTTTATTTAATGTAATTAGTTGCAAAAGATGCATTTATTAGAAGTATTTTAAATGCTGATACTTTAATAAACTGTTACATCATTTTAAAATGTATATAACAGAATCTAAATATACCCACCATCATCCACTTACATGGACAAACTCTTCAATGGTCATATATTGTATTTCACTCCTTTTTCTCTTTAAATTACTAATTCCATTTCAAAGTTATTTCCTATTTTAAACATGAAAATCTTTCATTGACCATTTATATATCATGAAATTATTTTTTTAAACTTTCTGTGACCATAAAGCTCTTAGTGATAAAACAAATTTCTTCTGGTTTACTACAATTATTAGTGTATAACCCAAAGTGACATACTACAAAATTTAATATATAATCCATAAACATAAAAGATAAATATTAGATACATAGATTAATGAAAAGAATTTTTAAAAATAACTTTATGTTCTTGAATATTACTAATCGCTAGAATGGAACAAGGTTTAGCATCTATTCCTATTCTTCATTCTTTATAAATGTAGCACTGAGAAACCTTGCTCACATAAATGAGTAGATAGAATAAGTTTTATTCCATGTCACTCAAATCTCTGAACTTCTTTTGAGTTATGTTAAAATATCACATAGTGAGCCATCCAAAAATGTTCAACAGTTGACATCTACATAAAGCCCTCTCTATTTTGCTGAAAGCAAATTCCTTCCTTGTAGAAAGAACTGTTACCTAGTCATTCATTTTCTCAATCCAACCAATATTTCAAATTGTCCTGTTAGTGCTGTTAGTGGAAACTTTTTTTTTTTCTGGAGACAAGGTCTCCCTCGTTGCCCAGGCTAGAGTACAGTGATGCAAGCATAGCTTACTGCAGCCTCTAACTCTTAGGCCCAGGAGATCCTTCTGCCTCACCTCCCAAAATGTTGGGATTACAGGCATGAGCCACCACACCTGCCTGAAATCAAACATTTTGTACTATGGTAATATTGCAGAAAAGTGAGAAGTGTACTCTTCTGTAAAATGAGAGGTTGACTGTAAAGGAAAATTAGGAGAAAAAATTACAGGTACTCCTATCATAGGTACCTTCTCAGATCAATTGAAGGAAAGAGTATACATGGAATTTAAAGATATTAAAATGGACTCCTTGAAAACACTCCATGTCTATGTATACCATGTAAATTCTTCATATAGCATGGTTTGAACACTGGAGACTTACACCATACTATATTCTAAATACCACTTTTCTCAACCTGGCTTTGAAAGAAAGCTGTATGACAGTTCAAATTGTACATATTCTAGGGCCCAAGCCTTGAGGACTCGTTTTATCTTTAAAATTCATGAAATTTTTGCGCTTTATCTTAAAAACTAGCCAAGTTTGTTTTAAGGTAAAAGTGTTGCTCTACTTATCCAAAATGTTCAAATAAAACTGACATTTCCAAGTATCATTTTAATTCTGTGGTACTGCATACACCACATGGCCCTAAGAGATACTCATGCCCCAATTTGAGAAGCAAAGATTTTGATCTCTGTAAGGTCAGTTTCCTCATCTGTGAGTGAGGATAATAACAATAGCTATTGCATAAGAGTCTTATAAAGATGAAACAAGATAATGCATGTTATGATGCTGCTGCTGCTAATGCAACTTTCAGTCAATCATTGAACAAATATTGAATGTCTACTATGTGCCAGGCATTGACTGGATGACAAATATGCAGTCATGAAAAAATTTCTATCTCAGACTTACATTCTGGGGTTAGGGAGAAGACAACAATTAGCAAAACAGATTTACAGCTTATAGTCATATTGGCACTTAAATTCTGAATAAACAGCAGCTATTTCTTTAGCATTAGCATGTTATTGAACATGCCATTGAAATTTAGAAATGCTACCTATTAAGCTTTCCCAGCAAGAAAGCCATCCCCTGGTTCAAACCAAGGCGTGCCTGAGTGATAGCCGTAGGTCAAATCAAGGCTACACTCAGAAAGTAATTGCAGATTTGCTCCAGAATATGTACAGTAGCCAATAGTAAATGCCTTTCCACAAAATCAAATGCCAACAATGAAAAGTGCCTTAGAATCCTTGGAAGAATTGTGGAAACAGTCACACAAATGGTTTTCTGCAGCACTTAATTCTTTCACTAACCTGGGGTCTACAAGTTTGGTTTACTCTTCAGGACCTATAAAACTTAGTGAAACAGACCTCGATTGTCCACGGAAACCTGGGGATCCAAAATAAATCTTGTCAAAGCCATAGCATGGGCAGTTATGTCCCCAAATCTACCTTCATTATTAGCACTATAGGCAAACCCAGGCCCTCTCAAAAGGTTCTATCACACTTGGATACATTTGAAGCACCAACTTATGACAAACCCAATATCACACTGAACAAATCATTCTCATCAGCAAGCCTGTTTAATAACATGGCTAAAGTTGTTCTGTTCACTTTCTGCTTGCTAGCAGTCTTTATCCAATCAGTATCTAAATGCATGGCTCAAATTAGCCAAAAAGATGGAACAGTGCTGTTAGCTAATAACCTTCTAATTATTTTATTAGCTAAAGATAAATATCCTTTATTTATTAAGAATATTTCTGTATATGAGAGACAATTAAAAGTTCTTTGGACAAGAGAATACTAATTAGTTCTACTGTCCTTTGCTACATTTTACCTTTCTTCATTCACTAATTCATTCATAATTTATTCATTAAACAATCACTGTTCAAGTCACTATCATCTCTATCTGAACAAATACAACAGCTTCCTAACTGGCCCCCAATTTCCACTTCTGTATCTCTGCAAAACAGTCTCCACATACAGCCAAAGCAATCATATTGCCACCTACGTAGAGCCCTCAAACAGCATTCTGTACCATTCCTTGTGCCGGCTTACCACATCCACGATCAGGCTTGTCTAGTTCTTCAACCTCACCTAGTACCAGTCTCTCACTCCCTAAGCTCCAGCCAACCTAGCCTAAAGTCCTCATATGCTGACTACATCCTGCCTTAGGGAATTTGCACTATTCCCTCCACATGGAATGCTTTTCCCTCTGGTTTTTGTGTAGCTGACTCCTTAAGTAGTCTCATATTCTGTCCTAAACTCGATGCTAAATGGGTACTAAATAAGTAGAAAATATAATTCAATGTAGTCTACAATATACATCTCAAATTTACTAAGAATAGGCATCTGTATTATCTGCCTCAAGATTATCAATGTAAAAGAAATAATCCTAAACTTAGTTAATAAATCTATTGCTATTTAACATTAGGTTATGCTTATAAATAAGCACATCAGCGTCTTCCTCTGAGTCAGACAGCCAGTCTCCCATGGGAAAATAATCTAGGCTACAGATGGTGTTTTTGACAAAGTCACTGTCATTCATAGTGCTGTTCTATCATGAAATAATGGGAAATAAAAAGAACAAAGAATCTAAGGCTCAGCAGACTGTTAACATGGGAAGACATCAAAATAAGCTGTGTACATGGCAGGAAGCATACCATGTTGCTCTTAGGGAGCGAAGGTTCAGGAAAATATGTTCTTCAATGATGAATCTGAAAACTTAGATCATCTCACTGTAATTTACCATAGTAACTTTTTATCTGTATAGTTAGACAACAACCTAAAATTACGTATGGTGATTTTAGACAAAGGAGACAGATTATGGAAATTAATACACTGGGGCAAAGCGTAAGGTCAATTAATAGGAAAGTCAATGGGCAAGTTATAAAGATGGAACAGTTTATCCCTTAGATGAGTTGTACAGAATTTTTAACTGGTAAGAATAATATTAATTTGGAGACATACAAAGCTAATTGGCCTTAGACGCAAATCAACTTTAAAGAGAATCAAACTTGCCCCAAATGGTCAACCATTCTCCCTTACGGAGATAAGCAGGAGTTGAAGGAGCCCATACTCTGCTGAGTAGTTCTGTCATAGATCACTATGTAGGAGGCTGAGAATTAAGGTCAAGAACAAAGCCAGTTCTGGTGGCACTAGGAGTTCCAGACAGGTCCTAGTTGCACTAAGAAAAGTTTCTCTGTAGAACAGTAATCCAGCAGGGGTATACATACCTCCTTTCTAAAAAGTCAAGACCAGAACATTTCAACTGTTTCTATACTCTGCCTAACAATTATTACATCTAATCCCACCACACCTCACATCCCTGTCTACCCAGGTAATGATCAAATGGCCACGTCTCTCAGATCACACATTATCACCCACCACTCGTCCCCATAATATTCTATGTATCTACCCAATACTTCAGTAGATCTCAAACTTCTTTGACCTCAACTAAGAGTGAAAATATATTTTACATCATGACTCAGCATATACAGGGTGTATTTATCATGAAATTCTCCTAAAACAAACTTACCCTTAGTAAATGTAATGTACACTGACCATTTATTTCATATTTTTAAAAATTCTAGTTATGAGCCATTACTTTGATTTAATGATCTGAAGTTTGAAAACCAATTCCCTAACCTTACCCATCCCTGAGATCTAGGATCTGTCTACTTCTATCTCCACAGGCACATGTGTCTAGGCCATTGTCATTCCTCATTGGACCACAACAGCTACTTGCTCCCCACTTCCACTTTCCCCATTTCAATACTAAATTAACAGAAACCTGTATTCAATAGTGGCCCCAGACTTATCCCTTGGAAAAACTTCAGGGCCTAGAAATGCTAGATTTATCACCTGTGATCTATTCACTCCCCCTCTCTGCCCCAACTATATCTACAGAGACCAGAAAACAATCCCTTCAGCAAGACCTTAATACACTGACAAAGAGAGCATCTGCATTTTTGGAAAAGATTTTACATTCTCCACAGGCCAGGAATGTTGGTGGAAGAAATGAGGTCTTTGTTTTTAGTTTGAATGGAAGAATCCTAGGATGGTAGAAGAGGCAGTTTTTACCACAATATGCCCTACCAGGAGTTGGCAATCAGATTGTTCTTACCACAGGGCTCTTTGGTGGTGGTTAATTGGCCATGAGGTCCCTCAGGCAGAAATAAATTAGCCCACTAAGGTACTACACTTCAATAACTAAAAGAAATCCATGTTCAAACAAAAGCCTGATCTGAGCTACAGCAGTGACCTGGCTCCTCACCTGTTCCATCACACCTTCTCTCAAGGCTTGCTCCTTCTCCTGCCTTGAAAACAGTGGTTATTTTTTCAGCTCCAGATTCCTCTGAGAATTTGAGGTAGACTCTCTCTTAGAAAAATGCACACAGAAAATATTGCACACAACTCAAAGGTTCCTGGAGGTCTTCCTGTGGTGTGGACCATCAGATTAGAAACCCCCGTCTCTGTATTAGTTCCTTCCAAGCTGGTCTCTTTCAACCTCAAGAGGAAAAATAACCGTAATAATAACGTTCCTCAATCATGCATTCTCTTCCAAATATTGTCCTCTCTTTTCTACCTCTCATTCTTCATAAGAGTAGTCCAAGCATTTTTGTGGGGAGAAGGATAAAAATGAACATATGTGTACATGTGTGTAAATGCAGAGAAGCTCTAGAAGGATACACAAAAAAACCTCATTAACAACAGTGTTCCCTAAGGAAGAGGACTCACGCTGAGTCCTCTTCCTTAGAGGAGAGGGAAGGAGACATGTTTCATTTAATATCCTTTTCACTTTTCACTACATGCACAAATTGCTTGACCAAATAATGATTCAAAATTTTAAAACTTTTAAAAGAGCAGGCACATTTTGTCTCTCATTTCCCAGAAATTTTCTGGCATTCTAAATATGACTTCTGATCTTTCCATCCGTTGAAACTGGTTATGTAAAGGTCACCAGTTGCCGTCTAAGGACTTTATCCTCCTTGATGTCTCCATAACATTTTACAAAATGGCGTTTTGTAGGCTTTTATAACACCGCATTCTCTTGATTCTCTTATTTTCTTTCTGGAAGATCTTCTCACTCTCCACAAGATTAATTTATTCATTTAATCCACAGGCCTACAGTGTGCAAGATACTTTTCTTCTGTTTGTCCTTATGTTGGGCTATACCAATGACAAATCAGTAGGATAGGAGTTCTCAAAGTGTGACCTGAGAATTCCTGGGGGTCCACAAGATCCTTTTGGAAGTTCAAGAAACTATTTTTTTTTTTTTTTTTGAGACAGGATCTCACTCCGTTGCCCAGGCTAGAGTACAGTAGTGCCATCATGGTTCACTGAAACCTCAAACTCCTGGGCTCATGCCATCCTCCTGCCTCAGCCTCCTGAGTAGCTGGGACTGTATGTGCATGGCACTGCACCCAGCTAATTTTTTTTATTATTTTTTGTAGAGATGGGGTCTTGCTATGTTTCTCAGGCTCATTTCAAACTGCTGGCCTCAAGCAAGCCTCCCACCTTGGCCTCCCAAAGTGCTGGGATCAGAAGCAGGAGCCACTACACTCAGCCAAGAAACAAAATTATTTTAACTCAATCTTCTTCACTCAGGCCCCAAAGTTGCCCTTCTTCCCCTATTCCTTGACTCTCCTGCTCCAGGTGACCAAAGCCAAACTTGTGGCAGGCATAAAAAATTCTCTCTCTATAATCATCAGGTACTTACATCTACTAATTTCTCCTGACTGAGTCTTACCTTTCCATACCTCCTGCCACAGCATTAATTCAGGCCATTATTACTCTTCTAGACTACAACAGCCCAACCAGTCTCCCTACTTCCAGTTTCACCCCTTCTCAAATCTAGTTTCCATAGTGTGCTCCATTCCATATCCAATACTCAAATCTGATTCTCACCAGCACCACCCACTCATTTAAGAGTTTCACAAGTTGCACAGAAACTGCCTCCAAAATACATGAGCTCTCTATAAAAATGTCCTATTGTTTTGTTGATAATTAAAACAAACACTTTCTAGAACTGGTTGAGAACCTAGATATACCCATACAGAATCCAATTCTGTGTTTATAATGACAATAACATGCTACCACCTTACACTAAGATAATTCATGAGAAATAAATAATGGCAGACTTAAGAGACAACTGATTCCACTCAAGAGAATATGATGCTCTTTATTTCCAAATGTATTAAATTTGGGTGAATAGAGAGAAATGTGATGAAAGAACTCTTTCCAAGGTATTAGTAGTATTATCAAGCCAAACTAAAAAAAAAAACATTCCATATCATATTCATATTGTAAGAAACTTGTAAAATACATCATATGTCACATTAATGTTAGGGAACTTGAATTTTATTTGTTTTATAGATTTAATTTATAAATATTTTGCTGTTAAGACCTAGAAACACAACAAATTCAGTTTAATGTTTACACACCTGAAACATTAAAAGGAATTTCTAGTGATAAAACCAAGCTACTTGAAGTCCCCTAAACGTATCTTGCACTCAGAAGAACCACTGTATTCTTCTTTATCCAATCCAATGCTAGAGTGTCTCCAATTAGATTTTTTTTTAGAAACTATCATCTTGCCTCTAGTTTCCTTCTAAAAACGTTGAGGGTCATATCTTTGAAACCTTGAAACATTTCATCTTTGAAAAATCAAATACTACATAAATGCCTAAACAATATTTAGCTTTTGAAGCAAAGGTTTTATTGTTTTATTTACATATTGAGAGGCATAGCTCTACTTTCTGTTGTTGTTCTTTTTTCACTAAGAATATGCAAAATACAGACAGGCACAGCTCTAGAACTGAGTCATCTAATATGGCAGCCAGTAGGCACATGTGGCTATTTAAATTCAAATTATGTAAAACTAAAAATTGAGTTATTTAGTAGACTATAGCTACATTTCAAGTACTCAACAGCCATATGTAGCTGTGGTTAAAAGATTTCCATCTTCACAGAAAGTTCCACTGCATAGGTTGCTCTGTAACTTCTCCCTCTGAGAAAGCTACTCATGACTTCAAATATCAGCTCTGTGCTGACGACTTCCAAATCATTCTTTAAGACTTTTTCCACTAACCTAATAGAGTATCTTCAGTAATCTGCTTGATAGTTCATCTGTCAGCTGGAGAGATGAGGGCGGTGGTTAGAAATAATTATGGTGGTGGCAAGAAAATCAGCAAGATATAATGTAATCAAGAATGGAACCTTTCAGGGTAAGGTTAAGATTGAGTCTAAGACAACTGAAATATGTAGTGCAAGAACAGTAGTAGACATTAATCAAAAGACAATGCCCACTCTACCCTACCCAACCATCCTAAAATAATTAAAAACCACTTTGCAAAGATCTTCAAAAGGTATCTTTCCAATCACACCTAAAGATACTATTCACCACCAGTAACTCACCTTTGATATGGAAGATATATTAACATCACAACTTATAGTCAATATAAATTACAAGTTAGCCTGTTTCAAAGTTTGTTTTGTTAATTACATCTCTAATTCTTTAAAGATAAGAATTTTTTAAAATGTAAAAAACAACACAATTAATAGTGTACTTTAGCCAGCTTTACAACTTCAAAGCAAAACACTACCTCAGATTCCTATTAATCACTATAAAGCTCCCAGTTTTCTTTATACTGTACTATCATAAAAAAGATATAATAGTTATTATCTACAAATTTATTTTCTGTTTTATAGAAATATCTAATGTTGGTGTTACTCCAAGAGAGCTTCTTTTTTTGAGACAGAGTCTCGCTCTGTTGCCTGGGCTAGAGTGCCGTGGCGTCAAGCTCACAGCAACCTCAAACTCCCGGCCTTAAGCAATCCTTCTGTCTTAGCCTCCCGAGTAGCTGGGACTACAGGCATGTGCCACCATGCCTGGCTAATTTTTTTTCTATGTATATTTTTAGCTGTCCAGATCATTTCTTTCTATTTTTAGTAGAGATGGGGTCTCGCTCTTGCTCAGCCTGGCAAGAGACCTTATTTTTAAAAATATAAACTCCACTTTCTGACTCTGAAGCTAAGATAAAAATCAAATGCAAAAATAAGACCATGCCCCCCCAAATTCAGTTAGAAACCTTCATAAAACAATGAAAATGAAAGGCATTTCCAAAATAATGTATGGTATATTAATTTATTTAATATTTATTACCACTATAAACTTCTGGAATGAGGTAGATATTAAATCAAATAAGCATAAAGCAACATTTATTAAGTACCTACCGTGTGCTGGGCTTTAGACTATATATACAAAACCAAAAAACACATGGTCCCTGCCCTCATGGAGCTCACAGTCTAGCTGAAGCAGACAAACAGTCACAAATACAACAGCAAAGCACCAGGCAAGCATTACGGAAGAAGGGACTGGTTCTGCCTGGAGCATGCAGGGCAGGCTTCCCAGAGATGGAGACAATGGAGCTGGGCCTTGGATGAGGAGGAGTTCGCCAGATGGAAGGGAAGGGGGGAAGCACACTCCAAGGAGAGGCAACAGCATATGAGCAAGCAGAATCTTGAAAGCGCATGCCATTGTGCAGGATGATGAGCGGTCCAGTGCAGCTAGAGCAGAAAAGTGCACACAAACTAAAGAGATGAATTAGTTTTTCACTTTTAATGAACCGCAAGTGTCAGGAAATACATCTTCATATTACAATTAATGTAGCTAAACTGTGATTCTGGTAACAGTAGGGTAATTCAAAAGCATTCTATTCATTTCCTACTTGAGCCCCTTCTAGCCCCATCTGTAGGTGCCCAGCACTGTGGTCAGAATTTGAAAAGGGAAGTCTTAAAAACATAAATCTTAATTTTCCTCTGTACATTTAAGAACCAAACCAACCTCAAAATAAAGGTTTCCTCAAGCTGAAATCATTGTGCTTCACTTACACACACACAAGGTCCTAACTTTTGCTAACTTGAGCTCCCTCTACTCCTACTCTTATCTTTAACATTTTCATAACTATCACCCCAAACTAATCCTATAGTTAAGCAACACAGAGGCAATTTAGCCTTTCCTCTCATTCTGCCTCTCTGAACAAAGTACCTGCCAATGCTCCTATGGAAACCAACACAAAGTATTATGATGTGAGGGAACAATACATTCTGACCTCCATACCAATTTATAGAAATTAAACTACTACTGAAAACCAAATTATTAAGCTGAATTCTGAATAAGGGCAGGTATGAAGCAAAGACTCCATGCCCTTCAGAAAAAGTAACAAGGACAAGAAGGAAGACAGCTTAGGTCAGAAAGTTTCCTACACTGGCTACGAAGCAACACTGTCCACCAAGGCTGTTTGGAGCTCAGGAAGGTGGCAGCTTAGGGTAAGGGCAGCGGGGAAAGGAAAGGAAAGGAAGTAACAGGGGTCAAATACTTTGCTAGATGTTGTTATGTAAATTCCCATTTACTCCTCACAGTAATGCTAAGGGAAAAAAAATTTTATTTTCTTAATTTTACAAATAAAAAACCTGAGGTCCTTGGAGGTTAAGAAAGTTTCCCCACGACTACCTCAGCTAATAAGTAGCAGCACCAGCTCACCAAATCATGCCTTCCTGGGTCCAAAGCCCCTTTCCACTCTACTACACTGCCTTTGGGTTCCGAAAAGGAATGCAGCACTCTCAAGAGACATGCAGGGTTATACTGGTCATACTCTAAGAAAGAAAAGCCCCTACTGCTCCCGCCACTATTTTCACAACATCGGTGTGAGACAACAGTGGTGGCAATACCTGTACACACAGATCCCTGAAATTTAGAGGAAGAAAAATCGAGAAAAAAATGGTACATATGTTTAGTTGCCCTTGGGGAAAAAGAAGTTTTCTTTACAAAGATATCGGGTGCTTTAATACAATTAAATTAGTACAGGTTGAGTATCCCTGATCCAAAATATTAATATTTAGGATCAGTTTCAAATTTAGGATTTTTTTTCCAATTTAGAATGCTCAACCTGTATCATAGTTCAAATGGGACTTGTTAAAATTGGTACAAAATAAACTATCAACCAAGCAGCTCAATAAAAATAAGAGCTAATGGAAAAATCTCCAATCACAGTATTAGGATGAGAATATTATTCCTAAAGGTCATTATCCTTAGTATCATCAAAAGTCAAAATAAAAACTGCCCTTTCTCAAATCTTGAACCTGAAAATTAATAGGTAATTATAAACTATGTGGTATGGATACTTGTCACTTGAAAATTTTGCCTTCTTTTGGGCAAAAGGAACTATTTTAAGGGGGGCAAAAGCAGACAATTAACATCAACAAAGAAATCTTTTGTAAATAGTCCCAATGGGCCAAAAAATGTGATGTATGTTGGCCTAGAGAGATATTAAAATGTTGTTTTCTACTGTGCACAATTTACTAATGCTCTCTCCACGTAAGTACTACTGCCACATACCAGAAAATAAACCAGCTTTAAGTTAAAAAGCTTCACAGGGCAGGGAGGGGGTATTGGTGGGGGGGGGTGGACAACAAACCGATGGGACATTCAGACAACCAAAATTCCAATGTGAGACACTTTTTGGAGAGCTTTTGAAGTAGCATCTATATGCTGTAAGTAAATTCACCAACCTTATTTTGATTGAGAGGATCATTCCGCAGTCTCTGTTTGTTCTTCTGTAATTTACTAGGCATCATCTTTCCAGTTCTGAAGTCAAAACTGCTGAGGTCAACAGTATTTCCCAGGTACCTTGCCAACTGAGGTTTGCTTCTGAACTTCTTACCACTTGGACTAGAAGAAAGATAAGGTTAATTGAACAAAAGGCAACAATATTTACCCTTGATCTCTACATAAACTTTTTTCTTCATGCCTTCCTCTGCCCCCAATCACTACCACATTATAATTTTAAATATGATTTTTTTTGAAAAAACATTAAAGTTTTCAAGGAACTTCATAACTTCCCTGTAAGAAGAGATAATGTGTCATCTACTATAATGCTCCCCTTGGTAATCTACTGGAGCACATAAAGGATGTTGCTACAGATTATCCCACTGGTCATTCACCCAGCAACCACTGACAGAAACCAAACACAAACTGCACACAGAGCACAATATGCACACTGCAAATGTCTTCAATCTTACAAACTTTCTTTCCATATTGACTTTTGAAATTCTATTTTTTTCCTGTAAGTATTACATATATATAATGCCAGCAAAAATCAGAAAGAACTTCAAAACAAACTCTTTTGATGTCAACAACCCTGGTTAAAAGCACACACAGACACTTGGAATCCATATAATTTTTGAGCTACCAATTTAGGATTGTAACATTTATAATAGAAAAAAATTCTTGAATCTTGACAATATTTAAATACTAATATAACTATTAAAAGGAGAAAAATAAGGCAAACATGTGCTTATACAATACTGACATGAATTTTGTTAGCCAAACTCCTGCCTTAGAGAAGTGCATCAAGAATAATTTACTTCTTGTAAGAAATATTGCCAAAGCTGGAAAATTACAAAAGTGCCAGAATTATACGGAGGCCTAAACTAGTCTTTCCTAAGGAATTTTTACTATGTGGCATTAATCTGTAAGAAATTTTTTATAGGAAGAATGCCCCAAAGTCTTATCTAATAAATTTTCTGAGCTAAATGTGCTACAGCAAATTGTTAAAGTGTGACATGTCACAAAAAGAAAACTATGAGAATTGTAGAATATCTCTCAAAGAAGCCAACATGTCACATTTGGAACTTAACCTTGCAACACATGACCACAATAAAAAAAAAAAAAAACTCAACAAGAAGACAAAAGGAAAAAGGCTGAGAAATCAACCAATAAAATATTCCCCTGGAACACGAAACAACTCTCTGGATCAAGCCCAAACCAATACACCCCATTTGTCTAAAGTATTCTGCCCCCACAGACTTCAAGACAACTGAAGAATGTAACAAAATTCTTCTTCCACAATCACATGACTTAAGTATTCCTGAAACACAATTCAAGGTATAGAATTCAGCCAACAGATGAAGATAACAACTAGTAACAAGAACAGAGCAGAACCAAGCAGACAACAAGAACACACCAGGGGAAAGAACATAGGATTATGTATATGCAAACCTCAATTCCAATTCTAACCTAGATTTCCAAATATGCTCAGTATCACAAAATAAAACAGCAAGTCACTCTCAATATTGTCCAAAACTTGAATCATCTCTGCCCACCAAACATGTCCACCCTCAAACCTGATCTATAATTCCCGATTTCTGTTAGCCACATCATTATCCACTTAGTACTTAGTCCTCCAGGGTAGAAGGACACACCACAACCCTTCAGTGCCCCCATCCCTCAGCCACACATCCAGTACCAAGTCCTAAACATCAGAGATTCCTCGATGCTGACAAAATAGTTTCACCTCCTTAAGAAAACATCAAAAACTTTCAATCTGTAATATATATTTTTTTCCAGATTCCTTTCCCAGCAGCCTTGGTACCCTACATTCTATATGTAACGTCGCCAAAATATGCCATAAACCTTTGACTCTTGTAGCCACATCTTTCCATATGAAAGACTAAGCATAAACAAGACCCTGCCAGTCAAGGGGCTATTAAATACTCCACACTCAGCTAAAATGTTACCTCCCCTAGATGCCTTCTGAGAGTCTTCAATACAAGTTAGAAATAACTCTACTATCTCCTGAAATCCTATTTCATTACAACAATTCCTATATATTTTCTTCATGAGTCAAACAACCAAAAATTATAACACCACTTTTTAAAATCCTCAAATACCATAGACAGGTTAGCATTGAACAAGACAACTTTCTAAGAGAAAAAAAAAAAACCTTATCATTTGACTGGTAAAGGATGTGGTTTTCATTTGCAGACCCAATGGAATAAATCTCAGGCTCACGCCTGTAATGCTAGCACTTTGGGAGGCTGAGGCAGGAGGATCACTTGAGGCCAAGAGTTCAAGACCAGCCTGGGCAACACAAGGAGATCCCATCTCTACAAAAAATTTAAAAATGAGCTGAGTATGGTGGCATGCACCGGTAGTCCCAGCTACTCAGGAGGCTGAGGCAGGAGAATTGCTTCAACCCAGGAGTTTGAGGCTGTAGTGAGCTATGATCGCACCACTGCACTCCAGCCTGGGCAACAGAGCGAGATCCTGTCTCAAAAAAAAAAAAAAATTAAAAATAATTAACAGTCACACTGCATTTGCATAGAATTTTAAAAAATTTTTTCATGGTTAATCTGTTATACTGCCTAAGAAATGAAGTATTACTAATTGACTCAAATTAATTTGAAAAACTGGTAAAGATTATGTCACTTATTAATATATAATTACAACTAATTTTAATTAAGTTGCAATAGCCATATAATCCCTATAATCACATACTCAAGCTACTGGTAAACAAGATTCTGATAAACTATTTGATATACCTCAAAAATGAAAAAAAATCTCTACACAAAATAAAATGACAACTCTCAATCAGATATCCCTCAAATAGATCTCTTCAGTACAACAAAAAGCTGGGCGCAAGAGTGGACCTTGTCTTGACAGGTTAATTTTTCAGAAGATGAAACTATGCAGGTAGTAACTTTTACCAAAAAGATAAGCACTAAGAAGATGGCTTAGAGACAAATATAAAGCCTTTTTAGAGGGAATCAATTGACAAATTTCACAAATTAGACCTGCAATAAGTAGTTCCTTACGTAATAGTTGAAATGTCAGTTATCTACTGCAGCTGAAAATACACTAGAGCCCAGAGCCCCACTACATTTCTCTACAGAACAAAACTCATCAGAGATCAATTCATTTTAGACACCTCTCCCCCAAATCAAGAAAATTTAAATACCTAAGAACTCAAATAAAAGGCTCTACTCCTAGCCTAAGCAAGAGTGAGACCCCGTCTCTACTAAAAATGGAAAAAATCAGCTGGGCAACTAAAAATAGAAAAAATTAGCGGGGCATGGTGGTGTGTGCCTGTAGTTACAGCTACACAGGAGGCTGAGGCAGGAGGGTTGCTTGAGCCCAGGATTTTGAGGTTGCTGTGAGCTAGGCTGACGCCACGGCACTCTAGCCAGGGCAACAGAGAGAAACTATGTATGTATGTATGTATGTATGTATGTACGTATGTATGAATGAATAAATAAATAATAAAAAAATAGTTTAAAAAAGGCTATACTCAAATGTTATTGTGTATGTTTATAATCTAGATTAGCAGTTTCCCATGGCTTAAAATTGTTCCCATGTTTCTTGATTTTAAAAATAAAATGGAAGGTATTTATTATAAAATAGCTGATATACTATAAAAAGGCCTGACATACTCTAATAATAAACTAAATTAGCAATGAAGGAAAAAAATGTAGAAGTCAAGTTATAACTATTAGCATATCTAAAAGAAAGTTGGAATATCAACTATTAATAGTAACCAGGAAATTCTTACTCATACTGAATCACTACGTCCTGTCATGAAGATGGAATTCTATGAAACATCTGTACTGGATAGCTACAAGTACTTGTCACATATAATGTTGCCTTCCGAAAACAGTACAAGCCATTCTCTTCTCCGTTACTGCAGTATCTTGTGCATGGTGCTTTAAGGAAAGTGAACCTAGCTCCCCTAGGGGATTTTAAGGCCAGGGACCTTTCTCTGCAGATTAAGGTGAACAAGGAGGAGTACAAGGCCCAAGGGAATGGTTAAGCAGGAATTCTGCCCGTGAGATATAGACCATCTGAGAGGGGCAAACTGATCCCGGAAGAAGCAAACCTGAGAAAGTAAATGGTAGAAGAACAAAAAGACTGTCACTTAATTTCTGGTCTTACCCAGAGTGATCAAATTATCATCTGTCTACCCTCTATGATGGCTGTTGTGGGGCCTGGTCTCAGAAACACCAGGACTTAAAGTAACTAAGCTTTTATTTCAAAGGCATCAATTCATAACTTAGGGAAATTACTTGTTTTTTTTTTTTTAACTCTAGTAGACTGGAGAAGGATATTAGTCATATTCAGTTTTCTCTCCCCAAAGTGATTACTTCTAATCCTGGTAATGAAATACTATTCACTTTCAACCACAAAAAAAAAAAATTCCCTACCAAATGCCCCCTAGACATGCCATTCCTGAACCAACTTGTGATAACACCTTTAACTTTTTCTATCCACTATTTAAATACCCTGAAGTGCCAATTAAATGGAAACCAAAACCACAAATTGTATTCTTCCAGTTCATATAAGAACATTTCATCACTTAAACTGTGTCTTTTACTGCTTTCATTCTGATTAAACTATTTAAAGCAATTCTTACACCTAACTCTATCTTAGAAGTTTTAAAGTATCAAAAAGAAATTTTTGGCCAGGCGCGGTGGCTCACGCCTGTAATCCTAGCACTCTGGGAGGCTGAGGCGGGTGGATTGCTCGAGGTCAGGAGTTCGAGACCAGCCTGAGCAAGAGCGAGACCCCCGTCTCTACTAAAAATAGAAAGAAATTATCTGGACGACTAAAAATATATATAGAAAAAATTAGCCGGGCATGGTGGCACATGCCTGTAGTCCCAGCTACTTGGGAGGCTGAGGCAGTAGGATCGCTTGAGCCCAGGAGTTTGAGGTTGCTGTGAGCTAGGCTGATGCCATGGCACTCACTCTAGCCCAGGCAACAGAGCGAGACTCTGTCTCAAAAAAAATAAAACAAAATAAAATAAAATAAAATAAATTTTATCCAGCATCAGACTCTCAAATCTAAAAAACAAAACAAAAAATATATATATAATTGAGATACCAGAAAAACTCTAATTATCCTTACCTTAATTTAGTAGTATTTACATTTTGTCACACTGTGAACTCACCTGTAATCACCATTACCTGAGCTAGACAACTGCAACATGCCCTACTAGTTTATGACACACAAATTATATATTCAGAATACCTGCTGCTTGCATGTGAAACAGTATTCTGAAACCAACCTTCTAATACAGCAGAACATATATTTTCATGTTATTTTGGTAACATGGAAAATCATGATAGTCAAATCATTATAAAGACAGAGGTATAAACAACCACGGGTATATATCTTCAAGCCAAATTCTAACATGATGAACTGTAGGGGTGGCAGTCATCAGAGTGGAATAAGATGAAGTATCCTGTAAGTGACAAGAAGTGTCACAGATGGCAGATGGACAGCTATATAGCTAAACAGCATGTTCAGAGGTATATCATTCCCCATCAGTATCAGGAAGTACTTTACGGGGAATAATAGAAATCTCCATACTAAAAATTCTATAACCTACAGCACTGGCTAATTTAAGACTAAAGAAACATCAACCTTCCATTTTTTTATTCCTTAAAAAATGTTAAAGCTTATTTGTTACTTACAAGAGTTAAGTGTTCAAAGAAAAAAAAAAAAGATTTCCCTAATTTTACATAACAACTGTTTCCAGAAATCAAATTTAAGCTAAGACTAAAAATCTGAAATTAGAATTATCTTTTTTGTACTTAGGTACAAAACATATAATCAGAAACCCGCCAAACCAATTAAAGAACGTATGCCATTGCTTAAACACATGTGTGCACACATAGACACACACACACAGACACACAAACAAGCACAAGAGCAATGTACCTAGAAGTCAGCTCCCACACACCATTCTTTAACTCCTTTCCTATCAACCTTTAAATGTAGGCCTTTCCTACAATGGGCCATCTTCAGTCCCCTTCTATAGCTTGTCTCGGATAGATTTTATCCACTCTTATTTTTATCTCCTATGTCTGATAAAATACTAAATAATCACTTTTGAACCCATCCTGCCTTTCCATTGCCACTGTCCAAATCAAGTTTCTATCACCTCAAATCTAACTCATTACAGGCTAACTGATATCTGCTAGTCTCTCTGCATTCTAAACTATCCACATTGCTCTTCCTAAAACACCACTTTGACCACAGATCCTGTTTAAAAGCCTTCAATGTACTTTATTCCACTAGCAAAATGGAGCCAAATATCTGAGCCCTGCATTTTAGATCCATTTTCAGCTGGTCTCCCCTTAATGTTTTAACGCAACTTTCCACTCCTCTTACCTAGTAACCTTTGCTCCAGTTGTATGGGTTTATTCACTGTATTCTGCATAGGCTGAATGGTTTCTACAGTCCTTTGCAAACACCATGTTTCTTACCTGGTCCATAATACATGACTCTACCCCTAATCTCCAAGAGCCTGGAAATACCAATCCACCTTATAGCCTAATCTTTCATAAAGCCTTCACAGAACCCAGTAATAGGAATGTTTCCTTCCTCTGAACCCATATACCAATTGCTGCCTATATTAAGCAAATAATCATGAACTGCCTGTTAGTCTCTCTTCTAGTTTTGAAATATTAAGTTCTGTACGGTTACAAAATTTCCACAAATTTCAATCTTATCTTCACAAATAGCATACTGAAGTGCTTATTTATAAATGAAATTATAGGATGTCAGATTTGCAACAAATGATGATGGTTGGGGTCAGGAGTAGACCATGTGTTGACAGTTGTTTAAGCTGGGTAGTTTTTCATACAATTCTCTCTACTTTTGTATGTATGTTTGAAAATTTCTATAATAACATGTTTAAAGTGTAAACATTAAAATATGCAAGCTTAATACTTCCCCTGAAAGTAGAAAAGCAATTTTTAAAAAATATCAAAAACTTTGGACAGGCCGGGCGCGGTGCACCTGTAATCCTAGCACTCTGGGAGGCCAAGGCGGGAGGATCGTTTGAGCTCAGGAGTTCGAGACTAGCCTGAGCAAGAGCAAGACCTTGTCTCTGCTAAAAATAGAAAGAAATTAGCTGGACAACTAAAAATATGTAGAAAAAAAAAAGTTAGCCGGGCATGGTGGCGCATGGCTGTAGTCCCAGCCCACTCGGGAGGCTGAGTAAGGAGGATCACTTGAGATTGAGGTTGCTGTGAGCTAAGCTGATGCCACGGCACTCTAGCCTGGGCAACAGAGTGAGACATTGTCTCAAAAAAAAAAAAAAAAGAAAAAAAAATTTGGACAAGTAAATTTGAACATTAAAGAATTTCCTTGGCAATGGAGATAGAAGGTGGAGAATTATTTTAAAAGTACTAATAAAGAAAAATTTATTTACAGTTTGGTTACTAATAAGATATGACAGCATTTCTCCTTTTCCCTCAACATAAACGTTTAAGGAATTACCATAAAATTTTACATGATATGTAAGACTTAACAAGCATAAATGAAATTCTGTACCAATCATTTTCATTCCAAAAATTAGCATGTATGTAACAAAAATTACATGCAAACAGTATATAAATGTAGCTAATTACATTATCTCTATATCATGGCTTGTTAAGAAAAAATTAAAAGCCAGAGGGTGATTAACTAGAATGTGAAAAATGAATGAATGTAGAATTCTACCTAGTTTCATCCCACTGCCTTAAGCCATTTGCTTTCTGGGAAAGGAAAAAAGAAAAATACTGAATTATAGACTGGACACTGCTATGGAAATGTCAGAAATTAAATATGTCTGGGAATTATTTCAAATATAATTGAGGGGGAGGGGGTGGATATAGATGAAATAAGATTGGCCAGGGGTTGATAACTGTTAAAACTGGATGATGAGTACACAGGGATTCATTATACTTTTCTATCTGCTTTATGAATACGTTTGAAATTTTCCATAATAAAAAGTGTGTGTGTAAAGGGGTGTGTGTGTGTCTGTATGTATATATGCATGTACACACACACACACGCATAGACAAATACACCCAAAAAACAGACTATGTCAAAATGGTAACAGTGGTTCTCTTTGGGACTACAATAATTATCACCATTAGACCTCTATAAGGTTCTACAATTTCCCAATTTTCTACATTGAGCATGGGTTACTTTTATAATCAAGAAAAAATAGGTAATATTGTTTTTAAATCCTGAGGAATGAACCTTTATAACCTAAGATTTTCCCTAATCCCATTTCAAAATACAACAAAATACTATAAATCTTCACATAATTACTAAGCACATGCTTCTACTTATGTTGGCTAATTAAGGAGAAAGGAATATTTTACTGATCTACTGACCATCTACTACATACTGAATGGATTTAATCTCAAAAAAAAAAAACAAAAAACAAAAACTCCATGAGGTAGAATTTTTATCCTCAATTTATAGTTGAGGAATGAGAGGCTTACAGAAACATATCTGTTCTAGTTAAGACACTAAAGCAAGATTCAAGCCCTGATCTTGTGAATCAAAAGTCCCCATTCTTTATGCTAAACCAGGGCTACCCAAATGTGGTCTGTGGACAAACTTACTGATCCTCAAATAAGTACAGAAGCATAGAGAAAGCACTAGAAACTGCTATGGTAACTTGACAGGGTAAGTTTATGACTGTGGAATACAGTAATAAAAAGTTGCAACATTTTGCACGTCCACTTTTACTTCATTTTTCTATTTTTTTTATTGTAGACCACTCGACTTCCAAGATACTGTAACAGCTTCACAGTTATAGCAAAAGTTAGTAAAGTTAGTAAAATTAGGTAGGAACATATCCTCCCAAGATAATACAAAAGCAATTTTTGATGGTAGATTGTTTTAAGCACAAAGAATTTTTTTAATATTAAGAAAATCAAAAGTCCTACAGATCCTTTCAGGACTAAAAGTCAACATACAACATATATACATAAACATGACACACACAAGCAAGTTTAAAGAAAAACAGGAATATTTACTTCAGCTATTCAATATTTGTATACCTGATTTAGTATAACGCAGGATGCTGAGTATAGCAGGAGACACAAGACAGCCTCTATAAGGGCACTCAGGCCTATATACAGCCAGTATTAACCACAAGTTTTTTTTTTTTATTTAATAGAGAAAAGTATTGACTTTTACTTTATTCAGCAAGGACTTAATAAGAACTTTCCATATACCAGGGACCATGCTGGATACTGAAGATTCAAAAATGAATCAGACTCAGCCCCTGTCCTTGAGGAGGTTTAGAATCTGGTGGGCAACAAAGACTTGTCAACTATTTACTAAAGTAAATGTGGTAAGACTTAACAGATTTATACTCAAAATGCTATAGAAGTTGCCTATTCTGCTATGGGCCTCTGGGAAAGGCTTTTTATAAGAGATGGATACCTATTAAAAAGAATTTTAAGGACATTCATCCTTGCTTTATCTATGGATTCTTCTAGTGTAAAAAGAACAAAGGAAAAAAATACCAAGATGTAGCATTCCAAAAAAATCTTTTAAATGATATTCTTCTTTGGCAAAATTGTAAATCATTCATAATTATTCATAACAAATGCTAAGTGTTCAATTTTAAAATCCAATTTTCAATTTTATTATTATTTATACTCACACAGAGCTTATGTACATCAAGTCCCAAACAAATGAGTTTGAATTTATATTATAATGAGAAAGAAGACAGGGCAAAATCATGACATCCACAAATACTCAAATTTCATTCTATTCCACATTGTTATTCCCCTTCCTGGGGAAGTTTTAGCTTTTAGAAGTTCTGATGAAATTAACAATTTTCCTAGTCATTTTCTTATTGGAAATGTCAAAGAGTAATAAAAGACCAATAAGCAAGAGCCACAAAGGGCTTTAATATTCCAAACCAAACACTAAATCCACAAAATATGAGCTGATGATTTATTTCTAATTCATCTTGCAGGTCATGAGGGGATCTCAAACATGAGTTAAAAGGTTATGAATTTCTGTTAGTCCCACTATAAAATTTAAAAAACAAAAAAAGCATCACCTCCTCTGCAAATCACACATTTCTGATCCATTAATTAAAACCAAATTATTAAAAATTTATGACTATATAGCTCACCAATGAAAATTTTAAAACCAATTTGAAAAAAATCATCTTTCAATGTGTTACAGATTATTTTTAGAATGTATATGCATGCATCAGTTCCTTTAGAGCTATGCGTATTTCCTCTAGTACAGGTATTGTGGGTGTTGTGGCAGGTAAGATTTTGCATATAAGATCTAAATATCAGATGTAGGACAGATGGCAATGTTGCACCCTAACAAAAATTCCTCTAGCACATCACTGAAAGATATGATGCTACAGCTGAGGAAGATGTATCAGAGCACAATTTCCACCACTCCTGTATGTCTTTCATTTCTGGATCCAACCTTCAATTAGGTAATGTCAAGAGAAAAGACTAAAGGCAAGTCAAATTTTCCATTATACAATAAGCTCTTAATAAATATTGGATTTCTTTCGTTTCTCCAACTAAAGAGATTTTTTTTTTAATTGGTCTTTAGGGTACATTTCAACTGTATTTCAACTCTGAAAGAAGAGTTGCTGGAGGATTCTATCATAACTCTGCCCTTACCAATAGTACAACCGCTAGCATATTAACTTTTCCCGTGCTAACTCCCCATCTGTAAAATGAAGATAACTGTACCTATGCCTCATAGGGTTATAAAGATCCAATATGATAATCTATATAAAACATTTACCAAAATAATACTAATAGCTGACAAAAATCTGAGAGCTGTGACATGGAATACACATAAACTAAAGCACACAAGACTCTATACCATAACCTATATTCTACAGTCAATGAAACTCAAATGTTGATTTCTTACTCATCTGTGCACTATGAGCATCTTATTTACTATTTCCATTTTATGTCTGATATTCAAAACCCCAGAAAAGGGCTTTCTATCCTTCTACAGTACCCTCATATTAATGACAAAAATTAGAAAACTTGAAAATGTTTAGCCTTACTAATAAAATATCTTGACCAATTTCAGCCCCACACACCACCACAGGTAATATAAATAAACCAAAAGCTAAGAAGTCATTTAAAGCTTGTTTTACAAAATTTTAAGTGTAACATCAATTGGTAAATGCTTCTTTAACATCTGTGTGTTCAGCACTGTGCCTAGGAAGAAGGAAGACAGCTATGTAAGAAAGCCACAGGTTCTAAAGAAATGAATATGACAGTAATACAAGGGACACCAGGTTTGACCACATAGGAATAACCAGAAAGAAGAGAAGATGGGGAAAGACTTTTTATTGAAATCTAAGAAGACTTTAACATGAATACATAAGAATTGACAATGGTCACACTCCCTCCCCTGGTCTATTCAGCCAGTTTTCTCCAAAGACTATGTGGAAGAGTCTTTTTTTTTTTAAGGCATAACAAGGTTGGGGGGAGGTTAACTGAACTTTAACATCCTCAATGATTCAGAATTTATGCCCTCAAGGTATCACACAAGACTTTAGTAACAAATGACACCTACCCATTTTTTAAACCTATTTTATGTTCAGCCCACAAACTGAAGTTATTTAATGAACTGTTTTCCTTAATTAGTCCTTAAACATGGCTAAAGCTTCAAGACTCACATATTTCTGAAACTGAATCTTTATAACACTATGAGGTACAGGTACAATCAAAGCCATTTTACAAATGGGGAAATCAGCACAGGGAAATTAAGCGACATGCTAAAGGTTGCATCACTGGTAAGAGCAGAGTTGGAATACCAACTCCAGAGCTCTTAACCCCTGTACTCTGTTGCCTTCCCTAGAAACGTCTACTTTTGTCAGTATCACTCATAATTTTATAGACCTCAATTATGTCCAAGTCCTTTTCAGATCAAAAAGGTGAACTCTTTTTAGTCTCTCTTCATGCACCTTTCCCTGTGATTATTTTCATGCTCTGATCCCACTGTACTTTTTTTTCCTAGAGAAGTGCTCAGGTGGTTCATAATTTTGATAAAAGAGTAAAAAAGTTTACTATGTTTCCAATATCCAACCAGATGATATTTCAGGGCAGCAACTGTAATAGTTTACCACAGACTCCCAGGTCTTTAACCCAAGTTATAACCAAGAGTCTATAACCTAACAAGTTTAGACTTGATTTTGTAAAAAGCCAAGAAAGAGCTACTAAAGGATCCTATGAAAAAGAAAATAATATTTCAAAAATATCAACTGGCAAGTATTATATAAGGAACCAAAAACTAGAAATGACAAAGTAGACCAGATAGAAAATTATTGTTCAAATGGTGGCAATGAAATTTTTCAGAAACTATACCAATGGATCCAATACTTTATCACACCACACCCTTTTTAAAAATACACTTTGGATGATAATATATGAACTGCCACCACACTATCAGTAATCCTGACAGAAGGCATAATTATATTGCTTAACTGACAACCAGAGGCACACCTTCCTATTAGAACTTGGCAGTTTCAAGAAGCAGCCAAAAAACAGTCTACCAAAATTTGAGGCTTTCTCGATGAGCTTAATTTCAGTCCAATTAGTAAGTGTCAGCCACACCCTACGTTAACAGGCACGGATTCGTTTAAATTAATCTCCCCAGGGGCAGGCTAATTCAGGGGTTAGCATTATTAGAATCTGTGTGAACAACTGGGTGCAGGTGTTCACATTACCAACAGAAGAGTTAACTCTTAACCCACCTTTTAGGAGATATAGCAGGTGTTTTGTGAACTACTGGGTTTTTTTTAAGGGTGGGGTGTATATGGGGACTCTAATATGTAAAGCATTGACAATGTAGATTAAAAATAATTTGTCCTCCTTTACAATAAGCAGGTGACTGCCATCATTCATCACAGAAGGGTAAAGTCACAAGTCAAAGTAACTACTGTATCACAAATATCACATGCTTATATGTACATGCTACATGTATCCAACTGCCTCAGAATATAACCTCTCAGAAGGAAATCAAGACTGGGTTTTACAATCCTACATAGTAACTAACACTTTGTAGATAGTCAAAAAACAATAGACAATACTCCTTCCAGCCCTGAACATGTGTAGCCCAAGTCTGCTCAATATGTCCTTTCCATTTTATATAAACAAATGAAGAGCAAATCATATTGCAGTGTCTAAAAAAAAATCTCATTTTAGGGAGTAATTATCATTATGCTGGTTTGTAACTTAAGATTTGTTTAGAAAGTTTGTTTCAAATTGATTATATCAGTTTTTCTACCATAAAATATTTGAGTTTGTATAAAAAAATTTAACATCAAAAACAATGTTAAGTGACCACAAAATGAAATGAGCACTCTAGCAATATGACTTTTTGAAATAACTTTTGCAGCTACCACAAGGAAAACAAACAAAAAGCTTTGCAATAACCAAAAGTTAGCTTGAACAAATACGTCATTCCAAAACCAAACAAACCATATCCCAAGAGAACTGCCATAAGGAGTGAAATTCAAAGTTTAAGATGCTCTACTGAGAATCGACTAGTTGTCTATTCCTCAAGGAGTTCAATCCCAGACTCAGAATACTCTTGTCAAATATAATTGCCTACAAGACATCAGCACATACTTCAAAAGGTTATGCAGAATGTCTGCTTAAAAAAAAAACCAGAATGAGCTGTTAATGAACGAATACTCGAAAATGAACAATTGTGAATAGCACTAAACAAAAAACAATCAACTTGAGAGGAATAACCTATATACCACAGTAACTTTCTTAGCATTAAATCAAATATTTAATATGGGGAAATAAAATACAAAATAACTTCTTTATATGTTTAAAATACATTTTTCATTTTATCATTTGAGATTTCAAGATGAGTGGTCTCAGATCAAGTGAAAAAATGAATTCTAATGCAACACCGCTTTCATTTATTTTTTTACTTGAAGAGGTAAAATGTATTTACTGAAATTATTCATGTATATATTTGAGCAACCATCAGGAATATGTTCATATTTACATGCTACACCAGCAGTGATCATGTTCTTACATGTACGTATATACGTGTGTATACTTAACTTTTTAAATCCATTTAAGAGTATTCTTAATACATAAACATTATATCATATGTGTATTAACACACTTTCCCCAGGGGTGACGTATTAAGCTACTTGATGATTGAAGACAGGAAATCCTTTATAACATTATTTCAACGGCTAAATGGCTGACAACTGGTTCCAACACCTATACCCTGAAAAATGCTTCTATCAATCTACAAACACAGCCCTCCAAGCCACTGAATATGTTTATATTCTTTTCTATAAATGGGATAGTTTATAAGAAAATTTAGTAAATTTGTTTATTACAAAATTCCACTGGTATCAATAGCCACAGACACTTTCCTAAGCTTATTGGGTCATACAAACTAAAAACATGAACAGCATGACTACAGGACTGCAAGATCACATTAAGGTGAAAAACTTTTAATCATTTAAACCAGGATTTCCCAACCTCAGCACAGGTGACATTTTGGGCTAGATCATTCTTTGTTGTGAGGGCTTTCCTACGTATTATCAGCTACCTACTAGATGCCAGCAGCACCCCCTCCCCAGGTGTGAGAACCAAAAATGTTTCCAGACGTTGCCAAATGTTCCCTGGGGAGCAAATGTTGGTCTATGAGTCTAGAAACCTAGTGCAGTGTTTCTGTTTCAGAAGAGAATATGTTCTGCAACACCAAGGGAGTTCCAAGAAACTTGAGGCAGGCATTCCAAATGGCTACTTTGTAAGAAACTTTCACGGATCCCACAAAGTAACTGAAACCTTGTTACTGTAGATAGCTAATTCTTCCACATGTGCACGATTAAACACTCTTGTGATGATGAATATGAGACAGGCTGGGACAGGTGCCAACAGTGACTGGGGTTTTACAGTTTCGATGAATTACACCTTCTTTTAACCCTTCAGTGGACTAATCATTTCTGCCAGAATAACCCTTTGCTCGCAAACGATTTTCCCCTGCGCCTTCGACGTAAGGTGCCCTCCTGTGGGCCCTCATCTTTCAGACACTGCCTCTCACTACACTGGGGTCAATTGTCACCCTGGGGTTCAACCACCTTCCACTACCAGGCCAGCCTGTCCTTGCCACATACCCTCCGGGCCCCTGCTCTCATCCTGACATCCCGGCCTGGGCCAGCTCTTGACCCTTGACCCCAACCTGACCCCGCCGCCCCCTCCCCTCCCCCAGGGAGGTACCTGAAGTAGTAGACATCGCTCTTGCCGGCACTGAGCCCAGATTTTCGGATCACTTCCTCCTTCTTCCATCCGGGGGGGAGGGCCGGGCAGTCCATCCTCTTCCCGCTCTCCGTGGCCCGGGGTCCCCTGGGCCCCGGCCCCGCGCTCCCCGACGGGAAAGGGACCGGCTCCCGCCGGGGGGCGCCGCCGCCACCGCTGCTGCCGCCGCAGCCGCCGCCGTCGCCGCCAAGGCCGCCGCCGCCGCCACTCGGGGGACGGCCGCGGCCCCGGCCCCGGCCCCGGCCCCGTCCCCGGCCACGGCCCCGGCCCCGGCCACGGCCACAGACGCCGCCGCCCCGGCCCGCCTGCTTCCACCGCCCCCGGCCACGGCCGCCGCCCCGAGCGCCTTCCCTGCGCACGCCGCTCACCGGGGACGGGGCGAGCGCGCTGCCCTGGCCCCCCTGCTCTATGGCGGAGTCGCCGCCAGCGCCGCTGCCGCCCGCCGCGCTCTCCCCCTCCTCCTGCTCCGGGCAGCAGCGGCCTCCCCCCGGGTGCGCGCGCATCCAGCCCCCTCCCCAGCCGGCGCTGCGCTTCTTCCGTAACCGAGCCCTTGGAATCCCGGAGACCCGCCCCGCCCGCAGCGCGGCGCGCGGGGGACGCGCGCAAGCATCATAGAGCGGGCGCGCACAGAGCGGCCCTCCTGCCCGGGGCGTGGCCCGGGCCGCCGCCTCTTAGGTCCTCCAAGAGCTCTGGGCGGCCATCTTGTCTCCGCCCCCTCGGGGACACGCCCCCCCGCCGCGCCCTTCCGGTCCCCGCCCCCACGGGGCGCGCGGAGCCCGGAAGGCTGGCCCGGTGGAGCCACCAGTGAGTGACTGTACTAGTGACTGCGGTCGCTTTGTCTTAAATAGGGTTAACCTCCCCCATTATGTGATTTCACCCTTGTTTTCTTTCCAATTAATGAACAACAAACAAAATAGATCTCAAATTTTATATTCACTAACTTGACTATTCATAATGGGTTAATGGATACCCTCTCCCGCCTCCACACGAAGGCTTGCCAGGGAGCTCAGGTTGAAGGAATGAGGCAAAGTGTCACATTAAATATCAGTGTCCTCCAGAAACATGGACTAATTCTCCTGTACTAACTTTGGAAGGATATGGGGAAGGAAATGATAACTTGGAATATTCCCTCCAGTTATGGGATTTACCTCTAGATTCTCCTTAGAATAACCAAAATCCCTAAGTCGAACTAATTTTCCAAATTACTTGGGATCTTTTCTTAATTGGACTTCCTTTTATAATACAAAAATCAATGGTCTTTGATTTGGTAAATATTCCCTTATGTTGAAAGACCAACTTAACCCACTGTTAGAGGCCTTTAGGAGTCTGTGCAGAATTCATTTGGGTCTGCCAGCTCATCATTCAGAAGTGATTTTAAAGGATAATAGCAAATCGATTAAGGAAACTGGTTTGAATTTTTGAGAAGTATGTTTTCTATAAGTTGTTTAACATTTGTAGAAGTATACTTTTGAAATTCAAGGTACCATATTATGAAATGTTTGGAAGACTGAAAAATACAAAGCACATTTTATCAGATTGATGATAAACTATCTTGAGTTCCTATACTCACAGGACCTAAAAGTTGAGGACTAAGTTTAATGTATAGAAAAAAGTGATTAATATAAAATAATGAAAAATTAAAATTTTATTCAATTTGCCTTTACAGTATATGCAAACATTAACTATACTCATGAAACTTGTCTGTCTCTAAGCCTGACCTTAGTCTTCTTTTAATGCCTTTGATTTGAAATACACTAAGTTATGGCTTTCTCCAGGGAATCTACCTAGAATGTGAATCTATCTAGAAATTCACCTAGATAAATGAGTTCTCAGGAGAGAGGTCAGTGTTGGACATATGCATTTAGAAGTCATTCATGAAAATGACAATTGAAGGAGACCCTGCAAGTAAATAAGATCTCATGATTAATGATAATAACAGAAGATCAAGAACTGAATCCTAAGGAATACCAACACTTAAGGTTCCAGTTAAAGAATAAAAGTAAGAGGAAAAATGAGATCAATGTTTGGATGACAAACACTCTACAAAAGGGAGTGTCCTGATTGTCACACTTAATTGAAACTAAAGGATAAACATGAGCAAAACTCGAGTAGAAATGGTAGTTGAGACAACAGATGGGAAAAGATATACTTTCAGAAAATTTTACCTTTCCATGTTGTATCTAACAAGACTATAGATCAAATGATATTTTTAAAGGAATAAATTACATGATTTTAAGGTCATTATTTTGACTTTTATGACCAGATTCCATTTACTAAATCCCAATATAATTTAATATTCCTCCTGTTAAGAAAAATCTCATTTAGGCATTTCAGAAGTTTTTTGGTTACACATGAATTTTTCTGCTGATACCAGAGAGCAAAGTACATAAAAGGCAAAAATAGCACTTACTTATTCTCCGACTAAAAGAAGAAAATATTCCAATTAAGGAAACGATAAATTCTCATGGGGACTAGATTGAGATCCTAGAAGTATTGAGAATAGATGCTAAATACCTAAGAGATAGGACCTTTTTTTTCCTTCAAATACTGGACAAATAATAAACCTTTTATAGTTCTAGAAAAGTGCATTTTATATCACTCCTTGAAGAAGCATAGCAACATTTTTTTCCCCTTGGGCAGTAAAGTTGTGACCAAATTTTTCAATTTTGTCTCTCATACAATAGAAAAGGTCTTGTTAGCTTATCTTATGGAAAAATCGAAAGACAAAAACGAGAGGATTATGTATGAAATCTGGTCCACCAAAGGAACAATAGAGATTTAACCGCCTCTGATCTCTGCCTCCCAGGTGTAAAAGCAGGTGCCAAAACACCAACTGTCACCCCTGGAAGACTATCCATTATTTCAAATATTTTTCCCTTTATTGTTTACTAGGTAAAGCTGAGGTTAAGCCATTAAATAAAAAGTAGTTTTCAAGAAAAATAGTGTTAATTTGGATTTTTATTATGAAAAATAGAAAAAATTCAGGTAATGAAGCTTAAAAGAGCTATTAGAAGATAGTGACTGATTGTGAAATCTACATATTTTATTGACAAATAACCTGCATTTAAATCTTTGGGTGTGATAAAATACTCAATAAAAGAAGAATTTAAATATTGGAACATTACTTACTTTTCCAATGAGCATATTTGTATCAAGTGATAACAGGGGCATCAGTTTCCCTCTCTTACAGTCCAAACAATAAAGTCAGAATTTATTAAGACATTAAATAGGAATGAGGGCACAGCCAAAAATCATTTTCTAGCTCTAATTAGCAGGTTTTATGATTCACTGAGTTGGCCCAACTACTGTTCACCTAATTCCCAACTAAAATGAAATGCTGCTGGTGCAACATGTCAGGAGGCTAAATGACACTTTCAAGTACATGTAATATAAAGATTTTTTTTAATAACCTTCCACTTGGAATGACTACAGAGGAATCCTGCACTGCATAGTTCAAACTAAAAAGAAAAGAGTTAATTACCTGAAAACAAGAGAAAACAAGATGGGATAAATTTTGAACCAAGAGAAATGAATTTAACAAGTGTCTGGTATTTTAAAAATCTCTGTTAGTTATAACATTAGTCATAAGCAAATATTTAGGATTAAAGGACGGAGAGATTCTTATTTGATTTAACTCCCTATAAAAGTGAAAACCACAGTACTACTAGTGAAAACAAAACGATCTATAGGTTTCAGAACCATAAGATACACATAATATGCTAAACAGTGATTCTTCACCTTAAGTATGGCTGCAAAACAACAGAATGCTAGGACACATGATCCATCAGAAATGAGGGCTGACTATGGCTGCTGTTCAAACGTAGAGAACCAGTGGTAACTGAGTACATGAGAAAATACATCTTACCAAGAGAGATTTTGTGCCTGTAAGTGGCTTTCCCAATGTCTCACACATATCTCACAAGTGGCAGAGCTAAGACAAGAACCCAAGTCTCCTGACTCCAAGTTTAGAACTTTGCCTGTTTGGCTGCTCCAAACTGCCCTACCTTCTGTGTTTTCTTCACCCACACACTTGCTGCTACCTCAGATTGGAAAAAGCTCATCTGTTTCTAGCCGCACTGTCACCCCAACACCTTTCCTTTGGCTAATTCCTGCTTATCTCTTAGGTCTGACCTTAGACATCACTATATCCAGATGTGGATCTTGGTTGTGGAAACACTCATCCAAGTTCTCCTTCCCCATATCTGTTACTCTATGCAGAGAAGAGGACAGTTGCTATGAAATGATCAAGTTCAAAGATAATTTACTGGACCATATTCTCTGGCACTGGAGCTTTTATTGTACCAAGCAAGGACATTAGAGCAGAGGTGTTTTCTTGGAATGCTTTTTTCCCTCCATCAGGATGTGAAAGGAAGACCTCTCATGGTCTGCTACTACTAGAGGGAAAGCATACCAACCACTCTCCCTTGCTCTCTCTCTTTCTACTTCTCTCTGGCTTCTTCCTTTACTCTTTAAAACCTCTTACACAGGGGTATCAATTTTGGAAGCTGCCTGCATTCCAATAAGCCTTATATAATTCACTGGGGGAAGAAATTGTATTTCAGCAAAGAATGTATTCTCCTGAGGGTATCCAAAAACCCAACAGTGGATTAATCAAAAATGGTCTAGTTTGTCATATAACAAGAAATCTGTAGATAAATAGTTGCAAGACTTACTTCAGCTGCTCAATAATGTTATTCAGGCTCTCCATCTTCTGGCCCTGCCATTCTTAGGGTGTTGGCCTTTTATCTTTGTGTTCTTTGCTTCATAGTTGCAAGATGGCTGTCACAGCTGCAGAAATCATATCCATGTTCTAGCAGGAACAAAGGGAAGAAGGGAGTGCCAATCATGTCTTTTCTGTTTTTTTAAATAAAGAAGTAAACACTTTACCATAGTCACTCTCACCTCTCTCCTGTTTTCACCTAAGCTAGACTGAGAGAGTGAGTATTTATATTTTCTAGTCTCTATAGTGGAGGTGGGCAAGGGAGACTCAGGTTGGTAATGGGTGTTGGGTTATGCCAACCAATGTGTCTGCCACAGATGGTGACAGAGAACATTGCTGGATCACTGTTGTTCCCATCCACTACCCCAGAGGATAGACTTCCAGATGCCAATTCTACCTCAAAATTCTAACATGAAAGTTTCATTTCAATAATAATGTTTTTATTTTTAAAAAAATCCCTACCATTAGTATATAATGGACTATCTGCATAACTATCTGGTATCTGAGTGATGCACCTTATTTTACTGCCCAAACTTGAACCAGTTGGTGACAAGTAGTGCTACTTTAAATTATATTACTAATGATAAAGGGGCAGATGCCAAAATAATATGCAAATAATGAGGTTATACCATATGAAGACCAAATTACTGCAGCACACATCCAATGAAAGTTTTGCAATTGTTCAGTTGGAGAACAGGAGTGGGAAAACTTAGTCACTTGAAGAACACAGTAGTATCCACAGGCCAAAACACAAATTATCTGAGTAGTGTCTATTTGTATCATACTCACTTTGGGATCAATAATTTTGTTTCTGGGGAGAAAATTATCCACAATATAAAATTGATTTAATTTGACTACTATTAATATTTATTTAATAATTTTAGTTATATTTAACCAATGTACTGGGAGGTCTAACATCTGACTAATAAGAGTTTCAGAAATGAAGAACAGTTGTATTCAACTTATAAATTTGTTCAGTTTTTATAATTACATAAGAGTCATAAAAATAATGAGCTTAAAACTAGTTTATGATTTCACACATTTAGGTAACATCAGAACAATAAATTAACTCACTGGGGTGTGAGGGTGTCAATAATTTTTTTCCTAGAAAAGAAATATGTATCGTTTTCAAGTTGGGGAAACAGTGTCCTAATTCACACTCTCACAATCAAATCCTTTCTTTTTATGCAATGATATTTTTGAGAAATTAGTACTTATCTCAGGTGACCCCCTACATCTTGAAATTCCTTCTTTCCTTGGCTCATGAGGCAGCATACTGTTCTGACTCTCCTTCTGTCTCTCTATTACTTTCTTGGCTAATCCTCAAATCATGGTGTTCTTCCAGGTTCCATCTTTAGGTGCCTGTCTTATAAGCTCTCCGTCAGCAATGTCACCTACTAACCAGATTTAGTCAAAGGAACTGACTCCTGCTCCCTGATGACAATGTGGCGAGCACTGTGAGATCATCCTAAATATGCTACAGATACCCTGGAGCAGTTTTCCAGATGAAAAAAACAATCACATGCATTGGATACTGTTGATGTCTTGAGGAAGCCTCAAAACTAGTACTCCTCTATCCCTCCTGAATAGTGAATCTCATTAAGAAATATGGAAAGGAATAAGAAAAATGATATCCAAAATAACACCTTTATTATTAAGAAAGACTCAGAGGATGTAACATGGTGTAGGAGCTGAATGAGCTTGTCATTGAACTCCCAAATTTAATAGCCTGGCCTACCTGGTTATGACTAGGCTGTCTGTGGCCTCTCCCTCCACCTCTGGGGGCCTGGCCTTTTACTCTTAGACTTGGTACATGGCCAAGGACAACCAAGAACAGATGGGCTAGGTAGGCAGGAAAATGCCAAAAAGGAAGAGAAGAGAGGAAGGAGCTGAGCTGCAAAGATTCTGTTCTTTCCCAAAGTTGCCATTCACTGTATCTCTTCAGGGGACTGGGGCAAGAGGTCAGGAGCGTGAAGAAGGAAGAAAAAAAACTCTGTTTAAAAAGAAGAGTGGAAAGGTGACATTCTCTTCTAACAGTATCATTTGTGAGTGCTAAAAATTATTCCTTTAGATGTTCTGCTTCAAAATTGTATGTTAAAAATTTGGTTTTTGTTTTATTTTGTTTTCTGAGAAGTTTCAAAACTATTCAGATGGGTTAACACTAAACTTAGAGTAACCAGATTATAAGATTTGAAGGCTCCTCTTCCAATAAGATAGAAGGACAAGGTATTGCTATAATATTTCAGTAAAGGAAGTTTTGATATTTTACTGAGGTGTATATTATAGGGGTGGGGAACACATGGAAAGTAAAAATGTGATTTAAAAGAAATATAATTTTATTTGAGTCTAGTTTTTGACAAACCTTGCTTTCCTTATCAAGATACGGAAATAATCGCTGAACATACTTTGAAATATGAGCCTCTTGTGACTCTCATGAGAATATCTAAATTTTCTTTTCCAAAGAAATATTATTTTAGAATATATGCTATTTTATCTTTCAAGATACACCTGAATTGGAGGGGTATGGGGTTGCAGGTGGAACTTTTTGCAGCTCTCCTGGTGAGATCATTGGATTGTAGAAATCAGAGACATAAATCAAGATGTCGAATTTTAATATTTCTTTTACTCATTGGTACTTTGCTGTTGGTCTTATCTTTGTAAACAGAGGGCAGATCATGCTATATATCATTTTCACCCCCATAGAGGTACCACAGTGCTCAGGCTACTCACTTCTCCTCCTTGAACTAACATTATGGTGTCATGACTAGATTCCTCAGCACAGCAGCCTGACTTTAACTCACTTCCACGTGTTTTCTCTCACTATCATTTTGATCAGAGCACCCCATTCTCAGGTTCTCACAGTTCCTTCTCCCTCTATCTTAAACAGATAAAATCCTTCAGCTGATCAAATTTCAAATGCTTCACCAGGTTGGCCTGAGTTTGTTGGTTTCCTCCTATCCTGTTTCTTTCACTCTTTATATAAGATCGATTTTTCTCAGAGGACACTATTTAACTCTTCAGGACTTATCCCCAAGTCTTTTTCTAGGTACATAAATGCCCTGCTTTCTGTGTTTTATTCCGTTTCTTTATTCCTTCAAGACATTCTTAAGATCTTTCCTGCCCATGTTCACAGAGCTTCCAAACAGCTTTCTAGTGTTTTACTCTTTAATATGGGCAGCCTAGGATCTGCAGACATTTGAGGAAAGGCTTTAACATGGAAAAACAGAGCAAAAAAAAAAAAAAGTGGAAAACATAACTCTGAAAGAAATGGAGACAATAAAAGGAATTGAAGAAACTTTATAAAAATATGGTTGATATAATATTATTCAGAGACTAAGATCCTCAGATGTTTCAGGATAAACAAGACAATATCAAAAAGGAACAATCAGAGAATAAGAAAGTTCTTAGAAATGTAATTATGATAGCAGATTTTTAAAATAGAAGTATTAGAAAGTTAAGACAATTTCCCAGAAAAAAGATATTAAAAAATAACAAGATCAAACTAGGAGGTCTAACATCTGACCAATAACAGTTTCAGAAACAAAGAACAGATAGGGCCAGGAACAAAGGTTGACACCTGTAATCCCAGCCCTCTGGGAGGCCAGCATGGGAGGATCACTTGAGCCCACTAGTTTGAGACCAGCGTGGACAAAATAGCAAAATCTCATCTCTACAAAAATTTTGAAAATTAGCCAGCATGGTGGTGCATGCTTGTAGACTCAGCTATTTTGAAGGCTGAGGCAGGAAGATCACTTGAAGTTCAGGCGTTCAAGGTTATAGTGAGCTGTGATCGCACAACTGCACTCCAGCCTGGCTGACAGCAAGACCCTGTCTCAAAAACAATTTGGTGCCCTCTTTATTGTTGGATATTATTACATTAGATACCTGTGGTAGATACTGTTAAACACATGAGCAATCGATTTGGTGCAGGGGCTACTGAAAGCCTCACTGAAATTGAAAAATGGGAGTTTTTTGTGTGTTTTATCTTGGTTTTATGGGTTATCCTTCTAGGGAGAAAATGTCAAGTTAAATAGAATACTTTAATGTATCAATAAATAAAACAAGATACTGGTAGAAATCTAAGCGAAACCTTTATATAGCAGGTCCTCGAATAATGTCATTTCATTCATTGTCATTTTATTATAATGTAGATGAGGAAAAAAAATCAGTTCCCTGCAGGGGCTATTATCTGTGTGGAGTTGGCATGTTCTCCGCATGTCTGTGTGTGTTTTCTCCGGGTTCTCCGGTTTCCTCCCTCATCCCATAGATGCACACGTTAGGTTTATTGGTGCGACTACAAGATCCCAGTCTGAGTGAGTGTGGGGATGTGTGTGAGTGCGCCCTGCAACGGAAGGTGTCCTGTCCGGGTGTGTCCCTGCCTTGTGCCCTGAGCGCCAGAGTAGGCTCTGGCCACCCTTGACCCTGAACTGGAATCAGTGGGTAAATAATGGCCTTACTTGTTTTTATTAATCTTTCTTAAATGTATGTATAGATCACATTCATCTCAATGTTTAATATCGTAAGTGTTTTGGGTCATTATAAGTTTCGTAATGTTTTTGTGACCAGAAATATGCCCTAGGAACTGAACTCTTGTTTATGCCAATTAGCCTATAGTAAAATTGGTTTCATTATATGTCATGTCACTTAAAGTCACAGTTTCCAAGAACCTGTCTGGGACAGTAAGTGAGGACTTCACTTTTAGACTCAGCTTATCTATTCAAAACAAGAGAGGTTAATTTAAAAACAAACAAATGCTATACTCACTACCATCTTCAGGATAGATCCTTTGTACTCTAGGGACAATGACTTACATCCCCTTACTCTAAATCTTGAATAGCTGTCTCCAAGCTGAGTTGTCAGCATAATTGGACTTTGAAAATCAATATTGTCTGATAAAATACAGATAAAAGGATGAAGTCACATCCAAAATGTGGTTATCTCTTTTTCCAGCTATCATGGCTATGAGGGAGGGGGGGAGTTTTAAACCCTTGCTCTTTAATATTTTAATAATGAAGAGGAGTTCTGCTCTACTCTCCCAGAGGCACTGCATTTACTTTCTCTCTCTCTCTCTTTCTCCACCTTCTCTTTGTTCTTCCCCAAGGCAAGACACATATTTACTTAATTGGTGAGAGGACAGCCCAACAAGCGTAAGGCTGTATGGGGTTAATGGTGCTGTGGCCCAGCCTCTCCGTTCCTTCCTGGGCCACCTCCCCGAGGCCTCCTGGGCTCACTGTGCTTCCAGGCTCTAATCAGGAAGCTGGCAGGTGTGTTCGGCCTCCCGCAGGCCCCAACAGGCCTCTGTTCTCTCAGAACCGCCTTCTTACCCTGCTACGGTGTGGAAAAATCAGGTTGGCCGATCCCGTTGGGCTATTTATTTTCAGTTCACAGTGGGCAGAGCTATGAGAATGTTAGAGAAGAGGCTCCCAGATAAAGCTTCTTTTTTTCTCCAAAGCTACATTTGCCGCTAATAAAGTTGAGAATCAAAACATCTTCTACCTCTTTGGATCTATTTCTGAGTTAGTAGAATCCAGAAGGGATTTTAACTATGGGCTTTGAGATTTAAAAAAAAAAAAAAAAAGCTGCAATTGACTTATGTAAACATGTGGTTCCATTCTGTTCCCTTCACAGAAGAATTGCTATGGAAGAATTGCTCAGCTCAGAGGAAACATGGTTCATGGAGAGCTCTGTTTGTGCCCCACCCTCTGTGTACGGCTTCACAACCAGACTCCTTCCTCTCCCCTCCAATGCTTAAGTATTCAGATACCTTGTAAAAAGGCTGGGTGTTACACAGGCATTTGTTGAGACTTGCAAGAAACAGAGGAAAGCATAAGTAAAAGAAACAGTAAATTTCAGGACAAAAAGGGCTGATTCAAAAGCATTAAAGTTACAGTCTGATAACCTAATGCTGAGGAGAGAACCCACCTCAGCAGTTTTTCCGGAGTTATTGATAAAGGTGACTCAGGAAAAGGGTGACCTAGTAGGGCAGGTATTTAATGCCAACAAATATGATTTGTTTGAAAAGCAAATGCGTTCTGCTTTTATTTACTGAGTTAAAAACATATGTAATATTTTTATGGTATGCATTTTCTCCTAACCCTGTATGTTCTTTGTGCTCATGCTCTTAACAATAGTGGTTTTGCTGACCACAGTACTATTCAGGAATATAACCTCCATAACTGATGAATGATTAGCATACTGATTTTATATTTGGGGGAAAAAAATCATTAAATAGAACGAAAAAAAATTAAATATTCTGATTGAAAACCATGCACTTTCAAATATATTGATTAGTTCCTGAAATTTGCCCAGGTATTTAAAACCAAACCAACAGCAACCTAAAACTAGTTTTATCCTTCTCATGTTTAAACTTCCGTGATTAGTTAGCTGGCTAGAGGCACAAACTCTGATGAGGCCATCTGGGAACTCAGTAATTTTGTTTTATTATAAATTTGTTATCTATAAAAACATCTATAAAATCCTGGATCTGGCCATTCAAACCGTCACTGAGGACAGTAAGATAACTCTGGTGTATGAGATTATGAAGGTCTAAGGACTGACAGAAATTTTGGAGGCCTTTTTAATTCTAGCATCCTAAAACAGCTGCCCTGAACTCTGTAGATTGTGGTCTTTTCTCTGATTCAAACCCAGCAATGCTTCCTCATGTAATTCACTCGAATAAAATGTTTGAATTAAGTAGGGTACACAATCAAGATTTGCTGTTGGAACAATTCAAAAACCTTCTTAGATCTGTGGGTGCTAAGCCTTGCTAATCTCTTGACCCTTCTTATATTCCATCAGTGAGACTGTTTGAATGGACGCTACAGTAGATTCAACCCAGTGTCAAAGAGGGCATTCTTCCAACACCCAACCCTATAGATAAATTAATTAGTTGCCTATTTCATCTCTAAGTTATGCCAGTATCCTCTTGAATAATTGAAAGTCTAAATTTTCAGATTGATATTGAATCAGGTGTTAGGCGGAACTATTCTACTATTATCCGCTTACACTGTTTTAACATCTTATAATTAAGTCAGTTGAAAAATCATAAGATTTTGGCAGTAGTTTGGTTGTTTCTTTGGTTTTTTTTTTTTTTTTTTTGGAGACGTGGTCCCTGTTGCCCAGGCTGAAGTACAGTGGCACGATCATAGCTCACTGCAACCTCAAACTCCTGAGCTCAAGAGATCCTCCCATCTCAGACTCCCAAGTAGCTGGGACTACAAGCACATATCACCATGCCTGCTTGAATTTTAAAATTGTTTGTAAAGATGGGATCTCACTATGTTGCCCAGGCTGGTCTCAAACTCCTGGGCTCAAGCAATCCTCCTGACTCAGCCTCCCAAACAAACTACTGGGATTACAGGCATGAGCCACTGTGACCGGCCTATTGGCAGTTTTTATAAGCTTTGTATTGACCTTGAACTAAGGCATAATCTGTACAGTCCTGATACAGATCCTGGTTGTTGACACCTTTACAAAACCTGCATTTTAGTGGGCAAGAATAATTTCCTGATATACTTCAAATAATGTTAAATGCAATGCTAAGCTACCTGTAATTCTTGTACATTTCCTTTAAACTATCTAGCTCTTTCTAATCTTGCATATTTATTTAAACTCTGCACAGTGGGTGCTTTAGAAATAATTGGCTCTTGTGATCGTGTTCTTCACATCAAACCATGATGTGGGCAGGATAAACTTGAGCAAATTGAGCAGCAGACTCTGTCTAGCAAGACAGTTTGTTGAGATTAAAAAAGCCCCCTGGTCTAGGAACCAGAAGCCCTACTTCTGCCAAGCAGTTCAGTGACTGTGAGCAAGTTATTTAATCTTTCTGGTTTTTAGTTTCTTCATCTGAAAAGTTGCCCAGTTGGACTGGATAATCTCTATGATCTCTTCCACACTCTGAATACTTAGATATCTACTGTTTCTAAATACTTTGGCATTTCTTATAAAGCCCTTTCACATCATATACTTTTTAATTTTATGCTTACAAGAATCCCTGAACTAGACAAGGCAGAACTTTAGAGGATATAGACATAGGTTGCATATCATTTTAGATGTGGTAAATTAAAGTTAGCGGAGATTAAGTAATTGGTAAAGATTATCTATCTGATAAATAGCAGAAATGGAACATGAACTCAGATCTTCTGACCCCAGCAAATTCCTATGTAGACCACAAAAAAAAAAACACAAGAGGAAGCATAATTGTTTGAAATCATTAATTATGTGCATGAATTACTTCTACTAGTGATACTTCCTGTAGCTACTCAAACCACACTAAATTCAAACTAAAAGTAAATAACAGAAATACAAGTAGTAAAATGACCAGTGCTTTGTTGTAATAGAAATATGAGGGTAATTACAATCGATCAAAAAACAACAGCTAAGCTCTGAATGGGTAGGTTTGACACCACGATGTGGAGTGAAGTTATGATTCAGTTATGGCCCCTCCTTACCAGAAATGTTGAGACAAGATATGAGGGTGGGGAGTTTTGGAGAAACAAAGCTATGAGGAAAGAGGAGGACTTGGAAAACCCTCATTATTTAGCTAAGTGAAAATTAATGGGAAAGCTAACAGACAAGCAATAGCATTTATTATCTGCCATGTTGGAAAAAATTAAGACTAGGAAAGGATATAAACTTGATGGTCAGATTGCAATAAAAAAATGTTTGTGACTACAAAATTACATGCCAAAAGGAGTGATGGGGCATAGGAAATATGCACCGAAATACTAAGGGGTAAAGGGAACAATGTATGAAACCTATTCCCAAATAGTCCAGAAAAAATAAATAATGTGTGTGTATATCACAATATTAAAAGGTGATGAATCTGGGTAAAGGATATATGATAGTTCTTTCTACTATTCTTGTACCTTTTCTGTAGGTCTGAATTTCAAAATTAAATGTCAAAGAAAAAAGGATTGTTAGGAGCATAGCTATTGAGCCATGAAATTATGTAAAAAGACTCTTAACAGAGCTGAGAAAGACTTCATAGAATATTTTATACACAGATCAGTGGACCTGGATTCTAGTTCACATTTGTCCTCTACGTAGCTATGCAATCTTGAACTAGTCTTAGAAAAACTGTGGTTTTGGCCTAGATCAGTGATTTTCAAACTGTTCTGTGCATTCTAGAAAAGTATTTTAGGCCCCAAACAGCAAAGCAGGGGGTGCTCTAGGCCTGCCTTCCATCCTTCCATTCCTGCCCCCATGCACCTTTTTTTTTTTTTTTTTTGGAGGGGGGATTTACTTCATTTTTATTTTAAGAAAGGTTCCCGGTGTTCCAAAACAATTTTTTTTCCATCTGGCCACTGGACTAGATGACTTTTAAGGATGATTTCAAGTATGAAATCATGGGCATCAGTTGTTTAGGGGGGAAACTGTGTTATAACAATACCCAAATCTGGCCTGCCAATAGTTTTTGCCGGTCCCCCCAAATTTTTAATTTTTAAATGATGGAAAAAAAGAAGAATATTTTGCGACTCATAAAAATGATATGAAATTAAACTTTCAGTGTCCATAAGGTTTGATTGGAACATAGCCACAACCATGTTTTGTCTGTATGGCTGCTTTTACTTACAACAGCAGAGAATAGTTGTGACAAACACCAGAGACCTTATGCCCAAAAGGCCTACATATTTACTATCTGGCTCTTATAGAAAAAGGTTGTCAACTCCTATGTTATAAATAATAACCATTAAAACCAATAAACTTTATAAATTATAAATTTCAGGACACTCAGTGACTTCTGTGCAGATGTTTGGATCAAAAAGGACTAACTAAGGTAAATCTGTTAAATTTAATCACGAGGTGACAGCTACATTTACTCATTCCCGCCTTCAGGCTGGTTATGATCAGATAGTTAATCTTTGCCCCTTCCCATAAGATCTTTGCTTCTTCCTGTGTAATTAACAAAAGGAATTTTCCTTGTCAACTTTGGAACCATCCCCAGGGGTATTTGTGCTGTATGAGGAGCTCTACGAGAATCCTTTTCCAGGAGTAGGAATTTCAGGTATATTGGCAGGATTGTGGAAACTTGGAAGGATGTGACAATGAACTTCAGATTTCACTTTCTCCACATGAAGTTGACCTTAGCCCCACTTCTCCCTTGATTTGCCAGATAGCCAATCTCTGCACAAACCAAGATAGAATCTTTCTGCTTTCTGTTGCTATTTGACACAATTATTCCTGATTTGGGAGAAAAAAACATGCAATTTCATAACGATATTGGAGATCAACAGAGGTTTTAGAGCGAAGGCGTTAGTGACATTCCTGTTCCTGGTACTTGGCCTAATTTTTGAGGGCAATATGCTGAGTTCTTGTCTAACTCAAGATTTCTGTGAAGATCAACTGAGCTATTGAATGAGAAAGTACTTCACGATGGCAATGAAATGATACAAGTGGAAGCTTTCCTGAATTGTGGCAATGTGACTATAATATACACATGGATATTATCATTAAGCCAAACGCAAGCCAAGGTTAGAATTGAAAAAGATTATCTTACCTTTTTATGCTATAAGCACATCATAGACAGTTTAGCTGGCCTAATTATAACAGATACAACATTCAGTGTGGTTTTCTCCCCGATAACTCATGCCGTGTATTAGTTTGCTAGGGCTGCTCTAACAAAGTACCATAAACTGGGTGGCTTAAACAACACAAATTTATTGTCTCCTAGTTCTTCAGGCTAGAAGCCCAAAATCAAGGTGTCAGTAGGTTTGATTCTTTCTGTGAGAAAAGATCTGTTCCAGTCTTCTTTCCTTGGCTTGTAGATGGGCTTCTCCCTATAACTCTTCACATTCTTTTCTCTCTGAGTGTCTGTGTCCAAACATCCTCTTCTTAAGGGTACACCAGACCAGGTGCAGTGGCTCATGCCTGTAATCCCAGCACTTTGGGAAGCCAAGGCAGGAAGATTGCTTAAGGACAGGAGTTCAAGACAAGTTGGGGCAGCATAGCAAGACCCCATTTTCACAAAAACTTAAAAAATTATTCAGGTATGGTCATCATGCCTATAGCCCCTGTTACTAGAAAGGCTGAGGCAGGAAGATTGCTTGAGCCCGGGAATTTGAGGCTGTAGTGGTATGATATCACCACTGCACTCCAGCCTGGGTGACAGAGAGACCCTGCCTCAAAAAAAAAAAAAAAAAAGTACACTCTGATCATATTGAGACCTCATATTAACATGATTAGTTTTGTAAAAACCCTAAACTTCAAATAAGATCACAACCTGAGGTACTGGGGATTAAGATTTCAACATATGAATTTGGTGGTGGTGGGGTACAGCACAATTCAACCCATAATATAAAGAACGGTTTATTTTGTGAATTTAGGTACAAGCCCTTTTCTTCAAGACTGATGTCTTCAGTGATCCATTGCTTTTAGTGAAAGAAGCTTCTTCTTTCTTTATTTTCTCAATTTCAGGGCATGTCTCATTTCTCCTGCCGAAGTTACCTTATTGAAATGGAGAAAGGGAGTAAATAAACTTGCCCTTTACAATATTGCAAAGGGTGGGTAGTGAATTCAAAGACATCCCATGTGGAATTCTATGCATACCCTACTTGGTGTTCCAGTCTTTCAATATACAGATCTTTCCCCAAGAACCTAGGCACAATAGGTGAGAACACACCTTACCATTTTCTTCAAAGACCCATAAAAAATTGGACAGGTGTGGTTGTGGTTGAAGCCAAGCTGCTGGCTTAGCTGCAGAATGTAGTATAATCGGAAGCATCTGAGGATATTTGCTAGTGTTAAAGGGAAAATAAAAAATAATAAGGAATATGTCAGTGATGTGGTTACATAAACTAGTCTTCCTCCCCACCCACCAAAAGAAGGAGAAAAAAGGAATATAGCAGTGATAGAAGACTTAAAATACCAGATCTCAATAAATTCTGTTGAGGGGCACACCCTTTAAGAAAGACAAGGCATTGAAGAAGCCATTCTTTCTATGGCTAAAATATTTCTAATCTGAGAATTAGCCTATTTATTTTAAAATATAATACTAAATGTACTTGCTCTTTTAATAATAAAAGCATTCTAGCTAAAATATTAATTGTAGCAGCTAGCCTTTTTCCATTGTTCCCAGAGTGCACCCCCAAAACTTAAAATATAATCTTCATTTTCATTTGTCATGTACTAACATGTGCTTTACATCTTACAGGCAATTACTGAAAATGTCTTTGATGCAGTAAGACAGGTTCTGCCTAATTTTCCTCTTCTGACTCTGCAGAGTTCAATGATAAACTCTGGAAATTGAAATAAAAACAACCCAAAACCTTTCATTAAAGCCTTCCCCAAATTTTTATTCAAGCAGTGACCAGTTTAGTTATTAGCTGTAGGTCTCCCCTGCTAGCAACAATTGCTATGGTAGTAAATACTGTGTAGGGGACTGTCAATGAAGCACATGTAAGAAGATCCAAAATCATCCTTAGAAAAGAATGAAAAATGTGTGTTGCCAGCTTCACACCTGCAGCAGTATGCAGGAGCAAAGGCCTGAGAGTGAAATCCTGAGTTACCTTTTTCAGTAGTCTAATTTCCAGCCCATGCATTTGTTTATTTATGAATGCTTTCCCCGATGCAAGAGCTCAAAACATACCCGATGGACTTAAATCAACAGTAAGAAGTGGTGATGACAGACACTGAGCCCCAAATGAATTGAAATACTGATACAAGAAACACAATGAAAAGGAAAGAATCTAGTGTTTTCTGAACACTCAGTGACTAGGTCAGTGCCTCTCCAACTTTAATGTGCATATGAGTCATCTTGGGGATCATTTTAACAGGCATATTCTGATTCAGCAGATCTGGGCAAAGACCTGAAATTCAGCATTTTTAACAGGTTTTCAATGAGTGCTGGCTGCTAGTTCCCAGACTGCACTTTGTGTAGCCAAACCCCCAGGTCCTTCATATTTAATACTTACAATAAATCTGAGAGAGAGCTATGATCATTGTCTTTTTAAATAGACACTGAAGGAGAAGTTAAATAATTCTTAAATGGGAAAAACTGAAGTTTGTCTAATAACAAAGCTCATACTCTTTAGTGCCCTAATAAAACCCCACAGGAGTAACAGATGCTTTATTTTATTTTTTAAAATTTGAGACTAGTGTGTCTCAAATATGCCTGATCACTAGTGACATTTCTCTCAAATTCAGATCCTCAGACCTTACTACAATCTGTAATTTCTAGAGGAAGTACCTAGGAGAAGTTATTTTTAACTGAAACCTAGGTGATTATTGTGATCAGGAACATTTAGGAAACAATGATCATCTATAATAGGTCACACTATAGCTTGAAAAATCAAATAGGGAGTGTTGGTTTTCTGTGTTTTGTTAGAGAGCTTTGAAAGAACATTGTTTACTCAGGTGAAAAGGATCTCAGAACCCCTTTAATGCACTTGAACTTCACTGAGAAAGGCTGCTGGGGCACATGGAATGAAACTTGTTGGTTTCATGAGGTAAGGGATAGGTTTAAACCTGTATCTTATAACAGGGTGCTAAAGTATAGTATTTAATTATGTGTCTTTTAATTGTAAGGTGAAAGCAACAATAGCCACAAAATTTTCTTTCCTTTTTTATCAGGTAAATGATCTTTGTCACCCAATCCAATTATAGAACATCTGTATTGTAGAATAAAAGCCCAACTGGAAAATATTTCCCATATCCAAAGTCCATAGTTAAATTTTTTATTAAGCATTCTGAATGAGATCAGAGTAAGGGTAATTATTTATCTCAGCTGTGAATGGGTAACTTTTGGCCAAGGAGATTACACATAAATGTTTCACTATAGTTCTGAATGGTAAATAAAGGGCCAATGAAGTAGACTTTTTAAAGTAAACATTGAGTTACTTGTTTTAGATCACTGATTTTTTTTAATGGCTTTACAACAACACATTTAGTGTACTGTGAGAGTATATATTATCAAAAGGAACTCCAGGACATTGAAACAGTTAATATACTTATGAAATATATAATTTATTAGCTTAAATATATTCTGTTACTAGCAGAACTTAATAACTTAATAACTAAAAGACTTTGAATTTTCTTATGTATTTCTGTATTTTAAAGAAAATATATATGACTTCAAATGAAATATCACATTTCCTTTTAAAATTAACAGGATACTTCAAGTATACTAAAAGACTTATATACTGAAATCTCACTCTGACACAATTCACTAAGGGTAGAATTTGTTGCAGGATAGGTCAACCAATATAAATAGTCAGATATTTTGAGACAGCCCAATCTGTGTTTGAAGCCTAGATCAGACCAGTTACCTAACTTTCTGAGCCTCCATTTCCTCATCTGTAAGGAAATGGGACATTAAATGAATGACTTACTGAATTCATTAATGAATAGTCACTAGTATAAAAGAGGGTATAATTGCTGAATTTCCAAAAGGACTTCCTTTTAATAATTGTCACTTATAAGGCAATCTCAAAGAATCCCCCATCACCCATTTTGCAAAGCTAAGTATTAATATTTACTTCCGCCATTGAATTACAGTGAAGTCACATGATTTACATTTAATTTATTTAAATTCAACTATATGGCCTTCACAAGAAAGAAAAAAATAAAAAGAGGTAAAAATCCCCCAATTTTTAATTATCTGGGCAATTCGGCCCAACGATCTATTCAATGAGCAAATACTGGCATAAATATGGGAAATGTGACTCTTTCTTTCAATGGACCTCTCACAGTATGAACATCTCAGTGTACAGAGTATGTCTAGCATTCTGAAATATGTATTTTTGTACAAAATACTCCTAAAGCACAAAGCAACAACTGCATTTTACCTGCTGCTCAACTGAAGAAACAATGTCTGTCTCAAAGCTGGAGGGAAAACCAGCTCTATTGAAACAGTTGAGAAATCCGTCTCTCTCTGAAGTAACAACTTCCTGAGGAATTTTCCAATGTAATTTTAAAAATCTTTTTATTTTGAAATAATTTCAGACTTACAGAAGTTGCAAAAAAGTTTTCAAAATAGTTTAGAAAGTTGTTATCTACTCTTTACCAAGTTTCTCCTAATGTTACCAACTTACATAACCATGTATAATTGTCAAAACCAGCAAATAAACTTTGGAACAAAACTATTAACTAAACTATAGACCTTATGCACATTTCATGAATTTTTTCCACTAATGTCCTTTTTCTGTCCCAGGAACTTATCCAGGATCTCACCTTTTAGTTATTTGTTATTTTTTCTTAGTCTCCTACAATCTGTGACAGCTTCTCAATCTTTGTCTTTCATGGCTTTGATGTGTGGTTCCATGAAGGTAAAGAAAAGTAACAGTCAACATTTAAAAAAATGTCTTAAGTATTGATTTCTCAGGTTATGCTTTGTAAATCCAAAACCAAGATAATTTCTATGGTAGATTATTTGTTAATTTGTCATTACACAAGTGAATGTAGCAGATGGCATTATCCAATTGAATTTAACTGTCCAAGTGAACAAAAAGAAGTAACTACTCGTATTCTTGGATAGTTACTACCTAATATATAGTAGGAGGCACTTCAGAAACTGGCAGAAGAATCTATTTGTAACATTCCATTTCTAACACCTCAGATGGATAGGAGATTCAACAATTCTGACTTCAAGTATTCATTACCATTACCATTTATTTATTTATATTTCAAAATGTTAAGGGAATACAAATGTTTTTGGTACAAGGATAGCTTTTATAGTGCCTAAGTCAGGGCTATTAGTGTACCAATGACCTGAATAGTGTTCATTGTACCTGTTAGGTAGGTTTTTAACCCTCCCCTCTGCCCCCTTCCCCCCTTTCTGATTTCCAATGGCTTTTACTTTTCTGTGTGCCCATTGATTAGTTCCAAATTATTAGAGAGTACATGTGGTGTTTGTTTTCCCATTCCTGAGAAACTTCACTTAATAGTCTCCAATTCCATCCAAATTGCTGTGAAAGACATTAATTCATTCCTTTTTATGGCTGAGTAGTACTCCATGGTATATATACACATTTTGTTAATCCACTCATGAATTGATGGGCACTTAGGTTGATTCCACATTTTGTGATTACCATTAAGTTCTTAATAGTCTTTCTAGCTTTTATTCAAAAGAAAAATAAGCTAAAGCTTACAGATAAGTGAGAATCATCTGACATAGAAACTTTTTGTTTTTTCTTTTTTAGAGATAGGGTTTCACTATGTTGCCCAGCCTGGACTTGATCTCCTGGGCTCAAGTGATCCTCCCACCTCAGGCTCCTGAGTAGCTGAGACTACAGGTGCATGCCACCATGCCTGGCAGAAACTCCTTTTTAAGGAGCGATTATTTCAACAGCAGTAATTGTCCATTTGGTGCCAGTATGTTCAAAAATATCCTTCAACTATAAACATTAAATGAGCATTAATTGCAATGATAGTATATCTTAAGGATTTGAAAGTATGACGACAAATGGAAAAGGAGAGCTGAGACCTAGGAGGTTTAAAAAGTTTTTAAGCATAATTCAAAGTATAAAAGTATAGTAGTTATCAATATATGTATGGTAACTAGCATAAAAAGACATAATTTTTAGTGCACTTCTATTTGTCAGAATATATAAGTATTTCTCTAGAGAACTTTTTGATTTTAGTTTTTTGTTCTTTCGTTTGTAAAGACTTAAAACATATTGTGGTTTATTTAGATTCTAGTTTGTGATTAGTTTTTCTGAAATGAACTTTTTATTTTGGAATAAATTTAAGTTTACAGAGAAGTTGCAAAATTAGTAAAGTGAGTTTTCATAAACTTTTCACCAGTTTCCCCTGCTGTTAACATCTTACATTACCATACTACATTGGTCAAAAGTAAGAAACCAACATTAATGCATTTCTATAAACTTGAGATTTTATCTGTATTTCACCAGTTTTTCCATTAATGTCCTCTTTCTGTTCCAGAATTTCATCCACAGTGCTACATTGCATTTGGTTGTCATGTCTCCATAGTCTTTTTCAGTCTGTGACAGTTCTTCAGTCTCATCTTGACACTTTTGATGAAGTTTTGTTAATTATTGGTTTTATAGAATGCCTCTCAATTTGGCTTTGTCTGATGTTTTCTTATGATTTGATTGAGGTTATGCAATTTGGACAAGAGTTCTGCATAAGTGATACTGTGCTCTTATGAGTACATCCTATCAAGGATACATGGTATCCACTTGATCATTTAGTTAAGATAGTGACTGCAGGTTTTTCCGCTGTAAATTTACTATTTCTCCATTTCCATCCTCTATTCTTTGGCCGCAAGTCACTATGTCTAGCCCACCAGCAAAAAAGGGGATGTTAAACTCCACCTCCTAGAGGAGGACTTATCTACATATATTATTTGGAATTGTTTGTAAGAAAGATTTATTTTTAACAGACTTTTAAAATCTGACATTATCGAGGTATCCAACTCTTCCACTGATGCTAGAATAATAATATTTATTTACTGCATACATATTTTTGTGGATTTCAATAAGTTACAGGCATACACTAATACAATGTATGTTATAATAGGAGAGAGACATTAAAAACAAGTAAATTATAAATAAACAAGATTATTACATATTGGAATAAGTGTTATAAATGAAATTTGGGAATATGGGAGAGAATGTGGTAACTCTTTGGGAGGCCTTCTGAGACAGTGTTGTTTGGAAAGGTCAGTCTGAGGTGTTGACATTTGAACAGAGAACTTGAAAAAGAGAACAAACCAGTTCTGTGAAAAACTTTCCAAACTATAGAATGATATGGAGGCAGGAAACTGTCCTGTGACAGTTAATTTGTGTATCAACATGACTGGGACATGAGGTACCCAGATATTTGGTTAAACATTATTCTGGGCATATCTTTGAGGGTGTTTGTAGATGAGATTAACATTGGAACTAGCAGACTGAATAAAGCCGATTGCCCTTCCCAACGTAGATGGACACCATCAAATTCTTTGAAGACCTGAATAGAACCAAAAGGCTGAGTAAGGGAGAATCTGCACTCTTTGCCTGACTGTCTTTGAACTGGGATGTCAGTCTTCTCCTGCCTTTTTTGAACTTGGACTGGAACTTACATCATCAGCTCTCCTGGTTCTCGGGCCTTCTAATTCAGACTAGTACTATACCATAGACTCTCCTGGATCTTCAGCTTGCTAACCACAGACTAATACATGCCCCTAGAATAGAAAAGGGGCTGGTATGGCGCAAGTGTGGGGAAAGAGGATCAGCTGCTATGTGAAGTAGAGAAGAGACAGGAAGCCTGCCCCAGCAAAGGCCTTCAGAACCATGGAAAGGAAGGGGGTTTGAATTTTACTCTAGAGATGGTAGGAAGCCTTTGAAGGGTTCTTAGCAGGAAAATGAACTCATATATTACATGATTAAAAGATCATTCTGGCTGCTCTGGGGCCCACAGATTTTAGGCTGCAGGCATTAGGAGGTCAGCAGAGTAGGCCAAGCCAGAGATGACTCTGTCTATGTGGCCCAGATAGGGAAGGTGCCAGCACAGACACAGAGAAGTGGAGTGATTTGAGAGACCATTTGGAGGTAGAACTGACAGGCCTCATGTACCCTGGTAAGCATACATATGATTTTTATTAATTTAAAAAGAAAAAGATAATATTATTATAGAATTTTAGGTTAGATTTGTCCGAGGGAAGGGCACAAGGACAGGTGAGCAAGGATGTTCACTGCAAGTTATTGGTAACAGCAAAAAATCAGAAATGAGTGTCCTCCAGTACGGAATTGGTAAAACAATGCAGCTATTAAAAAGAATGCAGTGGACTTTTGTACCCTGAAGAGAAATGATGCTCAAGACATATTAAGTGAAAAAGCCTGGTCCAGAATAATATGCATAGTATGATCCCATTCCTGTGAATTAGAAATGAGTATCATTGTGTCTACCCTATAGTAAGTATTATAAGTAAAAGTCTGACAAAATTTACCAAATTCCATTAACAGTGGTCACCTCAGGGTAGGGTGGGGGTTAAAGAGGATTTTGACTTTATACCTTATATCATTTTATCTTATACCTTATATCCACTGTTTAAGAAAACTTAAAATCATGTTTTCTCAAACAATGGATAAGAAGAAAAAAATAGTTTTAAGCAGAGGCACAAGAAGTACTTTTAAGATTAAGAGGTACCTTAATGAAGCCTTTGAATCAACTTTAAGAAAAAGTCCTATAGATATAAATATTTTTCTTTATAGAGTTTATATTAATCTCAACCCAGAAAAATGGAGATTATTGATTAAGTTGAAATTATTAACATTTCCAAGATGATGGTGAGACCATCTTTATTCAATTCCTTCAAATTAACATTAAAAACAAGTAAGTGGATAGAAGTTTTTCAGTGTCATTTATTTAGGCAATGCATCTCATAGTGGTTTTTGCAGTTTGGTAAAGAAATAGATACACAAATTTATTTGTAAATAAAAACTTTCTTTTTAATTCATGCTTTGTGAAAAACTATTAAAGTATGGTTGTTTCTGAGCAACAAGATTATGGATTATTACAGATTATTTCCATTATTTTATTACCTCCTATCTATATTTTCCAAGTTCTCCATAATAATCATTAGTTTCTTTTACAATCAGAAAAAGGTACTTTAAAAAATGTTAAAGTTAAATGTCTATACATTTAACCTGATCCATGTCAACTTGCTTGCACTTTCTATATGACATCAAATAGTTCTCTTTCTCTCAATGACTGAAATGTGCAGACCTTATTTACAAACTAGGGCCAAATGACTTGTATTGTAATCACATTTGTCTCCACTCTCTATGCAAAAGGATCAGGCTAGGACCATTGAACACACCTTGGCAAGCAACATAGCAACATCTAAAATGTTATTACTGAAATGACTATGCAGGTTTTTCACCAGACTTCTACAGAACTACAAAGAAAGGTCAAAGGAAGAAGAAGCTGACTTCTAGAAAAACTCCAGCCTCTCACACCTTCTCTTAACCCCAATCACATGGTGTCCAGCAAATATTTTTAGATTATATAGACAAAACTTGAAACTGCAAACTGGAGCCGTGGTGTACAATGTGATAGTGGGAAAAAAACAGTTCTCTTCATGACAGTTAAAGAATTTATGCAAAGGGTTTGAGACTCTGGGATGAGAGTTATTAAGTAAATACCGCAGGACATGCACATTATCCAACAGCCAGCATAGCGTAATTACAGTTTGCTTTCAACCACTCAAAGCTGGTGTTTTCTGGTTTTAGCCTCTTGGCCTTTTGAATTATTTCTGACTCATTAGCCTTTCATCCTAGGGGCAATTTACAAGCTCCATAAAAGTGTGGATATTTTGCTTAAATTTCTTTTCTAGCAAATGCATTGTATTTGATTTTCTGCCTCAGAATGTAAATTCCCACAGTATAAAAGCAACTAAACAATATTTGTTTCCCTCTTTTACATCATCCTTTCTCTCAAAATATTTATTTATAATCAAAAGCACATAACTGAAGATCAATTCTTCCTTACAATGTAGACACTGAGTGTCCCAACCATGGCCCAATTGACAATTTGGGCTGCATAATCCTGTGTTGTGAAGGGTTGTCCTGTTTATTATAGGATGTTGGGCAACAACCCTGGCATCTACCCACTAGATGCCAGTAGCGCAGAGCTCTAACCCCCGAGATGTGACCACCAGATATCCCCTTGGGAGCAAAAGCATCCTTGGTTGAGAACCGATGAATTAGGCCAAAGATCTCACAAAACCAAGCCCTTTGTCCCATTGCCCATTCAAATTGCTCCTTTGACTGTATAGTCAATGCCTACCCACTTAGCTACCAGCCAGCATAAACTACACTCACAAACACCCTCACATTCTTCATGTGAAAGCCCCTGAACATTGTCTGGAGTTCTTCCTCTGAACCATATGTGCCCAATTTGGCTGGGAGGAGTGGCGCAAGCACTGGTGCCTGTTCCTACCCTTCAGTGGCACAGGAGTTCATACTTACCATTTTTAATGTACTGAAGTTTATAATGTCTTGACTTCTGAAGCTTTAAAATACCTCCAGTTTCTTTATCCACTGGCCACACCCTGCAAACCCATGCTCCTCCACGAATTTTGTTTTGACCATAATTTTATTTAATTAACTATGTTTATTCTGCCTTGCAATTGTTTTTCTCATCTGGCAGTTAAATATACAATTATGATCCAAGTTCAAGATATTTATTTCCTGAAATTACCCTAGATTAGAGCCTATTAATTAAAACTTGGGGGAGGTATTTATAGAATTTTGTTTTTTAAAAAATCCTTTTCCTAAAACACCCCACAACAAAGCCACACGTTAGCTTATATAAACTTTACTTTTATGCCTCTCAGTATATTTGAGGGATGTTTATTCTCCCCACTCAAGTCATTTGGTGTTTGAAGCACCAAGGAAAATGGCCACAGAGAGTTGATTTCCTTTGTGAAGGAAACATTATTAATGTATTCTTCCCCATGGAAAACTCTGAAAAGTGGATCTGCCATTACTAGATTCACTTGAGCAAGGACTGCAGTCTCTCCTAGCCTGTTTCATTTGCGGTGATGAGGGCGATGATACCTACCCTCTAGGGCTCTTATATTGAACAAAATGAACTGTTTCAAGCTCTTAGCCCTATGCCTGACATACAGGTGTTTTATAAGTGTCATTTTCTATGCTACTTCTCTTCCTTTAGCACCAACTAAATAATTTGTGGAGTCTAGGGAAGAATGAAAATGTGGGCTCCCTTGTTCAAAAATTAAGAATTTCAAGACAGCAGCAGAATGTTAAACCAAGTGTGGAGTCCTGTGTGACTGCCTAGGTCACACCCATACAGCCAGTCCTGCTTGCTCCCCTGGGGTTTCCCAGGGTCCACTTGTCTATCCTTTCACTAAATTAAAAGCCACTCTTCAAATTTGACAACTGACAGGGAAATAAATGCAACTAACTAAAGAAGGCTTGACTATATGTGTTGTTTTTCAACACTGGATGACTTTTACTCAAGCAGTATGTTGAATGTTAGTGAACCTAGGGCTCTTCTAGAGGGACTGTTTTCATGTGCCATGGTATTTTAGTGGTTTGTATCATTCTCTGTCTGGAAGAATTAAAAGAAAAACAAACATTAGTAGTCTATTAGTAATTGGACCCTTGATTGATAGTCCAAGAAGCACTTAGTGGCCAAAGAGGCACTCAATTCAGATAATCTTTATCTAGACTTTTCAAATGGCATTCACAAAGAGAGCAGCAAAACTCTTTAAACAGGTGATTTAGACCTAGACAGGAGACTTCTAGGGTACTAGTAGAGACGTCTAAGAGTTAAATACCCAAAGAGGAAGATTTAGTTGTCAAACCATTGAGCCTCAGCTCTGCTCATTATTCCTTCTTTATAGATACATCAACATGTCCTTAACGGTGTTTCTCAAGGGTTTCATATCCTATTTGATAAGAAGCAGAATCATGTAAAAAACAAAATAAATGTGTAAATATATGTATATACATATATTCACATACACATACAGAGAGAGAGGAATTTCTGTATTTCCTCTCTTGGAAGAAATACACACACCCTCAGATATCAACACACATGGCTGCACATGGCATCCTAATAGAAGGCAAAGAGAACTATTGTTAATAATAACATTTATATAACATTTATTGTGCACTTCCTATGCACCAGGTGTTTTATATACCTTACAACAGCAGTCCCCAACCTTTTTGGCACCAGGGACCGGTTTCACGGAAAATACCTTTTCTGCGGAAGATACTTTTTCCACGAACTGAGTGGGGGTAGGATGGGGCAGAGCGCAGGCGGTGATGCAAGTGATGGGGAGCAGCTATAAATACAGATGAAGCTTTGCTCACTTGCCAGCAAGTGCTCACGCTCACCACCTGCTGTGTGCCTCTTTTTTTTTTTTTTTCCCCTCCCCAAGTTTCATGGAAGACAATTTTTCCATGGGTGGGGGTGGGCTGGGTAGGGGAGGGGCGGCATAACTCTGCGGCCCTGTCTTTAACAGGACACAGAAGGGTACCAGTCTGGGGTCCAGGGGTTGGGGACCGCAGCCTTAGAATATTAAAGTATATGTTAATTTTTATCCATTCATTCATTTAATCTCAAGAATCTCAAGGTAGGAGAAACTTTTTTTTTTTTTTTTTTACAGTAGAGCAACTAAGGCTCAGGCTCAGCAGTTATGTAAGTTAACCAAAGTCACACAGTTAACAAGATAGGAGGTCCTCAACTGGAGATTGAAAGGTGGTCTAACTAATACCCTATGTAACAGAGGAAAATAAACTATCAAACAGAAAGAGAAATAAACTCACAACACAACTACCCTTTGTTTAATTAAAACACGTGTCCTGTATCTCTGACTTCCTTCTCAGCCTTGAAAAAGTTCCTGAGTGGACAGCAGGACTGCGAGCTTCCCCTGCTTCCTCAAGAAGAGACAGTACCAGATGCCTCCCACTATCAAGAAGAAGAAACTAATTTCTACTATCAATGTATTACGTGAAAAACAGAAAAAGCCAACACAGTAGCTTCACAGCCACTTTTGTTATCAGTCCCCTGGAACAGAGAAAACAAAAACAATAACATTTCTACCCTTTAAAAGCACCAAGCAACTTTCACCACCACCGACATTTCTTTCTTCCATGTCTCCTGGCCACTCTCTTCCTTTCTTTCTCAGGAAAATAAACTTTTACTTTAGTGTATCCTAATCACTGTCTGAAAATTCTTTCTCCCCCCGCAGGAACTTCACACCCTAACAGAGATTTTATCTCCAAGGCCCATGTATCAAAATCCTATTCAGTTTTCATGTTAAAAATTCAGGGGTCCAACCTGTCATAGTGTCTTTAAATAAAACAAACAAAACCAACTTACATACTTGCTAATCATACCAGTTTACAAGGCCACCTTGCTCTTACCATAATGTGCCCCCTTTCCCCAGCCCCATCACATAAATTGTTCAGGTCTAGGGATTAGCAATTGTGCTAATACACAGCAAAGCAAAAGTTAGAATTTGTGATATGGGCCTAACTCCAAAGCTCTCAAGAAAAAAGCGAGCTTTTTGGGCTCAACGCCCCACTTCTGGCCTGATTGGGCAGGAGAGAACTCCAGCACGCTACGGCTCCCAGGAACGCGCGTCACTCCGGGCAACAGGCTGGTCGGCCACGACCGCGCAGGAGCGAGGACCGTAGCGGCTGGGGGCGGTCGGCCCACGGTTTCCCTGGAGACCAGGCGGAAGCGGCCGGAAGCTGCGCTGCGGTTGGCCCCGGCGGGATGGTAAAGATGGAGGTGGAGCCCGAGAAGGAGAGCAGCGGCGAAGAGGAAGAGGACGAGTGTTGGGCCATGGAGCTGGCGGCCGTGGGGGCGGCGGACGGCTCGCAGGGTGCGCTGGGGCCTGAGGAGCCCGGCGGCTTCCCTGGGTGTAAATGAGAAGGGCGGGGCGGGCGGATGCCCGGGGCGGCAGTCGTTGGGGCGCGACAGCCCCCGCCCCGCTCGGCTCCTTTCGTCTTCCGGGCCCCTCCAAGGGAGGCCTGCCTTCTGCTGCTGCGTTTCGCAACGAGCACCTCAAGTGAGACGGCTTCACCCAGTAGGGATGGTGTGGGGCACGTCAGCAGAGCCGATGCGTGCTGAGGGCGCATCTGTCCCTTTCTCTGCACCTCCGTGGAGGTGGGGGCGGGGACCCCTCAACCGACTGACGAAAACTGCAGAGGCTGCCCGGCAGTTTAAGGCTGGAGAAGTTGAGGACCTTGTCGCTCAGTTGGCAGAGGTTGGGACCCGGCCTCAGCCCTGGAGGGAAGCGATGGCTCAGAACCTAGGAGGAGGCCCGTCCGATTTGGTAGCCTCTTGGGTGACCTCCCTCCAGCTTCTGGTCCCTGCCTTGCACCGCCCACCCCGGGGCCTGGAGGCAAAGGCACTGTTCTCGTTCCCTGCTTTGTTTGTTTAATTTTGGAATAATTTTAGATTTACCTGATAGTTGTAGAGACAGATTCCCCTAACGTTAACATCAACTTAGTACATTTGTCAAAACGAGGAAATTAACATTGGTATAATACTGTTTATTGAACGACACGCTTTATTCAGATTTTATCAGTTTTTTCTCAGTTCTTTTTCAGTTCCAGGATCCAAACCAGCATATCACATTCCATTTAGCTTGCCTTATTCAGTGTTGAGAGGAAGAGTCGCCTCTGTCATCCTTTCCCCCAACGCATGAGCTAAGCCACTTTTTAAAATCAAAGAAATATTTATTCAGTCTTTCAATTTAGTGAGTATCGGTGGTCTGTTATATTCCAGACACTGTTTTAGGCACTGGAGATTTAGCACTAAACCAGATAATTCTGCTGTCTGTTATATGGGAGCTATATATAGTCCACTGAAACCCACAAATTGTCTTTGCTATTTTGTATTTCAGAATTTTTTTTAAGTGTAAGGACATACCACTTAGAATAATTTTCAAGTTGGTTAAAGTCAGTGTTCTTTCAGCTTTTCTGCCCCTTCTGATTTACTCTAAAAGTTACTATAAACCTCCAAGTGATAGTATTAACTCTTGCTATTAGTTCATCTATTATTGGTCTATATTTTTTTTTGCCTCAAATTTATTCCTATCAGAAAAATGCTTTGCAAAAAGAAATGCTGATTAAGTACACAGTACTGAAGACCCTAGTGTAGGTGGGGTTTCATGTCTTTGTAATTTTTAGATTCTTTGACACATAATAAATCCAGGAAAAAGCTTACAAGTCTTTATTCTTTCACAGATACCATGTTTTAAGAAACTGTCAGTTGCTCAGAGATGATAAGCAGCCTGAACATATTTTTGTATTTCTTGCATATTGTGCAGGAGTTGACAATCAAGTGTTGCCAACAGGAATTTCTTCACCCAGAGTCATAGTACACCTGGATCTGGATTGTTTTTATGCACAAGTAGAAATGATATCAAATCCAGAACTAAAAGACAAACCTTTAGGTAACTCTGGACATTGATAATGTTTTTATTGTATAATGATAAGATAAGCTACTCAGTTATGATGCTCAGTATATTCTGATTTATTAACCATATTAAAAAAGATTTTGGAACCAGTTCTTATGGTACTTTATAGGTGATCATCTTTGCTTCACTAGTAAGTGTAAACTTTACAAGCCTCATTTAGTAAGTGGTGAATCTGGCAGAGTGCAGTGTCTCACATCTGTAATCCTAGCATTTTGGGAGGCTGAGATGGGAGGATTGCTTGAGGCCAGGAGTTTTAGACCAGCCTGAGCAGGAGTGAGGCTCCATCTCTACCAAAAATAGAAAAGTTAGTTGGGTTTGGTGGTATGCACCTGTAGTCCCAGCTACTAGGGAGGCTGAGGCAGGAAGATTACTTGAGTCCAGGAGTTTGAGGTTGCAGTGAGCCATGATGATGCTACTGCACTCTAGCCCAGGTGTCACAACTAGATCCTGTTTCAAGAAAAAAATAAGTGGTGAATCTGAGATTAGTATAGCCAACTGAACAGAAAGCAGAATAAACTTTTAGTCTATGCTGGTTAGTAGCTTGGTTTGCTAGGGAGATTTTGTTTTCTCAGTGTTTGTAAGTTTTACAAGCTTTGTATCTCAAGAACAACCTCTTTTATTACATTCTAATGGAAGTTTTCATCTACCCTTCATTTCTGAAATTAACTCTTAAAATGTGTAACATCTAACAAAATAGTGGGATTTTTAACAGAACCCTAAATATTAACACCGAGCAAACTGTCCATGAAAACATAAGTATCTTTTTAAATAAAAGGCAAAGAAAAATTTTACATGGAGTATTTACTTATTGAGATGTTAGCTTGTTTTAGCATTATAATTCATATTTTAAATTGGGAAAGGAAAAGAAAAGAAAGATTCTTTCATACGTGCAGGAAGGGTTCATCTTTTAGTATAAGTATAAAGAACAATTTTGGTTCACTTGCTGCTATTCTCTTCTGCCTAGTTTAGCTTAATAAATCCCAACACAGCCTAGCTGATTTACTAAAGAACAAAGGGATGACTAAGTTTTGCTATGTCAAGGTGGGTCTAGGATCTTTAGACTTAACTAAGGGTGTCAAAGAATTAGAATCAAGGGACCTAAATTTTTTCTCCTGAAGGAATTTTTAATTAGTAGCATTGAGACATAAGATGCTTTGTAGATAATTCTTAAAAGGTGTTATGTAATTAAGTATGAATGAATGATTATTGAGAAGTGAGGAAGAATGCTCAGTTTCTTGGTTAAAACAAAAGTAGTCTTGTTTATACTCTAGAAATATATATGATCAACTCAGGCTAGTGACATAGGGTGATGAGTTCATATAATGTAATTGTGCATTAAAAGACTCCCTTTTAAGTTAAGAAATTTACCAATCTGATTTTTTTTAAATAGTTCACTGAGGAGCTTTAAATTGTACCTTTGACTCAGTGATGAAATTTTTGGGTATAATCTGATACATGAAAAAACTTTATGTGAAAATGTTTCTTTACTTTGTTTATAATATCAAAATTTTAGAAACAGACTTACTTGCTTTTATCTTTTTAAACAAGTTGACTACTTGCTGCTATAAGAGCAGTGTTTATTTAAAATATGTAAAATGCAAACTTGTAGAAAAAAAGGTTATGTCCATCCCCCTAATGTTAGATATTTAATTTTTTTAAGTTACCAGTAAACCAGAATTTTTATGCAGTCTGTAGATGATCATAATGTAATCAATTTTGATAAGTAGGGAGCTCATGATGCCTCCTTGCTGTCTAATCTCTGGATTACTATTAATATAAAGAACAGTTTAATAATTAGGACATTAATTGGGAGGAGATCCCTAACAATTGTAGTTTGACACTTGTAACAAAACATTGCTTTATATTCATTGGCAAGTTACTCAGAAGATAAGTGAGTTTTTCTAACAGCAACCAGTTTAATTGTACTTAATTATTTTCATCTGTTTTTTTTTTGGTACAACATGCCCTAGAGTTACATATGGTAATATAAATTAATCTGCTTTTATATTGTCTATAAAACATCCTAGAAGGATTTGATTTGTGTCTTATCACTGAAGATTCCATAGACTATATTGATTTATGTTCATTTTTGTTAAATTTGAGAACTGTAATGCACAGATGCCTTTGATCATCTAACATGTAATTCTACTTAGGCTTTTGTTATTTAGTAATAACTTTCCTTCTCCCCCAAGTAGATAAAAAAAAGATTAAAAGAAGGATGTGGAAAAAGAATATATTGGTATCCTGTAATTCATAACTAGGAAATAACTTGAAAACCTGACGTTTCTGCATTGTAGAATTTCAATGTGAGGAAGCTATATTTTTTAGCTAAGACAGTGCTTTTTATTCTTATCAAAACAGATTGTCTTACAATTTACACAATTATGATATGGAATTAGTAAAGAATATTTTTAAATGTTTCTTCAATCCTGCTTGGTTTGCTCATAAAATATTTATTTTTTACAGGGGTTCAGCAGAAAAATTCAGTGGTTACCTGCAACTATGAAGCTAGGAAACTTGGAGTTGGGAAACTTATGAGTGTCAGAGATGCAAAAGAAAAGTGTCCACAGTTGGTATTAGTTAATGGAGAAGACTTGACTCGTTACAGAGAGATGTCTTATAAAGTTACAGGTACAAATTATAAGCAGTATACTTTTAGCATTAATCTTTACATAGGATGCCTATCCACTACAGTAATCTTTTTATAAATATAAAATGCTGCAAGTCATGTTCCTTTTTCCTAATAACTTTTTATTTTGGGTCTTGTCCACTTTAAAAACTATATAAGAGGATGACTTTATGTGTTTTTTTTTCCCACTGCCCCTTCCCCTTCTACTTTATATGTTATGAGTAATGTTTTCAAGAAAATTGTGTAGTTGGAAATAATTTGAACTGTCATGACTAATGTTTATAAAGGTAGCAGGAAAAAATATAAAACAAAGTTTAAAAGTGAGAAAATGGGAAAATATACTATAAAGGAAACCAGATATTTTTATTTTAAATGAATTATGAAGAAATATGGTATTCTCTAATGCACTAATGATAGTTGGGAGAAGCTTCTGTAATGTTTGATCAACATAATTAAAAACTGATTTTTCTCTGGGAGGCCGAGGCGGGTGGATCGTTTCAGCTCAGGAGTTCGAGACCAGCCTGAGCAAGAGCGAGACCCCGTCTCTACTGAAAAAATAGAGAGAAATTAGCTGGACAACTAAAAATATATAGAAAAAATTAGCCGGGCATGGTGGCGCATGCTTGTAGTCCCAGCTACTCGGGAGGCTGAGGCAAGAGGATTGCTTCAGCCCAGTTTGAGGTTGCTGTGAGCTAGGCTGACGCCATGACACTCTAGCCCGGGCAACAGAGTGCGACTCTGTCTCAAAAAAAAAAAAACACCAAAATATAAAAACAAAAAAACCTGATTTTTTTATGAACTATTAGCAAAAATAATGGGTATATTAATATTTTCTTAGATTTTGCATATATACTACATATTACAATGTAGCTAAACTGTCCCATGTTAAGGTTTGGGTTTGAATCTTAGCATTTTAGTAAATTAGAGGAAAAATGAAAATACGTGTGCAAATATATATGGTTTCAAAATATACAAGGATCAGCTTTGTATTTATTTATCTTTTTTACTATTTTTATTTAATTGTGGAAGCTTTCAGATGAAAAGGTTAACTGTTTATGATATACATAATTCTTAGAAATTTAACAGGAAAAAGAAGCCCAATAAAAATGGACAAAGGCTATGAATAGGCAATTGACAAAAAGAGCCTACCCAGTTTCTAACAATTACATGGAAAAATATGCTCAAATTCATTAGTGCCTAAGGAGATTTGAATTCATAATGTATTATTTTATATCCATCATACTTGCCAAACTATAAAAAGAATGTGAGAAAAAAATCAAGAAACGTTTGCTGTAATTAAGGATATATAGTCTTCAACCCACTGATATCACTGTTGGGAGTTTATCAAATAGAAATAAAATCATAAGTACATAAAGACATATATACAAAAATATTTATTGTAGCATGGTTTATAACTGGCAGAAATATGGAAGGAAAAATGCCCATCAAGAGGACAATGGCTAAATAAACACTTCTATATGATGGATATTATATAGCCATTGAAAAGAATGCATTGGTACAATACTGTTTGATAGAGATATGCCTCGTTGAGTGAATAAAAGGCAAGATGAAAAATCGTATATCACATTTTTCCATATGTGTAAAACAATGTCCCAAACGCCTTCCCAACATATATGTATATGTACTAGCTTTTTAACGTTGATTAATTTGTCAGGGGGAAAAGAAGCAGTGCTGAAATGGGAGGAAAGCAGAAGAAGGGATAGCTAAGCAGAAAAGATAAGAGTGTACTCCTAAACATCACCTATGCATTTATGCAAAATTTTGGGTGTGTCTAAATATCAAGAACTGCATTTTTAGTGTACACAGAAGTAATTGTAGAATACATACAATTCTGCATCTTGCCTTTGTGCTTAATGATCTTTCATATCATTCATAGAGATCTTCCTCATTGTTTTTAATTTCTGCACAGTATTTCATTGTATTTGTTTCATGCTTATTTAACCAGACCTTTAGTGATATGAAGACAATATATTCCACTTTATTCCTGTTGTTGCTACATAATTATTAATTGTACCTTTTTTCACTCAAAAATGCTTGTTTTGCATGATAAATTATATGGTTTCCTTGAATAGTAATGGATTATTAGGCTACGACCAGGTTTTTGCTCTAACAAATATGCACTGTAGTAGACATTTTCATATAGAAATTTCGGCATACTTTTAAGGGGATAGCCATAAGGGAAGTTCCTATTGCTAGATCAAACGTCATTTGCATTTAGAGTTTTGAATACTGCTATATGTAGCACTTGAGGTTACCCCAACATATTGCTAGCATGTATGAGAGTGTCAGATAAAGAATTTTTGCTTGATAGGTGAAAAATAGTAAATCATTGTTTTGATTTGCATTTCTCTATGAGTAAGGCTGAGCATTTTTTTCCGTATATTTTTGGCCTTATTTATTTATTTATTCTGTGAACAACCTATTCACTTGGCCTATTTTTTATTTGGATTGTTCTTTTTCTTATTAGAGTGTGCCTTTTCTTGGAAATTAAGAAAATTAGCCATTTGATGCCTATGTGTTTTAAATATACTCCCAGTTTATCTTTTATCTTTTTGACTTTATTTATGGTGTCAGATTTATTAGTCTTTCCATTTCAACTTCTGTGCCCCTGCACCTTTTCATTGTGAAAATATCATACAGGAAATTCAGTGAGTAAATCTGAGTTTTTATACTGATTTTTAATTTATCAAGTATCTTTAAAGAATTAAAAAGGCCCTAATATAACAGCCAGTAATATTTTATAAGTGACTTGTTCATTAATAAAAAGTTATTTTAGGTTAATTTTTCTCATAGTATTTTTCTGAGTTAAAGTAGGAACATACCCAGTTAGTCCTATACCATGTTTATGTCTGACCTGGTTATGGTATATAACCTTCTTGTTTATTTTATATTTTTATTCTACAGCATACATATGTTTTTTTCTAGGTAGTTTTTTTCCTCTAATTATGAACTCTCTTGGGCCTTGCATAATTATATGTTGAATACATGTATCTTGTTTATGAAGTTGACAGCAAAATAAGAGGTTAACTTCAGGAATGGGATAGGGTAGAGATTTGTCCTGTAACCTAGTAATAATAGAACCAATAAAATCAATATTTAGTCATCCAGCAGCTTTGTGCATGCTTCTGTATTTAACGTTTTTTTCTGCTTGGTACTTAAAACCCTGTCCTTTATTTTTCTTAGTATTCTTTTAATAAACTGTTTTGTTTTCTATATGTTACTTTGGATATTAAGTATATACTTTTGAAAAAAAATGTAGAAATTGATGAGGGAAATGCAAAACAGTCCTGTTATATGATCAGATACATTGTCAGTTTCTCCTGAAAGGAGGTAATGGTTGTCACTAGGTAGGTTGGATGATTTTTGGTATCCACCGCGTCACACTGTTATCTTCATTGTTTTCCCCTGATATTGTCAATGCTGGCATTAATAAAACAAAAGCACATTTTTGGTATTTGTATAAAACAATGATCTGTGTGGAATGACATAATCCTTTTATTTCTTAGTTTCCAAAAAAGGACCTATGCATTTTTGTATACGAAGAGATTAACATTGGTTTTCTGTCATCCAACTGGTGTGTCAGTACAAGGCAATTCAGAGGGAAGTGAAAAATTCTTCTCATGATTTTAAAGTTATTAGTCCTAATCCTAATATAGGAGAATTGATAGTCCTTTTGAATTTATTTTGAATTTTCATTCAGTTCACTTTAGTAAACATTTAACTTCAGACTACAGATTGTGCTAGATGCTAGACATTTCAGTACCTGTAAATTGTGGACCACCTCTACTTCTCTGTCCTTAAGGAATATGCAATGAAATGGCTAATCAAAATGCCGTGTTGTAGTGTATTTTGAAAATTAAGTGACTTTTGGTTTGACTCAGTAAGAATTAGAAATTTTAAGGGTTATTGGCTTTGCTTTTTTAAAATTCTTTTGGAAAATATAGCTGTAATATATTACTACTTGTTTTTGCTCTCCTAAGCAGACTGTAGTTTATTCTTTGATTCTGCTTTAGGATCATACCTAAACCATAATCATTGATATTTAATGTCTTACAGATACAGAAATTATAGGTATAGAAGACTGAGCTAAGGTATATTGCCATGAGTGACTGCCTTGGGAATGTGATTTTTTGAATTGTTGCAAAACACTGCCTCTACTCAAAATGTGGTACAAAAAAAAGTCAACTGAGGGCTTTATTAAAGATATTGTAGAACTGTGACTATATGTAAAGCATTTAACAATATATTTGATGTATTTTTTAAACATTGAATAGCTAAATTTATTTTAGTTAAAACATCAGTTACATTTGTGCTCCAATATTATTTCAATTTAGAATTGTTGAAAGAATTTAGTCCACTTGTTGAGAGACTTGGATTTGATGAAAATTTTGTGGATCTAACAGAAATGGTTGAGAAGAGACTAAAGCAGCTTCAACATGATGAACTTTCTGCAGTGAGTGTGTCGGGTCATGTATACAATAATCAGTGTGAGTGGGTTCTTACTCATCTTATTTTGTAACTGAAAGTACATACATTTTTTTTCTCTCTCTTTTTTTTATTTTTTATTTCAGCACATTATGGGGGTACAAAAGTTTAGGTTACGTATATTGCCCTTGGCCCCTCAACCCAGTCAGAGCTTCAAGCATGTCCATCCCCTAGACAGTGCGCATTGCACTCATTATGTATGTATACACCCATCCCCTCCCCCCCATATATTTCTTAATGTTCAGTGAGTTTGCTCTGCCATTCTGAAGGATTTATGACTTGTTGGAGGTATAGTTATATTTAGTCAGTAATCTGTCTAGGATAACTAAAATTAGGTGTTGCTATTCCCTAATAAGTATTAAGATTTTAATGACATGTGGTTGTTCAATTCTCCATGCAGTTTTCATCTCTATGACACAGTGCATCTGTTTAAAAAGCCATATCTAGCCAGGTATAGTGGTCTGCGCCTGTAGTCCCAGCTACTTGGCAGGCTAAGGCAGAAGGATCACTTGAGCCCAGGAGTTTCAAGTCCAACCTGGGCAACATAATGAGAGCCCATCTCTAAAACAAACAAAAAGCCAAATTGCTTTAGGTCATTCGTAAGTTACAGGTGTTGGCTTGTTAATATGCTTTTTAGAATAATTTTCGATTCTCCTAAAATGATCTCTAAATAAAATTTTGAGGTAGGCTAACCTTGGATTTAATGTATTTTTTATGTGTTCCATTCTATTCCCCTGAGGCACTGAGACCCTCACTCTTCAACTTCCCAAGTTACCACTTTGGAATCTTGTCCAAGCCATCTGCTATGTGCTAATATCTTCTCCAAGCTCCTATTTAATCAGTTCAAATAATCTTTTCCAATTCTTAGCAAGAAATCAGAATGTTTTATCTCCTTCACATACTAAGGTGTGATTGACTGATGGTGCTTCCAGTCATATTTGCATTTGAAAATAAGCTGCAGTTAGCGCCAGTGACTATCTAATTATGCTTTCAGACGTTTTATGACTCAGCTGGTGACTCCCATATCAGACCACATGCAAGACAAGTTACTCTGCTTTTGTGTAAGACTTGACTAACCCTCTTGCTCTGAGGTCTCAGCATGTGGTTTCTCTTATCCCCTTTTTTGCAAGCTGGACATCAGTCTCCAGTATAGTTCTCCACAGAAGAAAAGGGGTAGAGCTACAGTTTCTAGAAGACATGAAGCTTTTCATGTGTCTTTTTTACCTATGTTATTTATTTACTTACAAGGGCTAAGTAACAAGAAGATTCCAAATATATTTTTCCCATCCAAGTACTAAGCAGGCCTGACCCTCCAAATATATTTCTATATGATTTTTAAAGCAAATTCAGAATTTATTGGTTTTAGAATTTACTGTAGCGAGCTAGTTTTTATATCCCCAAAAGAAAATGTCCAATTATTCATTAATTCTTCCTTTTCCACACAAGATTTTATTAACATTTTTCTTTTGAGTCTACAGAAAAGGTTACAGAGTAGTACAGTGAACACCCATTATGTCCTTTCTTGTAGATATATCAGTTGTTAATCATTTTGCTACCTTTGATTTATCTTGCCTTCTCTGTGGATTGGCTGATTGATGAGCATTTGAAAGTAAATTGCAGACATCATGACATTCATCCCTAAATACTTCTAGGATGAGTCTTTTGAGGATAACAATGGTTTCATATAACTCTAATACCATTTCACACGTAAGGAAATGTTTTTATATAATTTCTCTATACTTTTTATAGAAGATCTCTTAAACTATGTACAGGTCAGAAATTGTTTTCAGCAGCACGTATAGCTGGTACATAAAGTTTAGTTCAGGTCTTTAAAGCTATGGTATTAGCCTTCTTATCATATGATAGTACTTTTACATTTATGCTTAGTTATAGGTAAATGTGAGTAAAAGTTACTAATACCAGTATGAATTTTTTTATGAGATCAGGTTTCATAATCTGCTAATCATTAAGCACTCCCAATATACATTCACTATCACAGGCCCTTGGAATTCACTTGTGTCATTTGTTTACAGTATTCCCATGAAGGGTGAAAGAGATTGGTCAAGGGTGGTAGTAGTGTCTTAGTCTGTTTTGTGCTGGTATAACAAAATACCTGAGACCAGATAATTTATAAAGAAAAAAGGTTTATTTGGCTCACGATTCTGATTGCTGGAAAATTCAAGATTGGGCTCTGCGTCTGGTGAGCACCTTAGGCTGCCTCCACTCATGGTGGAAGGTGAAGAGGAGCTGGTGTGTACAGAGATCATGTGGCTAGAGAGGAAGCAAGAGAGAGAGAAGGGACAGGTGCCAGGCTCTTTAAAACAATCAGCTCTTATGGGAACTAATAGAGGAGAACTCATTCACCCCTGAGGGAGAGCATTAATCTATTCATGAGGGATCTACCCACATGACCCAAACACCTCCCGTTAGGCCCTACCTCTAACATTGGGGATTAAATTTCAACATGAGTTTGGAAGGGGACAAACATCCAAATCTAGCAGGTAGTGATGATGATGATGCTGGTGATGGCAGTGGCAGTGCAGTGGTGGTGATGCTGATGGTGGTGGTAGGGTTTGGGATATAGACTAAGCCCATACCTTTTAAAACTTTTTGTAAAAAAATTAAAATTTTTTGTTGTGACTTTTAACAACATTCACTGTTTTTATAGCTATAAACCTGCATGACATCTTGCACAGCAGACTACTTGTTGGATCTCAGATTGCAGCAGAGATGCGGGAAGCCATGTATAATCAGTTGGGGCTCACTGGCTGTGCTGGAGTGGCTTCTAATAAACTATTGGCAAAATTAGTTTCTGGCGTCTTTAAACCAAACCAGCAGACAGTCTTATTACCTGAAAGTTGTCAAGATCTTATTCACAGTTTGAACCACATAAAGGAGATACCTGGTAAGACAAATATATATGAAAAGTATACATTGGTTTTATTATATTTTTTTAATTTTGAAAAGTTATAAACACTATATAATTCTTATACATATGTACTTGGTTCTTGGAGAAAACCAAAAAATCATGTTTTCTGGAACAAATCTGTATTTGGAAATATGTGAAAGTACTTTTCTAGTTTCACTTACTTTTGTATAGTTAGAATATGATCATAAAAGTTATAACTTAGAAACATATGGTCCTTTATTTCCCGTCCATGGTTCATACTCTTACATTGTACATTGCATCTGGATAGGGGAGTTCGCTTTTTACTAACTCTCTTTTGGTACTATATATAAAATATTAGTACTACAATGGACCTTCCAAAGCATCTAGGTCAAGTTCCTCATTTTAAAGATGAGGAAATGGATTTCCTTGAGGGGTTCAGTGACCTATTTAGGTCATGGTGCAGCTTTGTATCTTTGAAGATCAAATACCTTAGTTTTTATAGACCATCAATAATGGATATGTTGAATTTAATTTCTATGGTATTACTGGGGAATAAGATGTTATAAACGAATTCTGTGGAAGTACATTTCTAAGACAACTGAAAAGCAATCCTTTAGATGTTGATGCCAAAATGCATTATGCACTGCCTTGCCTTCCTTAGCCTAGAATAATTATATTAATAATTTGAAGTTTTTTGGATAACTCTGGTTCTGCATTCTGAGGAACAATGTAAGGTGGTAATAAATTGAGGACTGTATACTGATATAGACATTCTTACTTGGCTTTACTTTTGAGTTCTTGTATCCGTTTTTTTTTTTTTTTTTTGGTTTTTTTTTCCAGGCTTTCTACTTTCTCCCTTATTGCCAAATGTCCAAGCTTTTGTTTATTTCTGCTGTGAAAATATCTGTCATTCTACGTTAATAATTTCCCCTACACACTCACCTCCTCTGACTTAGTACTGCCTTTACTGTGTAAGAAAACCAGATAACTGTAGAATTATTATTATTTTTAAATGAAAGTAATAAAGAGACACTAAATGGCTTGAGTATCTTCTATGAATAAAGTATGACTGAGTTTTAGTGCAAGAACTTTGCGTGAGGGGTTTTGCTAATAAGATTGTTTGCTTTCTGGCTCTTACTTGTATTCTGGATGATAAATACTGCTATTAGTAGATATGACTTGTGGATAAATGTGTGGTGTTGTATGTAGGAATCAGTTAGGTCACCTAATAAGCACATGTTAATTAATTTGAATTACTCTAATGACAGTCTTATTTTACATTAATCATGATTCTTGAATTTCTTCCGTAGTATTATATTAATATTATATAACAAGTGGTAAAAATTTCATTTTAGCAAGATAGCATTTATGTGTTATCCCATATTCATTATATTATAGATGTTGTGAGAGCTTCAAAGAGGTACATATAACTCAGGGGCCCTGAGTAGAAGAATAGCCTAATTTGTGATGGTATTGGATCCTAGAAAAATACTGTAGTCCCGCCTTATCTGTGGTTTTGCTTTTCTTAGTTTCAATTACCCTCAGTCAACCATGGTCTGAAAATATTAAGATATTTTGAGAGAGAAAGAGAGACAGAGACCACATTCAAATAACTTTTATTATGGTGGATTGTTATACTTGTTCTATTTTATTATTGTTATTGTTAATCTCTTACTGTGCCTAATTTATAAATTAAACTTTATCATATGTATATAATGTAAGGGAACAAACATATAGGGTTTGGTACTATCCACAGTTTCAGGAATCCCCTGAGGGTCTTAGAAGGTATCCCCCATAGATAAGGGGAGACTACTGTATTAATTATAGAACTTAGAGATATGACTTATATATTTATAGTATTTTAATTAGCTTTGTTTTAAGGAGAAAAGCTATTGTAACACTATATGCATTTCTTTTTATTTAGGTATTGGCTATAAAACTACCAAACGTCTTGAAGCACTGGGTATCAACAGTGTGCATGATCTCCAAACCTGTTCATCCAAAATATTAGAAAAAGAATTAGGAAGTTCAGTTGCTCAGCGTATCCAGAAGCTCAGTTTTGGAGAGGATAACTCTCCTGTGACACCTTCAGGACCACCTCAGGTATGTGATGATTATTATTTTAATTGAGTACTGGTTGTCACATTTGTGATGAAGATTTCTACATTTAGTACCATGTTCTTACTATTCTAGTTTGCTTTTTAGGTTAGTATATAATCCCTTTCCTATGAGAAGGCTGATCTGTTATATTAGATTAATAAATACTCTTAAATTGAATCTTAAGCATTAATATTTTTAAGTCTCAAGTTAGCTACTTGAATATAGTACAACTTAATTTTAATAGCTTATGATCCATATATGAGGCAAAATATTTTAATCTTTTAAAACTCTTGTTTTTAGAGTAGCCCAGTGACTTAGGAAATGGGGAAAGGCATAATCACCCAGTTAACATTGAGTGATTTTCTTCCTTTGTGACAAGTACTTTACTAAGTGCTTTATGTGCATTTATCCATTTAATCTTCACTACAAACCTTTGAGGTCGGTAGTACTATTGTTTGTTCGTTTCTTTCTCCCTCCCCTTTTTTCTTTCCTTTTCTTTTTTTAAGATGGAGATACTGTACTTTAGAAAGGTTAAATAACTTGTCTAAGGATAAACTCAGATTGAAGTTTTAGGGGATTAGGAGCTTCACTATTATACAATAAGGCTTGGAGTTGTTATTAGAGCTTTATAATTTTCTTGACATCCAGTACACTTTCTAGTGGGTTACAATAACTTGCAGATTAAAAAGAATTAATATAAAAGTGAAATAAATGGATTAAACTAAGCACAAGAGGTAAGTTAGTAAAGAATGTGTTGAATATTTATTTGACATATATACTGTTAATAGTTGAATATGCTTATCTGAGTTTACATTAATCCTTATTTATGCTTCTTTGGTAGTCCTTCAGTGAAGAAGATTCATTTAAAAAATGCTCATCAGAAGTTGAAGTGAAAAAAAAGATTGAAGAACTACTTGCTTGTCTTTTGAACAGGTGATTTTCAATCCATTTGCCAAGTCATCTTATATATTGATTCTATATACAGTATTTGGAAAGAATACTTAATGTCCTATCTTGGAATTTACAGATTAATTGGAGACTAAGCAATGCAAAGATAGATCATTTATCACAGGATTTCTCTGCATTATAAATTACTGTAAAGATAGTAATAGGTGCTCTTGGCTCAATTTAATCCGTCTACTTCCATGGGTCTTAATTTTAGTAACAATGTGATTATACTGTGGATCTTAAGCCTCAGTTAGTTACCTAAAGGGGTTTTATGGATATCTCTAATAATCCTAGACCTATTCTAGTCCTTTGGTGAGAAGGAAGAAATTTTAATTTTTCCCTGTGGCAAGTGTGAAGCCTGTGCCTAATAATTACTTGCATTTTAGTAAGAGATAAAAAATGCAAAGGAATAATTCCATCACAATTTGAAAACTCCGTATATAGGAACAGGTATATAAATTTGTGATAGTTGAAGATGAGAAATTACTAAAGCAACAACGAAGAAGAAAGCAGAAGAACCCTTATATCCCCTTTGCCTCAGACTGTGAAAGAACATGGTGTCAGAGGAAGGAATGGCAAAATGGGGCTATGTGTGAGCAGGGGGTAATTGCAGGTGTGTACAGGGCTTCTGAATCTAAGTACCTGGAGAGTGTCAACTGGGATTATTTATATGTAAATAGCATAACGTAAGCTGAATGAGAAAGTTAGTTTTTTGATGCTCTTTAGCACGCATCATACCTGTATTTCTCAGTACTTCACAGAAGAATATTACCTCTTTTTCTCCTAATTCTCTTTTTCTTGGTAGACATTTCTCAAATTGGGGTGTCAGGGACTAACAGTTTAGAGTAGGAGTGCTTTAATGATTCTAGGAGGGCTAACTTTATCTAGAAAAAATAGTTTTTGAATAGCTCTAAGTCTCAGAAAACTGATGAAGTGAAATTTCCTACAGCTTTGCTGTCACATGCAGCGCGCTTCTCATGTCTTGAGCAGAGTCGTGCAGCTTACTGTTGGCTGCGTGCAGTGGGGCTGGCTATGTGACCTAGCTCCAGCAGTATGACTCAGGCTGGGCCTGCGAGCATGCTAGTGAAACTGGGTCATTTGCTCTGCTTCAGCTAAGTGGAAGACTACTCTGAAATGCCTAGCCATTGGAAACAGTTCTTCACATAGAGAAAACCACACGAAGTAGAAGTTTCACAGGTTTTCTTAGTTGAAGAATCGACCCAGAAGTGAGACTAGGTACTCTAAATCTGTGAAATATGAGGTATAAACCATGTCTGTATCTCTGCTTGCCAGTTCCCTTTCCCCCACACAATGGCCCCTTATTTCAGTGACTGAAATACATTACCATCTAAGTGACTGGCAGAAAAATAATTACAGATGTGTGTGTGTATATAATTACTTATTTTTTTCCTCCAGAGCATATGATGATTAATACTATAAGTATATAAGAAGTGTAAAACCATATAAATTTTAATCATTCCTCTAGGCATTAGTTTAAGATTGCTTATGATAGAACCTTTTTCTAGTATGTTTTAATTAACATATCACACTCTGAATTGCAGAATTAATAGAACAATTTAACTGGAAGATATTTAAACTAGTAACATATTTACAGGAAGCATTTAATATATTTTATTGTCTTAGTTAAATAGCCATCAAGAAGTTTTGTGATAAAGCAGTAAGAGATAGAAAAAAAATATTTACTACAAAGTAATTTTTCCAATTCAAATCTCTAAGTTGAGTATGTTTAACAGTGTACAGTATTTGCATTTTATGTTTGTGATTTGGTTCTATATGCATTGCCGTGCATATAAAAAAAGAAAATGTTATCCTTAATGATGTTCAGTTTTTCTAGTAATTAGATTTTCTACTTTTTAAGGGAATTTTTCAAATCATTAAAACTTTTGTTTCAATACTAAAACCAGGATAATTTGGATGGAACTTTTCTTAAGATGCATGTATATGTACTTTTGTTCCTAAATATGGTATGTAATTGATCTTTCAAGGTATTGCTCTAATAAGCTATCATGTAATGGTGGTATTACTGGCTCTCTTGGATTTGGAGAGTGCTCTTGACTTTAACAAAAATGATCCTATTTTGTAAAAAATATTTTTTTCTTTTTGTAATCTCATTTTATAAGAAAAAAGTCATAAAAAATTGTCTCTTGTTATTTTTTACTCATTTGCTTCTGTTAGTGAATGATTCTCTCAGTTCTTAAATTTCCTGCTGATTTTAATTTGTTCCTTTTAGTTATGTTTTGGATTATAAAACAGCTTGCTAGATTATGTCTTATTTCTGTTTTATTTCTGAGAGTACTCAATTCTGAGTGAGGCCTGAGAGCCTTACGTTTCAGAGCGTTAGTGCATAGACTTTGTTGATATTTATTTGGGTTTTCAGGGATCGTTATTGCTCACTATTTAGTTATCTACTGTATGTATAATTGTTATAGTTACCAAATCTGACACCATTAAGTAAATAAGGTGTTTGTTATGTATTTAAAAAGTCTTTAGGTAATACTTTTTCTAATTTCTTATTTCCACTTTCTTTTTAGAGTATGCCAAGATGGAAGGAAACCCCACACAGTAAGATTAACACTCCGTCGGTATTCATCTGAGAAGTACTGTAGTCGTGAGAGTCGTCAGTGCCCTATTCCGTCCCATGTAATTCAGAAGTTAGGGAAAGGTATGGACTAGTTTTCTAAGAATTTTATTAGCATACAGGATTATATGTATCCTGATGGAAAAAAATAATTTTGTTAGCAGGTTTAACTCTTAAAAAATCAAACTTTGAATTAGAAATATACTCCAAAAATGGAGGGTCATCACAGGGAGTTAGTGAGAAATTAAATAGTTTTAATCTATCAGGAATTTTCACTAGAAAACTTTGTTGTTGTTGTTTTTAAGTAGATAGTAAAAGTAAAGACTAGTTAAGAATGTTTCCCCAGTTCAAAGAGAACAAAACTATGATAATTATGGAGCACAAGATAACTTCTTTATGGAAACTTAGGTTGTTTTCATTTGGGGGCTGTTATTATAATAAAAATGGTGCTATGAACATCTGTGTGTAAATCATTGGGTGGGTATATGTTTTCATTTATCATGGGTAGACTGCAAGGAGTGGAATTGCTGGGTCATATGACACGATGAATGGTTTAAGAAACTGCCAAACTTTTTTCCAAAGTTGGTGTTAATAATTTACATTTTCACCAGCAATGTATTAGGGTTCCAGTTTTTCATATCCTCACTGATACTTGGTATTAGTAGTCTCTTTAATTATAGTTTTTCTAGTGGTGTGTAGTGGTATTGTGGTTTTTATTTTATGGATAGTGCTTTTAGTGTCATATCTAAAAGTTCTTTGCCTAACTCAAAGGTCACAGACATTTCCTACTGTATTATTTTAGAAGTTTTATAGTTTTAAGCTTTATGTTTAGGTCAATTTTGAGTTAATTTTTTAGGTGTGGTATAAGGTAGGGTCTTCTTTCTTTTGCATGTGGATATCTAGTTGTTTCAGTAGTGTTTGTTGAAAAGACTATTTTTCACCCCTGAATTGCCATGGCATCTTTGTCTAAAATTTATTGAACATAAATGCAAGATTTTATTTCTTGACTTTCTTGTTCCATTGATACATATGTTTATCCTTATATTAATTCTGCCCTGTCTTGATTATTATACATTTTGAAATTAGGTAGTGTAAGTTCTCTAGCTTTGTTCTTTTTCAAAATTGTTTTGGCTATTTATAGCCCTGGACTTTTGTTTATGGAAAGATTTTGAAATAGTAATTTGGTTTCTTTCTTTGTTAGACATCTATTTAGATTTTCATTTATTTAGAGTCAGTTTTGATAACTCATGTCTTTTAGGAATTTCTGCATTTCATCCAAGTTGCCTAATTTGTTGGCATGAAGTTGTTAATATTCTCTTTAATCCTTTTAATTTTGTAGGGTCTATAGTGTTATTCTCTTTTATTCCTGATTTTGATAATTTGTATAGTCTTTTTTTCTTTGTCATTCTAGCAAAGATTTATCAATTTTGTTGATTTCTTTCAAGATCCAACATTCAGTGTCATTGATTTCTCTATTGTTTTTCTACTTTTTATTTCATTTATTTCTGTTTTGATTTTTATTATTTTTATATGTCTCCTTGCTTTAAGTTTAATTTGCCTTTTCCCCCTAGTTTCTTAAGGTGAGCATTTATTTATTTTATACTTCTTGTCTAATAACAAGTTTAAAGTTATATGTTTCCTTTTAAGCAATGCTTTAGCTGCATTTGATACATTTTTTAAGTTTATTTTCATAGATTTAGGGGATACCAGTGTAGTTTTCTTACATGGATATATATTGTGTAGTGGTGAACTCTGGGCTTTTAGTATATCTATCACCTGAATAGTATACCTTCTATCTGACAGACAGTTTTTCATCCCTTAGCTCTCTCCCATCCTCCTACTTTTCAGAGTTTCCAGTTGTCTATTATTCCACATATTCCATAAATTTTGTAGTGTTTATTTTTCATTAAGGTCAAAGTAGTTTCTGATATGCCTTATAAATTCTTTTTTGACCCTTAAACTTATTTAGAAATTTGTTATTTAATTTCCAAATATTTGATTATTTCCCAAACCTCTTTCTGTTGTTGATTTCTGATTTAATTTCATGTTGATCAGAGAACATACTTTGAATAATTTCAATCTTTTTAAATATGTTGAAACTTATTTTATGGCCTAACATATCATCTATCCTATAGAATGTTCCATTTGTTCTTGAAGAGTTGAGCAACAGTATCAAACAACTCAACTAAAATATTAATATTTGGGGCATTCTACCAAACTAGCACTTTTGAATGACAGTTTGGTTAGATATATGATTCTTGACGGTGTTTTTCTTTCCATACTTTGAATATGTCACTTCACTATCTTTTGGTTTCCATTATTACTGATGAGGAGTTAGCTATGAATAGTCTTTTCAGTCTCCTTCCAATCAGGAGAGAGTAACCACACAAGAATTTGAACAGGGAAAGTTTCAAATAAAGGATTATTAATATTAAACTATGATAGGGGGGTGACTATAAAGGTATAAAGAGAATGCTGAAGGGTATCTGAGGTCTCGCTCTGTCACCCATGTTGGAGTGCAGTGGCACGATCATAGCTCACTACAGTCTCAAACTCTTAGGCTCAAGCTATCTTCTAGCCTCAGCCTCCAGAGTAGCTGGGACTACAGGCCTGTGCTACTGTACTCTCTGTTCATTTTCCTTCAGTCTTTTTTTTTCCCTTCAGTGTGAATAATTTATGTTGAGCTATCTGAAATTCTGATTTATCTGTCCTGTCAAAACTGCATTTGCCCATCCAGTGATTTTTTTGTGTGTGTGTGATTTGGTTGCTGTATTATTTTAACTTTAGAATTTCTGTTTGTCTTTTGTTTGCATGTTTAGTTCTGTTTGTTTATTGAGATTTCCTTTTTTGGTAGTTGTTTTTGTATTTTAATTCTTTAAACATGATTTTCTTTTAATCCTTTGGACATATCTATATTAGTGACTTTGAAGTTTTTGCTAAATCCAACTTAAAGTCAATTTATATTGACTGCTTTTTCCCCAAATATGGATCACATCTTGCTGTTTCTTTGCATGTTTTGATCTATTTTATTGAAAATTAGACATTTAAGATAATGTAGCAACTTTGAATTTAGATTTTTTTCCCATAGTTTTTTTTTCTTTTTCTTTTCTTTTTTTGGTAACTTGTCTGAACTTAATCTTAATCTACCTCCTCTGTGTTGTGTAGCCACTGATTTCTGTGCTCATTTTTTTTTTCTAAACTCAAATTTTTATTTTCTATTTTGGCTGCCCAGGGAGTTACCCATGTCTGTATAGTTTAGTGGTTAGCCAAAGATTGGTCAAAGGTTTTGCTCAAACACTATAGAGCCTGGGAGCCTTCCACCCTCTGCCAATGGATAGGTTTATGGGTTAGAAAGCACTTAAAAAATTTAGACAGTTTTCAAGTCTGCCTTTACTTTTATTTTCTACGAGGCTGTCTTGTATCTCCCCTGGGTATGCATGTAGCCATTTCAGTTAGGAATGTGTAGAGAGCTTAGGCCCTCTCTGGCCTCTCCTCCAGCTGCATGCAATCTCCCAGTCAGCTAGGGTTGTGAAGAGAGCTTATCTAGTTCCTCTATGGTTCTGTCATTTCCAAATCTCCTGGTTAAATTTCTGGCTGGTCCACTTGTCTTTCACTTATCCCAACCATAACTAAAACCTCAGGCTAGCAGAGCTGTGGGATTTCCCTATTTGTTTCCTACCGGATTTTCTCATTTTGCTGGCAAAACTACTGTGTGTGGGCTTTTTACCTCTGCCTCAAATCAGGTGTGTCCTCTCTGGCACTGAAGCTGGTGGCTTTGGGAGCCAGCCTCCCCGTGGTGGAACTACTGTACCAGCTAAGCTATGTAAAGGGGCCTCAGAACAGTCCCAGCCAATGAAGCTGTTGTCTTCTACTTTCTTACGTGACATGTAGCAGCTTTTCAAGTCAGTGCTTCTCACTTTGTTTGCTTTTGATTCCTTTCCAGATTCCCAAAATGGTAGTTTTCAACAATTTTGTTCAGTTTTATAGTAGTTTTTTAGAGAGAGGATTTTCTCACCACATCACTCTACCATAACCAGAAGTCCCATATTTCAAATCTTTTGAAAACTTACCAACCTATTTGTTCTTTAGTATTAATGCTGACATGTCCCAGTTTAGTATATAATGTAAAGACACCCAGTGATGTTTATTTAGGATTTTAATTTCTTAATCTAAGCAGTATAAATTATATTAAACTCCTTAATACTAATTATGATATAATATGTTAAGCTATTTCTTCTTAAACATTTTATTTAGGAAATTATGATGTGATGACCCCAATGGTTGATACAGTTATGAAACTTTTTCGAAATATGGTGAATGTGAAGATGCCATTTCATCTTACCCTTCTAAATGTGTGCTTCTGCAACCTTAAAGCACTAAATACTGCCAAGAAAGGGTCTATCGATTATTACTTAATGCCATCATTATCAACAACTTCACGCTCTGGCAAGCGCAGTTTTGTAAGTACACTCTTTTTTGTTATGTTTTCTAAGTATATTCTTACCGGATTTGTGTGGTTAAATTACAAATCTAAGTTAGTATTTAACTGATGTAGTTTAGAGATTCTTTTGGGTGATATTATTTGGATTTACTTGTTTATAGTACCTATCATGTTACAGTTGCTGACCTTAAATATATTGTGGTATTTGTTTAGGTGATTTACTTGTTCATAGTAGCTATCATATTATGCATGCTGGCTTAAATATGCTGTGATCTAAGAACAAAACGTAAACATCACTGAATAAAAGAGAAAAGCCATTATGGAGTTTCCCTGTTTTGGAAGTGTTAACACATTTTATAATAGCATATAGGGATATAATAGATTAGCTCATCAATATGAAAATATTTTCAGATATTGGAAATTAAATCTTTTTGTCTGTCAGTTTATACATAAGCTACCAGTACCTTTCCCACAATTTTTTGTTGAAGTATTTAAATTTTCTTGGTTTTGAAATTATATTGAATTCTGATAGCAATATTGATAGCATTGACTACTGATTTTACGGTTGTAAAAATTAACAGTGTGGCAATAGAATGGTAAAGGCCTGTCACATTTTCAAATGACTAAAATAAAACCTGTTTACTGTATAGGTGAACTTCTATTTAGTAAATGTACGATGCTTTAGAAAATAATCTTCTTTAACTAAATTATTAATGTTTATAATTAACTCTTAATTTAAAATATTTTTCTTTATTTTTATCATCTAATCAATATAATTTTAGTAATATTTTCATTTCCATTTAAGTTTAAAGTGAGAACAGAATAGTGTTATGGAAAGAGTAAATTAATACTTTCTTCAAATTACTTTTTTCTGTGACCCTTTTTATTCCATTTATTAAATTTTAAAAGGTGTTTATTTTTACCTTTTAATCTATAGAATGGGAATTAAAGGTCCTAATTTACAATGGCATTAGAGAAGGAAATGTAAGTGAAATTACCTTGTACATATTGGCACACCTTAGGTGCTCAATAAATATAATGGCTTGAATCTCTTCTCCTTTTACCTTTTTGAAGTTAATATCATGTTGATGTTTACTGAGTTATATTTGGCTGTTTATATTTTTATAGTACATAAAACTAGAGGGGAAATTTAAGTGAAAAACTTTATGTAGAAAAATTATGCAAGTTAGAATTGAAGGTGTTTTTAAATTTTTACTTTATGTAAATGTAAAATAGTGCTGTATCTTAATGATGATGAGCTTTTACTATAGAAATTTTTTTTTCTTTCTGTTAAATGTTACCCTATAGAATAGTAATTTTTGGAAGACTAGACCCTGATGCTCTGTGTGTATTTTTTAAAACATACCATTAGGTGAATAACTTACTTTTTCTAGGCCACCATTCTTTTATTTATAGAATGTGGATACATAATTGTTGAGATCTTCCCAGGTGTCCAAATGCATACTTAACCTCTGGCTTAGTTCTAGCTAGCAAGGAACCCTCTTCCTGGAATCGTGAATAAAAATCCACACAACCGTGTGACTAATTATGTAGGAGATCTCTAGTTGTTTGGAACTGGCCACAAAGGATTGAAGTTGTTGAGTAGGATAGAAGCATGTTGTCACATAATTGCTACAGGCACACTTCAGCAGCATGGATATTCAAAAGATATCAGATTTCTAAATTATTCTGTTATCCTTGTGTTTTAGAAAATGAAAGACACTCATATGGAAGATTTTTCCAAAGATAAAGAAACAAACCGTGATTTTCTACCAAGTGGAAAAACTGAAAGTACAAAAACTGGGGAGTCGCCACTAGATACTACAAATTTTTCTAAAGAAAAAAACATTAATGAATTCCCACTCTGTTCACTTCCTGAGGATGTTGACCAAGAAGTCTTTAAGCAGCTTCCAGTAGATATTCAAGAAGAAATCCTTTCTGGAAAATCTAGAGAAAAATCTCAAGGGAAAGAAAGTTTGAGTTGTCCATTACATGCCTCTAGAGGAGTATTATCTTTCTTTTCTACAAAACAAGTGCAAGATAGTCCCACAAATCCTGGGGATCATTTATTCAATAGCAAACAGGTATCTTCTTTACCTCCTTGTGAACCTGGAACATCAGGCTTAAATAGCAGTAGTTCCTCTTACCTGTCTAGCCAAAAGGATTACTCATATTGTTTAGATAATAGATTAAAAAATGAACACATGAGTCAAGGACCTAAAGAACCTCAAGGATCCTACTTTTCAAATACAAACCCTGCTGTATCTGTTTTCCATTTATTTCCAAATATGCAGAGCGAGCAACTTTTCTCCAAAAACCGAACTACAGATAGTCATAAACAAACAATGGCAATAGTCTCTCATCATGAAAGACATACAGAAAATAGAGAGCAAGATTCAGTTGATGAGAAAATCACTTTTCCTTCTGACATCGATCCTCAAGTTTTCTATGAACTACCAGAAGAAGTACAAAAGGAACTGTTGGCTGAGTGGAAGAGAACAGGATCAGATTTCCACATTGTACATAAATAAGCATGTTCAGAAGAAAGGTCTAAAAAGCAAAGGAAGTACCATTGTTCTAAGATTAGCAGTTTATTAAGCTCTTCTAAATTAAACACTAATAGATATTCAATAATGTAGAAATCAAATGTAAAATGTTCCAGATAAAACAAAAATAGTTACGGAAAGTAAATTCTGGCACAAAGTATAAAAATGTTCATAACAGAAGAAATAATGTAAAATATCTTTCTCTATTTCTAAAGCTGTTTTATATTGCTTTTCAATAAAAAGAGTATCATTGTCAATGCTAGTACATTTTTCATAAATTGTGGGGGAGATATAGATGCCAGTATATAAAAAAATGACCAAAGGCTGGGCACAGTGGCTCACGGGCCTGTAATCCTAGCACTTGGGGAGGCTGAGCCGAGATTGAGGCTGGGAGTTCAAGAACAGCCTGAGCATCTTAGCAAGATCCTGTCTCTAAAAAAAAAAAAATAGCCAGGCATGGTGGCACATGCCTGTAGTCCTAGCTACTTGGGAAGCTGAGGTAGAAGGATTGCAGGATCGCTTGAGCCCAGGAGTTCAAGGCTGCAGTGAGCTATGATCACACCACTGCACCCTAGCCTGGATACCAGAATGAGACCCTGACTCTTTAAATAAATAAATAGCCAAATAATTGCTATGGTATAGTGAAGAAAAATTTTTTTTCTTTAAAATATGGCATGTCTCAAGAAATACAGCCTATTACAAATGGCCATATGGGAAATTCCACTGCCAGCTAACCTGTTAAAAATGTAGATTATCTTTGACTAAAGTACTACATACCATTTAATATGTTGACTTTTTAAAATACCAAAGCAATATATATTCAATTAAAAAAATATAAATTTGAGACCAGGATTCCCCCATATCAGTGTTTTGGTGTGTTCTAGAAACCTCTTTTATGTCTTGCAAATTATAAGATGTCCTCAATATTATATGCAATTATTAGTCTGGTAGGCAAAAGGTGAAGGCAATAACAATGGGAGAAAGAAGACACCCACCAATTTAGCAATGGTGTGTATTTGTGGTGGTTATGACATCCTTAATCTTATCTCCAAATATAGGGAAGATTCAAAAACATCTAATCCATTGATTTTAGATCCTACAAATTGCTAGAAAGAAATGGACTCCTTCCATTATCTAGTATTTTTACTTCTGTTAATTAATTTATTTAATTTTTTAGAGACACGATCTCACTATGTTACCCAGGCTGGAGTGCAATGGCTATTCACAGATACAATCATATACTATAGCCTCGAACTCCTAGGCTTGTGATTCTCCCACATCGGCCTCCTGAATAGCTGGGACTACAGATGTGCACCACCACACCCAGAATTACCTTGCATTTCCGGTGTCCATCTTTCTCTTAATCTACTTATATGGAGAGTTCCTTCTACCACAGTTCTCTACAACATATACATTCCTCCCATCCCTAACGCCCCACCCTGGCCCTGGCCAAAAAACTCATTCATTCAATATTTATTAACTGTTTTGTGTGCTGGGTACTGTGGTAGATTCTAGGTGTAATATGATTGGAAGCTCTGATAGCTTGTGTAGGACTTGTCAACTCTTGAGTTCCATGCAGGGTGATCTGGGTAGGCCATTGTTGGGGCAACTCCTGATGTCTGTATCATTAGATCTTTCCTTTGGAGCAGGTTGTGTTTCTCAAAGATGATAATTAGGATATCCTACTTGGATTATGGGTGTCTGGCTGGTTATGTTATAGAAACAAACAAAGTAAGGGAAAGGGACTAGAAATCTCAGCATTCAATATACATAGGCACTTAATCCTTCTGTTTTTAGTACACATCCTAGGTTCTGTATTATAGTGGGCATTCTCTAGTTCAGAGACCATTTGTTTTACTCTTCTCTAGAGATAAACCTTCAGTATTTTGTCAGAGTTGGGGAGAGAATCTAGGGATTTGTTTCTTACTTTGTTTTCACGCACTCCTCCTTACCAAGTCCCATTAGCATTAGACCTGTGAATGAAAATTAGTTTTTTCCAGTTAGATGTGCTCCCACAAAGCTTGAAAGGTGAAAAGGAAATGAAATTTAAATGGTAACGTTAGACTCTATCTTCCTGTTTATTTTCTGCTGACAAGGCTATGCAAACATGAGTCATTTCTGGAGTAATATTCCTTAGTTTATTCTCCAGTTTTCTGGGGATTGGAGGAAAAGAGAAAATTGTTATGGAGCTGATGACTGGACTCCTTGCTCCAGTGCCTGGTCACCAGCTCATGGATGTCAAATATTTGGGAAGCAAAAGTAATGATTTATTGATATTTGAATTACAGCTGTGATAGATGGTCTTGCATTTAATAGTTCCAGTATAGACTTAAAGGTAGTAGCTCCCCTGGTAGGACATCTCCATAATATACTGGAGGCATGCAGAACCTACTCTTCCCTCTTTTTCAGCAGTGTCCTAAGTACTTTAATAATTAGCTGTATTAAATTCATCTCTTTCTGCTTAAACTACCTAGATTGTTCTGAACTATTCCTACAATAATATAAAGTTCTATTTTATTCGTTTAAAAATTTGCTTGGACTTTGTGTTTTTAATACCATCTGTATTAAACCAGTTTATTAGTCATGTTTTTATTTTAATTACTATTTTCAACAGTCATTTTTATTCTGCATTAGGTGATACACAGGTCTGAATTCTTTGGTGGAGGACTCTCATTCTTTGTCTTATTTATTATTTCTGCTGACAACTCATGCATGCTGGCCTTTTTCCTCGTGTACTCTGCAATTTTAGAGTATACGTACATGTTGGCTAGGCTTTATTTGTGAGACTCCTGTAAGGTCTGGATGAGGATGTGTACCTCCAGAAAATATTTGCATTTGCTTCTGCCGGCACTTGGACCCTTTTATTAATTTCTCATCTTGTAACATTCTAGATATTACCTAATAAAATCTATAAGCTTTCTGTTGGAATTCTATCAGTCAAAGTATAAATTTGTTATTATTGCAAAGGAAAATGTTGGAGTAATCCATGATTGTGAAACCTATTTTATATAAAAAATTAACAAATTTCAAATTATTAAGTAGGGAGATTGACAGTTATGAATGGTGAAAGAGTGCATTAGCTCAATCAATTTATGATGAAACATATATTCTTTCTGAATCAACAGAAAAAATGTGTGGTTATTTGTTTTGTGGCATTAATTCAATAAGAGAGAACTGCTACAAAAATTGGTACCTAGAAGTGGAGGGCTGCACAACAAAAACCCCAAATACGTGGCGTTTAGGCTTTTGGGCAGTAGGGAGTTGAGAAAACTCTAAGCAGAGGCTGGAACAATGGTGATGAAATTGTTTTAAGAAGCTGTTATGAAATACTTGGTTAAAAAAAAAAAACTGCCTGTGTAATGGTTGAAAACAAAATGTACCTTAGAAACTTTTGGCTTTGGCCTAGATCTCCAGGCAAAATGTAGAGTGCGCCACCTGGTGGCAGTATCCACTGCATAGGCTTAAAGTACAAGAAAGAAAGTGAAGCTTTTTAAGAGTTGGGCAATTTGCAAGCGGAAGTTAAAGGTAATAAAAAGGAGTGAGGAGCTACTAAATTGAAGAGTAAAACTGTTGTCTTATCTCCAGCTAGCAAAAAGTCTTAAGTAAGACATGACCACAGGTAAAACATTACATTTAGGCTGTGACTATCAGATGTTATTAAGACCTCTGAGAGAATTAAGCAGCTGCTGAGTAGATCTTCTCAGGTAGACAAAAGCTTAAGGGTGTGGTCCTACAGAATTCTGATCCAAAAGCAGCAGTAAGAAAGTCTGGAGAAGCACGTTGATACCAATTGTAGGTGTGGTTTTGGGGTGTGTAGTAGACCATAATCAGACACACAAACTCAGAAGTTTGAAAGGGAGTGGCACTAGCAAAAACACCAAGTGTCTGCACTAAAAGATAGTTCAAGCTACAAAAGTGCCTCTGGGCCCCTCACTGTATTTGGGTAGGAAGCAGCCTGAGAAAGTTACTCAACTGCTAACAATGATCATTTCTTTAGAAAGAATAAAGAAGAAGGGTGATGGATGGGAAAAGGAGGACATCTCAGATAGTGTCACCAAAAGCTGTGGAGAACAGTGAGTCAAGGAGCAACTCCCGGAGAGTAGAATTGGGGTTTACTCAGGGAACATTTTCCCATTGCCAGAATGGTAGCCCAGTGGGAATTCAGAATTTTTATAAACCGGTGACTTTATGCTTCCCATTCTTCCCCTTTTCGGATGTGAGTACTTACTGTGGTTGTGCTGTTCCTTATTTATTATTGTTTATTGGGTGTGTGTTGAGGCTGGGGGCAAGTAACTTTCCTTTTTATTTCATAGCTTCCTAGATCAAGAGGAGTTGCACCTGGATCTAATATATATCCTGAAATCCTAGACTTGAAGCCAGACACTGTGATTGTATGAGACCTTTGGAGGTCTTGGGAGTGAGTGAGTGTACAGTAGTCCCCCCATCCGAGGGTTTGCTTTCTGTGGTTTCAGTTATTCATGGTCAACTATGGCCCCAAAATATTAAATGGACAATTGCAGAAATAAACAATTCATAAGTTTTAAATAGTACACGGTTCTGAATAGTGTGATGAAATCTCACATTGTCCTGCTCCGCCATTTCACTGGGACATGAATCATCCCTTTGTCCAGCATGTCTATGCTGTAGAAGCTATCCCACCGGTTAGTCACTTAGGAGCCATCCTGGTTATCAGATGAACAGATCATAAGAAGAGGAAGGGTGAGGACAGTTTAGTGATATTTTGAGAGAGAGACCACATCCATGTCACTTTTATTACAGTATATTGTGATAATTGTTCTATTTTATTATTAGTTGTTAATCTCTTACTGTGCCTGATTTATAAATTAAACTTTGTAGTGTATAGGAAAAAACATAGTATATACAGGGTTTGGCCCTATCCACGTTTTTAGCCATACGCTGGGGGTCTTGAAATGTATCCCCCATGGATAAGGGGGGACTACTGTATTTTGCATGTGGAAGGATTGTGATTATGGCCAGAAGGTGAACTGGTAGATCAATTGCATTAATTGATTATGGTATATCAGTTGTATTAATGGTCTCAATTTCTCACCTCTCCTTGTATCCACACCCATTTACCATGTGATTTTACAGTTTTACTAAAAAAATAAATTCTTTTTCTTTGCTTATTGATTGAGTCTGATCGTGTGTCTTTGCCAACAGGATGTTAGACTTGAAATGGTGCTTACTATGTTTCCACTTTTTCCTTTGAAAAAGTGGGGTGCTGATTTTCATATTCTTGTTGCCCCCTAGTGGGAGTATAAGCTTACCTCCCCCATGGGACCTGAATACACCAGGGGAGGGGACGGGGAGGAGGGGTGCTGACTGGGCCCATGTCCCACCACTTTGTAGGCCCAGGTGGGAATGCAGGCTCAGATCCCTGCTGAACCTTGCTAATACCAGAAAGGCTATATTAGTTTCCTATGGCTACTGTAATGAATTAGCACAAATTTGGTGGCCTGAAAAAACCCAGAAATTTATTCTTTCACGGTTCTGGAGGCCAGAAGTCTGAAATCAAGGTGTCAGAAGGACTCTAGGAAAGAATACTTCCTCACCTCTTCTAGCTCCTGGTGGTTCCAGGTGTTCCTTGGCTTGTGACTGCAAAACTCCAATCTCTGCCTCTGTCCTTCACATGGCCTTCTCCTCTTCTCCATGCGTCTCTCCTCTATGGATCTCTTATAAGGACACTTGTTATTGGATTTAGGATTCACTGAGATGATACAGGATGATCTCATCTTGAGGTCCTTAATTATTTCTGCAAAGACTCTTTTTCCAAATAAGGTCACATTCACAAATTCCAGGCATTTGACATAGACATTTTTTTTTTTGGTGGGATACCATTCCCACTCAGAAGGGAAACCACTGATGCTGAGTGGGGATGGAGGTTCGGAATCCTGCTGGGCCTTGGTGACACAGGGGTGGGATAGGGGTGGGAGACAGCAGTGACACTCTGTGGTCACTAGCCTTTCCATGCACTACCTAATTTCTATGGTGTGAATGTCCCTTTGCTCTCATAAATGGATTAATGTTTCTATCACAGGAGGAGCTTTGTTATAAAAGTGAACTCTCTCTTGCTCTTGCCCTCTTGCCATGTGATGCCCTCCATCATGTTATGATACAGCAAGAAGGCCTTCACCAGATGTTGGTGCCATGCTCTTGGACTTCTCAGCCTCCGGAATTGTGAGCTAAATAAACTTCTTTATAAATTACCCAGTCTGTAGTATTCTGTTATAGCAACAGAAAAAGGACCAAGATGGCTGGTTAAGTTTTGTTGCTTCCAGTTAGGAGTAGGAGCTCTCTTTGTCACTGGGCTCCACTGACACTACCTGCACTACCACCTCTTTCTGCTGGGGTATAAAATAGAAAATCAGCTTCCTGCTTTGTCAGCCTACACCACCTGGAAGGGTAATCAGAGTGATGTCTGTGTCTACCAGATATAAGATGGGAGATTAGCTCCCTTGCTGCTTTGCAGACACCACAGAGTGGGGGTGTCAGAGTGGCATCATCTGTGGGATGGGGGTGGGGTAGGATGGAAGAGCATCTCTCTGCTCCACTGAAACCACAGGGGGTAGGGTGGGGGTGGTTTTTAGGTTGATGTTTGGCTGGTGAAGGGTGGGCATTACTAAAAAGTGTTTTTGTTCTATCGGGCCACCCTTTTCCTTCCTGGTCCTATAGCTAGGAGCAGTCTTTTTCATGCCATTGAGGTTTTTTTATTTTTATTTTTTTATTTTTTATTTTTTTTATTTCAGCATATTATGGGGGTACAAAAGTTTAGCTTATGTATATTGCCCTTGCCTGCCTCTCCCCCAAGTCAGCGCTTCAAGCGTGTCCATCCCCCAGATGGTGCTCCTCGCACTCATTATGTATGTATATACCCATCTCTTCCTCCCCGCTCCCATCTGCCTGACACCTGATTAATGTTATTCCTATATGTGCACTTAGGTGTTGATCAGTGAAACCAATTTGATGGTGAGCACATGTGGTGCTTATTTTTCCATTCTTGGGATACTTCACTTAGTAGAATGGGTTCCTGCTCTCCCCAGGAAAATACAAGAGGTGCCATTGTTTCTTATAGCTGAGTAGTACTCCATGGTATGTATACATATACCACATTTTATTAATCCACTAATGTATTGATGGGCACTTGGGTTGTTTCTACATCTTTGCAATTGTGAATTGTGCTGCTATAAACATTTGAGTGCAGATGGGGTTTTTTGTTTTGTTTTATTTATATGCCTTTTGATGGTTACTATATGGAGTCTTCTGCAGTGCCCTGTCTGGGATATACGGGCAGCAATAAGGAAACCCAGAGAACCTACTGAATGTCATTCCTCAAGTTTCAAGGCCCCTAGACAATTTGCTCATTCTTTCCACCTATGCTAGAGTTTTCCTATGCTTGTGTGCTGTGTTATGTGCAGGGTTTTTAGGTTGTAAGAGGAAAGACGGGAGAAATGAGCTACTATGTCTTGTAGCCCACAACCAGAAATTGATTCATGACTCATTCAATTTTAAATTCTTAATGTCATTGGTAATACATTCTAGTGGAATTCTTTCTAATTTTTATGTTCATATTCTCTATAATTCTCAATTGAAACAGTATGTGAAAGAAAAACAATTTAAAATGTATCTTAATCTTTAAAGCTGATTTCTGACTGCATCTGCTTTCTTGATGTCTCATACACAGCATTTTCCAGGGGCAAAAGCAAAAGGTAAAAATGTATTAATAACATTTGTTATTTAACATCATTCTTATGTGAGATTAAAAACTATTTAATGCTGTTTTCTTGTACAACTATGAGTTCTTATTTTCACAAAGTATCTTCAGTAATTTGTATAAGAGTACTGTCTAGAATCGTTTAACTGTTGTTATGCATGTTGACTCACAAGTAAACTGCAATAACTGCTGCACATGATTTCATAGCAGCAAGACCTCATTTCTTGTTTTGGAATGATGAAAGAGTATTAGGATGAAATCCATATCCTGATGAAGTTTTCTGTGCCTTTATTCCATCTTTTGCATTGAGGATGAAACTTACTAAGTTGGAAGGCATGGTTTTTTCAATTATTGATAGGGACAATTTTCCTCTCATTTCTGTCTGGACAAACATCACTAGTTTGGAATACTCTCGGTTTCTGTAAGCAAAGGAAAAATTTTTAAAATGATAAAGAACTTTTAGATTTACCTATTGACTTTACAAGTTTGTAGAGAACAGGATTCTTGTCTTATATACCACTGATTCCCTCCATAGTGCTTATGATAAGATACTTACCAAAGTAAGGAAAAAAAATAGAGTGACTTGCAAACACATCCCTATAAATAAAATTTTAAATAAAAATATTAAGTAGTTAGAATGCATCTTAAAATCTTTAGTTTTAGTCACCTTTTTCTTTTTGTCATTTTATTGACTTTTAAAAATTATAAAATACATATTTATTATGAAAATTTAACCAATACAGATTTTTCATAATTTAAGAGGATTACCCCTTTCTTATTCCTCTTATTCTGTTCCCCAGAGATAATCCCTGTTTATAATTTTAACTGTATCTTTTCAGACAGTTGTCTATATATATGCAAAGAAAGCATACATATGTACATAATATATCATACATGTCTAGGTCAAATGTTTGTGCATTTAACATTTTGCATGTTATTTCCAAATTGCCCCCTAAGACGACTAGTATTTTATATTCTAACCCAGTGATCTTCAAACTGGTGTATGAGAGGATGAATACTTTTAAGGGAATAAATTTTACAAATTTCTACTTCCATATGCATTTTTTCCCTTAATCTGATCTGAGAATATATCTCTGATGCAGATGTGGGCTTTTACTTTCCCATCAACCTGTTCACAATTACCCTACTTTTGCTTTACAGAACAAAGGCATACCTATCATCCATACTAAATAGTACTGAATAGTGCTTTACCCTGACATGCAAAAATCTTTGAGATGCTAAAGGGAAAATCTCATCTATTAGAAGTGAGTTGAGAAAGTGAATGATTAATGACTGGATAATAAATCCTTTCCCAAGTCATGTCAATTCTTTTCTTTTAATAAAACTTAAGGATCTAATTGAATTGTCAGCTGATAGGTCATTTAAAATATTTTTTGATGATAGGTTAGTTACTATGTAATTTATGGTATATAATTCAGAAAGATTATAAGGCATTGAATGATAGTGCTCGAATTATACTCTTTCCATTTAACCCATTTATTTATGTGAATAAATTTTCTCAGTTCTTATATTTATTTTTATTTTTTTATTTTTTTAAGGCTTAAAGCAGCTCTGTTATTTATTTGTTGGGTAACAGTATCAGTCAGTATACACTACTAGTTCTTATATTTATAAACTGAAAAGTAGGAGTAGACTTTATTGAATGCTGTCTGATTTTATTATTTACCCATCCACACCTAAATGAAATGAATATAATGGTTAGAAGCATGGACTCAGGAACTAGTCTGCCTTGGTTTGAAACTGAGCTTTACTATTACCTATATTTAACCCCAAGAAAGTTCCTTATTCTCTCTGGGCTTCCATTTTCTCTTCTGCCAATTGGGCATAGTAATACTACCTACTTCATGGGGTTACTTTGAGGATCAAATGAGTTAATATATGCAAAATTGTTTACAACAATGCCTGGCACATAGTAAATGATATTTCACTTTTACTAATTACAAAAGATGTGTTTCCAATAACAGTTTGCATTATGTTTAATAATTACGTAACAAAATTTGTAGTTTTTAAAGTTTTGATCAATGTGTAATGATAACTTAGTACAGAAGGCATATATTTTTTAATTCTTAGGTACCATGGCCACAGGAAATAAAACAAATTAAAAAACTTAAATATATATTATTTTTGCAGAGAATTATGATAGGGTGATTAAAAAAGAATTCAAAGCATAAAACACTCTATTAGAATAAAATTATGTGAGGGGAAAAATAAAAATGTGAGTTCGAGGAGAAAAAAAATGACATAAAATTTCTGACTTTTAAAAGGAAACATTGTATATATTTTGAAATGGATAATGTCATGGTGGGTTTCAAGTTGTTATGGCATTTAGAATCTATTGGATGATATGACTATTTTTTAATGTCAGTATTTAGCATATGCTGAAAATTGTTTCCTTTTTATCCATTTAATCCTATGAAAATTTTTTATGCCAACTAAAAAATGTGCAAGGGGGAATGCAGTTTTATAAAATTCTTTTAAGGGATATGAAGACCACTATTCCCACCAATAGTGTGAGTGTCCATTTTCTTATACTCTTCTCTGTGCAGATTTTAGACTATTTTTACAGTGCCTCAAATGGCTGGATTGAGAATACAGTAGTCCTTCCTTATCTCTGTTCCACTTTCTGCTGTTTCATTTACTCACAGTCAACTCACGATATGAAGTATTAAATGGAAAATTCCAAAAATAGAACATTCTTACATTTAAAATTGTACATCGTTCTAAGCAGCGTGATGAAATCTTGTGCCATCCTGCTCAGTCCCACCTAGGACATGAATACCTTTTTCCAGCGTATTCACACTCTATATGCTACCCACCTGTTAGTCATGTAGTTACTTAGTAGCCCTTTCAGTTATCAGATTGAAAAAGCATAGTGTATGTATGGTTTGGTACTATCTGCAGTTTTAAGCATCCACCGGAGGTCTTGGAACATACCCTCTGCTGATAAGGGGGGACTACTGTCTGTACTAGCAGTTTGTATGGTCTTAAATCTCTATTTGAGTTTACTATGGCTTTACACACATAAGAAAGCCTTTCCAATGTTTACTGGAGAGTATCTCTACAGTTGACAAGGTACAAGAAAGGGCCTGGCCTATGAAGCACACTTCAAGTGTGTAATTTCCCAACTAGAGTCTCTGCCAGCAGCTGATTTACCTTGCTGATTTGGAGTAATAATCCTTTGTGTAACTGGTTCTAGGAAAAAATTTCAATGACCCTTGTAAGTTTTTTTTTTTATAATCCTCTCCCTAACTAACCACTTGACCTTTTTGAGTTGTTTCCCAGAAATGGCAGAATTGCTGCAAGACAAAGGAGTTGAGATTCCAAAGGCTCCTGGGCAGACTTCCTGAGCCAAGACTCACCATCCCTCAGTAACCTGCTCCAAGCACATAGACCTTTGTTCATTTCCGCTTCTTAATTTCTAGACAACTTGTCTCTTGTTAATTTCCCCTCTTTAAAAAGCCCATACTCTCCCTTAGATGGGAAGAGGGATTTGAGGCTGCTTCTCTTTTTAACATGTCTTTCATATCAAAATATCCTTTCTTCCTTGGCAATCCTCATTGTCTCAGCCATTGGTTATTCTATGCCACAAGCAACTCGACCTAGGCCAAAACTCCCTAATGGTTTTGAGAAGATTTGTTTTGTTTTCTCCTGCTATGGAAAATAAAGTCTTGGCCATAAAGTAAAAACTGACAAATGGATAGAAAGACCACGCATTGTTATTATTATCTGCACCAATGATCCTGTCCATTAATGTGAATAATTGTGAGGTTTTTCAGTTCTCTAATTCAATACAGAAAACATTAAGAAATACTCATGTAAAATTTAATTTTATTTGGGCTTCTTTCACATAAATATTTTTTTCTTGCATTAAGAGGTTTGTATCTGACCAATATGAAGTTTTATTTACAGGTTTTTATATGCTAATATCTTTTAATAAAAATCATTTAGCAAAAATTAAAACTTAAAGAATTTGTGAAATGATAATGAATTAGAGTACATGCTTTTACAGAATATATATATTTTATGTTGCCATTTTATCCCTAGGCTGGCCACCTTTAGGCAGTGACTCATCTCTGATTTCTCCAGCTTTCCTCTTACCTGAATGTATCTACTGGATGTCTCATTGGGCAGGTGTCTGTTCCTACCTAGCAGGTAGTCCATGGGGAAGAATTCATTCAAGGTAAAGCATTCCTTGCTAATAAATATGTTATACATCTAGTGAAATTTATTTTTAATTCACCGAAATTCCTTAATAATTTATGGAAGTGACTCTAATGGAAAAATATAAAACATTAGGGAAGTTTAACTGCAGGGAAATGTTTGTATGTTTGACTATTCTCAGAAACCTCAAATCATGTTGTGTAGGCAAGTATCCATTCTGATTATACTTAAGATGAAAACAATTATAAAAAGTCATTTTAAAAATCTCATCAGGGGCAGTTTTTTCCCCCCAACTGAATATGCTGGTACATATTTCTACTATGAGCCAGAAATCCTAGACTAAATCACAAGTTGAACTAAAAACATTGCTAAAATAAATAAATGCAAATAACACTTACTCACTCAGAGGTGAACATATAAAGCCACAAGGATGGTTATAACCGCGGATGTAATTTGAAGATGGAGGAAATTCTGGAAAATCCACACTTTGAGCTAAGTGATTAAAAAAAATTAAAATGAAACCTCCACAAAGATGAAAAACTCTATTTTCAGTAACATATTTTTTTAAAAATGTATGGTATGGCATTTAAGTTACTTACCAGCGTTAACATTAGCTTTATACATGTGAATATGTTTACATATATGAATATATACACAAGCCAAAACTGAGAAAATACCACTATGAACATTATTGTCCTTTCAAGTTTGGCCTGCTAGTATTTCTAAGATGCTGTTACATTGTATATACAAGAAAAACTATTAAAAGTATCATTTAATTACTTTCTGAGATTAAAAAGTAATTTTTTTTGAGACTGGGTCTCACTCTGTTGCCCAGCCTAGAGTGCAGTGGCATCATCATAGCTCACTGCAACCTCCAACTCCTGGGCTCAAGCAACCTTCCTGCCTCAGCCTCATGAGTAGCTGGGACTTTAGGCGCGTGACACCACACGTGGCTAATTTTTAAAAAAAACTTTTTTGTAGAGACAAGGTCTCACTATTGCCCTGGCTGTTCTCAAACTCCTGGCCTCAAGTGATCCTCCTACCTCAGCATCCCAAAGAGCTAGGATTACAGGCGTGAGCCACCATGCCTGGCCTGCTTTTTGAGATTTGAAGCAAAAGAAGTTATCACATAGAAAAAGACTTCTATTGTTGTGGGCTCATAGATTTTCTTGTTAATCATTTTTTTAAATAAAGTATTTAGTTAGATGGTCTATCAATAAAGAGTTTAAAATGCCCCCTTCTGCCAATTCCCTATAGCTAACTTCAAACTATAATTAAAAATCAGTAGGAGTTTGTTTTAGGAATTACACAGCCTAATATCTGTATTATATGTGAATGTAGAGGGAGGTGGTTTGATTATGATTTAATTTATGGTTATCATATGCTTTATAAAAATATTTTAAGAAATATATTTGTTAAAACTATATTTGTTTATTCTGTGCAACTGAATCCTGCTCTTGTCAGAGAAGATGGATTTTTCTATATGATTTTAACATAGGCAATCAATTCTGTGGGAAATACAATGTGAAACACTAGCTCAGGAGACTAATGTGGTTCAATGAATTTTCCATTTTTATGACTTGTAGCATTATCTTAACACAGCCTGTTATGTAGGCATAATGGTACTTCCAGGGTGATATTAAATATTTTTTTCTCTTTTTGAAATATGGAGATTATGCTTGTTTTTCTTTAACACGTTGACTGCCACACTAGGAAAAAAAATGTTTTTTCTCTGGGGCCACAGTGTTTTATTATGAAAATGGAATAGAAATTTTGACAAATAAAACAATCCTTTCTTATTTAATGAAAAATTTGTTATTTTTTGTTTTCTGTGAGTTACATGCAACTCATGTGGTGCTACAATCAATTTTTATACTGCATGTCAATTGAGTTGTATGTGACTCACGACATACTTATTGAATTAGTTTCAGAGAATTGAGCTTTCATATGCTTCACAAGGCCCTGGGCTCAAAACTAGCATGACTTAAATACAACTCACATGGCAGTTACTGTATTAAAAAGAAATTGGAGGGCTGGGTGTGGTGGCTTACACCTGTAATCCTAGCACTCTGGGAGGCCTAGGCAGGTGGATCATTTGAGCTCAGGAGTTCAAGACCAGTCTGAGCAAGAGTGAGACCCCCGGTCTCTACTAAAAATATAGAAAGAAATTAGCTGGACAACTAAAATATATAGAAAAATTAGCTGGGCATGGTGGCACATGCTTGTAGTCCCAGCTACTTGGGAGGCTGAGGCAGGAGGATCACTTGAGCCTAGGAGTTTGAGGTTGCTGTGAGCTAGGCTGACGCCATGGCACTCTAACCCTGGCAACAGAGTGAGACTCTGTCTCAAAAAAAAAAAAAAAAAGAAAAAAAAGAAATTGATTATAGTCTACAAATAGGTATGGGTCTTTTGTGAAGCATATGGTGTGGTAGTCAGCATTTATTTTGGAAAATCAGAGAGACCTGAGTTTTAATTTTGGTTCAGCTGCTTCTTAGCTATGTAGCTTAATTTCTTAACTGCTTAATTTCTGTCAACTTCAGTTTCCTCATTAGTGAGAGAATGCATGCAAAATATTTAGCTCAAAGCAAGATGCAGTGCAGGCTAAAAAAAAAAAAAGAAACATTAAGAAGAAAATTACAAGTATTCATCAAAAATCCATTCAATGAAGATTTCTTAAAGCAAATTCAGTAGTGATTTGTGCACCAAGTGACTGATTACCTCTACTTGTTGATTTTAACCTCAGTACTTAAGCTTCCCTCTGATCAGTAATAATGAGATAGAAATAGTCTGCTTTAAAAATATGAAAAATACCAGATCTATGATTCAGGCAGACAGTATTTTGTGTTGCAGGCAGTGACTACATTTTATGTGGCCTCATTTAAAAAATGAGACAACAAAACATATATGAACATTATGAACATCAGCCCTTAGTATACTGCAAGACAGATAACTGGGTTTGAGTGAGTGCTATGATTCATTTTGGACTCTGAAACTTAGAGTGGTACAGACATCTCAGAGTAACTGAAAGCTTGTTGGGAAATAATAACTAAGAAAACTTAATTGTCCCTATCCCCAAATAATTTACAGTAGGGGAAACTGTTTAGATAGATGTGAGATTAGATTAAACTAAGAGGAAAAACAGAGCTCTATGCCATTGTTCTACCAAAGTCCCTTCACAATGAGTTATCTTAAATTGCCTTGAATCCAAAGTTCCTTATGGTACGAAATGGTAAAATATCAGGCATGTCTACATGATATATGTACTTGTTGGTCCCACTGAGTAAATTTGAAAGAAGGAAATAATTGAAAATATAATTTCTTCCAAACTGAACTAACGGGAAAAAATTTATTAAAAACTCATAATAATTCCAAAATGTGAGTAAAATATTTCAACTTACAACTGATAATGCTCATATTTCCTTCGTAGTGCTTGATGTTTACTAAGTCGATAAAGTCTCGGGGGGAAATTGAGCCCATGGCAAAACTTTGTGTAATGGTATGACATAAAACTGTGTCCTGCAACAAATCAAACCATAAAGATTGTAACAACTATTTATTTATTTATTTTTAAAATTTTATTTTTTAATTGACAAATAATCATACATATTCATGGAGTACATAGTGATGTTTGATACATACAGCAACAATTACTTAATATCTTTTCTTTCTATTGTTCCCCAAAGAATTTCATTGCCCCAGATTGGCCTCTATTTGGAAAAAGCAGGGCTTTGAAGTTTTAAGACATTATCACCAAATCAGCTTGCATTTTGAGTATTAAAGGAACATTTAGATCTATAATTATGAGTGTATAAAATTCAGGAAGTAATCTTGAAATAATCTACTCTTTCAGTTTTTAGATGGAGAAATTGAAGCCTAACAGATTAAATCACTTGCACAACTAGAGATTAAGTACAGAACTAGAACCCAGGTTTCCTGAATCCCTATACAGTACTATTTCAACTACTCCACATTGACTAGGTAATATATTCTGAAAAATGCATTGATTTAGCACCCTGGGGTGTAAGGCCTCAAATTAAAGACCAATATTATGTGCTGCCTTGACATTTGATGAGACAGGAGGGTCTTGAATGCATAACTGCAAGTTCCTCTCCCCACTCTGCTGCTGCAGATAAGATCCTCTAGCCAAACAACCCTCCTTGTCAAGAGGACCAGCACAGTTACTACTTACTCCTGTTTTGTGGATTTCAGTTCCCTACTGGCCCTTAGAATTATTCAGACAAATCAATCACATCCTTCTTCAAGAACTGGGGCTTACCTCACTCTGTTGACACCACAGAGTCTGCCTCCCACAGCCCCTGGTTATTCACTCTGTTACCATGTCACCCTTGTGTGTCATTGTGTGTCTGCCTCCCCTGGTCTGTGATTAATGATTAGTAAGCTTCTGTCAATTTCATTTGTCCAGTGATAGATATCGTGCGTTTGGCCATCCCCATAGCCCTAGAGTGGGAATCCCTTCCTCACCAATAGGGTGAAGAGGAGGCAATAAAAACACACCCCTGGAAATAAAATACTATAAATATTAATAGGAAGGTAAAATAATAATTCTTACACTAATGGTATGCAAAAACACTGTGGTATACTGGAAAGGGCTTGGAATTATGAGATCAGGTACAAATCCTGGATCTACCATATATTGGCTGTGGTAACCTTGGGCAGTCACATAATCTCTCTGAATTTGTTAAGTTTTTTGATGCCACATCTAGTATTCTTTCCATCATTACAGATGACTTGCAACAACAACAGAAATATCTGAAGTGCTAATGGAACTGTATGGTTAGTATCATACAATAATGAATGAAATATTCCAATTTTTGAACTTTCATTTGTGATGGATGTTTCTTAAACTGAATGTTCAAATCCCAAGGTCATAGACATGTGTTTTTGTGAATGGGAACTTCCTCCCTACAAGATGAAACTGATGAAGATAAGATCTTTCTACAAGATGAAACTGATTTACCTTCCTGGGCTTTTTCTACAACCTCTCTTCTCCCCCAGACTTTAAGATCAGTTTAATCAAAGTAGGTAAAATTATAACATTCTAAATAAATGATGAGGTGATGGCAGATATGTTGGGAATTTATTTCAGTTCCCGCATAACAAATGGCACACATCTGCAAGAGTTGACCAGATTCAGAATGTAATATGCATTTACAATAAGAATAAAGCTAATTAGAATTAAACTCTTGACAGGTAAGAGGGAAATTTTAAGGCTTTTATAAAGATTTCAACTCACTTTGAATCTATAAAATACTTTGTCTACATAACATAGTTTTAATAAACTCAATTCACTAAGATATAAAACTAAAAACATATTAATGCAGTAAAAGTCCAGTATTAAACGACAAATTACCGAATCAATCCTCTGTATCATATTGCACACCTTCAATGATTTATCCCAAGTAAGTCTGTTTCCAGGTTGGTAGAGGAAATCAGATAGTTTAGCTGTTGATTCTGGAATTATCCCTTCAACACGATATCTATAGTTAACAAGGAGAATTCAAACTTTAGTCTAAGCTGAAAATGTAATGCTATCAAAGTGTATAAAGGTAGGCTAATTTAGCAAATAACAGTGAAGAAAACTTGAAGGTAATATTAGCAATTTAATACACTAATGTTCAATGGAAAGTAGCAAAGTTCATTTAACTATACATTGCAATAATTAACATACATTATTTCAAAATTCATTTTTCTACAAGTAGGGTATTTGTAGTTAAGTTTTTGGGCTGTCAAAAGTTATAAGCAAATTTTTGACTGCATAGGAATCAGCACCCCTAACTCTCACGTTGCTCAAAGGTTAATTGTAATATTTTATTGAAACACAGCCACATTCATTCATTTATGTGTTATCTTTGTGTGCTTTTGTACTATAATGCCAGAGTTGAGTAGTTGAAACAGAGACTATATGGGCTGTAAAGCCTAAAGTATTTACTCTGTCTGAAGTTTGCCAATGCCTGGCTTAGGCTGTCCACTCAATGGTTGATCTTTTATTTTCTAGTCACTTTGCAAAAGGGAGGAAAGTATGAGTAAGAGTTATCATATGCAAGGCAGAAATCATTTGTTTTGCTTCCTGGAAGATTATAAAATATAATTAAAGTTGTGTCTTAGGAAAAGGGTAGGCTCCTACTTAAAAAGTATCTTATTTTTTTCATGTTTTTTTGTTTGTTTGTTTGTTTTTCTTTTGAGACAGGGTCTCACTGTGTTGCCCAGGCTAGTTTTGAACTTCTGGGCTCAACAGATCCTCCTGCCTCAGCCCCCCAGATAGCTGGGATTACAGGTATATACCACCATGCCTGGCTTAAGGTACCTTATCATAATAAACTCATTAGAGATGTACTGGAGTTATGGGACTTTTAAAATTATGTAAATATCATGTGTCTTTGGAGATGGAAAACATCTATGTTTTGAGTACTTAAGTCCATCACCCACCAAGCAATTCAGTATTTGTGTTTAAGGCTCTTCAGATATATCAATTTTGTCATATATCTTTTATATCTATTAATCATTAAGATGAAACAGTTCTTTAGATATTTTATCAATATCTATAATAAAATTTGTGCTCATTGTAAGTGAAAGTCAAATTAAAAATATTTTAACTATTCTCTCTTATCCCTTATAGTTTCTGACAAGCTTCAGCTGATATCTGGAACAACTGTCAGATCGGTATACATGAAGTTACACTTTTTACAAATTATACATTTAATTTCAGGCTGTAGTGAAAGCCTTTTAGTAAATGTGGATTTGTATAACCACACCAATTTTAATATGTCTCTAAATCATTTTATAGCCTTTTATGGTTTTTGTGAATGACAGAATAGTAACTACGAGGGTGAGCAAAGAGAAAAATAGTACGTAATGTCTATTTTTGCATAGTAAAAACTCTAAACTTGGGGAAACACCTGTAAAATGATAAGATCCTCATAGCCTTTCAGTGATCTTATTTTTGGCATTTCCTATGTAACATTAATGAGTTGGGGGTGGGACTTCCAGAGTGGCTATATGATGAGTTTAGTAAACCATCTCCACAGTGAAACAGCCATTTTACTGGTGAAAATCATTTAAAAGAATAAAACAAAAAACCATTTGAGTCTCTGGAAATTGACCTAAGGGCATACAAGAAACGGAGAAACATTTTTTAAAGCAAATCTACTAAGTTTATGCAAAAAAAGCAAGAGTCTATGGCATCTGAGCCACAACCTGCTTCCAGCCATCTCCTTCACCCTACAGGAGCTCTACTTCTGTACTTTGGTACTCCACAACTGAGGTCCCCAACCCATATCAGTCCATGCCCCTTGGAAACTGAGCCAGCTGCACAGCAGGAGGTGTGAGAGGGAGTGAAACTTCATCTGTATTTACAGCCACTGCCCATCACTTGCATCACCGCATAAGCTCCACCACCTGTTAGATCAGTGGCAGCTGTGTTAGATTCTCATAGGGGCATGAACCCTGCACATGCGAGGGATCTAGGTTATGCGCTTCTTATGAGAATCTAATGCCTGATGATCTGAGGTGGAGCAGAGGTGGTGATGCTAGTGTTGGGGAGCGGCTGCAAATACAGATTATTATTAGTAGAGAGGTGTGACTGTACAATAAATGTAATGTGCTTGAATCATCCTGAAACCATCCTCTGCACACACCTCCTCTACCCCTGTCTGTGGAAGGACCACCGCTCTACAAGGTGGGTGCAGACAGAGACAGGGTTCCCTCTCCCCACCAGCTTCCAGTCCAGGGCTATGGTCTTACAGTAGGAGGGGAATAACTGAAATCTCTGATGCCCACAATTCCCAGCTGATGTTGTGGAAGCTCTGTTCTAAAATATAGAGTGTATAAGTTGTATCTCAATAAAGTTGTTAAAAAATGAATTAGTTGTTCCTTGAGTTCTTTTTTTCTGAAATAGAGAATAACATTCAGTTTCCCATCTAAATCTATTACATAAAAGCAATTACTCCAGAAATTCTTAATGTTTTTACAGTAGGTAGAGAACCTATATTTTATCTAAATAAAATATATTTGTATTCTATTCTGCAGTACAAAATAATTCAGTAAAATATTTATGAACAACTTGGCCTTTAATTATTTTGTTATAGTCATATCTTTTTATTTGCAATTTGTATTTTTTCATTATAAATACATTTTTACTAAATTCCTCTTCTGCCCACACCCAGCATTAATTATAAAACAGCTACTGATGTTAATGACTGTGTTTACTGATATTACTGATTCTTTTACTTGTGGAATATGGAATTGTGGAAAATGACCTAGTATAAACCCCACATTCTATTTTTATAAAAAAACCATGCTATAATTCTCATCACTGAATAACATAAATTTTCATTCCTTAAGTTTTTCATAAAGTGGGAGGGGATAATAACAGTGAAACAACACTTTTTAAATTATCTTATTAATAATGTCTGAATTATTTTGATAGTCAAGAAGATTTTTAGGATTAAGGTTAGGAAGATACTGAACCAGGATGAATACTCAGCTCAGTCAGAACTCTTCATTTGGTCACAGAAACTTTATTCATTACTTTTGTTACTTAAAAAAAATTTTAACCTATTTAAATCTGAATGCTTTAATTTATAAAATTTATAAACTATCTCACTTGTCTGCCTCAGAGGATAGACGAGCGGATTAAATGTGGTGGTGGTAATAAGAGTAATAATAAACGGTATGGAAATAACTGGCAGAGGAGAAGAAAGTAACATGCTAAATAAGCATGAAATGCGTATGGTAGTAAAGGTATACTCTGCCAGAATCCTTCTCTGGATAATTTGTCTTGATTATTCCACAGATAGATCTGATAGTTTTGGGGAGATCAGAAAAAAATAATGATTGAGAAACTATAGCCTCTGAAGCAAAGTCCTGGCTTCTAAGTTTCATCTCACAATACTTACTCACTAGGTGACTTAGGGATAGTAACTTATGTAGGCCTTTGTTTATCTGTAAAATGAAAATAACCACAGTGCTTACACTGTGAGACATATGAGGAGTAAATTAAACATAAAAGAAAAGTATTTAGCATAATGCCTGACATATAGTAAGAAATTAATGTTAGCTGCTTCTAACATTTAGGGGAACGCATAGGACAAACTGTTGATAAGTCTCTATTTCATCCCTCCAGGGCATAAAGAAATTCCAACCAAATAACTGAAACTCTACTCATGCATGCAGGCAAATTCCCAAAGCTAACCACGAATGGCCCTTTTTGAGTGACAAAGTATTGAGACAAGGCCTACATTGAGAAAATATTTTGAGGTGTGAGACACTGTTCTCGTGCTACAGATACTGCAATGAACAAGAGTGATTTATTTCTAGTCTGGTTCCTATTCAAGTTCCTACTCTTGTCAGGTTTATAATCTGGCAAAAAAGGCCTATAATAAATAAGAAAACAAATGAAGGTAAATTATATATAGTGATAAGTGCTATGAAAAAGATAATGGCAGAATAGTGTGGTAAACAGTGCCTGACTGTGTGTATTTGGGAATTTTGGCGAAGTGCCCAAAAGGGCACTCTAAAGAGGAGATAATGAATCTGAGACCTTGAGGACAAAAATGCCATTAGCCTTGGGGAGATGTGGGGGAACAGCATGCCAGGCAAGAGAAGAGCAACTAGGAAGGCTCTGAGTCGGGTTTACGCTCAGGGCATTCAAGCAACAGAAGTCTGTTGTGGCTGTAACAGGGAGAATGAGGATGAAGTGATAGGGAATGAGGCCGGAGAGGTAGACAGGGGCCAGATAGTTACTTGCAGATCATTATAAAATGTTTGAACTTGCTTTTTTTTTTTTGCTGCCTGATCACTGCCATTATGGGTTATCATATGCATGGTATATAATTGCTCTATTTTATTAATATCACATTTCAGTTTAGTGACAATAATTTTTAGTTACTGATCACTATTAAATAATTTGTATAGTTAATGAAAGAGTGATGAATTCCAGATACGTTAATGCCAGTGAAATTAAAACGATTGTAAATAGGAAATTATACTCACAGGTTTCCTTGGAATTTTCTAGAAGCCTTGCTGGAAACAGTTACCTTTTTCTCAATGGGGAATAAAAATCCACAAATAAATTATGTTCAGATACAGAAAAAATAAAAATTAAAAAACAAAAGTAAAGATACATTTTTTTTCTGGTTTGTAAAAGAAAAAAATATATATATATATTTTATTTTTCTTAGAGATGAGGTTTCACTATGTTGCCCAGGCTGGAGTGCAGTGGCTAGTCACATGCACAATCATCTCATACTACAGCCCTGAGCTCCTGGGCTCACGCCATCCTCCTGCCTCAGACTCCCAAATAGATGGGACTACAGGTGTGCACCACTGTGCCCAGCAGAGAAAATTTTTTATTAATGAGAAACAATTCATTGTAAAATTTTTTAAATATAAGACTCTTAAAACATAGTTGACTTGTTTTCTTACTGAAATCTTAACCACTTTCCAGCCCGATGTATCTTGACTGTAACCTAAAACTTCTTGGGCAGTTTGTTGGGCAATTGCCTTATAGTCCATCTATCTGCAAAGATTTAAAAACAGATGATTGGTAAGAATGTAATCACATAAAAACTTTTAAAATGCTAGATTACATTTTAATACTTTTTCTACACTGCCTGTCACATAGCAATGAACAATAATTACTTGTTAAATGCATGCATGCATGAACCCTTTTCTTCTTACTCAAAGTCTTTCAAATGAGAAAATGTATTAGGTAATTAAATATGAAATGCCCGATTTTGAATCAAAAGTGTAGTTTGTCATATCTCAAACCAGAAGCAGTACAATTATTCAAAGTATGTGCCTAAACTATCAACACAGTTTTGCCACCTTAATGGTAGCTTGTTTATGCCAGCAGCCAAGAAGCCCGGAGAGTGGTGATAAGATCCCAAAAGGCATTTTCCACAGCTTGTTGAGAATTGAATATTTTTCCTTGCAAGAAGTGGTCCAAAGCCTGGAAAAAGTGGCAGTCAGTTGGTGCGAGGTATGATGAATACGGTGGATGACAGAGAGTTTCCAAGTCTAGCATCTGTAGTTTGAGCATTGTTTGTGCAACATGTGGTCTGGCATTTGTCTTGCAAGAGGATTCGCCTGTCTCTAGTGACAAATCTTGACTGCTTAATCGCAAGCATCCTCATCATTTCATCCAATTGGTTGCAGTAGACATCCGCTGTAATCCATTGACAAGGTTTCATGAAGTTGTAGTGGATAATACCAGCATTGGATCACCATAGATACCAGTAGTTTTTTTGGATGAAATTCGGTTTTGGACTGTGTTTTGGCACTTCATCTTTATCCAACCATTGTGCCAAAAGCTTGTGATTGTCAAAAAGAATCCATTTTTCATCACATGTAACAATATGGTATAGAAATTGTTTTTTGGTCATGACAGCAAAGAAAGGCAAGCTTTGAGACAATTTCTCTTCTGATGCTCTTTTAACATTAACTGCCATGAAAGTTGTATTTAACTCACTCTTGTTTTGACCCTGGAGCCATGGGAAACATATAAAATCTTACTTGTTGATGTTCTTATTTTTACAGTTAGTATTGACAATTTAATTCTAAAAATGTGGATTAAATGAATAGAAGTCAATAAATTTTGTTTTTCTATTTATGTTTACTTTTAAGGTACACTTGAAGTTTTTATTCTATTTTTCATAATAAAACACTGTGGCTCCAAGGAAATGTTTCTGATTTTTTTCTGTGGCAGTCAATGTATTAATTCATGCGGAACCCATCCATCCAGCTTTACCTTGTCAATTTGTTTCAAATGGTCCAATATTATTGGAATAGTAATGTCAAACCTTGCTACTATTATAATTCATGCATAGGTTGAGAGAGATCTGCTTCCACTACAGCATTCAGCTCATCATTACCCACCTTGGTCTCAGGTTCTCCACATGGCTCATTTTCAAGATTAAAATCACCAGAACAGAACTTCTCAAACCATCGATGTACTGTGCTTTCATTAGCCACATCCTTTCCAAACACTTCATTGATATTTTGAGCTGTCTGTGCTGCATTGGTTCCACCATGGAATTCATATTAGAAAATAATATGAATTTTTGACTTATCCATGGTTTCACAAAAATTGCTCTAAAAAAATTTGAAAGATAATCACAAGCCAAAATGTGTGTTTGAAAGACTGAGGATGTACCTTCACAATAAACATAAAACAAGAAGTGTCAAAGTGAAAGGTCAGAGATATCAACTGTCAAACTTAGTAGTTAAGGAAATTGGACATTTCATACTTAATAACCTAAATCGTATAGTGGAAAAAGGTAGACTTTGGAATAAAAATCTGGGTCAAATACTGTCTTTGGCACTTATTAATTGTGTGAAGCATGTTACTTAGTATTTGTGTTTTTCCATTTTCCTCAAAGTGTAAAATTGGGATGATATCTACCTTGTAGAATTAGTGTGAGGATTAAATAAGATAATGTACTTAAATGTCTAGTGCCTGGCACACAATAGTCATTCAATAAATCATGACTATTTCTAACAGCTTAATCATGCTTCCTTTCTCTTACAAAGCATCACAATGTATTGATCATGCATTCTTTTTAAAGTGAGTGGCAGTGGCACTACACAATCTGACCCCTGGCTTCCCTTCCAACACACCTTCTACTAGTCTTCTTCTTGTCCATTTAGCTGCAATAATATTGATATCCTGGAGGTTCCTCAAATACAACCAAGCAACTTCCTACCTCAGGGTCTTTGTATGTGCCATTCCCTCTGCTTGGAATATTCTTCCCCAGTGGGTTCACATGGCTGACTCTGCTTCACTGGTGTCTTTGTTTAAATGTCACCTCCTCAGACAGGATCAAGTTTAAATTAATTTGATTTAAACACATTTACTGAAGCCCTACTCAAAGTTAGGTACTGAAGTGGACTGAATGTTTAGGTTCCCCCAAAATTCATATGGTAAAACCCTAACTCCCAAGGTACTGATATTAAGTGGGGCATTTAGAAGGCGATTAGATCATGAGGACTAAGCCTTCTTCAATGGGATTAGTGCCCTTATAAAAGAGACCCCCGAAAGCTCATTTGTCTCTTCTGCTATGTGAGGACACCGCCAGAAGTTGACAGTCTGCAACTGGACTAGGGCCCTTACTAGAACCCAACCATGGTGGCACCTTCAGCTGGGACTTCCAGCCTCCAGAACTGTGAAAAATAAATTTCTACTGTTTATAAGCCATCCAGTCAATGGTACTTGGTTATAGCAGCCTGAAGAGACTAAGACAGGTACTGTGGTAGGTATAGCAAAGACAGTTGAGTAAGATACTCTTTTTGCTGTGAATGAGTTCAGGAAGCTGTGTCTCATTTGTCCTTTGGTCCATCATCCAGTTTTCAGTTAGGGAAAGCTGGCAGGTATGGTGGAAAGAAGGTGAAAACACAGAGCTAGATTCAAATCCTGACTTTGCCACTCACCACTAGCCATATTATTTTGGGTAAATTGCTTAAACTTTGAACTTCAATCACCACATCGATAGAATGGGGATAATAACACCTATCTCATGGAGTTGTTATAAGGATTAATTAAGTTACTATATATAAAAGTGTTTGAAACAATGTGGGGTCCTCTTCTAGGTGATCAAAAAGGTCAGCTTCTTTTCTTAAAACAGACACATTTAAGTCCATCATTTAAACTCTCCAAAGACCTGTCTCCTTAAGCACCCCAATAAACCTTCTTAAAGTTTAATTATCAGAACATTTCTTCCGTAGCTCTCACCTAAAACTCTTTAGGTTGGATCATAAATCTAGTTTCTCTTGTGTTATTCTCCCAGCAAGGTATAACAAGCTAGTTTCTAGCTTCTATATTTGAAAAACTCTAGTAAACCATTATAACCTTCTCTTTCCTAGTAGAGTCCTCATTTCTTTACCTTTCCTAACAGATGTAGTTCGGAATTTTAATAACTATTGGGACTCCTCTCCAAGTCCTCGTGGAAATCTCCATATCTCTTAACCTGTGAAGAAACAAATCATAAGTGGAATTATTTTGATCCAGGAATTAGGTAATCTGATAATTTGAATAACTGAATTTGATAATTTCCTTTCTATCTTCTCAGTGTCCTTTATTTACACTTTATGTCTCAATTAGGAAACATTTATTATACATGCCCCAAGATGGGAGAAAAAGGTAGTACGAGAAACTTTAAAAGATACTGTCTATGGAAAGAATCTTTATGAAATTATTTTAAAGATGGCTAAGTTAAAAAGATATTTAGGTGGAATGTGGATTAAAAAATCTAACTTTGAAGCTCATGCCATTAACAATCCTGGGCTCGTCCCTGACCTTGGCTTGCTCTAGCATATAAAACACAGTTCGTGATTTCCTATCAGCAACCTACTCAATATTGACTGATCTAGAAATTTTGCTGATTACTGGAACATACTATTAGCTGTAAACTCGTGCAGGGACTGTGTCTTATTTTCAAATCACTGATACACAATAGACATGTGTTTGAACCACTAAACTCAATTTTATAGCTTCTGGACTTTTTCATTTGCAAGAGAAAAGGGAAGGTCAAGTTTAGTAAGCTGGAGAGGGTGAAAAGAAGAAAGAGCACACGGCAAGAGTACAGTAGTATTACCTGGTGATGTAACATCAGATGAGCTGGAACATATTCAGATGGAGTAATGGTCAAGAATATCTTCACCCATCAGGTCAGTGGAAAGTAAACATAAACCAATATTGAGATGGCATCTTATTTTGATACACCACTTGGCTGAAACTGAATTCTTCGCACCTCGTATCCTGTCCCAGCCTTGTAGACAGGTTCACACATGTTGTTAGTGGGTCTTTACATCTGTCTGTATAATCTCCCTCTTTCTGGGCTGCCTGACTGGGTCCCCAATCCGTGCTGGGTCACTGCCATTCTTCCCTGGGAATTAAGGTCCCCAAGGAGTTTATTAAATCCCATCCCCGGCCAAACCCCGTTCTTCAATCACGCTTCTGCTTAGTGTGCGAGGGGCTAGCTGGAATCCCAGCAGGGCCGGGCTCGGGGTGGGATGGGGAAGGCACTCAGGAGGGAGGGAAGGAAGTGGTGGGGGGAGCTGCCCCCTGGCGGAGAGGATGTCTCGTCTTGGGAGGAGATGCTCTGAAAGCGGGAGGCTGAGCCCACTCGGAAGGACCGGTGCTGTGGGGCTGGCTCTCGGCGACAGAAGAGACAACGGCCAGCGCCCCCAAGTCTCTTTCCCCGCCCGGTCCCCTCCCACAGCCCCGGGGGACCGGCCAAAGGGAAAATACCCCGGCTGGCGGGTAGATTGGTAGAGAATGGCAGTGACGGAGGCGGCGAGGGCGTAGGGTAGCGGTGACGTAGATGAGGTGCTGAAACACCCCCTCCCAGCCCCAGAAAGAGGAGGAGAAATCACACCTCCCAGCAGGGGTCGCGGCCCAACGCCCCGCAGCGCCCTCTCGCCCCTGCCTTTTACCGGGTCTCCGCTCACCCCCACGCCCCCGAGCGCCGCGCATGCGCACGGCGGGCCGGCGCCATGTTGGGTCGGTTTGAAAGCGAGCGCGGGTGCGGTGCGGCGCGGTGACGGCGGAGGCGGCTGCGAGCCAGTGGAGCCTGAGGCGGGGCGGTGTCCGGTTTAGGGATGCTCTGTCGCCTTTCCAGTCCGGTAACAGGCCTTGGCTTTCGGCCGGGAATCGTGGAAGTGTGCGTTTTTAATCTCTTTTTGGGCTTTGGTGTGTTAGGCCGGATAGGAAGGGCGTATTTTCGAGGGACGCCCCATTCCTTGACAGCCCGAGAAAAAGGCTAAATAAAAGAAGGGTGGCGAGGAGGGAAGAGGAGGAGGTCTGCCGAGGGAGGGCGCGTGTGGAGTCTCTGTGGAAAGAACACTTTAGGGGCACTGCCCCCGGGTCGGCGCGACCTGACGTGGGCCTCTGGGGACTTGAGGCGGCGACGGGAAGAGGGTCGCGCTCCGGGGGCGGGCGCCTCGGAAAGCCCTGTCCGCCCGCTGCGGCGCCCGCTCCGGCTGCTGAATAAACGGTTTCAGAGTGAAAAGCAACTCTTCGAAGACTGTCTGTGTCAGTGTCTGTGACGGACGCGGGCAGTGGAACCCCGAAGGAAGGATGTTGCCTCAAAAGGGGCAGAAAAGTTTGAACCCAGCACTCCCGGGGCGGGGGAGAGACGGACGCGTGATTGACAGGCGCCGGCAGTCTTCGCTTTCGAGGTCCCGGGGGATTCTCCTTTTTCTGCTGCAGAATAAACCGAACGTTCGGATTCATGATTTATTAATCGCGGTCACAGAGCTGTGACTTCCAAGGGTGGTTCTTAACTTCCTGTGCGATATTTCCATTGGGTACTTAACACGCAACATTCTGTCTTTAAATCAAAGGTAGTTGAAATTTCTTGTCAAGAAGTTTAACGTTCTATTCTTTGGCATGATGAATTTTCTTTTGAAGATTGGAACTGAAGAGTTTATGGAGGAAATGGTGAGATATATGGGATTTGCTTAAGTAATGTGATTCAAAATAATCCTATGGCTGAAGTGGGGAGAAGAGGGTGGAGGTATGGATGAGAAATTGGGGTATGTTGGTAATTGCAGGAAGCAGGATGGTTGGTGGGTGCATAGGAGTTTATTAAACTAGTTTTGCATACGTTTGGAAACTTCCCATGATGTTAAATTGTGGGGATTTTTTTGGTCAGTCTTGTGAATTAAAATAATTAATAAATGTTATCACCCACTTACGGAGAATGATAATCCAACAGCTTTCCCTTTGAAGGTTTTGTTTTTGTGTTTAAGGTTTTGTAAAATAAAATCGGTAACCTGTGCTGCGTTCAAATAAGGGAGCAAACATTCCGTCAAGTTATCCAAGCAAATTTACTTGAGTGAATCTTTAGATAAAAGGGATAAAAACCAGATAAAGCTAACTTAGTTTCGCCATTTTTTAGAGATATGCCAATATCACAGCATTCAGGGAAATCGAAGAGGCTAGTTAATCATTATTTTGTATTCTGCTACTGCTTTCACTACCATTGTCAAATCTCTTTTAAAAGGCTATATTGCATGCTCTAAGTCTGTGACAGGATGAAATTTTGCTTTGTCTCTAGTTAGAAAACTTTCAATATTGTAAAGTAAAATTTGACAGTTACATTGAAAGTTGTTATAACTAAAATATTTCTGAAATTATATGAATAGCCCAAAATTAAACTATAAATTTACAGTATAAGGCTGATGCTGTGGAGGCTGGGGCGGGAGGATCCCTTGAGGCCAGGAGTTTGAGACCAGACTGTGCAACATAGTAAGAGGCTGGTCTCTTAAAAAAAGAAAAATTAGCCACGGGGTATGGTGGAACACATTTGTAGTCCCAGCTACTGAAGAGGCTGAGGTGGGAGGATCCCTTGAGCCTAGGAGTTTGAGACCGAAGTGAGCTATGATCACTCTACTGCACTCCAGCCTGAATGACCCAGTGAGATGCTGTCTTACCAAAAAAAAAAAAGGAAAAAAATTTTACATCATGTCATGTAAGTCCTAGACTCTAATCTTTTGTTTGTAGTACAAAAAATCCACTGATCTAATTTTAAAAGAATGTCATATCATGTACTTAGTTCCTGTTCATTGTTATTTTTTTAGGTTTTCAAATATAGATACTATTATTGCTGTACTAAAGTAGACAAGAATTCTCTCAGTTTTAATAATGGGAAAACAGTAAGATGACTACATTAAGTCGATTTCCAGATTATTTAAACTTTTAAAAGAGGTGAGCTGAATCTGTTTAACATAAGAATTGAAACTAGTGTGAGGGCAGTACAGAAAATGAAGGTCAGGAAATGATTAAAAATTTTATTTTAGGAAAAGATCATATTGCTAGCTCATTCTATCATAAGATTTGTAGTTTATTTCTTTACAGATAAATATTATAAATTATTTTGTTCTCTGCAGTCTTTTTGAGGGGAAAGGTTTGGCTAAAGTTAAATAATGACATTTACAACATCAAAAGTGGATATTCTCCATTGTTCCTTCCTGTCTGGAATACTTTATTTGATGGCTTTAAAAAATTTATTGAGCACCTACTATCTGTAGTGCATGTTGGTAGGCTTATGATTTGAAAAATATTATGTAATGGGGAATGTTAGATATTGTGATGTCATAGAATGTATTATCATATGAAAAAAGACTATTCACAAGTAGTTTTTAGGACTGAAAAAGTGAGTACTCTTTCCTTGGTATTTTCCATGTATGTTCTCAGATAATTTTTGTATACATATTTCCAGGTACATATTAAGGGCTTAATAAATGTTTTCTAAATCACTGATGAAAGAATTCATAGTAATAAAGATAATAGACAATCTACAATGCCTAAAAAGGAGTGTCTATTATAGATAATGGATTTTATTCTTTAAAGAAAATTATTAAAAGTTTACATATGTAGTGATTTTTTATGCCTATGATCACTATTCTGTTTAATTGGCACTTTCATCTTTTTTTTTTTTTTTTTGTATTACAGTTGTTTTTAAGGGAAATGAATAGAAATGACCCACTTTGAGGAACCCATGGCAAAATCAAACACAAAACACAGAGTTTGTTCTCGGGAATCTTCAGTATCTTCTTTGCTAGCAAGCTGCAGCCTGAATGGTAGTAATTCCTCTAACTCTGATGGCTCTTTTCACTTTAAGAATAAACTGTATAGATCTGCTTCCCAGGCTCTACAGGCCTACATTGATGATTTTGATCTAAGCCGAATATATCCTGGTGCAAGCACTGGAAAAATTAACATTGATGAGAACTCTACTGATATGCCACATTTCTCCAACGATATTTACAAACCAAACAATGGTATGCTTTTAGTCTTTATTTTAAAATGTTTTGAAGCATTTGAGAGATGTGCTATAGCCTTGCAAAGCTTGACATTTTTTGTTATTTTGGAGTAAAAGTAACTTTTATAATACTGAGATCTGGATATTTTTGTAAAATGATTGTATCATTCTCTAGTTCCCAGGAATTTTCAGCTAGGATGCTCTTTTAACTTTTGAGGGGAAGCTGATGAATGTAATTAATAATAATAGGTGGCTTATCTTAACCCTTAAGCCATTTTACTGTAACATAATGGAAAGAACATTGGCATGGTAGTTCTAGCTTTCATTAACTAGCTTAATGACTTTAAGGAGATCTCAACTTTTTTGAGTTTATACTTGCTCAATTCCAGTTGGTGGGATAGGATTATATTGGTCTTCCTGATCTGTATTCTGTGGAGCAATAATATTCACAGGATGTTAAGAGTTTGTCCTTAGTAAGACTTCCTTGAAGACAAATCTGGAAAATGCATTTGTTGATAAGCCAGTTAGTATTTTACTGAGCACTTACAGAATGGGCTTAGAATGGAAAAAGTTTGTATTCAACTCTTAAGGGGATGTGGGCAATATATTCCAGAAGAGGAGAATTAGAACGGTTATTCTCTGTGTGTAACCGTGAGAAAGCAAATTATTTTTCCACATAGTTTAATAGCTTATTTATTTCCATGCTGCAGCCAGTATTGAGTGACTATTGTTACTGTGATTATATATTAGTGTATCACGTATGTTTATATGAAAAAAAATTGAAGAAACAGTAAACTAGAGAACATTGAAAAATTCAGGAGGTTGGAGAGAAACATGTAGAAATTAAGTAAAATAGATTGAAGAAATGTGAGAAAGCACATCCTATTTTATCCACCTAAACTTTCTATATTTTTAATCAAAGCTTTTGTGAGGACAAGGGGAAAGCAGTAAAAATGATTGTTTAATTCTTATTTCCCTTTACTGTTGGATGTTATAAAGTATATGTGGTAAAGGAAGGTAAATAGACCGATGCTTTGTTTTTCAGCTTTTGAAAATCCTGATCACAAAAAGCACTCAAACTCCTTATTCTATAGAAGACAGACTATTAATGACATAGACTCCATTAGCCTAACAACTGATGATCTATTAAAACTTCCAGCAGATGGATCATTTTCTTTCACTTATGTTGGACCAAGCAACCGAACGAGCAAGAAAAAAAAGGGATGCATTGGAAGACTGGGTTCATTGAACATTGAAAAGAATTCAAATTTTCAAGAACCTTCCACTCCCATGGACAAGGATAACTTAGTTACTCCTGCTGTATGCACAAATATAAATGGAAAGCAATGTGGTAGGCTAAAAAACCCAAAACATATGAATAGGACTAATAAATGTGTTTCTGAGTCATCTTTATCTTTTCCCAAGAAATCATCTTTCAAGGACAGTTCAGAACACCATCGTGGAAAGAATTATCCAAGATGGCTCACTAGCCAGAAATCTGACCTTAACGTTTCGGGGATAACTAGTATACCTGATTTCAAATACCCAGTCTGGCTCCACAATCAAGACTTGCTACCTGATGCAAATAGTCAAAGTGTTCCTAAAATATTTAAAGAAGATCAGTGTTCCCCTAGACATAGTTATCAGGCACAAAGAACTTCTCGGCACGTGAATAAATCAGATTGTTTTGAATATTCTTTTGAACCTTCAGACTTTCCAAATTCCATGAGTGATGATAAAGAATTAGTTAATGAATACAAATGTGATTTTGATCGTAGTCAATGTCACTATGAAAATCCACTTCTCCCAGGACAATCCACAAAGCCATTCAGTGGTAATACTTTGTTTTTAGTTTATAGTTTTGTTTTTTTTAACCAAAGGGAGTGCTATAAAGTTGACCAAATATCTAGGAGCTTTTGTGTTTTATTTTGATGTACATCTCTTCAGAATGCTTTTGATCCTCATTTATGTAGTATTTTGTAACCAGAAAATGTCTTTTTCTTTTCTTGAAATGTCACATTTATACATAATTTGCTGTCAAAGATGTGTATATATTCCAAATTATCTGAAATCTTATTGACTTTGTGAGATTTTGCTGTGCTTTGCATTTATGTTTTCCTTAAAGAATTAATATAATCTTTAAAAATTAGGTGACAAAATTCAGTTGCTTATCCTGAAGGCCAAGAGAAATCTAGAGCAGTGCCCTGAAGAAACACCAAGGTCTATGAAAAAGGATGACAGCCCTTGCTCATTAGATAAACTTGAAGCAGAAAGATCATGGGAAAATATTCCTGTTACTTTGTAAGTAAATGACAATGGAAAAACTATTTAGTTTTCCAAATGAAAAATGTCATGTGAACATCTGATTTAAAAAAATAGGGTAGTGAATAATAACATTGTAATTCTGTAGAACATAGCTTTCAGTGTTACTTGCTTTAAATTGCATTTTTCATTTGTTACCACAAGATGGTGTAATGTTTCATAACCTTAGGTATGTTATAGAACTTCTGTCTTTGTTACATGTTCATTTTGTTTCATTATAAAATATTGGTGTATGTATTAATGTGAAGGATTAGAACCAAAAACAATTATTTTGCCGATGGAATGTTAAGAAATTCTTGTTATTTTCTTTTTATTTTAAGCTTTTCCCCTCCTCCTTTGTGTTCTCTCCATTTATATAGTAGAGTTTTAAGTTTCTTTTCATTTTCATTTTACTTTCTCTCTTAGTCATTATCTTACTTGATTGGTGGTGTATTTGTGTATGGTCTATTGAATAAATTTTTGTAGTTCCTAAGATTATTTTCATTTGTGTGCTTAACCTTTCTGTGACATAGTTTTTAAGAATAATTTAAAAAGTATTTACCTAGACACCTGAGAATGTGAGTATGGAGTTATAATTCAGAATTTGTGTAGGAAATTTTTTATTGTTAGTGATATTATTACATTTGGACTTATCAAAATGCATTCTTGGTAACCCCATATCGTGCCTTAGGTTCTAGTAATTCATTATCTTTAGTTATTTAAGCTTTCATTCTGTTATAGTCAGTCTGTTAATTCCTGGATTCTTTTTTGATTACTTCTGAGTTGAATGTCTCTTTTTTTAAATGAATTTAGCATCCGATTTCTGCCACTTTTTTTGCTGTGCAATCTTGCACAAATTACTTCTCCAAACTTTAAAGATGGAAAATAATATCTACTTAAGGGTTGTTGTGAGGGTTTAATTGACTAGAAAATGAATATTAAGTATGTAGGAAGTTTCTGGCTTAGGATGAGTTGTCTTGTAAATTGTGTTAATAGTAGTGCTGATGATTATCCAGAATATTTTATTTCGCTTCATTTCTTAACAATATCTTTTTTGTTGTTGTTAACTTGGGTTTATAACTAGCTCACTTAATGCTTGACTTCTCTTACCCTTCTTATTTCCTAATTATTTTGTTATCAGTTGGTCTGTATATTAATAAAGTATCATGGATGTAATACTTTGCTTACAATTAGAACCAAAATGAGGCAGCAAGTAATATCAGAGATGTTTAAATTAAAAGTAAAATTCTGAATGCACTTAATGTATTTTATAATTTGATAATATACCTTCTGGCTTGTGTAATTAATATTATCAATGGTTTGGTCCAGTACTTTGCGTAGTTTCTGGAAGATTGAATTCATACTGTGACGGGTGTGTTTGTAGATAAAACTAATGATGGATTCCTGAGAAGGAATAGATATCAGTTCGAGGTTGATAAATTATTATCAACCTGTCATCAAAACCAAAATTGAATAGGAAGTACTTGAGGTAGTATTCTAAATGGTAGAATAAAACCACAACCAACTAGTTGCTTTTTTTAAAAAACTTTTTATTGTGGAAAATTTCAAACAAATGACAAAAGTAGAATGGTATAATGAACCCCTATGTATCCAGCACCCATCTTCAATAATGTGGTAAATGCTTTTTGATAACAGCTGGGTGGTGGCATGAATTATGTTGGTAAACAATGGGGAAAAAGACTACCTAGGAGTGAGAAAAAGCTTGTGGTAAATTAGAAATCAAATATGTCAATAAAGAAGTGCTGCTTACTAAGAAAAAATGTTAGCATTGTGTCATTTAAATTTTATAAAAAGATTCTTAGATGAGTTTTTTATAAATACACCTTATAAAAGAGAAATAGAATGAATTTATTTTTGTGACTAATAGAATTTGATTTTGGGAATATTCTTATTTTTGCTGGGGATGTCCTTTCCTCTACTACTCCTTGAACATCAGGAAAGAAGTTAATCTTTATTGAGCGTCTATTAAATGTACTAGCTACATAGAGAATTCGGTTAATTTATGCAATACACCTGTGAGACCAGTCAGACTGCAAACATAGAAACTCAATTTCAAATATAAATTATCTAAGGTCATATGTTGAGTGGGACTAGGATTGTACTCAGGAATGTTGATTTCAAAATTAATCCTTTTCCCAATATAATCTGTCTTCTGTGTTAGTACCAGTTCTGGAGGGGAAGTCTGTTTTATTTCCTTCAAGTGAGAGAACATGTAGCTGCCATTCCAGTAGAAACTCTTATGAGTTTATGGAGTTTTGATTATCATTGGATAACTAAAAATGTTAATATATATTCAAATTTTTTTAATAGATTTAGGGGATACAAGTTGAATTTTGTTACATATACATATTGTATAGGGAAGAAGTCTGGACTTTTGGTGTACCTATCACTAACAGTGTTTAACTGGAAAAATGTACTACCTATTTCAAACAAGTGAGCTTTTGGAGCATAGTCTATAGTTCAGGGCTTATTTGTTTAGTTGAGAACTAATATCTTCAGTTCCTTTATAGTTTTTTCTTAAAGCTTGAAAGGAGAAGCAGAGAGATATGGAGGGGTTAGATTCTGGTATCAGTTTAGGGAGAAGCTGGGGGAATGACCATGCAACGTCAGTATGAATCATATCCATGATGGTTATTTCTTGGTGACCACTTGTATTTAAATGAAAATCCTTAAATTTTATATTACTAATTCTTAGAAATTGGGAACTTAATTGCTATCTTGTGTCTTTTAAATACTTTTCAGCAAATCTCCTGTTCCTGTTAACTCTGATGATAGTCCTCAAACTTCAGGGGCAAAGTGTGCTAAAGGGGTTCTTGAAGACTTTTTAAATGATGATAATCAGGTGAGTGAAGTTAAATCTTTTTTAATTTATTAAAAGAAGATTTAGAACTAATATATAAATTTCTAAATTATTTAGATATTTTAAAACAAAAAAGTCCCAAATCCTCTCCTCCCAAACATACCTCCCTAAAACCATCACTCCTTCCAAAAATTATTGATAATTTTATTTTATTTCTTATAATATTTTAAAAACTAATATAATAATTATACACATTTATGGGATACATAGTGATGTTTTGATACATACAATGTGTAATGACAAAATCAGAGTAATAATTTGCATATCCATCACCTCTAGCCTTCAAAGTCCTCTCTTCTAGCTCTTTGAAAATATATAATAAATTATTGTTAACTATAGTCAACTGATAATGTATAGACCACTAGAACTTATTCCTCCTAGCTGTAATTTTGTATTCTTCAACCAGTCTCTCCCTATTCCCTCCTCCCCACTACCTTTGCCAGCCTCTGGTAACCACTATTTTATTCTCTACTTCTGTGAGATTAACTTTTTTAGCTTCCCCATATAAGTGAGAACATGTGGTATTTATCTTTCTGTTCCTGGCTTATTTCACTTAACATAGTGTCCTCCAGGCTCATTCATGTTGCCATGAATGACAGGATTTCATTCTTTTTAATGGGTGAATAGTATTCCACTGTGTTTATATACTACTTTTTCTTTATTCATTTGTTAATGTACATCTAGGTTGATTTCGTATCTTGGCTATTGTGAATAGTGCTGCAATAAACATGGGGATGTAGATGTCTTTTTGATATATTGATTTCCTTTCCTTGGGATATATATCCACTAGTGGGATTACTTTATCATGTTGGTAGTCCTAATTATAGTTTTTTAAGGAACCTCCATGCTGTTCTCCATAATGACTGTACTGGTTTATATTCCCACAGCAATGTATAAGAGTTTCCTTTTCTCTGTATCCTCACCCAGTGTTTGTTATTTTTTCTTGATGATAATAGCCATTCTGAGATGAGAAGATATCTCATTGTGTTTTAATTTGGATTTCCCTGATGATTAGAGATATTGAACATTTTTTCATATATTTGTTGCCATTTGTATGTTTTCTTTTGAAAGGCACAAATAAATAAAATCAGGTATGTGTGGCCCATGAAGAGATGAAAGGCCAGCATTCTCTGTATGAAAACATATTTAAAAGTGTACAGAGAATACTATATTTGAAATTTTACTACTTACTCAGCTGAAAAGGGCATGTTGGTTAACCTGCTCTCTAAGGACCTTTTTAGTTCTAAAAATGTGTGATTTTAAATGTACTAAGTGAATTTTTTGGTATTTATTCACTTTAAAAGAGCAAGGACTAGAAAGGATATTCCAGATTGTTAATCATGATTATCTATAAGTAACTTCACCTGGGGACTGGGCATGGGAAAGTGGTGAGTTTCAATTTTTATTTTCAAAACACTGTTGATACGTATTTTGATTTTTGCATTAATTTTAAATTTGGGGAAATAATACAAAATCAACTCTTTTTCCCTTGAATTTGGATAGTTAACTTTATACTATTGTTACTAGCCTCTGAGTGGAGGTTTTTCCAAGTTCTTGGTGATTGCTGGGAGAAAAGAGTTTCAGGATGCACCATGTAAGCCAAGCAAGTGACAGCTTTTTATCGAAAGTGAAAGGACACTCTGGGGGGCAGGTGGGGAGAGCAGGCAGGCTTCAAAGAGAGCAGCTCCACCAAGAGGAAGTAGTTTTTGGTCTTTTGAAGTCTTACTAATTGAGGGGAGGAATATTGAAGGCTAAGGGAATGTATTTTACTAAGCATTTGGGTAGTAATTCCTAGAATTGAGTTTCCTCCTATTTTCACACTTTATATGGTTGTTTTGGATCTGTGATGGTGATTTCAAGGACTGAGAAATTTTAAAACCACAATGTAAATGATATAATAATTTAGCCAGGTTTCCTGTAAGGTGATAGGTACCTGACAAGTTGGCTGAAGCTGGTTCTTCCCTGCAGTTATCAGCCCCTCTAGTTAGCTTCTTTTTGAGGGTTGTTTACTTTAACACCCTCACCCAATCTTCAAGCCCCTGCATCCAGTCTCAGCCCTGTCTCCTAGTCTACTCTGACACTATCATCTGTTTTAACCTTAGAGCTGCACCCTTTCTGGAGGCAAACATCACGGTCCTGTTGAAGCCCTGAAACAAATGTTATTTAATCTTCAAGCAGTACAAGAAAGTTTTAATCAGAATAAATCCACAGAACCAAAAGAAGAGATTAAACAAGTAAGCACAAACTTGATTTAGGAATTGAGATTTGTGAATCTGTATAGATTTTTTTCCTGTATCTTTTTTTTGATCTACTTCTAGTTTTATGTTAATAAGCATGCCACATAACACACATTGTAGAGTTGTATTACTATTCTTTTTTATACAAAGCAGTTTATTTACATTTAATTCTATTAGATTTGTGTAGTTGTTTACCTCTGAACAGATTGTTCTATTTAGTTTATGGTTACCAATCCAACATCTTATTTAGATATGATGTTACAGCTATAGTATGAAAAGATTGTGACCAAATTAATCTGTATGGTCCATCTTCTTGTAGTTATATTTGGGGAGGCCTAGAAAAATTTTTCAACATTAGACTTTACCATCTGAAATTTAATTTTGTTACCATGTGTTTATTGTCTTTTGAATACAGTTATATCAAGTTTTACTTTGGGACTATTGTGTTTTTTTCAATTTATATATTTCCTAGGAATTTTGAAATCTGTTTCTGCTTTGGGCGCAATTCTATAGGATGAATTTTTTTCACAAAAGTATAGTGTTTAAGAGTATAGAGTTTACATTTTCCCAAGTGTGATTGTGAATTCTAATTTTGCCACATACTAACAAGTGCAATATTTGTATAAATCATTTAATCTCTTTAGTTTTAGTATCTTTTCTTTTTAAAAATTTATTAATTTATTTTTTAATTGACAAATATTATATATATTTTTGGTGTAAAACATGTTTTGATGTTTTGAAATATGGTGGAATAGTTAAATTGAGCTAATTGACATATGTATTACCTTGCATATTTGTTGCTTTTTTTTTTTGTGGTGAGAACACTTCAGATCTACTCTTAGTGATTTTCAAGTGTACAATACATTATTATTCAACTATCATCATCACATGTTTTGCAATAGATCTCTTGAACTTATTCCTCCTAACTGAAGTTTTGTATCCTTTGACCATTATCTCCCCAACTATTCTCCCACCCCTACCACCTTCTGGTAACTACTAATTTACTCTTTGCTTCAATGACTTTAACTTTTTAGGTTCCATATATAAGTGACATTATGGATTATTTGTCTTTCTGTGCCTGGCTTATTTCACTTATCAGTTTCTTTTTCTGTCAAATGAAGTTGTTGAGAAGATAAATTGAGAGAAACTTACAGAAAATACTAAGTATAGTGTTGATAAATATTTGATAAATACTCAGTAAATGATAGCTCTTCTTATTATCATTGTTCATTTTGTTATTGTTATTCAGTAGAACCTTACAAAAATCAGTTTTCCTTACAAATATGAATCTAAAGAGCTCTTTAGAACTACCACAGCCTCCTCATTTGGGTTGTATTTCTTTTTTTTTTTTTTTTTTTGAGACAGAGTCTCGCTGTGTTGCCCAGGCTAGAGTGAGTGCTGTGGCGTCAGCCTAGCTCACAGCAACCTCAAACTCCTGGGCTTAAGCTATCCTACTGCCTCAGCCTCCCCAGTAGCTGGGACTACAGGCATGCGCCACCATGCCGGCTAATTTTTTTCTGTATATATGTTTTAGTTGGCCAGATAATTTCTTTCTATTTTTTAGTAGAGACGGGGTCTCGCTCTTGCTGAGGCTGGTCTCGAACTCCTGACCTCGAGCAATCCACCCGCCTCGGCCTCCCAGAGTGCTAGGATTACAGGCGTAAGCCACTGTGCCCGGCCTTGTATTTCTTAATTTTTCTTCTCAAATTCTAATAATCATAGTACTAACATATAGAGTATAATCCATCCTTCCCCTCCCCACCTTTTAAACATCATTGAGACATAGCTCTGTTCAGTAAAGTCATAATTTTAAGCCGTGATTTGATTTTTAGTGGATATATGTTTAGAACTATACTTTAGGACAGTTGAAAGATGACTCTAGTAGTTGTAGTGTTTTTAGAATAAAGGAAAAATAAAAATATTTAATGTTCTCTTGAAAATTATTTGCCAGAATTAATTCTTTGGAAATGCAGAAAATAATTTTTAATGTTCTTAATCACAGTTTAAATAAAATTTAATTTTATAATTATATAATATTTTCAATACTTTGTTATATTTGGTATTTTCAATAATAGATTTCAGAAGATGACCTCTCTAAATTACAGTTGAAGGAAAGTATGATTCCTATTACTAAGTCACTTCAAAAGTAAGTATTCTTTACAATGTGGATACAAATTCATCTTAGCCATTCCTTTGACTGTAATCAGAAAGTTAAAACAGGGTCGAAGTAAGTAGTTCAAAGGCATATTTAAGCTTTTTGGAGCAGATTATTTAATCTTTAAGAAAAACATTTTTTTTTAATCCTTCACCTCTTTCCTGTTAAAAATGTTCTGAGGACCTAATGAGATACCCTTAGACATCTAAAATATAGTGAATGTGAATGACTCATTTATGAGTAGTAATAACAATTTGTGATAGTACTTGTGTGAGCATCCTTTAACAGTAACTTCTTATGAAATGTGTTTTCATATATTTCCTCTAGAATAAATATAATAATCATAAATTTCAATGTGAAACATCTCCACAGAAATCTAAAGCAGATACAATATCCTGGATATAAAGATAGGTCTAATTTTCTTAGTTACATTGTCTTATATATAAAAAAAGGGGAAGGATGCAAGCTGGAACTATAGTGATGTTTTGGCAGAAAAGAAGGATATTTATTTTGGGGCTTGGTTATATGAATATGAAGTGTCCTCGGATGATGGAATACTGAGTTTAGGAAATATTAAGATTAAAAATTTCTACTCTAGGAACACGATTCCACTTGGCTATAAGTGAGGCTAAACAAATGTTCTCTATCTTTTGTACTTTCAGAATTTGCTTAATTTGTTGTTTAAGAAACTAGTGGAAAAATAAAACACTAGACATGTAAACTTATGACTCTACTTGTCATAAATGCATACATAGTTTTGATAGTTAAATATATAGTAATTTTTTTCTCTCTACTCAGTTTGTAATCCTTAGGGTAGAAATAATGCCATTTTTTTTTGTAGCTTACCATAATACTTGTGTATAATATTGAAGACCTAGTAGAATTCAGTGAATAATGATAATAACTAACATTTATTGAATATTTACTAAGTATCAATGTTTTAAGTGCTATTTATATTTATTGAATATAATTCATGTGATCTTCACAACCTTATGAGGTAAGCACTATTTTATCTTCATAATATAGATCAGGGAGTAGGCATGGAGTAATAGAGTAACTTGCCCAAGGTTACATTGCTAGTAAGAAGTAGCACTGTGTTTCTGACACTCTTCTTGTTAATGATAGTGGTGAATTATTTATTGAGACTAGATGCAGGGCCTCAGTTGATCATCTAGGATAAAGACTTCATTCTGCTTTAAAATTTAAAGTGAATGACCTCAAGCTTTCCATTGCTCTTAAAAGCATTGATACTGAACTTGTGTCACAAACCTAAATGTGTTTTCTGAGCTAAAGTGCATACCTTAGAGGTTTTTCTTGATGAAAATGAACACTGGGCTATAATTAATTAAATCACCACAAAAATCAATACTGATCCATAAGTGCTTTTAGCACTTGTTATAACTTTTTTTAATAGTAGTAACTTTTTTTCTACCATAAACAATCAATAGTCTGACCTACGTAAAGAATTCCATTTTTGGGGAGAGCAAGATACATGCTTTGTTAGATGACTTTTAGTTATTGATTCTGTTGAATTAGTTGGAGCAGTCTAAAATTTGGCTTTTACTTTACATTTCAAAAATGTTATCAGTAAGGCATTTGTACTGTTATAAAGTAAGTCTAGACTTACAAAAGTATGTTAGTACATTTTTTCATTATTTTCAGTTGGTAGATTGACTGTGTTAAGGACAATTTAAATTTAATTCAGTCTCAGAATCCCTCTTTCTGGGCTGCAAAATGTTCTGGCTAGGTATGTGGTAACCTTTTCATATACCAAAATAAATATTTCAAATATATTGCAAAATTTCAAAAATATTTCAGAAGTTACTGATTTTACTTTGGGGCTTTAATGACCTCCCCTAAGGTGAAAGTCCTATTACGTCTCTTCTATTCCTCAAATAACAGTTTTTGTTTTTAACAACTTGGATGGCTAACTGGTTCTAAGATGGCTTTCATTACTTGTAGGTAACTCCAAGCTCTTAGTCTGGGCTTCGTTTACTCCCTTAGACACTCAGTTTTCTTATGTTCTCCCTTTAGAAATATCTGTTCTCAGGCCGGGCGTGGTGGCTCACGCCTGTAATCCTAGCACTCTGGGAGGCCGAGGCGGGTGGATCGCTCGAGGTCAGGAGTTCGAGACCAGCCTGAGCAACAGCGAGACCCCGTCTCTACTAAAAACAGAAAGAAATTATCTGGCCAACTAAAAATCTATATAGAAAAAATTAGCCGGGCATGGTGGCGCATGCCTGTAGTCCCAGCTACTCAGGAGGCTGAGGCAGTAGAATCGCTTGAGCCCAGGAGTTTGAGGTTGCTGTGAGCTAGGCTGACGCCACGGCACTCACTCTAGCCTGGGCAACAGAGCGAGACTTTGTCTCAAAAAAAAAAAAAAAAAAAAAGAAATATCTGTTCTCTAGAAATACTCACTGGAACTGAAGTATAAGTGGCTGATAGCAGCTTAAATCTTATTTTTTCCGGGAGGATTTCTCTTGTGGTAGGAATCAAAATTATAATAGTTTTATATCCCGTAATACTTGGCCTTGTGTTATACATTTACATATTAGGAATTCAATAAAAACTTGTTAACTGAAACTTCTGTAACAGAAATTTGTCATCTTTAAGCAAATGAAAGAATTATAGTCTCTGAGCAAGAGACTTTCCTAGAATCTTCCATTATACCATGTAGACTACTCTGCCTAGGTGGGCTGTGAAAAATGAACACTAGTTAGTATATTATTCATGTACCATAAAGGTAAGCAATAGTAGACTATTGTAAAATCATCAGTCATCCAAAAATAATTTCTGTCTGTCTTTGGAATATGTTGTTTTATATGTAACTTGGAAATGTGTAAAATTTTCTACTTCTTAATACTAAAGGCCATGTTGTGAAGACCAGACTTACTGGTAGCTAGAAAGTTGTCCAGTTTCTGAGTTCTCTTTTGCTGTTCAATTTTGTGGTTTTTATTTCATAGTAGAGATAGACAGAATTACCTCTCTGTCTTACCCATCATCCTAAAGGAAGGATTTTTCTTTATTCTAATATGCCCATACTTTATTTAGATCTAGGGATTGGGAGGCAGTTTCTTCTGAAAAGCCTTTCATACACTTCTTGCTGGATAATTGGCTGAATGTAGGCCAGTAAATAGTATTTAAGAGAACACTCAATGGTATTGCTAGTGGGAAACCAAGGGCAAGATATCTATGAGTTAATTAAAATAGAGCTCAACTGCCTTCATATATTAATAATTAGTCTGTTACTGAGTTTGTGTGAGTAGATTTGTATTAATATTAACTGTGAGGCTCAATAGATACATTATTATAAAAACAAATGAGTTACTTTTACTTCAGTTTTTAAGGTAAACGACTAAGTGTTTTGACATCACCCTTAAATTGATGTTTTCCCCATTAGCCTTTTTTACATTTTTAGAGAAGAAAGCCAAGAATAATTTCCTTCCACAGTTTTAGCTTCCACGTCTTACACGTACCTTTGAAATAGCAATCACTTTGTGATAGCTGTTTCTGTAAGTAGGTTGATTATTTTAGTCTCAGCAGGGCATATAGTGGTTAAATGAAAGGATATAGGATGAAAAGAACTTCCAGCTGATTGTGTAGCTAAGGTGGGGGGGACTGAAAGTTGATACTTTACTTAGCTTCCCACCTACCACACACCTCTCCTCCCTGTCCTTCCTGTTCTCTCCCTCCTCTTCTTTCTCCCAGCCATTGTTTTTTTAAAGCGATAAACTACATGGGAGTAGAAAGGAAATCTATTATATTGAATTAAAGTTATGAAATTTTTTGATATAGTAATATGTTTGTTTATTAATACATTTAAAGTAAGATAATACATTTAAAATACGGGCAAGTTAAAATTTGTTTTGTAAAAACTTATACCAGCATGGAAACTTTTTGTATAGCTTGAATAAAAACACTAAACCATGGAGTGGTTTTTTAATTAGCTACTTTTGCATGTCAGTCAACAATTAGAGAAGAGGGGACTATTGAAGAGCATTGATGTCTGGATTACCAACAAGACCTCACTATTTGGTGGATGAACAGCTGGGTCTAAATTTGTCTAATAGTCAGTTACATTACATAGACTTCCAGGCTGCAGACAGAAAGACTTAGATTACATATGTTCCCGCAGTGGGTTTAATAACTCTTATAATATTGTAACTGTTGATAACTATTATGATTTTGGAGTAGCGATGCATAATGAAAGATATTTTGAGTTACCTACAATGACTGTAATGTGATATAAAAATATTGTGAATTCCATGGGATACTAGGTCACAGAGACTGGTCTGTTGTTTGTGTTCATAGTAGAAGGAAATGCTAACTTAAAGATAGCATTTGGTAAAAATAAAGATGAGTACCCCTCATCCTCCATCCAATTTCACAAACCCTCTAAATCAAGAGGTTTGTGGCCTCAGGTTTACAACTCCTCCTGGAAGTTGTAAGCAATAAGGTAGGACTCTAGCCCTTGCCTTTTTCTTTCTTTTGAATCACAGATAAATAAAAAGCCTGAAAAGAAAAAGGAAATAAGTCCCAAGTATATTTACAGATTATCTTATTCTTTATAAATATATGCCTTTAGGTGGAAAATAATTCTTTTTTTTTGTTGCTTTTTTTTTTGAGACAGAGTCTTGCTCTGTTGCCCGGCCTAGAGTGCTGTGGCGTCAGCCTAGCTCACAGCAACCGCAAACTCCTGGGCTTAAGCGATCCTTCTGCCTCAGCCTCCCAAGTAGCTGGGACTACGGGCATGCGCCACCATGCCCGGCTAATTTTTTCTCTATATATTTTTAGTTGTCCAGATAATTTCTTTCTATTTTTTAGTAGAGACGGGGTCTCGCTCTTGCTGAGGCTGGTCTCGAACTCCTGAGCTCAAGCGATCCTCTCGCCTCAGCCTCCCAGAGTGCTAGGATTACAGGCGTGAGCCACCGTGTCTGGCCAAATCATTCTTTAGGTAGGGAAATATTACTATAGTTCATAGAAATGACGGTCTTTTAAAATTTTAGTTATTTTTATCTCTGCTTGGTAACTTTGGGTTAGCTCTTGTCATTAAGTCAGTGAAGGGGAGAATCTCAAAAATTATCTGAAGTTATCAAATAAGGTAGAAGAATTAACATTCTTCTCTTATTACATTTGAGTAAAAGTGTCCAAGAAGTGCAGAGTACAGGGAAATAGATATATGGTAATTAACATTATTAGTTTCTTAGGTAAAGTGGAAGGTGTGTTTTATTTAATACACATTTATTGAACCCCTACTATATGTTAGAGACTGTAGAATAGGGTGTTGTATGTAATCTCTACCTTTTAGCTCAAAATAGAAATGGATATTACTAACATTAGAGATTAATACATCCTAATTGTTATATTATCTCTGTTTTTCTTAGTTTCTCTATTATTTATCAAAGATCTGAAATATGATTGATTAATATTTTCTGAGTAGTCCTCAAGGAGCTGAAAGATAGGGGAGAGAAAAACTGGAAGAATATAATTAGAGGAAGCCTGGAAAGTTAAGGGCCTCTCTCTCTATGGTTTGTTTGAGAAATTGTTGAGTTTTCTCTACTTAGACCTACCATACAATCTTGGCATTATTTTAGAGAAAAATCTACATTGCTGATATGATACCACATTATTCAGCCTTACTAGGGAAGTCATTGGTTTCCCCCACACTCAATAAAAATGAGTTTTGTTCAGTATTGTAATTGATCCTTCAGTACTATTTGAAAAAAATTTTAGCTATCTTGACTGTATATGTTAAAAACAATTTATGTATTTTATTTCTTAATACCAAAAGAAAAGGTGCCATTTCACAGAGTTGTGGTGAAAATTACTTGAAAAAAATGTTTTGTTAAGTGTAATACAAATGATAGCTAGTATTATTTCTTATTAGGCTACTTGGCAGGTTAACTTTAAGAAAAATTGAATGTCAAAAAATATAATTTTTAAAGTACATGTTCATACAACTTTAGATAAATTATTTTAACCCTCAGTTATTTAGATCTCAAAGTTTTATAAGGAACAATTCTCAAAAATTGATTTTTTTATTCTAGAAAATTCATTTCTCAAACGCATTTTGAGGTTAACAATGTAATCACCACTTTTTGCTCTTTATTGACTACTTTGTCCTTAATAATTGTTTTATAATGTGTTTTATACTTTTTAATGAAGGGCTTTGCACCATTTATCTCGCCTGAGAGACCTTGTTGATGATACCAGTGGAAAGCAGTCACCAAAAACGTGAAGAGGAAAATAAAACTGTCGCCACAATAAATAGTCAGCACAGAACAAATATGCATTTTTTTCCTATTACTTAAACTGACAAAGTTATTATAAGCCATACATAATTCTGTGACTGGTTCAAGTATTATATATTTCTAAAAACTAAACTTGAAAACATCCATAGGATTTGTGACCTATCGCTTACTATGTGCCAAAATAGTAGAATGTGAAGTGGAAGGACCCACAATATATCCTATAGTCTTACTTTGGTCTTTAGGCCAGCAAATGTCTAATATTCAAAGATGGATGATTTCTCTTCTTGAAGCTTTTGTGACCTAACCTTCTTTCAGCATCCTCATCATTTTATCATCTGGTTCTGGATTATTAAGAAACTTTATGGTTTCTATCAAAATCTTAAGTTAAAAAGACTTTTTTGGATATAGTTAGTATCACTTTTAAGCAGCTTAAACAAATATCAAAATTGTTATTGTATATCTTATCCATATCAAAGCCTGTCACTTTTAAGTTTCCATAAATCAAATATTTAAGATATGTTATATTTGCAAATGTTATAAATTTAATGGTAGGTGAAAAGCAGTGCTAAAAGGAATGTTCTCTTATGTTGTCACATACAAGAGGACCTTTTCATTTAGTTGATACTTTGATTCTGTGTAAGACAAACTTGATAATACTTGACAGTTTACAAAAACATTTTTGGAGAGATATTTGAAGATTTAATATTTTGATATTAGAATGTATCCCAGATTTTCTTTTTGTGGTTAGCTCAAACTAGTGAAAACTATGACTGGCCAATTGCTTTATGAAATTTGGTAACTAAAAGAAAATGAATATGGAAAATCAGAAAACAACTCTGTATTTTAAAGCTATTGTGTAGAGTTAAGCTTTCTTTAAAGCATTCTGTAGTCTTCAGAGTTTGTCTTTAGTTGGAACTGAACAAAGCTCTAAAATTTTGCAATTTTTACCAAGCAGGTATAATTAATATTTCTATAATAATAAGTAGGAAGCATCTTTACCAACAAAACTAAGAATTAAGTCATAAAACATAACTAATACAGCATATTAGAAAAGCCTGTTAAAATTTAAAAAAATCTGTGTATATATACAAATACTACAAATTAACAGTTCACCCAAATGGCAGCATTTTTGCTAGTTGGATTTACTATCAATTGGGAATTTCTCAGTACATTGGGTCAAAGAATTTTTTTTCCAAATTATTAAAGCATCACTAATATCTTTGTTATAGAACTGACATGTCAAACACTAGCATGAACCCTGGTTTTTTTGTTTGTTTGTTTTTTGATTGTTGTTGTTGGGTTTTTATTTTGGCCAATGAGTTTTTCACCATATTGCTCTGGCCATTTTGTGAGGCACTTGCCAATAGGTTTGTTTGTTTACTCTGTGGAGATCTTTTTGCCACGAACATCTTATTTTCTGATTATGGTCTACTTCACAGCAAGTAGCTTGCATAACCAAACAAGGAATTACTTTGAAAATTAAAGTATGTCTGGCTGTAAAAAAATGCAAATTTTAAATTGGTAAACATCAGGTAGATCTGGGTGGGTCGTGTTCCAGGCCTAGTGAAAGCCACTATTAGACAAATTCTAAAGAAGGTACAGAAGATAAAGACATCAGGTAATAACTTCTAATTGCATATTAATTATGTGTTGATCATATATAACATATACTATCTCCAAAGAGATTATACTGTAATGACTCTGAATAACACATTTGGGTAATGCTTTGATTTGCAAGAACATACTTCCAATACTAAATGAGATAAGCCTGTTCTAAAACTTTACGTTATAGCTAATATTTTAAGAAACTTGATTATACTTACCAAAGGAACATTAATTTTTCCTCTTCTGTTAAATATGGAAAAATTTAGTCTTTTACCTAACACAGGAATTAGTTTTAGCAAAATGATTAATTCTAATCTTCTTAAAAGACATATCTAGGGGAGTCATCTAAGCAAATAACAATTCTAAATGATAAACATTTAAGAAATTCTACAAGTTTAATTAGGATTTCAGGGTTTTTGTGGGCTTTTTTTTTTTTTTTTTAGGTTTCCAGGGGAAAGAGCAAGACAACAGTATGGATACTGTTAAGTTGAGAAGTTAAAGCAGATAATGGGACCAATTAGATTTTAAAAAATTGTATTGTGAATGTAAAATTTTATGAACCCTTCTTCACTCTCACTCTTTTAGATATATTAAGAAAATGTTAAATAGAAAATATTAAGAAATTTTAATAAGATGCTTCATATTTTTAATTGAGTATAAAAAAATTTAAAAAAGCCTAATTCCAAAAATTCTTTGAGATTAAGAGATAATGGTGTGACCAATATGAAGAGTCAAGACTGAAATGTATTTTCTTTACAATTAGAAATTAGAAATCTACTTTCAGTTATTTCTGGGACAATTCCTTTCAGCTTCATAGATCTTTCTGACCAAATTGAGGAACTTTCTCTTCTTGGGTTTATTTTGGATATATGTCTTTCTAGTTATGTTATTTCTTTTTGAAATTTATAGATGTGGGTTTTTTGGTATTATTGATATTTTGGTTTTCATGGTTTATGATAACGTCTTATCAAATTATATATAGTTAGACCAAAATGTTCCTTGAAGATAAATCATGACAAGATTTCTTGTTTATTCCTGTGTTTTGAATACATGGAATTGCTCACATAGATTTGAATTTTTGTTTCATTTTTTTTCTACCCCTCCTTCACTCTCTATATCTCAAAACCTGTTTGGTGGAAGTGCTATCAAGAAGTGAACTTGTCAAAAGGCAAGTCGCACAAAAGGAGACCAAAAGAAGCAAAAGGCCAATAAAATTTATATTTTCCAAACAATTGAAGTTTCTTTAAATGTGCAAGACTGCGTATCTTTCTATTCCATGTACAGATTGGATGTTTCATACGTGTTATATGTTGTGTTGTATTGCAGTGCTTATCATATGATTGAGGTAAATCTAGGCCTAAACCCAAACACATTGTATAGCAGGTTGTATTGTTAGATATTTTTCCTGTGACATTTGAAATTATTACTTTCCTATTCTTTCTTTATAATCATATGTCTCTAAGATCATTTTCCTTCTTTGGACAAAAAACAAAAAATCTTAGCTTTTTAATCTTCCAGGGTATTCTGTATTATCCTTACCTTACACCAGACCCTTCTATGTAGCAATTTTTCTCACAGTGGAAGAACTTTTATCCATCCTTCATTACCTTCACTGGGACTAGTTCATTTATTTTCTGATACCTGTTTCAACTTTAAATATTCCTATCCTGACTTTGTCTTTTGCAGTGAAGCCAGACTGATAACAGTGACTTTGCAGGAAGACACTGTTGTATACTACTACTCTAACCTTACTGATTTATTTAAGCAAATTTGCTGTAAATTGCTTTACTCAGATTATCCCAGAATTTCTAAGTGTATTCTCACCTATGTGCATATTATTTCTCATACTTGAAATACTCAGTTGTTATGCTTTTGTTTATCTAAAGCTTGCTCTTACATTTCTTTAAAGCTCTTACAAGTGTTGCATTTTCTTTTTCAAACATTCTAACCATCCATCAAACTCTGGTAGGTTGGCATCCCCTTTTCTTTCTTTCATCACTCATTTAGCTTTTATATTGCTTATGTTAATGTTTTGGATAATGTCTCTTATACTACATTATATCCCTAGAGAAGAAAATGTATCTCAAAAAATGTTAGGTGATTGATTCTGTTTTATCTCTTTAATAATAGCACTCTTATATTACTTTACATAATCAGGAAAAAGTAAACTGCATTTTGCATAGTGGTCTTAAGTTTTGATTGATGGTTCTAAACCTGGTTCCCTGTAGAAGGTTGTAAGTTCAAACTAAGAGTGACCACATCCTTTACTAATGTGATGTTCTGCAAACCCTTTCATTTCTTTTTAAAAAACATTTTGATAAACTGTATTTTTTAAATTAAAAATTTTATGTTTTTTAGAGCAGTTTTAAGTTCACAGCAAAATTAAGAGGAACGTACAGAGATTTTGTTACTGAGCAATAGGCCCACTGCCTGATGTGCATAGAAGCCAATACTGTGGCACTGGCTTTTGAGAAAAGAAAGAGCTTTATTATGAGTCAACTGACAAGGAGGCAGGAGGCAACACTCAAATCTGTCTCATTGATCTGGGGGTGGGTCAAGCTTTTGTGGTATTACCAACCAGTCCCAATGTTGCCAGTTCAGCCAGTCTGCCAGGCTGGTGGTGGTAACAGGAGGGTAAGACTTTTCTCTATTGTGCATGCCCGGGCTATTTTGGCTCTGCATCACCTGTAATAGCTTAAGCAATGGTTAATCAGTTTGAGTTGGTCCTATGGTTACAATTTCCCATATACCCTCTGCTCCTGCACATGCACAGCCTCCCGTATCATCAACGTCCACCACCAGCGTGGTGAACAATTGGTGAACCTACACTGGCACATCATAATCATTCAGAGTCCATAGTTTACATTAGGATTCACTCCTTTTATTTTATTTATTTATTTATTTATTTTAGATACAGGGTCTCATTCTGTTGCCCAGGCTGGAGTTCGGTAGTGAGATCATAGCTCACTGTAACCTCGAACTCCTAAGCTCAAGGAATCCTCCTGCCTCAGCCTCCCAAGTAGCTGGCACTATCGGCATGCACCACCACAACTGGCTAATTTTTTATATTTTTTAGTTTTCCATAGGGACAAGGCCTTGCTATGTTGCCCAGGCTGGTCTTGAACTTCCGGGCTCAAGTGATCCTCTTGCCTTGGTCTCACAAAGTGCTGAGATTACAGGCAAGAGCCACTGCGCCCAGCCTTGTCAGGCCCTTTTATAGTGAAGCTAATTCTTTTCATGACTTAAACACCTCTCAACAGCCTTCACCTCCCAGTACTGTTGCAATGGGGATCAAGCTTTCAACACATGAATTTTAGGGGGCACATTCAGACCATAGTACTGGTTTTGCATCATGTTGCTTCTTTGACCCTAGCTTGATGGTTAAGTGTGTCAATTTGGGTCTAATCTAGAAACAAACCACACAGTGATTTCAAACAAAGGAAGCTTAATATTTAAAAAGTTTTATACGATGACAAAACATAGAACTCTATGTGGTACCGTAGAGTTGAGGGAGAGTACCCAAGGAAGGACAAACTTGAGAGAGGGGCCAAAATTTGGGTGTAGACCTTGCTAAAAAAGAGTTTCTGTAGCCCACTGGATGACAGAGAACGTTACTGATTTGTCCAGACCAGAGCTGGGCTTTATTTAGTTACCAAACAGGCAAGAAGCCACCCTCCAAATGCAGGGAAGCCACACTGGGGACTGAGTGTGTGGGTGTGCAGAGGGAGTTTGGGGAGGGGCACTAGTGCTGGAAGGATGCCTGGAGTGTGAGGTGTCTGTTTTGGAAGGGTCATGCAAGGTGATCACCAGCCTGGGAGAAGTCTGTGAAGTCACTAAGGCGAAGAGTACACTCTGGGAGTGTGGCTGGGGTAGAGTGCCACCAGATGTCTTCACACTCATACCTCTTACTGATGGTGCACCTGCCAGAAAGTGGCAAGAGAGCCCCTTCAGGGTGAATTTGGAGTTGAGGGACTATAGGTTGATAACTGGTGCAGAAGTTGATCAGGTTCTAGGAAGGTTTTGGTGGGAGAGAACATTGCAAAGTAAGTATGTCTCTCCTGTCCACTTCTGCTTTCCCTGTTTTGCAACATATTGCATAGCCTGTGTAAAACAAGAAATGTGGGCATTTAGGTAAGGTAGCAAAAATGTCAGGCCATTTAGAAAATTGAAGAACTATGAAGAATCATGAGCCAATATATTCAAAATCTAATGGATTTGATAACTTCATGAAATAAAGTAGTTCATAAACTAGGAATATTCTGGAGTTACATGAATGGTACCCTCAATGCATCAGATAGTGTGAAACATTCCTTTCATTACTTTTCATCAAGGTAGCCATATAGCTGTTATAGGAACAGTTCTGGAAATAGAAAATTCCCTGCAATTGGAATGCTTTGTTTTTTAGCATATTCTTGCTTCAGTTAAGCCATGACTTGCATTTCTGTGTCTTCCACATAGTGCTCTTGATTTTGCCTTTTAAGACAATCTATATATTTCAGTCTCCCTAATATTGAAATCAACAAGAGTAATGTTCCATCCCAAAGGCTAAATATTTTTAGTTTTCTAAATTATTTCTTTGGACAAAGTTTTATTTAGTATTTTCTAACTTTACTGGATGCTTTCCACCTTTCAGTGTTTTTGGGTTTTGTTTGTTTTATGTGGCACAAGATGTCTAAGATGCGTAGAGCAAAATAAGGGGACTCTACATTTGACTCTTTAATAATTTATTACAGTATTTTATTCAACCAGAATTTGACTCCCGGCACTGTGCTAGATGTGTGTGGGAAGCAAAGGAGTGCAGGAGGGGGAGAGGTGATGATGAATAAAGCATGACTCTATACGAGGAACTCATGATGGAAAACATGTGGAAATACATAAATAGAGAAATGTGTACTACAACCTGGTGAGTATTGCTTCAGAGAAATGAAGATAGAACAACTGACATAGAAGCACAGAAGATGGATCAGTTATGTGGCCTCAGAAAAATCAAGAAATTTCACTCAGGAGAGGATACTTGAATTGATACAGAAAAATGAACAGAAGTTGGGTTTTGCCATCAAAGAAATTGGGTAAAAAGGTGTTTTATTCTAGCCAGGGGGTAAATATGAGCAAAGACCTGGGTGGTGAAAGGTCTGCTACAGAATTATGAATCAGAAGGGTATGCAGAAGAAATCTGGGCTTTAGGATCAGGAAGATTTACGATTCCACCATTTATTAGATCTTTGTTGTGGACAAATGACTTGACCTTGCCTGAGCCTTTTTTTGTTTTTCCTCTCTTTTTTGATCTCTACCTTGCAGTTTTGTTTTGAGGGTTAAATGAGCAAAGGTGTGACTGGCACGTGTGATCCCAGCAAATGCTAACTGCTAGAGTGGTAATATATTTAATTGGGGAGGCACTAGGAATAAGACATAAGGCTGTTTCTGCCTTAGAATTCTATTGCCTTAGAGGCAACAGAATGCCTCTCCATTCTATTCTTTACAGCTAGAATAATCCTTTACAAACATGTCAGATGATGTTGCACTTACAATTTCCAGTCCCTTCCTATCAGAGTAAAATGCGAAGTTTCTACCATAGCCTAGAAGGCCCTGTGTGATGTGGCAACACATCTCAGTCCCCTCATCCCTGCAAACCGGAACATTTCCTAACACTTCATTTGCTCTATGATTTCAGCCCCATTGGTCTTGCTGTTCTCAAATGCTGCAAAGATGCCTCTGCCTCCAGACCTTTGCAATGCTGCTTCCATCTGCAGAGTCTTTTCCTCACTCCATAATTTATCTCTCACTTCAAGTGTCAGCTCAAATGTCATTTTACTAGAGGCCTACCCTGGCCACCACCATTCCCCATGCCATTACTCTTTGATGCTTTACACATTTTTTCCCCTTTATTTAACATTGAGGACTTTATTTCATTCACTCAATTAGAATAGTGTCCATCAGTAATGTAAAATGCTCCGGAAATATTTGTTCTCTGCATGAATGAGGCTGAGAAGTTGACTTGGGGGCTTATCTGAGACACTTGGTATACTCTGCCAAGAATTTTGGATTTGGTTTTCTGTAGGCAAAAGGAAGGGGATCAGCATTTTTGATGTAGCCTAAAATGAATATTAATTGTTTTTGTTAGTCCCTATAGTGATTTGTGCTTGCAGTAAGAGGATTTTTTTTTTCCCAGATAATAAAACCAACCGTTTTCCTTCTTTCCAGTAGCCTTGATATAGTAATGAAAGGTAGAATGCAGGCCTATTGTTTTTGTTCACACATAGAGCTACTCTTAGTGAGGTTCCTATGATATTTTAGTGTAAAATAAGTTCCCAGAATATAGGCTTGAGTATTTTTATAGTGATATTACGAGGGCTATTGATTTGTTTTAGGTTGCAGTAGTAGATAATACTTAATTTATTGAACCATTTACCTGTTTTTTTTTTTTTTTTGGATAAAAGTAAAATAAGACAACAGAAATGAACACAAAGAAGTCTCTTTTGGAAGAGGGCCCAGAAGCACTGATACCTGTGAGGAATATGTGTGACTTGGCAAGAGTGAATGTGATGGTGCTCCTGAAAAAAAATAAAAATTTAGCACTCTTTCAAATCACTCAAGTATTCAACAGATTTTTTTTTTAGAGAGACTTAGGGGAAACAACAACAAAATTATTCAAAAACAGGTTTACTTATTCCAAGTCAAAGCAGAATCAATATTCTATTAAAAATGAGCAAAGAAATGCCAATCATACTTTAATAAAGTGGTTTTTAAAAAGGTGTTGGAAGAAAAACTGATCAACCTGTAGCAAATGTTCCCAACATTTCTTTAGTTCTTGTTCTGTGTATGTCTTTTTGTGTGTGTATTTGTGCACGTGTGTGCACAGTGTGTGTGAGTCAGATTTCTTAGAAAGCTTTAAAATTTAAATGTCATCTTTGTTCTTTCTCATATTAGCTGTGGTACCTTGGGCAAGTTAAAGCTCTGAGCTTCAGTTTCTAAAGTGGAATTGATGGTTTCTCACACAGTTGTGAAGACTAAATGAAGTAATACCTGTGAAGTGCTTGCTTAGCACAGTTCCTGGCATATAATAAGTCTCTGTGTTAGCTGTTACAGGTAAACAGAGTCATACCAGTAAGTGGTGTCAGAATTTCAGCTGATTATGTCTGCTTGTTGCCACTCAGCTGCCTGTGTCTTTATAGACACTTTGTAGAAACAGACATAGGTCTGTTTGTAGGAACTGTTAAACTTATTTTTTCCACTAGGAGGCACTTTTCTCCATTCTGTAAACCAGATGTAGACTTACTCTGCCCCCAATTCTTTTACCTACTAGGCTAAGGATATATTAAAATATTTAACAACTCACAGAAAAACAACAGTGAGACAAATTAGAAAATTTAAAATCATACCACCTAGAATTTCTTCACAAAAATAAAAATTAAAAATGAGGCTGAAACCACATTAAGTTTTGAGTGGCCCATTTGTTAGCCAAGTAAGGAAATCTGTTTACTGATTGTAGGTTGTCAAAATAGTGTTTGATTGCAGCAACTGAAGCAACTATTTTCTCTGTGTCCAGAGAAAATAAACTTTTTAAAAACTGTTAGCCTTTTGGGGAGACTAGTTCAAAGAGTTGAAGACATTGAGAATGGCATCAATAGTTAATAAAAAAAAAGCAGGGAAAATGATTTTTCTTGTCTCTTGATGAGTCAACAGATGTTGCTGATTCTGCTCAGTTTTTTATTTCACTAGTCAATGCCAAGTTTGAAGTGGCATAAGAATTAGCCTCTGTGAATAAATTGCATATTACAGTTACAGGGGGAATATTTTCAGAGAAATTGAGAAACACTAATCAGGAAAGCTGATGTGGAATCTGTATTACAACTGATAAGGGTAAAAATATGTGTGGTGCAGGAAAAAAAACCTTATTTGGACAAATTTACAGATGTTAGTAGAGCTAGACAGTCTTAAGGGTCATTTGATCTAGACTTAATTTTATATACATGAGGAAACTGACCTAGCAAGGTTAAAGGACTAGCCCAAGATTGTATTGCTACATACAGTAGAGCTGAATGAATAGAATATTCTCATTTTTTTAAACTTCACAAGTTTAGGGATCCTTTCTAACATTCTCTGACACCTCTGTTAGAAGCCATACTCACCCAATGCCTGCAGGGATGGGGTTCTCCTAAGAACAAGGGTATCTCTGGAGTGGGTGGGTAATGGGGAGGTGAGAGAGCAGCAGGAATGTGTATTGAGCCTTTTTCTTTTACAGATCTGGAATTTAAATGTATGGTCTTCTTGATTTTTGAGGTGATAAATATTTAAAATACTTGTTTATCTGTGGGGCCAGTAAGGTGATTTCCCCATCTGGTTATTACATTTTTTCCTGTTTTAATTTTCCTTGTGCATTTGTTAGCTAGTATGAATCATTATATTGTAAAATCTTTGAGGCAAAGATCTATGATATTTTATGATTTGGTAACTCCACAGTGTCTGGTATATGTACATTCTCTTATATCTCTAACACTCCCTAGTCATCTGAAAGTTGAGCAATAGGTAAGAAACATTTGCATAATGAGAACACTGATCAATCCTATTACCGGTAGACATTTCAAAGGGAGTAATCAGAAAGAATTGCCCCACATTGTCTTTTTATTCCTTTTCCACCTGAATGATTATAGAAGATATATAGTGTAGAGATGGGGAAAATTTCTTTCTTTTTTTTTTTTTTTGACAATGTTCTTATTTTTATAATTTTTTTCTGGATTGAAAACAGGAATATACACACCATCTTAATACATTCTAGGTAAATATTAATAATTATTATTAATACCTATCAAGTACTTACTATAATCTAAGCATCCTGATATGTACTTTGGACTCATTATGTTATTGAATTCTCAGGCACATATTAACATACATAGAACTATGAAGGAAATATTATTAACTCTATTTTACATGTGAAAAAGGTTATAAGGTAAAATGATAAAATACTTTCCTGTGAAGAGGTGATAAAACCAAATTCAAGCCCAATTCTCCCTGATTAAACCCCATTTCCTTAAACATTTGTTGTAATTACACTGACAAAATCAAAGAAACAAAATATTAATTTAAAATAATCTGCTCCTCCATTTCATTCTGAGTGAGTTTTTAATTTTTTTTTTTTTTTTTTTTGCTAGGTGTGCAGCACTTATTTTTTTTTGAAAATCTCTTATTGGAACTTAGTAGCACTGCCTTTTCTCCACTTCCAGCATGGCATGTAGAAGGATCTACTTGGCTCAGTTTTTCTAAGGAAAACAATATTCTTTTGTGATTGGATGTGTTCCAGGAAAATGAACTCAAGTTATATAATGAAGAGCTATGTCCTAATATATACCGTTTTTCCCTTTGATAGATTTTACAATCAGGAGCTCTTTGTACCTGCCAAATTTATTTTTAGCATGCCTAACCCTCGTGCTGGAGATAAACATTTCAAAGAATACAACTTGCAGCATACCCTAGTGGGAAATAAGGGCTCAAAAGGTTATAAATATGTTTTATTAATAGTTTGTGATAAAAAATAGACCTCCCAAATTATTAATGGTGCAATACAACAGAACTTTATTGCTTGTATATACAAGAGTTTGAGATAGGTATTCTTCCTTGGCAGGTGGGTTTTCTTTACACACTGACTTGGAGACCAGGTTTCTTCCATCTAGTGGTTATGCCTTCCCTCTAGGGCATCACTGCATGCAGCTGGTAAAAGTGTAAGGGGGGATATATAGGGGGCAAAGATTACCCCTTTTTTTAAAAGTCTTAGCCTAGAAATTGCACACTACATTACTGTTCATATTCTATTGACTAAAACTCAGTCATATAGCAACACTTAACTGTAAGGGATGATGGGAAATATAGACCAGTAGTATGCCGAGGAAAAAGATGTCATAGATATTTTTTATGATTTTCCTTCCTTCCTCCTTCCCTCTTTCCTTCCCCTCTCTTTCTCTTTCTTCCTTGAGATAATTTTAGACTTTAGAGTTGCAAAGATATTCCCTGAATACCTTTCTTTCAGCTTCTCCTTATGTGAACATCTACATAACCATAAAACAATTTTCAAAACCTGGCACAATACTATAAACTATAGACCTTTCTCAGATTTTACCAGTTCTCCTCATAATGTCATTTTTCTGTTCCAGGAAGTGATTAATTTAGTTGTCATGTTTCCTTAGTCTCCTCCAGTCTCTAACAGTTCCAGTCTGCTTTTTATGACCTTGTCACTTTTTCAGAGTCAGTAATTACTGTTCAGTAATTTTGTAAAATGTCACTCAATTTGGGTTTGTTTGATGTTTTCTCATGAGTGGATTGAAGTTATCCATAGGCCGGAGGTGATCTGCCCTGCTCAGTGTGTCATATCAGGGGGTATGTGATGTCATTGTCTATTATGGATGATGTTAACCTTGATCACTTGGCTAAGATGGGGTCTGCCAGGATTCTCCACTGTAAAATCACTATTCTTCTCTTTGCAATTATGAAATATTTTAGAGAGATACTTTAAGAATATTCAGATATTCTGTTTGCAGTTTAACCTTTCAACCAGTAATTTTAGCACCCATCAAGGGATTTTGCCCGCATCAATTATTCTGATGATAATTTTCTGTTTCCTTCATTAAAAAATAGATTTTTGGTGGATATCTGATTGGTTACATAGATATTAAGGATTCTTACCCTCCTCCCCACACCCCCCATTTTGGAAATTAAAGTGACCATGGTTTAAATCATATTAAAGATGAAGGGGTTAAAGGACAAGGGATATACCGCCACAGCTTTGTGGTCCTTAGATATGGTCAGATAATAAGTTCTTTGGAATGTCAGTAAGAAAACCCGGATTTTAGTTAGAATTCTACTATTGGCTGAATATAAAGAGCTGTTTTTACTCTAATTTTCTTTTCTTTCTTTTTTTTTTTTTTATTTCGGCTCTTCATGGGGGTACAAAAGCTCAGGTTATATACATTGTCCGTGTCCCGTCCGTCCCCCTGAGTCAGAGCCTCAAGCGTGTCCATTCTTCAGACAGTGCGCCTGGCACTCACCATGTAGTCATACTTCCATCCCCTCCCCTCACCCCCCCACCTCCCCGAGTCAGCACCTTCAACCAATAAGGACAATTCTATAAGTTGTTTAAAGGAATGGGTAAGGATGTATTACTTTGAATTACTAGGAGGGATAATATCTGTTTTATGAATTCAAGGTGTCTATCAACCATGAAGTTCTCCTGCAGTTGTAGGGAAAGCGGTGGCTGACAGTGGGAGAGCTGGGCTTTTGTTTTGGCTCTGCCCATGACTTACTCTGTTACCTTGGGAAAAATAATATAGCCTCTTTGTGGCTTCGTTTTCTTATCTGCACAAATCAAAAGGATCTTATCTAGCTGCGGCATTCTTTGATTCAGTGCTTCAGTGAGTTTTAGTGTAGTTTAATGGATGATTTGTCTTGCCATTTAAATAAATGCTAAGCACAGCACCCAGATAATACTGGTGACAGGTGGCTATGTTTTTACATTTCCAAGAAAGAAGAACAACAAAGGATGAAATTGTGTAAAACTTGCTTTGAAGATTCATATAGTACTATTGTCTGATAAGACCAAAGAAAAGTGGCCATATTATGTTTCATTGATCCTAAAAGACCACTCATTTTAAAATACATCCCATTTTCAGAGATGTTAAAATGTAGAAAATTATGCATCTTACATTTGATCAAATGTGGTGGGAAAGCCCCAGGGTCAACTCTCTATCACTTGAGTATAGATTAACCTGCAGCCTTTTGGAGCCTAGTCTGCTCGACTCCCAGATTGGGTCTATATTCTTACCCCATGGTTTGTTCTAAACTGCTTATAGACAAGCCAGAAATAGGACTAGAATGTAATTGATTAAGTATGCCTACCTAGTGAGGCTGTAGTGGGACTTGAAGGCTCAGCTCAAAATTACAATTTCGATGAAGATTTGCCTCCTCTTACCTTCTCAGTCAGACACAACCATGCTCTTCTGTATCCTTACAGGACCTGGACACACTTCTTTTGTAACACTTAGCACATTTTGTTGTTGTAATTTTCTTTCTTTTCTGTTTCTCCTACTAAATTATGAGCTACACAAAGTCCTCTTAATGTACAGGAGTGGGCTGCAGCCTGGGATATAGTAGGCATTCCACAGTGTTTATTGAAGGAATAAAGGTTGGAAGGTGGGAAGGAAGGAAGGTTGGATGACTGTTCTGTGGATTATAGTAGCAGTTTTTAGATTACTCAGCCATTAGTCATCACCAGGAAAAATGATGCAAAATGAATTTTACAAGAAGATTTAACTTCTAGGTAACAAGATTATTTCACAAGCCATTAGGAAAATCACACTATTTAGAGGCAAGAGCGATTTGGGTACAAAAAATTTTTACTGGACTAAGTACCAACCATCAGATGCCAATTTGAACCAATGTCACAGAAGAATTTTATCATAAAGGGTGTTTTGCTCCAACACTGAAACTGGTTTTATGATTTTCGGCAATTACCACACCTCTCTACGCCTCAGTTTCCTAATCAGCAAAATGGGAATAATCATTGCCCCTGATAGAGTTACTGTAAGAATGAAATCACATAATGTTTGTAAAACACCTTAGCACAGTACCTGACACACAGAGAAGGAAATAAATGTTAGTTGTTATTATCTGTATATACGTCATCGTTGGGCAAAGAGTTGTTGACCAAAAGAAGTGTTTTATTGGTCTCATTTGGCAATTCTTTCAAGGATTTTTTTCTTTAAACCCCAAGATTATAATTTAAGATTCAGCTTCCTTATTTCATTTCCTTAACTTTCAGCTCTATATAAGTACTCTCTTAAGAATTCTCATTCTTATTGGGGATATTTCTTTCTCTTCTCCTTTCTTTTTCAGTGAATTGCTTGTTTCTTTCTGCCAATGGACAACTCAGCATTTGAAATGCATGAAGATGCACCACAGAAGCATTTGTCTATGGAGAAGATGAACATTATCTCCAGAATGGTAAGGTGGGGATTTACATCTTGAGATTTAGTTCTCCCCAAGACCTTTATGCAGAGCTCAGGACAGAATCCCTCTTTAGACCAGCTCTCCTTAAGTGACCTTTTTCAGAAAGGTAAGTGACCCTTTTCAGAAAGGTAGCATCTCCTACTCTGAATATTTCCTGATTTGCCTTCTCTCTCATAAATTGTAAACTTACACCTCCTTTAGCTCTTTAATGGCCAAGCTTTCTTTGAATTGTTGCTCACGTTATTAGTGAGTCCTTTTGACTTAACGGTTATTATCACTAGATAAAATATTTCCCTCTTAATTGGGACCTTCTAAAAGCAGTGTCTTTATATTGATCAGTGAACATCAGACAAGTTAAAGGGGGAAACTTTTATTTTTATTTTTTTGTTCAGCTGGTTTTTCACTCTCCCTCTTTATTATAATGTTTTCTTTCTCTGTCAATTTTGGGGAGCAGAATAATGATTTTTCTTTTCTTCTATTTAAAAGGATCCAGCTATGGGTTTTTTAAACTCCAGGCTGTAATCCACTAGTCATAAAGTCAATGTGGTGGGTTAGAATTGGCATTTAAAAATCAAAAAAGTAACAAACAAGTGTTGTTTTGTGAAACTTTTATTTCAATAGTGTGTATGTATGTACTTGTGTGTTCATATATATGTGTGTGTTGGAAAGGGAATGTATTTCTTAATGTGGATGTGGCAAAAAAAATTTAAGAAGCACTAATCAAGACCAGTGATTAAGGAAGAAATAATAATGTCTAATAAAGCAATAGTCTTTGATATATACAAAGTTATATGCTATCTTTTTCTTTTTTTAACGTAAATATGACCTTAGATTATATATAAATGTAAGCTCTCCTTTGAGAACACTGGACCATAAGTATTAATTCAAATTTTAATGATCAGGCTGGGCATGGTGGTACACACCTGTATTCCAGTTACTCAGTAGGCTGAGGTAGGAGAACCACTTGAACCCAGGAATTGGAGACCAGCCAAGGCAACAACATAGGAAGTCCCTAGCTCTAAAGTAATAATAATACTGAAATTATATGCAGTGGTTTGGTGGAAATAGCACACACAATCAGAAGGATTCTGGACCTACAATTATAGATAACAGTGTGGCTTTCCACAAGTCATTGCTCCTCCCTGGGCCTCAGTTTCCTCATTAAGAAAATGGGACATAGTGGTTGAGCTAGAATCTTTAGGAGTCTTTCCAGTGTAAAATTTTTGTGTTTATATCTTGAGAGTAGTTCCTCTCAGGAGCCTAAACATAGAGCTCAAGAAAGACTCTTCACGAGCTATCTTGTTAAGAAAAGTTGGCCGGGCGCAGTGGCTCACGTCTGTAATCCTAGCACTCTGGGAGGCCGAGGCGGGTGGATCGCTCAAGGTCAGGAGTTCGAGACCAGCCTGAGCAACAGCGAGACCCTGTCTCTACTAAAAATAGAAACAAATTATCTGGCCAACTAAAGTATATATAGAAAAAATTAGCTGGGCATGGTGGCGCATGCCTGTAGTCCCAGCTACTCTGGAGGCTGAGGCAGTAGGATCACTTAAGCCCAGGAGTTTGAGGTTGCTGTGAGCTAGGCTGATGCCACGGCACTCACTCTAGCCCGGGCAACAAAGCGAGACTCTGTCTCAAAAAAAAAAAAAAGAAAAAGAAAAGTAGTACTTCCTGCTCTAATTATTTTCTGATTCAACATCAAATAAATTTTAAAAATAGATACTTTCACTATGTTTGTGAGTCAATTTTAGTTGAAGATATTATAAAGAAAAATTTAAGAAATTGAAAAAGGAGGCAATATTTCTAGTGTATTGTAAGTAGAGAATAATCATTTCATAATTTCTCCTAGGAAAAGAAGAGCCAGTGGTCATTGGTGAGCATTTTCCTGCTGTGTCTCCTGGCCTGCACCATCACCACAGCAGTGGGAGTACTGATTCTTTCCTTAGTTTATGTTAACAACTCTCAGCCTCATTCAGACGTTCATTTCAAACCTGAAGCCTGGCCTCTGCAAACAGAAGTTCCCATGGTGCAAAAAACTGTTGATCCAAAATTCCAGTTTCTTAATCACTTACCTAATTCCAAGGTATGAACCACACATATTAGGAGAAAGAATTATTCTAAACAGTGATTTCAAAACCACCTTTCCATTGCATGTTTACTAAGCTTTGTCCTCTAATGGAAGGAATCAGCTGTGAGCCTGCAGGATGAAGAGAGGTGAGGAACAGAGAAGAAAGGAGAGAGAGCTGGGTTGATGTTGGCCTCAGGCAGAAATTTTCTTCAGTAGATAGTTCTATGTCTGGCTAGAGCAGAGAATTACAGGTGGACAAATGGAAATCCCTGTATTCTTTTGCCAACCTAGGTGTTTTTTTTATGTCTAACAAGATTTAGATTGATATTAAATAGCACTGCATGTACCATTATTTTCATTCCTGGACTCTTGCAGACTTCTTCATCTTCCTTTCTGGGATTCCAAAATTCACCTTGCTTTGTCCATTTTACTTCCTTCTTACTGTATAGGCCATGGTGGCTTCACACTCCTTAGGAGATGGCCTCTATGCTGATGGTTGCCTGTTCATGATTTTTTAGGTGTTTGAGTTCGCTGGTGGTGCAATCCAGTGGGCCAGGTACAGGAACAATGTCAAAGACTATCTCAGCGCTGAAGAAGAGGCCTTTGGCACCAGCTTGAACAGTCAGAGATCACAGATGACTCTGGGGACCCTAAGGATAAAAAGCAATGGCCTCCGGGCCCCTCACTGGCACTTCAATGCCAACGAACATGGCTATCTTGTACAGGTACAACCAGTTTGCCCACACTCTGCTCTTAAGCCTCTCGGTTGTATGTCTTCAGGGTATTATTTTAGTTGTTATAAATCCTACTTAAGTAAGTGATAGACAAACATTTAGGCTTTGGCTATATATTCAATTAGATTAGTTTGCAGTTCCTTGAAGCATTAGCCTGTTTGTTTTAATTATTTTTGGCATCACTTTGAACTTCTTTCTTCAGTATAAAATCATTTTTCACACACCATTGTTAAAATAAGATCACTGTTTAGCCCTCTGAGCCAAAGCTAAAACTGGCAGCTCTGATCTAATGATCAAAGAAACGGTAGCTTTCCTCTAAGGAAGAAAGCAGCAACTAGAATAACAAAGTAGTTTGCTGATGTTCAGCCCGGTGTCTCTAAGAACAGACCAATTGGATGCCCTTTTGCAGTTCAGACTTTTCAGAGTGTACTTGAAGTCAAGTGAAATAGAGATAGCTGGAGGTGAAATGAGTGTACTTACTTGAATTTCAAGTAATTCATTAATTCCAAAAATTTATTGATCTCTTTCTGTATTCCAGACACCAGGGAAGCAGTAGCAACTAAGCCCTCACAGAATTTTCTGAGTTTGCTCTTAGCCTGGTGATACGCTTAGTAGATGTGCAGCCAAAATTATGTGGCGTTTTTGTTGTTGTTAATAAAGCCATCTTTTTTTATACTTGGACAATTCATTCAATTTTAGAATTTTCAGCAGGAATAAAGATTAGAGTTTCATTTATATGAGATAAAACCCTTCTTATTTCTTATGAGAGAACAGAGGCTCAGAGAGATAAGGTGATTTTAAACTACAGTTTAAAGATAAACACAGTTGTTGGCTGGACTGGGAAAAAGTTCATGTTTTCTGACTTCTTGTCTTTTCCCACATATACAAAATTTATAAAAGAGAACAATCTCTAAAAGATTAATCTTCATGGCCTTGGCTGAACAGTGACAGAGCAGTAAGTAGGAGAAAGAAAAGTCAGCTAAGTGGACTTTCCTGGAGGGGGCCCCTAAAAGCAAACTCCAAGCTAGAGTAATTGGTCTGGAACATGCTCCAGTAGAAAACAGGCCCTGGGGTCCAGCTCAGCCTGAGGAGGCTGTTCTGGCAGCCAGAGAGAGTTCCTAATGTGAGCTTCTGAATGTGGACTGTATAGAATTGGACATTCTCTAGATCCTAAGAAAGTTGTGGGATCACTGACTCTCACAATCGGGATAAGGGACCAAGTGACAGAATGTACAGTCAAGTCCCTCCACTGCACTCACCTATGGAGATTGCTTCTGCTTCCCCATGTCTTCCTGAAAGCCTTGGAAGGAGCCCTGAGAGGAGCAGGGTGGGTGATGTGGCTGGTGTACTCAGTTTTACAGTGAGGGTCTCATCAGCCACTGTCCTGTCTCTGCTCTGCATCTGGAGTAGTTGGTGCCCTGATAGTAACAGATACATATTTCTGCTGTTCCCTGCACATGGATGAGGAGAGAGCTCTTTAGAGGTTCACCTTTCCCCTGTATCTTGAATACCCATTTGGATTCTAGTTATATATGTTGTCTGTGTAGACAAAACAAAGACTTCATTTTCATCCACCCTTGTGGCTGTTCTACTATGTGACAATGAGTCTCTGGTAAAATAGAAATAATGCTCTCTTCTCTATCTACCTCACAGGGTAATATTGAGGAACAGATTAGAGAATGAGAGAAAATGTAATTTTATACAAGTAGAATCAAAGTATAGTAGGGATAAAAAGTACAGACTTTGGAGCCAGACTACTTAGGTCCACATCTAAGCTTTGCCTTTGACTAGCTGAATAACCTTGGGAAAATCATATATTCTCTCAAAACTCAGTTTTCTCCTCTGTTAAAATGGAAATAAGAATAGTACTATGCTCCATAGAGTTGATATAAGGATTACCTGAGCTAAATCAGGTAAAGTGCTTAGATAAATACTTGACACATAGCAAAAGCACTGTGTTAGCTATCGTTATTAAAGTTGTCTACAGAAATGTTCTTATCTGGAAAGCATACACACATCTGTATGCATACTTACAAGCGTGTACATGTGCAAACATGCATACCTGTATCATCACTTATGAACATACATACATCCTCTACACATGGTTTCAATCTTTTCAACCTCTAAAACATGGAGTCTCAATGAAGGGTGATATTTCCCACAAAGGGGCAAAAGTTGGTTCTTGGAGGGGAGAGACAAAAAATTTTACTCTTTTTATGTATAAATAATAGATATCCGTATAATACCTAAGCAGCATATGTACATAGTATACCAATCTACAGAATATGGTATTAAAATTTCATAGTGTGATAATAGCAAAAAAGAGTCTAAAAACACCCTTAGAAGGAAGGTAGTAAAAAATGTTTATAAACATTGCTCCAAAGTGATGTTGGATGTGCTTTTCTGTTTACGTTTCAGGGGACAGCATGGATTGGGGTGGTTGATGATGGTGGTGAAGTGGTTACCACTTACAGTGTTACAGCTGGCCAAGTGATCTTCTTCCCTCAAAATACACTACACTGGATAAAGAATGTGGGCAATGAAGACTGCTTTTTCTTGCTCTTCTTTTCTACGCATGATGAACTTCAGACCCTGGATGTTGATGATGTATTTTTTTCCACACCTGAGGACATTGCTTCCAGGTCACTTAAGGTATGTACCATTTCTGAAAACAAATAATCACCGGGAAGATTATACAGGCACAAAAGGTACATGAGTGTTGTGTTTCTAGGGCAACAGCCAGCATGGATCTGGAGGAAATTGGCTAATAGGTATGACGACAGTTGGATAATGGACTCAAAAGTGTATCTTGTGTTCCTACTTAAGACAAAAACTTGCTGAAATTGAGTTGTTTTTTATTTTCCTTTATGAAGGTCTTCCATAGGAAGCCATAATGTATTGGTGGAAAGAGTATGATACAATTAGTGGAAAAGTTGCTGTAAGTTATATCCCTGAAAAGTCATAAACTCACCCATTCTTTCTGTGGGGAGAAGTTTGCTACAGATAATGTAATCATATTTTCTTAATCTCATGCAGAGGATCCCACACTTTTCCCAAAGAATCACTACTTCTGATCTCTCCAAATATTTGTGTTATCACTGGGGAACCACTGCTAATGCTGGTCACAGAGGGTCAGGTGTGGACGCTGACAGTGCAAATGGGTGGGGAGAGTTGGTGCTGGCTCATGACTGGCAACTAGAGGGAGTTCTGTGATCAGCTTAGAATTTACATCCTAATGTTTTAAAAGGTACTTTGTATGGGACTTTATTCTAATGCTGTAGGGAGAAGTAGGAGAAATGAGTCATTCGGGAGAGTATTGGTAAGCATGGGAACTAATGTGTATTTTTGCAGGAGTATAAAAAAACCCAACAAATTTAAAATCAAAATATATTGAAAACTTTGGACATTTTCATAAATTTCACAAGCCTTAGGCTGATCAAGGTCAGCTCTTCTGACTGAAGCACTGAAAACGACACTGGTGGTAATGCTTCCGTATCCTCAGGTACCCACCCTTCTATTACTAAAATTTGTAGAATGTTTCACAGATGTCTTATGTGGTTTCTTATTTGTTTCAGCCTGAAGGTGGAATTGATTTCATTAGAACATTTCATAAGCAAGAAGAGGATCAGGGGGTCAATCTTCCTCCCAACTTGGCAGAACTGGTTATGAATGCTAGTTATGTGCAGTCTCCAGATAGCCTTGTGTGGAGATACTTTTTTGACCTTAAAGGTATAGTGTGTTATTTTGTGAAGCCTTTTTAGTGAAGTGTTTTTATATATGACACTATATAAGCATGTATTTGATTGACATGTGTTTTTTATGGTGGGCCACAGTCAAGGGAAATTTGAAAAAAACACATTTCTCAACAGAGTAGGCAATGTAAGAAAAGGCCTGGTGGCAAAAGAGAATATGACAAAGGATTTCAAAGCATGAGGGGTGTATGTTGGGGTTGGGGTTTGCTGCAAGAGGCTGATGCCAGAGGAGGTATCCAATCATGTATGTTTTGAAAGCCATGTTAATGAGTTTTTATTATATGTTGATTGAAAAGAGGAGCAACTGAGGGGTTTTAAATAAGAGAGTGACACAATTTGTTTTGCTTTTTGAAGTGATGACCACTCTGGCTGAACTGTAGAGAGTAGATTGGAAGGGGACAGAAGGGAGGCAAGGAGATGAGTCAGGGGGCTCTAGCAGTCCTTCAAGTAGAGGATGATGGTGGCCTGAATGAAGTACGGCAGTTGTGAGAGGGAGAGAATTGGTGTGAAGCAAAGAATTTAAAGAGGCAGGGCAGACACAACTTGACAGTTAACTGGTGGAGATTGGTGTTTAGGATAACTCCCGGTTTTCTAGCCAGGTCCCCTAAGTTGACTGGTTTATTCTAATATGGGCACTCTATGTTAGAAATTTCAAGAGAGCTTAGAAGATAAAATAATGTCTGTCTATGTCAGGTTACTATCTTGGGAGCTCATATAATCTTGTATCAGCAATTCCCACTACATACATTTTCTGTGAATATTGAAGAGCTATACACTTAGACTAAATATGACTATCCATTGAAATACCATTTTGAAGTATTTAATCTTATTTTATTTCTTAAACTTCATTTGACTCAGGTTCAAAAGAATTTCAATTTCCAGGAGGAGTTATACAACAAGCACAATATTGGAAAAATGGAAGTGAACTAAATAACAATGAAAAAATTTTTAGTGAATTCCTGAATCAGGTAATTGAGAAAATTGTTTTGATGAGCATTAAGATGGATGACATATGAGATTTACATTGAATTAAGGCTTCTTTTGGACAAAAGGAAAAGGAAATGTCTAGTCAAACACTGGTTGATTTGATCAATGTAAGCTGTTAATTGAAGCTTCTGTGTGGATTTAGGAACTTAATTTCTCTGGCATGGATAATTATATTAATGAAAAGACTGGATGCTTGTGAGAATTCTCTTTTCATTTGTTCTAAATGCTCAACTGGCTGTATTACATAGTTGTGGTGTCAGATTCCCTGAGTTCAAATCCCAGTTCTGCCGCTTTTTAGCTGTGTGACCGTAGGCAAATTCCTCAACCAATTTAGATTGTAATTCCATCATCTGTAAGAGGAGGAGAATGATACTACCAACTTTCTAAGATTGTTGTGAGAAATAAGTGACATAATAAATGTAAAACATATGGAGAATTGAATGTTCTCAGTGAGGGCTGAATAAATATTATTGTTAGTAAATAGTTATTATTATGATTATATGAATTATTAAGTTGTTGAGTAGGATGTTGACTAAATCACTGGGTTTCTTTTTTCTTTTTCTTTTTTTTAAGCATCAAAATGCCCTCACTTTGAGTACACTCAGAATTTATAACAATGGATTACGACAGCCACATTTTCATTTTAATGCAAACGAAATGGGATATGTATTAAGTGGATGTGGAGAGGTAATTTCTCAAATCAGATTTTTTTGGAGTTTCTTTTTTAATGCAGAAAGAAGCAAATGGGAGGTAATTCTTTGTTATGGTTCAGTTATTAATAACATTAAAGGACTCAGTCCTAATGGCTTTCTGGGCACAGTTTCTACAGAGGATACCATGCAGACCCTGCTAGATAGTTTCCAAGTTTAATGAGACAGAACAATTCAAAATGTACAGAAGAAGAAGCTAAGAATCTTTTGGAAGTGCTAAAGATTTTATCACTTAGATGGAGAGTCTGTGACACTTGCATAGGTTTTCAGTGTTTTGCATCCTCCAGTAATGCATAGTGGACTTTGCTGCCTTTTGGGGGAGTGTGAAATAACTGTTTGCCTCTCAGTGTAATATATGTGGGGGTAGCTGGGGAGGTGTGAAGCATCAGTAGGGTGGCCATATATTCCAGTTTGTCCAGGGTACTCCTGATATGTACTTATTGTCTTGGTGAAATTATTGATAGCACACACTTTGGCTCTCCAGTGAGCTGATTTGTATGATCAATCACATAGGTACCATAAGAAAAGCCAAGCTGTGTAGTGTTACTGTAATGATTTGACTATGGTACTTCCAGACTTTCATGGGGTCCCTGAGGAAATCAACAATATTATATACAAGTGGAATGAGCTTCTCTAACCTGTACCTTTCTCAATCTTGAAAGAAAGAACCAAAACCAGACTGAAATTTACTCATGTGTCATCCATAGCAAAGATTTTGTTTTATGTTTTTAGAGGTGAAGGCTTTAATAAATTGGAAAAGGGAATTGTAATCTTTCACAAATTATATTTCAAAGATTAGACTTCATTTTTGTTGTGCTTGTATGTGTGCATTTGTGTACAAATTTAGTCTTTTTTTTGTTAGAAACAGGTCTTGTTCTGTCACCCAGGATGAAGTGCAGTGGCACGAGCATAGCTCACTGTAACCTCAAACTCCTGGGCTTAAGCCATCCTCCCACCTCAGCCTCTGGAGTAGCTGGGACACAGGCACACACCACCACTCCTGGCTAATTTTTTTTTTTTTTTAGTAGAGATGAGTCTCACTGTGTTGCTCAGGCTGATCTACCTTGGCTTCCGCAAGTGCTGGGATAACAGACAGGCATGAGCCACTGCGCCCAGCTGCAAATTTAGTCTTTAACCCTCTTAAAGAAGACTGTTAGAATGTGGTTCTCCTAGAAGGCTGACTTTTTCTAAGCAAGTAGAAAGGAAGGCATGGAGGTAGTAAAATATTGAAATGTAAATCCTCTGCTTGATGTATTAGGAAACATCATTTGTAACCCTTAATTAGAACATGGTGATTGATGCCTTTTTTCATGATGTTCTGCATATTGAACTCACTAATATATTTTAAGGAAAATTTAATTAAATAGAGTGTCTTTTGATTTTTGTGGGGCTATGTCTCTGACACAGGAGATTTTATGTGATGAAGAGCTTCTATCTTCCACTCTTTACCCTTACTAAGAGGTCCCTGTATAACCATGTGCTTTTATTCATCTGTTCTTCACTACTAGTACTTGTTCCTAATAAGTATTTGATTTTATTTGCTTAACTTAAATATAGTGTTCCCTCCTTCCCTCCCCACTTTAGGTGGGCATTACTAGTACTCAAGGTGCCATAGAGTTTAACATTCATATTGGAGATGTGATATTTTTCCCCATTGGAACCCAGCATTATATTAAGAGCACATGTGATGAGGATTTGCTTTTCATCCTTGCCTTCAGCACCGGGGACCAGGTAAGAATAAACTAGTTTAAGAGAGATTGCTGAGTGTCAATGATCTGCACAATATTCTGCTAAGCAATGTGTCTGGACCAAAGGGGGCCCTCAGTAAATGTGTGTTAAATGAATGAATGAATGAATGAACTGGATATACCAAGGTGTGAAGAGGAGAATCAAATAGTCTTTTCATTTGTTTATAGAGGGATCCAATATATCACATTCCCTCTTAATTCCCCAAATTATGAACTGAGAAAAAAGGTAAAAGAATTAACATATAGAGATCCATGAAATCACTTTTATTACAAAAAAATGTTATAAAATGTGACTGATCCTGTGGGCAAATGGGTTTCTTAATATTGGTCCCCAGAATTGGATAGGTCTCCCCATGTTGAGGCAGGTCCTTGTACACCTTATAGCCTAAAGTAATGGAGCATGCTCTTTGGAGGTCTACCAGCTATTAAATAGAATGAGGGAGGAGCTGAAGCAGCATGCCCAGTTCTTTCCAAATGTCCCAGGGGGTGGTGGGGTCAGAGAGAGAGAGAAAGAGGGAAATGGAGGGTTTTATTTTTTAAATATGAAAAGACACTTTAGGAGTAGTGAAGTAACATTTCTTCTCATTATTGTCTATTTTAAGCAAATCTAATATATGATGATCTGTGTATACAAGAGGACTTATTCACTGCATTGAATAATTATTTGCTTTTAAAAATTCACCTCAGGGCTCTTTAATTAGGTGAAATAATGGATTTGGGTAACAGAGATAAATTGTGGGATTTAGATTTTTAAAAACCCTTAGGACTAGGTTACCTTCTGAGAGTGGGCGAGAAGTACAATGGTCTGATTAGGCAACCCTGGGGCAAGTCCAGAAACAGATAAGCATTTCTCTTGGCTGTGGTTCTTCCTGCAAGGAATCCCAACAAGGTCTCCAGGGTGGAGCACAGCATGAATTCTGCAGTATCTTCAACAGGGCTGAAGCCCAAAAGGGGGCCAGGTCCTGCCTGGTGATGCTCATTTCCCAGGAGACTGGCACATTCTAGCACCTGAGTCTCAAAACCTCCCTGGGCATATTTGGTGTGAGTTGTGTGAAGAGTTATGTGAGAAAGAGGTAGAATCAAAACTTGGCCGTCAATGTTGTTGTGGAAGGGAGGGATTCCAATGACCCCTACTTTAGGTGTGGGTCTCATTGCTACTGCCACTGCCTTGGTCACCATTCTCCATAGCCAGCATAAAGCAAAACCAGATCACATCAAATATAAATAGGAAAAGAAGGAAAAAACCAAATTAAAAATCGCAAGTTAGAGTTTAAAAAATTAAGAATAAGAAAAGAGGCTTAAAAAATGTATAGAATAAAACTTTTATGTAAGTGTAAAATATTACAAAAGTAAAAAGTTAAGAATTAAAATAAATATGGGAGATAAATAAAATTTAATGTGATATGAAAGGCTAATACCAACAAATTAAAACTTAAAATATGAAAGAAGGATAAAAATGATACTTGAAAAACATTAAATACAAGCCCTAAATTAAAGAATACAAATCGTTTAAAAAGGGAATAGAAATATGAAGTTTCTATTCTATGGAAAAGAAACAATTTAAGGAGTGCTTCACAACAGGGAAGAAAGAAATGAACCCAAATTTTGGACAGAAGGAATTTGTTTTACTTCTGTCCACTCCCTTCCCCCCAGGATATGCACCTTGATGGAGGCTAGTCCATTACCCCATCAGAGTGGGTGATGGGAAGTGTTTCTAATGGAGATATGTTTTGCATAAGGAGTATGAAGGGAAAGAGGAGGAAGGGAGGATGGAGAGAGAGGTAGAAAGAGAGGCAGAGAGAGAGAGGGAAACATATACCCAGAGAGAAACACAAAGAGAGCCACACACATATGGGGAGACAGGCACACAGAGATAGATACAGAGAGAGATGCACACAGAGAGACTCACACACACACAGAGACATACACAGAAATAAAGAGAAAGATGCACAGAAACAGACATACAAAGAGAGTGACACACACAGAAAAAGAGAGAAACAACACAGACACACACAAATAGAAGAATATATGCAGACACACACATACACACACCTATACACAGAGGGAGACAGAAAGATAGACACACACAGGGACAGACATACATAGAGATGAACACAAACAGACACACACACACACACACAGGGACAGGCATGCATAGAGACAAACACATACAAACACATAGAGACAAGCAAGATTCAGAGACAGATATTCACAGAAACACACACATAGACACAGAGAGAAACAGTGAGAGAGACAGACACACACACCCCCCCACACGAATGCAGAAATGGAGAGGCAGACTGCTGGGGAGCACTGGGACCAATTACTTGTCAGCAAGGTTTGCCTCATTGTGTCCTTCTGGGCATGAGCTCTGAGAAGCCCTTTTGTCCCTGCTCACAGCAAGATAGTCCAGCTCTCTCATCAAAGAGAATGACCTCCCAACAGGACAGATGTCCCTTCTGAAGAAAGCTTCAGATGCCTCAGCCCCTCTAGCCATCAGACTATGCTTACTGCTCAGAGTTGAAAAGGTGAGCTCCCTGTGGCAAGGGAAGACTGGCACCCAAGGTGACCAAGTGCAGGAGTTTATAGCTGTGTAAAGTTAGACAGCCAGGTACCTTGCAGTACTACAAAATGCTTTGATAGCTGTCACGATCTCTACAGGAATCTGAATAGTTTGATGCTGACATATCTTCTTTTGTTTATACTGACAGCTGCAAACCCTTGACATGGACGATTATCTACAGGCCACAGCAGACCATATCTTGGCCCAGTTATTCTTCAAGAAGCAAAGTGAGTTTAAGAAGATTCCCAAATTCAAGGAAGACCAGGCAATTAACCTGCCTTAGAGTTGCTGATGAGTTCATATCCATTCTTCCTTCTCTACTTGTTGTTGTTTAAGAAGAACCACTGGCTAATGAACTTGGAGCTCTTTACAAAGTGGAGGAAATGGGAAAACAAATTCAAAGCAGCACTGTGGGCTTATTTAGCTGATAATTATTATAGCCAATTCATGCTAAGGGGACATTTCAGTATACACTGTGTAGATTAGTAGATCTATGGAAGAGACCCGATGAATTAAATTAATATATTTTTGTATGGATTTTAGTATGTGTTTATATATTTGTTTATTTTCCTTCTATTATTGAAAATTTATTACTCCACATGTAAATTCATTCTTCTTATGCACATCAGTAACACTTAATACCATACAAGCATTTTTGATACTTATCACTGTGAAAAGAAGTAAAGAGGTCACCTATGTGTGTAGCTACTGAGGCACTGGAACCCTGATACATCAAACCTCGTCTGGAGAGTTTATTGTAGACCCCTAGGCTGGTGATGCTCACCCTTTTTTGGCATGAGAATCTTTTTATAATGCTGACACTTTCAAGGACTCATTCATAGTATAGTAGTTGTATACTTATTGAGAAAATATTTAATGACAGACAGATTATGAATTCAACATCACCTTTGAATGTATTTAAATTTTATTAATCATGCCATTTTTGAACGTATTTGGATTTCATTAATCACATCATCATCTATTTACATTTGAGAAATAGTTGTCCTTATGTTTGAGAAGCATATGGTTTATTTAGTCTATTGATAATGCTGGCTGTGTATATGGGGATTCAAGGATACCTTATCATCATTCTGAAGCTGGTAGTCTCCAAGTTGGGGGTCACTGTCTTATGCGGAAAAGAATTTGTTTAGATCTAATCTGTGCTTGATTTTTGTTTGCAATTTATTTTAACAGGTATTTGGTACCCCTGCAGTATGCTGGGTACCACCATCAGTTCTGGGCTACCCTATATAAAATTTTAAAGTATATATAGCTAGTTTTTAATGCTTTTGACCACCACCCCCTTTCAGTAATTGCCCTGACACCTAATGAGATTTTTAAAGGCGTCTTAGGTTGGTTATTTCTAGGCTACAAAGAATCTGTATGTGTGTTTTCTCTCTCTCTCTCTCTCTCTCTCTCTCTCTCTCTCTCTCTCTCCCTCTCTCAATAGCTAGCACTGTAGACTGTAAGTATAGAATGCAGTGAAAATCAGAAATGGCTCACTTTTATCAGGGGAAGGTGGCCACCTCCATAATAGACTTTAGGAACAACAACAAGGTAGCCTCTCTCTGCCCTTGACCATGTGTTGGTTCATCTATCCATTCATTCGTTACACATTTATGAGCATTGACTTTAAGCCAAGCACTATGCTAGATGTTAGGGATGTAAAGTCAACTATTAAATGATCTCTGTTCTCAAGGAGTTTACAGCCTATTGAGGGACATAGAAGAACAGACAGGGATGCAGTGTGATAGCGCTATGGTAAATACCCATCGTGCTAGTTGTTAGATGTGTATACACACATGCTATATGTCTACATACATACATATATAAATGAGACACTAAATCCAGCTGTGGGGCGCCCGGTGGGGGTGTCAAGAAGGTTTCCTGGAGTAGCTCTGAATGAAGATTAAGAGTTAGCCAGAGCATGAAGAGGAAGGTGGAAACTGTGCGTGTGATGGCTGCTCCAGGCTGAAGGTTGAAGGAGGCAATTATGCCGTGCATGGGAGCATGAGAAAGAAGTTCACTGTGCCTGGAAAGGTGGGACCCCATGGTGAGAGGTGAAGGTGGAGACATAGGGAGGGATCAGATCAGAAAAGACCTGTTATCCCTTAGAATCACCTTACTGTGAATTTACCTTATTGCCCTTTTCTGGGAGAGCTAGGCAATATCTGAGATTTGTAGCAATGGGAGGTTTGTGGTGGTCGTGTTGTTCTGAAGAGACTTTATAGGGAATGGGTCACAATCTAGGAGGAGGAATATGGTTGAGAAGATACAGTGAACAGCACAGGGGCAGTGGATATGTGGAAGAGGATGTCCAAATAGAGAAAAAAATCATACAAGGTAAATGGCAATGTTGCGTAGATAGATTTTATCTATGAATTTTGTTTTACTTTGGTTTTTTAAAATATACTACAAACCAGCTCATAATTCATTTTCCTATATCAGGAAATATTGTGTCAGATTGCTATGTGGTCATTTAATAAAGATTTTGTGCATCTTTGTATATTATTTTGTCATTATAATCTTAAATGAAATATGTTCTTATGGTTTTATGCATTTGAAGCATTATAGGATTCCCTTTAGGCATCCTCAAAATATGATTCATCATCACCTAAAGAAAATATGTTATGGTGCTGGCACTTTTTGGGTTTCCTGATAAAAATATACTTAAAGCTGACTTAGAAATCCAATCCACCATGAATTTAAAAAAAAGAAAATCTTTAAAAATAAAAAGAACCTAATGAAAACAATTCCATTCGAATATTGTTACTATACTATTATATGGTGGGGATATGTTCTTAAATTTCACTTGATTGTTTTAATTTATGGGCTTTTTCTCCTCTTGGGTATCTATTCATACCACTTTGTTGTCCAGGGTAAATTTGTCTGTTAACACTCAAGTGGTTTTAGGCTTTTTGGTATATCTACTTTATTTACTACAAAATCGATGGATTGAAGAGTGAATTGTTCAATCATACTGACATTTGGTGTCATACAGACAAAAACCAGACTTGTGACTAAAAACCTTTAAAACTGAACCCACCCTAACTTTTTAATACACATTCTATGATACAGCCACACTTGATTAATTTGAAATGGTATAAATTATAGTATATAAAATATACTTAAATGTTGAAAAAAATTTTAAAAACTTTCTTTTTAACAGCAGCTTTGAATAACTGAATGAAATGAATCTGATTTGAATAGAGGAACTACAGGTTAGGTAAAGAACCACTGAATGTTCCTTATTGCTTCAAATTGTGGAAGGTGGTTATCAAATGTTTCTTTGTTCGAACTCTATTCCTTATCTATTGAGGAGTAATCAGGCTGCTCTTTATCACCCATCTGATCTAGGAAAAGGAAAATAGTTACTGTTACTAGATAACCTAATTGACAATGACCATAACTTAACAATAGTTAAAAATAAGTCATCAGTATAGTATTATTGCTTTAAAAACTAAAAAAGAAAGAAAGCAAAAAAAGTCAGCGATTTTGTGCTATAATTAGAAGTTACAAGTGAGCTTTCCAACATATTGTGCACTAACCATGGCTTTATGAAACTGATATGTTCACTTTGGATCATTGTTCCTCTGAAAAAAATAGGAAGACATGGAAGAGTCTAGAAAACAATAGTGATGGCTAAAGAAATGAGGAATTGTGTCTTCATCATTGTACTTAAGTTGAAACTATTTAGAAAAAAGCAGTCAAGGAATATCTTAGAACCGGAGAATTGAGAGCTGGTAGAGACCATGTATCATCACTTTAATTTGCAGAAATAGAAACTGAGACACCTAAGAAGGCTAAATTGCCCAGATTGCAAGTAAGATATTTGAGACGAAAGTCCAAGTTTTTTGCCCCCACCCCCCACCTATGTAATGTTTTTTTGGTTACTGTCTTCAAGTGTATGAAAGATTGCTTCCCATGAAGCAGAAATTTGTACTAGCAAATGCACCATCTTCAAGTGGGAGAGGTAGCTTCTATTACCTGCCAGTCCCAATACCAGTGCTGCTTCTCCTTTGCTGGCCCTTGCATGGTGGGTGCTTAGGTTCCAGCTGCTTCTATGAGGAGCCAGTCAGAGCCTCCTGACAACACCAGTTCAGTATTCCTATCTAGCCAAGCCCTCAATGTTTGTTTTTTATTTTTATTTAAAATTTTTTTATTATAGTAAAATATACATACCACAAAATTTACCATTTTAACCATCTTTAAAAAGTGTACAATTTAGTGGCATTAAGTAATTTTACGATGTTGTGCAACCATCACCAATATCCATTTCCAGAAATTTTTCATCATCCCAGATAAAAACTCTGTACCTATTGAACAACTTCCCCTTCTCTCCTTCCCCGAGCCCTGGGTAGTACCTATTCTACTTTCTGTCTTTGTGAACTTGCCTATCCTAGGTACTTAATATAAGTGGAATCATGCAGTATTACTATGTGCTTGTTTTTTTAATGTTCTTGCTTATTTTTTAAATTGCTCCTTTACTATGTGCTTAACCATTGTGCTAGGATTATGTAAGAGACATAGGATGTGGCCTCAGAGAGTTTGTGATTGAAATATTTTATATTCAGTTCTATATTTCTCTTCCCTCCCCACCTTTGCCCTGGAAGAACACAGTTCTTTTCATATCATGAGTATCAAAAGAATGTTTATTCACTCAGATGTTGTTAGGGAGTTTGCACTAACAGATATGAAAAAAATTAACAAATGAGTCAGCATTATGCTTTGATATTTCTGGAGAAGGCAACACACACTCATTCAGTGATTCCCATTCCAGTGTTTTAATAGTCCTTAGTCCTCAAATTTTTCGTAAATTGCATAACATTTTTTCCCCCATCTTTTTTGGAGGGGAGCTTCATTCTAGTCCCTGAAGTTTAAACATCCAGATGAGAATGTTTGAATTCTGCTTTTTTTTTTTTTTTTTTTTCCAATATTAGCAAGAAATCCTAACTGGCCTGAACAGGCATCTTTCTCGTCTCTTATTTTGGTTTCATAATGCCCAACTTCATCCTGCTGGCTTTATATCTGTCATTTTATTATTTTAGCCTGATGTATTCCCATTCTTCCTTGGTTTAGAGTGTAGAGTAGCTTGCACTTAAAAGAAACAAACTGCAATGTTCAGGCTAAATAAAATATTGTACCATGTTGGCTGCAGTAAGGAAGGCACTGCATTCATTGTCAGCCAATGTGTTAGCACACATTCCAAAGACCCTTTTGATGCCTGGTCAATGAAAAGACTTAGAAATTTTAAATCATCATCTAGAAAAAAAATGCAAAGCAATTCATAATCATTTATTTTTGTATCTCTTTTCAGGAAATTGGGCAGGTAAGAGGCAGGGTTTTTAAATTTCTTTTTATTTTTGTATTAAAGATGCAGTGTGCTCTAGGTGTTAGTAATGTTAGGAATAAATTAAATGAAAAATAGAACAATTGCTAGTAAAGTTGGTCTCAAGTGATTCATGTAAAGACTTTAAATGCGTCTTGTACCTAGATAACCTTTTCCCCAGTATCAGCACTGCTCAAATGATTATTGTCTTTAGAGACAGTTTTGTCTTTGTACATAAAAAGTTTTAGGTAGTAAAAGCCAGGAAGAAAAAATTCCTGTCAACAAGGATAGATTACCCTTTCAAGTATACTTTTTCTTATCTTGTAAAACAAGCTATTTGAGATGTATTTACAAGTTTATAGTACTGAGCTCCCATCTAGCCTGCGTGTGGGAAGTTCTTAAATACGTAGACAGTTACAGCACAGAGAGAAGCAGGAACACAGAAAAGAAGAGGGAAAACTGTAGGTTTAGTTTTTCTTTTAAAATGTCATGACTTGACTAAAGGCTAGAGCAGAACTCTTGACTTTTCTACCAAATGATATTTCGTGACTTGTACATTTTTTTCTGTAAAATATTTGCTTTTGGATGTGACACTTTTCTAATCAGGCATGGGCTACTTCAGCCCGTATTTTCACCTACCACTCTTTAGGTTTTTAACTTTTAACTTCTTATTTAAATTAAACATACATGGAGAAAAGTACACACAATTTAAGTGTACAGCTTGATGGATCTGAGCACACTGAGATTCACCAGTGTACCCCATCAACCAGCACTGTGATCAAGAAACTTGACATTAATTCTAAGTTCTCTTGTGCCCACTTCGGTCACCACTTCCCAGTATGATAAAATTACCTGTGCCTGATAAATGGTATGTGCTTTTTGGTACCTTATTCCTTTTGCCCAACATTATGTTTGGGAAACTCATTAATTTTTCCCTTCATTTTTATGCTTCTTTAATTTTTATGCTTCTCTCTTTTTTTTCTTTCTCCTCAGATAAACAAACACTTGGATTTTATATGTCACCTACTTGATTCAGTGATGACACCATAATGTATACGTAGATAGAGTGACTCTAAGTCAGATCCTCATGGTGGCTTTAATAGCTGAAGTTGTCCCTCCTCTTTCTACTCTACACAGTTATCTGGGAAGAACTGAGAGCTAAGAAGAGACAGGAGGAAAAGACAAGGTCAGTTCTCCTCTGCCCTTCGGCATCTTTTCTGTCAACTCTCTTAACTCCAACCCAATTTCTCAGGTGGGAGGAGCTTGGTAGATGCCATGTTCATTTCCCTCTCTAATTAATTAGAGAGGGTGAAGAAGAGGAGGTGATCTTGGAACAAATTTTCAGCTTCATAAAGGGATAATTTATTTGGTGGATAATTTGTTCATGATTTTTTCCCAATCTTCTGGTGAGTTTGACCATGAAGAATGAGTTAATGCTTTATAAAATGTATAAAGATATTGAACTTTAACAACATGTAATATGGTTTGTGTCAAAGAGAGAGAGAGATTTAAACTGCATAGACAATTTGAGGTCTCTGATCCATTCAAGTTTGGGCAATTGATTTTATGAAGATTTTTTCCCCAGGTCAATTGGTGGTACAAAATTTATATTAGTAACTCCATAATTTTTGTCATCTTTTAACTAAAGACTAGTCAGGTTCATTCATTGTCATGCACTGTGCAAAAATAAAGCCAATAGCTGTCTGAACTTGTCGACTTCAAATCCTAATGCAGTATCCAGAAAATCAACAGGATGTATAACCACTCTTTCAATATACTCTTCTGGCCTCAAAGGTGGAGAATATGCATTGGAATGCAATTAACTTAGATTTTTTAAGTTATAGCTGAAGTGGTTATGAAACAAAATATTTATAAGAGAACTGTGCCTTTGTTTTCTGAATATTTCTTTGTATATTACAATTGGCATTTTGCAGCTCTGGGAGAAATTTAGGCTGAAGGTGTATATTGGAAGAAGTGGGAGCAAACAGAGTATTGGCTGTTGTAATTTTAGATGCTAAGGGAGACTCTTCAGTAACAGAAGGAAGGGGATCAGGGTGGTGGGATATGGGGTAGGAGATGGTGAATTCTTTTGGCAAGTCCCCCCTTAGGCTACTTGACACTGGCTGCCTTTCTGGGAAAGCCACTCCAGATGTGACAACTGATTCAGAGAGGCCCTTTCCATGCTTTTCTCCTTGTGGTATGAGACCCATTCTAATTTGCAACATGAAATATCTAAAAACCCATATACGCGGGCATTAAAATTTCCCAAATCTAACACATAAAGGTCATATGGAATCAGAAACTCATCTCTTGAGGCCTTAAGGGTGGAAGATAAGTAGAAAATTGGAATTTAAGTGTTTTGGGACAGTGGTTAAGGGCAGCTTGATCTGAATAATGAATTGCAAGGAGGGCTGGGCCTCCAACCATCAGTCATGCATGCCCAATAGGCATGTAGAAAATTCATATGGACTTGAATTAGTAGCTGAAGCTTTTCCTCAAAGTGTCTTTGTTTAAAGGAGAGAAAAAACCGCATCTATTAAATGTCATAGCCAGATGACATGGCTATGACATGGCATCTTGGGAAGCATCTGGCATGCCACATGGCTTGTTGCTGTGTTTCAGAGACTCTCTGCTTGTAGTGACCCCACTTCCTTTGCCAAAGGCCACACTGTAGCCTGCTTGTACTCCCTGCCTTTCAGATCTTCACCATCACTTGATCTTACCCTACCACTATATTTAGGAAGGCAATAGAGAAAAAGGGACCCTGAGAGCTGGGAAGGGACCATCTAGACCCAGCTAGTTCAGGAGATTCAAGCTGTGCTCCTAACTGTGCCCTCAGTAGCCTCCATAGAGTTGGGACTCAGGGAAGAAATAAGTCAAACTGGGAGTGCTCAATGCTCCTACCAGCTTTCACCGTGCCCCGCTTCAAATAAAACCAAAAAGGATTTGAAACTCAATGACCTATCCAATCCCTTCCTTTTTCAGATGAGGAAATTGGGGCCTAAAGAGCTGACTTGCTAAATACAAACACCTGAGAGTGGTAGTGATAGACCTGCTCTAGATGTTCATGACACCTGGTTACCTGAAGTCCAGGTGTCACTTGTGGAAGATGAAGTTAAAGGGCAACATAACTTCATAAAGCTTTGGATTTATTTAGAGGTTTTAACCTTCCCAAGGATATGCTTGCCTCTGCTTTGATTCTCTTCATTTTTGGAACACAGCTTTGGAGACAGAATAGAGGATAAAAAAATTGGGAAGGAGGAAAAGCTATCATATTTGCAATCATATGATTTGTATAGCTGAAAAACCCAAATTTAAACATTTTCTACAAATAGAGAGTTAAGGTAGTCCGTTATAAAATTATTATACTTTATTTTGTCATTGCATCTTATTGCTTTGATTAGGACTCCCAGAATAAGTTAAAGAATAGCGGGAATTGTATTATCCTCTATCTTGCCTGTATTGTTTTCTTTAATCTAGATAGTAACTCTCTGAGAACAGGGTTCATGCTTTGTTCTTTTATTCTTCCTCTTTTGATCCTTACCACAGAGCCTTGTTTATATCTGACAATAAACAAATATTCAGTAATTTAAGGATCAAACTCTTATTGCAGACCTTGTTTGTATCAGACATTATACTAAGTACTGGGTATGTTAAGATACCCTAGCTTCAGGACTCTTTCCTTCCATTCATATTGTGTGGGCTTTTGAGTTAGATAGAACTAAGGCCTAAGTCTGGCTTTGTGTCTTGCCTTCCTAAACTTCTAAATTTCAATTTTATTCCCTGAAAAATCTGAAAAATAATAGTAACTCTTTCATGAGTTTGTTAGGAAGATTGGATAATATATGTATAGAAGCGTATTGAAGGAGTTCTGAATAAATAAACAGAAATAGGAAATATAGGAAGGGCAGCCATAGAGGGGGAAACTGTGGGCTCAGATTTGTACATGCTGAGTTAAAGGTGTCTGTGGAACTCTAAATGGAATTATTTATTGGACAGTTTAATATACAGATCTGGAATTTGGACAGATTTAAATTTATGAATGTGCTACTTAGGTCCTTAAAGTTTTACTCTGAAATTTTAACAGAAAATCACACTGGCCACTATAAAAAGGATGTTTTGCGGGGCATGCATGGGAGAAGAAATATGAGTGAAGCTAAACTGAAGGTGGAAAGCCGCCGAATGGAAGCAGCTCAAGGATGAGAGAATTACTGGGAGAGGCAAATGGAGTAGTCCAGTCAGCAGCAGAATAAGAAAGTGTACTGATGTCGCTGTTCAGGAGGTCAGCAGGGCCCTCGCAGGAGCAGCTCCGGTGTACGGGTGGGAGTGGAAGCCTGACTGCGGTGTACTATCAACATCTCTGGTGTTCTGCAGGGTGCAGTTGGGAGCACTGTGCAACATCAGAGCGGGAGGGGAGCAGGAGGACAGCTGGGAGGGCGGGTATTTGGTCACTAAGTAAAGGACATTAAACTAATAAAAGAAAGTCAAAGAAAGACACAATAGACAGAATAGAAAATATTTATAAATGAACAACAAAGCCCAAATTGGACTGAGGTGATATGAAAGAGATCCTGAACTGCCCACACCTTCCAGAGCCCTGAGAGGAGCTCTTGTATAAGAGCCTGGGTTGTGGACATCCAGCTAAGAATCAAGAACCCTGTAGGCAAAAAATCTCAAAATAGCTGGCCCAGGTTCTAGCACTGTTAAAAATGACAACAGAACATGGCTTAGGTAACTTTCAATTTGGTTTTCTATTGCATTGCTCCTCCTCTCCCTTCCTTTCTTTTTTTGACATGCGTTACTTTCAAATAATTTGGAAACCTATATATTCTCTCTCATATTTATATTTGACATCTAAAATTTTTAAATCATAACCTTAAATAGTTATAAATGATGCAGTTAGCAGATTACTGCATATTATATCTGTGCAATATATTTTTTGAAGCAGCAGGTGTAAGTTATCTATTCATAGAATATGCCCACCATGTAATTAATTGACAAAATCATTCCTCATTGTCAACCCAAACAGCCAAGACAGGATTTTTTCTTCCTGATAAAAAAGTGGCTTTCTTCATCTTTTTAATTCCATTTAAATACATTCCCAGGACAACCATCTCACTTCTCAATTCGCATCCTAAAGTAGAAGTGAAAAGACAACAGAGTACAAGTGATACTAATACAGAAAAAGGCTTAGAGACTCACTTGAGTTGGACATTTGAATGAAATAAGACTTTCCCTCCTTCAGTGTTTCCTATTTTACTGGCTTTGTTTAGCCCTCACAGGACTCTCCTTCGGGGTGATGTTTCTCAAATTGTCCATGGTTAGTGGTCTCGGGGTTTGCCCAACCTGGGGCAATGCTCCATAGTAAGACTGGGGGAAGGCTGTGCCTCTTCTTTCTAAGGAGGGAGAGGAGGACTGTGAAAGGGGGTGGTGACAGACATGACCTTGCCCCTCCTGCTCTAGGACAGTCACTTTTAGGAAAACACATGAAGATTGAGAATCTGGACCTTGGTTCTTTTAACAGTGTCCAGGCCCATGTATTCCCCTCAAAGCCTCTGTATGGCCTTGCATACTTGCATCCAGTTAAAAGACCACTAGTGAACCAGCAAGAACGCAGTGGAAAGAAGGCATTTCTGATTAAGTTCATGGTCAGGGCAGAGGTTCAGGAGTCTTCGTTCTTCTTCAGGGAGGCACCCTTAAGTTCAAAGCCCAAGTCCAGTATCTCAGCAGCCCACATGGAGGGAGAAATCTGCTGGGTGAGGAGCCCACAGCTGGAGCTCATAGTCATCTGTGCCATCTTAGGTGTCAGTTGATTGGTTGGTCAGCTGCACATTATCAGCACCGGGAGGTTTATCCTAGTACAAAAGAAGAGAATTCTTATTGTGTCTGGGTTGCGTTCCTTTGCATTAGCCTTCTCTCTGTATTCCCAGCCCCAGGTGTCAGTGTTGAGGCCAGTCTTCACCTACCACAACCCTCCCCTTGCTGAATCACTAGTCTCAAGGAGAGCGATGGTCCTCCCCAGGTGCAGCAATGTCCCCGAGTGATCTCTTACCCAGGTGAAATAAAGCCTGTCTGCATCTCCTCAGCTGCAAGAGAGCAGGTCCTTCTCTGGGTGTTCCTTGAGCTTTTCTCAATCCTCTCTTATCACACTTGTAATGTTGACTCATGTTGACCTTTGGCCCTAAGTTGTCAAGATGTTTTCTTTCTCCTGCAAGAGTGGAAATTCCTTGGGGCAGGATTTTTTCCCTTTCCTTTTTATTCATTTTTGTTTCCTCTGCAGTACCAAGAGTAGAATGTCACACATAGTAGGTGCCCAATAAATATGAATTGAATGAATGAAATTGGAGAGGACATAATACACATATGAAACAGGAGATATGCCTTGATAAGACTCAGGCTACAAGTATAAAATAAAATTTATATAGAAACATATTAAAATAAAATTTACAACCGAAGTTTTTAGCAGTTATAGTGAATTTTATTGGCTACACATTATTGACAAGGAATTCTACGGAATCCAAGTGGATGGCTCCGTGTTTTGATGACATTTTACGGTTAAACTATCAAGGCTGTAACCAGGTCTGAGATTGAAGCCACCCTGCCTCTGGGCGTCAGATGGCGCTCATACACCACTAGAGAAGTTTTTGCAAACCACTTCGGTCTGAAGTTTCTGTTTTACAAAAGGTGTAGCTGTGACTGTCAGGGAAATTCTGCCAAAAATTGATTTCCTGTATACTTCTGGGCCATAGCTCTGTTCTCCAAAGGAGAATTTAATATACATGCATGAAAACCTTATTATAAAGCAGCCAGCTCAGGCTGTATTGAAGGCCAAATCCTTTTTCTGTGAACACAGTGACACTGTCTTTTCTTGCTTGTTCTTTGTGCTGTTTAAATAGCTTCCTTACAGAGGAAGAAAAGACTAAAGGAAAAAGCAGAGAAAGAAAGCTAAAGTAACAGGGTATCGTCTAGACTGGCGAGTCACTGTTGAGTATAGAGAAACCCAGGACAGAAGCCTGTGACTTTAGACAAATCACTTACTCTGGGCTTTTCATACATGGAATGAGGACGCTTGACTCAATGTTTTCTGATCTTTGGGGAGGTGAATTTTTACTACTTACTATCAACTCTCATCTCCTTCCTCTGCAAGAACTGTTGTGCCTTGATCTCTCTCCTCCTGCCTTCTCTTCTTTCTTATTCCTGGGGTCTAAAGAGAGAGATTAGGAGTAGTTTATTAATCGGCAGGGATGAAGTAGTAAAAAAACCCCCAAACAACAGGCTTTGCCATTTACCAACTGTTAGACCCTGAGCTAGAGTCCTTGTTAAGCCTTAGTTTACTTATGAGGAAGTTGGGATTAATAATACACACTTGGGAAGATTGTTTTAGCAAGAATTGAACAAAATAATAAGTATATGATGAATCATTTGTTTTCTTATACCTCTGAATAGACAACAAATGCAGACTAACACTAACCTAGAATTTGAGTCCAAAATCTTCATGCATTCATTTTCAGTCTCATTATTTCCAAGGTATCACATCTACTTCTCTCTAGTTGGGGTGGCTCTTTGTGATATGATTGTCTATCCATTCATTCAGTTATAGGAGAAGTATTTGTTGTGCACCTACTATGCTCCAGGTACTATACTAGGTGCTGAGAATAAGACAAGAACAAGATCCCTGACCTCATGGAATGTATGTTTTGTGGCCAAAATAAACAACAAACAAGGAAACAAACATATAATATGTAATTACAGATATTTACTATGAAGGAAACAAACAGGGGCCATAGTTTAAAAAAACACAATTAGTGGAGGGATAGCTCAAAGAGGATGGCCAGAGAAGGCCTTTCTAGGGCAGTAAAATCAAAATACAGAGGAAACGGAGATGAAAGTGAACACTTTCCTATGGAGTAGGCTGTGAAACAATCCATGAACTCAATACCTGCTTAAAGATTTTTATTTTTATCATCCTTAAATAGGAAATGCAAATATATTTATAACAATGTAATGATACCATCCATTTTGCAGTTTATATTAACAGGTTTCTTTTGGAGAGCATATCAAGTTTATCTTTTTACCCTAATACTTTTCATTCAGCCTGGTTCATAATAGATACCCAATAAATGCTTGTTGAATGAATAAATCGTTACAACAATCCCCCTATGTAGACAAGGTAGGTACCATTGCCCCATCTCAGAGATATTAAATGACTAGGGACAAGTCATATGGTTCACAAAGGAGTGGAATTAGAACTGAAATTCAAATTTTTTTAAAAATAATTTTACTCCTGCATTCTTTTATTTCAATCTTTGGAATTAAAGTCTCATTCTATGTTCATGAAAGTTTTCTTTCATAGGTAAGGATTCTTAGATGAGATTCAGTACAAATATCTGAATGACAACCAGTGCAATCTTGTAGAGAAAAGTTGTTTGTAGGTAGCACTGGTGTTAATCAGAGTGGAATTATCCACACCACCTACACTCCACCCATAATGTTCTGGACATGCTTACACCTGCTAATTGCTGATTCTTGGACGTTTTTCACAAACCAATGATTAGCTCCAAAATTCTAATGCTTCTGTGAGTTGTTATTAAAAAATGACTCCAAAACTTCTGAGGCAAATGTGGTGGTAGCATCGTACATAGTGTAGAAAATCAATAAATATTTTAGGAGTGGAGGATGGATTCCTCCCATCTGTGTTAATCCCTCCATTGTAAACATCTCTTTTTGGTAGGAGGTAAAGTTCAGAGAGATCTCATGTGTTGGTGGATTAAAGAGGTAACTAAAGAAATGCCTGAACAGAACTATTCAAAGAGATCTCTGGCCAAATAAAACCTCTCATGAGGATCTGGAATGACATCCCAATGACTTTGTTTCCTCCTTTTAGGTAGAATCTTTGCCTTGCAGCCTTTCTTGGAATAGAAATCTGTTAGTCACTGTGCTAGGTTCTTGGGGAGATGCAAATAAGAATACAAGTTTTTTCGCCAAGGAACATGTTAATTAAGTGATTAATTAATTCTACACTATTTCGTGAGCACACCCTGTATTTCAGATGCTGAGCTTGGCTCTGGGTGAACCAAATAGGTAGTGTATTTTGAGTGCTTGCTAAGGGCAAGCACTGACTGTTCAAAGTGTGTTTCATGTGTTAACTCATAGTCGCACAATCTCCATTTATAAATCAGAACGTGAGGTCCAGAGAGGTTAAGTGATTTACCTGAGGTCACACCAATAGGAAATAGTAGTGGTAGGAGTCACAGTTGGGCAGTCTGGCTCCAGAACTGAATCTTGACAGGGTCTTTGTCTTTGAAGAGGTTGCAGCTTGGTGGGGAAGACACAACTGCAAAGAGATGAACTAGAGTCCAGCAGAGCTGTGATAGAGAGGTAACCAGGAAGGACGTCTGTACATGGCTGCTTGAAGGAGCAGAGCAGCTTTTGACAGATTGGAGACAGGATCCACAGCTTAGTCACAAACACAATCTAAGCAACAAAAAACAGCTCTTTTCTTCCTCAACCTACGTCTTTGCTGGTAATGTGTACCATGCTGCTGAGGTTACCTTGGCAATGCAACTTTTAATAAGTTTTTAAGTAAAGTAAAGAAATAAAAGAGTGATTGAAGCAATGCACGATATTTGGGTTGGTAAGATATGGCAGGTATACCATGCATAGAGAATCTCACTTTGTGTGCTTGCTTCTTTCTCTATCTCAACACCTTTTGTTCTCCAGGTTGGCTGTGGGGGCCAAGTCAGAAATGGAAATCTCAGGATGTTGGTACGTCTCCCAAATATGAACCTATTTAAAAGCACTAGACATTACTTCCAAGGGAAGTGGATGGATAAATTCAGCCACACGTATGTGACACTTTATCTATTAATTCTCTGCTTGCTCATTGTCCTTCAAAATCTTGCTGCTCCTGTCTCCTTTCCCTAAAGTATAATGCCATCACTTATTCCTGCCTGTTTGGAGTCCTGAAGGACACAGCTCATAACCTAACTCAGTAAGGAAGCTCCCTAGGCCCTTACCACTAGCACAGATGCCCCACTGCAAACTCCTGTGGTGCTAATAATCTCAAACTCCTATAGTATTTATAATCTCATCATTCATTTCACTATTAAATATGCACTGCTTTAAATAGCTGATATTTTCACATTATGACTTCATATTTTACCTCTCTTCACATCATACTCAGTACCCTTTTCTTCAAACCAAAGCTTTCAGTTAGCTGTACCTATAGGGTAGGGCCTCCTTTTAAAGCCAAGGAGACCTTGAATATGTACCTGTAAATTATTTTCTTTGTAAACTTGTAAGCAAGTGAATTTTCCTAATCTCATTTTGCCTGAAAATCATTTACGCTTGTGAATAAGCTGACTACTCATGCTTTAGCATAAGCTTCATCTATATTGAAGTTACAAAAATTTATAGGTATCAACATGGATGTTGCCACTTTTGGGAATATTTGCACTGTTTTTCCTGTCCTTTAAAATTGTCATAAAATAAATATAACATACAACTGACCATCTTAATCATTTGTGTATCCTTTAAAAATATCTTCTGACTTTTGAGCTAAATAACCTGAATATATATTTTTTTATTTTTATACTTCTAATATTTTCCAAATGTATAGGGCTCCATGTATTATTCATTAAATATATCCCATTGGCACATTCTTGCCTCCTTTTTTGCTGTTTTTCAATAAAAGCTAAAACACATGATGGATAGATACATTAGGAAAATATTTACATAATAAATTCATTATACTTTAATTTTTATATTTCTAATTAATGTTAGATCATGAAAAGTTAATTGCTAAGTTCCCAGTTACGGCCAACTGCTGCCAACCTTAGCACATTGTACTTTTTACCACCACTCTTTTCTAGGGTTCAACTCTTACTGATATTCATAGCTGAGGGTAAATTATTTTTGATATAACATTGAATTCTGTAATTTATTAATATATCTAAATAATACTAATATGAATGCTACTACTGATAATAGCTAACACTTGTCAAGCACTTACTATATTGCCAGGAACTATTCTAAATGCTTTATGTAAATTGACTTATACACTGAAAACAACTATTACAGTCAATGTGCAGAGTAAATAATGGTTTATACCTTCCCATGAAGTTAGATCCAGTGAATGCAGAAGTCTCTTGTCCTCCCCTGGGTTTGTTATGGGTTGAATTGTGTCCCCACAAAATTCATATGTTGAAGTCCCAACACCCAGTATCTCAGAGTGTGACCTTATTTAGAAATAGAGTAGTGACCTTATTTGGAAAGAGAGTAGTTGCAGATGTAATTAGTTGAGATCAGACTGGCGGGGGAAGGAGTAGCTAATTCAGAATAACCGGTGTCCTTATGAAAATGGGAAATTTGGACATAGACATGTACACAGGGAGAACATCATGCAAACATGAAGGCAGAGGTTGGGGTGATGTTTCTATACGTCAAGGAACACCAAAGTTGCCAGCAAACCACCTGAAGTGAGGAGAGAGGCGTGGAACAGATACTTCCTCACAGCCCACAGAAGGAAACTATTCCTTCAAATACCTTGATCTTGGACTTTTAGCCTCCAGAACTGTGAGGAAATAAATTTCTGTTGTTTGAACCACTTAGTTTGTGGTACCTTGTTATGGCAGACCAAGCAAACTGGTGTAATAGCTCACTAAAAACCAGGTCAGTAGCAAACTACACTAGATTGGCAATTCTTTGAATTGCTTATTTTTGATGTCTAAAGTCTTACTTAGCACATAAATGGCTGAGAAAGAAATTAATGAATATTACTTAATTAAAGCCAATAAAATATAGTGTCATGATGGGCTTTGAAATGGCAGGGGAAACAGCTTTGCAGGGAGCTGAGTATGCAGTTAGAACTACCTGCTGTTAGGGAGGGAACTATTCTTGTCAAAGAAAAATTTAAAGTACATGGTATTGGCTTCGCACATGATTGCAAATGTCAAAATTCCATTAATTTGATTTTTAAAGTTTAAGGTATTCTGCCATTTGGTTACTCAGTATATGAATAGAATGACATTTATTCTGCTTGGCTCTCTTTTAGCTACACATGCACATTTGTTTGAAGGGTATCATTTATCCCTTTAATGAGTATTTTGGAGCTCACCATGTTGGACTAAATAGGATGTGTGATCTGAAGGAAAAGAACATACTCTGAAACTTTTGACTCTAATAGAAGACAAACAACATACACGGAGTCTTAAATTATAATGAAAAACAGCATGGGATTAAGTGGCAACGAGTGATACAGACAAGACAATACATCTATAGAATTCAGTGAAGAGAGAGAATGATCAGCTAAGGCCTTGTGAGGGAGATGCTATTCTGTCTAGACTTTGATCACAGGGAGGGGAGGACAAAGAGCCCTTTAGGGGAGTGGAAGTATATTGGAATCCAAAGCAGGAATGAGTAAGGCCTGTATTTTGAGGAAAAGTAATGATTTTCTCTTGGCTGGAGTAACGATTTTTTTTTTAAAGGCTATTTATTCAGCACCTACTATATGCCAGGCATTCTGCCAAGCATTAAGGTGCATTTAATTTAATCCATAAAATAGCATTAGAAAGTAGCTGTTTCTAACTCCATTTCTGAACGAGGAAACTCAGGGTAAGTAAAGTAAGTCACTTGTCCCTGGTCATACAGCTAGTCAGCAGTGGACACTTTAATCTCAAGTCTGTCCTTCACAAAAGTTTGTGTGCCAACCCAATTTGTCCAAATCTAGATATATTCCTATTTAGGAAAGGTGGGTTTCTCTCTTTATTGTCCTGAGCTGTTTCTCTGTAGCATGTGTTCCTGCCCACTTCTCTCAGCTTAGTGCTGGAGCTCTGCTTGTTTCAAGGGTGATCACTGCCTGGCCCCTGTGACTGCTGTCCACATGATATGATGCTGTTATCATAATGCTGGCATTAGTGGAATGGCGATGTTGAGAAGCACACAATGTCTTTTCCTACTCTTACTTAATTCTTCACCACACCGCTGATGCAAAACATGACTGAAGGAATAAACTGGAGGTTATATTCATTAGGATGTAGGTTTAGCTATAGAAACAGAGACCCAACATTAATGATGACTTGAATATGATGGAATTTTGTTTCTTTACCATATGGAAGTCTGAGCTGCTATGGGGGTGCTCCTTCACGACATGGACAGGCAACCCAGTACCTTGTTGCTCTGCCATTGCACGGCAGCTGCATGCGAGGTCCAAGGTGATGCACCATTGTGTCTGTATCCCACTAGAGTCTTTTTAAGGACATGGCTGGAAGTTGTGCACATTACTTTCACAATCATCCTATTGACCACAACTCAGGTACATGGCCCCATCCAGCGGCCAGAGAGGCTGTTGTCTATATTCTGGGTGGCCAAGAAGCCAGGTAAAATTCCGAGGGTGTATTACTATGAAAAGAGGAGAATGAGTATTTGGGGATAGTTAGCAATTTTGCCGTAGAACAAATGATAAAAACAGAGAAAATCATGAAACTTAGATGATAGATATGGCTGTTCCCAAAATCTAATAAAAAAGACTAAATTATTAAAATCCATTTTGGAGAGATTCTGTCCCATAATAGACATTTTCCAGTTACAACATTTACTTCCTTATTTCAGGTGTGCCTTCCTCTTCTAGAGAGAGAAAGAGAGATGGAGAGATGGGGAAGAGATAAAGATAGAGCGAGAGAGAGAGAGAGAGAGAGACAGAGGAGAGAGAGAGAGGAGAGGGAGAGAAATACTGAGATCCTAAGGGAAACTCCACTCTTTTAAAGGAAACCATGTCTACCCTGATGAAAGGACTGCTCTTCAGTTTTTCAAAGAAGCTTTGAAATTTTACCTTTTTTCTTTTGGATCAGAAAAAAGTTTTACTAAAGCTATACTTCTATCTCTCCAAACTTAACTATGAATGTCACAATATAACAAAATATGAACATATATTTCCTTCCTTTCAGGGTAAACCCTGGGGTTTCTGCAAGTGTGGTAGATAGAGTTATATTTCTAACTATATTTGGTTAAAAATTATCTTATGATTTGAGATTTCCCTGAGCTTGTACATCCTCCAGTGATGGTAGTTTTTCTGGTTCGATGAAGTTTTCTTTGGCAAGTGTGTTGTTCTTAGCTCTGTCTGGCTCTGCCGCCTTTGATTCTTGGCTCTACTATAATTGAAGATGTATTTCATCCTTCCTGTCAGCTGCTAAATGCAGTCATGACTCGCTTAATGATGGGGATACATCTGAGAAATGCATCATTAGACGATTTTGTCATGTGAACATGATAGAGTGCACTTACGCAGACCTAGATGGTGTAGCGTACTATACACATAGGCTACATGGTATAGCCTGTTGGTTCTAGGCTACAAACCTGTACAGCATATTACTGTATTGAATACTGTAGGCAATTGTAACACAATGGTAAGTATTTGTGTATCTAAATATAGAAAAGGTATAGTAAAAATATGATATAGAAGATAAAAGATGGTACACCTATATAAGGCACTTACCATGAATGGAGCTTGCAGGACTGGAAGTTTCTCTGGTAGAGTTAGTGGGTGAGTGGTGAGTGAATGTGAAGGCCTAGGACATTACTGTACACTATGGTAGACTTTATAAGCACTGCACACTTAGTCTACACTAAATTTACAAAAAATACTTTTCTTTCTTCCACAATAAATTAACCCTAGCTTTCTGTAACTTTTTTAACTTTATAAACTTTATGTTTTTGAAAAACTTTTAGACTATTTTGTGATAATGCTTAGCTTAAAACATAAACATAGTTGTATAGCTGTACAAAAATATTTTTCCTTCATATCATCATTCTATAAGCTTTTTTCTATTTTTAAATTTCAAAAATTATTTTTTACTTTTAAAAAATTTTGTTAAAAATTAAGACATAAACACACACCAATTGCAGCCTAGGTCTACATAGGGTCAGGATCATCAATATCACTGTCTTCTACCTCCACGTCTTGTCCCACCAGAAGGTCTTTAGGCACAATAAGGAGCATGGAGTTGTCATCTCCTGTGATAACAATGTCTTCTTCTGGAACCCTTCCTGAAGAACCTACCTGAGGTTGTTTTACAGTTAACTTTTTTTTTTAATAGTTAGAAGGAATACATTCTAATGATTAAAAGTATAGTAAATACATAAACCAATAACATAGTCACTTATTATCATTATCAAGTATTATGTACTGTGGAGAATTATATTGCTACACTTTTATATGACATTGCAGTAGGTTTGTTTACACCAGCATCACCACACATATGTGAGCAACATATTGTGCTGTGAACTTATGATGGCTATGATGTCAGTAGACAACAGAAATTTTTCAGCTACATTATAATCTCATGGGACCATCATCTTATATGTAGTCTGTCGTTGATCTAAATGACATTGTGCAGTGTGTGACTGTAGTTATTTTTAAGTAAAACCTTGACTTGCCTTTTCCCAACAGCTCTGTTATTCAATAGCTCCCCTCCAAGATCAAGGCACCAATATTTAAGAGAGAAACATTACATAGAAACATGGAACTTCTAAGTGACACCATTAGAGTAAATAGCTTTTGTTTTCTCTTTCCTTCCACTTCTCTCCTTGCATCTTTCTTTCTAAGCTAATAAGACATTTAGCTACAATGACGTTTTCAGAACTTAAGGATAATTTGGGCCTCAAAGATTGCTTTATGTTATTAAAAATTACACTTGCCTGGACGCAATAGAAAAGTGTTGCAAATGCAGTCAAGGTAGTTTTTTTCTTTATGTTATCTGCTAGTTCCTTTTCAGAAGCTAATTGGAAGTAAATGTGGACCCTGCCTGGCTCCTGGCAGCAGGTCAAGAGTCTCCACATGGTGATTCTCAAATGTGACTTCACGTTAGAATCACTGGCGTAGAGGAGGGGAATGTTTAACAATGCTGATTTCTGAGTCTCACTCCCAGGGATTCTAACTTAATTGGTCTTGAACATGGCCTGGGTCTCACAGTTTAACGGGTGATTTTAGTGTGCAGCCACCGTTGGAAACCTGCTCTTGACCTTTTCATAGAGATATTTCTGGTAGGATGCCATTTTGAGCTGGTGACTTATTTAAAATCTGTTCTAAAGCACTTGTGTCTGGCTGGTAGAGAGAATAAATGAGCAGCATTGAGGATCAGGAAGATTCAGATACAAACTGGAGATTCTAAGTCCTATGGATCCAAAATGAAGTAGAGACAGTGTAAAGCAAGGTGCATGTCTTTGTGAGGTGGGAGACAAGGTGACTGACCAGACAAGCGTCAGGGGAGGACACAGCTCAGTACACACATGCAGGAGGAAAAGGATTAGGGGTGGGCTCTGCTACTCCAGCCTTCTGAGTTAAAATTCTGACCATAAAGATTTAAATTTATATGCTTTGGAAAAGTTCATAGGAAAGGAAGAATCCCAGGAGCTGAGTAGAATTAGTATTCCCTTCTCTCAAGCATTCCTTTGTCAGAGTTGCTTGGCTGGCCAGATGTGTAGTGAGGGGCTGGGATAAGGCAGGTTGGATCTCCACCCTACCTCTCCCCAAGACCCTCTTCTCTCTATGGTCTCCCACTGGGGGACCATGGACAGTTCCTACTCAGACTACGGGGAATTTAGATTTAATCTGGACTTTTAAATTTTCCTAAATCACTCTTTACAGCCTGATGCTTTTGTTCAGTTCACCTCTGCAATTCAGGGGTTTTTAAGAAGCTTTTAAAAATGATATGGGTAGAAGAAATGGATGAAAAGGAGAGGAAATTCAAATTGGTCATTTTTGACCTATTAAAACTTGGAGACATGAGCTGGGCATGGTGGCTCACGCCTGTAATCCTAGCACTCTGGAAGGCTGAGGCGGGAGGATCACTTGAGGTCAGGAGTTTGAGACCAGCCTGAGCAAGAGTGGGACCCCGTCTCTACTAAAACCAGAAAAAATTAGCTGGGCATGGTGGCACATGTCTATAGTCCCAGCTACTTGGGAGGCTGAGGCAGGAGGATCGCTTGAGTCTAGGAGTTTGAGGTTGCTGTGAACTAGGCTGAGGCCACGGCACTCTAGCCCAGGCCACAGAGCAAGACTCTGTCTTAGAAAAAGAAAAAAAAATTTGGAGACATAGAGGCAGCTGGTGATACCTGGATGAATAGCATTAGTAATCCTTCAGTTTACCCCGCAAAGGCATTTTGCTCTTTATAGGCATCTATTTAGTGTTTTTCTACTTCTAGTTGCTCTTCAATAATTAGTATGATATAATGTACATCCAGATAGAATAACATTAAATGACTATGTTTTGGTTCATTTTACATTTGTGTCCTGTAATAGCTTGTTTTAATGGACCATTCATTTTTCATTTAAGTGCAATACAAATATTGAGTTTGGCCTTTCTCTGTTTTTTTCTGCCAATCACTGGAGGCAAAGGTATGTAAAATTTATACTTGCCAATCCTTTTGGTAAGGGTTCAAATTATGCTTTTTCAAAATGTATTTAAGATCTCTGAGTCTCAGTTTCTTTTTTATAAAATTAGGATAAGATTAGTGTTTATTTTATAGGGTTGTCTTTTTATTGCTGTTTTAAAAATTATTAATATTGTTATTTTTAAAAAAAAAAACTTTTTTAATGCTGAAACAATTTGGGCAACAAATAATATTGGATTATTGCCCAAAGTACAAAATAAATATCAATATTAATGTAAACAAATGATCAACTAATAAATGAATGGGGGAGAATAGACAAATCTGAGCTCAATTGCAAACAATTCCAAAGTATAATCAAGTTTTCAATACCAGGTCAAAACTAAGTGCCTAAAGGTAAACAAAGCAAACTTTAATTACAAAAAACCCAGGACATCCTAAAGAAGTCTTAACATTAGTCTAATGTTAACGAGTTAAACATTGGAGGGGTTAGAGAGAGAGTCTCTCTTCAAAAAGCTGTTAAAACAATGTCGATAACTTTCTGTCTTTGAAAAAGGAAGCCCTTGAAGGAAGTTCTTTTGTCTTTGTTTTAAATGATTTTTAAGCTTATAATCCTTCAATTCAGGGGGGGTTTAAAATTTTTTTTTATTTCAGCATATTATGGGGGCACAAATGTTTAGGTTACATATATCACCTTTGCCCCAGCCAAGCAATACAGGGTTTTGATGGTCCTTTCGAGTTCTTTTATTTTTTTCCCTCACTTAGAAAAATGAGGCCAAAGTAGTCAATTTTGCTGATGTCTAGGAGAGTAGGCTTTGACAATTTCATTCTTCCTCTTTCTTTCCATCCTTACTTGTCTCCTCCACCCTCCCACCAAATGTTATTCAGTGGGTATTCAAAAACTATTTCTTTAGATGAGGAAAAATACTTTTGGAAAAGTAAAAAAACAAATCTCTTAGTCATCCTCCAAGGGCTGTTTCTAGTTCCCTTTTGGCGAGCCCTGCAAGAGATGGATAAGTTTGAAGGTATGAAAGGATTAGGGAGCATCTGGGAGTAGAAATTCAGTGGGCATGTCAGGGATTTCTCCTCTTGTTATGCAAGGCTCAGCCATCACCACCTCTTCCCTGTTCCCCACCTAGAAGAGAGATTATGTTTATCCAGCAGCTTTGCACCCTGTCTGCAGGACCTGTTGGAAGTTTACATTCAAATAATGCTTCTTAATATATGCTTTCAGCTGGGCTTGACTTCATAGTTTTGAGGAGCCAGTCTTGTTAAATCTTGTTTCTTGTGAAATGGTGTAGCATCAATGCCTCACTTATTTCAAAGACCTACCTAGGAGCAGAAGTAGTGTGGCAGAATAAATTACTGAAATTTAACTGGTTGCTGCTCCTGTTATTTCACCTCTCTTCTCTGTTTGAGGAATATAGCCTGGTCCTATTTTCTTGGCTTGGGGATTTTTGTGGGATGAAAAAGTCTCATAAAGATGCTAGGATTTAAGAGCTAATAAAAATGTCCTATCAAGAAAAAGGAAATAGATAAGGCCTTTGAGGGCCTGGGGAAAGCTAGGGGGAAGATTCTCCCCAAAGTGATAAGAAGAGAGGTTTAGTGTCCTATGGGAAGTGGGAATGAAGAAATTATGTGGGGGCAATGACTGGGGAGGTGGGAAGACTCAAGAAAAATGGCACCTAGGGGAGGAGAGACCTTGGACACAGGTATTTCTGGACCAAGAGAAGATCACTAATCCCTAGGTATGGCAAGGAGGCCAGAGTCACTGGCGTTCCAGACCACTCTGGGCTTGGAAAAAGAGGACGTCAATGGTGGTCATTATAGATTGTCGGCCAGGTGCTCTTCCTACTTTTTCTGCTCTCTACATGAGCCCCAGTGATTCTGGTGTGACCTGGAAATGGAGGGGGTACTCATAAGGGCTGGGATGAAAACACAGGCTTGGTTTAAGTTGATTAAAAAGCAATAAAATAGCAATTTTTGCTGAACACCTGCGTTTGTGCACTGAGACTCATATCTGCTACAGCAGAATTAATTCATGGCTAATCGATTTGAAGGGAAAATATTGATCATTCACACCAAAGGCAAATGTTTGAGTAAGCCCCCGACAAAAGTAGAAACCGCATGTAACTTCTGTCAAGAAAGAAGAGAGATACAACATGTAAATAATTATACCAGGTTGATTTTTCTGTACTACCTCAGGGCTCAAAAATCATAGCCAGGGGTTCTCTTAGAGAATATATGCATTTTTAATATATGCTTTTTATAGGGGTTTGCAAATCATTTTGGCAAATCATTTTGGCCAGAAGGCAGAATGAATCAGAATAATTGCAAAAGTGTAGTCAAAGGTATTTTTAAAAATTTTGTTTTATGAGCCTGATAGAAAGTTTGATATGTTTGTATTTTTTAAAATGTATACTACCAAAACCAGGGCCTGGAATACAGTGGACACTCATTAAATGGTAGACATTGTAATTTTAAAAAGTTCCTCTTAAGATTTATAGCCAGAAAAATATTTGACTCTTCTAAGAAATTTGTGTGTTTTTTAATAAAACAAAAAAGCAAGGATTATATTCTCTCACAGCATAGTACCCATTAAATATGCCATAATTGGTAGCTGTTAAAAAAAATAACAAGACCAATGATACATGCCTGTGCTAGCCCAGAGTAGCAGGGTGGAGGGAAGTGGGAATGGTTAATGGGTGCAAAAATATAGTTAGATAGATAGAATAAACAATATTTCATAGCACAACAAAGTGAATGTAATCAACAAGTTAGGGTATGCTTTAAAATAACTGAACAAGTAGAATTGGAATGTCCTAGTACAAAGACATGTTAAATGCCTGAGATAATGGATACCCCAATTACCCTGATTTGATTAATTCATATTGTATGCCTGTATCCAAACATCACTTGTATCCCATAAAGATGCACAACTATTATATACCAATAGTAATAATAATAATAGAAGTGTGCAGTACATGAGCCCTCAAAGGACTTTCAAGTGGGCAAGCAGAATAATATCAGAGCAAAACAAGCTGGTTCTTCCTTTTAAGGTGATATGGCTTGACTGGCTTTCTTTCTGATGAAGCCGACCGTGAAAATGCAGACATGACCCTACTTTTAATGGCAAGAATTGTTAAATATTGATTTTTGCTTATTCAAAATATCAAAAGTAACTTAATACTAAGAAAATAGCATCATATTATTGACAAAGATACATTTCACATTTTTTTTGGTAAGAAATAGAGAAAAATACTTTAATTACTTATAATAATCATGACTAAACATGTTTTTCAGGCTATGGGATTGTTTCCTGTAACACCCTGGAATAATTATTGACTTTTGTCCCAAATCCATCCTTGGTTAATTGCATACAATTTCTGCTGATCACCTTAGAGGTGTGCCAGGATTCCAAAAAGCTGAAGTTAACACATTACATAACACACAAATTCAACCTGGGAGCTGTGCCTATTGGAGACCAGATACTGACCCAGTGGTGGACTATAGCATAACTACACATACAACTACCCTTTCATCTTTGAGTTCCTGGTGCCATAGTTGTAATTGTTTTCATGTAAAAGATGCCGATAACATGATTCTCAATTTTTCAAGGCTGTGTAGATCTATTAATATAACAATTTGATTTTGGCCCTCAGCATTTTTATAATTTCTTGGACTGGTAAAAATAAACTCAGTAGAGATTGCTGAGTTAAATGTATATCAATTGTGGACCTTTAAACTTTGTTTTTTCTGGGAAAATACAAAAACAAACAAACAGAAAACTTAGTTAATTGTTCCTCCTCTATGAAAACAAAAATAAACAGAAGCCATTATACATACTATGCAGACTCACACTACTCAGAAAGGGAGAGGAAGTATTTTACTGCAGTGTACCTATAAAGTCTAGAAAAACACCATGTTTGACTCGTCAAGACACCAAGTCCTGACTGCACTTGACAGGCTGCGGGGAGGTCCCCTGGAGTGCCAGCATGGAGCCAGAGAGGTACAAAGTAGAAGCAAAATCATAGATAATCCTTCAAGAATTTAGAAACCTTTTCCTCAGACTTAGATACACCTTTGCAGGAAATGTTAAGCTGAATAGGCTAAAACTGCGGTCCCCAGCCCCTGGGCTGTGGACTAGTAGGAGCCCGTGACCTGTTAGGACCCAGGCCACACAGCAGGAAGTAAGTGACAGGCAAATGAGCAAAGCTTCATCTATATTTACAGCTTCTCTCCAATGGTTGCATCACCGCCTGAGCTCCACCTCCTCTCAGATCAGCAGCTGCATTAGATTCTCAGAGGAGCCTGAATCCCACTGTAAACTGCTCAAGCAAGGGATCTAGGTTGCACGTTCCTTATGAGAATCTAATGCCTGATGATCTGAAGTAGAGCTGAGGTGATGCTAGCACTGGGGAGCAGCTGCAAATACAGATTATCATTAGCAGACAGGTTTGACTGTACAATAAATGTAATGCGCTTTAATCATCCCAAAACCATCCCCCCCACTTCCGTAGACAAATTGTTTTTCATGAAACCAGTCTCTGGTGCCAAAAAGGTTAGTAGGGACTGCTGGGCTAAAAAAAAGGGCGGTACAATCCACTACAAAATCCTCCCAGGTTTGTGACTGCCCTGGGTCTCATGGAGTCATCTTAATAAGCCTGAAAGAAACAGAAGGAAGAGAGCAAGGGCTTTGGAGTCAGGAAGGATTGGGAAGGAGCCCTACCTCCACTCCTTTATGGCTGTGTGACTTTAATCAATTTACATAACCTCTCTGAGCTTCTGTGGCCTCATCTCTGAAATGAGGGATCCCTGTTCTTGACAAGCTTCCTTTGTCACCTAGTCTTAGAGAATTATGGTGCTTTCCATCAGAGCACAAAGCTGGGTGGTGATTATTGGCTCAGTGTCAACTCCCTGTAAGCTCTTTGAGAGCAGGGGTCATATCTCTTTTTACGTTAGATTGTGCTCTTATAGTGGGCACTCAATCTCTTTGTGTTGAACAGAGAAATGAAGGATTTTTTTGAGGATTACATGAGATAAATTACAGGTAGGCTTGTACCTTCTTTACTTCCTGTATCCCCAGTCAAACCCACTCAAGTGCCTAAAGTTCCACTTGTCCTTCTATATTTGCAGAACAAGGTTTAGTTAATAGATATTTTGTAAATATACAGTGAAACTGAAAATCCAAATATCAGATGCTATATCTGCATGTTCATCAAATTTGCATATTTGGGTGAAATGCCAATTTCCATTTAGTTATTTGGGGGCTCTGGCCTGTGAGTAGGGAGGACAGACAGGTGGTTTATTTCGTTATAAATAGTGGTCTCTATTTCTACCGTGAGGCTGAACTGATTATCAACAATTGAGATGGATTACATGGATTTATGCCAATTTTGAGCTCCTTTATTGCATCCTAGACAAGAATTGTGTCTGAGCAGGCAGTGAAAAGTGAGGAATGGTGGGCAGCTTATTTCATTTTATCCAATCAACTCCATATTTCAGCTGTATGTGATTTTCTGTCCAAATTATGTAGTTGATTGCTTCAAATTTTTACTTCCTTATGCGTGTCTAGACACATCATTCCAAGTGACAAAGAAGACGAGAGAATTTAAGAGGCAGGCCCATCTCTACAACACAGGGCCTCGTGAGAAGAACAAACTTAGGAACTTACTCCTTTCTAAAAACAATTCTTATAAAACAAGCCAGAAAATTTATCTGTGGAAGGAAAACTGCTCAGATCACCAATAAGTTAATAGGGGACAGATTTGACAAATCCAGCTACAGCTGAAGTTTTTCTGCTGGGCTTAAGGAAAGTTCCAATACCCTTTCAAGGAGCCTTTTAATTTAGCTTGTCATTTTAAAGAGTTATCTAGGTAAAATAGTCCAAAAATCTTAATGGTTGCTCCATGATATGATCCTTAAAGGTCTACAGTGAATGGTGCACACTCCCTATTGTTCTTCAGAATAGTCTTGTTATTGCCATTTTCTTGCCTCACCATACTCTGCTTTTCCTAAATGTATCCCTCCCAGCTATACTTTCTTAAAGGTATAGGAAGGATAGAAATTAAAAACATAGAAACCAAAATAAAATACCTCCTGAATAATTGTTTCATACATAAACCTAATAAGGATTCAAAATACAGGTTGTTGCTGGCACATAAAAATACTCGTGGTTTGCACAAATGCTATTTTAGTTTTTACACACATAGTAGATGCTACTGTCCTATTTGTGTGTGTGTGTTGTGTGTGTGTAGCCACACACATCTGTTTGTTTTGTTTTCTTTTTAAATTATAAGAAGAAACTGGCAGAATTAAGGGCCCATATGGTAGTAATCTCTATATTGAACTCATTGGCATGTTTAGAGTATACTTATTTTGTAGAGATCAATTATATGATATGACATGTGAAATCTAACTCAGAGTGACATTTAAAAATAGATAAGCATACCAAGATCACCTTTTTAGCCACTGTACTAATTTATGCTCATAATTTAAGACAATTTAAAAATACTGCTTGCCAAATAAAATCTCTAGAATAAAAGTTTGGGAACACTGGACTCTCCCAAGTCCATTGTTTTATAACTGCATGGCAGGAGAGGGGAGGCATATTGTGATATGTTTACCCAATGTTTTCTAACAGAATTAGAACATTTCTGAATGACATCATTCAGAAACATTTACTGAGTACCTCCTATTTCGTAGGCACTGGTGCTGTGCTGCCAGTTTTAGGAAATGGGAAGTGAACAAGACATTGTCCCAGCTCCAGCTCACTGTGCGTGAGACAACTGGATGGGTCATTCTAACATGCGTGATGAGTGCTTTGATAAACACAAGTCCGGGGCTGCCCATCAGTGCCCCTTAGAGGTAGATTCTTCATCCGAGGTAATGGTTGATGAGGCTGGTGAGTTAATCAATGATCTTCAAGATGAATCATTGGAGTGGGCTAAGTGGTATCAAGAAGGCATGCGATAATAAGGATGTAGGTTGGGAGGCCACAGCCCTCGTGATCTGTAATTGTGGAAAGGGACGTTTCCCTGAGTCCTAGGAAGTATTTATAGCTATGATGGAGAAGAGTTACCATGATGTGGACTTTCTGAAAAAATAAGAAACAGACTTCTGGGTCCCTTGCCCAGCCTTCTAGTGTTCCTTTCATATTCTGTTCCATACTTACACATGATGTTTTCCTGTACACAGGAATTCAATGTATTTTACCACCTATAATATTTACATAAAAACAAAAGAAGTGAAAACTACTTGCAAAACACCAGCTATGTTTAAGTGTACCTGGGGTGGAGCCCACCTTTCCTTCATTCTTTGTCAGTCTTTTGGAACATAGGGGCAGTTTTTTCACAATAGGGTTTTTGATTAGTTCCAAGATCTGTACAGTCCTGTTGTCTAATATGCTAGTCCAAAATTTTTGACTTTGTCAAATTTGGGCTACTGAAACAAAGCAGGTGATTTTTCCCACTGTATAATCCCCTTATTAATGTTTTATAATATCTGCAGATATGTATATTTGAACAAACTTTGAAAGAGAGAGAAAATATTAAAATAAGATTGACTGTGAAAGTTTAAAATGTTAAAATCTGAAGAAGAAAATAACTTCCTATATAAATAGCAAAAGATGCTGTGTGAAGAATAATAATTTCTTATTCTCTGTCTTCCCCGTGGAGAAGAGATAGATTAATTCTGTAGGAGAAGGAATGTAGGTAAGAATTCTTTGAGAGAAACTTCTTGTAGAAACTCTAAAGATAGTGGAACTAGTCATTGTGGAAATTTCTATAATTTCCTTTTTAGCTTTTCAAATTAATGTTGATACACACCTGACTGTTGATGTATCTGTATCCTTGTCTGAAAGAGTAGACAATGTCTTCCTTTGGGGCCTATTCTTCCTTCCTCCATCACTGAAAATTTGTTTCTTATGTTTAGTGACTTGAACAAGTTTATCAACTTCCCTAAGCCTCTGTTTCCTCTGAAGCAAAATGAGAATAATCATAGCTCCTACATTTCAGGTTGCTGCGAGGATTAAATGGGACAATTTATAAGGCTGTAACTTAGCAAAAGCCCTGATATGTGGTAAGCAATCCACAAATGTGAATTATTATCTTAATTATTATTAACACAGGTGACACTCCTGACCCATCATCAGCAGGGCATGCACCCCTAATTTTTCTAACATGAGTTTGCACTTGTCCTCCTTTAGAACACTGACATACATACATTGTGATCTACTGACTAGAGTAAATGGACATGTTCTGCCAGCAAAGAAAGCAGAAAGTCACTTCTCAAAGGTAAATGTGGGGGCTGACCAGTTGCTCTAGCAAAACTCAGACAATGGACAGTCCCTCAAAATGTGGTCTTATTTAGTAATTTCACAAAAAGTAGAGTGAGAGTCTCTGATTTTCTTTTTCTCTGATTTTTTGAGGTCATATTTATGTGAAAATATCAGGTAGGTCCCTAAATAGCAAATATGTTGGTATATTATTTGAGTTTTTCCCATTTCCTGAAGGCAATTTCCCTCAATCAAACACTTCAAAATGCCCAGAAAGCTTTGGAAATTAAAAATGACCCCCAAAGAAGTCAGGATTAAGGCTTTTTGAAATAATAAAATCATGGTGATGAAAAATGATGTAAATGACCGAATTTATGTGCTGCCTATAACAAATTGACTTTAAATATAGAAAAAATAGATTAAAAGGATGGAAAAAGATATGCCATGATAATGTTAATCAAAACAAAGTTGGAGTGGCTATATTAATATCAAAGTAAAATCTCAGAGCAAAGAATATTACCAAGGATAAAGAAGATCATTCCATAATGATAAAAAGGTCAGTTCATCAAAAGACCATAACAATACTAAAAACATGTATGCTTCTAATAACAGAGTTTTAAAATAAATGAGGCAAAACCTGATGGAACTGCAAGGGGAAATAGACAAACTCAAAATTATAATCAGAGATTTCAATATCCAAACTCAATAATTGATAGAACAAGTGGGCAGAAGATAGAGATACAGGAGGTAAGCATACAAGACTTAAACAATATTACCAGTCAACCTGATCTGATTGACATTTGTAGAATATCCCATCTAACAATAGCAGAATAAATATTCAAGGACACATGTACAATTTGTGAAGATGGATCATATTCTGAGCCATGAAACAAGTCCCAATGTGTATAAAGTGATAAAAATCACACAAAGTATCTTCTCTGACCACAACAGAATTAAATTAGAAATCAACAACATAAAAGTCTCTAGCAAATTCTCAGATATTTGGAAACTAAATAATACATGGGTCAAAAAAGAAATCAAAGAGAAATTACAACATATTTTAAACTAAGTAAAAGCTGAAAGATTTATATGATCTGAAAAGAAATCAAAGTATGATATTTTAAAATAAGTAAAAATGAAAAAACAACATATCAAAATTTGTGGAATGTATCAAAAGCAGCAATTAGAGGGAAATTTATGGCACTAAATGGCTCCTTTGGGAAAAAAGAATGGTCTTATATTAATGACTTTGGCTTTTGTCTTTAGAAACTAGAAAATCAAGAGCAAATAAAATTCAAAGTAAGCAGAAGAAAGAATATAATAAAAACCTGAGAGTAAATCAATAAAATAGAAATAGAAAAATTGTAGAGAAAAATCAATGAGACCAAAACTTGGTTCTCTGAGAAGATCAATAAAAAGGGTAAACCTCTAGCCAGACTTCTCATGAAAAAGAAGATAAAAGACAAATTATCAATGTCAAGAATGAGACAAGTGACATGAGTAGAGATATTAGACAGAAATTAATTCAACAACTTAGATGACAAGATCTTCAACACAACCATTTGTAAAATCATCAAAATATGAAATATTCACACACTAAAAAATACAAAATATGTATGAGAGAAATTAAAGACCTAAATTAATAGCAAGATACACCACATTTACGGATTGAAAGACTCAATGTTTTTAAGATACCAATTCACCCCAAATTAATCTACAGATACAATGAGATCCCAATAAAAATCCCATTAGAACTTTTTATAGAAATTGAAAATCTTGTTCTAACATTTATATGAAAGTGCAAAGGAAATACTGTAGTTCAAATAACTTTAAAAAGTAGAACAAATCAGAGGACTTATACTACCTGAAGTCAAGACTTATTATAAAGCTACAGAAGTGAAGTTAATGTGATGTTGGTGATAAGTCAAATGGATGAATGGAACAAAATTAATAATTGAGAAGTAGAACCACTTTTTAAAATATGTAGAGGCTGTTCAGTGGTGAAAGGAAAGTCTTTAACAAATGGTGCTGGAACAATTGGTTATCCATAGGCAAAAAAATCCAAACTTGGATTCATACCTTGCACTCTATAAAAAAATTAACTCAAAACAGATCATAGACCTAAATTTAGACATGAGTGTAGTGTTTATAATTTCACAGAAAGAAGATGAAGATGTAGAAAAGTCTCAGCTTTTTCATCAGATGGACATGTTGTTGTTCTAGAGATTCATATAATGGCCAGTAGTTATTCTTTTTTTTTTCTTTTTATTATTATTTTTTTATTATTATTTCAGCATATTGTGGGGGTACAAAAGTTTAGGTTACATATATTGCTCTTGCCCCCCAACCCCCCCAAGTCAGAGCTTCAAACGTGTCCATCCCCTAGACAGTGCACATGGCACTCATTATGTATGTATACTCCCATCCCCTCCCAGTGGTTATTCTTGAGCAATATGTTAATACAATGGTATCATAATTGGAGATCTTTTATGTGGAGACCTTTTAATGGATAAAAAAATCTCATACCCTTGGAATGTTGAAAAATATTTTTATTATAATGTTACTTGAAATGTACAAATATATAATAAAACTACATATACATTCCTTGTACTTTAGCTATAAAATGGACATAAGACAAAGATTAATTTACAAATTAAATACCAATGAGACTTTAAAACCAATAAAATTCAAATTGATGCCATTAATTTGATGTGATGGATGAGGCTATACTGCTAAAACTAAATTGCCTCCTGTAATAGGAATTTTCAGACCTTAGGTGCACATATCTCAGTTGAGCAATGTTCTACAATCGTGATGTGACCCCCTTTATGTCATCCTAAAGGTGACATGATCTAGTAGGCATCATGTGGGATTTAGAGGAAAACAGAGCTCAGTTTAAGTCTCTTCTCTGATTTTGTTTGTAAGCAGTGTGACTCGGGACAGGTTAACTTCTTATCTTCATTATTCTCATCTGTGAAATGGTGGGGGGAATAAGGTGGAAGATACCTGCCTTTCAGGAGGTGTTGTTTTGAAGATTTCATGAGATAATTTGGGATGCTTGGCACATGGAAGGTATTCTATAAATATTCATTCCCTTCTCCCCTAATTAATTTAGTTTTTTGAACATTCTTCATAAGTTTGGCTTTCCAAAGAGAATTACAGCCTATCAAACTGTATTAAAATCTAACTAGCTAAGAATCAATTTTGGGATCACAGAATAACCCAAACTCACCCTGTCTTATATAATATCATTTTTCCTTTTTTCTGTGGTTGCTTTTTTTCTTTCCACTCATAATGTCCTTCCAAACATTACCAATGTAAAATCGAACTCACACTTTAAGGTCCAGATCAAGTGCACTGCAGTTCTGACAGCTTTTCTGAATTCCCTTGGCTAGAAACAATCACTCCCTTCTTTTGACTTTATCTGTATGTCTCACGAGATGCTCACATTTGAGCAGGGCAGTTGGATACAACTTACACAGTGGCAGAGCCTTGGAAATGGGCTTGCAGAACAGATTTCCCATGGCACAGCCCAGATGAGGACTGCTGGGGAGACAACTGCAGACAGACTCGCCTGATGGGAGCGGCCCAGCTAAGCCCTCAGCACTCGGGGGCGAGGAGGCAGCGTCACAGCCGTGAAAGGGTCTTTTGTTGGGAGGATTATGGGCCTCCCCTCAGCCCTTTCAGCCAGTCACGATGCATCCACACAGAGCAGTTATGTCAGCAGCCTAAATTCTTCACAGGGCAAGAAATTGCTGGATTGGTGTGTGGTGAGGTGGGGCTATGCTTCTTAGAACCTGGATTGTAGGAACCTGTGCTTCTGGAAGCTTCTTTATTGGCGAGTGGGTACTGATTTCTTGCTAACTTGTACAGGAAGCTGAGTCAGCTCATGAGTCGACCTCTGAAGGGTTGTGAGAGAGTTTCATACAGTAGGTTCCAGGGAGAGATTGAAGAGACCAGGAAGCCAGGCCAATGAAGGAAGATTCAACTGCAGGGGAGATGAAATCAACAAGAGGGGTTGTCAGGCCAAAGGTGTGGTTTCTGCTGCCTATGGTGAGGACAACTAAACAGAGATAAACAAATGTCCACACCAAAAGAGTCCCAGTATGTTCCATTTGAAGTGCAACAGGCCATTCCCCAAGCAGAAGCCCAGCCCTTGTCTTACTTAATCTTGATATTTGAAAACCTAGTACGCAGAGTAAATATTCCTCTTTACAAGGGATTGATGTGACAATGTTAGCATCTCTCCAGCTGACCCAATCATAAAATTCACCTGGTGAGCTTTTGAAAAAATACAAATTTCCAGGCTCCATCTCAGACTTTCTGAATCAGAATCATCATAGGAAAGGCTGGTCTGGAATTTGGACTTTTTTTCAAGCTCCCCAGGTAGTTTTTGTAATTACACCAGTTTAGGATGTCCTGAGGTAGAGGGAAGGGCTCAGGACTCGAGATCAGAAGGTTTGAGTTTGAATCTGGGCTTTAATGCTCACTCATTAGGAGGTCTTATATGAGCAACATAACTTCTCTGAACCTCAATTTTCTCAGATGGAAAAAGGGCATCCTATCCTCCCTACCTCACTGGCTTGTGAAGTTCAAATGACTTAATGCGTATGGGAGGACGTGGTAAGCTCAACCTGTTTTCTGCAAACTGTCAATAAGACAAATTACTCAGAGACTACCAAAATTTCCCATTGATTTGTAGCATATTTTGGAAGACATATTCATTTGGGTCAAATCACTTACAGGACACCAGAGGGGGCCTTTGTTTCATCTGTCTTGGCTTGCTCATTTGCCCACCATTCAGCATGCACTGGCTGAGGAAGTTGTGTTTCCTTGGGGGCTTCTTGGGTTATCATTACTACTTTGCTTGTCCTCTGGAGGTTTGTGAAACCTGAGGGATCAACCCCAGATTTTGAAGGAGATCAGTTGTCTTTTATCTCCCACTGAGGGTGGGATGGGAGCAGGCTACAGGAATGCTGAACGAAGTGGGACCACATGGTAGCCAGCCACGTTTATTTCAGAGCCAAGAATGGAAGTTATTGGTCAGGAAATGCCAATGTGTAGGTATGTATGGGAATATTTATTTATATAAATGTAGGCATGTGAATAATTCTAATTATGATCATAACTGGAAAAAAAATCAGTGTATAAGAAAACACAAAGAGGAAAACAGATTACCTATAATCCCATACCCAGAGCTAAGTATTGTTCATATTTGGTGTATATGTTTTCATATATATGTATATATCTATGTATCTATTTTTAAGTAAAATTGGAACTTTTTAAAACCTACTTTTTTCAGATAATATAGCCTTGGTAGCTTTCCAGGTTAATAAATACAGATTCATACCATTGTTTTTAATGGCTGACTACTAACACAATTTAATGGATGTGTCGTAATTTACTTAACCAATCCCTATGATTGGTTAACCAATCTCCATCTTTTTAGTTTTAACTTACCTAGTGTTGATGTTTAAAGTTGCTTTTTGTCAATGATAGTATACTCGACCCTCTGTATCTGTGGGTTCTGCATTGTGGATTCACCCAACTATGGATCAAAAGTATTCAGAATAAAAAGGATGGTTGCATATGTGCTGAAGATAGTCACGATTATTTTCTTGACATCTTGACATCATTCCCTAAACAATACAGTATAAAAATATTTATATTATATTAGGTATTATAAGTAATCTACAGATGATTTAAGGTATACAGCAGGATCTATGTAGGTTATACACAAAATGCCATTTTATATGAGGGACTGTGGCATTTTATATAAATGCCATCCCTGGATTTTGGTATCCAGGGGGTCTGCTGGAAACAACTTCTCACAGATACTGAGGGATGACTGCTTACAGTTGGGTTTTGCTTTTTTAAAAATCTAGTCTGACAATCTCTGTCATTCAACTAGTGTGTTCGGACCAGGGCTGGTAAATTTTTCTGTAAAAGGCCAGAGAGTAAGTATTTTCAGTTTTCTGAGTGATATTGTCTCTGTTCTGCCATTGCAGCATAAAAACAGCCATCAACAATACATAAATGAACGGGAGTGGCTGCCCTGGTCCAAGGCAGGTCACTATTGGCTCCCCTTAGGCCAGACTTGACCCTTAGGTCAGTTTGTGACCTCTTGTTTAGACCTTTCAAATCGTGTTCTTTGATATCCTTAGTCAGCTTGCTCAAGGTCAACCTGAGCTTTCTACTAGCTGCCAGCTAACCCCTTTACTCCAAAAACATGTAAACAGAAGTCACTGTTCCTCAGCTGTTTTCTTCCTCCCTCTCTTTTCTTTCTCTTATATGAATCCAGTTTTGCCTTTGTTAGATAAAATCAATCAGTTGATTGATTTCCCTCATATACATGTAAAGCAGTGTGCTAACAATTAAGTATGTATCTTTGCGTTGTTCTCTGTAAATACCTTTCTACCTTCTTCAGAAATACTTCACCATTTAGAGACAATTGATAGTCATAGGGTTGGGGAACAAGACTGATGCTTAGTCAACCTAATTTTGCTACTTATGTTTAATTATTTGTTGATTCCTTTGATTATTATACTCATATATTTCTAGATCACTAATAATTACAACAAAGAACAAATATTTTAAATTCAGGCACTATACCAAGTGCTGGAGATATAAACATGAAAAAGACTTAAGCTTGCCCTTAAAGAGAGGTTATGCTTCACTCAGCATCATCCCAGCTTAGTGTATGGTTTTGTTGCTTTACTGCTGCTGAAAATAATAAAAATGTGCATAATATGCACCTATAACACATTCATTCATTCATTTACTCACTATTAGCTAATTAACTCATTACAAGCATTAATATGAATTCTCAGAAGAAAAATTGCTCAATTGTAGAAGATTATGTATTTATAATTTTTTTCCAAAATTGCTCATTGTGATAAGTTGGTGTTGTTTTATTTTATGAAATGCTTTTTATTCTATGCTGTATTTTAAACTCATATTTAAATCATTTATAAAAACATCTACTTATTTTGTTGGAATTGCCTACATCCTTTTAAAAACCAGTACCACCACCACCACCACCACTACCACAAAAACCTCTGTGTTTGTCCCAGGAAAAATAAGAAGACTTGAATGAATTCTAATTAAAAAAAATCATAGCTATGCTTTAGAAAAATCATCTTTATGTACTATTTAAGCTGCTGACAAGCAGTAGTATTGCTCACAGAAAATATTAGGCTATGCTTTCTCATGTTAAAAAACAAAAGCATAAGAACCAATAGAGTTCACTAAAGATTAATAGAATGTCAGTGTAAACCAAAAATTTCATTCAAGTTTCTTGTCTCCCTGGCTAAAAGTCTGCCCAGCTTTATTGAAAAGAAAATTTACCCAGAGCATGAGAATTACTAAATAGAACTGAAAGTTTATCCAGCTCCAGTCAACTAAAATTCTGGAAGAAAAGCTTCTTAGAGATTTGGACATATCTAAGAAATGACATCACTTTTTTTTTTTAAAGGGAATGTGATTTCTGAGCTGATAGCCTCTGTTTCATTAAAACTGAGCATTTTTGACCAGCAATAATTCAGAAGACTAACCCAACATTCTGATAGATATTGTGACATAGCCTATGTACACTTATTTTACCCAGCAAAGTTGTCTAGATCTTTAACCCTGACTCCTTTATTTCTCTCTTCCTCCTCTTTATTTAATGTCTTTTTCCTCAGCATACAAGATTTTTCAAATCTCTTCCACATTAAAAACAAACCAAAGCAAAACAAAGATTCCTCAATAAGCTCCCTTGGATGCTGTGACTCTCTCTATGCACCACCTGTTCCACATACTTCCTGACCACCTTCCATGCCACATTTTTCAGTAATTATCTTACTTTACTTCCTGGGGCATTTGACACTGTGGACCATGCCCTAATTCCCATGAATGCCTTTGTCTTTCTTGGCTACATAAAAAATACTCTCTCTGGGTTTTCTTCCTACTTCTTTGATTTCTCCTCCTTTAGTTTTCACTAACATATTTTAAATCTGCCTGCCTCTAAAAAATGAAAGAGTCACACTTGCAAAGATGAGAGGAGAAAAGTAACTTTATAGCGGAGAACTCGACAAAGCACTATCTTACCCTTAAGATTAATATCCCAGTGATGCCAGGAGGATATCAGACATCCCCTGGTATGCTGCGATGAGAAAGTGTGTTTACCTTTGTGGTATTCGTTCAAAAAGCCCATAACAGTATTCTAATAGGAAAACTACACCAGGCTAACCTAAATTGAGCAACATTCTACAAATAAAATAAATAAAAATGATTTCAGTAAAATTTTTAACAGTGCCCAAATGAAGAAAACACTTCCAGTGTTTAAACTACCTGAATTTCTGCCAGAATGGAAACATTTCAGCTTTAATGCAATCAAACCTTGGCACAGTTCTTTGCCTGGGTAAAATGAGAACTATTAATACACATAAAATTAGAGAACAATTATTTAAACTACTCCTGAGTGAGCCATAGTTATTTTATTCAATAGGAAATTTTTGTGTCCTTTTTTTCTCCTGCTGAAGGAATGCGAGGAACCATTTGGGGGTGTTTACTGAAGGAACATGAGAAATAAGCAAAAAGGTATTAAAAACATAGGATGATAAAGAAAAATGTCTGGACACTTCAGTGTGCAAGTCTGTTGGGAAAATAATATTTTTCATATTGCCAAGCATGTGTTGATGTTTAAGTGAGTAGCCTTGATAAAAGTTTTTCCTTGAGATGAATTGGCATTCACATCTTATGAAAATTAAAATGTTGAGGTCCCCTTATATACTTTCATTCATAGTACATTTTTTCCTTTGTAGTGTCTAGTACAACTTATTAAACATTTATTTATGTGTGCTTTTGCTGAGCTCTAATATTCCTGAGGGAAAAAAACTGAGTCTCTGGTCCTTTACTTAGTTTCTAAGACTCAGCATAATAGCTGGCGCCTAGTAGAGCACAGCAAAGAGTCACTGTGTGAATGAATGATGCAAATAAAACAAAAAATTGAACCCACGGGTATAATAAGAGGATGTTGATTATTTCAGTCATTATGAAAATACTAATCAAAGATTTTGTGGAAATAAATGAAGACTACTCATATGAGAACAAACAGGCTTTTTATTTAGAGTTTGTAAAGGCATCCACCACCATCATTTATTTGTATTTGTCACATACCAAGAGGCAGCCAGGGGGCTAGGAAAGCTTTATGTTCGAAAAATGGAAAGCTTCAGGTATGCCCTGACTGTAGGTGTTGGCATGGGGAAGCTGTGGAGGGCTACCTAGAGGCAGGTTGTCTTATCTAATTGGTTTGCAGAGTATGCTTGGCTTTCTCTGGTTGGTCCTGAGTTTGGGGAGAGGGAGCAAAATTTATGACAGCTGGCAGTCATTGATCAAGTCCTGACCATTCGAGGCCAATTGCTGCAGAGGTTGTGGTTTGGCTTCTCTGGTTGGTTGGGTGGTTGCTGGTTGCCAGAGGTTATTGGTTGAGTTCTATTGTCATGTATGGCTTGGCCATGGTCCATTTGTACATTCAAGCTCTCCATTTAGTATTCCTCAAGTATGTGACAATTTGAGGGCTTCACTTGAATTTTAGCTCTTGTACCAGATACATGGTGGATGCTTAATAAATATTTGTGGGTTGGTGAGGAATGAGAAGAGATGAGGGCTGAAGTCCTTGCTATGGAGATTGTACTATCCAATGTAATAGAGTACTGGCCATGTGTAGCTGGTGGACACCTGACATGTAGCTAGTCTGAACTGAGATATGGTATCAGTGTAAAATACACTCAAAATGTCCGAGACTTAATGTGAATGAAAGGATGTAAAATATCTCATTAATGATTAAAAAAACATTTAACGAGACATTGAAATAATAGTATTTTGGACATATTGGGAAAAATATATCATTAAAATTAATTTCACTGTTTCTTTTTTACCTTTTAAAAATATAGCTACTAGGCAATCTAAGATGACATATGTGGTTTGGATTATATTTTTACTGGACAGTGTTGACTCAAGGTAACCTTTATGTGCATATGTTTACTCTTTAACAAAATAAGACAAATACTTTCTATAACATGTTCCTTCTGTATTGCCTTAATATAAGAGTATTTGAAAAAGCTGGAAACAAATTTGTGCATTAGTTTATTCATTCATCAAAATATTTTTTGAGTTAATTATGTGCCAGACAATAAGTTAGAGGTTGCTTATTCCTGAAAAATTCCCAATTATTGCCTTTGCATTTTAGGGATATAGAAAACTTAAACAGCGAGTTGTTTAGGCATACAATACTACTTAATGTATACTACTACTTAAGTCTGAGAAAATTTCGTGAGAAAATCCTCATGCAGCCAATTCTCACAATTATGTATCAATAATGTTATAATTGACTTCTTTAAAAAATAAAACCTGAAAATTCACCTCAGGAAGATCTTTGTTTACACTTTTTCATGAACCAAGACATGTTTCAGTACTAAATTTTGTTTTCCCACTTATGAGATGTATAACCTTGTTAAGACTCTGAACCCTGTGAGAACCATGATTTCCTGCCCCATAATCTGGGTTTACCTCCCGAGGTCCCTCTGAGGCTCAAACAAGATAATATGTGTGAAAAACCGATAGAAATATGAAGGATAATTATGGTTATTATTAGAAACAATTATGGCCATTAGGTTAAAATGAGGGTACTGGGAAAAATAACAGTGTGGGGACCCACAAAATAATTTTTAGCTTGTATAGATTCTCATAGAACTAGAAGCAGCTAACTAAAGCAGCATAAAAATGCAAAGCATATGTGATAATAAGATCTAACCCTTCACATGGTTCTAAATCATTTTCTTTTAACTGCTTTCATGATTGATGTAAACTTATGGATGACAGAAAGCTCTCAGGAAGAAACTGCTGCAGGGCTGCATTTTTGATTAAAGGTATGGCCTCAAGCCTTATTCTTTACAGGAATCAAAATGAAAAAAGAAAATTATTGCTTCTTGTTGAATCTGGTGGCATTTTGATGAATTTTGGTTCTCTCTCTTTACCTAGCCATGTAAAAATATTCCTCGCTACAGCACTGGGTTACAAAAGGATAGATGCAAATGACTAAGCCAGGGCTGTGTGAAAGAATAGCCTCCTTGCACACATCTGTAGTATGGTGTGGTAGCCCCAAGGTATGTGTGACTGTTGACCACTTGACACATGGTTGGTTTGAATTGTAATGTGTAGGCCGGGCGTGGTGGCTCACGCCTGTAATCCTAGCCGTCTGGGAGGCCGAGGCGGGTGGATCGTTTGAGCTCAGGAGTTCGAGACCAGCCTGAGCAAGAGCGAGACCCCGTCTCTACTAAAAAATAGAAAGAAATTATACGGACAGCTAAAAATATATATAGAAAAATTAGCTGGGCATGGTGGCGCATGCCTGTAGTCCCAGCTACTCGGGAGGCTGAGGCAGTAGGATCGCTTAAGCCCAGGAGTTTGAGGTTGCTGTGAGCTAGGCTGACGCCACGGCACTCACTCTAGCCCGGGCAACAGAGTGAGACTCTGTCTCAAAAAAAAAAAAAAAAAAAATGAATTGTAATGTGTAGTAAGTGTGAAGTACACACTAGATTTTGAAGACTTTGTATTAAAAAAAGAATGCAAAATATTTGATTAATTTTTTATAATGGTTATGTGTTGAACTAGTAACATTTTAGACATATTGAATTAAGTAAAATATATTATTAAAATTAATTTCTCTTTTATATCTACTTTTTGAATGTGGCTACTAAAAATTTAAAATTACTTCTGTGGTTCACATTGTGTTTCTATTGGATAGTGCTCCCCAAGACCTCTCCTAGTGTGTTTTAAAAGCTCAAGTCCTTGCCTTGATGGATTTGGGGATCTGTTTCCTCTCTCCATATCTATACTTCCCTTTCCTTTCTTCCAAAAGGCATTAACTAAGCTGCCAAACCAGGTATCAAGGTTGATTACCTGAGAAATAAGACCCCAGTCATTCTTTCCTCCTGTTCTAATAGATTTTCTTCATTCATTTTTCCCCCCCGTTGGAGAGGACACAAACTTTGGTTTGAAATGACTTGAGCAGAGTTCCCATAAAAATTCCTTCAGTTAACAAATAGATGGAAACCATAAAATGGTTTTTCTTTGCTAGTCAGTGGCTTTCAGTTTGGTTTGAGGTGACCTGTCTCTACTCATATATGCAATAAACATGATTTATTAGTACTTTTCAGGAACTTATCTTTCCTTCCACTAGACATTCCACTTAAGTGCCTTGTCTGATCACAGATCTGTATCAAGAAGAAAGGGTCATGCAGAGACAGATTTAAGCACTTTTTTCTTCCCCCATGTTCTCCCTAGCCCTTACTTGGAAAAAGCAATAAATTCAAAGAGGAGAAAAGATTTATAGGATCATGTTTAAAAGGCAACATAAAGAAGAAAGATATTCAAGATGATTTAGAATTCTTGAAAGTGATATTCTGAATGTACAAAGCTTTGTGCAAACATCATCCCTAGAATGGTGGTAGGCACTGGTAATATAAACAAAAATCCCTTCCCTCATTCAAGTTATATTCTAATGTGAGGAGGCAGGCAACTAAGTGTTAAGAGTATAATTTTCAAGAGGGCTGTATAATGACTCTCTTGCAAATGTAAAATGGACATGTCAACAATTGTATTCAACTCATTAAGTAATAAGAGAACCAGTAAGATATTAAAACAGGTTTAAAGATCATTTGAGAAGTTAGGTATTTACAGTTAATATTAGGGTAAAGTTGCTAGGTTAGATACAAAACTGGTTAATGACCAACAGGGACATAAACCATAAACTTTGGTTTTGTCTGTTCCACCAGACAGAAGTTATTTGCATCTTGACCAGACAAAAATCTACAGGTTAACTTCTCCTCCTATGGAATTTTAAAACAGCCCAGGCAAGAGAGAAGCATTTGTTTTTGTTTTAAACTCAAATAGTTTTGAACAGAACATAAAACTTCCTTTTTAGGGCAGGGATTCATTACTTTAAAAAGAAACATTTAAAAATTTTAATCATTATAAAAAATTAATATATATTCATTGTGGCACTTTTGGAAAATACATAAATATAAAAGTAATATGGACTCCCACTACTTACCATTAACTAATAGCGTTTGGTGTATTTCTTTTACTGTTGGTGTATGTTACCATGTATGTAGAAAAGTAGGGTCATACCATATGAACGGTTTTGTATCCTGCTTTTTAATGTTAAATTGTACATGTATTACAAAATATCTGGAAATATGGATACATGACATGCTATTATTTGAATGTATATCACCATTTGTTCACATGCTTTCAGTTGCCAGCCACAGAAAGCCAATTATAGACAACCTAAACAATAAAGGGCAATTACTATCTTCCATAACAAATTTCCAACAGTGCTACTCAAAATGCCAGTTTGCAAACTGTTTGTTACCAGTGAGTGATAAGAAACTTGCTCCAGAGTGGAAATCAAACAAACACCATTTAGTTCAGTAGATAAATAAACACAGTTTAGCCAACACTTTTGTTTGTTTGTTTGTTTCTCAGTGAAGGATATGGTGCTCTGCTTTCTGTCCTGGCACATGCTATCTCATTGAGACCTATGGTGATTAAAGTTCATGACAGCTACTAGTGCATGGACCCCATTTTGAGAAGCACAGTCTAGAAAGAGGTAGGGTAGTTGCAAGGTTTATAGGTCCTGTAGCTCAGCAGCATCCAGGACTTAGGTTCATGGATCTTTTTGCACTGCCATCCTCAGCCTGTTGGCTTGCACCCATAGACTGGTTTCTCTCAAAGTCGCAAGCTGGCTTCAGCTTGTGCATGCAGATGGCAAACTACAGAGGCAAAGAGAAAGCATCTTTTGTGTCCTCTTTAAGAGCAAGGAATATATCAAGTAAACGCACCCTCGTGTTTCATTGGCCAAAATTGTATCATGTGCCTGTGCCTAAAGCTATCACTGGTAAGGAGAGTGGTATTATGTCAGTTATAACTCACCCCTGAGGCCTGGGAAATTCTCAGCCACCCTGCAAGCACATGACCCCCCAGCAGCTCTAATATTTTCTATCAGTTAATACATGATGGGGTTTCTGCAGATTGGGGATAATACTACCGGCCTTAAAGGCTTATTGAAGGAAACTCGATGGCATAATATAGAGCATTTAGCAGAGCGTTTGGCATTGAATACATACTCCATAAATGTTTACTCTTAATATTATTAGTGTTATTTTTAATTAAAGCCTTTTTATTTGTACTTTCTTTTTCATTGTAGCTTTGCTTGGAAAGTTCTTCCTTATGTATCCCCAAACTAGACAATTATTTAGCAATGTTTTCCTATTTCTTGTGTCTTTTGAAAGTTTGGATTGTGAGTTTATGTTTAGTGAGGTTCTCCCTGCAGAAGTCCTGGGAAGACTGGGTTGAGACTTTCTACAGAGAGGACGTACATGTGTCTGCCTGGTGTCCTAGAGGGCAACCTTCTGGGAACTATGAGTTAATGCTCCTGCTTGGGGTATCTGGTACAATTTAGGAAGTATGCATTTGAACCCCAAACCTTAGTGAGAGCTAGTCTCTGAGGGTGTAACTGACAGAGGGTTCCCACTTTTGCAGGGATATCAATCCCATATCCCTGCCTTGGGCCTTGACCTGATCCCTCTGAGGTATTGAAAACCCAAGACGATGCTTCACAGAAGCTGCAGCTTCAGTGCCTGATTTCTATTATGGCATAGAGTCCTGCCAGGCTCCCCTGCACCACCACTGCCCCATAGTATCATTTTTGGTGTTTTGTAGTGGAAGAGATTTTGTGAGATACAGTCATTTATGTGGGTACGAGTGAGTGCTGTCCCTCTATTGTATAGATCCAGTATTTGTTCCAGTGATTTTCTTCTTTACATTTAACTTTGCAACTGATCTGACACATTTCAGCATATGCTATCAGGTAAGAATTTGACCTGATATATACTTTCCAAGCAGTTATCTATTGAAATAGAGCCACTTATAATTCCCAATTTGTCATATGCTAAATTACATGTAATTAGGTCTATTCCTGGACTTCCTTCTGCTCTATTAATCTATCTCTGAATTTGACAGCAAGTAACACACTTAAAATATTTTCCAAATTGTGGCTTCATAATATTTTTATTATCTATTACAGAAAGTTTCAAAACTTTGATGCTTTCTCACTCATTTATTCCCCAGATACATTTTAGACTTTGTTCTGAAGGATATAGTAAGACAAATTAATTTTTACATCATTGATATTTTTATAATATTCACTGCAGAATTATGTTAGGTCTGTACTTATTCAAGCATATAGAACATTTAAGCTAAGTGATTAATTTAGAGATATACTTTTTAGATAACTTAATAACCCAAAGTAACCAAGGTGGTAGGGAAATTTTAAAAGGATAAATAATGGTAAGAGTCATCCTAACAGGTTTGAGATGATATCTCACTGTGGGTTTGATTTGTATTTCTCTCATAATTAGTGACATTGAGCACCTTTTTATTTTGGACATTTGTATGACTTCTTTTGAGAAATGTCTGTTCAAGTCCTTTGTCCATTTTTTAATAGAGTTATTTGGGTTTTTTGTTGTTATTGTTGCTGTTGTTACTATTCAGTTGTGTGAATTTCTTATATATTTTGAATATTAACCACTTGTCAAATATATGGTTTGCAAATATTATCTCCCATTCAATAAATTGCCTTTTCATTTTGTTAATTGTTTCCATTGCTGTGCAGAAGCATTTTAGTTTGATGTAGTCCCACTTGTATATTTTTATTTTTGTTGTCAGTGCTTTTGGTGTCATATCCAAAAATTCATTGTCAAGGCCAATACCAAGGTGCTTTGTCCCTATATTTTTTTTCTAGGAGTTTTTTGGTTCCAGATCTTACATTTAAGTTTTTATTCCAATTCAAGTTAACTTTTGTACATGGTGTAAAGAAAAAAAGAGTCCAAAAACAGTATTTTTTAATTCTTTAAAAAATTAAAACTAGAACTATCATACCATCCAGCAATCTTACGTCTGGGTATATATCCAAAGGACATATACCTTTAGATATCTATCTATCTATTTCTGGCTTAGTCTGTGCTGCTATAGCAAAATACCTAATTCTGGGTAACTTGTAAAGAGCAGAAATGTATTTCTCACAGTTCTGGAGGCTGAGAAGTTCAAGATCGAGGCACCGACAGTTCTGGTGTCTGATGAGAGCCTTGTTTGCTGCTTCCAAGATGGCACCTGGTTGCTGCATCCTCCAGAGGGGTCAAATGATGCAACCTCACATGGAGGATGGCTGAATGGCAAAGGGCATAAATGAGCTCATTCCACCCCCTTTTTGAGGTGCTGATCCATTCATAAGGGCTTTGCCTTCATGACTTAATTACTTGCCAAAAGGCTCCACTTCTTAATACCACCACAGGAGTGTACATTTCAACCTGAATTTTGAAGGGGACACATTCAAGCTATAACCATAAACACAGACACACAGACACAAAATGGAATATTCTTTAGCCATAAAAAGAAGGAAATCCTGCCACTTGAAACAACATGTATGAACCTGGAGGGTATTATGCTAAGTGCAATAAGCCAGACACAGAAAGATAAATACTGTAGGAACAGAGAGTGGAATGGTGGTTACCAGGGGCTCGGGGTGTGGAGGAAATGAGGAGATGTTGATCAAAGGGTACAAACTTACAGTTATAAGATGAATGAGTTCTGGGAATCTAATGTACAGCATGAGTGGTTATGGATATATTAATTAATTTGGTTGTGGTGATCATTACACAATGTATATGTACATTGAATCATTATATTGTACAACTTAAATATATATGATCTTTGTCAATTAAATATTTTTAAAAAATTCTCAAAAAAGAATATATAATGGGTTTTCTGTGTTTGCTAATAAAGTGTTATTTTTGATTTAGTGTGAAGATTAAAGAGGAAAAAAGAGAAGAGGGATGGAGAAGTCAAGGAAAGCTATTATACTGAAAGTAGTCTGGTAAGTAAAAATTGATTGATAGCTTCTAAATCCCACTTTGACTATCAATTCCTAATTTTAGTACCATCAAATTATTATAAAAGCAAACTTATAAGTGATACCTTTGACTGACACAAATATTGCAGTCTCTCCTTTTCCCACTTATTCTCTGTAGAGGAAAAGGACTGTGAAAGTGTCTGAACAATTGTCAATCTGCTTAGCTAGCCCTGGAATAGTCATGAATTCACTGACTGCTGCCAGGATTTTAGTACCCAGCATAATGAACCAGTGAGAGTTCTTCAGTAGACCACCAATGACAGGGGTCTTCATAAGGAGCACAGGCTTTTAGTCTAATGACCCAATTTTAAATTTGGTATTGATAACCTATAAGGGCCTTCGAGTAATTAATATGATCTAAGTTATTTTTGGAAAAGGAATTATATGGATGGTCCTGACTGTTAACTCATGAATGAGGTTTGTAGGGTCCTCTGTTGCAGCTCATGATTCTTCCCAGGCTGTCCGGGAGCTTTCAGAAATGCCATGTACACATCCTGTTGTTGCTTTCCTCTCAAAATAAAAACCATAAGGCTACGTTCCTTTATTGTGACCCAGAAGTCCAGCTGATGGTTGCTAAACACCTTTGTTGTTGCATTGGAAGTTCTTCTATAGTCCTTTGCTATGTTTGGTGTAAGGGGAATACATATTGCTCTATTAATTGTATGATACAAGAGAGACAAAAGGCGTTCTGAACTATATTCCACACTGGCCTTGTCCTGATAGCTCCTACGTCTTTGTATTAAGACAGTAAGGCCCTTAAAACAGAGACTTTCCAAAAGAAAGAAAACATTTTCATCTTATGGGAAAAAACTGAATCAACCTGAACACCTCTTTTATTTCTATTTAGGTCCTGTCGGTTCCTCAAAACCCATCTCCTGTGCCCCCTACTCTGTGGCATTATTCCTGGCTGCTCTACTCTCTGCGAGTCTGTTCTCCTCTGTCTCTCACAGCTCTTAGCTCTCTGACTTCATCAGGAGCAGGACTTACAGTTGATCCTTATTATTCATGGATTTTGTATTTATAAATGGCTGCTTGCTAAAATTTATTTGTAACTCTAAAATCAATACTTGTGGTGAGTTTGTGGTCATTCATAAAGATGCACAGTGGCAAAAAAATTGAATCTCCTGATGTGCACATTGCCAGGTAAGTTCAAACAAGGACAGGCTCTGCCTTCTCATTTCAGCTTTCGTATTGTAAACACTTATCCTTTTCGTGGTCTATGTAGTGACAGGCTTTTGAATTTTTATATTTTTGTTGTAGATTTCATTGTTTAAAATGACTCCCAAGTGTAGTGCATAAGTGCCCTCTAGGGTTCTTAAGCTCAAGAAGGTTGTGTTGTGCCTTACCAAGAAAATACACGTATTAGGTAAACTTTATTCAGGCATAAATTATAGTGCTGTTGGCCATGAATTCAATGGTCATGAATTAACAGTATATTTTAAGTAAGGTGTCTTTAAACAAATGTACACATAAAACAAAATTATGTATTGATCAGTTGATAAAAATTTTGTGACCAAAGGCTTTTAGGAACCTAACTCTGTATTTCCCTTAGGAACAATGGTTCACTATTTGCTAATTCAGTGTTTGTGGCAACTTTATAGAATAGAACTACTGTGAATAATGAGAATTGGATGCATGAGATTTTTGTATCTCCAGGGCCTCGGGAAGGGTAAATCTCAACATATGTTTATTTGGTGATACAGTCAGTGTACACCAATTATTTTCCAAGTTAATGTAAACCAGGAATGTGGTAGGAGGTGCAGAGCAGGGAGAGCTTCTGTTAGGCCAGAGTCTTGGGGATCTGTCTGTTGGTAGGGAAGTTGCCATGTGTGGAGAAGGGCTGACCTGTGAACACAGCCACCTGGGTGGTGAGGTGGAAATGACTCTGGAATGAAGGGGCTGGGCTCCTTGTTGGGCTTTGCCGCTACTATTTCAATGTGTCCTTTGTGAAAACAGTTTTACCTCCCTAGACCTCAGTTTTGTTATAAGCAAAATGAGGCAACTGGACTAGTTTAATGTCTAAGGCCCAGTGAATTTAGAATGTGAAAAGAGGAAGCTGGCAGTTCCTGAGATGCAAAATAAGCTTAGATGGCACATTATCTTCCTCCCATGAGGCCCAAATGCAGAAAAACAAATAACCACAGGAGTTTTTGTGTCCGATTCTGCCTTCAACTTACTGCCATTTTGTTCAGACAATCTCATGGTCAATTCTGAGGGACGTGTGCTCTCTGGTTATACCTTTTGACATGGAAAGGACCACTTCTGCAGACCTCTTGGTATCTGCAGAGTGCTTTGATTCACTTTCATCTTAAAGTTTGCAGTTCCGGTCAAATGAAATATTTTCAAAGCTCAGTATGTATTCCCAAAACAGCAATAAATCACTCAGAAAGTTATGTGCTCATTTGCACATGGCTTCAAATTACTGATTTAGCCAGCTGAGGGCACGCATTATGGTTTTTTAGCATATGATTTTTTATTTCTGGTGTTCTGATCATGCAGTAATTAGTGGATACAGATGAAATTACATGCTGCTGCCATTGCCTCAGATGGTCAGGTTTTCAGGATGCCAACTCCCAGCTCCTTTGGAGTTGACATAAATATTATGGAAGCAAAAAATTATAGTCATTTGCAGGGAAATCATGTGTTTAATTGCCAAGTGAAGCAGAGGAAAAATAGCAGAAGCACGCATCATGTATCAGTTAATGTGAGTGCATTATTGCATGTTGCAAAGGGGTCTAAAAGGACTTTTCAATAGCAAAATGAAAACAAAACTATTCTAAAAAATGCCATCTGTGAAGCCTCCAGATATGTCTGACTGGCTCATTTCCCTTCAAATATAGTCCCTGCATTCCAAAAGATATTAATAATGAATGGAAATAACCACGGAGTAAAAATGGACCGTGGCTGATGGAGTGTGAGACCTAATGCAAGGAGCTGATATTTAAATAGACATGGAAAGGAATATCCCACAGACACATTTTGTGCAGATATTTCAATGTCTGCTGTAGATGGCACTTTAACACAACATAAGACTTCTCAGATCCCACACAGAAGTGGATTTCAATCATTTCAAACTTGGAATTTACTTAAACATTTATTTCTAAGCAATTATTATTTGTAAAAAAAATTATAGATTTCTCCCATTTCGTTTCTTTGTTATTTGATAGACCTGTCATCATGGGAAAGATAATTGATAATTCTGTAAGGTTTTGTAGGAGGCCAAAAATCAATGCAACTTGGAAATATTGTTATTACATTTCTGTATTGGGTGGGCAACTAATCACCACAGAAAACTTATCCTAATAATATGCCACATGTTTTGTTCCTCTTTTTAAATTACACATAAAATTGGAGACTTCATCTATTACTATGAAAGCAAAGATAAAGCTATCATAGGTTCTGCATAGTACACTGCTAAGTGATCAGCAGGGTATAGCAGTCAAGGTTAAGAACTCTGGAATCAGATTGTCTGGTTTTAATCCCTGTCTGCCATTTACCAATATGTGTCCTTGGGCAAGTTTTAAATTTATACATAACTCAGTTTCACTATTGGTGAGATGGAGATAATACCACTCTCCCCTTCATATGTTGGTATGAGAATTAAATGAGCCAATATGCATGAAGCAGTTAGTCTAATATGTGGCATATATTAAGTGCTCAATATATGTAAGTTCTCATTATTATTTAAGTAGCAAGTACAAATATTAGCATTCAACTAAAAGCTAAGTGGTGGTATTCTCTGTTATATGATGATCTTTAGGCAAAATGATGAAAAGAGCCATTACATTATGAGGGTCTACTATAATATTACCTGTATAATATTCCATATTTTAATTGGACTATTATAATAGTTCATAATTTAATAGACATATATTATGAGGGCCTATTCTATGTCTATTACTATTCTAAGCCCTTTACTTTATTGTATTTAATCTACATAAAAAATCTAGGTATCATCAGCCTGTTTTATAGATGAGGAAACTGAGGTTAAGGCTAAGGAATATGCCTTTTGGAACAAAATTATAACTAGTATTTATGGAGTGATGGCTATATGCCAAGCACTGTTCTAAGCACTTTACATGTATTATTTTTCTCATTTCTTACAACATTCTAGAAGGTATAAATTATTAATATCAATATTGCATATGAAGAAACATAGGCACAGGGATATTAAATAACTTGTACAAAGGCATGTAATTAAAAAGTATCTGTGAAGTAGGATTCTATATCAGCAGCGTGGCTCCAGAATCCTTGTTCCCAACTATTTTACTGAAAGAAAAAGCAAAGGATTCATAGCCACATAAAAAAGAAGTTTATTTGTAATAAATAATAAAAGACACATAAATGACAAAAATATGGAAAAAATATATAAACAATTTACAGTGGAAGAAATAACAAATGACTAATACCCATATGATATTGCTATGGCTAATTTCTCTAAAAAAGACACACAAATTGAAATTACCACCCTTTGAGACAGAGGCATCTCTGCTCAGCAGGGCCTGGCAGGCTGTCCAGGACTGGCCCTGAGGGTGGCTTGGGTTTTGGGGGCGTCAGTACTTGCACAATGCCTGACTCTCAGGGCAGAAGGGAAGACATGACCTGAGGTCATTTCACACAGTGCCAGGTGAGGAACATTTTTGTTTTTCTCCTAGTTTTAACTGTATTAATTTTCCCATGTTATTTAAGCCTGAATCATTCTTACCAAAATGAGAGAGCAGGGAAAAAGAAAACTTACTCAATTACATGTCCTAGCCCCTTATGGATGTCAGGAGTTTCTTTTCATCTTTAACTCAGTTTAGTAATTTTTTTTTTGGCTAAGAGATAATGATGAAAACATAGAGGAAAAAATGAATTCTTCATTATTCCTTTCCTTGAGGAGCTCAACTTTTAGAAAGAAAGGTAGATGCAAAAATAGATAATCACAAATCACGGATCTAAGAGCCATTTAGAGGCAGGATTGAGGGCGATGGGAGCAGAAGACGGGGAAGAACTTCCAGAGATCACGAGCGAAGGCTACGCCTAAGATGCGTTTGGAAAGAAGAGTAGAAGTTTGCTGGGAGGGAAACGGGAGCTCAGTTACTCACTGGCTGTGTGACCTCGGGCAAGTTCTGACACCTCAGAAGCTCAGTTTCTTTATATGAAACGGGAACACTAGTATTACCTGCTTGAGAATGCAGGTGTGAGGATTAAATGAGAAAATGCTTACGAAGTGCTTTACGCAGGCCTGGCACAGCAAAAGGTTCAGCAAACACTTGTCGAGTGCATGCCTGAATGAGTGAGTGTGTGCACAGGTGCACAGTGATGAAAGGTCATGGCAAAGCTGGCCAGAGACATTGCCCGATCGCCGTCTGATTAATCAACTCTTATCCAATACTCTTAGTTTAAAAATGTAAATTATGAAGAACCCATGATATTCGTCTCTTCACTTAAAGGTCAAAATTAAAGAAGGGTAAGATTCTTTGCTGTCTTCCTTCTAAATCCTTTTTTATGTTGTAAATGAGCATTGAGGTTTTGCCTTGATCAATTTGAGGAGCAGGTTTGGATGCTCTGGTCAGTGGTTGTTTCAATTCTGAAAATGTTAAATGTGAGCTGCAGAACTTCTAGTTGCGTTAAAGGCATGCAACTAGGACAGAGTTATTCACTGAGGGAATAACTGTCAGTAAGAGACCCCAGAGGTTCTGCTAAGAAGTGGACCATGAATGACCCGGTCACAGGCCTAGAGGAAAGAACTGGGTCTCAGATGAGATTGACTCATGTTCGACTTCCAAATCTACAACTTAGTTGTGTACCTGAGGTAAGTTACTAAACCTCTTTGAACTTCGATTTTTGTTTACCTGTAAAATGTATTGCAGGCATGTAGAATTATTTTACGTGTTTATTCAATAAATACTTATTGAGGATCCACCATATTGCCTGTGCTGAGTGGGGCGTGTCATGATGGGATGCACGATGCATCAGGATGGAAGCTTTGTCTTGTTCTTTTTCAGTCCCCAGAGCGATGGACTGGGGTCTCATCTGTTCAGATGCTGGAGCCCTGATACCCACAGGCAGACCACGGCATGGAAGCCAGTGAATGCCTGAACCCCTGACTATTCTCTAATTGAATTGCACCTGTTAGGAAGCCTTGATATTTTTGTTTGGCTTCTCTTGTGCTGATCATTTGCTTGAACTCTGGCAGAGATTCAGAGTCTTCAAAAAGAATAAATAATAAGTTTTGTTTTCTCCCTGATAATTCTAAACCTGTGATGTAATTTGGGTCTGCGTCCCAGAAACCTCTTCCTAGTGGGCAAGTCTTCCAGGCATTGGCACCACCTCTTTCTTGCTGCCAGTAAACAACCATGCTGTCTTAATATATTCTGAGGCACATCACTGGAGATTCTAGATGCTTTCTGATTTTTTTTTTTGCCTTCCATAAAATATTCAGTTTCTAAATATCTTTCCCTCTCCTCCAACTCCCAATTTTTTCTCAGCCTCTAATGTGACACAGTGAATATAGGAGGAATTTAATCATCACTTCTTGGGTGAATGAGTCTGGGAGCCACAAACTCATCTTGAGACTCATAAAATATCACTAAATGCTTTGGTATTTCATCAGGAAAATGTGTAATGATACATAATTCAGGAAGATATTAGGAGGATTAGATATGACCAGTGTGGTATGCACTGGAAGAAGGCATATGTCAATAAAAAATGACTCAGATACATTTTAATGATGAGATGTGTCTGAGTCAGAGGCTACCCAGATGTAGAGTAGCACCCATTTAGTGTGCCTTGGTCAAATTCTTCAGCAAGAGGTGAAATTTTTGTTTTCCTACCTTTTACCCCCACCTGAACTGCTGTTCTAGAGCTCTCTCCTTATGTTGAGAAAAAACAACTCCCTAATTTATTTTTTAAATCATCTTTTTTGTTGTTATTGAAGGGGTGCAAGAGAGAGGTGGTTTCTTGAACAAATTTGTAGATAGTTTTAGTTTTTTCACTCTCCCATCTGATCATTTTTTCACATAGTCATTGCATTGGTTTGATTTTTACTTGACACTTAAAAACTTCCACGCATTTTAAGCAATTATCTTTTTATGTTTAAATTAATGTTAAATGCAAATCTAAACACTGTACTGAAGCCTTTGAAATCTGGTATCTATCTATTTGGTTACCAATTAATCACTCAGCACAATGTGATGAACTACAGTAATGTCCCTAGCCTAAAAAAATTGCTAATGATGAGAGAGCTGGCGCTGTCACATTGGTTCTCATCATGTTATTAATAAAAGGCCAAAGCAGAGATACAAAGGTGTTTTGATTATGATCAGATCATAGTGAAATTTCAGCCACAGAAAAATTTGAAGTGGGTAACGTGATCAATAAATCAATTTTGTTGTAATCTTTAAGACTATGATGTGGTTCAGTTTATAATGATAGATGACTTACATTAACAGACTCAGCGTTCTTTTAGCTAAAAAGGTAACCCATTGTTAAAGCACTGTCAACCATTCTCAATTAAAATAGATTTCCAAATTCTTTTGGCTTAGAATTCTACAGATATAAAAAGCTTTTCTAGGAGATATTCAGCATACCAATGAAAGATATCTGTATTCTCTTTGCACATTGTAATAATCCAGGTGCACTCCACTCTAGCTGTTGGTCGTGATGTAATAAGTGAACAAAAAGTGTTCTCGGAAAAAAATAGCAAAAGTTTAGATTTTACACTGAAAATTTAAGTACACAGTAATTTACTTGTTCATTCTTTGACTCTTGCAACAATCAATTAATGATAGTGAAGGAGGGACTTGATATTATTTTGTTGATGACAGCATAATGTATATACACCATATATTTCTGAAATAATGATATACATTGGTAGAATTCCACTTACTTGATGGTTATGAAACTCCAGAGCAAAATTTAAATAATTGTATCTCAGTACCACAATGCTATATTAGATTTTTTAAAATTTCAACTAAAATTTGTGTTCACTAGAGATATTAAATTGATTTTTAAATTTAGAGACATCCATGGTCATGTTTAATACTAGTAAATCTTCCAACTCACATGGGTTCTGTATAGCTCAGTGACCACATGTCCTGGTTTGCATGAGATACTGTTGTCTGTGTGAAATTATTAATACCGCTTCCCTTTGCTTTCAAAACTATTTCTGTATGGATGATAAATTATTATATTAATATGATCACTATTTATACAGTCCCAGAAACCATTGTTTCTTACTCTTGGGACAAATTCTTTCCCCAGCTTTTTCTTACCTTTTTTGTTCTGTAGGCCCTGGGGCTATTTTACTTTGCTTCAGTGGATTCCAGTAGAAACTTTTTGGTAAAGAATGTATTTATAAAAGAACTTTAGAAAAATACAAAAAAAATTATTAATACATAACCAATATATGTTTTATTCAACTCCAGGAAGGCAGGAATCTTGGCTCTTATTCATATTGAACACTCAGCACCTTGTGCAATGCCTGGGAAGAGTAGAAACTCCATAAGTGCTTGTTGAATGAATAAGCAATTGAAAACCTAACCAATTTTTAATTTAAGAAAATGTAGATTTCTTCACACATTACTCTTCTTCACAAAGATACTAAGATGCTCCATGAACATCCTTGGAATCATTGCTTAGTAAAATATTCCCAATATTTGAATGAGGATCACTTGGCATTTGGACAAAAAGTCAGACTCCCAGATTCTGCCCCTGAGAGTCTGGTTCGGTCTCAGGCTATGCCCAATGTATAACATGCATTCCATCTAGGGTCCTTTCCAACTCCAAGTCTTTGAAATCTTTGTCTTACTTTATTTTTGATAGTACATTTCCTTGACATCCTACTAGGCAGTCCATCTTTCTACAATGTCATTACTAATAAGCTAGCTGTGGAGAAGACATTAGACTGAAAGAAAGCCAGGTTCCCCCATACAACTGGTTTTTATCACTTCCTGTCTCTGGGCACAAATTTCCTTAACCTTAAAATGACATGGCTGAGCTACAAGATGTCTCAGACCTGGTGCACCTCTATTTTCAGGTGATTCTTACCTTTGAAGCCTGATGTCTCATGAAGAGATAGTTTCCTCAAAAGAGCACAACTACCTTGTTACTTCATTTGAAAGAAATTATCTGTGGATTAATTACTACTTAAGAGATATTTTTAGACTTTTAGGTTATTTAAGCACCATGCTTCACAAACTTGTACCAATTTTATTTGGGGTTTCCCTGGATACATGTATTGAGAGCTGGTTGATAGTTTCTCATTTCAGAGGTTAAAATTTTTTTCTTAACTCCTGCAAGTTGTCTTTTAGATCCTGCCAAAGATATTTTACAGATAAGAAAAATGGCCTTTGTTTTTGAGTATAATTTGCAGAAGTTGTCAGAGCCCTGCCTGCCAAAGTGTCCTGTTATTAAATCATGAGCACAATCAGAAGTAATCTTCTGGGTAGCCACGCCAAATAGAGCCCACAGAAAGGGAAGAGAAAGGGACCCTGGTGAATGCACTCAGAGATTTGTCCATCAGATTAACTATCTCTGTTATTAATATATTGGGGCTTGAGAAAGTCTAAGCCAAGCCAGATTAATTTTTTCAAGAAGCAGAAAGTGGAAATAGACTGGAAAAGTTTTAGAGCCTGGGAAGGAACCCAAGAAGGTCAAAACTTGTTGAGCAGTGGGTTGTGAGTTCCTAAAAGTTATTGCCAATAAGAGGAGAAGATGGTCACATGGGGTTAGAAAAGAAGCAACAGAAACATTAACATTCACTGATTTCATAATTTTGTCTTGGGCCATTCCAGAAGTCAGAAGAAAGAGTCCTTTGAGGTGATGTGATTGGGGAGAAAAGGAGGAATTGTATATGATTGCAGCATCTTTCTATTAATACTAGGCAGCCTGCCTGGTGCAGTAGTATTGGGAGTGTAGTCATAGAGGTGGAATTGATTTTCTTGTTTCTTTACATAACTGCTTAACACCCCACTTCTTCCTTCAAGGTGGATCCCACATAAAGAATAACTATTTATTGTTTGGTCTAATCCACACTGGCACCTGTGTCTCATTAGTAGATTTAATATTAATCAACTCAATTATTTCTCAAGGTTGCAGGTATAAAGGACAATGAACAAGCTGAAAAATGTTTCTGGAGTTAAGCTTGTGATATTGGCAGTTCGAGAATGGACAGAAAACATGGGAAATACGTAGTGAATATTGAACCTTCTGGAAACCGACCAGTGAGTATTGCTGGCACCACTGTGGTATGTTCTGATAGCCCAGAGTCTTGTTTCCAATATTAATGAAACTTTAATATTTTTTTTATTATATAACACAGTTCTTCCCAAAGTGGAATTTCTTATTAAAGTTTTAGATGGCAGGTCATTTTTAGCTATTCTTTTACAACTTATTAGTAGAAAACTTGTTTTTTTCTGCATTAATACATGAATAGTTGAGAAATTTAATTTTAATATTTACTGATCTAAGACATTAGCAATTATTTAGGTGTCAATTGAATAATATGTCCAAATAATACTCTATAGTTATTATAATTTAGGCATAAGCCAACAAGTCTGGTTTTGATTGCATTAACAAATTATAGTTTTAAAGTGCAGATTTTTGTGTTAACTGTCAACATTTTTAGTCAACATATCTAGACTTATTAGAACCCAAAGATTTTTATAGATCTTTGAAAGTCAGAAGTGAATTTTGTGAGTGAAATCTAGGCTTATGAAGCAAATTATCTAGCAAATCCCTTTAGGTTTGTCTCTAACTACTTGAGAATTTCTTTTTTTTTTTGGTAAAATATTACATTGAAGTAAAATATTAGAGCTCAATTATATATAATAGTGTTTGACTATTGTTTATATTTTTAGAAGAAATAATTTAGTATTGCATGTTTTATGATTGCATTTTATGTAACTGTTCATGTCTGTCTAGAGCCCTTGATAGTGGAAACAGAAATGGACCTGAGCTGAAGGAAATCAGTATACATTTGAGTGGATAGTCACATTTTGTGAGGAAAAATATTTTTGTCTCCATGCACTAACAAGGAAGTTATAAGGCAGAGAAATTGTTCTTTTGATTCTAAATGAGCACCCTCTCCCCTGAAGACAGCCTTCATCGTCCTTCCAGCCCTGCAAATCTGTCACTGTGTCTTCACAGTGTTAAGAAACTCAAATAAAAAGGTCCCTTTGGTAATGGTAAGGAATCAGTTAGTCATCTGGAGTGTTTTCCTATTCAACAGTTGAGTTTTCAGATAAAGGGTACATATCTTAACACTGAACATTTTACTTTACATATGGATATTTGGATGTCGTGATGGAAATTTTTTTTTTTCATTTAGAGCCATCTTTACTAATGAATTAAATAGCAATTGAAGGCCACATAAAAATAAAATTTAGGAGTTTGTTTTTCCCTCTTAGGAAACAAAAAAATAGTAAACTAATCTTTTTAAATCTATGAACAGAGAGTTTAAAATTTTACTCCACATGAGCATAGCTAACTCTTGTGTATCAGATACACAAGAAGATTATTGGCTCCCACCAAGAGCTAATTAATATAACTCACAGCTTCCTACATGATCAAATTTTTAACTTTAGTGACCTCACTCTTACTAAGAGACAGAAGGAACTAAGACAGCAAGAATTGTATTACCCCCAAAGCTCTAGGGTTTTCCATTCTCCATGGGTTCTCCATTCTTGGTATAGGCACCTGTCATCTTCCTTTCTTTAAAGAATTTTCAAGAAATTCTGGCAAGCTGATCTAGCAAGTGAGTTCTTATTTAATTATAAAAGTTCTAAAAAAAGTCCAAGTTCATCACCCGTAGCATACTGAATAACTGAAGAATCAGTGAAACTTTTATAAAAGATAAATCTTTATTTTTCTCAAAGTTATCTATTGAAAAACAGATGGGATTTTCTTAAAGTACCTATATAGATCAGATCTGCTCCTATTTGGTATCACTGCACAGCTATTTTCTTTATTTCTTTGGCATGCTATTGTACTTTTAGAAAAATAGACCCTGACTAATTCTTTACACCCAAGTGTATTCCTTCTTGGCTCTATTTAATCACAATTACACTCTCTTTTTTTTTCTTATGTATAGTCTCTCACTGACCAGTCCCTGTATACATATTTAGTTTGATAGTTTTAATAAAATTTAGAGGTTAATTGATCTGGCAATGTCAATAGTCTTTTAAAAATCCATTTAGGATTTGTCATTTAATCAATATGGTTAAGAGTATACATTTAAATAATATTCCTGCTGTCCTATGAGGAAAAAGTATATATCACTCTATGCTATTTTTCAGCTGTAACAAATTTACATGTAACAATTTATACTTCCACAACTATCTAACACAGATTACTCTCCTTTTCTTGAAAGTGTGTCTGCAATTATTTTTTTTTAACCTCACTTCAAGAAAAACCTACCCTTTCTTATTTGAACCCACCTTATTTATTTATTTACTTTAAAAAATTTTGAATGTGTTTAAAAGATTTAAAGAATACTCATGTGCCAAACAACTTCAGAAATAAGCCATTGCAGAAATAGTTGAAATCTTCTGTTTATACTTCCTCAATACCACTGCGACTTGCCTTTGTGCGCCCCTGATGGCTGCGCCCTGCCTGGGGGATGGGCATGCTTATCCCGCAGTGCAAAGGCGATTTATGTAACCAAAGTGTTCGTACCCCAGTAATACTCTGAAAAAGAAAAAAAAGGATACAATACACTTTATGTAAAACATACATAAAGTAAACCCATGCTAAGCGTGCACCTTGGTGATTTTACAGACATATACATACATGTATACATCACACACATGCCTGTGCAGCCACCACTGGATCTAGATACAGAACATTTCCAACACCCAAGAAGCTCCCCTGTGCCGGGTCTCAGTGGTGCCCCATCTTTCAGAGGTAACCGCGCTTCTCACTTCTATCGCCACAATTTAAGTTTTGCATTTTCTTGAATGTCACATAAATGGAAGTGTAGTACTATTTTGTGTGGCTTTTGTTGCTCATCATTATATCTGTGTCACTTGTTCCTTCTTTTGTTTTCTATAAAATATTCCATTTTTGCATAAATATATCACAATTTATTTATCCATTTTCCTGTTGATACGACATTTGAGTTGTTTTCCATTTTGGGTTGTTATGAATAAAAACTGCCATGAACTTCTTTACCCATGGCTTATGGTGGACAAATGCTTTCATAGCTCTTGACTATACATGCAGGAACACAGTGACTGTGTCAGAGAATATGTGTTGAGAGCTGCTACATTTACAGGGGGTCAGTTAGGACTTTGAGCCAAATTGAAAGTAATGATTAAGGCCTTTTTCACTTACTGCAATAGCATAAGCAAGAAGTGAAACAGGAAAGGATGTCAGCCACCACAATGCTCCATTTTTTCCTCCATGTAACAACACGGGGCAAGGGTTAAGTGGATCAGTGCAGACCAGGATCATCTCATTGCCAAGGGAGCCCCGAACAAAAATCTTCTATCATTTTATGGACCTGGAAGGCTGGAGGGAAAAGGAGGAGGAAGGGCTAGAAGTGGAAAAAAGCTGAGTACCAAGTCAGAGTGAAGAAAATTGTCTTCAAGGCCCCTGATAAGGAAGTCTCACATAGGTTCCTGAACAGTATCTCGGCTGAGTAACCCCCCTAGGCTAGGAGTGCAGATATGCTTAAGAGCATGATGGGCCTAGGGCAAGGTTGGGGAGAGGGGAGGCTGAGTTCCTGACTGCACATCCATCCAGAGGCTGCAACGCATGGCTGCACCAAGGCTGCAAGGAGGGCATCTTCCTTCCTTGAGCTTTCTGTGCCAGGTGGAGACTTTGCAGTGGCCTATGGCTGGGCCTGAAAGGTCACACATAGAATTTTTTCCCTGGAGCCAGACTCCTCCATAGACAATTTCTATTTGACATTTTTCTCATTCTTTTCTGTCTATAGCCATTCCTGAGCCCAAGAAATGAAGCTCATAATTCAGCATGTCAGTTTTCTACATCAACTAATATAACTGGTGATAGTGCTACCAATTTAACTGATGTCTGCACCAACCCTGAAACCCTGGAACACTCACAGTTTCCAAATGGAGAATTCCAACATTATCAGGTAATGCTTGGAGCAACACTATTTTGCTGGGTTAAGATGTAATCCATATGAAAACACTTATGATCCAATATTTGGAGACAAAACAATCACTTTACATAACATTTTTCTTGTGGGAATCTATAGTATCCTTTGAACATGTAAAGTCACTGAGGGTATATAGGAGAGGTAGAAGACTCATGGGCTCTTCATTTAAGAAGCTAGTGATCCTGACAGAAAGACAAAAACATATACAGAGTTTAGAGAAAATATATGAAGGTCAAAGAAAACAAAGAAAAATTAGAAGTACTGAATAGGTGACAACATAGGAAATACACGGGCAGTGAATGAGACTGTAAACCTTGCTCAGGTAGAAGGTGAAGTCATATGTTAAGGCCCCTGGGCCTGATCTGGGGGTGATCTCTCTGACTCTGCTTCCCTGTCGGCCTCACAGTCTAACTGTGGGCCTTTCTTTGGCCTGGCTCTGACCTTACTGTATTCAACTATGGCTTAGAAACCATTCTGTATCCTGGGGGATATAAAGAGTTTCTAAGAAAACATTTATTATTTTTTAAATTGGAAAGATATAGCCATATGAATAAGAAAGCATGAGTGGTCACTGGAAATTTCTTCTTTCTAAATTTAAGGAAAACACAAGGACAAGGTTTTTCCTACTGAAAACTAAAATTTGAGCCCAGCATTTGTTGCTTCACATAGTATTTATGTTTATACATTCTTTTAATGAAATAATCTTCAAAACAGGATGGTACTGGCATAGCAAAAAGAACTACAGACCGATTGAGGAGAGTAGAAAGCCAGGAAATAAATCCATGCATTTATGATAAATTTGTTTTAGACAAAGATGTTAAGAACACACAATGGAGAAGGAATGGTCTCTTCAAAAAATGGTGCTGGGAAAACTGAATATCCACATGAAGAAGAATGAAATTGGCCCTATGTCACATCATACAAAAAAATCAATTCAAAATGGTTAAAGACTTAAGTGTAAGGCCTAGGAGCCTTAAACTACTACAAGAAAAATGTAATACAGAAAGGATGATCAATGGCACTTATTTTCCTTGAAAGCTTTTGTTTCATCTTTAATAATTTTATTTAAATCCTTTCCAGGTGACACGAAATTTCTTCAATGACTGGTCTCTGTGTAAAATCTTCCTGGTTTGTCTCTTAGCCTCTGTGATAACAACAGCAATCGGAGTACTCATATTGTCCCTGGTATATAGTGGGAAAAATAGTAATGCTTCTATTGTAATCCAATTTCCCCAAAGCCATGGGACACCCTCATCTACTACTGGAACAGCCTCATCAACAAGTTCTGAACCTACAGTTACCACTCCTGTGCTAGACTCTACCACAACATCCACTTCAACTCAGCCCATTATCATAACAACCGCTGCCTGGACTTCAACAGAACCCACCAGCACACTGACCACCATGAATGCCTCAACTGAAACTACAAAAGCATCACCTACTACTTCAACTGAAGCAGCAACAACAATGAGTACAGACACATCCAATGAGGTTACAACAACAGCAGTCACCACTACTACTGCAACTGAATCCACAACCACAACAGCCAGCACTACTGCCTCTACTGAATCAACAACCACCACAGCCACATCAACTGAATCAACTACCACAACCACTGCAGGCACTTCCACTGACACTACAACCACAGGAACCAGCCCTACTACTCCTACTGAATCCACAACCATAACAGCCAGCACTACTGCTTCTACTGAATCCACAAGCACAACAGCCACTTCACCTGAACCAACTACCACGACTGCAGGCACTTCCACTGATACTACAACCACAGCAGCCAGCACTAGTGCTTCTACTGAATCCACAACCACACCAGCTGACACTACTACTGCTACTGAATCCACAACTATAACAGCCAGCACTACTGACTCTACTGAAGCCACAACCACAACAGCCACTTCATCTGAACCAACTACCACGACTGCAGGCACTTCCACTAACACTACACCCATAGCAGCCAGTACTACTGCTTCTACTGAATCTACAACCACAGCAGCTAGCACTACTACTGCTACTGAATCCACAACCACAACAGCCGGCACTACTACTGCTACTGAATCCACAACCACAACAGCCAGCACTACTGCCTCTACTGAATCCACAACCACAAGAGCCAGGACTACTGCCTCTACTGAATCCACAACCACAACAGCCACTTCAGCTGAACCAACTGCAGGCACTTCCACTGATACTACAACCATAGCATCCAGTACTACTGGTTCTGCTGAATCTACAACCACAGCAGCCAGCACTACTACTGCTACTGAATCCACAACCACAACAGCCGGCACTACTACTGCTACTGAATCCACAGCCACAACAGCCAGCACTACTGCCTCTACTGAATCCACAACCACAAGAGCCAGCACTACTGCCTCTACGGAATCCACAACCACAACAGCCAGCACTACTGCCTCTACTGAATCCACAACCACAACAGCCACTTCAGCTGAACCAACTGCAGGCACTTCCACTGATACTACAACCATAGCAGCCAGTACTACTGGTTCTGCTGAATCCACAACCACAGCAGCCAGCACTACTACTGCTACTGAATCCACAACCACAACAGCCGGCACTACTACTGCTACTGAATCCACAACCACACCAGCCAGCACTACTACTGCTACTGAATCCACAACCACAACAGCCAGCACTACTGCCTCTACTGAATCCACAACCACAACAGCCAGCACTACTGCCTCTACTGAATCGGCAACCACAACAGCCACTTCACCTGAACCAACTACAACAACTGCAGGAATTTCTGCTGACACTACAACCACAGCAGCCAGTACTACTGCTTCTACTGAATCTACAACCACAGCAGCTAGCACTACTACTGCTACTGAATCCACAACCACAGCAGCCAGCACTACTACTGCTACTGAATCCCCAACCACACCAGCCAGCACTACTACTGCTACTGAATCCACAACCACAACAGCCAGCACTACTGCCTCTACTGAATCCACAACCACACCAACAAGCACTACTGCCTCTACTGAATCAGCAACCACAACAGCCACTTCACCTGAACCAACTACCACAACGACTGCAGGCACTTCCACTGACACTACAACCACATCAGCCAGCACTACTACTGCTACTGAATCCACAACCACATCAGCTGGCACTACTACTGCTACTGAATCCACAACCACAGCAGCCAGCACTACTACTGCTACTGAATCCACAACCACAACAGCCAGCACTACTGCCTCTACTGAATCCACAACCACAACAGCCAGCACTACTGCCTCTACTGAATCGGCAACCACCACAGCCACTTCACCTGAACCAACTACAACAACTGCAGGAATTTCTGCTGTCACTACAACCACAGCAGCCAGTACTACTGCTTCTACTGAATCTACAACCACAGCAGCCAGCACTACTACTGCTACTGAATCCCCAACCACACCAGCCAGCACTACTACTGCTACTGAATCCACAACCACAACAGCCAGCAGCACTACTGCCTCTACTGAATCCACAACCACACCAACAAGCACTACTGCCTCTACTGAATCAGCAACCACAACAGCCGCTTCACCTGAACCAACTACCACAACGACTGCAGGCACTTCCACTGACACTACAACCACATCAGCCAGCACTACTACTGCCACTGAATCCACAACCACATCAGCCGGCACTACTACTGCTACTGAATCCACAACCACAGCAGCCAGCACTACTACTGCTACCGAATCCACAACCACAACAGCCGGCACTACTGCCTCTACTGAATCCACAACCACAACAGCCAGCACTACTGCCTCTACTGAATCGGCAACCACAACAGCCACTTCACCTGAACCAACTACCACAACGACTCCAGGCACTTCCGCTGACACTACAACCACAGCAGCCAGCACTACTACTGCTACTGAATCCACAACCACACCAACCAGCACTACTACTGCTACTGAATCCACAACCACAACAGCCAGCACTACTACTGCTACTGAATCCACAACCACACCATCCAGCACTACTACTGCTACTGAATCCCCAACCACACCAGCCAGCACCACTACTGCTACTGAATCCACAACCACAACAGCCAGCAGCACTACTGTCTCTACTGAATCCACAACCACACCAACCAGCACTACGACTGCTACTGAATCGGCAACCCCAACAGCCACTTCACCTGAACCAACTACCAGAACGACTGCAGGCACTTCCGCTGACACTACAACCACAGCAGCCAGCACTACTACTGCTAGTGAATCCAGAACCACACCAGCCAGCACTACTACTACTACTGAATCCACAACCACACCAGCCAGCACTACTACTGCTACTGAATCCACAACCACACCAGCCAGCACTACTACTGCTACTGAATCCACAACCACAGCAGCCAGCACTACTATTGCTACCGAATCCACAACCACACCAGCCAGCACTACTACTGCTACCGAATCCACAACCACAACAGCCAGCACTACTGCCTCTACTGAATCCACAACCACACCAACAAGCACTACTGCCTCTTCTGAATCAGCAACCACAACAGCCACTTCACCTGAACCAACTACCACAACGACTGCAGGCACTTCCACTGACACTGCAACCACATCAGCCAGCAGTACTACTGCTACTGAATCCACAACCACACCAGCCAGCACTACTACTGCTATTGAATCCACAACCACAACAGCCAGCACTACTACTGCTACTGAATCCGCAACCACAACAGCCAGCACTACTGCCTCTACTGAAGCCACAACCACAACAGCCACTTCATCTGAACCAACTGCCAGGACTGCAGGCACTTCCACTGACACTGCAACCATAGCAGCCAGCACTACTACTGCTACTGAATCCTCAACCACACCAGCCAGCACTACTACTGCTACTGAATCCACAACCACAGCAGCCAGCACTACTACTGCTAACTGAATCCACGAGCACATCAGCCAGTGCTGCTGCCTCTACGGAATCCACAACCACAACAGCAAGCGCTACTGCCTCTACTGAATCCACAAGCACAGCAGCCACTTCACCTGAACCAACTACCGCAATGACTGCAGGCACTTCCACTGACAGTACAACCACAGCAGCCAGCACTAGTGCTTCTACTGAATCTATAACCATTCCTGTTATGTAGTGGTTATATTTCTCATGTACTTCCCCTACAGATGTCCCATTTCCAGCCCTCAACACCACCTCTGTTTTGCTGCCCAGTCTTGTTAACATGTAGGCTTCCATGATGCATTTGAAGATAAACCACTTGTACTTTCTCTTTTATTGTTTTACCAGTGTTTTATTTGCTCTCGTTGATGATTTTCTTCTAAATATCTTTCATTCCACTTCCCTCTCACTCCCCGTTGTGTTTTTTTGAAATATAATTGTGGTTGTGGATTCAGTAGAAGCAGTAGTGCTGGCTTGTATGGTTGTAGTTTCAGTAGCAGTTTTATTGAAATTTAATTCACATATCTTAAAATTTGCCAATTTACAGTGTACAATTTCCCTTACTCTATTATTCTTAGCAAAAGTGTACAACAAGTATAGAATAACATTAATTAAGTGATTATTGGATGAGCAAGGCAATCTCAGGTGCACATCGTAAACTTAGCTTAGGACTCGGTAAGTGTTTCCTCAAGATTTGATGTCCCATCAAGACATTGGGACAATAATTCTTAGTTCTTAGACAGGTTCATAAGAATTAAATTATGATCAAAGAAGTGCACCCACTCATAGAGCACACATCTCTCCACAGTAAATATCGGTGATAGTACTGGTAAGCTGAAAGTGGGACAGATGCTATATTTAGGAGGCTGCAGTGACATTTTGCAACAACAGATGGTGCTATTCATTTTCTTCTCCCCCATTAAAAATAATTATCAGGCTCAAGTAAAAGTCAAATGGCTAACTTTTATCTTTTAAGAAGTAGATTTTTTAAAAGTCTTGAACAATGAGGGGCATGTTTATTGTGCCAAAATATTAAGAAATACTATTTAGAAGAAGAATTTGGTTTCTTTTGTGTGTCTCTCTAGGAAAGAGAACCAGGGTCACTAGGTTGAAGTCACTGAGAAGACTGACTCAACATAGAGAAGAATGATCTAGCAGTGAGAATCAACTCAAAAGGCACGTTGAACCCTAAAAAAATCGATGAACTCCTGGTCACTGTAAATTGCACACAGAGGCTGGAAGATAGAGTTCACTTTCGTTCATTGGAGTTTGATCAAATATTTAGGTTCTTTTTATCTAAAATATAGCTGCATACATTTATAAAAGCAGAGTGGTATGCATAATAAGACACGACTAGTATTATTTAAATGAACTTTAAAATTTATAATCAACAGTCAAATATTGCATGTGTTACCAATTGTGATAGTGCAGTTAGTGATAATTATATTGTAAACACGTTACTAAATATTAGTTGTGTATTTGGAATGTAAACTCCAGTAGAACAAGTACTTATCTGTTTCATTTATTACTGTGTAGATCCCTACTGCCCAGAAAAATATCTGACATATATTACATCTTCAAAAGACATTTTCTGAGTGAATTTTAACAGAGGAATACTCTATCAGTAAAAACACATTTGACTTTTTAGTAGATAGAATCAAATCTAATGCAATGTTAAATTAGAAAAATTACTGATATGGATCAAAACATTTTAAGATGCTTGTTTTCATTTTGAATAGTACTAATTATTGCTATTATAAGATGTTATCTAACTAATCCTTCATTAATTTTAATCTGTTGAAAGGACATAATGTCGTAGATATTGAGAATTGAATAAAGAACCACATTTATCTTTTATGCTAATGACATAAAATAAAGTATAAACTTTTCCTTTTGTTACTTCTACATTTAGTGATTTTATGCAAAGCACTAATTGAATTAATGCCAATTCTAATAGGGTTTTTGAAAAATTCTTTGCACCTTCTGTGTATTTTTATAATGATTTTTCATACATTTAATTGAATAATACTGGAAATATAATTATCACTAACTATACTATATTTCAAAACCTATTGTCTGGCTTGTTAGTTACTACCTCAATCAAACAGTAAAAAGGATGTACTAAAATAATCTCTTTGCCTAAAAATTGTCAAAAAAATTAGAGAATTGGAGCTGTCATATTGGTCTCAGCCAATGAATGAACCAAAGTTGTTTTAGTTATCGTCAGACCATAGTGACATTTCAGCAAAGGAGTTTCTTTTTGTGGGTAAAAAATGAAGCAATTTGATATAGCATTAATAGATGAATCTGAAAGAGACCACCAAGTTCTTTTGGCTAAAGAAGAGCCAAATATCAAAGCACTATCACTAGTTTATTAACTAACAAATATTTCCAAATTCTTTTGGTTAAAATCCACCAGAGGAGGAGTATAAAACTGTGAAGACAGTGGGATACACAATGGTAAGTGGGATCATTTTCACAACCTGGGATGCCAGAAGTGCCCCTGGTTTTGGGCAAAGTGATAATCTTGGATTTACCCATACACTCTTTGCATATTGTATTAATCCAGGTGTGTTCTACTCTGTCTTGTACAATAATGTAGTAATACCAGCCCAAGAAATGTTCTTTGACAAAGCAGAGATCAGATGAATTTCACAGTAACATATTTTATATTTTCTTCCTTACCCTATAATTGAGTCTTGTGACTGTTTAATCAATCAGGCATTTTTAAAGTGGAATATTCCAGTTATTGCACAAGTATCAGAAATTATTTATTCCTCTGTAGGCTATCAAGATAAGGTATAAATACACATAAATGTTTGTGAAATTTTATCTGTGCTGTGGCTGTGGAGCTTCTAGGCCAAATTAAGCTAATGTCTCCTCGATTACTGTTATAACGCATAACAGTAATACATTATTGCATGGCTAAGAATGTAATTCAGCTGTTACCGGAGTCTAGTGTGCTGCAGTGGTTCTTCTTTATGAAGGTTTTAGAGGTTCAAGCTTCTTTCAGCTGGTTACCTGCTGTTCACAGGATGTTGCCCTTGTCTCTGTGTTACAGGATAGCTCACCCACTCACCTGCATTCAAACAAAAGGGAAGCGAAAGGGGAAATAACAGGCATATCCCTTTGCTCTTAAGGGCACAACCTGTTAGTTGCATACATACCTTCCTCTGTCATGCCATGAGCTGGAATTTAGTGATGTGGCTGTGTCTCGCTATATGAGAGGGTGGGCAGTGTCCAGCTAAAAATCTCAGAGCTTGCTTAGTATGACAGTGAAGGGGAAAATGGTTATTAAGGATAACCAGCAGTGTGTCAAACATGTTCTCAGGTTGAAAGAAAAGCCCAATTTGTAGTCATTTCAAGCATAATATCATTTGTTTTCTGTCATTATTATATAAAATTTTTAATGATTTCATTGATTCAATTTAAATAATATTGAAACATTTAATTCACAGGGATTCTTACAGCCCACAAGACCATGCTTTATTTCTTGGCAGGCATCATATTATATTGCTTTTGGGGCAAATCAATCTTGCAGTTACTTTTCTCTCCTTCCATGGCTTTTTCATTGCCCGTACGTTTTAAAAGTGTTGGATACATTTACAAGACTTTGGAAAGAGCAAAATTACACATATACACACACACATCTCTCTCTCTCTCTCTCTCTCTCGTCTCTCTCTCTTTCTCTCCCTGCTTCAAGAGAACAGAGTATAATGCTTGCCGCATGTTGAATGAATAAATAAAAATTAGCTGCATAATTTGAACATTTTGGTTTATTTTTCATGAACAAAAAAAGTTCTTCCTAAATATTTCAGGGAATTCCATCACTTATTTTTAAAATGTTTTCTAAGTTCGTGCTTCTCCAACATGATGAACATAGGAGTCACCTAAGCAGAGGACAAACCTGCCCACGGATTTAGGTAGTCTGAGGAACATCTTTCCCAAGAGGTCTTTCCATCTCTTTCCATCTCTAGGACTTGATTTACTTGCTCCTTTTTGTTTTCAAAAGGAGATCTAACAGACTTTCTTATGGACTGTCTGCCTTTCTTCTCCCTGAGCTGGGACATATGAGTGGTTCCTATCCTAAAAGAAGGGAGATTCTGACCATGATTATTAAACTCATTGTCTCGTATCTCCTCTTGGGGCCTCAGTTTCCTCAACTGTAAAATGGCACAGTTGGATTAGATGATCTTTCTCATGTCTGAGTTCTATCATTGGAAAATTGCGATATATTAAGTCTAATGGATCTATAGGTAGTTATTTAGTATACTAATTATACATCTGTCATAAAAGAACATTACTTTTGAATTAGTTTTTGATTAGTCTCTATGTAAGAGTCATTTTTTTAAACTTATAAGTTCTTCAAATATTGTTCTTCACTAAAAACTTTTTGTGCCAGTTTTGTGAAGATCCCCCTGGATACATATGTGGGATGCTAATTTTATTTTAATTTCAGAATATTTACAGGGTCCAAATATTTTGGTCACATGGATTGCTTTTGTACTGCTTGAGTCAAAGTTAAAAGTGTGCCTATTGCCCAGGTAGTGTACATTGTACCCATTAGGTGTGATTTCACCCATCTCCTCCTCCCTTTTCCCTCCTGCTTGATTTTTGTTGAGTTTTACTTCCATCTGTGCATGTGAGTACTGATCAGTTAGTTCCAATTTAATAGTGAGTACATGTGGTGTTTGTTTTTCCATTCTTGTGATACTTCACTTAGGAGAATGGTCTCTAGTTCCATCCAGATTGTTACAAAAGGTATTAATTCATCATTTTCTTCTTATGACTGAGCAGTATTCCGTGGTATACATATACCACATTTTATTGATGCACTCATGAATTGATAGGCATTTGGGTTGATTCCACATCTTCGCAATTGTGAATTGTGCTGTAATAAACATTTGAATGCAGGTGTCTTTTTGATAAAATGACTTTTTTTCCTTTGGGTATATACCCAGTAGTGGGATTGCTGGATTAAATGGTAAGTCTACTTTTAGGTCTTTGAGGAATCTCCGTACTATTTTCCATAGAGGTTGTTCTAGTTTGCAGTCCCACCAACAGTGTATAAGTGTTCCTTTCTCTCCTCATCCACACCAGCATCTATTGTTTTGAGACTTTTTGATAAAAGCCTTTCTCACTGGGATTAGGTGATCTCTCATTGTGGTTTTGATTTCCATTTCCCTGACGATTAGTGATGTTGAGCATTTTTTCATGTTTATTGGCCATTAGTCTATCTTCTTTTGAAAAGCTTCTGTTCATGTCTTTTGCCCACTTTTTAATGGGGTTGTCTGATTTTTTTTCTTGGTGATTTGTTTGAGTTCTTTGAAGATTCTGGTTATTGTTTCCTTGGTTGTGCAGAAGCTTTTCAATTTACTCAAGTCCCATTTATTAATTTTTGTAGTTGCTATGAGTGCCACTGGGGTATTCTTTCCCTAGGCCAATATCTAGAAGAGTTTTTCCAACATTTTCTTCTAGAATTCTTATGGTTTCATGTCTTAGGTTTAAGTCTATTATCCATCTTGAATTAATTTTTGTGAGTAATGAGTGATATGGATCCTGTTTCAATCTTCTAGATGTGGCTATTCAATTTTCCCAGCACCATTTATTGAATAAGTATTCTTTTCCCCAGTGTATATTGTTGTCTGCTTTGTCAAAGATCAGATGGCAGTATGTGGATGGTTTTATATTTGGATTCTCTGTTCTGTTCCTTTGGTCTTTGTCTCTATTTTTGGCCAGTACTATGCTGTTTTGATTACTGTAGCCTTGCAGTATAGTTGGAAGTCTGGTAATATGAGGCCTCCAGATTTTTTCCTTTTGGTTAAGGTTGCTTGGCTATTTGGGCTCTTTTATGGTTCCAAACGTAGTGCAGAATTATTTTTTCTAAATATGCAAAAAATAATGATATTTTGATGGGAGTTGCATTGAATCTGTAAATCATTTTGGGTAGTATGGACATTTTAACAGTGTTGATTCTGCCAAACCATGAGCATGATAGGTTTTTCCATTTGTTTACATCACCTGCAATTTCCTTTCTCAATGATTCATAGTTCTTTTTGTAGAGATTTTTCACCTCCTTGATTAAATATATTCCGAGGTATTTTATTTTCTTTATAGCTAAAAAGATGTATGTTCATAGCAACCGAAGCAGAGGGAGCATGTGGTTAGGGTGAGCAGACATTGATTGAAAAGTTACTAGGGTATTTTTGTGTTAATGGAAAAGGTCCATATATTAATAGGGTGGGAGGACACAGTGAGGAGTATAAAGCTTTAGACTTTTTCCAGGCATCACATTTAAGGTATAAAAAAGGCATATACTTAAGATCGGCAAATTTCACTGTATTTTCATTTTATATTGGTACAAACACAATAAGAAATAGGTAAAGAATAATACTGACAGAGTAATAGAGACAAGTACATTTTATTTACTAATCCCCACCCCCAACCCCCACTGACCATATAACTGACCTATCTTGGTTGAGTTCCAGGTGGAATGTTGGGGTGTTCTCCAGGGTTTGTTGTGGCTGTGGGATCCATGGTTACTGGCCAGAGCCCTGTGGTGACTGCAGTGCCATGGAGAAGCTGTGATCCTCTGTGGAGCTGAACTCTGGACTGAACTTTGGGAAGCTGCGCAAGGTGGTGATGAGTCCACAACTGGCTTTCCATAGTCTCCAGTGGGAAACACTGGTTTGTCCACCTCTCATCGGCTTATTGGTGGGTCTCATTGTTTTATTTAGACTTGTTCAATCTATTAGAAGCCACCTTTATGTAAGGCGTGACAAGCAGCTCGGAGAAACACTGGCTGCACAAATTAAGAAGAAATGCCAACTCATTGACAAGCTTAGTGCTTCTAAAAAGGAGTATGCAGAGACTGAAGCATCTTTAGAGAATGCCCAGCTCGCGAATAAGTCTTTAAATATACCCAGCCTTATAGACAATTACAAAAAGGTGAAGAGGTTCAACTTAGTGCTGATGGAGGAATTGACGTATCTGGTTCAAGAAACAAAAAAGGAGAAATCCAAACGCTCTAAACAAGAAGAGGCAATGAAGACGATATTAAAAATGCTGCAATCCCTAGAAGAGAACATGAGAATCACCCTGCCACAAGGAACTTTTCCACACCTGCCAGGAGGCCAGCAGCCAAGCCCCGCTGGTCTCTTCCCCAGGAGTGGTCCTGGATCTTAAAGCAGAAATGCTCCCTCCCCTCCACTCAGGTCTTCAGAGCTGCCAGGCTGCATTCGCCCACCCGCACTCCATCTGAGGGTGGTTGAAACAATGGATCCAGAGAGCCCCTGCCTGGGCTGCAGTTCCTCCACCTTCACAGCCTGGACATGGCAGTCACCTTTATCCTGGGCAATTCCTCCAAATCTATTGAACTTCCTCAAACACACCAAGAAATGTGGGGGTTTCTTAATCTTTACAGAAAGTTTGGATTTTCTCTCATGAGCAGTGGAAAAAATGCTATGTTTAAGAGACTAATCTTTTATTAGTATTAAAACTTTATTAAAGTTCATTTTTCAAGATAATTGTTTGCAAATATTTATATTAATCTTGTAAGTGAATTATTTATGCTTCTTGGTGTATATATATTATCTTCACATATATATATATAGTATCTATTTATGGACTCAATTTATAAACTATATATGCAGATATTTTCTAAACAGAGGAATGAAAATAAAAAAAATTCAAAATAAAATGTACTTCACCTAAAGCATTAAGTAGAGTATAACAGGAAATTTCATTTGCCTATACTTTTCAAACCAAATTGGGTAAAAGCCTGATAGCTTTTCTTCAATGTTATCTCAAAAAAAAAAACCACACACACACAAAATATTTGCGATAAACTAAGAGGTTATATATAGTCCATGTTTAAACATGTAAAGACTATATATCAACAAACATATGTACATACACAGATATGATTTAGATTTAGTGCCTTTTAACATTTTCAACAGACATATCAAAAATTATATATATTTAAGTATTAATAAGGACACAGAAATTTAGGCATGTCCCGTTTAATGTTTCTTTGTGCAGCAGTGGTTTGTTATAAAGCCAGTTGTCTCTGAAATTTCTTCCTGAAAAATGTACACATGCAGATACAAACATACATGTTATAGTATGTGTTCTTGTATGTTCTTAGCCAATAAAGGCTACACAACCACATGACATTAAACATGCTGAGCCAATGAGAAATAATACACCAGTTCTTACTGTCAGAGTGTGTTGTCCTGTTCTGTCTCGAATTGAGTGTGCATGTATGCTGCTCACTGCACTGAGGCCTCTCTTTTTCCATACATATAGTTCTATATTGTTTATTTCAAACTATTAAGGGGGTATAAATGTTTTTGTTACAGGGATAGCTTTTATAATGCTTGAGTGAGGGCTATTAGTGCACCCATCACCAGAATAGTGTTCATTGTACACATTAGGTAGGTTTTTACCCCTTCCCTCCCCTCCTTTTCCCCCTTCTAGATTTCCAGTGACTTCCCTCTGTGCCCCTGTGTGCCCATCAATCAGTTCCAACTTATTAGAGAGTACACGCAGTATTTGTTTTTCCATTCCTGAGATACTTCACTTAGGATAATAGTTTTCAGTTCCATATTGCTGCAAAGGATGTGAATTCATTTCTTTTTATGGCTGAGTAATATTCCATGGTATACATATACCACATTTTGTTAATCCACTCATGAAGTGATGGGCACTTAAGCTGATTCCACATCTTTGCGATTGAGAATTATGATGCAATAAACATTCAAGTGCAGGTGTCTTTTTGATAATATGACTTCTTTTCCTTTGGATAGATACCCATTGTAGTAATTTGCAGTCCCACCAACAGTGTGTAAGTGTTCCTTTTTCTCTGTATCTGCACCAGCATCTACTGTTTTGGGACTTTTTAATAAAAGCCATTCTAACTGGGGGAGCCAAAAGCACATGAAATACAACTATTTACAAAGTAATGGGAATATGTTTAAACTCAATAACAGATAAATAAAAATTACACTCTTCATCTGTCTAATTAGTGTTATATTTAAATATTATCTTAACACTGCCAATCATATGTTTAGACATGTGCTGTCAATATTTGTGGCAAATCAAAAATTTTGTAGCATTTTGGAAAGCAGTTTGCACTAAGGGTGATAAAATACCTATATCCTTTGACTGTGTAATCCCACCTACTGGGAATTGGTCACCAGAAAATAGCTTAAAATATAGATAATAACACCTTCCACTATTACTCATAATTGTGGACATACAACAACTTAGAGAGGCAACATTAGAGAATAGGTTAGCTCAACTATGTCACATCCTGCATGGTATGATTATATTGGCATTAAATGTGATGTTTTTACAAAAGATTTTAAATTATTCAGTCAAATGCATATGTTAAAATGCCAAGCATAAAAGATGATACTCTGTGTGTGTGTGTGTGTGTGTGTGTGTGTGTGTATAATGTGATCACATTCAAAAAAATGTATGACAAAAAGATGGAAGCTTTCTAATTCCTGTAGCATGAAAACAGCTACCTGGTTCTGAATCTCTTTCACTTATGTCTCAAATACATACAAAGCAAAAAAAAAAAGGAAGCAGATATTCCCCCAACAAATATCTGTTGTGTAACTCAATAATAAAGGCCCACAAACTCTAACTTACATATAAGCAGAATGAAAAAAATGTGAAAGAAGCAGAATATTTTTTACAGAATACACATTAGCGAAGTTAAACATTTCACTGTGTTGGTACTTATAAAAAAAAGCAGAATATTTTTATGGAAGTGAATATTCATACAATCTTGGAAACAATTTTGGGATTATATGATAAAGTTGAAAAAAACACACATCTGACGATCCAGGAATTTCACTTTTAATTATACATCTAGAAACAGCATCATTGCACTAAAAAGGGAACCAAACTCAATTTCCATCCACAGGAGAATAGATCAATAATTATGATGTAATCAATCAATGAAATACTATAAAGCAGTGCAAATGAATGAAGTAGGGTTGCAAATGAATGAAGTAGCGTTGCAAATGTCCATGTAGTTGAGTTTTATAAATGTAATTTGATCAATCCCCCCCCCCCGCCCCCTGCACCCGATTATGGAAAAATACAGCATTATAGGAGTCATATAAATTTTAAAATATGTAAACAATACTATATATTTTCAGAATATATTAAAACATTTAAAAAAGGGAAGTATAAACATGAAATTAAGCAGTGTGGTCACCGCTGGTAGGAAGGGTGAGAGGCAGGAGGAGATAGGCTCAGGCATAGGTACAGAGGTGGCTGTAATTGTGTGTAAAAAAAATGTTATTGCTTAAGCAGGATAATGGGAATTTGGCTATTTACCAGATTATTCTTTATACTTTTTTGTGTGTTTGAAATGTTTCCTAATACATTTTTTTAAAATGATGTGGATGGGGCACGGTATGTGATGTGTAAAAAAGTGTGCGATGGGGATTCAGAGGTGGGCAGAGGCCGGAAAGCTCAGCGACTCCTGGGCCTTGGAAAGGACTTGGGATTTTACTCTAAGGGGAGTGTGATGCCGTTTAGGGGTTCTGAGCAGGATAGTCGTATAAACACGTTCATATTTTGGAGAGAACATTCCAGCTACCTTGTGAACTATGAATCAGAGGGGGCAATGCTGGAAGTTGGGAGAACCAGTCGTGTGTGGCCCTCTTCAGGGATGAGGGTGGGATCGTCATTCGTATTTCCACATCCGACACTGAGCAGGGGGCATGAAAGGCAGTCAACACTATGAAAAGTGGTATTATAACTAGAATTAATTTAGGGACATTCATAATCTTTCTTTGTTTACAAAACCAGTGGCTACAAAATTGGTTATACCACATCTGCTCTTCAAAGACTACTGTCTTGTTCATTTCTCAATTCATATTTTAAAGTTCACATCCTGACTTTTCTCTTTCCCCTTTGTCTGTGTAATGTAATATCTTTCTACTCCACTACAACCTTATTCCACATCCAGATTGCTCTTCCTGCTTTGTGTCTCTCCGTGTTGGTCTCAGCTGCCCTCTTCTACAATTTCTGCTTCCTCCTTTCTCCCCACCCCCCGGCAGTGAGGACCTTCAAGATCCGGATCCCAGCTTGCCTCTTCCAAACTGTGACCTCCTTCATCCCTCAAAGATCACTTCTTTTGCTCTCCTAATATTTTGGCCATCACCCCCAGTGGCTTTATTCTCTCTTATCCACCTGACCTTGCCTACCTGCCCCCTCCCCACCAGCTCCTCAGTGCTGAGTTCACTGCTATCTCCTTTGGGCCTGCGTTGGTCCCCATGATTGTCCCAGATCCAAGCCTGACTCAGACAAGAGTTCTATGAGCTGCTCCACCTCCACAGAGCCCTTGTCTTTTTCTACTCCACCCTCCACTCCAAGCGAGGTGAAAAAATCAGCCAAGATCTCATTTTGAACTCTGGGACTGCGGGGTCTGCACCATCCACTGGACCTCCAGCTAGGCTGCTGCAACCCTGAACAGGGCGATGATGTCCCACCACTGAGCCCTTGGACCTCCCTCTAATCCTAGCTTTAGAGTTGACCCCAATCTGGGACCCAGATCTGATAACCCAGTTATGGTTCTGAACCTTACAAACCCCAATTTCTTCATTTCACATACCTGAAATTTTCTGAGATTTCCATTCTGAGTGCTCATTCCAATAACCAATTTATTTGCTGCAATTTTTTTTAATGAGAACTGGAGCCCTGCCTTATTCTTCTTGTGCCCATCTCTGCAAGCTGTAGTCCCTTTTGGTGGTGAACCTCAGTTCCAATATCGAGGGCCCTGCTGTCTTCAGAAAGATTTGGCCTACATGGCTGATTGCCAGTCCCCATGCTCTGTAAATGTCCTAACAGTCATCTGATGCTTGGGCAAGACTTGCAGGGTCAGCATGGATGACGACCCATGCCTCCACCCTGGGAGTTGCTAAATCCTTGCTGTTATTTATAGCATGAATTCCAGCAATCTCTGTTTTTGTGGGCAGGTCTAATTCCTGGCTTTGCTGCCAGTAAACATCCATACTTCCCTAATGAATCTTGGCATACGTCACCAGAATCTCCAAAGGTATGACGGTTCTATCGTCTTTACCATGAATTTGAACTCCAAGTTGTCTTTCACCTTTTCTGAGCATCCTCCTTAGGGAATGGTGTGGTACATAATAGACAGTTAACATATGGCTATAGACAAGAAATGAATGGAGAGCTTGAGAGCCACACACTCTAAACTTGGGTTTATGAAGCATATGTGTCTCATCAGAAAAGTAGGGATAATAATACTTAATTCTTATAAATTCCCATAGGTATTACAAGGATTAGCTATGAACAGTGTGGTACACCCATTGGAATAGGCACAAACATCTCTATAATGTCAGTAATGTTATGTTAATCAAATCTTATGTCAGAGGCTGCCCAAGAGTAGCACCATTTGCTATGATCCCTCTATGGTTAAAGCTATGATTATGCTTTTTAAAAAAAAATTCAGAATATTGTAGGGGTACAAACATTTTGGTTATATGAATTGTTTTTGTACAGTTTGGTTAAAGTTATAAGTGTGCCCATCACTCAGATAGCTTGCGCTGTACCCATTAGGTGTGAATTTACCTGCCTCTCCTCCCCTCTTCCACCTGCTTGGTTTCCATTGAATTTTACTTCCATATATGCCCATGAGTGTTGAATGATTAATTCCAATTTAATAATGGGTACATGTGGTGTTTGTTTTTCCATTCTTGTGATGCTTCACTTAGAAGAATGGTCTTCAGTTCCATCCAGGTTGCTACAAAAAGTATTATTGATAGTGCATCACTTTTTCATGGCCGAGTAGTATTCCATTATATATATATATATATATATATATATATATGTATATACACACACACACACACACACCCCACATTTTATTAATCCACTTGTGTATTGATGGACACTTGGGTTGATTACACATAGTTGCAGTTGTGAATTGTGCTGTAATAAACATTTGAATGTAGATGTCTTTTTGATAAAATGACTTTTTTTCCCCTTTGCATAAATCCCCAGAATAAGCCATAACTGAACCTTTCCTAGGAAATGACCCAAAAGGATGTTAAAACTGCACATTACAGTTACTCACACAGCTAGACATCTCTGCTGGCAGAACTCCACCAACTTCATTCCATCCCCCATCCATCATCTCTGACAGAGGAGCCAAAGTCTCTCTCACCTGGATAAGCATGAGGAATAAGTATCCCAGCTACCACATCACTGATGGTGTCAGGAGTAAACTTGTCTGAGATACCAGTCAAGGAGCGTGAAGGGGCCAGTCTGGACATGCACACCACAGTGGCGAGCCCCATCAGACCTGCCCCAACCACAGTGACCTGGCCGTGTCCATGGGCCTATGAGAGGGGACATGTGGGCTGCAGGTCTTGTCTTAAGGATTATTCATCCAAAGCTTTGCCCTGACAGTTCCTTCCTTAGGTCTTCAGCTTCTCAGAAAAAGACCTCTCCTCTTGGTGTTTCTTTTTTTTTTAAACTGCCCCACCCTCAAGCCCTGTTGATGTTTCTTGTGGGTTAAAGATAACATCCCTCTAAAAAAATGTATTTTACATAAAAGACAGTTAAATTTTTATCATTTGTTTGATGATAATATTATTCTTATTTTCAAATAAATCAGTTTATTCAGAGGTCCTGTTAAATATTATTAACACCTTCAACCCATGTCTGTCTTTGTACCCCATGGCTATACAAGGGTATTGTTGGTTTTGTTTCAACAAGAAGTCATCATGTTTTTGTTTCCCAATTTTTTTATTGTGGCAAAATACACATAACAAACTTTACTATCTTAATCATCTTTAAGTGTACAGTTTAGTAGTATTAAATACATTCACAATATTGTACAACCATTGCCACTATCCATTTCTAGAACTCTTTTTCTCTTCCCAAACTGAAACTCCATGCCCATTAAGGTATAACTCCTCCTCTCCCCCTCCTCCCAGCCCCCAGCAGCCACCATTCTATTTTCTGTCTCTATGACACCAGGGTACTTCACATGAATGGAATTATACAGTGTTTGTCTTTTTGTGACTGGGTTATTTCATTTACCATAATATCCTCAGGATTCATCCATGTGGTAGTAAGTCATCATGCTTTTAACTCCTCTTTAGACCAAACTTTTTCCCAACTTCACAGTTCCTCACCAATTTTCCATGTTCTTGATATTCTAAAGCTTGAGTCTGTGTTACTTCAGGTGATCTAGTAAAATTTATTAATATTGAATATATTTATAAGAGAACTTTCAAACTTTAAGAAAAAATTGAAAACCCAAAAGTGTCATATACAAAGGGGACAGGTGTGGGGTCTTTTGTTTGCTACTGAACCTTTTGCATGAGAAGAATACCTAGCACACATTTGAAACTCAATAATCTCACATGTTTAGTGAATAAACCAATAAAAGAGTTGATCCTTTTACAACTTGGGACAAACTAGAGTTCTTGACAAAAAGAACAAAACCTTCTTCCTAAAGATTTTTAATATTCCATCATTCCTTTGACATTACTGCCTAGGAAATTGATCCTAATGGTCTTTAATGTGTGTGAATTACCTGAACAACTGACCAAGCAGACTTCCAGATACCAACCCAAGGTCTGAAAAGGTGAAGTGTCCCTAAGGCTATGGGTGCCTAAGAGATGGTGCCGACAAGGGAAGAGAAGGCATTTGTGCTGGAGTAGAGAGAAAGCAATGGAAAACTTGTACTTCAGAATTTTTTCCTTGGGTGAGTCCTCAAATAGAAGGCAGGTGTCTGAAAGGTGGGGCCAAACAGAAGGGAAGGAAGAATTATGTAAGATTTTCAGAGTTGCTTTACCTCAGGAGAGTTGTTCAGGGGGTAGTCACAAGAGCTCTCAGAGGAAGTACTGGTTTTCTTTTGTCTTTCTATAATTTAACACTTCATTTCCTCCTCTAAGGTGGATCCTGTTTTAGTGAATAATTAATTTATTATCTAGTTTAATCCACACTGTACTGATGCATCATACTGGATTTTCTACCAGTTGTTTTAATCATTTCTCACGAGTGCAGGTATAAAGGGCAATGAACAAATTGGAAAATACTCTTGGAGTTAAGCTTGTGATATTGGCAACTCAAGATGGACAAAAAGCAAGGAAAATATGTACTGAATGTTGAACACTCTGAAAATCAGCCAGTGAGTATTGTTCCATTTTGATATTTTGCCTATATTACAATCTCATTTTCAGCATTAAAAACAATCTAATCTCTTTACTACTAGTAGTTAAGGTCATAATTTTGCATTCTTCTCCAAAAGGAAGAGTAACCGTATAGTAATTTTTCTGCCTTAATTTCATGTTATATTTTGCTATATTTTAAACATTAAATACTTATAGATGTAAAGTATTAGGAATGTTTCTATGACCATATGATATAGAAATAAATCCATTTAACTTTCTATAGTTACCATCATGTAAGGATAAAGCTCCAATAATGTCATTGTTATTTATTAAGTTATAATTTTATAATTTGATGCTGAGATTTTTATATATAATTTCTAAACATATCAGAACTCAGATTTCTAAATATGCTGAAAAACTAGATATTAATCCTAGATATTGTCTTTAGGCCTAAGAAAAAAAATTCTCTAAAAATACCTGCTTCATGTAAAAAGATGCTAATTCTACCTGTTTTTTAAAAATCATTTTTATACTAAGAACCAAGCCTTCAGTATATACCTATCATAATTGTATACAGTTATCATATCATGTATGTATCATATACAGATTTTATGTATCTGGCTATATCTGATCAAATAATCTTTGATGTCAGAACAAAGGAAGAACAGGTGTTGAAAATTTAAGTGGTAAGTTAAAATTCACTGCCTGAAGAATAAATAAAAAGTGTGTGAAGAAATATTTTGCCTTTGCCATATGGCACTGTGGCAATCAGCGGTATTAATCACTTATGAAATAAACCAAAGAAGAAAGTCTTGTTTCTCAGTAAGCGTTAGTTGAATAAAAGAATCCCATGCAGGAGTCCTGGTTCACCAAAAGAGAAAGTTTGTCCCTTTGAATTATCAAAGGACCCTCTTGAAGATGGTTTTTGTCACTCCTGAGTCTTACTATTCTATAATTGGATCTTCAACATGCCCAAATACTCTTATGGAAAAAAAATTCTCTTTAGCCAGGTATTCATCATCTTGATAGTTTCTGTAGAAAACAACAAATTTGAAGATGTTTAGAATAATTATCTTAAGTTGTTTTTTACAGCATATATCTGGATAGCTGACTAAATATTTGACTTTGTTATAGATATTTGGGCATAGTTATAAAAATATTTTTCTCTTAATGCCAAATTCAATAACGGGGTTTAAAAATTATTTGAAGATTATAAATGAACAAAAAGAAATGTGGTTATTTTTGTTTTTCTGTTGGGGATACAAGAGATCTTAAGTTAATCCTCATAAAGTTAGGGGGAAAACCCTATAAAACTTCCTTTGGAAAATAAAGCTAATGCACGTCAGTTGCCTATAGCTATTATTAGCTAATGCTGATGATCTCATTAAACATTATTTACAGCTCTCCAACTATTCCAATTTTGTATAGAGACTCCACCTGTACTAAGAGTCAGAGCAACCTAACACGGTAAATTTATTATCCCAAAGCTGGCCTAGATCATAAGGTCTCCACCCATAGTTAGATCCACATATCACCTTCCTCTTTAAAAGGGCTGTAATTTCAACAGGACCAGAAAATTCTGGAAAACTGGCCTAGTGAGTGAGTTTTACTTTGTTTACAAAGTGCATTAAAATGTCCAAGTTCATAAATCACAGGCAAGTTGGATGTAACTAAAGCAACAGAATCAACACCCAGGAAAATAAGCAAAATAAGCAATTATGTTTTTTTTTTTGGAGACGGCACTCTAGCCTGTTGCATCAGCCTAGTTCACAGCAACCTCAAACTCCTGCGCTCAAGCGATCCTCCTGCCTCAGCCTCCTGAGTAGCTGGGACTATAGGTGCATGCCACTGCACCCGGCTAAGTTTTTCTATTTTTAGTAGATATGGAGGTCTCACTGTTTCTCAGTCTGGTCTTGAACTCCTGAGCTTAAGCGATCCTCCCACCTCTGCATCCCCAAATGCTAGGATCACAGGCTTGAGCCACTGTCCCCGGCTGCAAGGGTGTTAATAAAGGTCAGTTTAACTTTCCTCACATATGCCTCATGAATAACAGGTAGAATTTTGCTTAATCATACTGAATAAAACATACAGCTGATACCTTTATTTCTTTGATATAATACTTATAGAAAAATTTAGCTTAACTAATTGATTGCTGCCAAGAATATTCTATCTTCTATATATTTAATGGCAATTGTATGTTTTTGTATTTTTAATGATAGCTCCTAATGGGCCAATAAGTATATACAATTCTGGTTTGATAGTTTTAATGGAATTCACTGGTGGTTGGCCAGCAATTTCTGTAACTATTTAGTAATGGGTTATTAATCAACACAACCAAAGACAACTAGTAGAATAGCAGAAGTCATAACAATACTATTACTACTAGTAGTAATGATAGTTAAAACTTACTGAGTGCATTCTATGTGCCAGACATTGCTGTAAGCATTTTGCAGTTATTTACTCAGTAATCATCACAGCAAATCTGCAAGTGGGTAATTTTAGCCCTTTTGAAGCTGATTAAAGAGTGGCCAAAGAAGCCCTTGATTCACAACTAGAAAGTAAATGTCACCATCCTGTGATATGAAGAGCCCTAGACAATTCTACATTATTTTTGATATGTAACAAAACATTTGCCCAAGGTCCATAAATTTCTGAACTGACTCCTCTCTCATTTTTACATTATCTCATTCTTTCCTCTTTTTTAACACACCTCTTTCCCTAAAGTCCTTTCCACAAAATTCACTCATTTTCATTCCTTACTCATCTCTTCTTCTCAACAATATTTTACAATTATTGCATTTATTTGTTAATTATAACTAATCTGTTTTGCCTCCTTGTTAGCAAATAAGCTCCTTGAAAGCAGAGACTTTTTTGTTGTTGTTGTGGACGGTTTTCATGCTGCTGTATGTCCAGCAAAGATGTTTCGCAAACTTGACGAATGATTTGTCTTCTGTTTCCTGTTATGGGCTTGCAAGTGCTGTTGGAAAGAGCATGGTGTGAATTACACAAAGTAGTCACTTTGTATGAGAATTTGTCATCAGTATAGTGTACTATAGTGTACTATAGTGCGCATTATATTACTATATTAGCATAGCATAGTATAACATAGTTATAACCAATATAGTGTAACTATAACCAATATAGTGTACTATAGTGCGCATTATATTACTATATTAGCACAGCATAGTATAACATAATAATATGCTACACATAGTGTAGTATAATGGAAAGTACACAAGCCTTAACACTAGAAATTCTGAGCTCCAGTGCTTGCTATCGTATCATGATAGCAAATCACTTCAACTCTTTTGCTTCGATATTCTTATTTTCAAAATGACCTGAACAGGTTGTTTTCAGCTCTACCATCCTGTTCGCTATAGAGGCTCCATAATATGTACTCGGCCTACAGAAGCTTGCAACACAAGGGTAGTCATATGATGAGGAAGAGGATATGCATTCCTGAGCTAGAATTTTGTTAAGTTACAAAAATTAGTTAAAATGTAATATATAATAATCTATCTAGACTTTTTATCTTTAGAGGATTAGAAAACATTCCTTTTAAAAGTCACACTCTTGTGTATTTTTCACGGAAGAGTTTTATCTTAGCAATTCAACACCATGGGCTGCTGTTATTCACTTGCACTTCATCTCTGTAGCCAGTCACGTGTCCAAGTGACCAAGAGGCTCACAGCTCCACACGCTGGTGTCCACCTTCAATGGATACAACCTGTGATGTCTCCTCCGACTTGACTGGGGTCTGGGTGAGCCCAGGCATCCTTCAGCATTCCAGATGCCCACAGCCAGAAGTATGCAATACACAGGTAACATTTGGCATGGCAGCTTTTATTCAGGTTGGGATGGGCTCTCCATGCGGGGGTGTACTTTGCCTATTCTTCCCCCCAAAATGCATTTACTTACTTAATTAATTTACATTTATGTTAGGCATTTTCTGTATTCTCAGTACAATTATAAGTCACTGTGAGGCAATTCACAAGAAGGAGAATATTTGATAGTCTCTGTTTTCGAAGAGTTAATGTTTTAATTAGGGATTTGAATATCCACAATAGATAAAAAACATATATGAAAACCAAAGAAATAAGTGTAAGATAAAAATGCAAGGGCAGGGCAGGTCAGGGGACCATATTGGGCTTACCTCACTATTTAGACTCTGACGGGAGACTGTGTCATATTTGAAGTTTCATGGGTCCTATTCTATTGGTGATCACCTTATTTTCTTTACCGTGCAGTCTCTGAACCAATGTGTGGCACGTTTTTTTTTTTTTTTTAGCTTCCTGGGGCCTGACCTCTGATGCATGTGACCTTGACACAGAAACCTAACTGTTCTCTGAAGCTTCTCTACTAGCTTTGGAGACCAGATCCAGCTCTACTTGGTTCCTGACCTCATGTCCTGTTGGCTGAATTAACTTTCCCTCAGACTGTATCTCTTAAGTCTTCAGCCCTTATATAGAAACTTGATCTTGACTACAAATTGCTGATTTGGCTTGGCAGTTTGGTTGGATTCCCGAGACTCTGGAATTTCTTACTATAGAGACTCACTAGAGAGCCCCTGAGCCTTGTTTCTTGATTGTGGATAAAAAATTTCAACTGTTTATACTGTTTCTGGGGCAATGTGAAGGGATGAATGAACTCAATAGGGTGAAGTTAGAAAATGAAAATGTTTCTTCTTGTCTGCAGAGGCAAAATAACTCATATCAATTATAGAATTGAGAGAGATCTTCAGTAACATCAACTCTGCTGGTTCTTCCCCCTGCCTATACCTTAGAATCACCTGGGGGCTGCTTAAGAAAGAGAAATGGCCAAGCCCCCATGCCAGACCAATTAAATAAAAATCTCTGGAGGTGGGGCCCTTACAACAAGATATTTTTTAAAAGCTTAAAAAAAATTTTTACAGTTGAATCTAATGTGCAAGAAGTGATGAGAATGACTGATCTAGTCCCATTCTAGTAGGAAAAATATGGCTAAGGAAAGTTTAGAGATTTGCGAGAACTCACACATTTTTTGCTAAAAGGGGCCTAAGCAAGAGAAGAACCTGTTGTCTGGTTATGTTCACTTTGTTTCACTAAAGTGCTCTTGTTCAGTTTGTCTGAGGCAGTATTACAGACTCCTCGCAGACGGACATAAACCTGTTTGGCACTTTCTTTCCTTGAGCCTCCTTTTTCAGTGTCTCCATTCAAGGTAAAGAAGATGCTCTTTGTCCAAGGGCTAACTTGGTCTTAGTGGCCCTCATTTCCCCGGCCTTGCTGATAATTGCCCTCATTCTGTTCCAGCTGTCTTGGTGCTGCCATCCTTTTCACAAAACCCTGGCCTTCCCACAAATACCATGGCCCATGCCCAAGGACAGACAGGGGTTTAGCTTCAGGCAAAGAGAGTGATAGTTCCTCTATGTCAATGGAATGAAGAAGGAGAGGTAGAGTCCAGGTAGGTTTAAGTTTGCAGGTTTGGTAGCTAGTAAGGGTTTGAAAGAGTTTCCGTTTGATGGTTTCAAGTTTCCCAGTGAAGTAGGAAGGATATGAAGTCATTTGATAGGAATGAGGAGGAGCAATTGCATGCGAGCATTGGTGGATGGAAGTTACAGGTTTGAGAAAAGAAGGTTGAGAAGGTATTAAAAAAAATGAGGGAGTAGCTTAATCAGATTAATACAATAGGATGGTAGAGCATTGCAGAAAATTCATTTGAGGATGGTGACCATGCATTTATATTGAGTCTCATCTGCTCAGATGCTTGGCTTTCCCCAACAATATGGCTGCTCCAGCAAAGGTCCAGAGAAAGCAAACAGTCATTTATTTGCCAGCAAGGAGAGATGAGAAGAGGGAAGTGCAAGAGATTTTAGGGAATTAGCAAGAGTGTTATTGAAATAATGGACCATCCAAAAAAAAGTGAATAAGGAGGGATATGCATGAAGTAAGGGCTGCTGAACTAAAAGTTTCAATAAAAATGAAGACAGGTCATTATGGAATTGTAAAACCAACAAGCTGGAAGGAGAGGCCACAGTGGTTAGAGGACAAGATTCTTGAGGAAGTGATTTTGGAAGTGGAGCAGTTTGGGATAATGACAATATCCAGTGGAGGATGAAGTACATAATGGAGAATTTGCCGTTTAAAAGTGCTCTTCTGCTCACAAAAAAGACAAATGGTCGGGGTGATGGAGGGAAGAATAAGTGGACCACAGAGAACTTCTAGGGCAGTGAAACTACTCTGTGTGGTCCTATAACGGTGGATACATGTCATTATACGTTGTTCAGACCCATATAATGTACACCAATAGTGAACCCTAAAGTAAACTATGGACTCTGGTTGATAGTGATGTATCATCAATGACATGTCATTGTAGGTTCATCAGTTGTAACAAATCCACCACTCCAGTGGGGCAGGGGCCAAAGAGGAAATCTCTGTGTCTTCTGCTCAGTTTTTCTGTGAACCGAAAACTGCTCTGAAAAATAAATAAAGTTTATTAGAAAAAAAAAAAACCCAAAGGCCCCCTACTGGAAAATAGAATAACAGAAAGTGAGATACTGGCAGATTTGTCTTCCTTCTAATGTTAGGGATAGCATGCAATTATTTCTACTTGAATGAAAACCTGGACTTCGAGTCTAAACTTCAGAGACACATAGTGATTCAAATGATGTTAATGCAATAAATTATAAATAATAACAAAGAGATGTGACTCATAAGCATTTTTGTTTTTCATAATTGATATTTTTATTTACACTTTTCTTAGTTGAAAGGAAATTGCCGCAATGACTGGTCTCTGTGGAAAGTCTTCCTGGCTTGTCTCTTAGCCTGTGTGATAACGACAGCAATTGGAGTGCTCATAATATGCCTGGTGAATAATAAAGGAAATGACAATGTCTCCGTTGTTATCCAGCTACCAAGAAACAATGGAGAGCCTACAGTTACCTCACCTGGAACAACCTCGACAACTTCTCAAACTACAGAGACCACTTCAACGGAACCTACAACGACAACCACTTCAACGGATACCACAACTGCTACAACTTCCACTCAATCTACAACTTCAGTAACCACAACCGTCACTTCAGCTGAACCTACAACCTCTACCCCTTCAACAGAACCTACAACAACAACCACTTCAACAGATACCACAACTGCTACAACTTCCACTCAGTCTCCAACTTCAGCAGCCACAACCGTCACATCAGCTGAAACTACAACCCCTACTCCATCAACTCAGCTTGCAACCACAACAGCTGTTCCTACCACTTCAAGTGGAACCACAGATGCCTCCACTTCAACAGACTCTACAACTGCTACAACTTTAATAACGTCACGTGCTATTCCAAATTCACCGTAGCTGACAACCAAAACACTCACCACTTCCACCATCTCTTTAACTGAATCCACAACTACATTCACTTCAAATGAATCTATACAACCACGACCACTTCCACTTAACCTATAACTATGGTGACTTCTATTTAACCTACAATAACAATGCTAATCACTGTCCTTCAACAATTTGTAATCTCCACGTATTCATCTGAACCTGCAACCACAGATGCCACTATTACCACTTTAAACTTAATAGAACTGCCATAAATCATCAAAATGACCTGTTCCATATCAAGTTACCCTTTAGTTATCACCACTGAAATTACCCCTTGCACCAGCTCTTCCCCAAAATTGAAATTGTGGCTACCTGTTCTACAGTAGCTAATTCTATATCATTGCTATTACTACACTATGCCTATGGCAACTACCACAATGCCACTTAAGGAATAATAGTTTGGACCACAAATAATGTAATAATTACCCCAATGTTCGCTATATCAACACTTATGATTTCTAAAACTGTCAAACTCTTTTTATTATTAACACATTGGCTGCCACAATAGAAAGAAAAAATTTTTCCTTGGGGCCAACCATGGTGTTTTATTATGAACATAGAATAAAAACTTTGAAAACAAAATAATCCTTTCTAATTTAATGAAAAATTTGTTTTTTTTTATTGTTTTCTGTGTGTGAGTTATATGCAACTTGAAAAATAGCTTATGTGGCTCCCAAGATGAAGAGACGTGTGAGTTATACAAGCTTCATGAGGCCCTGGGTTCAAAACTAGGGTGAGTTAAATACAACTCTCACAGCAGTTAATGTGTTAAAAGAACAGAACATTTAAGCTATAAGAGTCTAATAGTGATTCTATAGTTCAAAATAATACAATTTCATACAGAAAAAGCGATCCAATTTGCTCACTTAAAAAATCTTTAAGAAATTGTATATAAAATCTTATAGTAAAATTATCCATTTAGATTTTAATATGTATTGGTTTCAGTTCAGACTCTTGTGTTCCTCTGTACACAAATCATATACATAATGAACAGAAATTTCATAAGGGAAGATATAAACAAATTTATGTAGAAAAAATTTTAGGGTTTATGATAACTGTTTCCTCTATGGTGAAGTTCATTATGTTTCTTCAATTTTTCCTTAGATTATATTGCCTTTTAAGCAGTAGTATTCTGTTTGCATTAATATTATTGAAAATGCACTCAAATCTGCATTTTAAAATTAAATAATTAATTTTCTGCAGTCTTGCAAGTCACTCAACTAAATGACATTTCTTAAGTCCTAACTGTGTACTAAGCACTGAAGAAGGTATAGAAGAAGAAAATAGCAATGTACATTAAGTAGTAAATTCCTTAATTTAGAGTCAGTTAATTTTGAACTCTTAATAATTCTGGCAGATTTAAATTATAATTTATGATGCCCCAGACTTGCAAAATCAGAATTTTTAGATTAGAACTAGAAACCTATAATTTAAAAAACTTCATAGATGTTTGTAATGTCTAGAAAGATTTGAGAGTAACTGATTTAATCTATAATAATAATGATGTTAATTAGAGTGATATAAATTATAATTTGAAATATTAAAAATCAGAGAATCATGGATCAAGGCATGCAAGAAGAAAAGAAATTATAGACCTAGCTACATACAAAAGCTTGATTAACCAATGATCAAGAAGATCATTTCTTTGGTAAAGAAATATTTTTAAAAAAGCTTTTAATTTTAAGCTATACAAATTTTAAATCAGTTAGTCTCTTAAAGTTGGACCTAAGGGGATAGTTATTGTTAAATTTTACTAGCTGAGTTATTTTAATTATGTGTGCTTAGAAGTAATGACATTTTAGTAAGAACATTCATTTGGATTTCTAATAATGCACATTGGCCTTCTCTTCTCTCCTTGCTGTTTTGATGAGGAGTATTTTATGAGCTATTTAAAACATCACTGACTTGGAGTTACCATTTTCTAATTCTTTCACAGCTCTTCCAGTCATCAGAATGATAAATGATCTAAAACTTATCCATGTTTGTAAATAAATACATGTACAGCTTATTTTATAAAAAATGGTAAGATTGCCTCAGTTTGTAACACAATTGGTGCTTAAGAAATACATGTTAAGTAAGTGAATAAGTGGTAGCTGTCTTGTACTATATAAGATCCTTGAGAATAGACCTTCTTTATTACTTATGATTGTATTTATCTGGCACATAGTAGACCCCAATAAATACTCAGAAATGAAAGATAATTTTTAATGTATTATTCTGCAACAAAAGATTATTTAACATTTTCAGTGTTAAAATTAGTAAAACATTTTAGCCCATTTTTGTTTAGGTTGGATCATTCCAATTTTTAAATCTTTTTTCCGAAGACTGATTTTCCACTTTTCAATAGTGTGCTTTATTATGTTGTGAATGCTCAAAGTTTTCATAAATTTGGAGTTCATAAGTTCTTATAGTAGACAATTAAGGCTTCAGGTCACTGTTGCTCACTGTGGTGGTAGTGGAAGGGTACAATAATAACTATGGATCAACTCTTATATATCAGGCATGATTATAAGGTATTTTCATACATTTGGCTCATATTTATGTTTTCCCTAATGCTATTTTTATTATGTGGTCATTTTGTGATCCACCACTGGCCCCAATACTTCTCCCATTTCAGTAAATATCTAACTAGAGAATTTTCTATGTGTAACACTTCTATGTGCTTTTCTCCCCAACTTTAATATATTAAATGAACATTATTTGGAATTTTTCTCCCTATATAAACTATATAAACTTGGCTTATAATCTTTTTATTCCTAAATCCATTGAAAAAGAATGGTTCAATGAGTGTTGCATAATGTGGGCTGGGGAAGGTCTTCTCTTTTGCAAACAGCAGGGACGTCACCTTGATTCAATTACAAACCAATGGATCATTTAGAAGATTTAAGCTCATTTACCAGCCTTTACACAAGTAAATCAAGTAGGCCAATTGGCGTAATGATGAAGGATTCACTACCCAAACTCCTTATTTGAGAACGATGAGCTACAACTTGAGATGCAACCTCGGGAGAGTAGTAAATACGGTGCTTCTACATTAATGGCCTATGGATGCAGTTTCTTCCTGAGACCTAAAGAAACAAATAAGGTGCTTCTACCAAATGCCAGATGAACTTCAAATGGACAGCAATACTCCATCAGTAAGTATCTGATAATCTTACCAAGGCCAGAATCTCCCACCCCACTAGCTAACTAGACCATGGATCTTCAATGCTTTCAATAAGGTGTTGTCTTTCCAAATGTCTTCTTTGAAAAGGAAAATATTCAAGGGTGCTGTGCAATGCTAAGGGATAAATCATTTATAATTCTGTAGGAATTATTTACATAAGTCCTTTCTATAAGGGACCTTGAAGAAATGTAAGACATAGTGGGGTGAATCTGTTGATCTCAAAGTTTCTGTGAGAACTTTTGCAACTGTTCCTTGTCCCCTGCCTGAAAAAGACTTTTTAAAAGTCCTAAATATGATGTGTATAGTTGAGCTCTGCCCTTTCTTGGCTTGTGGTCTTCTTCTGTTCTTGATTCCTAACTTCATTTACATTTTTTATCACATAATCACTGCTTCTTTAGAACTTTCTATTAATATTTTTGTGCTTAGTGCAGGTTGAGCAGCCCTAATCTGAATACCCAAAATCCAGAAAGTTCCAAAACCTAAAACTTTTTGTGTTGTCCAACATGACAACACAAGTGGAAAATTCCACACATAAGTACTTAACAAAAACTTTGTTTTATGTGCAAAGTTATTGAAAATACTGCATAAAAATGCCTTCAGGCTGTGTTTATGAGGCGTATATGAAACATAAATGAATTTTGTGTTTAGACTTTGGTCTCATTCCCAAGATATCTCATATGCAAATATTCCCAAATCTAAAAAAAAATCCAAAACCTGAAACTCTGCTGTTCTCAAGCATTTCAGATAAGGGATACTCAACCTGTGCATGCTCAGAAATTATTGCTCTTATTTTTATTTTGTGTAAAAAAGGTGTTCATTAAATCTTACCTCCCTCAACTAAAGCTACCTTGGATAGATCATTTCAAGCAAACTTGTGTAAAAGTAACAATTAAAAGCCATTTCCTTCATATCACTTGACATAATTAATGGTTGCCGATATATTTATGATTTATTGCTTAGTGGTTTGTCTCTTCTATGGTAGATTGCGTTAAGGGCCCCAGGTCTTCAGCTCTCATGGTTTCCATGTTCTTTGCTAGGTTACTTTGCAGAGGCCTCATACTCAGGCTCTGGGTTTAGTCGTGTGACATGCACTGACTTATAAGAGACAGAGTGATGGAGTGACAGTTCTGAGCCTAGGTCTCCAGCAGCCTTGCCCGTTTCCACTTGCTCTCTCACTCTTCGGCTGTCTGCATGAGAAATTCATACTTGGCCCAGCCTACTGGTCCTAGTAGGAGGATGGAGGATGCAAAACAGGAAAAGCTAAAGTGGAGGCACCTTAGCCAAGCTGGCCTAGATCAGCCAATGCCCAGGTGATTCCCCAATCTATGAGCAAGCCCAGTAGAGATAAGTAGAACTACTCGGCTGAGGCAGCCTTGATGAAAGGAACCTTGCATGCTCAAATGTTTATTGTCATATGCCACTGAGGTTTCGTGAGTTATTGTTAAGCAGTAATTTTGTGGCTAAAGTTTATCAATACACTACCGTAAGACAATAAACTTCAAAAGGTCAGATACCAGAATTGCTTGTTTGCCATTGGATACCTAATGCCTAGTACACATAGGTAGCCATGCAATTTGTATTTGTTGAATAAGTGAATGCCTGAATAAATGAATATCTACAAAGAAAGCATAAATAGCATGCCTTTGAACATATATTTATTTAGTGTCTACTATATGTAAGATCAAAGTGGGAGTATAAGATTGAGTAAAGAAAGTATAGTAACATCTGCGGACCTCGTCTTCTGTGTCAGGCACTATTCTGGTGGCTCTGCCAACATTGCCTCACTTAACCCTTGCAATAGTGCAGTGAAGTCCCACAGTGAGTGAGTGGTGGTCTCAGGAGTCACAAGTGTCTTGGCTATAAAGGTCTGTGCTGTCTTCACTATACCAGGCTGGGCTTGGCTCTTTGCTAGAGATGAGAATGACATAGACACAGACCTTGAAGGGCTTATAGTCTAGTAGAGGAGACATCACACATAGGTAAAAAGTAATATCTAACACATTGCTGAGAGTGCCTTTGAACTCAATCAGGTAGCTTTTTTGGACCTACTCCATATGACATGCTTTGTAGTCAAAGTTTCTTTGGTTATATTTTTTGCCCTTGGTTTATGCATTGATTTGTCATTCATTTATCTCCTAATTCATTCATCCAACCACTATTTATTCAGTATATACTAAGTGTCAGGTGCTAGGAATTTGGCATCACAATGGTCACCCAGAGTTGAGATCTAGAGAAATTTTATCTTTCACAAAGGTAGATGTACGAAAAGGACATCTCTTCATTTATTGAGAAAGTTTCAACATTTTACATACACACACAATGCTAGTCAACATTGTGATAATGCACTTTTGTGGAGCCAAATTTGCAAAAAATGCATAAAACAAATTAGAACTCCCTCAAAGTCTTTACACAGTTTATACCTCCAGCATTGGAAATGAGGCAAAGATGAAACACATAACATAGTGAATTGTAAAAATTAATGCTGACAATTTAAAATAGTAGAGAAAAAAACCTAAAAAAGGAAAAAAAAAAGGAGAAAAAACAACACAAAAAGAAAATTTGACACGTGAAAAAATGTATTACAGGGATAGATTATGAGCAATTGCATAGAGGTAGTCCATGAGAGCTGGCTGCCTATCACAACTGTTAACGATATTGAAGTCTCAAATTTAGATGAGAAACTGCTTTTTTTCTTTTAGGGTTTTTTATGGCTGTCCTCAGAATATGTTTACTTCATTTTCCCGTATGGCACTGCTCCCTTTGAAATTCTTCTATGATTCTATATACACTGACATGAGCATTCTCTATTAAATCTTCCAATCTTCTCTGCCATGCTTCTATGTTGTTTTGGGTATGTGAAAATCCATTCCACATGCACTAATATACAGACCACAAATTTGGTGGAAACAATGCTAGTGATTAAACAGCAGCAGAGTTCTGTGTCTTCTTATCCCTGAGTGCACATAATTATTTTTGAACCAGTCAGTAACTTTGCTGGCTTCTTCAGGCAGCCATGCACAGCTCTTTAAACCTTACTTAATTCCCAAATAAAGACACTAACAAGGTAATAGTTCCACCTAACATGATGCAACTAACAAGATGTAACTATCCTGCATATAACTGAAAATGCACTAATCCCTTCCCTGGAATTCAGCTTTCAGCACATTTGGGACTTTAATCTTCTGGGTTTGTGATTTTAAGAATTTTGAAGTTAGGGATTTTAGATTCTAAGGAATTTTGATCTTTTGGGATTTTAACATTCAGGATTATGGCGTTCAGGATTGTGTCTTTGGAGATTATGATCGGCACTGAGGACAAGTCATAAAACAAGGCTAGCTTCACTTTTCTTTGGCCTTAGTACCCTTATTTCTAAAACAAAGAGGTTTTAATGTACTTCATAACCTTTGAAGTCTTTGGCGTTCTAATGTTCTTCTATTGTTTATTTTTATATCCAATAGAAATTGGTGATGTGTCTGATAAATATGTAATATATACATAAAAATACAATATCAACTTGCAGCATGACAGCTACAATAATAACAGCAACATGACTTTAAATATGAAGCAAATATAGCAAAACTTTAAAAATTGTTCTGGATGGTGGGTAAATGAGTCTCTATGGCATGATATTTGCAACTTACCTATGAGTTTAAAAAATTTCACAATAATATGGAACAAAAAGAGACAAAAGGCCATAACATGATAGGCAAAAGCTATGTGACAGTTCTCAAATGATTGTTGCAGGATTGCTTCTAGGTTTCCCCAAGTGGCAGTGGCCTGCAAGACCAATCACACAACCCCCATTTCATGTTTCACTGATCCAATGGCAGCGAGAGTAGATGTGCAGACAGAAGCCCAGTGGATGTCAAGCCTCGTATGACTGGGCTGTGATGAGGACAGCCTAACACAGGGAACCAGTGACAGGGCTCCCCTGGTGCCGATTCCTCCATGTTCCTCCTTGGAGTTGTTGAACACGACATTCCTGAGAATAGAAACCCTTGAAGAGACGTTTCTTTAGCCTGGAAAGTCTTATGCAGCCTTTGACTATCCAAGAGAGTGAATGGGTTTAAGCCTGGGAGCCCAGAAGGTGTGAGAATAGAGTGGGCAATTGGTGTGTGTGTGTGTGTGTGTGTGTGTGTGTGTAAGAGAATAAGCAGGTGGATAATCTATCTCTTACAGTCTTTCCTCTGAATTGCCGTGTAGTGAGTGCCCATAATTTGACATTGCCTCAGCATCCATTTAAAACTACAATTTAGCTTTCTCATACCAGAAGCATGGCTCAGTCACTCTGGACAGTTTCCAAGACCATACCCCACCGGAATGGCTCCAGCTGGTGGCCAGAGATAAAAACTTAGGAGGCATCTCTTCTGCCTAGCAGGATGGACTCCCCACTTGCTTGCGGCTTTCTTTAAAGGGACCATTCAGACATTTGGCCCCAAACTTAGAGTGCCCATCTCTCAGTCACAGTGTGACCTCCTGGAACTAGTGCCTGGTTGCTTTAAACCCACCAATTAAAGTTCCCTGTGGGAAACCTGTTTGGATAATGCCCTGAACCCAATAAAGGTATGGGCCCACCCACGGATCCCTTCCCTCTCCCTATCTGCACCCCCTGACCTCCGTGTGTGTGTGTGTGTGTGTGTGTGTGTGTGTGTGTGTGTGTTTGTGTGTGTGTATGCGTGCATGCCATGTACCACCCACGGTGTGTAAATACTAAAATCCTTAAACTTTCACACTGTGGTTGTGTCACTGAAGCCATGCTCACAATCCAATCCCTGGCAGTGAGACCACCCCAGTGAGACCCATGTGGGTGGATCCCCTGCTGGTGTTCTTTTGTCTGGGCCTCTGGTGGCTGCTGGGGACAGTAGGTACCAACTAGGTTGATGGAGAAACTCAAATGAATAAAAGAGTTTCATTCTAACTTCCTATTACTCTTTTTTTCCTTAATCTTTCTTCAAATCAATTCACCCTTCCCAAACTCACTACACCTTATCCATCCAATCTCCTCTTCTAAAAACTCCTGGGAAGAATCTTCTGCTCATGAGCCCTATGTTTGCATTCACTGGCTCTCTCATGCACAGTTTATCTTGTAAGTCTTTGCTTGTGGTATTCGCTCCTCTGGAATATTCTTCTCTCACACTTTAGCTCCTGGAACATTGTACACCTGTCTTGCTCTGTTTCTTCGTTCCTTGCCGCTTACTTCCAGATGTCGGCATACACTGTTTTGAAACTTTTTTTTTTTTTTTTTTTTTTGAGACAGAGTCTCGCCCTGTTGCCCAGGCTAGAGTGAGTGCCGTGGCATCCGCCTAGCTCACAGCAACCTAAAACTCCTGGGCTTAAGCGATCCTACCGCCTCAGCCTCCCGGGTAGCTGGGACTACAGGCATGCACCACCATGCCCGGCTAATTTTTTCTATATATATTTTAGTTGGCCAGATAATTTCTTTCTATTTTTAGTAGAGACGGGGTCTCGCTCTTGCTCAGGCTGGTCTGGAACTCCTGAGCTCAAACGATCTGCCCGCCTCGGCCTCTCAGAGTGCTAGGATTATAGGCGTGAGCTACTGCGCCCGGCCTGAAACTTTTTAGTATATTTTCCCTTCTTAATGATAGCACAAGAAACTTACAGCTTTTCTGTGGGTGCATCAGACAACGCGTGCTATGGTTTTAGCCAGTTTCCAGACAGCACTTCTGAATCCAACTGCTTTAACACAGACACAGTGCAGCTTCCCAGATAAATGGAGTGTAGACATCTAACATTGAAACACTGTGTTCAAACCCTCTTTACTTGACTTTGCTTCAGGATCACACCTAGTGGACCCTCATCTTCACATTTAGCTTCAGTACTGGTTTTCCATCTGGATTAATGTTTCTGGAAACAGTCTTTTGATTTTCTTTCACTTCTCCTTAAGACTTGTAATGACTTCTACCCCACTTAATCTTGGCCCACAAATTCCAGCTCCTCCCTATTTACTAATTTATGATGACTGCTCAGCCACTTGACCAAAAAGAGGCAGAATGCCATCAGAACTTGGTGATTCACGATCCTGCTTTGATCAGCATTTCTATTCTCTCTCTTGCAGCGAAGCTAAAGATATAACATGGTGCCCTCCAGGGAAAGGTGGGACCCACACACTGGCTCACCTGTGACAGAGCATAGGAGGAAGATGAGGTCACCATATGAGCAGGTATGAATTCAACTAAAATTCTTCAGCCATGAGCGTAAAGAATTGACATTTTCACACTGAAACCTGACAGAATTCCCGGAAGGAAGGATGGAAGGAAGGTAGTTAGTTTGGTTCATTGGTTGGAGTAGGGTTTAAAGGGACCTTGTTGGAATCTTCCTGAGAAGCCATGGCAACATCCCCCCATGGCAATATCTCTGAGGCTCTTGAAGGTAAGAAGAGAACTTGAGTGCCCTTAGCAGCAGATGAAAGATCATGGGGTCGGTGAAGGTGCAGAAGGTGTGTGCCCTTGTTGGCCTCTGGGGTAAGGGAAAGACTCATGGGTGTGGCGAGATTGCTGGCAGTGCTAAGACATAATTGGTGCTCTAGCAGGGCAGCTACAGAGGGGCTGGAGCGAAGCCGAATACAGCCCTCCCTCAAAATCTCACATGCCCCCCACACAGTGAGGACCACATGAGTACAGGCCACCAGCATCAAGTGGAACCGTCCTGAACCAAAGGTAAACAAGTTCCACCTTTGTTATCCTTCGTCTCTGCCCTTGACTAGAAGGAGCTGGAGTTTAGAAGAGGAAGGGACAGGAGGTGTCTCAAAACAGATCCACACCCCCACCCTGATCCGTGTGCTACCCTTTGTACGACCTCTGTTCCTTAGAGATGTTGGAAAAAATAATATGGACCCAGCTGAGGAAAGGGAGGAGACAAATAGAATTGAGTTTGAGATTAAAGGGTTTTTTTAATTGGTCAAGATTAAATACCAAAATAAGATTTAATACCAAAAAAAGGCAGGAAAGTTGTAGACTGACTGATGTGTCATTAAGCATTCTGGTATCCACTGGCAAAGAGGAACTCAACATAGTATAGTTGAAAGCAGGTTTTATAAAATACATACCCTGTTTCATGTAGACATTACAGAAGCTTGAGTTCCTCAGTAAATGGTTATGTACACTAGTGAATATTTTCAGCTATTAGCTATTATTAGTGTAAGTATAATCTAGGTTAATCACAAAAGCTATGTACATTGAAAAATCCCATTAGCTGAAGTTTTAATTTCAGGTATTGGGTTAACCCATAATGAAATTTATAAAATACATTGATTTTACCTCTTTACTATTTCTTAAAATCATTCCTTTCTCTCAACCTTCAGCCTGGGCTCCCTCTCTCCCCTCTTGCCCTTTCAAACCATCCTCTCTGCCTCAGCTAGAAGGAGTTTTCAAAATGACAAATTCTATTTTGCCACTCTGATACTTAAATGAATGCTGTGGTTTCAAATAGGCTTCAGAATAAAACCCAGTTTTCTGCACATGATGTCTTTCCTTTCCACTCTATCCCTGTGCCTAATGAACTCCCCGAAGTTCCATCAGTCTCTTCATAGGCTGCCAGCTCTTCCTGGAGCACTTGCTCTTGTGATTTCACCTGGATACCTCCTTACCTATCCTTTGAAACTCAGCTTAGCTGCTGAATCCTACAGAATCCTCTGGTATTATTGCCAGTGGGGTTAGGTGGTTTGGCACCCTTTTCTGAGAGCCCATGGAGTTAAGTACCTTTATCAAAGCACATGCTACACTCTATTGGAATCACCTGCTTGGGTGTCAGTCTCCTAAACAGGCTGAACTCACTGGCTTTTATCTCTGAACTCACAGGACTTTACCTGGCACATAGTTGATGTCAATAGGTATTTGTTAAATAAATGAATAAATGAATGAATGATTATCTTTAGTAGTGAACTATTTATCATGAAATATCTAGCTTTCTATTGCTAAATCAAGATATATTTTACAACAGTTTCTTTTTCACTTATATTAAGATTGAAATAGGGGAGGAGGAGATGGTAAATCCACACCTAACAGATGAGTGGCGCACTTTCTGGGGGATGGGCATTCTTGTCAGGTGGTGCAAAGGCAATTTATGTAACCAAAGCATTTGTATCCCATAATATTCCAATATTTAAAAAAATTAAAAAAAATAAAAATAAAAAGAATTTGCAAAAGATAGGATAAAAACAAAACAAAACAAAACAATGAGACAAATTGAAAAAATAAAGCTTTCCTATAGCTTATGAATTCATAACAAGAGATTTATTTTAAAAAATATTAAAACAGGCACAATTCCATAGGGACATGCATTTCTAATATATAAACTTCTTGTTGGGAGGCTAAATGGCAATAATTTAGGTATATTAATAAATTGCTTTTCTATTTTAGCCATTTGAGAGGTCACACTCTCCAGAATACAGATTCAATGCCACATTTTCACAGTATTAACTATGTAAACAAATAGATAGAAGATAGAATATGTCATTTCAGAGAACAATTTCTAAATAGTTCTTCAGGATTTAGCTAAGTTCTTAGACAACAGTCTCAAATCCTAGAGTTGGGGTATAGACAGTCTTAATCTCCAAGAGTGGAAATAAGATGATGTGAGAAAAGGGGTTCACTCAGTGTCTGCTCCATGGAATTTCTATACCATTCTGATGCTCACACTTTCTTCTGCAGCCTGTTAATGAGAACTGGACTCCAGCAAGGCAGGAAGAATCTGCAAAACATCTGGCTGAGAGAGTCAGAGGGTTTTTTTCTTTTTGAAATACCTCTGATTTGTTTTTCAGTCTCCACCACTGGGTAAGTTGAATAATCTCTAAAAATTAGCAATAAAACCCAAGTTTAGGGAGGTCAGCAATTCTGTTTATTGGCCATGTTGGATCTACAAGCTAACTATGCTTATAGTTCTAAAGCTGAGACATACACATGTTTAATCCCCAGTACGTAGTATAGTGCCAACCTCATAATATATGGTTAGAAAATATTTGCTGAACATGCTTAATTAGACCTTGACTCATTCATCAAAGTCCCACCATTTGGAGCCCTGAGACATCAAGCTTTGGCTTGTGAATCACTGAACCCATTTTAACCAGAGTATGATCCTCCTTGGAACCTTAAGATCAGCAAATTCTAATTGGCCTATAACCCAAGTGAAGCCCTTCTCATCACCAATCTTTGGCCTGACCCCCATCCCCATCTGGTGCTCTACTTCCTCTCTCCTAGTCGACCCTTCAATTCTTTCCCTCCTTCCTAGTCTTTTCCACTGTGCCTCATGGAACCCTCATTGCCAAGTACACAAACTCTCCTCTGCCTTGAGTCTCTTTGAACAATGATGACACCATCTTTTTACCTTAATGGAAGTTGTCTTTTTCTATAGGACAAGGCTTCCCTTTGTCTTCTTTGATGATTTCTCGTTGCTCTATATCATTTCTACCATATTTTGGCCAGATTGGGGGTGGTGGTAAGGGGAAGGTGAGTGTTCTAGTTTTCTGTTGTTACTGGAAAACCATTACTTATCTTTCCTCATTGAAACACACATTATTTGGAGCTCTTGACATTTGTCTCCTCCACCTTCTCCCCTTCCTTGTTATTGTTGTCATTCAGCTTCTGGCCACTCTGGCTTGATACCTGCTCAGTCCTTTTCCCTACTTGACTCTTGCTGCCAGCATCGTTCTTTGACAACCTTAGTACCAGTGACCATCAATTTTAAGTAGTGAATAGCCATCCAGTTTCCAATAACCCACAACCCCACCCTAGACCTGTCACTTATAGGAATAGCTCCCCCATTGGAAGTGTAAATTTCAATTTACAAAGCTCTTTGTGGGCTTCCTTCTTCTCTGGCCCACTCTTCCTTCCCTTCCCTCTCCCTTGTTCTCCTCTGAAATCTGCCATTTGGTGAGAGGGCTATGAGTGCTCCTTCTCCAAGCATGGCATATTGATATTTGAAGCAGAAGACTAAGTACCCGTAAAAGGGACCAAGAAGGAGTCATTAAAGAGGTCAGAAGAGAGGTGGGGAACCACAGTATGATGAAACCAAAAGAGGAAATTGTTAGAAAAGAGGAGACCTCAGTATTGTCTAATCATCAAGACCTCAATATTGTCAAATCATCCGAAAGGAGAAGAAAGAACGTTAACTGGATTTAGCAATGAGGGAGTTATAAAGAAAATAGTAGAACAGTTCAGAGGCATGTTGGGTGGAGAAGCCAGTTGCAGGGTGGAGGAGTGGGTGGGACAGCACGAAGGGGACCCAGTGCACTCAGTCCTCTTCACAACATTCCAGGAAAGAAATGAAACAATTACCAGAGGGTGCAGGGCTAGAGCAGCATTTGTTTTTGTTCCTTCATTTGTTTTCAGATGGCAGAGCCTTGCATATGTTTATGGAATGAGAGGAGGGAATGAATTACAATATTTTTTAATCTATGTGTTATATATGACATGACTATCATTGAATACTTTGTACAGAAGATATTGCATTCTTTTATTCATTCAATAATCATTGATTATTTGTTATGTGATAGAAACTATTGTAGATAGACCCCCCCCATGGAGCATATAATCTAGTCATAAAGACAGATAATAAAATAAATAAGAGAAATTTACAGAATGTCCTTTGAGGATAGGTGCTCTGGAGAAAAGTGAAATAAGTAAAATGTGGAGATTTCAGAGGAACTAGGGGTGTTATTTGATGTAGGATTGTCAAGAAAGGGAGAGACCTAAATAAAGGGGCAAGCCATGTAGGTAACTGTGGAAACCATTCTACTCAGAGCCACCAGAAAGTGCAAAGGCCAATGTGGCTACAGAAGAGGGGGTGAGAGAGATGGTGGAGGGGTGAAGTCACAGAAGGTGGCAGTGGGAAGGCAGATTGTGTAGAGCTCTTCACACCATTATAAGGACTAAATTCTATTCTAAGAGACATGGGGATCCATTACAGAGTTTTAACAGAACAGTGGCATGAAAATAATCATTTCAACTGCTATATACTAAGTAGATTACAAAAGGGCCACTATACGGGCAAAGAGACTTGTTAGGAGAAAATCCAAATAACCCCAGTGAGAGATGATTGGGTCTGGATCAGGATGGTAGCAGTGGAGGCACTAAGTGCCAGGATTTGGGGTCTGCTTGATAATAGAGTCATCAGAATTTACTGATGGATTGGTTATGGGGTGTGGGAGAAATATGACGGCATCCTATGTTTTGCCTTCTTTAACAGAAATGATAGAATTGCCATTTACTGAAAAGGGTGTAGACTCTTCATCCTTCTGGTCCACATCTGGGCAAGCTGATAAGAAAGTCTGAGTGGTCTCTGTTATACTAACAATGCCATTCTTTCAGTCTCTCCTTTGCATCAGCAGGAAGTTCAAGAAATGCAAGTCACAGCCCGCATACAGAAATTTTCACTCCAGTATCACTCCCTCATCACAAGGAAAGCCAAACGCCTGTCTTCCCGGCTTTCTCAAGCCATTTTCAGACCTGCTTGCAATCCTGCCCTGTCCGCCTCAGAAAGTCTCATTATGTGAGTAATAAATCCCTCATACCCTCACGGTGTTTTGGCATCACCAAGCCAAATTTGGGTGTGGTGGTCCATCTCACCTACTCGGGACATCTACAACAGAAGCAAATCGGTTTCCTGGGACTGGGGGGAGAAGAGGGAGGGGGAAGAAGGAATAAAGAATTGTTTGAGTAGCCTGCTAGATGTCAAAGTGAAGTTGTAGGGTAGACAGACATATGTGTCTGGAGTTTAGAAGATAATTCCAGGCTTTAGATACAAATCTGGGAGCCAGCATGTGATTAGTACTTAAACCATAGACTGCATGAGCTCACCTAGAGCATAAGAGTGAAGCAGGCAGATAGTCCAAGAACTGCAGTCAGTTGAGGTTACAGAGATGAGGAGGACCCAGAAAAGCCTTCTGAGAAAGGGTATGTGATCCAGAGGAAGAATCAGGAAAAACTGTGGCCCTGGAAGCCACGTTGTATGGAGGAGGGAAGAGCTGTCAGTGGGGTCAAATGCTGTTGGCAGGGCCATGCCCCCTCTTTCCAGGCAGGTTTATCCAGTTATGCAGTTAAAAAAAAAAGAGTTTGAGAAATGGAAAAAAAAATCTGAACTTAAATAAATTTAAGACAACCAACCACATGTGAAAAGCAAGGGTTGGAGCCGTATTTCCCGTGGGTGCAAATCTGAGCTCTGCCACTACTAACTTTGTGATCTTGAGCACTTTATTAACCTCTGGTATAAAATGGTGGTAATTGTTGTATCTCATGTGGTCGTTGTAAGAACTGAAGCACTTAGAACCCTGAGTAAGAGTTCTGCAGACACAAAAAACACACAAGATAAAGCCTGGTATATTCAGTGCCCTGACATAAGGCTTGTGTGGCTGGAACTATTAAGTGAAGGAAGATGAATTTTTCAAGGAGGTAGCAGCCCCCTTATACTGAGCCTTTGTAGATTTCATTTGCAGTGAAATGTGTAGTCACAGAAGAGTTTTATAAAGAGTCTGCTTTGTGCTTTAAAATGATGGCACAAGCTTCCTTGGAAAGAAGCTCACAACTATAATTTAGGCTCAACATGAGCAACATAAATGTACTTAAACCTTAGGAACTAATGAAAGTCGGATGCTTATTGTCTGGTTCTATTTAACGTCAATTTCTTTGGGTTTCTCTGATTTGGTTAATTAGCTAAAAATTCAAAAGTGGAATCTTTGGCAAATGTCTGTTTAGTATAATTCTTACTAATGTATTAATACCTCATTATTAATTTACAGTAGATTCCTAGTCCTACTTAAATACTTCCTGTGCCTCCTAACTGTATTTTGCAAAAGGCAGTAGACACCTTCTAAAATACATTTGCATTTGTGGTTGTGTATCACTACATAATTAATATTAAAAACAGGGCCATGTGTTGTAAGCATTGAGGAGCCAGTGAACAAAGACTTGTGTATTTAACGATTGCCAAGGTCTAACTTAAATAGGACGTTTTCTGTTCTAAGAGGAGCCTCAGTCTTTCTGGTTCACCAGATTAATCAGCAAACATCAATTGAATGCTAATATTTTCAAGGTACTATGCTATACATTATCTTTTAATATGAAATATTTCTAACATCATTAATTTTATTTCACAGGCATGTGTTTCCTATGTGCTTTGCATTGTGCTAAGTGCTGGTAAGTCAATGGAAAATATGATATGATGAGCTGACTATTTCAAAGCTGAGTAATAGAGGCTGTGGGAGCAGCAAGCCCAGGATGCTGTAGGAAACTGCAGAGGACGTGCAGCAGCCCTAGGAGTGGGTGCTTGCTTTTGACTAAGCCAAGTCTAGAAACAAGTTCTCTTCAATCCCAGTAACATTAATACATTTCTTTTCCATGTCAGATAGTGAACTTTTAGTAACCATTGTGGGGGGCTGAATATTGATGTCCATGTCCTAATCCCTGGAACCTGTTAATTATTACCTTACATGGAAAAAGAGACTTTGCGAGTGTAATCAAAGCAAGGATCTTGAGATGAAAAGATTATCTCAGATTATCCAGTGGGCCAAATGTAATCACAAGGGTTATTATAAAAGGGAGGTGAAGAGTCAGTAGTTGGTGGAATGACAGATGCAAGAGTGATGTGAGGAAGGGGCCACAAGCCAAGGGATGCAGGTGGTCTCTAGAAGCTAAAACAGTCCAGGACATGGATTTTCTCCTAGAGCTTCCAGAAGGTACACAGCCAGGCTGACATCTTGACTCCCACTCAGTGAGGCTAATTTTGGACCTCTAACCTCCAGAACTGAAAGACAACACATTTGTATTGTTTCAAACCTCTAAGTTTATGGTAATTTATTATAGGAGTGAGGTAGTGGCAGCTGTGATGAATATTTTTCTGACTCACTAAGAACAGGGAGGGCGGGACAAGAGCCAAGTGGGAGTTTCCTTCTTTGAAGGGAAGCAGAGGACAGGAATACTAGTAAAATTCCTTGTTTAGGGAATCCTGCAAACCACAAATTCCCACACTTTATTTCCACAAACCACACACATTGTCATTTTGTTGTTGCTGTTATGAGTGTGAGTTACCCAGAACGTGATCTTGTCTTTTTGTGTAATCTTGGAAGTCATGACAGGACAAGACCAAAGAGGAAAGTTCATGTAATGATACACAGTATCTGTCAGAGATAGTGGGGATACAAAGACAAATCTATTCCAGATTCTGCTCTTAAAGGATTTCCAATTAACAAATGGAAATTACATATGCTCATAACTGAGTTTTATGGGAAGCCAGAGAAGCTGGATTCAGCCTGTGGTGACTGGAGACTGGAGACTGCCTAATGAAGGGAATCTGGCCTTTATTTGGTAACGGGAGGTGACTCGGTGTCTTAACACCTGCATTTAGGGCTGTTAGCCTAGAAACTGTACAGAAAGGATTGGAAAGCAAAAAGAGAGAAGACAGAGAGAACCTTCAGGAGTCTGTTGAAATCATTCAGAGTAGTGGGAGTGGGAATGGAAGGGAAAGAATACACAGATTCCAAGTCGAGGAGTCTTTGGCCCAGTCCACTGGACACAGGAAAATGACTCCCAATGCTGGGAGCCCCTTGAGGTCCAAGTGAGTCCTTGGCTTCATGCAAGAAAGAATTCAGCAGCGCAGCAACAGTAGAAGGTGAAAGCGAGATTTAGTCACAAACTATAGAAAGTCTACTCCACAGACAGAGCAGGGGCAAGTTCTCTCTGCAGAGAGAGAACCAGCCCATTGGATCCTGTTTCCTTTCTATTTAAGCAATTTAATTATAGCCTAAGCAAGGGGAGGAATATTCATAGAAGGGGCACTGTTTTCCTGGAATCAGGGTACCATCCTCCATTTCTCCACCATCTTGGTTCTAACCAGTTGGAACTTGCCTGCCTACGTCCTGTTTTGATCAGGGCAATTTGAAATTTTGTTGTGAGACTTCCTGACTCAGTTAGGTAATGCTGCAGCAATGCCCAAAGCAATGCCAGAAGCAATACCTAAAGGAATACTTGCCACTTCCCAAACTCACTGTTGAAAGAAATAGGAAATCCTTTAATTGATGCTGAGTTTCAAAACTATGTTTGAAGTATCTGGTGCACAAAATAGAAAATTATAAGAAGAAAAAAAAAAGCAATGTTTGTAAAGAATAAAGAATTTAAGCCAAAATAAATTTAAATGTCAACCAATAAAGGCAAGTCCAGAAGCCTACTATCTGATATCCATGCCACTTATGTTTCCAAAGCTGCACAGATATGGAGTTTAACCAGATAAAAAATAAATTATTACTCAACATGGTATATGTGTAGACCAATTTCCTAAGGCTCCAGTAAAGTATAAAAGTTTGGATGTCCATAAGGGAAAACAAAAGAATGATAAAAAAATAATTTGGAGTGTTGGCTATTTCTGGGGTTAGGGATATTAGCTGGGAAGTGTATACTGGGGCTTCAGTTGTATTAGTAATTTCTATTTATTATGATGGGCAGTAGATATGTAAGTGTCTTATCATTTTTCTTTACTATTAAATATTCTTTTGGTGAATGCTTAGAAAAATCTAATAATTTAACAAATGTTTTTACTCCAACTTATGCCACTATGTGAAAATAGGTTGCTGAGTCACTTTGGACACGGTAGTTTTAAACTGTAGTTGTAGCTGTTGGAGCAATGGTCACAAAAGTTCTAGGTTCTGTTTTCATGGGAACTTTAGCCTTCATTTGCTACTGATCAAAACAAAGCAGATATAGCAATACAAAAGGATGTAGGACTGAAAACTCCTATCAAGATAGCAGAAATGAGAAGTTTGAAACCTTCATTATAATGAAATATTCTATAGGGTGGATAGAACCTTCAGACTTAAAAAGTGACACCAAATATATGTGCATTAATTAACTTGTATATTCCAAGTGAGTTGGCTGTCATGTATTCTCAAACAAAAGAGAGACTCTTTGTAATTATCATAAACTACATACTATGGAACTTTGTAATCCCAAAACAGTAATTTATCAGTTAGTCACCCAGTATTGATTATTTTTTTTGCCATTGAAACTCAGTGGTCCTTATTAATTACATTCTTATACATTTTGCAGTTGGATACTATCCACTCAGCAAACTCATTTCAAATAATAGACCTGGACCCCACATAAACATTGTAATATTTATATTTGCCTATGTTCAATTCTAGGGCAGAGCTAACCTGGGACTATACTGTGTGCAGAGTGAATTAGGAGTCACAGGATAAAAAGGCAGAAATACAGATGGTAATTAAAGCAAGAAAAAACATTTTCAGAGAAAGGCGGTATTGAAAGGACAACCGTTAAAAGTCAAGTGCCCAAATTATTTGATAAGAATCAGGGAATTATTGTGAAGAATAGATAGCAGGATGTGATCTGGCTGTCAACCAGATGTGTAACCAATTACTAATGATCCTTATAAAAATAACATATGTAAGCCAATTACCTAAAATTCAAATGAAGTATAAAAGTTTGGATGTTCATGTCATATTTTTTAAAATATTTGTGCCCTGTATGTGGTAGCCAGAATTTCCAACAACCTTTAATTACCCTGGGCTCTTGATTCAATAATTAAATTGGATTGTTATCAGGTTAAATTGTTTAGAAGAAAATGACCAAAATTATATGATGGAAAAACTCAGATATATTATAAATTAGTAGGAAAGAAGAAACTGAGCAATAAATGTTCCAGGAAAATTGATTAGATATTTGGGGAAAACTAGAAATTGATCTCAAATGCACTAATAAGTTAATTGATGAAAATCAAAATAGAAAATCAGAAATAACTAGTTTAACCTCTGAAATGTTTAAAACTTCTGGAAGTTAAAAAAAAAATCTTTCTTTAAAAAAACAGGAAAAACTGCTGGGAAAATATTTGCAACACATAGGATAAAAAGTCATTAATAACTTAATAGATGCAATGCTCATAAGAATAAAGAGCACAGAATCACAGTAAACAGATATAAAATATAAATATGAATATGAACAAACAAAAATATATGAATTGGCATATGTGAATATATAAATATGAATACTTCATAAATACAAGTATTAAATAATATGTAAGTGGTTACTTATATATTCATTTTCAAAATTACAAAACAAAGGAAATGACTAAATACACACACATTTTTTTCCTGACTGGATTAGCAAAGACTGACAGAATGGCCCAGGCAGGGAGAATGCAGTAAGTAGGGGATAATTGTCACATTGTTAGCGAGTGTAAACTGGTACAATTTTCGTCATTAAGTTGACAATATTTTTCAAGAGTTTTTGATCTAATGAATTTCACCTTTAGTTCAGTTATATACTTTTTTGTATGACTATATCGATTACACACAAGAAAACAGGTCTGCTCTTGAATAAGGCTATGAGTGTAAGTCTATCAATATTTTGGAAATGCATGTCACTAACCTCCTCAAAAGTGGTTGACCTATAAAATTGCATGGCTAAGAAAGACCTTTAAAGTTATTTTTTCTTTATTGTATACTACTGTGCTACTCTGCCAAATGGTCAGAAAACATCAGCTCTCAGGTTGATATAAAACATTATCTGAATTTTGCATGCTATATCATATACATTTTCTCTTTTGAGGAGTGGAAAAGTACCAGAGACTTTTTTTTCTCCTAGTTCCTGCCAATCTAAAAGATTAAGGTCATTGGAAACAATGTTAATCACTACATAGCCCAAAGCAAAATATAATGTCACAAGAAGCAGACAAGATTTACCTTGAATAAGTGTTTATTCATACAATCAAGAGTAACTGAAGTGTGCTTAACTCCTATTTTTACCTTTAATTCTAGCTAAAACCTCTTTAATAAGTTTTTTTTCCTTGTTTATCTCAGCGCAGCCACTGACTTCAATAGTACAGAAGATTTTATTCACCATTCACCTAAATTTATTGGCATCCAGTAATACTATCTTATCATTGGACAGGTTTGAGATTAGTCATTACCATCATCCTCCTGTCTGCTTAGTCATTGAATTCTGCAATAGTTATCATCAACGAGTGACTTTGTGGGCTTTTTTAGAAGCCAAAACTAAATTCCTAACCTGTGAGAAATCAAATATCAGTGATGTCAAATAAATTACATGAAATAAGGAAAGCAAGAGCTTATATCTTCTCAGAAACCTAGAGTCATTCTTACACGTGAGATCATTTTTTACACATTATTTTTTGAAGGGATCAGATATTTCTATTTACTTTTCTCCACCTAACATAAATTGTGTACTTTCAGATTGAATTTGGAAGTTTTCCAGAAAATAAATATTAGTTTACATAATCCACATTGAATAAATATAATGTTATTAATTTAACATAAATCCAATATTTCCTCACTTCTAATTCACAAAGTCAATACAGACATTTTTGGAGTTGGATTTGAGATAACAGCACCCTCAGAATGGATGGAAAACAACAGCAGCATGTTGTGAATATTGAACAAAATAAGGCTGAGCAGGTGAGTATTGTAAATAATGTTTAATTGCTTTCATGTCTAATATTATTACTTTCAACATTTAACATTTAATCCTTCAAGAAAATTGGGTTGCATTTTTTATGATGTTTGCTATTATAAGATGTATGGAATCTGAGTTGTTATTATTAGTAATCACAGTGTTGAGAGAGTGGTTTAGTATACCAAACAGAGCTTTCAGTTTATTTGCAATTGTAGATTAGACTTTTTGCCTAAATTTTGGTATTTATATGAGAAACCTACAATAAGATAATCTAACCATTTACCTCTTATATCCCCCGAAAGAAGGGGTAAATGATGCTTTTTTTTGACAATTATTATATGAGTGTTATTTGCTTAAGAGCATTTAAATATATAGAAAATGACAAAAAAAAATTTAAAAATCACCTGTGATCCTGCCCAGAGAAAATCACTACTTATATTTTCTTCCTGTCCTCTCTGTCTCTCACATGCGAGCTCTTTCTCCCTGTCCAATCTCATATAATTTTATTTTTTTTTGGTTGATTTATTTTGCCACATGAAATCCTTGTCAAATTACCTAAGTTTTTCCTCCAAAGATTCTATAAAGATCTTAATTGAATTTCAGGGAATTGACAGGTTATGCTACTGAAACTTTTTATAAAAGAACATTTATTCTAGTTCCCTTTTTGTTCCTCAGTAAAGTTTTATGGTTTTCTTTATATAAGTCCTGTATTTTATATACTCTATTCCTATGGTAAATAGCAATGCACACATACTTACACTCCCAGAAAACAATTGCTTATACTGTATATATTTTTCATATTTTTATAATCAACCAACTTAATGAGATCTTATTACTTTGACTAGATCATATGGTTGATTGGGATTCTGATTGTAGACAATCATACTATCTGCAAAGAAGGATAATTTTGTGCTTACATTTCTATTCATATGTACTAACTAGAACTTCTGGAAAATGTTACCAAATAGCAGTAGTAGAAGACATTCTTCACATCTCCTGACTATAATGAAATGCCCCTGATATTTCACTGTTAAATATGATGTTGGTTATTGTTTTGAGGTAAACACCCCTTACCACATTTAGAAATTATTCTTTTATTTTTAGTTTATTGAGATTTGTTTTGTTTGTCTGCTTTTGTCAGGACTGAATGCTGAAATTTGTTAAATGATACTTGCGCATCTATTAAGATGATCATTTTATTTTCCTTCTTTGATCATTTGATGTGAGAAATGTATTTATATATTTCCTATCCTTAAGCCATTATTACAGTTTCAAAATTCTCCTAAAACTTGGTTATTTCTTTATTTATGTTGGATCCATATCATTCGATATTTATTTTATATGCTTATGTTCTTGGGTAAGATAAACTTTCTTCGTCCCTAACAATCAGGATTTGTTTGTTTATCTAGCTTTCTGTACAGTTACCCAGAAATTCATACTATTCACATGAAGGAATACACTGTGGTTGTAGATTGCACAATGTGACCTTCCAGCCACAGTGGATAAGATTTGGGGACTGGGGAGGCTGTGGGAAGTCTTCAGGGTCTTCAGCAGTCCTTTGGAATAATGATAAAATAGGACAGGCAGACCCTTCTCCATCAGCCCTTCTGCCAGGCTCAAGCTGTCTCTACACAATCTCCTGAGTTCACCTGGGACACAAGGCCCCTAACAGTATGTCAGTGCTGGATTTTATTCCTCTAAGATGCTGCTCCACAACACAGCTATTTTTTTCTATTTTCATATACTTTCAAACTCAAATGAAATTCCTTTAATTTATGTTTAACATACAAAAATGTATTTAATAAGTAACTTTATCATTACAAAATCTCAATATGTAATGTGAAAATTGAAAATAATGAGAAAAAAACCTTGCAATTTTCCACTATCCAAAGGTAATCTATCTAGATGTTTTGATATGCCTCTCCATTATTTTTCTACCCGTTAGGATTAATTAGGTAATTTAATTTATACTGCGATGTTGGTAGCTGAGAATAACTTCATGTACTATATTCCCATGGCAATCTATTTGCATTGGAGATGAAGCCTTATTGCTTTAGCACAAAGGGGTAATTGAGAGGGGATATTTTGTCTTCACAGGCTTGTGGACAAGATGTTTGTGTATATGTATGTGTATATTGTGTATGTGTATTGTGTGTGTATGTCGTGTATATGTGTTGTGTGCATGCATTATGTATATGTATTGTGGGGGGGGCTGAAAATTTTGTGCTTTAAATTACAGCATTTAGAGTAATGCAAAATGTTTGTCTTATTCTAATTGAAATCAGTTACCTAAGTCACTATTATCTAATTTGCTGAAATAATCACTTTTTATAAACCTTTGCAGGTTACAGGAAAACCATGGTCACTCTGGAAAACATTTCTGGTGTCTCTGTTGGCCTGTCTAATTGCCACCTCCCTTGTAGTTCTGGTCTTATATTTTATCCACTTTGGCAAGCCCACCAGTGATACCACTATCATCATCCACGCAGATGGAAAGTCCTGTCGGGTCAACTGCCTCCCTGGTCCTACCCCATCTCTTGCCCCTCCTGGGCCTCAGTACATCCCACCTGATACTCCTGTGATCAACCAAAGTTCCTCTGCTAAGGTATCCACATCTGCTGCAACACAGCGCCATGAAGTTGTCGTCGAGTAGCAGTCACATTCTTGACCCCTCAGTCCTCCTCGAGCCAGATCAACATCCTTACGCTAAAAGAGGTACATCCAAGCCCCTCTCCTCCCTGCCATGAGGTCCCGAAGCATTTAGCTTCCTGAGATCTTGCCACTCTTGTTCAATTCTTTGCTGGCTTCCCACATGGTGATGACTCAATCTTGGACCCACTCATGTTCAAATGTTTGGAAAAGAAAATTTCAGCCTGGATGAGGCTGCCTGGTGCATCCTGCTCTATTTAACCCCCTGCATGCTGGTTCTCAAGCCTGTATCTACCACCTGGTCACTGTTGATTATCTCCCAATCTCATGTGCTTGACTATTTTCAGTGCTTGTATGCCAGCAGAGAAAGAAGCAAATGTTTGGTTCAAGTGATTGAAAAGCATGACGTATTAAATACTCTATTAATCTTTACAGAGGGGTTCCTCCTCTTGGAGAATTCAGAAAACAGTAGAGATCAGTGAAAGTAGGAATAGTCAAAAAAAAGCTTTCAGTGAAGGCTTTAACATAAGAAAAGGGTGAAGGTTTAGATTTAAGTAGAGATAATTAAAACAAAATGAGAGCTCCAAGGGAAGTTAATAGAACCAAAATCAAAGGCACACTCAGAGGACTTGAAATGTTAACAAATGACATAGGTATATATATCTGCACTTTTTCATTGATATTGTCAGTATTTTTCTCCATATTTGATATTTAGCTGAATCTCTTACCCACTTTAAACTGCTACTTAGAAATTTTGAACTTTTAAATTGTCTGACACTTCATACTGCAACTTTGAGGGACACATTGCTTATAATTTGCTGTGAAAAACAAATTATTGTTCAATGTTGCTTATATCCTGAGGGCTTTGTACTTCTTGGAAGCGTACACTTTTCAGTCTGGAAAAGAACTTAGAGCTAAACAAACCCTCCTGCTTTACGCCTTAACCTCTTAACTTTATAAAAGGGGAAGATTGTCCCAGTGAGGGGGTACTCCCAGCCAAAGACCCAGGCCCAGCGAGCCAATGCTAGAACCCACATCTCCAGTTTACAACATCCATTTCTCTTTTGCAAAGCATTAGAATTTCTGCACACAGGTTCTAAAAGCATTTTTTTTCCCAAGATTTCCCAAAGCAAAAGATTTTGTGTTCTATATAATTCTAGATTGGTTTGCTGCAGCCAATAATAGGCCATTTAAATTAGCATAGACCTTGAGGCCTTGTTGAGTAATTAGATTCTGTAAAAGAAAGGTTAGAAATGAGACCGTTATTTAGATAGCTGTTAGTATTATTTCTCAGACACAGATAAGTGTAAAAATTTGAGTCTTTGAAGAATAATTTCATATACCTTAACCATTATTAAGTATAGTAGTAGAATTTAAGAATAATGAGGGATATTATATACATTTTAAAAAAGAAATTTTATTAAGCTCTAGATAAGATTAATAAAGCTGAAGGGAGTAAGTGTGCATACATTTTTCCCCAGTATACTTTTAGAATGGTTTATTTCTATTATACTTGGATTTAAATGCTCATGAAGAAGAAAGCTTAAATTCACTAGGTTCAATGTGCTTTCTTATGTAATTTAAACTTTGCTTTGTGATATAAAAGTAATGAAAAGTTTTTTAAAAAGACCTAAATGTCCACTTAATAAAGGATAATAAAAAAGGTTTTGTATTCTAGGAACTGTACTAAGTAACTAGATGATTGATATGGTTATCTGAGATGATCAGGTTTATGTACTTTATAAAATAAGGATGTGAATGAGCTCTTGGATTCTTCTTATGCTTTAGGTTTTTATAGTTTAATAAAGTATTAAAAATAATCAACAGGGTTATAGAAAATGTCTTCACAAGTTAAAATACATAACTTGAACAAAGATTTTACAAAGTACTATGAAAATACTGAGCGAAATGTGCATATTCAATAGGTACCTAATGACCCACTTTTAATGATTTATTCAGCAAATATTAAAACCATATATGTTCTAGTATTTATTACTTCAAAAATGTGTTCACTGAACTTGAATGACAGTAATATATTTTGAATCAGTCAGGAAATGTCTGTATTTGAAACACCTTTTACAAGCACTTTTTTGAGTTCATCATTTTTGTTTAAATCCAAGTAACTTCATATGGGATTAAAACATTCAGTTTTCAAATACGCTTCCATGGAGTTGAATCAAATATATTAAATACCTGCAGCAGGTAAGAGTATATTTCACTCCTTTAGCTGTTTCACTGAAAAATACTCTACTAGGCATTTTGTTTCTAAAATACGCCCATTTATCTACACTGAAGATCTGTTGTAACAGATAGCCCTGCTCCACTATGATGTCCACAAGTATTTTAGGGAAAGCTTTAGAAGGTATGCCTTTGATATCGTGCAGTTTCAAAAGCTTTTTGAACCATCTACACTTTGTAACAAATTATAACTTGTGAACTTTCACCTGCTTAGTCTTCAAGTTCTTCAATAACCTTCCTGGCTTCTTAATGGCCATGGTAGTGATAGACGTCTCATACTGGAGTTATTCTCAAGTCAAACATGTTTTTATTTTGCCACATTGCTTGCTGACTTTTGCCATGGCATTATGAGAACTTTCCCCAAGTTTTGCAGTAGTCTCTTATTGTCATTGAAGAGGATCTCTACCAGCAAACAATTTCTTTCTAAAATCACCTGCAACATTTATCATTTTTTTCCCACCACTTTGAATTTTTTTTATTATTTCTTCCATTTACATTTGTTATATAAGCCTTCCTCTTATTGCTTTTAAAAAATTTATTTATTTATTTGACAAATAATAATTGTATTCGTGGAGTATACATAGTGATGTTTTGATATATACGTAATGATCAGATCAGTGTAATTAGCATATCCATCATCTCAAATATTTATCATTTCTTTGTGTTGGAAACATTCAACGTCCTAACTGTAGTCACCATACAGTGGTATAGAACGGTGAATCTTATTCCTCTTACGTAGCTATAATTTCGTAACCTTTAACAAATATCTCCCTATCCCCCCTTCTCTTCTACTTTTTACTTCCATAAGATCAATTTTACCTTTCCGTTTTCCTGAGATCCATGTTTTCAACTTTCTAAGTCTTAAAGGGTTTTGTGTTTATTGAGTCATGGAGAAGTCAAAGTGTACACACTCTAAAACTGGGCAGCCAGGATTTGAAACTAGCTCTCTCAGTTACTACATGGCCTTTGGCTAATTACCTAACCTTTCCTTTCCTTGGTTTCCTCATCTAGAAAGCGGGGATAACAAGGCTGCCTACTTCCCAGGTCTGTTGTGAAGAATGAATAGATTGGTATACGTGAGGCACTCAGGACAGTGGCCCAGGAGGTGGCAAATGTTCAATAAGTGTTAGCTGGTGTCAGAGGATAATGGTGAACTCTTAAGTCAAAAATGGGGTTTTCCTTGCCACCTGGCATACTTCTGGTCATTTCTCTTCTTTTAATTAAGAATTGATAAATATTCAGAAAATTACAACTAATACTGTCATTCAGCTAAAAAATGTCACAAGATGACGAAGTTCCCGAGAAAGTATGATGACACAGTTCCCTCAAAGCTGAATAGAGGTTAGGGGTTCGTGTAATAAAAAATAAAGTATGCCTGAAAAGACGGTGGTTCTATGAGGAGAGGATCATTATTTAGGATTCTGCCTCAAGCTCATTTTGGATTCAAATTCTTGGCACAATAGTTGGTTGTGCCTTTTCTCATCACCCACACCCCATTTCAGTCTTGCTTCCCGAGGCTCTTAGCAAGGTCATGAAGTGTCTTTGTTTTCCTTATCTGTCGTCTACAAGCAGGTTAGTAATCTCCATTTTAATCATATTTCTGAATAGAATACTTCAAAGGAAGAGTTTTCCAAGCCATGACTGGATTATGGGAGATTAGCAGCCTCAAAAGCAACTGTGGCATATAGTGAATGAAATTATATTACTGGTGGAGAAGCCACAAGATTCTGCTGCAAAAAATGGTGACGTTGGCATCCGTGAAGCATGGGAACCCCCTGGGGACAGTCATCTGAGACTCTATTCATGGCTCTACACCTGAATAACAAACTGTAGTCCAGAAACTGCCCAGTGACCTTCAAGCCAGTGAGAATCCAGAGGAAAAGGAAGTAAAACTTGGTTTGGGGGATTTTATTTTCTACATTGTTCTTACTGGCAAAGCCTCAGCAGTAGCCAGTGGAGACTGGAACACAACTGTAACCTGTTTTGTAGATGTGTTAATTTGCCCCAGGAAATTCTGGTTAGTACCTCTGATCAGGAACCACTGCTTCAAGCTCAGCAACCTGTGTATGTATGGGAATAAATCTACTAGAGATCAGTATTAGAGGGGGTTTTGCCTTACTACTCCTCACCATTTTCAAGAAAGCTTCTACCATTACTCAGTGGAATGTGAAGTACTAGCCAAATTCTAGCAAAACTTTACTGAGCTGGGATGGCAGGCACTAGGCTTTTCCCAAGAAGCAGATTTTGACACTGCTGATTGACAATTTTCATTTGGTTGCTCATATATTTATTATGCTAAAGACATTGGGGGCATAAAAGAACATGTAGAAATAGCCTCTATCCCCAAAGAACTTTAGCCTGCGATGAAAATCAGAAGTGCTTAATACCTGTGGGGTCACAGTCGTACAAACAGAGGCTTTCCTAGTTTGTAGATGTTCCTTTCTGGAGAAATCAATGAAGACTTCGTGGAAGAGGTAGCATTTGTGCTGAGCTAGGATTTTGTTCTTTGGGGGTTTTTTTTGTAGATTTGTTTTTCTAATTTAAATGAAATACATGTTCATTGGGAAAAACAAAATTGCAGAGTTCAAAGAACTATGTTTGAGCAGAAGGAAAAAATATCACCAATTTTCTTAGCACCAGAAGAAATCACTATTAATATTTTCCTTTCTTTATGATACCATATCACACCTTGGCCACATGTATCAAAATTTTTTAAATGGTCATAGCCTTTAATACAATACTTCTTCTTATAGAATTCTTAAAAGTCATAATTAGGAATGTAGATAAAGACTCAAGTACAAAACTATTCATCATGGCATTTTTATAAATAGTGAACTATATAGAAACACTCTGACTGCTCCCTAAAGGACAATGATTAAGAATGACCAGAGCAGGGAAATCCTTGAGGAAATGGAACATGCCTTGGACAGCAGGCATAACAATATGCCCTGAAACTGGAAGATAAAGGAAGTAAGGATGGGAGTATATAATAGTGTAATAAACACCAAGTTATGGGAGCATAGAATAGGGACAGAGCATGAAATTCTCATCAGGTATTACACCTGACCTTGAATATGGTTACGAGGTTAGCTCCTGTCAAGCAGAGCATCCTGAGGGGAAGGACCAATGCTGAGCCCAATTGAGAACCCTGAAGTGGGGGAATGGGTTTCAAGACAACTTGGTAATAGCTTAGCTCACAGTAGGTTTCCATTCACCTCTTGCCAGTTCTGGACCTCCCAGAGATTCCTGCCAGCCAAAGTCAGGGAGGGGAGCTCTGTTTTTGAACCTTGGCTATACCAGTTCTTCTGTGTACATTCATTTATACCAAATATTCAATTTGAAATAATACAGTCTTATGCACAGCCTACTCCCTGTACCCTCTGCTCTCTTCTCCTCCATCCTCCCCAGTCCATGTTTCATTGACCAGGTTCCATGCCTACATTACCTACAAGTCTGAACCAGAAGGCAAATAATCACTTAGCATCCTCTGAGTTAGGAAGCCCCTACCCAAAGGCATGGAGTTCTTCTCTTCTTTACTGAAGTCTCCTTGCTGGTAACAGGTATATGTTTAGGTGGGAGTGACAATATCTTATTAGAGATTTACAGGGCAAAGACACTCCTCATCTGTCCTAAGTCCTCTGGAAATTTGCAGAACTGTAATATTTTTAGAGGACAGAAATTTAGCTCCAAAACCATAGTCAAGCATTTCCCTAATGCAGTTCTTTGCTATGAATGTAAAATAAATGTTTAATAAATGTTGGCAGAAAGAACATTTTCCCCCTCTAGAATACTAAATTTCCACACATATTTCCAACAAGTACCCTTTGCCTTCAATTAGGAGACATCTTTTGGCTTCCACTGCAGGTGGCTATAGGAACCAAAAGACTCATGTGCAAAGGTATTTTCAGTTTCTTATAGCAAGAACTCCATAGACTAGGATAGCAGGAATCTTTTACAGAGGGAGAACTTTATTCAGGCTGATCTAATGCTTCCTAACACCTCATCTCCTTTCCTGTAATTAATTGCACATCTCATTAGGGACCTTCCATTTATGCATTCCAGTCTCATTTCATTGCTTCAATTATATTGCACTAATGAACACATAGGTGAAATGTGTGGCTTTCTACAGAGTGTGATCTGAAAGGCCCTATAAACCTTAAATTATTTCCCTCTAAAGTCACTCATTTTGATGGAAGTATTTCTTGCAAGAACAGGGCCAAATGTGGTCATTTAATTCAGTTTCTAATCAAAAGGGCCAGGGCAGAGAGTCAATAGCTGAGAGCTGTGTGGTCAGTATCTGGGGAGAGAAGTTAGTCAGCTGATCAGTGAGGTTCTCCAGTAGAGCTTACAGGTGGGAGAGGCCAGAATCTCTGAATTTCCATCAAGTCATCTGAGTAGAAGAGAGAAAAGGACCAAAAACAGATTGAAACTAAGACAGGGCCCGGGAAGAGAGCAGCAGGTCGAGGTAGAAACCCTGGCTAGAAAGCGGGAGCAAGAAAAGATGCCTCCAGAATAAGCAAGCAGGTTCCCAGGAGACCCCATCTTGTAACAAAGAGTTAGAAGTATTTGCCCTCTAGATTAGTGGTTCTTAAGGAAGGGGTCTCCCTTCCCAGCATCTCAAACTTGTGAGAAATGCAAAAGACTCATATGCAAACCAAGTCAAACTGTGGGTGTGCATTTACCACGCTCCCTCCTTGCCCGATGCTTCCTGGAGTTTGAAAGCCCAGGCTTCAGATCAGCCAGGAGAGTTTGCAGTAGCTAACTCATGAATTTCAGTTCTTGTCTTCTTAAAAGGATCCTCCTACCTGAGAGTAGAACAAAATTTGTGTTTTCCCCACCTTGTTTCCAGATGATCAGTACTAAAATGTCAGAGGTTAATTTTGCAGAAGGGGAAGATCCTTTGCTTCCCAAACCCACTCACCCCTTTGGTGCAGATTGTTCTGTCAATTGATGGTTTCTATTAAGGAGGCTCAGAATTTGAGAAAGAATATTGACATTTCAATGAAGAGAGAAGAGGGTGTTAAAGTGAGGACCCTTGCTTAATTATTGGACAGGTGTAGGTGGGGTCACTTTTTGACAGTATGGTTCAGGACCTGCCTGATGTAGAACACTAGTGTTTATTATTCCTTGTAAATTCTCCCCTGAAATAAATAAGTTACTCTACATTATTTGTAAGTTCCAACTTTCTACTAGGACAATTTTCATTCATTATCTACTCTAGACAACATAAAAGCCTAAACACACAGAGGTTAGGCTCTGGTAAATAGAGCTATGGGCAGGGTCTCCTTAAGTAATAGAGGTGCCCTGTGATCAAGGAGAATTCTCTACCTTTGCTCTTTCGGGACAAAGAAAGGACAATGATGACTCTACTATTTCTTAGATGCACAGGTTGACAGCATTATGAATCTTGGGTTTCAGCCATTTTGCTGTTCCATAACATTTATTGGACCAGTTGACTGTGAAAGGTTGTCTGTCGCCAGGACATGAAAGAAAGCAAAGGAGGAGCTGGACTGAATCATCCAAGTGCTGAGTCAGTTGCATGCAGGTTGGCATGCTCAGCGGAACACCAGGAATTCCAAACCCTTCCCATGGCTTATAACTTCCTGCAAATCCTCGAGAGTCCTTCTCCAACATGGCCTCCACCTTCTCCCCTTGCTCATTAACAACTGTCACATTGGCCTTCCTTTGGCATTTTGAATACTCCAAGCTCTTTTTCACCTTAGGGAGTCACTGCTCAATTGCTCTCCTGTCCAAAAAACTCTTTTCCAATTCTAGCTTTGGCTAGTTCCTGCTTATTCTTTAAAAGGTCTTTCCTGACCCTACAACCTAAATCTTATCTCTCAGTTACATTCTTTTATAACACCCTGAATTTCATCTTTATAGCATTTAGCACATTTATGTTTTGTAATTTCACATTTGTTTGCATGACTAATGCTTAAAGTTTGTGTTCTGCTTAGATTGTCAGTGTTATGATGACTGTTCGTTCTCAGGGCCAATCAGAACATCACTTATTTTGATTTACCATTATTGAATATTTTCACAGATAATCAGTATGCATCCTTACAAGTCTCTATCAACTCTGTCATCTCCCCAACTGACTAAATGATCAGGAAGCAGTTTCAATGTAGAAGCTTCAAAATTATTTTATGTTGTATGTTTCATCCCTGTTTCAACACTGCCTAATCTTGGGCTCTACCTACTCCCATTTCCACTCTCTAAACTGGGCTAGCCATACCTGGTTTGCCTAAAGAGTTCAGCATTGTACTGTGACGGCATTAGCCACTGTACCAGCATGGGCACGATAGAGTTCCCCTTGCTCGAGTACAGATCTTAGAGGGTTTTCTCAGTCCTCAATTTGCTGCCATTTACTTTCATGGCAGGAGAGAAAGAGGAAAAACAAGAGGAATAAATTGAAGAAGGAATAATGAATTCCCTCTGCTACGGAGCTCTGAGAAGGCTCATCCCCACCCAAAGGTCTCGTACCATGATCACCCTGCCCGCCACTTCATGACAAAGGGAAAGCCCTGAAGGCCAGGGAGACTCTATTACTTCATCTGCCCAACAGGCAAATCAAGATCAGAAACCTACGTCAACCCTACATAGTTAATTCCAAGCATTCTAAATTTACTCAATGCAAGTATTAAATGATGACAAATAGTCAGTGATAGCAACAAAAATAAAATCTAAATACACTGGTAAAGTCTCTTTCCTGTATTTCCTCATGGCTAAAAAATAGGGTACATAGGAAGTCTTTGTAGACTGATAAAATTAAGTGCTTTTCAAGAAAACAATATGAAGGGATATTTTTATGAATTTTTTGGTGGTACCTTTTTAAAAAGACAACCAAAAATGTTTTTTTAGTATTTACCATAGGCAAAACTCTGAACTGAAATTGAGAATTAATGTCACCAAGTGGTCTTCATCTTGACCCAGTGGTTTTAAACATGGTGGCACGTATATCAGCTGTTTTCTATAAACACCATCCTTTTCCTTGGAATATGATCCTGTAAAGAAAGGAAAATAAAAATTATTGATCACTTTAGGGGTGAAACGTTTAAAAACTGATAAAATACCGTATGCATTAAATTGACAGTCACAAAGCTTTGAAGATTGTACAAAAACTTGAGTGTCTTCCGTAAAGGTACCTGCCTTCAATATGTATGAACACATTTCAGACCCCAGTTACTTTGAAACTGATAATTTATCCAAAATCCAGGAGTCCCCTAAAGATTCTTTAATGAAATGCTAATAATATTAGTTTGTGGAAAGCACCTAAAAAAAAAAAAAAAGAATAGCCATACTGAACAATACAGATAACCAAATTACAGTGTTATAAATAGAACTGAATTTTCTTAAACGTAGAAAACAGAATGCTAACCAACGTGATAGTGCAGATTTCAAATTTGGTAGTGAAGTATGCCTGCTAAAAATTTGTAAAGTATGTCACTGAAAAGATCTAGCCAAATCAGAATAAATTTGTCCAGATTTTCTGAGAAATCAAACAATTTTGAAAAAAAAATCTTGAATTACAAAATCAAAAATTAGAGAATGTGAAATAAAAAATTAACTGACTTTTCTTGGACATATTCCGAACTGTGTCAGTAGGAGGAGGTCACTAGTTCATTTTTTCCCTTTTTCCTTTCCTCTTTCGCCTCAACTATATGTTGTCCATAATCACTGACTTCTTTTTAAAGTATAATTTAGCTCTTAAAGATAAGCAGTTACTGTAATAAAACTACACTACATGTTGGCAAAATATACACATCTGTCTCTGAGTAATTTTAGTTTGTTCTCCTTTATTTTAGTCTAGATACAATATTATGTTAATCCATTATTTTTCTCAAAGTTGGCAAAAGAAAGTTAGTCAGCTGCCTTATTATGTCTTTCAATATTAAACTCATTTTGTGAAAATTAAGGCATTGGCACCAGAAAACAATGAAACTTGGTACAGCCTGAAATGGACCACTGAAGACAAAGCCATGTCTGGTGGAGAAACTGAGGAAGGCAGGAAGCATCCGTTCTGGCTCTGAGATGAAGTCAGATGCACTTTGGGGACTCCCAGTCAGGTCCTGTCCAGTGGCACTTCCACTGTTCCACTGGAGTTTCTCCGAGTTCCCAGAGGACAGGAGCTTTCCCGGGCACTCTCCTCCTCCACCCCTGCCCAGCCCAGCCCAGCCGTCCTCCACATGTCAGAGATCTTCATGACTTCTGAGAAACAAAAAGTGGCTCTTGCTAAATTATTTAATACCTTGATGTCTCAATCACTTTGTTTAATAATCCTGAATTACCACAGACATGATGAGAGGAAAGCCTACTGATTGAGCAATATCTTTAAACATGAATAACCTTGTTCAGCAGTAATCCTACCTCAAATTTTTATAGAGACATTTTTCTTTGAAGACCAAAAGAACTGCTTTCTAAGCTCCCGATGACAAGCCCAACCCCTTCTGCTTTGTGGAAATAAATAATGCTCATTACTCTGTAAACAACACTTCTATAAATGGGATAAAGGGACTAATAGGAGAAGAGCGTTTTTTCCCTGAAGATAACTATTTTGTGCTGTTGGAGAAAAGGTAAATCTTAACTAGTCTAAATGCTTCTGTGAGCTCCGAAGCAGTCCTGGTCAGACTCAGCACTAATTGGTTAATTGAGTTGGACTTGACATAAATGAATTCAAATCTATATTCTGTTTAGTACTTCTATATTTTAATATTATTACCTTAATTGGGAAAATGAAATTTGTTCAAAGCAAAAGACTTTCTGGAAAACAGGACAATATTTTTTTAAAAATAACTTATGTTATATCACCACACAGTAGCAAGCACTATACACATTTTAGTACTGTCATGCATCACTTAAAGATGGGGATATGTCCTGAGACATTCATGTTCAGGTGATTTCATCATTATGCAGACATCATGGAGTGCACTTACACAAAGCTGATGGTATAGCCTGCTACCATCGAGGCTGTATGGTAAAGTTGATTGCTCTTGGGGTACAATCCTGTACAGCATGTTACTGTTCTGAATACTGTAGGCAATTGTAACACAATAGAAAGTATTTGTATATCTGAACATAGAAAAGGTACAGTAAAAAATACCTTGCACACCTATATAGGGCACACTTATGAGTGGAGCTTGAAGAACTAGAAGTTACTCTAGGTGAGTCAGTGAGTGAGTGGTGAGTGAAGGTGAAGGCCTAGGACATTACTGTACACTACACAGACTTTATAAACACTGTACACTTAGTCTACATGAAATTTATAAAAATATTTTTCTTTCTTCAATAATAGATTAACCTTAGCTTACTGTAACTTTGTACATTTGTAAACTTTTTAATTTTTTTTTAACTTTTTGACTCCTTTGTAATAATACTTAGCCTAAAACACAAACACCTTGTACAGCTGTACAAAAATATTTTCTTTATATCTTTATTCTACAAGCCTTTTTGTATTCAAAAAAAATTTATTTTTTACTTTTTAAACTTTTTTGTTAAACACTGAGACATAAAAACACACATTAGCCTAGGTCTACCTAGGGTCAGAGTCACCAATATCACTGTCTTGCATTTTCGCATTTGTTCCACTAGAACGTCTTTAGGGCAATAACTTGTATGGAGCTGTCATCTTCTGTAATAAAAATACCTTCTTCTGGAATCCCTCCTGAAGGACCTGCCTGAGGCTGTTTTACAGTTAACTTTTATTTATAAGTAGAAGGAGCACACTCTAAATTAATCATAAAAAGTATAGTATAGTATAGTAAATACATAAACCAGCAACATAGTCATTTATTATCATTGTACACAGATTTCTCATACTTATTGTTCTACCATGACTATTTAGATACCCAATACTGTAAATGCTACACTACATTGAATAATTGAGCTTTCTTTTTTGTTTTTGAGGCACTCCTCCCTATTTGCCTACCCTTCTCCTGTTTGCATAGCTCCTTTATGGATGTAGGGGTTTTCCTTTGTTCTTGTAAATCACCTTCCTGTACCAAGTGATATAGGAGGTATTAAATATATGTATTGAACACTCAATATTTATAATTTGGCTACACTTGAAAGAGCTTGCCTTTGAGAAACTCAGAAAGTACCAAATAGGGCTTTCATAAAAATCTAAGTGGAGGTAAATATATTTCAACTATAAGCAGATATATCTTTATTACACCAGAACAAATGAGTTTGGTTGATAGATCCTCTTCAGTAAACTAGTTTTATGTTATTAAGGTACATCCCATCCTCACATATAATGTTTTCCTGAATTTTTTTTTCTGTGATGGAAACCGGTCCCCCTTCTTTTTTTTTTCAAAATGGAAAAAATGCTGTTAGTTTCAAGCCATTTTTACTCAGGTAGTAGTTCTAAAAGAAGAAATTTCATATGTTTATTTTTAAAGAGATAATATGTGCCCTGAAATAAAACAAATTCTATGAAAAAATATTGTGACTTTTACTCTGCCAACAGATGTTTCTGAAAGCAATAGATGTTTTTGAAAAGACAATATTGAGTAAATAAAAAGGACAGAGGGTAAGGATATTAAAGATCTTGATAATTTACTCATTAGTCTTTGTTGGCAACAGTTAAAATTATTTTAAATGAGCTTGAATTTTTAAATATATATATTTTTCTCTCTCTTCCTCTAGCTAGCTAGCACCTCTAATATTTTTTGTTACCATTTTTAGCCTTGACACAGGATTGAATACATTTTGGGGAAAATAAAAACAATGATGAGCTATCCAGTGTCTATGAGAAAAGCTTTCTCAAAATCTATTTTTTATATTGCTGTTGGCACTCTCTATCAAAGTTTAAATAAAATGTACATAGAAAAAAAGCAATTCAACTTCTAGAAATGTATACCACTCATGCACTGGCAACAGTACCCAATGATAAATGTAAGACCATGTTCATTAAGCATAGTTTGTAAGAAACAAAAACCTAGAAACAACTTGGATTTCCATGCTACAAGAGTGACTAAATCCACTGGAGAATGCCAATGTAATGAAACGTAATACTTACAAAGAATGAGATAGATCTGTTATCATTAAGCTAATTCCTGAACAGTATTGCAGTAATAAATGATTTGCATAAAAAGGATGTGTATACACATGAATGTTTGTTTAGAAGTTTACAGAATATGTGTTTTGACTGCTGAAGGACCACGGGTTAAAATCTACATTCAGCTAATGCTGAGGCCAAAGCCAAATAACACCATTAAGAAAATGGACTTCTGGGAGAAAAGAAAAAATCTGATATTTTATCAAGTACAATAATGATGAAAGATTTGTTATTAAAATTTTAGAATGACAATATTAGAATTTAATATTATAGTACAGGTAAAATAATCTCAGCATTGACACTGCCAAGTTGCTCTGATGGTCACATTATTACACATTTGTGATACTTCGGAGACATTTTCATTTTCAAATGGCACATTTTGTAATGTAGTTTAACTTTTGTACAGCAGAATATAATTCAGTATAAAAAATGTTTAGTAATCCATTCTCTAGATGGTTCATTGTATCTGGGTTTTGTAACTAAAAGTCTGTAGCAATAACTTTGACAGGATTTTTGTGTAAATTTTAGGTGCTATAAATCCAAAACTATAAGGAATTGTCTTAAAACAATTTTCATAAAGTCTGTTGGTTTGAAATTTGAATAGTGAATGTAAAATAAGTTTTCATTTTTCTCTATGCATTTTTGGATCAATTTTATTTAACCTTTTAATACTTTTTATTATATCTTGATTGAAGATGACATTAAGTTTTATGTTCATGATTTTGGAATTTTTGTCATCAAGGAATCTGAGGAAGTAAAATTGACATATTCCTTTTAATTCATTCACTAAGGATGTGAAGAATTCTCACATAGAAATTTTTTTTAAATGACCTTTAGCCTAACTGGAATTAAATAGCTAAAAATTAAAATATATACATAAAGAACACATATTATGATAACTAGTTAACACATACACTATTTTACAAACAGTAATATGGGTTACTATAAAGATATATTGAATAATATATAGTGAATTGTTAAACAATTTAACTTATATATATACTAAATTAATAGAGGAAATACAGACTACAGGCATTCAAAGTTGGAAAGGACTTAAAAATTATTCAGATACATTTGCTATTTTTTTTATAAATTTACTAAGTCCTTTTACAATAATATGTTTCTAGTAAGTCCTCTGAAGATTTTTTCAAATAATCTTATAATTTGTATGTTGCATAATAAAGAAGTTATTTTTAGTAAAAACACTTTACATTAGATCAGTACATTGTTAAAGATATTATAAAGTTTATTTTAATAAAATATTTAATAATATTTCAACTAGATAAAACATGTGTTTCAAAATTATTTTACCACTTATATATTAATTAAAACATGTTTAATTAACTTTAACTATATTAGAAAACATATGATTGTTAATAAATAATTTAAGCCACATTATATTATATTTAGTTTGGGGACTAAATATATATAAAATGCAGAGTTAAATTTAATGATGCCACAATGTAAAAAATAAACAGAACCTGCTTGGTGTTCCGGTGTTCAGAGAAGGTTCAGTCATCCAGTCATTCACTCTTTCCATTAACAAACATTTATGAATTTTACTATGTGACAGTTTCAATCACTGCAGGCAGAGGGAACTGCATGCAAAGGTTGTAGCGTGGGAAATACCTGGGCTTGGTTTGAAGCACTAAAAATGTCAGTGTGTCACGTGGAATGAGAGATGATGTTGGTTTGAGCAAAGCTAAATTCCAGAGCAGTTTTCAGCCATATAAATGTGCCAGCATGCTGGTTCCCTATTCACTCGAGGATAAGCTAAAGACAAGAATACCTGCACTCATCTCCTGTTTGATTTACCCAGTGATTTTGTCCTATGTAGACAGACATTGCTGAGCAGGAAAAACACCAGGGCCAAATATGTTTGAGTCTAGGCTTTATTTTTTTAAATTAAGGGCCATTTGGGTTTTTAAAGACATTTCATAAAACAAAGAATTCCATTCTATGAAAAATATTTTTTAACTCTGCTTTGTGTATGGTCACATAACTTCACTGAAGTTAATCATTCAAAAATATGAATAAACACATTTTTCATGAGTTAGGTCACACAATACATCATTACAATTTATTGATAGAAAAGTATCACTCATTTTAATTACTTTATGATTACTTTTATTTGATTACCCAAAGATAACACATCTAAAATATTGAGGCTGAAGGTAATAATTGTATTTCTTATCATCTTCCTAAATGTTCCAGTGACTTTCCGTTTCTGCAGCATCCATTTCAACGATTTTCTTAACAACCGTGTCCAACCTAAGGTTAGCCTCGGTGCCTCTGTGACAAATTGTCTTGCCAATAGCTACTTGTATAATTATCTCCATGGCCTTCTCACAGTTTTATGCACAATGTTTTGCCTAAAGGATTCTTCCTTGAACATCGTGAGTCAAGGACATCTAATATAAAAGCCATGGGATATCATGCTTTATGTAGACAGAAAAGACAACCTTCCATCTTGGAAATAGACCCCAGGCTTCATTCTATTAATTAATCTTACCCATTGACAGGGACAATTAGAAAAAGCATTCAGCAGGTTGCTGGACGAATTCAGGATCTACAGAGCCTCTGGCCCAGCACCCTGATGGAGCTGGTGTGTTGACGGCCTCGCTGGGCCCTGCCAGGAGATGGAGCACACACCGAGCCCAGCTGCTCATTGCTGCTTTCCCTGAAAATGAAATCACCCTGCGTAAATAGAGCTAGTACATCATTGCCCCCAAATTATTTCCCAGTAGTTTTACTCTTTCAGTGGTTTATTCCTTGGGTTTTAAAGCAACACAATCTCCACCAAACATCTCTAGGTTGTGTGACATCACAGGAAAGGAAGCAACCTGAATTTCATTCATTTTTAATACCATGGTGCACTGAGAACTGCTTTACTAAGGTAAATCAGGGTTTTGTTTCATGAATAATCAGAAAATCCAGGATTCTACATCAAAAGTAAGTGAAATAACATGATGTGCTTTATGTGAACATTTATCCGTATGCCAGGCACACAATGAGCATGTGATTAATGACAGCTGTCATTGTTATCTTTGTTATTATCAGCTCTTACAAAATCTGCTTTAGAGACTGATGGCTTGAACTTCAAACCTACATCAATCCATCAATTAACAGATGTATATTGGGAGCAGAGCATGACTAATTGCTGATTCAGTGGCTAACCACAAAGTGTTGTAGTAACTCAGAGAGGTGGGATTCACAATGGGGTAGATAAGATTTCACACACCCCCCCCCACACAGTAGCATTTAAGGCAGGATTTAGAGGATATTTAAATTTCTCATAGGCAGCAAGAGTATATCTTCTTCCCATCCCTTCCCCCAATTATATTTTATTTTGAAAAATTTCAAGCCTACAGAGAAGTGAAAAGAAGCAATATCTATTGACTCTTGACCTAAATTCCACCTTTTTTGGCTGAATCATTCCTTAATATTTCAGCATGGATCTCCAAAGAGACAATCACAATATCATTATTTTACCCAAGAATATTAAAAAATACCATCATAATATCATCTAGCATACAATCTATTTTCAAATTTTCCCAATTGTCACAAAATTGTTTTTTATAGCTTTTGTTTTTGGTTTAGGAAATAGTCAATGAAGAAACATTTGGTTGGTAGTAGGGTTGCGTCTCCAGTCCCAGGTGATTCTTATGCAGGTAGTTTTCTATACACGAAAGGATGGGCACTTCATCAATGCTTGAATTAACCATTTTGGGTAATGAACAAATGCTCCTAATTGACTTCTCATTTAATAGGACTTTCTAGAAAAATCAAGCAGAAAATTAAAGCAATTACTCATATAGTTCACTTTTTAAAGAAAAAAATATTTCATGTTAATTTTCTGATAATTAAAGAGACAAAGAGGAAAAAGGGGAGGGGACAATGATTGCTTTTCCTTTAATTATCAGCCTAATTGCTTTCATTCTCTAAGATGCTCCTTCCCTGACAATCTGGACTTAGCATTACATTGGGACTACAGTGGGCTCATAGGTAAATATTATTTTTCTACCTTCTGTGGTTAATTTGGAATAGTTAGAAACAGAAAGACCTATTTCTTTCTCTACCCACATTTTTGTTTGTAGAACATAGATCACATATCTTTGGAAATAAGTAGATTATGCAATAATTCTCCACAGCTGCTGAGTTATTAGCCAAATGCTCACCAAATGGGAGCTCTCATTAGGGCTCATGAACAGGTGATCTTTTGTGATAAATGAACTTATAATTCTCATATCCATTATGCAATATACAGATTTCTTCTTTTATATTGGTTTCTAATGTCTTGGCACATAAGATGGTAAATTTAATTTCCCCTTTTAAAGGATGTAAAATCATTACTGACACTTGATTAAGCTCTTGTTCAAAGAGGCACAAGGGCCCCCTAGGAATTACATCCCTGGTGGGGACACTTTATGCATTAAGACGCAGATTTTTTTTTTTCTAGTTTTAACTTCAAAGGAAAGTCACATCTTCTGATGAATAGTCTGCTATCTTCACCATTATGAAAACCCAGATGACAACTGTTATCCACATAAAAATAGTTCTCGTGTCCTTATTTAACCAAAGCTGCTAAATAGAAGTTAAAATTAAGTTACAAATGAAAACAGGTGAAAGTGTTCATGTTTTCCCTGAACCTGAGCCAAATTGTTTCAGAATCTAAACTGCTCCCTGATAACAACTTAGGCATTTTGAGAGAGTGCAATCTTTTTCTTGATAAGCTGAGAGAATTCCAGTATCTTCCTTCATTGCGAGCAGAAAAAGCTCACATCATTTACAAAAGTTAATAAATACACCTGCAGCATCTTCATTTTTTCCATCGTTAAAAGACACTGTTGAAATTGGAAGCCTCATATATTGCTGATGGGAACGTATAATGGTGCAGATGCTCTGGAAAACAGTCTGGCAGTCCTTAAAAAGGTTATATATAGAGTTATCATATGACCCAGTAATTCCCTTTCTAGGTATATACTCAAGAGAAATGAAAACATATGTCCCCACAAAAACCTATTCAAAGCAGAATTTTTCGTAACAGCCCCAAATGGAAACGGCCCAAATGTCCATCAACTGAAGACTGGATGAATAAAATTTGAAATAGCCATACAATAGAACGTTATGCAACAATAATGTTATTTGGCAATAAAAACGAATGAAGTACTACTATGTGCTGGATCCTAGATGCACCTTGAACATGGTATGCTAAGTGAAAGAAGCCACTTACAGAAGAATCATATTTTATGATTCCATTTATATTAAATTTCCAGAATAGGCAATTCTATATAGAGAGAATAGATTAATTGTTCCTTAGAGCTGGGAAGGCTGGGGGAAATGGATAGGGACTGCTAATGAGTGCAGGGCTTTTTTTAGGGTGAAGAAAATGTTCTAAAATACATGTGGTCATGGTTGCAAACTCATGAATATATGAAAAATCATTGAAGTATACCCTTTAAATGTATCAGTAGTGTGGTATGTGAATTATATCTCAATAAAGTTGTTTTAAATGTGTTTAATAATATATATTAATATTCTACATTATATTATATTAAATTATATCAATTTGTAACAAAATATAACATTTATATATAGTTTTCATTTCTTTCTGGGGAAGGAGAAGGTTTTGTTATGATGTAGCCAAAGGACAATGCAAACTATTCCATAATTATTATTACTTTTGGAAAAGTATTTGAGAAGGATTTCTACCCACCATATTTAAACCAATTAGTATTTGAAGACAAAGTACAATTGCTATGGTTCTATTATCTATGTCTGTCATAATATGAATGGGACATAAACAACTCATATATGGCTTGAAGATCACTTCTTCATCAGCAACAATGAATAAGGTTAAGATTGCTATTCTTATAGGTTCCGAGTTCCAGAATATCCTTGGATGATTTTTGCTAATGTGTCTCATTTATTGAACATGTATATTGGGAGTAAAAATTACTACCTACAACAATCCTCTTGTTATTAAAAAAGCGGTATAATTCTGTCCTTGAGTCTCAGGTTGAAACTCAAATTATTAAGAGCCCATGACAACTATAAACCAGGCTGAAGCTTAGTGAAGGCTACCTGCTCTGAAGATAAAACACACTTACTTTAAAATGTCATATTGGATATCTCAATGACTTTAAAATACTAGTGTTCCATGATGCAATGATTTCATTTCTAGGACTTTCATCCTAAGCAAAGAATCTAAGAGATGCAAAAAGCATTCTGTATAAGAATGTTCAAGCTAGTGCTATTTATAACAGGGAAAAATCAAAAACTGCTAAAATGCTCATCAAAAGGAGATTCATTAAATAAACTAACCTACACTTCATGAAGGAATATTTTTGCCAAGAAAATCATATTGTGGAAGAATATTTAATGACATGGAAAAGTGAAGAAAGCAGCTTACAAAACAGTATGTACAGTATGTCTTAATTTCATATTCAATCATTCATTTACTTATTCAAAAATATTTATTGAGTGCCAACTATATGAAATTTACTTTGATGGGCCTTGGGAGAAAACATAGATAGTCTGGGAAAAATAGACAGATGTAGATCATATGAGAAGGTTGCCATTAATAGTTGTCTCAGCCCAGGTTTTTAGAGTTAGTTAGGAGTGTATTCCTACAGGTTTATTTGCAAAGATTTCTCCCCACCAATGCTAAGATCCCACTGGGTGGTAGGACATCTTATGTCACAGCTCAGGACACTAGTCAATGGTTCCAGCAAAGAAGGTGGAAGCTACATTGCTTTTTATGACCTATCCTCAAAAGTCATATAAAACCATTTCTGCCTACTCTATTAGTTGACCAGTAACTAAATTTGGCTCAGATTCCAGGGGAGAGTGCCAATGCTCAGCCTTCAATGGGACAATGCCAAAGAATTTGTGGACATAGTTTAAACCACCACAGGTAAGAACTGAATGGTCTTATAAATCAAGTTATAAAATTTTTAGTTTTAACTTTAATTAAAATTTTTTTTTTTTAGTTTTAGTTCTAAAGAGTAATGGAACATCACTGAGCCATTTTAAGCAGAGGAATAACCAGACTGCAGACTGTGCATGCATTTTGCAAAGGTCAGCCTGGGCACAGGGAGGGAGACAGAAAAAGTCAGGAGTCTGTATAATAAAACAAGGCTTTGAAGGAAACCTGACGGGAGAGGTTGGGCCTTTGGTTGAAAGTGCTAGTCTTGGGGATTGAGAAGTGGATTGATTTAGGGAATATTTTGAATGTAAAATCCACAAGGTAAAGAAGACAGATGACTTCTTAGACTTAGGTTTTGGTGGAGACAAATAATGAAAGCTGCTCAAGTTTGAGGGGAAAGTCTATCTTGGACGTGTTAAGTGTGAGTTGTCCTTGAGAAGTTCTAGAAGAGATGTCAGAATCACAATTAGACATAAAGGTCTGGAGCTCTGAGGAGAGGTCTGGGTTAAAGATGCAAACTTTTGACAAAAACGTAAATAAACATATTTAACAGGATATCGAACAACACTTTTTCTACTACCTTGATTCTCATTAGAGCCCCAAAGCTGAGTGCAACAGGTGTGAGCTATACCCTAAGATGCTTGTATTCTAGAGCACCAAGGAGGGGCCGGGCAGCCCTCCAGGTCTTGCTGCAAATGAAGTGGCCAAAATGATCTTGTGATCACCACCCATCTCCCACCTGTACAGGACTAGGAATTCTAAGAGTTACAGCTGGGAACTGTTAGAATCTCCAAGTCAAGGAAGTGCAGAGTTCACAACAAAGAGGCTTTTCCTTCTCCCTCCCAGCAGGAAAGAGGAGAAAGTGGCCCTCTTCAGCTCAGAGCCATGTGAGAGTGGCTTTGTAAGAAGCAAGTAAGAAGAGGAAACTGGCACCTCATCCCCTGGATGGATGTTAAATTAGACAGCAGATTTGTTGATCTGCCCTGTGCCTGCCTATGCAAGGAGAAAGAGGACAAAAAAGAGACCACAGAACAGCAAGATGGCCAGCATGTGTTGTCCCTCTTGGCAAGGGTGGACTGGGAGTTTATGCCTGGAGTTCATGCAGGGAAAACAGCCAGGTAAGAGCCTTTTTGTTCCTATGAATATGGATGGCCTGCCCAGCAGGGGGATCCCAGAGCCAGATTCATTTCTGTGGATGACCCGCTGGTGAGAACTGATGGGAAGATTCATCCAGAGGGAGAGCGGCTCCCACAGTGCTGGGGAAGTCCCTAAAGAATCCTCCCTCCCAGCTAACATGGCCCATGTAGAGCCAGCTTCGGCCACCAGGGAATATCATCCAGAGACACGGCAACCCCCCACAGATGATTTGACACTCTCTCTCCCTGCTAAGCAAAAATCTTTTTGGCCTTTTATTCTAAATTTTACCCCCTCTTCCCTCCCCATCCCCCAATAGCTGAAGAACTAGAACAAAAAAGAGAGAAAAATGGAAGAGTGGATAATAGCCCCCTTCCCTCCAGTTGCAAGCAGGAGCTGGAGAGAGAAAGGAAAAGATGAGATTAGAGCTTAATGGGAAAGAAAAATTTCTATAACTCAAAGGAAATCGGCTTTGTTTTGGAGCAGGCCCTATTCTAACTGTTTTACAAGTGTTGATTCGTTCAACTCATAACAGCTGTATCAGGTAAATACTATTTTATCACTATTTCATAGGTAAGGGAACCAACACACACAGATTTAGTCAATTTTCCCAGGGTCCCACAAACTGAAGGGGCAGGCTAGCTAGTTCTTGGGTTTCTGATCGAAACCACTATGTGATACGATCTTTCTACATGTTAAGGACTTGAGAGAGTTGTCAAAGTGGCTGCACGTGGAAAGATAAATAAATAAATGAAACCATTTAATCACTGGACCCTAACAAGTTCACACTAATCTGAACTGGAGATGTGCACATATGAGTAAACAATAATGCAGGCAAGTATATTCTTGGAAATTATTTGAGGATCTCACCAAAATATTAATATTAATTTTCACTGGGAGGTAGGGTTATGACTGTTATGTTTACTTTGTATATTTTAGTGTTTTCTCCCAAATTTTCTACCATGAATAAATATACAATCCTGTTATATATTAATTAAAAGAAATATAGTAAGAATTACATAAACAGTCACAAGTTAAATCCAAATTCAAAACATACCGTTTACCACCTAATTGTTTTTCCTGTTTGTAATCCAAGTGAGAGAATTTGATGAAGCTACCACATTCTTAGCAATTTTGTTTCCAATTAGTAAAGCAGATAGACAGGCAGAGAGAAAGAAATAATGACTACCAGCAAATTCCATGAGGGAAGGGCCATGTTTGGTTCACCACTGTGTTTCCAGCAGTTGGCCCAGTGCCCAGTACAAACCACCTCTCACAACACCACATGGCCTGGGTACTTCTGTGGCCTTAGTAGCTAAGTTGTAACAGTGAACTGCAGTGACCAGTACACATACATGGTGGCGCACGGTGGCAGAAGTGCCTGGGAGGCCTCTAAGGTACCCAGCAGGGATGGGGCTAACTTAGAGGGCAAACAAAAGGGCAGAGAGCATTATGGTGACTGAACAAGAGTCAGGTGTTTGGGGAGCTTCATAAATGTTTTAGGAGGGGTGCACATTTCAGGGATCTAACACCCTGCATGCAAAACTGGGAGCAAAAATGAAGTGATATCAAAGTGATCGCCATTACCTCATCTGTATACAATAAAATGGGTGCAAAGTGGTAAATTGCACTGCCTCAAAACCATCTACTGTTTTGACTATGCATTTTCTGGCGGAATATACATCAGCCTTCAAATGAGTTAGTAGAATATTTCTACAGGATAACACATACAAATATGCTGACCATTATCTGAAACTTGGAGCTTTTGTCTAAGGGTTTGGCTTTATGTAGGTATGTTATAATGGTCCTAATTTTATGAACTAGGTTATAAGCTCAATATCTTGGACAAAGATTATTCTAAATGTCAGAATTTCTTACAGAAATGAAAATGTTTTATGTTTACCTTCACCCACCAGCACTTGGTCAAGAGTAATTATAAATATCAGTTCAAATTATATCTCAATTGTTACTCCTGGAACTCTTTTTCATTATTCGTTACTGGTATTTCTTCATAAACACCAAGAAAGTCCAGGCCTTGGTCAGATAGTGGAATCTTAGTGGAATTCAAATGAGTGCAATTTAATCATAAGAATCATTTACATTTTACCATTTGTGTTGAGTTGTTAAGATATAGCTACTTGCCTCGTATATGGAGTATATAGAGAAGATAGCTACTCAATTGTACTTTCAATATCACCTTACTTGCAACTTAGGGACTTTGAAACTAGGTGTGTCTGCAACAACTATCCCATTAATCATTAGGATTCCTGGATTATTTTCTTGTCCTGGTATAAAGTCATTGTCAGAAAAATTTTGGTTGTTGCTCAGTGCCATCTAGTGGGTAGTTTATAGTGAACAAAAATTAAAAAAAAAGGCTTGTTGCATTTTATTACTTACAAAAATCACTGAATGTATATAATTTTAATTTTAGGTTTCCTAAATTAGTATGTAAGAGAGTCATCACATTTTAGAATTGCTTAATATTGCATTAAATAACCAGTTTTTCAATTAGCTAAGAAATACGTTGATATTGCCCAAATAGCTCACAATCACTCTCTTTTATTGAAGAAATCAAAGTTCTCAAACCTAATTTAAAACTCCACAAAATGTATTTCTCATCAATCAAAAATTTCAAATTATGCTATTCAGAAGGAAGTGAGTTGATAGTGCTATTAAGCATACAAGTGTTAATAACAAGAATGTAATTTCTTACAAAATTACTTAGTTTGGAAAGAATATGATTTACTACAACTAAATATTTTAGGGAAATAACCCAGCATATTTTAGCATAACATTCATGATGTTAATTCTACAAAATTTTGTTCTTTATTAGTTTCAGAAACAGGAAGCCACTTTATTGTTTGCCATTATTAAATAAAATTCTTTTTTAAACAATCATATTTTTTTCTATATCAATATAGAGTATACTTGTGTGTTTGTTGGTCCACATCACTCACTGAAGTGAAATGGGTGAAAAAACATTTTTGGCAAGGATGCTAGTGCAGGAGCACAATGTAACATATAGAAGGATGCAGACAGCTAGAGTTCATGTGTATTGAAAATCTAGAGTCTTTCTTTTACCTTAATTGACAAAAGCTTGGTAATAATGAGAACTATGCAACAATGTAATGGATTGTGGGATACGGCTCTATCTTTTCGGTAGATGTGCTGACACAGTAGTGAATGATGATGATGGTGATGATGATGGTGATGATGACGATCATGATGATGTTACTGTAACATCATATTGAAACTCCCATTGAGTGCTTATCACGTACCAATGACTGTTCTCATTGCTTTTCATGAATTATATTAATCCTCTTCAAAAAAAACCATGTAAATTCATAGTATCAGTTTTTCATTTTATAGACAAGAGAAAAAGTGTACAGTGTGTTGGAGGTCACACGGCTAGGAAGGGGTTGGAAGGATTTGAAGCCAGGTCTGCCTACATCCAGAACGCATACTCTTAATTTTGCTCTATAGCTAATTATAGCAATTATATATGATTATTATAGATATAATTTATTTTTCTCTTTATATAATTTTTCACAATTCATCATAAAAATTAAATGGTGGTACTAAAAAGAGAACATAAAATCTTGATGGGAAGCTTATAGCTAAGTAATTTAAGGAGTAAAAATGCTTTTAATTTTCCATCAACATCTTGGAAAATGGAAAAATAAGAAATGCATACAAGTAAGGCATAAGCCTAATACAGAGAAATAGTTGTTTCTGGTAGGGAAGAAATAACCTTCACAAAATTACCCCTATAGCCTCTCAATAGTTTTTTGTTTACAATAATTACTTTAAGATAGACTAAAAGTGTCAAACCAGGATTTAACATTGGTACAGTATTCTCTACTAAAGACCTTATTTGAACCAGTCTTTCCATTGATGTCCTTTTTCTGTTTCAAGCTGGCTAAGAGATAGTTGGAAACTCTCTTTACTATGTTTGCAACTTTTCTATAACTCTAAAATTAATTCAAAATTAAAAAGTCATTTTTAAAAACAGAAAAGAACCCAAACCTAAAAGTTTAGAAGAGTAAAAATAATATTTTATCTTTTCTCTTTAAAGAATCATGCTGAATAAAAGTGTAATTTTATTGCAGAATAAAATGATGTAAAAGGAGAGTTTTGCACATAAAATTTTCATAGAGAAACTCTGAAGTTAGCCTGCCCATAAACACTTACTGAAGAGTTACCATGTGTTTGGCAATGTAGCAGAAGCAGCATAATGACAGGCAGTAAGATCTAGAATCATGTTAGTGTAAAACAAAATTTTAAACAAACTTCTGCCAGCCTCATCCATCCTCCCCTTACTTGCAGCCTAAATTCTTTTAGTTGTACTTAATTGGCCTCTTCTGTCTTTAAATATATCTTTCTCTGATCCTTCTTGCAGGACACTTTTTAACTGTTCTTCCAGGACACAGTGTCAGCTCCCTGCTCTAAATTGCCATTGCCTCTGCATCACCAATAGCAGCACTGCTCACTCTGTGGTCCATGGACTACCTGCAGGCAAATCACCTGGAATGCATGTTCATAAGGCTGGTTCTTGGATGGAACCTCAGACCTACAGAATCAGAATCTCTGGACATTGGTATCAGGAATCTGCATTCCTAGAAGCACACAAGGGCTAACTGGTAAGACCTAGAGGATTCTGTTTGAATATCCGCACTCAACATCTAAGACCCTCATACCCTCCACTCTGTGTTCTCCCTCCCAATGTGCCTCAGTGTTCATTGTTCTCAATCTAGCTAAGAAGATAGTCTTGGAAATATTTTTTGGGGGTGTATTACAGTATACATTCTCATGCTCAGTTAAATTATTTTATTTGAACCAAAAATGATAGCTTTCTTACTACTCCTTCAGATTTTGACTGTAGAAACAGAACGAAAGGCAGGGAAGCCACTAATGATGTGACTGAATTTCCCAAGAGCCAAGTGACAAAAGGATTTAGGGTAATATTTCATTTTATTCTATTTTATGCAAATTAAATAAAATAGTAAGAAATTTCTTGTTCATCTGAGTCTACATTTGCAAAATGATGCCCATTAGAAAGGTACTGTATGCCAAAACACAGAAGTTAAGCATTTAAGTTGAAGATATTATTTGCACTGAAGTCAATTTTGATTTCAACTTCAGCCAGATGAGCAGTGAGACCCTTCATTCAGGATTGTCCCACCTGAACAGACTGAGGGGACTAACAGAAGCAGGGCATGAAATCTGTGCTCCTGAGAATAAGAGTCGTGGTAGCATGGGAGTGCAAGACAACAGAACAGATTGGACAAACAAAAGAAAATGATGCAGGGCTGAGCAAGGCACCTGTGTGTCAGGGGTCAGCCCAAGAGGTAGACAGTCTGCTGCCAATGCCTGTTTCAAATCCAACCCAGCATGGTGAGGAGTTTCAGGAATGGGAGGACAGGCAATTAGAGCCAGAGATGGGGAACCTGCAGCCTCAAGGCCACATGTGTCCCATCCAGATCCCCAAGTGTGGCCCCTCGACAGAATCCAAACTTCACAGAACAAATCCCATTATTAAAAGGGGAGCAGCAGAGAAAGATGAAGCTTTTCTTGCCTCCTTGGTGCTTAAAAAAGAACAATCTTGAAATCAGAAGGCCACAGGTTCCCTACCTATTTTTCACCTTGTACCCTATTAAGAGTCAGTCTTTAGCAATTCTAGCTGAAACATCTACAAAAGAGGACTGGGGGTGCAAACAGGAAAATTAAAGGCAGTGAATCCCCTGGCATGGACCCTGGCTGACCTAAAAATCCACAGCTCAGGGTGTCAAGAGTAGGACTGGAATGAGTTCCCTTCCATGTCCATTCCCAGTTGCCTGATAGGACCTAGTCCTGGAAATGTGTTACATTAAAAAGAAAATTAGCAGCTTTGTATTTTGTTTTTAATAATTTAATAAAAAAAATCTAGGGATATATATTTTCATAAAAATATTAGCCTAAGGTTAGAGAAATCCTTGTTTGTCTCCTTCCCATGAAATAGGTAATATGATTCCATGCTCTATAGGGAATCCTGGTTTCAAAGAGATTATTCTGGATGGTTCTAAGAACAACACTTGTCTTTGTTCACACAGTCGCTGGGCTGTCACACTAGCATGCACATAGTCCATCTTCCCAGCTAACATGTTAAAGAGCTCACAGATTGGCCCCCACTCATGGCTAGCCAAGGGTGAAATAGTGCTTGCTCCTCTGTGGAAAATTTCCACTTCCAGGCTTGGCATTTGGAGGCCTAAGACAAGAACATTTATTTCACAGCAGTGGGCACTTAACTTTTAAAGCTGTGTTTTACTCATGTTGGTTTGTCATTGGATAGCCCCCTAGTCTCACTTGAAAGCATTTCTGCAGAAAGAAAAAATAATATCTTGGCAGAGCATAGACTAATACGTGAATGCTTTTAAAGCTAGATCTCCAACATCTCCTACACAAAGTCTTCCCTGACTCTTGCAGCCAAAAGTGGCCACCCCTTCCTCTAAATCTCCATGGAGATCTATCTGCCCTTTATATACCACTTATTCCATTCTAGTTCTAATGCACCACGGTTCTATTATGTTTTATACAGCATAGTGGTTAAGCCTGATTAAAAACTTGGGCTATGAATTCATAGATATCTGGGCTTGTGCCTTTGCTCAGGCACAGGTTTTGTGACTTTGGACATTTCTTCTGACTTTTTTTCTCCTCTAAAAATGGGGATAATGAGAGAATGTAGCCCTTAGGGATGCTTAACTTAGAATTAAGCATCTAGTGCAGAATAATTTCCCAATAAATATTGACTTTTATTATCATTATGTCTCTAATTAACCTATAAGCTTTTTTAGAGCAAAACTCATGTTTTATTCAACAGTGTACTAGTCTAGTAGCCCATAGCATAGTGTCTTACACAAAGCAGGCACTCAAAAATAAGTTTAAATGGAAAGAGAATGATGAGACCTGGAGATTATGAAACATGAAAAGAAGATAGGAAGAGAAGCTAATGAAGGAGGTTTGTACGAATTTGTTTCACATTTGGTTATATTCCAAGGGCACTATAGACATTCTTACTTAATTCGATGAAAACTACCAAGAAAGACAGATACTGATTTTGCCATTTCCTCTTAGGAGTTAAGGCTTAAAGATTTAAATAACTTGTCCAAAATCACATCATTATTAACAGGCAGAACTGGGCTTTGAGCAACATCCTTGTTCTGTGAACCTCTCCAGCCAAGTAACCATTGCCCTCCATATCTGTTGGCTTATTTTGTCCTGGGGAGGACAGGGTTTCTGGGGCACAGCCTCAGCCTCTTTTCTCACCTTGTCTGAGTCCTTAGCATCAGCCTAAGGGATGCCGAGTCACACAGGGTCTAACATGGTCAGTCTGATGACTTCAAGTCTAATTGGGATGGCTGCATGCTTAATCCAATCAATTGTGTGCTTAATAGGCCATTAAAATGGCTGACAACACAGTCCCCAGAATGCCTGGGAAGATTCATTGGTCACACACGGGGCCTAATTTTGTATTCACACAAACAAAACCGTCTGAGAAAGCAAGAGAGAATAACATTTTAAATTCTCTATCTATCCCTACACTTCCTTATTTGTTTGTTTGGTTGTTTTCTTTTAGCTTTTGCTCAATTTCTCTTTGGACATTGGCAATAATTTCCACATTCTTTAGAGTGAAGGCTGTGGCCCAAATTCACCTCTGCCAGAATTCACCTTTGTGTGAATTTAAGGAAAGAAAATCAAAGTGAAATTTGCTGAGCAGTTTCTAAGTACTTTAATAGATGTGGTGTATAATCAAATATTTACAGACATATCAAAATTGTTAAAAATATGCTGCCTGTATTATGTCACCTTATTTCATTAAAAATCAGAGATAAAATGAAATTTATATTATGTAGGCACACTATATATCCTACACCAAAACTCAGAGTTTCAAGAATAAATATTGATAGATGTCAATGCATGAAAGTCTTTTAATTTTTACATGATAAAGACACAATAAACCAAAGTCAACAACAAACGGGGAAAAATATTAAATATTTTCAACACATAGAAAAAAATTCAAATATTATTTACATATAATGAGTTCTTACAAATTAATAAGGTACTTATAGACACACAAAAAGAGAAATGGACAAAGGACATTAATGTGCTCATCACAGAAGAAAAATCTATGTAATGAATATAAACAACGGGTAAGATACTTGACTTCACTAATAATTAAATACATAGAAACAGCAATAAAAGTGAGATATTTTTATTATTAGGTTTAGACAAATTTTCTGAAAATGTACTAGCTGAGTTACTCTGGGCAAGGGTTAACTTATTTTCTCTGAGCTTCAGTGTCCTGATTTGTTCATAAATTCTTTTAATCAAGAAATATATACGACATCGACTATAAGCTTCAAGAGGGCAGGGCTCATGTCTATTTTGCTGACTCATATCTATCAAATGTGCAGCAGAGGTCTTGAAATATGTTAATAGTTTCACTCTAGGTGCCACTTGTTATTAATAAATGACTCCATAAGACAAGGGGAAGGACAAATCCTGGCATTGTGACAAGACAAGACTGTCCACATACTTGCTGGATCTATAGGAAAAATGTAAAGGAGGCAACAGATAATAAGAGAAAGAGGCCCATAGCAGAACTAGGAGAAATAGAAAGAGCCCTTCAAGAGGAAGATCATAACCTCTGATTACTGCTTTGGGTCAAAGAACACTGTTCTCTCAAAGGGAAAATGAGAGAAGAGTTAATATCTGTGTAAATATAGAATGCATTTAGAAAAGATGAAGTAGCTATTATCTGTGTTGCAAGGGAAATATATCCTAAACAAGCTTAGTTTAGGGAAAAAAGCAGCAACCAGGTGACAGATGAGTACTAGGGTGTGTTTCCATGTTTATGTTTGTGCGTGTAGATGCATGTTTGTATATGCATATAAACCCTGAAAGAACATACAGCAATCTCTTGGCGGTAGTTTTCTCTGGAAAATGATAGGATGATGAGGGGTTAGAATTTTTCATGAGCATGTGCTGTCTTCATAATCAGCAAAAACAATAGAAATCCTACCTCATAGCTAATGCTTATGGTAATACGATCAATTCTAAAATTGGTTTAAATCAGCCAAAGGAAATGTACCTTTTCTTTAGTGTGCTTCTCCATTTCTCTTTTGCAAATCGATATCAATGTAGTTCTGTTATATACTAATAAGGATATATTTTATATGTAATTGGCTAGACAGGTAATGTTTCTTGTCTTTGGTTCTACCATAAACATGATTTCTCCTCATGCGGGAAAGGGTGAGAGGAAAGCCACAGAAATAAATCATGACTCTTGTGCCCAGCATCTAAGCCCGTGATGACTTAAGATCCATGAATCACCTCATATGCTCCAGATTTATTCGATAATTGAATCAAAATTCAATCAAATGTTACACAGCTCAGCTTATGCTATCATTGTTCTCCACAATTGTATTTGAGGTAAAATATTCTCTGTGCTGAAACCTAAAAACAGCTAGGCCTCCAAAGATGTCTGTGAAGTATAAAAATACAGAACAACAGTTGAAAAATTCTAGAAAAGTATAAATAGGTTTACAGAACATTAACTTACCATGAGGCAGGGAGCACCAAAGCCACCATCCCTTGATGTCCAAGAGGGCAGAGCCCAATAGCTTTGAGGAGTTACCACCTCAAGTCTCCCTCTTAAAAAAACCTTAGATTCTCAGCTTCAGATATGATTCTAAGAAAATGTCCCAAACAAGTATTTCTAACCCTGTTCATAATTATTGCCTATTTAATGAGCTATAGGAAATAATCTATGGAAAGATTAGAATGGCATCTGCAGATTTTTCCAGGTGGGCCATATTTGTGAATTTCCCTGTTGGTGACCACCCTCTGCCTTGCTCGCTAGATTTAACAGGGTTGGCTCTTTGCCCCTGTGGCTGTCAGACGTGCTTTAGAATCTGGTGGAGTGCATGTGATGGGCAGATTGGACTGTGAGCACATCAGTCCCTCCACATTTCCAGTTAGTTGTCCTAGATTTGGGGGCAATATAATGGTTTGCATAGCTGTATTATATAGTGCTTATATGCAAGGCTAAATAGTCCTGTTCAGTTACAATTCCTATGACACAGAATATAATCTCTGAAAAGCCAAACCAAAAGAAAAGAAATCAACCAGTAGATGTCTCTGTAGTGCTTCAGTTTGGTCATGTTCTTGCACTATTAGCCGCAGATATATGTGGGTTTGGAAATAGAATGTTATGAAGATTTGTACCTTTTATTCTGGGTGAGTGGGGGGAGGGAGAAAAGTGTCTGTAAATATGCCAAAACTCTGAAACAGTAAGTTTTGTATAATTTCTGAAAATAAATCTAGCCATTAACATCTGTACTTTTGATCTCATCTTTTAAAAAAGTATGTTTTACTTACAAAGATGAGCAAGTTTGAAACTTTGAATAAATTTTTATAAAACGATCACATTGACAACTTCAGAAGTGTGTATCCAGGGGAAAGTTTACCTAGAGAAAAAAATACATCGTGTCCTACTAAATAGTTCCAATCCCTGAATAGCAGAGGAAATGACACTCTGGAAGGAAATAGGACATCACCAAAGAATGTCCGCCAATTGTACAGACAACTCAGAAATGTTCCAGGGGCCACTGAGAACTCATGCTCCCCTGTTTTATCTTTCAAACATTCCTCTACTGACCACAATGGGGTGCCCCTGAGTTAGAGCATGGAGCATTCTAAGGTGCTGGTTAACTGCCCTTGGGAAAATCACATGCTACCGAAGACACCCCTCTAACCCTCCAGGGTTAAGAATGAATTTAGGGATTTGGCTACTACTAAAGCAAGTACCATGGGTTTGTAAATAGCATATTTTGAAGCATAATCATTATAGAGTGGGACTTGCTTGCTCTTTAATAACGAAAGTAAAATTTTAAAGATGCACAACTCTCTTTAAACAATGAGCATATCTCTGCAAAATGTAGAATCCAATTTTTTCTCCTTGTGAATTTACTATAGAAAAATATGTATGTAAATTTAGTTAAAGAATTCCTGTGACTATTTTCTTGTGGGGTTAAAAATCTTTTTCTTTATTTAGTCAAGCAAATAATAAACTAGTAATATGTTTTTTCTGTAAGTATGAATTTTCAATCAATTTTTTAAATTGATGCTTTTATTGGGATGATTATAGATTGACATGCAATTGTAAGAAATAATATAGAAAGACCCCTTGTGCACTCTGCTCAGTTTCTCCCAATGATACGATCTTGCAAAACTGTACTAATATATTATAAGCAGGATATTGATACGGATACAACCTACTGACCTTATTCAAATATTCACAGTCTTACTTGCACTCATCTGTGTGTATGCGTGTACACATGTATATGTGTGCTTGTTTAGTTTGTACAATTTTACTACTGGTGTAGTTTTGTGTATCCACCACCACATGGAGATATTGGACAGGACCCTCCTGTGGTTTTGAAATTGTCCTGTTTTAATCCCATCCACCTCCATCCATCCCCCTCTACATCCTCCCTTACCCCCACCAAACCCTGGCAATCATTAATTGGTCCTCCATTTCTACAATTTTTTTCATTTCTCAGATGTTATATAAATGGAATTATACAGTGTGTGACCTTTCAGGATTGGCATTTTTTTTGCTCAACATAAACACCTGGAGATTCATTGAAGTTGTTATGTGTATCAGTGGTTTGTTCCTTTTTATTGCTAATAGCATTCTGAGATATGTGTGTATGCAACTTTCTAAACTGTTTTCAAGAGTGGCTATATCATTTTAAATTCCTACCTACAATATATAAGAGATACAGTTTCTCTGCATCCATGCCAGCATTTTGTGTTGTCACTATTTTTTATTTTTGCTATTCTGATAGTTATGTAACACTTTTTTGTAGTTTTAATTGCATTTCCCTAATAGTTAATGATGTTGAATATCTTCTTTATATGTTTGTCATCTATATAGCCTTTTTGATGAAATGTCTGTCCATATCTTTTGTCTGTTTTCTAATTGGATTATTTGGGGATTTTACTGTAAGTTTTGAGAATTTTTTATATATATTCCAGATACTAGGCCTTTCTTCAGGATGTGGTTTGCAAATATTTTGTTTTAGCTATAATTTTTCTTTTCATCCTATTCATATGACCTTTCATAGAACAAATTTTTAAAATTTTTGATGAAAATTTATCAGTTTTCCCCTTTATAAATTATACTTTTTGGTGTCATGTTTCAAAAGTCTGCTTAGCCTTATATCCTGAAGATTTTATCCTATTTTCTAAACATTTCATAGTTTTATATATTATATTTAATTTTATGATATATTTTGTGTTAATTTTGTATAAGATGTGAGCTTTAGGTCAAAGTTCCCTTTTTTCCCCGTGGGTATCAAATTGCTTGAGCACCATTGATTTTGTGCCTTTGTAAAAAATCAGTTGAGCGTATTTATCTAGGTTTATTTCTAAGTCCACTATTCTGCTCTACTGATTAACACATAGTATAAATTTTTATTGTTTGAATTTTCTTAAAATCAAATATATATCCTCTCCCCTTCTTTATTTATTAACACTCCTATTTATTCTTTCACACTCAATTCCCATGCTCTCTCCCAATTATAAATTCTCTTCCTAGGTTAATCATTAATCTAACTATGTTTCCATAACTCTTTTACTTTTATTCTTATTTTTCAGAGATATAGTCTCGATTTGTTGCCCATGTTAGAGTGCAGTAGTGCAATCATAGCTCAGTAAGGCCTTGAACCCCTTGGGCTCAAGAGATCCACCTCAGCCTCCCGAGTAGCTGGGATTACAGGTGCAAACCATAGTGCCCAGCCTCCCATAACTCTTTATGTATCTCTTCCAGCATTTATTTAATTCTGACTTGTATTTTATAATAGCTTTGGTTATTTGTATACAAGGACTCATATCTCTCCATTTCAAAACTTATCATAAATCTACAGTAATAGAGATAAAGCAGTACTAGCATTTCCAGGTCCTTAGAAACTCCCATATTTCTTCATTTCAGCAGCTAAGATCCCAATTTTTCTGTAACATCCTCTAATCTGAACATGAGAGATATGGCAAAGTTGTTCATTCAAGTGACGCTATAACTCAGTAGCCTCTGAATCAGAGACCAGTCTCTAACACAAATCTAAATTTGCCTTTCGACGTTCTTGGCCAAGCAGAGAGACATTCTTCTGGCACTTGGGCACACTGATTCTGAGTTTTATTGTGTGCTGCCTTAAAGTAAGAATTCTGATATTGAAATGCCTTGTTTTGTTTTGTTTCCCACCTCTGGTCCTGATACTCCTAATCACCTTGAAATTGGCTGATCTTCCCAGAGCTCCCTCCTGGGCTGATTTATATGTGAAGTGACAGGTGATAACATGATTGGGTGTTTCTCTATTGCTCACCTAAGGATGCCATTTTCCTTTCCCAGTGTATAGCCAAACTTTCTCTGCTTTTAGCCCCATTGTGATGCTGTAACCCATTTCAAATATTCCATAATCCCCTAGGGAGTGTGCTTACAATGCACAATATGGTCCTAATTTCTATATCATAATATTTTTTTAAGCCAAAGAAATCGATTCTATTAAATTTATACCAAAATAAACAAATAGGAGGAAGACTAGCTCACCAGGAAAATTGTAAAAAGAATTAAGAACTAAGTGCTCAAGGCTTGGGAAAGATAGGAACCAGAGCAGCTATAGGAATCACAGTAGTAATAAAACCTCCCTGGAACTTCTCTTTGGCACATTGCTGTCAGAGGGCTTACTTCAATCATCCCTGTGTGCTGTACCTGTTTCCAAACTTCAAATAATCTGCAAGAGAAACTCCACAAAGCCAGGCTTTAATCATGTGCACCCCTGTGGGGTAGTAGAAGGGAAACAGAAGGAAACCTGCTAGGAAGACAACATTTGTAATCACAGCCTTCATTATCATCACTGTGTGATAATCAGCCTTAACCCTAACTTTTTGACTGAATGTCAGTTATTTCCTTAGGATGGGTATCTGGAAGTAAATTGGCTTGGTCAAAAAATTGGGAAGTAAAACAAAGCTATAATTTCAGAATTATAGCTTCTTGATATCATAATTGTCCCTAGCAAGGATATACTGACTTATTAAGCTTCAAAAAGTACAAAACAATCATTTCACTGAGGTTTATCAACCCTAGTTATTACCGTTTCAAAAAATTTGGCAATTTGGTAGGTTCAAAGTGATGTCTCTGTTGTTTGATTTAGGGCTAGCACAGAATAGTCCAAATCATAATGTAAGATAGTTAAAATTTTTCTTTGTAAATATTTTCAAATTTTTTAATAATAGGGGGCTTATTTTCATCTATTCAGAAAGGTACAGAAAATAGGTTCAGAAAATAAATTGATTTATTACATGTAATAAGATTTTAATGTTAATTCATTTGGGAGGATACAGATAATTTTAGCTTTTTACATATTCAGTTATTCAGTGCAGTCTATCAGATGACCACACAGATTTTGTAGCTAGTTTTATGATGTTTAAAGGAAAAAGACTTAACTCATAACAACTTTATCACTGACATTTTCACTCTACGTTTAGAAAAATTCCAGAGTAGGATGTAAAATCTACAGTGAAAGTCAGTAAATTAAGTGTGATTCTTAAATGTAACAGTTTTAGTGCTTATAATACAACCTACAGTTCAATAACCAGGTCGAAAATCATCATTCCACAGTGAGAGAATATAAATGTAAATTGGTTGACTGTGAGATCCATGCCAACATTTAATGAAAAAGGAGAAACTCATGGGAGACATCAAAAAAGAAGGCTTCCTAGAGAAGAAATCAGACAAAAATCAGGAGTAAAAATGTAAGGACTTGTGTACTGTAATAGTTTGTCAAAACCCAAGATTCAAAGCTACAGTCGAAGATGTTGGAAAGAATTAGATTCAAATTGTGGTTGAATAAAAACTCATAAAACAAATCATCCATCCAAGGGAAAGCACATGTGTAATAAAACTGCCTCCTGGGACTGGTTGCATAGCAACCCAGTAGGGATGCGGTCCCAGGAAGGGTCGAAGCCAGGAAGGAAGCAGGTCAGAGGTAGTAGTGTGAAGAGAGACCTTCAGTAGCAACAGGGCAGCGACAGCATTTCCAAGGGAAATAATTCGACAGGAAGATCCCTGAGGTTTTAAGGGAAAAATACAATTATAGATACTAATCAAAAGAGATCTAGCTGCTGAAACTTTCTCTCCACATTTCTCCATGTTTTATTTCATGTCTAAAAAGCTAAAAGAAAAAAAAATGAAAATAAGGAAAAGGGCCATTTGAAATTGAAAATAATACACACACAAAAGATCACTTTTTTTTGCAATCTATTCAATAAATACATAATAGTTTCCTACTGCACTTAAGTGCAATGGAAGCCATACGAAGAAATATAAGATAGTCTGTGCCCCCAAAGGAATTGCATAATAACTGGGAGAATAAGACTAGAATAGGTCAGAAGTTGGAATAAATGATGAGTGTTCTATGTACTGTGCTAAAAACTTTTCATACCTTTTCTTCATTGATCTTAATGAAAATTATTTATGTTAATGTTTTTTAGTCCTGCTGTTGGTCATGGACCCCTTTAAGATTCTGATGAAAGCTATCTGCCCTCTATCGAAAAAAAAATAAAAATACATACACATATCAAATGTTGCTTATAATGTTGAGAAGATATTTGAACACTTGCTGAATTTTATCCATGAATTTTAAGTTAAGAAATTCTGCTATTAGACTTATAGAGCATTGCTCCCATTTAATTAAGTATGAAACTGAGCCTTAGCAGTTTACTTGCTTAAGTTACTCTACAAAGTCATGCAGCAAGTAAGTAATGAATTTGTGGCTCAAACTCCTTCTTTATTACATGTAAAAAATCTCTCTAGTTAATATGTCAAATTATAAAAGAGAAAAGAGGTATAAAAGTTAATTATAAACATTATCTTAAACCTTGAAGAATGTATTAGAAACTTTGCAAAAGGCCTCTAGAATATCTCTAGGATGTTGTTGCTGTCTCTATGACAAATTGCCTCTTTTTCACTAGCGCTTTTCCCTATTAAATATTGATGAAAGCTTTCTGGAAATTTTAATTACAAGTCTTTTGAGGTCAGAGTCTGTAGATGCTTTTTTCCATTCCAAGTAAAAGAAATTCCTTCACACCAGCTCAAGCAGGTAAATCAATCAATTAATTACAGAGCATTGAAAATAAAGATAAAGGGGTATTTTGTATAAGATGAGAAAAGGAAGTATGGCACACCTGGAACCAAGAATGGGAGAGGTGTCAAGGGACCAGGAATTCCTCTCTCTCACTCTCCTTCTTCTTGTAATCCCCTGGTTCTCATCTCTCCTTCTTTGAGCCCATGTTGGACAATGGCTGAACTTAGCTCTCAAATTATCTTGTTCTCACTTCCAGAGATTAGAAACACCTGACATATATCTTTTTTCATCTCTCGAATTCCAAGTTTTACTCCAATTTTAATGCAGAGACAATTTTATTTGTTCAGTCTGGGTCAGTTTTCACTCTTATCTAATCAGCTGTTATTGGTGAAGGGCAGGAATCAGCTAGGAAAAATATGATGCTAGGGATCCATCACATGTGTGCCTAGGAGATGGGGGGCATTGACTACAAAAGGTTTCTGTAAAAAGCTAGGTAGTAAGTATTTTAGGGTTTGTGGCCCAGATAATCTTTGTCACAAATACTTAACTCTTGTAGCACAAAAGCAGCCAATGCCTAAACAAATGAGAGCCACCTGTATTCTCAGAAAGGTTTATTTGTAGACACTGAAGTTGAATTTCATATAATTTCATGGATCGCAATATATTCTTCTTCTTCTTCTTTTTTTTTTTTTGCCCAGCTGTTGGAAAAGTAAAAACTATTTTTAGCATGCGAGCCATATGAAGCAGGCTGAAGGTCAGATTTGCCATGGGTCATAGCTTGCCAACTCTTGGCTTAGTATAAGAAGAGCTTATTTCTTCTTTATGGAGTTTTTGAAGGGCTCTCTTCTACCTAGTGACTTGGACACCCATGCTTTCTTCACCTTGTGATGTTCTTATTCCAGCATGTGGCTTCCAAGGTCACTGTAGCAAGGGGAAAAGAAGAATGAAAGGAGTGCACATATTTTTAACTGTCTTGACCTAAAAGTGATGCACGTCACACACCACTGTCCATTGGCCAGAAACAGTCACATGATCATAACCTAATTACATGGGAAGTAGAGAGTGTAGGGCAGCAGATGAGATACGTGATAACTAGCCACTATCTATCCCACAATATTAAGCCAAATATTAATAATAGCCCATAATGTACCTTTATGACAGTCAAGCATATTTCAATTTTTGCATTTCTGTTTATTTTTCATTGTACAGCTGGATGCACACAACGTCAGAAAACTTTCCCCCAAATAATGTTACTGTACAAACTAAAGAATTCAGACATAGCATACTAAATTCAATTAAGGTTTAAGATAGAATTCAATTCATTTTTATTTCTTAAATTATTTGGTTAGTATATTCTATGTTTATTTTGATTATTTCTTTATAAAATGCCAAAATATTTACTTTATGATCATCCTATGATAGAAACACTCCATGTCTATAGCTCATTAAGATTAGAAAACATCTTCCATTACTCAGTGCTACATGCCACTCAAAATGCTTATGCAAAAATAATGTCCACTTTTGCAATGTAATAAGTGTTTTCTATTAGTTTACTTAAACTTTACCCTCTTCTTTGATTAAATATAACTTTTTTAATCTGCCTGTTAATTAAATTTCTCCATCAATTGACCTCATCTCACTTATCCCAGTATACAAACATCAAATCACATAGCTTATCTCTCTTCCATCTCTGTTCATTCTTGATTTATTTCTCTATTGTTCTATTATTGAAAAATCTGCTTTCCACCACTGCCATCACCTCCTGCCATTACTTATTTTACATTTTATTCAAACAAAATTTTACATTTCCCTACTCTCTGCAGTCTTACCAGATTAGCCTGGCTATATGAAACCTATTCCTAATCTTTGTTTCCTCACACCATTGAGGATCTGAATCATACCGTCATTCACTTACTACTGTAGTGACATCCATTTTTATATAATTTCTTTAAATCTTATTTTTCCATTTAGATTTTAGTCTTCTAAATGACAGGAAACAATCTGTTTCCTATTCAACACAAAATTATTACATGAAATTATTTTTGATATTCATTAGTCATCATACAAGAGAGAATAAAAAGACCATAAAATATTTCAGTATTTAACACTTTTTTAGAAATAAAAATATTATTAAATGTTATTTACACATATTGCTGAATTTTAGGTGAATTGCTTTTTATGAGTCAGTTGCTGAAAAATGCAATCTAGAAAGCAGATGGTCATTGCTTTATGGGTGTATTAGCATTTATAATCATTTCATTTAAAGCTTTGCTCACAAGAACAAGCCCAAGCCTATATATGCACCATTTTATGAGGAATATTTTGTAGCACAGCACAAATATTAAAGATGTAGCAGACATGTCATTTTAAAAATAAAGAGTTCTAAAAATGAATAGAGACTTTTCTTCATGAACGATTTTCATCTTCTTAGGAAATATAGTGGTGAACAAAATTATTCATTTTCATACATAGAGAAGACAAGAGTTACAATGAGGTTTATTCAGATGATAGCTTTTTTGAGAAGAGAAATAGCCCAAAAGGGGAAGTATAGATCACAGTACAAGGAGGATGACTTAGTAGCCAAGCAACATGCTGCAGAGTGAGGGGCTGTAAAGTGTAATTGCAGCATCTTACAACGGTTAGTGCTTTTCCTGCTGAGAGCTCAGAGTGTACCCAGGCTAACGTCTTGGTCCCAAACCAAGTCATTCATCCTCAGTTCAGTCATCTCAGAAATGAAGATGAAGTAATGACGTACTAACAATTACACAGATAGCTTCAACACAGAAGAGAGATGAAAAGAAATTAATTCAGGATATGAGCAAGCCTGGTGACTCAATATCAAGATGAAAGAAATAAGAGGAAATATAGGAAATACAAAAAAAATGCCTCTAATTCTCTCTCTGATTTCGAAAAATTCTCTCAAATTGCCTCAGAATCTCATTTCAATGACTTCTAATGATGTAATTTCAGAAACTGTTAGATTTCAAACAGCTTGATTCAATAGAAAGTAGTTTCAAGTTTTGTAAAGAATCATACAGAGAATTCCTTTTGAAGGTTAAATTAAGTCATTTTAGATTTGCTTGAAATATAGACCTGCTAATAAACATTTTACACTAGAAAAATAAAAAGACTGATTTTAAGTATAAAAATAAATACCTCCCATTTTAGCACATTTGTGCTACAGCCAAATGAAAAGTACTGAATTTAGGACAAACACAAACTAAGGAACTAGGTTAAAGCTGGCATTGATTGGTTCCATACCTTCATTTCCTTGTTCGTTTACATATTTATAAATTGAGTTGAACGTCTTTGCATATATTAACTCCTTTTGAATATTTAATCATTGTGAGGGTGATGGAATACCTCATTCATCCACTCAACATTTATGTATTAATTTATCGGAATTTTGGTATCTGCCAAAATTAGGAATTCTTCCACGCTCTGGCCAGAGAGTACTTTCATCACAATGAAAAGGAAATTGCTGACAACGGAAGACAAATCATCTTCAAAGTTTGTCACTCTCCATTTATTCTCTTTGAAGAGTCATGGACAAAGCATATTTAAATATTTCCCTGACTTCTTTCTGGCCTTTATGTGAAGATGGGAAACTTCACGCATTAGGATCATCTTGGGCTTCAGAACTAGCAAAGATCTCTCATACCTGGGGTTCAGAGGAAAGACAAAGAATTTGTCCATTTGTCCACAACTAAATTCCTACAGGTTCAAACTATTTTTATAGCAATCTCATCATTTTTCTTGGAAAAATACCCAGAAGTGGAATGGCTGTGTTGTATGAGGAATGTATGTTTAAATTTCTAAGAAACTGACAAACTGTTTTCTAAAGTGTTTTTAAATGGGTTTTGTACCTTTTCTGTCTACGTTTAGCCACTCTAGCTGAACATTTATTGATTACATTAGCTTTTACAAAAAAATAACTTTTGGCTTTGTTGATTCTTGATATTATGTGTTGCTTTTTACTGCAGATCTGTTTCCTAGTTCACTGATTTCTTCTCTAATATTTATTATCTCCCGCCTTAATTTTCCGTAGTCCTTAAAGGATGTATTTTCAAGATCATCTCAAGGTAGTCTTCCCTCTTAGAGTGTGCCTCCCACCCCATTAAGTATGCAAACAAACTGGGTGTAATCCCTCAGCTTGGTTAGGAGTTTATGTGTGGAACTGTCCTGTCTACGCTCACTTCCTGGATTCTGTTTAGCCTGTTGGCAAGGCTTCTCTGTGCTATGTGATTAAAAGAATTTATGTTAGATGCCACTGCTTTAATTTCTGTTATATATAGTGAAGCAGAGTCCCTAGTAAGGCTTTTTCTTGTGTCATTATAAATGTTTGATTTGGTTCAGGCCAGGAAGGCTACCAAAGTTGTGTCCAAGCAAAGCACATAACATGTTACAAGGGAAGTCCGATGTGATCAGAAGACAAGTTTGGTCATTTAATAAACAATGCTAAATTAGAAATCACAAGACCAGTACCTTAAATAGTTTACCTCAACCTAAAATATCTAAATATTAACTTATTTGCCAGTCTTTTAAAGTGAGGCCAAGTCCTTTTCTCTGAGTATGTATGAATATTAATGAATGTCTGTAATTTCTAGTTTTAGTTCTTTTAAGTGAAGCGAGAACAGAAAACAAAAACAACCCTTACAAAGCCATTTGAATACAGAATCCTATATTTTTTATAAACCTACTTTCAATCTTCTAAAAATCTTTTGTCCATACGTGATTTGCCAGCAATTTCTTTTAGTAACTCACCTTTATCTAGTTGTTACAAAGCTTTACATTACTCTCTCTTAGAAATAGATCTCTTTTGCCCTCATATTTTATCAGTATAAACAATATTCAATTAAATTATGCAATTAACAGTAAAAGCACATCTGACATAAACAGCTTTGGGAATATACACTACTGAATCTTGGTTTGCACCCAGCTCAAGTAGCGAGAGCAGAACATGGGCCTGGGGGACGGGGCACATGATGGCAATGCTGATTTATTGGAGTGTCTTTAAAAGAGCTTTACTCTATCTAAAAATATAAATTATTTTCAGTGTTGATACAAATAACACAGTTCTACAATATTAGCAGCTATATCCTTAACAAAGTGTTGAATATATTGTGGAAATCAAATCTTTTCAAAGACTAGTGGTGCTGGTAAGAAGTGCATTTTCAATACAATATAAATTCATCTCATACTCTGGTCTTAGATGAGTCTTGTTACTTGATTTTATTAGTCAGGTATTTGATCACCCCAGATCTTGAAGAGTGAAGAGTATGGCACACTTGATTATTTGTTTTGAGATAGAAAATTTCTCTTACTACATGAATCCAGAAAGCATGTGATTCACATTTCATATGCCTTCAAGAGGGGAGGTTCTGCTTTATTTTAATAATGACCACAGTTTATTGAACCATTCCTTGATCCACTTATAGAATATTCATGCTAAGCACTGTGCATACATGATGCCATCTAATCCTTAACAAACTCTCTGCACAGGAATTATTGCTACATTGTACTTAGGAGGAAACTGAGATTCAGTTTGCAAGAGTTTCAAAGTGAAATAAACTCAAAAGTCATCGCTATTGTCTATGCTGTACATCTCCACAGTAGCGCTCTTTGGTTTTAATGTTACTAAACATAGTAGCTTCCTTTTTTAAAAATAAATACTTTTTTTACAGTAGAATTTTTTTTTTTTTTGAGCAGGCAGAATTCTATGCTGGGCCTTTCAATGTAGTTCACATTTGATCATCATAAGAAGCCTATATTTACTCAACTATATGAAGTGGTATTTACTCAACTATATGGAAGAACAAAGAGGTCAAATTTAAATCCAGGTCTCTAATCCCAAAGCCAGTGATTATCCCACTCTGTTCTAGGACAGGTGCGTTTGCATATGGCACCTGACTGCCATGACCACTTGCATGTGTGTACAATAAGGCCTCGCATCATTGATAACCAGTCCCACAGGATCTGAGCCCTCCCTCACCTGCTCATCCAGTAAGCCTAGACCTTTCCAATCCCCTTTACCTCACCATCACCTTAAAAAGCCACAGAGTGGTCCAAGTCACACTACTCTCATAGTCCCCACTGGCCTCTGGCTAGCTGAGCCCAGGATCTGTGATACCAATACCCTCATTTGCCAAACTGGGTGCTGCAACACAGTGGTCCCTGCAGGGCCAGCAGCCCATGTCCTGGTGGGGTCCTAGTGATGCCCACACAGCTGTCTGAGCCCAGCAGACTGTAACGAAAAAGGGGAACAACATCCACACATTTCAAGCTTTCCTGGGGCCTAAAATATTACAGAATTTATGAGGTGTCTATCTTAGTCATTTGGGGCTGCTATAACAAAGTACCATCCACTGGGTGGTTTATAAACAGAAATTTGTTTCTCATGGTTCTAGAGGCTGGAAGTCTGAGATCAGGGTGCCAGCACGGTCAGGTTCTGGTGATGGCCTCTTCTGGGTGCAGACTACCAAGTTCTCAGTGTGTCCTACATGGTGGACAGAGGGTGGGAGAGCTCCCGAGGGCCTCTTTTATAAGGGCACTAACCCCATTTGTGAGAGCTCTGCCCTCATGACCAAATCACGTCCCAAAGGCTCAGCATCCCGATACCATCACGTTGGGTTTCCACTTGTCATCTGTGCAATGACGCCAGGTGGAGGGAGGAATGATAGGGTTTCCCATGTGAATTTGGGAGGGGAGACAAATATTCAGTCCACTGTGTTTTCAGTTTGTACAAGTCTTTTTCTATTCCAAGCACCTCAATCTCAGCCACAAAGCTCTACAGAGACCCACTACTACCTTCCACCCTCGTGTCCCGGGGCGAGGTCTGGTTCCTCGTGACGGAACCCTTCTGATTTGACAGTGACATGTCTCTCAGCAGCCCTACCATTCCTCCCTCCACCTGGCATCATTGCACGGATGACAAGTCAGTGAATTCCTGAGGCCCAGCTATGGACGTAGTGCCTTATTCCCCAGGGAGCTCTGCAACATTCATAAAAATCAGAGGCTACAGAGAGGGGCTTGACAGTGGGGCATCACCTCCCTCACAACGCCAGCCACATATACACCCTGCTACAGTCCAGTCTTTGCACCACTCTGTACTTGCAAGGATCTCTCAAGAGTGCATTAGCACCTTTTGCTGCTGGTCAACTTTTTTTTTTTTTTTAATAGAATCTCATTTCAGAAAACATGCTGAATTGGGAAGGAGTAGAAAGAAGTGCAATGGATAAGCAAATCGCAGTCCTCTGGACTGACCAAAGCAATCTTTCACTGAGGCAGAACCACTGTGGGTTCACCTGACTCCCTAGCATCCAGCCTGGCTCCCTACCCTCGCAGTTGTCCTCCAACCACAGTCACAGCTGCTTTACCTGCATGCGACTTGAGAGCAATGCAGCTGATTGATTTCTGAATCCTTAGATAATAAAAACCATCCGTGCCCCTCATTGTTGGGTTCAGTCTTACCCTGTGCCCTTTGGGTCTGTATGTTTCCTATGAGCAAACCCAGCCTTGAATTCTCCAGGAGTCTTACCTTGATCTTTTTTCTCTCTCCTCTCTCCAAGGCTGAACTCCTGAGCCTCAGCCTCACTGGCATACTAACTCGTTGTCAGCTGATATACCTTGGGACTGCTGCCATACTCCATTGACACTATCTGACACTCAGATCACTAGGTATGAAACGGCCCTCCCTGCCCTGGAACGGAGGCAACCACAGGTTGGTGGACATGGATACCCACCTGCTGACTACCTGCCAACGCAGGGCTTTGATCCAGAGCCTGCAGCACCCACATACCTGCAAACCCTCTCTTCACCTGTCTTAGTACCTTTATTAACTCTGCTAACAAATCTAGCTGGAGTAGACTTTCCAGATTCTGGTCCTTTCTGTATCAACCTGCTGACTATCACCCAAACTCTTAACTATATACTCTGAGAAAAGAGGAATTTTTGTGGAATTCTCAAACCTAATCTCCCAGCTCAACATCAAACCCATAACATCAAAACATAGAAGCCCCTAGCCAATACAGCACGCCCTGACTTATGCTGTCCATTCTTTTATGGCAAATATTTTATGTACATGCAATTGTTTGATTATATACATATATTAATATCTTTTCTCTACATTTAAATTATAAGCTCCTTAGGGGCAAACATGTACTTAGCACAGTCCCTTAATTAAAGCGGTTGCTCAGTGCGGTATGAAAAATTGAGTTTCATTGGTTAAGAGATTAACTTCTGTACCTGTATTCTAGAGTGTAATTTCTCAGCTTGCTGTCCATTTCAGTCTTTTCATAAATATTTGTTGGGGACCTATTACATGCTGGGTATTCTTCCCGTGGTTCCACATCAAAGTCAATAGGACAGATTCCCTCATAGATAATATATTTCAGTGGGTTGTTAGACCATAACGAAATTAAAAAATATAAATGTCATGTGGGAAAAGGTGCTATAAAGAAAAAAAGTGGGGGAAACTATTCGAAAGATGAAGAGTGGTGTTTATATCAAGGGGCATGGGTATGTTTTGTCTCTTTCAGAGCTCCTGGGAGTCTCCATTCTGTTTGTTTTTGCATTTATTTCATTATATAGTTCTGAACAGCACAGGCTACACATGGACTTTTCATGCCTTTAACAAACACTGTTTGCAAACGGTATACACACACACATGCACACACACACACACACACACACACACACACACACACACACACCAGACTTTTAAAAATCCCCTACTTTATTCTTTTTTCCCTTTGCATGTTAAATGTGGAGCAATTGAATGTACTTCAGCAAATATATTTGCAAATTAGTTTTCTTTCTAACAGCCCTCTGGCTTCAATATTTTCGTGAGCACCATTTATTGAACAGACAAGATCATCTGTCATCGTTTAGGTTTCAACAGCAGTGTCTGGATGACATTAGCAAACTCTACTCACTTATCATTTTTCCCAAACCCTCACCGCACTACCCTGATGCTTAACAAGCTGGCATTCCTGAAAACCCCTGGTGACAACCACTAGATGCATCACAACACACAGAGAGGCTCTTTCGAGGTGCCTTGCGTGCTAACCTGGAGCCGGCGCTAGGACCGCCCCAGCGCCGAGCGGCAGCCGCGCTTCACCGCCCGCCGGAGGGACTGAGCCGCCTTTGCTGTTACACAAGGAGCCGAGCAGGCTGCATCTGTAGCGGCTCCACAGCCTTCCCCCGCTCGGCGCTTGGAAGGTATTTACTTGCGATTTATCCCTCAGGTTTTGCACACTGCCAATGTTCCTTTAGTGTTCCCTTAATCTGAACTCTGAAATGCTGTCCAGCACCTATTGGGTTACTATGTTATCTTATGTTAATTTCCACAGCTGATCGAAGCAACAGTGCCATAAAGAAATGGGCTAGACATTTCCAGAGGCTGAAATCTGGAGGCATTTGGAGGTGTAAGTACGCCGGTCCCAGATCTCTAACGTGCTGGTTGTATTAGTTGCGTCTCTTCACCTTCTTCCTCATTGAAAGAGCCAATGTAAGATGCCATCTGCATATTTCATTCATAAAGGAAAAGCACCTACATGGTGACAGAAACCACTAATGATGGGCCTGAAACTCCACTTTGGAGTGGCTGTGCTTTCCTCTTGTAGGCTGTGGGTTTGCAAGAAACGCTGGGTTTGCAACAGAGTTTGGATGGAAAAGAGATTTTGCTCAGGGCTGCAGACTGCGTGGTGCTTGGATTCTGCTTTTCATTTTCAAAGCTCAAAGACTCTCCCTTTCTAATCATTGCTGTGGTGCAGTGTAGGAGTCTTTTTATGCTTTCTTATTTCTGCAGTCCACATACTCATATCACAGATGTAGACTGCCAGAAAAATGTTAAGCCCTTCGATGCTTCCCAGTGTAAAGCCACTGAAGAGAAATCTAGTTTGCTTTTCCTTGACTATATATCATATGCCACATACTTTTTCTTGGCTCACCAGCACAATTAGCAGATGGCACACAGAAGCATTAAAAAACAATAATAATCTAAGGTTCCCTTTTCCTGTTCAACAATATTTCATCATGCGTGACAAGGGAGTAGTTTGCTATTAGAAAATCCAAATGATTATGATTTTATGGGGGAAACTGGAAATTCTCTTTAAGTATTTTACAAATCAATGAAGATGCTTTTTTAGGGCCTTGGTGCTGATTTTATGCATTAAAAGCTCTTTGAAAACTTTAAAGCCTTGACAAACTGTTATTTATAGTTTTTACCACAGTAACTAATTTCAATTTTTATGTATCTTATTTCAAAATGTAATAGGTAAATGTGTTCATAAATGAATAAAATATTGAGTTCTGTTAATGGTCAATTCATGGGAAATTTTAAGATAAACAGTGCTGTTAAAATTCATTTCAGGAAAGAAAATATGTAACCAAGACACAATGGAAGGCATCAATATCTTAAAATGTAACTTTAATGAAAAACTTTTGTTAAAGAATTTTTAAAACACTTTTAATGATTCAAAAATTTATATATTTAAGTTCCCTATATTTGATATATTGAAATACCCTGAATGAGATTTCAAAGTGTTTAGGTATCAAATGTTTGAAAAGGTATCTGTATTTCTCCTAAAATTCTTTATTTGGTAGGAGAAAGAAGAACAGAGGACATGAGGGAGGAAGAGACAGTTTTATTGTACTGTTCTATACTTTTTATATTTTGAATATTCTGATCTAATATTTGCTATATAAGTCTTCTACATATATTTTTAAAATGTAACTAAAATTACAAGTGATTGTAATCATTAATTTGTAATATCCTTAAGATGCAAATGAATATAAATATGTAAAAAGTTTGTTAATTTGCTATATATAATAATATTTCTTAGGCAGGACAAAACATTTTTGAAGATAATAACTTGCTTCCGAAAGAAGTAAGAGAAATCACATTAGAGTTAGTAATAGACTTCTGTTATTTTCTGAAGCAAAAGTAATTTTTTTAACTGATGTTTGCCAGAAAGATGACAGAAAAATGTTAACTATGCAACTACCATTTATTTTCAAGTTGGTGTACACTACAGAACTCCATAAACTTTTGTGTTGCTAAAGTTTCCTCCTTTCTCTTTAAAAAGAAAAAAACTTATCTATATTCTAAGTCTGTAAAGATGACTCAAGTCTTCAAATTAAAACTTAGTTTTGAAAATTCTTGCCCAACATATAATGATTTGCAGCCTTAAACTTCAGTTTCATGTCTTTCTCATCATTACACATGTCTAACTAATAATTTTAAAATAACTTAATTTTATGTTGAGTCTAAGATTCATTGAATTCAATGACGATAGGGAAAAAAAATCCCAAGAACATAGATTTTATTCAGAATTAGATATTCTTCTCAGAACAGGAACTTCCTGAATTTAAATCCTGAAATTAAGTCCACTGGCTAGACCTAATTGACTGAAGACAATTGGCAGAATGCTTAGCAGAAATTCAGGATTGCTGGCAGACAAAGTAGGGCTTAAGCTAAACAATAAAATGCAAAGGCTGAAACTAATTTGTTAAAGTGTGAAAGGAGTGATTATCTCGTGATTTTGATGCTTGATGATACCTCAAGACCTTGAAAAGTCTTGCAGCCCAGGAGATTCAAGTGAAGATCCGTATCTATGGATTTACTGGATAATGGTAAAGTAGACATTTCTAATAGGTGGATTTTAACATACATATTTTTAGTTAAAAGAATGTCAACGAATGGTTGAATCTGGTTCTGCTGATTTCACTGTTAGTGATGCTTTTGTTTTCCTAAAAAACAGAACATAGGGATTCTTTTATGAGTACTTAGTAAGACATTTTTAAAAGATACCTTGTACAGTATTTCTACATGGAAAAAGATAGTGTTTTACATTATTAAACCACTCAGAAGGAGCTAACATAAAGGGAGGAGCATCAGCAAAATTATTGTGGTATTGCAGTTTGCTTTTATTTTTGTTTTCTGAATGTCAGTGTTTCGTGTAAGAAAAGTTGTCTTCTAGTAGAAGCCACAGAAAAATGCAGTAAGTCAGCCGGGGCCCAACTTCCAATGATAATCTTGTGGGAGACAGTGTTTGTTGAATGGATGAAGAAATAACAAGTAAACAAATGACAAGGGATCCATTTTTACTTATCCTGAAAGGTAATTACAATTCTAATATGAGTTTTTAAGAATCTGTTGGCCACATATACACGCTGCAATAAATAAGAATTACATGTAACTTGAGATTTTCTTCTGAAGTCCTGTTATGATTTCCCCTTAAATAAAAGACTTAAAGGGAAGGGCATGAGAGTAAGCGGTGTGTCATCTCCACATCAGTGACAGCCGTGTGAGCCAGGAGGCACGAACTATGTATTTTGTTGAAATTTGGCAAAAGGAGGAAGTTATTATCCATATAGTTTTGGGAAGATGTTTTTCTCAAAAGCAAAGGTCTTATCATTTTTAGAATTGGCTATTACTTACAAAGAAATAAGTTTATAGGTATGGCACAAAGCTTTTAAATATATGAGATTTGGTCTTTGAGTATAAAAGCCTAATTAACAGTGTGAAATGTGTGCTATGCATTTATTTATTGATCAGCAGGTTTATTTTAACTTGTCCCTCCTGGTTTACACAACTATAACTGGTGAACATGAGATACCACTAATATGCTTTCATTCCCTTTCCTTTAAATCTTTAATAACAAGGGAGTTAAAAACTCTAAGGAAACCTGTTGATAAATATTAATCATGTTTCCATAGATGTTTAAGATGCAAATAAGCTTTGCTATTTGCCATAACATAATGTGATCATTGTAGCTGGCACGTTGAAATCAGTGTAAAATATTTTGGACATAGCATTTAATGTCTTTGGATAATCTTTCTTTAACACATTTTTGTTGATCTCTCACTGTATCCCAGGTGTGGCGGTTAGATCAGTAAACATAACATATCCCACCTTTGATGTTCTCCATTATTTTGTGAAGGGACATAGGCAAAAACCAAACAATTAAATATTATTAACCAAATACATTCTCATTAAAATCATATTGTTATTACTATCATAACTTATTACAAATTAAATAAACCAGAGTTTATCTGATAAGTGCTAATCTGAAAATTAAGACAGTGCTATGATAAAGAATGGCTTTGTGGCTTTATTAGATGAAGTTGAATAGAAGACTCCTTGCAAACGTAATGCAATTCAAAGAGGCAGCCAGATAAGGAGACACAGTGTGCTACAATAGCAAGAGTGCACATGTAGAAGCCAAACCTGCTACAGTTTAAATTCATTCTGTGTGGTCCTAAAACCTTGAAATCTTGAGCAATTTATCCTTTGAGCCCCTTTGGTAGAACTTTACAGAGTTTTGACAAGAAAAAAATGAGATAACATATGTTGAGTGTCCATGACAATATCTGAGCAAATTTAATTTCCATGCTGACTTACAAAGTTTTGCAACGTTATGAATTCACTCCTTTGAATACCTGGTCAAATAAACAAGTATTTGACTATTTTATCACTCCCGTGCCCCTTTCTTTAAATTCTTTTGGTGATTCTATCACACAGTTCAGGGAGAAAAGACAAGCACTCCCACAGACAAATGGAAGAGAAAGCATTAGTCTTGAATCTTCTACAGACCAAGTCTTAATTAGGAGCTTTGTTAGATGCAGATGTTATTGATTTTTCTCATCTCCTCAAAAACCACCAACACGGTGGTTGATGGGGATTAATTACGGTGCTGTTTCTCCCAGGGAATGCTGGATTAAGATAACTACATCCAAGGAGGTTAGACACATGTCCCCTGGGAGGACTGTGCTTACTGGGCTCAGCCTATCAAATCCAACTTGTTGAGAAGGTCACAGAGATGAACATGTCACTTCACAGTACACAGAGCAGGACCCAGGCTCAAGTTGAAGAGTCGAAGATAAGTAGTTTTTTGATAAAATGAGTGATATAGAAAGTAGTTCACTGATACTTGGAGTAGCTCACATTTAAACACTCTTCGAGTTTTGTCATGTCATAGGCATGCAACCTAAAATACATATCTGCACACAAGCAACCACATATATTCCCCTAGCCAACTGGTTATATTTCATTTTTTTAAGTGGAAAATTGCTATGGCATGACTTTTAAGTATTTTCCTCCCATTGCTCTTGACAATACAGCCAAGTATGGGGCAAAAAGTTCAATAATATTTTTCCTTAGTCATTTCAAAGGAAAATCTTAATCCTGGAGGCTATCAGATAGCTGTAATCGAAGCTACTTTATCAGGCAAAATCCAAAATAGAAAACTAAGCTAAAATTAAAAAAAAAAAAAAACTGAAAAAGACTGGTATACAAGAGAGGCATGGTTGAGGGGGAAAAGAAGTCCCTGTTGGGTATGGACTTGATTTGGCCAACTTCTGGATCGTACAGAAGAAAATGGAATCTTCCAGACTGGCAGCCACAGCCGAATTAGCAAATTCAGACTAAAATCTATCCTTGTGCAGGACTGGGACCCGCAAAGGACCTTCCTGGTGGTAAAAGAAACAGGTCAGGAGGTATAAAGTTCAAGTTGATGAGACCTTGTGCTGTTACTGTTTAAAATCTACCCATGGCTCTGACATGTTCCATGTGTGTGTTCTGGGAAATGTAACTTGATCTGCTTTGGTCTCAGTTTCTTTACTGCTGTGTATTGATTGGGATTTGATTCTATGATAATCAACAATACTACGTAGTTAGTTTGCCATGTTCTTCAAAAAGTCATCTATCATTCAACTATTATGCTTAGAATAACCCTGGAATTTATTTATTTCAAATATAACATTAGAAATCTGGAAGGAATAAATGAGTTCAGGAAGTCCACTATTTTCATATACAATACAATCATGAATATAGGCACTAATGTTAGAGGTAAAAAATTTTAATAATAAAAATCATATGAACAGGATACAATTTTAAGAGAAATAATACATGATAGATAAATGGATAAAGTCCCAAATTACACATCAACTTTTAAAAAAAGTTTTTAAATCTTATTTTAATAGATTTAGGGGTACAAATGGTTTTTCATTACATGGATGAATTATATAGCGGAGAAGTCTAGACTTTTAGCATGCCTGTCACCCGAATAGCGTATGTTGTCCTCAATAGGTAATTTTTCATCCTGCACCCCTCCTCCCCACGCCCTCTGAGTCTCCAGTGTCCGTTATGTCACTGTGTATGGTCATGCACACCCACTGCTTAGCTCCTTCTTATAAGTGAGAACATGCAGTGTTTGATTTTTTGTTCTGAGATACTTCAGTTGGGATAATGGTCTCCAGTTCCATCCAAGTTGCTGCAAAAAACATCATTTCATTCCTTTTAATGGCTGAGTAGTGTTCCATGGTGTTTGTGTACGTGTATACACACACACACACACACGCACACCCCACATTTTCTTTATCCACTCGTCAGTTGATGGGCACTTTGGTTGGTTCCAAATCTTTGCAATTGTGAATTGTGTTGTGATAAACACACAAGTACAGTTGTCTTTTTAATAAAAATGACTTCTTTTCTTTTGAGTAGCTCCCCACTAGTGGGATTGTGGATTGAATTATAGGTCTGCTTTTATTTCTTTGAGAAATCTCCATGCTGTTTCCATAGAGGCTGTACTAATTTACATTCCCACCAACAGTATATAAGTGCTCCCTTTTCATCACATCCACACCTGCATCTATTGTTTTTCGACTTTTTAATAATGGCCATTCTGACAGGGGTGAGGTGGTATCTCATCGTGATTTTAATTTACATTTCCATTATTGGTAGTGATGTTGAGCATTTTTTAATGTTTTTTGGCCATTTGTCTCTCTTCTTTTGAAAAATGTCTGCTCCTGTCTTTTGCCCACTTTGTAATAGGTTATTTGTTTTTTTCTTGAAGATTTGTTTGAGTTCCTTATAGATTCTGGACATTAGCCTTTTGTCAGAAATATAGCTTATGAATAGTTTCTCCCATTCCATAGGTTGTCTATTTAGTCTGTTGATTAATTCTCACATCAACTTTTAAAGATACTCTTCAATGATATACATCTATCAGCTTGAATAATTATTTTCCCCCACATTTCAACTCATAGTCAATTAAGTATTTATTTAAAATACCAAATAATTTACAACTTTGTCGCAATTATATTATGACAATTATGATCCCTTTCGGGCTCACCAATACTTTTTTATTTTTTATTTACCATTAAGCACTATAAAACAATAAGGGCAAAATGTCATAAAATATTGATATATTTGTTCATAAAACATTTCTGTACAAGGATGAGGCTACAGTTCAATGATTGGCTGGCAGCAGAACCAGGCATAGTGGTCAAAATGTGTACTCTTTAGGAAATACACTTTTAAAAACTCACATTTGGTTTTAAAAACATGGTTTTAGTGGTGAGGAGTATAATGAGTGAAAATGTGAGAGGTTTTTTTTTTTACGTCAAAATTTGGATATGAAATATCAATAAAGGTACAGTTGGCAGAGTCTCCCAAAATACTGTTCAAAGAGAAAAGTTTAGAAATTTTTATAAGCATCCAAAAACTCAACCAGGTTTAGAAAGACATGACTTAGCAGTAGCATTTGTGGAAAACACTGGCTTGAATTCTCAGTAAACTGAACAATGTGATGTGGGTGTTAGGAAAGCTAATGCCTGCTTAGGCTTCGTTACAGGGAACAAAGTATCTAGAGTCAAGGCATAGGAAGTGATGATACAATATTACTGTCCTACTCCATGAGGGCTGCCCTGTGATTCTGTGTTCTGTTCTGAGCTCTAGACTTATTAAACACCATATCAAGTTTAAGAGGATGGAGAAGTTTCAAACATTTTCAAAGGACGAACCGAAGATGTTTTGTTTGGTGGAGAGAATAGTTAAGAGTGACACTTAGTCTTTCTTATGATCTGTTGTGAGCAATTTGAATGGCTGTGACATGAAGGAAGAATGAGACTTGTACTGCAGGGCACAGTAAAAGAGACCCTTTCTAGACCAATGGTGGAAACTTAGGTAGACAGAGCTCAGGGGATCTCAGTAGGGATGGTGAGTCCTGTGGCAGAAAGGTGTGTTTTACAGCAATATGGTGTGGAGGGATGAACATGTTTGGGCAATCAGCTAGATCTACAGCCAACTCCTAAAACTATTCCTTCTAATGTATCTCTCTGATCTACTTCCTCATATGAGAAATGGAGAGAGTGCCATTCATTAAATCTAGCCTGTAATTACTGAACATAACTCATACTGACTATACCAATGTTACTGCTTTTCACTTGCATATAGCAAAGTTGCTTTCAAATTGTTTCACACATACACTCTTCTGTTAGGAAGAGGAAATGCCTTCTGTTAGGAAGCTAATTTCTATTTCACAGATGACTAAAAGTAAACACACAAAAAGGCCATTTTACCCATATTTTAAAGGGCAAATAGATTCAGTTCTATGGTATTAATACTTGAGAAAATATTGTTATAAATTCTTATAGAATACATTATAATTAATATAATTTTCTTTGTACAAACACTTCTACCTTCAAATTGTGAATCAACTTCATTAATTAATTTTGCAGAAATTGCATTCACTCAGGAAGGGCTTTTTTACCTTTCATCCATTATCTTGCCAGTTTTAAAATACGTACATATATGTATATATGTATATATATATATATTTTTAAAGAATCTCCAGCCTGCTAGCAGGTTTCCCCTGCTGTCAAGTATGCAGCAGAATAAATAATAACTAAAAATCCATATTGATTTCCGTTGGATTTGTTGTCATATCAAAAAAAGATTTTAATAAAAAATAGAGTTTCTAGCTAAAAATAACTAAATACCAATTGACACAGAACTGTAGGGGGCAGGTGTATATATAAAATGGAAAAGTAAAATACAAGTCTTTTAAGACACACAACATTTTGGGAGCTAACTTTGATTTCAAATTCAATTTCACAAATATTTATTTGAAATTTTCTTAGTAGTGAAGAAGGGGAAATAAGGTCCGTTCCTTTACTTTCAGGAGCTTTGGTTCTGGTAGCAGAATGCCTCAAAGGCAGATAGAAAAGTAGTATGCATTAAAACAAATTTTGTGTAAAGGATTGTGAGACAAAACACTGTAAGTATTTGTGAGTAAGTCCTTAATACTAGACAAAGATATTTGTATATTATCTTACATTACTTAGATTTGTCTTTTAGACATAATCAAATGCATTACTATAAATTAATTTTTTTCCTCTTAATATAGTCAGGAAAAATCCACTGCATTTAACAACAGCCTAACCTGTTGGACCTTTGGATAAAATTGTTTGTAGATATATGTCTTGTTTCAATGTCAGTAAGAAAATATGCACTATTATGCTACTGTTTAAAAAGTTAGTGCTTCTTTATTTTATATGATGTTTTATTGTTTCATATGTGGAATATGAAAATCACCTTAACAGTTGGCCAGGTGAAATAACCACACTACACACTATAGCTCCCTGACTACAACTAAAATCCCTGCACAAAGTACATAGAGCAACTTCAAGGGTCTCTGAAAGGACTTTGAAAAAGTTGATATGAACAAGGGAACTAACTGAGAAAGCCAGAAATAGAAGGTGGACTGAGCAGTGAGTTTTCTATGGTTTTTATTACGTCCTATACATCCCAGCTTGGGCTCCAGAACAGTCTAAAACCCAGGGCTTTGAATAAGAACATACAAAACAGCTCCAGGGACGTCCACTTCCTCTGGCCAGAAAATGGGGGTGGAGTGGGAGGCCAGGGTGCTGCAGGGAAAGTTTTTGACTTTTCTTGATCATCTCCAGCCAAGGACCAGCAAAAAAATAGCAGCCTTCCTCTCTACCCTGGCTTCTCTCAATTAGAAAGGCAATTGCCAACCCTGAGAGGTGGAGCCCGTGGGAACTGTCAATCCAGAGTCCTCTATCTAGCAAAACAAACAAACAAACAACAACAACAAAAAGCACAGCTCTCAGAAATGGAGGCAAATTAAGAAAATTTTCAAATTAAAACTAAAGAATTTGGCCAGGTGCTATGGCTCTCACCTGTAATCCTAGCACTCAGGAAGGCTGAGGCAGGAGGATCACTTGAATTTAGGAGTTTGAGACTAGCCTGAGCAAGAGTGAGACTCCGTCTCTACAAAAATTAAGAAAATTAGCCTGGGGTGATGGTGTGCGCCTGTAGTCCCAGCTACTCCAGAGGCTGAGGGAGGAGGATCGCTTGAGCCCAGGAGTTTGAGGTTGCAGTGAGCTATGATGATGCCACTGCACTCTACCCAGGGAGGAACTCTGTCTAAAAAAACAAAACAAACAAACAAACAAAAAACTAAAGAATTCATCACCAGTAGACCTACTTTAGAAGAAATACTAAAGGAATCCTTCAGGTAGAAGGGAAATGATTTAAAAAAAAAAAAAGTGAAACCTAGAAAGGGAGGAATTAAGAAAAATTAATAGAAATTTTAAATATCTGAGTAAATAACATGGACTATTTTTCATCTCTTATCTTCATTATAATGTATATGACTATTGAAAGCAAAAAGGCTAACATTGCCTGATAAGAGTTTGTTGCATACTGGTGTTGTACGTGTGACAACTACATCATAAAGGGGACAGTCTACAAGGGACCTATATATTTGTAAGTATATTTCTATTTGTTAGTTGTATAAATAGAAAACAAATCATTACTCTAAAAAGATTTGGAAACATTGAAAGGGATGTTTAGATATGTGGAGCCTAGAATGAGAAGTTTAAATATTAATCTAATAAGAATTCTGGGGGAGAGAATAGAGAGAAAAGGAGAGAAGTGATATTTTAAGGGTTAGAGACCAAGAGTTTTCCTGAAGACAGGCTTGAAGAAAGACACTAAGCATACTTAATCCCATGCAGGGTATATGGAAAAGAGGCTATACCCTAAATACACTAAAGTTAGATTGTGGTGCAAAAATGATGAGAAAATTTGGCTGAGTTTAAAAGCAAGGTGGAATTAAACTACTACAAAACAATAGCATGGGAAGTGGGGGAGGGGAGGGTTATCTGATGTATAGTATTCGAAAGCACTTTGTATCGTTGGAGAGGAGGATAATTGTATTAGTCAACTTTAGATTTTGTTAAGTCAAGTATAAGTGTTATAAATTTGTTAAGAGGGAATCAAAGGGAATTTTAAAAACCTGATTAACCCATGGAAAGCAGGCAAATGGTAAAAATAAGCAAAACAACAATAATAAAAATTTAGTAAACAGAAAGCACAAAATAAATCCACTATATCAGTGAAGATGATACTGTAAGTGGACTAAACCATTTCGGATTTAAAAAATAATCCAGTTATCTGCTTCTTATAAGATATTCCCTTAAGACACGACTTTAAAAAAGGTTGAAAGTAAAGTTGAGGCTGGCTTCACATAATGACTGTGCAGTTAGTGTTTTTTGCGGTAATGGCTCTTAAAGGGTTATACTGATGTACAGAAGACTCCTTTGAAAGAAAATTTTATAATACACTTAATAAATATGTAGTAAGAAGTGATAATTTGGTATTTTCCTTTAGGGGAAGTCATGCTCATCAGTTTACTTGACAGAATATTTTCTGATCAGAGAATATCTTAAAAAACAGATTCCTAAGATTTATAGTTCAAACTGTATATCCTGTTGGGGTTAACTTAAAATAGAGGAGTAAAGGGCCATATCTTTTATGACTTTTTGGTCTGTCATGCACGTTACTGTTTCTGCAGATTTAGGGGTGCTCTTGTGTTTAGTCTTTATTTTTCCCTAAAGATGTTATCTTGGCTTATGACTTTATTTTCAAGTGTATTTTGAATGAAAAATTAGCCAAACATTCCCAGAAGTTGAAAAACAGGTGCAGAAATGAGATTGCACCTTCCGACAAATGCGCAGTCCTCCACTCAATGCCTCCTGATATCAAGTCTTCCTCATTAGGCGAGTACAATAAATCTTCATTATGCTATATTTCATGCGCATATGACATTTATTCTCTTTAATTTGCTTTTTATTGTACATATAACATTTTCATTGTTAAGTTGATATATTTTTTCTATCTGTGAAAATTGAGAATGTTGGGTTGGGATAAAACACATTGTAAATTTTGCTGTGGCGATAATGGCAATATTTATTTTTTCATTTGAAGTTACTTAATTTGGCAATAAAGATTTTAGGAATAAATTAATATCATTAAACAAGGGATATGTATAATACACAAATGTCTGACAAGCAGATACTAAACGAAAACTGGAGTAGCAGTAATCTTAGTAGGCAAATAAATTTTAAAACAAAAAGCATAATTAGGATTTAAAGAGGTTGTGAAATAATGACAAAAGATACAATTCACCAGTTAAATATATCCATCCCGAACCTGTAAGCACCTAAAACATACCTAAAATGCATAAATAGAATATATAGAACAAGGAGAAATTGACAAATCCACAATCATAGTGAGAGATTTGACCAAAATTCTCTCAGAGACTTGGCAAAAAATTCATAAGAATTTAGAAAGTTTGAACGACACAATTTACAATCTCAGTCTAATGGATGCATATAAAACTTGCAACCAATGATGTTATTTCGTTAAGCATACATAAACATTCTTTTAATGCATAAACAATCACAAAAATTTACTGAGTTTTAACAAAAAGCAAGTCTCAAAAAATGACAAAAATCAATGTCATACAATTAACATCATTTAATCACAATATTAAAAAATTTGTTTCAGAAACTTAAGCAGTTCAAATTACTATCATGCAATGCAATAAGGCAATATAATTCAGACTGAAAAATTTATAAAATAGATATCTATAAAATAAATAAAATATCTATAAAGTAAATTAAAAATAGTTATTAAGTCTTATTTGATCACATTAAAAACTTCACTTTTAACACTACATCTCATTGGGGTTATTTCTAACCAAGCATATTATTCCCCAGTGTACTAGGTAAAAGTTGAGATAAAATAACCAGAATCCTGAATTGAACACACTTAAAGTTTTTCCCACTTAACCACATCTGTATGATAGTCAAATAAATAAACTATTTAGATTAACTGTGGCACAGATTTTCTGGTTTATAATAAATAGATTTATTATTCTGATTCTGATGCCAAATTTCTACTGGGTCCACTTTGATAACTATCATGCTCTGTGGGTAAACTCTTATTTTTAGGGTTAGAATTAACCCGTAACTGGATTTAAGATGGTCTATATTGCAATATCCCCTATTTTCTTAATACAGAAAATCTTCCAATCAATATATAAAATAAATCACAACCAAATCCAGTATTGAGGAAATACTGAAATGATTTATCTGGCATCGTGCGTACGATAGGTGTCATACTTGTATCTGTATTGTTTTAATTATTATCTTGCCTTTCAATTATTTTACAAACTATTTTAAAATAACATTAGGATATACAACTTTTTACAGACCTTAACAGATCATTCCAATTTCCTTCTTTGGTAAGTTTCAGTAATTTAGAATTTTCCATTGGTCTAAATTCAAATTAGATCAAAATTCCATTTCAGATCTATAGCAACTTTGCTGTCAGTCTAAAAAAGATGAGGAGACTTACTACCTGAGCATTGCATATGCTCTCTCATAAAGAATGACCGTATTTTATGTCTTGGCAAGAAGAAAACTCTAGGAAAGACATAAATCTTGTATCGTTCTATGTGGATGTCAAGAGTTATCTATCTAAAGAACAAATGATTCAATTAATGAACAATTGCCCTTGGCAAAGTAATCATTTAAATGGTGCTTTTCATTTAGAGTGGATCACCATACTTGTTAGAGAAATGAAAAGATGTGGTGTATTCCAGGTCTGTTTGAGTTCTTTTCAGAATGTTGAGGTTTCTTTCTTTCAAGAATATTCTGCCTCCATTAATATATTCAAACTTTTCAGTTTTAGAATATTTAAAGTGAAGTTTGAAAGGGACATTTGAAATCTTGGCCAACACCCCCAGTTTAAAGTTGACAAGCTTGAAGTTCCAAGTGGTGAGGTACAGAGTCCAGGGTCATGACATCTCAGATCTGGAAAGAGAAGCCATATCTTATAACTTTCAACCTGATGTTATTGTCTCAGCCTATAGTTTAGTTAAAATATAATTTCAAAAGGAAAATTATAACTCTCAAGAAAATTTAAAATGGACACGTGCAAAGGTTTTCCTTAACTCATTAGTTAATGAAGGATATCAGTAAGATATAATGACTAGTTCAGAGAACATTTAAGAAATTAGGTATTTGTTAACAATTTAAAAAACAAATATTAGGATAATATTGCTGAGGTTAAAAAGAAAAAGGTTAAACATTGGGGTTATCTGTTCCACCAGACAAAAGTTATTTGCATTTCTACAGAACAAAACTATATAAGTTAACAAGCAACTTCACTAAATCTGGGACTTTTAATCAATAGGAAAAAATAAGATGAACTAATTACCTTCCCTTAGACAGTTTGTCAGTGGCCTTTGTCTCTGTATGTTATTGAAAATACTTTATGCTCATTTTTTCATGGTTTAGATCAGGGGTCAACCAATTAGGCCTGTGTGTCAAATACAGCTCATCATTACCTGTTTTGTAAATAAGGTCTTATTGGAGCCCAGGTCCAGTTATTTTCAGAGGTGCAACAAGAACATTAATTACCCATGTAGTTCTCCTTGATTTTGCTCTGCCAATCTAGGGCGTTACATTCCTGAGCAACCATTGAGGTCACAAAAGTCACTGCCATCTGGAAATTTTCATAAGGAATCTTGGGTTGGACTTTTAATCTCTCTTGCTCTTCTATCCTAAGGCTAAGAAACCAACCCCAAAACATTCCTTGCACTAGATTTCACCTATAGTACCTGTAAATGTAGGTGAACTCTCCTATTCTAGAGGTTCCCCCAAATTTGCTTCGGTCCTCAGCCTGCCAGAATTAACTTCTTTCTTTGTCCCCATGCTGGGACTCTGGAAGCAGGTCCTAGCCTTTCCTTTTAGAAAGGCTTTGCAGGCATCAATTCCCGGTATGTTCCTTTATGATGAGCTGCCACACTTGATTAAATGAGAATCCTTCTCAAATATGGCACTCCAAGCATAGACTTGGTCATTGAATTAATTCATGCAGTTATATCCTGGTAAAAACAGGGACAGATTCTTATTGATCCTATGCAAATAACCTATTACCATGGAAAATAAGGAGACTCTAAAAATATTGGTTTCCAAATTCTGAGTGGGTCAGTGTGACTTAGACACCATTTAGGACATTTAAGTTTACAGAAGCACAATCTACTAAGAAAAAAGGTAAAGGTAAGAAAGTGAAAGTGTTTCCGTATATATTGGTTAAAAATAGAAATTAAAACAATGCCAACCATATTCCAGACAAATAACCACGATTAAATTTTCCTCATGAGCTCCTTTAGACCTGGTGATTAATTTTTGTTCCCCTGGATCTGAAGTCAGCAGTCCACTTTTATGTAAAATGTCTGGTGGTGGATTGAAAAGAGTCTGAGAAACCATGACATGTTCCGCTGGTGGAATCTGAAGCCATGTAGGTTAGGAAGCCCATCCCTAAGGGTCTGTTCTTTGAAGAGTACTTGGTACTGTCTGTTCCATGAGGCTCTGGAACTGTCCTTTGTTGAAGATACTAATTCTAGTGTGTAGCTTATAGCAGAGACTTCAGGCAAGCACCAAGAAGCAGAGATCTATTTGATGATGAGACTGATTGGCTGTGGTTAATTTATTACAATAACCAATACTATCAGAATAGAGGAGAGTAAAATTCTCTAACAGGGTCTCATATTGATTTGACCAATGTTTTCCTTGTGGGTAAGAACACATTTGGAAGGCACTGAAGAATCTCCAAGGTCTTCTCAAAAAGCATGTAATTTCTAAAATATTTATGTTAATATTTTACCTGTAGGAATTTAGCCTAAGGAAGTCTGAACATCTCTTTTGATTTTATAATTTCTCCCATGCAGCTGTTACAATAGCATTGTATTGGACAAATTAATAAATATAAAGCCACCAAACCTAATTATTTCTAGTATTTTTATTTTTATAAGGTAAAAGAATAAATCCTTGTATTTTTTCAGGTGCTATCTGGCAAATCTCAAAAGTAAATTTATGGGTGAATTTTAAGGACCACAGGGGATGACCTCCAAAACTACCAAAATATAATTTTCACATTGTAACTCTTAGGTAAATATAAAATGTACATGTGTAAATAATGTTGTATAACATATTAATTAACAAGGGAACCAGATATTATGATTGGTTCAGAAAAAATGTGAGAAATTATGTGTATATAAGCAAGTGAAAGATTTGTTAGGATAAAATTGCTGAGACATATTTAAAAAGCTGGCTAATATCTACCAGGCCATACCTCTTTGGGGTTATTTGTCCTACTAGGCAAAAATTATTTGCATATCGAATGGACAAAGATCTACAAATTAAGAAGTGATTTTACTAAGACTGGAACATTTACTTAGTAACAAAAAATGAGACAAACTAAGTATATTCCTCTAGACCTGTGCTGTCCTATGAGGTAGCCAATAGCTATTTAAATGTGACTATTTAAATGTAAATCAATTAAAGTTAAATATAACTTAAAAATTATTTCCTTTGTCCACTCTGCTTTTCATGAGCTCAGCACTTATACTTGCTGAGTGGCTACCACACTGAGCATCACAGAAAGTTCTTTGGGACAACCTACCCCCACAATCCTGAAGTGGCTATGGCCCTTGTATGATACTAAAGGAATGTAATGTGTATCTTTTTATCTTATTTCCAAGTTTCAGATAATGTTTCTGACAGTTTTAGTTGTGGTAGAATTTATAACCACTTAAAAGTAAAATTAGATAGTAAATGCCTGCTATGTGAAAAGTCTTCATACATATCATGATTATGATCATAACAAACTGGATAATTTTACGTGTAAAATGAATGGTACATAATATCCTTTGGTAATAGTATACTCTTAAAAATGTGTATTATTCTAAAGCCATTTCTTTGAAATATAACACTACCAAATATATTATGTATCATTTGGGGTACTCAAGGTGATTCAATCTACCCTCACAAAACCATAGAAATTGGGATATTGTGAACGGTCTGGCAAAACAGAGCAGGGTCAAAACAGGAAGATGTGAAGCAAGGCAGCCACAGTATCTAAGGAAATTTGTACTACCTTTTGCTCTACTTAGAATTTTATTTTTCTATGCTCAATTATGATGAAATGGAATTACACTTATTGCCACAAAAGTAATTTTTATGTTAAATAGAACCTAGGTTTTATAATAACACTCAATAATGCAGTAAGGAAATACAACATCTAATAGGAAGTTATTAAAATTGAGAGTGAATTTTATAATAGGGAACTACTTTATCATGAATTTCTCATGAGCAAAATGAAAGCATTATTTTCCTGATTTTCATTATTGTTGTAAATGTCATCATGTAATAAACAAATAGCTATTAATAACTATTAGATGCCTATTGCATAAATAGGATAGAAACAGGATCTGCCCATCTGGAGGGTGCAGACTGGCAAGGAAGATAAAAAATAAACAAATAACTAATTAATCACAAATGTAAGTTTTACAAGGAAATACTATGAGAGCCTATGAAGGGAACCCTTCTCTAGTCTGTTGGGGTAAGAGCTGTGTGTGTGTATGTGAAGGATGCAGTCAAGAAAGTCATCTCCAAGAAAGTGACGTTTCAATTAGGAGCTGGAGGATAGGTAGGGATTTTCTCAGTGAAGGGGAGGTGTGGAGGGATTAAGGTAGGAAATTTCGGGAAGGAAACATCATGCAGAAGGGCCCTGACAAAGGGGGTGAGCATTTGAGTTTTCAATTGGATGGGACACCACTGGAGAATTGTATGTAATGGCAATGTGTGAAAAAATAAGCTTTGTTTTGCCAAAGAGAAGGGTACACTCACCCACAGAAACTTAATCATCAGGAATTGAAAGCTTTAAGGACTTGAAAGAACTGTTTTTTAAATGTTCTTACTTCCTTTTCTGGCAAAAAGAAATAGAGCAGATTGGCACCGATTAATTTCTATCAAAGTGCAATTGAGGAAATACGTAAGTAGGCATAGTCCTAGTGACGAGCTTCTCATGCAAAATTGCCCAAAATGTTTCCATCTTTGGAAGAAAGCTACCCATCTAGTAACTTGGACTTTGCGCTTAGGTTATCTTCTAATTACATTATGGTTCACTAGTTCACTGTTGACTTTCTGGGCTGTCTTATGCAAACAAGGTTTCTTTTCCATAAATAAAGGTCAAGACTTGAATGTGCTTATTCACTTTAGGCACATCTGCTGGTGCCTCAGTCACCATGCATGCAGAGAGAGAGGGCTACTCCATTTGTCTGGGATAATAAACTCAATTTTTTTCTTTTGCCAAAATGACTCAACCTCTATTTATAATATCAATTACAGACCAGCTTATTCCGATGTCTAAATAACATTAAATCTGATTGCAGAATTGTACATTTGCTAATGAGATTGATCAAAATTTTATTTTTGAAGCTTATCTGGCACATTATCTTGGCGTTGTCTTTCTCTCTTTCCATACACCTCTTATGATATATTATATTTATCCCCCTGTTAGAAGTATTTACTACTGTAATTGATATTTTTGCTAGAATGGGAGCACACACAGTAATGTCTGCATTTCTGGAACTTAGCATTTTGCCTGGCAAAGAGAGATACTCAATATGTGTTTATTGAGAGATTAAACAAGGGAAGAAATGAGTGATCATAGATTTATGAACATACCAAGAGAAAGAAAAAGTCTTTACATGATTGTTTCTCTCAAGTAAATGGATTTTTCCATTTCAAAGTAATGTGACATCTAAATTATTTGACTAAGTAATATTGAAGAGACAAGATTTTTCAAAGATGAGAATATCAATAAAGTCAACAACAATATGTTCAACTTTTATTGAACACTTACTATGTACAAATCAGCCACAGGAAAAAAAGAGGCATCAGACACAATTATTGCCTTTTAGGAATTTGTGACAAAGTTGAAAAATGAAAATGTGTGCTTAAAAATGCAATGGCCAGCATAGAAAATGTGTGCTAAATGCCAAATGAGTACAATAAAAAGTGAGAGATATAAGAGTTTGAAAGGTAAAGAACAAATGACATCTTATAAGTCACAAAAAAAGGAAAGAGCTTATATATTGTACCAGACTCCTTTGATTGTTCTTAGATGACTAACCACTGACTCACAATCGTGTCTTTCTGCATATATTTTTTGGTATTTATTTTATAGCCGATGGCCTTTGAAAACATTACTTATATTTTCCACATAAGAAGAACCGAAAGAAGAGTATGAAATTAATATTTGTTGATCACCTATCATATCCTGGACATTGCAATCAGATTTTTCCATAATGTACCTCCATTTTAAACCTCTTCTTAGAACATAACCATATTCATCAATTTTTAATTTAATCTGCCTCTTTTGCTAATTGTGGGGCAGAAGTTATCTGGATGTTTTTCATAAAACAGTTTTGTTGTGGTATACTTTGCATAAAATAAACTTCAACTATTTTCGTGTATAATTCAGTGAGTCTTGAAAAATATATTATCTCTGTGTAGCATCAGGGTTAGGCACATTTGAGATACAGAATATTATTATTATGCCCAAAATTTCTCTGATGCTTCTTTGCAGTTAACCCTAGCCTTAGGCTGCCCCTGATATGCTATTTATCACCATAAATTGATTTGCCTTTTCTGGAACTACATATAAATGGAATCATACAATATGTGCTCTTTTGTATATGGCTACTTTTACTTAGTGTAATGTTTTTGAGATTCACCCAAGTCTTTCCATGTATCAGTAATTCAAGTTTTGTTTTGTTTTGTATTTTTTTAATTTTTCAGTAGTATTCTACCATATAGATACACCATCATTTGTTTATCCATTCTCCTGTTGATGTACATTTAGTTTTCATTTCTTTGGCTACTATGAATAAAGTTTTCATGATCCTTGATTTTTAAATCTTTGTGTAGATGTATTTTTGTTTCTCTTGGTAAATATTGATGAGTAGAATGGCTGAGCCACACATGCTAAGTGTACATTTAGCTTTGTAAGAAGCTGCTAAATTGTTTTCCAAAGTGATTGATGCATTTTATTTTCCCAGTACAAATGTGTGAGAGTTCTAATTTCTCTAAATCCTCACCAGTACTTGATATTGTTAATGCTTTTAAGTTTAGTGCTTCTAGTGGGTATATAGTGGTATCTCACTGTGATTTTAATTTGCATTTCTTTGATAGACTAATTGTGTTGAGCATCTTTATGTGGGCTTCTTAAACATTCATATATCTTCTTTGGAGACATGTCTGTTCTAATCATTTGCCCACATAGATGTGTATGAGTTCTCTATTATGTTCTTGATTCAAATCCTTTGTAAAATGTATGTATTGCAAATATGTTGTCTTATTTTCTGTGGTTTGCCATCTATTTTCATAACAGTTTAATTTGATATAGTCTCATTTATCTATCTTGTTTTATAGTTCATGCATGGTTTGGTGACAAGTCCACAAGACTAGAATAATTCTTCTCATGGATACTATTTTTAAAGTTCAGTTACTTGATTGACTCTGCCTAAGGCAGTGATATTAAGGATCTTCCTACAGAGTGATTGTATCTTATACTTTTTATTAACTAATCCCCTGGATAATGAAATAATTCTCACACATTGTCCTTCTAACCCCTTAGATGTCTAAATAGAAAGAGTTATAAAGCCTCCAGGTTAGGAAGGAAATAATAAGACATTTTTTCCACCCTTACATTGGATAAATATTTTAGCAGTCAGACCATTTTTCTAACACACATTTCCAGAATCCATTTTTATTATAGGCAGCAATGTAGCATAACTCATCTGGATGTTAGAACAAGAAAGGAAATGAGGACCTTCTCTCCAATTTTTCATTTATAGGATAGCTGTCTGCGTTTCTACAGCTTGACAGTAAAATGTCTCCAGTTGCTGTGTCACTTAACACTCAAGTAGAATCTTGCCTTGGGAGCAGCTAAAGTGGTCCTATGGGTGGAATGAGAGCTTTCTAATCAGGCAGAGTTAGGCATGCATGTTGGCTGAGCAATTTTGGCAAATCACTTCAATGTTCTGAGCCAGAGTTTTCCTCATCTGTAAAATGTAAAGCTTGGGATATATAGAAGAGAATATAGTAGGCTCTCATTAAATGGTAGTTGTTCTTTTGTGTTTTTTTTTTTTAAAATTGATTAGTGATACAAAGAAAGAAATGGGGAGAGAGATTTTATTGCTGATGCATTTTGTTAACAGGAGAAAGGGGGCTGAGAAATTGACAGACAAAGATGACAAGATTAAAACTTGGTTTTTATTTTCAATAAATCCTACTGTCAGGTTTGGCAATCTCATTCTGTGTTCTCAGTTCTTGGTGTGCTCATGGCTGAAGAATGACCAGACACACCGAAAGTAAGGGCCCAGGTGAAATTTATTGAGGGGGAGCAAGATAGGATTATAGAGCAAGAATAAGATACAGGTTTACAGAACAAGATACATACGCTACAGATGATAACCAGACCCCTTCTTGCAGCAAAAGAGAGACCTTGGGTATGGGCTGGGTCTTATTTTACAGTATCCGGATAGGGACTGCCCCGTGGTTCAGACGTCATCATAGAAGCACTTTGATTGGACAGTTGGGAGTCACGTGTCCTGCGTCTTACTGCACCTGTGGATCTCCCATGAGCCTCTCTGAAGGCCCCTGTGAGGGTGTGAACTGCAACAGCTCCCACTTTGGGCCGTAGGAGACCCGGAATCCTCTGCTATCTAGGTTTTAGTCAGCATAATAATCTAATTCTGGTCTACTTTCATAAGAAGCGCCTTAATTTGGAAGTCGTGGATACTGAATGAATGTGCCGGGCATGTAAAACCTCAGGGCCACGTGGTATCGCAGTCACTTTCAAAGGTAAGGCAAAACGCTGTTAACTATTACGAAAGGAGACCGCATCTTTAAATTTTTTAATTTAACAGGTTAACTTAATTGTGACCCTGGAGGAAGCTGTAACTCAAACAATACGAAACGGCTACACACAACACTCACCTCTATTCCTCTGCCCACCCACCAAGTCCGCCATCCCCTCCTTAAAGCTAAACAGGTTTGAGGCTGGGATCACGCCTGTAATCCCAGCACTCTGGGCAGCTGCGGCCAGAGGATCATTTGAGCTCCGGAGTTCGGGACCAGCCTGAGCAAGAGCGAGACCCCATCTCTACTAAAAATAGAAAGAAATTAGCTGGACAACTAAAAATATATGGAAAAAATTAGCCGGGCATGGTGGTGCATGCCTGTAGTCCCAGCTACTCCGGAGGCTGAGGCAGGAGGATCACTTGAGCCCAGGAGTTTGAGGTTGCTGTGAGCTAGGCTGACGCCACGGCACTCTAGCTGGGCAACAGTGTGAGGCTCTGTCTCAAAAAAAAAAAAAAAAAAAAAAAAAAAGCTAAACAGGTTTGTTACCTACTCAGTATTTCTTTGTGCCAGTACAGTCAAAGACGAACATATATTCTTTCCTCCCTTTTTGTTACACAAGTTAGCAAGCTATGCATACTGCTGTGCAGCTAGCTTTTAAGAAATATGGCCATGCTAAGCTACTAAGTATCATTCCAACCTGTGTAATGTGCTGCGGAAGCAGAAAACGCCGAAAGCTCTTTCACAAATAAAAAGTGACCTACCTCCCTCGCTGGATCCTTCTGCCTAGAGGCGGAAGGTGACAGTAGGTAAGAATTCACGGCTCCTGTAATATTCGTAGACATATTCTAGAGTTAACTACTTGTGAAACAAGCTCTGGGGATTCTGACATTCTACTTTCTGATAAAATCAGTCTTGAGGGGTTGGTTTTAGCCTGAAGGCTTGTGCTGCAAATAAAAGTATATTTTAGCATGAAAGTTAATGCAGCTTTTCATGGCAGAGTAAATGCTTTCATATGCAAAGCTTGAAAGGGAAAAAGAATGTAAAGCAGTCTTGTTTTTCTGATGAGGACAAATGACTGGGAAGAAACCCTTCTAAAACAATCGTTTGCAAAGGTGACTTAATTGTAACCCTGGAGGGAAGCTGTAAGCCTCTTGGAACAGTCTCCCAGGAAAATTACATGAGAGGCCTTTCTGCCAGTCATAACTGTGGGTGGAGGACAGTGTTGACATCACTGTCACACGTGCAGTTTATTTGGCAGCTAAAATGTCTGGATGCAGTTTCATCTTTCTGATTTTATAAGCATCCTAGCTTGTTTTTCCAAAAGCTGAAAGTACATGTATATATAATTATCTAAATGTATCAGAATGGAAGGCAGGAGGAAGTCGGGGTCAGTGATACAGATATTAAAAAGTATAAAGTTGCTTAAATCTTTCATAATTTATGTACTAAGAATTCATTTGCTATTAGATTGACCTTCATTTCTGGGTTTTGCTTTTGCTAATAATAAAGTTTATTTGCATTTTCTGAGTACAGAGCAAGTAATTACAAGAACAGGTGCCCTGAAGACAGCTGAGTGGTAGGTGTAAGGCAGTCTGGCTTCCATATTTTCTGTTTCTAGATTGTGATAGAGAACACAGCAAATCTCTGGAGTCAAACCACAAGGAGGAGGCTGCCAACTTGAACATCAAGCCCAAAGGCTTTCATTTGCATACATTCTGGTTTCCCCTGTACATGCTGGCCCTATTCCAGGACATTATGATGGGACTTGTCCCCTCAAAAGTGTACAGGACAGCCTTGTAAATTTTGCATTCATGTCTACTCATAACTATGGGGACAGGTTTTGACAGGTGACCAGACTTTGTCCTACTTTTGGAAGCCTGCAGGAGAGGCAGGTGATCCTCAAAAAGTGTCTTCCAACTTGGAAGGAAATTTTCAACAACCTAGACAGAAACAGAGAAAATCATTTTCCTTTCTGGTCCTGCGTAACAAATCTCAAGCATTCTTGGACACCCACTTATTGTCTATGCCTGCTATTATATATCTGGCCCTTAATTCCACACTACTATGTAGCACATCATTCAGGTATTATGCTGTTTAGCTTTTATGTCCTGTAGTTTTCAGCATTGTCATCTTATTCACATACTGAATTATGAGCTCTTTTAGTGGAGGTTTGCGTTATTCATTCAGCACAGATTGACTGGGCCCCTACTATGTACCAGATCCTCTTCTAGGAGCTAGTCATAGAGTCCCAGCTACCCTGGAGCTCTGGACAACACACTGGATATACACAAATGCATCTACACTATGTTAGGTGGGGGTAATTAAGGAAGAGCAAGAGCTGAGAGAATAGGGGTTGATTTCCACTGAATGACAAAGGAGGGAAATTGTGTCCACATGTTCCTTAGGAAGAGGCCTGAGTTCAGCCAGGGAATGAGCCACCCAGATAATCAATTATTTTTTACGTCCAGGAAACAGCATGTAAGGCAGAGGGAATGGTGAATGCCTGGCCTTGCATAGGAGTGTTTGCCATGTACAGGAAGAGCAAGGAAGTAAATATGACTAGAATAAAGAGGGAGAGAGCAGAGTAATAGGGGATGAGGTCAAATACACAGCAGGGAGCCAGAGTAGATAGAGTGAATAATCTTACAGATCACAGGAGTCCAGACAGGGCATAATGGTGGTGAAAACCAGTGCCTAGACGAGTGATCTCTGAAGAGGATTTGGACTAAGCAGTCTGCCTGGGTCTGTGTTCTTAACCATAGCATTGCTTCTCTTAAAACAATGAATGGATGTTATGTTAAAGAAATAGATTAATTTCATTCATTTGAAGGTTTTTGAACTATGGCTGTGTGTGTATCTTTTAGGTAGCTCATATTGGACCCAGACAAGAAGATTAGCAGATACAGATGTTTAATATTTCTTCTACCTTTCCTTCCTCATTTCAGGACAAGGTTTTTAGTTACTTTTTTTTTATATTTCAAAATGTGATGAAGAAATCTTTAAAGAGAAGATAAAAAACACTTTTTTCTTTTAAGATTGGGACCATATCGATATTAGTAGCTTTGTGACGCTGAGACGATAGTTGACTCTGTCATCAGTGGTGATCTAGACCTAATAATTTGTTTCTTTTTGTAGGAGGATGTAGAGGTGGTCAGGGCTAATGTTATCTGAGGTAGAAAAATACTTCAAAAAGAGTCCTTTCCAACACAAAGAAAAGATAAATGTTTGAGGTGATGGCTATGATAGTTACCTTGATTCAGTCATTACACATTTTATATATATGTACTGAAATATCACACTCTACCCCATAAGTATGTACAATGATTATCTGTCAATTAAAAATAATAATAGCCTTTCCGAGCTACCCATAGAGGGGTCCATGTGACATCGTTCCGGATTTCCCTCTTAAGTTAAAGAGCAACTTTCACAATGTCTGGAGGCCTTCATGTCCTACAAATGAAGGAGGAGGATGTCCTCAAATTCCTTACAGTAGGAACCACTTTGGTGGCACCAACCTTGACTTCCAAATGGAACCATACATCGACAAAAGGACAAGTGATGGCATCTACATGGAAAGTCAAAGAGGACCTGGAAGAAGCTTCTGCTGGCAGCCTGTGCCGTTGCTGCCATTGAAAACCCTGCTGTCAGTGTCATACCCTCCAGGAATACCGGCCAGCGGGCTGTGCTGCCACTGGAGCCACTCCTATTGCTGGCGGCTCCACTCCTGGAACCTTCACTAACCAGATCTGGTCAGCCTTCTGGAACCGTGTCTTCTGGTGGTTACTGATTCTAGAGCTGACCACCAGCCTCTCACAGAGACATCTTGTGTTAACCTGACTACCACTGTCCTGTGTCACACAGATTCTCCTCCGTGCTATGTGGACATGGCCATCCCATGCAACAACAAGGGAGCTCGCTCCGGGGGTCGGGTGTGGATCCTAGAGTGGGCAGTTCTGTACATGCGTGTCACCATCTCCCATGAGCACCCAGGGGAGGTCACGCCTGATCTCAGATCCTGAAGACAATGGAAAGCAAGAGCAGGCTGCTGCTGAAAGGCTGCGACCAAGGAAGAATTTCAGGGTGAACGGATCGTTCCGGCTCCTAGGTTCACTGCTACTCAACCTGAGGCTGCAGACTGGTCTGAAATTGTACAGGCGCCCTCTGAACCTGTCCAGCAGTTCCCTGCTGAAGCCTGGTCTGTAGCTCCCACTGTTCAAGCTTCCGAATAGGCAGGAACAACTACTAGGTGGTCTAAAGCTGTTCTTCCACAAACTCTAAAGCAAGATGGAAATAAGGTTGATGAAAAATAAACATCACTTTCTAAAAATAATAATAAAAGCAAAAAAAATTTTTAAGATTCATCAGAAACATTCATGCAGTCAGTCACAATTTATAAATATTTATTGGGATATGGCAGTGGGTTGGCCCCCATGCTGGCCAAGGTAGATAGATACAAAGATGGATGCTGCAGTCTGGTTGATGCAATAGCACCTAATTTATAGCTGTGTAGAAGCAGATGTACAGGATGCTGTGGTGCAAAGAGAAGGGAGGCATCTCACTCTAGGTCGGCGAGAAAAAGTGTCAGAAAGTGTTGATGTATGAGATGAGCTTTGAAGGAGATTGCAGGTGCACGAGGAAGTCCACTGACAAGTTTTGGTCCTTGTCTGAGAAGAGGGAAAGTAATAGGGACTCATTCGAAAAAAGAAATAGTCCCCAACGAAAGAAAAACTTGAAGATTATACCACTGTTGTCAGATGGCAAGAATATCTATAGATTAGGTCCCAGGTATGAGGTAAGACTCCTAATTGCTAATTGGATGAGATAAAAAGCAGGAGGTTGACTTCAGTTTCTGGATGGCAAGAATATTATTAGATACAGCTGCTGTTGGGAGGATTTGTGGTAAGGCCTGAGCCCTCAGTGGTGTTAATAATTTTTAGAGACTTTTTTGAAGTATTTACACATGGGTCATACTTTAATCCATGAATATGTTCCCGAAATTTTGCAAGGATTTTAAAAGACAAATTTGGTCTTATATTATATGGATCAGAGTCACTTGTAGGTATGAGAATCTTACAGTTAATTTTTTTTTTTTTTAGTTTTTGGAGGCATTCAAGCTTGCAATTAAGATAGAGAGGCTAGAATAAATCAGATTTGAGTGCAAATTCTAGCTCCGTCACCTACCTGCTGTCCTTCTTTAATTAGCCTTTGTTTTGTCATCTGAAAAATTGAGAGAATAATAATACCTTCATCGTGAGATTATGGTGAATACACAATTAATATGTAAAGCACTTAGCAAAATGGCTGGCAGATGTTAAGTACTTAATACATAAGAGTTATTATTATACTCAATCAGCAATTCACTTTTTGTACTCTTGCATTTCCATGATGGTTTGCTTCAAGTAATATGCTAAATTTTATAACATAAACCAACCTTTATCTAAAAATCCTGGCTTGGAGGACCTGATGAGACTATGCTTCCTCATAGCAACGAGAAACAGTACAGAGATTTAATGTTTACCTGCAAATAAAATAAAATGAGTTTTGTCTTGAACTGCCCACTTCTCAGATCTCCATGTATCTGAGACACAAGCATCGGCTTCAAGTTCTTTTGTAACGTTCCACCATGCCTGGCTATGACAGGGTTTTTACGTCTGGCTCTGTTATGCCCCAGCCTACTCTCCGTTTATCAGCACCTCCTCCCCTTAATCTCAAATCCTCCGTATCCTCAAGCCACTCCTGAATTGCCTCCATTTTTGCTGATGAAAGGAGAACTGCATCCTGTAGAACTTTTGCTCTGCTCTCCTGGTGATCAAAATTTGCCAGCTCAATGCCTCATTCTCTGTATTACCTTATAAACTAATCCTAATTAATATAATAGTGATTGTTACTATCTATCGTCTACTGCCAAGTGACATGGATAAATTAACAAAGGCCTCTTAATACAGACATTTTGTTTTAGTCTTAAAAATAGATTTTTTTTTGAAAAATACAAATCTGGATAAGAGCAATGCCATTTGGCCATGGATGTGAATTGCAAATTGAGAATGGTAACTAGTGATGCTTAACAAATGACCACAGTGGATGATTCACTCTGAAAAATGTGAGAAGGTTTTTAAACAAAATCAGAATAACAGGTCTTGGCATTTCAGTGCACGTGTATGTGTGTGTGTGCATGTGCATGAGTTCATATGAATTCTCTTTTTGCTTCCCACACTTTGCCTACCAAATATTGATGATATTCCAAAATATGCATAGATTTCAGAGCCAATGTTAGTTATTAGATCATGAAATTAGAATTTCCAGCTGGGGAATTTTCTATTCTCTTTATTAAGACTTTCTCAGTAGTGGAGCCTATTCTATTTAAAATTATAATGTTGTATTATATCCACAGAATCGTCTGATTTCTCATAAGGATTAACGAATTTCCTATGGGGATCACATCATCAAAATATAAGCTCTGAAGGGTAAGTCTTTCGAGTGCTCTGTAGAAAAGTCAAAATGATTGTTGTGGGAATTTAATGAGTCAGAGTCTCCCAGAACCTTATAGCAGTTCTCACCTCTGTGCTTTAACACATTTTGGGATTCACTGTGACATACGTCACACGTAATTGCTTATTAATAAAATACAAAAGTTTCCAAATGAATTGCCTGAATTTAGGTGGATTTACGTCTCTCTCTAAAATAATATAGTCCTCCTGAGTATGAAGGAAAGGAGCAGAGGTTATAGATATTTTGTGTATGGCTGCAAACAGATGGCCTTAGACTATAGAGTGACTATGCGTCCCCTGGGAGGACTGGTCAAATGCAGATTCCTGGGCTCAACCTCTGGGGAATTTGAGATTGTAGCTCTGGCTTGAGGCATAAATCTACATGTCTAACAAGCAACCCAAGTGATTCTGACAGGTGGGTAGGGATCACATTTTCACAAGCAGTGGTATAAGGGCCAAAAGAGACCTCCTCCGCCCTCTAAAGGTTCATGGAAAATGAATTGACAAAAGGCAGATTGATAGGACAAAAAGGCATACAAAATTTATTTTAACATGCATAGGGACACAGAACCCATTCACAAGTATGAAACTCAAAGAGTGGTCAAATGGTTGAGGCTTAAATACTGTCTTCATAGGTGAAAGATGAGTGGACCCAAATGATTTTCTTTTGGCAAGGAATGGGGCAAGTTATGGGAAGGCGAGGGGCAGAACTGCACAAGAACAAAGTTTTTGTCTTATTATACAGATAAAGTTCCCCAGGTACTCTCTGGAAGCTACCTTCAGAAAGATAGATGAAAAGTCTGTTTGGGCGTGATGAGGACTCCGGTCTCTTCTCTTCCCGGTGGTTGATCTTTCCTGGTTACTTGATGAGATTTCTTGGTGGAGGTGGGGGCCATAAGGGAGGTTGGGGGATTAAGATGATTGCATTTCTTTGAGAAGGAAGCTTTCTTACTCAGATAAGGAAATCCCTGAGAGAGTGCTTTAGGTTCTTCAGGAAAGAAGATGAAAGAGGGGAAGGTCAAACAGAGACTTTGGTTCTGAGGCTCATTTCTGAGGCCTTTCAATTTTCAAAGCACTTGGCATGCCAAAGCACCATACTTTGGGGGATTGTTTTCTGAGCCCCAACAGCAGCTTGACTTCACCAGGGGCAACCAATCTCAAACAGATCTCAGGACTTTTTTCCAGCCTGAATTCCTTGTTCTAGCTCCCAGTCTCTAAGCCTTGCAGGAATGTGTTCTCAGCCCAAGGAGTTTTGGCTCAGAGATCCTAACTCCTCATGACAGGTGCTGACATCTGCCAGTTCCTAATGTGAGTCACCCTCCTACTCAACTGCATCTAAAGTGTAGGGACTTCTCTAGATTATATTGCACTTCCACCTACAAAGAAAACTGAAAAACAATTTTTTTTCATTTCTAAAGAGAACATGTTATGTATTTTTTTAAAAGCTGCTTAATGGGTGGCATAAGAGAGTCTAAAGTAAGCTAAAATTATTGGTGACTAAAATTATTGGTGACTAAAATTATTGGATGTGAGGGGAGATGATACAGAAGAAAGAAAAGAACAAAGTTTTTCTAAGTATTTATAGCAAAAAAATAGAGGTTTTCTTCTTTTGGTTTTTTTGTTTTTTTGCTTCAAGTTATAACAATGTTAGCTATATTTTTGCTACCAATTAATACTTCTTATTAATTATGCTATTTTCTTTGGACTTTTAGTAATATCTACTCTTAAAATTCATATCAACAAGCTTTTAAAAATACCTACTGTTCTTGAATGTCTCATCATTGATGTTTGAGGTTTTGCATCAATTAATGTCATGCTTTCAACAACATTGTGCTTGAGCTAAAAAGATAAATGACTCATGCTGTATTTATGTACAATGGAAGTTCCAGCTCTCCTCACTAGTCATTCTAATATGTCTCTGTCTATTCATACTGGTAAAGGGAACTATTCCCTTCAATTTATTATCAATTAAATTGACGATCCCTTGCAGAATCCTATAATGAACCAATTCTGAAAAATTATAAGACATATATTCTACTTGCAGTCAGCTACGTGAAGATGTAACTATGTCTCTAAACTTTAGGAATATTTAATTGTTGCATTTGCTTGATTACAGAAGTGAAGGATAACGTTACAAATTTTACTTGAATTTTTAATGTTTAAAGTTTACAAATTGCACTAAACGATTATAAGGAAATTGAATCTTCCTTCCTTCTTGCTTAATAAGCGTTTGGCCTTGGGCAAGTTATTTTAGTTCCTCTAGTGTCCATCTCTTCATCTGTACATAAGTTTGTTGTGAGGGTTAAATCAGGTAATAAATCTAAAGTATTCATCCCGGTGCTAAACAGATTGTGAGCCTCCAGGAAAATGGCGATTTTTTTTAATGCCAGCCACAATAGGGCAGATGATGGATAAACCACGTGGTATTGCAGTTCTACACATTATTGCTAATTTATTTTACTATCTATTCATCTTCTCTTTCACTCAGATTTTTCCCTAAAACAAAACATGTCTATAAACTTTCACAGGTGCATTCAATGTGATGAACAACAAAATAGCAAATAGTTTTGCTGTTTTATAAAGTACTAAGTTAATCCCCAGCCCACCAAAGCCATACACACTCACACACCTGGAAATTAGAAAAAATCTTTACACCAGCAGACCCAAATATTTTTACAGATTCTCTACTTAGAGAGATTAGACCAAGGAAATGGTGCCCTGTTTACACAGTGATGGCTGAATAGGACAGTTCTTTTTGTTTTAAAAAAACCTGCTTTTTAAACTGCATTAGCTATGTGAATATAGGTTATTATTATTGCTGTTATTATAAAGTATTGACTCTTCTGTAAAAGAAACAATTTGAAAATAGGATATTTTCTGTACAGATCATATTGCTCTGTTGGCACTTTGGAAATGCTTGCTTACTTGTATTTTAAAACATCACTTAAAATTTTTACCTGAAGGAGAGTTTTTGGATCCAGAAATAGTTTCTCTATGGCATCAGGCTCCAATTGGTTTATGAAAGACTCTCTAGAATTCTTCCCCTATGTGACAATGTAATACCTACAACTGTGGAACACATTAAATGACAGGTGGGCAATTTCCCCTTCTAGGCACTTTGGCATTTCACCCTTTCCAGGGCTGAGGAAGAACCAAATACAACAGGCCAACAGTTGTACTGTGTCAGATACCACTTAGTGGTAGTTGTATTGTACAAACGCCTCATCTGACACCAGATCTCCATCTTTATTAACATTCAGTTTGAATTCCCGGAAGGAAAAGTCGATTATAGCAAGTGCCCCTCCTACAGCACAGCCATCACAGTTCCATCAGCCAAATGAATCTGTAAGAAAATAATCTGAATATAATATTAGAATATTGTGCAAGAGGAAGTTGAATACTACATGGAAAGCAAACAACAGTGCCACCTCAAGCTGTTCTTTGTCCACAGCCCTATGTAGATAAATAATAACTGGTGAAGACCTCAGCCCATTAATAGTAATCTGTTTTGATTGGCCATTTCAAGAGGGACCTGGGTAGTATCATCTATCTGCAGTTTATTAGTGTCTCTATACAAAAGTGAAAACATCTATCCCTGAGTAATAAAAACTAATAACTGAGTACCGTTATCAATCTGCTAAAAAGGTCTGAGACGACAGTTGATCTTTCAGGTAGGTAATTCTGTTAAACATCACCTCCACTACACAAAAGTCAACCGGAAAGATCAAGGAATCACCCCAAACCTTGCCCATACTCTCTCAGTGATATTTTCCTTAAGTAACAAAAGTACAGTGGTAAAGTCCCATTTTACATTTCCTTGGAATCATTGCCACCATTTCTGCTTTTACTTGATGTCTGCAATCTGCTCCTCTTTCAACTGGCAGCACTTTCTTTCTGTTCCACATTGCATGTACCTAATTAGGTCTCCCAGATTATTTTAAGTGACTCCATACTGATACATTCATTCAGAACCCTGAATGCAGACTCCATTTTCCCAGACCCTAAAATACTGCTTTTATGGCATTTGTTTTGTCCCAGCCTCCTCCCACCCCCTGGGAACCTACCATACTGTTATTCAGAGATACTGACTCAACATGGAGAGAGAGTGTGGGAATGCCATGACTCTTCACTCTAGAAATGGTGCTGATGAACAGAAACCTACTCTGCTCCATTCTGGGCTCAATGTTTTATGAGCCTGGACAGGGCTGGCCACAGGCCAAACTTTGTTGTGAATTTGTCTGGTTTACCTTAGCACTTTACCAGATACCATGTTAAATGAACACGGATGAATAAATGGATGATGGATAGATGAAAGGTAAAGAATGAAGATGATAGATACAGGAATAAATTACTAAGGTCAGTTGAGAAATTTTATTTGGCTTAAAAGATGATTTATTTCTGTACATACCATCTTCATTTTCATCAGGTTCTTCCTTATATTTAATTAAAGTTTCATACTTCATCTTAGTGAAAAATTTCCAGGGTAATCCTCACTGAGACAGGTGAACCAGATCTATCCCATTTAGCACATAAGTGGTGTGGGGTCCAGATAGGATGGATCTTGCAGTGGTCACTAGAGGTCAGGATAGAACCAGGAACTGGCTGGGCAGAGGGCCATTAGGCTCAAAGAAGCTGGTGGGTAGAGAGCTGAAGCCCAGAAATCCTGGCTTCAGAGCAGGAGAAGGCAAAATCTCAACTAGGAGACATGCACAAATATCAATACATCAAGTGTAAGCAGAATAGGAAAGTGTACAGGACACAAACCTTCAAAGGACACCACAGTTAGAACAGAACAGGGGGGCCCAGGAACCAATGGGTACCTGAGCTAACATCAGAGAAAGTCAGAACCACAATGTGGAGATAAGATTAGAACTTTTGAGGGGACAGGAAAAGAGAAATTGCTCTAACAACATAACATGGGTTCTAACCACTGCTGTTGGATATTAATTAAAAGACAATTTCCTTCTAACATTTGCAATTAGTCACACCTTTTAACCATAAGCTTTTTTGTCGTAATTTGAGAGACAATGATAGCATAGTAGTAAAAAAGAGGGTATGAAATTCAACCAACTCTTTCCTGAAAAAGTTGCTGATACCTGATTTTATCATCTACAACCTCTTTTGTTATATATGCAGTGAATTGTTATGTGTTTCCACTAAAATGGAATATGGACAAATTTGCATAAATTGTAACAGGGACAATGTAATTTCAACTCCATTTTAGTCTCCATTCTAATTTGGACAATATTTCAGAAGCAATGTATGATTTTTCCTCGGATTGAATCCCTAGTGAGTAGCTATCTAGATTATACCTTAAACTGAGCAGATCCTCCATAAATATTTGATGATTTTGATTGAATTGGTAGTTCATTCAGGTGCTGACCAATTTTACCTATTTTTTTTTTGAAACGGTATCTCACAATATTGTCCATCCTGGCCTCAAGTGATCCTCCCATCTTGGCCCCAGTGGGATTACAGGTGTGAGCCACTGCACCCAGTCCAGTTTTATCTATTTTTGAGTGCAGCCTGTGTCACTGGTTAGGAATCCCTTGGAATCTGGATCTTTCCAAAGCTTGTAAATATAAACTTAGCCCCTCTCAGCAGGCCCCCAAGAGTTCTGGCCTTGCTGTTTGCCCACCTTCCAGCTGAATGGCATGATTTTAAGTTGTGGGAAATCAATAGAGGTGGTTATTATTATGATATAAAACATAAAACATATCTGAGCCAAAAATTGATTCTTTTTCAGAAAGTTCAGTAGATCAAAAAGTGTTGAGTATTTGGATCAAATTATTGCACCTGCCAGAAATAAAGGTAGACTTTGTGTTAGCTTAAATTGTTCCCCTAGTAAATGCAAAGGTTCTGAATTTCTGCATGTAGTTCGCTTGTTTGAATGATTTGGTCCAAAATAAAATTTAGTTTCTAAAAGCTCCAGCTATTATTTTAAATTGTCAAATATACATGATTCTTTAAAAATTTCCTTTATACATTTGATTTGTATCTTTCCCTAATTCATCAAGTAGCCTTCCTTGAATGCTCTCCCCAAGGCATTCATTTGTATTATTTACTGAAACCTTCTTTGCTATTTCCACAAAGAAATAACGGTTCTTGGGAAAGAGCAGCATGTTGTAAGAAGTCAGATGCAAATCAAGAATTGCACCTTTCTGTCATTAGTCTTGTCATTTCTTTGGAACAGAGAGAAATTCTTTTGTGAAACCAGTTGTGACTCAGTGGGTTTGGTATCTTTCCTTTCTCTGAGGAATGAAAAGGGATTTTAGTTAGAATAAAAGAACTATTTCTGAAGGATCTGATGAATGTTAGGTATAAGATCAATGTTGTGCTTTGTAACCTAGGTTGTTTTTTTTTTAACCTGTATTTTCTAGACAATTTGTTGCCCATTATTATATAACAACCAAGTGTTCTTAAATCCACTTTCTAGGTAGAGCTATGACAATTAAGATTGTTGTCATGTGATTCAGAAACTGCCTTCACTCTGATTTATAGAACAGGTACAATATGCAATAATGTCTCATTAGTTCCATTCAATGTACTAAGTGCTTACAAGAGCCATTACGTGTATGGCATTGTGTTGGTAACTGTGGATGATATGACGATAGAGCAGATAAAGGTTTTTCCTTCGAGGAACTAACAATTAATGAGATGAAACAGGCATCCAATGCAGTTCAAAATTTCATAAGAGAAATACACAGGAGTGTTCTAAATAAAGTGTTGAGGGTACAAAAAATGGAAAAATGTGTCAGTTTTGGAGGAGACAGGGAGAGGTCATGAATGAAGGCCCATAGGACATGAGTCTCAAAGGTTATGGCATCAGTAGACAGAGATGCTTCTCTTTAGCTTGTAAGTGACCAAAAATGGACCGAGAAAAAAAGAACAAGAATGGAATCAGGAGACCCTGCCAGATTCTCATTCCAATGTTTGTCATGATTCACTCTATGCTACTCTGGACAAACAGCTTACTTTCTCATAAACTCTCCTCCCTAAGTGTCAGTGAGAAGCACTGATTTTTGCACACAGTAGTTGGTCGACAATAAGCACATGTTGAATCCCCACTTAGTCTCAAGAACTAGGACCTCCAAAGTGGGAATTGCTAACTGGTGCTGGAAGATTAGACATGGTGCTTTGCAACATGTTGTATGTTCAGAGGGATGTTAAATACAAAGATAACTGAGAATGCTGGGTAAAATATAATACAGATCAAGGTAGTGGTAGAGAAAATGAGTGTTATTTATTCATTAAAAAAAATTTCATTTGCCAGTACTCTGTACAGAGTGGCCTCCCAGATACTTGGAGATAATTCTGACCAACTAGTTGTGATCATTTATCTGCATAGAACTGAATTTCACAATCACTCAAGCATATATTTCAGGTTGTGATAAGTGCTATGAAAAAATATAATAAGGTTCTCTGAGCTCTGTTCTAGTCTGATGGGCTGGGGAAGCATTACTGAGGATGTAAAGTTTGAGCTGAGACCTAAAAGTTGAAGAGAGTGAAAGCAGGAGAGAGAATTATCATTTCAGGTCACATGAGGTAGGTAGCAGGAAGAACGGAGTGAACGCCTTGTATTGCAGGTGGAGGTGTGCAAGTGGAGGGAATGGAACCTATAGAGAGAACTTGAATTTGACTCTGAGTGAGGTGGAAAGCTACTGGAGGATTTAGAGCAAGGAATAACATACTGTAAACTGAAGTTTTGAAAATATCATGTGGCTGCAATGTGGAGAATTGTCCAGAGGGACCAAGGAGGGAAATAAGTTAGGAGGTTATTGCATTTGTCCAGGCAACAGATGATGACTTGAACTTGAGCTTGGCAGGACTGTAAATATTTTAGTAAAAGTAGAAATGGGTGATGTGTGAATGGATGTCACTGGGTAGCATATCAAAGAGAGGAAATGAGTTTCAAACCAGGTCACAAAAAACACATCTATCTTTGAGTGGGTAAGATGTGATCCTCTTCAGACCAGGCAGGCAGAGCCTAAGGGGCAATGATGAGGATGCCAAATTGGAAGGGACACTGAGTGGCTTTAACTGAAGCCCTGGATGATCTCGTGGAAGGAAGAGAAAGCATTAGAGTTAGATGAAAGGTCTTTGAATACCAATCCTAGAAAATGGGAGATAACATATGGCAAGAGACCATTGTTGAATCAATGGGAAAGGTCTGTGGCATGGCAGTTGTTAAATGAGAGGCATTCTTGTTCTGTATTTTGTACTGAATGTTAAAAAAGTTACTTGAGAGTCTGACATTACAATGGTGATAATTTATAGTATTTCATTTCCTTTATTTCTGCTGCATTTACTGTATCCCTGAAGTGGTAACTTGGGAAGTAAATCGAGATTTCAGCTTAAACGGATACCAAAGCACTCAGAAGTTCATAATGAACCTTGTTATTATTTTTGTGGCTGAGCTCTACTCCTAAGGGTCTTTAGGATGCAAATCTTTGCTTTCATTTTAGATGGGTGAGATCAATTTCCTTCCCTAAAAAGAAATATTTCATTCAAATAGATACAGTGAATGAGAATACAGAGAGAGTTGTTTTGGTCCTAGGGTTTTCATGAGAAATTCAACACATTTATCTATCCCTGCCATGGGAATGTATTTATTAGCTTTAGAACAATTTATCTTTAAAATTTTGCTCTATTAGATTTGCAACAAAATATATTCAGCCACAGACATCTTAATAAGAAACACCACATAATAAAAGTGGAAAAGGGCTCCTACTTCCCTGCCTACATACAATGGTTATAAACCATCATCTGGTTTGTTTTCTGTTCATGGCAGACTCCAGTAGGCAATAACAAATCCTGGGCTGCCATGTAGCACTTTCTCTTCCAAAAACCAATACTTCTCTTATTTCTAAAGCAGTGAAGGCGAAAAACTCAAGAGTCAATAATCCGATGTGTCAATAAATCCCATTGGCTCTATTTAAAAATAGACCTAAAACAGAACCACTTCTCACCACTTCTGTGTTACCCTTAACTCAAGCCACTGATCACTCTGATGGATTATTGACATCTGAACAGCCCCCTAACTGCTCTGGTCTCTCCACCCTCACTCCCTGTCGTGGGTTGAATAGTGTCCCTCCAAAATTCATGGCCACCTAGAACCTCAGGATGTAACTTTATTTGAAATAAGGTCTTCATAGATGTAATTAGGATAAGGATTGAGATGAGATCCTGCTGGATTTGGGGGGGAGCCCTAAATCCAGTGAGCAGGTCCCTATAAGGGAGAGAAAAGGAGAAGGTACGGAAACACAGAAAAGGAGGAGACGTGAGGTGGAAGTAGAGATTGGGGTGATGCAGCCACAAGCCAAAGAACACCAGGCATTTGCCAGCATGAGACGGTTTCTCTCTAAGAAACTCCAGAAGGAACCAACCTTGTCAACTCCTTGCTTGGGGACTTTTGATAAATTTCTATAGTTTTAAGCCACCCAGTTTGTTGTGATTTTCTATGGCAGCCCTAGGACATGAGTACACTCCCTTACAGTCTAACCTTATTTACTTCCACTCTGCCCTTCCTCACTCTGCTTCAGCCACACAGGCTCTTTGCTATTCCTTACACAATCAAAACACCCTCCTGCCTTGACACTTGCTGTTTCCTCCCTAGGGAATATCCTTCCCTCATATATGTGCATGGCTTGCTCAGTCACTTCCTTGATACTTTGAAAGATTACTGCGTCCTGTAGGTCTTACCTGATGATGATGGTCTTATTTAAAATTGCACACTTTGCTCCTTCCCCACCCAGCACTTCTTCCCTGCTTTATTATTCTCCCCAGCAATTACCACTCTTTGACAAATATTTTACTCCTTTATTTTCATATTGCATGGCTACTTCCTCTGGTTTGCAGTCCCTGTGAGAGGGGATCTTTACTGTTTTGCTCACACCTGTATCCCCAACACCTGGAACAGTGTGTGTCACAGTGAGCATCCCCAGGCACAGATGAACAAATTAAAGAAATTTATCTTATTATGAGTTTATTTTTTCTAATTAATTCATTCATCCAATATGTATTGATTCTCCAAGCTCAAGGTTTTTATGAGCATTATGATGTGTAAAACTTGACTCTTGACTTCAGAGAACTTAAAACTTAAAAGGGTCAATATTAATAATATAGACAAAAAAGATTAAAGGAGAACAGTGGAAAAGAAACCAAAGTATCATGGTTCACAGACTGTGTCTGCCAGTAGGTGTGGTGTTTCAAATATTTTAATATATTCATATTCTTTATTATATGAAATGCAAATTTACCTTCCTAAGCTTATTTATTTATTCATTTATTGTAGAAATGCTGTCTGGCTATGTTGTCCAGGCTGGTCTCAAACTCCTGGCCTCAAATGATCCTCCCGCCTCAGCTTCCCAAAGTGCTAGGCTTACAGGCATGAGTCAGCAGGCCTGGCCCCAGGCATGTGGGTAAATTTCAAATCTGTATCTTTGACCAGACATTTTTGTTCAATCCTGTATCACCTGGAATGGAGTCTTATAAATATTGTAGGGATTCAGATCTTAGCAACACTCCCTGCTGAGTGTGTGTATTTAGAGTAAGCCCCTGATACTTCTGCTGCTCACTTTGCATATTTGCAAAATGGGAGCAATAATAATCATATCTATATCTAATTTGGGAAATGAGCTAAGACGGGTGAGTGTGCTTTGCGGCATTCATGCCTTCCCTATGCCACCGTAACGCTGCAAGAACATCTGCTGGATATTTGCAATCACACCCCAACACTGACTCTCTCTACAAGTTCTATTCCCTCTTGGAATTTTCCCTTTTCTATTAATGATACTAACACTCTGTTAGGTTTAAACTTGGTTGCTGTTTTTCCCTTTGTCCCTTTTTATTTGTTTTCTTTATGTGGTTGTTCTTCAGACCTATTGATTCTTCCTTCAAAATGTACTTCAAATTTGTCTGCTCCAGGGCAGGTGTTTGTCCTAAGCACCTACTTTTGTCATCTGACTCCTGTCTGCTGTCTGTGGTATCTCACGCCTCAGCCCATCAGATGACTTTGGAAAAGGACTGCTGTGTCCCCTAATTTGCCAAACAAGTCCTTCAGTTGTTCTCCATTGTGCTTCTTCTATTCATGCTCATTGATTTGTTCTTTTAATTAACTAATATATTTCAAATGCCCATGTCATCCTCAGGCTGGGTGCAAGATGCTAGGGATAAAGAAGAAAAGACCCACAACTTCGAGAAGACCCTGGAGCTTTCATTAGAATAAAGATTTTTAAGTTCTGCTTGTATCTCACCTCTCCCTGCAGGCCAGTGCCCACCCTCAGCCCTCCAGACACCCTGGGTTCTTCCCTCCTCTGTGAATAACACATTCCATTCAATTTGACTTCCAGATATTGTTCATGAGTTCCCCAGCTCAGACTGTCCTTCATTTGTTAAGCAAACATGTATTGATTGTCCTTATGCAAGAAGGCACTTTCCTTTCTACAAATCCTTCAGGGTCTAATTTAAAATGTACTTTGTCCCCAGTTAAGCTCCAATCTAAAATCCTAATGCCTCATCTGTACCTTATGGGGATACTGGATGCTAAATTATTTACTACCTTATGGTTTTGCTTACTTGTGTGTCTTGCCTATACACAATGCAATTATAAACTCGAGAGGTCTAGAGTCATTGTTAACCTTTTATATAATATCTCGTCCTTTCTTCCTTCTCCCCATACCCATTCCCACCACACAGTAAGCTGTCTATAGGAAACATTTTGAGAACACTTTTTAAAAAAATAAAATATTGAAGGATGAGATACTGGCCTACACCCCATTGCTCACTGTGATAAGCCACTTACTAATATTTGTTGTGTGGGAGGTTAGTTCAGTCAGAACTGGTGTTAGGCACACACAAAAAGAGCTTCTGTATTCAAAGATGTTTGGGAAATAACGGGTTAAAGTGAAGCCAGTTTATTTTATAGTAGGACATTGATTTCTTCTTGAGGAAATTATAGTTTCCCAAACTTATTTAACTATAGAACACAAACTTCTTGGTTAAGGCATATTTTTAGCACAAATACTCAACAATTGCATCTCCAGAACTGCCAGTTTTAGATCTCAGTAAACTTGTGAATTCCAGGAGCTCAGTTTTAGATTTACACATGCTGCATAAAGAGCTGGCTTTATTCCAGCTCACTACTTTATTGTCTTTGTGGTAGACCCTCCAGGATGATCAAAAGCAGGAAATAATCTAAACAAATACAAGCAAAGTAAACATGGAAAAGTGTAAATAGGGTCATTATTGTTGAGTGGCAGGACAGTGATGGCCCTACAAATTTAAGCTGTAAAGGTTACTTAGCAGGTTGAGTAGAAGCAGGCAGGCAAATGCACAGAGCGCCACAGTAGGGTTTAGGAGACCTGGGTTCCATTCCTGGCTTTGCCCTCCACTGCCCTGATATTTGAACAGATAATTTAACGTCTCCAGATCTTGTTTTTGTTCTGCAGGGTTTTTTTTCCCCCCCGTTTATATAAGGAAGGGGTTAGATTAGATAAGTACCAACATACTTCCCAGGTCTAATGTCTGTGTTTCTGTGATACAGATTCTTTAGATTTTAGTTGTGCTTCACCTCTGCACACAGATCCATGAACTGCAAAAAGGCATTGGGCATAGTATATGAAACATTAAAAATCTATGGCAAGGTATGTGTAGGTGACTGGTTTATGTTCATATCCCCTCTGATAGTTTGTATGCTGGTTCCCCAGAGATAATAAACTCAGCTCGTTAGTTTCAAAATGTCATTGCAGTTACTCAGTCTGAAGTGAGGAAGCAATGGCTGCCTAGGGAATGTTTAACGTGAAGCACGGAGCTAAATCATTGCTAATGCATCATAATGCGCCTTTCCCCACGGCTTCTTTAGACCATTGGTACTGGTTCATTTTTGGCTCTTCCTTTAATTGTGCCAAATGACAAGAATATAGGCATTTAGCCTCAGCTGATGAGAACTTTTGAAGACCATCCAATTCTCTGAGTTTGTGAATAAAAAAAAATTGAAACGCTAAACACAGAGAAAGATAGGAAAACTGTAGTCTGTTACAAAGGTTTTTGCCAGCCTGGGAATGAAAGATTTTCGTTTCTTTTATCCTGCACTTTTAACACATTGCTTAAAGGAATGCGACACTGAACTACTTTCTCCATTTTCTCTCTGGAATGTTTGCTCTAATACTCCTCAAGCAGGTTTTGGCCTTGGTAAATAATGGGCAAGGGCAAATAACTCCATACAGAACCAAGGTTTACCCAGTAGCTCATGCCAAGGTGTGGTGGGCAGTATTGATTTTTCAGGAGTTACCCAGCTGTTCTCACTAAAATGGTTAAAGGTCAGAGTATAGTTCTCTGGTAAGGTAATGGCCATGAGAGCATTTAATTGTTATAGTTGGTCAGCTCCCTGCATTTTTGAGAGAACCACTGGTAGATGGTGACTGATTAATGGCCCTTTTGAAAACAAGATACAACTAAAAACAATGTAGGAAGGAAGTCTTTGTATCAAGGTGTTCACAAACACAATTAGGCAATCACTCTACTTTTATATTTTACACGATGACCCTGAATACTACGAAGTCAATAAATATTGTTTATCATCAACTTTTATCTTATTTAATATACATTCATTTCATTCCATCTGGTCAGTCCTCCCCCAGCTCAAGTCAGACCATGGTTTTTTTGCCTGTTTCCCACAGTTCACCCAGGAGCACACAAAATAACTGCAAATGCCACCCTCTGCCCAGGGAATGTTGCTTTTAAAATATTCTTCTACGGTTGAGCTTTGCCTGTTGTGTGGATTCGATGAGATCAGCCTTACCTCCAATAAATAATCAGCTTGCAAAGGAATGTTTGCTCCGTAAAAGTTACTAGAATCATTTCAGGTAATGCCTGGGTTGGGGGAGCTAGTGGGAAGATTAAATGATGATCAGGAATATAATGATAAATAAGAGATCATCCCTTCTTCCAAAAATCTCAGGCTAATAGAGAGTTAGAGAAGAAGGACAGGCAAAGCCACAGTCATAGTACTGTCTGGTAGGGGCCATTGCAGAGGAGAGACAAGGAAGGTGTAGGGGGAGTGGATGGATACCCTGGAAGAAGTAAAACTTGAGCTCACACTTGAGGGATAAGTAGAAATTTATCAGGTAGTTAAATAATCCTTACAGATAGAAGAGCAAATTCACAGAAAAGATAAGATTAGAGAATGGGGTCTGTTATGGGAATGGAAAAATGTTCCCTATGGATGAGCATGAAGGTGTTTGTAAAAAGTAGAGCCATGTGGCTGGAATTGTAGGCAGTGGCCACATGGTGAAGAGCCTTGAATGTCAAAAAAATTTTAATTAAAAAAAATATTACCTGGTGGTACTAAAGAGCCATTGATAACTATAAAAATTTTCTTCCCTACTCTCAAAATATATATAGTTTATCCCTAAACTACCTCCTCAAGGTAATCTATGTTAGCAATCTAATCCAACCTTCACGTTTTTCTCAGGATTCACACAATCGTATACTAACATGTAAAAACACACAGATGTATCTAGATGGGATTTCTATTGTTTTATAAAAATTTGCTTATATATAATTTTCTGCCTCTTGCTTTTCTCACTTAAATGCCTCATTGAAATTCCTTCAAATCAACTTGCATTTTTATGCCTTTGTAAAATGTGTATGTACCATATTTTTCTATATTTTATTTAATAATTCACCTGTGTTCATCTATGGCTCTGGTTTTTCTTTCTTTCCAGTTTTTATACATATACATCTACATATATATACACATACACATATATATACACATATTTATCCTTGCATAATTTCCATATGTCTAGGGTAAAGACTTAATTTTAATAAATTGCCAGGTTACATTCCCAAAAGGCTATAATGACACATTTCTGCCAGCAGCATATGAGAGTTTTCTCTATTCCATAATCACTCCACCGCTAGGTGATATAGTTCTTTATTGTTCTGGATAGTCCATTGTGTGTCAAATGCCATCTGATTATTACATTAGAGCATCTTTTCTTATATTCCTTCACCATTTAGATTTGGTCTTTTAGGAGTAACTGCTTTGTATTGTTTATTCAATTTTTTTGTTTTTATTTTTTTCTTGTTAAGTTTTGAGAGCTCTTTTGTATCTTCTGCAATAGTAAGATTTATTCAGAATCTATTGTTGGTCTATTGGCTTTGTTAATAGTATATTTTGCTGTAAGAAAGATTTAACTTTAATGTGGTATCTTTTCATTTACAGTATTGGGGTTTCCAGATGTGTTTAAGAAAGCCTTCCTTTCTTCTATATTGCATGTGTGATTGCTTAGATATTGTTGCAGGATTTCGTGGTTTTATATATTATAATTAAGTCTCTAATCCATGTGGCATTTATTTTTGTACTTAATGTGAGTCCAGAGTCCAATTTCATTTCCTTCTAGCGAAATAGCCCATTGGGACAACACTATTAAATAAACTACATTTTCCCTCACCGAATTGAAATACAACCTTTCCATATGGTAAGTTCTGCATTCTAGGATCTATTTCTGGATTCTTAATTTTATTTCTTTGATCTATTTTTGTATTCCTAGACCATGTTGTTTCAATAGTAGCCTTATAGTACTTCCTATTATCAGATAAGGTATATTCCTCTCTTAACACTCTTTTTCAAAATTTTCTCCAGTACTTATCATTCTGTATAAATATCAGCATCATTTGATCTACTTTCAAAAATCTTTTTGGAGTCCTATAATAATTAGAATTGCATTACATGGATATGTTAATTTGGGGAGCAAGGACACTAGAGTTTTCCTCCTTTAGATTCTGTCCCTTTCTTGTTAAACTGAAGTATCTTCTGCAGTGGTTAGACTATGTGCACCGACGTGTATCCTACAGGCTCAGTGCAGCATCAGGATGGAGGATGGATTAGATTGCAGTAAAACTGGGTGAGGAAGACCAGTGTGTGGTTATTGTCACCACCCAGAAAATGCTGAGTCCAGGCTAAGGCAGTGACAGGTAGGCCAAGAAGAGACTGAAAAGAGAGTTACTTTTCAGGGGAAACCAACATTAGTTTCTTTTTCTTAACAACTTTATTGAAGCATAATTGATATGCAAAAAAAACTGCACATGTTTAACATATATAGTTTTATGAGTTTGGAACAACAAGAGTGTTTAATGGAACCTGAGTAGAAGCTGAAAGAGAAGAGTTTCTAATGACTGAGGATCTTGGCTGGATTGAGACTGGGTTCATTTCTGCGCCATTCATGACGAGACATCAGTGTAGGGTAAATGTGTCCAAGAGGAGAGAGATAGTGGACACATTTCACTTTGAAGTGTTTAATAATACATGTGCATTTGGAGCTGAGGTGAGAGATGGGGTTAGAAATATAAAGAGGGTATTGTGGTGATATAGCTGATGTGTGTGTGTGTGTGTGTGTGTGTGTGTGTGTCTGGGATTGCCCCCAAAAGACCTTGTAAAGTAAGAAGATACATGTTCATCAAAGGAACTCTCTCACATTCTCTTTCAAACCTCACATGTGATTTCATCCTTGGCAAGGTGACAAAGGATGTTTCTACTTGTAAAGAAGCCAGGCTGAGGAGAAATCCTCACTCAGTTTTTCCAAAATATTTAGAAGAAAGTACTAAAATCCAAGCAGCCTTGGACACTGTGATCTGAAGACTACCGGAAAGAATAAGTACTTGTTTTCTTTATGGTGTTGGGGAAGCATAGTCACTAATTTAGGCAGTTAAGACAAAAAAAAAAATCATCTCTATTACTTGATGGAATAAAGACTTTCACATTTGTACGCATTCACTCACACACATTCAACCTACACAAATACACTGGTTTATTTAAAAACTCCTCTTCAATTTCTTCATGTTGCTTTTGCTTTTTGGTGAGCTGCCATGTTTATTTCTAATGACGAGGTTCTTTAGGGAATGTGTCTCTTGACCTTCAGTGACAATATTATCAGTACAGTCACATAGAGGTCCTGGATGGGGACAGCTTTGTTAAATGACATTTGGCAACTGGCTGAGGACGTTTAGCCAATTGCCCTGCCAGATATTTAGTAACATAATGTATTGTGGGTGGGTTAGATGCCAGTGGTTCTTGGACCATTTCCTCTCTGTGCTTACGTGCTGTGGACCCCGGGGGTGACTAACAAAGTGGCACAGCATGTGCAAATGAAGCCTGGGAATTAGAGCTCTCCTTCCTCTGCTGGAGAAAAGAGAATGTTTTGGTGGCTCATCCTTAATTCTGCATTAGCCTCTAGGCTTATCCATATTGATTGTTCCTGCATTTCCATACAGCAATTTGAATGAAAATGTGATACCTTTCGTTTTAATAGTTATATGCATCCAAACTTCAAATAGACCATCCAGTGTGAGAACAAGAGATGTTTTGCATTGAACTAATTACGTTGAATTAAGATAGTTAAAGTCCTTACTCCAAACCTGGTCTCTTTTATTATAATAATTATTACAAAAAAACCATTAAGGTGCTATATTTTATACTCAATCTGTTGCATATGTAATTCTATGAGCCATGCTTCTTATCATCCACTTATTAAACAAGCTTTTATTAAGGGTGTATGAGGTACAATTACCAGGCTAGGTGTGGTCCCCACTGGTATGCTACATTATATTTCCTCCTTAGGGCTTTCATCTGTTTCCTCCTTTCTTCATACAACTTTCCTTTGCTATCTGGAAGAATACCAATTTTCTTCAGAATTTAATTCAGTGCTCTTTACATGCATTTTGTACTCAGTGACTTTATTTACATGCAACTTCAAATCCACTGTAATTTCAGAATTTTTCTTTTTAAAAAGAAGAATTCTGTAGACCTGTTGCCATGCCTATATTTCCTTCTTTGTCTTCGCCCATCAGTTTTTGGTTCATTTGGCAAAGGCCATCTCATATTTCTGTCCTGAATTTAATTGAATTGAGTAGACATTAGCTTTGAAATTTCATTTTCTACAGCACTAAAGAAAATAAATGTTTTAGAGTCAAGTAAACAGTTAGAGGGATCAAAATTTTCCTGTTATTAAGGTCATAATTTGATATAGCAATGTCCATCTTCTTCAAGGATGTTTCTGGATGTCCCTTCTAAATAGAGGCTCAGCAACCATGGCAGGCTGCATTGGGGAAGTGACAGTAGAAGCAGAGGAAGTGGCTGCACCAAGGGTACAGATGACTTTGGCCTGATTGTTCCAAAAGGAAACAGCCCACAGAGACTCTACAACAGAAGGGGAAGATGGTATTGCTCGTAGTACTGAGCCCCAGTTCCATTCTGTGATGTAGAATGATGGACTCTGTTGCTGACTGTTGGCACATGTAGTCTTACATTCCAAGCTCTTAACTCTGCCAGGAATTATCTTAGATATTACAAATACACACGAATGAGGAATAGTCCTTGCCATGAGAATTCACACTCTAGCAGAGAACACAGACATGTAAAGTAAGAGACATTCTATTTCCTAAGGCCAGAAAGTGTCACCTAATTCAAGTAGTAGGAAAATATAACTTCTATTTTTCTTCTTTCGAATCACTGCCTTCAAATAGTAACCAGATATGTGTTTCAGAAACTATATGTGAAGAATATCATGTCAGGAGTACTCCTGACAATTTGTACTCCACTAACATTTTGCTCTACTTCACACAAGAAATAATAATCATATATTACCATTTAGAAACAATTGGAACCCTAAAACACTGATTTTAATGCTACGAAAAACTTTTCCAAAAAGATTAACATATTAATAGGTAACATATTGAGCATCCATTCTATGCATCAGCAACTGAACCAAGCACTTTGTATTATTTCATTAATCCTTCCAACAACTTAACAAGGAAGTCACTATCATTATTCCATTTTACAGATAAGAAAACAGAGGTCCAGAGAGATGAAGTGACTGAATAAGGTTATATGGGTTTTCAGAGTGGAACCAGAATTCAAACACACAGTTTGACAGACTCCAAAGCTAGTTTTCTTAAGAGTAGTTAAGAGAACTTAATTACTAGAATGTGTTCACCCTTATTAAAAGTGTCAGTAAAAATGTAAGCTATTGATTATTGGTGCATATTATATTTCAGAGAGATGGCTAAGTCTTTCATAAACACGTTGCTTTTAATTCTAGTTACAACCCAGAGAGTTCAAAACTGTTCATTTCTATTTTAATGTCTGTCTATTCTACCATGAAGATTGTTCTTCAATAATTGTTCAAGATTGTAAAATAGCATCATTTTGTTGTTGTTGTTCATTCTCTATTCCCTCATTCTGCTTTATTTTTCTTCATAGAACTTTTCTGTATCAGAAATAGCTGATATTTATTTGTATATTGTCAGCCTCCCCTCAGGTGATCAGAGGCCTCCTGTGTTGTATTCACTGCTGCATCCCCTGAGCCTAAAACTGTGCCTTAGAAATGCTTGGCACCTAATAAACACATGCTCTGTGGCTGAATGAATAATCACAAAAGGGGCCTGTGTGCAGTCATGAGCTGTCAGTCACTGATCCTGCATCCTGGGAGGAGCTTGGCCTCTGTCCTTTCCACTGCTTCCACAGAGGGCCTGACCTTGGAGCAGACCATTCAGCTTCTCACCCAGGCACGACGTTGGAGTGTTTCTGCCATTCTCCTTTTGCATGGCCTCTTCCTAAAGGAGGCCATGATCACAGCGTCAACGTGGAACAGCTCTGAAATCGTGTAAGGCCCAGAAACGATGTCTGGCAAATCCTCAAGCTCCCATTAGCTAAATGACAGAATGGAGCAGCTGCATTTCAGACCTCGTTCTTGAGTCTGGAATTGATGCCAAATTAACAATATTCTAGCCATTACTCTTCCAGAGAACAGGGTGGATTTCTTGGCCTAATATTTGTCCTCTTGGCATCATATTGCCAAGGAAAAAGTGTCCAGGCATTTGTCTCCAAAAGCCTGCTGCCCCAGGCAACAACCTGGTTGTTTTATCACATGGAAATTCTTCCCATTTCTGTCAGTTGCCATATTCTGCCTCCTGGCCTTCAGGATGCCACTAATATAAGTGCACCACATGGAGTCTGACTCCAGAATATGTATTTGTTGCAGTGAATTGAATCAGACATACATCCTGAAACCTAATCCTTGTCTATCTCTTCATCTTCATCTCTCACACTACCCCTGGCTGAACTACGTCTAATTTCCTGCATGTCATCCAAGCTACCTCAACTCACAGCTCTTGCTCATGCTGTCTCCTCTTCTTGGAATGCTCGTGAAATCCCCCTCTTTGTCACCTAGCCAATTTCCAGTCTTCCCCAATCCCTTGCTAATCCACCCATCACCTATATCAGTGCAGGGTCTGCCCTGGTACAGTCATTCAACATCATATACCTATCGAGCATCTAGGTGCCTTGCAGTGTGCCGGATGCTGGGATGTCTGGCAAGCATAGTGTTGTCATCAGATAACCATAGGAAAATCCTGAGACCCCCCCTGGCAGCCCCACAAATGATGCTGAAGTTAAAATACTGTGATCATAATTCTTAAGCAAATTGCTCTTAGATTTATGTGCTGCTTAATCAGAAAATAGGCCATATGTGGCACAAAAAAAGCAGAACATGTAGTATCTGCAAATTCTTTGGTATAAATCCTATTTGTTTGCAAATTGAATTTGCTTGACTACAGTCTTTTTAGGAAACAGAGAGAAACTGGCCCTTCAGTGTTTCTGATGAGGAAAGAAAGTTGCCCACAATATCTGCCACCAGGAAAGAAGGCTTAGAGCATCTCCCCTCCTTGGAATGGTCTCTTGCTCAGGTAGGCAAGACCTGGCTGCTGGTGGAGCCCCCTCCCTCCCTCCCCACACACTTTTATATTCCACGCCAAAGATCAAGTGAACTGAACCTGCTCTGGAGCCTCAATCATTCATAAAACCAGGCCTGTGACCTTCGGGCAGAGAGCAGGAGCAGCCTGAGTCATCTGTGAGTATCTCCAGGCCCTGCATTGTGTAGGTGACAGGGTCACTAAAGCCCGACTGGCTGGTCTCCATCCCTTGGTTTTCTGAAACCCCCATCTCTTTGTGGTTGAATGAATCAGAGTAAGGACAATCCAAAAGAGAGGTGTCATCACTCCTTTTGAGAGATTGCAAAACCAGCAGTGAACAAAACAGATGACTTCCTTACCATCGTGGAGGGTAGATTCTAGTGGGTGTTGCCACGGTACCCTGTGCAGATTTCTGTGGGGACCACATCAACATTGTTCTGCATGTGTCAGCTCATGTGTCTGTCTCTTGGGCTGTGAAGACCCTTGGAATCTTGTTCATCTTTGTGTCCATAGTGCCTGGGCTATCTTCAGCTCTATGTTGCTGACACAGTGAAGATTGGATGAATGAACGAATCTGGTCACAATAACATAGATCATATATAAAAATAGAGTGCTTAGAAACACTTCTTATTTGTATACACTTTGGGAAATGTGAGATAAATCCTCAAATTGACAATAAGTTTTATAAAGCAAAATTAAATACCGTAGCATTAAAAAATTTGAACTTTGACCAATTCAAGTGAAAGGGGTCAAGATTAGTAAATGGTGAATGATGAGAAGGAGAAGAGAGAGCACTTTTTCAAGACAGAAAACTTGCTCACTCACAGATCAGTTGGGTACGTGGATGGAGGCAGGTGCTGAGTGGGAAAATGTTACTGGAAATGCTTTGACCTGAAAACTGATCCTTACAGGGTTAGAAAGGAGTACGGTATTTCTGCAGCCCAGCACGCCTGCACATTCTGCCTTAGCAATAGCTGCACTGAAATTCAGTAGAAAGCTTTCAAATAAAAACTGGAAGGATTTGGGAGATATGTATAAAGCAGCATGGAAATCATTCACCTTTCTTTTTAAGTAATTAAAGGAAAAAAATGGGAATGCAGGTTGTATACTAAAGAAGTATATTATCTGTGCTCTTGGCTGCAGTTCTTTAGGGTGACTATATTTAACATTCACTATTAACATTTGTTGATTTACAGCTTGTCTTAATTTTCCCTTTTACCTCCTGAAAGATAGATTTAAATTGCAAAGTGTATTTTCTTATTTCCTTCATGATATAATCAAAAACAAGGTTCTTCTACAAATTTAATTAAAAATTGACTAGTTGGTTTTTAAGTACTTCTTTGGACATAATAGAGTGGCGTTCTCATTCTCTCTCTCTCTCTCTCTCTCTCTCTCCCTCCCCCCTCCTTCACCTTTTTCTTTCTCTTCTTTTGCTCTTAGTTTAGCTCTTACTTTCACTTATTAACTGTGGTAAGAAGTATAAAATAGCAATACTGTCAGACAAGGAAAACTTCTAAAAAGTCAAGTTCCTACAGAACTCAATGTATGAATGAAGAAGTCCCCATCCCTGCCAATTTGCTTTAACAATTTACAACTTTTCAGAATTATACATTCATGTGTAGTTTTTCTCTCAGAAATCTTCAGCCCAATGTTGACAGGCCTGGCAGTTTCCTTCTTACCAAAAGGTCATGCTCCCTTTCTTGATTTACCTCATAAATGCCATAATTACCATCCTCTCTCCCAGGTGCTTCCGGGGTTAGCATTTGGGCATCCTGCCCTCACCTCACCTGAACATCCTTATGAAGCCAACCTGATATACCATTTTCACGTCTTGTTTAACAACACATATTGAAATTTGACTTCAAGAAGGTACTGAACATATTATAATACATGTTTGGAAAGCTTATTAGTAAAGCCAAATAGCATGGTCATAAAATGTAAACAAAAGGGGAGTTAATTAGCCTCTAAAAGAAATTTGAATGAGGAGACATTTTGAATGGGCTGCTATAGAAAGATGCTCTTTTTTACAACAACAAATTAATACATTTTAAATATAAGGGGAGAAACTTCTGTTCTTCCCCTTGTTCCTTCCTATTTCTCTATTTGTATAAAACAATAAGGCACAACCTCATGGCTATTCTGATATGTTTTTATTATTGATTGTCATATAAATATGATAGAAATTCTAAGAAAACCTCTGGAGTGATTTTCCAGTTGTTATCAAAACGGCAGTTATTCATTCAATTTGATAATAAAACACAGGCTGTTCCTGCATGTCCCATTTTCTGAATGGGAGTAATGTTGACTCTTGTACAACTTCAGAAAACCATAGTAGGATCAGTAAATAATAGCTAAGGCCACATTGTTTTAACTGAAAAGATACCATAACTGAAAATGTACCATTCAACTTGGTTCCATTAATGATAAACATAAACTATCAGAACTCTGTATGAAAACAGGATAAAAGGTGCAGCTGACACACTGGCAGGGTCATTATGGATTTGTCAGGATAACATTGACAAGATTGTCATGATAATCTTCTAAAATGTGTTTGGGAACACACCAAGATGATGATTATCATTATCTAAACTTTTTCAGAGTTTGAAGAAAGTGTTTTTATCACCTCCCCAACTGTGATTTTTGTAGCTCTGATAGCCATTTCTAAAAAGCATTTTGAATGTGGTGACTGAATTAGCAAACATTTTGCTTGCAGCTTTAAAATGTTAACTATGGAGCCTGTGTATTTATGTATATGTGCGTATCTATAGTGTTATACAAAGTGTGTGTATATGTGTGTGTATAGTGTAGTACAGAGTGATTATTCTTCTTTTACATCTCTAGTTGTCATGATGCCAGGCTCTTATATTAAGAGTAAGGTTGTTATTTTTTATTTTTTTACTTAAGAGTATTACAGGGATATGAACACTTTGGTTACGTAAATTGCCTTTGCACCGCCCAAGAAGCATGCTCATACCCAACACAGCACAAATCGCATCTGTTAAGTGTGGATTTACCCATCCCCTCCCCTCCCCCTCCTACCTGGCCGACACCATATGAATGTTACTTCCCATATGTGCACATCAGTGTTGATCAATTAGTACCAATTTGACAGTGAGTACATGTGGTGTTTGTTTTTCTGTTCTTGTAATACTTCACTTAGAAGAATGGGCTCCAGCTCTCCAGGATAATACAATAGGTAGTTCATCTTCTTTTATGGCTGAGTAGTACTACACGGTATACATATACCACATTTTATTAATTCACTCATATACTGATGGGTACTTGGGTTGTCTCCACATCCTTGCGACTGTGAATTGTGCTGCTATAGACATTGGGGTACAGATGTCTTTATAATAGAATGTCTTTTTTTCCTTTGGATGGGTACCCAGTAGTGGGATTGCTGGATCAAATGACAGTTCTACTTCTAGTTCTTTGAGGTATCTCCATACTACCTTCCATAGAGGCTGTACCAATTTGCAGTCCCACCAGCAGTGTATGAGTGTTCCTATCTCTCCGCATCCACGCCAACATTTGTTGTTTTGGTAAAAGCCATTCTCACTGGAGTTAAGTGATATCTCATTATGGTTTTGATTGCATCTCCCTAATGATTGGAGATGTTGAACATATTTTCATATGTTTCTTGGCCATTAGTCTATCTTCTTTTGAAAAATTTCTGTTCATCTCCTTTGCCCACTTTTTAATAGGGTTGTTTGATTTTTTTTTCTTGCTGATTTTCCTCATTTCTCTATAGATTCTAGTTATCACTCCAGTGATTGTTTCTTTGGCTACACAGAAGCTTTTTAATTAGATCATGTCTCACTTATTTTTGTTGATACTGTGATTGCTTTTGGGGTCTTCTTCATAATTCTTTGCCTAGGCTGTTGTCTATAAGAGTTTTTCCAACATTTCCTTCTAGAATTCCTATGGTTTCATGCCTCAGGTTTAAGTCTGTTACCCATTATGAATTAATTTTTGTGAGTGGTGAGAGGTACGGATACTGTTTCAGCCTTCTACATGTGGCTATCCAATTTTCCCAGCACCATTTACTGAATAGGGATTCTTTTCCACAGTGTATGTTTTTGTCTGCTTTGTCAAAAATCAGATGGCTATATGAGGATGGTTTTATATCTGGGTTCTCAGTTCTGTTCCATTGGTCTATGTCTCTGTTCTTGTGTGAATACTGTGCTGTTTTGGTTACTATAACCTTGTAGTATAGCTTAAAGTCTGGTAAATTGATGCCTCCCAATTTGTTCTTTTTGCTTAAGGTTGCTTTGGCTATATGGGGTCTTCTCTGGTTCCATATGAAACATAGAATTATTTTTTCTAGATCTACGAAATGATGGTATTTTAATGGGGATTGCATTGACTCTGTAGATCACTTTGGGTAGTATAGACATTTTAACAATGTTCATTCTGCTGATTCATGAGCATGGTATGGTTTTCCACCTATTTATGTCCTCTGCTATTTCCTTCTTCAATGTTTCATAATTCTCCCTATAGAGATTTTTCACCTTCTTAGTTAAGTATGTTCCTAGGTATTTTATCTTCTTTGTTGCTGTTGTGAAAGGTATTGAATTTTTGATTTGTTTCTCAGTTTTACTGTTGTTAGTGTATATGAATGCTACTGATTTATGTACACACTGCTTTTGTAACCTGAGACTTTGCTGAACTTATTGATCAATTCCTGTAGTCTCTTGGCAAAATATTTGGGGTTTTCTAGATATAAGATCATGTCATCAGCAAGAGAGATAGTTTGACCTCTTCTACCCCCATTTGGATGCCCTTGATTTCCTTCTCTTGTCTGATTGCTCTGGCTAGGACTTCCAGCCCTATGAGAGGACATATGGTCTTTGTTTTTGCTTTTATTTATATGGTGAATTGCATTTATAGATAATAATAATGTTTTACAATTGAACAGAGTAAGATGTTGCAAATGACTAGTGTTAGAAAAAACATACACAAGATTTTTTTGTATCTTGCATATGGATTTTTAGATTAGTTTCTGTAATATAATCAGTATATCAGGACTGGTCATGTTCAAATTACCTTCGGCTTGCTTCCTATTTCATTAGTAGAACTGAAATTAAGCATAATGAAGCAATATGTTACAAGGACTTTTTCAAGTTCATACTCCATTCCTACCGCAACTTATTCTACATTTACTAAGGTTTGCTTCTACCTTTGAGCAGTGGACTATTTTGATTAAATTTGAAATCGCTTTCTGTATATAGCTTTTTACTAAATGCTGTAGTTGTTTTAATTGATCCATAAATTTATCCAAAGTGCTGGATTTCACAGCTTTTTTAGACACAGGTTAATATGAAGTAAACTTGTTAAAGGAAAAATGAATGAAACAGAGCAATGAATCACTGATACCTGGTCATCCTATGTTTGTCAGAAAAGGAAAGATAGAATTTAAAGATGCTCTTCACCTTGTTAAAACATACACTATTTGTTGATATTACAATATATTCTCTAAACACTCATCCCTACAAATGAACTATATCAAGCTAACTATGAAGTATGGCATATTTAAAAGAAAAAAAGATAGATATATAAACCAGATGGTTGTAAAAGTGAGACTTAGCTACAGTATTTAAAGATGGTATCCAAGAAACACTGAAACATTTTTTTAAAAATAATGAGTACATTTGTGAAAAATTATTCCTTCCCAAATACTCTGAACCATCTTTTATAGCACATTGACTGCCACACTAGAAAAATTTGTTTTTTCCTTAGAGCCATGGAAAACACCATGAAAATAGAATAAAAACTTCAAAAACACAAGGATCCTTTCTAATTTAATGAAAATTTTGTTATTTTTTTATTGTCTTCTGTGCATGAGTTACAGGCAACTTGAAAACTAGTTCACACAGCTCCCAAGGTAGAGACATGTGAGTTACACCTGCTTCACAAGGCTGTTTAACTTTGGTATGAGCTTATAGAGAGTAAAAAAAAAAATCTTTAGACTTTTCCAAGAAATGAAATTTAAACCTTACATGTAGAATAATTCTTAGCCTGAGGGTATTAAAATGTTTTTAACAGAGATCACACACCCACACCGATGTGTGAATTTGACCCATAAAATGTTGGAAAAATTATTGGAATAGCTGTTACTATTTTTTTAAATAGGAGTTCACATAAAAATCTTGATTCCCGGCTTCTTTTGAAAGAAGGAAAGACCTGACCATATGCCCCATGACAGTGATCACCTAGAGCTGGACAGAGGTGGCCCCCTTTAGAGTGCAGCAGCAGTCTCCAGAATGTCCCCAGCATTCCCTATTTATTGTCTTACATACAGTTTCTGAACCATCCTCCCAAATGTGTCTGTGTCTGTGGTTCCTTTGTTTTTTTAGCATAAAATAATGAAAAATGTAAATAGAGACGAATGACCATCAATTCTGTCACATGATACACAAATCATGACATCCTCTGAATTACATGGCTGGCTACTATATGTATTTGTAGTTTTTTTTAGCTATTCCTATTGATTTCAGAGACTATAAGCATTATTTTTCAAAATGAGGTCTTCCGTTCCTAACTGCAGCATGGAAGCCTGGTCTGTTTCCTGTCACCAGCTTCCCAAATTTTCCATTCTTATATCGAGGTGGACATTGAGCTTTTGAGTGATTTTTTTTTTTAACTTTCTCACTTCCCGTTAATGTTACAGAATGCCACTCACTGTCACATGCCTGAGTCAAGATAGCTGAAGTATAACCTGAGGCCTCTCAGGCTGGGAAGTAGCTGTGTGAGGCCCCCAGTGCTGATAAGAATGTTTCACGTTTCATTGGTAAATCCACCCCATGGCCATAAGGCCAACATTGTACCATGAATGTGAACGTATATGCATTGTAATATGGATGATAGCATAGGTAGAATTTTAAATTTCATGTCAGAATTGGGTGTGAAAGTGAGTTAGTGGGGAAAGTTGTATTTGTTATCATTAGCACTTTTATTTAAACAGCTTTATGAGGTATAAATGACATACACTGCACATATTTAAAGTGTACAAATTGATGTTTTAAAATAAATATAAACCCACAAAACTATCACCATAATCAAGATAATGAACATAATCATCACCCCTAAAGTTTCCTTGTGCCCCTTTGTCCCCAAACACTGATCCACTTTTTATTATTATAGATTGGTTTGCACCTTCTAGAATATAAGAAAAATAGAATCATATGTTATGTACTATTTTTTTGCCCTGGATTGTTTCACTCAACATATTTATTATGAGATTCATTCTTATCGTAATGTGTGTTAAGTTTATTTCTTCTTATTGCTAAGTAGTATTCCGTTGTATGGATGATAGCATTAGTTTATTCATTTACCTGTGAGTGGACATTTGAGTTCTTTCCACTTTTTGGTATTTTGAATAATGCTGCTGTGAACATTCATGTGTATATCTCGCATAGATGAGTGTGAGCTTATAGTCATATCTCAAATTTCATTCCAACATATAAGGTTTTTCCTAGCCTTCACCAATTTCATATTTGTAAATCTCTCTCCAATTGTTAGAAATACGAATGTGACTCATGTCTCAAAATCTGGTTCTAAATTGAAAATTGTTAACTAAATTGTTGCCTTTATTATTGCTAATATTATCATCATCCAAATCTGGTCCAGTGGTTCTCAGCCCTGGCTGCCTGATAGACTCATCTATGGATTGGTCTGTGGTTTTTTGATAAACCAAGAATAGTTAACATTTCTAAGTTTGTAGATTTTTAAAAACAATGTCTATTTGAACAATGATATTTCTAAATTGGTTTATTTCCTTCTCTTCTTCAAATGATGGTCTCACCATCATTTGATGGTGGTCTTATGATTTGAGGTCTTATGATTCTTTACACTAGCTGTGCAATTAAAATATATAGGAGATTTATTATTTTATTCTTATTTAAATATTAGTGTCAGCTTTACCCTTAAAGATTCTGATTTTATTGATTAAAATTAAACTGAGCATTGACCTACTTTTAAAAACAACTTCAGTGATTCTAATGTGAGAACCACTGGTCTATTGTATATTCTAACAACTGACTTCTCTTTCTTTTCCTCTGTTCTTTCTGCTCTCTTTTCCATTAATGTTTCATATTGAGAGTTCATTCCCCTCTACCTGGTTTAGCAATTCATTTCCTATTTCCTGAGAACATCAAAAGCCTAGGCGACAACCATCTTCCTCCGAGCTACCTGAACATAGGGGCAACCCTCCTTGAAGTCTGAGAGATTCTAAGAGAGACCCTGAGGAACCCAGGATTTATGTGTATTCCTGGATATGGTCATAGAACATAGGTTATAGAGTGTTAGGGTTTGAAGCGCCCCTCAGCTTCTGTATTGTACAGCTCTTCCATTTTGCAGATGATGAAATGGAAGCATGAAGATAATGGGGTCAAAGAACTAGTGATGACAGGGCCCAGATGAGAACCAAGGTCACAGGGCACCTGGGATTTCTCTGTCTCCATTTGATCCTGAGGCCACCTCTGTCATAGGAGACTATATCAGCCTCTTCAGATAAGTGCCCAGGCAGAGGACAGTCATTTCATTCAGTGTAGGTGAGTCAACTTATACTCATGAAATTCTGTATGTTAGGCCTTCAAAGAAAATAGGAAAAATATAGTCAGCAGTGGCAACATTTCAAAGTACTACTTAGTATGAAGAGGATAGGCCTTGTAGGTTTTGAAGCTTCTAAGTTGCTAACATCCAGTCACATTATTGTGTGTATTGAAGAGTTACTAGTTGTTTGAACACTAAATACTAGTATTTATTCCTGACTATTGTTTCCAGATGTTATTAGGTATTAATGTAGTGTATCCCCAGGTCTTATAATTTAGAAAAAAATTAAATATCCATTTTTTGAGTGTATTACTGAAGTTTGGGAAATTCCAAAACATTGGAATCATCTAGGGGTTGTAGATGAAGGCAAAGATAAAATTGTACATTTTTTTCAAAGTTACATTGAACCACACTAGGTTGTCAGTTGTTTTTTTTCTAGAAGTAATTTCTTATTTTACATTCAGTACTAGTTATAAAAATTAAGCTTTCCTAAAATATTAGACTACTATTTATTTTTTAAAATTAAAATTGTGACTCATTCACTTCCAAATTGTTAACTGATGATTCTAGGATCTTGGAAGATAGTAAAAGTTTACATGTTTTGTTTGGACAACTTAATTAATCATTAAGGACAGAAAATGTTCCCTCTTCTAACTTAATGGCATTTATGTTTTTACTGTGTTTTTTTCTCAGACTTACAGAAACACAAATAAATCAACTGGAATTTTCTTGATTTTTTAAGAAACCAAGTGAAGTCCGGTGTTACTAATTTTGTAGATCACAAAATACCATATCTACTTTACCCCTAAGGTATAATATGTGGATATTTTATCTTTAAATATATATGTTTCAGATTGATTTATGCATAAAAGTAATGATTTATTTTATTTTATTTTAAAAGTAACTGTTACTTTTTTCTTATTACAAAAGCAAGGTATACTTATATACAAGAAAAAATAACATAAAAATATCAAAAATTATTTTTTAAGCAGAATAACTATGATCTCACAACCCAGAAATAATCAGTGTGAACATCAACCAATAAGAATTTGAAGAGAACTTCTCTTTCAAAGACTTCTCTCATTCACTTTCTCTCATGCTCACCCATTTATCTTATTCATTTATAATATTTTGAGTTTTTCTTTTACTTAGGAAAAGATTATAATCTATCTTCCCTCCATACATAGATTTCTTTATTCTCTTTGGCAGCTGTAAAACACTACACTCTCTCGTTGCTAACACAATTTATTCAACCAAACTTTTGTGAATAGACATTTTTGGGTTATTTCCAATTATTTGCTATTATCAACCATGTTACAATGAGCAGAATTGTATGTTTATCTGTATCCACCTGTTCAATTATTTCCTTAAGATAATTCCCTAGATGTGGACCTGTGCATGAAAGAACATTCACATTTGAAATTTAATATTAAGTCTAGATTGCCAAGAATGTTTATATTTGCTAAGAATGCATTGGTGCCCTTCTTTTTCCTATCTCTCCCCATTGCTTGACAGCACCGGACATTAATTTCTTCTTAATCTCATTGATGAAGACTTAATTTCATTTTAATTTGCATCTGTTTGATTGTCATTGCAACTGTTGATCTTTTGCAACTGTTTGCCATTTTTCTGAGTTGTACCTGTTTGTGTTCTTGATTCACTCTTTTATCAGAGTAGGCTTTGCATTATCCATTTGAAATAATGTTATAAATTACAGATATTAAGAATTCAGCCCCTGCCTCCCTCTTCAGCTTCCTCTCTGATCTCACTAAGAATATGATGCTGTAAATTCTGCTCTTGTTCATATTAACATTTTCCCGTTGTAGTCATTTTCTCTGGTTGTTACTCAGCTTAATGTCCATTTTTTTCACTGCTGTCTGCTCTCATAGGTGCTCAGACTTTATTGTGATGTTATTGTCAGCTCATATATAATAAACAAAGTACTGAATCTGCAATGACAAGCCAGCAATCCATGGGCAAGATCCAGGCCACTAATTTGTTTTTGTTTTTTTTTCCTGATGGAGTAGTTTTATATTTTAATTTGTTTTGACTCTATATTTTAATTTGGTTTGGTTTTCAGCATTATAAAATTGATATTCAACATTTATAAAAACCATTATAAAACTGGATTACAAAAATATCAGTTACCACTAAAAATCCAGACTCTCTTTCTCTCATCTCCAAAAACTGGAAAATCTGTCCTCAGATTTCCAGTGGTATCCCCGTCACCACTGTCCCCATGATGCCCTACTGCTTCATGACCAGTGTCACATTTACTATCGGCCATCTGGCCCACTGACCTCTGAGCAGGGTTTCTCAGCCTCAGAGTTGTTGACATTCTGAGCCAGATAATTCTTTGTTAGGGGTTGGGGAAGCTGCCCAGTGCATTTTAGGATGATTAGCAGCATCCTTGGCTTTTACCCACTAGATGCCATTAGCACACCTTCTACCACCCACTTGTGACAACTAAAAATGTACCTAGCCATTGCCAAAGTCCCCTGGAGGAGGACTCTGGTCCCTCTGTGCAAACCACTGCCTTAGAACTAGAGACCTCTGATGTAGATTGGTTAAAACCTGTAGAAGATACTGACTCAGTCAGCAACTATGGAGGTCACTTTTTGCAATCTCCTATTAAAACTATCCTCCCTATTTTTTGAGTGTGGAGGAGGGCTGCAGAGAACTGGGGATGCCCTCTAATTTTGGTCTGTGAGTAGGAGATGGAACAGCTAATGGACTTGCCTTCAGAATACATAGGCCAGGAACAATCAACTCATTGTTGATTGTTGCCTAATTGGCACCCTGGTCCTTCCTGTTGAGAAAGATACTTGGCTATGAGATTCTTGAATCTGCAAAACCTCCATTTTGGTCAGCAGGTCGACTACAAGGAGAAAAGCCAGGAATCAAAGTTACTGAAGGCAATGAAGCGAAGTTCAAAGAACCCTTTTCGTGATCCCTGGGTAATTGCTCCAGCCCCTTCCAACAGCATCACAGGGCAATGTGTCTTCCTTCCCAGCAGTAGTTGCCAATGAGAAGCGAGGAAGACATTTCTGGAGAGGGAGAACACAGGTTTTACTGCTAAGCTGAGCTGAGTTTATTCCTTTGTTCCTTTGCTTTAGAAGATTGCAGTTGCTGGTATTTGGGGTCCTGTCATTGTTCCCTCAGTTTCTGCTGGCCTTCACCCACTGACTCTTATATCCAGTATATGGTGAGTCAACAGTCAACTTTTTTCTGGGACTTATTGAAGAAACCGCTTCCCTTATATCCACCGTGGGTCCTTTTGCTTCAGCACCTGGGAGATTTTCTCTCAGGCCAAATCCTTCATCTCTATACCCTCTTGAAATTTTTCAACATTTCCTGCTGTGTGATTTTACTCTTCTCTCTTTTCCTAAACTGCTACAGATATTTTTCTTATTTCTGAATTCTTTGGTTATGTCCATGGAATATAAAGCAAAAGAGAGTTTAAATGGGTAGGCTCAATTGGCCACTTTGAAATCAGAAGTCAGAAGAAATTCCCTGGGTGGAATGGGGGACATTGGGATTATAAATGGACTAAAATCATTTTGTGAAACTTTAAGTAAGCTCCTGAACACAGCAAGAGGATTTGCTAAGGGCTGCACATCATTTAACATCATTACAATCTAAAATCTATGGTGATGGGACATGTGCTGATTTGGGGAGGAGATGCTGATGGGGAGTCATCACGTGAGGAGTGGTTGCTCTACCAACCACTCATTGTCCATCCTTTGCTCACATAAGCATTTTGATTTAAGGTGGCACTCATGTATTCATTCATGTATTCAGTTAATATTTATTGAGTGTTTATGTGATGCCTGACACTGAAGCTGAAATACCTGAATGAAAAAAGAAATAGAGTGTTTCTTCCCTTATGCACTTACATTTAGAAGGGGAAAGAGACACTAAGCAAGGAAGCAAATAGCATAGTTTCACATAGTGACCATGTTTATGATGAAAATAAAGCAATGCAGGGAGAATGAAAGTACAGACACCGGGGAAACAGGCTCTTACAGATAAGGCAATAGGGAGTCCTCCTAACAGATGGCTTTGAGCAGAGATCTGAATGATGGGAGTAGCAAGCTATGTCAAGTTCAAGAGGAAACACATCCAAGGCAGAAGGAACATGCAACTCGGCTGCTCAGAGAGAAAACATCTAAGCCAGTGTGACCAGAGTTGAGGGCAATAGAGGAGGGTGAGAGAAGTCCCACAGGTTCTTGGGAATAAAGTAAGCAATTTGGATTTTTGCTTTCCCCTAAATGTGATCAGTAGTCATTAGAGGTTTTTAAGCAGGGGAACCTGACTTACTTTATTTTTTAAAAATCTCCCTTGCTGCTGGGTGCAGAGGGACAAGAATGGAAGTAGTTAGATCAGTTAAGAAATTACTGTGGTAGTGCAAGGAAGAGATGATGGGGACACGGAATCATTGTGAGCAGCAGAGACAAATAGAAGTGAACAGATTAGGGGTATGTTTTGGAGTTAGACCATTCTGCTGGACTTGCTGTGGGAGCCAAGTAAGAGAAGAATCAGGGGTGATGTCTTGGTTTTAGACTTACGCAACTGGGTAGATGATGAAACCATTCACTGAGATTCATTTAGGAATTTGAGAATCAATAGTTCTGGAAGTTTGGACTTTCTGGTGGTGAAATCAATAATTCTAAAAGGTTTGGACTTCTGGTAGTGACTGCATCAAACAGTCCAAAGGATTGTGGAATTAATCCTGAGGAAAGAGAAGATGGGTAATCAGTCCTGTTTTTAGCCTCTACTTCTTGATTGGTGTCTTTGTGCTCTTCCTATTAAAAATGTGGGCAGCACCATTGATGGCCTGAGAGCTTGTTAGAAATGCAAAACCGTGGATCTCACTGTAGTCTTACTGAGCCAGAATCTGCATTTTAACAAAATTCCCCATGAGATTCCTATTCACATTAAAGTTTGACTATTAGGAAGGAATAACTGATTCTGTTCATGAGGGAACATCACACAAATCTAAACTGAGAGACATTCTACAAAATACTGGTCTGTAATCTCCCAAAATGTCAAGGTCGTGAAGGTCAAAGGCAGACTTCAGAGTGGTTCTAAATTAAAGAAAAATAAAGAGACATGGTAACTAAGTGCAATATATGATTATGAATTGGACTTGGATCCTTTTCCTCTAAAAGATATTTTTGGAACAATTGGCCAAACTTGAATGGGGTCTCTGGGTGAAAGGTGTGTGAGAGTTTCTTTGTGTTATAGCCACAGATTTCTACATACGTTTGAAAGATTTTCTTGGGAATTTTTTGTTTGCTTCTTTGTTTTTAAAATTTTGACTGCTATGGACCATTGCATGATGTTCTGGGGCTAAAGGAAAGATTTCTGGAGATCTCTGTAATCGAAGGCCATTCTGAATACCCTCCTTGTACAAGGCTGCTATTGGGAAGCAAAGCTTCCAGGAGCAGGAGGTGCTCTGCAGGCTTACCTTGGCATGCATTTGCCTCTGGGTGGTGTCCCAATCAGGGAAAGGGGAATCATCAGGTGTCAAGGAGGTAGCCAGGAAAAAAACTTGGGAAAACTTGGGGTTTACTATGTCATTCATCCCCAGAAGAGGGGATGAAAACTCTATTTACAGAAATATTAACAGCTCTGGATCTCTTTTCCTTCTGCTTCACTTTTTCCAGGGAAGATTGTATAATGTTAAAAACTTTATACTTTCTTTTTTCTGTGCTTATAGAAATTTATGTCTTTCTATTTGAAATTGTCAGGATACTATCCCAGGTGTATCTCCAAAACACAAAAACAATTTTCACAACCATAAATGGTGATGGTTTTCTCCATATATGTAGAGACTCCATGAGCAGGTTTGTCCTTCTGTGGCTAAAGACTTCTCTCTTTGAAAAGACTGTAATCCAATAGTGTAGACTGGAAAATTCTAGTGTAGGCAATTTGTGAGTTCAGGGATCATGTGTTATCATGCTCTGAAAACAGAAGGCAGATAATTCTTAAGAATCATTAATAGAGTTGAATGTCATCTAGTGGTTAACTTACCATTCACCAAGCAGTTATTTTTAGTTATTGTATGAAACTTAAGTTCCTAAACTGAAGACCAGGTTTCTAGAGATTGGATCTCATGTTGAATAATAAAAATGCTTCAGAGAAGTGTGTTATTTCCATTGGAGTGTGTTAATTCCATTGGAAATTATAATTTAGGTCCCCAAATACATGGATTGAATAAGTAAATACCACTCCTCTATCAAAATCATGCATTGGTCACTTAAATTGAGACAAATTCATTACATGTGAAACTGTGTACTCATTTTTTCCAAGTCGCTCAACAGTACAGCATCTAATTTAGCTGCTTCACAGTCCGTTGTGATAAAAGCAAATGATGTACTCAGTCCACTTGATTTGGTTGCAAAGATATGAAACACTTTGCTGCTGCTTCCTTTTTTTGTTCCTGTGCCCACATCCTGTGCTCTGTGGAGAGTGACAGTTTTTAAAATATGTTGACAGCACAGATAAGCAATGTACTTAGCCTTAGGTTAAGGACTGGAAACTGGTTGGCATTTGAATCATCTGCTTAAGGAAGAACTCCCCTATTCTTAGGGAGATGAAGCATGGTGTGACATGGAGCTCTGTTGTTTGTTACTGTATGGGGGGCATAGAAGACTTTGATTAGAGTAGCAGTCTCTCTTTTTATCTCCTTTTACTTTGATTTCAAGTGTACACATGCATTGAGTACCAGAATAAAAACAAAACAAAAATACAGCATTCCTAACACTCTTGGACACTGTCATTTTTTTCCCATTCATATTTTTAAGAGCTGAAATTTTATGCCTGATTCAAAAGTTATTGCAGGAATTATCACAATGAAAATTATTATAATAATGATTCTGTAGTTCAGGCTCTTTCTTTTCTATTAGATGTAAACCACCTGGGTGTTTAAGAAGCATGCTTTTTTTCATCAGTCACTTGAAATGTTTCTCACTTCCACTATGATCCAGTCATGCAGAATGCGTTAGGAACAAGGATGCATTCACCTGCATGGACCTGAAGAAAAATGAACATATTTCTAAGACTTGTGTCAAAGAGGGGAGAAATTATAAGAAACTGAAGCCATGACTGATGGGGCATACTTTTTATCACAACCAAAGCTGTTTCTGCTTATTCAATGTATTTTCAAAGACACTTAAGATAGCAATCCCAATCCCCATCAGCTCCTCAAAGCCATACCAATTAAACATACTATGTACAGAAAAGCTATATAGGTTATTAAATATGAAATGTCCGATTTCCTTAAGTACTAAGTTTCACAGTTGACATTGATGACATTTCACTTTGACACTTCCTGTTTTGTGTTTATTGTGAAGGTATATCCTCAGTCTTTCAAATGCATGTTTTGGCCTGTGATTATCTTTTGAGAAATTTTTTAGAGCAATTTTTGTGAAACCATGGATAAGTAAAACATTCATGTTATTTTTAAATATGAGTTCTGTCATGGAACCAGTGCAGCACAGACAGCTTGAAATATCAATGAAATGTTTCGGGAGGATGTGGCTAATGAACACACAGCACGCCGATGGTTTGAGAAGTTCTTTTCTGGGGACTTTAATCCTGAAAATGAGCCCTGTGGGTGACCTGAGACCAAGGTGGATAATGATGAGCTGAAAGCTGTAGTGGAGGCAAATCCATCTCAACCTACATGTGAATTAGCAGCAAGGTTTAACATCACTATTCCAACAATATTGGACCATCTGAAACAAATCAGCAAGATAAAGAAGCTGGATAGATGGGTTCTGCATGAATTAAACTAATGTCAGAAGAGAAATCGTCTCGAAGCTTGCCTTTCTTTGCTGTCACGACATAAAGGCAAATCATTTCTATGCCATATTGTTACATGTGATGAAAAATGGATTCTTTTTCACAATTCCAAGCATTTGGCACAATGGTTGGATAAAGATGAAGGGCCAAAATGCAGTCCAAAACCAAATATTCATTAATAAAAAGCCAATGGTATCTGTTTGGCGGTCCAGTGCTGGTATTATCCACTACAGCTTCATGAAACCTGGTTAATGGATTACAGCGGATGTCTACTGCAACCATTTGGATGAAATGATGAGGATGCCTGTGATTAAGCAGCCGAGACTGGTCAATGGAGACCGGCCAATCCTTTTGCAACACAATGCTTGACCACATGTCCCACAAACAACACTGCTCAAACTATACAGACTGGACTTGGAAACTCTCTGTCACCCACTGTATTCACCAGACCTTGCACCAAAGGACTACCACTTCTTCCAGGCTTTGGACCACTTCTTGCGAGGAAAAATATTCAATTCTCAACATGCTGTGGAAAACGCCTTTCACGATTTCATCGCCACTTGCTCTCTAGGCTTATTCGCTGCTGGCATCAGCAAGCTACTGTTAAGATGGCAAACTGTGTCGATAGTTTAGTCGCATATTTTGATTAATTGTACTGCTTGTGGTTTGATATATTAATAATAAACTACATTTTTGATTTGAAATCAGACATTTCGTATTTAATGACCTATAGTATTTTCATTTTTCATACTCTTTGGGAAACTGGCACAATAATATCACTCTACCACAGCACCAACTGATCAAGTTTACCAAGGCATATAAGACAAGTCCTCTACTCTTCTTCCAACACCTCTCTAAACGAATCCTCGTCGACCCCTTTGAGCATCTGTGGGTAACTCTTCTCACGCTAGGATCTTATCTTGTTGTCGGGGACTATAGAAACTGATAAGGGAGAAAACATAAGTCTACTTGAAATAATTTAGGTTTTACACGATCAGTTCAATATAGGGTTTGTTATTGGCTGTATTTTTCAGGGAAAACTATTTGAGAAAGCAGGACTTGATCCGAAACTATAGGAATACAGGGAGGATTGAAACTCGCCAAGGTGATGGGTTTGGTATTACCGCAGGGAAAGCAAACTGAACAAAGATATCAAAGTGGAAAGGAATTTGCTCCAACAGACTTAGAGAAAATTGATCTGACTGTTGTGCCAGAATTTACATTAAGAATTACAGTATGAGAAACATCAGATTTTGAAAGTGAGATACAAATGCATATTTAATGCTGCAGGAATTAAGAAACCAGATTTTAAGAAATGTCAGAATATAATAAAAAATTGTATTTATATGCTAAGCTAATTGAAAGAAACCATCTTGAAAGGTTATATACTGTATGATTTTATTAATTTGACATGCTTGAAAAGGCAGAACTGCCGGGACAGAAAACAGATCATCATAGCTGTGAGGCTGGGGTCAGGGAGCACGAAGGAATTTTGAGAGGACGATAGAACTGATTTGTATTTTGAGTGTCATGGTGACTAAATAACTGTATACATTTACCAAAACTTGCAGAATTATACATTTGAAAGGGTGAATTTTATTGTATTTTAATTATACTCTTAGAAGTAGAAAAAAATCATGTTTAAGGACACATTTGAGATGAAAATAGGAAAGAATGCAACAGGGGAAAATAGAAGGAAGGATCATTAAAATTTGATGCCTTAATATATGAATCAAGTTTTCAAACCTATCAATGAAGATAGCATAAATAGAATATCAGTACATGTTTCAGGACTATATGCATGTAATTTTATATCATACCATCTTACGGATATAAAATGGCATAGTTAGATTAGCTTTCAGGATGTTTTCTTAGTTACTATCAAGCCAAGATTGTTAAGTGTACAGGAGATATGAGTCATTAACACCATGTTTAAAATGTTAACAACTAGCGAAAACAACATTCAAAAAATTAAGAATTATATCAATACCAACCTGCTCAATACCAAAAGTAAACATTCTGAGTTGCTTAAAAGCAAAAATGAGTAGACTTGAGCAAACACAAATGACTAGATATTAAAGCTCATTTTGAAATGCAGAACCACTTTTTATGTTTTAGTATTATTGAAATTAGCATTTAGTTTTAATTTAACTTTTTGTTTCCTGCTCTATCACCCATCATGTGCAGTGCCAGTATTCAGAAAAAAGTCTCTGCATGTTTTTACACGCGCTGATTTTGAGAATAAGCCTTGCCTCTAGGGTTAAACTTTTCTTTTAGCGAGGGCAGAAGTGTTGGGCAAGCTTTGTATAATTTTTCACCTTTTTGCCCAAAGAACATAAGCTCCTCAGGAACTTGGAGCTTTACAAGACACAATACATTCTGATTCGTATCACTAAGTCCCCAGCCTTGTACAAAATTAACTAAATTCTTAACTCTATCAATATGCATATCATTTGATTGCCAGCTATGGAAATAAGCCCATCTTATTAATGATGAATATCTGTAAGTGGCGATGCTTTTGTGGAGTTTAAGTTCCACCTGTAATTTCTTGTCAGTGATGTTTCTGTGGCTTTGTTCTTGAACACTCATTGGAGAACTGACCAAGTTTACCACACCCTTGATCTGCACCTGCACTCACAAATGAATTCTAAAAATGGAATCCTTCTGTGCTGGCAGGGGACAAACTGTGAAAGCCACCATCTATCTCTGAACACAGGAATGAGGAATACGTGGTATTATTCAGTCTTGGTCTTTTACATTTAGTATAATTAGTAACAATATTATTATATCCAATATATTATAGAGTTTTATTGTATAAATTGCCATTTAAAAAAATATTGATGTGCTAAAGTTTAAACCAGCAGCAGTTACCTTTTTTGGGTTAATTTGTAACTTGCTTAAAATATAGTCTACATTTTCTAGACTAAATTTTGGTATTAGTAAAATTAATCAATCTGGAACTAGGAACTCTATTTATAAAAGGACATTCTAGATAAACATAGCAGAATTGACAAATTAATTAAACTAAGGTATGTAATTGAATGCACTGTATTTTCAGGGAAAACATTTCAGGAAAAATTGGTCAAAAACAATACTGAGAACTCAAGAAAATGGTAATGATAGTTACGTGAGATGTAGAACAAACTTTATTATACTTAATTTAGTATTACCCACCAGATTAAAAAAATAGAACATTTCAAAGAAAGAAATTTAATGAGAAGTGTTAACACAAAAATATTTGCAGGAAAATATGGGAGATAGTCACTCAAACTGAAATAAATTTTTGAAAAAAATCTAATATAGTTAATTGAATGAGGAAAAATATATTAAACTTGGATACCAGAAAGAACAAAAGGGGAGACTAAGTGATTTTATTTTGAGGATGAGTGGATAAAGTCATAATTATTTTAGCCAATATGATCCAAAACTATAAATTTTTATTTTCAAGCCTAAAGTCTATGACATCATTAGGGAGTTTGGTATTTATTGTACTTAGTATTATTAAATTACCACCAAATAAAGTTTCTCTCTTTAAATATCACAATATTTTTGCTTTAATGTTTGCATTTATTAAATTGAAATATCTAATCCCTTATCTTTTCAACTAATTGACTATAGTTTAGTTGATTACGTGATGGCACAAAATTATCAATATAAACATCTACTATTTTACTGTGCTAAAGTGTATGTAGCAAGCCTTTCTACAGTTGCTGTGAAGAGCAGAATTGGTTGTTTCTTGTCATGGCCAAAAATACCAATTGTGCCAGCAAAACATTAGGAGGTCATTAAGGGATTAGAAATGCTTTCTGGTCCCTGAAGACAAAATTGAAGGTATAAAGCAAATTTTGAATCAAAAATAGGTGAAATACAATATTAGTTGCACTGCACAAATCATGGGATCATGGAGTCGTAGAGTTAGGGGTTGGATGCAACTTTTGAAATACTTCACAAATTTCCAATATTTTCAAAAGCCTTTATTTGTGATATTTTTAAATCAGTAAGTATATCTGAGCCAAAATGACTGAGAGATTGACATGTATAGCGTTATATATTAATTTTTTTCCAATTTATTGAATGTTTATTAATAATCAGATTATTTAAGCAAATATTTTATTTTTATCTTTGACTTTAAAACAGAGAAGTTGTAAGGATAATAATATCTTGACAGTGATATTCTCAAGGAATATCAAGGAAGAAGAGATAAAGTTAACAACACTTGCAGTTCGTTGGAGAAAGCAGATTCCAAATTGTGATGACCAGTGTTGAAAGATCTTTGAGGCAGGATCATTAAGTGCAAGTTTGGGCCATGTCTTTTCTGAATGTTACAAATCCGGTTTTGCCACTAATGAGTTGTGGCAAGGCTGAAAGTACCCAGCAGTAGCTAAGGCAATTCTGTGATTTATTTATTAAATAGTAGGAGAGAGAGTTGCCCAACATGTTTACATTTAATTGTGACATAGGTCATAATAATTAATGTGAGGGAGTTCCCCTTTCTAAATTTCATTGAGAAAAAATGCACACATTTGTACCATTATGCCTCAAGGAATTTCCTATATATGCTGTGGACATTTTTATTGCAAATCATATATATTTTGAGAATCTGATATACAGTATAGTGCTTTGAATCATTTTCACAAATCTTTATTTCCAACTTTTAATATCTCAATTATAAAAAATCAGATTTGCTGAAATATAAAGCACAGAATGAGTAAGAGACTCTATTGCCCTTTTCCCTGAAATCTTCCTTGCTAACAATGATAAGGGAATTAACAGATTCATTCATTTATTTACTTATCAACAAATATTCATTCTTTGGACACCTATTGTGGGATTGGGCATGTGAAACTTTTATAAGCAGAATATGTTATTTTAAAACCCTCTGTTTCAACATGTATGATCAAAAAAGAGTCCACCACAAATGCCTTTTGGTAGAGCTTAGAGTAAAAACCCAAGGCGTTAAAGTTAGAGCTTTTGTTCATGTTACTTCATTTAGAACTTGGAAAGACCCCAAGTCTGTAATTTTACGTGTAGAGGCTTCCACAATGATTCTCCTCTAGGAGATACCACAGACTCTATACATCACCCTATTCTACTACCAATAAATCTTTTATCATAAATCTCATGGGCATCACGTACGAGAAACAGAAGGGCTTTGTCTAAAACCTGAATCAGTTGGAGAGCCTTGCAAGTAGCTCAGTAAATAAATGACTTAAATCCAACTATCCAAGTATACCAAGTATTAGGATTATTTATTTGATTAGTTACATTGATTGCAATTAAAGTCATCATCTGATTAAGCTTGTAGATATTCATTATCATTCTTGAACACCCATCCCACCCATCTTCTCTACCTAGGTCATGTAGAGAATCCAGTGAAGATGTGATAGGAATCACTACCCTAGTATCATTCAAGTTCTTAGTGGTGACACTAATCTCTGCCATTCTCTCAAAGATTGATTATCCTATTGGATATTCATAGGGCTGTGTTGCAGTTTCAGTATCTTTAAATTAACTGTTTTATCACATTATCCTTTGAGCCATAGGACAAGGGAAAATGGCAAATTAAACACAAGATAGATTTGAGATACTGTGAAGTAGAATTTGAGTGAGCTATAAATCCTAATTTTAATCCTTGAATTGCAGTGACTTGTTATCTTGCTATTAGTGATAGCTCAGAGTCAAATTTCTATTATCCTGGAAAGATTCCTGTTCTCCAGTGCCAATTACTTTGGAAAACAGCCATAGGATCTCTTGGGAAATGTTAGGAAGAAGACATTTTGAGTGTATTTGTAATGTTATTATAGTGTCCTTCCCAAAGAGTTGGGGTGGGTCTTTGAATTAAGATAGGGCTTACTCTAGATTTGAGTTTCATTAACTGAGAAAAAATTATAAGCATTCCCAGCTAATCAAACTAGTATATTATATCCTATGTCTCCATATTAATTAATCCTGTTCTAAAATTGTGCTCCTTCCTTGTTGGTGCAAGTGCCCTCAGAATCCATTCCTGTACAATGTTCATTTGGATGCCTGGGAAAAAATACCTTATAATTGGTTAAAAGGCAGGCAAAAGAATTTAAGAAAGATTTGTTATTTCTGAGTGACATCACAATTTGAAGTGTTGGAGTTAAAAAGTAGCAAAAGTCACTAGTATTGGTAACATCTCTTGGGAAAAGGAAGAAATCACCATGTATTTGTTTACACTTTTATGGTAGGCCCATGTGACATTTTATTTTGTAGCTCACAGTAAAGCTAGCAACAAAGCAATTATATTTACATATTTTATACGTGATTACACATGACTATATTTATGTTCACACATATAATTATATGTACTGATATACGACTATATTTGTGTGTATGTGTATTTGTCATAGTGATTTGTAGAAAATGAATTACAATCTTCCCTGTATGTTTAGTTTTTATTAATATGATTTTCCTTCTCTTTAATCAGTTTGACAAATTGATTAAAGAATGTTGTAATTTGTAATTGTGTCCATAATTATACTTATAGCATTGTTTCTTTATAAAGGGTGTTGCATATTATTCATAGGCAGAATCACGGCGTACCCATACTACTGCGGCTTCTTGGCAAGCCAGGGCTTGCATAAAGGCTATGTGTGAATATTACTCATGAAAGCATTTGGGCCTTTCCCATAGCAAGTTCCTTTAACATAGGAAGAAAGAATCAGACTAAATTATAATACTCTCCACATGAAGTCTGAGTATATCTTCATTTCACCTTCTAAGAAACGGAGGTAAAATGATGTTAGAAGAGGGCAGGTTAAGACCTCACCATAGAGTATCTGCTATAGATACAATTGTGAAAACATCCAGCTTAGTAAACAGATATCTGAAATAGGTCTTAATGTGCTACACAAGAAGTAACTTGCCAGTAGAAATTCTCTGAAGCATGTATATTTCTTGAAGTCACGTGTTTGTAAGGAGTTAGGGAAACTAGCATGACCTGGAAGTCCAGTCGTATGACTTTTTAGTCATGCTGGGAGGTTTTTTTCTAACTGGGGAGCAGTGGATTTTCATTTGTAAGTAAACACACTTCGCATGAACTGAAAATCAGCGGAAGGTGGAGCCACACCCGTGCATGACTCCCTGGCAAAGCCTCCCCTGCAATCGCAAGAGGAGAGTTAGTTGGGAAACTTCTGATCTCATCAGTGTGGAGGTTGAATCAAGAGAAATTTCAAAGTATTGAAGTATGGGAGTCACTGTCATGATCAAAAAGTCAGTAGGTCATGCCACCAAGGACAAGAGAGAACAATCCAAATGTGTTTTTTGTTTAAAGCTCACAAATGCTCGTTTTCTCTCAGAGTACCTTTATTCTTCCCTCGTGTTCTCTGGTGCATCACCCATGCCTTAGCAGGGCACCAGGCACAAGTGGCTTGATAAATATTTGCTCAGTGAATAAACCATTGTGCAAACCTCTCAAATCTATCTGCATTCTGCATCCCAAATTCACTTTCTCCACTGCTTGTAGTGTATTATATTAACATATGCAAATACTTTAAGTGTAATGTTTTCGCTATTGAACAAATATCTTTTATTTCCCCATGTATATAGCTTTAGGCTTCTTAAAGATTAATTTTATTTTTATTAAGGTAATACATCTCAGAACTTAAAACAAAATAAAATAGTGTTAAAGTTCTTACGAAGCAGCACAGATCTCCTCCTAAGGCCTGGTCTGAATCCCCAAAGGCAAACATTTGACTCTTTTAGTGGGCTTTTTTTTTTGACTGTACCTATTTCTGAGTGATTTGATTATCCTGCTATTCCTTTATATAGCAATTTTACACATTGTTTATTTGCTTTATAACAGTTGAGGATTTAGTTACCTTACACACACTTCAACTCAGTCTTTCCCTCTCTCACCCTCCACAGAAAGTTTTATTGTACTTATGGTTGATTCTCTTGTCGGTGTTACCATCACTGTGATTATATACACATCCCAGTGAAGTTGTATACTATCATTATGTTTCTTTTATCTCACAACTTTTTGTTTTTCCTGGAGTTAATAATATCCTTTTACAATTTGTTTAGCACAGTGTACCTATTGTAAATTAGTCACAATGGCCTCCAACTGATCTTTCAAACTGTAACAGAATAACATAAATATAGCAATAACCCTAAAAACCTCAATGGCTTTACACAAGTTTATTTCTTGCTTGTTGTCACAATCCAACATGTGGCAGCTGGGGTTTCTGTGCCACACATCATTCAAGGTCACAAATTTTTATTTCATCTAGAGGATTTCATGTCTTCCAGGGCTTCAGAGCTCTTCATTGATTCTTTGCCTCTGGATACTAACAGGAAAAGAGGGGGAGCTTGGAGAATCTCATGAGTCATTTTATGTGTATGTCCTGGAAGTAATGTAGCTCATTTCCGCCCACATTCCATGGGCCAGAACTCAGTTCCATGCCTCCCCACCTACCAGGGGCTAAGAAACAAAATCTAGTGGGGTGCTCAGGTAAAGAGTAGACCATGGAATCTGGTGAGCACTGCCAGTCTCCACTGTACAAACTTTTATCAATAATTTTCAAGTGTACATGTACATCAAATAATCTAGTATTTTCCTTTCCTTTTTTTTTTTTTTTTGTGTGTGTGTGTGTGGAGACATTCCTACCATAAGCCATCTTTCTGCTTCTCTTTAGGCCTGCTTCACAATGGTTCTAGAGAATTCCTTTTATTGTCTCCTATCTTGGGCCTGAATTTTAGGGGGTTTCATCTCTTCCTCTTTCATGATTTGTAAGGTTATGTGGAGAACACTTCCTTAAAAATGATCCACAGGAAGTATAGTTTTTGAGTTCCTGCATGACTGAAAATGCCCTTAATCAAGCTTGGTTGACAGTTTGTCTGGGTATACAATTCTCAGTTCAAAATAATTTCATTTTTAAAATGTAGGCATTCAAATTAACTTCTGGATCCATATTGCTCTTGAGAAAGCCAATGCAGTTTTTATTCTTTCCTTTTGTATGTGATCTGCATTATGTTTCTGGAAGATGGTTTAGGTTCTTCTCTTTATTCCTGGGTTTGTATTATCTGAATAATGTATCTTGTGTTTAATTAATTGATAATTAAAAATTTTCATTCTCCTGGACCTTTTAAGGAAACTTTTGACCCCCAAAGTTCATGATCTTCATTTCTGGAATTGTTTTTGCATTTTTAAAGTTAATTTTTCTATCCTTTTCTGCACAGAATGATCCCTTTTCTGGAACTTTCTGGGGTTTCCATTAGTCATAAATTCTTTTATCCATTTTCTTTTTTATATCTACAGTTTTTTGTTCTGCTTTCCTGAAGATTTTTGTCCAACTTAATCTTCTACCCCATCTGTCAATTTTTAAAAAAAATTCTGAGTATATTTTCAATTTCAAGAGATTTTTCCTGTCTTATATATAAATTTCTTTGTTATTCTTTTCTTTAGTAGCAGAGTACAAAGGCATGTGTTCAGTTCATCTTGTTGAACCACAAATTACTCTAGTTTACTTTCTCCAGAAAATAAACTTTGAATCTCCTGGAAGTTGGATTGAGCAGATGGAAAAACTTATGGTTGGTTGATTGCATGACAGTGGGGAAGGGAACTTTGGGTCCAAGCATTCTGTATACAGACGACTAACCAAACCCCTGTTTACCCTACCACCTGGCCTCCCTGAGGCTGGTATTTCTGCCTTCTAGGCCTGAGTCTTCCCAGGTTTTGCGGGAAGAATTGACTTGCATCTTGTCCATCACCCCTCCTGCAGACATGCAGTGTGTGCCTGTGCTCTTCCAAATCATGTATCAAGCCTCCTTCTGATTTAAGTTCTTCCAAAAAATCACTGCAATGTATTTTATCTGCCGATACCTCCTCTCACATTTATTTGTGTTTAAGGTTTAATAATATTTTAAAAATTCAGTTATTCTTCTGATAAAGGAATTTGAGGAAAGGGTTATGATATACCTGTGATCAATTTGCTATCTATAACTAGATGTCTCCCCATGTACATTTATATATCTGTTTACCTCAGTGCTGTATTTATTGAATTAGACAGAAGTTATATGTATTTAATTTGTGCTACATAAACTCCAAGTACAGGAAGTTTGATGATGATGATGATGACACATGATGTTGTCATCTTGTTTTCACTGGTTTTCCTGGGTCTTTTATTCTGTTCTACTTCTGTGACAGTGGCCTGCATGAAGTGGTCAAGAAATATTTCTCTCATATCCCCCACTCTTTCTCCTCCTTGGAAACCCTCTTTCCACAGGAAGGGAAATGCTCCACCACTCTCTAACAGTGTCTAATGGCGCTGAGCCTGGGAACCTGAAAGATAGGACTGTATATAGCAAGTCACTCCAGGGGAGCTGTCCCTGCGGGACTTGACCCGATAAAGCAGATGACACAATCTGGGGAAGGGTGACAAGGAGAGCCTATGATAAATGTATATGTTACATTTTCTCATAGCAGGAAATTTTTCTAGAAATAGTAGGGTGGTAGCACAAAATAGTAGCCACCATGAACTCAGCATTCAGGACTAGGAGACCTGAATTCTCCCTTTACTGACCTTCTTGATTCTGGGCAAATGACTGGAATTTTCTCAACCTCAGTTTCATCACTCTAAAAATGGAGACAATAAATATAATAGATGCCTATTTCAAAACAATGTTGTGAAATTCAAATTAGATAATCTACAGTCAAGGGCTTTACAAACTCTATTGCATACAGGAAATAATGGCTATTAGGATTAATTTGATTAGTGAACACATTAACTAGGTAAAGAGTATGGATCATTGCATAGCACAGAGAATCATTTTAAATTGATATGTTAATAGTGGAAAAAATTCAAGGTTGTTGTTTTCTTTCTTTTATCTCTATCCAGGCCCATGGACACACACTTGTTGTATACTTGGATATTGCTATTGGTTGTAAAGTAGATTTATCACAGACATAGAGTTTCAGCATACGTATTTTGAAAATCTATATTATGAACCTCATATACTTTCTCCTAGTAGATCTGAGATATTTTTTATGAATTGTACCTTTTTGGGGAGAATGGAGTAGATTAAGTGCTACCAAAATAGCAAGTATCGCCAACACATGCATAGATCTTACCGTGCCAGGCACTGCCCTACACACTTTACTGATATCAACTCAATTACTCACAATAACACTATGAGGCATTATTATTATCCTCATTTTCAATATAAGAACATTGAGGCACATAAAATACGACTTCTTCCATGGTTTCCTAATAGAATAGACAGATTTTTGTGAAACCAAATGTTTTCTCTAATACTCCTCTTCTCCACTACTTTGCTGTCACTTGTATGTTTGGGGCTGATCCTTTGCTCTCTTCACAAGACATTCTCTGGGAGACGCTCCCTAGCTGGTAATGGCAGTGACTCCCAAATTAGGTCTCTAAGGCCCCTAGTTGGAACTGACTTAAACAATTAAAATTTAAGCAATCATCCTCATCTCATTGTTTTCCAACACAAATTTAAGCAACAGGTTTGGAACTCTAATTTTCTTCACATAGGAATAAGTCAATTGCTATAATATGTATTCAACCTTGTGTTCTTACCTTTACCATGAAATTAGGGATGTCAGAGTATGCCTCAAACGTAATCCCAAGAGGGGCAACCAGGGTAGGGTCTTTGCTTTGTGGGTGAATCTGAAGTGTTTAGAACAGGGTCTGCTACCCAGTAGGTACTTAATAAGTATTTGTTCAGTGATACTGTGTGCTCACTATTTTGTTTAACAGCAACCCATTGATGTCCGAAGTGATTTTAGGAAGCAAGAATTAGGATGATGCATACTGATGAATGCATTCATATGAGCCCATTCTAACTTTTAAAATACGAATTTCTTTCCAACTCCCATTTTTATCTGCCAAAGCCTTTCCCTGCTCTGCACTTGCAATCGTGGACTCTCCCCATACTCAGTGAGACTCTCCTGTAAGGAGAGCATGCAATGCCCTGGAAACAGTTTTCTCCCAGTGCTCGGAGCTCTTTGAGTAAGCGGTATCAAAGAAAACACAGAAAAATAAATGAATAAAAATGAGCTCGCCGCTGGGTTTCCAGCCCCACGGCGTGGAGAACTGAACCAGGAGCCCCCCGGGTTTCTGAGTGCAGCAGTTGAGTCACTAGCAAGATTTGCCTGAGGTGAGCTCGGCACATCCGCGTTCAGACTCGGGACACGCCTTCTTCTCACACAAACCTTCCAGATCCGAGTCACTGCGGACTCCAAGGGGTGGTGCTACCAGCCCTGCCACTTGCAGCCCTGACGGCCGGCAGGGGACTGGGGACCGATCGGAGCCACAGGTTGGAAAAATAAGGAGCCGTCCCCATGCTTGTCGCCCTGTGAGGCAGATCCCGCGTGGTTGTTCCCGGGCTTGGGAAGGGGAAGGAAAAGCTCCCTGAAATCTGACGCCCGCCCTCCCGGCTCGGAAACTTCGCAGGCTGGTGAGTTGGGGAAGGCGGGCTGCAGTCCCGGAATGTGTTCCCACCCTGCGGGGGGCTGTGCGGGCTGGGGAGCGTGGCGGGCCTGGCGTCCGTGCCTGCGGCCGGGCGGGTGCGCGCGCTCCTGCGGTCGCGGTGTCCCCAGAAATCCCTGCACAGAGGACAGCAGTGGTGTGTGCCGCGCGGATGGCATCAGCCAGCTCGACCTGGCTTTCTCGGTTCTGGTGTTTGCTTTTCAAACAGCTGGTTAGGACCAAAAAAACTGGGCACGGCGATGCCTGTTTCCTTCCCTTTGTATCTCAGAAAACAACCACAATAATGATGAATTAGAACAAGAACGATGATGTGTTTCGAGTTTCATGCAGGAAGAAGTGACTTAGTGAAACAAGCCAGGCAAGTGAAAGAACATTTCTCTGCACTTCCTCAGGTGAAATAGCCACAGAGAAATCAAGAGTAGTTTCCGTTTTCCATTTTTTTTGCTCTGTTGCTTCTGAATTCTGATCTAAGTGTCGCACCTACTCTGTTGTGTGTCTGTGTTGGTTCAAGTGGTCACAATAAATTAGCTTCCAAGATTGTCCCACCCGGTGCAACATTATCTAAAGAAGCCTCTGCAAACTACTGAAGCAGGTGGACTGTAAGCAGGGACTGTGTTCCTTGGAAGAGGCTGTGTTTGATTAAAGCCGTCACACCTGTAACATGTTTACCAGCTTTTTAGGTCAAGATCTGAAACTAAGGGTATGAGATTCTAGTTGTTTAAATGGTACATCAGTAAATTTAGCCCATATTAATAACAGGGTTGTTACCAACAAAATTATTATGTAATATATCTATTAATTTTGATTTAGTTCTTTTAAAATGTAAAATGTATACAGTTGTCAACAGTAAGCTTTTTTACATGTATTCAATAATATTATATATATAGACTATAGGGTTTCATGGTTATAAATTTTGAAAAGTTGACAGAAAGGATGGACTTCGGGATCATTATAAATTCAGGTATTTAAGTTTATTGACTTTTCAAGCAACTATAAATTTCAAATTGTGGCTATGAAGTGACAGCCATACTTGTCATATGCCATCCTCCCCACTACCAAATAGTTATTTTTCATAGTTTCCTAGCATAATTCTCTACCCAGATGGCATCAGCCTTCCTTGAAGGCAAGAGGGGATTCCTATGGATGACCAGAAAAAAAGTCATCTTGACAGATAGTTTAATATCAGTGGGGCTTTTCTGCTTAAGAACTGACTGTGAACTCCCATGTTACCATCATTGCTTTCGAAAGGAAAACAAAACATTTCGGATGAAACTGGATGGGCCTGTTCTCACAGTTGCCAAGGAGGAATAAAGAGAATCTGTCAAATATGAGTGAACCACAGCGCTCCTTTCTCGTAGGTCATTTCTGAACCAGGCATGTTTGAGCTGATAGGGAAGGAAGGTAACCCTAATATCATAGATCTTCCCCAGCTCCTTGGTACACAGCTTATACTACAACTATCTGCTGGTTTCAGAATTGCTGTTCATTTGTTTCACTGTTCTTCCAGAAAGTGGAAGTCATCCAAAGCCCCAGGTGGTTCAGAACAGAAATCTGCTCTTTTCCCACCCTCACTCCTGGAATTTTTTGGTAAGGTTTTTAGATCTCTCAGATCAGTAGAGCATGAAATATAGACCAACTATTCACGTAAAGCTCATCTCACAATTAATCCAGTTTCTTGAGTTGATTCATCAAGGCAGGTTAACCAATAGTTCAGCTCTTAAGCAAGTAATTATAATGTTGAGATGCGGGAAAACAATTACAGTGAAAACAGACAGGACAAGCCAGGTATTTCCCCTGAAAAGTATGCACTTTCTAACTATGGCTGCCAAGGGGGAATGAGTTTTTCATTCATGATGAGGTATATGGGGCTTAAGTTTATTCTATAGTAAGGAAGCAGCAGCAACCCTAAACATAATAACAAACTTATTGTAAACCCCATATATGGAGTTGAGAGCATTGCTTAATTTGGTTCACACACTTTGCAATCATTATTCATGTTCTCCAAGTATTAACCTTCTCTCATTGGCCCTCCTTAAATGAGGGAAACTTATCTAGATTACCAATAATGAGAGAAACACTGTTTGACAAATGGCCAAAAAAATCTTCAATAAGTTCAGTCTTTTTAACTAAACAACTGCTTAATATATCGAGAAACATAATATATAAAGTTGCTTGTTCATTTATTGAACAAATATTTGTTAATAGTGTTAAGCACTATGCTGGGCTCTATGTGGACAGAAGTGGACAAAACAGAGAAAAATACCTGACCCCACAGAGCCTGCCACTCCTGGGGAGATAAAGAGTAAACCAAATGAATAAGCTAAATCCATGGTACAGTAGGGTAAGTGCTCAGGAGAGAATACAAGCAGAGAAGACATGCAGAGAGTGGCAGTGGCATGGGACAGTGAGTGTTGAAATTTTAGACCAGGTGCCCAGGGAAAGCCTCCCTGAGATGATATTTCATATTGATCTGAAACAAGTAAGAGAGTGACCCATGTGGATACGAGGAGGAAGAACATTCCAGACTGAAGGGACAGCAAGCAAGAGTTTGCCTGGCATCTTCCAGGGACAGCAGAGAAGCTGGTGCACCTGGCACAGAGGGAGCGAGAGGGAGGGTAGAAAGAACTAGGGGAGGGGCAATAATGGGGCCAGGCATGGGGGGCTTTGAAGGTCCTAATAAATATGCAGGCTTTGGTTTTTATTCTGAGTAAAATGAGAAAGCACTTTGATTTAGAAATAACCTGTTGGGCATTTCTCAGCAAATACTTAGTATACTAAGAACTTTAATATTCTTCTCAGTGCTGTGGATAACAGAAGTTAGTAAAACATAGAAGGTCTCCACTATCATGGAAATTACATTCTAGTGTGGAGAGGTAGACACATAACTGAATAAGCAGATTAGTGATTCTGCAAGTTTTAGTGTTATTAAGAAAAAAAAATGTTAAAGGGAAAAATAATGGGCATGACCTGGAGGGGGACTCTGTATGACTCAGTGGTCAGAAAAAGCCTCAGAGGAGGTGATCTTTTGAAAAGATCACTCTGGCTTCCGTGAAGAGAATGGGTTGTAGGGTAACCAGAGTAGATAAGAGACCAGTTAGGAGGTGATTCCAGTAGACCAGCAATGACCAGCATAGATTGGGGTTGGAACAGTGGCCCTGGAGAGAAGTAGGAAATATTTGAAGGCAGAGCCAACAGAACTTGCTAATGAATCGAGTGAAGTGTGGGGATGAAGGAAAGGGTCATCATGACTCGTGCTGAAGACAATGGGCAAACAGCAAAGCCATTTCCTAACATGGATAAAGCTAGGGGAGAAAGAGGTTTGCAAGGAAAATGAAAAGTTCATTTCCAGCCTTTTGAGGGACTTTTAGGTATCCAAGTAGGAATACCAAATTGAGCTTTGACATATACTCATCTTATATGGAGCACTTAGAGGAAGTTATAGCTGATTGTAGGAATTTGCAAATCAAGTGCCTATGGATGCTATTTAGAGCCATGGTGTTGAGGATATCACCTGGAGAAAGATTAGAGAGAAAAAAAATAGAGGCCTAAGGATTAAACTGTGGCTTATTCTGACATTCAGGGATCTTGCATAGGAGAAGTCAGTAAAAAACCAGTCAAGTGAAAGGTAAACCTAAGCCAGGAAGTTTTTCAAGAAGAAGGGATTGGTCAATGGTGTCATTGCTAAGATAAATAGTGAAATGAAGGAAGTGATTGCATGTGGCCATATGGCTCACTGGCAACTTGAGTAGGAGATGAAGTTCTCAAAATAAGATATTCAGAAAAACTAACTTGTAAAAATTCTGAAAATAGTGTTTCACTTAATCTCCAAGACAAATTGAAAAGAGAAAAGCCACTAGAAAACCTCATGAAGCTTCATAGAGGTTCTAATAAAATCAGTTTTAAGAAAGTGGCTTATAGAAGAGATGAACAGAGCAACATACAATTAGAAATACTTACAAAGGTGTTGTCTGAGCTGTAAGCATAGTTTAAGGAAGAGTAAAACCCAGAGTGAACTGAAGCTTGTAAGAAAAGGCTCAGGAGAGCTAAAGATTCTTTTTGCATTGTTTGAAACAAAGCAGTGACTAAGGAAGGGCCATCTCACTTCATGTTAGTGGATGTGAGAGAAAGTAGAATTAATCAGTTTCTGTTTTGCTTCCCTCTTCTTTCTATATAAAAGAGAATAGTGTTCACAATGGAAGGATTAGACAACACTTGAAGAAAATTAAAATCAAAAAAAATTGAAAAGTTATCGTGGCTGCAAATAACTTCTTTAGATGGGAAAGAATCATAGTGGAAGCTGTCAAGAGGACTCTGTGAGGTAATAGCGTTTCAGTTGGGACCTAAATGCTGTCTGGTCGCCAGGCAGGTAAATATTTGGGAAAAAACAAATCAGACAGAGCGAAGGCATCTGCCAAGTTCCTAACCTGGGAGAGAGCTTGGTGGAATTTAAATCAAACCATTAGGAAGTCTATTATTAATCAAATATTGCTAGTGCTGAGTAGTATATAGCTATGAACATGGCATTCCGTCTCTTTAAGGTCTTGGTTTTCTCCTGTGTAAAATAAATGGTGTGGATTGATTGTTTTAACAGCCCTACTGTCCAGCTCTAGGTCTGGGTAACTTGCAATTCTTGCTTCATGTTTAGTTCTTTCTTTCTTTTTTCCCCCCGTCTCTTCCTTCTATTTATGTATCTATCCATTTAGATAGATAGGTGATAGCTAGATGTCCATAGACACAGACGTATAATGTATATATATGTAAATCTGCATTTATAAGTAGGTACGTATATGTGTGTGTGCATATAAATATGGAGAGGAAGAGAAATATATAAACTCTATAAATGAGGAAAATATTCATTTAAAAAGGTTTAGGGAAAACGCACAGATTTTATTTAACCTTTTTTCTGTAGCACATAAATTTATTTTTAATTGTAGTGAACTCAGGGTCAGCACAATCTGTTTTCTTCTTGATTCTCTCTTTAACTTGTTCAGAAAAATGAGATTATGTATTAAATCTGACCTGAGGGACACTGCAGAATAATAATTAGAAAAAAACTGGTGTGTATGATATTTGCCCGATCTAACTTAGGCAAGATAATTAGAGACTAAGAAGTTCATTAAAAAAATTACTCAGTTCTTATCGTCTATTATTCAATACGTGTTATTTTCATAAACAAAATATACTATTGATAAATGTTTCTAGACATGTCAAAATCTTAAACATATAAAATGAAATTAGATTTTTCATAGAGGGAAAGAAAAACTAGACATATCTTAGTACTTAAAAAAGGAGAAACTTTTTCTGATATCAAGAGTTGTCACGTAATAACTCAGGTGCCTCCTTATCTGACTTAAGCATCTAATTTTCTGAAGCTTTCTCCCAAATGCTACAAAATGTAGGAGCAATGCAACCAGTTTGCTAATTTTTTAATTCTTTGAGTGAACTAAAGATAGGTATCACAACAAACTATATGGAAACCATTATTCCCAGTCCCTATGCATATACCTCTCCCATTCAATGTTTGATCTTAGTCTTTCTAAAGTTAGTAATAACTGTTCTCAAATGCTGTCTATCAGGGTGTGGAGGTAAAGCCTTCTATTAGAAAGAATACAGAAAACAACACTGCAAAACATATCTTAGAGGAAAATAATCATGATAATGAAAATATTTCCATATTTATAACTGAGGGTTAAAACATGATAAAATAGGCTTAAGTGGGCATCATATTTGAAAGATCTGTGCTTTCTTGTGCAGTTCAAGATGGGGTGCTAGTTGATGACAACTACATAGTAGTAATAAAATGAAATGAGCAACTTTGGATTTGCGTTTCTCTTGGATCTCACTAGGCTATTGTCAAGTGCTACTTATTTTGAAATTGGGCTGTAAAATCCCCAAATCTCTTATGTTAGATTTTAATTTTTCACTTGGCCACTAGGAAAACCAAGCAAACAAAAACAGAATGCGTAGCTCATTAGTACTGTTCCTGGATACCCTTAATTGGGGTTCCCTCTCCTTACCCCAGGAATTTACATACTTGATGAGAATCCACTCCACCTGTGATTAGAAAAGTGTATCCACAGATAAAAGTGAGAATGAGATGAAAATGGAGGTTAAGGACCCTTGTCTAGTATGTTTCTCCACCAGTAGGTAAAGTTACACCAACCTGCAGGCTTAGTCTCCTCTGCAGACTTGGACAACCCATGATGTGCGTCTGTTTCCTGTGCAGGCTCTGAGGAAGTCGTTGAATTCTACTGTGGTTTTCTCTGTAAAATGGCTATATGACAATAACTGAGTTGCTTCGAAGATGAATTTCCCTGGAATTAGATTGTTCTTTCTGGTTTGCAACAGTCCTTCCAATCAAGGGGGTTTTTCATGGTTCTGATTCCTTACAGTTTCATTTGTTTAGAATACACTTTGACTTTTAAAGTAAACTTATGCATGAAGCCAGGGAACCAGAAACCAGTTTCTTATCCCGAAGTTCCTGGAAGGTGTTGAATTAGAGTGATTTTAGGGAAACAATGCCTAGAAGTGTTGTCCAAGTTGTCTAGAGCGGTGAGGTTGATTCTCAAAATCAACACAGTAAATATTTAAACACATAAGGGTATAAGCTTGGCAACTTGAGAATAGAGTACTAATTCAAAATAAAAAAGGAACAATTCTAATTCATAAATGTTAACTATATGCTTAGCGAAAGGTGCTCTGTTTGCACCACAATATTTTTAACCAGTAAAAGCATTTTTATTTGTGTTATTTTTCAGGAATCATGTTTTCTAAAAGCGTGTAGAGATTAGAATAAGTAGGGTTTTAAAATAAGGCTCAAAACTGCCTCATAATTAGTCTTTTCCACAGCAAACATATATTGTGCCTGGTCACTTGATCCAAAAGATAAAAATAAAAAATATGAGAATTACTGACATTCTTCAGGGAGCACAAATTCTGCCTGTTGTAGGACGGTATAGACTTTAGGAAAAATATCAAGTTATTTAAAGTTAACAATGTGATTATTGCAATAAAAGATCTGCTCCTCTTGTTAAACGTGACAATAGCAATTTAGTCTCTGATACAATTTTTGTCTGTCTGAATTTTTAATTAAAAATATTCATTAAGTACCTACTGTGTGTCAGACCATATTTGGTTGTAATGATAAATAAGATATAGTTCATGTTCTTAAAGAACTTGGAATCTAGTAAAAGAGAGAGATCCACAAGCAGATAATTTTAGTGTAACTTGGTGAAGTTTCAGTTAGTGGTTGGAATGCATGACTGTGGTAATAAAGAGGAAGATAAATTTAAGGAGGTTAAAACTGTAGAGAGATCAGTTAGGAGTGGGAAATAAAAAGGATCAGAAATTAGCTCAGTGATTGTAAAGTTGGAGAAGAGGAGTCAGATTAATGAAATAATTAATGAGTGGGCATTAACCAGATATTGGGGGAACGAAAAATCATTATAAAGGCTAAATTTCTGACTTTAACAAGGCAATAGATGGATGAAGAGTGGTTTCAAACATTGAAATCCAGCGTAGAAAACTGAGGCAAGCCAGGGCGAGGAAGATGTACTGCATTTGAGGTACCTGTGGTTATTCAGTTGGATATTCTCAAGAAAGTGGTTCTTGAAATCCAGACCTATCAGGAGAGGCCAGGCTGGCAATAACGCTTGGGAAATACTGGCATGCTGGTGATGGCAAAAATCCACAAGACCACCTCTCAGGGAGACCCTGGAAAGGAGGAGGAGGAGTGGCCATAAGATAGGACTAATGGTTTTCTTAATCTTCTGTAAGCACAACTCTCCTTTGAAGAATAATGATATTAAAAGTTTTGAAGGACTTAGGGAAAATTTAAGGTTATATATAATTTTACAAGGATGTAAATATGCGCACTCCATTATTATCATTGTTAAATTGGAAGGACACATTAAATGTGCCTGTAGTTTCTGGGGGACAACCACTTTAAGTAATGTTTCCTTTCCCTATAATCCTATTCATATATATTCTCCTCCAGCCCACCCTGTGAAAAATGTTAAATCATATTTCAACTAGGAATATGTTCTACTACCAAAAAATGGGAACCTAACAGATTCCTGAAGTGACACAATCTACTCATTTGGGCTCATTAATACCATGCTCTAATAACTGATGCCCAGCCAATATTAATTTCAGTGCAAATTAACTCCCATTCTCTTTATTTAACTTAATAGCTTTGTTCTTGCTCTGCTATGACTGCGTTTAGGATACTTTAGCCTCAAGATCTACTTACCAAAAGGATTACAAAATATATCTTGATGTTTTAAAAGAATTAAAGAATAATTCTCTAGAGATAATTATTTTTCTATGTTCTAATAATATATAAAATAATGTCAAGTGGTTGACTTATAAAAACATGTCAAATAATTAACCAAACTTAGGGAAAGTTATTTTCTCTCTCCTATCTCCTCTTTCCCACCCTGTCTCTGTCTCTATGTTAATACTTTTCCAGTTCACTGTTTGAAAAAGTTTGGTATATTCTACTATATTTACAAAAATTCTTTATACAACCATCTGGCTGCTTCTCTCCATGATAATTATTTCTGATTATTAAATAATTATAATGAGAACATTTTGCATGCCTGCTTGTCCAATTGAGATGTCTGTGTTCTTCTGGATTTCAGGTGTGCAAAGCTCTCTTTGTTATGGATGCATCATTTGAGACATTTAGTTCTGAACAAATGTGTTTTTCATAAAAGCTTCTTGTAATATGTCAATAGCCCAGTTATTTGTGTTCTGATTATTATAGATGGAGAAGCTAAACCCTAAAGAACATTTAAATGACTCATGGAGGAGTTAGACACCAACTCCATATCTACAAATACTCTAGTCAAGACTTCAGCTTAGAACCATGGTGACTTAAAGGCTTTTGTTCTTTTTTCCTCAAGCATTTGGTTACTTATATTATTCACTAAGCTATTATCCAACTGTGAATCTTCTAGATTATCCCCATCTGTAACTTTGTCAATATTTCATATTCTCTTGGGAAATACTAGTGTTTTTTTTTTTTTTTTCTTGTTTGAGTTTTGAGTATAGGGAAGCTAAGATTATGGGCACAAATCTTATATTTTTTTAAGAGTATATGGACTTGTGTGAGAGTGTAGTAATATGAAGAAAAAGGCACAAAAATCATTATTGGGGAAAAAGGGTCCTGTTACAACTTGCGATGAACATTTATGAATCACTTTAGATGATGCCTGTTTAGCATGATCAAGGATAAAAAGTTGCATTGATATTAAACCCTTAACTAAAGACTGACAACCAACACCATCATTTTCAGCTTTGAAACACTGTCACTAAAAGCATGCATTCATTGAAAGTACTAGTTCTCAAGTCTAGGCTATTGTGTAAGAACATAAAAAGTTTAGTAATTTTGGTTTTTTTGAGCTCCATTTTACAAATTCTATTTTGACTTACTGTTGCTTCTTCTTTGGAAGGCTTTTTTACATATAACTTATAAAAATTTCAGTACATTCATGCAGTGTATATGTGCAGTATGAAAAGAATGAAAGGGGGTTAAAGTAAACAAATATTCTCCCATTCTAGCCGTAACCTTTCTGGATCCAATTTTATTTAACACAATTACCAAAATCAGCTCCGGAAACAATTAAAGGCAAACTATTGAAACTATTTGGATAACTATTGAAATTCTTAGAGGAATCTTATGAGTTTTTCTCTGCAGAACAACTAGAGCACTTAATCAAATACACTGAAATGACGTCCAGTCTCAATTCCAGGGCATGAGGTTTTTGAACTATTTTTCAGAAAAAGATTTCTGTAAAGCTTTATGTGTGAAAGAAAATTTAAAACGGATATTTTCAACTAATGTTAAGCATAACTGGGAACAGGATATTTTCAAGTCCATCAAAGCTTAGATGACAATATGAAGAAAGACAAAGGATATAACCATATACATCAATTGGATACATAGAAGTCCTTTTCCTATAGGTCAAAGGAAAAATCAAAACATTGGCTAAAATATATTTTAAGATACCCGTCACTGTTAGATTTTATCTGTCTTTATTCTAAAGAGCAAGATGCTTATTTAAAAATTTTCGTAGTTTGCAGGGCTGCTGCAAGTAATAATTTCACCATAGATTTTCTAGTTTCAGACAAAAATATTTGTTACAAATAGTTTGAATTCATGCATTCATATTATTTTTTAATGAACAGACTGTATGTCTCTATAAAGTCAATCACTATCTTTCAAATTTATTTGTACCATAGTCCCTGGGTGTTGTGTCAGTAAGGAACATAACCTGACTAGAGTTTGTAGTAAAAATTTCTCTGATTATTGAGGTTCAGGAAGGCACTAAAATAAATTAGTGCCCTGTGCACTTGATATTTATTATAGCTTTGTGGTAATAACATACCTATAATTTTAGATTTTCAATAAAACTCATTCCTTTTTTTTAAGCAGTGGTAAACTACCTTATGTTAAAAAGATGCTTCTTTCTGATTCACTGTAAAGAGAACTTGCACTTGAAGTTGTTTTTACAAGAGTGTCAGGGATGTATTTGCCCTCATCTCTGCTGTTTACTCTCCCAACTCTCCAGGGACTCCAAGTGATATTAAACACATTGAACAACTAACTTGGCACCTGCTAATCATCAAAATAACAGGAACATTTAAGCCATACTGGTGTGTACCTGCTGTATGTCAGCCAGGAAGGGGACCAACGTCAAACTGTTATAAAAGAAAGCAGAGCAAACCGGTTTATTTGGAAATCAGACATATTCTAACCTTCAGCTCAATCAATCTACTTGATTCTAATACTTTAAAATATCATCTAGTAACATGAGGATTATTTCTATTCTTCTAAAATAGAGAATGTTAATACAAAGTCTTCTTTGAAATATTTCTTCACATTCTAAAAAGTGTGGCCGAACTAGAGCTATATATTTTTCCTCCTTTCAGATAATCAAGATCAAAATATTGAGTTTTAAAAACTGTGAATATTGGAGTAATCATCCCTCATGTGCTTAATCTGAATGTTGATTGCTCATTCAGACAGGTTTAGGACCATAGTACAAATGAGGACAGGAAGGATAAGAGCCACAGAACTAGATGAAAAAGTCACCCCGTAACCCTGAGATGGCTGCAAGGAAGAGGGGAGGAGTGTCACATTAATCAGGGTGGGGTCTGAGATAACAAGGGTGTAACTTTGAGAACTGAGCCAAGTTCATGATTGAAACACTGTACAAATATGGTTTATCTATATACCAATACCCTCTGCAGGATGTAGCTTTGTAGGAAAAGATGCTGAATTAACCATCAACCGTGACAAATGGCCATAAATTAAAATTCCTGCAGAGCTCTGTGGTGCTAATAATGCCAATAATTTTCACTGAATAGAAGATACATGAGGGTTAATTAGCGTTAGAGACAAGCCAAGTGTTACTGTGAAAATGGAGGTGGAGGGGCTGCTGTTCCAGGTTTAATAATGTTTTGCATCATCAGCACTAGAAGTATGACATTAAACTTCTCTTAGAACCTGATGTTACAAATCTGACCAACAATTTGACCAAAGCTCATTAGATAGTAAGCTATGTTTCCTCACCACAATGCCTGCTCATATGGCCTGATGTGTTTGCCTAAGTATAGGGTAAAAATCTATTTGGGAAGAAAAAAATTTCCTCTGGATTTCTGTAGCTAAGCAATAATGAGTATAATAAAAGGATCATTGCAATAGGAAAGAAGTAACATTGTGAATTTAGTCAATGCTGTCTCCTTTTTAGCCTCACTTTGTTTTTCTTAATCTGTTTCCAGGACCCTGAGACCATATGGAATCTCCCAGCTGCCCACCTGCCCCCTTTAGATATGCTCTTGTCTTTGCTCTAGCCTTTCCCAGATTTCTACAAAGTTATCAAAGTATACCTGTCACTAATTCCATTCCAACAGGGCCTTCTTTTCTACTTGCTAATCTTATATTCTAATTGTTATGAATATGCTAATTGGCCAAAATACAGGAATGTCCCTTTTGAGAAAAAATATAATCAATCCTTACAATTTGCTGAGTGTGTATTTGCAAATTTGCCTACTCAATAACATCTATTTGTAACCCCCAAATAAATTCTTGCGGGGCTTTTTCAGTCATTAGCAGATATGCACAGAATATTAAAAAATTTGAGTCATCCAACTTGCAAGTTCTCAGCTGAGGTCTAACAAGTTGGAGCTCTACATTTTTGCTTTAGCTCTCATTCTGTAAACAAGTATCCTTTTCATGGCTTCTTTGATGCCATATTTTTTGTATTTTTGTCCTTTTAGGTGGTGTTTTTCCTGTTTAAAATGGCCACCATGTGCCGTGTTGAGGTGCTGTCTAGTGTTCCTAAGGGCAAGGGAGCTGTGATATGCCTTAAGGAGAAAATAGATATGTTAGATAAGCTTCATTCAGGCATGAATTATAGCACTGTTGGCCTCGAGTTCAATGTTAATGAATCAACTGTGTATTATATAAGGTGTCTTTAAACAGAAAAACACATAGAACAAGGTTATATATTGATTAGTTGATGAAAATATTGTGGCCAGAGGCTCCCAGGAATTTAATCCCATATTTCCTCTAGAACAGTGGCTCAGTATTCACTAACTCAGTGTTTGCAGCAACTTTATAGAATATAACTGCCATGAACAACAAGAATATACTCTATTTACTTCCTTTCACAAAAGGATTTGCAATAATTTAGTGTTAGATATAAAAAATGTAGTCAAATATCTGCAGGAAGAATAAAAAACAAGCAAAAAACCAAAGCATGTTGAGGCAGGTTAAAGTAGTGTAACTAAAGAACCTTTGATGCCCACCATATTTGAGCAAAAAATTGAACTGAGATTCCAGGCAACAGAGGCAAAAAAGGTAATGAGTATCATAGCTTTTCTTATCAGATTAAAGAAAATATTAATATATCAGTTTTGGGGGAAAGACACATTTTTTTCTATTATTACATTCTAATAGTAACTTTATGGCACAAAACACATAACTCACAGTGTTTCTAGTTGTAGTTTTATAAATGAGGTAGAAATAGACTTCATATGACTGCTTTTTCATTGATGATAACAAAGCCCAAGGCAATGAAGCTATTTTGTTCTATGAGGGCATTTTTACAGGGATCTAATATTCTGCATATTTCTGAAACTGACATAAAATGCAACTCTATCATACATATTTTACTAGCATTTATTTAATACTTTATAGAGAACTTCAGATGAAGTTATTCTAATGATGAAAAAAAAGTATTCTAATGATGGAAATATCCAGTTCTCTGGTAAATTGGCGGGGGAGGTATGTTTGAGAGGGCTGCTGTGTGGTATCTCTAAAACCACTGTAAAAAGAAGATATGTGCATTTGCCTATGGATTGGAGAGTGAACATGAGGCAGCCCAGAAAATTGAGGAATGCTAGTCTCCAACCTGTAACAGACGACTCCCAATTGGGAACATGATGTTAAATTAGAAATATGATGTTAATTATGAGGTTAGATCTACCTGAAATTTCCCCCTCCAATTCCTTGACTCTTAAATTTCCATGCCTATTTTTATTTGTTAATTCATTCTGCCACTGCCACTAAAAATGTCCTGATATGATGTGGAAAAAGGTACAAAAAATAGGCTCAAATAGTGAATAAATTATTGTCAAGGAAAAACAAAAGATTGAGCAAAAACTTATAAACTCATTTAAACCTCCCCACATATATTTGATGGATTGACTCTGGGTGCCCAAATTTTTGAGCATAATTTATCCTGATTTTCCAAATGTGGTTATTAACCCAACTCTTGTCAGAACTTATAAAAATAAGTGTTCATGGCTTTCTCAGAACTGCATTATCAGCAATTTTTGTGCTGTAGAGATTTTTTAATATTGAGTCTTGATCCTTCATATCATTAAAATGTTAAATGGGAAAAATTCATGGAATTTATTCATAAATAGATGTAAATCTATTTCCCCAGACTGTGGATAAGGAGACATTTAAATAAAAATGGGATGTTGACTTACAGGGGAAAAAAATTAGAGCTTCAGAGAACCAAGGGAAAAAAACATTTTAAAACCATAATAGTTTATAAAAGATATAAATAATTATATTTTTTAAAATTAAGAAGAGTAAACAAAAAATTTTATTCTATTAGATATGATAAATACAGTTAAATGGATATGCAATTTGACTTATTGGAAATAACAATAGTTTTTTGCAGTTTAACTACAGGCAGTACCTTACTGTAGTAATGTAATGTAACATAATGTCATGTATTTAATGTATTCTGGAAAATACCTACTGAATCAAATGTGAAAATGGCTAAAAATTTCATGGTAGAGGGGGCAACAGTGGAGGTGTATCTGTTCCCAAGGAGCTAAAAGTAAAATCTTCAGTTACTCACTGCTTTTTAGGTACAATCTGTGATGACATAGATCTAGCATATTATACAAATTGTTTGATTTTGTTCTTTCAAAGAAAATACTCACCTTGATAAAAAATATAAAAAGAAATAGACTATTCAGACAGCAGCACAAACACTGCTAAACAAGGATGGTGATGGTGACAAATGGAGCCATTGCCTGGTCAGCGGCACCTCTTGGGCACTATTTTAAATGATCGTTCCTGAGTTGATTTTTTTCAAAAGTCCAAATTTGAAATCATAATTTTGCCTGCTCAGAAATGTTGATGTATAATGGGAGAAAGTCCAAAGTTTGAACTTTGTACTTTGACTTTGGGGACGTCAAGGCTTGCCTTAACTTCTGTGTGTCCAACTTTGGTTCTCATGGGCTGGAGAAATTGGTGAAGGGCTGGTTCCCACCCCGACAGTGATCAGAGATCCTGACAGCCATTCAGGGAGGCTGTGGAGCGCTTCTCAATGGCATTATAGCTTTCAGTCAACTGTTTTTAAAATTAACTTGATATATTAGCTTTCAATTGCCATGCCCAATAGATAATCCTCTGTCCTCTAAGTTCCCACACCCACTAAAGAAGATAGATCACTTGGGAATGTTTAGAATGTACAGACCAAAACAGACTTTGGAGACATTTGTTTAAAACCATTCACAATAGAAAACTAAATAGATCTTAACATATTCTTGTCTATGATAAGCTATGAAAATAGTATGGGTTTGATCACATAAGTGCCACTCTTTGCTGTTCCGTGGAAAATATGTACTCATACTATTAAAACAATAAATTAAAGGCAGGCTCAAGTTGGAAACAATCTAACTAGCTAAATCCTTTGCAATTTAGCAAAATAGCCTCTTCACACATAAATTATCAGTATGCTTTGTATTAAGACCCTCAACTCTGAAGGACAATTAACAAACTCCTAGATTACCTCATTTTGTACCCTGTCCAAAAACAAATAAATCAGGTCAATGATATTACAAAAATATCTTCCTAACTGAAAAAAAAAAAAAACAGCAGAGTTTGTCTAAAAGGCAGACTCTCAATTTTATTCTAAATATGATTACATTTGCATAAATGTTATATATAAGCAACTTTCCTGGAACACAGCATTACACAAAGTGAAGTGTACTTGTATATTTATTTAAAAACAAACAAACAATATTTTTAGCAGTGTGTCATTTTTCGTAGCTTAGCGACTGATGTTAGTATATGAAAGGGTTTATTCAGTGCTTTTGCTTTCTGCATTGATTTTCATGCTTCAAGACAAATGTTCTGACTTTTTAGGAATATATATTCTGGAAGATGACAAGAGTATTGTGTTGTGTCTAAAAGCAATAGGCTCTGGATTCTGACAGACCTGGATTCAAACTCCAGGCCACATCATTAGCTGTGTGGTCTTGGGCAAATTACTTACCCTTTCTGAGTTACAGCCTTTTCATTTGCAAAACCTCCAAGGATTATGGTAAGGATTAAATTAACTAACATATGAAAATGCTTAGCATAATCACAACTCAATAGGAGATTGCTAATATTAATTTGAATTATAGTCTGGCAACTCAGTAAGTAGTTGTTAATATTAATTTTACTTACATCTAACCACACTGAAAATAAGTAGAATAAAATATTTGAGCAAAGTTTTATCTGTTTTCTAAGTGTATCCCATGTATTAGTTTTGCCTCCCTGTGTTGATTTTTAGCTCCTGTTAGAAATTGCTTATTTTTAAACTTTACAATTTTATTTGTTTTAAAAATATGCAGTACATTCATGTGGTTCAAAATTCAACACACAAAAAGTAAAAAGTGTTCTCTTTCTTGCCTCCTGCCCTAGTTCCTCTCCCTAAAAGGAAACCTTCAAAATCTATCTTATGCATATATAATTAAACAGTTTGATACATGTATTCTTCTTTCTTCCTTTTTTTGCACAAGAGTTAGCATACTATTTAGGGTTGCCTGATGAAATACAGAACATGTAGTTAAATGTGCAATATTTGGGACATACTTATACTAAAAAATTAATTTGTCTTTTATCTGAAATTCAAATTTAACTGAATGTCCTGAATTTTATTTGCTAAATCTGGCATCCCTAAGTAACTATTCACACTGTTCTGAATCTTGTTTGCTGTTTTTTATTTTTTTCAATGTTAGAATCACCTAGGATAGTTTTCAAACTCCTCATGCCCAAGCCACACACTCTCGTTCCTGACCAATTTCATCAGAATCTCTAAAGGTTGTACTTAGAACGACAATATTTAATTGATGAATAATTTACATACAAAAAACACACCCATTTTAAGTATACAGGTCAATGAGTTTTAACAAATCTATACACCTGTTTTTGTTTAATAATCTATTTTGGTGATCACTCAAAACTCAATTCTTAAATTGTAAGTGCTTTAGCATTATATTTAATGCTATGTCTCTTCATAGGACTTGAGCATTCTGTAAATGTTTCAGGTAAACACAGGTTGACTAACAACAGAGTTCATTATTGCAGTCATTATTTAGGCTTAATGCACAAAATGAGAAATGTTATTAGTGAGTGTTTGCAGTTGAAAAACTCATTACAAAGAAATGCAAAGAAATGGTTGCAGACAATACTTAGGACCAAGAGATCATCTGCACCCTCTCAAGATCTCCTCCTTGGGTTGAGTGGTATGCCAGGCACTTTATACATACTATATGGTGCTACACATTCCTATTTACACCAGAGGATTCTCAGACCCAGGTTAAAGAAATTGTTCAAACCACGTAACTAGTATTAAGAGGAGATAGAATTTGAGCCATATGTCTAACCCCAAATTCTTGGTAGGGACACATCTCAATCCGGCCTAATTTTGAGATTCCACCTTTCTTAACCTTATTTAGAAGCTCCTAGTTTTAATTTGGAAAATAATTCAGAACTGCTATTTATGTTTCTTAGCGGATGAGCATCTCAGCTAAAACACCTTCTAGAGAGAACTGGTCAAGAGAAACCAAGCAGGTAAAATTTCTTCAGGCTCAAGTTTCTTTGATCTCTATTCTCTTGTAAAGCCTTTACAAGATGGTTCTGGATTTTGTGTTTGTTGGTTCACCTGCCTTGGATCACCTGAGCGTGAAGGGCTTATGAAAAAAGAGTTGAAAGGACATAATTATGAATTGTGATTTAAGGGAAAAGGTAATAGTGTTTTTTACTAATGAACCTTATCAGTCCCCTCAAATTGTGTGTATATCATAGTCATGTCTTGATGTGCCACTAAAATGAAAGAATAGAATTAAAACCCTAGGGGTGGATATCTTGTTCCTGCACTTGCCAAATATCTCCCTTCTCTTCCTTTATGAATGTGTTTTTTGAAATGCATGATGTAGAGACAGACCGCAAAACCATTCTCGTTTTTGCAGCGGAGAACACAATGTGAGTATCTGTTTCAAGGTCATTTCCTGATAATGATATCTTCCAGTAAATTTGAGGCATAGGTTCAGGGAGGAGAGAAGAATTGAATTCTATTCCTGGTTTAGCTGTTTTTATCTGTCGCTGCCATCTTTACAGCAGTTTTCAAAGTCTCCTGAATATAGTTGATGTTCAGTAAAAAAAGGTTTATTGAATTGTCTTGACATTCTTTTTTAAAACTGAGGATCTGGGTGCAGTAGTGCATACCTGTAATCCCAGCAATTCAGGAGGCTACAGTGGGAAGATTGCTTGAGCCCAGGAGTTCAAGGTTACAGAGAGATATGATGGCACCACTGCACTCCGTCTCTGAAAAACAAACAAACAAACAAAAAAACCCTGCGGATATGCTGTGTTCTGGGTAATTTGGCAATGCATGGATGTCAGTAAGGGGAAAGTTATAGAATCAGAGACCATAGAGTGGCAATGGGACCTTAAATTCTTTTAATTTTGACAATCTCAATTCGTCTAGAAGCATCTTTAGAAGGTCAACTAAACTTGAAATCTTAACATTCAGCAAAAAATAGATGAGAAAGAACTCTTTAGGGTACAGTGAATTTCAGAGAGAGCTCGATGCCTGGCAGTGTATGGCAAATTGTAGAATTGTTTTAAAAAAAAAAAATCCATGAAACCACAATTTGAGTGATTCCAGTAGTTTGGAACTGGGTCTTGGCCCAGAATTCAAAGGATAATGCTGTGACAGCAACAAAGAAATTTAAGTATGCTTTTCTCTAAGGACTGTGAAAGAAGAGAAATGGAAACTAGGTTAACTTCTTAGTGTTTTATTAGTTCTATTAATTGGTCTGAAGTTTCTTGATTCCTTTTCAGAAGTATCACAATCATGCATGCTTTACATACAGTGAGTTCTTTTCATGTGTATTTCCCTTGGCTCACTGTCTTTTGGTTGAAAGACTAATCATTATAAGCTTGGAACAATATCTAGCTTTTGTCAGGAGTTTATAAAATTCTTCTTTGTCCAACCCAGATCATTCATGATCTCACTTCTAATGTTTTCACATCACTTTGTCCTTTTTCTTCAGCCCACTTTCATTTATTTATTTTTTGTAGTTTTTTTGCCTGTGGCTTCTTTTACATCTGGAATCCAGTGATGTTACTACGTCTTTATATATATATTCTAGCTGAATGATTTGATATTCCTCCTCTACTCCCCACCATTTGGTTGCATCTTATCTCAACACACTGCTTTAGATTTAGTGTATTAGCAAAAGTACGGATTATTATAGATTCCATTAAATGCCACTGGTAATGGGAAGAATGGTTTTCCCAGGTTAACCATTTACAATAATAGATTTTAGAATCTGAAGTGTTCAGCAAATGTGGGCTAGACCAGTTACAATACAGATATTTAGCATTTGTTACAACATCTTTAGGGCTAGCTGTCAACAAAATTGTGAGGGAGGGAAGACAGGGCTTTACTCGGGAACTTTCTTCTCCCACATACACACTTATCTGAGTGTTTCTCCATCTATCCATTGGCCTTATTCTACTAAGTTTCTAGTTTCTCCTCCACTCTCCCGTTCAGGACTTTCAGTGATAGAAATGCCCTCTTCCAATCCTTCTTTGCCTCTTTTCATTATCCATTCAACAAATATATAGTGTGTGCCTTTTTTTTTTTTTAAACCAGATACTCTGCTAATCAAAACTTGCCTTAGAAGACTTAGTTAGGTGATTGTGGGAGGTAATGAGATCAAACTTAACCTATATTTTTAAGATATGTGGAGATTGAAAAATAAAGCAGATGAACAAAGTACAAAATATCCTAATCCACTTTAAATTCTCTATAATATAGGTTCTAAGAATTCAACATAGCTTAAATTTGTCCACAGGCAGACCTGCCTTTAAAGTCTAGCCCCTTATTGAGCAATTCATTTGTCAGCTGCTGAAAAATCAGGTCTAAAGTAAAAACAGTGGCAGAGCACAAACGCGGATAATTATAATACGATTTATTTACATCCTATGGTGATAATGTTTTCTTTTCTTTTCTTTTTTTTAGAGACAGCGCCTCACTCTGTTACCCAGCCTAGAGTGCAGTGACATCATCATAGCTCACTGTAACCTCAAACTCCTGGGCTCAAGAGATCCCCCTGCCTCAGCCTCCCTAGTAGCTGGGGCTACAGGTGTGCACCACCACACCTGGCTAATGGCTAATGTTTTCTTTTCTTTTCTTTCTTTCTTTTTTTTTTCCTGTAGAAACAGGCTCTCACTATGTTGCCCAGGCTGATGTTTTCTCAAATTTTCTGAAACACCTGACATTCTTTATCCATTTAAAACATGATTCTTGCTTTTATTTAAAGTATGGATTATTTGTATTATATATCATCAAAAGTTGATGTCCAAGGTAATGTATTGTTCCATTAACAGCCTCATACATGAGTAGAAATAAGCATTTGAGCCAATGATTCTCTTAAGTGGGATTCCCTCCTCAGTAATCTTACCCTGGCCCACTTAAATAAAACCATTTCCAGTACCTCATCATAATCCCCAATCACATAATCTTACTGGATTCAGTTCTGAAAATCAAGGAAGCAAAGATAGGTATTAAGTAATTCACCATCTTAAAAATAGCTATTGATAGAGTTGAAAACTGTATACTCCTTCATCTGGGGCCTTTAATTCTATAGCTTTATACTTGTGCGTTTTAGATTGATTTCTTCTTTAGATTCAATATATTATATAAGGTAACTTTGAGGGCAAAGATACTTTTTCTTATATAAAGTATAGTATTCAGTTTTCTTGTATGTACAACCTGAAGTTCTCCAAAACCAGGAGTCTTTTATTACACAACCACAGTAAATTAGATCTAGCAAGACTTATATTAGTCTATTCAGCAAACATTTCTTGAGCACCTATTTTGAGCTAGGCCTGAAAGTGAACAAGACATACAAATTCTGCCCTCCCAGAGCTTGCCTCCTGGAGGGAAAAGCAAGTGATAATAAATAAGAAGACAGGTATCATCTAGGGAAATGGGTACAAAAAGAATTAAAAGAGAGTGAAGCCATGGAAAATGAATGGGAGCCTTCTTTAGATGTAGAGCTCTGCAAAATCTCTGCGAGGAAGAAACATTTAAGTTGAGAACTGAACTATAATTAGGAGACAGCTTGTAAAATTGAGAAGAAGGAAAAGTTCTAAGTAGAGAAAACAAGTGCAAAGGCCCTGAGGCAGGATGCAAGTTGGCTCCTTCAAGGAATATAAGAACAGAGGGCATGGAGAATTAGCAGAGAACTGGTCAGAGCCAGATCATACAGCATTTTGTAAGCCAGACAAAGGGCTTTAGGTTCTGTTTCCATTTTGATGGGATGCCACTGGAAAATATTAATATTAAGCAGAACAATAAGAACAATAATGTGGTCTGACTTAAGATAACTCTGCTTGTAATGTGGAGAATGGATGGTGGAAGGGCAAAACTGGAGGCATGAAGACAAGTTAGGAGGCTCTTATTACTTGCAATGAGCATGCAGTTTATCCAAATTAGGGCACTTCTGGGGGTGAAAATGGGTCCTACTAACAGAATGGGAGGTGTCAACTGGGCCTGTGCCAAGCAGACCAGGGCACGTGGCTGTTTTAGCTATTACAGCTGTCTTGCTAAGGAGAGAATAGTGGAGACTTTTAGGACATTTCATATAACCCCCACAACAAACTCTAAGTGCCCAGCACAGAGTAGCGCCCACTAAATGTTTGTTGGCTGAGTGAATGAGTGAATCTGGGGAAAGATCAGGGTCTTTGCTTGACAAATGGAGCTTTGCTGCGGCATATTGTGAAGTCTAATTCCAATTATAAAACCTAACACTTTCTTCAATTTCCTACCCACTACTTCCTAATTGTTGCTTTTTAAATATTTTTAAGCAGTTGCACTGTATTTTCATTTTCTTCCTTCTTTTTCTTCCCTTTCGTGGGCTTAATATTCTCCATACAGAGGTTCCATAAATGTGTTTGCTGTACTAGTTTTTATCAAAGGCAGGAATCAGAGAGGCCATTGAAAGTGTAGAGTCTTAGGCAATTTTTTGATCTTTCCTTTGAAGTACCCTGCCCCACATTTAATACCCAATCTCACAAGGCCTCCACTGGGCAGTCTGTCAGAGTTCATTCAACAAGGCAAATGGTATGTGAGTGCCCTACCTTTCCACTCACACCTTTTATAAGAACTCTGTCCTCTGTCTTCTTCTGCCCATCCAGGAAATAATACCGCCTCACTCCCAGGGAAGGAGACCTAAGAATTGCTTCCAGAGAACCTCACCCCATCCTTTAGAGGTAGAAGTGTTTTGCATGTTGGATAATCTGCACCAAATTCTCAATAAAAAAGAATATCTCACTCTCATACTTTGAATTATAGACATGGAAAAATTTCAAATTTGTATATTTATGAAATTTGTATTGTAAATTGTATACATTTCTGGCTTATTCCATAAACATTCAAAACAGACATACCTTCTGACAAGATCAGGCTCAATAGAAGATTGGCTTTTAGGGAGTGTGTGCACAGGTCTAGTGATCTCCCCGTGCTTAATGGGCCTGTGTACATGTGTGTGTGCCTCTGTTCCTGTGTATGCATTCATGCATGCATATGTGCACGTATGTGCATGCATGCATGTGTGTGCACATGCACTTATTATAACCCTGCCCATCCTTTCCAGTCAATACCTGATGTAACCCAGGCAACGCTGTTATGCTGGAGAAAAAATGTTCTAGCTTGTATCTTTATACTCATCCCTCATATTTTATCCTATGTGTTTTCCTTGCTTAAAAAAATGTAAATTTATCTACCACAAGATAAAGGATTTCACTTGCTGACGTTTGTGATTATCCAATAAGGGCATCTTCCCTTTAGTTGGATTTATCAACCTAGTTTCTGTTTCAGATCCTAGGGAAAGTCAGCTCTTTCAGAGGATATTAGAAGCTTTTAAGGTGTACAATATCATAGTCCCAGCCTTTGCTAGATTAGGGGAAAGACAATGGGCTTAATATTAGCTTGTGTTTGTCATTGTGTGAATATGAACTAGATGATTAACTGCTGAGTAACACCATCAGAACACGTCAGTGCCAGCTTTCTTCTAAAAAATAAACACTCTCATAGCCACATACAATGATATATTCAACTTAATGTATCAATAGAAATACATAGGTAGAGGAAATGTGAAACACTTCTATTTTATTCTATGCATTAGAATTTATACTCCTGAAATTTTATATGGAAGCCTTTAGCTTTCATAATTATGTCTCTTATTCTAATAATAACACCTGCCCAAATGGGCTCAGCTTCCTGCAGGGTTTAGCTGTAAGGACTGTGTCCCTCCCAAACACCACTTGCAGTTTAGCTTACTGGAAACTTATGAAATAAAATGATGAAAGATTTGGATTTTCTTCTTTAAAAAATGATGAAAATGACTTAGGAAGAGCATTCTTCAACATTGGAGGAATAGATTGATTCCCAGGAATTTCTTTGAGACTGGACCTTCAGTAAACTGGAAAATGTCAGATGTAGTAAATAAATGTATTCTTTGTGACAGATAGCTTACTGTGATTTTCCCCCCACTAAAATGTTAACATTACCTTTTAGTATTTGACTTAACATAGTATCTTGTAATCCTTTTGTTCAAAAAGATCAGACAATAACATGTCAACTTTTAACGGAAATTGTGGTCACATTTTTCCTTGGCCAGGAGTAGGCTTCAGGGAGGTGGCTTTGCAGAGATGAGATGTGACATACCCCAGTGTGTGTTCTTTCCATGTGCCACAAACTTTCTTCTCCTTTTAGATCAACTCCTGAAAGTACAGGCAAAGCTAATTTCGTAAGAATTGTCTTATAATAAATCTTAGTTTATAAGAACTCCCACTCTTGGTGTTGTTTTTTTTTTTTTTCTGACTTCCTGATTGTTTTTCAGCAAGATCAGTTACTGTAGATATGAGCAGTCAAGAGAGTATGTTTCCACGTGGAGATCCCTTTCCCAGTTTAAGGAAAAGTTGGGCAAAAACCATACTGTAGATTTCTAAGTAGCAATCTTTCTATAAGTGTAACTTCAGTAAACCACTCACACTTTTAAATATTTCATGACTTTTGTCAGCCAAAAATTGTAATTAACCAAAAAAAAAAACAAAACGTTCACCAACTCTAAAGTTAAAGAATATCATGGAACTGAGAATGCCGCCGATTTACTAGAACTCTCCACTGTCAGACTCTGAGCAGGCACCAAGAAGCTGCTTCTGCTGTTCTGATTAAACTTTAAAATGTACCGAACAGCAGGAAAGGTGGTCATAGCTGTAAATGTCTTTGTGCTAATGATGACTTTTCTCACCAGTAACAGCTGGGGGTGAAAGTTGACAAAGTCAAAACTATAAATGTTTTATGTTGGAAAATGCTAGGTGAGTTTAAGACAGAGCCAATCGATTAGGTTACTGCCAAGAAGTAAACAATAAACTCATTAAAGCTGTAATTAGTCATTGTTGACATACTGTATTTTTAATCAGAGCTCCAGCAGGGGATGAAGTAGCTAAAATAATCTAGTGCTTTGTTTAGATGGAAGTAAAACCAGCTTTTCAAAATTGAGCCATGCCTTTCCCTTGGGATTTCTAACCTAGCTTTGTTATGAGAAAGTTGGTGACTTCATTTGAGGCTATAAAGTAGCCTATGGTAATTGATTAATGACTTTGTGTGTTTGTTATCTTGGGTCCTTCCTCTAAAGGTTTTTAGAGCTCCCTATTTCTTGTCAAGAGTGGAGAGGAATCTATAGTGACTGAGGCAGTGGGTCAGGTATTTCACGTACAACTGCAGATAAAGACCATACAAATCAAGAGTTAAGTAATACACCATGTAGTTGGTAAATAGCTAAAATTGAACTTCCAAACCTAGGGCTATGGACTCCAGTGCCTGCCTCTTACCATTACACCATAGTCAACACTTGACCCTGAAGGTTCATCTCTCCTCATTCCAACTCTTCTCTCTCTTCTTTCCCCATCAAGCTGCAGCTCTCATCTCACCTCTTCCATGAAGCCCTCCTGATTATTTCTGTCCCCTGATGACATCCCTTTATAAGTTTACTCTCTCGTCTGAACTCCTGTCAGACTTAGAGCCCTAGATTTTCTGAGGTAGACCTCATTTCAAATTTTCAAATAATTTATCAGATGAAGGAACATTCTCCCCAATCACGTAAGAGATAAGAATCATATGTAATAGTTTTCTTTATTTTCTATTCAGCTTCAAATCATACATATTGAAGAAATAATATTTGAATTGAGAGATTTTATTAACATAAGCATCTATGTAGTGTAGAAAGAGATCTGGTAAGAAAAATAAGCACTTTCTTTGGATTAACTGCATTCTTTGTAGATAAATTTTCTCTTGTCCAGTATATATTAAACTTGCAGAATGCTTCTTGTAAAATATCAGCTAAATCAATGACCAGCCAACATTCTTTTTCTAAAGAGATCGTGGAATTTTTATCTTTCTTTGTCTTGGAATCACATGGCTCTGTGAGTTATCTAGAATTATATGTAAGTGAGAAAATTTTAATAATGTGACACTCATCTTATTTTCATAGATATTTGCTTATAAACCCATAGATGCTATCTAATTTGGCTTCTTCATATCTCAGAAAGGCAGAATTTGCGGGCAGATATTTTGATTAGTATGCCCTTCTCAGATAATGAAGCAAAGCAGTGGAACTTTGCCATGACTTCCTCAAAGCAACAGCCAGCTAGAAAGTGAACCCAATTTGCTAGATTATTAGACCAATGTCAGAAAACTTAGTAAAGCATCTTATTAAACAAGCATGTCTTTAACTTAAAGCCATATCTTTTTCTGTATGGAGATATTCTTTAAGAGTAGAAGCTTCAATTTACATATATAAATTTAATATCCTTTTATATATCATACAACTACAGAGAAAAGGGATGTATTGCCTGCTGCATAGAGGATGGCATGTCCTTCTCATGGTAAGGGAAAGGAGCCATCTTCCCAACTAGGCATTGTCTTCAGAGAAGATATACCTCCGTGAGTGTGGTCACTCTTCCCTCCTAGTAGTTATAGAGTGACACTAAAGGTTACCTCCAACTGTTTGAATTAGGAATCATTCTTTGGCAGTGTGGAGTCTCTGGGATAAGAGGTAGGGCTGTGGTTCTCAAGCTTGGCTACATTTGGAATCATCTGGGGAGTACTAAAAAGTACAAATGCTTTTGTCTTACCATGAGGATTTAGATTTAAAGTTCTTTGTTTGGTGTATGGCCTGTGTATTGTACAGTTTTAAAAGCAGCCAAGTTTGAGAATCACTGAGTCAGGAAAATCTAATTTCCGGTCTTGGTGACCACTCTCGGGGAAGGCATTGGCCTCTTTGCATATACTTCCAAGTCTGTTCGGTGAAGATTGGTTCTGCTTCATTGCTTCACAGGTTTCTTCCGTCTTGGAAGATATGTGTGTTTTTCAGTCTTGGAAGAGATGCTTTCAATATAAGGCTTTACAGGATTTCAAGCAATTTACATTTATTTTTCTTGTTCCCAGCTAGAGTCCTTGGAAAGCATTAAAACAAAAAAAAGTGTGACTCTCTTAGAAAAAATGAGTCATGCAGCCCACTTATGAAGACAAGCAGAAAAACTTTTCAGATCAAATAATAAATCTTTCAGACAATTCGTGAAGCTTAGTTTAGTTAATCCAAACATTTATGTAACATTGCTAGTGCATGTCTTTTGAGTGAGTAAAATCATAATATTTTGGGGGCTACTCCTAGTTTTCAGGGAAATAATATTTAGAACACATGAGGGAACATACTTATATATAGCTGGGATAGCATGTTAAGGGCTAACAGTTTTCAGTAGAAGAAGTGGTCCACTAGCTCTGTGCCACGCTTTGCTGATGGCAATCAGTAAGAAGAAACTACTCTAAACTGTAATGGATCAAAGTAGATAAACTGACTTCTTTCTTATCCAATGGGTTTTTCTACACTGGAATGAGGAGCCGAAGGTGGTTTTAGACTCTCAGCATTCTGGCATAGTTTCCTCTAGACATGTCTCAAGGTGAAGAATGAGGATGGAGAAAAATGGCTGTCAAACCTGGCTGCTCTTCCATCATACCTTAGTGGAATACTTGAACTCCAGTATCCAGGAATGGCCTGGAGAGATCTGTTTCAGCCTGTGTGGAGAGGCCCTAGAGTTTGCACTTGTAAACTCCCCAGGGAATATTGATGATTAGCTCGGTGTGGGAGCCTCTGGATTCTATACGCACTTAACTTCTGTTCCGGTATTAGTTGGCAGTGCCCAGATAACCAACCTGCCCTGCTGTTTCTCAATGATGTTCAATTACTTAGTCCTGATTTGAGCACATTTGCACAGTAGATTGGCTATCAGGACTCTGTCAAATAACAAGTATTTTTATAAATAAGAAATTACTTGAATTGTGAGACTTAACATGTATTCTATAGACCATTTCCATTTGGTTTCAGGACAGTGTCATTGTTTGAGTATGGATGATATTTGCTGCTAAGTGACTACATTGTAAACACCTATTAATAAATACCTCACTAGGGGAAATAGGCCAAAAATTATCTGCAAAATGAAATATAATATTCTTACCTTGTTTGGGTTTTTAATGACAGCTTATTGAGATACTATTCATATATCATAAAATCCACCCTTTTAAAGTGTACAATTCTGTTGTATAGTACTGTTTTGTATAGTACTGTTTTGTTCCTTCTGACCATTTAATCATCTGAAGCCAAAAGTCTAAATTGTTTTAACTAACCCTGAGATTTGGGTCTTACCTGCTAAACAATGTTGTTAAGCACATTTCAATTAGGGATTAGCTTTCTACCCATGGATACATGTGAGCTTCAGGGATAATGCTAGCTCTTTGCTTTCATGTTCTTCTCAGATAGATTCCCTTTAAAACACTTGTCAGTATTGTGCTGTACCTGGGGACAAAATAGCTTTGTGCGTGGTTGGGTCCTGCTGAGTTGTAATAATCCAGTAATAGGAAAATGCATGAAAAGCATTGATCTAAATGAATCAATATTAGTAAACAGAGTGATTTTAAAACTCATTAAATTCACGTAAAATATCTCAGATCAAAGAGCAGTCCCTTCCCAACACTGATTCTGAGGATTGTTGGCAAGCTTCAGAGTGCTCGGCAAGAATACGCCTTGAGCAAATTTGGGTTTTAGCAACTTCAAGTCTAGAATTCCAGCATCCACCAGAAATTGACACTACAGGACTATGTCTTTTGGTGGGTGTCTAGAAACCTGAGTAAAACTGGAGAAATGTTAAGAACTCGTTGACAAGGAAAGTGTGGATGTGATTGGATTTAGAAGATAAGGAGTAGAACTAGAGAGGATATTCCAAGGGAAAAATGAATGGTGGTAGAAAGTAGGGGGATTCATGGGCTAGGATATATTATGAAAATAAAAACAAAGTCTTGAGGTAATAATACCAGTGTTCTCATTGGTTTGCTAAAGCCTTCCACAAATAAGTACAAATATACAGAATTAGAAATGTTGAGTAGGGTATAAGTGTCAAACAGAGCAAATTTTTAAAATCATATGAGAGTAGTTTGTAGAACTCTACATAGTACATTTGAATTCTTAGATGAAATGGTCAATATTCTACCAAATTACAATTTTGCAAAATTGACCCAAGTTAAAACCGGATTAAATGGAGCAGTTATCAAAGAAAAAATGAGAAGGTAATTAAAAAAAATTTAAAAACCACCAGGAAAGATGGTTTCACATAGAAATTCCTTCAAACATTTAAAAATCAGATAATCTCAATAATACTTAAACTGTTCCAGATCACAGAAAAGAAGGAGTACTTTTATATTCTATGAAGTGACTATAATGCAAAATTCAAAACCAAAGATTATTCCAAAAACAAGACAGATCTAACTTAAGAATACCAATGAAAAATCGGGGTAAAATATAAGAAATAGGATTCAACAGCGCATTAAAAATGATACATTTTTAAATTATATAATATGTTTTATTATTATGAACAAGTAAAATTCATTTCAGAAAAGTAAAGATAGTTCTACAAAACTAAATATATTAAAATCAAGCTAAGGAGAAAAATCGGAAGATCATCTCAACAGAGGAGAAAAGGGCAATTGACAAATTCACTATCTACTCATGTGAAAAGCAGCTAGCATCTGGCTTCATGAGATTAATGAGGATTTCTAACTAAAATCAGTAACAAGGAGCCCACTATCCCTGCTACTCTTTAATTTTATAATACAAGTATTAGCCAGTGAAAGTGGATAAGAGAAAACAAATAGAAGCACAGAATTTGAAAGGAAGAGCTAAAACTCTATCTATTAAGAAAGTGTATGATTGTACATATGGAAAATTCAAAACAGTGAACTTAAAAACAACTATAATAATAAAATTTAGCAATGTATTGGGTAATAAAACCAATTCATAAAAGTCAATAATTTGCATATAAACAATAACAGACAGAAGATGACAGGTGAGCCTGAAGTTATGAAAGCAAATAAAGAAAATATTTAGGAGTAAACATAACAGAAATATCTAAAACCTGTATGATAGAAACCGTAAAATAATTCTTAAAGTCATAATAAAAGACTTGACCACATTGAAACTTATATTTCTGGATAGGAAAATTCAATATCATAAAGATGTCAAGAAAATAAAAATGAGGAGGGGATAACCCTCTCTCAGATATTAAACATTTTATGAATAATCGTATTTATAACAGTGGTTGCATGAAGAGACAAACCAAAGAAACAGAAGCAAAAATTCAGAAATAGACCCAATTGTATATGAAAATTTATATGATAGAAGTGGCAGCTCAAATCAGTGATGAAAAGATAGATTTTTAAGTTGTATTGTGACAGCTAGAAAAAGATAAGTTTGGACCTATTCTTAGTAACAGACATAATGATAAATTACAGATGAGTTAGTGATGTAAAATTGAAATCAATTAAATTATTGCTAAACTACTCTAGGGACCTATAGCCAATCAATAGAACAGAAGGCATATTTAATAGCAATATTTCAAGGTCAGTTAGTGGGAACCACCCTCAGACTATATTATTCAGACACTGAAGTTCTTGCTATGAGAGTCCCAGACCTTAAAATGCACATACTAGAGCCCAACACAAGCCAGTCAAATAAAGGTAAGTGAGGAAATACGAAGCGTCTGTTCATCTTGTGCTTGACAGCTTTATTTTATTGAAACCATCCACATGGAATGCAAAGAAATATCATTGATACCTTATTTGCCTACTATTTTAAGCTTTTAAAAGCACCTTAAGAATATGAAGTTGATTTTTATTAATTTAATAAGTTAAAATGAAAAGGTCATAGTTTGTCAAGGCATTCTTGAGATTGTTACTCGGTGGACTAGAAAAGAACACCCGTGTCTGCATGGATAATTCCATCTGTATAGTAGTCTTCTATACATAACCATAGTATCTGTTAAGCTCCCCACGAGAGAGCGAGGAGTATAACCACAGAGCCATGAAAATAAGAGGTGCCAATGAATGCTTTCACGGAGGAGCCTTGTTCTCTGAGCCCTGACCTATTCAACTGACAGCTTTACATGCTTTCTGCCAGGACAAATCTCTGTTCCTCTGAAGATATAAATACTCGATTTTGAGAAGGTTTTGTACTCTTGTGCAACCTAAAATAGAAAAGTGAACTCAGGAAGCCAGACCTGGAAACTACCGCCGTGATCATTTAATCTAAACACTCACCTCATAGACAAAGGAGAATCTAAGTCCTGAACTTGGGTAGACACTACTTCCACCAGCTGCCCATGAGATTAATCTCATTAATTGTGACATTTTAGAGAAGCTTAGATATATTTAAATACTCAAGAAAGATGTTTTGAGCTCCTCCTTTATGCTAGCCACTATGTTGGGCTCTGTGGATCGAGCAGTGGACAAATTAGGAAATTAGGTCCCTGCACGAATGGAACTTATATTGACCAAGAATGGTGGGGACTGAGGGTGGGGAAGAGAGAATCCATGGCCAACCTCATTTGAGATATTCTACCTATGAAAATCAAGCTTCTGTCAATACCCAGGAGAGAATTCCTTTCCCAGATAGAGTGAAAATATTTCTGTTTTGTACCTATCTAATACATTTTTCATTCCAATTGTAATAAACAAGAGTCTTGGATTTTCCTCTATTAGAAACTAGTTGTTACTTCCACAGGTCACATAACTTCTCTGCATATGACTTCTCATCAGAAAACTGAAGGGCTAGATCACATGATTACTTGTGTTTCCTTCTCTTCTAAGACTCTTCTTGAAACAGAGCCTCATGGGTGTGATCCATTTCAGTTCTTTTCCATCCCATTTCAGCCCCTTGCCTTCCTGTGAAGGGATCTTCTGTATCTAAAAGCCCTGCTGGTTCTTGTGGTGTAGCTTGTGACACCATGATAGGGACCGAGAGTCAGATGTGTTTCCTGAAACACTGCAATCTTCTGGCTTTTTCTTCCCTTTTAGAGCCATAGAACCAAGAACTGACAAGACTATCAGTCGTTGTGCAGGAATAAACAATACTGTTAAAGTTGTCATCCTTTTGATCCTTCCCAGATCATTTTTTAGCCCAGTTCTTAGAAAAGGAAAGCTTGCTAAGGCTTTTTTTTTTTTTAATGGTGCTATATTTGTCATGCCAAGGGTAGAATATTGAGGTTATATGATTTTAGGACTCAGAAAATCACATAGTAATAAAAAGAAGAGCTGAACCAAATACAAAAGAAATATATATATATATATATATATATACACACACAATATATATGTATAATATACATATGAGAGAGAGGAAAGTGATGATATAAAAAATGAGAAAATTCATTTTCAGAAGGAACTCAGAGATGAACTATCTCATACCTAGCTTACTATGTCAAACAGCCTATTGGAGTCACTAAATAAAGGTTTTCCAGGGTGCCAAGCTTTGCCTTTATTTCAGGTGAAATTTGTGTTAAATGTCACCATGTGTCTAGCACCCTTCACTTGTAGAAGAGAGGCAGTGTGGGCCACAGCGGAGTTGATCCATGGTAGCCTGAATTCTTCACTCTGGATTAGACCTTGACTGGGAGGCAGCACTAGCATTGCCCCAGGCAGGTCTATGCACAAACCACAGAAAGCAAATTGTCTGCCAATAAGGAAGACTTGGTAGGTCATGTAGTTGGCAAGTGGATATAGTCTCATTCTACAACTGGGAAGTAATCCCCCACACAATAGTGCTGTAATTTATCTCCTTGTATCTAACTCCTTCCTAGGCTTTAAGGATAAATGCAAGTTTGTCTTCCTCTACAAAGTCTTCTTAGACCACAGCAGTCTCTGAAGATAATTGTTTTGTTTGAATTAAAAACACAATTTGACTCACTTATCAATTAATTATGTTCTATCTTGCAAAATAATATTGTATTTTCTTGCATCCTTATATAATTTTGAAGTGTATTCAAACCTTAAAATTAAATTAGAAATTACATTTTTTTGAATTTTTATCTTTGGGCCTAACACTGTGTATTGAAGATACTTAACTAGATTTGCTCAAGACTTAGCCTTTGTTGAGACTGTCACACACACAAAAAAATGTTGCAAGAAAACATAGTTAACTCTAAGCAAGATTTTAAAGGATGCTGATGTATCTTCTTGACTCCATTCTTTTCATTTTGCCAGGGATCCACAGTATCCTCCCGCTTTAACTTCTATTTAGGCAGCCAGTACCTTCAATTTCACTCTCCTCCCCCCAATCATTAAGGCTTTTGCCTAGGGAAGAATATGACTTTAGTTACTTATATTTTAGAACAAATTTAAGCTCTTTCTTTTTATGAGAGAATTAACAGTTTTATACAACTCTACTAGTGAAATGACAGGCGTTAGCACCCTCCAGAACAGTTTCTCATGTGCAATTTTGGGGGGAAAGAGAGAAGGCAGAGTGATGGTGACAGACCTTAAGTGGGGGGGAAATCATACTACTTTAGCAGAAGTCTCCTCGAACAACCCAGTTGGCTCAAAGACTAGGAGCAGCAACATCTTCAACTATAAAATCAGGGTAAAACATCTAGAACCCCCATCCGAACTCAGTACTAGCCACTTCTAGTCAGTCACCCAGTACAGGCATTTTCCAAGAAGAATTTCATTTCAATAGTTGAGACATTTGTATCTTTTAATAAGGAAGGCTGGTTTTTGATAGCTGCTATGCATCTCTTCCTGAGCAATGATTGATTATGCTTTGTCTAGATACTAAAAAAAAAAGAGAGAGAACATTTATGGTCAGAAAAATCTACCCAAGGAGTCCTACTAGTAAAGAAAGCATGTTGTAGGGTAGGAAAGCTTTAGAACAAATGGATGAACTGGCAGCTCTCAAAATATCCTACCTCAAAAAGCATACATTAATGAAAGAAACACATATTCATAATAAATTTAGTAGGATTTAACAGCAGTATAGTTCAAATTTAAGAAAATTCTAATGTAAAATTACAAATCTCCCAAATGATAGAATGATTCTGAATTATTTGATAAGTACCTCATTATTTTCATCATTATGTATCCAAAGACATAAAACCTTTTATTTTAGTTTGACTACTAACTAAAGTGACAATGTAAAAAAGTTTTGTTTTAAATTTACGTACCATGGGCATCATATACCTAATTTTCTTACATTTAAAAGATTATTAGAATTAACTAGTAACTTTTAGATATGTTCATGGAATAGGATTTTAATTACCCTAGAACTCTTGTTTTCTGGATCTTCAGAGGTGAGGAAAAATTGTTCCTTCTCACACAATAATAAGAAAAACTTTTGCATTCTAGAAAAAGCTTCATAGGCCTTCTTCCACATAGGATATGACAAACCCATTTATGTAACCCATGAATCAGAAAGTTGTACCAAATAGTAAATTACTTTACTAAACTCAAGAGTGGAAACTTCACCAAGAATTCAGTAAGTAATGGTGTCATTCAAATGAGCATCCTGGTATTTTTGGTATTACCAGTGGAGGTTTGTAAAGGTTGTCATGCCAATTAAATTCTTTAAATTAAAAGGGAATAATTTGTATGCACATAATATTAAGCTCATCCTGCATGATTAGATGCAAAGTATACCCTTAGGCTTTCTTCTTCTGATATCCATATGTAATTGAGGTTTCTCTTAGCATCTCTGCATCATCTTGGACTGGGTTTATTTTGTTCCCTGTGATTCTCTCCTCTTCTTAACACCATCCTCCTAATCCCAAGGGGCATTGGTTTTAAAACTAAAGTCTACTACTTTTTACTTGAAATTCTATTATTGCTGTGGCAATTGCTATTCTGGCATATTTTTCCATATTACGTGATACAATGTAAAAAGATTTATATTGACTGAAATAATAGATGTACCCTCTCCCCTGAAACGACTTTGATCATGTTAATTTAAAATAGATGCAGAATAGATGCATTTGATTTTTTTAACCTTAAAAATTAAATTTATGTTGTGTTTTGATAGAAGGCACAGGAAAATCAACTTTAGTCCTAACATGCTTGTTTCCTTTCCTACACAGGCCCACCAAGACCATCACTATGTCCGATGGGGACTATGATTATCTGATCAAACTCCTGGCCCTCGGAGATTCAGGAGTCGGGAAGACGACATTTCTTTATAGATACACAGACAATAAATTCAATCCCAAATTCATCACTACAGTAGGAATAGACTTTCGGGAAAAACGTGTGGTGAGTTTTTAACCATACTGTTAACATCGTTACTATCTCCCTATGTAAAAGAAGAACCCAGAAACTATGTTTATTGCCTTGCAAAGTGTCTGTCTGTTATCACATAAAATTCATAATCTGTCACTTTAATTTACTTTAGAATATTATTTACTACTTTTCAACTATAAATAACATTTTGCTAGAAAAATATTGAGTGGCACTATCTCTTGTCTCCCAAAGTATACAAGGCAACTAAAATAAATAATTTCTGGATTTGCATAGTGTGTTTTCTATGAATTCTTGAGGAATTCTTTCAAAACTTGAATTATTCAGGATCTAAACACATTAACTCTTTGATCTGAGTTAAATTCCTCAATAAGACCAAGTGTTCATTTCTCTCCTCTTAAGAAAGAGGTTAAAAGTATGATTGGCAAATGGCTGGAACATGAGCTTTGTTAAGTTCTTGCTGCGTTTTTATTTATGTGTAGACTCAGCCATCAATCACTGGCTTATTATGAACAGAATGTGAGACCAACCCATGCTATTTTCCAAGATAAGGGAGTTTAAGTGAGAATCACAACCACTTCCTTCTCCTATGCTAGACGCTAATGACAGAAATAAGGATATTGTGACATGTGAGACGTGTAGCATAGGCACATAAGCTTAGCCAGATTTACTGCCACCCAGGGTATGCTTGATTGCCAAGATAGCTGTGGCTTCCAGTTGATGTCACAAATCCACTCATGCCTTGGGAGTTGGGAAAGAAAACTAAAGAACTGGGGTTGGAAGCCGTTGCCTGAGAAGTCGAATCATGGTTCCCTAGGATGTGATGTGCTGTCCCTTATCTGAAGTCAATACTTTGTAGTGTAGTCATAGCAAACCGGCTGCCAACCCCTGCAGGTTTTCTCCTGCCTTCTCTCCTCCCCGATGTCCCCAGTGATCTGGATATAAGTCTTTGGAAAGTTTTCCTTTTAAAACGTTTTCACTAAACTCGACTTAAGGGAGCTGATTAAATATTAAAGTTGTTATGCTTTACTTAAAAAGTAAAAGAGCCAGAATTAAAAAAAAATTTACTTTATCTAAAAAGAGCCTTTGATGAAATGGTTAGTGAAAGAAGACTTGAAATGTCCTGTGTCAACTTATTGAGAAATTTTGTGCATATTTTATGGCTAGGTCATTTTGAAAATCCATTCTACAATAAAAGATACTCGTGCATTTGTAAAGCACTTTACTGTTTGCAAAAATACTTTCACATCTGTTATTTCACGTAAGTTTCTAATTTGCAGTAACTCTGCAAAGTGGGAAGAGGTTATAGGTCTCAATTTTCAGATAAGAAAATAAGACTAAAAGAGATTAAATGAAGGGTTGGTATTTGAACCTAGAACTTGGGTCCTAAATCTGATGTTTGCTGCCTCGTGAGGAAATGACAGAAGGTGTCTAATTCAAGTTCGCAATATGCCTAAATTGTGTTGAAAATCATGCTTGTACTTGACATTTAAAAGTGAGAGTACATGTGATACTTCTGGAAAAAATAGAGCAAATATTTATTCTGCACTATGAACTTTGATTATAGTAATCAAGAAAAAACATGCTGAGTGAACCCAGAGAATTACAATGTTGACAAAATCCAAAGCAGTATCAACTAATGAACATCGTGCCTTTCAGGTTTATAATACTCAAGGACCAAATGGATCTTCAGGGAAAGCATTTAAGGTGCATCTTCAGCTTTGGGACACTGCGGGACAAGAGCGGTAATAGTAAATCACCTTGTTTCTGACTTCGTATGGCTTAGAAAAGCGTATTTTAAAAATGAATGCTGTATGTGAACTTGAAAAACAAATAATATGCAACTTTTCTCCTGGTTTCAAAATAGACATTTGTACCAACAAATAAAAATAAATGATTTGTAGTTAATTAACCGTACTAGCTTTGTATAGTTGGTGCAGATTTCAAAAATTAGATTTTCAAAAATCTCTATGAAGAGTCTTGCTACGCATTGTCTTTGCACTTTTCCGGTAGAAAAGAAACTTCTCCAGAATTTAATTGAATGAAGATGGGAAATTAACATTCTTGTAAGTGCTCCTGGAAGAGGGAGTCAAAGAAAGGGTGTGAGGATCTTTCTCTCTTTCTGTTCTTCCACACAGCCACTTTGTCTCATGCCATGTGACTGGCTTTGTCCTCTCAGATTCTGGTCGTACCATTGCCCTCCAGCTAGAATCTTCTACTCTCTTCTCACTTTCCCTGAGCCTCTCCTTTGACCAGGCCTGGCTCATATTCCACCCCTCTGCGAAGCCGGTCGGAGCACCCCAACTGAAACAAACCTCCACTGTGCTTCTGAACTCCTGTGGACACCTGTGGCACCACCCTTTTAAGTTACTAAATTGTCAATATATGCCATCTTGTAATAAGCCAGATCGTCTGTGTTTATCTCTAACTGCTGTTCATTGTGGTGTTCTCAGCCCAACAAAGTCATCAGCATTACCAGGGTAGAGACCTTGCCTGGTTTTTCAGCATTGTCGTCTTTGGAACAGTGTCCAAGATAGTATTCAGTAGACAGCAGTGTATTAATGGCTTAGAGTCGGAGTTACTATTCCATTGTTTGATGAAAATAGATTTCTTTGGGATTCAAAACTTCAAAGCCTGATAGACCCCAAGCTAATAATGCTTTTCAGTATTAGATTAAATTAAAAATGGCAATAGATTGGCAGAGAAGATATTTAGAAGGCACATACCTCCAAATTCTGCATCGTATGTCTTAGAATGCTTATGCTTGTAAACACTTTCGTTTTTGAAATGCATCCAAAATGTTCTCACTGTCAGTGAGTGTAAACGCCAGGAGAGGTGCTGGGCCCTCTCTGTTAGCTTTTTTGACTGTGAATTCCATTTACACACACCCTTCAACACTACTGGTTCCTCTGAAGTCATTCCTCACAAGAGTCTCTGTTCATATGTCAGTTTTGTTGTCACAAAGATGTATGTTTTATAGAGCAATTGCATTCATTTTTGAAGAAGTAATATGAGAAAATATGGTTCCCATATGTCCTCGCACATGATATGTCAGCCTAGCATGATGGCAGCCTTCTCTCGTCTGTCCCCTTAAGGCAGCTGCTCTGGGAAGGAAATGGGAACACTATGGGGCAGTCTTGGTAACACTTAGGCTATTCACCCCTTGAGAATTTTGCATTCTGTATACATAAGGTGTAGCTAAGCAACAAGATAAACAATGCCTCACACCTCAGCCCTGTGCCTGAAGACATCGGGCAGTATAATCCACATAAGATAGTGGTTATTGATAAAAGTCACATCATGGGAAGGAGGAAAAAAATACATAGTCCTTATGTAAACCTATAGGATACAGGGCACAGCCTTAGTTCCCAGTGAGGGAAAAAAGGTGATGATGTGACTCTGGGATCTATTTCTTTATGTAGTCTTAGTTTTCCTCACCCCGTTGTCTCAGTGGATGGGATGAGTTGGGTGAGTAAAGCCGGAAATGAATTACTGTGTCCCTGGGAAGAATGAGGCTTAACAAGGATGCTGGGCAGAAAGAGCAAGTGTGTCCTAAGCACCTATCCACATTGCTGTGGATAAAAAAGTGTCTGTCCCACTCAGATCACTACTATAAGCATGTTTTGAGTAACTTTGTCATATGCTGTGAGCAGTGACATGGGAATAACACACTAGTCCTCAAATGAGACACACACACACACATATACACACACACTTAGAAAGAGAAAAAGAGACATTTTCCTAGCCATGACACTAATATGGTTGAGGAGGGGACAATTTTGTGGGTACAGCTAGTCTCCAAAGAGCGAGAACCACTCAACAAAAGCACTATGATCTCTGTGAGCTTCCAGGGAATGGTAGAAACAAATCCACAAGAAAAAATTGAGTAAATGTTTTGGTGTTTCTACTCTACATTTTTAGATCATGCTAATGCCCCACAAAAGAAATCCTACTTTGGAAATAAACAATAGTGAAAATATCTCTTCTCCCATCTTTTTTTTATTTAAAGTATTATTCTCTATTGAAATCATTTTAATGCTTGAATAATTTTATATCTTTTTACTATTCTCTTTATCTTTCTCTTACTCTATTTAATTTCACAAGTATTTACTGAGCAAATACCAAGTTCTGGGCCATGAAACTATAATGGATATCAAGTTAGAAACACAACACCTTTCCCCCCTTGGAGCTTACAGTCTAGGATGGAATTTGGACAAATAAACAATTGCAATATAGCCTTAGGACAGCAACAGAAAAATGAAAGGCATTGGGCAGGCCCACAGGAAATGCCCAGACCCAAGATGTGGTGTTAGAAAGGCTCTTTGGGGAAGTGATATTTCCTCTGACACCATTCTGTATTATATATACTCATGTACAGGAAGTGGTAGGAGGAAAAGGAAGCATTAGGTGCGGTTACACAGAAAGACCAGTGTGTGTGAAAGCCCAGGGGAGGAGGGTGAACTTTCTAAGAACACAAGGAAGATCAGCATGCCTGTGGGGAGTCAGGAAGCTGGATTGATGAGCAAGGATCAGTTCCCGCAGATCCTTGATGGCTTATTAAGGAGTTTGGGCATGAGCTTAAGGGTAATATATAATCATTAAAATATAATCAATGGGAAGAAATAGAGGGGTGAGGAACTGGGTCCCAGATAAGATTGGACACAGGAAGCCTAACGAGGAGGCTGCTGAAATTGTCCAGGTGAGAGACAATGGGTTCAAAAGTAGAGCAGTGGAAGGATAGATGGACAGAAATGAGCAGGTCGAGAAATACATGTTGACTGTAGGCAGCAGGTGAAGGAAAAAGGGGTCATGGCAATCAGATGGATGGTGATGTCACTGACACAAAAAGAAATCAGGAGCCAGTTTGGTTTTGCACGGATGAAATTGGAGATCCCTATGGAAATATCCAACAAGTAATTAGGCACCCAGTGTGAAAGGCAGGAAAGATCTAAATCTATAAATTTTGGATTCCTCAGCCTATAGACTACAATTGAGCCAGGGAGGTGGATGCAATTACCAGGTGAATGTATAGTGAGTGAGAGGGGTTGAGAACCAGCACAAAGGATCTACAAAGAGGCCAAAATAGGAGACCAAAAATTAGAAGAACATTCCTGAAAACCCACTGCCAAATTTAAAACCTTTTCTGGTCGCTACATGTGGTCTCTGGTTTTGCCCATTGCTCACGTTGAAGTGGATCTCAGCACATGTTCAACTTTGCTGAAGAATCTGGGTGTGAGGGGTGAGGAAATGGGGGAGAGGGAAAGTCTTTGTATTGCACATGAATGAGGATATCCTTCAAAATCCTCCATGACAAGTAAGTGTCCTCACTTTCTTTCCCCAGTGACTATGTCTCTCTTTTGTCCTGACTTTCCTTGGTCCCCCAATCACCTTCCTTTTCTTCATTGGACTTGGATGTCAGCCTAAAGCTCAATTTTACCCCAAAAAGTACTTTTAAAAGAGTTTTGTCACCAACAGTTTGCCTTACAATAGAATTCCAGTTTCAGCTGCTAACAAGTTGTGGTTTTCCTCATATCACCACAGGCATTCACTTGTAGGCTACTATGTGCCAAGCTTTCTTCTGGGCACAGACAAGCAAAATTGGAAAGTATTAGTTAAAGTGCCCACTCTAAAGTGGTTTACATTTTAATTGTGGACAGCAAAATGCTCAGGAATCAAAAAGAAAAAGATTCTAAGTCACTGTGTAAGCAAGTGTGGGATTGAATGTTACAAGCCCTGTGTGTATAAGTGCTGTGAGACCATGAAGCCAGGAAGTGGTCTTAAAAAAAATCTACAATCAAATTTCCTCCCCTGGCCCTTCTGCCCACTCTCCCATTTCTGTAGGATATTCCATATGGGCCACTCCCAGCCGTGGAGACTTCATACTTGAAAGGGAAACAGCGTTGTTTGTATTGTCATCGTAGGAATGTGGACTAACTTTCAGAATTGCCCACTGTGCTTTCTTGGCAGGTTCCGGAGCCTTACCACTGCATTTTTCAGAGACGCCATGGGCTTCTTATTAATGTTTGACCTCACCAGTCAACAGAGCTTCTTAAATGTCAGAAACTGGATGAGTAAGTGGGACCAAGTAAGGTGCACTGACTGCTTTGAGACCCAATAGCTCTATGTGCCGTTGGCCTTGTAAGATGAAACCAGATTGGACACCAGAGATTATGCTGGAAAGTCATGAGTTTAGTGGTTCTCATGTCACCTTCAAAGTGGTGGCCTTTATATGAATCACACAAGGTGGCTTGGATTTGTATTTTCCTTGGACACCCTTAGAGGAAGCCAGTGTAGCTTTATCACCACCCGTATTTAAGGTCTTTATTAATGCCATTGAAAGGCCATTCAATCACTTGTCCTGGAAGTCTTGAAGGACTTATTAAAACTAAGCGAGTGACCACATCTACTACATCTCAGCTGGTGAGGGCACAGTGAAAATCTGCAGTGTTTTCTTAGCGGGAACACTGGTCCCTAAGATGTGTTCAGTGGCTAGTGGGTTAATCGAGGGAGAAACTACTCCAGAGCAGACTGGCCACATGATGATAAGGTCAGGCAGAGTGTGTCAGTCAGCTCACGCTGAAATTTTACTTAAAAAAAAAAAAAAGTTTAAATGTGAAGACAACTTGTACAGAAAAATCTCCAGCCTCCACAGCAACTTAGATATAATACAAAATTTAAATGTTGCCTAATCCATTATTAATGTCACTTTGATATATATCAATGCAGGAGAGAAGTATTAGAATTTTCCTCTATTTTCTAAATTGTTGGGGTTGGTATTGCTCTTGTCGTTTCCAGATTTGTCAGGGCTATCTATAGCCAGAGCAATATTTTTTAAAAACTAGATCACGTTACTCCCCTGCTCAAAGTCCTCTGTGACTTCCCATCTCACCTGGACTAAGATCCAGAGTCCTCCACCTCTCCCTACAAGGTCACTGTGATCAGTCCCTGGGCTTCCTCTCTAATCAGCTTACTCGGCCCCAGCACACCAGCTTCTAGCCAAAGGGGCTCTCGTGCTATTCCCAGGACCAAAAGCACATCCTACCTTGGGGCCTTTGCACGGCTGACTCCCTTTCTCACTTTCTCTTCTCCCATTTACTGGTCCCTCCGTCCTCTTCAAATTTGTACCCAATCCTTATTTGTCTCTTGGGAGCAGCCTTCCCTGACTGGCCACCCCATGTAAAATAGCTCTCTTCATCACTCTGTATCTTCTTGACACACTTTCTAGTTCATGCAGTCCCTGCCATCATCTGATATTATATTATGTATTATTTTTGTTTACTTGTGTTTTTGAGTCTTTCCACCACTAGAATGCAAGCTCTGTGAAAGTGCAGACTTTGTCTCTTTTGTTCCATCGCAACATACCAGACCCGGATGAGCACCTGGCACAGAGTAGATGCTCAAAATATATATATTTCTTATTACTACATATTATCTAAAATTAGTAATATATTATATACAATTAATAATTAATATATATGACTGTTTTCAATGTAAGTTCAATAACCCTGTTGCAACCAATGGGGAAAAATATCAACAAATTCTAACTTTATTAATTATTTCTCCAAATGAGTATTTATCCTAGGATCTATCCTTATTTCTTTTCAGTATTGTATTTCCTTATCCAAATTTTGATGGTATTATTAGATTCTTTCCAAGAATGGTTTCTTTATCCTTTTCAAGGCAGATGAGATTATCCCTTGTTTTTAAAAGTCTACAGAAGGATATTGTTGGGATTTAAGATAATTAATTGCTATGTCTAGTAACACTTTAATTCCTAACACTCCAGATAATCAATGTGACAGGGACAACATTTGTCTTCTTGCTCTGGTCTGGGCAAGGTAGCACACAGCATGCCTTAAGATAGACATTAAAGTAGCCTCAGTAGCATCAAAAACACAAGTTGACAAATGTCTTCTCTTTCCTTTTTTCCTCTCCCTCCCTTCCTTCCTCCCCTCCTTTCCTTCATCTTTCCTTCCTCTCTCCTCTCCCCCTCATTTCTCTCTTTCACATACAGTATTTCTTGAAGAAAAAACACGTTACCTGTCTTAAAACTGTTTCAACATGAATTTGTAGTTGTTAAAAAATGTTCCACTCTATGGATCATTGCTTTCGACATTAGGAGAGAGAAATGTAGCAGCTTCCTAAAGGAAAAAGCAAATTTATCCACTTTAAAATCATGTTCTATTATCTTCACTTATATTTGAGGATCCAATGGTATGAAGCAGCACATCCATCTCAGAGGGGACTTCCCCAGATGCAGAAGAGCACAGATAGGTATTGATATAGGTGCTCTAGATATATTATTAGTCACCTTCACAATCTGCAGTTTGCGAGGCTTAATCTCGATCTTACAGAGGAGGAAACTGTGACTGAGAAGAAGAAGTAACTTGGCTAACATAACTGGTCGGCAGCCAAACTGGAGATGAACAATTAGATTAGGATCTGGAGTGTAGCAGTCATTTGACATCACGGATTTATGACTAACTTGCTGATTCTGTCTGCTTTCTTTCCAAGGCCAACTGCAAGCAAATGCTTATTGTGAAAATCCAGATATAGTATTAATTGGCAATAAGGCTGACCTGCCGGACCAGAGGGAAGTCAATGAACGGCAAGCTCGGGACCTGGCTGACAAATACAGGTAAGTGAGTTACACTGAGACGTCATCTGACCTTGTGCGCTGTTGCTCAACTAATGGAGCAGAGACATGAGATTGATATTAAAAGAAATCCCCATGAATCAAGAACAGTATGTGAATTAAAAAGATCTCCCAGAGGAATATATGTGATGTATTAATAAATTACTTAATAATAATAGCACCTGACATTTCTTGAATACTTATGATGTATTAGCAACTCTTCCTAGACTTTAATTCATTTAGCCCCTCATAACCATATGTAGGAGATACTAGAGCTATCCCATTTCATATGTGAAGAATGGAGTCACAGAGAGATTAAAAAATTGATGGAAGGCCACATAGCTAGTAGGTAGCAGAGCTTAAATTCAATCCAGGCAGTCTGAGATCAGAGCTCATGCTCTTAAACGCTGTACCCTACTGCCTCTCAATCAATAGCTGCAAAACCCTAAGGAATGATACCCGACACAGGCATGACAACGCAATACTTATCCTCGCTAAACTGGAGTGGCAACTAAAGAAAAACAAAAACAAAAAAGCCCCATGTCATTGTAAATTGATTTCCATGGTAGAATCTGTTATTATTTTGTAAATTTAAAGTAGTTTTACCATATCTGCCCGTTTTTTACTGAAGGATTCTCTCTGAGAGCTTTAAAATGTATGACTTTTAGAATTTTTAATTCCAGATAAATGTAGACTGTATTCACATGAATATCCTATTCAATGCATGCCTAATTTCTAAGTTAGATTTCCAGATAATTATTGGCAGGGAAGCAATATTTTAATGGCAATACTGATCACTAGTTTAGGCATTTTTCCCCTCCTATTTTTTGTGAACAGTGATAATGCCTTGACTTCAACTTCCTGAACACCTCCGGTATCAATTTCCTTGCCCATAAAGCTGGTGGTAGCCATAGTAGAGAACAGCTCACCAATTTTTACTGACTGAGAATAAACAAGGATGCTTTCCAACTTAGCCAGCAAAAACATGATTATTTGACAATCTCTCAGCCAGCCATGTTTTTGCATGTGTGATTCATGTGTACATCTTGTATCTGTTCTTATTTCTTCCACTCAAAAATATCTGTCATCTCTTCCATGCTAGCATACCATATTTTGAAACAAGTGCAGCAACTGGACAGAATGTGGAGAAAGCTGTAGAGACCCTTCTAGACTTAATCATGAAGCGAATGGAACAGTGTGTGGAGAAGACGCAAGTCCCCGACACTGTCAATGGTGGAAATTCTGGAAAGCTGGATGGGGAGAAGCCAGCAGAGAAGAAATGCGCCTGCTAGACTCTCCGTAGGAACTGATCATCAACAACCCACCCATGTTACTTTCGAAACCAATGACAAACCACAAGATCGTTGTTGAGTAGACCATGCACAACGGCATGCCCTTCTTTTTCTGCCAGAAAATCTATTTTAAGAAACCAGAATAGTCAACAATGTTCAAAGAATTGACCAGTTATCCCTGAGGCCCTTCCAAACAAGATCAAAGATTTCCTAATGTGATTTCACCACGATGGATCCTTAATTTGTTTTTCTTAGAAAGAAGATGAGTCTATAAGACAGTATACAAGAAGAAATATCAGTGAGTTTTAAATCAGAACATAAATTACCTTGTTACCTTGGAGAGAGGGATAGGTTACTAAAGGGAAAACATAGAAAAATGATTTTTAAAAGATTGAATTTCTTATACAGAATCTGGTTCATACTTTTATATTTGCATTGGTGAAAACATATTATCTAAAAATGGGTATATGGTGAAAAATTCCATGCAGTTCATTAATGTGACACTACCATGTACACCCAATAAGTTTTACAGGAGTGACTAAATTACTGATAAGTTTATGAGTGGATGAATGTCATGCCTCTGCTAAAATGTAGGCGATTATGCCACAATGCCATTTTCATATTCTTAAGAAAGAGCATATAGACAAGAACAGGACTGTGAATGACAAAGTACAAGAGAAATGCCCTAAGGAAAAAATGAAAATTTGGAAACATGGCATTTGGAAAGCTGAAATTAAATGTATCTGTTACAGATGTCTGGAAGAGTTACTTAGCCAAATTTTACTCAAGCCAATTAGAAGTTGACATTATCAGTTGGAATTAAGAAAATCTCCAGAGGTTTCCATTTCAAACAAAATTTAGAAATTGGTTTGGTATTCAACTTCACATTTCATTTTTCTTAGAAAATGATAAAAGAGTCACAATGAGAAATTAACAGTTGTTGTTTAATTATCCCTTTAAGAAATTCAGTCAAGAAAACTAGCCTTAAAAAAATTTTAAGATAAAATATGCTGTTGATACAAAACAAAGAGTGACCATTAATTGTGGGTTTCCTTTTAGTTCACAGAAGTACTGGTAACCCAAATCACATGCCTTCCCTCCAAACCTCATACACCCCTGGCTTTGAATCAGTTGTAGAAGTGCCAGTGTATCACTATGTTGATGAACAACTTTAGACTAATGATGGATCAAGTCTATGGTCACTCTGAATTTTTATGTCATTAATCACATAAAAATTGATGATACCTCACTGTATAGTATGATAGGTTTTTATTTTGCCTAAGGCAAAGCACCTATAGTTGAGCTATATTGGGGGGGCTGGGCAGGGATGGAACTGTATTTTACCTCACCAAAAATTTGGTCAGTTGCTTTATTTTTTCACATAAAGATACCTTTTCTTTCTTAAAATCATCATAAAAGTATTTTCAACCTGCCTGTTCTTGTCCTTGTGACAAACTAACATTACATTAGTTTTTGATCTTAGTTTCTGATATAAGCCATGCCTATCAAAATATTATTTAAGTATTTCATTCAACTTTATCAATAATAAAGACAACATACTTCAAGTTTTCTTTTTTTATTATGAGGACATGATTTTTTTGACAGGATGGTTACTCTTCCTACAAAATTTTTCCAATCAGTGGCCAAGTGAAGTAGCTCATACCTGTAATCCCAGCACTTTGGGAGGCCAAGGCAGGAGGATTGCTTGAGCCCAGGAGTTTGAGCCCAGCCTGGGCAACATAGCAAGACCCCATCTCTAAAAAAATTTAAAAATTAGCCAGGCATGGCAGTGCACACCTATAGTCCCAGCCACACAGGAAGCTGAGGTGGGAAGATCACTTGAGCCCAGGAGTTGAAGGTTGCAGTGAACTATGATCACACCACTGCGCTTGAGCCTGGGTGGCAGAGTGAGACTTTTTCTCAGAAGAAAAAAAAGAAAAAAATTTCCAATCATACCTAATTTTTCCACACTCTGTGCATATATTTTGTGAAGTTACAAACATTGGAGACCCTAAAATCCCAGTCCCCCATTCAACTTCTCCCTACCAACCTACATCTTGTATTGAATCAGTTTCAGAAATGCAAACAGATCCAAAGAAATGTCTATTTATAATGTCCCTGGGATGGACTAGACCCAGAAATGTGCCATGAATCAAAACAACTTGGAAACTTGTTTGGGAATGAGCCTCCAGTGAAATTCTCAGTGTTGACTGCCCCGCTCCTTTGATTTCTGCAGGACTACGATGGCATCATGGTTGGGTATTCCCTCCCATGGTGTTTTCTCTGGGATGCTCTTCATGATCTCAATGCCTGTGACATGAATATAGAAAGCTATTAGCTATCATTTAAGATGTTTCTTCTGGGAGGAAAGTGAGCAGAAACAATATAACCATTGCTGTGGCAAAATCTGGTGAACTTTTGCCATCATTATATCAATTTCTTCTTTGTATTCAAATGGTGATATTCCCTGCATTTTCCTAATAGGGAATGTTTAGCCTTTATAAAACCCTGCAAGTATTCTATTTTGACAGGCCTTTTTGTTTCTATTCATTTTCCAGTTATATGATTGATTTACTTATGCCAAGTTTCTGTCATTGTCAGTTATTTAACCAGTATTTTTTTTCAGGCTCTATTTTAAGATCATAATTTGATAGCTGTAGCATGAAGCAGAAAGTGATGATGCCCATAATTATAGAACTATGCCTGTAAAAATAACAATTATTGGGTAATAATCTCAAGAGGAATGAAATTTAAAACTGACAAGAAAATTAATTTAAAATAGCATTCCATTTATAAATACTTGATCTAAAATTTTTTTTTCTGCAAAGTTTGACCACTGACACCAAATTTTGTGCAACCATCATTATTTCAGGATTGATAGTTCTATATACATTAATGTGGTGCCATGCAGTGTACATGATACTGCTTTAAACAAGTCCATATCTCCTTTATCCCACAAGAGCATGTATTTTTAGGCAAGGTATGTCCTGTTACTGATTACCTACCAATGTCTTAATAAACCATATTGTATTTTGGAAAAATATTTAAAATGTACAGGAAACTCATTTCTGATATAGAAACTATGTCTGGAGCGTTTATGCTGGTTTGATGTTTACATTGTTCTAACTCAGTGCCTCGGATACCTCTGTGACCAAATTTGTCTCCAGCCACATAGTTCATTTCCTATAATGTTGTATCATAGAAAGCCCTCACAGAGACACGAGCACAGCTCAAGGTCTTCTGATACCATCAGTAGAGGATGCAAGGGCTTTATCGGAATCTAGAGATTATGACCTCCTTTTCCTAGTCTCCTAGCTTACTTCCCGTGGAGTGGGCATTACTTGAGACTCTTAACTGTGATTAGGTAACAAGGTTATCTTCTAATGAAAAAGCAAAAGAAATATCTTTTTAAAAATGCATCAAGAATAGGGAGAGAACATAATGTTAGTCTTGGTCTAATGATGGTAACAAGTCATGAATCGTCAGAAAAAATACCGAATGCCTGGAGTTGAGCTTATGGGTTTCTCCATGAGAGTTTAATACTCTTGCAAGGTACTACTCTAGCCAATTTGTTATCATTTCCATATTATCAGCTACCACACTGCAAACAATTCAAAAGCAGCATTTTCTAAAGTAAATATTTCTTCTGTTATTTTTAACCAGATGGGCCATTGTACATATTGGTGGGTGTCTTTGTCATGCTTCTACTATAAATTGTTCTTTGCCCACCTGTTAAGGTTGGATGAACTGGGGAAGCCCTTTCTTGTCCCCTTTATAAGAAAAAGAGGCTTGAGCATAGAGAAGGACATGACTATATTAAAAAATAATTTAATAACAGCACCCTATGATGTTCTTTAAGCTGTAAATTGAGTTCATTAGAAATCAACAGATTTGATGAAGCCCATATATCTTCTCACCAGCGGAATGGGGACAGCAGTTAGAAAGAGAAGCAACATTGTGCAATAGATGCAGTGTACAGCTAGGCATAGTATATGACCTGGAATCTTATGTCCATGAAACAAGGTCATTCACTGTTCTCTCTCTGTTCACTTAAAAAGGGCACATATGCGTCCCTCAGTGTGTATCACACCAAAAATTTGAAAGAAAATCCTCATCCATAAAGGATTTTGGAATTATAATCTAAAACTCAAACTATAAAGAAATAATATTCCAAGTGTGTGGTTTCCTAAGATATATAATAACTCTTTAAAAGGAAGATCTGAGAAGTGATATTAGCCAAAGTGATAGAATTGTCTTTTACCCTCTACTGCCAAGCTTTAAAACACTTAAAGAATTATAGTGTATTTGAGTATTTTAGAAAAAGTTTTGTCATTTTTAAAGATGCTAAGATACTATCTATTAATGTGTTTGAAAAGGTTGTCTAAGAATTCACCATAAGCTATATTTTCTTCTTGATCTTGAACTTATTTCTGGGGAGAGTGCTAAGCTCTTAAACATGAAAATGGATATAGATTATTATCTGAGATGAGTATTATCTCATTGCTCTATAAATCCATGAAGCTATTTTCACATAAAGTAGACCTGATAAAAATTGTTATTGGATATATAGAGAATTTTACAAACTTATTTCCTTAGAATTCTTGGCTGGAGACCAATCTACCATGACCTTGTTAAGCAAGAACTATAAAGAGAAATAGGGCTTAAATGTTGTCTAAACTGTGCCCTTAAATACAGTAGAACTTGGACAAGGCCATACTTAAAAGGATGATTTTGAAGTATAAAACAAAACAAAACAAAAACACTTAGTAACAGAAAGATTTTTTTGTAACCAAATCCATGGCAAATATTTATTCATCATTTTCATCTACCAAGTAGAGGTTTATGCCCTTAGAACTAAACTAATAGAAGACTTAAATAAAAAATATTTTTGGCATAAAAATTTGGGAAACTTAGAAACATTTTGTTTACCTCATATGACTCTAATTTTTTCATCAATTTTACTTTGATTAATTTTTCAAGGAGCAGCATCACAAAGATACTTTTCTGCAGAATTCTTTATACCACTAGTCTATGATTGAGGTGTTTTCTCACTTCGTATATGGAAAGAATGTCATTAACAAACAAACAAAAACACTAGTACCAAAATACGGGGACTGTTTAAAAGGGTATCATCTTTTTGGGAAAGTATACAAAGGAATCATCTTTGGACTGAGTGACTTCAATTTGGTTTCCTGGCTTCTTTCCTTTCCAAGAGGTCATGGGAGTCATGGCTAAGATCCCTCAGCTGACTTACTCTTTAAGGATCATTAGCAAATTCTATAGAAGCTGGCATATCTGACCTTAACCTAATGGATCTCTTATTTAACCAGTATAGGCTGTCCCTATATCTGTTGGCACATCAAAGGAGTCTCTGTCCCTAGCAAAGTAATAACATGTGCTTATCTTTACTCTTTTCCCAGGTGGTTTTTTTTTTTTTTTTTTTTTAATTCAAATGCTCTTTGAGAGAAAGCCCAGTGAACAATTTGGGGACCATGGGTGGGTTATTAAATATCTTAGTCGCTTCTCCTCACATAGGGTTCAGAAACCTTGTGTGCCTCACAGGGTTCATGCCAGGCTCAAAGAAGAAATATACAAGAAAGTGGTTTGTAAATTATATTCTGTTTCATAAACAGACATTATTATCACAATCTAAAAATTAATAAAAAATAGTTATAATTTAAACCACTTGTTTGTTGTGGAAAGAAGTATCATAGCAGGGAAAACACTAATTTTAGCAGAGGTATTGGAGACTACAAATGGGCAGTCAACTTGAGGTCATTGTATTTGATTGAAAATGTTTTATATATCTCATTCTTTAAAAAAATGAGTTCTATTTTAATCTGTATGTCATCTTGTATTTCTTTCAAGGAAATCAATTACACTCTAGATAGTATATTACAACTTGATCAAAATCTTCCATGTACAAATAAGGCTTTTGTGTCCATAGTCTTGTAAAGGATACTGAGCATATCTGAAATTATTTAAGAAAAATAAATTATCCTGCTTTCATTAATGTGTTAAAAGTGGACAATGTTTTCACATAACACTGAAGTGCTTCACTGTATCACAACAGTTTACCTTTAAGTAATATTATTCTCATTTTTAGGCTGTCTCCTACACAGATCTCTGTTTTGTCTAGTGCTATGGATGTAACTTAAAACTTTAAACATGGAGTTTTTATTCTATATGCCCCTAAATAGACTGTGGTTCCTGAAAAACACTAAGTCATTCTTTCATTGTACCAAAGTTCTAGTGGCTTCAGAAATCATAGCATCCAATGATTTTGTGGTGTCTGGGTTTGAATACTATGGTTGAGAATTGTATTCAGTGATTGTTTCTGCACACTTTTAAAATAAATGCATTTTTATCAATTATTTTGTGTATTCAAAGCAACTTTATTTCTGTGCTGACGCTGGTTGGATGAATGGTGGGTGGGGAACCAGTAACAACATTGAACTCACATCACATTAGAAATGGAATCCATTCAGAACCAGGAAATAAGTGATCTGGACGAAGCCATGTGATTTTTATTTATCTCTCTAAACTTTTCATTAATTATTTAAAGACTGTGCTTTGCAAGTAAAATTTTCTAATAAATTTGAATGATATATTTATTAAAATTAGCAGTTAATATGTTAAAGTAATCTATGGCACATAAGCCCTTCCTCATGTTATAACCTATTTCTTCTCTGTAACAAAATGCGGAGCAGGTGATGATATCTCCCTTAGTTACAGGCTGGTGAAAGACTGATGTTCAAGGCCAATTCAAGACCACAACGATACAGCTTCCTTTAAACTGTTCATTTGCAAAGGCTGACTTGTTCCCAGAGTGGATGTCCCTCCATATGTTACTTAGATAGGCTTTGCCAAGATAATGATGAGTTTTTAATTTAAAGATAAACAACTCTCCCACTGCAAGCAAATAAGTCCTTGGCACCATTCTCTCCACTTTATTCCCCAGTAACAATAATACTGCTTCACAAGGCAGAATCTTTTGCCCACTGGGTTCATGCTAAATAATTCAAGATTAGGGACTTGTTTTCCTTAATGATTTTATAGGATTTTTAAAAAGTCATAGCATGCCCCATATTGAGGTAGGAAAAAAAAGTAGAGCATCCTGACATTCACTGTTTGTAATGACACAATTTCTGTTTTTTAAAACTATGTGTAAAGTATGTCATATTATTCACAGTTTCTACACTGAGGAGAACTTAATTTCTAATAGGAATTGCTACTTGTGCAGAAAGAATAGCTGTAATAAGTGTGGGCATTGTTGCTCTGTTAGAAACTCATTTCGGTGACTTGCATTATGGTTTAGGAAGCCAACCCACTAATTTAGACTTGACTAAAGCTGTATTATAGGTACTAGAAACACTGTGATAGTAATCAGATTTGTGCAGTTATTATAGCTTTGGACCATTTTCGTAGATCTCTGAGAGCATGACAAAAGACTCTTCTTTACCAAATGAGTAAAAATAAATAAATAAAGCAGCAGCAAGGTTACAGCAGAAGACTTCAATCTGTTTGATTCCCCAGAGAAATTTACATTATAAACTCATTCACTCAAATTTATTGAATATAAGTTTTATGTGACATAGAAGCCTTCATAAGGAAATGAAGACCTGAAGAAATGGATAAAGCTGTGCATTTTTTTTCCAGATTTGATGAAGACATGGATAGTTGTGAAGAAGTGTGATTGGACAAAGTGAATCTGATCTAATGATAAACCACGAGGAAATTAGCAAGGTCTGTTTGTTCAGATTCTTCTCTGTGTCCCTGTGTCTCCAGAGATAAGGATATTCCTCTCCTCTCCTCTGGGTAAAAGGAGGGCCCCTCTTAAATGAGGATCTTATAGGGAAATGTCAAGAAAATCCTTGGTAGGTTTGATGACTTGCTCAGGGGACAAGACTGGAAGGTAAGAGTGACCTTCCTGCTTCTGCTGTTTTCTCAAATGCCAAGGTGCTATATTTTGCAGTAGCATGTTCTGAACCCCATCATAAGTATATACTTTAATAATAAATCAATTAAACATGATTACTTAAATCTTTATTGTATCCTTAATATTTTCCATCAAAAGCTAAGAGAAAGAAGGGAAAGAAAGGAGGAAGGGAAGTATAGGGAGGGAGGGAGAGAGGGAAGGAATTATAATGATTACAGTATTAGTCGGAGAACTTTTCAGTTCCGCCTGGATAGGGTAACTACTTGGATATAATGAGGATTCTGTATTTATTTACAGGTCAGAAGAGAGGTAGAAATTTTCAAAATGAAGAAATATGAAGCCATTTGTTAATAATAATTAACAAATATTAATAAACTATACCTTCAAAATTAGCAAGTAATAAAAATGTTTCCAAAGACACCATGAAGCATAACACTCACATATAGTTACACAGTTCAAGGATTACAGTACTTGGATGAAGTTATTATATAAATACATTACTTCATTCTGTGTTTACATACCTTCAAATATTTTATAGAAAACACTGATATTTCACATTCTACATTGAAAGGCTTGAAGCACCTTTCCTGAGAAAGCGTTTAAAATTGTACACCATAGAGGAAGAGCAAAGGTCTAAAGGGAATTCCCTCTTTAGGGTAACTAAGGTCTCTCATTATTCTTTTAATTGTGTTCTGCTTTCCTGATTATCAGTATGTTTGCCTTTCTGCAAGTCAGAGTTTGGTTTTACTCATAGGAATAATAAACTCCACCTGTAATGATGACGTGTCTCAAAATTTAAGTACACTTTCACAAGAGCACTAGACATATCATTCCAGTTCATGAATTCAAATTCTTCCTGGCTGCACACAGCAGCCATCTTTTTTTTTTTTTTTTTTTTTTTGAGCCGGTGACATAGAGATTTTTATAGAGGTATGGGCTCACAGCATTATGTTCTATTCTTCCCCCAGATATTTTAATTAAGCAATATTAATACATATCAAAAAGAAAATTAGTCACAAAGCCAGAGTGCACCGTGTGCATGCCTGGATGATTTTGTGTCTGGGTTACCTTGAGCAACCAATTTTTAATCCCAGAGCAATTGAAAACCAGTGGCTTCCTAAGGTGTCCTCAGGCAGCCACCACAGTTCTCACCTGGAGAATAACGTGGGCAAAGGAATTAACTAAAAAGAGTCCACTCCTCCTCGTACCCATAATTCAGTAGGGAATAACTCTTCTCACTAACAATGGATCAGGAGATGAATTTATGTTGTAAGATCTTTCTTATTATCCAAAGGTCAATTTTAAAATATATTGCTTGTTCATACGTATAATACACTCTACTCTTCCATTTGTACATTTAAAAACTATTATCAAAAGGTCAGAGTTGACCATCTTAAAACAGTCCCTGTAGCAAAAATCTGAAAACAAAATTCAGATTTTTTTTAAAGTGTAAAGCAGAATCTGTCTTCCATCAAGCAAAAGCACCTGCTTTCTTCACCTATTTGATAAGTTTCGAAGAGAGAGTCCTTCCCTTAAATACACATTTGTTTGATTTTTTGGAATGTCATCTTCCTGCAAAACTACTTATGTATAATAAATTCTATTCCATTACCAGTATTGTGCTATTTTAACAAGGAAGTCTGGGCTGTGCTTCAAGGAATAAATAAGACCCACATGGTTTTTATCAATCAGATCTTCAATGAGCCAGTTCATTTTCGTAGCCTGATCAACATCAAATATGGAGAGATGTCTTCGGTCTTCAATTCACTGTAGAAAACACAACACAATTATCAGAAATGAGCATGTTAAGCTCCAGTGATCATGGATGGACCACCACATTCTACTACCACAATACTACCAAAGCTAAACTAATTGCTTCGTTCTAAGAGAGGCTGTGAATTGATCTATTCTGACCAGTTCCCCATGAGATACAGCAGAATCACATTGCGAAAGCATTTGACGGAGGCAAATTCAGCTGGGTGTAATAGGACAAGAGCGAGGAAGACAGAAGGAAGTAGCAGAGAGGCAGAGCCTGTGACTGCCATTCCACTCGGTGAAGACAAGCACCAGAGTCAGGTGGAGGTGAGAAAACACAGATCGACTTTCCTCCAGCTGTTTTAGTTCTTCGTTTTTCTCGTAGCCTAAGCTTTTCTCACTGTGTGATTCTAGTATTTAAAACCACATACATGTGTGCATGATATGTGTGTAGATATGTGTGTATATATGTGTGTATATATGGAGGGAATGGGGCCAGAGTCCAAGGGAACAGTATCTATTAACAGATGAAAGGGAGTAAAAAATGTCCATCCTTCCTTCCCCCTCTTATTCCAAACCCTTCACCTCTTCCCCCACGGAAGTGACTCTACTTCTCTCCCTGCTTCTGAAACGTGGGCGTTTCAATTCCTTGAATACCTCTGAGGCTTCATTTCTTCTCTTTTTTAGAAGTTGCAGGGCTACTGGCCAAAAAGTTGGTAACTTAGCATCTGGAGGCCCAGAGATTTTAGGGGACTTGATTCATAATGGTTTCATCTCTAGTCTCTAATCACATACATCATTAGCAAAGTGAAACTCTGTTTCAGGGAGTTTTAAAGAGAGAGATGAATCTGCCTGAATTCCTAGACTGATGCTAATCGGAGTGGGTCTGATTTTCCACCCCAGGCACCGTGGCGGAGTTTCAGAAAGTGGGATTCTGCCCTAGAGGGAGAGACTGGGAAATTCAAAAGCTGCTAGAACAGGAAGTTTCAAATCACTTTTTAAATGATATGTGTAATTACAGACTATGTTTTCTTTTAAGTGATAATTTCATAGAGCTAATGGAAATGAGATTTGAGCCTAGATTGAAATTTAGATTCTGTCAACAACCAAAAAAAATTTAAACATTAAAAAAAATGACTTAGTTTCAACCATCATTTTGATTGCTTTAGTGGGTCATTATCATGGCTTGAAATCATTCATTATTAGGTAGTTGTTCAAGACAAGTACTTATTCTTAGTAATGCAAGAAATAAGAAGAAATGCAAAGAACTATTCCTTCCCTGGTGATATTTATAATTTATTAGATTTGAGAGATAAAGACATGGCAGTTTCAATAAATACGAACAATTCAGGATTAAAATGTCCATCAGGGGCATAAAAAATATAAACAACAGAGGAAGAAGGATAATAGGGGAGATGATCTGGAATGTCTGGAGAAAGTGTTTAAGTTGAGATAGGGCTTGTTTTAGGACAAAGAAGAGGAAAAAATTCTAACTCTATCTATTCATTTATTTAGTAATTATATGTTAGTCTTTGAGGATTCAATGATGAACAAGATTAACACAGTTCTGAATAGGAACAGGGAGACAGTAAACAAATGATTACATAAGTACTAACAGATTGGAAACTTTCTCAAGTAGTGGGTTGAATGTGAATCATGTTCAACAGAGGCTGTGAAGACGGGTGGGGGAAGAGAAAGACTTTACCTTGTAGAGACAGCCTTCGATACCTTTGTCCTAGGAGTTTCAGACCAAAGTGCCACCTTGCTTTTTAGTTCTTTATTCTAAAATTGAAAAAAAACAAGTGCAGAGATCAGATAGCCAGCACATCCATTAGCCACATCTTTGATTCTTCTGTTCAACCCACCACCTGCCTCACTCCTTGGCAGGAAGTTTGTTGTCACAGTAATTCTGTTAGAACACAGAAAATAGCCAGTGGAAAGTCACCAGATATTATCTCTGAAGACACAAATACACCCTGAAAAATGCATTATTTACCAACGGATTAAAATACAGGATTCTGATTTAGCATCTGAAATTCAACAGCTGAAGTGTCTGTGTGTGATTTTACAGTTTTTTAAATATAGACAGATGAAAAGAACTTTATGAAAAAACTTTATTAAAGAATTTTGTTAAAGATACCCACAATATTGATCACACGCTTATCTTTCTTTTGCAATCTCTTGATTATAAATCCCATAAAAACAGGCCCCACCTGTTCCTTACTGTACAGTTCATGGCCTCTTTAGCCTCAATGTTCTTGTTGAAGCCTTAGTTTCTTTATCTCTATACTAGTGGTAAATGATACATGTCTTGCCTATCTTGTCTAGATTGTTGGAAGAAGCAAATACCATATGATCATACTATTTTAAATCTGGGAGCACTCTCATAATTCTCGGAGATAATATAACAGTTAAGAAAAGGGTTAGAGTATCAGCTCTTTGTAAATCCTAGCACAGCCCCTTACTAGCTGTGTGACCTCATTTAGGTTACTTAACCTCTCTGTGCCTAAGTTCGTCATCTGTATAATAGATATACTAATGGCCCCTTCTTCACAGGTTTGAAATGAGATAAAAATATGTAAAGTGCTCAGCTCAGTGCCTGGTATAGATGTTAAGACTTAAAGGCGTTGGTTATGATTTTCTAGCCCAAGTTCTATCTTTATATCTAAAAATTGAGGCCCAAAGATTTCAACTGCCCAACATCCTATTCAGTGTCAAGTTGTGCCTGGAGCTGGTGCTTTCTCTACAACACTGCCAAGCAAGCAATTGCACTTCACAGGTCTGGAAGTGAGATGTAAAACACAGAAAGATCATGACCAAGGCTGAGTTGCCAGTTGGCTGCATTAAGAGGCCAGAGGTCTTTAAACCCAGGCCAGAGGGTATATAAAGGACATACCCAGATAAAGAGTCTGGGACCAAAAGGAAACTATGTGGAATGATGACAGATGACAAACAGCAACGTTCCAGCTCTAATCCCTTCAGGACACTAGGACTTAGAGTGTCATGTAATTAAAGTTTACAAGGTATTTTTCTAAGATTCCACCTGTGGTCTGGAGTCAGCCAGGAAGCCAGAATCTTCAGACACATTAATCATTTCACTGTAATATTTCAAGGGTTAAGCACTTCAGTTTCACCCAGGAAATGTGCTTCAGATGTGATAAATTGATGATAAAGATTTCCTCATATAATGAAGATAAATCTCCAGACACATGCAGGCACATATCATAGGCCAAGTATGTGGTCAGGAAAAAGTCCCCTCTAGACAGTACTTTACAAGTTATGAAGCAATCTGAAACACACTCTCTTGGTGACAACCGCCATTGGAATAAAAATATTCTGTAACTGGACAATTACATAGAAGCTATTTGGATTTTTTCCAGAATAAACTCATAGTTTCTCAAGTTGTTGAGTACCAAACCATACAAAAGCACAAGAGTTATTAGGTCAGACTATCTTTATTTGAACTTCTACGCCGATTTGTTCCATCTACCAGATTTAGGTATTTATTATCAGTTCATAGGCTTTTCTGATTTTTCCTTTAACTAGGACAGCGTATGAATGAGTTTCATTACATTGTTAGTCTATGAAACAAGTCACTGGCCAGAATAGATCTGCCATTGTTATGACTCTGTCCAAGGACAGTTTATTGACACAGTTTTCCAAATACATAATTTTTTACACACTTAATCTTTCAGCAACACACTCTTAAGAATTAGATTTTAAGGATGATGTTGATTACATAAAGTGGGATAATCTTCAAAGCTTAGAAAGTGGAGTAATTTCTGACAATTCATTTCCATATGAGCAGGTCATTATTGAGGAAGCTAGAAATGCACGGAATATAAGATGAATGCCAGCACTGTAAATTAAGACGATAAAAGATATGCAAAAGTAGAATGAAAGTAAACAATTTTGGTAGAATTAAGCAGAAATTATTTGGTGGTATTTAAAAGAGATTTTAAAAAATTAAAGGTTTAAAAAAGCACATAGAGTTACATGAGTAAATTTTATCCTCCATGAAAGGGGAACTGCTAGAATAGAAAGAATATTACAGAAAAAAGTATTTGTTTCCATGACTTGAAATCTAGAAGTAAAATAGAAAATATTTACTATACTAACTGTGACAATGACCAAAATAAATATAAATGGTCATGCAAACTTAATGTTATAACTATGCATTTTAAACACATATAGTACACAAATGTACATATATATTTCACACACACGTTTACACATATATACTCCAACACACATACATACTTATTTGATCATCCAGATAAGTAGATATTAGAGGGAGGCAAATGCTTCAAAGTCAAGGAGACTCAAACTCAGGTTCTGCCACCTGCTAGCTAAGTGATTTTGAACAAGTTTCTTAACTTCCCTGAGTGTCAGTTTTAACACTTGCAAAATGTAGTAAATAATAACTTTCTCCCGGAGTAGCTTTGAGGATTAATCAAAATGAAGTAGGTAGCATGCCTAAAAAGAGATACGTTTTTAGTATGAATGAGGAAGTGATTCTGTCTGTATGCTTTAGAAAGTTGATGTGTTTAAAAGCGTTGTTCAAACTCTAGTGACCATTTTTTATGAACTGAATCCATCCACCCTGTTATTTCATGAATTCCAAAATAGGTAGTAACCTTACATTTGCAGTACAAGATAGTTCACCCCTGTATATCATCCTAGTTTAAGAGATTTATAATAAAATATTCACTAGGGATAGACTAGAAATTGAATCACTGTGACTCAAACACTCACTGTATTTGTGTATTTTTTACTTTTTTAAAAACATGGTGTTGCTCTGTCACCCGGGCTGGAGTGCAGTGGCACAATGATAGCTCACTATAACCTTAAACTCTGGTTAATTTTTTTAATTATTTTTTTGTAGAGATGGGAGTCTCACTAAGTTGCCCAGGCTGGTCTTGAACTCTTGGCCTCAGGCAATCCACCCATCTCAGCCTCCCAAAATGCTGGGATTACAGGCATGAGCCACTGCACCCGACCCACTCTCTATATTTAGATAATGTGTTAAAATCAGATGCTCACAGATACCCTCCTGGACCCTCAATACTCTATAACTCCTCACATGTTTCCCTTCTTTCTCAGAGTACTAATGAAGTTGTGTATTTACTTGTTTATTTTCTATATCCTCAATTAAAGTGTAAGTAAGATGAGGTCAGGGACGATCTGTTTTGTTCATGACCACTCACCCAGCACTTAGAACATTTCCTGGTACATCATAGACACACTAAAATATTTGCTGAATAAATTAATGTGGTTTGGACTTTTTAAAGCTCAAATGGGCAAAGTAACATCCACTGCTGTGAAGGAAAAGCTTTACCTACTTCAGAAAATATTAATAAATTTTGAAAACATAAAGATACTCATCAGATACTGCTATTATTTAAAGCCCTTTTATAAAAGAAAACATTAGAAAACAGTGGCTTGGGTTGAGCTACACACAAAGAGTCTAGGACAACACTGAGAGGGGCCGTCACGTCACTGTGGAGAGTCTGCAGCAAACCAAGAGTTTTCCGAGAAGGAACAAAAATCTGTTTCCAGGTCACACCACACTTAGTGCCTAGTCAGAGATTATTTGCTGAATTTTGAACTCTAACCAGAGTCAAAATAGAAACAAATACATTTTCCTTGTCTAACTATTGGACCAAAAGGCCAACTGGACAATGTACAGTATCTGAGTTAAATTGACAGCTTATTTAGAGCATAAAATCTGCTTTGGGAATGATATCAATAAACAGACACAACTAAAGAACATAAAACTGAATTAGACACAGTAGCACCATTGATACCTTGACTCTGTGATGACAGCTGGCACTTGATTAGGTATGACCAGAGCCCAGAACCACAATGAAGTGAAGGATCTGAGCAGGATGCCAACTCTAAGACAACCTCTCCAATTACAACGTATTAAAGATGTACAATAATTAAAGCGGTGAGGTATTGGAGCCAAATCGACAGATCCTCCATTGGAACAGACTCAGTAAATTTCATCTAGAATAAATGGGCACTTTAAATGCATTCACTAGCCAGCAAGTTCCAGAGTGCAGGGCTCACTCATGTTTATTTTGTTCAATATTGTTTTCCTGAATTTACTGCCTCTATCATAGTAGCCACTCAATAAGTACTTGTAGAACTAATTACATAATGAAATGAATGAAAGTTTAAAACATTACAATACAATAAGCACAGTGTGATGCTGTACAGATTGTATATCTTTAATATGTACACACAGGTATGTAACAGGCACAATTCCACAAACACAGACATAGACAACTATGCTGTTGGTAACCATGGATGATAATTTTATGAGTGACTTTCTTATCCTATTTGCTTATTAACTGATATGAAGTGAAAGAATGTATGTTAGTTATGTAAAAAAGAAAATAAGAAATATATATAACATATAATACATGTGTATGTATTAATATATATAATAATATAACAAAAATATTGTATCCAGTAACATTTGCCAAAAAGCCACTTTGGCAGAAAGGCTGTGAAGAAATGCCTATAGAGAAGATGCCTTAAGAGGAAGAGGCTCCAATGTGACACAAATCACATAATCTAGAGGTCCCCTGATATAAACTAGGCAGCCACTACTGGGCACTGGAGTGAACAGCGGTTTTGAGCCGATTACTCCCCAGTCACTGCGTTTGCAGCTGCACGGAGCCGTGCGCAGTGCGACAGGCCCACACAACCCGCAGAGGATGAGCACCCAAGGAGAGCGTGAGGGCCCGTGGGCTCTGCCCTCCAGAATCAAAAGGGAACAGTGGTCCTCTGGGAAGGCAGATGGAAAACAAGGCTACAAAAATTACGATGTAAAAATATTCACAACCTCTTTATGTTATTATGGGTTTTCTTTTAATCTTCTGTTTGGGGAAAGCAATAGAACATGGTGATGGAAGGAACAGCGTGGCCGTGGCTGGGGGGACAGCGAGACAGCTCCCATCGGGTCTGCCCTGGGGAGGAGAAAAGTTCCAACAGATGAGGAAGGTTTCCAGCCGAAGTCAGAGCATCTCCTGTTCCTCGGGCCAGGAAAACACGGGAGGACGACAGGCAGGAAATCAGAACACTGAGAGACAGAGCAGAAAAGGTGACCGGGTCCAGGTGGCAACAGGGAGGACACACAGCAAGAAGCAGCGCTGCCAGGAAGGAGCCCCCGGGTCCTCAGAGGCACTCTACCCCCAGGGGCGCTTCCTGCCAGGCAGGGCCACCGTCAGCCCCTGAAAGCCATTAAGGGGATACCAAGAGGCAAGGGGAGAGTGAGTGGGCAGGAAGAAAAGCACGTCTTATCCCAGTAAATTAGAATGTATTATGCTAAGTTTTAAAACACTGAAAAGCAAGATCATTACAACAGGCTTCCGGAAGTGGGCAAGCCCGGAGGCAAAGCTTGGACGGGATGGATGTGGATGAAGAAAGAGGAGGAAGGAGGACACCCCAGGCCAGGAAAGAAGCGTGCGTGGGAGCAAAGGCAGGACACAGGAAGCCTGGCCATCTGGCTAGAGCGGAATTTACACCAGAGTGGCCTCGACCAAGCTTCCAATTCAAGTCCATGTTGAGAGAGGGTTATCAACCATCTCTCCAATATGTGTTCTAGAAAGTGTTCTAGAAAATGTGACTGAACCTTTAACAATTATTTAATAATATTTACTTAATATTTAATGTTAATCCTATTAAAAATTTAATAAGATCCTTAAAATACTTAATAATAATTTAACAATTATTGTCAGTATGAATACTTCCCTCCAGAGCTATAATTTCTTACACATGGAAGATGCACATACACTCACAAAAAGGTACTAGGACATACACAGAGACACATGCACATAGGCGTAGACAGACACAATCACGCACAATCACACGCAGACACTCACGCGCCTGTGCACATACAGACATACGTGTAGCGTCACACAGGCACGCCATCACATCCAAGCACACACACATCCGTATACAGTAGACAGGCTCACTGACACCCTCACACCCTGATAAACACATACACTCACACCAAAATGTAAAGCGGATTTCCTCCTTATCTGGGCTTCAAGTATGTTAACTTTTTCTTTGAGAGTTTCAATCCTTTTATCTTGTTCTTTCAAATCGTTTTTTAATTCTTCCACCTAAGAATTAGAAAACACAATTGGAAAAAATCTTGTCAGGCCACATGGAATAGTTACTTAAGTCAGAAATTGTACAGATTTCTGAGGTCAAATGATGTTCATCAAATTAAAACAATGACATCCCAAAGCATTAGCGGGCTCAGCAGGCGACAGAAAATTGCAGACCAAATTGGCACCTGGGGAGGAAAGCCCTCAGATGGTGCTGTCAGACACTCTAATCTTTGGGTAACCTGTTTACAACACATCCAGCAGGCATGCATCCTATGCAAAACAGCACTGGCTGTCTGTGGCTCAGAGACCTAACGTTCTCTCATCCTGCTGATGCAGCTGCTGGGGGACATAAGGCAAGGCCACCCCCCAGTGTGCAGAGGCTCCCTGAGGCAGAGGTCCTGTCAACCAGCAGCATCACAAGGTGAGCTCACTTTGCCAAGGGGCAATGTGGACTTTGTAGGTGGGGTGATGAGATGCAAAATGGAGCAGGAAGAGAGGGGACATGTGGATTCTAAGACCAACTCTGCCACCACCAGCTCTGTCACTGAACCACTCTGGGACTCAGGTTTCTCATCTGTAAATTGAGAGTATGGGATGCCCCAAGGTTCCCCTTGGCTCTCAGATTCTATTACTCAATTCTCTGGCTCTCTGGTGAAGTCATAGCCAAGTGTCAGGAAGGCATTAGAGATATTTGGGAGGACTCCTTTTGGAAACAAATATTAGGCAGTAACATAATTGCATAGAAGTCTGATTTTAAATTTAAAGCAGACCTCTAATATCAGATCAATACGTCTCTTGAAGTAGATCGTAAATACTCATACAGTCCACCGTCTACCCGGCTGCTGCCACAATCACCTCTTCTCTTTTCACTTGCCAGGATATTCTCAGAGAAGAGGAGCCAGGCTATACCCTACCCTAAAACATCTCCTAAATAAGTTGACTGTCTATAAAGTTGTGAAAACAGATCACTTCTTGCTCAAGAAAAGATTGAATCTCCCGATCAATGAAATCTTCTAAAAAAACAGCGAACATAATCTGGCTCTGTACACCTTTTTTTAAAAAATCACCAAAACATCTTTTAAAAAACCAGTTAAGCACAATTTCCCAAACTATCTTCATTGAGAACATGACGGGTGTTGGCGTTCCAGACAAGAGTGAGCACGGAAAACAGAGCCATGTTGCATGACACACAAAAGGATATGCCAGTGGGGAGAAAAATCTCATTACAGCTTCACGCTGTAAACATACCATCCACCAGAGAAATACACTTGATTAATCTGACCTCCTGGATGACACTGCGCAGATTCTGATGCTGGGAGTGAATCACAAACTGCAGATGAGAGATCTGCTCCTGGAGAGTGGAAATCTCCATTTGAAGAGACTGGCAACTGGGAATGCAAAAAAAGAGACAGAGAGATGGGAAAAAAAAAAAGGATTTGCTCACACATTCTAACAGCTCTTTCTTACTGCTTGTGCCAGGCCTTCCTCACACTCTTCACGGCTACTGGGCATCATGTGGGTAAGACCACAGGGCCCCATACGCTGCAAGAGACATTCTGAAGATATATAGCTATGAAGGAGGCTCTGATTTGCTCAGATGTGAATTTGAATGAGAATCAATACATGTCAAATGCTCCTCTCTGGCCATCTGTGACTCCCTCTAGCAGGTAGCAGAGTCAAGCTGTATTGAGTGGGCTGAAGCACTTACAGGTCTAAGTCATCTTGCCTATGAGCACCCACAGACCTGGCACCCATTAAAATTCACAGATAATTACATGGGAATAGCAGGGTCAGAACATGAGAGCAGGAAAGGAGATTTTTACGTACACATCAGAAACCAATTCCTATTGATTCGGGTTTAGCACATGTTGTGGATTGTGTTTGACTTTTGGGAGGGGGAGTGGGGACTTCCTACCTTTGGTAATTTTACTTCCTATAAGTAGGGAAAGGAAAAGGAAGAACAAAGAAAGAAATTAAATTTTAGCTAACATTTTTTGAGTCCACATCAACCACTATGGGAAAAAAAAATGGGTCAAGTTTGAATTTAGATTATTCATACTTCCTCAAAGCTCCATTTGGGTAACTGGAATTAATTGTACGGCTGTTGGCTATTTCTCTTCTGGGCAATTTATTAGTGTTATGAAGCAACATGCATTATGGCAAGACCACCAAGCTTGGGAGCATTGTGGCCTTGGAGAAGTCATGCAAGCTTTGCCCTTGTCCAATGCAATCCAAATTCTGTATTTTTATAGCTTCTACATATTTTACAAAGATCATGGAAATTCATATAATACACCAGAACATATTCTCATTAGAAAAAATGAGTTATGAGCTTCCATTTTGTTTTATATCATATAGTAAAACATTGCTTCTCAAATTTAATATTCATCAGGAGATCTTGTTAAATGCAGACTTTCATCCACTGGGCTAGTATAGGGCTTAGGACTCTGCATTTACAGCATGTTCCAGATGTTTCCATGATGTTGCTGGTCCACGGACCATGCTTTGAGTCGTTTAGCACTAAACAACTAAGAGTATATCAATAATAACTTTTAGTTCTGTCTATAATATAGTTTCTCAAAATCAAGTAATTTGCAGGCAACTTGCAATACTTAGGCATTCTTTTAACTTTTTTCCCTCTTTTGGCTTTGCATGAGAGAGCTATAAAAATGTTTGGTTTACTGTAGAAAATTAATTTCTATAAAACTGTAGAAATCCTTGCTCAAGTACAAATAATATATAATGATGGTCATTGATATTTAATTAACCTGTGTAATTAAATAATTTGTCGTATTAAAGTATAATTATACAACATATATGTCACAAAATATATGTAAAAGAAGATTCATTATTGTTTGTAGCATTAAAAGAATGGAAAAAAATCTAGATGCTCATCAATAGAAGACTGAAAAAACAAACAAAATATGGTACATCCATGCCACTTCTATTTGACATACACATATATATCCCAGAGATAGATCAATAGACTTGATTTATAATGAAGGTGGTTCTATAACATCTTGCAGAAAGAATGATCCTTTCAACAAATGTTGCTGAGACAACTGGATAGTCATATAAAAAAAGAAAAATAGAAAGAAAATTGATCCCAGCCTCACCTCACAATAAAAACAAATTCCATGTAGACTATGAATAAAACTATGAAATAAACAAACAGAAAAAAGCTTTTAGAAGATTATATAGAGAGCATCGTCATGAATTTGGAGTAGAGACAGACATTTAAAATATGACTCCAAACAGTATTACCTATAAAGAGAAAGATTAATAAATTTGACTAGATAAAAACTAAAAACTTTTAGTTCCCAAATTAGAGTGAATAGGATTGCCTCAGAATATTGGCAACACGAATGACTAATAAAGACACTGTATCCAGAATATATAAGGAACACCTACAAATCAATAAGACAGACATCCCCATAGAAAAATTAGAAAGTAACATGGATAGGGACTTCACAAAAAAGACTATACAAATAGCCAATAAACATATGAAGACACTGAATATCAATAATATTCAAAGTAGTACAAAATAAAGCCATACACACATTTCTCTACACAACCACCAAAATAGCTAAAATTTATTTAGCAAAACTGAAAATACTAAGCCTTGCCAAAGATTTACAGCAACAAGAACTTCATACACTGCTATTGGAAGTTAAATTGGTATAATCATCTTAGAAAACTGGCATTTTCTACCACAGTTAACTGATGACCTGTAATTCCCTTGCTAAGTATATATACAATGTGCACACTAGGAGAGAGACACAAAAATGTTTATGGAAGCTTTATGCACGCTGAAATCTGGAAATAATCTAATGTTCATCAACAGTAGAATGGACAAGTAAATTATGGTGTATTCACACATATACCTTAGAATTATGGATAACTGCAACACCTTGAATGAATCTCAAAAACATAATATGGAAGAAAAGAAGATAGATACATGGTGCCACTTAGAGAAGTTAAAAATAAAAACTACATGAAAATAAGCTATTGTGTTTCGGGATGGATAAAGAAAAGCGGGGAAATGATTACAATAAAAGTCAAGATAGTGGTTACTTTCAGGGGAGAAAAACTGAGTTGGGTTTGGAAGGAACATGGCCTACAGCATAGGAGGCAGGGCCACGTTAGGAAATCTCTCAATGTTTTGTTATTTTGCCCCAGGTTTTGTTTAAACCAAGGTATTCGCTTTGAAACAGTCCATTAAAGGGTATATTTATGTTCTGTGCACATTTCTGTAGGTGTGTCATATTTCAAATGCATTTTCAAAATTTTTTTAAACATAGAAAAGACTTTGAAGGGATATAGGCTAACCAATTAAATGGTTGTTATCCCTGCATGATTGAAATCAGGAGAATTCCATTTTATCTTTGAAGATTGCTATTTTACCTTAAATTTTTTACACAATGGGCTAGTATCACTTTTGAAATAAAAAAAGCAATCAACATACAAAACCAAGCCATTTTGAAAATTCTCAGAGAAACAGTAGATTAAAAGTAGAGGATGCACTTCCATTAAAACAGCAGCTCTATTTCAACTGGTTCCATAGAGTCCTGGAAGATTACACTACAAGCAATTATCAAATTACGAAAAGTTATGAAAGAAATATAGATTGTCAACTCAGGCTGAAGGAGGACTACCAGTCCATTGTTTTTCTAGTCCACGGTTCTTGGGAGGGAGCATTTGAAAAGAAATAAGCTGGATGCCTGATTCAGATGAAAACGTTTTGTGCCCATAGAATTCGAACTGAGAATAGCAGCGACTCTCAGCCCTGGCAGCATTTCTAAAATTCAAGTTCAGGGAAGGGCTGTGTCAGCACCATCAATGTTAACGTTAATGTATCAACGTTAACGTTAGCTATCCCTGGACTCCAAGTTCAGAGGCTTCCTTACCAAGGGCACAGGAGCCTGAGGAGATTTCAGGACCCCCAGCAGATGGAGCTCGCCCCCCGCCAAGGACCGGGGCGAAGAGCGCTCAGAGCCCTCCAAGGAGAGACCAGACTTTGGAGGTTTGCAAACATTCTGACCTGCGACCGGTGAGAGGGGCTCACACCTGCAGAGAATCTTCACGGGCAGGGTGTCCTCAGAAGTCAAAGGAGATTGGGAGCACTTGAGAGGCATGGCTGAGAATTCTGGGGGTGATGTTCGGAACCCCTGGAGGGTAGAGATGCCGAGAACATTCAGAGGATGGGAGAAGCCGGGAGCCTCAGAAGGGAAAAAATACCCAAAAACCTCAGGCACTAAGAAAAGATGAGCTGAAGACAATAAGGATCAAAACAGCACAGAAGGCAGAAATCTGGCCCACAGCTGGTGCTAAAATTCAGAATTGCTCCAGTGAGGAAGGAAAAAGAAGAAAAGTAAAAAGGAGGAATGAGCAGCAATGACCTACTTAATGGTCAGACTCAGGACTTCCCTGGGAAATAATGAGAAAGAACTTGGATGCTTTGCAGCAGCAAGCCAGCTTTGAATATGCCTGAAATGTAAAAACACCGTGAACTGTTAAAGTGAGTATTGAAAATGGTTCTCACTGTGGCTATGACCCAGAACCTTGGAACCAATGAGAAAAAGAGATGGCTTTAGAAAGGGGGGTGGGATTGATACTATGCTACCAAAAATACCAAGCTCAGAAAATTTTCCTTGAAGGTATTACCATGGAGTTCACTGTAAATAAATACAAATTTGAAAGCGGCCTCAAGATGGAAGGAAAGTATTTCCAGAAGCACTCTTGAAAACACAGGGCTTTGGGGCTTAACCTGTCTCCATTAAGACACTAAAACAGTGACTAAAGGTGGCCTCAGAAACCCTCTATTGGGATCATTTGATAAATATGAAACCTAGTCATATTTAAGGCCTTTAAGTGTGAAAATATATCTAAATAAGCTGCCACTCGAGCTTCCTCTAAGCTTTGTTATTTATCTTTGCGTTAAAGCACTCAGTCTTGATAAAGAGGGACACAGGAAAACAGGAGGAAGAACGCATGACAAAGGGCCAAGTCTAGAAAAAGGAGCAAAGCCCTTGTGACCAGTGTCTGAATCTAGGATTCATGCTCTGCCTCCCAAGGGCTCAATATAATTTTTAATCAAAGTTTTCCTTTACAGTGTAACTGAATACAAAAGAAAGTAAACGTTGACATTAAAACAGAATTGAAAAACTTCCAGGTTCTGAGAAGATGGAGAAGACATACTTTTCCCTGTTCTTCCCACTAAGCACAACTAAAAGCCCTGGGCGTGGTACAGAAACCAGCAGAAGATGACTCTGAACGGTGGTGAGAAGGAGGCAGACTGGCTCAGGGACCTGGGACCCAAGGAGCAACACAGTGGTGAGTTCCCGGGTTTTCTTCTTACTTCAAATATCCCAGACTTGGAGCTGAAAAGGACAGCCTGATTATGTCAGTAGGAACAGGCAAAAAAGGCCCCAACAAAAATAGAAAAGAATCTGGCCCTACCCTTTCCAGGGAGGAAATCGAAGCTCTCTTAATTCTTCATGGAGAGAGGGTGAAGAGAATACCATTTGGTTCTCTTCCTGTTTGATTCCTTAGCATTCAAGAAAGGAAGGCCCCACCCACTCAGGGGCCTCTTTTTTATGGCCATATTTATCCAATCTTAAACTAACAGAAATCCCCTTTATTTGTGGTAGCTTACCCAAGTCTCTACTGCTTCAAGCACAAGAGTCTAATTCATACTGGTTTCATTTTCTTGTCACTTAGCGGAGTGAATACCTCTACACACAGCTCATAAAAAGCAATAAGCAATAAACAAGTAATCACAAATATTTGTGATACCTACAATCTGTAAAAATTATGTAAGCCTAAATGTTCAAACACCTTTCTGGAAACACAAAACATCCATTTTTCTCAAAAATCTCTAAAGCTTCCTTAAGAGTTTGAAGAATTCCTATAACAGCTGCTCACATATAATAGAACTAAAAGACTAGATCAGTTTGTTTTTTAAAACAGTTACACTGTTGGCTCAAAGACTGACAAAAGCTCCATCAACAATAAAAAATAATCATTTTTTAAATAAAAAATCAAACTCAGACTGCCTGCACTCTTAATGAAAGACATACTATACAAGCCAGTAGTTCTGCTACATGGAAAAGCTGTATTTAAGAAAAAAAAAAGCCAAAGATTTACTTAGAATTAAGTTATGAGTATTTGTAAATACTTCCAAGATCTAAGGATGCTTTCTGTAGTATTTCCTTCATTCTCTACAGAGATGTGCAGTGCCACAAAACTATCTTAGAAGTCCATATTCTGGGGCTATCTGCTTGTTACAGGGAAGAAGATAGTAAAATTAATAACTTATTGGTATCCCAGTATACCGATATGTTCCAAATATCTGTGTGCAATTGCTAGGGTCAGTCCATTTCTAGACTTTGGCATACACAGTCAAAATTCCATGAGTATGAGCCCGACAGAAGGCACAACTTATGAGGACAGATGAAAAGAGAGAGACAATGAGAAACGAAAGGGAACAACGGGGAAAAAATTAAAAGACAAAGAAAGAGGGATGTTTGAGCATATATCAGTGAATAAATAAATGACAACAAGAATTGATCCATAATGGTGCCTGATAGTCTAGTGAACAATAGATAGTTCTAGATGGATGAATTAAGATCTTGAAATAGATTTGACTTTGAACATCATTATATCAGTACATCAGAATATACAATCACTGTGGTGGGCTTAGGATAAAGAAAAAAAGAAAAACCTCAGAAAGTTTCTCTCCTATGATGTGAGTTATTATGAAATAGTCCAGAGGCTTTTTCTAATAGCAGCTGAGTAGCACTACAGTCATGGTGATAGCCACAAACCCGCCCCCACACCCAGCATAATAAGGACTATGACTGCTTGTGAATTATGAGTACTTGTAAGTCCAAAGTACCAATGATGTTTTCCATGGTACATCCTTCATTCTTTACAGAGTTGAGGAGCACCATGAAATTATCTTAGAATTCCACTTGCAGGCTGGCCAGTTTAATGCTGCTATAAAAGAGACTCATTAACAAAGACAGAAGTATCAGGGAGTGAAGGCCTCTCCAGCATCCTCTTTAGCACCCAGGGTAAACCAGGCTCATTCACTCTACAGAAGGATTAACGCTCCCACGAGTGCCCCTGCACCCCCAGTGAACTCTGCCCCCCTGATTCCTCATGGAAGAGGAAAGACAGACACGTGACTGTTAATGCTAGGAATTAGACCTTCCCCCTGCACTTTCAGTCATCCTGTTTCCTTGGGGGATGGAAAGCCGCCTGTTTGCTGGCCAGTGTACCAGGGGAGAGAAAAGATATAAGGAACTGCTTTTATTTAGGAGGTAGATTTGCAAACCTTTTAGTACACGTAGGGTTGGATTTGAGTTGCAGCAGCTTGTTTTCCAAAGACTGTTTTCTTTCTAGTAGTGTTTTCTTTTCCTAGGAGAAAATAAGATACAAATTTTGCTTATTTGCATGAGACTACGTATGTGTGTGTTTGGTAAGGAATTTTTCCTGCAATACTAGAAATATGGCCTTGGCTAAAGAGTTAATTTCATAGGAGCTGTTACAGCCCACCCCCAAGGGAGCCTGATGAGGCAGTCTCCTGTGTGCTTTAGCAATAGCTCAATGATAGGTCAAGAGTAGCTGTCTTCACTCCCTCACCTGCATGGAGGCCTTTTGCTCCTCTTCCAGCCCACTGCTGAGATGTGGCCTGGGCAGCTCAACCTTTCCTACCAGCGTCTCCCCATCCTATCCCAAACAGCCTGCTCAGCCTTCTGCTCAGCCTTCGCTAGGCATTGGCGCTCCTGCCATTACACCTGCTTCCCCAACATTAGACTGATTTGTTGGTATCTAAGGACACGTGACACCTCTACTTGCTCACATGGCATCCGTCAGAAAGTAGAAAAGCAGTAAATGTATTTTTGGTGAAGGATCAAAGCCACACACAAGGTAAAATTGCTTCCTAATTAGGATACAGGAGAAACTATGGCACTGAGAAAGACTATCTGAAAAAACACCTTAATTATTAAACCAAACTCTTTCCATTAAATAAACAAACAAACAAACAAACAAACAAGTCCATGAACAATCAAGCTGGGATGATCGTGTACGCTTTATATTTGATGGAAATATGCTGAAAGTGGAATGGACATCAATTTAACACATTAACTGCTCTGTGAGTTGTATTTAAGTCACACTAGTTTTGAACCCGGGGCCTCATGAAGCACGTGTAACTCATGTCTTTTCACCTTGGGAGCCTCATGAACTATTTTTCAAGTGGCATATAACTCACACACAGAAAAAAATAAAAACTAACAAATTTTTTCATTAAATTAGAAAGGATCATGTTGTTTTCAAAGTTTTTATTCTTTTTTTGTATAACACACCATGGCCCCAAGGAAAAAACATTTTTTTAGTGGGGCAGTCAATGATAAATGATTTAGGAACCAAGGATATCATTTTGATCTGGCATCAGAGAGGATAGGGGCACGGTGGAAAAAGTTGTGAACTAGAAACTGGAGGATTGTGGCATAGTTTCTGGTTCGTACTGTCTTCATTTATAAAATGATGAGGGGGAGCTAGGTGATCTCAAAAGTGCCTTTGAGCTCCAAAATTCTAATAGAGCTAAATCAATGACACTAGAAAACAAATATGAAGTAACAGAATTGCGCTGCTAGCAAAAGGAACATATGCCATATTAAAATGCTCTTATTGGGCGTTTTCTGCTGGCTTATCACTGTGTTTATGGAATTCATTCTCACTGCATTCCTGATTAAAGTGGGACAGATGGTGAAGGTTTTAAGTAATGTGTTCATTACCAGACCTCATACCAGTAATGGCCATTTACTGGAGCAGCGGATTGTTCAAGTGAACAGCAAATAAATCCTTCTCCAGGGGGCACCTACTACCAGGGCAATATTTATCAACCTTTGTGAGGATGTTCATTTCTAATTTTCACTTCTTTTTTGAGTGCATGTCTTTTTCCTATTAATGTAAAAGGCTCAGTACCCTCCTCCCCTCATTCTGACATGCACTCCCCTCCCGAGACACCCTTCCCCCACAGTCCATCTTCTATCTCCTTAAACCAACAAGATGTTGCTGCGAAGTTTTGCTTCTTATAGTCTTATTTATTTGCTTGTTTGTTTCATAAATATAAAATATCTTTAAACCATATTTTTTTAAAACAATAAAACTCCTGCACATTGCCCTTCTCCTCCATCCCCACTCACCTCCACCTTCCAGAGGTTCCAATAGGCTCCACTCTAGGAAGTCACTAAACTAGAGTATTCTAGAAGGTTGCTGCATGGCTTTGCTGAGCCATGGGCATCCTGTCCACTTACTCTGTCCCAGAGCTCCTAGAGACAGCCCACAGTCGTGGGTCAAAATCTAGACAGTTCTGCAGAAGAATGGGCTCAATGTGAAAGATAAAAACAAAACAAAACAATTATCTAGGCAGGAGATAGGCCATCACTTCTCAAAAATGCCCTGCCAGCATCTGAGCCACTGAACTTTATTCTGAAGTACATTCCCCTAACTCCAACGGAGACTTCAGCCTCCTGAAAGTGCCCCTAGGAGAATGAACAAAAGGAGATCTGGGAAGTTCTTTGAGCCCCACACAATCCTAACATACTACATTGTAATCTCCACAAAAAGAGCCTGTATCTGGTTCATTCACATATACATATCCAGCCCCTAGCTCTGTGTGGCACATGGTAGGTGATCAAATATTTATTGACTAAGCATTTGGGTACGTAACATCCCGTAACTCCAAAATGAACACACATCTAGTACAGATTTCCCAGTGTTACTAGCAAATTATCTTCTATTCTTCTTTTGGTAATTTTCAGGCCCTGACATGTGGCCACTAAACCTGACTCAGTGTTACTGGGCTTGAGACAGGGTGACTGCAAGTGTAAACTCAAATTTCAAGCTAGTTAATCAAATTGTTTGGTTCAACAGCCCTATTTGTTATCCAGACTTGTCTGTCTTTCCTAAACGCAAACATTCTTTGTGCTATCAGTTTGTTAAACCATTTATTACAGGATAAAGCATTCCAACACTATCAAGTACTCAACCAAATATTACAGTTTTTCCAATGTAATTACAAACTGTCATGCCTGGATAACCCAACTGCTTAAGGACATTCTAGCCCAGTGATTCTGCTGATGTCTAACACTAAGTGACCCACAGCGTAGATGCAGCTAAATATTATCAGTATTAGATGCAGTTAAGTTTGGGCTTATTTAATTTTTGTGATAGCCTCAGGGCCTTCATTAAGATTACAAATTCAACCAAGTTCACAGTGTTATAAAACTTTAAATTCTTGGGAAGTATTTTCAAACTAATCAAAGTTCCTTTGGTAAGAAACCTGAATATTGAAATGTGATACTTTTGAAGTGACATTTACAAAATGGTGTAAACCTAGGCAAACTCATAAAACAAATTAAAGCTGAGAAGAGCAGAGGCAAATCAGGGAATTAATGCAATAGATGTAAACATTTATTGGGCAATATTCACTAGAAGCCAAATAGTACATTTTTACCTATTCCATATTCAGTTTCAGAGGTGACAATTTCCTTTGCTTTCCTGTTAAAAAGTAATAGTCCTTGATGGTCTGAACTATAAATGCTAAGGTGTGCATTAAATTTATGTGTTTACCTTTTGTGTGTGTTTGGAGTGTTAGCTACTTAAAGGAACACCACATTATACTTTTTATAATTTTTGTTGTATTATTACTTTTCCCTAAATGTATCTCTTGAAAGTTTCAATTTCCATAGAATGATTTTTCTTAATGGGAGCTGTGTCTCTGCTAGGGGAGTCACAGATTTTTACAAACCCAAAATGGACAAAAAGGGATCTGCCTTGACTCTAATACATAAAAATGCTTTGGTGATCCATTATATTAATATTATTACTCCTAGGAGGTGGATTTTGTGATCCTTTCCATTATTTTCATTTACAGCCTTACCTGGTTCCCCTTTCTAAGAAAGACATTTACTAGAAAGAGAATTCAGCACTTTGGGAGGCTGAGGGCAGGAGGATTGCTTAAGCCCAGGAGTTCAAGACCAGCCTGGGCAACATAGTGAGACCTCGTCTCTACAAAAAATTTAAAAATTAGCCAAGCATCATAGCACATCCATCTAGTCCCAGCTACTCAGGAGGCTGGAGTGGGAGAATCACTTGAGGCCAGGAGTTTGAGGTTACAGTGAACTAAGATCATGCCACTACACTCCAGCCTGGGTGACAGAGCAAGAACCTGTCTCAAAATAAATAAATAAATAAATAAAAGTGACAGATGATATGACCACAGTATTTGCTGAGAGGTAAAGCAATAACTGCATTACAGCTCCTATGAAATGTTTAAGGAAGAAACTAATATTATTGATTATGTCCTAAGACCAGGTATTGTAAAGAGTACTTCCACTTAACATTATCTTACATAATGTAATGTCCTATTTATTTTTGTGTTATTTTCTTTCTTTCTCATCCTAACTCTGTCAGAAAGAAATTCCTCTAACGGCTTACTTTTTCCATTCTCTGTACAAGGTTCTGCAATTCTGTGATTTGACTGTGCTTTTCTTCAAGTTTTTCAGTGACTTGATTCAGGTTTTCAACCCGTTGTTTTAATTTCTGTTCTTCTTCGAGCTTGTTAACCTTTGATCAGAAAAACAGTCGTCAAACTCTTGTTTTGATTAAACCTATGCGTATAGTATGTCCCTCCATGGTTTTCTAATCATCACAAAAATTAAGAATTAACACTTGTTTAGAATTACTCTTTTGATTTTGGAGTTTCCTTCAAAATAAACCTGATAGACTACAACACTAAATCAGTAGAGAATTAATAACTTGTAAATATTCTTCCTAGAATGTTTACATTTGTTACCATAAAACATACTTCCTGAACTGGTGTAAGAAAGAGAGAGATGAATTTAAGAAAAGCAAAAGTTTTGACTCTTCCACAACAAAAATTATCCAAAACAAAAAAAAAAAAATCTTTTATGTTCAACTCAGAAATGTTTTCTTTTCAATCAGAAAGCATCAGAAAAGCAAAATAATTCTGTGCAGTGTGTCATGGGGTTACTTCAGAGGCATGGAGCAGAGTCGTGCTGAAAGACCCCAGAGAAGAGAAGTCTCCAGTCCCATAGGTCACACTGGGAGTGTCAACAGGCTGCCTAATTGCTGTGTGTATATTCAACAGAACTCGGAGATTTCACAGTGAAAAGTAAAAGTGTCTGACTTCCCCTGAAAACACCAGGTGGACCTTCCTGCCAGGCCACTCCAGGCTGGGGCTGCAGCCCCCATTACGGGGACACGTGCATCCTGCCCCCCGAAGGCCTCACCGCTCCACAGTGCACCCCTCCATCCACCCTGCCCCTTCGCTTCTCTCACTTTTGTTTCTCATCTCCACCTGCCTGCAGGCGAGTTTTCGACCATCTCCACCACCTGAAGCGTGAGACGGTGTCACGGTGGGAAATCCCTTGGGAACTTGCCTGAGGCCTGAGCTGGCAGAGACCCAGGTGCCCCACCTTGGCATAAATCAACTTCCCCATTAGCTATTTTACATTTTGAATTTCAGCAAACACACACACACACACACATTCTTTTTTTTCTTCTCCAGTTCTATAATAGATTTTTCAGACAGAGTTTTATCTGTCCTAGTATACATACTTCAGATTTTAAAACAAACAAAAAACATGTATGTATGTGTATATGTTTTTTTAACTTATATATGTTTTAAAGATATATAAAATACGTATTTTTGTATTTTAATATGTATATTCACACATAGATACATGTTTTTGTTTGTTTTGTTTTTATTACTTTTTTAATCTGGAGAATATATTCCAGTACCAAAACAATTTTGAAACCATTTGTTTAATCCAACTCTTTTATCAGAGACAAGGTAACCCAAGTGCAGAGAGGTAGAATGACTCAGTGTGGGTCATCCAGTGAGTCAAGGGCAAAACCGGAAGAGGAGTCAGCGGCCAGGCTCAGCAGGGCCAGCCCTGATTCCCAGGCAGGGCCACCCTGCCTCCCTCCACGTGTGCTCACAGGGGCTCTGGGCAAGAGTGGCAACAACACAGCAGCTCTGCAACCTCTGGGTGTCCGGCTAAGTGTGGGGGACAGGAGTACAGGAAGGGGGCACTCAGCACATAAAAGTCACTTGACCATTGCTTGTTTCATATCTAACTCCTCCAAAAAAAGGGACTTGAACGGCTCCAGCTCCAAGTAGGGGTTAGTGGGGGCTAGTTCTCCAATAGACAAGCTATGAGTTTGGTACCTGGAGTAAGTGTTTACTGTCTTCATGCTTTTTTCTCACTTCTTCAGATTGTGTTTGGTAGTTTTCAAATAATCTCTGGGCCACGTTTCTCAGAGCCGCTGCTCCTGCTTCTCTGGAAGCTTCCAGCTAGAACAGAAGGTCACTATGCATGTTTTGACATTTACAGCAAAAAGGGTTAAAGACAGAACAGTTTGACGGGCAATGGAAAACACAGAGGCTGAACTGTACCATCCGGTTACCCTCCTAAGCAATGGATAGGAGAAAAGACACTTTTATCTGGTAAGAGGAAAATGTAAAATGAGAGACCCCCTACTTAGAGGGACTGTCAACAGGGCCAGATTTGCCCTGGCCAAGCCAGACCAGAGCTGGCAGGCAGCAATGCCCTGCAGCTATAGACCTCGCCCTTCAAAGAATTCCTAGGTACCCTATCAGTTTAAGCACTTATTTGCAAGGCTTTTATCCTTACTGGCCACAACAGTACTAAAAGGTGCATGCTCCTGAAATAGGGACAAGGTTACAGTATTAAGAGCAATGAAGCTAAAAGGTCATGAATCTTTTAAGGATTTAATCTAAAGATAATCAAGGATAGCTGCAGAGATTTACCTACCAAGAGATTCATTGTAGGACTGCATGCAAAATAAACCCCAAAAAAGAAAATCTAAAGCATTCAACAAGAAAGTAATTAAACAAATAATGAGACATTTGACTATGAAGGTGATACTATTTCTCAAATATGTAAACACTTTAAAATTTATTGTGGTAAAAACACTTAATATGAGATTTACTCTCAACAAATTTGTGAGTTAATTATAGGGGCAATGTCATACAACAGATCTCTAGAACTTAATGCATCTTGCATGATTGAAATTTTATAACCATTGAATTTTTGTAAGTTTTTTGAATAACAAAAGTAGTCTCCAAAATAAAACAGTGAGATTCAATTTGTGAAATACAAAAATGCTTTTCTGTATTTGTGAGCACACATGTGGACCCATCAGTGGTGTGGATGTCTCTCCACTTTTACAGACACATGAATGCTAACAATCTATCCTGTTAGCTCAAAGGCTCAAAATACAAAATCTGAAATTTCTCCTAATAGTCATACCTTGATTTTCAATACTTCATTCTCTTTGTTCATTTCTAAGAGCTGTAGGTCTTTTCCTTTCATCTCTTTCATAAGCAGATCCAAACTGCAACAAGAAGGATCCATTTCAGGATCAGAGCCGTTCTGAATGTTTCCATAGCGCTGAAATGGAAGCATGAAAATCTCAGACCTGACTATTCTCTTCCTCTATGGACTTCGACAACAATAATTATCACTCAGTATTACATACATTAAAGAGGATTCAGGTTAGCACAAATAAAAGAAATCTTTTGAAATATTAATGGAGAATTCTAGGTGAGGCAGCTAGCCTCTATATTTGCTCAAATTTTAACAGATTCTTATAGTAAAAGAGGTAAAACTACATCTTTTATGCCTTTCATATTTCCTACAGTTTCAAATATACTGTTAAGTGCTTCTTAGGAGATATATAATATCCACAGGCCAGATTTTTTTAAAATTTAAGTTGTAGACATAAATATATTTTAGTTACATCGCATTACAGACTAATATTAATATAATCAGATCTAATAGTTACAATACATAATATTTAATGTTCAATGATGCTTCATTGTAATCACCTCAAATTAAAGTCCCAAACAGAAATATCAGAACTGAGTGTTACTGCCTTTATAACACTGTAAATTTCAGCTCACTGAAAATACACTTGGAGCATCAATCTCAATTGGAATCATGGACACGCGGAGGTGGAAAAGAAATTAGAAACATCTAACTTAGCCCATCAATTTTACAGATACAGAAAGTATCGATTGTCCCCCATTTGCTCTTTCTGCTCTTTCAACATATTTCAAGGCAGACAGAGAAATTATTACCCAATTACACACAGACCCTACAATTATAATAACAACTTCTATTTGTTAAGCACCTATTATGTGCCAGGACATCTTTTAGATGTAGCATATACACTCCTTTGTCTGAATACTCAAAACACTAGAAGGTACTATGCCCTTCTTTCAGATGAGAAAATTGAAGATGAGAGTTTAATATACCCAAGTTTAAACCTAGAATAACTGCCAGAACCAGAATTAATATTCAAATTTGTGTAACCACAAAGCCTATGTTCTTTCTGACTACATTTATAGAAATAAAAAACACAAAGAAAGTAGTGCACACAGATAATATCCTCCCTCATCATAACTCTGCCATGGCTTTGTTTTTTATAGTCCAGACCTGGGTGCATACTCTCACTCTCCACATGCAGAGTAGGAATTATTTTCTTTTTTAATTTGTAAAAGAACATTTGACAGAAAGACTGTCTTGTAGAAGGCAGATTATCAGCAGTGGTAGGTAGCTACAAAGTTCACAAATCAATGTTTTTCAAACCATAATGTGCATGCGACTGACTTGGTTAAAAATGCGGGTTCTGAATCAGGAGCCCCGGAGGCTGTATTTCTAACAAACTCCTGGGGCTGAGGAGCTGCTGAGACCATAGACCAGACTTGAGAGCAGCAAGGCCCTAGATCATTACAGCGAAATCTTTACAGATATTTGGATGCTCGGCTCATCTGCTGACCTTCTGTGGTTTGAGGTGGTGGAGGTGGACACATGGCGACACGATGTCATCTCCATTCCTAGGGAGCTACTCCTGCCAAGGCCACCAATAACCTCCACATTATTATAGCCAATGGTCAGGCCTCAATTCTGGACAGCATGTGGCAGTGTGGTCCCTCTCCACTTTCTGAAAGCCTTTCCTCACTCACCTTCAGTGGCTCCGTTTCCTCCTGCTTTTTGTCCTAATCCACTAGCTTCTCTTCTCAGCTTCCTGGGATGGCTCTTCTTTCTCCCAACATCTAGGAAACCTCAGGACTCAGTCCTTAGATCTTCTCTCATGTCTATCTATACTCACTTGCTTGGGAATCTCTTCCAGTTTCAGAACTTTAAAAACAATCCCTATGCCCCAAATCTCTATCCAGTAGCCTGGACCTTCCAGCCCAGATCTCGGCCCTCAACTCCAGAATCATACGTCCAGGCGCTTACTAGAAACCTCCACGTGGAGGTCTAACAGACAACTCAGCATAGTCAAAACTTAATTTTTGACCTTCCTCATCATTTCCAAACATGACATTTTTTTTCTAGTTTCAAAGCCCTTAATTTAAGAAAGTAACTGAAGCAAACTGTGTTAGCTTAGGAGGCTGAGGATGAGGGTGATGTTTACGTTTCATACCTGTGTTCTGGTGTACTCTGTGGCCACCGTGTACAGTGGACAACACTAATGAGGTGCAGTTGCTCAGGTGTGGTTTAAGCTGGAATAACCCAGATGAGGCTAAGTGCAGATTGCTCGACTGTAAGTATATAAGGCTGGTCTTGGGGAAGGGATTGCATTTAAGTTTATTGACTATCTGACAAGATCCTCACTCAGCTCAGGTCTGAAAGCTTCGAATGAGTGTCCAGGTGAGCCTAAAAGCTCATATCTTTGTCTGTCATTGGAAATATTACCGTCATGTATCTTGGTTGGGCTTACATCATCCTATATACTTTAGATAAGTTGGCCTCATTTAATATATTAAAGTAAGGTCTGGTCATTCTGATTGATCCTACTAATGACATTTGTGGTTAAACATTTCACATATATGGCCACTAACGTCTCTAGATACATATGAAATATTTTACCATTCATCATTCAAAGCTTCAAAGAATGTAATAATTAACCAAAAAAGTTACTTAGATAAAATCTCTATAGCTTTATGCTAATTTTCTGAAGGAATCAAAGTAGTAAATTTTGATAAATTTATTACCTTTACATCTAGTTTGTGATTTATACTGTTACGTCCTACTTCATCTTTAAACATTTGATTTCGGATCTTTTCCAGAGTAGTTCGAATCTAGAAGAGAAAAAAAATTATTTTTTTCAAAGGCATTTAATGCCAAATGCTTTTTTCTCAATGTCAGCTATAGGGTACCTGATATTTCTATAAAGTACATATATATTGATTTCAGATTTTAATAACTTCCATCAACCTAACTAGCACTTAGGCTTATATTGTCTAGATTGCCAAAGATAAGCATTTTGTCTTTATAACTTTCTCAGACAAACATAAAATATAATAACCTAAGTGAATATTATCCTACAAAATAGTTATTATTTAGTAATTAATACTTAATACCATTTAGTTCTATTTTGTCTATCTAGTAATTTAGTACTAATTTACTGTTTAGTAATTACTATAAAACAATTACTATCTAGTAGTCACTACAAAATAATTACTATCTAGTAATTACTACGAAATAATTACTATCTAGTAATTACTACAAAATAATTACTATTAAGCAATTACTACAGAATAATTACTAAGAGATCATACAAATTTATGCATGAAATATAAGCCCCATGGCTTGATAGCCTCTGGAATTGCAAGACACTCAAAGATGATTTAATTAATTGATCCAAACATGTTATGAACTTTGCCGGAATTTATCTATCCATTCTAAGAAACAATAAGAGTATATATTCATACTTTTGTCGGCCGTTATCACCTTGGATTCTCATACGACCTCACGTGTTTAATGAAGTAACATGCCAACATGTAGTCTCTGGCAATCGCTACCCTGAACTGTGAAAAGGAACAAGGCAGGGAGACGCACAAACCCAGCAGGAAACATAAACATCTACTTGGGAACGCCATCGACACTCACGAAACAACTGGGAAACATTATAAAACAGTAGGAAATCCAGTGGTGAACAGTGTGGGACAAATTAAATGCTGATAGGTGTTCAGAACCCTCCTGGCCTATTATTCAATTTTACTGAGTGAAGAAAATCATTTTACTCCTGGTGTAGGAACAGTTTCATATCCTCCAGAGAAATCACGACATAGGTGTTTACATTTCAGCTACCAGCACTGTCCTTGGCCAAATTAAGTTTGTTCCTTTTTATATGTTCTATGGAGAGGGAAACAGAGCCCACCAATCCATACCCCCAGAATTTATCTTTAAAAAATCATCTCATGCTAATAATTTCCAGGACTCACGTACCTTTTTCACATATTCAGTTTCTTCAATAATGTGAGCGGATGCAGAATCATACAAGGCAGAATTATCTTCTGTCTTACCCCGTGGGGGAATTTCTGTGGTCACTGTCACTGTTGTCATTGTGAATTCTGGCTTTAGGAAAACATCAATCAGCTAAGCAAAACACACCATTTTGATTATATGGTTTATAAACTGGATGAAATTTTATCACTGTAATCAACTATAGTAGAAAAATTATAAGCCATTGGTATCTGTGTATATTCATAAATAAAAATTTTAATATAAAAGCAACACTATCTGGATTAATTAATAATTTAAAAATTAAATAATCGAAGAAAGAAAAATGTAAAATTTCTCTTTTTATTCTGCATCATCTTAGACTATAAAACCCCAAGAATAGGGGCCAGATTTTATTTATCTTTATATCCTAGCACACTGTAAATACTTAACAAATTTCTGTGGAACTAACATAATACAATTATAAGAAAATTGTGTGTTGTGTATGTATCTTTATACATACTCCATAAGGCTATTTACTGAAGAACTAACTAATGCTAATGCTAATGCTCAAACCTTGGTCTTTTTGAAACCAAGTTCAGGCATGTTTCCCTCCCATTATGGCTGACTTCCTTAGAGAGAAACAACAACAATAAAATATTTAATATCTAGCAAGGACCTATGCTGCTAAAAGACACAAAGAATTTTCATATTTGCTGGCATCACTTTGAAATAAGATAGCTTCTAGGGATACCACAAAGTCCTGCATTTATCCTTTAATCTTCAATGAAATTGACTGAGCATGCCAAGAATTTTCCATTTTATTATAAATCCTCCTAAACAGCAGCTATGGCTTTATTTGTTTCAGCTGAAGTTCATTTGGCAGCAGCAACTCTCCAAGTGTGCTTTTGTAAAATGTGACTGGGAGTATGTATCTTACTGGGTCTTCAGGGTCCTCTGAAGTCTCTTCCAGGATTAAGGTCTTGGTGCAAAACATTGAAATGCTCACAGTAAAAGAAACATCCATCCAGACAATATGCAACATGCTTGAATGTCAGAGGAGGGTGGGCAGGTCAGGGTAGAGGTCAGCAAACCACAGCCTGGGAACCAAATCATGCTTTCTGCCTGTTTGTACAGCCTATGAGCTAAGAATGGTTCTTATATTTTTGAATAGTTAAAAAAAATTAGAAGAAGAATGACATTTCATGACACATGACAATTACATGAATTTCAAATTTAATATCCATAAAAAATGGTTGAAAAAAATCAAAGAATAACAGTTCATGACATATGAAAGTTACATGAAGTTCAAAGTTAGTGGCCCATAAATGAAGTTTTACTGTAACATAATCACGGCCATTCATTTACATGGCGTCTATGCTGCTTTGGCACTCCAACAGCACAGTGGAGTGGATGTGACAGAGAAAGAATGTGGCAAGCAAAGCCTAAGATATTTCCTATCTGGCCCTTTCCAGAGCCCTGATCCCTGAGTTAGGGCATGGCAGGGAATGGCAGCAGGACCAGTGGGAAACTAGAGAGAAAACAACCAATCTGGCCTGGGTTGGATTTTCTCCTCTAGTTCAATCCCTCTCCGTCTACAGTCTTTCTTGCTTGATTTACTTTCGTCTTTTCTTTTTAGTATGTTATGCATTGTGTGCATGAACAAATGCTAAGAAGCATTTTATCACAGGAATGAATCACTCTTTAGAATGCACCCCACTGCAATCTCCAAAAGTCTTTCCTAATTTGAATATCACATTGATCTTCACATCGTATGTCCTAAAATATACTCTCATATGTGCCTTTTATTCTTAAAATCAAGGAATTCTGCTTCTTAATCACTGATATTTCTGAAAACATCCCACCTTTTCCACTCACTGGTTGGGCCATCTTCAACGAGTTACATAAAATCTTAGCCTTAACTTAGATATCTGTAAAATAGGGGTGAAAACACCTAGACATATGAAAATGAGTTGTTTTTAAATGCCTGGTTGCAGAAGGCTCTCCATGGACAGTCCCTGCCCACAGTGTTGCTCCTGTTACTTTATATCATTAATAACCACAGAAGACAAGCAGACGATAACAGAGCAGGTTGTCCGCATCTGGCTGGCTGCAAAGCTTTACATCCAAGTCTACCCATATGAAATTAAATTCCACTTCTCTCTTCGGTTCAGAAAACTTTCATGCCCGCAGTCCTTGATTGGTATGAAGAAACCCAAGTGGAAAGAAAGCCAGAAGTCCAAATTGCCATATGGCATTGCCATCCTGAGGAAAATCCATGTTAGCATTTTATTTCAGCCAGAAGTAGATTAAGCAGATAAAATTTTCAAAATAAAACACAATCAGTTAATTAAAGGAAGGAGAGACTTTGATTTGTTTTATGCTAGAATGGATTGAAGACAGCTTACAAGTGGCATCGTGCCAAGAGGAGTTATTTCCTCGATTAAGGCTTTTCAAATAGGGCTCCCAGGGAGGGGCGAGGTGTCGCACAGACAAAGCTCTGTCACCTCAACTTCAACCAAAGCAGCTCTGCTTTGTTCTGCGCACACACTGAATTTTTCCATGAGCCTTTCTGTGAAGAAAGAGGGCTCTACAGCTAAAAAGTTTAGATGCAGACTGCCTGGTTTCATGGCCTCATTCTGCCACTCAGTAGCTGTGTGACCTTGGGCAAGTTTCTTAACCTCTCTGTGCCTCAATTTCCTTAATATCAAAATGTGAATAATAATAATTATTAACAATAGTAATCAACGTGGGGTTATTTGTGAGTTGATATTTATCAAACAGTTATAACAGTACAGATAGCATATAATAAATGATTTGTGCCTGTTTGTCAAATGAGTAAATGAAATATGAAACCACGATCCACAATTAAGGCTCACAAGCAGTTAGGGTGGTTTTGTTTCTTGCAGGAAAGAACCAGGTAATATGTTAAATAAATAATCTGCAGACTGATCTGGAAAATTTGTTTGTGGGAATTTTAAGACTTAGTAAATCTGTGCTACTGATCCTTTATTGCTAATGCATCAATAATTCATCAACTTCCCCAACCAATAATGCCAACATCTAATGAATAGTTTACCATCTACAAAGCAGTGCACACACATCACTGTGAATTGTAATCCTTGTGATAAACCAACACATCACTGGGCACCCAAGATAATGCTCTTTCATGACATGAGAACAGTTGAAGTATTACAAAATAAACACATATAGGATCTGTTATGGGTTGCATTGTGTCTCCCCTCCAAATTCATATGTTGAAGTCCTAACCCCCGGTGTCGCAGAATGGGACCTTATTTGGAAATAAGATTGTTGCAAGTGTAACAGTTAAGTAAAGATGACGTCATGCTGCAGTAGGGTGGAAGCCAATATGACTGATAATCCTTATAAAAAGGCGAAATTGGGAGCGAGGTGAGCATACAGGGAGAAGGCCATGTGAAGACAAAGGCAGAGATCTAGTGATGCTTCTACATGCCAAGGGACACCAAAGATTGCCAGCAACCCACCAGAAGCTGGGGGAGAAGCATGAAACAGATTCTCTCTCGCAGCCCTCGGACGCAACCAACCCTGCAGACACCTTGATCTCAATTTCGAGCCTCCAAAACTGTAAGACAATCAACTTCTACGTTCAAGCCCCTCCACATGTGGTATGTTGTTACAGCAGCCCTAGGAAACGAATACAGACACTGTTCCTATTCCAGAGACTATAACAAAGGTGTTTCCTTTCCTTACCCTTGATTCACTGATTCACATAGTAAATATTTATTGAACATCACTGTGTTAGGAGCCATGGCGCCAGGGGTGAGCCAGACTCTGCTTTCACAGGACTTTCAATACAGAGGACAAGACAGACATTGAACAAATAAATAAATATACAGGGAATGTAATGGGAGGTGGTGAGCCGCGTGCAGAAGAGCAGATCAGGGCAAGGGGGTCTGTTCTGCATGAGTGGCTGGGGAAGCTGATCTGAGGAGGCAGCGTTTGAGCCAAAGACTTGAAGAAAAAGAGGTGCAAACTGTGTGGCTACTTGGGGGGAAGAGGGCTCAGGCAAAGGGGAAAGCAAGGGCAGAGGCTGGCATTTGCCCGGAGCAGTGTTCTAAGAGCAGCGTGGTATGCGGGGCAGCCTGCCATTCTCTTTTCTTTTCTTTTCTTTTCTATTCTTTTCTCTTTTTTTTAAGCAGATTGGAACGTGTTGAGACTTCCCATTTGCCTAACTAAAGAGTTGTCTCCTTAGCCACATTACAACAGGTCTAGCCCTGGCTGGCATGGCTCCCCGAAGGCTGAAGCAGACAATCTGCGAAGCTGTCGGGTTCTGCAAGGCGTAAGCAACTGACTCCAGGTCACCCTGGTTGAGTGCACAGAGGTGTTCTCAGCTCACTGCTGCAGGGTGCAGATTGAAAAGCACCGTTGTCGATGTCCAGCATGGTTTGGCTATCTAGTGTTTGAATCTTTCTCCTATTAATAGATACACAGAAGTGCCATCTGTGTGAGGTCTTGAAGGAAAGGTCCCTTGCTTTGTTTGTCCTCTCTCCCCAAGCTGGAGCACAGAGACATCCCTTAGACACAGCCAGCGAGTGCTAACCCCGGAAATGCAACTCGGGAACTGGGCATCTGGCTTGTTGGAGCTGGAGGCGGTGAAAACCCAGTTATTATCCAGGGAAGGAAAGGAGTCTGGCACAGAGTGGTGCGTTGTGTCCAGTGGTAGGAATGTCAGTGGTGGGTACCTAGTGGCCAGTGGCCATGCCAGAAGGACCCTAGCCTAGTCTTCCTACAGCCCGAGCTTGCTACGGTACTAACGCATGGGATCCTCCCGGGTTCCAAACTTAGTTTTCCAATATTCCCATCAAGTCTAGTAGCTGCCCTACATCCTCCCAGTAAATTCTTTTTCTGCTAAATTGGTCAAAGTCAATTACTCTAGTTTGCAACCAAGAGCCCTGCTTGGTTTTAGTAGAGTTTCTGAGTTTTCCATTTTTAGTTTCTCGGTTCTAAGCTAACAATATTGTTTCTTCAATTTTGGTCACCATTATATACAGCTTAGATATTAGAAACTGAAAAAGTAAGTTACAACAAAAATGCCACAAGGATAATTAGGTTATATGGGGGGAAAAGCTAACATCTCTCCAAGCCCTTGAAGAGTCTAACCGTGTCCTGAATATAAACTAGCACACCTGTTCTGCAGCTACATTACACAGCACAATGGTGACATCCAGTGTCAGCTGGCTAAATCTCAGGTGACTATGCAGTTTACCTGAAAATGATGCACAGTATACCAAAGACATGCATGTTAACACTATGCTCACGTTCTATTTTAAAGTAATAATCTAAGATCTTTATTATTCAACTATGTGCTCATTTGTATATGCATATATATTTCTATTATAACCAGGACTATAGGAAACTCTTAGATATGAGATAAAAGCTATTTATTTTGGGAAACAAAAGGATTGAAATATTGGTGCAAACACAATGCATAAATATATACTGTTGACAAAGCACTATGCCATTTAACAAAAAAATTTCCATATATTATCAAAATTAATTATTATGACACTGTGGTATAATTACTATCATCAGCATATATATAAATCACAATTAGACGCAGAGAAGGATGTATAAGTTGACCTCATCACCTGAATCCAGATAAATTAGCCCCAAATTCAGATGTCTTTGTAATGAAATAGTCTATCCTTATAGTTCACTGGCATAATTTGAAACTTTGAAAAGCAGCTGAAGGTTTCAGCCAATTTTCAGCAACTAACCTGCAAAGAGCTGCAAATCTCATGAATTCCTTCCCACCTGGAGAAGAGTGAGAAGGAAGGACCAGGGTCTGTTGAGTGACCATCATATCAGGAAGGGCATGCTGTCTGTAACACTTCTCTCCTATGCCCTGAGACGTTGGTATCATTATTCCCATTTTACAAATGAAGGAACAAGGCTCAACAAGATTGAGCAAAGACAGCTAGTTAATAGTGGTCATGGGATCTCAACCCATGAGTTCACTAGCTCCTTCCCTGAGGCTGCTACCTCTTTCCAGCCTACTACTTTGCCTCATTCATTCGTTGAATGAATTTCTAAGCCTCATTTCTTAGGCCCAAAATAGTTTAGGAATCAAGATTTTCCAAAGTCACTAAGTAACAGCCAAGGGTCTCCTGATGCGAGATCCCAGGTGTTTCCTTCAGGAGCGTGAGCAGATGCTGTTATCTCAGTAGAGTTATTCCATGAGCAGAGGCAGTATGGCTTCATGGCTTAAAAGCAAGGGATCTGGACTCAGTTGTGCTGCCTACAGGACTCTGCTCCACTTCCTTATCAGCTGGGAGGCCTTGGAAAATTATTGAAACCCCCAGGACTCAGCTTCCTCAACTGAAAAATTCAGATGAGAATGTTAGGTTTCTCAGAGTTACATGAGGATTAAACAAGATAATGGGTGAAAAGTGCTTAACGGTGTATCTGACACAATGTGCATTAAATGAATATTAAATAATTACATTTATATTCACAACTTATGGTGGACATTGGCTTTCAGGACATCATTTGAAAGTGTCAATGCCTAAGCTCAGTTGTCCCTCACTATGCCACCTTCACCTTATCAGCCAATTAATTATTCCTTCTGCTTTGAATTTCTCCATTAACAAATTGGCCCAAAAGCCAGTTATTACTTGCCTGTGAAGAAAATATGAAAAGAAACCAATGTCAATGACATACATCGCAGTCACTTGTAACATTTACCTGGTGCCCTTTTAGAAAATTTCATCAGTGGCTCTATAATATATTTTGTGAGTAAACAGCTCAGGAATTTACAAAAATATCTATAGCCTTCTAAACTCATCCTAGAGTATTTTACCTTCAACATAATTTACTTCATTTTAAAGTAAATTTTTTATCTTCCAGAAGAGGGTAAAAAAACAAAAAAACAACACCAAGTGCTGGTGAGGATGTGGAACAGCTGGAACTCCTGTCTGTTGCAAATGCAATGCAAAATGTGCAGCCACTTTCGACAACAGTTTGGCAGTTTCCTGCATGGTTAAGCACATACCGTACAGCCCAGAAATCCCACTTCCTTGGTATTTATCCAAGTGAAATGAAAATTTATGTACCATAAAAACCTGCACACAAATGTTTGTAATTGTCGAACACTGGAAACAATTCAAATATTCCCCAACAGGTGAGCGCTACTTGGCAGTAGAAAGGAATGAATGATACACACAACAACATAGATGCATCTGGAATGTATCATGCTGACTGAAAACAGCCAAGTTCAACTGGCTATATACTCTCTGATTCCATCTATTTGGCATTTTAGAAAAGTCAGAACTATAGAGACCAGAAACAGATCAGTAGTTACTTGGTACTGGGAGTTGGGAGAGAGGTTGACTACAAAAGGGACAAAGGGGACTTTGGGGGGAGGATGTTCTATATCTTGATGGTGATGGTGGTTCCATGACTTTAACTGTTTGCCAGAACTTACAGTACTCCACACTAAAAAAAGGGTGAATTTGTATATTTGTATTTAAAAAGTAGTAATCCAGAAGTATCCTAGAAAAACCAAAGTACAATTAAGATTTCAAAATCTAAGAACCTTCCGAACTAACTGGAAGCCACAATTAACTGGATTCATTTTCCTTCACTCAAATTATTGACCTGAAAAAAGTCTAAATGGTAAAAAATAGCAATGGAATTAGGATTGTTAAAAAGCAGGCAACTGGACTGCTGATACGTAGATAGGTAGGTAGAACTGTTGATGCTACAAGAATAGTCAATAAAACCTGACGCTCAGTACGATGAAAAAAATTGATGGCTAGATCTTCTCAATGTTAAGTTTTTCATTCATTGATATTTTTCCCCTAGATTATTGGCATCCATGCTACAAGCTTAGTTGGAATTTAATTTGCATGAAATTGATACTTAGCTATTTTAGGTTTAACATTTTATAATATTAAACCCAGAACACATGACCCTAAATTCTTCCCCAACCTAAACAAAAGAGAAAATTGATGGAGGGGTCACTGATGTGGTTCCTAATCTATGGTCTTGGGTGCCCTGGAGGACTCCAATGTTGTATAAATTCCAAGAGGACAGGAATGTGTCTTATCTACACAGGGCTGTAACACCTTGTGTCTCCAACACAGAACACAGTGTCCTGTGCAGCAGGCACTCAATAAATATTGGTTCAATAAATAAATGCATGATTAAGCCCACAAATTTACAGACGCACCAAATATTTTCTAAAACTGAATGTATACACACACACACACACACACACATTTGTACACGCCTATGTAAATGACTGTTTTTGTGCTTAGTAAAGTGAAATTCATTTAAACGTGTTATTAAATTCATAGTAAAATTTTGCCATTATGAAATGTTTTCAATCAATAAAGGGCCATATAATTTTGATGTAAATATCTCAGTTCAAAAGATTTGAAACTACTACCTTAAAAGACTTTCACAGTCCTTCATATCTTCAATTCTTTCCTTTGTTACTTATTATTCCACACAAATACACACCTCATTTTTCAGCTTTGGATAAATCTAGCTTATACTTTATACTTTTTAGCTGTGGCCGAAATTCCAATTACAACTCATGTCCACCGTAGAGCACATTTTAAATAAATAAGCTAACAAATAACATGCCTATTTTTAATTCACAGAATAGCATCTGCGTTTATTTCAAAATTTTCTTTCTAGTTGGAATAGGAGATCAATTTATTTTGGAAATAACAAAGGGTAAGAATCATCTTATGACTTTTGGCTCAATCCTAGGAAGTATAACCTGTTTTCGTTTTTTCTGCAAACAGTTGAGGAGCCACACAGGGACTCTTTCCTGCCTTAGGCACAAACGCCTGTCAGGGGCCTTCACTCTCAAACCCTGCGTGCAGGGGGGAGGGGGAGGGGACAGCCCAGCAGCAGCTGAACAAAGGAACCAATTGTGTCTGCCAGGGTACCTGACACTCCTGCCCAGCTCAAGTTTCTGGAAAACCAGACTTCTGTAGAGCTGAATATTTAATAGCATTAGGCAAAATCAAAAGGACAGATTAGCTTTTCCTTATTGCACATGCAGAATAATTCATTTTGTATTTTGACCCTTCATCTAGTCTATATACACCAAGAATAAAAGAAGTTTGATTCCTAAAGTAAATCAACTATGATATAATGGGGAACAGACACAGCTTCAGTCATGTTCAGGGCTTGTTGCTTGTTCTGATCCCTATAGTCAATTTTTTTTCTTTTCCTTTCGAAAAAGGCTGAAAATTTGCAGCTATGTCACCATCCAATCTAAAAAACTACACTTGCACTGTCCTGTCCTCTTCATTTAATGAGGTAGTATTGCTCCCTGAAGGCTGCCTGGGGAGGGCTCTATGACTTCAGCCCTAAAATCCCAGGATGGCCACTCAACAGAAATAGTAGAACTGTCAGCAATGGGCTGTTCTCCTTTTGCTACACCTGCAGCTACAGGAGCCGGCGAATGAATGGAGGGTGAGAAAACCACCTTCATGCATCTTTGTTTATAAAAATTGGGTGCGCAGCGCCCTGTCAAGCCGCCACGCTGGAATCAACAGGTGACAGCGTCGTCCGGAAGGCTTTACTCCATGGCCCCTGAAATCAGCAAGTGGAAATCGCGGGGACCCCTGGTAATGGGATCGCATAACAACCACCTAAATAAAAAAGCAACACTTTCTCTTCCCAGGGAAAAAGAAACTTCTCACCCAGGGAATCCGAGCCCAGAACAGAGGTTTATGGGGAGGAGTCTCCTTTCCATCAAAGACCCTTACGCAGGAAATGTCCTTGCTGCCGTGAGCACCACTGGGGAAACCCGCTCCAAGGGCACGTGGACACCCACCCAGCTGGCGAGGGTGACCCGGCGCGCGCCGGGGGCACTGGGCCCGCGGGTCCCCAGGCTCGCCTACCTGGGGGAGCGCTGAGCCCGCGCGGGTCCGGGCGCTGCTCCTTCCCGGGGCGCTCCGGCCTCGGGGCGACGGCAGGCTCCCGGGGCGGTGCCGCTGTCGCCGCCGCTGTCGCCGCCGCCCGCAGGTCTGGCTCCGCCCCGTGGGGCGCGCCCCGGCCAGAGTCCGGCTCTGCGGAGACTTCAGGGCGGGGACCCGGCTCGTGCTGGGCCGGGACGCGCCCGCCCAAGGCACAGGCTCCGAGCAGGGGCCCGGCGGGCTCTCAGTGGAGCGCTGCCATACCGGGGTTTCATGCTGCTGCTTTTCAAGAAGTTTCTGTCGGCACCCTAAGTTCATAAACTTTTGTTTTGGATGTTTTTAATAACACTTTTATTTTGGAATAATTTTAGACTTACAAAAAAGTTCTACAGATAGTACAGAGAGTTCTCTATAGCCCTTTCAGCAGGTGTCCCCTAAGGCCCACACCTGACACAGTCGTGGCACATTTTTCAAAACTAAGACATTTCCATTGATCTGTTACTATTAACTACACTCCGGGCTTTATGCAGATGGCACCAGTTTTTCACTACTGCTTTCTGTTCCAGGATCCCAGCAGGGACACCACACCGCCCTGTCATATCTCCCTGGTCTCTTTCTGGTATGTGACAATTTTTTTGTCTTTTCTTAACTTTGACAGCTTTAGGGAATTTTAGTGAAGTGTTGTGATGAGGTAAAGTTTGGTGGATGCCCCTCACTTGGTTTTGTCCAATATTCTCATGATTCGACGGTGGTTATGGGTTTGGGTGGAGGAAGGTTATGGGTTTGGCAGCAGTGAAGTGTCCTTCTCGTAACACCCTCCCAGGGAGTACTTGGCAGCAATATGATGGATGCTGACCTCGTTCCCTTAGTTGAAGTAGCATCTGCCAGGTTTCTCTTCTGCAAAGTTACTATTTTTCTCTTTCCATATTCTCTTTGTTGAATGGCAGTCAGTCAATTAAACTTCACCCCTAGAGGTGGGAGCATCTTCATATGATTATTTGGAATTAATCTGCAAGGAAGATTTGTTCCGACTCTGCCATTTATTTATCTATTCAATCATTTATTTATATCAGTATGGACTCATGTATATTTATTTTGTACTTTGGACTATAATTCAATAGTATATTATTTAGTTAGTTGTTTAAATTGTTCTAGCTTTGACCACTGGGACCTCTTTCAGGTTGGTTCCTGTGTCCCTTTGAAAGTTCATGAACTTTTAGGATGGCAGGTTAAAAAAAAATTATTTCCTCCATCCGTCTCACATTTAACAGATTTGGAAAACTGCAGCCCAAATCCTTCAGTATCCAGGGGATTTTCAGAATCTTCCTGGGAACCCCACAATTACTGATTCCCATCACAGTTGGAGGGAAATGTTATGTCTTTTTTTCCCCTAACAGATTAACTTGTGGATTGCGACCCACTTGGAGGAGTGAAAGTTGATGGTTCTTAGGTAATTTTTTTGTTGTTAACTAATCCCTGTGGTTCTATTAAATAGATGTATGAATATTTACAAACAAATCATGTTCCAGAGATACCCTGGATGTTTATTACTAGTTTAAACATTGACGATATCCAGCTGTTGAGGAGCATTTGTGACATTGCTTGGGTTTGCTCATATTTGCGTTTGCAAGTTGGTTCCATAAAAAACACATTTCCTCTTTCTGAGCTTGGCTCTTGCTCAGTATTGATGCTGCTCTGCTTTCTGAGACCCTTCCACCTCTTTCCTGACTTAACCCTTCTTGGAGGGCGAAATCTACTTTTCCATTAGCCCAGGTTGTGTCAGGTGAACACAGGAGGGATGGCCCAGGGAGTACTCCAATACCACAGAGCTAACTGATTTTCTATCTTTCAATTATTTTTGGCTAAGTTACTAAAAATCATAAGAGTTAAAGGAAAACATTTCATACTTAAGTCCCACCATATCTGCTATGGGCTAAATGTTTGTGTTCCCCCACCCCAATTCATATGTTGAAGCCCTAGTCCCCATCGTAATCGTGACAGTGTTGTTGGGACATAATTAGGTCATGAATAGGTTTTAGGGCCTTTATAAGAAGAGGCAGGAGATCTCTCTGTCATGTGACGACACAGTGAGAGAGCAGCCATCTGCAAACCAGGAAGAGGGTCCTCATCAGACCCCCCATCTGTGGGCACCTTGATCTTGGACTACCCACTCTCTGGAAGTATGAAAAATAAGTGGTTGTTGTTTAAGCCAGTTTAGTACCAATCTGTGGTATTTTGTTATAGCAGCCAGAACTAGACAACATCCCAGAAGACACTGACAAGATCAGAGGTAAAGGTGAGAGTTTGTATCCTTTTGCGGGGGGGGGGGGGGGGGGGGGGAGACTTTAATTGACAGTAATAATTCTAATCAGTATGAAATGGTGACTGTATTTCATAGTTCTGCAAATGTACTCCTGTTCTAATTAGGAGCACAAGGCCCCTTTATCCATCTTCAAAACCAGCAGCGTATCTCTGACTGTCCCTCTTTCACTTATAAGGACTCGTGATTACATTGAGCCCAGCTGGGATAATCCAGGGTAATCTCCCCATCTCAAAATCCTCACCCTGATCACATCTGCAATAATTAGGCTGTGTTGTTAAATATTTCATTTTTGAAGGTACAATATCAAGAAGGTTTTGCAAAATTATAAAGGAGGCTTGCTCCCATCTCCTCTGTGGTGATGCCTCTGCCTGCCCTTCCCTCCCGTCCTCTCACCTTCCCCCAACACTCCCATAATGCCACCCCGAGGAGATCCTGGTATTGAACAGTTTTCCAAGTTATTCTCTCTCCTCTATAGCTACACCCTTCCTTGGCTTTCTGGGACTTTCTGGAAGAAAAAGAGAATGCAAATGTGAAAGTTACAGCATTGATCTTAACAAAACTTAATTCTATGGGCCCCTGGATTCCCGCAGACTGAGCTCTGAGCTTGCATTCCAATTGCTAGGGAAAGTTCAGTGCATCCAAATGTCTCCTGCAAGCTTGGGACAGCAATCCATTTCCTTTATGCCCATTGGAGTTCTAAGTGTTAGGGTCCATTTTTAACAATTGTAAATTTCAATGAGTTTGCACTTTAAATGAGTAGGTTGCACATATGCACATGAAAATAGCTATCAATACGATTACATAATAAGCTAAAATATTCACAAACAACAAATCATCACTAAGTAGTAGTAGACCTAATAAGTGCTAGAAGACTAACAGAGTGTTGACTTTAGTTGGTATCTTAGGGAAGGCCATAAGAGGAGGTAGGATTGGAGGTGGGCTTTGAGTTTAATTACTATGTTATTCTGAGAAAGCATGGGAGCCTTTCAAGGTCAAACACAGCCAAAAGCACAGCAGCAGGTAAATGTTCAGGCAGACTGGGAAGCTACCAAGTAGATCAACCCAGCTGGACCACAGGGCACTAATGGGAGGTAAAGCAGGGAGGTGCAAGGAAACCTGGGTAACAGACAAGAGATCCAGGAAATAGCGTTTTCTTGTCTATCTCTACTAAGAGGGGAAGGGAAAAAAATCATCGTAGGAACTGAAACTCTGGTTGTTGCTACGAGTTCATTAGCAAAACACTTAGCAAATACCTGTGAACAATATATGAGTATCTACTTGTATACACAAGTCTGTCTACACACGTGAATTTTTTTCTAAGACTCCTTTCACATAATGGATACAGAAACCATGACATCACCAAGAGTGATATTCAGAATATGTACCTATTGTTCGAGCTGTGACACCAACCAATCAGAAAAGCTGCCAGCCATAATAGACAACTAGCAGGGATGAGCCCATGAGAATCTGCTAAATGTCAGCCCTGGACATCATTATTAAACACTATTACTGCTCTGCTCCCTTAACAAAACTAGACGTCATTTCAGAAATGCCCCTTCAAAGCACCCAATTAGGTACATTCCTTTAGAGTTAGTAAGTTCTGATTTCTGCAGGCTTTCTTTCTGTTCGTGAGCTTGGTTCACTCCACCTTAGCTGGAGTAATTCAAAAACAACAACAACAACAACACTTCCCTCTGCCCTTGGAGCCCTTCCCCACAAATGAAGAACTCATAGAGAAAGGTGGAAGAAGGCATGAGAGTTGAGATGTTCATTCTAAATACTTCATCCAATTAGCAAGAGCCTCCCAACTAGTGCTTCTGCTTCCACTCATGCCCAGGAACATAAATACAATCAGATCACGGCACAAGGGTTCCCCATTTCTCTCCAATGAAAGTCAAAGTTCTTGAATGATCCACAAAGACCTAGTCCCTACCCACTCTCTGATCTTGCCTCCTCCCTGACACCGGCCCCTGGCAAGCTCCTGCCTTGTACTCTTTGCGTTGGTTGTTTGCTCTGCTTGGAATACTCTTCAGGTACCTGCATGCTCAACTCCCCAATTTTAAGTTTTTGCTCAAATGCCACCTTCTCGCTGCTGAGTCCCCTGACCACCCTACTTAATACTGCAGGCCTCTTTCCACTGCACCCCTGATCTGATTTTCTTTTTGATTTTTACAAAGCACTTACCACCCTCTAACACACTAGGGTAATTTCCTTAGGTGTTTGTTTATATTCTATCCTCCCTCCCTTTGTGTTCACTGATAAATCGTAAGCAATATCTGGCATATAAGATATGCTTAATAATATTTGTTGAATGAATTAATTTGTGAGATTGGAATAACAGAGGAGCAGGTTTTAGAGGAAAGATGAGTGTATTGTTTTGAAACTTTTATGTCTAAAATGCCTATTAGATATCCAATTGGAAAGCAGTAACAATTACATAATTGAATGCCTGACTCTAGAGTTCAAAACTGGATATAAATATATAGAGAAATCATTAAACGTATAAGAAAAATATAGAATGGATAAAATACTCTAGGGAATGAGCGTAGATGGACAATATTTAGAGGGAGATGTAGCAAAGACTGAGAAAAACAGCCAGTAAATCTGAAGAAAAAGTATTTATGTAGCTCTGAAGTCATGTAGTTCTTTTAAATTTCATGAGGCCATTAAAATAGCAGGATTCAACCAGAAAACCAATTAACTAATTAATTAATATTAATTAATTAATCGAATATAATTAACTAATTAACTAATTGATTAATATGACTAGTACATAACTAAAGCTTATACATGTATACTTTCATGATGATAAACTGTGAAATAATAATTTATAAAACTAAAAAAGGAAGCTATTTAGGACAGTTCAAACAGGTGATTCAGCTTAAAATCTAGCAAGAAAGCTAATCCCCATCTAATCCCTATCCTGTTCCTAAATGCAGATAGTGACCCAAGGTCACAGTTATACTTACTAGTGAATAAGTGTCACTTTTGTGTGCACACAATTTGCACGTATGGCGTCAAGCCGTCACAGATGCCGGGGGAGCAGCATTCCAGGTGGCTTCAGAAGCAGAAGCAGGCACCAGGGCCTCAAGCGCCCACAGCTGCCCCTGAAATTCTCCCTGGGTCTCCCCTCCCCCTCCTGTCCTGCATCACTGATTCTCTCTGAGCTTCAGACTCGCTGACACCCCTCTGAGTTAGGACACACTGCTCCCCTCTCTACAACCTTAAAGAGACTTGAAAGGAGTGATACTTACTTAAAAACTTAGCTTAACCAAATAACTATTACTTTGGAGAGAATTGTTCTGAAGGCCAAGATAAAATATAGTTCTAACAGAGGTAAAAGTAGAATGTCCTGCGTTTTAAGGTGTGGCGAGATGCTCACGGAGTTCTGGAATCTGTTTCTGATCATTGCTTCCCAGGGTCCTTCCTGGCCTTTACAGCCTGACACTATTTTTTACCTATTTTCTTCTCTCTGCTCTTCCAGGGCCCCTCAAGCTTTGCTGTAGCTCTTGGTTCACTAGAAGGAAAAAGAAGATGCAGTACCCCCTCAGTGCTCTCTGGACTTCTGGTCTTGTAGTGAGATGTTACCCCATCTCTCCAGAGAAGTCCTAGGGGGTCTGCTGTGCTGAGGCCCAGGCCCTCATTGTCCCCTCTCTGCCTGGGTCTGTGTGCTGAGCAGCTGGTCTGTGCCATGTTCCCCACGTTCTTCCTCCAGGAATCAGGGCACCTTCATTTGATGTTCTGAGCTCCGATCTCAGATGGTCCAAGTGACAGACATCCAAATGACTTTGTCTTCATCTTGGGCTCTTTGGAAGGAATCACCTTTCTTTCCCAGGCAGAGGAAGCATCCCAGCCCCGCCCATTTCCAGCCTCTAGGATCTCTTTGGATCCTCTCAGCAAATTACTTTTCCAGGCTACAGAAAATCTCCTGTTCTTGGATTGCTGCAGAACAGAGATTACTGCTAAGCCGTATGTCAAGACAACGAACTCCTTTCCACAGAGTCCCTAAGATTCACTCCAATATTTAAGGAAATCATTCTCTGGGCTTTGGCAATAGCAAACTGATTTAAATAAGCCTTGAGTACAATATTGATATAATTTGTACTAAAAGCAGAGGGGTAGATATTTTTCCACAGTGTCCATATGCATCTTTGCTTTCAATAATACAGTTTAACATCCTGACTTGTACAATCATATAAATATGCTTTCAGAACTGAAACGAGAATAAAAGGATGTGTTCATTTACACTTCACATTCTTCCAAAAATAACTCGAGGCAGAATATTATAAATATTCCCAATTACCTTAATAGTTGGAAGCATGTAACATTTACTAAGAACCGAGAATTTAAAGTGAGCTAAATATCGGAGAGAAATTAGCTCAGAGAAGGGCTCCAAGTATTCAAACATTGATTTTTCACTGCAAAGAAATACTGTTCCTTTCCTTACAAAATTAATTAAGCTCTGTGTTAATTAATCACTACGCCTCTATAATGAGAGGCTGCCAATCACCCTGTCAGATTGTTTATGCTGAAATCCTAGCCTAACGTTCATCTAGTTAATGATCTAAGTTAAATTTAACCCGTGCCTCAGGACCTCAGACATGATTCCAAATCACAACAGTGATCATAACTTTAGAATCCTGTTGTGCCTCTTTCCTTCTCCATTAAAGTAGCCAAGACCCAGGACTTGCTGAGGTCCTGGCCTGGGAATAGCCCACAGCTCATACTTAGCTGAACCTTCTAGGAATATGAAAATAGAGCTCACGTACAGAAAGACTGTGCATATTTCCTTATCTGTCTTATACAGTTATACATTTGATAAAGAGTTTCTTTTCTACTGTCAACTATAAAATTACCAAATTATTTGATACCTTTCTAACTAAAAAGTTTCAAAATTGGGATAAATATGCCATCAACACAATAAAATATGAACGATGGTTTTGATTATAGTGCTGAGTTTATTTTTTTACCCAAGAACTTAAGAATTTTGGCCTATTACCATTCAGTGATTTTTCTTCTCTTTTACTATCTATGGCATCTATAGCCATTCAAAACACATTTCTTAAATAATAAGACTTGAAAGTCTAAATTACTCCTTGATTCATGGTCTGCAGAATGGATGTTGTGCTTGCAGGTATGAAAACAACATGACTCTCCTTGTACATTTCCATCAGAGGTGTTGGGTGACTAGATGCCTTGTCAATGAGCAGTAATATTTTGAAAAGTTTTCTTCTCTGAGCAATAGGTCTCAAGAGTAGGCTTAAAATATTCAGTAAGCCATGCTTTAAGCAAATGTGCTGTCATCCAGGCTTTGTTTTCCCATGTACAGAGCCAAGGGAGAGTAAAGTAATTCTTAAGGGCTCTAATATTTCCAGAATGGCAAATAAGCGTTGCCTTCAACTTAAAGTCACTACCTGCATTAACCCCTACCAAGAGAATCAGCCTCTCCTTTGAAGCTTTGAAAACAGGCATTGACTTCTCCTCTCTAGCTATGAAAGTCCTAGATGGCATCTTCTTCCAATAGAAGGCTGTTTTGTATACGCTGAAAATCTCTTGGTTAGTGTAGCCACCTTCATCAATGATCTTAGCTAGATCTTCTGAATAACTTGCTGTAGCTTCTACATTAGTATTTGCTACCTCGCCTATGTACTTCTATGTAGAGATGGCTTCTTCCCTTAAACCTCATGAACCAACCTCTGCTAGCTTCCAGCTTTTCTTCTGCAGCTTCCTCACATCTCTTAGCCTTTATAGAATTGAAGAGAGTTAGGATCTTGCTCTGGAGTAGGCTTTGACTTAAAGAAATGCATGGCTTGTTTGATTTTCTATCTAGACCACTAAAACTTTCTCCATATCAGCAATAAGGCTGTTTCACTTTCTTATTATTCATGTGTTCACTAGAGTAACATTTTAAAATTCCTTCAGGAACTTTTCCTTTGCACTCACAACTTGGCTAACTGGCACGGGGCCTAGATTTTGGCCTATCTCAGCTTTTGCTATGCCTTCCGCACTAAGCTTGAGCATTTCTAGCATTGGAGTTAAAGTGAGAGACGTGTGACTCTTTCTTTCACCTGAACATTTAGAGGCCATTGTGGGGTTATTAATTGACCTAATTTCAATATGGTTGTCTCTCAGGGAATAGGGAGGCCCAGAGGCCCATGAAGAGGGAGAGAAGTGGGAGTGCCCTGTCATTGGAGCAGTCAGAACAGACATAACATTTATCAATTAAGTTTGCTGTCTCATATAAGCATGGTTCATGGTGCTCCCAAACAATTACAATAGTAACATGGAGAATCACTGATTATAGATCACCAAAACAGATAAAATAATAAACAGTTAAAATAATGATGAAAGAATTTGAAATAGTGTGAGGATTACCAAAAGGTGACACAGGGACACAAGGTGAGCGCACGCCGTTGGAGAAATAGCACGGAAAGGCTTGCTCAATGCTGCATCCCGGTGTCAGGTTCCAATCAGCCTAGTTGTCCTAACTCCAACCAGGAGGCTGGGAGGTTTCACAGTGACTCAGTGGCCAATTAAATGCTCTGGAATTCACGGTTTATTGCGAGGCTTTCACACACCAGCAATCATGTAAATATATTCAACACACCCAGGCAGTAAGTAAGAGAGAGGGAGAAGGAAGCACAGCCCGTAGCTCCGGAGACCAGCCCACCAACTGAGGAACCTGCAGGTCCAATTGTCCCTAGAAAGAGTGACCAGCAGGGGGCGTCGCTGCTCTTCTCCAGGCAGAGCTTCGGGCAGAGCTTCCATCACTGCCTGACGGAAAAGAGGCCTTGGAGTTCGCAGGGGCAGGTCTGCCACGGGCAGTCTCTGCAGTTGTTCTGGCCCTCAGCAGGAGTGTTCATAGCCATTATCTCAGCTGGCTTTTGGTTTTACTTTCACTCTTGTCAGGTATCAGGGATGCCTGGCCAGGCAGGTGTTGTTATCACCTTAGTCCACTGTACATATGCTTATCACTTTAAGAGGCCATCAATTTCACTGTAGGCTGAGACACATGTCATAAGTGACTCCATTTTGAGACATTTAGGATCACAAAACATTATGATATATCACGGGGCTGCCACAAACCTTCAGTTTGTAAAAAAAAAAAAAAATGCAATATCTACAAAGTTCAGTAAAGCAAAGTACAATAAAATGAAGTATGTCTGTACTTATGTGGAGCCCATTTCCTCAAAAATGAGAGCAATAGGATTCAAGAAAGTTATCCTAAGGAAATGTTAGTCTCTCTGACACTTAAGATTTTAGAGCTAGATTAAACAAAGTCTCATTGGGGTTTCTTGGACTGAATCTTTGGTTAAGCCTCTTTGTGTGATGGAAAAGCCTGTTCGAAGCAAAGACTCAATGGACTCACACAACATTTCAGCCACTTCCATTACATTGCACAGCCGACAGTTTCCTTGCAAGTGGTGAGCTATTTTTAGCATTAAGGTTTCCATTCTCGTTGTTTTCCTTGGAGCATTGACACAGGAGTGAGGAGGGTGAGGGCAGGGCTAGGAATTCAGGAAAAGAAAAGATCACAGGATACACCTGGCCTGGGAACTAGTCCAATCTGTGGTCAAAGAACAGCAAAGGGCTTTACTAGGTGACCAGTCTACAGTCAGACCATGTCTTTGTGTTCAGGGTCAGGCAATGGTTCAAGCAGCACTGTTCAACGAGGTAGCCACAAACCACAGGGGACAGCTAACCCTCTTTCACCCTCAGAAAAGCTGGCCAAACCTAGAGTCAACACAGGAGAGACTACACAAAGGCATGAACACCAGGAGGCATGATTCACTCTCAGCTTTTACTATAATGATTTACCATAGATGTGTAATGCCAGGTGACTTATTGACTAGAGAGCAAGATGTAAGTAGGGAAACAGTAGCAAATACTACTTGAAAAGTAAACCGCCATTATATTTTGGGAGGCCTGAAACTCTATGGCAAGGAATATACACTTCATTTGGCAGGTCACGGGGAACCATTGAATGTTTGCAATAGAAAAGTCCAATATCCATAGGCCAGGACAGTTCTTGAAGCTAGAAAATCAGTCAGCGATCTTAAGGAGCAGGCACCAGAAATTCTGCCCCAAACCGAAACAATTGAATGACTTAATTATTAGGAGCGCACAGAATCAAAGGAAAAGCTGAACAACTAAGCTTCAGGAAGAAGAAAGCCCCAGACGGCTCTACTAGACAGGGGATCTATGAGCAGGACTCAACAGAACTCTCTCCAAGCCACTGCTGTTACAGGGAGTCAGCACTAACCATTTTTGTTCTCTCCACAGAAAGATTCCATTTTCCAAGAGAGATAATCTTATTCATCAACATAGGTAAATTGTTCATCATTTGGGCTGACGCTGGCAAAAGCATCTTAGTCAACAGTCCCACCAAGAATGCATGCAGTGAGGACAGATTGTTCACCGAGAAACCCCCAAAGACAGTACAAGACTGGTCCGGCACCACAGCTCTTAACATCAACCTCACCCCCAAACCGTGCACTGGGTGGTCGGAGAAAGCCAGCCTCAGCACTCCTTCTTGCTGTTGAGGGCCACCTTGTTACTCAGACCACATCCAATACTATATTCTATCTTCTTGACCTCGAAACCCATTTTCCATCATGGTTTTTTTCCCCTCAGTTTTGTTAAGTAGATAGTAGGGGGCCTCCAGCTCTCCCACGGATGAGGGACAAGTATCCCAAGTCAGATAACCACAGCAGGAGGGAGGAGGAGTGTGCAGCCAATCAGAACTCAGCATGCTAACCACAAAAGCTGCTGAGGATTCCCAGAAGAAGGAATTCTTAGAAAGCCAAGCAACTCAGGTGCAGCAGGTCTGCAAGTTGACCAAAAGTAACCTCAGGCCAATTATCATGTCATTAGCATAAATCTGCATTGTGGTTTTACCCTTCCCCTTCCCCTTCCCCTTCCACTTCCCCTTCCCCTCAGTGGGCTTTTGGAAGGGCTTATAGGAAATCCACATGCATAGTAAGACCCAGGTTATATAACTAATGGCTGTCCATCAAGGTGACAATGAGTTACACCTGCCAGGGAGGGTCCAACCCAGACAATATGAAATAAAACTTTAGTAAATAATCAGGGCCTCCTGTAGCAACAATATGTACAATAAAATTACATGAATATGTACAGTAAAATTATGTGTCAACTAAAAATAAAAAAATAAGTATACATTTATTTCCCAGTATTTTGAGGCAGGACCCAAATCTTTGAGTGACGGATTACCGATCACCTTTAGGCATCTAAAGGAATCATCTTTAGGCATCTTGATTCTAAATAAACACACCCAAAAGGGTAAAGTTGAAAATGCCCAGCTGTAGTTCTTTTCAAGAAAAGTAAGAACTTAAACACACTTGTGAAGAAATCCAAGTGCAAGATCCTTGTAGATTTTCACTGATTTTTCTAATCCATTAGTTTCCTTATCCTTACATATTTAGGGAGCAAAAATTTCTTAGCAATTCATCTTTGAGTCTTTTTCAAAGCATTCAACCTATTTTTCATAAAAACAACTATTCTTTTTTGTACTACTTCATCAGTTCACATAACATTTAAATAAATCTCAAAGCTAAAATGTAGAGTGGAACTGGCATAAACAAGTTTGGTAAAACATGTAATTGATATTTAGTAAGCATGTAACTCACTAATGTGAGCAGAGGAGCTGAGGTTCTCGAGAGCTAGTTTACTAGCTGCCAGGATCCAGAAGCAGTGAGCGTTACTCATAGACGCTATCAGTGAAATGGACACTAGAGGATAAATTCAGTGAGTCAGTAAATGGGGTCACATAAAGAGTTTCTTTTGTAGATTCTGTGCTAGCTTGAAGGATGGCAGAGTACCAAGAAATTGGTAGTACTTACTGTATAACATGCTTCTACAGTTCACTAATAAACTATATTAAACCCTATGGGGTTTTCTTTCTTTTTTTTTTTTACATGTATAAGTCACTTATTTAGTAAACTTAAAACTTTCTTCTTTATTTCTACTAGCCTTCTTTTCCATCATTACACATATTGTTTACTTATTGTCTGTTTTCCAATTAGAATCTATGAGCAATTGCAGGGGCAGAGACTATGTCTATTTGGATCACTGTTGAATTCCTAAGACCTACATCAGGAAGTCAATAAATATTTGTTTAATGACCAATGACACTTTTGTTATTACCAAGATCAACTTTCCAGCTCTCAGCAACTATACTTTAAATAGTTCTACACCATCTGTGTACTGACAGGGTATTTGCAAAACAAATAGATAAAACCCCATTATACAACATTTTCAGATATTTATGTAATACCATAGGGTGATTTTCAATACTATTGGTGATGTGTGCTAGGATAACCCTTCCTCAATGGTATGTATTGTGATCAATGTGCCTCCTTTTCCACCATGGACCCCTCTACCACTAACAACAACTACAAATTTTCAAATGTTGCTTAAAAATGTGAGTTTAGGAAGGTTAATTTCATACTAGTTCAGAGATTAATTTCCAGGCAGTAATTGGATCATGAATAATGGTTTTAACTAAAAAGTAAAATCTTGTCATATGAACTGATCAGGAATTTATTATTATTTTATTACAGACAGTGGGATTTCAGAACAAATGCACATAGACAACACCTGTTCTGGAACTTGTTAATATCAACTATTTCTCCCTCCATTTTATGCTTTTCAGTAAAGGTAAGTGTTACTGGCCTCTGAGTGGTTTTTCCAGGTTCTTGGTGATTGTTGGAGAAAAGAATTGCAGGATGCATCACATAAGCCAAGCAAGTGACAACTTTTATTGAAAGCAAAAGTACGCTCTGAGGAGAGGGAGAGTGGACAGGTCGAAAGAGAGCAGCTGCACTGGGAGGAAGTGGGTTTTGGTCTTTTGAAGTCTTACTAATTGAGGGGAGGAATATTCAAAGCTAAGGGGTTGGCTTTTACTAAGAATTTGGGTGGTAATCCCTAGAATTGGGTTGCTTCCCATTTTCGCACTTTATAGGGTTGTCTCAGAACTGTCATGGTGATTTTAAGGGTGGAGAAATTTTAAAACCACAATGTAAATGGTAGTGTAATTAGCCAAGATTCATGTAAGGTGGCAGAGATAGCTGACAAGCCGGTCAAAGCTGGTTCTTGTCTGTGGTTATCAGCCCCTCTAGTTAGCTTCTGCCTGGGGGTTGTTTGCTTTAACACATGCACCCAATCTGCAAGCCCCTGTATCTGGTCTCAGCCTTGTTGCCTAGTCTCCTACTCTAACTTAAGTAAGCACTAAAATGTGTCATGGCTTTCTCAAAGACCTCTCAATAATGTACTAAAATATATGTTATATAAGGTAACAAAATTTCATCATACAAATATTTCTTATCTCGTTGTAATGGTTTTATTATCTCATTGTGCTTCACATATAAGACCCTCTTCAGGATGAAGTTCTTCAATGCCAATCCATAGCACCTGGAACATTTTCTTCTCACCTCTCTCCCTTCCCATTCACAAATTCTTATTTTTGTTTCCTCCTTGTTGTCCCGTTAGTAGCTGCATCACAGAGCCTCCTTTTATGTCAAATTCATCGACTTTTTCTTCCCTCGTTCCTCAGCTATGCTTCTCCAAGTGAACACACTCTAAAGGAATAGCAAAAGAAAGTAAAAATAGATATTCATTTTAGAGAGACTACTTTGATATTTGTGAAAAATTCCACCCTGGTGGAACACAAGGTTTGTGCCCCATGCTCTGTTGCTGACTTTTTTGTCTGCATCAATACTTTGATCTAAGAACATAAAATGTGTAAGAAGAAAAACTTGTCTACCCCTTCTCTCCCCAAGTTGTTAATATCATGCAAAGGAACAGAAAGTCATGCAATGAAATTTCTGAATCATGGTGAGGAACATTCCCTATATCCCTCATTCTTTGTTGGGTGACCAGTAAGTTAAAACAGAACATTTAAAAATCAAATAAATAAGAATGGGAAATAAATCCTAAGTATAATATTTAGCATCATATTGTTCTTATGATACAAGGATAACTGATCAAGCATGTGAATAATAAATATGTTATTTTTTAAACAAAGCTCACTAAGTGGAGGTTTTTTAGTTCAAATAATTACTTTAGCCAGTCCATTTTTGTTTGTGATAAAATTCATAAGTTATCAGATGAGGTGAATGTGGTCTCTCAGGATCCCTGTTACAAAGTTAGACAGGACAGGAAATATGACAACATGTTGCCACCTAGTGGACATTTCATAAAACGTCTAGACATCCTGTTTCCTGACAGTGTAAGTAAAACTGTAGGGCTGAGGGGACCTTAGACACCATCCCATAGAGCTCTTTTGTTTCACAAGATCAGCCTAGACTCTAGACTCATCAAAATTTGAATAGTAAAATCAAAGATGGAAATCAGAAGATAAATGCCTAATGTGGATTGAGCACCTGTCTTGTGCTAAGCACTAGGCTAAATGCTTCACCTGGATTATCTCATCTGATCCTCACAGCAACCTCATTGCTCTTATAAGCACTCGCCCTTTCTACAGATTAAGAAACTACGGCATAGGCCCAGGAAGTGGCTCACTCAAAGTCACTTGGCCCAAGGCTGTGGAGCTGAGCTTTGAAGGAGGCTGCAGCCCTCCAGAGCCGGGGTCCTCATCGGAGCAGAGATTCCTAAGCCATGATGTCCCGAATGTCACACTGTTGAGGCATGTCTAGGTTCAGTGGGGCCTCTAGCTCCAGCCAATTGCTGCATTAGAATTAACTATGCTCTGAAATTTGACACTATAGTGATTTAATATCATTTCAATTACCTAAGGAAAAATAAATTTAAGGGATAAATAGATGAAGAAATAGCTATTTTATAAAACACCACTTTATGCCCAGCTCCATGCTGGAGACTAGAGGAGAAATGCAGACACAGTTATCACTGGACTATAATTTTCTCAGGAGCTGAGTATGAGATACCCAAGTTACAGAGTCGAGGAAGGATTTCAAAAGACATCAAACATGGTAGAAGGTGTTAGAGCATTTGGCTGAATACAAACAAGATTAAACAAAACAATCAAACAACTGGAGGCTTATATGCTTGCAATCAGCCCATGACATATACACATATATACCAACTACCCTTTTGTGGTATGTATATACTACACCAATACCTGCCAGCACCATCCTCTCTTCTCCTCTCCTGTTTTCTCAGATTTCTCTTTAAATAACCTCTTTTCTTTTGATACCTACCCTGATCATACAGTTCAGATTCATTTCAGTTGTATAAAGAGAGACTTTGTTAAGGGGCTGTGTCATAAAGAGTATGATTTTACACTTGCATTGAACCGCAAAATTGTTGAGGCTGGATACAGACGTGTAACACAGAGGCCTCGCTCTGAAAGAACTCACAATGTCATTGGACTAGCACGCGTGAGTCCACAGTAAACAGGACAAGACAGAGTGGATTTGAAGCTAACTCCAATGGTGTAGACATGGAGCTCTGGGGAGGAAAAGTACAACGATTAAGAAGTCACAGTTCCTGCCCTGAAAATTAGCCGCTGCCCCAATGGATTTTGAAATTATCATGCTAATAAATCTTGTTTCAGACCAAGCTAAAACCACTGCTTCTCCAGGAAGCCTTGAATTGTTTCTCCAATCTCAGAAACTACTGTGCCCTGAATTCTTAGAACACTCAGAATCTGTACCACGTAATTGAACACGTAATTGTATTTTTTCTAATAATGCTTGCTGTTTTTTCAGGATGGTTAGTCTTCTACTTCAACCAGATTGCAAATCCACTAAGGCCTGGGAACATATGGGTCTGCACAGAATTGAATGAGACCTTCGAGATCATTCTGTGTAATCTTTTCATTTCTACGGCTGGGGAAATCAAAGACCCACAAGTTGTGACTTGTCCAAGCTCATACACCTAGTTAGTGTTTAGAAAACTCTTTAAAATTCTCTTTGTTTTTATCTTCCCCTTGATTGGTGGGGGAAAAGAGCTAGTGTAGGTTTTTTCAAGGACTTTGTTATGTTGTAGTATATTGTCTAGGATTTTCTTACTTCAAGGAGTAGGAGTAATAAGAGGCATAACCCTGTAGTTTTGGTATAGATTGTTTTGAGAATGTAGATCAGCTGTTACTTTGTGCTGAGCAGCAAGACTTGACTGTGGAAATGGTGGGATTGTAAACACTGATTCAATTCTCTCTGCTGGTGCAGGATGAGGTGCTAGAACCCAGGCCTTTTCTCCAAATGCAACAGCTGAGGAGCAGTGAGTGAGAAGGAGCAGTTAGCATCTGAGCTGGGCTGGCCAGCCCAGAAGAGAGAAACGGGAGCTTTCTGAGAGGCTAAGTCTGGGTCTGGAGGTGAAAGTACCGTGCTTTCTCTTTAGAGACCTGACATGAGAGATGCATGCTTTCTAGACAGGAGCCTTGACTGGTCCCAGGGGGCCCTCCCTCACCAGTCACATTCGTTCATGAATTGGAGATACCTGAGCTTTGATTGTCATTAGCCTTGATAGCAAAAGTGTGGGGGAGTCCAGATGGATCATTGCACCTTTGACATTTTCTCCACTATTGCCAAAAAATAGCCCATTTTAATTTTTTTTATTTAAGAGAAAAGGGTGATATAGTTTGACAAAAGTAGCTGCATTAAACAGGATTAAAATGGTCCTTTTTGAACCTCCTATCTGTTTAGATACCACTCTTGAACACTAGCACTCCTTCCTTGCATGAAGCAACTATCCATTCAGTCGGATTCCCTTCCAAAGAGCTGAAGAAGAGTCTGTAATACTGATTTTTTTTTTTTTTAGTATTTTAACAGCTTTATGGAGGAGCTTTATGTTAGTTTATGGTAACTAACATAAAATAAACTGCATATATTTAAAGTATATAATCTGACTTGGTAAATTTTGACATATGAATACATCTTGTAACACCAAAGTTTCCTTGTACCTCTTTGTAATCTCTTCCTACCATTCCTGCCCCCTCCCCACCCCCCGGGTCCCTAGGCAACCAAGGATATGCTTTCATTTACTCTAGATTGTTTCACTTGTTCTAGAATTTTCTATAAATGGAATCATACAGTATGTACTCTTTTTGCTTGGCTTCTTTCACTCAGCATAAATCATTTTAAATTTTCTTCATGTTCAGCATGTAATTCATTCCTTTTCGTTACTAAATAGCATTTCATTGGATGGCTGTATCACAGTTTGTTTATCCATTCAGCTGTTGATGGACATTTGGGTTGTTTCCAGTATTTGGCTGTGACAAGTAAAGATAGTTTGTACATTCATATGCAAGTCTTTGTATGGATGTTCACTTTAATATCTCTTGGGTAAACACCTAGGAGTGGAATGATTGAATCATGTTGTGGGTGTATGTCTTAACTCTTTGAGGAACTCCCAAACGCTATTTGCAGAATGGTTGTACCATGTTGCATTCCCATTAGCAGTTTTAGTTCTAGTTCTCCCCATCCTTGCCAGCTCTCAGTATGGTGAGAGATTTTTCATTTCCGCCATTCCGTTACATGTGTGGTGACATGTTATAGCTCTAATTTGTATTTCTCTAGTGACTAATAATGATGAACATCTTTTCATGAACTTATTTGCCATTCATATATCTTCTTTGGTAAAATATCGATCCAACTCCTTTGCTCATTATATAATTGAGTTGTCTGTTTTTTTATAATTAAGGTTTGAAAATTCTTTATATATTCCAGATCAAGTTTTTTAGGAACTTCATGATGCGCAAACCTTTCTCACAGTCTGTAGCTTGATTTTCATTCTCTTTACAGTGTCTTTCCAGAGTGGAAGTCTTTAAGTGTGATGAAATCCAATTTATCAGTTTGCTTTCTTATGGGTCATGTTTTTGGCCTCATATTTAAAACTTTTGCCTACCCCAATGTCACAAAGGTGTTTGCTTATGATTTTTTTTTTCTGTTTCTAGAATTGTGATGGTTTTAGGTTTTATATTTAGGTCTATGATCCTTTTAGAGTTAATTTTTGTATATTGTGTGGATACGGATCAAAGTTTATTTTTTGTGTGTGTGGACAATAGTTCCAGCATCATTTACTGAAAAGGCTATCTTTCACCAATATAAATTGCTTTGCAACTTTGTTGAAAATCAATTGTTCATATATGTGTAGGTCTATTTCTAGATTCTTTGTTTTAGGCAAATTTCAGATAAATTTGTCTATCTTTATGACGATATCATTTTTTATTACTGATACTTTATAATGTCTTGAAATGAAGTGGCATTAGTCCTCCAAATGTGCTCTTCTTTTCCAAAATTATTTTGGGCATTCTAGGTGCTTTGCATTTCCATATGGACTTCAAAATCAACTTGTCAGTTTCTACTAAAAAGCCTATTGGGATTTTGATTGAGATTGTATTTAATCTATCTATGCAATTCTTAACATTATTGAGTCTTCTAACATATATATATATATATAGAACACAATATATACTTCCCTTTATTTAAGTTGTCTTTAATTTCTCATAGTAATGTTATGACAATGTTATTTTAATTTAAATTTCTGATTGTTCATTGCTAGTATATAAAAATATAACTTTTATATTGATTTTGTATTCTACCACCTTACAAAATTCACTAGTTCTCATTTCTTTTGTTTTGTAAATGCCACAAGATTTTCTATAAAGATGATCATGTTTTCTCCAAATAAGGATAATTTTGTTCCTATCTGTCAAACTGGATATCTTTTATTTCACTTTCTTATTGTATTGTGCTGGCTAGAGCCTGTAGGACATTATTGAATTCAAGCGATGAAAGTGGCGATCCTGTTTTTTCATTTGATCTTAGGGGAAAGCATCTAGTCTTTCATCATTCAGTACAACATTGTAATTTCTGTAGATGCCTTTTATTAGTTTGAGAATGTTTGCTACTATCCAGTGCCCTTTGACTTATGAGGTTTTTGTCAGTATGGCTGATGGGAACACACACCACCCCTGATCCTGTGTGAGCTCTGGGCAGCGTTCTGTGAAAAACTTACAGCCCTCTAGTGGGTTGAGGAAGTTCTCTTCCATACCTAGGTTGCTAAGAGTTTTAACATGAGTGAATTTTGTCTGATGTGTTTTCTGCATCTCTTGATATTATCAGGTGTTTTTTCTTGTGTAGTGTGATAATATGGTAGGTTACGTTGATTGATTTTTGAAGTATTCTCTTTATAAAAAGAACGGGGCACCATCGCAGGAAAAGGTTCTGAAGCCTCACTCGTGCTCAACAGGCAGCAGTGGGGCAATTGTGGTGAATACGCCGCACCAGTGCTGGTATGGTCACTAATGAAGTGACGCTTCCGCCTGCTGCCTTGCAGCCAGCTCGTGGTCACTTCTGCTTAAGAAATTCTCACAAATGCAATGGCAATCTATGAGAGTAGCTTCTGAGCCTCTGATGTTCTGTAAGTTGAATTTCATTTCATTTTCATAAGTTATTAAAAAAATGTTTACCCACTTCTCAGTGGAAAAATGGAAAGAAAATGATATACTAACACCAGGCCTATGAATATGTTGAAGACTAGATCTCCCATTTCTTCTGAATAAACTTATTTTTTGTTTTGCAGTTGGGAACCTCTAGGGTGTGATTGTTCTGGAGAAATGCCTTTCCTTTTGAAGTTGTAGAATGTTAATAAGATATTGGTGATAGGGATTATTTATGCCTATGCTGCCCCTTCCCACCTAACCCGACATGCCATCCCTTATGTCCCCTGCAGAGAAGCCACCAGATGGGGACAGATGTATTTGAGATATCTATTACTGGAATTCAGAATGAATTTCTCCGTATCACTAGGAGCTAGATGCCATTGAAATATTGCTTAAAGTGCTTTATACTGATGCAATAGGGTTTAAATATTTTTAGTTTTGTTTTTCTCAGAATCTACCCTCTCATGCTACTACTATAGGCATTAAATGTATAGGACGCTTCCAATGACTAACTGACAGAAGGGTTTTTAGAATTTAACCCATTTGTAAGTTAGAGACAGCCTGAATATTGTACTAATACATAATTCTAATACATATATGCTCTACGTATATTTAACAATATGTGAAAGCAGTTGAGATAGCAGTGAAAAAAGAAACTTAGGTTTCTTGTGCAGTAAAATGAAAATTGTAGGAAGAAAAAAATCTCAGACTGCTACTGAACTCTCTGAGACAGCTAAAGTTGAAATTGATTCTGGCAAGGCCATTACGGGGGTAATTGTCCAAGAGAATGTTTTCTTACACAGGAAATTAGAGACAGGGAAAACATTATTAAAACTAAAAATTTGTGGATTTTTGAGTCTGCCAGAATGTGTAGCAGCTATTGTATCCCCTTATGGGATTAACGACTAAATTGAATTTTAGTGAGACTCAGAATTTGAGCTGAATTTCAAGATAAAGAACCTTCGAGGAGAGGGGAAAAAAAGCAGAGAGATTCAAGATGTTGTTTGATACACTGAACCTCCCCTAAATCACATGTTTTAAGAAGTTACGAAAAAAAGGTAAAGTAGGGGTTTTATTGCTTATATTAAATGAAAGATCAAAATGTTTTGATTGGTGCTTTTGAAAAATCTGGTCATGGTTCTGCACCAAAATTCGCCATATGTACATGATGATAGAAGTTAGATATGACAAGATATGAAAAATATCTGTCACTAAATCTTACGATTAAACTCTGTAGCAAAATGTAGAATTGATTCACCAATTCAGAAATATGAGTGTGTATTTGTGAGTCTGTGTTTGTTCTCTATGTATTGTGTATTATTGTGTGAGTGTACGTATTTTGAAGGGGAAGGGAATGGTAAGATTAAAAGTGTTAATTTGAAAAAAAATGCTTGAATATCTGAATTATGGTGATTATTCATTTTAATTAATTTTCCCAAGTAATCAACTTACTTTTTATTTGGCCTATATGCCTATAGTCCTTTAAATTTTCAATTTAAAATGTAGATTTATTGACACCACAGCTTCTTCTTCTCTGCATTGCTGTAAAAAAAATATGATTATACTCTGTCATGTAGACAGACAGTTTTGGACAAGACATGATCCGCATTCATTAACAGCTCATTTATTTACCATTATAAGTTTTGCATAAGTGAATTTTCCAGATAACCAAAATTAAACCCATGTTTTTATTTTAATCATTTTAATGGAAAGGGCTCAACTTTTCTCATTTTGTAAAGAAACTATTCTTATGAGCATTCCAAGTGAGTACCAGATAATTGTGTGAAAGAAATCTGATACCTAGTGGACAGGAGTTAGAATAAAATGTGCAATTTAAATGATATACAAAAATGATACTTTTGCATGATATTTAAATGTATGAAAAATGGTCACTCTATAATGTTGAATGGAAAAGAGGTGTAAAGCTATATTCTATATTACTTTCATAATAATCTACATGTAGAGTATGCACCAAAGATTATGAAACACATCAAATTAGTAACAATGGTTTTCTTTGGATGAGTAATTAGAGGTAATTTTAAAATTTTTCCCTCAATCCTTTCTTTATTCTTCAGATTTTCTACAGTAAACACTTTTTTTTATAAAGTGAGTGTTTTTGCAAAGGTTATTGGGTTTTTTAAATTATATGCTATATAGCCTGTTTATCCCCTATTTAAAAGTGCCTGTGTATATTAAGCAATCAGTACATTTTTTTGTGAGACAGGGTCTTGCTCTGTCACTCAGGCTGGAGTGCAGTGGCACAATCATAGCTCACTGCAGCCTCGAACTCCTGTTCTCAAATGATCCTCCTACTTCGGCTTCTCAGAGTGCTGGTATTACAGGTATGACCCACTGCGCCCGGCCAATAACTGTTTTACATTAATAATAGATGGTCAAAGAACATTCATTCATTTATTTATTTTGCATGAAGACATTTCCTCAAAAAATTCTGAGGGTATTTTCCTAACTAGGCTGTTCTTGAACTATTTAACATTAAAAAAAATAAGTTCTTGCACAGAATAAGACTTTTCTTAAAGATGCATTTATTTATCACAAAGACAAGGGGGTCCACTAGAACTGTAGTCCCCAACTCTGGGCTGCAGACCCATACCAGTCGGTGGGCTGTTAGGAACCAGCTGCACAGCAGGAGGTGAGTGGCGGGCAAGCGAGCGAAGCTTCATCTGTATTTACAGCCACTCCCCATGGCTGGCATCACTGCCTGAGCTCCACCTCCTGTCAGATCAGCAGCGGCATTAGATTCTGCATTATGGTGAGGTGTATAATAATTTCATTATATTTAATATATTACAATGTCAAAATAATAGAAATAAAATGCACAATAAATGTAATGAATGTGAAACATCCCCAAACCATCCCTCCTCCTCCTCCCGGTTCGTGGAAAAATTGTTTTCCATGAAACCAGTCCCTGGTGCCAAAAAGGTTGGGGACTGCTGCACTTGAAGATTTAATATGATACCTGATCCTTCATCTTCTATCTACATTCTACAAAGCAAAAAAAGGACATACTATGCACTATTCTCAGTCAGAGTAAACCCTTCAAGATGTGCTACTCCAGACCAAAATTTCTGCCAAAAGCTACCCATTGTCTTTGTTGCTGCCTATATTAATCACATGAATGGAAAACTAAACAATTTGTTCAGTGCTTTATGGAATAAACTATGTTCTCAATTAACAGCTAGGTCTTCCTTTCAGTTCTCTACAGATAATCAAAGGGCCTCAAGAAAAAGAAAAGGAAGTTACCATGGCTAAGGTGCTTTACAGTGGTCTCTGGAGTAGTGATATTTAATCTTTAAGATCATTGAGGACTAGGCTGGGTGCAGTAGCTCACACCTGTAATCCTAGCACTTTGGGAGGCCAAGGCAGAGGGTTGCTTGAGGCCAGGAGTTCCAGACCAGCTGGACAACATAGCAAGATCCCATGTCTACAGAAAATTTAAAAATTAGCTGGGTGTGGTGGTGTGCGCCTAGAGTCCCAGCTACTTGGGAGGCTGAGGCAGGAGGTAGGAGGATCACTTGAGCCTGGAAGTTGGAGGTTACCGCGAGCTATGATCGCACCACTGCCGCCCCCCCAGCCTGGAAGACAGAGTGAGACCTGTCTTTAAAAAAAAGAATCAGTGAGGACTGGATAATTAACAATGTCAGTGTTGTAACTTCTTTGGCCATAGCTAATTAGAACAAACTCAAAGGGCCATTTTGACCATGGCATCATTGAGCTTATAGGCCTCATGCCTGAAGTCGTGTGTTCCAGTGTATGGAGGCAAAACGGCACAGTGCTTTGTAGAGTGGGCTCTGGATGTGGCCCACATGAATTCCTTTCACCTGGCATTCTTAGATTAAGCAAGACACTTAAAGCCTCTATGCTTCAGTTTTCTCATCTATAAAATAAGACTAGCATTAGGATCTACTTTACAAAGCCTTTGAACAGATTAAATGAGATAATTCATGTACCATGCATAACACAGTTCCTAGGGCATTTAAGTCTTCAAGAAATGTTATTATTATTAGCTTTTTCTTAAGACTAATAATAAATATGATTTCTTTTTTCTTTCTTTCTTTTTTTTTTTTGAGACAGAGTCTCACTGTGTTGCCCAGGCTAGAGTGAGTGCCGTGGCGTCAGCCTAGCTCACAGCAACCTCAAACTGCTGGGCTTAAGCGATCCTACTGCCTCAGCCTCCCCAGTAGCTGGGACTACAGGCATGCTCCACCATGCCTGGCTAAGTTTTTCTCTATATATATTTTAGTTGCCCAGATAATTTCTTTCTATTTTTAGTAGAGACGGGGTCTCGCTTTTGCTGAGGCTGGTCTCAAACTCCTGACCTCGAGCAATCCACCCGCCTCGGCCTCCCAGAGTGCTAGGATTATAGGCGTGAGCCACCGTGCCCGGCCAAGACTAATAATAAATATGATTTCTCATGTAAATATTTAGAAATTCTTAATGTGCTAAAAATGCCGTGGGGATAATAGCAAGTCTGTCTTGGTAGGTAATAGTGCAGAACAACAGTCATCAAACTGTGGCCTGCAGGCCAAATCCAGTTTGCTGCCTCTTTTTGTAAATAAAATGTTAGTCATTGGAACATAGCTATATCCATTTATTTATATATTCTTTTTTTTTTTTTTTGAGACAGAGTCTCACTTTGTTGCCTGGGCTAGAGTGAGTGCCGTGGCGTCAGCCTTGCTCACAGCAACCTCAAACTCCTGGGCTTAAGCAATCCTACTGCCTCAGCCTCCCGAGTAGCTGGGACTACAGGCCCGGCTAATTTTTTTCTGTATATATTTTTAGTTGTCCAGATAATTTTTATTTCTATTTTTAGTAGAGACGGGGTCTCGCTCAGGCTGGTCTCGAACTCCTGACCTCGAGCGATCCACCCGCCTCGGCCTCCCAGAGGGCTAGGATTACAGGCGTGAGCCACCGCGCCCGGCCTATTTATATATTCTTTACAGCTGTTTTTGTGCTATAATGGAAGAATTGAATAGTTGAAAAAGAGACTACATGGCAAGCAAAGCTCAAAATATTTATTGTCTGGCCCTCAACAGAAGTTTGCCATCCTCTTGTCTAGAGCATAAAGATAATACAAGGAACTAGGGACAAATATATGGTAGCCAGAGGAAAGGCAATACTTAGAAAAGTACTAAAGGAAGAGACTGGGCAATTACCCTGATTCACTGATTAACAAGCAAAACAGTAGTAGCAACCACTAGAAGTAAGTGATTACATAAGCAGAACAACATCAAGGAATAAACAGCACTTGGCTTATCTGAGGCCAAGAGGAGGGATCCCACTGAAGGGAAAACGAAAAAATACGGAAAAGAAAGTAAATATGATGTTTTATATTATCAACTAAGGAAAGCAAGCAATGCAATCTTCCTTCTGTATAGGTCCATGCTCCCAGGCAACAATAAAACACTTATGGAAACTAATCAGTGATGCTATATACAATTCTTAAAAATGTGTATGTATGTGCACATCAAAAATGTTGATGCTAACTATGCTAACTTATAAGATGACTAAGGCAAAGAACATAGAACCTAGAGAAGTCAGCAAAATCTAGTTTCTGATTAGCTAAAAGTAAATGACAACCAATTGGGAAATATGTCAAGATACAGTCTACTCAGAGGTAATGATTGGACGATGTTCTATGTTGGATTACATGGTATTTGGGAAGTTTAAGACCATAGCACCTTCCCAAGACAAAAAGTCATATAAACCGTCAAGCCAGAACTACTTTCCTGAGGAAAAAAATTGCTGATTCCATAGGATAGATTGGCCAAAGCTACAAAACCTCTCATCATATTTTCCTGCACAGAGCTATCCACCCATGTATGACGGCACCAAATGCTAACATCTGAATAAGCATACATCATTTGTTGGCGTCTATAATGTTTAAGTCTGTAAACCACGCCAATTGTAATGAATATAAATGCTCCATCCTCACATGTAGAATAACTCCTCTCATGCCTCAGCTGCTGACCACAGAATAAAGGTGTAACCTGAGGGTCTGACCAGACCTTTTGAGACCCACCCCCCAGTCCTCTTTCAACCAATCACATAGCACAAACTTAAAGTCAGGTAACCTATGGAGGTACACATTCAGATGCCAAAGCTGCTTCTATGAACCCGAATTCCCCACAGAATGACCAATTTTTCCCCTCATTTGGACTATGTAGACTATTTTCTCATCAATCTTTGGTAAAAGACTAGTGCAGGGAGCAACTTACATGTTAAACTAAGCTAATGGAATCAAAACAGACATATTACTAGCTACTGTCTCCAGGGAAGGAAATTCTTACCATGTACTATGTTCCAATTTTGGAACCAATGGATACCTGCTGAGACATTAAGTTCATTAGATTTATTCTGCACTGACAGTCTGAATTGTGCGATTTCTTCATTGACGCTGCCTTCATGGTTCCATCATCATTACAATGCACTTGGGAGAGAGACTTGGGAACAGTATATCGAAGCTCTGCTCTGTCACACATATGGTTGGATACATCAAAAGCAGTGAGGGATGCAAGGTTGAAATTAACTCCATTTAGCTAAAACATCGTTTCTATTGGACTCAGAGCAAGATGCATGAACTAAGGGTTCCTGAAGCATTTTGTGGCTTCTTTTTAATCTGGGGGAAATAAGCATGATACACCTAATAGTTACTGAACTCTGGATATTTTAACAGGTTGCAAAAATGTTGGTTTAACCCTATAAGTGGTTATGGGGGAAAAAAAGACTGGAAGGAAGAAAATTCATCAAAATGTTATGATTTGTTTTATTTGGGTGGTGAGAACACAGATAGCTCTTCTCTATTGTTCTGTATTTCAAAAGTTTTTCTGGTATTTGTATTCTTATATAGTGGAGAAAATATATAATAAATTTCATTACATTCATTTGCCTAATTTCTTCTAGCATATTTGAAAAAAGAAAGAAAGAAAGAAAGTGAAAATTAGCTTATTTCCTGATCTGACAGATGGATGTCTGGGAACTACATTTTAAAAATGATTTTAATAAATGAGAGTAGGCAAAATAATAACATTTTTCTGGCATTTAAGCCTAATATAAATGAGTAAAAAAGGCACAGTCCTACCTTAATGAAATATTTCTGCCAAAAAATCATTCATTTTTATTTGTCATGTGGATAAATGTTATTCCCCACAACTCCTACCATTAATTCTATTTCTGTTTCTTTCCGGCCATTTCACCTTTCTCTTTTCTTTCTCTCCATCTCCACCTTTATTGCTAGATCAAACTATAAATGCAATTGTTCAACTATACGTTATAAAGATGTTTGTCTTTTGAGGCAGCAGACTTAACATTTTGTACATTTATTTTCCATTTTGCTTCCTACTCATAAATTACGTATGTGTGAATTGCTCCATATTGGTCATTAAAATGGGGTAGATATTATTCTAATTTGAGAAATAGGTAATAACTGGGATATATATGCCATTAATGAAAATTTTTTGATATGTCTACATTACAAGTCAACATTTAAAAACACATTTCTCAGCACATATACACTACAATGTGTATTTTAGGCCATTATAAGTACTATAAGTACAAAAATAGCTGTGTCTAAAACAATTTGTACTTTTGCATTTGCAATTTTCTTGGTCTATTACAAACAAACGCACATTTTATAGAGCACATTTAAATGCATTATTTCCATGCTTAAAAATGTACTCTTTTTAAAAAGAGCATTAAAAGAAATGTTAATGTAGCCATCTTACTAATTTCACGCGGGCAAAGGGTGAATCAGTTGAAGGTTGAGAATTCAAATAAAATATCCTAACTCTGTTGACAAGCTATGTGATCTTGTACTCTCAGTACAGCAGTGAATCCATCAGGTTAGGCCTGACACTACATAGAATAAATAATCCCAGACACGAAAGACACTCTAGAGTGTACAGCCCTGTAGGCTTCCAAGTCAGAGAGATCTAGGTACCATGTCCAGCTCTGCCCATCACTCCTGCGATGGTGGGATGTTTCTTATTCACACTGAGACTTAGTTTCTCCATTTGTCAGTGGGTAGAAAAAAAAAAACACACTATCCATCTCATAGGCCCTCTGTAAAGGAAACAATGCACATGAAACATCTCATGCAATAAGAGGTCTGTAGTCAATGCTCAACCAAGGGCATCTGTCACAGTTTTGTTTCTGCCGCTGCCCTCCATCAATCCACAGCCCAGTCATGTATCCCACAAAGCAGAGTCCAGCTCTTCCTGAACCTCGTCCTAGTGGCTGATCCACTGTGCCCGTTCCCCTGCTTTTCCTGAGACGCCTCAAATCCAGCAACACACACTAATGCAGCCCCCGCTCTCGGGGCAGTGTCATGATGGGTAGACTCCTTGGAGGAAAGCAATAGACTGTGGTGCAAAATAAATATTCTGTAGCCTTTAAAACCGAACAATGTGAATGCTGAAATTCTTCCAGCACATATTGGCTTCTGATTCCCACCCCTGTACTTCTTACCTTGCCTACAAATTCCCAATGTGATCTTTTCATTAAGGGTATTTAATCAGCTTATATGAAAGTTCAATTTTTAAAAAAAAAAAAAGAACCTCAATCTGTCAGGCACTGAAAATTAGGAAAATACTATTAATTCAGTATTTTTAATGTTAATCTCCTACAAAGAGTGGAACCCAATCACCTTATTATTATGTGGATTTAAGCATAGCCTTGCTGGACTCCTTTTCTCCTGCAGACTTAGCATGCCCAGAGCCATGAGATTAAGCTTATATTTAGTGGAGTGAACAGAAGAAGCCAGAACCCAAGACGTGCTGAGGCCCTGGCCTCCAGCAGGCCCCTCTGTGAGGCTGCTCTGCCCGTGCTCAGCTGTGGGGCTGCTGCCCTCTTTGGGCACCATCTCTAATGGGAACCTGCTGGGGTTTCCTGTGCCTCGGTCCATACTCCAGTGCTCTGGCCATGGAAGGCATCGTGGCTTATTCCTGCCAGTGACCCAGAGGTGAAGGCCTGCTCTGAGTCCCCCTGTGCAGAGGTACCTACTTCCTAAACTCCCTCCCCTTGACCAGGGGCCCACCTGCCTGGCGGCTGGTCCACCATAGCTGACTGTCTTGGCTGTCACCCGCTTCTGACCACTCTGCTCTCTGGATACCACGTTGCCCTAACTGGCCGCACCTCTTTTGCTCCCTGCATCTGGGTGTCTCCCCCGTCACCATGCACCCCATCCACCAATAGCGTGCCCGCTTCCCCCGTGCCAATATCACTTAGCCTCTTCCCGGTGCCTACTGGCTTCTTGGCTCCCTCTCTGACATGGGGGATCCAAGAATGCAGTTGCAGTTACGGCTTTGGAGCCCAGGAGTGCGACAGTTGAGGAACAACTAAAAGTCTTACGGCTTTCGGTTTAAAGCCTTCAAATTATATGGATTTTTTTTCCCCTCCATTAATTTAGTTCGGAATCTGTAAATGCCATCTGGGATTCTTTAAAAGTTTTCTCAATCGGTGTTTGTTGTTTGAGAAATACTCCAACTTGCCTCATTGTTGGCTGTTGAGAGAATGGATGGTCTGGTTTTTGTTCCAGCGCGCACCACCTGAGAGGCACTTCTTTGTTTACTAATGCACGGAGAGCAGCATTTTTAATGGATGGGAGGACTGGGAAAGTAGCCTTGCAACAGACCCCAATAAAACAGAAAAAGGATGATACGAAGGCTGCTAGGGATGGAGGAACGTGAGAAATGTTTATGCTCCTTCAATCCACATCATATATACATATATATCTCTCTGCCAGGATCTGCAAGCCAGCCCTCTCCACCTTCCCACAAGAAAGGGAGCTGGAGCCTCGGCAGGGGTAAATGAGCTTCCTGCAGGTTTAAGAAGCTGTTCCCTGATCCAAACCGGGGTGCTTGAACAGTTCCGATAATGAAATGAAATGAATTTTCGACTGCTATAGAAATGCTGCTCAGCCGACCTAGACAGGCATCTCCATTGGTGCTCGCACAGAAAATGAGTTTATCACAGATGTTCCATCTCTTAAAAGTCTTCTTCCCATTTTATTTTAAGCAACTTGCTCTCTGAGTGGGTCCTTCACAAGGTTACCCGCGTCTGAGCGGCAGAAAGGGTGCCTAACCTGCCTCGAGCCTTTCCTTGAAGGGATTGCGGCAGATGCATTGTTAAGCGTGGCCATCCTGGCAGAGGGAGATCCTTGGAGTGAGGTCCGGGCGGGCACGCCTGGCTGAGCACCACCAGCCCAGCAGCCCACCTGCATACACAAACACACAGGCTCCCAGGTCCCGGCTATGCTAAGAATTTCCTGATGAGAAAGATTTATTTACTTATGCATTCACATTTGTTGGTCTTTCCAAGGTCCTGAGATGTGAACACTAAAGAAAATGACATTTCTATGAGTGAAAATGACCACACGAAAGCTAAACATCAAACTGAGAAAAACATTTGCAATAAATGACAGACAAAGGTTTATTATTCTTTTTTACAGAAAGAGGTCTTACCAACCATAAGACACAAGTGAAATCTTTCGTTTTCTCCCCCTCTAAACCGCACAAAGGGCAAAACCAGGTAATTCGTGAAAGATATGTAATTGGTCAATAAGTACATTAAAAATGTCAAACCTCTAGTAATCACAGGAAATTTTCTTACAATTTGAAGTGGTACCAAGTTTTATTTGTTTAAAATGAAATATGTATTAATAGTGCTTGTAGGTCTAAGAGTAATAAGTATTCTTTAACACTTCAGGTGGAAGTATAAATTGATTTTATTATTTTAGAAGTCAATTTAGTTTATATATCAATTGATCCAATTTGTGAAAAATATTTTAAAATATGATAAAATATTCACTTTACTATGCTAATAATTCTAGGCTCTAAAAACATTTACTCATAAAATATATAACATTAAATAATATGTAAAAAGATAAAAATAATAGATCAAAATATTAGTTGTTATTAAGAAGAGTTATAGACTTTTGCATGGGTGATTTTCATTTTTTTTCTACTTTTCTGTATTTTCCACATTTTCTAAAATGCTCATCATTTTGTTTGTATTAGATAAAAAATATAAAACATTTTATGTATGTTTTAAAAAATATACCTACCTACCATAGTTTTCTTGGTAAGAAATTTTAATATCTAGTTCTCTGAATAGATTTACAATCCACCTATGCTTAAACGGTGAATAACCAGAAGGACTTTCTGGCAGTGGAAAGTTTAAGTCTATGCGTATGAGTCATGGAGACTGAGAGTCACATATGAATTATCAGCCTCATTGCTCTGTAATTATATATAATTTTGTAAATCCTAGTTTTCAGTTTTCTCCCGGTGTCTGTTTTTGTTTAAGAAGAAATCATCGGCACATCTCATTATGCAAGACACCATCAGTCTACTTTTTCAAGAAGCAGACTAAATTTTGAAAGGTGGCTTTTGTTTTAGTTTTACATCCCAGAGTTTGGTGATGTTGTGGGCATAGGCTATATTTCACTGCGGAGTCCACGTGGAGTCCGAGTGCAGTTGTTGCCTACGCCTGATTTTACAGAACTCTGTAGTTTACAATACATTGCATAACTCCAGGATTGAGGAGTGCACCTGGCCTAGATGATGTGGCCCGGCACGACACATACTAACTAATGCAGAAAGCTCCTCTGTGTATGAGGACAGACTCAGAGAGAACCTGCTGTGTTTCCAGAAGGTCTAGGATGACCTTCACTCACCCAGATCTCATCACCCCCACATGACCAGCTTTGAGGACCAGCAAACAGTACATCGTCAATTTTGAAGAATGTAGCTATATTTTATTATGCATCCTGGCTGCAATGAAGTTCTGTAACTCTTTGCAATTAAACTAAAATAATTATTTCATGTACACGAGTGGCTACCTGACCAAGTTTTGGTATTAATGCAAATCTCTGATGTTCATTTGTCGATATGATAGTCATTCAATTTTATGTGTTTCATATGTATGTGCGTGTGTACATAGTTGGGTATTTTATAAGGACTTTTGTTAATTCTTATAATAGTCTCTGAATTTATAACAATCCCATTACCTAAAAAGAGGAAACTAAGTCTTACCAGAGTTTGAATAATTGCCCACTACCACAGAGCTAGGAAAGAAATGGTTAGGTGCACAAGCCTCAGGGACAGAACTGGGTCCAAATCTCGACTCCACCATTGACTAGCTGGCTGACATTAAAAACATTACCTAACCTCTGTGTCTCTCTCTCTTCACATGGCCTTTCTCTCCAGAAAGCTGCTCAAATTCTTTACGTGGTAATAGCTTATATGAGACAAAGGCAGAAGCTGCCAGACCTTCTAAGATCTCAGCCCAGAACTGGAAAACTGTCACTTCAGCCACATCCTGCTCCCATCTAAATGGCCAACCATTTACTCAAAAGAAGCCAAAACATCCAATAAAGATGATCTGAGCCTACAGATGCTGAGATATAGTTAACTTCAAATATAAAGTTAAACATTTTTTCCTGATACCCAGAAAGGTAGGGATTTATTTAGGAAAATTATTAAATGAGTCTTATAAACTAAAGAATACATATCTTTTCACATTTGAGTTTCAGTGAGTATCACTTTTTAAACAGTTTTATTGAGACATAATTTACCCACCATACAGTTCACCCACTTAAAGTGCATAATTTAATGGTTTTTAGTACATTTACAGAGTTATACAACCATCACCATAATCTAATTTTAGAACATTTTCATTATCCCCAAAAGAAAACTTATACCCATTGAATGTAAACTTTTGATGCCATTACATGGTGAAAAGCTTTTGGATGAAATTTTAAAAGGTAGGTTAGGAGAGGAGATTTTATTAAAAGAATTCAAGGACACTGGATCTCAGGGAGGGATTAGACCCAGCAACAGGACATCATATTTCTCTCTGTTTCCCTACTTCTCTCCAGTGTCTGCTCTATTCTGTACTCTCCAGATTTCTCGTCTTTTCCAGAGTCACCGGCAGCAGTTTGGTGATGCTGGAGGCCCTCATAAATATTGCAGTTCTAGCAATCCTCAGGAACTCATTTGACTCCCTCTAACTCCAGAATCCCAGAAAGCTTGGGGCAGCTAGCCACTTATACATCACCTCATGGAGACTCCTGTGTAGTTCAAACGTGACATTCAAGCGTCCAATCCTGTGAACCATCAACAAATCCCAGAGGATCCGTGTTGCAGATACTAAGGAACGGTTCACTCATCATCCTTTCTCAATTCCCTTTTTCCATCTCTTCCTCTACTACGGAGATCAGAATTCTAAACACTTGCTCTCAGCCTCAGTTGCATTTAGAAGCAACATGACATGATTCCGGACAAGAAAATGCTGCAAAAATCCTCGTGGGGAGAAGAAACTTACAAAACTAAAAGGCAAAGCTTCCCTAGGAGAAAAAGTCCTTTGCAGTTCAGCCTTTTCCTCTCATTCTATTGCTCCATCCCCTTCCTCTAATGGGAACACAGATGGCAATAGCCATCATGAAACCATGAGATGACTGCAGTGAGGACAAAGTTTATGCTCTAAGGAAGACAAAACAGAAACACAGAATAACCTAGGTCCCTGAGGGTATTTGTCTGCCCTGGACTTTGTGAGATAAAACATCTCTATGTGTTTCCTCTGCTGTTAGGTTTTCTGTTCTTGTAGCCAAACCCATTCCAGCTGGTAAAAAAAGGAAATCATGCTCCTCTGAACATATACCCCAAATGGTATTTACTATAATCCTGCTGCCTCCTTCCACTTTTATTCATTAAGCTATTCATTCAAGAAATATTTATTAACCATCTGTCATATGATAGAGACTCTCGCAGATGCTGGAGATATGGTGATGAATTAGATAAAGCCTCTGAACTCCTGGTGATGATATTCCACCTCCTGGGAACTCAGGCTCTGCGGTAGTCTCCTCCAGATTAAAGGAATCTCCATTAAATACGCACCTCCTCGTGAAATCTACTGATTCACGACATAAAGGGAAACTTAACTACGGTTTCCCTTCGGGGTGTTTCTCTTGTTTCATCAACCAATTGGTAACCTTCTCAAGATAAGGGACTATGATCGGAGCTTCTTTTTTGCCTCAGTTTTTTGCACCTGGCAGTTTTATAACAAAGTCCTCTTAATTGACTTAATTTCTTGGCCAAAGAGGAGAAATAGCAAATTTTGCCCAAAATACCTTTCCAGTAGCCCCTGCCTCATTTTCATCTACCTCAGATCCTTCAAGAATGGTCAGAAACATAGATCAGGTCACTTGCATTTTTAGTCACTCTCTGCTGTCTGTTTTATATATCCTATAAAAGTTGTATTTATTTATAATATTCTTGGTTGTAATTTAGTTTGTACAACCTCTCCTTTTGGTAGAATCCTGAAAATTTCCTCATGCTGCATGCCATTCCTTTAAGCTACGTTTCAGCACAGAGCTTTCTTTGTTCCCAAGAATTCTGATAGTGTCTCACCACAGCTGCACACAACCAAGGTAGGAATGTGTACATCACTTTTTCAGGAAGGGGGATACATGTGTGGTTTCCAAACCACTATGGCACAATGTAAGTGTGGAAAAAAGCTTATGTTGAGTAGAAGATTTTGGTTCCCTCATGCCAAGACAGCAGCAAAGCTGAACCAGAAATAACATGAGTATGAAGAAGAATGCACTTGCTTTGAGCAGCCAAAGTGTGGCAGCTCAGGATACAAAAGCAACCTACTGTTCAACATTGATTGACTATTAGCATACTATAATTTAACCTCATATTGCAAAGATTCTTCATGTAAATGGTTTGGAAAAATCTGTAGGCAATTATTGTTAATAACAAGCAATTTACAGCATCCAGGGATCATAAAACCTGCTACAAATTAGTAAGCAGTATCATTCAAAGCTCACCATCAGGAGAGGGAAGCACAGAGAGGTTCAGTGATTTGAAAAAGATATCACAGCCAGTCACAAGGGACAGTGAGGATCAGTGGGTGTAACTCATTCTGGAAACACCCAAATCCCCACACCATAGCAATCCCAGGGATAATACTCTGTCCTCTGCTCTCTCACATTCCCACGTCACCCATTCATCAGATTCTTCTCTGTGGTCCGTTAACCTCCAAAGAGTTGAACAAATACAGTCAAAGGCATCACAATGGATATGTGGAAATGGAGAGATCTGAACACCTGCATAAAGTAATGAGCAAAAGAGAACTGACAGAAACCAATTATTCCCCTAGCAATAGATTATCTTAAGCGACTAGATGTTGTTCACTTGGGCTAAAATGATTCTTCTTTCTTCTTTCTTATTCTCTCTGTCAATAGATCTCTCTGTAATTAGTCCCAAGTTAGAGAAACATAGTAAAAGCAAAGATTAAGAGTACCTCTGAATTCACAGAAACAAAGGAAAGATATTCCTGTTAACTTCCAGAGAAAATGAAAAAAAAAAAAAAAAAACCCTGCAAAACAGATACATTTATGGAAGAGGTACAACGGCTGTAGGACCTGAGATATCATTTGGGGGACCCAAGGCAATAGTTTTAAGATCAATAAGATTGGCAATTATAGAATTGGACACTGCATATAATACTTACTTGAGGAAGAGGGTGAATATGGCCCTGCGTGAGTTCTTCTTCCATTTGCACAAAGACAAACTACTCATTGGATCTGATGATTCTACTTGCCATTAGGGGCCATTTTCAAGTTGCAGAAGGTATAACACCTGTCTTTAAAGACTATATCCATATCCTTTGCCAATTAGGCTTGTTTGTTGAATGCTATAGCCCTGTTGGATTAGCTTGGAGATCCTCTCATATAAGACATCTAACCTTTCTGCTTGTCTCTGTGCCACTTACTTTTGCCATGAGGTGACTAGTATAACCTAAATCATGGATCCAGCAGATGAGACTGTTCTCAAGCTCACAGTCCCCTATGAAGCTTTCCCTGACTACTCAGACCAACCAGTGTAATCCATGCCAAGGTTTGAGGGTGAACAAAGGAATGAGAAATGTTCTCACCTTCCAGGAGCTTGCAACATTCTTTTTCTCTAAATAGCTACTGTCTAAAATGTCTATAACATGCATGTGGCATTTAGATTTACATGGTCTTTATTGTTATTTAACTTTTCAAGGGAGGCTGTCTTGTGTCTCTAATTATGTTGTTAATTTTTCAAGGCCAGCAAATTTGCTCTTTGTCTTCTCCAAAGCACCTAATTCAAGGCCCATAGTAACCATAAATCAAGGCTATTCTATAAACATTTTTAGCCAATCAGTAAATAAGAGTATTAATTACATCTTTATAGGAAATATTATATTGGGTTTCTGATCTTTCACTCTGCAACTTTGTCTTAGGGGTTACCATCTAAAGGATCAAATCTGACATCCACAAGAGATAGGTTTTATATTAATAACTATATACTGGAGGTTGTAAATTATCACTGTAACCACAGATTTGGAATTGGCTTGGAATTTTATAGCATTTCCTACCAGTTGTTCCTTCTCACTAAAATTATCTGGAATCTTTATACAATTAAATTTCATGACTACAGTCAAACAATAAACAGAAGTGACAGATATTTGATCATAGACAATATCACCACTGATACATAGAGAGCTTGATCAACATTTCCTTTTTCAAAAATGTTGCACAGGATGTTAATAATTTACCACTGTGAGGAACAAAGTTAAATAGGAGTCTTTTCATCATAGGATGTCTCAGAACCTTTATTTGGCTACAGTGCCCTGTGAATTTCAATGAGAAACATATTGTCTGAAATATTTCCCAAACACACTTGAAGATGGGCTCATGTTTTCAAAATACTTTGTATGACTAGAGTTCCATGAAACATAAATTGGGCTTATCTATGAGATTTGTAAGACACCAGATCCACCCTTCAAAGAATATACAGAATGCAATTCAACTTCTTTGTCAATCTGAGCCTCTTTAGAAAATATGTACAAGGAGGAATTTGCAATAACTTTCAGCTCTACATTGAAGAAAAAAATTTTTTACTCTTATTATAGGTTGATATGTGATTTTTTTTCCAAACACACCCCTATAACATCTCTCTGATCTGATTCTATATAGAAGTGTATACACAGCACACTTTCTTGCATCTGTATTTCCAGATATATTGTAAATATTAATTAGATTAATATTAATTTAGATTAATGCTTCTACTATGAGAAAGCACATTTAGACGCTAAGTTCTAGGCCTCCTGTATTGTGCTCAAACACAGTATATTACAGGGCAAGTGGTAACAGCAAACAGAGAGAAAATCCTGATGGCCTCCCTAGGGAGAGTTCCTTGTTTTCATGTTTTGTGTTGTTTTTGTAACCACCTTAATCTCCATCATGCCCAAGTCCCTATTTTTGTTGAAGAATTAACATCAAAGCAAAATATCTGACAGAGTTCTTGCTTTTAACAACTTTCTTAATTAAACCCAAAGAGTTCCTTTTTTTCCCTCAAATTGAAAATTTATGTGCTCTCCCAAAGGTACCATATGTCCCTGAGTTTTAGGATCCTTAAACCATACACCCTGATGCTTATTGTTTTAAAACTAAATATACTCACACCTGAAATAACTACAAAGGCTCACTCCCCGGGCCAAGCACCAATCAGACAACGCCTTTTCCAGTCCACCACTAATTGATTACACACACTACACACGTGGAAAAGAGCAAGCACATTGGACCACGGTGTTTCTTAATGACTTCCAGAACTGAACTCTTCAGAACGCCATGAATCGTGGCAAGCATGTGTCTAGGCTGTAATTGGGAGATTGTGTTTCTTAATCGTTATGTATTTTTAATAAAGACTCTTTGCAAAGGAATGTTTCCTGAGATCTTTGCTACTCAAAGCAGGGCCCTCAGAAGAGCAGCACCCTGCGGGAGGTTGGTAGAAATGCAAACCTTAGGCTCCATCCAAAACTTCATGAATCAGAATCTCTAGCAAGAAGCCAGAAGCTCAGCTGATTCTTGTGCATATTAAAGTTGGAGAAGCCCTGAAATCTGGAAGACCTGTGGTCAAATTTCCCTTTGTAGGCTTGAAGCCCACTCACTCTCATTTTTTAGCTAATGATTTTTTTCTTCTCCTACAGAAATGAATATGTATAATTAATAAATCATGGTATCATTTAAATAAGTAATGCTAAGAAATATGAGCATTTTCCCCAAGATAAATATTGGATGTTGCAACAAGCAGACCATGTAATGATTGCCAAGTTCTTTCAAGAAATCTTTTCTATCCAACATTATGCTTATTTACTTTGATGTAGCTTCTACATTGTAGAGGTGCCTATTGACCTCGTGTCATCTAAGATAATGGGTCAATGACTGGCTTTCACAAAAGTCAACTATTTCTGCTTCAGGGAGGCAATAAAAAGGGTCCAAAAAACACCTACATTTCAAGCAGTTTCCATTGTAGCTGCCTCCCCATCAAATGGCTTGGATTTGGGGGAAAATATTATTTTAAGCCAGGGATTCGAACTGACGTGAGTAGCACCTAAAGGACATGTAACGCTCTGGAGATAGAGAATGACAGCACAGCAGAAAACGCACCAGTCTCCATCTCTGGTGTGATATTTCTGCTTCACTGTTTATTTTTGAAAGTCCTAGAATTAGGCCTGTCCTAGAAAAGAGAGTTGTCCACTGATCGGATAAAGCAAAGAGCTGAAAAGAACAAGGCATAACTGTCAAGAAAAGCCTTCAATTGGTAACAAACTTCAGATTTTGCTCATTGGGTTTTGTTCAATCCTCTTCACATGAGACACCTTAGGAGACCCACACTTCATTATTCCTACAGTGTTGCCATCGTCAGAAACATTCTTTCCTAACATATCTTTGAAAACTTCCCTCAAAATGATCTCATAAGCATCACAGGAAAATTACATGATTTTACCCTCACTGGTTATTTTAAATTTTAAACATTGTTTCCCAACGGATACCCCCACCCCACCCCCCAATCTCCCAAACTTAGCTCTTAGTGATCTTGAACAATTTCTCGACAATCAAAACACCAACCCTAAAATACAGTTTGCACCATTGCGTTGTTTAAAAATTTGTGCCCCAGCTTTCTGAAGAGGAATTCCAAAGTAGCTTTGGCCAACGGCAAAATGATGACAGCATCAACATTCTCGTTTCCTCTTTGTGAAGATAGGAAACACTCAGATGAAGATAAATATTCAAGTGTGTGTAGGAATTTTGGCGAGTTTTTGCAAAAATCAATCAATTCAGTCTACAGTCATGCTTTATCATGTATCATACTCATCTAATTTTGTATATGATGAATTATGTAACTGGAGAATCATCAGAAGTTTTCTCCATCTCTCAAAAAAGCCTTAACCCCCACTTCTCATGCTAGCTCCCTACAAATTCAAGCCAGGAAAGGAGTCAGTGAGGTGTCTCAGAGAGGTCCACTATGTGAACACAAGAGTGTGGGGTGTGTGTCTGTGTGTGTGTGTGTGTGATGTCAGCATGTTTTTAAATGCACGCTCATAACCATACCACACTACTTCGTCCATTCTTCCTGCACTCCCAAATCTACTGTAATATTGTCAATATCTATCTATTGTTTCAATGACTCTTTGGTGAACAGTCTTCACCCATTTTCTTACCTCTGAATCTTCTCAGGGTATGGGTTGACCTGCCACAAAGAGTGTGGGCTGGTGCCCATGAAAGGTTATTTATGAGGTCATGCATCAGAGCTGCCAATTGTCTTTCCTACCTTCCCCAGTAGCCATCTGTCCTACCTTCCTCAATATCAGAAATACGCCTACCTGATCACATATCCACCTCCCTTCCCCAACACACACGCACAAAGGCTAGATTTCCCAGCCTTGAGTCAGGCAGCTGATTTCTGGTCAACACAATAGATGCAGAAGTTGTGTGTCCAGCTTTCAGGGTGTCAATGTGTTAAAATCTAAAATTAAAGAGAATAAGTTAGGAAGTCATAATTTATATTAGTCTTCAATATTCAAAGATATCATAGGTTTACTTTAAGAAAATATGTACTTTAAGTGTCTATTCACAGATGCTAAGATTCTACAAAATGGAAGTTATATTAAAGACAGTTCCGTTTCCAACTGAAGACCAGAATAGAATAGTCCTAAAGTGCTTTACAGTTGTATAGGACTTTGTAGTTCATAAATCGCTTTGCCTCTGCAATCTCATTTAATTCTCATGTAAACCCCAAGGAAGGAGATATTATTATACATCCCCACTTTACAAAATAGGAAACCAAGGATCAGAGAGGCAAAGTGGCTTTCCTAGAGTCCCATAGACAGTGAGTTTTTAGAGTCCATTTATTTTGGGCTCAAATTCAATCATCTTCCCAATATAGCACTCTGCAGAATCTCTTAAAATCTTAGCATAGGTCAGTAGCAGAATTCAAGTCCCAACAATATGATTTCTATTAAGATTTCCAGCAACAGTCAAATGAAGATTGCTTATGATTGGCACATCATATGATTATGTTAAATCGAAATACATTTGTTCTCAGTCTACCAAAAAACTGAAAGAATGCATGAGAATATAAACCACCAATTCTACTCTCAATGCATGTGTATTATCTATGGGTAGGCACCACATCTATATTTACCTTGGGAAGTACAGTCAGAAATCATTTTAATTCATCTGAAAAAAAAAACAGAGTCAAAACTCTGCATTTGTTTTCCCACAGGAACAAGCCAGAACTGCCAAAATCTTCCTTCCTCAATTACTGGAATGAGCATTGCCTTTCATCAACTCTCGGCAGTTTCTTTCCTACCATTAAATCTTGAGTGTGGATCCTGCGGACATCCAATGACTGGGTGCATCGAGGAGCTGTCCCTGATGATCTGGGCCCAGGTGCAGAATACACTAATTCTCTTCCTAATGCATTCCTCTTTTTAATAATAAAAAAAAGTTATAATTACTTTTTAAATAAGTTTTTCCCCATTTGGATAAGCACAGTCCGTGAGTGTGGATCTCTCTGGTCCAAAGCATACGATTCACGCCTGTTAATGATCAACCCCCATCGTTTACTAATCACATGCTCATCTCACTTTGGTGGATTAATATTGGCACTCGGCTCACTTATGAAGGTTATTTACTATCAATTTTTCAAATTAGCAGTTGATTGGCATTCAGTATAACTTCTTTTGAGGGGCAGGGTCTTTGTGTGTACAACTAATTAAATGAAGGAATTCATCTGTTCAAAAGTTGCAAGAATTAGGACTGTGAAAAAATAACATTTTTTGCCTCAAAATTTCTATATTCATATGTACAAAGTTTCTATATAATGTGATGAAATAATTATTGTAATTTAGCATCTTAATTTGAATTTAGATGCAATTTGTTTTTTTTTTTCTTTTTAGAAATCTAAATTAATTCCCTGGGAAACTGATGAGAATTTTTCAAAGTAGAAATAAATGCCTGTAATAAATCAAGAGATAAGGGAACAGGCAGAGATTATTCTGCAATTAAAGTTTACTAAATTAATTTCACTTAAACTCCTTGGAGTTTAATGTGAAAAAACTAGGAAGTGTGTATCTTCTTGGATTAAAAGAAAATCACACCGAAAATTTAAAGGCAAAGAAGGGAAAAGAACCATGTAATCACTATTTCCCTAAACACTAATCAGAAAATAAATGTTAATATTCATCTCACAGTTTGATATTAAAAATATAAATAAAAGGCACCAAACTTGAGTAAATTAAATGGAAGCGTGGACAGGTGATTGGAAGTTGAATGTGAATATTTGTTTTACCCAAATGAATGTAAATTTCATTAGTTGATAATTAAAAGGAAATTATACAGACATTACAATTACTGCCAATGGCATAAATTATAAAGCAGTATAGCAAAAACAATTTAGGAACTCACATTGCTGTTACTATTGTCAAACTGGTTACCAGAGAAACCTAGGATAAATAATATACTCTGTGACTATGGAAATGAGGCCTTGATGTGTTGCTAGGCTGTTAAAGCTAATGTCATTGTATAAAACAATAATGTTAAACATTATTAGTTTTTTAATTATGTCAGTTAATTAGAATTGTTCCTGTTAATTGCCTATGATTCATCTCTAGATGAAAAATGCTCAAGTCAGAGCTTTGGCTTTTTCTCTCCCAACATACCATCTAAAATAAAGTCTAGTTTTGTACAACTGAATTTTATAAGTACCATTAGCCTGGGAAACAACAGGAATCCTAGCCAAATTCACCTCTAATAAAAGATACTTTAATAAAAACATATTATTAAGGAAGGTACTCAAGAACAGAGAGCCGTCATTTTACTACTCTGGACTTAAAAAATAACCTTTGATTCCCAAATGTTGTTTTTATATCAAAGATATTTATATTAAATCAAAACCAAAATGTGACAAGGGAAGACTATTGGGCATTTGCCTACCCTATCAATACCAAAGCACTGAACTTCTGTGAACCCTCAGCTTCCTCCCTTATGTTCTACAACTTCAAGAAATATTTATATGTTCTTAATTTTATTCACATTATTCCATACTTACTGAGCACCTTAATGTGTGATAAAGACTTTGTTAAACACCAGACATCCAGTTGTGGGAAAATATAAGCCTAAGCCTTCCCTTGTGGAACTTAGAGTTTAAAACTACAGTGGCACCAGTATACCATGTACTGTCACTGAGACCATCACTGAAATACCATATGGTAGCTTCATGGCCAGAATATGACCAAATAATTGTAACTTCCCCAGGTTCCTCCATCTAGAATAAGAGCAGGAATGCTTTTCATGAAGTGTTGTCTACTTTCGCATTCCTCATCCCTAACAGTGGTTCATTACAGGTGTTCACCTCGTATTTGTTGAATGGATTCACTGACCATGACTGGAAAAGAAAACAATACCAATAAGCTTCTCAAGACAGATTTTGTTCCATTGATGTTAAGCATTAATAGTATAACATCAAGAGAGTTTATGATTAAAAAAACCATTTATATACCCTAGATTAATTTTTCAGTGTTCATACTTTAGGATTAGATACAAAGAAATGTTATGGAAGTTGTGTTTCTATTTTGATGAGAAGTCTTTGTTTTTCAAATGTTAAAGTTTTCAGCACAAAAGGAGGCTTCAGAGAGTCATTTTTCATACCACCATTTCTTTCAAATCTTTCTCCTATGTCATGATGTTAAGCCTCCTTTTCTTTTTTTCTAAACTCTTTCCTTTCCTTTGAAATGGCTCTAATTAGTCTATGAAATGTGGTACCCAGAAATGAGTACAGATCCCTGGGTTTTTTTCTGGTGGACAGAGCAGAATGGTATTAGCATCTCCCTCCTATTATTAATAAATGTTATTCTTCCAAGTTTTCCAAGTCTCTGCACTTTTGGTGGCAACACTATACTCTTAACTCATATTGCACTTTCAATCAGAAGAAAAACATAGTCTTTTTCACATGCGCTGTTGGTCACCCATGTCTCCCATCCTCTCCCATTCTGTCTTCTGCATGGAAGGTAGTTGGGATCCAAGTACTGGATAGGACTTTACATTTATTTTCATGAGGCTTCATCTTATTAGATGAAGGCATAGAGTTAGAGATTATTTCATCAAATCCCCTAATTTTAGAGAGGCAAAAATAACAACCCCCCAAAAGTAAAGGGACTTTCCCAGATTCCACAATACACAATTGGTGGGGCCAGGATTCCAACCCAGGTTTCTGATGCAGTATGTTCTCATAGGTCAGTGTTCTCAAAGTGTGCTGCACAAGCTAGCAGCAGCAGGACCACCTGAGAACTTGTTAAAAATGCAAATGTCGGGTTCCCACATCAATCAACTGAATTAGAATCAGTTGGGATTCTGGGGGAGGAACTCAGCAATCTGTGGTTTAACAAGCCCTCCAGGTGATTCTAATACACATTAATATTTGAGACCCATTGCTCTACACTATTTGGCCTTCGCACTGTTGCAAAAGGCAGCTCAATCTTTCTAACCCATCAACATATTTAGGAACCTTTATTCTATCGTCAAACATATGCGTAATCTCTCTCAACCTCTTACCTTGTTCAGTGGATAGCAAAACCCAGGAAGACAGTCACTCCTCCATGAAGAGAGAAAGGAGAGAGAAAGAATTCCTGGAGGAGAAAAAGTTTCACTGAATCACCATTCTCTCTTCCGATCCACCATGACCACTATTGGCCGAGAAAGACAGGACTCCTTGTTTTTGGAGTTTTGGGAAACGCTTTTTAAAAATTGAATCATCAAAAATCAGATAATATGTTTTCACAGGAATAACAAATTCATTGACAGTTATGTTCTGGACCCAAAGCTTTACCTTAAATAAATCATCAATGTAATCAACTTTTAGGGCAGGACAACGAGGGTGCAACTGTAAAGCCTGATGTTAAAATTCCTAAAGCATATTCCAAGTACCAAAAATAGTAATAAAATTTTCTGTGCAATAGAAGGGAAACATTGTATTAAGTAGAGCATGTATAACACACAGAAATCCAACTGGTTATAGCATCATTTTGAGCAACCAAAGCTAATGTCAGTTAAAACAACAAAAAGTGTTTTTGCCTTCTCAACTTTATGCACTTTCTAGGACTATATGAGTGAGTTAAGTTAAAAAAATGTCCTAGGAGAATTTTGAATAAATGCCTTGTTTCCTCTTGGACTATTTCTCTGCTACAACTAGAGAAATTCAAAAGCACTTCATGTCCTATCCTTGCCCTCACCTCATATTTTTCCTTTGCTTATTATGTGCCACTCACTGTTTTAAGGCACTTTGTAATACCTGATTCATTTATTCTTCACAATAACTCAACAAGAAAGCTATGATTATTGCTCCAGTTTGCAGCTGAGAGCACGAAGGCACAGAGGAGTTCATGAAATTTTCCCAAAGACACAGAAAGAGTAAGTGGGAGAGCCAGGATTTGAGCCCAGACAGTCTAGTTCTAGAATCTAGAGCCTGTATAGTCTAGGATCTAGAACCTGGTCTAGAACCTAGATCCCGTATAGTCTAGAATGTGGGTTCTTTGCTGTTATATGTACATGGTGCAGCAGCTTGATTTTTCAAAGCATTTAAAGCCCACTAAGGACCTGATTGATGTCATCTGTATCTTGTCTTCAGTCACAGATAATCCCCTGATAATAAAAAGAACAGAAAACCATGAATAGAAAAAGGATTGTATGGAAGATTCAGTGTTGTTTCCAAAGATGGTTGTCAGCAACCCCATCTATGTCTATACATGTATGTTGCTCTTGCCATCGAGACGTAGAGTCTACCCTCCACTCCCCCACCAACACCCCCACCCACACCCACCCACCCACACACACACACTCCCACCCACCCACACACACACACTCCCACCCACCCACACACACACACACACACACACACACAATCTAGGCCAGACCTGTGACTTGCTTTAAGCATTACAGTTATGCTCAATGGAGTATGTCTGGGTGTAGCAGTTAAGAAACCCAGCAATGTCTTTTTCTGCTCTCCTGGAACCACAGAGGAATTCCAGGCTAACCTGTGGAGAGTAAGGTCACATGAAGAAGTTCTGAAGGAAAAGACATCATGAACAGAGGCTACATGGATGAGAACTGAGGTATCCCACTTGGCAGTCAGTACCATGCCCCCAGATATGTGAGACTGTCTTGGAACTTCCAGCCTTGCCTCTAGATGAAGCAGCCACAAGAGTGACCACAGTCAAAACCACTTGGAGAAGAACAGCCCAGTTGACCCATGGAATGGAAAGAAATAATAAAATGGCTGTTGTGTTAGGTAACTAAGTTTTGGAATGGACTGTTATTCAGCAATAGATACTTGATACAGAAGGGTAGCCTCTGGCTCCTTACCTCGCCAATCCATGTTCATTCCAGCTTCCTATTGTCTTTGTAGCTTCCTCTGTATTGCTTACCTGGAATTTTTCCTCTTCTTGGTTTAGTCCGTTTCTTCAACTCTGCTCAATCTTCAAAACCTGGATGTGTTTTACATCAGCTGTGAAGCTTCTCCCAATGTCTCATGCCCAGCGGCATCTTCCTCTCTGAATTTTTCTATGTGTATTATTTCTCTGACATAGATTCATAATTTATTTTGTTCTATTACAAATGAATCTCAGAGAAATTGTTCACAGGTACATTTATTCTGTATCTCCATCTGGCCAGAGTGGAGAGAAATTTAAACTAATTCATTCTGGGCTCTCCCTCTGCCTGGGGTTGTGTCATGTTCAGGGTTGTACGCGGTGCCAAGTCATTAGGTGGGACTCCTCTGACCATTGGGCGTTGGTTCTCACCTACTCCTGAGAACTCTGCTATTTCTGTTCCCTTACATGGTGAAGTTCTGGTGATTCTCTGCTGTTTCCGGATCACCACAGGGACCAGAGGACCATCTGCAAGACTATCTGGATCCTACCTCATAGATGTCCATGAAGTCAGTCCTTTCTAGCACCTTGCTGTCTCCCAACTAGAGAACTACCCATTGAGAATGCCCAACAGGGCTCTTAGCACCAAGCCTGCTATGACTCCCAGACTTGTGGTCATCTGCTTCTTACAATTTCTTGTCTAGGAAAAAGCCCCGATCCACATCCTTTCACAGTGGCCTCTTATCACAGTGGCAGTTGAGGGACAGTTCCCTGCATGCTGACAGCCTTCCACCACAAGCACCTGGCAGTGTCTGTCTGCTGTTCAGCCTCAGCGCTTTCTCCTAAACCGAGGGGAGCTTCCTCAGCCAGTGCACCAGCACTGCCGAGGGAAGGTGAGGGGAAGGGTTGCATACAGATGTCCGTGGATGAAGGCCCCAGGCTTCCGCTCTTTGAGGGGCCAACTCTAAGGTGCAGCCCCTATGACTCTTCAAAGAGGCCCCAGCAGGACTGAGCCCTGGTTGCCCTCAGCGGTACCCAGCTCGCTAATGCACCCTCTTCCTCCTTCCCCTTCTCACTCTCTGTCCCCACTCTGCTGCTTCCTGGGATCACATCCTAAGCTACCTGCACCCTGGTGCTGGTCTCAGGCTCTGTTTTCAAGGAAACTGAAAAAAGACTGTTGCCCATTCCTCTTGATTCATATAAACCCTTCCCTCCATCCCATCACCTGCTCAAGCCCATCAGTTCTTCTACAAGCCTAGATGAGTAGTTCTCCATTGCTGACAATTTTGCCACCCCCAGGTGACATGTGGCAATGTCTGGAGATATTTTTGGTTGCTACAAGTGGGGCAGGGGTGCTACTGGCATCTACTCGGGAGAGGCCGGGGTGCTGCTGAACATCCTACCTTGCGTGGGACCCCTCCTCTCCATAAGAAGGCCCCAAATCCAGCCCCACATGCCAATAGTGCCAAGATTGAGAAATCCTGGTCTAGATATTAAGAGACTAAAAACAGAAAGTCTTAGGGGTCACTGCTGCTTTCTACCATGCCTTTTGACAAATTAAGATTCCTGGGTTTCATTCTAGACTTCCTTCCTAAATCAGAGCCCAGGAAATAGGACTTGAGAGTCTATGTTTTATTAAAAGCTCTCTGGTTGATTCTGATGGATCCAGGTTGGCACTGAGACACACACTAGCATTTGGGATCTGCTGCTCTCAATGTGTCCTGGGAAGACCAGCTTCCTTACTATCATAGAATGCTCTGGAAACATCCTCACTCTCACAAAAACAAAACTTTACCCTGTGGGCCCACTAGATGCTGGTGTGAGACACCCTATGACAAACAGGGACATGAGAAAGGAAGACTTGTGTCTCACACATGGGCAGAGGAGCTATAGAGCTTAATGCAAACTCATCTTTTCCTTTCATATGTTCTTCCAAAAGATTTTTATTTTATTTTGAAGTTTGATCTTTTCCTGTATATGGCTCAGATTTCATATTTGATTTCTAGGCTCCTGGACATCAGTGAATAATCTTACAACATTGGGAAGAAATAACCAGGAGGAATATAGTCCAAAAGTTGAGAGCATGAGCTTTAGAGTCAGCCCACCTGTCTCCAAGCACAAGTCTGCAACTTGCCATCAGACTCTCCGATCTCAGAGATAAGTTACTTAACTTCTCTGTGTCTACTGTCCTCATCCTGAAGGTAGGAATTGCATTTGTGATGATTAAATGGGTAAATGTGTGATGATTACATGGGTAAATGGATTTAGGATAAACTCTAGCACAAGGTGAGTTTTCAATCCACAGTATCTGCTACAATTAAGCTTATTTTAATGCTTCAGTCTGATAATGAATTTATCCAGATTCTAACATAAAATTTCTTACATCCTTCCCATTTCCTGTCAATAATCTCTCATTTCCAATAATTTTGGCTGAAGACTTTGAGCATTCACATAGACAATTTTCCTTTGCCAGGAAAGCCTTTCTCCTTCATGTCCTTCACTCAGTTATCTCTAATTTGTTTATGGATTCATTCATACATTCATACATTCAGTCCTGCAACAAATATCTGCTACTTATGCCAGGCTTTGGTTTGAGGATTATACTGGGAACAAAATAACCCAGATATGATCCCTCTTCTCACGTAGCTTATAAAGTAACGGGATGGGGTGAGAGAGAAATCAAACAATTATAGAAACAAGTGTGCCATGAGAAGTGTCATGCATCATAACGAACGTGTGTGGTGACACTGGACTAATCCAGGAAGTTCAGAGAAGGCTTTCTTTGAGCAGCAAAGTATAGATAAGATGCAAAGCATAAGTGGTAGAGCAGAGAAGGAGGAGCATGGCAAGCAAAAGAACCAGCATGTGCAAAGGTCTCGCAGCTAATCCTTCGCCTCTGAACTCAAAAGTCCTCTTTCCCTGGCGAGACCTCTCTCTGCCACCAACCTTCCAGCCTGGAACAGGGGTCCTGTCTGTTTTTCTCTCTCATAGCACCTGTGGTTTTTCCTCATAGTTCTTCTTAACAGCTTGTAATCCCATATTTATTTATTTCCCTTTCTCCCCACCGGACCATAGCTTCATGGAAACACAAACCATGCCCATGTTTGCATTACATCTAGTGCCAAGCTTGTGCTTGGGCTATAGTTGGTGTCCTGTGAATATTTGTTATATTCACTGTGCCTTCCTTCAGGGGATCGCTCATGACTTACCGGTTGGTTTGCTTTAACACGATTGTGCCTGTCCTGGTACAATAAATCAAGGTTATTCAATAAGCCAGAATCTTCTAGAATCTCTTCCTTTTGGAAGAGGCTTCAACTCTTTTGGGGAATAGAGATTTGCCAAAAGCCTCAGTTATTACCAAGTACAGAAGAGCCATAAATCCTATTATTGAATAGATTATAATCTCATAGATGAGGAAAACAAATTCATAACCAACATAAAATTGTAGGTTTTTCAGAACTAGAAAGGGCCTTGAGTTTCATATAGATAGTATCACTCATTTTATAGGTGAGCAAAAGATCAGGAGAGGACAGGACAGGCCTTTCCATCCACCAGCACCTGCAAGATACACCATTCAAAAAGCTTCCAAAGGTGTTTACCATACATCTGAGGGGTAGCTTGATTGATGGAAGACCCTGGTTCTCCAATCCTTGCCTTAGTTCTGAACAAAGCCATTATCCCAGCTGCTACATTTTCATTTGGGTCTTAATGGGAAGGGGCATTTTCTGTTCCTCAGGTGCTTCCTTGAATTGGTGACAGTTATTCCAGTTTGGTGGGAGGAGAGATTAGGACAAAGAAAAGGTACCTTAACACCTGCACGGTTCTGGAAACCTTCACATGTCATGTCCTTTATCTGGAATCTGAACAGACAGGTTGGGATGGATGTGTTGTAGAAGCCCAATGTCGCTGCATTACAAAGAAAGCAGTAAGACTGCCTATTCAAGGATAAAGAAAGGATGAGACAATATTAGCACATAGAATAAAAGACCCCATCCACGTTTGCACCTTTCTAACAATTTCCCAGCTTGCTCCACACGCTATTCAGTAGTCAAGCTGCCAAACAGACTTTTTGTCCTTCCAAAGATGGTCTCATTCCTTGAAGTTTCAGTTTTTGTAATTTGGCTGATTGGAGAACTTGGCTGAGCAAAGCATCATCAGAGATGATTTCTCTTGTTGCGAATTCAAAAGGCTTCAGCACACAGCACAAATGATCCATTAGCGTCCATTGTCTAGAGTTCAGGAAAACACCTTCTGCAGCATTGTGCGCTAATGTGTGTGGCTTTTTTCTTTCTCTTTCTTCTTCTTCTATGGGGAAACCACGCCTCCCAACATATAGAACGACTTGTTTTTCAGTATGTGAGCAGTTTATGTATGATTAACTAAAGTTGGAGGAAACTGTCACTCTTTAAAAATTCTCAAAGAATTCTGAGAAAATGGCAGGAACAAGTTCCAAAGAGACTTGGAAAAGCTGCAGCACTTCTTAGTTTATCAGGAAAATGTAAATCAGATAAAAGCGCTAGAGAAAGAAGAATAACTAAATATTTATTGTGCATGGGAAAATATTTTCAGGTGGGCAAGATTGAGTAAAACATTGCCTTGACCTTCTTCCAGCTTACAGTTCTATTGTCAAAACCCAACTTAAAATAATACATTTAATAATAAACAGTAAGCTGAAAAAACTTTGGAAAGGAACAAAATTGAAAGACTAACACTTTCTGATTTCAAGCCTTATTATAAAGCTATACTAATCAAAACAGAGTAAGAATTGGAGTAAAAATAGACAAATGGATGGAACAGAATAGAGTCTAGAAATAGACCCACACATATATGATGTATGGACAGCTGACTTTCAACAAAGATGCAAAAGTAATCCATGCAGAAAGGATAGTCTTTTCAACATATGGTGCCAGAACAAATGGATTTCCAGAAACAAAAGCAAACAAAAACCAATAAATAAGTAAATAATTTGATCCACGCATAGCACCAATATAAAAATTAATCCAATGTGGTTATTCGAGGCCAGGAAAGACATGAGGGAGGAGAGAATAAGGACAAGTTAGTTAATGAATACAAAATTATAGCTAGTTAGGAGGAATAAGTTCTAATGCTCTATAGCCCCATATGGTGAATGTGTTAACAATAATTTATTATATATTTTCAAAAAGCTAGAAAAGAGGATTTTGAATCCTTACAACACAAAGAAATGATAAGTGTTTGAGGCAATGGATATGATAGTTACCCTGACTAGATCATTACACATTGTATACATATATTGAAATAACAGTCTGTATCCCATAAATACATACAATTACTTGTCAATTAAAAATAAAAAGAAAAAAATTAATTCAAAAGGGATCATAGACATCAATGTAAGACCTCATTCTATAAAAATTCTAGAAGAAACAATAGAAAGAAATCTTTGTGACCTTGGGTTAAGCAAAGATATCTTATATTCAATGCCAAAAGAATGATCAAATAAATAAATTAGAATTTATCAAAATTAAAAACTTCTGTTCTTCAAAAACCACTGTTAAGAATATGAAATGACAAATCACAGAGTGGGAGAAAATACTTGCAAATTATCTATTAAAGGACTTGTATCTAGAATATATAAAGAATTTTCAAAACTCAGTAATAAGAAGCAACCAACCTATTTTTTTTTAATGGGCAAAACATTTGTGTTCACTTCACCAAAGATATACAGATGGCAAATACACACATGAAAAGATACTTGACATCATTTGTCATTAAGAAATGCAAATTAAAATCACAATGAGACACCACTATACCTGTTTTACTGGCTGAAATTTTAAAAACTGATCACCCCAAGTGTTTATGAGATTGTGGAGAAACTGGAACTCTCAAACACTTCTGGTGGGAATATAAAAGTGTAAAACCATTTTTAAAAGTTTGGCTCTTTCTTTAAAAGTTAAACATATGCTTACTGTATGATTCAGCCATTCCATTATCAGGCATTTATGCAGAAAAAACAAAAGCTATGTCCATATGAAGACCTGTACATACTGTTCAGAGCAGCTTTATTTGCATAGCCAAAAATCTGAAAACAGCCCAATGTCCATCAACAGGTGAATAAATAAACAAACTATGGTACTACATATCTGTACATGGAATACTACACAGCAGGAAAAAGGAATGCACTCAACAATATGGGTGGATCTCAAATAATTATGCTGGAAGGCAGACAAAAAAAGAATACATACTTTTAGTTCCATTTATGTAAAGTTCTAGTAAATGCAAACTAATCTGTAGTGATGAAAAGCAAATCAGTGGTTGCTTAGGGAGGGGGCTACAAGGAGAAGCAAAAGGGACACAGGAAAACTTTTGGGAGTTATGGATGATTTGTTCGTTACCTTTTCCCAGAGAAAGTGAGACCTAACACAAATTTAAACGAATGAGAAGAAATCTTAGAACAGATGAGTTCACCAAATACTTTTAAGCACCTACTATGTGCAAGTCTTCATGCTTGGCATGATCCCAACAGCTTGTTGTTTAGTGGGGTAGACAGAGACATAAATGCTGCACTTTAAAATAATTTGGAGTAAGAACTGAGTAGAGGTTTGCACTGAATGTTTTGGAAGCACAGAATAAAGTAGTTTAGCCCAACTTGGAGGTTCAGGGAAGGCTTCATGAAAGATACCATCTGTGCTAAATGTTGTAGGATAAGCAGAAGTTAGCCAGGAAAAGGTAGGGGCAGTACTCCAAGTAAAGGGAACTTCATGAGCAAAGGTATGAAGGTGTGAACAGCATAGTGTATTTTGAGAAATCAAATCCATCAATATTAGTGGTCAATATTTTATGAGATGAGTAGTGATACTCATGCATTCATCCACTCAGTTTGCTATCCGACAGATATTTATTAAGTGGTTTTGATTTAACCAGACTATATCAAATGACACTACAGTTGAGGCTTATGATCTCAGGAAACTTCTTCTAGAGGATACCCTCGATAAGCCCATAAAGGACAATGAAGACCAGATTATGAAGAGCCTTGAATACTATCCCCAGGTGCTCAGGCTTTATTCCCCTGGCAAAAGGGAGCCATGGAGAATTTCAAACAAAAGAATAGCATGGTCAGTTTCACATTTTTAAGATCATGCCGATTTAGAGGGATGAGTGGATCTGATAGGGCCAAGACTGGAGAAGAAAAAAACCTATTAAGCTCACTGGTAGAAGAACCAGAATTGGAAACAGGAGAACAAAACATCGGAGGGGAGAGACAATGATAAGTTCAGTTGCAGACATGTTGGCTTTGAGGTGGCCAGAAGGCAGCTGGCTGCATTAGTCTGGGACTCACCAGAAAGGTGAGGCCAAGAAATAGAGAAGGACCGAAGGCTGAAGAGCCAGCTTCCCCCTTAGTGTTGGCTAGGCTTGAGATGCTTGCCTGATGTTTGCCCAACAAACCCCTTGTCCTGGCTACACCCATTCTTATTGACTGTTCTTACATGGTCACACTCAGTATCAGGTACTGCCCCTAGGAGGTGCCAAGGCGAGGCACAAGACCCAAGATATATCCAGTCAAACACACTGGGTTCTGAGCTGTGGTTGTGCTCGTTGCTTTGGTGGGGTTGAGGGTGGTGGTGGTGCTCCCCTCTTCCTCCTCTTCCTCCTTCACTACCGCCTTCTCTGCCTTCATATGCCTTTCTCATGTCAGTGAAAACTTGAGGTTGTTATCCAACCTACCTGATTCCAGGGACCCTAAATAAATTATATAACTCTCAGTGCCAAGGGCAACTCAAAGACAATGCAAATATCAATTAGTTTTGCTCTCACACAGCCGATTATATTTTTCTGAAAGTGTTTAAATCTGCTTGGTGACACCTTTAGTTCTGTATACCCTTCTGATGACAAGGAGAGTTGGAATGTTTTATGGGATGCCGCATACAGCAGCTTACCTACAAAATTCCCACTGACAGTGTGAAGACTCTAGGGCTAAAAGCACCGTTTTTGCTAATATATGGGACTCCCTTCATCCTGCATTCTAGCACCAAAGCAGTTTTCCTCTTCACTCTTATAAGTGGCTTTCACATTTAGCTATAATACTTTCTAATGTATTATGTTAAATATTTTACAAACATAATTTGTGTCAACTTCAGGAGAGCCAAAGCATGTTCACTTTTTACATTTGTCAGGTGTCTTTGACAAAATATCCACAGTTTATTTCTTAGCTCAGAGTTTCCTAACAGAGAATATCTCTGTGTTAAAATACAGATTTGGAACAGCTCTTTGACTAGGGAGTTGGAGGATTGTTGTACTAAGTGTATGTCACTCCTAAATGAAGCAATCCTAGGAAACAGTTTGTTGTAACCTTCAATTTGTACATAGGTTCAATCCCCATTTTAGAAAGAATGTCCAGAAAACTTCACTAGTCAGAGGATGAATGGCTTTTTCTGAATTACAATGAAAAGACATTAATTCCAGTGACTATATATGCTAGTTTTACTGAGCGCGGCAAGCGGAAACACACAGCACCTCTCATGTAAGCTTATTAAATTACCAAAGCACAGGATTTACAGGATTTGTATCTTATAGTCTTTGTAGCGAAGACATCATAAATTTCTAACATCTTCTGCGGTCAGACATTAAGGAAATGGCCTTTTATTGTTTCACACTTATTAGTTCACAAATATAGCCCAGGCAATTTCGGGAGAAAATGAAAGACTAAATAACTAAATGCCAAATTACAATTTCCATACTTCGATCTTGATGCGCCACTGCTGGATTGGGCTCTTTAATATTCTGCAACGCCTGTGACAACTACTTCTCCAAGTGTTGGATATGCAATTTCAATCTCTTTTTCTCTGAGTCTTTGTACCTTTTAGTCTAACAACAAAGAGGAACAAAGATCCTAATTATACCCATAATCATTATTATCTGAAGAAGTTCCCAGTAATTAAATTTTTTAAAAAAATTTATTTAATGAGCTTTTCTACAGTCACATCCAAGCAATACACATTCAAGTAGATAGTGATTAGTATGAAATAGCACTAATTTGAATGACTTGATAAAAGCTCCTACTTCACTACTATGTTTTTAATAATTGTGTAATTACATAGAGAATTATTCCTGTAAATATCGCTTGTTTTATATAGAATGGAGGACATGAAGATGTGTTCTATCTGGAGCAAATTTCCAATATTTTGAAGCTGTATCTTCTTGTGTCAGCTAAAAAGTTAATATGTATGTCTTAATTACACAAACACACACACACATACTCTTTTGCATGGAATATACACCTTTCATTTGCATGAGTTGAGAATAAGTGCTTAGCTTAGTAGAAGCAGAGGTGGAGGGAAAATAAATGGTCTTTGAAGGAGTGCATGGTCATTACCAGTGAATGAAAATGAAAAGCATATTTCAGTGAACATCTCCTAATTATCCCATAAGAGAGGCACAATAATTGGCATAGCCTATATCAATGTTGTCGTGTCTATATCATTTCTAGTGATTCATGGAGCTTTAGGAATGTTATCATGTAATATTGTGCATTTGTTTTTTTTATTTCAGGGCAAAATAAAATGCTGATCCTAAATACAACTGTAGAAAGATGAACTATAGCTCAAAGCAGGCCTCCTTCATTTGAATATTTTTTGTTTCACATCATGTGACTAAGACACTAAAGTATGCCATATATACTCAAATAACTATTATAAGACACGATGAGACAAAGGGGACATGTACTGGTCAAGGACTCAGGAAATCTAGGTTCAAATTCCACTAATTAGGTAGAGTAACTTTAAGCCAATCACCTGCCCTCTCTGGGCCTCAGTTTCATCATCTGTAAAAGGAGACGATGAGAGATTTAGTTTGACGATGAGAGATTTAGTTACTAAATCTCTCACTTTTAACTTTCAGCTGTAGCTTTTCTTAATACTACTAGCTCTATGATACATCCCACTTAATTTTATAAATAAGAATAGTGTGCTGGATATATTCCTCTCTTTCTGAAATGAAAAAGAAAAGGGAATATTTATCACTTTGAAAAGGAAACATTTGAATGCAAACTGTCTAATACAGCTGTAGGTACCAAAATGTTTATTTAATATTTTATTCAATGCACCAATGATACAATGTTACATTAGCTTTTTAAACAAATAATAGAAAGAGAGTAAATTTTAAAAGGGGAAACTAAGATACATATGACGTAACATTTTGATGTCATAGGAATAAATTTAAAATGGTCCTCCTGCATTCCCAACTCCTATCAAACTCTCCTTTTCACCCAGATTCAATTTTATCCTTGAGGAAAGGGACTGGGGTAGAAGCAAAAAGATGAAAGCTTCCGATGTAATTGGAACCCAGCTCCTCACATGCTGACATAATAGGTAATTGGCTATCCTTGGTGTGATCTTTATCCTGCAAAGAGATGTCAATGGTTTCAATGCTGCTGGAATGGATCGAGAGAGGCTGAGAAGCTCTGATTGCAATGCCATGGGACCCAATCCCAGAAGGAAAGTTGGAGTGGGTCTACCCTGGCTGGCTGCCCACAGAACCACTGGAACTGCAGGGGAAAGCATTGCCGATCTCCATCTGTGTGATTACGCATTGTTAGAATTCCTCTTCTGGTCACCATAAACATTACCCTCACTGTTGACACCAGCATGACACAATGGAAGTATTTATCTCTCCTGGAAAGTTCATGGTTTCCCTAAGAAGAAATGCAGGTTTGGAGAGAGAGGTTTTATCACTATTTATCTACGGAAGTAAAGTTGAAGGCAGAGCATCTTGATGAAGGTCAGGCCATTTATGTGAGTCACTTAGACTTTCAGGAATCCAGGATTCCTGTTCACATAGGAAATAATGCCAGGTTAAGCTACTAACCACACAAATCCAAATTCAGGTTGGGTATTTGTCTAAGTTTGGAAGAAATAAGAACTTATCTTAGGCATTGTCAGCTTGTCTTCTCTCTATGGCTCTGACCCAGTTGTCACTTTTGAAACCCATTCAGCAGCCATCTTAGGACTCTGCAGACACATGTCACACCAGCCAGCCTCCTTGGTCAAAGCAGGACAGAGGACCAAGTGGTAAGGGGGCCATTAAACTACCCCCCTTATAAAGAGTCCATGGGAAAAAAGATCCAGTTAGATAAGCTCTCCAGTTTGTTTTGATCCTTTCATGGAAGCTTTTTCAGGCTATATAAAGAATTGCAACCTCAAAACAGAGCCCATTAAAAAGACAAAGCTAAAACTTCAAAAATTATAGATATTAAGAATTCCATGGAGTAGCTGCCACTTAGGGTTTTCTGCTTCTTTAAGTTCACTTTCAAATTTATAGTTGAGAAAGATATTAGCTACTTTCAATCCAAATGTATATTTACATTTGCTTTAAGTTTGGTAATGACCACATTTCACATAATTGTGTATTAGTCAGTGCAGTAAGCTTCATTTGTAAAGTATTTTGTGAGTTGTTAAGATGTGAAAAAATTAACATATCCTAAAAAGGGCAATTCATGTGAGGATAAAATTCGGAGAGGGGAATTTTCTTTAGTAAAGACATTATTTGAGCAGGCTGGATTCAGTACCAATCATTTTCAGGTTTTTCTGTTTAATCTCAGAAATAAAGCAGGCAAATTTAAAAAGAAGAAGAAAAAGGATCCTGAAAATAAGATAAGTTTGATAGCAATTTGTTGCCAATGTGGAGGAGCTGCCACTTTCCTGGCTGATTTTATTTTCTATGCCCATGATGTGTGAGGAAAATGCCGGCGCACAAAAAAATAAAAGCTGAAGAAAATGGATTTTGATTAGTAAGGAAATGGTACTGATTGTGAATTTCTAGTTCATCTCATTCTTCTGGCTTTCCTTTCAAAATGTCTTTTCTTGCATGTTTTGTGCTCCCTGAGCTGTTAATGTCCCCTAATTGGTTGGTTCTGCTTTCGACTCAGACATTCACTACCTATACCTGTACTTCCATTTCTCTTATTACTCCACAATCTTTTGATGCAGGGAGTTATTTAGATATGCTTTTTATCGAGTCTCCAAGATTGCCTGAAAAGACATCTTTCTTCCAGCTCATCAGGGTACGTAATAGCACATTCAGCTTCATTCAATTCAATTCCGTGAACACTCACCGAGCAGCCTACTGTGTGCTGGGCAGCTGGGCAGCAACAGCAGAGAACCTGGGGTCTTGATCTATGTCCAGGCCTGCCTCAGTGTGGCTTCCTACAGAATAGTCTGACTGCTGACAGCTCATTTCTCTTAATCCCATCACACACCTCACGTTTTGAATAAATGGCAGATTAGATTATTTATCAATAAACAGTTTCACAGTTACGTAGAGGCCAAACTTTGTACCATGAAGTATACCCAGTGACCAGAACAAGACACTGTCACAGTTGCAGGGTCTGAATTCAGTGACTCAGTCATTTGGCATTTAATTAGTTAATAAACAGACCGTTTCATTGAGAGTGTGCATTAGCATCTAACACCGGCTGGCAGATGAGCCTTCTTGATTGATTAAAATATACATTTAAATATATTCCCTTAATTTATATCAGTTGCAAAGTGAGGCAGTTATCTTTATAACTGAGAGCATTAACGTAAATTATTTAGTATCTTCATTCTAATTTGCACCATATTATAATATCTATCTTGATCTCAGAACTAAATAAATCACCTGTCCCAAATTATAAGCACACCATGAGTCCTACCATTTTTATATCTTTTTCTCATCTTTGCCTCACAATATTTCCAAAAGGAGCTGGAACTCCAAGGAATAGCAGAAGATTACTTAAATAGAGAAAATAAATTTGAAAAAAATGCTGTGGTCATTTTCACAAGAGTGTGAGGCTTAGAATCTGAGCTATGTCCATTTAAATATTTTGTCATGAATCAAAAATAAAAAATAGTCTGTGCTCTCTCAAGATGTAAGGTTATTTTTTAATCACTGTTGATGTTTTTTGTTTGTTTCTAATCTCTACAGAAAATCCTACTATCACCAATTACTTATGAGAACTGATTATGTGACTGGCTTTGCAATGAGCTCCATAGACTGGCTGGTGTACAAGAAAACACAAGATTAAATTGCAGTCATGTTAGAAAGATGAGACATAGAAAAAGCAAGAAAAAATGAAATATTATATAGTGTTATTTGTGCAAACATTAGTAAGGGAAACAGTGTCTCAAAATAATTTTTGCTGGTAACAAAATACATGTTTACTATAGAAAACTTAGAAAATACAGAAAAGTACCAGGAAAAAAAATTTAAATCACATAATTTAAAAATAACTATTATAATATTTTGGTGTTTAGCCTGCTAGACTTATATGAACATATTTTTCCCCAAATCGAGATTATACTAAGCTTACCATTTTATAACCTTCTTTTTCCATTAAATGTTTTATCATAAACATGTTCCCATGTTGTTAAATTTTATTATTGGCTGAATTTTTTTTTTCCCTTTTTCAGACAGGATCTCACTCCTCACTCTGTCACCTGGACTAGAGTGGTGCAGTGGCGTGTTCATATCTCACGGCAGCCTCAAACTTTTGGGCTCAAGCGATCATCCTGCCTCAGCTTCCCAGATGGCTGGGACTGCAGGCATGTGCCACCACACCTGGCTAATTATTAAAATTTTTGTAGAGTCAGGGTCTTGCTATGTTGCCCAGACTGATTCCAAACACCTGGCTCAAGTGGTCCTCTGGCCTTGGCTTCCCAAAGTGCTGGGATTACAGGCATGAGCCACTGTGCTTAGCCCTAAATTGAATATTTTTATCATTCATTCTTTGTGAGTATATAAAGTAATATTTCATTGTCTAAAAGATGTATGCAAAAATTAAAAAATTAACTAATATTTCAATACTTTAAGTGAATCTTTGTGTACACTCATAATTAGGGAAATACACTGTGGTAGACATTACTAGTGCTCAGGAATATCCAATTCCTACTGCATGGACAAGAGGAAGAAAACATTTCCAAATCCCTACTTAGAAAGGGTCATGTGACTCATTTGAGCCAATGGGCTGAAACATTTAATATGAAGGGCATGAACTATCTCTCTTCTCTTATTGTGTATGACTTCCAGGTTTATGCACATTAAATAAATTTTGTATGCTTTTTTTCTTCTATTAAAATGACTTTCGTCAGTTCATTTTCACTGAACTTCTAGAAGGGGAAAGGAGAATATTTCCCTCTTCAACCCAACCATGAAACAGAGGAAAGAGAGGAATGAAAAATAGAAATTGAGAGATGGTAGAAACTATATAATGATGAGCAATAAAATGGGGGTTTCAGTAAGTTTCAGTAAGTTTCAAGATAAAAATATAGGCAGAGGAGTCAGTGAATAATTTTCAAAGATTTTTCTAGAACAGAAAATTCAAAAATTCTGCTTATGTACTTGTTAGATTTTTAAAATTATGTATCCCTTAGACATTTTAAGTTTATATATAAAAATTTGATTGTATATTTATAGTTCCAAAAGATGTATTTTCCAGTAAACTGTAATATATATTTCTAAGTGTTTTGAATATATTTTATCAATATATTTTGAGCTGCCAATATATATTGAATTGCAGATTTAGCTCCCTCAATTTTTGGAAAATATCTACCATATAACCAAACAGGCTGAGGCAGTCCTCATTGTTAAACAAATCAGTTAATCACACTGCATGCTAAAAAAATAAAATCTAACTTAATTTTTAAAATTCATAAAACATATTAATGAATGTCCCTGTGGCAATCTTTACATTTCTGAATTCTGTTTTTAATTCTGTCTACAATTGGTAAGAAGATGATAGTTAGATAGATACATAGGCACATTAGCTAGCTAGCTAGCTAGATATATAGATAGATAGATTAAAAATAAAATCTTAAGACCCCCTGCCTACTAAATTCACCCCCTCTTGGCCAAGGGAACCCCAGAAAAACCTTAACACTGAGTTCTTGACCATGAAGGGAAGGGAGGTTACATACACCTCATCATACTCCCTCCCTTTTGGAGTTTAGATACAACAATTGACCAGCATTAATGTTGAAACAGACATCATAAGACTGACAAAACAGACTTTTGTGACAATAAGTTAGTAAAACCAAAAGTTCAACACCTGTCCCCAAGGCCACATCACAAGAACAAGGACAAGTGGTTTTAGGAGAAAACCATTTGCTGGCAAATGAGGAGGCTGGCAAGTTTCTTTCTTAAAGTACCAACATCCTGCCTCTGAGCAGAAAGACAGAGCTTTTAAAGGGGAGGTTTTCAGCTTCAGGGTATTGCTGTTCAATTATAGTTGATGGTTCTCATTCGTCCCATCTCTGGCTAAGACAATCTTGTGACCTGTGACCTCTGCCTGGACAATTCCCTTGAGCCATCTCCTGTGGTATAAAGAGCAAAGGACAGTCCCTTGTCCCTCCTGACCACTGGCCTGAAGCAAGGATGCAGGTTTTGGTTCTCAAAAAGGGTAAGGGGGTTTTGAAGAGGAAACATTTTTACCCTTTCTCTGGCCATTCTCTCTGTTACATAAGGCCACTCAAGGCAAAAGTTAAATCACTCCTGCAAGCCATCAATTTGCTTAACAGCTCATTTGAGTGGGTAAGTTGCAGCTTGTCTCTGTTTAACGACTTTCTGATCTTAGCTTAAAACATTACAAGCCTTTAGACAAAGCTTTATTTCTTTAACCACCAACTACAAAACAAAGAATCTCTAAACCCGCCTATAACCTGTAAGCCTACACTTCTGAGATGTCCCACCTTTTTCAGCCTAACCAATGTATACCTTCTATGTGATTTATGATTTTACCTGCAATTCTGATCTCCCTCATGTATAAAACCAAGTGGTAATCCAATTGCCTAGGGACCACTTACTCAAGGCTTCTTGGGTGTGGCTCCCTGGACTACAGGCACACATATTTGGCTCAGAATAAACCTCTTTAAATTATTCTACAAAGTTTGGGTTTTTTCCATTAACAATTTATAAATAGATAGATACAATGGTTCACCATGTGTTTTTCAACTTCATGAATTAAGATACAGCATCCTTCAAAATTTCTTGCAACAGCTTTTTTTGCTTGGATCACAAAGGACTGTCCCTTGGGAGAGAGAAGTAAGGAGCTCCTTTGTTTTATGTCCCAAGCATTTTTACATCTTCTGCAATGACTTTTGTGCCCCAGAGTCTTTTACACAGTGGGGCAAGAAGACTCAGGATGGATGAAAGTTGTGCATTTCTTTGGTAAAGTGGAGCAATTTCTAAAGAGGAAGTAGGAAAGGTGAATTGGTCCACTATAGACCTCAGGCAGATCCATTGCAGGAGCCAATGATTGAAGTTTGTGATCAGAAGAGTGATTCCCTTAAAGACATCCATGCCCATGCACGCTCTGGAAATCCTTTGCTTTTCCCTAAAATTGAAGACCCTTGTTTAGATAAGAGATTAGAAAACTACAACCTATGAGCCAGGTCTTAGCTGCTGCCCATTTTTGTAAATAAAGTTTTATTGGAATACACCCATGTTCATTTGCTTACATATGGCAGCTTTTGCACTATACCAGCAGGGCTGAGTAGTTATAATAGAGATTGTGTGGCACTCAAAGCCTAAACTGTTCATTATTTAGCCATTTATAGAAAAGTTTGCTAACCCTTATTCTATGTGTTAAAAAAGTGCTGTAAATGTTCAGGTCAGAGAAAGAGAGGGAGAGAGTACTTTAGGTTGGGGAGGTTAACCTCAAAATATGCTACTTAGCTGAGAAAAAATGGAAAGGTGAACAGAATGTAAACTGACTGAAAAAAAAACATGTTATCTCTGCATTATGAAAAATTCAAAATTGAGAATGTCTAAATTCATAGCTTTTCTCTCCAGTGTTAACTTCCTGGCATAAGTGCGAGCATAGATTATTTGCAAATTCAGTATTCAAAACTTAGTATAATTAACATTAAACATCCAATGTAAAGAGAGATAGCTCCATGGACTTCCCTAAACTCTGACTTTCATTCCAAATTTACTAAATCAAAAATTTTCTTCTTATCTTTATTTACTTAGCATTTGATATATAGTCAAGGCCTGATCAGGAGAGAAAAACTATACAGTAATTTGAACAGGGACGATGAAATATAAAGAACTATTAACAGAGGATTGGAGCAACAGGAACTTGGTTAGTAAGAGTTAAAGAAAAGGATAAAGAATCCAAGACTAGCAGATACCAGGAGCAGCCTCTGTACCCGGGACTGAGAAAGAGCACCCAAGGAAGACCCCTGCTCAAATAGGGCTCAGATACAAATCTCATTGAAGAAGGTGCCACCCTGGCTCACTGGACAGCAAGAAGTAGCTGAGGTACCATGTGGGCAGAACTTGCTGGAAGTCTGTCTTCTGGAATGTTGGGGGAAGCCATCACAGGCAGGTGCCAGGCTTCAGAATTAACTATAAAGTCACCTGAGAGAGTAGGGGTGGAGGTTGTTCACAGGCCTGTGCCTTGCTGGCAGCACTCCACTCTGAAGCCATCAGAGGAGGTTCCAGGGAAGCTGCTGCCAGCCGTGGCTCATGCTGAGCTGCAGAAACTAGGATCTGAACCAGTCTTCCTTTACAGGAGCAGGCACTGGAGAAATTGCACGCTGCACAGGAATTTGGGAAGGCAGGCACACCAGAACCCAGAAGATAAACACCCTTTTGCTTCAGTGTTCCTCGAGTACCCTCCATGTGACAACACCTAACGTTGTGCCAGCGGACAAAAGAGAAATATTGACAAAGCCCACCTCCGTGAGTGCAGAGGGGGCACACTTGGCTTTCATCAGCATGTCTTCAATGTGCTATAGCTCTTCATGACTGCTGAAATGAAAATTTCATTGTCCCTTTCTCCCTCTAATGCCATAAATATACCTAGAAGGCTTTTGGTAACCATTCATTCAACAAGCATCTATTGAGTGCCCTTGATGAGACCAGTATGTTTTCAGAAGTCAGAAGTAAAAGATAAAGATTTACAATGCAGGCCACAAGATTGTACCGCTGAGTAGGAGAAGTAAATGGATAGGTAGTTGGATACAATGGGCTGAGTACAATACCATGGGCATATAAATACAATGTCCATGAACCACCAAAGAGAGGCTAAGTCTGCTCTGGAAGAGAGAAGAGTGAGGATGGACAAGGTCTTTCACAGAAGGTGGCATCTTATTTCCATCTTGAAAGATAGGAGTTTTCCAGGAATACGAGAGTGAAAGGACCTCCTCTCCCAAGGTGTAGTAGGTGCAAAAGTTCAGTTCATAAAGATAATGAGTTATTGGCTGAAGGGCCAGTAGTCCCCTGAGGCTAGAGACTGCCATGGAAGCTAGCAGCTGCATTAGAAAGAGCTCATTTTGAAAGAAAAACTAAGACTTGACTTTACAGATTATCCTTTCTCCATTTTCTGAAAAAAAAATTCTTTTTTTTTTTTTTTTGAAATATACTAACTTCATTTGTCATCCTGGGGAGTTGAAAATGATAAAATGAAATGCTTGGATCTGTACTTGCTAGAGGAATCAGACTGAATGCAAACGAGAAAAAACACTATTAAAAAAGAAGTGACTTGCTCTCTTTTATTATTTTCTTAATTCAAATGTGACTCTGGAGTGCAACCAACATAATGTATTGGAGGATCAGAACATCTGAGCCACATCACTGATTAGCTTGCTTTTCACCCAAAGCAAAGGGGAAAAAATTATTGATGAATTAAATAAATGACTCACTGAAAATGACTGAGCATGCAACATTTTGGTAAATGTGGCATGGTGACTGTACTGAGCCATATGTCAGTTTTGTTTTTTTTTTGAGACAGAGTCTCGCTGTGTTGCCCGGGCTAGAGTGAGTGCCGTGGTGCCAGCCTAGCTCACAGCAACCTCAAACTCCTGGGCTTACGCGATCCTCCTGCCTCAGCCCCCTGAGTAGCTGGGACTACAGGCATGTGCCACCATGCCCGGCTAATTTTTTCTATATAGAGTTTTAGCTGTCCAAATCATTTCTTTCTATTTTTGGTAGAGACGGGGTCTCACTCTTGCTCAGGCTGGTCTCGAACTCCTGACCTCGAGCGATCCACCCGCCTCGGCCTCCCAGAGTGCTAGGATTACAGGCGTGAGCCACCGCGCCCGGCCCATATGTCAGTTTTGAACCAGAGTAGGAGGCAATACAATTCCCTGGTTTTCAGCTCAGAATTTTAGAAGAACTAATAAAGATTTAATATTAGGTTATGTAGGTCTGAGGAGCTGCCCAGAGCAGAAGAGGAGGAAGTCTCGAAAGATTGATTTTTGATTGTCTGGAAAGATTCTGCATTCCTTTCCTTGACTACAGGGAAAATGTGTGTGCACCCTGAGCAGAGTGAGCTTGGGAAGGACATTCTTGCACCCAGAACTCTTGTTAGGACTTGGAAGTCGGGTCTTGCAGCAAATACTTTTCTAACTCAGTAAGATGTTAGGTCCAACACTCCTGCCTGGTTCCAAAGGAGCCCATCAAACTAGCTATAAAGGCTGGTAGGGTTCAAGGTGGGTTTGACCCATAGGTAGAGCAAGCAATCATTTATATGGTATAATCTGAAATATAACCAACAACTGCCCAGAATGACTTGAATGCCCTGCTCCATTTCTTGCCATTTTACTATATTACATATTACTGCATGTATTTTACAAATATTGATTCAGCGATTGGGTTAAACTACTGCCATCTCCAGAAATCCCCTGCAGAAAAGAAAAACAAAAACATAGCTGTAGGATGGATAGTAATGGCTAACATTTATTGGGCAGTTACTAATTCAGCCCTTGTCTAAATTATTAAAAATAATGAATTCATTTAATCCTCACTGTGAAATAGGTTCTTTTAGTAACCCCATTTTCCAGATGAGAAACTGAAGCACAGAGAGATTAAGCAATTATCCCAAGACAGTGCAGCTAGTCCATGTTGAAGCTGACACTTGAACGCAGCCAGGGTTCACTATTCTAAGATCCTGTATGAATTCGTCACTTGTCACTTGCCTAATTAAGGATATTACTTAAGATTATATTGTAAAGAAGTCCTTTAGAGTCCTTATATGAGCTAAAACTGTTCTAAGCATTTTAAATACATTATTTATGTCCTCTTCAAATTTAATACTCTCGTAAGAGTATTAAACATTTCCCTAGTACCACTGTAGCAATCTCTTGGTGAAAACCACCATATTTTCAGACTGCCCTTCCCCATCTCTCTGCTTATCCTTTCTTGCCTGCGGGGAGGGTGGGGAACACATTCAGTCCATAATAGGAAAATACAATATACCTCATTTAATTCTCACAACAACCCTAAGAAGTAGGTATCATTGTTCTCAGTTCACAGAAGCAGCAGAGACTGTTCAGCAAGGAAGAGTTGGAGTTGAGATCAAGTTCAGGTCACGTCAGACCCACACTCTTGCCTTCTCGTTACCCCACGTGACCTCTACAGGGCTCGGTGTCTGCCACTTACCAGTTTTGTGGTCATTTAACAGTTTCCACTTCTATTAAATGGCCATGAAAACACCTAGAATACAGAGTTGCCGGGAGGATTCAATGTAACCAGACTTCACACCTTTCAAACCTGGTAACTACGGGAGACATGATCCTTGTCGTGAATTAGCATCTGCCACATGAGAGCTCTTGAAAGGCCTGCCTTTTGTTACAGTATCATTAGACACGTTTTCACGTGAACGTCCACTCACAACTAGATGATCAGCATTTTGAGGACAGGGATTTGTTGTTGGAATCAATTTGTATTTTTTGTAGCATCTTGTGCACATAATTGGTGTCGAATGGCTATTTGTCTAAATGAATAAAGTAGCATTTGAAAAGTTGTGAAGCATTCAATGCTACTGATGTTATTCCCTGTGAACCTGTTGGAACAGAAGACAGACCTGTTGGAACAGAAGACAGCATATGTTAGTGATGATTTGGCTGCAAAACGCGTGAGACTTTTTAATAAAACTGCACTAGACCACACTCTCTCCCGTGATGATATTTATGACATTTTAGGTAGCAGGAGAAGAAGACTCCTGAGAGTGGGAATAATGGAACCGGAGATAGAACAAAGAGTTGGAAACACTGATTTTTTTAGAGAATGCATGCCTAGGAAAGAGTCCCACTTGCTGTGTGATACATGCCTTTTTGTTGTGTACTAAGTCATCTGAGACCCCATAGAAGGAGCTTTTGTCCTTAGGAAGCAATTTTCAGTCAAGTTCCAAAATAATGTCAAATAATTATCTTTTTAAATACATGTTTATGTATTGTAATTAACTTTAGAATTGGCGTTTCTAATCCCCAGTGCCTAAGAAATTCCCTGGTAGTAAGTTAGTTATTTAGGGAAGGGCATTCATTCTGGGCCTATAAATTTTATTTAAAATTGAGCCGTCTTCCTGCTGTTTGTTTAACAGTCCCTGTGTTGTTTGCGGGAAAGTAATGCATCTCCCTAAATGCACCTAACTCACTACTAGTGAATGAGTTGGGCACAGGGGCCTCGATACGTAATACCAAGAAGAAATTTGTATACACGAACACATGCCGACGATGCAGATTTTTTTTATAGCCAAGATGTGTGTGATTTTGCCTTGTGGATCTTCTCAGCCCAGCTTAACACCCATTCCATTGAGAGGGTGCCTTGAAGCTCGCACGTGGGGATGCTGAACAGAGAGACTCCACAACTGTTCCCATTGGTGGAGTATCTAAAAATAAATTAATAAATACGGAGATGGGGAGTAAGGATGTGTTTTCTAATTCCGATTTATTGCAGACTGGGGCTACATGTGGAAGGAGAAGGAAGTTGAACGATACTGCCTGGACTGGGGTCCCAAATTCTTTCCATGTTCGCTTGCCTTAGCTTCCAAACTTCCCACCAGGAATATCATCCCTTTGGGTAGGGTCGTCTTTCCTAAGTAAAAGTGATACAAAGGGCTGAGTATAAAGTTTTTATCATGCAGTCCTGAATTATACTGAATCTTTTTCATCTATATTAGACCTAGAGCTCTTTGAGACGGGTCCCCAAATTACACAGATTGTCACATTAAAGTTTAGGGTTAAAATTCATGTGGGGTAAAGAGGACTGATCCAGTTGGGGAAGCCTCCCACCCTGGGAGGAATGAGAGGTTCCCCTGTGCTCAGAAGTGCAGGCAGGGATTACAACAACAAGGAGAAAGAAAAATTCTATTTCTTTAAACAATTGCAGCTGGCTCAGAGGTTTCACATTGTTTTCAAACAGCAATATACCCTTTCAATGATGGACCGTCGTATCTTAATTTGAGAGTGTTGCAATGTCAGGCGATGGGAATTCATATCACATTTTAGTAGGAGGGTCAGTTGTGACAGCAAATAACAGCCACACACAACCCAGCCTACCTTCCCGGATTGTAGAATGCTTACAAAACCAATTACAGCGGGCTGCACCACATTACAGAATTCAAAAGCTATAACCAATTGTTATAAAAAGAAAATGGAGCCACATGCTATAGTGGTTTTTGGGTGGGTTTTTGGGGTTTTTTTCCTTTCCATTAAATCATAACAGAGTATCTTTGGCCTAATGTCCCCGGTGAGACCGGTTGGGGTGATTTGTGTAGAAATTCTCACTTGACAAGCAGCTGTGAAGGCAAGCTCGTCGGGCTGACAGGCAGAGCAGCACACCATCCACCCAATAACTCAGGAACAAAAAGCAAATCAATAGACATAATATTGCAAAACACTGCAGCAGGATAAACACAGCTCTCACATCTATTTGATTTTTCTCCCTCATCTGTCAACACAATTGAGAAGTCGCGCTTGCTAATTGTCTTCAATTGGCAGACTCCTCCGACTTTGACTGGAGCTGCGACACTTGGATGTCACAGTCTTTGCCGCTCATGGTCGCCAGCCTGGCAGCCTTGGAAGCGGCCTCCATTTTGGGCGGGCTGCATTCATCTGCACGACTTCTCTCTGTCTGGACCAGGCGCACTCTCCATTATGCAGTTCTTCTCGTCATTAGCACTGACTAAAGGATCTGTGCCATGTTCTCTGTATCCAAAATATTTGAGGGAGGCAAAGAATCCCAGGAAGTCAATGAAAATGCGCTTCCATTGCCAGCTAGCATTTGCAACTGCCAGACTTCCTTGCATTCAAATTAGATTACCCAGCAGAGAAAGGACAGAGAGGGACTGGTTTCAAACTAAGCTTTCTTTTGTGACTAAATGGCAGCGTTTAAAGGAGTACACTTGATTCGCTTTCTAAGAGGTCACGCACCATCAGCACCCTTGTTTGCCTCTTGCGAGATTGTGATGTCACCAACGAAACTTTAAATTCCCCAAAGACAGGAACAGGGAGTCCCTTGTCCTCCATACACCTAGCACAGCGCTCGGCCAACAGTTGGGGGCTGACAAATACTGGCCATATTGACCAAGGGATGCTAGAGCCACAGAGAACAAAGGAATATTGGCCCAGCATCTCAGGGGCTGCAGTGTTCTAGGAGGAGGGTCGGATGGTTGCATTTCACTCTAACGCCCTGGATAGTGTACAGGCGTGGGGCAAATTCATCCCGTCTGTTAGTAGTGGTTGTCCAAGCTGTCCTTGCGAGGTCCCAGGAAGTAGAGCCATAAGAACTTGACAAAGAATCCAGGTATGCTAGACTTTATAGATGAACCTGTAGTGGGCAGATCTGGCATCCTTGGTAAGGAGGCTGGCTGAACTCATCCTTCTAAGTAAGACCTCCTTCTCACTAACTGCCAGCAGTGCTGGGAACTTTTTCTGTTCATGCTTGTTCTTGGGGTCATGGAGCACCAATGGAATCTCACCCATTCTGCAACTCTGTTCTCTCTGGTCTGTTCTGCTTTCCCCCGACACCTTCACCTCACAATCTCAGTCTCTCTCTTTCTCTGTCTTTCTCTTTTTCTCCATCTCTCTCTCTCTCTCTCTCTCTCTCTCTCTCTCTCTCACACACACACACACACACACACACACACATTGCCTCTTTATTCCAAACAATTTCAAATATACCAAGTAGACACAATGTAACTCCTGTGTACTCAAACCCAGCTTCAACTCATGTCAACTCATGGCTAACTTATTTCACTTACTTTCCCTCTTTTACCGTGATGTCACTGTGGAGCAAATCCCCCATAGCATGTCATCTCATTTGCAAACATTTCGGTATACTGTGTATCTCCAGCAGGAAATGAAGTATCATCATCAAGAAATGGCTGAGCCCTCAGGCTCTGGGCTCCCTGCCGTGTGCTTCCCTGATCCTCAGCTTGCTCCCAACTAGAACAAAATTGGTAGTCTCCATTGTTAGACTTTGTTATAGAGAGAGGAGTCTCACTATGTTGCCCAGGCTGGTCTTGAACTCCTGGTTTCACGTGAGGCTCCCCTCCTTGGCCTCCCAAAGTGCTGAGATTACAGGCCTGAGCCACCATGCCCAGCCTTTGGTTTTTAAACTAACCCCCTGTTTTTGAGCCTGGACTCAAAGACTGTGGGACTCATCAGCTCCATTTCCCAGCATCCTGTGGAAGACCTCATGTTTTCACACGTCTCATCCAGGCACTGAATTTTCCTGCCAGAAAACACAGCTTTAAGTTATAAAATCACAGCCACTGAAACAAACTGCTGCCCATTTCCGTCTAGATTTCTCAGCTGCAAAAATCATTGTCTTTTCAGAGCGTGCTTGTACATTTTGTCAGTAAGTAGCCACCCTCTGCTTTCATTTTTGATGGTAAAATAACAGAGAAGAGGGAAAAAAATGGCTTTGAAGAGTGTTCAAAGTTTTACATTGCGAGTCTGATCCCTGATTGTAATTTTCCTGGTCGTAATTCTCCTTCAGTTTAAATACATGTAAAATGACTTCGCTGTAAAATCACAGAGTGAAGAACAGTTTTGATCTCCATGTTAAAGTAACCATTTTACAGAATAATCGGGAGAGCCGAATTGTAGCTTGTATCTTAAGATTTTTAATAGTGTCATTTTATGGAATAGAAAAGCTTGCCTTCAGACTTGAGAAGACTGAAAAATGACAGAAAAAATATTTTTGTTTTTATTTTTAAAAATCACTGATTAAAGATGGTTGTCGCTGGGACAATTATATAGAGAACAATGTCACAGAATGGAAATAATAAGATTTATTGAGACCGAGATTCCAATGGCGAATGTACCACAAAATAGCTTTGACCTTAAACCCTAACACCTTAGTTCTCTGGGTCTAGGGTTGCCAGATAAAATACAAGACCCCAGTGAAATTTGAATTTCAGATAAACAGTGAATACTTTTGCAGGACAAAAATGTCCCAAATATTTCTGCGATATATGTATCCTAAAATATTGTTTATTGTTGATCTGAAATTCAAACTGAACTGGGAGCTGTATAATTTTATTTGCTAGATCCTGCAGCTTGACCTGGTTCTCATCATCTTCAGGGGCCCACAGTGGCATTCTTAACTGTTCCTTTTTGTTTTCCTTCATCAGTTTACAATAAGTATTTTTGCTACCCTGAATTTAACTTCTCTTTGTTACTCTTTAAGTTGTTTAAAAAATGCTATTTCTATATTCCAAATTAATTTTATGAAGGTGTTTTGAATTTATCATCTTCTCTCGGAATATGTGATCATTTCTATATAAAAAAGTCTCAGAATATTAGAATTTATATACTTCAAAATAAATGCTCCAATATTATTTCAAAGATGTAAAATAGAAAAGAAAGAAAGAACTAAACATTAAATGTCTCATTTTAGAATCATTTTCGCTTAAGTAGACACAGCGTTACTAGCCTGGGTATTCATTCTCTGACATTCCCAAGAATGGAAAGGAAATTCAAGCCTGATAATAATTAGTAAACTTCAAGTAAATAAGAGAGTATACATACATCAGCAGAGTATAGAAAAAAAAAAACAGCTTGGTACAACATAAACTATTTTTTTACTATTTAGACCATGAAGCTAATTGCTCCTTGTTTACTAAACCAGTTATACCTGAAAAAAAGTCAGTTGATTTAAAACAATACAAAAACTGTATTAACTTTTATAAATAAGTTTGAATTTTACATGTCTTACATTTCATTCTAGATAGTCTGTATTAGTGACATTTGTGATCAAGTATAAATTATACCCTTATATAATGTCCTGAGAATTGAAGAATAAACAGAAAAATATTTCCTTAAGATATGACTCAAGGTTTTCTCTCCTGTTATGTATATTCTTTGTGATTCTCTTTTAGTCAAAATTTATACTTCTAGTGTTTGAGCTTCTAATGGATTATAGAACAGGTTTTTTTGTTTGAAATCTGTATTTCTCACCAAGCTAATGGAAACCATATGTGATTGCTCTAATTCTAATCAAAAATAAAATATGTTTTTTGTTTGTTTGGTTTTATTGGAGAAAACGGTTATTGAGACATCCTTGATCTTGTATTTTAAAGATTCAAAATGGAAATCTAAGCCTCATCAGGACAGGTGGCAACTAGCGGAGTCTTTCCTGAATTCTTAGTTTTAATGATATTTTAAATTCTGTCGGGACCCCAGGCAGGGAAGGATAAAAAACAAGCACAGTACTGATGGTGTATGAGTTAATGGGAGGATAACTGATAAAATTAAACCTTTGCAACCTGCTGAGCTAACCCAAACTTGCTAAGCTACTAGAACATTAATGAGTAAGAGATCTTAATTAAATTGTTTGTAATTAACTCTCCCAAGAGTAAAAAGTATAAAAGTAGCTCAAACTAAAATACCTGTGGCACTTACGTGCCATAGGACAAGTAATTTCAACACAAATGATATGCACAGATACATATAAAATATATATGCATGCACGCATGTACATCAATGCTGACAAACTCTAATGACTTCTTTTCTCTTGAAATTCCTCCAAGCTACATTTTTAGAATGTTAATATTAGTAGTTGTTATTTAATGCAAATGATACATTCTATCTTATCAGTGACAACTCTGAGTCCTAAAATGAACTAGGGATTTGCAATTAAAGCCTTTAACATTTTCTATATAAATTTAATGAGATTTAGATCATCTGTGGACTAGATGAAAAATTTATGCACCAAAGAGACCTGGTTAAGAAGAGGCCAAGAAGCAGCGATGTTTACCTATGTATCAAAGTGATCTCTGGCTTTTCCAGGGGATCAATGCAGCCATTCTAACGGCAGTTGTACAGTCCAACTCTACGGGCAGCCTGGCGTGACAGTGAGACAGGTGGACCATAACCCACTGAGCCAACCGAACTTACAACATACCCTGACTCATGAATGGCTTATTCATGAGTTCAGACATTGCAAGAGGTGCTGAGATGCAAATGTGCAAAAGTCATTGCCCCTGGCTTAAGCACCTTGCAGTCTAACGGAGTTATGGGCTGGAGGGGTGAAAGTTTTGACCAACTGATTTCAATTTCTTTTTTTTTTCTTTTTTTTTTTAACCTTCTTGAATCCAATGATGTCAATTTCTTAAAGCTTATTTTCATTTCTGCGGATTTTTTGCACGTTTCTATTAAAACTGCATGTGCTGATTACATTAAAACATAAATTATGATAAAATTAAAATAAATAATAGTGTACATGGACATGTTCTATGAGCTATAACAGTCTAATATAAATGTTAATATTATGTATGTAAGTGTAACCCAACCCACGCATCCTACCTCTGACCTTGACACTGGGTAGGCCAGTGGCCCTCAGACTTGTATAAACCTGACAACACATTAAGAAAAAGAGCATGGAACTGGGTAGACTGAGTTGATATGGATCCTCTTCCCACTCTCCACCACCTTTGCCAGAGTAGAATTTAAATAGCCACCATTCCCACTGTCCGGTGGATCCTTCACCACCTCTGGCCTGTTGAGGTCACTGAACTTGTCCTTACAGATACTTGAGGGCTGAGTGTGACCCTGGGGATTCATATCTGCTCCATTCATGTCATCATAGCTTTTGATCTCAGAGCTGTCTTTTTTGCCTTACCTGCTGGCTGAAGACATGTTAAACCAGAGATAAAAGAGTCCTATGTAGGGTGCAAGGCACCAGCTCACTCATCTGGGGACAGGCCAACTCTCAGACAGCAAATGATGACTGGGAAGCAGCCTCACTGCCCCTCCATGGCCTCCACTGCAAAAAGTGAGCACTTCCCTTATGCATCAGATCAGCCCCCCATAAAACTTTCTTGAGTTCCTATTTTCTTTAGCAAAGGAAACTCCAAGGTGAACTCCCCACTGCAGAGCCACATCCCATTTTGTTTACTTACACTCACGGCCAAGTTTCAAGAGGATGTGCTTCTCTGTAAAACCAGTGTCAGGGCTCTCAGGGTTTCTCAGGCCTTTTCTGCATTCCAAGTTCTCATATTCCAAAATCTAGTCAAAAGCCTATAACTTCATTCATGGCTTTATATTTCTGCATCATCTCACTTCTGAGTCTATGGTTTCCAGGCTCAAGTCTTTTTTTTTTTTTTTTTAGTTTATCTTTCTAAGGAAGATCTTTTGCCCCCACTGAGTATCTAAACTTCTGGCTAAGTCAGTTAATATATCCAACTCTGAATTCCTCATCTCTGAAAATGAGAAAAATATTTCTGACTTTGTTGAGTTGCTGGGAGGTTGGATGGTATCATCCATGTGCTGTATTTGCGATGGCGTCTGCCACTACCTACCATCGATATCCTGCATTCATGTCTCTTTTGCTCATTTACATTTTTATACAGACAGACATACCTCGGAGACATTGCAGTTTCAGGTTGAGGCCACTCCCACAAAGTAAATACTAATATCGTACTAATATCATAATAAAGTGAGGCACACAAATTTTTTGGTTTCCCGGGGCATATAAATTATGTTTAAACTATACTGTAGTCTGCTAAGTGTGTAATAGCATTATGTCTTAAAAAGTGCACATACCTTAATTTAAAAATACTTTATTGCTAAAAAATGCTAACGATCATCTGAGCCTTCAGCAAGTCATAATCTTTTTTGCTGGTGGAGGGTCTTGTCTCAATGTTGATGTTGGCTGACTGATCAGTATGGTAGTTGCTGAAGGTTGGGGTGATTGTGGCAATTTCTTAATATAAGACAGCAATGAAGTTTGCCACATCAACTGACTTTTCCTTTCACTAAAGCTTTCTCTGTAGCATGTGATGCTGTTTGATAGCATTTTACCCACAGTAAAACTTCATTCAAAATTGTAGTTAATCATCTCAAACTTGCTGCCACTTTATCAACTAAGTTTATAGAATATTCTAAATCGTTTGTTGTCATTTCAGCAATGTTCACAGCATCTTCAGCAGGAGTAGATTCCATCTCAAGAAACCACTTTCTTTACTCATCCGTAAGAAACAACTCTTGATATGTTCGTTTTATCGTGAGACTGCAGCAATTCAGTCCCATCTTTAGACTCCCAATTCTGGTTTTCTTGCTGTTTTTTATCATATCTGCAGTTATTTCCTCCATTGAAGTCTTGAAACCCTCAAAGGCATCCAATGAGGGTTAAAACCAACTTCTTCCAAACTCCTGTTAATGTTGTTATTTTGACCTCTAATGAATCATGAATGTTCTCAGGGTACCCAGAATGGTGAATCCTTTCCAGAAGGTTTTTAATTTACTTTGCCCAAATCCATTAGAGGAATCACTCTATCTGTAGCATCTATAGCCATATAAAAATGCATTTCTTAAATAATAAGACTTCAAAGTCAAAATTATTCCTTGATCCATGGGCTACAGAATGGATGGTGTGTTTACAGGCATGAAACCATTAACCTTCTTGTACATCTTCATCAGAGCTTTGGGGTGACTAGATGTGTCTTCCTCTCTGCCTGACTGTCTTCAAGCTGAGAAATAGGTCTTCTCCTGCCTTCAGATTGTTAATCAGACTGAAACTTACAGCTTTGGCCCTCCTGGTTCTCAGCCCTCAGAATCAGACTGCAACTATACCATTGTCTCTGCTAGGTCTGGACTTCTCAGCTTCTATAATCTCATGAGCCAATTCTTTATAATATGCGTGTGTGTGTATGTGTGTGTGTGGGGGTGTGTGTAATCCTATTGGTTAAGTTTCTCTGGAGAACCCTGAGTAATACAATAGTAGAGGTTTTTTTCAGACTTTTGCATGAGTTCCTTGTCATTATTGCTGTAAATATATTTTCCAGACGGTTGTCTGACTTTTGATCTTATTAATTTTTTTTGTTTTGACTTTGTAAGTTAAATATTTTTATGTAGTTACCTACATTTCTGAAGACTCCCTCTTAGCATCTGTGGAATTGAGCAAAGCAATTCTGGTACTTTTCTAATGACTTCTCTAGTTTATCATCCTGTTTTTAGCTTCTAAAGGAAAGCATTTTCCAAAGATCTGCCCTCTTATTTTTGTTCCTTTTGCAAATTTTATCACATATAACAGATATACAGATGAGTCATGAGTGTTCACTTCAAAAAAAATTTTTTTAAGTGAACACACCTGTGTAACAAGCACCCAGATCAAGAAATGAAGAAGAAAAAGCAAATAAAAAAACCCCAGAATCTCAGAAGTCTCCTGTGCCTTTCAAGGGTTAGCACTCTCCTGACTTCTACAGCATAGGTAACTTTGCCTGTTTTTGAATTTCATAGAATATAATCATACAGTATGTAGCCATTTGCCTATTAATTCTCATTGCCGTAGACTATGCCCTTAGATGAATAAACTACAGTCCGTTTATCATTTATTCATAATTCATGCACTCTTGGATTGATTTCATTTTTGGTTGTCATGCATAATGCTGATGTGAAATTCTTGCAGATGTCTTTTGTGAATGCCTGTGCCCATTGTTGTTGGGTGACTATCTAGGAGTGGAATTGCTGGGTTGCAAGATACTTCTGCTTTTTATCTCGCCTTTCAACATATTTTCCTTCACAGATTTCATCAATTATGGGATTATCCTCTAAACATGAGTAACTTGCAATTTTACACCCCCACCTCTCTGCTCTCTTGAGCAATAGCAAAATTATACATCAGTCATTAAAAAAGTTGTTCAGGACTCCAAGTAAGTCCTTGACTACCATCCCCTGCCCTATCGTGGACTGCCACCAAGCTGTATCCCCCAGGGACATTAATTCCAGCTAGAAGTTTGGACTTAAGACACCTGTCTGGTCTCCTACCTATGTGGCCTGGCCTGGATCACATATGAAATATAAACAGTTTCTGTCCATTTAGTTTAGGGCCTGGGTGGTGGGGGAAGGGAAGAGCAAGGTGAGACTCTGCTCTTTCTGGAAGGCCCCACCCAGTTTCCTATCTGAGTTTCTAAGGTGTGTGTGTGTGTGTGTGTGTATGTGTGTGTGTGTGTGTGTGTGTGTGTGTGTGTGTGTGTGTGCAGGACAGGAAGGGTGTAAAGATAGAATGGAATGCATCCATAGCGGGAAACGTCCTAACGCTGGCCTTACCACAGCAGCTGCGCTAGAAACCAGTCCTAAGACGGAGACGATTCAAAGAGGAAACAGTCCCTACATGCAGAAGAGAGAGCACTAACCACTGCGCTCCTCCCTCTGCCTTTCCCCCCAAACGCCAGGGTCTGCTCACGATTTTGACCATAGCGGGACTCCTCGGGCACAGAGGGCGGGGGCAGGGCCGAAGTTTCTCGTGCGCCACCAACCCACAGTTTGCAGTGTGCCGGCACTTACCCGGAACACCTCCAGCTTCGCATGCCTGAAACCAAAGGCTCGTCTTTTCCCCAAACCAAATTCCCTTTCAGACTTCTCAGTTTCTGTCAGCTGTCACATCATGAGAAACCACTAGTCCGTCAACACATGTTTTTATTCTTCTTCACAACTGCCTATTCATCTTTGAAATGCCTTTTGTGTCCCCTTGGTATCATCTTTTGTTACGTCCCAACCGGATTATTGCCAAGCCGTCCTGATGCTCCACCTGACTCCGCCCCCCGCCCCCATCCAGCTTAGCTGCCACCTTGACATTCCACCTTCTAAAAGGGCGACTTCCTCATCTTACTCACTTACTAAAACCTCTAAGGCCTCCATCAGAGCAGCAAGAGCTACTCTGAAGAGATGGGTATTTGAACTGATAATGAGCAACTATGATTTTTACGATGAAATAACTTTTTTCAAAAAAGGTACAGACAGGCTACTGTTGCATGATGACGTTGAGAAGAATCAAAGCTAGGAAAATCTAACTTGCTGTAGAATTTGAGTTTATGAAACACTTTAGGGAAAGAGTTTCAATAAAATGTTGGATCCGAAAGCCCAGTTGCGGCGAGATAGCTATGAAGTGAGTGAAGAAGAAATGTGCTGTGGGCAGCTGGAACTGGGGCCCGTGGAGGACATGTGGGCAGGGAGTTTTGAATCATGCACAGAAACAAGCAAAGTCCCCCAGAGAAGCACAAAATGTGCAGTCTATCACTGCCTCTCTTCAAACAGCACGTGAACCTGAGCACCTGACACAATTTTTCTGTGCTTAAAATAGGCGAGCCCCTTTCTGTCCCTACCATGTACATCCAAAGCTAACCCGGGTAATCCGGCCACCAGCCCACCTGCTCCCGGCCAGTCTCTATGTGGTTCAGGGTCTCCCACTTCAACCTTGGCCCCCTCCCCTTCTCCACTCCGTTCCACATTCCACCACAGACACAGGAAACACACAGGATCCCACTAGGAATCCAGAAAAGGATGCACAAGGTATAAACAGCTTGATTGACCCTCTCTTCCTTCATCCATCTTCCTCCAAACATGTGATGAATATCTACTATGTGCTGAACACATTGCCACGCATTTTTTCAAAGGCAAAAGTAAATATAGTTCCTGTCTTCACAGAATTTAGTCTCTAGATGGTGATTGAACACCATCTCTCTCTCTCTCACACACTCACACAAAACTATGATATTGGGATTGAATCCCAGTTGCATATTGTCTCTTTTTCTACTGTGCCTTGTACTGTGTAGTCACGTAAGTGGCAGAATGCTTTGAATATGTTGGTCCTCACTGGCTTTAGGCCTCTGCAAGTGGAGCCTCCCTCCCAGGGAAATTAGACAGCTTGGGACCCCCAGCGAAGCTGAGCATGTAGAAGTGGACAGAGACCAGAACAACAAATGGAAGGGCCATAGGAGGCCAACAGAAAAGCCAGTCCTCTTTTGACATATTTTGTTTATAGAGCTGATGTTTTGGGAGAAGTATGCCCCAAAGGGCAGAGACTGTTGGTGTGGCCTCCACTTCCCCTGGGAGCTTTGCTCTTCCGGACTCTTGAGCCTGTCATTGAGCCTCCTGCAGGCAGTAAACAGGCAGTTGAGGGCTTCATTCATGGCTGCTTTCAAGAGATACTGAATAAGAGAGTCCTTGGGAGGCCATTAACCGATTCCAGAGACATGAGGATGACAAGCTAAGTGGATATACATTTGGGAGCTTGCTTAAGTGTGAAAGTGTCCTGTTCAACTCCTCATTTCCATTTGGGCCTCCTGAGACATTCCTAGACCACAGCAGGACACTCTGCATGGGCCTATAGTTTGATCTCCTTGAACAGAGCTTGAACCAGAAAATAGGCAAAAAGGCAGCTGTGAGCACTCCTCACGGGATGCCCCACGTCTACCACCTCTGAGCCCTGGGGACACAGAAATCAGAGGTTGGAGAAAAGTCAAGGTTTTGTTTATTTTCCTTATCACCCAAGAGGTGGGAAGGTATAATAGTGTTGCTGTTTTATAATGACCGTACATTGTTTTATTCTCCTCCCATCAAGAAGTGAGATCTTTGAACCCTCCCCTGGAACCTGGGTGGGCCTCTGTGACTGCTTTGACCAATAGAACATGACCAATACTTGTGATTTCCAGTGTTAGGTCATAAAAGGCCATGCAACTTCCACCTGGCTCTCTCGGGACACTCACTACGGGGAAAACCAGCACCCATGTAAGAAATTTGAATAACCTGCAGCCTTTGTGCGGTGGCTGCTCTGTGAGAGGGTAGACAGTCCCAGCGAGCCCCACTTTCTAGCCATCCCCACCAAGGCACCAGGCGTGTGAGTGAGGGTGTCCTGGCCCCTCCAGACCAGACCTTCTGCCAGCTGAGAACCACTTATTGACCTTGGTAAGTGCCAGGAGGGACAAAAGAAACACCCGAATGAGCCCTGCCTGAATTCCATGGGCTATAACAAAAGGATGTCCTATTAAGCTTCTAAGTTTCAGGATAATTTGCACTAGTAACCAGAACAGAAGGGCATACAGCCTGAGAATGTGTCAGAGGCCCTGTTGAGGGGGATCTGGGATGGAGACAAACGATTGTTCACAAGGTGATATTGTTGAGTGGCTCCGAATTGGGGGACAGGGAAGATAAAGATGCTCCCCCATTGGATTTTGAAATATTCACAGTGTCATGGCCTCACACTTTTAGCTCCTATTGGTGTAACAAGCCCATCCGGTAGTAGTAGCAGCAGTAGCAGTGGTAGGCAAGGATCCAGAAAACCTGTTTTGTGTCCCCTACTCTGTTGCTTAGAAACTGTATTAGTTTGCTAGGGTTGCCATAACAAAGTACCACAAACTGAGTGACTCGCACAACAGGGAGCTATTGTCATGCAGTTCTGGAGGCCAGAAGTCTGAAATCAAGGTGTCCGCAGGGTTAGTTCTTTCTTAGGACTGTGAAGGAGTGTGTTCTACTCTGGTGACTTGCTGGCAATCCTTGACATGCCTGGGCTCACAGAGACATCACCCCGATCTGCCTTCATCTTCACATGGTGTTCTCTGCGTGTGCGTGTCTACGTCCAAACGTCTCCTTTTTATAAGGGCGCCAGTTATACTGAATTAGAGCCCACCCCAATGACTTCATCATAACCTAGCAAATTACATCTGCAATAACCTTAATTCCAAATAAAGTTCCATTCTGAGGTACTGAGGGTTCGGATTTCAACCTGTGAATTTTGGAGGGAGGGGTTGCAGCCAAATCCATAACGTGGGCTGTGTGATCTTGTACTGCAGTGGAAAGTAATAATAATATAATGATACCTCCACTATCACCTCAAGGCGATGTGGCGAGAGTTAAATAATGTAACTTACCTGCAAGGGACTGTGCACTGGTGTCAACGCCTAAATCTCCCTGCTCCCTCCCTGAGTGTGTGAGGTGGAGGTGTGATGTCCCCCCCCCCAGGTGCTCAGATGCTGTGACTGCGTCAGGGTGTGGGCTGAATAGGAGTCTCGGTGGTATTTTGCGAGGGGATTTTTTTGGCCAGTGTTTGTGTGCTGTGTGGGATGGAGCACATTTATCTTATTTTCACTTCCTACATTAGTGATGGCAGGTGCACAGTTATGGAGAACTTCATCCCTCCCTGTCTGCATTGGGGGTTTGTGTGTGGTCAGGTTGCTCTGAAGAAAAGCAGCACCCTGAACACAAGAGGGCACAAAGCAGCAAAGAATCCAATCCTGGCTTCTGTCCTCGCCCTGCTCAGTGGGGGCTTGGCTGGCCACGATGAGAAAGGGACAGTCATTGCTTCACCTTAGGATTCCTAAGGCAGGGGTCTCAGAGTCCAGGGGACAAAGATGCCTGCTGAAATGCATCCCCTATGGCCACTGCCCTCCTTCCCCCCTTCCCCCACATCACACCCAAAGGACCCCACCCATTACCCCCGGGTCCTAGAACAGATGTACACAGCAATGGTGTGTCTATTACTACCAGGAAAGAGGTGCCTTGTGAAGCCTTCCTGGAGGGGCCTGAGGTTACAGAAAGAGCCCAGTTCCCTACGAAACGGAGCTAGACATTCTTCACTCATTTTACCAAGGCCAGGTGGATTCTGCATCAGTGATTGCCTGAACAGGGAGGGCAGGACTGCATGGAAAATCTGGGTACATTTCCCTTTAACCATTTGCACATTACATGTCTGAAAACCAAATCTGAGTTCAGGGACAAAATCAGCCTTAGTGAGGGCCTCTGATTGTCCTGGGATGAGATTGCACAAGGAGGCCCTGGAACGTTCCATAAATCCTGCTGCTAGCTTTGTTGGGTTAAGTTGGAGATTAGATGACTGGGACCAGAGCTCAGGGAGAAGGAGAAATCTGGAGGAACAGTGTGCAGCTGACACTCTCTGGGGCTGCTATCCCAAAGCCTAAAGCAGAAAAATGGAGAAAGTCTTCTCACTGGTGGAGAAAATCACCAGTTTGAATTGCAGAATATGCCCCTGGCTCACCCCACTACCCTCACCACCCCCACCGTATAGCTGGGCATCCTCCCACAGCTTTGTCCTTTCTCTTCCTACCCCTCCCTGTGCCTGTCCTATTCTCCCCTGAGATCATATTCTTAACTCTATTTATCTGAAAGAAATAAAATTCCATGTCTAGGAGCTGGGTTTCTTCTCAAAGTGTTCTGAGGTCAACCTACATCAGAACTGCCTCCCACGATAGGGAAAGGCATCAAAAGGCAAAGTTCCCTGCTCTATCTTAAAAACATGGAAAGAGACTTTCTGAAGGTTGTGTCTGTTTAGATCCTGGGTTCTCGAAGTGTGGTCCAAGGACCAGCAGCACCTGGAAGCTTGCTAGAAATGCAGTCTTGAGGGCTGCATCCTGGACCCATGGAATCACTAACTGCATTTTAGCAAGACCCCCGCCACCCTCCCGCCATGAACCACAGAGGCACTAACGCACACTAATGCCCAAGGGTCCATTCATAGGTCTGAGCCTCCAGCTGGATTTCCAACCCAGCCCCTTGGGCAATGCTTCAAGAGGTGCTTGGACAAGCTGCCCTTGATTTCCAACTTGTTTCATCTGGATAAAAATATCAAAGAAACTACAAAGAAACTTCTCTAGCCCCTGAATTGTCAGCATCATATCTCCCCTGCCCCCACCGTGAAATTGTCTTTGGACTTCACATTTTCTGATATTCAAAGCACAAAACCCCAATTAGAGCACAGATAGAATCTTTGCATGGAGCAAGAGACCCAGCTTCATCCATTCACTTATGGTCTAGCATCTCCTTTTGAATGAGGCCAAGATTATTTCTTGGTGCCTCACACTAACCTTCCAGTGAAGCACCTGTATATACATAAAATATCTATGAAATGAGAAAGAGAAACTGTTGGTTACCTCCAGGGAGGGAAAGTGAGTGGCTTTGGAAACAGGAGTGGGTGAGATGTCTCCCTGTATTCCCATTTGTAACCTTTGAGGTGTGAACCTTTACAAAGAAAAAATAAGTTTAAAGTAAAAATCAAATTGAAAAATTATCCCATCTCTTAATTATCCTACTCAAAGACACTTGCTGGCTCACATCCCTGCTACATGGTTGTGAATGTGTTTGTTGGTAAACCAGCGTGCTGAAACGTCACTCAGCCCCAGGTGTTTGTGTATCAACTAACAATCGATTCTTTGTGTATCAATTAACAGATGCACTCTTGGAGGTGAAAAGACATTTGAGGATGGATAAAAAGGAAAGAAGGAGAAAAAAAGAAATAACATCTATCTCAGCACAAAGATTTAACCTAGAAAATACTAGAAGTTTAGGGGAAATGGAATTAGTGTGATGTGCTTTTCTACCTGCTACACTCTTGCTTTGCTTACTTTCTTCCAAAAATCACTGCATGGTGCTAACAGAAGCTAAAATGTCTAGGGTCACCTGAAACTCATCTTCCTTGGATGGCTTTCCAAATGTTGCCCCCAATCACTGTTAGACCTTCTGGGATCCACAGAAGTGACCACAAGACCTCCATTTACAATTTTACACAAATATTGAACAATATGGGATATAGGACAGGAAAAGAGTTAAAATAAAGTTACTTTCTGGACCTTCTTGGAAGAGGTCCCAAGCTCATGACTTCACTTTGAAATGGCAGGAAAAACAAAACACATTGAAACAGGGCTTCAGTAACAGCCCCAACTTAAACGAATGCACAGAGAACTGCTGAAGTGTTCAAAATACTGCCAACTGGCACTTACATATGCAAATGAGTCACAAATGTGAGGGTCCAAATTTGGGGTTATGTGTGCCAGGACAGAGGGGACAGAGAGAGCATGTGTCTATTTCCAGACTGCACCTTTTTTAGAAGCTTGTTTCTCCATTGTCAGCTTCCCTGAAACCATTATCTCACTTTTTGGATTATAAATGTATTTTTAATTCCATAACCTGGTACGCATTTCAGAGAGACTATTCCGTATATCTGGAGGTGGTATATTGGTATCAAGAACTACAGTGTTGAACAACACTTTTCATAGATAGCATCACTTCTTTTTTTTTTATTTATTTAAGATCATCAGGGTCTGATCTGCTGGCAAAATGCTGCTGGTGAAAAACATAAATGTCAGTAGGACCCAGGGTTTAATGAAGATGTACTAAAAAAGATGCACTACATTTTTATTCTCCTCCAAGAAAATCTATTATAGTGCTTCAAAAGTGAGATGTCATTCTCAAAATGTCTTTTTCCTCTTGGCTTCACATACAGGAGTTAAGCCAGAGCTAGCTCACAAAACGCTTCCTTGGTCTCCTCAGTCCCAATTTGCTGCCACTTGTAGCCCTGATCGAGTCCCACACTGGGACTGGCTCTGCCTGGAGAAGGACAGAGGATCAGCCCTCCTGCTGGGTGGGCACTCACCTCAGTGATCAAGGTCTTCCCCAAATGCCGGGTCTCCTTGTGGTTTTCTGCTCCACTTGCTCTGAACCTGTCTTGTCCTTCCAGGTCTCCTGGCCTTGGCTGTTTACAAAGCACTGGATTTTGCATCTAGCCTTGTAACCTGGCATTTGTGTCCTGGTTCTTATCTCTACACCTGGCCTCTGACCTGCTCCTTACTTGAAATGTCACACTTCACAGGTGCCTCATCTGGTCTGCTGACCTCTTAGTGACTCACTGCTCTCTCAAAGCTCTATTGTGCCAAGTTCTTGCATCGGCAAAATTATGTCTGATTCCCCCAGCTGCATCCAATTGGTGGGCACCCATACCCTCAGATTTAGGTCAATTCAATCTCGAGTTATTGAAAAAGAAGATTTAACTAAAGCAGTACCTTTCTGCTACTTACCGTACTAAAACCATGAATACTACAGAGACAAATATAGAGGAATAAAGTCCTCACCTAAACTGACATCTCATAGAAAATTACAAATAATTAGTGTGGGCCATCACACTGGAGCCACAAATAAAAGTATTTCATTTGGGGAAAAAGGAAGAGATGAGCTGCAATGTCCACTTTCCGCAAGCCTCCACAGCAGACTGTACATGATGGGGAAATGAATTCTAGGCTCTTCTTCTTGCCAAAAATGCAACCTGCCTTCCCAACTTGAAGGCAACCTTCTCTTACCAAGAACAGTGCAAGGTCTGGGATTTTACCCAACCTATAAGAAGTTAGCTTGCTATCCCTTCACAGATACCAGCAGAGGAATCAAGATTCCAGGATCAGAGACAAATGACTTCAAACTCACGGCAAAAGCCATAACTAGCATCGTGAGACCCTGACTCTACAAAAGATAGTGGTGCACAGACCTATATTTCCAGATACTCAGGAGGATAAGGTAGGAGGATCACTTGAGCCCAGGAGTTGGAGGTTGCAGTGAGCTATGATGACATCACTGAACTCCAGCCTGGGTGACAGAGCAAGACTCTGTCTCAAAAAAAAAATTAAAAAATTAAAAAACAGCTGTAGCCAGGTCTTCGTGTTCTCACAGTTTCCCCATGTCACCCTAGTCCCATGTGAACAATGCAAGTGTCCATCATGGAAGCCAGCACGAGCAATGGGTTGCATCATGAGAGGAGCATTGAGCTTGAGGGACTCCCCATTTTTATAGCATACAGAAGCAAGACTGTTCTTTGGGGAATGACATTATTCCATCCCTCAAGGTTGCTCACTGCAAATACCCTAAGAAACAGAAGTGGTCAGCTGTCTGGGTCAGAAGTGATCAGGACCTCGCATTCTTGGCACACTCAGCAAGAATGTGCAGGACTCTCAGGGCCCGTGGTGGGTGGCCTCTCCCACTGCTCCCCTGCACTAAACAGCTTGAGATAAATGGGACTCTCGGCTCTACTCTACAGAGATGCTATATTTGCCTGTGTCCTCCCATGGCTCATGGTCATGCTGTTCCACCTCCCTACAATACTTTGCCTCAAACCTCCACCCAGGGAGAGTGATCCTTCTTCGAAGATCTCCACAGAGATCTCTTTCCCCATGAAGCCTTCTCTGATTTCCCCCCATCCTTCAAGAGGATGCTTCTCGGACAACCCAAATGTGTATCCCATTTCCACGTTCTTTCTTTTCTGGGCATTAACTGCATGTAGATGTCTAACTCTCCCTCAGACCAGAGGGGCTGTGTGCAGCTCTGTGACTCATACAAGGTCGTGCATGTGTCAGACAAACAAAACTTACCAAGAGAGAGGCACACAGGAGGAAAAATGTTAAAATCTAAAGAAAAGAATTGCAAATCTGTATATTAAAATTAGCCACCTGCCTTTTCGATCTTGGTTTCTAGATACCATTTCCTAATAAAAAGAACAAGAACTCCTTGGAGAAGTGGTTGATCCTAAGGCCAAGGTAAGGAAAACACAAGATGATCCTAGAACTTCTTGAGTGCCGAAAAGGAAGGAAGTGCTCAGGAAGGATGGGGCTGCTGAAAGGACTCAGGGGCCAGCTTGCAGGAGCTCCCAAAGGCCATGTTGGAACAATTTCCACAACAAAATAAACAGCAATAATATTGTATTACCCACATGAGGATGCCCAAAGAAGAAAAGAAATATTCATGTGTCCATACTGTTATAAATAAATGACTGAATAAATGAATAAAAGCAAAGGAGGAACAACTCTTTTTTATAAGAGAATTCCAATAAATAAACACAGAAGGAATGATGGAAACAGAAAATCACTATCAGAGCATCACAGTAATAATCACTATAGGCAAGGTTCACCCCTGAATGCTAATACTAGTGGGCAAAAGTTTAAAGCAGAACAAATTTTGGAATAGTCTCAAAGTACCTTCCCCAAAATAAAAGGGAAAATGAATATTTATGGTGGAGAGATTTAGCAGACAGCACCTTACCCAAGTGATCTATGTTAATGTCACTTGTAATAAGACATGTTGATGCCATGCACCCCCTGATGTGATGCACTGGAAAAGCACGTCATCCCTGTGGCCGTCTTCCCCAAAATATGTAACCGAAATCTACTCATGAGAAAATGTCAGACAGACAAACTGAGAGACATTCTACATAACACTCGATCAGTTCTCTTGAGAGATGTCAAGGTCACAAAAGACAAAAAAGGCAGAGGAACTGTCACAGATTGGAGAAAGCTGAGGAGACATGACAGCTCAACACAATGAGACCTTTGGGATTGAATACTGGAACAAATAAAGAACATGAATGAAAAAAACTGGTGCCATTCTAATCAAGTCTACAGTTAGTGTTGTACCAAGGTGAACGTCCTAGTAGTGATAATTGTGCCATGATTATGTAAGATGTTAGTATTGAGGATGCTGGGAGAAGGATATATGGGATATTTCTATGACATATTTGCAACTCCTCTGTATGTCTAAAATTATTTCATAATTTCAAAAAAAAGTTTTATAAAAACAACATAGTGAGAATTCAAGGATAATAATAGCTAAGCACTTTACATATATTAACTCTCTAGTTTACACAATAAACCCTATGAGGAAGGTACCTCTATTATACCCATTTTACAGCTACTAAAACTGAGGCACAGGGAGGTTAAGTAACTGGTCTAAAGTGACCCAGCTAGTAAGTAGGGAGGCCAGGATTGAACCGAGGCATTCTGGCTCCAGACTCTGTGCTCTTAGCCATGTTATCTTATCGGACAAGGGCATTGTGGCTCTTGGAAATAATAGCATTTTGCTTTTTCCTTAGTGCTCCAAGCTCTAGAGTAGAGGGTATTGTTAACTGGGAATCTACTGTGTTCCAAGCATGTATATAATCTCCACGACCATTTGAGGAGGTCTGTCATCTTATTCTCTTCTTATAGAGGAAGAAACTAAGACCCAGAGAAGTGTGCTAGATATTGTTTTTGATAGTACAGTCTTTGCTTTTCTACGTTCCTCCCAGTACCCAATGTCACAAAGTCTGAAAACTTAATTTCCCAGAATCCTGTGTCAGTGGGTCCCTGGTTGGATTCCACCCTGGAGAGCCCTTGCATGGGATTTGAAGACAGAAGCTGTTGTCTTCTGGGTGCAGCCGAGCCGATGCACAGACTGCAGACTGAAGATGGAAAGTTCTGCCTGTGGCTTCCAGGAATCTTCCAAAGAATCACTCCCTTCAGCTGAGACCACTGGAGACAGCTTCCCTACAACCCTCGTATTTCCAGACATGCTGCTGTTTATTATACTTTTCCAGATTCTATTTCTGCTTCAATCCAGATAGTCATTTCCCAACTAAGAATGCTAAGTTCCTCTGGCCTAAGAGCATCACCATAGCCAAAACCCACCTACTGTGTTTGACACCTTCAGTTACTCCAGCCTGGATGGAGCTGAATTTTGTTACCCATCCCCTCTTTCAGACATTGTGATTCTTCTGCTCCCCACCAAGGACAGAATTAGAAGCAAATCATTCCACAGTTTCCCTCAATTTCCTTTTGCTACTGCTGAGGTTCCAACGCACATCATCACCAAAGCCAAGTTGATGACAACAGCCAACATCAAGTGCAATACTCATGCGAAGGAACTTTGTAAACTTTGCAAACTGCAAAGTGCTAGTAAAAATTAATTCTTTTCTTTTATTGCATCAAGCCCTATCCTATTCTGTCACTAGAGACTTGGCTCATAAAATGTAATTTTAAAAGAAATGTTTATTTATTAATTAGTGTAGGAAAGTATCCATCACAAGCTCAAAGTAGTAATAGGTGTGGGTCTCTAGCGATTCTAATTAAGCAATACTAATGTTGCAGATTTCTGTTTACCCTGCCAAATTTGACATAAGCAGCCATTTCTGGCTAATATTACTAATTTCCGGTTAATGTAAACATTAGCCAGGTTTTCTCTTCCACAGGAATAGTTAGAGATTGAATTTGATGGTTACAAAACTATGTGGAAAATAATGTGAAGACAGGGAAGAGGAAGCTAAGTTGGAAGGAAGAACAAATTCACAAGCAGGAGGGGCAGACCTGCTGTCCCCAGAGGCTGCCCTCCCAGACCTTATCAGAGCTGTAATGTCCGGAGGGAAACAGACAGATGTGCCACAGCTAGATGTAAGAGCCTAAAGGGGGAGCATCTCTTGAGCTCCAGCCAGAAGCAGCCAAGTGGGAATGTGGGTCCAGTGTGCCAGATTTTCCAATTTTTCCAGAGAAATTGAAAATTCATTTTTTAAATGTTCCATTTATTTAAAATACTTATATACGTGTATACATACACATATCTAAATTGCTCTTTAAAAATGTTGGCAACTAACTGTACTTTATTAAAATGGAACCTGCAACCCAAAATACATCTGCATCCTCTAATTTTATGATGATCTTAAGGTTTGCGACACATCTATTAAAAGAAGACATAATAAAAGGATCATTAGGAGACAGGAAAATGTGAGTGAAAAAAGATTATCATTTCTCGAGCATGTTATTTGCTAAGCATTGTATTAGACTCAAGACATGCATTATCTCATTTAAAGGCAGATGCTATTAAGAATTGGGGTGGAAAGCAAACAACAGAGAGGAGAGGAAAAAAAGAAAAGGGCCCCGATAGAGAGTTCTAGAATATCACATTCATCACCCCAAGGGGCAGCCTACAAGAGAGTCACAGGCTTTATTAGGGAAGCAAGATTTCTAGGGCAGGAAAAGCAGCAGTCTTCTAATGAAAACTTGGCTAGCTTGTTTATTAATTTATTTCCTTCACATGTTTACTTTTATTTTTAGAATAACTGATATACTTGGAATCCTAATATATCATCCCTTAGGGAATTAAAGTCTGCAGCTTTCTGTCTTCAAGTCTCTGATTAAATTTAAAAGGAGTTGGTTGCCATGTCTCGTCTGTGTGAATGTGACTTGGAGTCCATGTCCCCCTTGGTTTCTCTCCCCCTCACTGCTGTCCTGCTTTGCTTCCAGCAAGCAGTGGGGCAGAGGAGGCTTGATAAAAACAGTCCAGGGCAGTTAGTGGGGTCATGTCGATGGAGGGCAGGACATGTGCCAGCCATCGGAACCTCTCCACGCAACCCCACCGTGGGGGAGTCGCCCCCAAGAACTGTCCCACTGGCCTGGCCTGCCAGCCCACCCTCTGCCCATGGTGCCTCAGGTCTGATTTCCTACTTACCCATGGGGAGTCCATGGATTTCCTAGGGCCCCTTTACCAAAGTACCACAAACCGGATGGCTTCAACAGCAGAACACTGTTATTGCCACAGTGTTCTGGAGGCTAGAAGCCTCAGATCAAGGTTTTAGCAGGGTTAATTCCTTTTGAGGGTTAAGAGAGAATCAGTTCACATCTCCCCCCATCTTCTGATGTTTTGCTGACAATTGCTTTTCTTCCTGGGCTTATAGAATCATCACCCCAATCTCTGTCTTCACCTTCACACACTCTTCTCCCTCTGTGCCCAGCTCTGTGTCCAAATTTCCCCTTTTTACAAGGACACCAGTCATATCGGATTAGAACCCACCCTACTGATCTTAACTAGTTACACCTACAATGACACTATTTCCAAGTAAGGCTCCATTCTGAGGTCCTGGGACTTCAACGTATGAATCCTTGGGGACATACTCAACCCATAACGGAAGGAGTCACTTCCAGCTACCAGAAACAAAAGAGACGTTGCAACCCCTAGAAGAGTGAGTAGGATTGGGGTCCAATCCGGTTCTGTATTGCTCCAGCAGAAAAATAGTGATATCTCGGGGTAAGAAACTGTTCAGAAGCTCCCCAGGGCCCTGCACAATCCAGGAGAATTGGAAAAGCCTTCCATGGCTGAGTACCACCAGGATGCCAGGACAGTCCCTGCTAATGAAATGCCCTGGCCTCCCTTGCCTGGCCCCCCTCCACTCAACAAGGCACGGCACAGACAGCTCCTGCACCCAGAGCAAACTCGGGAAGGGATGGAACCCTCCTCTTCTGCGAGCTGCCACGAAGAGCACTTCCTTCCACGTGGTAGCCAGCCGGGAGGAGGCATCTCCCACAACCTGCTTTCTGTTGATTTTTGCCAACTCTGTATATACATCTCTAATTTCTAGCTGTTTGTCTTTTAAAAAACTGGATAGGATCTGCCACATCAGGCCACAAAAGACTCATCTCTCGTCATGACTTATTTATTTTTAGCCATTTTGCAATGAACTCCGTTCTCCATCAGATGCCCCTAACCAGTCGGAAACTGTCTGGGTCCCCGTCTGCCTTCTGTGAATTCCTTCCGGAGCGCTCCTTTTGGCTGCTTCCAAGCAGAGCTGAGGGAGGCGCCAGGGCAGTGAGACGAACGGACCGGGATGGGCTCCAAGCCCTCTGGCAGCGCTCCCCCACCCTCTCCTGCTTTCTGAGCTATCACAAAACGCTTCCAAAATCATCCTCAGCCCGCTGTCATAACACACACCCAGCTCGCTACTCACTCAAAAGTACAGCATCTAGACATGCATCGTGCAGCCCAGAGGATCCACTGGCAGCCGGGAGAACCATCAGGGATATTCCTACATTGCACTTTAGACTTGGGGCCAGAAAGTGCCTATATTAATATTTCTATTGCTGTGTGCAGTTCTCCTACTAAACATTTAGCGCTACGCCCAGGGCAGGGAGTATTTGACCTACAAATCTAATTCATGGATTCCCACTGACATTTCTAAACCACATTCTCTAAATTTTGAAGTTGAGAGCATTCAATAGGGAACAGGGCCAAAGTTTATCTTGAGGTTGTACCTAAAATGTTAGTAATGCAAATTGATAAAGCCAACAAGATTTCCGGGGAAAACTCAAACTGTTTGTATTTATTTCCTACGGTTGTTGTAATAAAGTACTATAAACTGGGTGACTTAAAACAACAGAAATTTATTCTCTTACAGATCTAGAGGTTGGAAGTCTGAAGTCAAGGTGATGGCAGGGCCACGCTCCCTCTGAAAACCAGTAGGGGAGAATATTTCCTTGGTTCTTCTTAGCTGCTAGTGGCCATGGATTCTTGGTGTTCCTTGGCTTGCAGCTGCACTGCTTCAGTCTCTGCCTTGGTTGTCACTTTGCATTTCCCTCTTTCTGTGTCTGTCTCTGGTCCAAATTTCCCTCTTCTTATAAGGACATCAGTCATATTGGATTTGGGCCCACCCTAATGACCTCCCTCATCTTAACTCGATTATATATACAAAGACTCTATTTCCAAAGAAGATCACATTCACAGGTACCAGGAGTTAGGACTTAATATAACTTTCAGAGGGACACAATTCAACCCATAACACTATTTGGCAGTGAGATTATGATAAAATACTTCCAAAACACAGATTTGAATACTGACAATAGCCACACTAACTAAAAACACCTTGGCTCACAAAACCTCAGTGGCTCCCTGTTACCTACATAATGTTGAAATATAGGGTCTACACTGCAGACCCAACCTACCTTTCTACTCTCACCTTCCAGACCTTGCCAGTATGAGATCTTATCATTTTTGTAAACACTTATTAGACTTTTCTACCTATGAGAACCGTTTCTTGATGCTTTTCCCACACACCAACATCTTTAGAGACCTCATTCAAATAATACCTCTCCCGTAAAATCTTACCTGATTGCTCACTCGTTAGCTTATATATATCTGTTGAAGACATATTCTGTGCCAGGCAGGATGGAAACAGATGAAAGGCACAAACCCTTCCTTGAAGGTGTCCCTAGTCTCGGGGAGAGCACATAAAACAATTTCAGTGCTAAACACAAGCTGCTAGGATCACAAAGGGGAGGTTTACTATATGTACTGAGTCCTTCTACTATATAACAGACACTGTGACAGGCACAATGTGTTCACTATTTTGCCTGGTCCTTTCACAAACACTGTGGATGGCATCCTTAACCCCATTTTGCAGAGGAGAAAACGGAAGTTAAAGAAGGTCAGAAATTTGATCCAGGTCACGTAGCCAGCAAGTGAAGAATTAGGAACTGATCTCACGTGTGCCTCGCTTCAAGATCTTTCTTGTTAGTGTGAAAAATTATTAAAGCCAAATGAAGGCTGCATGGGGTTTCTTTATGCTCTTCTCTCTAATACTGTACAGGTATGAAATCGTCCATACTAAAAATGTTCCCAAAATGAAGAAGGAAATCCTTGCTTGCTATTAACTACTGCTTGGTAGGCGTGAGGTCAAGCAAACAGGGTCTAGTAAGCAGCCAAAAGTTGTTTCTTGAGCTTCTGAAACTTCTACCGCTCGTTTGGACCACACCCGCGGAGCATCAGACTTATGTGTGTGCTGTATTTTCCATCAGCATCAACCCCCAACATGCATGTGCACACACACACATGCATGCAGGGGCAAATCCACAAAGGGGAAACGATGCATTTATTGTGCAGCGTCCTCACTTACCAGCCTGGAGATCTGCATATAGTAAGTGGGAATAGATACTTATTAAACAAGTAAATAAGAAATTATTGAGGGCCAGGCAAGGTGGCTTACGCCTGTAATCGTAGCACTCTGGGAGGCTGACATGGGAGGATCGCTTGAAGACAGGAGTTTGAGACTAGCCTAAGCAAGAGGAGACCCCATCTCTACTAAAAATAGAAAAAATTAGCCAGGCGTTGTGGTGTGTGCCTGTAGTCCCAGCTGCTCGGGAGGCTGAGGCAGGAGGCTAGCTTGAGCCCAGGAGTTTGAGGTTGCAGTGAGCTATAATGGTGCCACTGCACTCTAGCCCTGGGCAACAGAGCAAGACTATGTCTCAAACAAAAAAAAAAAAAGAAAGAAAGAAAAAAAGAGAAGAATCTCATGGGCACCTGGGCAGGTGTTGCAGAGCCATCATTCCAGATTTTTTCTAACTTTGCCTACCTGGAAGGAAACATCTGAGCTTCAGGTCTTGTTGGGGAGGTTGGGCCAATGTGTGATGCTTATGTTGTGCCTGATGCTGGGGTATGTGAGGGAGTCCACGGGGTATGGAGGAAAAAGGGAGGCTTCAATGGGCCTTGAAGGAAGTATAGGATTTAGGCAGGAGGGATTGATGACAGAAATTATTACAAAACAGATCATAGATCACAGATCTAAACATAAAACACAAACTTATAAACATTTTAGGTGTAAACATAAAACAAAATGTTTGTGGCATTGGGGTAAGCAAACAGGTCTTAGATACCACAACAAAAGCATAATCTACAAAAGAGGAACTTGGTAAATTGGACTTCCTTAAAATTAAAACCCCTTGCCCTGCAAAGGATAGTGTAAAGAGAATAAGACAAGCTGCAAACCGAGAGAAAATATTTGAACATAATGTATCTGACAAACGTCTTGTATCCAGAATATATAAAGAACACTGGAAACTCAGCAACAATAAAACAAACAACCCTATTTTTAAAATGGGCAAATAATTTGAAGAGATACTTTATCCAACGAAGATACATGGATGGAAAATACACTCTTAAGAAGATGCTCAACATCATTAATCACTGGGGAAATGCAAATTAAAACCACAATGCGATACCTGCTCAAACCCATTAGAATGGCCAAAGTAAAAAAGTACCAACAACGTTAAGTGATGGTGAGGATGTCAAACAGCTTGATCCCTCATATATTGCTGGTGAAAAGAGCACTGAGCACTGGAGATAGGACTTCACTGGCAGTTGTTAATAGCTGATTGGCTAAATGAGGGAGAGCTTATTACCGCAATCCGGGGCTGCTCAGTAACGAAATAAATAGCCCAGCACTTCTCCACACTCCTGTAGTTCCCTCTGTGTCCCAGCACAGCAATGGCATGTTGCTGATGAGTGTGCTCATTTAATGATACTGACAGCTATATGGTTTTCAGCACAAGTTCTTGTTTTCTTGAAAACAAATATGTGGGTGTGGGTGTAGGTATGTTCTTTGTATGTATTTCAGGGTGACATTGATTCACCTATGTGCCACTAGAGTCAGAATTCCCAGAGGACAATTCATGACAGAAGATCCTTAGATGAAGATGTGAAAATACCAGTTCAGGGTGATGAATACCGCCAATCTGGGAGAGAAGAAGCCATGAGTCAAAGAAAGATCTAGTTCAGAGGCAAGAGACCCTGTCAACCCAAAGCATCAAAGTGGATCACCTGGACTCAGGGAAGAAACATACAAAAGGCTGCAAGGAAAGAGGGTGCCCAAATGGGGGCACATGGAAAGAGAGTGGTGCACGTCACCGCCAGGACGGGTCCTGGAGCACCTCCTTTTATCACCCACCTGGTTTTCTCTCATCAGCCTGAAAATGGGATTTTTAAGTGGCAGTCCCCTGCCAGGCTGGTCTGGAAGTACACAGTGAATTCTTTTTAAGCCCATTTCTATGACAAATGATTAATATTAATAATTTTAGCTCATAATAAGATACACTTCATTTCTTGACAAAACCACTTATAAGGAATAGCTCAGTTACTGAGAAAGCCAGATAATTGATATGTTACCATCTCTGCCTTGTCGTTTCTACAATGGCAGAATAATGAAGTATTACTTAGCTTAACACAATCACTAGAGCTTCTCTGTGGTCTTGGAAGGAAGAAACACAAGCTAGGAACCTTTTAAAGGTATAATTAGTTTCTTCTACAAGACATTATATAAATAAAAAGTGAAATTAATTTAAATGACAAGTGACCCATTGTATATCTTCATTACATCCTAGGACTAGTGGTACCATGGAAATCAGTCAACCGAGAACATTTTGTTATTATGGAGGCTGTGAGAATCTAGAGTTGCTCTCTATAAAATAACCTTTTAAATAAGATTAGGGTTAAAGTACATTATGAATTTTTATGTTTCATAAGACAGCAAAATTCAGTTAAGTGGGAGAAAAAAATAAAAGTAAATAACATTTAATGGGACAAGAATACTAAGTCAGAGTGGACTTTTCATTGACTCAAATGAGGTCTCTGTTTCAACTCCACCATCTGGCATTTTGCATTTGTCTCTCTGCAACATAATTTCTAAAGGAGCTGACTGATTTTTAACCAAATCCAATATGCTCCCTAACAAAGAGTAATAAGATACAACTCAAATCCTTTTTGCAGCTCAGTTCTTTTCTTGCAACAGCTGATAGAATCCTGTAAAACAATCTTATAAAGAAATCATACCAGCTTGTTTTGCAAATAAATGCTTAATGTTAACAAAGGTATGTGTGTGAAAAGATATGCACATGCCCATGGCTCATTCACAAATTGGTTTTATTACAAAATCTTTGAACTAGGAATCTCACTTGGGGTAAATACATTGTGTATCTCAATAGCCCTTTCCATATGATTGTGGACAGATCTGTTGAAACAAAGAAATAACAATTTTAAAACTTGCCAGGGAAGTAGTGGGATGTAGATTTCAGCTGTGGGACAGGAGTCCTAAAAAGTTAGTGATTAAAGCAGAAAATGTAAGTTGTACATATGGGAAAATTAGAGATTCAGGAAGATAAATGATGAGAGTATTGGTGGTTAATCCATATCAACCACAATGAAGCAATTGATAATGAAATATTTCGACTCTCCTTAGCCAAATTATCCAATAAAATCATTCTTCAGGAGGTCAAGCAGCTAGCATGGAGCCTTCATATTGTCCAGTGGGATTGTTGAGTGGAAATGGATCTTGTGTCCTCTATAGGAGATAGAAAGTAATTATGCTCCTCAGGTGTGGGGTCATAGCAAAGGAAAGAAATACTCATCAAACTTGTCTTTGAAATGTATGTAAATGCCAGGAAGAGCAGGCTACAAATTGTCGGGCATCAAATTGCAGAGGAAATGTTACTACACGGAAAAAAAGGTTTCGGTTGTTCGAGACTGTAAACCGTAATGCAGTCATGTTAATTAGGGGTTTCCGCTAAATATTCTGAGCTATTTTGAAAATGTGAGAATGTGGCATGGTATACTTTTAAACTGATTTGATCTTTTAAACTGATTCCTAGAATTAGAACAACAAACCCCGTAAACACAAAGCATCTGAATTTAATAAAACCCCTGAAAGTAAAGTGTTTTCCTAAAATGTGATTTGAAGAATTGGATTGAATTAGATGGGATGGAGGCCAACCACAGAAGCAGAAAGTTGGCCAGCAGTCCACACACAATGGGGAATGAAACCACCAACTGTGAGGAAGTGGGGAATGGGAGAATGGGGCGAAGGCCTCTTTACACCAAAATATTCATTAGTGGATTCAAAAGGTTCTGAAAGTATACGTATGTAAAATAATTAACCCTAGAATGCAAAACGGGAACAGAAAGCTATTAGTTCCTTAGGGATGGCAGCAAATTGACACATTCATTCCAGACAAGGCTATGGAAAAGATGCAAATTCTATACCTAGGCTTAATCCATCCTTAGCACATCACACAGTTCTGTGTTCTTTGAATGCCTCTGAGCTCCTATCTTATTATTCTATACTTTGAACCATGCCAGCTTCTATTTAACATTATTGTCTCACATAGGTATCGAGTGCTTTCACATATAGGGTATTTTAAACTTATTTAATCCTTACCACAGCATTATTAGGTGGGGATTATTTTTTATACTTAAATAGATGAGGAACAAAGGTTTCAAGCCATGAATTGTCACCCTGTCACGCAACATGTCCTACTCAGACCCCATCAGTCAGCCTCCAGAGCTCAGGACCCTCACCCCAAACTTCCCCTTATTTTATTGTCTCTTATTATTCCATGTATTTAATGCCTTTCTAAAATTTAGATAGTAGTATAATTTTTATCTACCTTGTCCCTGTCCTCTTTCATGTTGGACAAGCTGTAGATATTTCAAAAGAACCCAAGATTGACAAGAATATATTCTCTTCTTAGCATGTGGGGGAACTGCCTGCTCATCACCACAGTTCTAGGGGTAGGAAGCAGGCTTGAAGAAGTACCTAATGCTTTCCCAAGCACTGCTGGACTGCTTTCTGAAGGGCAAATACCTTCCAGGGATATTGGAAATCCTGTAGGGCTGAACGGCCGAAAGAGCCAGAGAGGGGGTAAGAGCTTAACAGAGGGTTTGCAATAAATCTTCTCTCTTCAATGAAACCAACATGACATAAATTGGGTTTTTGGATCAAACTTCAAAATGGAGCATTCAGCAATGTCTCTGATCTTTGTAACATGTTTTAGTTTTCAGCTGTCACTCTGTGTTCAGCTGCTGAGGTCTCCAAATGTGATTGGTTCTTTGCCAGAAAATAATTGTGCAGGTCCATTCTTAGCTTCTTTCCAAGTAAGCTCAGTGTTCACAGGAAAGGCATGTTGTTTCTAAATAAAGACTCCATGTTATTAAATTCTTTATCCTATAGTTGTTTGTTTTCTTTTTTTTTTCTAAGTAAAAAATATTCTCAAGAGTCTTACTTCCTAAAAAATGTACTAGCTCCTGTCCTGACTATACATGATTTTGTGCCCATGTTTTCTGGTTTAAACCACGCAGGGAGTTGAAAGCCCCCAGTTTGGGCTGTTATCTATAAGAGCATTGAGTACCTTGTTGGCTTTGATTATCTTTTGGAACCAGGTCCATTAAACTTTCCAAGGACAGGCTTCTCTATATTTCCAGAGTTAAAGAACATATTATTTTGCCCAATTTAAACAAGAATCCCATAAAAGCCAATATGGCAACATGCTCTCCAAATGGTTTACTGACCTCAGCAACCTTGGGATTGGCTGTATGTTCCAAGAGGCAATTAAATACTGAGTAGAGAGTATTAAAGTGACCTGATTAGAGGGATAATGGAAATTTCCTCCACACCCCAAATTATTTCTTTTATAAGTCAGTGCCAAAATGTATGAACAGATGTTTATTCCTTTACAGAAAAAGAGTTTTGTAAGTGCAACTACCCCCAGGAGGGATTAAACAGTTTTCAATCATTAATTACTTAATGTGAATGAATTATGGGCAACGGAGAAAATTGGGCATAGGAAAAAAGGGAGAGACAGAAAGAGAGGAAGGGTCATCCATAAGGCATTGCCCCAGCAATGGTTGGGGTAGGTTGTAGGTCTCTTGGGAGACCCACAATAGGAGAAGCACCAATAAAGAAAAAATAGGCAATTTGCCTGTTGTACAATTTTAGATCACCCCCTAACAAAACCATTGGTATCATTCTCTTAACTACCAGGAAACATGCATAAAAGTATGATTTCAATGGTGAAAACTGCAGGTTATATTTGCTGGCTAATTTGCATACACTTGAGTGCCCTGCAACACCACGGATTCTAAAATAAGTCACAGAGGCCCCAAAGTCAGATCCTGAGGGCTCTTCAATTGCCTCTGCAGTGCCAGGCTGGAGTTTCTCCCTTAAGCAGGGATGCTGAATGGGAGCAAAGCACACCATGGCTTGGCCAAGTTAGAAGCATGTATATCTTATGATCTTCTTCATGGAAAACCTTACTGAATTTTTGAAGGGCAGAGGAATTACTGGTAATATCTTTCCTTCCTCACAAATCCATCGTTAATCTCCAATTCTATTTTCTTTGGGATGGAGTTCCTGGGTCAAGGGTAATGAATGCAATTACACAGGGATTCCAAGTTCTAAAACATCTAGGAGAAAAACAAATCTGAAGAGTCATTTGTTGATTATGTATTTTCTATTTCAATCTTTCTCACGTCTCCTCCTCCTAGCTCACTGCTTGCCGTGTTAGCGTGGCTATCAAAAGCAGAGTTTGCAGGATTCAAGCCCAGCCAAAGCAAACAGACCAAAAATTTGGGAAATGATTTATCTTAATCCAAGGGTGGTAATCCAATTTATTTGACTCGAATGCTTTAAATTTCATCAGCTAAACCAGCAGCATTAGGGTTTGTCGAAATGATATCTAGTGAAAGCAATCCCTGCAGTGTTGGCCACTTGTGAACAGAGTGATTTTCATCTTAAAAATACACACGTTGTTCCATCTTTTTATGTTGGCGTAAGCATGGTTGGTGATAAAGAGGTTGAAGCCACCTGAGAGGGTTGTCTTTCACTGTGATGTTCTGCATCCCCAGCCTGACCAGTTGCCTCGTAAATGTAGTCACTGATGACGAGGGAGTGAGGGATGGTGGGTGAATTGGTGCATGTCTATCTTCACAAGTGGAAAACTCCTGGGCTGGGCTGCAATGCACTTTCCACAAAGATAGTATAGTATTTGAGTGGAAGGGGAGATTGCTTGGTCAATGTCCCTGGTGCTAAGCAAGACTGAATTCATAATACAGAAAGAATGGAGATTGTGTCCCAGATCTTAGGGGATAATTAATGGATCTGTATTTATTTAAAACTACTTTCATGGCTTTCAAAAGTAGCAATAGAAATAAAGTAGCATCAAATAGGGCAAAAGAGCTCTAATTTATGAATCTATTGACCTGAGTTCTAGGACTACTCTGTCCCTAATTACACATAACTTCCATGATTACTCCAGGTCCTCTCACCCCTCAGTCTCCAGCTATCAAATATAAAGATACCTACAGTTTTTATAGTGACAATTCTAGAGTTAAAGTAAATGTTTTGTGTTAAATGCATACCACTGGATTCCTATTACTATCATGTTTAGGAAGTCATTCCCCATTTTGTTCAAATTAATTTGTATGGTAGTCAAACATACAGAATCAAACATGCCCTTGCCAATGATGCCACGACCAATGATGCCAAAGCAACAGTGAATGAATTTGGCTTGATTATTTCCTCCCTATTCTCCTATACCTTGGCCCATTGGCCAAACCAGTCTACTTCCTGTTTTACTCAATAAAGTTTTATTGGAACACAGCCACACTCATTCTTTATGGATTGTCTATGGCTGCATTCCCACAACAACAGCAGAGTTGAGTGGTTGCGACAGAGACTGTATGGCCCGCAAAGCCAAAAATATTTACCATCTGGTTCTTTGCAGAAAAAGTTGGCTGGCCCTGTTCTACACTTTTAAATCTATGTTCACTATCTTTCCATTGCAATATATATGCTGGCTTCTCTTATTTTGTCCTGGATTTTTGGCTTCTCGTCTAACCAAAATCTCTGACCTCACCGATGTCCCCAACTCTTTCTAGCATTTTTTTCCCTAGTTCTCCTTGTCCTCCTGTTCACTCTAGAGTCATACTTTATTGGTTCATAGAATTCTTTTTTCAACCTACACCCATTTGCCAATTTAATATCAGCCAACATTCCTCCTTTTAAAATCTGTAAACCCTATTGGAAAGTTGGCCCTGATGAAAGATTTCAATGACAATGACTGGTAGTTAATGCACCCTTAATCTGTGCTGCATTGTTCTGACTTCTTAGGGCATTTGTGATGATAGATTGAAAATTGTTCAGGGTCAGAGACTAGGTTCTTTGTTTGTTATGTTAGATATACAGAACAGCCTAGAGCCACCAGTGTTTACAATGCTATGTAAATTACATTTGCTTTCTGTTGTGAACAATTCCCCATGAATTCTCTTACTTACCCCCACACTTGTCCTATCCAAAAGCATTTCCAGTTCTAAGCAAACAGTCTTAACACATGTTTGAATGTGTTGCCTCAAAAATTTGGTATGCTTCTTTTACAGAACTTTACAGAATGATGGTTATACACAGATCTATGAGAGACTCTTGTTCTCAGCTGACAAATGAGGAAACTTAAGTTGGGAGCTGGTCTGTAGTCTTTACGAGGAAATTTGGTAACTTCTATTATCAGATGTAATTTGGTAATAAAGCATGACTCATATCAGCTTTAAATTTGATAAAAGAAACCAACCAAAATTTACTTAAAACATTGCAGAAGAATACAAATGTAGTTGGAAAAGTAATATGCCATTGCATTGTTCATCATTGTTGTTAGCTTAGTCTAACTGTCTTGATGCCAAAGATTGTATACAGAAGTAACCCCTTATCTGTAGGGGATATGTTCCAAGATCCCCTACTGAATGCCTGAAACCATAGATAGTACTAAATCTTATACATACTATGTTTTTTCAATATGATAACTGAGATGGCTACTAAGGGACTATCTGGTGGGTAGCAAATAGAATGACTATCCGAGACAAAGGGATGATTCATGTTCCAGGCAGGATGGAGCAAGATGACACAAGACTTCATCATGCACAATTTAAAACTTATGAATTGTTTATTTCTGGAATTTTCTATTTAATATTTTCATATTGTGGTTGACTGCAGATAACAAAAACTGTGGAAAGTGAAATCATGGCTAAAGGGGTACTACAGTATAAAAAGCAACTTGCTTTTTCTCCAACATTGTTGATATCGTCATTACAAAATTAGCTTTGGAGCTGGAGACAGTTCCAAAGAATAGGGCTGCTGATGCTGTAGTAACATCACAGTCTCTATTATTTGTGCGATATTTTTGCTGTATCTTATCCAACAAGGGAATGACTATACAAGTTTGAGTTGTAAGAAATTTAAGAAAATGTTCAATTTCAGTGCAGATCTCTCCTCTACAGGAAGTAACTAATGTCTGAGTCTCCAGAGACAGCTCAGCGAAGTTTGTTTGTTAGAAACTTGTTAGGTTTTTCTTTCTCCTTGGTCCAAGTTCTATAATTTATAACTTCACAGAATAAATCCTTTCAATGTTTACTAGTCAAAGGTTCTAGCAAACCCTTGACTTTATGCATAGAATGATCATTCATACAGCATTATTTCAGTTTCTACTCAACCAAGGACTGTGCTAGGTGCTGAGAATATGAAGAAGAATATAGCATAATATTGTCTTCCAAGAGTTCACGACTAAATATAGAGAAAGCAAATTACTAATTATCATTAATGAACTGTGTGCAAAGTGCTAAGGGGGAACAGAGAATGGAAAAGATTTCCTGGAAGATGTCTCAGATAAGCTGCATCTTGAAAGACAATTAGAAAATGCAGGGAAAAGCATTCTTGGACATAAGGAACAGCATATGCAAGGGCTTAGAGACACAAGAGATGACAACACAATCAAGGAAAGGTCAATAGGTTGCTTGAGCTAAAGTATGTGATTAGGAGGACTTAAAGCTAAGCCCAACCTCAGATAAACTGGGATCAATCTGAAAAATAAACACCTTTGTGCTTTTCCAAAGAAGTTTTAACTTTGTCCACCAGATAATAGAGACCCTTAAGCAGGAATATACCTTGAACAAATTTACGTTTTAGAAAACATTTTTAGGATAAGTTTGGAATATAACCAGAAGGTAGAAAAGCTGAGCCCAATGAGAAGACAGACTAGAACAAACGCAGACTGATGGACTAGTGTGGTGATGGGCAGCAAACTAGTAATGGAAGTTGAAAGAGAGAAAAGATTCAAGAGCTATTTAGATAATAGGATCAACTGAAGTTGTGGAGGCATTGCATGCTGGGTGGTGAGGCAGAGAGTGAACTTGACCATGACCATAGGTTTTATTCAGAGTTATTAAATCATCCTGTAATCAAAGTAGATGTGGAAGAAAGAGAAATGAGGAAAACATGAGTTGGTTTGAAATGTTTTGAATGAGTAGTCACTTAGGAATGTCCAGTTAGAGCCCTCTAGAGTGAACTGGAGCTGTAGGTCTATAATCAGCAGAGAGGAGGGTGAATATATTCATTCCAGAGTTGCCATTGTTTTGTGGTGGTTGAAGCCATCAAAGTGAATGAGATCCTCAAGGAGCATGTGTATAGATAAAGAATGAGAAAAAAAGACCAAAAATCACAAATAAATCCATGAGGATTTTGAAATGTTGAAGAACAGGCAAAAGCTGTATAGGAAATGAAAAAAAAAAAAAGGCAGAAAAAAAAAAGAGAGACCCAGGGAACTTTGAAGTGGTATCTACTGAGGTTGGAGAGGAGAATTAGAGGGTAATGTCGCCGTTGTCACACTATAAATGACACATATAGTCTGGATGGGACAGGTACTGTAAAGAGACAATTAAGAAGCTGTTGGTACCCACCCAGAAAGTTCAGAGCAGGTGATAGTGGTGGCAGAGCAGTGCAAGGTTTTGGGAGATTCAGAGGGTGAGAGCCAGATTGTAATAAATTTAAGAGCACAGGAAATGTGGGGAAATACAGACAGAGTTTGAATATTCTTACGTGATTTCTAAGCAGAATATGTTTCAAACCATGAATTCGAACACCAACAACATGAAAGGGAAACTATGAAAGGGAAAACAATATGAATCAAGTGAAAAAGAAAAGACTACATAGAAGTTCAGGGTGAGAGGGCAAGCTGTGTGGGTCCAGAGGCCATGTATCATGTGGCTTTTGCAGGGTCAGCCTCATGGGTGTGCGACCTGTGTGATCACACAAGGCCATGTGCTTAGAAGAGCTGCATGCTTGGTTTAATGTTCTGCTGTTGGCCGCCATCTTGAAATTTTTAATAATTTTTGAAGGTGCTCACATTTTTATTTTATACTGGGTCCCACAGATTATGTACTCAGTCCCAGGCCTTTGTATCTCCTCCTTAGTCCAAAGTAAAACTGATCAGTATATAACTCAGGTGATCTACTAACCACCAAATATAAATATGTTCAAAAATTGACCTCACTGTCTTCTTCGTTTTTTACCCAAAGAGTACCCAGAGCCAATTTTCCACTAATTTTAACAAGGACATAATAATTGATAACATGTCTTGACCAATTGCTATATGCTAGGCATTATTCTGTATACTTTACACCTACTAATTTAGTTACTCATTACACCAATCCCATGAGAAGGTGTTATGATCATTATAACGGTAGTAGTTATTATTAACACTGTGATAACAGCATCTACTCATTTAAAGATGAGCAAATGGAGGCAGAGCATAGTTAAACAACTTAACAAAAGGTCACACAACTAGGAAGGGATAAAGGTGGGGTTCAAATCCAGATGTCTGGCTCCAGAGTCCATGTACTTCACCAACTACTCAATCTCCTTCATTCCCTGGGCTCACACAATCTCGGAGATTTTTCTTACCTTTGTCCCCATTTAGCTAACATAGTGTACTACCTGAAACTTGCTCTGCAGAGAGCTACTACAATGCTACAGGAAGAAAACATCCTTCTCCACATGAAGCATCAAAGACGTCCTATGTGTGGGTTTAGGGATCCATAACCCATTTAAATGTCATGGATCAGTGCACATATCTACCATTTAGGAAATACTAAGAGCACAGAGACTGGGGCACAGAAGGGACATGGTCCTCAGCCCTATGGTCTTGTCCCCTTCCTCTTTTTCCTTTCCTCTACTCACACGTTTGAGTTTCACCACAACTTTTATTTCTCATGCACGAAGGTCGAGGTTTGGATTTAGCCCATTCCCTCCGTACACATCTGATTGAACATTTGGTCACTGTTCACAGAGAGTTGTGCGGTCTTGTATCTCCCAACTCTCCTGTCTCCCCAGATGGTTAGAGTAAGAGAGATCACCAAAAAGATTTGCAGACTGAGATCTGCTAAGATAGAGTCTATCAGCTTCTCTTTAAAAAGAAATCATATAAAGGAATAGAGATGGAGGAGTAGACTTTAAACTTTTCTTATCACTGGATGCTTTCGAGGAAATGAATCTTTAGCAAAATCCAAATGCATAAAACAATAAGGTGATATTTTGGTAATATAAATTTATTCCTTCAAAGCCTTGTAACTATGACATTTGCTGCTTATGGAGTCAGTCAAAGGGGCAATGAGAGAATTTCTAGAAATGTAAATATTTTTAGTGTTTTAGTGAAGTTCATGGATGGCAACTTAAGACTTAGTTCAGCCTCGACATCCGTGTGATTCTAATAACGTGACACTTCAATTTTTAAGAATATGGACTTAAGACTATAACAAATGATCTCAAGTCCATGCTGAGGGGAAAAAATGACAACAGTTCCATGCTTGCAGCTGCCTTTCCAGGAAAGGTAAAAGAACCGAAGTGTATTGGACTTGACAAAGTGTTAGGTAAACAAAGCCATGAGTATTAAAGTTTAGGCTCTAGTGATTAGTAGGGAAGCACAGGATAATAAGCACAGCGGGGCGTCCCTCAAGGTACTTTCGACTCCGACTGTGTTTATTATCCAGTATCAGTATGGAAATACATGCCTGACTACATTTATGGTGCCATTTAGAACTTTAAAATAGGCTCTTACACGCAGAAAAAGGTTACTAAATTATTCACCCTGTAAGGTTTTCCTTGATTAGCATAATTCCACCCATTACATGCCTTATCAAGAATATATTTCTATTGTTGGGCACGCGTTCTACAGACACATTCGGGGGCACATATTCATGGTATCATGTCAATCCTGAGATACTCACTTTTCACTGCCTTTAAGATAAAATCCCCTCGTGTAATTTGCAAAGTAAACTTCTCAAGGTTTACACTTTCCCCTGTTGATGAACCCGGTGAGTGATGATCTGTATATTCTGCCCTTGGTTTTCTACCAAATAGTTTTCCTTTTTTATTTTTATATTTTAGTTTTCCTTTTTTATCACCTTTGATATTAGCCTGTCACTTTTCAAAATGAGATTGAATCAATCTCACCTGGTCTTGAAAGCTAAGCAGGGTTGGGCCAGGTTAGGGCTTGGATGGGAGACTGCCTTGGAATACTGGATGATACAGGGTTTTGGAAAAAAAACAAAAAAGGAGGAAAAAAAGAAGAAAAGAAAAAGAACAAAAGGAGAATGCTTGAATGCCAACAGGTAACACCTTCATGTGGAATTCAGGATTTTTTCATAAATGGTAAGAAGGATGCTTAGAGAAGCAGTCACGTGCTTAACTAGAAGTGAGGTTACCAGAAGGAGAAAGGGGGCCATGGGGGGCTCCACCACTTGACATTAATGGTGCCTCTTCCTGGGAGCTTTGGGGAACTCATGCCTTCATTGCTTTATGCTCATCAGCATCTCTTAAGCATGCCAAGAAGTTCCTGAGCCCACACTAGATGGCAGCATGGTACACTGGCCATGTGGGAAGAGCCCAGGCCCCAGCAGCCGGAGCCCACATGGCTGGCTCAGGAGCAGGAGCGCTTTCTCTCTCTCTCTCTCTCTCTCTCTCTCTTTCTCTCTCTCTCTCACACACACACACACACAGGCACACAGGACTTCTAAAGGGTCCCAGCTTCTAAAGTGTCATCTTCGAATCTACTGTATCTGGCACCGTGGGTCACAGCTGAGAAATTCCCCCTAGGACTGCAGTCACTCTCTCCACTGCACTGTGGCTTTCTTCAAACCCTGAGAAAGGACTTTTACTTTGTGCAGCCCTGTTCCTAATCTCATCAGCTGGATATCTGTGGTTTTACAAGGTGAAGGAGGTCTGCAGTTGCCTTATGTTTACTTTGTGAACACCAAAAAGTCCTTTCGGTTCAATCCATGCAATCTGCACGCTGTGTGTGTGTGTGTTTGAATCCCAGAGCTCCTCTTGCAGAACTAAATATTTCCTTTAAAAATGTCTTCCATTCGCACCCTGGTTCAACATTCCTGTCTCAAAAGGAAAGGCGAAAGGAACCTCTACTCAGAAAGGGAGTGCACAGGACAATTTCAAGGGCTGATCATAGTATTTTAGAGCTGACTAGTAGCTTAGAGTTCATCAAAGTCAAGTGATCTCATTTAACAGATAAGGAAACTGAGGCCTGGAAATCTTGACTTGCCTAAGGCCACACAGCTTGTTAGAAATCAAGCCAGGACTAGAAAACTGGTTTCCTTATACTCTGTCCAGGGCCTTTTCCATTGCTCCATGTGTGATTTATAGAAAGTCATAAATACAGAGCAGATGAAACCTCAGAGCCCTCTGAGCTGAGCTAGTTCACCTCGCCGCCCACTGGCACCCCGAACAGCTCTGCACACGTCAGCCCAGGCCGGCTTGGACACTCCCGTCTGCTGCCTGGGTCCCCCTTCTCCACGGGCAGGAAAGGGAGGGACAAAGAGAAGGAAAAGAATCGATATTCATTGGGAAATTGGATGACAGATACAGAAGTACTGAAATATTGCAGTCCTTCCCTTGGCATTTCCTCTTGACCAGAGAAGGAAATACCAGAAATCTCATAAGCGAGCCCATTTGGGCAATTTTTTTTTATCCTCAGTATTCATATATTTCACATTTTCCTCCAAACCTTCGTGCACTAATTCAAACCGTCCAGCCTCCAGACCCCTAGGGATTCACCTATCACTAAATATTGTTGATTTGCAAAACACACAGATTCTTTTCCTAGAACAGGCTCTGTTTTCATGGCTTTCTGCAGACGCTGAGGCTTTTCCCAATTAAGCGATGGCCCAGCTTCTCTCTGGTTAGGATTACAAACAAACACCACCACCCCTCTGCCTCCCAGGCTCCAGCAACCCCTCCCTTTGCTTTGACACATGGTTCTTTTGATCTCAACCCCAGACCGTAGCAACAGGCTCCTAATTATTCACCAGCCATAAATCATGGCAGTAATGTGGTCCTTGCTAAGGAAAAGGAGTATTGTTGAACCATCGGAGCCTGGAAAACTGGGTGTGTTTAGTGTTTCCAAAAGCAAAGCAGTAGGGGAAGGAAGGCAGGAAAGAAAAGATGTTTTAAATGTTTGTAGAAATAGTTGCTTTGATGTTGAACCCTCTCCCAGAGGAAGTCAAGAGTCTGAAAACTTAAGTTGATATTTTTTCATATTTGGAGAGGTAATAAAATCCACAAGCCCTGCTAGAGGCAGGTGTAAGCGGGGCCTCCTAGAGAGAATATGAAGCACATTTGCAAGTCCGAAGCACATTTACAAATCCTTGGAGCAAGCAGCATAAACATATTTCTTGCTATCTACCTCTTAATTTTGTTAATGTAATTTTAGCTACTCATTTGCTTGGGAGATCTTCTTAATGCCTTTGTGAATAACTAACTACCTTATTGAATGGTAGTTAATCTGGTTAGGGTTGCCATTTTCACCAGGAAACTCTCTGGGAATCCCAAAGTATTTTTTTAATTTGGCCCAATAATTCCAGTAAAACCGGTCACTGTCAGTCTAACCTGTGGGCAGGCCATGGGAATTCAATATTGTCCTGCTAATGAGGTTTCTGGGCTTAACTGAACTGGAAATTATTCTCTTGTATTATGGATTGAGAAATGTTCTATAAAAGGCTGCAAGTAACTTATAGACATGCTTCCATTGGTAAATTCCTCCTCAGAAATAAATAAAAAATGTAATAGATTTTTTTCCTTTAATTTTGTTATTTTAGCCACTCTAATTGGCTGTAACAGGTAGACAAGACAGGGCTGGGGAAAAATTGTGAAGTTTGTCTTTATTCAACAAACATTTATTAAAGATATACTTTGGGGCCAGGCACAGTGGCTCACGCCTATAATCCTAGCACTCTGGGAGGCTGAGGCAGGAGGATTGCTTGAAGTCAGGAGTTCAAGACCAGCCTGAGCAAAAGCGAGAGCCTGTCTCTACAAAAAATAGAAAAATTAGCAGGTGTGGTGGTGCGCACCTGTAGTCCCAACTGCTCAGGAGGCTGAAGCAGGAGGATTGCTTGAGCCCAGGAGTTTGAGGCTACAGTGAGCTATGATGATGCCACTGCACTCTACCCAGGATGACAGAGCAAGACTCTGTCTCAAAAATAAATAAATAATAATAATTATGCTATGGTTATGTAAGATGTTAACATTAAGAGAAGCTGTACGAGAGGTATACAGGAACTCTGTAATATTTTTGCAACTTTCCATATTCTAACACTGGATCAAAATTAAAAGTTAAAAAAATAAATTTCTTATTAAAATAATCCTGATATATTCTCCCATTCTGGACAGGAAAGATGTTAATAAGTGTTTCCTTGTCAAGTTGTTAATTTCTCTACCATGATAATTGCCAAGTAGCTTTTAGATTGTTTCAGGTCTCAAAGTACTGAAAGTCATGTGAATAAAATAGAGATCATATTACTTAATCACCCACTCATATGCCCTTCCATATGGCACTGACAATGCTCACAGAAGCTTCCCCATCTAATGGCTCCTCTACCTTTCTCTCGCCATGGTCTTGGGCCACTGCTTATCGGATGCTGTAAGAAAGTGGTTCTTTGCGATCTTGTAGGGTTTGTGGAGTATTAAAGAGGGTTTTGCACATTTCTTGGCAGAGTTTTGTAAAGTAGAGAACCCTAGATGGGGAGTCGGGAATCTAGAATTCTTGTCTCAGTTCTTCTATGCTTGGGGTCTTGGGCAAATCAGTGACCTTAGATATTTATCTATAAAAATCAGGCCTTTTTGGACAAGATCTAAATCAGTGAGTCTCATCCTTGCCTGGATATTGGAGTCATCCAGGAAGCCTATTTTTTTTTTTTTTTTTTTTATGCTGGTGCCTGGGTCCCACCCCTAGAGATCCATTTACCTCCTTTGGAGTACAGCTCAGATATCCAGACTTTTTAAGGCTTCCCAGAGTGGCATTAACAGGTAGCCAGGGCTCAGAACCAATGATCCAGATGATTTCTAAATTCTAACTTTCTAGAGTTTATCAGTAATTATTGTTCAAACAAGATGAGTCAACAGACCCAGGTCTTGGAAAGTATTATCTTGTATCTAAAGGAATTCTGGCGTAGGTTGATAAGACTACAGTAAGGAGCATTTTCCACTGTTTCTCAAGACTCTGCTGTTTGTGCCTGTCTGATGTATTATCATCTTGACTAATGACTTACACAAAGAGCTGTGGTGTTCAGCATGTGGAATATGCCCTGAAGAAGATCAGATTTTTTAAAAACTATATACAGATGCCTTAGAACAAAGGTGTGATTGTTCTGCCCTTGCCACATTAGTTACCCTGTCCTCTTTCTGTCACCTACCTGCTTCCTCTAGCTCCACGTTCCACTATCTACACCTGCATAGAGATCTCCACTTACAATAAAGTGAAACGGCTGACGTGGGTGTTATGTGTCTATTTGGGTGGGCTGAGGGAGGAAGAAGGAGGAAATGTCACTGTTTAGCAAGACAGCAGGAGCTTAAAGCTGGAGTGGCAAATCCAAATGCTTCTGGGAAGGCAGACCTGGCAGGCAAGACAATAGGGAGCTGGCGTCCCCTAGGAACTGGAGAACTTATGACCATCCTAGGGGACCACTGTCTCTCTGCTCCAGATTATTGTGGCCAGGGAACATGTTGGCCCACCAGTGCCAGAATTTTTGCTCTTCAAGACAATCAATAAATGTATAATTGATCTATAAATGCTGGAAACTAATTTATAAAGTAAATATACACACTGTGTTGGCCAAACAAGAGAATTCTGCAGGCCAGATTCTGCCAGTTTGCAATCTCTTCTTTAAAGGTTAAAAACTAATAGTAGAATTACAGGCAGAACTCATGGGTGGAAGAGGTATTTGGTTTGGTTTTGTTTGGGAGGCGGTGATACCATGGGAGCCTCTCAGTTGTCCTAAGATGTGCTGCACCCTCCCGACACAGGCTCGTTAGAAGGGGGGATATCAGTGCCTGGTGGGATGGGGGCTGGGTAAACTAGTGCAGGTGCAGAGGCTGTCCCTGGGGGAAGCCGCTGGGTAGTACACGGTGGTATCCACATGCAGGAGTGGCTCACACGCAGGCAGTTATCAAAGGCAAGGGCAGCCCATTTGGCAAGCAGGTGTTTGAGAGTCAAAGGGCCCAGATGGCAGGGATAGACAAGCTGGAGTCGGGGGGCTCTAAGATGTTATCAATCGTCTCAAAACAGAATGCCTTCTAGTTGCTGGTGATATGGTGGAAAGTTCTAGCAACTCATGTAGGGAGGGAGGAAGAGAAGGGAAAGGTGTTCTGGCCCCAGCAAATGGGCTAGGGTTCAAGGAAGGACTCAAATCCCAGAAGGGGAAATAGATAAGGTATCCCATGGACTAGAGCCACATGGTGTCACTGACACAGGAGGAAGCCAGCTGCCCTGGCTCACCAGGAATCAAGTTTACTGGGAAATAGTCTTAATTCTAAACCCTACCAGTTGGGAGGCAAGGATTGTAAGTTAATTTTTTCCCTGGTCAGGCCTAACTCCAGATGGGAGTAGATCTTGGCGTCAGGTGCAGCTCACCCGTTCATGTAGCTGTGGGGAAGTGAAAACGGACAGGGCAGAAGAAATGAGCAAGTCCCAGTACCCCTGAAATCACCACAGACGGACAGGTGCCAACTCTGCTTGTATTTGGAACACTGAGAAAAAAATCAGAACCTTCCTAGTATCCACCATGCTAGCTCTATTCTAGGTCACTGCGAACCTTCAACTTTAAAAACTCATGTATTGGGCTGGGCACAGTGGCTCACACCTATAATCCTGGCACTTTGGGAGGCTGAAGTGGGATGATTGCCTGAGATCAGGAGTTCGAGACCAGCCTGGGCAACATAGCCGGACCCTGTCTCTACAAAAAAATAAAAAAATTAGCCTGGTCCTTTGTGACACAGACACATCAAGTGTTAGTGCCCTGGGGTCAAACACTGTATCTTACTACATCAGTGTGTATGGTAGCTATTATGCCACATCCAAACAGGTCTCTGTAATTGAAATTTTTCCATTCTTACAATTTTGGCTATGTTATATGGGATCAACAAAGTTACAGTTCATGATGTTAACTTTATAACCAGGAAGATCTAAAGCCTTTAACATAAGAAAGCTATTCCATATGAGAAAGGAAGTTGGTCCCAATCCATGTTCTTCCTGTTTCACATGCACCTAGGTAGCCTCTCTGGCCAGTAGAGATGAAGGAACTTAGAGAAAGTGAATTAGTTTCCCTGATGATTAGGAAAAAAATATGGATTTCACAGTGAAAAAACATCATGGGGCTTTTACTTCCTTTTTTGATGCTGATAAATTTGAACATTCAGTAATTTGATTTAAAAATACATATATAGCAGAAAAGGCAACTTATTTCTCTTTGTCTAGTTTGGGATGAGTCTACTCACTAGAGAAGAGATATTATAATTTGGAAAATTATTATTAATAAATTCAGAAAAATCCCCACAGCAAAACTGGCATAAACACACTCTAGGAAAGTCAGAATCTCAGAATCTCAAGAAATTGTCTAGTGAAATGACTTATATTTCTAATTCATGGGAAAAGAGATGAGGTTATATAAAGTAGAAGTTGATATGATTTAAGAATTAAGGTTCCCCCTATTCCTTAGCATTTGTATTTCATTAAACCTTACAATTTAAAAAATTATGTTTAGGCTAAACTATAGTCTATTAAGTGTGCAATAGCATTATGCCTAAAAAACAATGTACAAACACTATATTGTTAAAAACAAATTAGCTGGGTGTGGTAGTACACACCTGTAGTCTGAGCTACTCCGAAGGCTAAAGTAGGAGGATCGCTTGAAATGCAGAGAGCTATGATCGTGCCACTGCACTCCAGCCCAAGTGACAGAGCAAGACCCTGTCTCTAAAATAAATAAATTAAATAAATAAGCAAATAAATAAAAATTCACATATCAATCTGGTGTCAGAATAACAGACATGCTCTAGATAGACCATTCCAGAAGCACATCAGGGAAATACTCAGCCATCTTTGATGTGGACTTTTTTATACTTTCGAAGAGTGAGAGGAAGCAAATGTGGACTATTGTCCTTCAAAAGAGTCTAACACTGCGGCCCCCACCCCCCAGGCTGTGGACTAGTACCCCTCCGTGGCCCGTTAGGAACCAGGCCTCACAGCAGGGGGTGAGCAGCAGGCGAGCCGGCAAAGCTTCATCTGTATTTACAGCTGCTCCCCATCACGGCATCACTGCATAAGCTCCGCCTCCTGTCAGATCTGCGGCAGCAATAGATTCTCATAGGAGCGTGAACTCTACTGTAAACTGTACACGCGAGGGATCTAGGTTGTGTGCTCCTTATGGGAATCTAATGCCTGATGATCTGAGGTGGAGCTGAGGCGGTGATGCTAGGGCTGGGGAATGGCTGCAAATACACATTATCATTAGCAGAGAGGTTTGAATACAATGCACCTGAATCACCTCGAAACCCTCACCCCCACCCTCCCGAGTCCATGGAAAAATTGTCATCCATGAAGCTGGTCCCTGGTACCAAAAATGCTGGGGACCGCTGGTCTGACATACTGGCATCACAGGGATTGACCCAGCATTCTTAGTGGCTGTCTTCTGGAAATTCCCATCCACCAAAGAAATGCCGACTTCACGTTAATTATTGCTTTGGCTGACCACGCTGTATGCCATAGTGGTAAGAGCATAATGGAAAGAACTTACCTAAGAGTAAATTCTGGCTTCCCTGCTTACTGGCTGGATCATTTGGGGAAAGTAACTGTAACTCGTGCTCCTCAGTTTCCTTGTGTTCAAATGAATTCAATAACATCTGCTCCACTCACCAGCTTCACAGGGCTGGTGAGAGAATCAGTGTGATAACGTGGTTAAAGAACTTCATAAGCCAGCAATTGTCAATGCAGAGGGACTCACTCTCCTGAAATGGATCTAGCCAAATGTCAGGGCAGTTAGAAAAAGGATTGAAACTACATTTTTATTTGGAAAGCAAAGCTCAACAAAAATTTCAATGTTGATTCTCACCTGGTGGCAGCTCCTCATGTGCAGTTAGGGTTGTGAAAAATATTTAGGTGTTTCAAAAGGGATAAGGTTTTGAAAAGCAGCACAGCGCTAGCCCATACAAATGTAAGGTCTGAATTCTTTGATTTCCACTACACTTTGCATTCTTATTTGCCTTGTGTTAATACAGGTGCATATTAGAAACAGGAGGCAAAGACTTCTGATGCTTCTTTAAATCTGGTGTTTTTCTTTGGTTGGTTGGTTGGTTGGTTGGTCAGTTGATTAAAGTGACTTTCAGGCTTAAAACCATGAACCTGACTTTCCCTGAATGTCTCAGTCCTTTGAGAGACTTCAAAGGAAACCTACTGAAAACATGGCATTTGAGCAGGTAATCCAAAGGAAAGGCAATCAAACAAGAGGCTTATTTTATTTTATTTTTTGAGAAAGAACTTTACAAATTTTCTCATCAATGGTAGAAACAGTTTTGTTGGCTTAACTGCAGCTGTGATAAACAGAGTACTCCTTGCTGTTTTGCATGTAGATGTTTATGCATGACCAGGGAAGTGCTGAAGCATTCCTCGTTAACTCACACACCTACAGCTTTCATAAGTTCTAAGTGAAAACAATCAGAGCAAAAGTTCAAATTCTGAGTCACACTTCAGAAATCTCAACCCAGGATCCATATCATTAGAATGAAAAATGTTAACTTTATTTGTCTGTAAAACATGACTGCTTTTACCTGCCTCTGTCCCTCCTTAAGCATTCATTTCCCCCTGCATTGAAGGAAGAATCTGGTAGGATGAAAACCACATTTTTTTTAACGAAGTAAATTTGGGTTGTCGCCATTGTTTACAATTTATATGGCTGAAGGCAAGGTATTTTACCTTTATGCTGTTGTAAAATGGAGATAACCTCATAATCTTTCTGTGAGGAATAAGAAGTTAATATATGTAAGGCACATGGGCTAGCACAGTAAATGTTCCATAAATAACTGTTTATTTCCTTCCGACTTTTTAATTTTTTTGTCCCCTAACTCATTTATTCAAGCTCCTATCTCATTTTGATTCTTAATTGTGTTTCTCAAATTTCAGATCACGAATGGCTTAGAGGTAGACATTAATCTGTTAAAACATTCATCCTATAGGCCAAGGAAAAAATTGGGGCCACAAAGCTGAAATGGTTTCCCCAAGATCACATGGAGAGGCCAAAAGCCACAATGGTCCATGTTGCCGGATTCCTAGACCAGTGCTCTTGCCATTAAACAATATTCAACTGTTTCTTCAACAGATTAGCAGAACTTATTTCAAGCCGACATTACCTAAAATTATTTGTAAGACAGTTATGTAAGTGTTTGATTTGAATTTTTTATTACTAATTCAGAATCCTTTCCATTCTGTACTGCTCCCTTTAGGGCGCATGCCAATGAAAAAAACATTTGTCAGAGGCTATTTACAAAAAGTGCTTTTGCTACTTTGGTAATAAATTATTCTTAGATCATACACAGCATGGGCCAAGACTTGGAACACCTGTCACAACCACAAACCCTTCTGAGGCCTCCTGTCTCTATAGCTTCTGCTGAGCAAGGCTGCCCTAGGAGATTCCTCACCCATTCTTTGGCCATGGTTCTCTGCTATATTTTGTCCTCAGCTAATTGGACTAGAGGGTGGACACCTGACCAAAGACAAAGAATTCACTGGTTAGCCAACGTCCTATGAGGAGGCCTGAAATGAAAGATTTGGCCAATAGGGATAAAGATTATAGAACCAATTAGATTCTATCTCAGAGCAAATAAGAGTCAACTAGTTGCTACAAGTGCTATGATCCACACTTAAAATTGGAGTTTGTATTATATACACCAATCCCAAGGCAATTCTACGGTAAAATTGGAAAAAATTGAGTCATTAAGTCATTAGCCATAATAGTAGTGATATGAGTGGACATAAATGTGAAGCCTTAAAATTTAAATATACTACCTTTAGGTTTTGACCTAGATATCTCAACAAAGTAGAGAAAGAGTAACATCAAAAGTAAATAAAAATATAAGCCATTAGATAACTTTTGACCTCAAAATTTCTAATTTAGAAAAGTGTCATTTGTGTGATATTCCATGTTATTAAGGATTTCAAACCTTAACAAGATATCTTTCCTTTCCAGGCAAAGCACAAACCATGAAAGATACCTCTAAAAGTCTTTAATATGGCCAGCAACATTATCAAGGTTATTAAAGGACCTGTAACAATATTTTATATTAATGTCTGAATATGATGAGACTTGGGGAAACCAAACTAGATAGAGAATGACATTGAGAAGGGCAGACACCACAGGATCCAAGGTCAGGTGTGGTTCAACAACTGCCCACAGAAAATCTGTCTGTCTTCATCAGGACATATGAGTTGGAAACTTTCATGGTCCTGGATCAAGTTTTCTTTGTACTTTCATGAAAAATAGCTTTTAAAATTTAGCAGATGTTTAAACAACCATACCAGACAATGCCATTTGTAAATCAATTTGTAATTAAAACTAGAAGCATCTTGAAAAGATGTCCATACCAGAACTCCAGCTTTTCTCCACATTGGATTGACTTAGAACTTGGTTTCTTACATAAGCCCGTGGGCCATTTTGACTGAAGCAACACCACCCCAAAGGCAAATACCGGTGGTTTCAGTAATGCATACTGGAATTCCTTTGAAAAAAAATCTTGATATATTTCAGGAAAATATTTTTAAATCAACTGGTGGGGAATTTTACTGTTTTCATATTAACATTTTACCCCTTAATTGTTTTTTCCCCTCTCATTTTTTTCCCTGTGTTTTTATGCAGAAATGACCTGGATGTAAAGCATGCAGAGATGAACATAAAACCATTTGGCATTATTTGGATCAAGCACCTGGTCGATTTAAGTCAGCCCCATCACTTCTGTCTATCTCCAAGACAAGTGATGGTCCGGCCACCATCCCCTTCACCTAGATTACTGCGACAGCTCCCAGCTGGTCTCTCTGCTGTTCGTCTCCCTCCTCCGATCCATTTTCCACAGAGAAACGCAAGTGAAAGGATATTAATTGTATGCTGTCACTCCCTTTCATTCATTTCATAAGCCCTAATCACAACTCTTCAGTAGCACCACATGAGGAATGGTGAGAACTTCCCATTCTGGCCTTCAGGACCATCCTTGATGCTGTCCCTGCCTCTCTTCCCAATCTTGGCTCTTCTCCTGAGTCACAACCCTCCAGCCTCACTGGGCTTCTTTCTTCCAGTCCCTGGGGCGCCCAAGCTCTTTGCCAGCTCAAAGCCACACACGTGCTCTTTGCTCTCCCAGCAGATGGTCTCTCTCTCCTCTCTCCTCTTTTTTCCCAGAAAATTCTTTCTTTTCCCTTTCAGGTTAAATGTCACCTCTTCAAATAGGCCTCTACTCCAACTAAAGGACTCCCTCCCTTCCTCTCAGTTGCTGGCTGGTCACCTTCAGAGCACATATCACAATTGAAAATTGTTCTATTAGTTTATTGTATTTTATCCATGGGGGCTGACAAATGTCTGTCCTGTTAACTTTTGTCTTCTCAGCCTCTAGCAGAGTTCCTAGCCCACAGTAGGTATCTAATAGGTATTTGGTAAATTAATAAATAAGTGAATGAATAAACGATGTTTTCCCTTCTCAAATCTATGTCATCAACCTGATCTGAGGGTTGGGGATATAACAGCTGCAGTCTGGATACTTTATTCTTATTCTCAAAAAATGGCCAAGCTGGACTTCTGGGGCTGAGTGGCTAGACCTGCTTTCCTACGGGGGAGAAGTGGGTACCATCCATTTGAGATAGCTCATCATTTCTTACTTCGTGTCATGCCAGCACTCAGCAATTTGTTGTCCCAGTGTTAATGTAGTCCTGAAGTGATGGGAGAATGTGGGTGCAGGAAAGTCCAGATGGAAGGTGGTTTAGAGTAGGTAAAATTCAATAACTAAAATCCAAGCCATCAGGCCAATGGTAGGCGGCACCATGCAGGTTGTTACAAAGACCTCAGATTGAGTTTGGGAGCTACTTATAGGAATTTGGAGCACAATGCTGCATCACCCTGGGAGAACATTTTCAGATGTTGGGAGCTTCCCTTATTCCAAGGGCGTGCTTGTAAAATATACCATCCAACCCCCTACTCTCTCATACGTGGGGACATCTAACTCTGAATAATATAACATAAACTCTTTCTCCCTAGTAGATACACACTGAGATCTTCCGTGGTAAATTCATTTTCTGAAGGGATATGTCATTCCATAGTTTCTTCCTCAAATTGAGGGGGCAAGTCTGTCAATTGTCCCTTAGACTTTAGAAGAGAGTAGCCTAATTTAACACTTAATTTTGTAACGCTAATCAAAAGCCAAAAGCATCATGAATTGTATGGTGGAGGGGAACCTCAGGCAGCCCAGAAGATGCAGGGAGTGTCTACTCCATCTCTTGTGCCTACTGAAGAGTCTTATTAATGTACGCACCACCAGGGAGTGGACAGAGGTTATCAGGCAAGCTCCTCCAGGGAAGATGGCTTAGTAAAACTGGAACCTCAGAGAATCTGGGTAGGGCCAAAAGCCAGAAACTGGCACTCTGCATCGTAACCCACATGTCCAGTGGGAAATGTAGCTTGAGAGAGACCTACACAAAAGTCCTCCAGCGTTTCTGTGGTTTTTTGGGATCATTTACTTTAATAAGCTCCTCCTTGGCTGCACCCCCTACCTTTGTTTGTTCAACCTTTCATTTATTGACTTTAAATTAAAAATAAACTTTACGAAACATAACACAATAGAGATCCAGTGGCTGAGTGATCACGCAGCACCTGCCCTAAAGAATAAAACAATTAAAATCCAATCAGTCTTGATATCGGTTTGTACCGTGATGTGAGACTTCCTGTCGCTTTGACCCCTCTCCTTCCGGCATCCTGTTCAGGGACAGAAATGACACCACAAAGGTTTCCTGTGCCCGTCCTCTTCCCTTCTGACCCCTCACCACATCCTCTCTCCATCTATTTGGGGAGCAATGATTTGGTTCCTCGGAATTCCTCCCAGTTCATATATTTGATGATACTTGTTGCTAATTTGGGAGGCCAACAATGCTGGCCGAAACTCGGGCTGAGCTCATGCCAGCACCAGCCTCCTACTCCACTCGCAGACTGGCAAAATGGGAAATGTGATATCCCAGCTATTCTTGGTCATAATTTATTGTGGGGTCCCTTCTCACTGCAGTCATCTTGACTATCTTGGATATCTCAAACAAATTAACTCCTTAAACTCTTTCAGGTATTTTGTCAGTGCCTGCATATTTTGAAAACATTTTCTTGAGGTGTCAGAAATCAATGTCCTTTGGGGCAAATGTGGGGAGGGTCCTTTGGACAGAGCGTGATGTCAAGGACACCACGTCCGGCACGGAGAGGCTACCATCTTGCTGTTTGCTCTGGTGTCGCCTCCCTAGGGAGCTCATGTCTGGAGAATTAATATTTCAGCCCATTGCATAACGCCAACAGCCATGCTTAATGCTGTGGTCTGTAGAGCACTTAGCACATTGTTGCCAGTCAGAAGACATGAAATACAAGTCATGACCATACTACCATAGAATACTAATTAGAAGAAGATGGGGCCTTCTTCCCCGTGATTTAGCAGCTGATGGGGTTGGGAGGCCAGGCCAGGTACAGAAGTGAGGCTCCAGGCTGAGCCATCGAAGTGCTGTTGCTGTCTGCACGCCGGCCCTACATCAGGAGCCTTGGTCCCGAGCCCTGTGCAGCCTGTTCACTGGCCAGCCAGCCCCTGTGGACACCCATCGCTGCCTCCCTGCAGCTCCAGACACGCAACTGGAATTTACTCCCAAGCTGCACACATTGGGCTCATATTCTTGTCTTCTTCATTCTTAAAGTAAAATCTTCCCTTTTTCCCCCTCTAATAAGAGACCCTACTAACTTACTTTCTCTGAACCTACACCTGAACATAATCACTTAACCTCCCAGAAACCAGGAATTCATTATTTGCCTTGTCCAAAGCTGCAGGTCCAGAGCCTAGAAATGCTAGACACATTTTGCAAAGTGCCTGGCACAGAGAAGGCATTCAAAGAGTGGCTTTCCGCAGGGTGGACAGGAGAAGGAAGAGAGGGGAGGGAGGAGGAAAAGACAGGAGGGAGGAGAAACATCTTCTGACATTCTAAACCCCAGAGACATTCAAGTGTTAAACCCTCCTGGGGTCATTTCAAGCCTTTCAAAGTGACCTAAATCTAAAAGAAAACAATAATTTCACCACCTACTTCCTTGTTATGTGCCTTTGTGACCATCAAAGATATGGAAAGGCTGAATAGAATAGAATAAGGGCAGCAGCAACAATAGCAGTACCTAACAGTTACTGAAAACTTTTTAAAAGTCACTTTGTAAACATTTTACATGTGCAGACTCATTGAATTTTTAAAGTAACACTGAGATTGTATTATATATTACAATAGTGTTAACCCTATTTGATAGATGAGCAGGCAGCATTTAGATTAGTAACAAGTAAGAAGTTGGAGGGGGTGGTGCGAATTAAATCCCACATCTGCTTAGGGATTTCTTAACAGATCTTCTCTGAAGGTTCCATGACCCTTTTTCCTGGTTCCAAGTCCCCTCTGCCTTTGAGCCAGCAGAATGTGAAGAAAGTGGGGCTCAGTGTCCCCTTTTGCTGTTGTCCTAACTTTGACGCTTTATGCTTTGATAACACTAAATCTTCCTTGCAACTGTGTGTCAGCTGAGATCTCCTGGTGTCTGGGCGACCCATCTCCCTAATCCCAGCAGTCTCCTGAAGCAACAGCCACGTTCCTTCCCTTTATCGCCTCCTCATCTTCCGTGGGGGGCGACAACAATCCCTTCTCTTTCAGCTGGGTGCCATCAAGGCTTTTCTGAGTTGCTGCCATGGAGACAAAGCACAGGTACTGTTTCCATTTGCCACCAATTGCTATTAAAAGACAGGCACGGAATGTGAGCCCAAGATGTTCAGTGAATCAACCTGGAACTTACCCCTTTTTGAAAATTCTAATAGAGGGTAATTCATGCAAGTTTGTTGGCAAGCCATCTGCCTCAGGGACCAAGCACAGGTTAGATAATTAAACTCAACCTGTTCCTGCATGGCTGTCTGACTTACCATTTACCTTGTTTCAGACAACTCGCCTCCAAAAACCCACTCTCCAAACTGGTTAACTCATTGTTCCCCCAAAACACCTGTCTTGCCTTCTTATTTTGACTCACGCCATTCCATCCACCTGGAATGCCCTCGCTTTCCTCTCCCTCTCCAAATCCCTCTCGTTTGCTGCACAATATGTTCCCCAATCACCTCGCTCACAATGATCGGTCTCCCTCTCCTGAAATCCAGTAGGAATGAATTCTATATAATTCAGCCGGTAATTAATCATATGCCACCTTATGATATTCCTTCTATTGTTACCTTGAACTGTTATTTAAATCTTTCATTTTAACATAACTGTTTCCATATGTTTGTCTTGTTTCCATAATTGAAATTAAGATCTTCAAAGGCAGGAGAAATATAATTGTATCCCCTTCAGTAGCTAGTATGGGGCCAATTTGATGATTTTTCTCTTTATTCTTTTTTGGCCAATCGGACAATCAAAATTATAAAACTTCATCCAATTCCTTTGGAAATAAGAGGTTGTATTTACTGAGTGATAAGTGTGTGTGAGTGATTGGAAAATGTGAGGTACATTTTAACCCAGAGAGTTGAGGAATCAGTGGGGATGGGAAGAAGTTTTAGAAGGAATCCACTAGCCAGATCTCTTTCAGGAAGCTTTCACTCTGCTCCCATCCTTTCCAATGAGGACATGTTACTCTAAGAAAATGCCTGCGGAACTCTCCCCTTGTCTTTCTTTTCTTCCCCACCCCCACCACCTTGCAACACACACACTTTATCTCTTCTCTTTTCCTCTATCCTGAGCCCTCCTCAAATCACAGCCCAATGCTTTCACTATGGCTGCGACATCTTCCTCTGCTGCTCAAGGCTGCAGACTTTGAACCCTCATTGCACAGAGAAATTGTAAAATCTGATGAATTTAGTATATGCAGTAGACAGCCTCCACCAAGAAACCCTAGTACTCACACCTACGTGGCATCCCCTCCCTTGAGTGGGCTGGAACTAGTGACATGTTTTTAATAAGTAGCATATAATGAAAGAAATGTGACACATCCTAGGTTAGGTTACAAAAAAATTTTGGTTTCTGTCTTGCTTGCCTTCCCTGCCCCCTTTTTCTGAGCTTTTCCTCTAGGGGAAGCCGGCTCATACGTTGTGAACAGCCCTAGGGAAAGGCCCATGTGACAAGAGCTGATGTTTCGAGAACCTGTGGTCTACCAGGTCTACCATGTGAGTGAGTTCGCGAGTAGTTCTCCCCCAGCTGAGCCCTCGAAGCCCCAGCCAACACCTTAGTGACAATCCTGAGCCAAGGACTAAGAGATAAGAGCTAAGCACTGAGATTCCTGACTCACACTAACTCTGACATTATAAACATTTACTGTCTTAAGCCACCAAGTTTTTAAGAGTAATTTGTTATGCAGAAATAGATAACTAATACACTATTTAATTATGGTTAACCATTCAGAAAATGGCCAGGATCATCTGAATGCCGCTGATTATATTTATAACACTTTCCTTCTGTGAGCATGAAAAATATAGACGGCTCATTTCAGATACAATAATTGAGTCCATACTGAGTGGTTGTCTCCCTTGCTCCGTTTCTTATTGTCTGTCTTTGATCACAGTGACACTGGCTGATGTTTAGCAATAGATCCTGAGCTGGGCAAAGCTTTCACAGCCAGATAAATAACTGGTACAATAAGAAGTACCAAATGAGTCACTTTACCTGCTCCAGTTCTCAATGGATGATCAGGAAAAGACTGATATCTTCAGTGGCTTAGTCTCCAAAGTTCAGCAAAATCCTAGTAAGTACTCAGGAAAGAACTAAGCTATTATTTCACTATTTGAGATTCTATCTTCCCTACTCAGAATAAATCTCACTTGTTTAGTGGAGGAACTGGGGTTAGCAAACCACAGCCCACAGGCTAAATCCATACCACTGCCTGTTTTTGTAAATAAGGTTTTATTAGGATATAGCCACACCCATTTGTTTAGATAAGTCTATGGCTGCTTTTGTGCTACAAAGACAAAATTGAGTAGTTGCGACAGAGTCAGGGAAATCTACAGAGGCTGAAATGCTTATCTTCTGGCCTTTTACAGAAAAAACGGGTTGACCCCTGCTCTAAGGCAGTGAATTTGCACACTGTATTCGAAGGAGCACTGTTTCTAGGGGATGTTGATAAAGGGTACCTGGGAAAACAATAGGTTCTGTGGTCAAATGTTTGGGAAATACTGGGTCAAACAAAGTTAGACAAGTTGCTTTGCTATAGAACTTCTCTGAGCCCTTAATAAATCTCCAAGAGGAAGACGTGGAATGCTGCATTTTTCAGTTTTTTGACCACGAAGCTTTTTGTTTCAGAGAGCATCCCAAGAGACTAGTGTCCAGCTCACTGGGAAACGCTATGCTAGTGCTATGACAGCAGCAGTTTTCAAAGCATTAACTTTGCAAAATATGGAATAGACAGAAGTATCACCATTTTTTGACTTTTAAAAGCATCCACAGCAATTTGAAAATACACATGGAAATAGCCTTACTGATCATGAGACCAATACGTGGGCTACATTTGGAAAGTCAGATAAATATAAATATAAAGTTGATTGTTAATAGAAGGCTCATTGTTTGTAGAGCCAGCTATACTCGAAAAGAATCTTAAAGTTTGAAGGACAATGACCTGATATTCTGCATCAGTGGGTCTCAAACTTTGTGCTGTGGAGCCCCCATATTTCATTAGGGCATGAAATAGATGCCTTAGGGTCGATAGCTGGGAATAAAGGAGGATCTAGGTTTTAGCAGCCAATTTGGGGAAAAAATGGATTCTACTACTAAAAAGATGGTTGAAAATAATTAATGTAGTCCAAATCTTTGTTCCAGAAATGAGGAACAAATTTCTAGAGGGCCAAAGAGATCATGGTCACAGGTGGTCAGCCACAGACCCACGGCCAGAGTTCAGATGTATATTATGACCGTCTTTTCCCTTACATCATACTATCCTGCCTGTGGCCTGTGGGGCACATTTTTTGGATGACTTGCTAGGGTTAGGAGCCTAGCCCATAAGCCTGGGCTGCTACCTTACTCACAGCCTCAGTCTGAGTCAGCATAGGATGGGGAAAAGAACACCAGGAAGAGTTTGGTGAGTTCAAATGAAGACATAAATTACAAAGGATGACACCAATATAATAGGCTGTAGAGTGAGATGTTTCCTACTGTCCCAGAACCATGGTCAAAGTCCAAAGGTGAGCTTGAAATTGTTGGTGATAAAAACTTCCCCATCAGGATTTGCTGAGACTCTATTTCTGAACTTTTTGCAATAAAATTAAGAGGAGAACTGACTTGGGGATGGGAGGTTGGGAACCAGCCTTTGGTGAAATCCATGTTAGTAAAGAAAGTTTTTTCCTTCATTTCTTTGTAGTTGTGGATGGTGCCTGGCTCTCTCCTCAAAACCAAGTAAGGCAGTCTCCAAGAGGATCATGAATAAATGCTGAAGGTGACTCTAAGAAAGTCAGACAGGCTGGAAACATGCTGAGCTGCAGATGTCAAGGTCTTTTCGGATGCAGCCCCAGGAGTAGGGCATTGAGAAAGCATACTAGGAAGTGTAGAATATGGCATGTGATCCTTTTCTTTTCCTGATGCCTGCAAAGGTGAGAGGAAAGAAGGGTGTGTACTTGATGCATGTCACCTGGAGTCTTTTGGGAGGTGCATACCTGAGTGTAGACAATAATGTCCATGATTCATGTAGAGAAACGAGTCTCTGCCAGGGTGTGTGGATCTGAGCCCTCTGGGGTGACAGCATGCCCACTGGCATCTGGAGGGCCCCCAATGGAACCTGAGAGCCCGTCTCCATGACTTGGGGCCCTTGACTTCAGAGGTTTGATTAACGGGCTCAGCTTCAGAAAGCTGGATCCGGTTTTGAGGTAGTTGCAAAAGAGGCCTCAAGTTCATGTTTAGTATTTGCTTTGTAGAAAAATTTGCTGGAGTCGATCAACTCTAGGCTCCAGCTCATTAAGGAAAGTGGAAGGTATGTTCTGGGGTACAAGCAGACTCCGAAGATGGTCAGACAAGGCAAAGCAAGATTGGTCATCCTCACCAACAACGGCCCAGCCTTGAGGAAATCTGAAATAGAGTACTGCGCCATGTTGGCCAAAATCGGTATCCATCACTACAGTGGCAATAATGTTGAATTGGGCACAGAGTACAGAAAATACTGCACAGTATATACACTGGCTATTACTAATCTAGGTGATTCTGATATCATTAGAAGTACACCAGAACAGACTGGTAGAAAGTAAACCATGCAAATTTTGCTGTAATAAAACTTGCCAGTGCTTGTTTAAAAGAGAGAGAGAGAGAGAGAATAGTGTTTGCTTAGAGATCAGGGATTCCTGAAGACAGTTGTTCTAGGTTCGTCACCTAAGTCAGCAGGGCTTGTCATGCCATATGACTGGAAATGAGATATGAACAACTCCATGTCATCTCAAGTCCATGTGGACCTGGGAAATACAGAAGAGGACTCCGATAGTTCCCATAGCTCCATGTGAGGAAACATGGAAGGTTGATAGAATAAGGGCCATAGAACCACTCAGGATAGCCACTGGACCAAGCAACAGATGGGAGGAGTTGGAGACATTCATCACTGCTCAAGGCCAAGCTACAACTGCCCTGTGGGGTGGAGGTGGGAGTTCCCCATGGGAGAGAGGGCTGGGATGAAGCTGAATGCTGTCCCTCAAACACATATACCTACACACCACCTCTATGGAGGCTGCCACGTGAACTGAGAATGCCAACAGCAGAAAGAACCAGCCTACAGGAGAACTCAACCAGGACACCTTCCTACCACCGCAGGCTCCAGTCCACCTGCACCTCCTCTGCGGACCATGCCACACTAGGCCAGAGCAGGATCCAGGAGGCATCTGAAGTCTACAGAAAGGAGTTCAAAGAGAAGAGGAAAGAGGAAAGAACATGAAGAGCAGACCTGTTAACCTTCAACATGCCACTGGTGTCACAAACTGGAAGAGTCAACACTCGGGGGAGAGGACACAAGCTTTGAATTTGATTTGAGACTGAAGTATCAAAATAAATACAACTGAGTCTTAAATAACAAAATGAACTAGTCTAATAGCTGAAAGTGACAGGAAAGTTACAGGAGCTGGCCAAGTTTCTGTTAAGGGAGTTACTTCCCAGCAGGAAAGGTGGGTCAACATATCCTACTTGAAGAGGCTGTTATTGGGTAAGTATAAAACTGTTTCATTTTTATACCCATAACATGTTGAGACTCCCTAATAAATTTGTTACATAAGGTAAACTCTTTGGACAGAATTTTAATGTTTTCATATTTCTAATGCTTTTCTTCCAAGGGATTCTGAAGGCAACATGCCAATATTTTCCCCATTCTGCAAATTAGCACACAGAGAGAGTGGTGTTGGTTATCAAAGGGACTCAATCTATCTACAGCCTTCTGTCTTCTACTCACATCATGCGGCGGCTAACTCCCCCTCAGACCCAAATGTGATCCGTTTTTAATTGGGAACAGATCTTTTCAATTCTTAAGCCCAAAACAAATTAAAAAGTAGAAGGAGGAGGAGGGGAAGGAAAAGAAAAAGTTTTGCTTTTCCCCTAATTTAAGAATCTGTGATTTCTCACTGGTTTTATCAGTACCAAGATTTTTTTGTTTTGTTTTGTTTTGTTTTGTAGATTTTTTTTTAAATGATTCTTTTCTTTTTTTTTTTTTCACAGTTCTCTATTCAAGACTAAATTTATCTGTTTTAAAAAATCCATCTGGCTTTTGTGTTATGGAAACCCACACAAGCCTGCACCAACCGTTCTAGAAGCAATAAGGAGTTATCAAATGGAACAAGTTTCAAATGAAGGGACAGCAAGTTAATTAAGGGCTGAGTTTCTTAATAAGGAATAAAGCACAGTGGAGAGTTGAATGATGCCAAAGCACATGGAAGTTTCAAAGACTAAAACAGTTTGTGAGGGGGGAAAAAAAAGAATAAATGACTTGGACAATTTTTCAGGTCCTACCCCCAAAATAAATACATCTATTCTCACTTGCATCAACAGACAAATGTGAATATCACTCAAATAATCCCAAACTAACATTGACATGAGAATGAAATATAAATAATTCTGAACATATAGACCAAATATAAAACATACCAAAATATAGTGTAATAAAACTAGAAATAACCACATTACACTGATTGTTAAGAAATTGTAACTGGTTTTCTTCAGAAACTTCATTCTTCTGCCTCAGTCATACTTAGATTTCCCTCTTATATACTATTCCTGACAAAGTTTAATTTTCTTTTAACCAATGGACGAATACTGTCCAATAAAGTGAAACCTTTCTGCAAGAAACTCATTGTGTTCAAGTGATCCTGGTACTAATGAAATGCATTGTTATTTGGCTTCATTGTAAATATTTTATATCATTGTTAATGGGCAAGGATAATGGGAAAAATTACTTAAGAAAGATCAATATTTTTCCAAATTATTGGAAAGCTTATAGATTTAAAATGTGCGCAATATATTCTTGCCATATTGGCATGATCGGGGCCCTATTAAAGTAGGAATTAATGGGTCTGAAAGCTCTTTTCAATTATGCCTCAGATGTTTTTAGGGAGATGCTTTACCTCCCTGTACCTCAGTTCGGTCCTCAGAACGAGAAAGCTGTTGATAACCACAGTAAATCCTGCATGCCTCTAGGAAATGAACTAGAATCCATTTGTGAAATGTTTCCTTCAATTTTATAAAGAAATGGCATGTTATAATTGCATGATATGGCAAAGCACAACCAGGGTGTGGTTATGCTGGAACATTTCTTTGGCGAAACTAAAGATAAACAAGCCACTTTTTCTGAAAGTAGATTTCCTTGGGGGAAAATCAGATTGTTGCAAATTATATACATGGAGAGAAGACGGAGAGATGGATGGAGAATTCTGAGGAGGGCATGGACCAGAGAGGCTCAAAAAGCTCCATTAACCATCCTGTTAAATTATAACCCACAACATGTTACCCCATAGCATTCTTCACAGCCATCTGCTTCTGCCATCATCTTTGATTCCCACAAACAGATTTCAAAAGTTGAATCTGGCCCTCAGTGAGTTTAGGAACATTCAGCCGCATTTTCTGGATGGGACCAGCAAATCCACCAACTCTCCATTCCTGTCTCCAGAAACAATCTACCCTCTCATTCTTTGCAAGCAAAGGCATAACACAGTTGTGCAATTCCTTGTAGCTTTCACGTCCTCCACAGAGCCTGGCAGAGAACTTGAGCGCAGTCTGCATGCCCATCCTTTCCCGTCCATCTCCACTCCCAGCCCCGGCCCAGACCTACCAGCGCCATGTCATCTTTCTGCACCCAGATTACTGCAACAGCCTCCTACCAGATTCCTGTCCACTCTGGATCCCCTCTAATCTCTTCCCACAGCCAGAGTGAACTTTGTCAAAAGAAAATCAGAGTATGCACTCCCCTGCTTAAAACCCTCCAATGGTTTTACCTTGCACTCTGGAAAAAAATCCAACTCCATAGAATTGCTGCTGGGACTCTATATGTCAATTAGCTACTGCTGCATAACAAACCGCCCCAAAACTCAGTGGCATAAAACAACATTCATTTAGTTTTCACATATGTGTGGATTTTGCTGATAGAGGCTGGACATGGCTGGGCTCCCACACGTATCTGCAGGTTGGCTGGGGTTCTGCTTCACAGCGCTCCCATTCTCCTACGTACGACCATGTGCTAATTAGTAAACCAGTCTGTTAGTGAGGAATTTTTTTTTTTTTAATTTGCAGCCAAGCATGATCTGGGAATGGATTTACCCATCAGGCAGACTAGGCACAGTGACTAGAGCCTGCAACATTTTCAGGAGTCCATGTAATTGCTTTAATTTTAATTTATTTTAAAATCAGGAAAAAAACTGTGAATATAATAATAATGACGAATATATCATAATACATGCACTAATACATTTGTCTTTATACCAGTGCAATTATAAAATACAATTTTAATTTTTTTGCGGAGGAAGTGGGTTCAAAGGTAAAAATGCCTGGGGCAACATAGCTCATAGTTCAGCCTTGTGCAATAATATTAATAACTAATCAAACAAGAAGCCTGGAAAACTGCTTATTGCTTCTCTGCTCTTTTACTTACGTAATCCATGGAACTTCCTAAAATTTCAATTTTCTCCCTAAAAGAACAGAGAGCTAACTGGTAAAAGTCTCACCAATTCTCTCTGGAAAGGAGGTGCCCCAAACACCGTGTGATTCCTCTCCATATGCCTTAGCTTGCTCTACCCTAGTACTCTTGGCTGTTTTCCCCTATTCTAGGAGACACACTAATTTTAAAACAATCTTGTTCCACAGTTGGGCAATTATTTCCACCAAGGGTCATTAATATAAAGTAACAATGTGGAGAGTTACTTTAGTCCTGGGCAAGGAATAGAGGAAGAGGCTTTCCTGCAAAGCTTTATGCCATTTTCTAGGCAGAGAATTTGCTTATTTTATTTACATAGAAGTCTCCATTTGCATTTTATTTGTATTGAAGTCCCATTTACATTATCAAGTCTATTAGGTTTGTAGGATTCTGGTGCTGGCCAAACATCCTAAGATTCAGAAGGGACACAAAAATAGAAGTTACTGTTTGAAGAAAAGAGGCAAAACTACCCTTCCCCTGTAAAAATAATTAGTTTCAGTTCAAAAGTAAGAACTTTCTTTATCTGGCATAGTCTTGTTATCCCCACAAAAATAAATGTGTTTGATGACCATATATATGTATATATATAGTTATTCCACTCATTTTAAAAGAAACTGTATAATTTTTTAGATCACTGCACATAGTATATTCCAAAATTAACTTTGTCTTGTGAAACTCCAAATTGGCTTTACAATCTTTAAATTATTTTGACATAATTCTGTGTTTTTTAATAGCTAGTTCATTTTCTGTTTCCGTGTACCTCTGGATGACTCTGTGAAAGCTTGGATTACCTTTCCTGTCTGGCTCCCAAACCACAAATTGGAAAAACTGCAATCCTGCAATGGCCACATCCTAAATATTTTCACAGACTCTAGAATTTCTTTCCTTGCTGAACTGGGAGAGAAACTTACATGGCATTTTCACCCTTCTGGAATGCAAAATTAATTTTATCTCGCCTCTGTTTATACATACTTCTTGGTACCCAGTAATCCTAATATACTTCCATGGGCTCCATCACGATATGGCTTTTCATGTGCTCCACTTTGGGGAGGTTCCACTTGTTGCCTATGAATCGGAGAGAACATTTCCTCTTCCTCCACTCTGAATTGTCATGCCTAAAATTTCCTAAGCTTGATCCAGTCATCTACTCATCCTTCATCAGATTTCTGAACATGCCACTGAGACACATCCTCAGACAATACAGAGGGATGCTTTGGAATGCCCAAGTATGTCCTCTACAGCATCATCTCCTGGGCAGGAAGCACGAGGTGGCCGGCTGAAGCCAACTCATCCAGGAGTCACCTGCCAGAGTATCTGGTCTAAAAGAAAAATGGGAGAACAAGCTTGAGTCTGAGCAAGGTAGCCACTTCCTCTCAGCTGTCTCCTTTTGCTCTTTTTAAAGAAAAGATCCTTGATTTATATGGTGGAACGAAGGTAGTGATTCTTGAAAAATAATCCCTGGTCAGCATTACCTGGGAACTTGTTAGAAATGCAAAGTGCTGGGCTCCCAAGGAAATATGGGACTGAAGGGAAGACATCTCTCTACCACAGAACAAGGGAAATCATTGATTCTTCCACTCATTTCCATGTTTCTGGTGCAGAATTGGCTCCTAGTTATAGGGTGGGGATCAGTCTTAGTCCAATGTGATTATTACAACTTGAGCATCCCAAATTCGAAAATTAGAAATCCAAAATGCTCCAAAATCTGAAACATTTTGAGTGCTGACATGATGCATTGAAGCATATAATGCAAATATTCCAACCCCCACCCCCCAAAAAACCAAAATTGGAAACCTTTCTGGTCCCAAGTATTTTAGAAAAGGGATACTCAACCTGTACTATCAAAGTGAAGCTGATTTTCCAGTATGAATGCAAATTTTTAGGATTTTAATTCAGGAAACAGTTCTTCAAATGAAAGTAGAGAAAACTATATTATTTTTCTTAATGAGTATCAAGAAGTCCACTCAAATATGAAGTGTCCCCGGATGAATGAAACCAATAAACTAGTTCAATGAAACCAATAAACTTCATCATTTTAGTAAAAAATACTTCATAGCTTTATTTGCAGGAAGCCCTTTGATTTACACTATTAGTAGTTATGTCAAAAGAAAACCTTTTTGGCTGTATTTCGTTTTCTAAACTATTGAACAATAAGCAGCAATAATGTGCATTAGAATGTATCACTGGTGAAGAAACTAGGAAGGAAGGCTATCTAGGAAGCAGAAGTACACAGAGAACCCTGCTAAGCGGGTAACAGCAGATAACTTTATCAACACTTGATCCAAAAGTGCTTACTTCACTCAGAAACAGCACCGAAGCCTGCGGTGCAAACGCATCATGAAATTATGTCGATGTGATGCTGAACTCAGCAGCTCCATCAGCAGGGCACCAGCTGACTTCAAATGCCTCCCAAGAACACCACGAACTAACAACCATGAGTGCTGTCCAGGGTCAACCCCAGAACATCCCAGGACACAAACACCAAAAGCTCAAGAAAGATGTGATCTTTTAAAGAGTGACTCATGCTCTTTGAAGTGGACGCATGGCACAGGGACAACTAAATATTGGTGGTTCTGTATTCCCCAAACTGTCACCCTTAGAAAACAGACAATTTCTGAGAAATTGGTTGGCTTTTATTGCCAAGCCCATTAGAAGTACATTTGGAAAAGAAGAGACTATACTACTTGAGGACAAATTCCACAATAATATAGCATTGTGGTATCAAAAACAATCGTGCATTTTCCTTCCAAATCCTAGTGGTGACTTGGGTTAAAATAATGTGAACTTGAAAGATCTCATGTACAATTTATGGGACTAGTATAAATTAATCTCTAGACCAACTGCCTATAACATATTCTCTTGCTGTATAAATTCTATAGGAATGACAAACCCAGCCTGACTAATTTCTATGGTATCTTTCTATATTTTCAATAACATACATACTTAAATCCTAAAATCCAACAAGTAATAAAGCAAAAACAGTTGAATGCAGTTGGCTCGTGGCTCATTAGCTTGTTAAAATTCACCAGCTCATCCTATAATTTTTCCTTTACTGTACTTTAAATTCCCTCTTCATCCCCACAATGATGCTGAACATGTTCATATATCACACACAATATATCTCTCCATATTTTCCAGATGGTATCTGATAAAATGGAAACAAAAGAAAGGTGTAACAAAGAAAAATAGATGTTTTTCTACTTTTCTTAAAACGGCTTCTCATTTAGTAGAGAAAAATATGAAGCTATGTAGGGCTGATGGAGAATCTCAAAAGATACGGTTCATTTTGAGGAAATAGCCATTGGACTGTAGGTTCAGGCTACTCTTTGGTCCTCAGCCAAGCTGTACAAACCTAAGGTGAAGACTTTCTTAACTCAGGTATAAGTTATTATGGGATTGGACGGGGTGGAAATCAGCAATGGTTTAGGTGAGTGGTTTGGATATGATTAGACACATCCTAATATTTGTCAGGGAAAAAGTATTCACAGTTACAGCTATTCAGATTTTTTAAAGTCAGCATTTATAGACTCCAAGATATTTAAGGTATGAAATTACCAATTTCAGGTGTATCAGAAAAATATTTGAATAGATCATTTGAGAAATAAAAACACTGAGTTAGAATATGACTTTTCCAAAACTACCTATAAAGATTTGACTTTTCTCCAAACAGACAACACTGAGATAATGTTTATTTTTCTTTCAAGAAATTTGGGCATAAATATATAAATACCTAATATCTTACAGGTAATTTATGAAGCAAGCACACAAAATGTGACAGTCTTCAAAAGAAATAGATGCAAGGATGGTAAGGAAAATTAAATTATTTTAAAGAAGTGATAAATATTTTGCATAATCAATCCCTGTCATTTTCCAGTAGTATTTGCCATTTTGTCTAATTTGTCTCCTGGAAATAAATTAGAACTATTTATCAGCCATGATGGACTACAAATACGAGCACACATCACTCGGCATTTACTACCAGGGCTTGTTCTGATGTCATGTCAGGGAGGTGACTCTCATGATTCATTAGCAACGTTTACTCTGAGCGCCATGTGGCCATGCCCTCCAAGGAAGCATAGGAGAAAATACAATCCTTATTGGAAACCAAACCATTCATTGAATGGAAAACAAATTCTGAACTTTGCTAACCCCAAGCAAAATACAAAGGTATAGAGGAATAAACATAAACACATAAGAATGGAGAGAGAACATTTGCAGAATTAAATCCAGATTGGTTTGAAGGAAGGACATATGCTGTATGCTGAGCTACTCTTAATGGAGTCAGATCAATTCTCTTATTACTCTGTTATTGGGAGGAAAAGATGAAATGCTCTTTGAAAGCCTTTTGAAAGGGGAAAAGCTCTATAAAATGTACCAATTCATTTATTGAAGGAGCCCTGGATTGGGATTCACGGAGACCTAAGTCCTCACGTCAGCTTTGCCTCAATCGAGCTGTGTGACCTTGGGTCATGCATGTAAGTTTTGTAGTCCTCAATTTCATCAACAGAAAAATTCAGAGTTTGAACAAGGTGGTCCCACACAGCTGCAAAATTTTGTCCCAGTTACTCATATAATTGTGTTCAGCAGCAATTCTCTGCTGCCTCAAAGATACATGCATCTAAGGAATCCCTGTGTCCCTGGAGTCCAGGGTGATTGAGAGCAGAGCTGAGGTTTGTTCCCTCAGCATTGTTCCGAGTAAGTTCTAAATTTGCACATTGTACAGAATCATGAGCGAGTGCACACACACACACAGAGAAAGACAGATGGCAGCAGACAAACTTGCTAACCTTTAAAAAGACTCCAGTCTGGCTACCCCAGCAGTCTAGTGGCAGGGATCTGTGCCCAGAGGAGTCGAGACAGGTGAAGAACTCCCAGGCTGCAGGGCTCAGACTCTGAAGATTCAGCAAGCTTTGCCCCCTGCCTGGAAACGAGCAACTTTGTTCCTCTGCAGCAACTTCCCCAGCTCCCTGGGGTCTGCGCACAACCAGATCCTGGAGGAAGTCCCTGTTTTCTCTTGTTCCGGGACCCTGAGAGGCCCAGGAGCTTTTATTTGCAAATTTAGGAGAGAAAGCAATCCCAAATAAGAATTTGGAACAGACTTATTTTCTTTGTTTAGTGGAGTCCCAGTCTGTTGGTGGGTTTGTATGGTGGTTATAAAGTCAGGTGATTGTTAAGGAAAGAGGTCAGAAATCAAATCGTGTATCTAAATGAGCACCATTCTCTGCAAAGTGAGTACCTTGAGAATCTTGTTCATTTCCACTAAGCAAAACCTTTAGGAATTTGCCTCAAGGAAAGAATTCATTAAAAATGGATTCTACAACCAGATGGGCTGGGTTTGCGTTAGGGGCCGAATTGTGTCCCTCTGGAAAAAGAACTGTTGCTGTCCTACCCCTGCCCCACCCCACCAGCACCTGTGAATGTGATGTCATCTCGTTTGGAAATAGTCTTTGCAGATTTAATCAAGCTAAGATGAGGTTATTAGGGTGGATCTTAATCCAAGATGACTGGTGTCCTTATAAGAAGAAGGAAATTGGGATACAGAGACAGATGCAGCCACAGAGGGAGAGCACCGAGTGAAGACACAGAGACACATAGACACACGGGGCAGGAGGCTGTGTTAAGCCAGAGGTGGAGGTTGGAGTTATGCTGCTATGAACCAAGGAATGCCTGGGGCGGCCAAAGGCTAGAGGAGGCAAGGGAGGACCCTTTTCTAGAAGCGTCAGAAAGAATACAGCCCTGCTGACACCTTGATTTCAGACTTCTGGCCTCCAGAACTGTGAGAAAATAGATTTATGTTGTTTTAAGCCACCCTGTTCATGGTACTTTGTCATGGCAACCCTAGGAAATTAACATAATTTATTTTTTAATATACCAAGTACTAGCTGTGTGACCTCTGGACAAGTTCCCTAACCTCTCTGGGGCTCAGTAGTCTCATCTGTAAAAGGGGAATAATGATAGTGCCTGCCTCATAAAGGTGTCATGGAAATGAAATAATAAATTTAGTTAATTGATTTAAATAATTAAGTTCAATTAATATGGTTTTGTCACATAGCAACAGCTTGCCCATTAGTGAGGATGGCGATGATGACGAGTCTATCTTGTTTCCTTTTGAAAAATCATCAGTGATGATAACTCTTCACTTTTTAAACCAAGAAGGCATTTGAAGCTGATTGTGTGAATGAGGTGGGCAGTCAGACTAAATTATATTGCTCTCAAACATAAACATGATCTGACTTTTACATAATCAGAGTGGGCGTGTAAGTGTGAAGGCATTTGAAAAGTGCAAGGTGCCAACAAATATAGATCAAAATGGCCTATAAACAGACATACTGGGGAAATCTGTTCTTCTGAGTAGTGTACCCATGCCCTACCCCTGCTTCTGAATTCACAGGAGGGCAGGGCTGTATATTCTAGACCAATAGTTAACCAGAGCAAAGGCTGAACTTTGGGGACACCTTTGCTCATTGCCCACGCTCACCGTCCATACAGATGTCACTCACCCCTTGTAGCAGGCATTCCTGAAATTCATCAGAAAATGCAGAGGCCCAGCAGGTTTAGGTATGGGTGTTAGCAAGAATGGGAACTGTTTTATGTTAAGCACACATAGTCCTTTCTGGTGGAACAGCAATATTTTAATGTTGGCAAGTTCTTTTCTGATCGTTTCAGTAAATGAAAAACCCTTGTATGTTTGCATTCATTACCTGCTTTATACAGGTGCTTTGAAAGGGGGAAAGGTTTTATTGTCCTTAAGAAGAAATCAGTACTTTGACACTGCAAGAAAGATATCCTTCTAGGGCTGTTCAGTAGGGAAAATGTCTTCAATAAATTGCCTCTAGAAAACTACCTTTTCTGAACCCCTCTCTCAAGTGTGAGAGGGACTTCCTGGGATGAGAAGAGTCCTGTTTACAGTTCACAGGCTGGCACTGAACAAAAGGCAAAACCCTAATTGGCTTTTGACTAAGGACACAAAGTGTAAAATTTGAAGTGCTTCCCAAGCTCAACAATTAAATTATGACCAAATCATTAATCACTATTTCTTGGGCACTTACGCCATGCTTGGCTTGAAGTTGTAGGTGATATGATTCATGTCTTTTGTGCTTTAAAAAGAAAAATAAATATGTACGGAGCACATACTGTATGGTGGCTTACTGTTAATCCTTTCTGCATACAGTGTCTTGTATAATTCTCTCAACAAGGCACAAAGTATGTATTAATATTGTTAACCCCATTTTACAGGTAGAAATATAATGCAATAGAATCATAAAAAATCATTACCTTGTCTAAGGTATACTGAATAGCAGATTCAGGATTTATCTATGGTTCTTCACTGCCAAAGCTCTAGATCTTTCCATAACTTTATACTGCCCAGCTTCGTTGGATAGCCAAAACTTACCCTGTAAAAGAGAAAATATAAAATAAGATTTAACTCAAGGTCAAAATGACAAGCTCCATCTAGTAAATGCAGCAGGATTTGAAGACAGGAGAGACTGGATTAGCTGGAGGATGTGGAAAAGTAGTAACTTTGACAGAACTATGTTTTCCTGGCTAATATGAGCAGCAGATCAGTCACTTGCCTCCCATGTCAGCAGGAGGAAAAATAAAATATCCTTTTGAAATGCTTGGGATTCTAAGATAAATCATGGAACAATTGGAGAGTGGGGCATCTTTGTCTACATAAATGTTTACTGTCTATATTCTATAAAAATGTCTGGGCCAGAGGGCTTTGATCTGGTTATAACCTGAGATAAAAGACTATATCTATGTTAAAAGTTATAACAAAGGCAAGACACAATGTACATGGGGAGTTACAGATGCCGCACCTTCTAGGGTAACCCCAAGTGTCCCTGTTCCGTTCTTTTATTCATAGATATATCCATTTAATCATTCATTCATTCATTCCAATATTTACTGAGAGACTTAAGAATTTCAGAAACTTCTATTATAACCTTCTGTTATTATTTCCTTTGGGAGTATTTTGAAATCTGCTGCCTTTCTTGGATGCCTTATTGTCATATTGTTTATTTACTTATTATCATATTGTTTAAAATGTTGGTTCAATGTATATCATCAGCAAGACTTCTACCTGACTCTGATTTGGTCCACTAAACATGGAATCCAGGCTCCCAGAGGTATTTTCTTAGATAGGTTTATTTTGAAGGGAAGCCTCAGTCCTTTCCCTTCTTATTCTCCATCAATCTTCCTTAAGGCCCTGTGACCCTAAGAAAAAGCTCCATTTAAATTCCCCAGAATGATACCATTCAAATCTCTAAAAATTTCATAGTTGGTGGATTTAATAAAGAAGTACTCCGCACTTAAGAAGAAAGAAATCAGAAGGTTTTGAAAAGTTACTTTTAAGGCTTGTTTATTTTTATTACTATTCCTATTATTAGTTTAATCACAAAGACCACATGAAAATTTTAATTCTCTGGAACCAAGCCTGGCAACTAAAATGAGAAATGTGACAGATACGTCTCAGAAGCACACAGGGGTTTAAGAGCAGAGGAGGGGCAGCTGTTGCAAAAGCAATACCTGCTTCTCCCTCAATCTTATGTAATCGTTAGTGGATTCCTATAAATCACAAGGCAGGGATTGTTCCTATTTTTAGATGAGCTTATTAAAATAGAGTTTGTTTAGGTTTCACTTCAATGTAGAAAGTAAAGTCAACCTTGTACTTCTTAGATCTGGGGAGGCAAAGATCTGCCCTGACTTCACTCACTCTAGAAATATATCATTGATTTGTTCATTTATTCATTCATTTATCCAACAAATGTTTACTGAACCCCTCTTCTGTTCTAGGGACTGGGTAGGCATGGAAGATGCATTAGGGGCTAAAATGCTCTCAGAAAGCCTACTGTAGTGGCCTAAGAGTAGAAGGAAATAGACATCGTTAACAAGCTACATAAGCAAGATATGTAGCCCTTCAGATAGTGGTTAGTGCTCCAGAGAGGAATGAAGCTGGGGAGATTAGGGAGAGCCCATGGTTGGTAGCAAGAAGGGTTTTCAAGGAAATCTTCATGGAAAGATGATATTTCCTCAAGGATCTGAAGGCAGTGGGGAGGGGATATGAGGAGGATGCCAAGCAAAAGCCCTGAAAAGGGAGCATGCGTTGAGAGGCTACAATAGAAATTGACATGATCCAAATACTTTCCCAATTCTATTCTACAAACATTTATAAACTTTCCACTTTGTAAAAAGTGATATACCGGTTATTTCAGAGATGAGACATGGATCCCCAACGAGATCATTAGTTTTACAGAGAAAATATGCAAATGACTAGAATAATCCCTCCATAGATAGGTGTCTTCAGCCTAAACTCAGTTCTCAGCTTGAATACTTTTCTCTCATTGTTTTCTGGAAGATCTGTCAACAGATCTGCAACCCATGAACCCGTTCAGGGCATCTGTACAAGCGTAATGATGTGATAAGTTCTGAAAGGTGTGCCTAAACCAGGCAGACTGTCAGATCAGACAAGGTTTTCTTATCAGGCAAATCAACCACTTATGGGACATTCTGTAAAGTACCCAGATGCTTGGGTACAAATAAAAGGATAGGCATATTTTTTTCCCTTTAGGGACTTGTAATCTAATTGAGAGAACAGAATTACCAATAGAACGCAATTACTGGAAATGTGTACAGGCAGACACATTAATTCCAGTCTTTGGAAACAGGAAATGAATTGGAGAGAGGTCAGGGCTACGTAGGGAGACAGGAGAGAGGGGGGACATGGAGTTAAATTGGCTTGGTTTGGGGGGCCGGGCAGTGCCCTTCAGATGTTCTTCTTTCAAAGACACCACTCAGGCATCTCCTGGAAGGGGAGTCACCAAATTAGCTCTAAACCTTCATTTGCATTGCTGCCTGTGAGAGGTTACGACTGAAATAAACCAGTAGTAGTCTCTGGGAAGTTTCACGTGTGTCTGATCTTTCCTGGGAGTGTTCTTGACAGTGTTCATTCACAAATAACACCCCTGCAGGTCACATAACAAACCTAGTCACAAGCCATGAATTTTCGCTTTCTGACACAACCCTGGTGCTAACAATTTCATTTCTAGTGGTTTATTTAAAATCCTGGAAAAGGCCTGAATAATCACAGCCCTTTACTATGTATTAACAAACGGAATTCCCCTCCTCCAGGTCTATGCAGTGTCACACACTGGCGTTTCTTCCTTTCTTGATTGCCTTTCTTTCTCAAAACCTGGGGAAAAAAATGTACCAGTGGCCGCAACATCAGGGGGTTTTACATCCTTTTCAAATGATCAAGACTGAGGCAGTGGAGAGCGGAATTGAGACTTCCCAAGTTAACCATGCCGGTTTGCCTCTAGCTCTCCCTCCTAACCCCTTCTCCAATGCCCCATACTCCCTCTATCATCCCGTGAAGCCATCCAATGTAGACCAGATGCAGGAAAGAATCCTTATCGGCCTGCTGGCTTTACCTGAAGAATTGCATCCACATATGATTCTCTTTTGGTCCGGCTCCTGCCTCGGCCATCTTGCAAATCATGAACTAATGTTTCGGGCCGGAGCCTGATGTCTTCCATGGCTTCATTTCCTGACTCCTTCAAAGCCTTGCACCTGTGTTCCGTCCACACAGGAGGTTTACATTAACAGAGGATGGGCTGACCTCCTGGGTTTTTTAAATGAATTTTGAAGCTGTAAGGCTTTAAATCGTAACATACTTGCCTCGAAGTGGTCTGTTCCCCAGGACATCTGAAAACACTAAATGGAAAACAACAGTTTTATCTGTTTTTTTGTTTTTAAAGAAAACAGGGAATGTGACTTAATGGTTCAAGTATTTGAAGTTGGTATTCAAGAAAAGATAAGAGGCTTCTTTCCTGGGAGTTCTTAAAGATGGTGAAAACTCATTTTTAAATGACTCACACCCAAGGACACAGAGAGTTTTCATGGATGTGCCAGAGAAACAAAATGCCCACATATGTAATGAACATTTATAACAATATGGTGCGGTAACAACAGATTTACTTTTATAAAAATCACTATTACGCATGGAAAAGACAAAACCTGGAAAAGACAGAACCATGAAAACGGTTTGTATTGTGGACCACCTAGTTCAATATGCTACATTCTTATAGTGTTTTTATTCTTTTTCAATAGACATTATTGAGCGTCTTTATGTGCTAGGTGTTAGGGAATTCAAGGATCAATAAGAAGCAGCCCCTGCTTTTATGATACGTACAGTACTGGTTACAGGGAAGCTGGAAAAGCCTCTGAAATCTCATCTTAACCCTGAATGTTACAGATGGGAAATCAAAACTGAGAGAATTTAAGATACCTACACAAGGACATATTGCTTTAAATTTTTAGTCTCCTGCATTCTACTCATGGATCTTTCTAGAAAGCCCAATTATGCTCACCAAAGACACAGGTAAGTAAAATGGAAAGAGCACGGACAAGAATCAGGGGCCTCAGGGTTCATTCACCTTGGCCACTAAGCTTGTGCACGCCTAGGCATGGGTCAGTATTTCTTCCCTAACGGTACAGATTCCCTGGAGGGTTTTTGAATAAGCTCAGTCAGGCTTTTCCCCGGGAAATGCTGACTTAATAGGTCTGAACTGAGGCTCAGACCTCTGATGGCTCTTATCTCTAGAAAACTTGCAGAAACACTGGGCTAAATGAGCTCTAACTTTCTGTCAGGATATTTCAAAAAAGAGCAAAATCAAAGATGTAGAAAGACAAACATCAATGTATACTGAGGTTCTTGCTTTTAAAAGATGAAAGCTCTTACCAAGCTCTGTTTCTGTGATCAATATTCTTTGTCTGCTGATGTGATCAGCTTTCTCTGGTCTCCTCAAGAAAACCATTCAGAATTACATACGTGGAGGGCTCCTAAAATGCATAGAAACTTCCAGCTACCTGCAGCCCATAGCCCATTATACACTGATTTTACTCCATGTAAATTTGGGGTATGTGTGAACATGTGCAAAGAACATAGTAATATATTTATATCTCAATAGAGACAACAGACAGGCAAATATATTACTATCAAAATTTCATCTAGCATACCAAATAGATTTTGGAGGATTTTGTTGCTATTGTTGTTGAACCTAACAAATCGAAAATTGCACTCGTATTTCCTCTTTTGTTTTTAAGGTAAACTGTTAGTGTTTTTATCCATTATTTTGATAGGTCAAATGCTCCTAACAAAAATGGATAGAAGCCTTCAGTTAAAAGTATGTCATTGGATTAAAATCAGAAATATCAACACAGGCACAAATCTATGAACACATTTAGTTCACAAGCTTTGGACTAGCTGATGAGTTTGAATTTCACCAATGCAGAAATCACAGATCGAGGGTCTTGTTGTGTGCTGTGGTTCCACCATTTCCCTCCATGAGAAGCTCAGAGCCTCATACACACCCAGACGGGGGCACGGTTGATAATGACGGTGGAACACTTTGCAGGCGATTGAAAGAATTTTGTTTTGTCTTTCCATTCATGTCTTTGAGTTACAGAATTAAAGATTGATTTCGGATGTGAAAGAACTGACTGGTGACATCATTCTAGAAATATCTTGGCCTGAAATATCTGGCAAAGCCAGGTGATAGGCTGGACAGCAAAATCAGAGAGAAACAAGAGACTCAGATGCATTAAGCAAAACCAAATTCCTAATGCCTCAGAGTGTGTGTGTGTGTGTGTGTGTGTGTACTTAGTTCTTCTGAGCTTCGTTGTTTAGTCCACATGGATCTAATTGTTTATTCTCCCAGCAGATAATTATCAACTTCCTCTCTTGTGCTAAGCACAATGCTAGACAATGTGGGGATCCCAAAAAGGTGGAATAAAGAGGTAGCTCATAAAGAGGTAGCACCCTGCTCATCACTTACATCTCCTCGTCTGTAAAATGGGCATGAGGGTGACAGCACATCACAGAGAGGTGGAAAGACCAAGAAGCAGGAAACAGCTCTATTCCCAGCCCTGTCCCTCACTAACTGTGTAAATTGGCCCTTGGTTTCTTCATCTGCAAAACAGACAAAATCTCCCTTTCAACACTTAGCACCGATGATTCCACATAATGCAGAGTTTTGTGAAGAACAGTTTAAAAGTCCCAAAGATATAGGAAAACAGGGTCAATGTCAGTTAATTTCTTGAGATAACTTTACACTGTCATTCTGCCTGGGCACAATGGGACATATTGGATTGTTAAAGATGGATTTTTTTCTTTGTTTCTTTTTCCCTCCTTTCTTCTTCCTCTTCCTTCTTTCTATATTTCTTCTCCCTTCCTTTTTTCTTTCATCCTTTTTCTCTTTTAATAGGAAAAGGAAGATGGGTAAATTATCCTGTCCGTTCTCCTTGGTTGTTTAATGAAGAAGGTTCTCTGGCCCCTTGACATGGCGATTACACTTACTACGCCACAACTCCCTGGTTAGTTTTACAATGGGTAACGATGCTGAGATGACACAAGTCTCCAGAAGCCGATTTTTAGAATTCAAACCCCAAGCAGAAGTGGTGGATTTAAAATTCTGAGCCCAGCACAAACCTCTTCATTTTCAAGTTCATTTACCCTTGGCAACATGCAACCTCCTGTTACTAAGAGGGAAAAAAAAAGCTTTAAAAGGCTCATTTAAAAGGCTGAGGAGCCTTTTGGGATCTCCACAAGCTCTTTAAAAACATATTTTGATGATACAAGTGTAAACAAATCAAAAGCATATGGATTGAATTTCCCTTAAATTACACAGGATTTTAAAAATGATGGGAGGGTGGAAATGTGTTTGGAAAAATATGTTTTTGGTTTTACTAACTCAGAAACATGCGAACGAGCTGAAGCTTTGACAGACCCGAAACGATGGCAGGTTTGTCCATCATCTGTCTTTGAGGGTCTGTAGTCTTTCACGAGACTTCTCTGGTTTGGTACCCAGGGAACAGAGATTTCTGTTAGTGCAGGCTTGTGAAGAGAGAAAGCCCACAACCATGCATTCTGCGTTCTACCTTTCTAAAGAGCTAAAGAGCCCTATTTCATGGGATTTGGCAATGTGGGCTCCCCTTGGACTGGTCAAAGGAATTAGTGTTCATTTTATAAAACACAAGACTCCACAGGGCTGTGCCACCTGGCCCCAGGTGCCAACGTCAGCATCCAAGGTGACTTTCTGCAGGCCCCAGGCCGGGTGCCACCCCAAAGCCTTTGCCTTGGGCTTTTCAAAGGCCATGATTACATCTCTTTTATCTTCTAACCCTAACACATGACACCAGGAAATGGCCCACAACACCAGAAAAAATAGGGTTAACAACCAGGTCTACCGCTGACGGGCTGCTGATGCCTGGATTTCAGAATAAGGGATCGAGGGTCAAGAAGAAGAAGACAGAGAGAAGGAGGGTGGTGGCTTTATGAACACCAAGGCCTCATCTACAAAGCACAATATCAGGGTCTCTCATTCAGATGCATCTGTCCAGTTCTAAAGGAAAATGTTTTAAAATTCTAGACACTTGTTTTATCCTTTGTCTGTAGCTACATAGTCCAGGGGTTGGACCAATCCCAGAGAACTCCCAGAAGATTCCTGAAAGTATGAGGTGGGCTTGGAGGACCAGGACCCTGTGAAGACCATTCCAGCCACCCAGTTCAAGGCCAAGTGAGCCATCGGAATTACTTAGAAGCAAAAAGACCTTTGTGTTTCCATCTTTATAGAGCTGTCTGGGAAACATCGATTGGGCTGCTCTGAAGACTTCCATTTGGAAAGTTCAGTTGGAAACATGCAGTCACAGGAGAGCTTGACTTACCTGAGGTAAAGAGAAACCTGGCATCATTTTTCTTTTTGAGGAAAAACTATAAACATACCCAGTGCCTCTCTTTTAACACACTCAACTGGAAAAGTTAGCATTAACCACCCCTCACTTTTTTCTTTTTACTTCAGAGAAGTGATGTGAGAAAGTACTTTGGAAACATAAAGGGCTCTTTTAGTAAAAATAGCAGCTACCCTCTTTGTGCCTCTAGTCCTACAGACTCTGTCCCCTTGCTACAATGGTGAATGCCTAACCAGTGCATAATTTTAACAGCACAATTTGCATTGCCTCGGCAGCTGTCTGCCACACCAACTCTATGAAATCCACCCACGGCGTTTGACTCAATTACCTCCTGCAGCTGCGAATTCCACAGGTCGACCACACTCTGCATGGAAAAGTATTTCTTTGTATTCGTTCCAAATTTATTAGCCATTTGAAGCATTCCTTTTAGTGACTTGTATATTTTTAAGTGTTCATATATCACCATTTTAGGCCCAAGTCCCATTGGCCTGTATTTCACATGCAGCTCAGAATATTAGAGTATGGTCTTCAAAGGATCCATATAAAAGCAGACCTGGTGTGTTGACCTTCGCTTTGTTCAGAGGTCTCTAGCCATAGACTACATTCCAGCCTCCCAGCCTCACAAACGCATGATCACAAGCATACGAGGGGAAAGCACGTGTGGGACCCGGGATGGAAAAGTTCAAAGCTCCCTCTGTGCTAGAAACAGGAGTTGGGGACATACCTCACATCCAGACACATCTCTGTGAGGGAGATGAGGATATTCTTTTGCAGGTGAAGGAACTAAGTTGCAGAGAAATGAGGTCACAGCCCCTTAGCCACAGAGGTAGTATAGGACAAACACCAAATCTACAAACCAGGCATTCTGAGGATATGCCCAATGTTCTTACCACACTGAAGAAATGTGGCGAAATTCATGGATGAAGAAGAGGACGTTCCCATGGCCAGTAGGAATGGCGCTCACAGTTCCCTGCAGTCAGGCCCGGGTCATGCAGTGCTTTGCTTCTCTCCCTGACAGGCACCTTGAGGTGCTCCAGGGAGAATCCTGCGTGTGTTCCCTCCACTATCCTAGGAATAGGCTTCAGAACACATCTACAAGCATGGAGTTCCAGCATCTTTGTTTGGTTTGAAAAGTGACATCTCTCTGTCATTTCAAAGTTTTTTGCCTCCCTGTCATCAAAGTGAGACCACATGGAGATCTCACCCCCTCGCCCACCCCAGGCAACCTCAGCTGCTGCCCTGTCCAGGCTGTGTGATTTGGGCAGTCCCTTAACTTCCCTCACTACAGTTTCTCTTTCGGTAAACCGAGAGAGTGCATAGGATGGTCTCTGAGGTTCCTTGTAGAGCACTCCAGCTTTGAGGTTGGAGCTTGGTCATTTCAGCTCTGCCACTTCCCAACTGTGACTACAGACATGTTCCTGAACCTCTCAGAGCTGCACTGCCTCAGCTCCAGCTCAGTGGGGGACATGCCTAACTCGCACTGTTCTTATATCAGTGCCCGACACTATGTTTGGCCTATAGATAGATGCTTGCTTTTTGCAAGTTTATGCTGTACTTTAATAAATGGTGCTAGAGGATGCTAGTGATACAACAGTCTATTACTCCTCCTGCTTGTGAAGGGGTGGTTCAACTTATTTAACAGCCTCATCTTAAAACCAGGTGTAGCAGAGAGAATCTCCAGAACTTAGGTCTATGGCTTAAACCTTTATTCATAATTAATGCATGACCCAAGCAACTTTTCATGGCACGTACAAAAACAGGGCTGTTTGAGTAACGGAAAAGAGAGCTTTGTGCTAAGACCCCTCCCTCCTACAAAAGGAGAGGAAAATGCCAGTTGGAAGTGAATTTAATAACGACATGTTAAGTTGGGCACATCTGCTTCCATTCCATGTCAAGAAATTACAGTCCACACTTGCATTCAGCAATTTATTCTTTTTCTAAAAGTTTCTTTGCTGTCATGGACAGGCTATGTTTAGGGTTTAGTGTTTCAAGATGGTTTTACTGTATAGGGAAATGAAAACAACTATTGGATATAGAGAATCTACTGATCTTTAGCATCCACAGGACTGAAATTTACTTTGCTTTTTTGAGTAATACAATTGGTTTAACCACTTTTTTTTTTTTTTTTTTTTTGCAAATTCTGAATCAGGGTTTTGTTTTCTGACAGTAAATAAAGAATCTGTTGTCAGCAATTCAGAAAAACTTTGAAATGTCCCCTGATAGCGTGGAGTCAAAGAACTGTACTCTACAAAGGTCTTTAGTCCCTGTTTCCAACACTAGCTCAAGTGGCCCAGTCGGCTTTGGGTAAGACACTGAACCACATTCTGCCCCAGATTGATTACCTGCAATAAGAGAAAGTTTGGCCTCCGTCCATGCCATCCTGCCTGGTGTTAACATTCTACTCCCTACAATAAATATGTGATTCATAAGGCAACCAGAGTTTTGCAACTTCTTTTTTCCTGACCATTAGAAATCTAATCATTCGAAATATTTTATCAAAGCATTCTTTACCTACTGTTATTTCTGTTTACCCCCATGGCGGTTGAGTTTGTGACAGTCAAGTAGAATGTCACAATAGAAACAAGTCTATGCAGTTGCAGATTTGAATTTAAATACGGATACCAACCCTGGCCAAGTACACATTGAAAGTAAGCCAAAGGAAAATGCCTACCCGATCTGTCTCAAAAATGATGCAATTTGAGGCAGACCTGAAATCACTTGTTGTGAGCCTCTGGGTGCTCAGCTGCAGACAAGCCTAGGACCAAAGCTTGGCCCCTTTCTGGCTGTATCCGCCTGGACAAGCTGTTAGGCTGTCTGCACATCCATGTTTTGAAAAAGCAGGTCATTGAGATGTAAGGAGTATACCATACAATTCACCCGTTTAAATGTAAGGTCGATTTTTTTAGTATAAGCACAGGGTTGGGCAACCATCCCCACAATCAATTTTAAAACATCTCTATACTCGCTAAAAGAAATCCTGTACATGAGCTCCTTGCTGTTTCCACAAATCCTCCTCCCTAGTCCTGACGACCGTTAATCTCCTTTCTGTCTCCATAGATTTCCCTATCCCAGACATTTCACATAAATGGAATCCTACGATGTGTGACATTTTATGACCGGCTTCTGTCCTTTGGCACAATGTTTTTAAGGTGTCTATGTCCTAGCAGGTATCAGTACTTCATTCCTTTCTGTGGCCGAATTTCCACTGTGTGGAGACCCTACATTGTGAGTCTCTATTCAGCAGCTGAGGGACATTTGGGTTGTTTCCACTTTGGGGCTGTTATGAATAATGTTGCTATGAACATTCATGTGCAAGTCCGCACATCCATTTTTGCATATACAAAATTCTATTGCTGTCCTCACATGGCTATTTTGATTATTAATTGATTTATGTAAAAACACTTGACAAATTACTTGAAAAACAAACTATCATCTTCCACATCATCACCTGCTTTGCTGTACTTTCTGAATTCACCTTTAATTCTGGCTATGCAGCAATTTCCAATATTTGGATTGTCCCTTCACTTTGCATGCTACATTCAATCAGTTTCTGAATTCTTCTAATATTTAGAATGTATCTTAAATCTATACTTTCTTTTCTTTCTTCGTGGTCATCTCTTAAATTCAGAGCCTCCTTTCTTCTCATTGAATATTGCGTACTCTACCCCCAAGATCTCTTCCTTACTTTCTATCACAAAGTTGTAGTTCTCATGATCAAATATTTGTAATCTTATTGGCTCTCCATTGCCCAAACTAAAAGTTTCACTGGACTAAATCCTTTAAAAAGTACAAAATTTGCAAGCCACCAACTTGGGTACACATAAACTATAAATTTGGTGATTTTTCTATTAATGAACTTAAATTATCTTTTCAGCCCTCATTTCATCTCCTGGAAAAATACTTAATCTAGTTATATCCAGGTAAATTCAGATGCTTCAGGGATTTCTCAGTGTTTACGGCTTTGAGCTCAGTGTCTCCAGGACTGGCCTGTCTTCACCTTTCCTCCTGGCTGAGGGAAACTTGCATGGCATTCAGGCATGCGCAGGAGGAGGGAGCCATGTCTGGTTCACCTCTAGGTACACAGCCCTGATCAGATGTCCCTTGTCCCTTCTGCTCTCAGCTACTGCCACACCTCTCTTCTCTGCCTTCCCTGCCTGGAACTGGCTGCTGTCTGTCCTACTCTAAGCACACAGCCCATGCTATCATGAAGGGCTCCTCTACAAGGCCAGATGCCCTTTCAGCCACCCAGACAGTGAGTCACCTGGCCACTTGCCCAGGATCTCCACTATCCAGTGCAAACCCCCACCCCAGGGCAGTGAGAAGGACCAGCACCCCTTCTCATGGAAAAAGCCACATTTCAGCTGTCTTGGCTCTCACCATAGCTCTTTCTCTACCAGCTCTGATAGCCTTTGTCTGGTGTATGCAGACGAGTTAGTTGAATCCTTTACCAATTTTCTTTCCAATATGTTTTCTACATTATCAATTGAAGGCTCATGTTCTCTCAGGCATTTTGTTTTCCAAAACACCCAGTTCTTGGAAAACAGAAGCCTTGGCTTTCCAGGCTATAGTTTCTTCTATGAATTTCAGGAGCCCTTTTGGGAATGGCTAGTTCTCAGACCTGCTGAATTCCAAAGCCAGTGCTGTCTACCACGATGGAGTGCTGCCTCCTGAGTTCTGGAGGCTGACTAGGGCTGGCACCCCAGAGCCAACACTACAGGACTCTCCAGAGCCCGTAGGGGCAAAGGAGAAGCAACAGGGGACTAACTCCTGGGCGGGTGTCTCCTCCCATTTCATGAAAGTCATTTTCTTTTTATAGTTAGAGCCATTGGAAACTCTTACCTAGCCCAGCCCTGCGTGGCCAGGCCTCTGATTTGAAGATCCTTTGCTGGTCTCTTACCTGGCCTTTTCTTTGCAACACACCCCTCTGGAAGATTAGCCAGGGATCCAGAAAGGACTGTCACATCTTCAAAAACTCCAGCTTTAGGTCTGTCCCTGCTGGTGCCTCTAAGGACTGGGCAAGGGCCACGGGAGGCAGGACCCTGCCAGTTAACCCGGGAAAGTGAAAGCAGAGGGTGTGTGGAGTCCATTCTTAGGAAAGACATGTAACACACATGCATTGTAAATATTATTCAAATTTGAAAATAATAAAAAGAAGCCATCAGAAGAAGATCTCAGTGTTTTCACTGAGCCAAAAGTAGACATAACTAGAATCCCAGTTCACTGTCTGTCCTCCAAAGAAAGAATTAAATGAGTAGAAAGCAAAAAGACATGGCAGTCAATTCCATAAAGAGGAAATAAGAGAGCCATATGAGGTTTTTCGTTTTTTTTTTTAAACTGGCCACTTTATGCTATTAATGGAAAAAGATAAAGGCTATAATTGCCTATAATCATCGTTGTGAATTCAGAAACTCAAGCTTCTGGTGAAGTTTCTGAATATTCAAGTTCTTGCTGCTATCTTAAAATGGGAAGGATCTGAACTGATTGGAGCAAGCAAAGAAAGGATTTGAAAATCTTTTTTCCCCTCTGTGTGTCCTTCTAACTTCTAACATAATTAAAAGGATGAGTTTATTTGGCAAGAAGTGCCGCTCAAATTTAGATTTGGTTCTCTCAAAGAACGAGACCAAAATTGATTTTTTTTTCTTCCAGAGTTAGAGAAAAATGAAGCACAAAGATGATATACCCTGCATATTTATTTGCAAAAGATACAATATTCTTATGCATATATATATATATATTTTTTGTCTTGAATATGGGCCGTTGTAAAAGGAAAGTCATCTTGCAGGATTACTTTATTTGGTTATATCCCTTTAAAGACTTAAGAGCAACTTTTTATCCATATTATCTCGTGATAAATCCTCTGAAATTCCCTGCTAAAACAAGTCCCACTGATAGCAGATCAACGGGCTCAGCCTTCTTAAGTTTTATTTCGATTAATCTCTAATTCATGTTAATGATCTTTCGTCTGCTTTATTCCTTCTGATGTGGAATTTCTTATCATCTTAATGTGCTTACGGCTTCCCTAATCCACCATTCCTATCCTTGGCTGGCCGTTGTCTACCCTGTTTCTGAAAGCTTCTTCTCCTCCTTACCAGCTCCCTACCCTCTCAACGAACCCCTGGAGAATTTGCTTGGGCCCAGCATTTTGGATATTTAGCTTCAATCTCTGTAGGTTTCTAATTTGAAGAAATCACTTTATTGGGTTGGTGGTTTTTTTTTTTTTTTGGAATTTTAGGTTTTTTTAATATTTAATATGCTCATTCCGACATTTGTATTTAATTGGCATTTTCCTAAGGGACCATATTTCTCCCCGGTTAATTTCTAATGACCCATTTTCAGGGGCATCTGCACCACAGAGGCAGCAGCTGATTTAGATTATGTCCGAGTTTTCTCTGCAGGAACTTCCATTGACCTAAGCATCCCTTTCACAACACCGTCCCAGGCACAGCAACAAGCCAGTGGCCATGCAGGCCCTCAGCCTCCTTGGCTTAATGAGCTGCTATTTCTCATTATTTTTAAATTATTTTAATTGCTTGAAGCCATTAAAAACACTCACTCAACATTTGTGCATTTTGAAAGAATTGCCAGAGTCTCCTCAGACCAACATTTCCACTGACACAATATAACTTAGAAGGAACATCAAAGGCTTGCAAACGAGACCAGCATTCTTGCTTCTCCACCCATCAGGGCCGAGCACTGTCTAAAAACAATGTGATTTCCAGAAGGAGCTGGCTCGCTGCAGACCTTGCGAACTCTGGCAAAGCTGCCTAGTGCAGGGTCTGAAGGAATTGGGGGTTTGCTACTTTTAGGGAAGAAAAACATGGAGCCCCTTTGCTAAGATGTTGGTCTCATGTTACATTGGAAAAAGAGGCAACAGAGCCATGGTCCAAAATCTATACTTAAGGCATTGGGTTCACAGAAGCTCTAAGGCTTTGGAGGAATTTAAATGTATCTCTGGGGAAAATAAATAAAATTCTAGTATATCTAGCTCGGAGCTGATTTATGAAATGCAGGAAATAGGATACAATGTACAAGTACACCTTCTGGCAGGTCCCAAATCCTCATGGAAATTTTAGCTTGACAGAGCTAATTATGGGAAGATGGGTTATGAAGGAATCATGCTGTATCCCAAGCAGGTAGCTCAATGCTTAGCAATAAGCACTGGTTAAATAAGTAAAGGAATGAATGATTGAATGAGCTATAACATCCAGAGTTCGAACTGAAAATAAAACTAGTAGTGAATTTGCCTATTTTTTTCTTTCTTTCCTCCCTTATTTGGAGTAATAAAATACTTCTCCCTACCCAAGATTTAGCCATCTACAAATAACCTGGGCTCTATCCACTCGTACCATGTCAGAAACCTTACCGTAAGAACTGACCCTTTCCTTCTGCAACTTCAATGACAACATTTCTCACATTCACATGTCATGAAGTCTAACCCCTTTAACTTCTCTCCCTGCTACTGCGTTGGTTTGGGACCTCATCAGTGGGATAGGGTCAACAGTAGAGTCTACGACCAGAAGTTTGTTCAAATAGAAAGGGAAAGAAAGACCAGACCTCACAGCCAGAAGAGGTAGTAAAGGTAGATAAAGCAGTCAGAGTCTCTCAACCAGAGCATGTAATAAGCCAAGTTTATAAATTTCAGTTGAGGAAATAGTTACCTAATCATTAGAATCACCTGGAAGACTCATCTAGTTTATTACAAATTTCTGGGTCCTATCCCCACAGACACCAATTCAGCCAAATCTGAAGCTCTTAAAATGTAGACACGTTGAGTAGAAAATGTGGTAACCTGAAACAGAACAGTTGGCCAAGGAGGAAAAGTACCAGTGCAATTGACTGTACCTGCTGGCCTCTGATGAGAGGATGAGAGGCAGGCAGGGTCTTGCTCTTCTCTGCGATGGGAAAAGCACAGCCAGCAAGTCAGCAAGCAACTTTCCAATGATCGTGCTCAGTGAGTGGACTGGAGTCAAGTCCAGAATGGCTGCCTCTTACTTTCCAGGTTCATTGACTTGACTTCTTCATCTAAAATTGGCAAATTCAGAGTTTTTCAAAAACCATGCAATGTGACCCATAATTTACCAAATACACCCAGGTTTTAGATCTTATATATACATAAACTGTGTTATAGCAATTATTTGATAATTGGTCTGTATGTAAACTTTCACTGAGAAACTAAAACATTTAGTAAGATCATTTGTCTCGTATTTCCTTTTTTGCTAGATAGGGCCCGGTATTATATTGAGAAACAAAAAGACTGAAAAAACTCAGAGGTGGAAGGGGAATATGGAGTGGTACTCCCTCATCAGTGCCAGCCACTGAAATTAGACCAATATGGATTTACTTCCTATCAACTTTAAAAATCCTTCTCAGCCCCTGATAAAAAGTAAAGGAAAGATTAAGGAACCCAAAGGCTTGGAGGAGATTTTGCTGTTTCAAATGAGCAAAAGGACTTGAAAGTCCTAAAAGAGAGGCTAGAACACCTTAATTCTCTCCTGCCCCTCCAACCTATGGCACTAGTCTAGGTGGGTTGAGACAGGAGCCTGTTTAATAACCAGATCCTACTCTGGCCCTGAGATCCCAGCATGTGCTTCCAGCCCAAAATCCTCCCAAGAGAAGCTGATGGATGAACAATGAGAAACACAGGAGCTTTCTGGTGAATTCTCTCATGCATCTGTTCCCGAGCCAACTGTTTGAAGATTTTTTTTTTTTTCCTTTTAAGGTCCAGTACATCTTCTTTGGGCTTCTTGCCTTCTAGGGGGAGGAATACACCAGAGACAGTCGCAGTGACTGGGCACTAACTTTCCATTTTACCGAGTCCTTTGTTCCATTTTGGCCAAAGATCAGCATTGGTCTAGGTTGTTCTCAGCTGCACAACAGCTGTGCAATTCAAGAAAACCACACTGGGCTCAGAGTTTATTAAATCAGGGAAAAACAAACAAAAAAAAGCATGTAGCGTTTCCTTCTCTCCATCTCAAACTTCCCTAAATCATTTTCTCTAGTATCGATGACGTGATGTGTGGTGACACAGGTTTTACACCTCTCTAGGATTTATTCATAATAAAAGTTTCGTTTCTGTTAGGAGGAAGAAGCCATAGCAATGAAAACTTGCTCATGCTCTGGTTTAGAGATGGGGTAGGCATGGGATAAGAAGTTCTTATTTGTTCCAGAACACAGGCAAACTCTCAGCAGGAAATCTCTTTTTTCCCAAACGTCAGGGACTAGATGGGCCTCTTCAAAGAAGTGAATTTGGGGATCAAAACAGAGCTCTTCAAATTGCCGGGTCTTCATAGTATGCAGACTACCTTACCATCCTAATAAAATACTTTGTCCTGGGGCCAAAATGCATGAAAAAGTTCTAGAAAGGGACTTTCTAATATATTTGGTTAATAAACCCACTAGGATAAGCCTACAATGGATTTACGTTTTATTTACAATCAGTTATATAGAAGGTTGGCAAATGAAGAATATATTTGCACCAGTTACTATTAGCTTGAAATGAAATAAAATGTCTGACTTGTAAATCCATAAGAAACGTAGTCATTCCTTAAAAACGAGATACTCCGCTGAATTTTTTGACTTTGGTAATGCTGCAATGGTCATAGCCAGTATAGTAAACAAGATTTTTCACACTTGAACTCCACCTGAAGTGAGAAGTAGGGAGCAGACGTGGTTCACAGCCTTCGAGCTATGTTGTTGTCATCTCCGAGACCTTGGCCTACATTTTCACATTAGCATTGGCACGTTAAAATTGTTTCCTACTTGGCAATGTCAAACATGAACACTCGAGAATCACATGGAGTATGAGATGCAATATTTTCTCGGCAAAATTCTCCCTTCCAATAAACTCTTAAATGAGATCACTGGAAGCTTAGGGGTAAGGAGAAAGCCTGATTTTCTAGAAAATAAAAATGCCATCTTTGCAGAATGAAGGTGCTGTCCTTAGTAGGATGCAAGCTATGAGAAATCTAGCTAGGAGAGGGATGGATTTGTTTCTTGGTCCAACTCAAGCAGGACTGGAGCTATGGCACTGCAGGGTGGGTAGCTGGAGGCAGGGAGCAGAAAGGTTTTGACTGGCTCTTATGAGACATAAGACTGTCGCCTGGGACTAACCAAATCTCATGTGTTAATCAGTCTATGCATCTATTTTTTATTTTTAAAAAAGTAAACATCCATCTTGCCTTGAGGATCCATGACTATTTTATGAGAGAGATGGATATATGCTGAGTTGTGGCTCCCAGTTCATTTTACATTTAGTACAATGATAAAGACATATCTTTTTCTTGTTTTGACAAGTGAAATTTCTGGTGAACAGAGAAAAAACAGTAGTGAATATCTATGTTTTTAGCCTATCTTACGGGCTGGAGGCAGTTTCAAACTTACTCTAATGTATGCATCTCTCTTTCCAAGAGTTTTCTAAAAGAGAATGCTTAAGCAATCCTTAAGATTAAAAAAGCTTTCCTTAAGTTCCCCAGTCAGCGTTTATCTTTTTATTGAATGTTACTTTATTTAATTGCCAAAAAAAGTATTACTTAATGAAATGATGTACAGTCAACAGAGACAGGGTTCAACCATATGACGATCGTGCCTTCTGCCATCAATGAGTCATATGCTCTTTAATCATGGTTGCAGGGTGGTTATTGCTCGGTCCTTTGGGTGGTCTGTGGATAGGTAACAAACAAGCAGGTCAACCCAAGAATCCAGATGGACATCGCCTCTGAACTGAACTCCCACCCACATCTCATGCACCACTTCTGAACTGTTCCTACCCACCTTACAATTTTTGACAGCTATGTTGTCCAGACCCACAGATGTTCAGCAGTCCAGATTCATTCATTCGAGTAAAATAAAATGATCTCACCTAGTGTACTTGACCTTGATCTTCATTTCTTGTAGCAAGCACATTGCATTTGTGTATTTAAGGTGCCCTGATGCCTCTTGGGAATGAAGTAAGGGTCAGGTGGGGTGACCTGACAACCCAAAGGAAAGCCATGGGACAGTCTTCTAGGCAAAGCTAGAAGAGAAAGGCTGGAGTCAATGATTTCCCAGTTACTGCACAGGCAGGAAAGAACTTCCTCTTGCCCAGGTAGGAAAGGAATCCAGAAGGAAGAGCTCTTGAGAAAGAGTCAATAGTCCTACTAAATGGGGCCTTCTGGTTGATGTCCAAGAAACTGACAAGAGCTGATAAAAAAAAAAAAAGATATAGTAATAACTGTCCCAGGGAGAAGCACTAGGAGTAGCTAAGAGGCCAAGAACCCATCAGTAGGGCAGTCCACTACATCTTGCTTATTCAAGAGGCTGCGAACCACCTGCAATGGCTCTTGGCATTGGGCTTTCCTGGTCCAGGCTCCATGTGACACACCAAACTCCTGAACACAGGCAGGCACGAGTGCCCCAGCATCAGCGAGGCCAGAAACAATGGGGTCGTGCGTCTGGATCACACAACCTCTGTGATGGAGCTAGAGTCCTGCCTCACGGGGGCTTGCTGATGGTCAAGAGGGGGATGAGAGATGTTCTAGGCTTCCTGGGGCTGGAACTGGAAAAGCTTATAAGCATCCTCTGGTAGGAAGTTTATCTTCTTTTTTTAAGAGATGAGGATTAGAAGGAAGTTGGTTTTTATTTGGTCGCAGTTGGTAAAACGCTTCGGCAGTTGTCTGGCTGTCACCTGAATATTTCCTTCTCACCACAACAGGGGCAGGGCCCACTTCAGAGGCTTGCAAAAGAGAGGATTTTATCTTCTTTAGAGAAAATACTCCCCTGTCCTCTGGAGCTCGCTCTTGCTGTATCCTTCAGTGTGTGTGCGTGCCTGTGTCTGTCTGTCTGTCTGTGATGAGGGTGGAGCAATAAATGGGTGGTCAATGATAACAATTCGGACCATCTCCTCTATAACCCTAATCTCTACCCTGCTTGAGTCATTTTTCAAAAGGACCTCATCTTGGCTCTAAAGAAGTTGTCAGGATTTGCTGAATCACCCTGCACCTGTTATGGAAGTTAAACTCGTGCAACCTCCACACGGAGAAATCTCCCCTCCTCCCTCAGTCTCCATGAATGCACCCACATACCTAAGTGCTTCACAAAGACATTATGCTAATAGACAAAGCAACTCTGCATAGGGTTTCTACTCCCCATGCTAAAGCTCTGGGGGATACAGGGAGTCCTCGACTTTCCTACAAACTACATATGGAACATTAAACACCCATAAACCTGAGCTTTCACTAGCCTGATTTGGCCTTTCAACATCAGCTGACACAGGAAGGTTTGGGCTCACCACCGCTCCCTGAGAGCCTCTATTGCTGCAGAAATGGGGGGCCCTCTGGGGGGGGGAAGCAGGTGGGGCAAAGGGGCTAATTGCCAGCAGGTATTTGTGGCAGCAGAGAATCCGAGCACCTCACCCTCTGTCTTCCAACACCCCACCCCTCCCACACACACGCTCTCTCGAGCCTCAGGCAGAGTCTTGGTGGAATTTTGCTCACCCTGCAGCCCCACCTAGTGCACTGGCTGGAATCTGGAGCCTGTCATATTGGGTCACAATTAGGACAAGATCTCTCCTTAGCCAGGACGCCCCATCCCCACAGCAGTGCCTGAGAGGAAGGCTTGCCAGGTGTTTCACTGGGGATGTGTCCTGAGGGAACAGCAGTGAGGGGAGGGAAAGACAGAAGGAGAGAAAGACAATGCAAGGAGGCGCTCGAGGGGGGGCTGGGGCCGTAGACATAATCACTCCGTGCCGGGCTCCAGAAGAGCCCCAGGAGGTGTTTCAAACCAGCCACTTGATTGGTAGACAGAAAGGACACACATTTCTTGGAGCTTCTGTCTCCCCTTGGCAAAGGGTTACTCCATGGGGTTTCAACTCCCTGTCCCTTCCAGATTATACTCATGTGAGCGCTGACCCCCAGGCATCTCATGTAGCAGGACTCAGAGGGACACCGGGACCCACATCAGACAGGCCCAGGGCACCATTGAGATGCAGTGCTGAGAGTTCAAAGCAGGTTGGAGCCTGCAGAGAACAGTCTGCCAGAGCTGGAACCAGAGATGAGGCCAGGAGGACGTGACGCAGTGCATGAGGGGCTCGGGATAGACATCCCACCCACCATCTCGCCCCCTGCTCTCCTTCCTACCCCTTGGTGCAGGTCCTATAAGGCAAAGAGGGAGGAAATTGAGAGGCAGGGGACATGGGGTTGAGGAGGGCAGGTGGGCAGGGGTCCTGCTCTCAGCCAGAGAGAGCAGCAAGGCCTGTTTCACTTCTGATGTGGGGGGTGAATAAAGACCCTTCTCACCCCCTGAACTGCCAGTGTGGACAGTTAAAAGTTCAGAGGCTGCCAGACTCTCATCCCTGACCCTTGTAAGGAGATGAAGAAGCAATAGGATGGGAGGGGAACAGAAAGAAAAACATGGAGCTTGATTTTCTTGATCATTTATTCATCTAATTAACCACCTTTTCTTAAAGCTACTAAATGATCAAACATTGTGCCGGGTCCTACAGGTTCAGGCCTGAACCAACAGAGCAGTTTCTGCCTCATCGAGAGCTTAGTCTCTGATTGACTAAGGATATTTGGCCACCTGGGCTAAACACTGTGCTCCTGGAGCTGACCCCCTCCCGCCAGCCTTAAAAGTTCTCAGTTGCACAATCTGGCACCTTCAGGAACTACCTTTATGAATTTTATAATGACAATGAACTTTCCCTCCTCCCCTCAGCAATAACATATGACTTTCAATTTTGGAAAATTCAAATCAAATTTAATATATAGCAAAGCGGGATATCACATATGTAAGAAAAATACAAGTTACAGACAGTACTTTCAAGGAATTTATAGCACCAGGGCCTTAGAGGCATCTAATAGAGTTATTGGAGCCATATCAGCTGGCTAATAGTGCAAGATCAAAAACAGAGGGTTTCAGCAAACGGAAACAACCGTAGCCATCAACTCAGGAAGTATGAGACAACTTGGCCCAAAATAACTATAAATGCTACAGGGTGACTTATCTACAGGTTTCATTCACTTTAGATTTTTCAAGTACCAATTTCAATACGCTGTCCCTTCATTCCCAAAAGCCATTAAAATGCACCAGAAGTTTGAAAATATTCAGTTACAAACTGCATCTTCTAGGCTGCTCTTCTCATTTTCAGAAACAGTGCATAACATTTTTGGTTTTGATTTATAAAATATCCTCTTCAGAGATTAGACAACTTGAAATTCCCCTACAAGCTTAACTCAGTGAAGGTCACAGGACTAGACAGGTTCTAGAACTGTGCCGTTCCTGTGGCTATTGAAACAAAATACACACTGGATTTCAAAGACTTAGAATAAGAGCTATATAAAAATTTCAATAGTAATTTATATGGATTATATTATTGAAATCGTGGTGCTGTAAAGATACTGCATTAAATTAAAATTTATTACTAATTTAATTTCACTTATCTCTTTTTACTTTTTAAAAATGTGGCTCATTAAATATTTTCAAATTATACAGGCTCCCACTGTATTTCTGTTGGATAGCATTGTTCTAGAGATGCATAGTAATCCAATCTGATATTAAATAAATATAATTTGAAAACTCCACTCATATATTGGGATGACAGTCAATTTAGGACCCTGAGCCATGTTTTATTAAGCAGAGTTTTGGTAGCTGGGAAGCAGCTCAGGCTTAAGCATTCCATGTTCCCATGCTACATAGAGTGGTGGCATGTTGCAAATCAAAGATCATTTGACTAGGACTTAGGAAGCCTGCCCTCTCATTCTAACACTGTCCCTGAAAAATTATGCCCTTTAGAAAGTTATTTAATACTCTGGCCTGGTCTACCTATCTAGAAGGTAAGGAATTTGGACTACACTTTCCCCAAGTCCCTTTCACCCCCCATATTCTACAATCCCTCTCTGTTCATACAACACGAGGGCACGGCAGGGATATTAATCAATTATAGTTACTGACCAAACAAGAAATCTCAAAACACGTTTGAAGAAAGGTAATTTCATCCTGTTTTTGAGTGTGTTAGAGATAAAGGAATTTGCTCAAACTATCAGCTACCAGATCCCTGATGCTTTGGCTTAAAAGATGTGCTACATCTGGGGTTTGCTAACGTAAGTCAGCAAAGACTTTCTATTTCCTTGAAATGACTTCCTGAAGTCATTTTTCACAAGGTTTCAACTTTCTAAGATGTTCTGCCATAAATGCCTTCACTGTCAGCAGGCGTGGAGCCTGCCAAAGTTGGCCTCCCTGGGACATTCCACTGGTTCTCCCCTGCTCCGGTGAAGCTGAGCACCGTGCATGTTGCCTCCTTCAGGAAAGTACAAGCCATTCTCTCTCCTCCTATGTTCACATACGCTGAGTATGAACGAAGTGCTCCAGTGCCTTGAGCAACACTTTGCAGAGCGAGGCACACCCTCCACGTACTCTCATTGAGACCGGGGACACAGACAGTCACTAAACCAATAACCCTGCTTATTATTGAAAAATCAATATGCACCAAATAGGAAACAGAGCTGCTATGATGAACAACAGAAGAGGAAGGGGATGCAGAATAATGACAAAGTGCTTGGAGATGTTACAGTCACAGAGGATATGAAAACCAAATCTTCGTTAGGTGCCCCTAGCAACATTTTTCGTTTCACTGTTCACTCCTTCATTCATATCTTTTCACGTACTGTATTTGTCAAGGCATCGTAACATGTTGAAGCCCCCATTTTTAATACAATTTTTTTTTGTTAAATCAAGCAGAGTGGGAAATAATCAGCTGGTCTGAAACATGAGAAAAACCCAAACACACAATATAGATGGAATATGTGGAAGAAAGGTGGGAAAATGGAACTTTACATGGTTGTAGAAGAAATGGAGCCAAAGACCCAAGCTGGATTCTAGATTGGTAAGATTGGCAAGTAGATTTCCTAGGTAAGGAATACCAAGGATAGCTCTGTCCCAATGGGGAGGACCTTGGTAAACAAGAACAAATGTGCAGAATGCCAGTACTCTGCATCCTCCTGGATCCTCAGTGGAAGGCATTTGCTTACCTCTCATTTTGTAATAGTAAATAGGGAAATGTGAGGCTGAGGCTATTTCTCTCTGTATCCCCAGTGATGATTGCAATATCAGGTCATGGCCATACATGGCCATAATGTTGAAGGAATCAATGAATGAATAAATTGATTATAAAATAAGACTTCTAAGGTCAGACACTGTGGCTCATGCCTGTAATACCAGCACTTTGGAAGGCTAATGCGTTAGGATCACTTGAGGCCAGGAGTTCCAGACCAGCCTGGGCAACACAGCAAGACCCCTTCTCTGCAAAAAATAAAAACAAAATTAGGCATGATAGCATGCACCTGTAGTCCTAGCTATTCAGGAAGCTGAGGCAGGAGTAACACTTGAGCCCAGGAGTTAGAGGTTAAAATGAGCTATGATTGTGCTATTGCACTCCAGCCTGTGTGACAGAGCGGGACCATCTTTAAAACAAAAACCAAACAAAAAAAAACCTTCTAGCATCATTCTTTACAGTCCAGCAAGTTATTTCACCTCACATTTTTATTTCTGGCCTGATGATGTACACAGACATCAACTTGGCGAAATAATACTAATGCTGAGCTTCATATGCAAAGTGTTCACGTCTCCCTCACCCTTAGCAAGAATTGTTGATGTGTCCTTCACACCTCTTCAGCAGTTCTGTTTTCCCTTGAGGCCAATGGGTTGCACGTGGAACACGGCTGCTCCATGTCAACTACAGCCTCAGTGTCACTGTGCTGACACTAACTGAGCTAACCCCTACACAGCTACTCACTCACAACATCTTGTGATTTAACCACGCAAATGTCTCTGCCATGCAATGCCTTGTTTTTTCCTCTAATGTCACTGTTATCAGCAACCACCAGACAAGATTATACACTCTTATCTCATAGATAGCCAACAGTTGTATCTCTCTGGCACTTGAATTCGTGTGATGGTTAGTGGTCAACATGTCCATTTTACATACAAAAGTATAAGTTTTTTGTGGCAAGGAATAACTTCTCTGTCTTTGCCCCAGCAGCAAACCATAGCACCCTTGCCAAATAGGTACTCAATAAATACCCACTGATTTAGAGAGTTGCTAAACTTGCACACTCTCCCTTTAACGTGGAATTTTAGCGCTGATTCTGTCTTGCCTTCCTAAGTCTGTTCCTCTGTGCTCTACAGGTCTGCATAGCTATGTTTCTGAAAAGGTGCCATCTGCCACTGTGAATTTACAAATAGGGAGAGTAAATAGGAAAAGCAGGAACAAAATTTCTCCAGCTGAAAAACTGACACAGCACAAATATGCACTGAAGAAATATTTTCCATTGAGGTGCCCACTCGCAAGTGGAATAATTCCAAGTACACCTTGTTTCACCCTGCTGTCTTCCTTCTAAAAAAAATACATGTGAAAATATAGGTTTTCAACTGATCTCTGGTTTCCTGGAGTTGCTCCACATTCTTTGATCATTCAGCTGAGTGATATGGAGGAAATTTAGCCTGAGTCTTAGCAGCTCATTCCATGAGTCCATGGAGAAACCTCTGAGGTTCTCGTGCATAAATTTATTACATTATTAGGTAGTCTACAGACTGCTTAAAGAATATCAAGGATGCTTATACATACATAAAGTGCCTAGAAAGTACATTTTGAGAATAATACCATGTTCTGAAAGTGAGTCTCTTCTCAATTAATTTTTCCAACCATAGCTTCCTGGTGTCTTCAAGTCAGTATTAGGTCAGTGTCAAATACTGGATCTAAGATGAAAAACTTACTAAGTGTCTAAGAGCTTGTTCTCTGGAGTCAAGGTGAATGCTTTTTCAACAAATTAATACTAGTGAGTCTTTGGGAAAGGTACTTCAGTTCTTCAAGTTTCAGTGCCCTGATCTATGATATGTTGATAATAATAGTTTCCATCTTGGTGAATTTTTTAGAAAGTTACAGTGGGCAATTGCATAATAAGGACATAGCACATATTCAGTATGAGTAAGTCTGTACTTTTTAACCATTATTCTTATTAATAAAAACACATACAATTGTAAATATTTACACATGATTTTTATTCTTAGTAAAGTCTCATAAATAACAGTTTTCTTAATCTAGTATCTTGTAACTTGGAGCCACACCACTGTTTCTCAGATCTGTAATATACTCAGAGGCCACAGGAAAGCACTCTCTATGTTTATCATTTATCTTTGCAATCTGGAGCTATTGTTGGGTCTCCCAGGTCTGTCCTATACCCAACTATGTGTGAAGAAACCCAGACTGAAGAAATATTCCCTGACCTACTGGAAGGTATGGTTCATTCCCACTTGGCCAGCAAATGATAGAACTATTTGACCTACTACAACTGCTATATTTCAGCCTCATTTCATGTAATTCCCCTTATCCAGAAATGACAGACAACTTCAAGCACAGGTGCAGAAAATCATGTCAGTCTCAACAACCTAAACTGACGTGTTTGAATCTGCTTTCTTCCAGAGGAATCTTCTAGAGAGTGGGGGCACATTTCACTTGGGAACCTTTTGAAGATTATCTCAGGCTCATTCTCATTTTGAATACCTTGTTATCACCACAGAGAATCCTGCAGTGTAAATGATTTCCAACTGCCTTTGTAGAAAAATGACACAGTCTGTCCTGAGAGCTGTTCATGGAATTACTGTATCTTGTTAGTGGGGGCTGAGCTCACTTGATACTTAAAAGCAACAAAGGCTGAAAGTTCCCAGATTTGTAAAATCGGTTCCTTTGAAGGTAGGTAAGAGACTTTTCTCACTTTTCTTTATTGTTCTTTTGGTTTCTCTCTCTCTCTCTTTTTTCCTTTTCCCAATTTCTTTTTTAAACAATCAAGAACACAAGTAATTGTCACCTTGGTATTTAAATTCAGAGATCTAGAAGGCTCTTTATTCTGGGAAACACGTAGGCTGAGCATTCCTGAAATGGAATCAACAAAACCTGTGCACTCCCAGGTGTGAAGAGGTAATTGCAGGTGCAAATCGGCAATGGCACGAACAACAGGCAACTGAACGTAACACACAAGCTGCATGCAGACGCCTTGGTGCCGCTCCTTGGAACTCGTCTTTTTACTTGAATTCATTTGCATTTCTTCAGCATAAGATGCACATAACGAAACACTCTTTATATATTCCACCAGGCTCATCAGTCTATGACAGGAATTTTGCCTTCAGCTCATCCAAGTAACTCTTGGCTGGGGGGTGGGGGGCGGTCGCGCGCGTGTGAGCACTGGCCGACAGAGAGAGGAGGTGGGACATATGGTATCAATGCTCTGGCTTGGGTCTTTTAACACAAGAACTGCTTGTTTGAAAACTCTGTCAAAATGCAGGAGTCTGAATGATTTCCAGAGCTCTGGGGCCACACAAGGATTTAAAAAGTGAAAGTCAAGAGGGTGTAGGAGAGCTTCCTGTGGGAGTTGCAGCCAGCTCGACCTTCATCCCTCCCCGAGCTGATGAGTGTGGCGCTGCATCCTCACCAATTCTCTCTGGCCTTTCTCCCACGCACCAAGCTTCTTTTTCTTGCTTTTCTTTCTCCCTCCCTCCCTCCCTCCCTCCCTCCTTTCCTTCCTTCCTTCCTTCCTTCTTTCTTTCTTTATCTTTCTTTCTTTCTTCTTTCCTTTTTTTTTTCTGTCCTTTAAATTAGAAGGGGTTACCCCAATTGGTAAAGACAGGGAGGACAGAAAGGAATTGGGAAAGAAGAAGGAACTTCTCCAGTTTCCGTTTTGTCTCCAGCTCCAAGTCTGGGCAAAGAAAAATACTTGCTGTGCTGTTAAGGATAAAAACAATAGGATTCTGTTATGTCAGCTCCATCTCAGGAGAGTTTTCCACAACTCCATGTGCACGAGAAGTCTTGCTCCTTCAGGACACAGCCTGCTAGGGGTTGGCAATGCCAGAACAAGCTTAGAGGCTTTTCCTCACCACAAGTGGGAAGTACATCTGGCCTCCAATAGGTAGCAGAAAAAAATTGCGTGGAAATCCCATGCAAAGATATTGTAAGAGGGTGTATTCATTTCCTCTTGCTGCTGTAACAAATCATCACAAATTTGGTGACTTAAAAATGACTTAAAACAGCACCAAATTATTATCTTTCAGTTATAGAAATCAGAAGTACAAAATGAGACTCACTGGACTGAAATCAAGGTGTCAGCTGTGCTGCAATCCTTCTGGAAACTCCTGGGAGGAATCTGTTTCCTTGCCTTTTCCAGCTTCTAGAGGCCTCCAAACGGCATTTTAGGTAGCTTGAGATCTGGTCTCTGAGAATGGTAGTGACCGCCGTGGTGCTGATGTTTCCTGGGATGCTCTGTTGCATTCAACATTAAAGGCACGTGCTCAGGGAGTACAGGAATCAAAAGAACTCAGTGGGCTATACCTGGCCATGTCTGATGTTTTCTCTTGACTAGACTGGGTTATTGATTTGATGGAATGACGATGTGCCCTTTTTATCACATCATAACAGGGGTACATGATAGCAACATGATTTATTACTGGTGATATTAACTTGGATTACATGGTTAAGGTAATGTCTGGAACAACTGGATTTTCATATATATATTTCTATAAGAATCTTAATCATTATTTTACATTATACACAAAAATTAACTCAAAATGGATCACAAACCTAAATGTAAAAACTAAAACTATAAAACTTTTATTACTAGATGAATAGATAGGAGGAAATCTTTCCAAACTTATGTAGGCAAAAATTTCTTAAATAGGAAACACATACACAGAAGGGGTAGCGGGGAATGAACCATAGAAGAAAAAAAATTGATAAATCAGACTTTGTCAAAAGTAAAAACTTCTACTCTTCATAAGTCACCATTAAGAAAATAAAAAAGCAAGCCAAAGATAGAGAAAATATTTGCCATACATATATCTAACAAAGGATTTGTATCCAGAATATAGGGAGGGAGAACCCTCTTATCATTCAATAATAAGATAAAATAAACAATTTTAGAACAAACAAAAGATTTCTACAATCACTTCCAAAAGAAAATATTCAAATGGCCAATAAGTACAAAACAGATGCTCAACAAGGTTGGTCACCACAAATTAAAACCACAATGAGCTACTACTACATACCCACTAGAAGAGCTAAAATTAAAAAGGCTGACAATACCATGCATTGGCAAGGATATGAATCACTAGGAGCCCTCATGCATTTCTGGTGGAAATGAAAAACAGTTCAGTGGTGTCTTATAAAGTCAAACACGTGTTTATTTTACAACTCATCAATTCACACCTAGGCATTTACCCAAGAGAAATAAAAAGATATATCACATAAAGACTTCTTCAGAAATATTTATAGCAGTATTATTCATAATTACCCCAATCTAGAAACAGTCCCAATCCATCAAAAGGTGGAAAGATACAAAATACTGAGATATATCTACATGATGGAATCCTACTCAAGAATTAGTAGGAACAAACTCAAAAATATTTTACTGAATGGAAGAAGCCAGACAAAAAGAGTGCACACCATATGATTCCACTAATGTAAAATTCTAAAAATGGCAAATCTAATCTGTAGTAACAGAAAGCAGAGCAGGGGGACCCCTGGGGCCCGGGTTTGAGAGTGGTGTTGACTACAAGGGGTATAAAAGACATTTTATGGGTATGGAAATGCGATCTATCTAGATCACAACGGAGGTTACATGGGTTTACACACTTGTCAAAACCTACCATATTCGTACTTAAAAAGGCTACTAATAAAGTTGAGTTTTAAAAAAAGCTATTTGTTTCATGATATATGTTTATAAGACAGAATCAGGTTTGTTCCAGCAATACATCTCACCTAATATTGCTGGAAAGCAGCCATGTAAGCTAAGGCCTTATATGACTTGTGCATTTTGGGGGGATGCCAGGGCCCTCCCATCACTCAGAGTAAATGGCACATTTCCTACATCGTGTCTAAGCCTTACTTTACAATTGAGTTTGCTGATCCCTTTGTTCTCAGAGTAGTCAGCTCTGCCAGAACCTACCCCTGGAGTGACTGGACACACCCTACTCTCAGAAAATGACCCTGCAGTGGAGAAATGTGCTTGAGGTGAAAATATAAATAGAAACAATCTCCCCCTTCCCTTTTTTTCCACTGTACTTTCTACCATTGAAGTTTTATTTACGCCAGATGAAATCAGGGACTAACACTTTTTTTAACCTTCTTGGAAGATTAAATCGGAAAAGCCAGAGTGATACTATGAAAAGTAAAAGAAAAGAAATCTCAGCCTATAACTAAACTATGGTGTAACCACCCAGTGGACTTCTCTACGCTATTATTGTGAATAAGGAAGCTCCCTATGAACTGATTTGGAACTATCTCCAGGATATATTGTTAGGTGGAAAAAGTAAGGTGCAAACAACTGTATGTATGCTAACTTTTGCATAAGAAAGGGGGAGAGATTACATATGTATATATTAAGCTTTACCAAAAGAAATACAGGAAAAATAAACCACAAATTAGTGAAAATAGTCAATAAGAAAGTGTTTGGCAATGGGGTAGAAATTATGGGTATACAAGTGAGACTTCTGAGTATACCTTTTAGTATATAGTTTATGGTTTGACTTTTGAACCATTTACAAATTTAATAGATTCAAAAACAAAATTAAATTTAAAAGGATGTGAAAAGCAATCCCTACAATTGAATACAAACAGAAACAAATAAATTATACATCAGATTGATAACACAAGCACACAGAAAAAGATAAATTGACTCCAGTACTTTTGAACACAATAAAGGTTGTGTTCATAAATCTTGGTCATAAATCTTAGAAGAATGTGTGCTAATGACAAAAAGACTTTCAAAGGAATATAAAAATCTTGAGTCTTATTTGGTAGTAGGGTTATCAGTAATGGTATCAAGGGAGGATTCCAAAACTATGTTTTGTGTATTATGGGATAGGGTAAATAAACGAGTATCCTATCTATTTGGGAACCGCAGTTTTCCCAGTGGGAGAAGGGAAATACACATGAAATGGACAAAAGTAATTTTTTAAAAACCCTATGGTATTTCATTTATATTGGAGGTGATTTAAACACACACACACACACACACACACACACACACACACACACACACACACACACGTTCTGCCTGTCAAAATCACCTGGAAGCAGTGGCACCTCAATAGCAGTGAGGACACCTGAAACCCAGATCTTGGTTTCTAATGACCGTTTTCTAAAAAAGAATAAAGTATCAGTGGAAACATCACTGAAAACAAGTCTGGAGTAGGAAAAGTACAAGGTCAGCCTAGAAATATTATGTTATAAATCAAGAAATATCTCAAAATCTGATAGACATGTCGAAAAGGGCCAGGATCCAGCTTGAAGAAGCTCTCATTGTGCAAATGTGGAACAATTTGAGCATCGAAGAAGGAATTGTGGTAAGGACATATAATAGTGTGAATAAGGAAATAATTTATGGGTTTCTGTATTACACTGTCTATATTGGTGCTATAAATACCAGCTAGAAATGTGATGCCATCAGTGGGATAGTTGGTGCTGCCAAGGATCATCAGTGGGTGCTGCAAGCATGAGAGGAAAAGTTGTGGGAGAACAGGTCATACAAATAATTTCAAAATATTACCCCACACTTGAACTATTAATATTAAGGGAAAGAAGTGCCTTTACAATGGAGAAATCAGGCTGGGAGTGGTGGCTCATGCCTACAATCCTAGCACTTTGGGAGGCCAAGGTGGGAGGATCGCTTGAGGTCAGGAGTTGGAGACCAGCCTGAGCAAAAGCAAGACCCGCATCTCTACTAAAAATAGAAAAAACTAGCCAGGTGTGGTGGCCTGCACCTGTAGTCCCAGCTACTCAGGGGGCTGAGGCAGGAGGATCACTTGAGCCCAGGAGTTTGAGGTTGCAGTGAGCTAGGCTGATGCCACTGCACTGTAGCCTGGGTGACAGAGAGAGACTCTGCTTCAAAAAAACAAACAACAACAACAAAAAAAAAAAAAAAATGGAGAAATCAGGTAAATACCACCATAATCAAGTATCTACATTTAGCATCACTGATACTGGGACAAACTGGGACTGTGTGCCTCATTAACAGAGGCAATGAGAATTATACAACAACATTCATGTAGTTGTGTCCAAATGTTTGACCTACATCTAATCATAAAGTTTAGGGGACATTCTACAAAAAACAAAAATTAGCCTGAAATCTTCAATTGTATTAATTTCAAGAAGATTAAAGGAGTTTAAAGAAGCATGACAACTAGATGCAATGTATGATTCTAGACTGGATCAAAAATTAAGAAAATCATTAAAAAAGAATGAGTTGTTGACTATGGACTATATTAAATAATATTATTATATCAATATTCAAATTTTTGCTTGGATAATGATATTTTTGTTTTACAAGAAAATACTGAAGCATTATAGGTGAAGAATCAGGATTTGAGGGAAAATTCCTTGGTGTAGGTATGACTCTTGGATTAGTAAGTCAGATGAAAGAAGCTATACAGGAAAATGTATTAAGTGTGTGTCATGAATGCTACACCATAGAGTAATTCTCTGGAGAGATACCAATGAATAAAGAAGGCTTCTGCTCCTGATAAAGTAACCAAAAATGAGGTGACAAGCCAAATGATAATGTGTAAGAACACAAGAGGAAACACAAACATCATCAATGAACATTTACTACACACTTCTTGCACCCATTACCATGCTAATTCTTAAAAGCATAAAGCATGGATAGTGTCCCTGCAGAGTTTAAAGCCCAGCTGGCAAGACATAACTTGGACACATGAAACAATTTAAAGGCAGTGCAAGACACCGTGTTCTCAAATGCCAAATTCTGTGGTTTGAACTAAAAATGTAATAAGAATTCTTGGAAGGAAGAGATCAATGTCAGATGAAGTTGCTGGCAATTAGGGCTTGTGACACATTAAAGCAAGCACAGAACTTGGTCTTATTGAATGAGCTACCCACATGTGTGCCGAGGAAATTCACTAATGGAGAGTGTGTGGTTAAAGCCAGGATTCATTAATCAGAATGGCTTTTATGGGAGGAGAATTTTGAGCAAAATTTGAAGGAGAGATGGAAATTATAGGAATCACTAAATACATATATTAGAGAGGAAGCAACCTCAGACAGAGATCATCTTTCCAGTTCTATACTTTTGTGAGAAAAAAAAGAACCACAGGTCCAGAGAAAAGCTATAGTTTATAAGAGAGAATTTTGGTAAATGGCAGGAAACTGGATGGGAATCCAAAAACCTGTTGGACTTTGGCAAATGATTCAGCATTTCTAAACCTTTGGTATGTGGCAGATGGAATATATTCCATCAGGATAAGGTGTCTAATCCATTTCCTTTGAATCTGGGCTCCCTTAATGATTTGCTTGACCAATTACCTGCAGTGGAAATGACATTGTGGGACTTCTGAGGGTGGGTCATCGAAATGCTCATCCTTGGAACCCTGAGCTCCCATGTAAGAAGTCCAGCTGCCCAGAGGCCACCAGAGACTGTGAGAAGCTCAAGCCCCATTGAGAGGTCTTGGAGAATAAGAAGTATAATAGGGAAAGAAAGAAAGACCATGGACCGCCAGGGCAGCAGACACATGAGTGAAGAAGCCATCTCACAAGTGGCCCCTCCAGCTCCAGCTGCCCCAACTGACGTCATGTGGATTGGAGATGAGCCACCAATCCCAATCCACCCTGAATTTCTGTCCTACACCTGAGAGCAAAATAAAATATCTACTTTAATCTACTAATCTTTGGGGTAGTTTGCTACCCCAAAAAGCTAGTTTCTGGTATTTCTTACAACTCTACATTTTCTTTGCTTTTATAAAATTCCACAAGAAAAAAAAATGTTTGCCAGTGCTTGATTAAAGGAGTAAGCAAGTAGAGGGCAACAAGTTGGTTTGAATAGAGTGGTAGTTTCTGGCAGAAATAATGGGAAGTATCTGTGGGAAATAAGGGGAGGCTAAAAATTAAGATGCTTATGTCACTTTCAAAGGATATGGGACCTTATTTCTGCTTGGCAAAAATATTCCTGCTTCCCTTCCATCCATGTAATTAGCAGTTCTTCCTGAGTCTAATTTTTGTTCTCTGGAAGATCTGAATAATTATATTGCTTCTCCCCAGCTCAAAGATGGTATAACATGGCTATCATCAATGCTCTTCCAATCATTTCTAGCTCTTCCTCTTCCAGGCGCACGGTGAGATTTCACTGCCTGTCCCTTTGTAGTTGACTGGGGCCATGTGATTAGTTACAACCAACGAGTAGTAAGTAGAACTATCAGGTGCTACTTCCAAGCTGGAGTATTTCATTGGCAGTTCTAGATGACCTTCCAGAGCTCTCTTTCCTGTCTGGCATAGTAACCAACAATTGAGATACAATTGGCTCCATCATTCTGGATTCCTGAGTAAATCTGGTGATCAAAGGCCCCTGCCAACCCATAGTGGACATGTCACATGAATGAGAAATAAACATTTGTTCATTTCAGTCACAGAGATTTTTGAGGATGCCTGTTACTGCAGCATAATACCAGCTCTTCTGACTATGCACCACAGAAGACTGGAAATGCTCAGAGAAACAGCAAAGTGAAATAAAGTTATAAGATATTATTATTACAAAGGATAGGCTTCGCCAGGGAATCAACCCAAGTGATTCATTCAGCTGTCTACTGCAAGTTTGTGTAGTTCCACCATATTTGACACGTCATCCAGCTTCTCTCTGAGTCAAATATCCTTGTGTAGGTGATGATGATGATGATGACAACGACAAAGACAACAGCAAAAATAGCAAGAATATCCACTATTTCTGCCCATGGTATGACTAGAAATCATTGTATATATGACTCCTAATTCTCACAACCTATCTGTAGAATGGGTTTAACCATCTCTGTTTTTACATATGTAGAAACTAAAGCTAAACGGGTTCAGTACTATGTTCTTTCTATTTCCTTCTAATCTTTGGATCTCTACTTAGCAAAGGAAGTCTAGTGCTATGGTAAGGAAAAGTGAGGGTCTTCTCTATTAAATTCATACAGAATGTGGCAATGTTCTGAACACATTATATGCTTGCATTCACTGGGGTTTTAAAGGGAAGCTAAAACCAGCTGAGACAGCTCTGTGTCCAAGTCATCTGGTGCCCATGTGTGGCAGTGTGCGTGCTTCCCCTGTGTCCTCCCAGGATGGCACAGATATTAATTACTTAATATGGAAGAGGCAGGAGCTGGGAATAATAATCTCAGTTCCAAAGTCGGCTTGATTTTACTTTCCTGGGCCCCAGGATTGCCACCCACAGGCCTTGTGGGGCTTAAAACCACCAATAGGAGCTTCAGCTTCACTCAAGACATATGGGGGATGGCATCGAGGCCACAGCACCAACCTGATGAAGTACATATGGTAAATTTGAAGGGCAAAAATGTTCAAAATATTCCTGGCCCCACCCCAAATTTTGGGTGGCCCCAAACTCCAAGCCCAGCCTGGAACTAGCATTTGCATGCAGACATCTTAAATTAGAGTATATGAAATTCATTTCAGAGTGTTTCAGGCTGGTCTAGGACATGAAGACATTTGAAAAAGTTTAGGAGAGAGGACAAGAGAGGCACATATTGATGTGATCCCTGATGCAAGGTCCTGGATCTGAACAAAGCTTTGCTGACTTTATCTCTCACCCTCTCCCTGGGAGGAAATGCACAAGCATTGCCTCTTCCTTGATAACCAATGTCCTTGATAATCAATCCTTGTGGATTCTCACCCTAAGCTTCAAACATCTCCCTCCCCTCCATCCTGTCTCCTATGCCTCTGAAATTTCTCTTTCTACTCTAAGACTCCTTCTACTCAAGGAAATCAAGTCACCTGGTATGAGTTCAGGACTCCTGTATTTCCACTTTAAGTCTTTCTTCCCGGAGTCACTCTCCAGAGGTGTGTGTATTACATCCCACAACTTACTTTACCTTCCTGAACATGAAAAGACACTTTCCTAATTTACTCATTCATTAGTGTTAGTTTACTGGCCACCTAACGTGCAGAGTACTGGGCTTGAGATTTAACTGACAAGAAGGAGACAATCATGTCTCTCTTTGAAGGAACTTCATTGCAAACAGAAGGGACAACAACATGGGTGGACATCCTAGTTGAGATGTTGAATAAGCAGCTCAAGCTCAGGGGAGACAACAAGACTGGAGACATAAATCTGGGGTCATAAGACAAGTTGGGACAATCTGAAGTCAAATTATTGATAGTGAAGAAAAAGGTCGAATGACAAGCCAAGGCCTGGGGCATTCCAGCATTAGGAGGGTTGGAGGAGGTATGTTTAAATTTGGAGTTCCAAAGTGATGCAGTTATTTGATAACAGCAAAGTCTCTGGTACAAATCCTGCAAATGGAAGCTGAGTTAATGGGGAGGAAGGTCATCAGAACTAAAGAAGTCAAGAAGCTGAGAAACTGGAGTGCAAAGTGTATAACCCACTGTTAAGTCAAATGCTACAAAGAGTCTGAGATTTTACCTTGCAAGCTAACAGGATACCTGAGCACAATTTTATATACATACTTACAGAAAACACAAGATCTTTGGGTCAGAGACAAAGACCATTAACACAGCAAAAGCATCAAAAAAAGCACTATTTGCCATTGGTTCTCCAAACTTTAATCCCCACAGGCAACACAATGAGGATATGATGGTACCTGCCCAATATGTTGGGTGCATTACAGAAGAGGAACCCCCAAATTAAGAAACTCTGATCTTATATAGGGCTATGGTATTCTTCCTCCCTTCCAGAAAAAAACCTATTCTTTACTCTGGTATGTAAGCAAATCTCCATGGAAGAGAAAGAGAGATCTTGATCTTTTCTACCCTAGAAGGGAAGGAGATGTCTCAAAATTTTCATCTCCTGGAATGCCCCATTATGTAGACATCCTTAACTTGTCTTTAAATAGATTCACTCAGAAAACCCAGACTGTACAGGTATTCATGGAGATATTCATGTGAGATATTCATGGAGAATTGTCTTCTAACATCCACATGGGTTCTGAGGATGCCAAAAATGATGACAAGAAAAGTGGGAAACAAGAGGATAGTGAGCCAAGAGCTAAATTCTTCAGTAAATCTGAGCAAAATCTCAGAGATAGATGAGGACATGAGATGAGATGAGATGAGATGAACAGACATATCTGATCAAGGCTGATGAGATGTGCATCACAGTATCTGGGGTTCTGGAAGGACAGTAGAAGGATTTGGGAGATAGAGTCAGGTTCATGGGGTTATTGAAAAAGATGTACTCATATACTTATCCATATGATGGTGAATAATTTAGGAGGTTTAGACTTCTGTAGCTGATTAAGGAATATGAAGATATGAGGCTTATTGAGAATGTTCCTGAACAACTGAAAGCATAGGAAAGAGAAGATTTAGGGCCTCTGGTCTTGCCTGCAGCTGGCGATGTGGCAGCGGGGAGCTTGCTGCACTGCAAGGCCTGAGTGTAACCAGTCACACCCCAGAGGGAAAGGGCTGACTCACAAGCCCATGCTGTACGTAAAGACTTTGAGGTGGTTGTTCTGGTCGCTGCTGGACTGTCCCATTAACTAGCCATCTGGCTTTGAATATATCTTTAGATTTTCTCCCCCACCCCCACATAAAATAGGATGATTATATGTTTCTCTAGTGGCCAGAATTCATTGAACTGCAAGGGAAGAAATCATCTCTAACTGGTTTAGGCAAAGAGAAAATTTATTTCTCTTGTAAACAGAAATGTAAAGTCCAGGAGTTGCTATGATTTATTAGGAGCCTCAAAAGACACCACAAGTCTGTCTATCTCTCTCACATATAGAGGAATACAGAGTATATATAATATACATAATATGTAATATGGTATATAATAATATGTGATGTACAATATATAATATATTATATATAATAATATAATACACTTCATATATATATAGAAAACCTTCCTCTGCATTTAATAACTTTATTCTTTGGATAATTTGCTATATTGGGGCCCATAGCAGCTCTAACTTAAGTTAATCTTATATCATCTAGTATTGTTAGAGAAAAAAGAGATTTTTCTTTCCTAATGATACCAGTTCAAATCCTGGGGTTGGACATTATTGGTTGGCTGGAATCATGTCTAACCCTGACATACAATGTGGTTAGGAGAATAGAATATACTGAGTAGCCAGACGTAAGTCTTGTGCTCATTTCTGGAGACATGAATATACTGGGGAGAGGGATATGAGAAAACCTAAAGAAAGGTATTTGAGGTGCTGTTGCTAAAGAAAAAGAAATAAGTCACAGCGTGGCAAGGGCTAATCGACAGCCCCACCTGGCTATGGGCTTGCAGATTGACAAAGGGCAGCTAACACCTCCTGGGTGCCCGGCATGTGCCCAGTTTAATGTTAGGTATGTTTTTAAAAATGATGTCACTTAAGCCTCATAACAACTCTACAAAGTAGGTATTATTAATACCATGAACCACTCTGAGAAGAATTGAAAAAGTATAAATGAAACATCTAAATATAAAGGATTAACATAGCTGTCTTTATGCTATTCTCTTGGTTTACACTTCTGGTCTTTTGGCCATTTTCTATTTAATTTCAATCTTGGTAGCATGTAGGAGGGGTTCTCATGGGGAAAGGCAATTATAAGGCAAGCGTCTAAGTTCCTCTAACTTGTCTAACCAAGAAAGGATTAATATAGGAAAATTTCAACAGGAGATGAGAAATATTACAGAGATGAAGGGGTAGAGTAGGGTTGGGGACACATCACACCAGGGAGGGAGTATGGTGGGTCTCAGCACGAACCCACCTCTGCCACAACCTCGCACAGTTTCCCTGCATTGACCGGCATCATGGGCCCTCCAAGGACATTTAGCCCAGGTATTATCCATGGGAAAGCCTTATTTGGTAATTTCGGCTGTTCAGTTTTTACTTTCATTTTGCTCAATTACCTTTTTATTCATCCTGTTTCTCCACCCTTAAGCCCAATCTTAGCCCACCCTGTGGTACATGCCCTCGCTTCTCTCTCTGTCCTTAATGTCCTCTGCCCGAACTTTATCCTCCAGTCCTGCTTTCTCCATAAAGTCTTCCTGGAGACTGGGCTTGTTCTACAGTATTCTAATTGTTCTACAGTTGCCTGTGCTGGCTTCTCCCTCTCCTGCCTTGCCCCTGAGTTGTCATTCTGTGGCCTGTCTTCCCACCTGGACCCCAAGCTCAGGCCCAGCACAATATGACAGGTGACACCTCTCTGTGCAGTGCCCACAGAAAGGGCTTGCTAGATACTTCGCCGAGTATCCTCCAGACCTGTCCACAGGAGTGTTAGGCTTCAGTCTATACCTACTTGTCACTTTGAAGAAGCAGACCAGTTATTGAAAATAACCGGTCAGTCCCATTTTTTAAAAAACAAAACCAATTCAACCATTTGTTTAATTGAATTAACTGGTTGATGCAGTTTTGCTTATGTAGAACTGACTTAAAAGGAAATGACCTCAATAATTTTTAAATCTTACATTGCACAGTGTTTTTGCCCTTTAAATGCCTTAGTGGTTTTTCGGTTTTTTGGCTTTTTTTTTTCTTAATTGTAGGATTGCTTCTAAACATGGTCAGAATGACCTCAGGGACTGGTTTCTAAATCAAATGGCCTTGGAGTGTTCTTTCTCTGTCCAGACTGTAGGCTGAATGGAGACTTGTGTTTTTACACATTCAATAAATAGTAACAGAAAGAACTCTGTGTTATTTACTGAATATTTTCATGAAAAAAGCTTTATCTAATTTACTCAGTATCATAAAACTATATTAAGTAATTTACGTGTGTTTTAATCTTGTAGCCTGAGTAACATACCCGTGGAAAGGGAGAACATAACGTCAATAGCTTGCAGATTTGTACAAAGGGGACTTCAGCAAAAAGAACGTATTTGCTTAAAAGTCTGTGAATTAGCCCCTCTCTTAAGCCCTTCCCTCCATCTGTCCCGCCCTGGATAGAAAAATGCTCAGTCCTACCAACCGGCAAATTCATAGGTCATCTCTTAGAAAGCAGGGAGAGGGCCAGTGAAAAGGCTATTTGGAATATGCTTACCCCAAAGGTCAGTCCGGCTCACTGGCAATGACTGGCTGTCTGGTTGGTGGAAAATACCAAGAGCTAAGTCATTCTGACCTGTTTCTGCTGACTAAATCCTTTGGCCTTCTCTGAACCGCAGGCTTGGGCTTAATGTGCAAGAAGAATCAGAAACCGCACCTGGGAACAGGAGACAGTGGGTTCAACTAGAACAGAAGGTACCAGAACTGGGAAGCCCAATGCATGTCCATGGGGGAGTGCTTCAGGCAGAGGGTGGGAGAGAAGGGAGAAGTTGATGCATTCACTAGAGCATGTGCTGTATGCCAGGTACTGTGCTAGGTGCTAGGAACTGCCTGATTCTTGCCTTCAAGAAGCCAGAAGGAGGGATGGATAGGCATGAGGTTGTGAGGGAGACCAAAGGTGTAACAGAATGTATGCTTAGATTTGCAAGGGAGCACTCAGCAAAGCACCCAACCAGATCAGAAAGCTCTATGGAGGAAGAAATGTGCTTAAAGGATGAGTACTGAGACCATAAGTGGGGACGAGATGCCAGGCAGATGGCACAGCTTGAGGGAGAGCACAGTGCCATGAAACAGCTAAATGCATCCAGGCAATAGTTTTTAATCAGGATGGCCTGAGAGCTTTATTGGTTTTTCCTCAGTGCCCCGTAACCTACTAAGAATCTCCTAAAATAGGAGCAATGCTTGTGTAGTTTTGAAAGTGCTTGCTGGGTGATTCTAATGTAAACGCCTTGCTAAGAACTTGAGCTGGAGCAAGAAAGTGGCTGCAGAAGTGGAGAGTATCAAGATGAGAGCGGAGAAAGCTGGGCAATGGCTTGAGTGCTCCCCCAAGGGATCTGAACTTCATCGTGGAAGCAACGAAGAAACGTGAATGATTTTAATTAAAAGGTCGCAGGATCAGATAAACATTTCAAAATGATTGCTCTGGCAGGCTGGGGAAGGATGGATTTTGGGGTGGAGATTGAAAAGGCATCACTGGCCCTAAGCAGAGCTCTAGAGGCTGTCACAGTGACCCGGCAGGAGGTTGTGATGGAGCCAAAAAGCAGTGGGGCTGATGGCACTTGGTCCCTACCTGGATGTAAACAGAGAGAGTCAAATCTAGAGTGACCGTGATAACCGAGTGCAATGGAGAAGAAACAAGTTAGGTGGACCTGTTACTGTCTTCTTGCTTCTGTGCAAATTCCCACCAACTTACTGGCCTAAAACAACACAAATGTATTACCTGCTGGTTCTGGAGGTCAGAAGTCCTACCTGGGTGCGCAGGGCTGTGTTCCTTCTGGAGGTTCCGGGAGAACATCCATTTCCTTAGCCGGAGCCGCTGCAGGCTGCTCCCATTTCTTGGCTCCAGGTCCACGCACCACACCTGTCTCTGTTTCCATTATCACATCTCCTCTTCTGACTCTGACTCACCTGCCTCTCTGTATCCATATAAGAATCTTTGTGATTACATTGGGCCCACCTGGATAATGCAAATAATCTTCCTATCTCCAGATTCTTAACCATATCTGCAAAGTCCCTTTTGCCAGATAGGGTAACCTATTCACACTTCTGGAGATTAGAACATGGACATCTCCCGGCAGGGGGGTGTCATTATTCTGCCTATCACAGTAGAGTTTGGACAGGGGAGGTGTAGGGCAGGGGAAATCATTTCAGTTTGGATGTATTAAAGGCGATATGCTCAAAGGGCATTTGAGTAAAACTGTCCAGTCTGGGATCGAATATTAGAATCTGAGCCTCAGAATGGAGTTCATCTTTGGGGAGGAGGATTCCCAAGTCCTCGGCATGGAACCGTACTAGAAACTCTAGGTTTGCATGAGGTTACACGTGCATCAGGGAGGATGAGATCAGAACTCTGGCGAACACCAGCCTGTGTGTGGCAAGGAGAAGAAGAGACACCTGCAAAGGGCACCGACAAGAAATAGGCAAAGAAACCCAAAAAGTGAGGGAAGGAGGAGGAGCAAATACCAAGAGGAAAAGGAATGACATCAGTGTCAAACACCAGATAGGTCACGTGAGACAGGAGCGGAAATGCACCTGCAGGCTAATGGCAACCCACAAGTCGCAGGTGACATAAAGAGAGAGAATTTTCAAGAAACTATTAGAAGAAACCAGATGGCGCTGGGGTAACAGACAAAAGAGCAGTGAGCAATGAACCCAGAGGCAGAAATATATATAGCAGACTCCTCTGTAACATTTTCGTGAAATATTTTAAACATAAGAAAAATATAGAAAATAATTTAAAGAGCACCTACTAACCAGCTTTTTCAAAGGTTAACATTTTACTATATTTGCTTCAGTAAATTTTTAAAAAACAATTAAAATATTACAGATGCAGTTGAAATTCCCTATATTTCTTTCTTTCATCCCATTCTCCTTTCTCCTATCCCCCTGAATACATCATCTTAAGAGTTTGGTATTGATGCTTTTTTGCATGATTTTAAAACAACTACAAATGTGCATATTAATAAAAAATATACATAGTATTTTTTTATATTTTCAAACTTTATATAAATGGTGTCCTAATCAGGCAATTTAAGTTATTAATTCAGTTTTAAAACATAACCATTGAGATATATGTCACTAGTGCTTTCGTTTAATTGCTTATATAGCATTCTATTATCACTGTAATACAATTAATTTATCCATCTTCCTTGACGGTAAACAGTTAGTTTGTTTCCATTTTGTTACTATAAATAATGCTACAATGAACATTCCTGAACAGGCATTCTTGAGTTCTTGCCTGAGAATTTCTCTAGGTTGTTTTCAGGTTTACTAATATTGACAAATTGCCCACCAAAGTAATAACAATTTCCATTACCACTAAACATAACAGGTTCAATTATTCTGCATCCTAACTAACACATTTTTCTTTTATGTGTATGCTTTCAAATTTTGTTGTGTTTTTAATGGGGATTTCCCTGATTTCTAGTGGAGTTGACCATTATTTTATATGTTGATTATTTTTATTTCTTCTGTGAATTGTCAGTTTTTATCATTTTGCATTTTTATAGTGAGTTGCTTGTCATATTTTTATTGAATTTTAGATGTTTTTATACTGTTTAGATTATCTTCTTAAATCTTTATAAAGTTTTTTTGTACCTTTATGTCTTTAAACAAACTGGAATTTATTTTTGTATATGATATGAGGTATAGATTGATTTTTCAGTTAACCAATTGTTCCAGAACTCTTTGTTGAATTAATCATTTCTATATCTTTGATTAAAAATGCAGATCTGAGAGATGTAAGTTTTTATGTATGCATATATCTGGTTCTATTTTTTTATTTCAAAATATTAAGGGAGAACAAATGTTTTAGGTTACATGAATTGCTTTTGTAATGCTTGAGTCCTGGCTATAGGTGTGCCCATCACCAAAATCGTGTTCATAGTACCCATTAGTAGACTTTTTTCTCCCTCCCTTCCTCCCCCTGGTTGATTTCCACTGAGTTTTACTTCCCTCTGTGCACATGCGTGCTCATCAGTTAGTTCCAGTTTAATAGTGAATACATGTGGTGTTTGTTTTTCCATTGCTGAGATAGTTCACTTAGGAGAATGGTCTCTAGTTCCATACAGATTGTTGCAAAAGGTATTAATTGATCTTTTTATGACTGAGTAGTATTCCATGGTATATATGGTATAAATTTTATTAATCCATTCATAAATTGATGGGCACTTGGGTTGATTCCACATCTTCGCAATTATGAATTGTGCTGCAATAGACATTTGAGTGTAGGTGTCTTTTTGATTAAAAGTCTTCTTTTCCTTTGGGTAGATACCCTGCAGTGGGATTGCTGAATTGAGTGGTAGGTCTGCCTTTAGTTCTTTGAGGAATCTCCATACTGTTTTCCACAGAAGTTGTACTAATTTGCAGTCCCACCAACAGTGTATAAGTATTCCTTTCTCTCTGCATCTACACTGGCGTCTATTGTTTTTGGACTTCTTAATAAAAGCCATTCTGACTGGAGTAAGGTTATAGCATTTTATAAACTTAGAGCAGCTTCTCAGACATAAATGGGCATATGAATCACCTGGGAGATATTGTTAAAATGTGGATTCTGACTTAGAAGTTCTAGGATGGGGTCTGAGATTAGGCATTTCGAACAAGTTCTCAAGTGATAATGACATTGCCGGTCCCTTGACCTCACTTTGAGCAAAGATCAAGGAGAGACAGGCCAGAGATACAGGGAAACTAGGGAATGGAATATAAAGCAGAATCACTGGTGAGACAAATAGGTCAAGTTTAATACGGAAGAATTTGCAACCAGCCAGGGGATCAGAGCGTGCCACTTTAGGGGGGCTGAACGCAGAGGCTATTTGTCTGCCCCTACTTTATGCTGCTTCTTGGCTGTTGACTCACAGGAACACTGTATTAAGCCTGAAGGAAGGTAAAGTGACTGGGGGAGATTTTTGCAGAGATGAGGGGATTACATCTCATCCACAAACACATCTGAATCCAAGTGTTCCAAGGTGGCTATCTGGATTCAGAGGCTTTTCTGATCTTAACCTGGTGAGACTGTGGAAGGAGGTGGCAGTGCTTGCTAAAGGCAGTAAAATCTCCCCATCCAAGTGGTCAATAGTTCAGCAGGAAAAAGGTCCATGTGATGTCACACTGTTTGGAGGACTTCAGAGGTGGCTTTTTAAAAGGTGAAAGAGATTTTCATCATTTTTTTCCCAGAAAAGTTAGAATTTATAAGGGATCAGGATACTTCAGGCAATTTGTATTTATGATTATAAATGTTTTGAGATTTCAGTTCAGGCCCAAATTGAGAGATAAGTGTTCTCCTTAACAGTGACCTTTGGGGAGTTTCTTAATGCAGAACAAATCCCAAATCATGGATCTAGCAATAGATCGGTACAATATAAAGGTAGTTTTATGGGGAAGCCCAGTTCACTCTTTAATCCACTTTGAACTTCCTGAGAAGCCTCTCCCAACTCCCTCAGGGCAGAGTTTAAGTCTTTTCTCCTTAAGTCAAAAATACTTTGTTTCCACTTCTATTTTCAACTGCCTTGTATTTGTTTATTGCCTATCTGTTTCCTCAATAGATGATAAGTGTTTGGAAAATAGTAGATAAATGTTTGTTGAATTAATGAATAAATGCAAAAAGAAGCGATAACTTCTGACTGCAAAAAGTAAGAAAAGGCTTTGGAGAGTACTGGACTTTGAGATAGTCTTATTGTGTTTTGTCATTACAGAGATTGCAGTCTTTTGGAGAAAAAGATTGCACATGTGAAACAAATATAAAAACTCATAGATGAAGTATTTAGGAGAGCTTAATTTGAAATGCATCAAAACTGAGATGGATAGAGGAATGGATACATATATGATAAAACAAGCAATATAGAGTGAAATTAATGGTAGAGTCTAGGTTGGAGGTTAAGACATGCTTGTTTTGTCACTAAAGGTTTACTGGAACACATGCCCCCTCATTTACATGTTCTGTGTGGCTGCTTTTGCACTGCATAGTTGTGACAGAGCCCACATGTCCAGCACAGACTTCCATATTTGCTATTCAACCCTTTACAGAGAAAGTTTGCTAACCTCTGTCCTAGGCAATGGTTATTCACTGTATAATTCTTTTCACTTTGTTGTATTTTGAAAAATTTTATAATAAAATGTTGGGGGTAAAAATAGTGAACAGTTTAAGATAGAACATGATTGAAAAGCAAATTGAATATAAGGAAATGCCAAAGGGAATTTTAAAAAGAATAAAGATAGAACAACAGATGTTCAGTTGGGACAAGATTAATAGACACTGGAGTTAATATTGACCACCTTGTGAAAGAGGAGAGGTGGGAAGGATTGAAAACATGCATTAGAGAGAAGCGGGAGGTTTTCCAAGAGCAGTGAACATGAGTACACCAGGGTACCTTTGGAGAGTACTTGCAAGCGTAGACTGTTCCCAACCTCCTCATGCATCCCACCCCTCTCCCACCTGTACAGCAGCACACAACACAAACACACCTTTCAGTCTGCCAGCAGATCTCCTGTCATCTGCATAGGAGGCTTGGTTTTGTTGTCCTTGGGAGAGGTGAGAAAAGTTTTGGAGAGGAGCTGAGAAGGAAAGATAAAGTAGTCCGGGGCATAGTGATGTCTGGATCCCCTTAGATCCCTGGGCTGGTTTTAAGCCCCCTAAGGGAGAGAGAGTTTGAGAAGCAGAAGCTGATGAAATGGCTCTAGAGAGAGCTTTGAGACACTGAGTACAGACATTTCCTGCAATTCAGGGAGGAAGCCCTGCGTGTGTCATCTGTTCTGGGATCTGAGCATTAGAAGATTTTTGAAGGATCTTAATCCTGCACATAGAATGGACATCGAGGTTCTCAGGAGGGAGTTGGCTGTGGTGAAGCTTCTCCAAGCATGTGATGAGCAGCAGAGATAAACAAATCAGTGCTCGTGAGAACCAAAACCGGCCACACCTTGGGAAGCCTGGACGCAGAACAGAACCCGTCCTGTACTGTACACATTAACATGACTTTCTACCTCTTTGTCTCCATTAGCGTGGCTCTATTTTCCCAGGAGTCTCCTGCCTAGGCAAATAGTTTGATTGTTCATTATGGGAACTTCCCAAAAGGGTCCTGAAGGACCCCCAACTCTTCAATGAAAAGTATCCACAGACCATTTACATCCTAAGATTCTTCGAATCCTGTGCCTCAAAATCCATAAATTGCTGTTCCCACCAAATCCTAGACTATTGTATCTTGATCTTTACTAACTAAGCCACCAATTTGAAAGACCAACCTTAAATCAAACTTCCAATTTTCAATAAAATTCTGACCTTACTTTTCCCCTTCTGAGATACAACCAAAGCTTCAGGAGAGGGTGTTCATCCTTACCATAGTGAGCAATAAGCTCACCTTCATCTTATCAACAGGTTGTGTTGGTGATATTTGGGAGCCAGCATCAGACACTGGGAAGAACAGATGAGCAACGCAGAGTAGATACTATTGCTGAAGCTAGTAAGCTCGTGGGAGCCCACAACTTGGTAATTCCCAGGAATGATGGGGAGTCACTTTTGTGGTATGGGGTAGGACTCAGTTTGTGCAGCTGTGAGGTTTGGAACTATCAGAATATAATCTGTCATCTCCTTACATGTGGGTCTTCCTTGCCTTTTGTATAAATTCTCAACTTTTTATCATGTTTCATTAGACTCTACAAGACGTAGCCCTGCTCTCTTCTCAGCAGTGATGTTTACCTGGCATTCTCCCACTTTGAACCCTTATTAAAGTCCTACATCCCAGAAAATCCCTGGAGCTCAGGCAAATGAAGATGGCTGATCCCTCTGTTTCTCATAGTGAATCTCCTTGCACATAATTGAGCTATGAGTGTACACCCCAAAAGGGAGTTCTAGATTCTGACAGCCTGTGTTCAGGCTCCCCCACCCACCAGCAGGGTGACCTTGGGCATGTCACTGAACTCATTGCACAGAGCAAGTTCTCGATAATATTAGTTTAAGAATAATGGAATACTATTAATAATGCTTAGAACAATTCTGTCTTATTAATGGTTTTATTCCCTGGCTTAGCACCAGACCTGGCACATCATAAACACTAAAATACATCTTTAAATGAATGAATGGTTATTATTGTCATTTTTATTTCAGTTCCCCAAACATGTACTCCTCCACCTGGGGACCCTGCACAATCTGAGGTGCAGTCTCCTCTGCACAGGGCATTCTCCACCTTTAAATTCCAGCCAACCTTCTTTCCCTGCATTCAACCTCTGGTCTACCTGCTTGGCTAATTCTCGCTAAAGTTACAGGTTTCCAATTAAGCATCACTTCTTCCAAGAAGCCTTTTTCAAGAGCCACCTGCACCATTTCCCATCCATGGCAGCATATACCATGCTTCATGTGTGCTCCGTATTAGGTCACCCTTACGGATATTAAACTCCAAGAGGGCAGCAACCAATGGACCCTTCCAAAATTTCTTTCCCAGAGCCTAGCACACATTGGACACCCAAATACATATACTTTTAAGGAAGAAAATGCATTCACTGAATTATTATTTATTTTCCTGCTCTGAGAAAGGAAGATGAATTATTTTTAATTAAATTCTCTCAGCTCTGTTGGGCATTTTAACAAGTTCCTATACTACTTGCATCTCACTGCAGTGCAAGGCCAGCTCTCATCGCAGGGAATTCATTTTCCAGTTCTCGGATAAGACAGGAGGGAGGAGGAGACCAGAGACATGGAACAATCTCCCTATTTTATTCAAACTAAGTTTTTTTTTTTTGAAAGGCATATCATTTGGAGAATGATTTTCGTCTTTGGAATTTGGTTCTAAACCTTTCTAGTCTAGCATTATACATATCGATTTTTCCTGGCGACATCACACTGAAATCTGATTAGCACCAGATTACAGTATGGGCCGGCTTTTTAAAGAGCCTTGCGAACCAAATCCTAGGCAATGGTTCAACTGATGTCCTAAGCGGGCCTCTCTAAGGAAACCAGGGAGCCGGGACGCTGTGGTGGCAAGCAGAAGAGTTAACTTGTGATAATACTTGCCCAAGCCTTGAAAGTCGAGCATCTGCTTCTTGGCCTCAAAAGTGAAACAATCCAATAATTACAGTCCTTGGTGCTTTTTTTCTACCTCAGGAAACATTTTGCAACTAACTAGCAATTTCCAAAAATATGGCTCAAGCAACACATCTCCTTATCTCCTTGTGTAGGAGAGGGTGTGAGCTGTAACGAGACAGGGGCTCGTTATCTCAGGGGGCTCTGGCAAGGTATTCTTGAGGACAGCTTTTAATTGGGTAAGCATGTGATATCTAGGTCTGGGGCTTTAAAACGATCCTCCAGGGAAAGCCAAGGCTCTATTTCCAAGTCCTCTAGTTAGGACAGATCGAGATGGCAGCCTTGGTGGGCAGGGAGAAGGATCGGTAAATAGCTTGGCATTTTCATATCCCTTTCTGGGGGCTGGGATTTTGCTTTCAATTTTTCAGCAATCCCAGGTTTCTGGAACCCGTTCAGGAAGAAAGACAGGAATTCCAGGTGATCAGCCCACTCGTCACTATAAGTAGCAGGTGGCCAGGTGTGACAGCTATAAATGCTGCTATCAGGCACGGCACCCAGTGATTGCGTGATCGTGGGACCCCCACCAACAAGGCTGGCATCCTCTCCACCTAAACCAGAGGGAAAGAAACAATGCAGTTGCATTGCACTAACCTCTGCCTTGGTGTGAACCTTGAAATCACTTGCAGGTACCCAAGTTCAGAGCCACTTGAAATATGGATTCTTCTCTAGCAATAGCCTACCTGCATTCTCTCTTGATTTGTATCCATAGCAGTAGTTCTCAAATTTCAGGGAGCATAACAATCACCTAAGAGCTTTTAAAAACTTAGTTTCCCAGATTCAGCTTTGTAATTGCCTCTTCCAGGCAGTCTTCCCTGAATTTTGAGGTCTCTCCTTTGTGCTCACATAATACTACAGGAAAATCAAAAATAAGGAAACTTGTCTATTTTCCCACATTTGCCTTTAGAGCACTGTCCCCAGCTGATAATAGCTCGGCAGACACATTGTCCCAAGATTTGCTGGAGTCACTCTACAAATTTATTAAGGCTCATAAAAACTTTCCAGGGAGCAGGCATTCAGGATAGTTAAGGGAGTTGATTTCTAAATCCTCTTCTTTCCCATGTGCCCGTCTTGCCTGAGCTGGCTGGCATTCCCCAGTCCACTTCTCCCAATTCACAAAGCAAAGCTGAACGACTCACCCATGCAAAATCTCACTGTGGTGCATAGTCCCAGAGTGTAAAAACCTGCAGGGCATGAAACAAGGAAGGGACAAGTGGAGAATGCTGGCTCCTGACAGGGAGTGTTGGAAATAAATATTGAAGGCTTATGGCAAGACTCTATGCCTCGTCTTTCTTTTGAGAATTAAAATTCAAGAGAGAGATGGTTGTTTTGGGGACACTTAATGGAACTGAAAAATGCAATCAGAATTTTTCTGAAAGTAAGTTTGATTTGGCTGATGAGATTTCACAATAAAAGTGGCCTGATTAGCTTACATAGTGGATATTTTCTGTCATTGTGTGTGTGGGGGCTTATATCTAAAGCCTTGGTGAAAAGATACTTAAAGCACTTAAAAAATAAGAGCATTTTTAATCAATGAGATTGTATTGGCTAAAGCGTATTGAAATTAACAATATTTCCATTTTCTCAACTTGTTCTGAGAATAAACAAGGTGCCTAAGTGGCAGCATGACAGGTGTAATTACTGAGAGTTGTTCAATAAGACTTGGTAAAGCCTTTTCGGTATATTTCCCAGAATCTAGAAAAATGAATGACTCTAATGACTGGGTAAGAAACCTTTTTATAAGTCAGGTGGTTTCCAATTCTGTGCTTTCATGAACACTGAAGGAGACCTAATCGAATTGTCAGCTGAGAGATCATTAGACATAATTTTTGATGATAGATCCCTACACAACTTCAAAGGACTTCAGAAAATGGGGGGGAGGTGCTACTATCACAAAACTTTTTGTTCCCACCTATGTATTTACGTGAACAAGGTTTCTCAGTGCATATAATATAAAAAGAAAAGTAGGAATTGACGCTGAATACTCAACTATTAAAGCAATAAGCACTGTTCATTCATGGACATGAAAAAATTGGGAAGAAAAAGAAACTTCTGCCTCTTAGAGATGTTTTTCTCATGAACTTTGTTTTCTTTACTCTTTATGTCTAATAATTGTCAATATTTATATTACATTTGTAATTTGCTTAGTTGTATACTAGTAATAGTTGTAATAATAGCTCAATCCAGAATAACATTTTAAACTATTAGAGCATGCTGGTAACACAAAATAAAAATAAACTTCAGTTTTATACACATTTTAGATGTTAATGTGTTTGACAGGATGATAAATAAAGGCTTTTAAATATAAAATATGTTACATTAGGCAAATAATATGTAGCAGAATTTGAATGGAAATATGAGTTTAAGGAGAAAAAGTAGAATGTAGAATTACCTTGTATTCAGTAAGAGTTTGTTGAATCCATCTTAAGGGAATGGTGGCAAATATTAAATTGTTATCACATTTAAATTCCATTAGATACATCTAAAAAAAAGAAGAAATTGCTTTATTTCAAACTGCTTGCATTTTTAACAGGTCAGAAATTTTATGCTTTTGAACTATGTGAATTTATGATGCGAAATTACAGATCTCACCTTTTAAAATGTGCAAGGGGACTATCTCAGTTATTAATTCCTGCATAACAAACCACCCCTAACCTTTGTGGCTTAAAACAACAATCATTTTATTTGCTCCTAATTCTGTGGGTCAAGAATCTAGGCTGGGCTCTGCTGGGAGGTTGTTCTGCTGGTCTCATCTGGGACCACGCAGGCAGTGCAATTATCTGGCAGTGATATAGTCTAAGATGGCCTCACTTCCATGTCTGGAATTTAGTGCTGGTGGTTGGCTGCTCCATGCGGTCATTGTCCAGTAGTTTAGCTCACACTTCTTTGTGTGGTTAAAAAGAGTCACAAGACCTCTGGAAGTCTAGGCTCAATGTGGCAATTTTTACTTCTGCTTCATTCTAATTGTGTAACAGTTCAATATGGGAGTTCAGTGAACAGCTTTTCTCCACATGGGGATTGGAGGACTCTAGTTCCTTCCATCTGTGGCTCTGCCATTGCAGCCTGCAAAGGGGGAAGAAGAATGTAATGAAATCTTAATGCTTTGGCCCAGGACTGATATAACTCTTACTTACTCATATCAGATTGACAAAACTAGTCAAATAGATACAACTGGATGCAAGGGGCATTTGGAAAATGTAGTTCCTGAGTAAAGGCTCTTTCCAAATAGCCTCTATATTATTAAAGGACAAGCATGAATTTTGGTAGCAAGTTAGGCATCTCTGCCCCAATATACTGTTTGTGTTCCTATTTCACAGATGAAAATTGAGGTATAGAAAAATTAAGTAACTTTACCAGTGTGACAACCCTAGGAAGTGACAGGAAGATTGGATATTGGAAACAAGGAATTCTTACACATAAGCCCACACCTTTAGCCATTTACAATAAACTAAGCTAATTGCCTTCTTGAAATCCAAAGTGCCCCATCCCTCTATAAAAAGCAGTGTCAGGTATGGACCTACATTCACATGACCTTTGTTCCAAGTTGTTAGTTTCAGAAGTAGGGAAGTGCTTGGGTTGTTCCATCTCCTTGCTCTCTCCTCATATTAGTTCTCTCAGACTGTCATAATAAAATGCCACAAATTTGGTGGCTTAAACAACAGACATTTACTTCAAACAGTTCTGGAGGCTGGAGGTCTAAGATCAGGGTGTTAGCATGGTCAGTTTCTGGCAAGGACCTTATTCCTGGCTTGCAGATGGTAGCCTCTTTGCTATGTGCTCACATTTTCTTTGTCCAAGCAGAGAGAGAGAGAGAGAGAGAGAGAGAGAGAAGGAGAGAACACTCTACCATGGATCTTCTTATTAGGACACTAATCCTATTAGATCAGGCTCCTACCTTTATGCCCTCATTTAACCATAATTACTTCCTTAGAGGTCCTATTTCCTAATATAGTCATACTGGGGGGTAGGTCTTCAACATATGATTTTTGGAGGATCAGTCCTTAACTCTCCTAATATCACTTGTGACAGAGATCACCATTTGGAGGAAACAGCTGATTGAAACCGCAGGACTTCAAGACCCATCTAACTAATAAACTGTGCAACCCTGGGCAAGGCCTCAGCTTGCCCACACCAGCAGTTGGCTACCTTTTTCTGTAGAGAGGCAGATAGTAAAAATTTTAGGCTTTGTGGGCTATGCAATCTCTCTTACAACTACTGTTACAGTGCTCTGTCATTGTAGCTTGAAAGCAACAATAGACAATACAGTTGGTCCTCCATTTCTGTAGGTTTTGTGCGGACACATGACTTTGGAAATGACGACTAATTTTACCAACCTCCCTTGAAGCAATGTACAGCTGCGTGACCAAGTTCTGGCCAATGCTATATAAACAGCCCAGGTCCCTTACATGAAGGCCCTATCCTACCAACCCAGGATTGACAACTCTGGACTCCATTCACGTAGAAGAGAAAGAAATTTTCATTTTTTCTAAGCCACTGCTAAGCTGTGACTCACTGCTGCTTCCCCAGAACTCCCCGCCCTCTTTGAAGGGTACAATTGTCTATTGATGAGTCCTTGGGGGCTGTTTAAGCAAGAGTTGCCCTTCATGTCTCTCCCTCGTCAACTCCTGCCCGGGTTTTGAATGTGGTGATTAGCTACTCAGAGACCCAGATTTCCTTAGGTTCATCCACCTGACCTCCTGTTTAGTCTGGCAGGGCCCCTCCCTGTTCCCCTCCACCTGGTCAGGGTGGTGGTCGACACAAAGAAGGCCTGTGGGCCCCGCATGGCTTGGGGCAGCAGTTCTCAACCCTGGCTGCCTGTTCGAACCAACCTGGGATTCTAACACATACGACTGCCCAACCCCATCCCAGACAAATTAAATCAGAAGGAAGGAGGGGTAAAGGAGGGAGAATTTTTTTTTTTTTTCAAATCTTCCAAAGTATTTCCAATGTGACGCCCACTGTCTCAGAGGGAAGCCTTTCTTAAATGCTTAGCAGCACTACAAAACCCACAAGGTCAGCTACCTTCAATACACTCATGGAACAGACTCACAATGGCACAGAACCTGTTTACGGCTCACCTGCTTCCAAGGAGGACTTCATCTGGAGAATTTTTTAGCATCATAACACACCCTCCTGTTAGAGGTTGTATTTCCTGGAACTTCTCTAGCAAATGACCACAAATTCGGTGGCTTAATACAAGAGACACTTTTTCTTTCACAGTTCTGGAGGCCAAAATTCTGCAATCAAGGTGTTGACAGGGCCACACTCCCTCTGCAGGCTTTAGGAAAGAACTCTTCTGGAATGGTTAGTTTTATGTGTCAACTTGGCCAGGCTATAGTACCACGTTATTTAATCAAACATTCATTTAAGCGTCGTTGGGAAGGTGTTTTGTAGATGTGGTGGTTAACAGCTTCATTTGGTTGACTTTAAGTAAAAGAGATTACCCTTGATTGCCCATTCAATCAGTTGAATGGCTTTATGAGCAAAACCTGAGGTTTCACAGAGAGGAGAGGCTGCCTTAAGACTGCAGCAGCTGGAGCCCATTCTACTAAGTGACGTATCACAAGAATGGAAAAACAAGCACCAGATGTACTCACCATCAAATGGGTATTAACTGATCAACACTTAAGTGCACATATAGTAGTAACATTCATTGGGTGTTGGGCAGGTGGGAGTGGGGAGGAGGGGATGGGTATATACACACCTAATGGGTGCAGTGTGCACCGTGTGGGGGATGGACACACTTGAAGCTCTGACTTCAAGAAGAAGTGTGGGGCAAAGGCAATATACATAACCTAACATTTGTACACCCGGAATATGCTGAAATAAAAAAAATTAAAATAAAAACAACAAAAGACTGCAGCATCCATCAACTCCTGCCTGAGTTTCCAGCCTGGTGGCTTGCCCTCCAGATTTTGGACTTGCTGGGCCCCACAATCATGGAAGCCAATTTCTTAAATATTTCTCTTTCTTTCTCTCTTTATGTATATTATGGATTATGTTTTTCTGGAAAACCCTGACTGATACAACTTCCTTGCCTCTCCCAGCTTCTAGTGGCTCCAGGCCTTCCTTGGCTTGTGGCTATACAACTCCAATCTCTGCCTCTATTTTCATGTGGCCTTTTCCCCCTGTGTCTGTCTTCTCCTCTTCTGTCTCTTATAAGGACACTTGGTATTGGATTTGTGGGACACCTGTATAATCCAGGACGATCTCATCTCTAGACCCGTAACTTAATTTCATCAGCAAAGTCCCCCTTCCCAAACTGGTCTCGTTCACAGGTTCTGAAGGTTAGGACTTAGACACGTCTTCTCAGGGGCAACCATCCAATGTACTCCAGCCGTTTTATAAAACCTTTATTTAAAAATCTGGTTTTCCCTCTTTCTTTTTCTATTCTAAGTCCCCCACTGTGGATGTCCTTCCAAAATTAATTTCCAGGCTACTAAGGATGACTTAGATACACAATGTGGGGAATGAGAATGATCTCACTTTTAGTAGAAATTGGGAGGCCAAGAGGCAAGGCAGCTTTGCAGCTGTCCCATTTCAGTGGCCCTGGCACAATTTGGGGGGAATAAATTGTAAGGGCAGCAGCTGGAAAGTGGGAATTCAGTGTGAGTCAGAGGAGGCTGGTGGAGTCCTCACCAATACTAGACCCACTGTGGCCTTTACAGATGTTCAAAAGATTTTTGTGAATAAATGGAGATAGATAAGTAGCTAGCTGGATTTTTTTTTTAATTTATGTGTTTCTTTCAGTTTGCTATTTTATGTATGCATTCTAAACACTGTGGTTTAGTTTTACCTGGTCTTTGAAATGTATATGGATGACATCATACTTATATGTTTGTTTATATTTGTTTTGCTTAATATTTTCGTGAGACTTACCCATTTTCACTGCTGTGTAGGATTCCATTATGCCAGGTTTGAGCCAACTATACCTCGTGAGCCATGCCTGTTTTTCTTTAATGGAGTTTTATCATAACAAAGTCACACTCATTTGTTTACATACCATCTTTGGCTGTGTTCAAGCTATCATGGCAGAGAACTGCAATGGCAACATTATGGCCTCAAAGCCTAAACTATTTACTATCTGGCTCTTTATAGAAAAATTTGCCTACCCTTCCATTTCTGACCATACTACATTTTATCCATGTGTTGCTGTCAATGGACATTTAGAACATTTCAGGTTTAGACTAGTACAGCTGTGGCCACTTTTGTATATGTCTCCCAGGATACCTGAGCAAGAGTCTGTCTATGGCACATACCTGGAGATTAAATGACTGGTTAATATACAGCAAACCTTCATGAATACACTCAACTCTACTGGGTAACATTCAATTGTTTTCCAGAGTGTGGTATCAGTTTATACTTATATGAATGCATTCAACTCTGTTGGATAACATGCAGCTGTTTTCCAAAGCGTGGTATCAGTTTATACACCTGTCGATAATGTGTTAGAGCGTCTGTCACTCCTGTTCTAACCAACTTGTTCTATCATCATACTTTTGTTAATCTAGTGGGTGTGCGATGGTCTCTCATCGTGATTTCACCAGCAGGTAGCATTTTGGTTTGTGAATTGCATACTTTCTCTGCAGCTCATCAGTGCATTTAATTCAATAGGACTGTTGTCCTTAGGAGAAGAGGAAAAAAACCAGAGGCATTCTCTCTCTCTCTCTCTCTCTCCCTCTCTCTCTCTCTCTCTCTCTCCATGCATCCACAGAGAAAAAGCCATGTGCGCACACAGCGAGAAGGCAGCCGTCCACAACTGAGGAAGACAGCCCTCACCAGAAACCAGCCCTGAATCTGTTCTTGGACTTTTCGCCATCAGCACTGGGAGGAAATGAAATTTCTGGCATTTAAGCCACTTGTCTATGGTATTTTGTTATGACAGACTAGAAGATTAATACAGGGATGTACTTGGAACCAGAAAAGAACTGCACCTTCTAAATCCAGCTGTTACCCCCAGTCTTTCCTCAGTCTTCTTTGCTTATTTTATATACTTGCTGTATATTTTATACACAGTCTTCATATTGTATTGTAGAATTCCTTCACCCTCTAAAAATTATCAAGGATCCCAAAGAACTTTCATTTCTGTGGACTATAACCTTTGGAAATAATCCAGCCTCACACAAAATACGTAGTTGAAAAGACAGGAATATTTCATTGCCTTTTCAGATCACCATGGGTATTCTTTCTTGGTGCTACACCAAAACTTGGCAAGTAGCAGTTTCTTAAAGGTTAGTTGCTATGTAGATTCTGAAACCATATCAATGAACTTTATACTGTGTTACATTTAAATCCACTGGTCTACCTTGCACATTGAACAGTGTGAGTACTTATGCTCAAGCATAAATAGGTAGCATCATGCCTTGGTCATTTGAGATATTGGGCTGTTGAGCTATGCTGATCTTCCAAATATTGACACATTTCATTATACCACACACACAGAAAATCACATTTGTTAATATTACCACTGAATTTATCAGAAAAGCTTTTAAGTATTGGGAAGCTGTCAAGCTTACAGCAATAGATACAAGTTTTCCCAATTTCAGAGTGTTATTTCACCATGTTATTTTGGGTCTCTAGGAATTATTAATAGTATCATTTCAGAGCAAGTATCCAGTAAGCCCAAAGAAGTCTGCTTATTTCTCCTTCTTCAATGCCTAGTCACCCTGGTAAATGGCCACAGGTCCTTTGGGGGAAGTCAGAGAGGAAATTTAATAGCATAAATTTTGGCAGTGTGACAAGCTTCCTCTGGCCCTCCTTTCATTCAGAGAGCTCTGGGTCTATGAACTTTGTCAAATCTGGGAATTGATGGAGTGGCTGTGTCTGTTTTGGTGATTCAACTCAGACCTCAGTTCTCTGGACCTAGGGCATCTCTACCTGTACAGACACAGTAAGAATCTAGTTGACTTCCCTTCTATTGCTCCTCTGGGGACACCATGAGCCATGGTGTCCAAGCAACTAGCCAGTGCCATAGGTCTCTGTGAACTAGCCTGTTCTGATTGCTGCTTTGACTTCCCTGTCCATTAAGGCAGAGGGGCCAAGGGAAAACGTTCCCTTCACCCTCTGAAGGTTTGCTGAAAATCACTAACAAGAGGCAGATTAATAGGAGAAAAGGAATATACATTTCTTAACATGTACATGGAAGGCTTCAGAATGAAGACCCAAAGATATAAGGGAAATTGTCCATTTTTAAGCTTACGTTCAACAAGGTATGGACGGCCATGTAGCAATATGACTGGACAGAAAGGGTATGATCTAATGCTAACAGACTGAGTGGGGAAATCCAGCAAGGCCTGTCTGCCTAGATTCTTCTTGGCCTCTCTGAGCAGCATCCTTCCTTCTGGGTGTGGGGCAGACCCTCTCTGGAATGGGGGTCTTGTGCCCTACGGTCAAACAAAGTAGGTCAGATAATTTCTTTATGGACAGTTTTTACGATGAAAAACAGGAGGAAAGTTAGAGTAATCTTTTTAGGTTTATGACTGGCTTTGGGGAAAAGGGGTTCTGGTTTCCATGACCCACCTTGGGGCCACGGCTAGCCTCAGGGGACAATGGGACTGAGACACAGGAGGGCAGGGGAAGGTCAGAGAAGAGCCCTTGCTTCTGAGGTCTTCATTTTGGGGCATTGTTTTCTGAGTCCAAACAATGGTAACCACACCCACTCCACATTTGGCAATTAAGTGCCACCATCTGTCTCCTGTCACTCCTGAATTTCGTCATCCCCATTGTTTTGGGGATGCTGGGGCTTCTCCCAGGAATTTATTTCTCAACACTGTGATGAAGGTCATGTCCTCCTGACCCTCCCCAAGTGAGTGAACAGATTTTACATAATAAATATATTCTAACTTTTCAATTTCCCAAAGCCTGTGGATACTTTCCTCTGTAGGACACACAAGAAGTTCTGGCATTTCAGTTTCATTTAGTGGGGACCAACTTTGGGTCCCTATTTTAGTCAAACCACCAAGCAAATTGTTAGAACCATTCCTAGCCCTTTGAGCTAACACATTCGATTTGTAGTCTCTGCTTAGTGAGCCCACATCCATTAATTTGGCCCAATCCAATTATGTTTTCCTTCCTCTTTGGTCCCACACCCTTAAAATCCATTCCCACACATATTCCCCAGATTTCTATCCATATGATTTGGCAAAATCATCCAATTCTTTCGGTGTACGTTACACCTTCTCATAGGTCACATTTTGTCTCCCACTCTATGGGGCCTGCTGGGACTTGAGTCTGGCTATACCTCTAGAAGCAAAAAGGACGGAGGGGACAAGAAGAGTTCTGAGGATCAGCAGTGCCTTGCAAGGCAACTTCCTCAAGGTAGGCTCCTATAAGTTCTTCAAGCAGGGAAAGACTAACCTCCTCAGGCAGGAGTGAAAGCACCGCTTCTCCTGCCAAGGAAGGCTTAGCAGAATTTACAAGTTCCGTGCAGCTAGCTTTATCAGAATGTCCGCATCCCACTAATGTCCCCCTCCCAATTTTCAAATTTCCATCTCTTCCCAATTACATCCTCACTTTAGCAAAAGAGACCCCTGCTTAGAGGTTGGACATTCGATTTGCTTTGTAATTCGGTTTCCTGTAGGATTAGACTTTCCTTTGTTTTTCAAACAAAACCCCGATGCTGCAGGAGAAGAGATTTCTTTCAGGGACACAGAAGAAGCAGCTTTTGGATCCCTTACGCAAACATTGAGTTGCACATCGAAAGCCCTAAATTCATCATTTTCTTTATCTCAAGTTCTCTAGTACCGTTAGAAACAGCCAACCAACCCCAGTATATTTCTTATTTTGATTAAAATGTTCTATGCCATTAACCACTTAGTCACCCAGAACCTTGACTTCCATTAGCACCTAATTACAGGTGTCCACAAGGGACAGTTTGATAACTGTTTTGCTATTACAGACAGGCCTTGGATTACCAGTGCCTCTGCCCACTGGAAACAGGGTCATTAATGCCTTTCAGTCGAATCAGATCAGAGAATCAATTCCAAAAACCCGGAACCAATTGAGAGAACTCATCGTTCATACTTGGTTCCTCTGCAGCACTCTCAGGGAGTCACCAAGGGCAGGTTTGGTTGTTTACCGCTTGAGCACCAAGCATGAGAGGCGAGTGTTGGCAAAGGAAGGTGGTTTGTTCCGGCAGCCTGAAGAGATGGCGGACTGTTGTCCCAAAGACCCTTTCATCTCCTCTGCTCACTGAGCACCTTATAAAGGGGAAGGGTAAAGGGTCTTGGCAGAAAGCAAGCTTTGTGCAAGTCATCATGACTTGCTGGATGGTTCATCAGCAAACTATTCCGGACTCTTGATCTGTTTTTCCTCAAGGTCATTTTCTAATCTTGTGCCCGGCTGCTGTGTGAGCAAGCAGCAGGTTAATTCTAAACTTTTAAAACAGAACAAGCCAAAAGCATATTGAAAGCAAAATGGCTTCCCTTTAGCCAGCCTGCTGTTTACAGTCTGAGCGGCCCATGGGGTGTGCTGACGAGGGAGCTGGTTCAGCCATTCTCTGTAAGGCTATGGGCCCGGAATCCACGTCTTCTAGTCCACAGGTCAGAGCAAGAAAAGCTGGAATTCGCAAGCATGAGCTGCAGACCAGGGTAGACTGACCCTGCGTCAGCTCTTGCCTCTGACCTTGATGGTGTGGGTGTCGTGCTGCAAAAGGCCTCCTCACTGAGCACAACACGCAAGGGGGAGAGGGGACTCCTTAAAAAAATATGCAAATATGATCTAATCACTTCTCTATGTAAACTCCTCAGTGTCTCCTCGTTGGCCACAGGACAGGCCAGACCCCTCATTGGTGTCCACGTGCCTGTCTACCTCCTACTGCTGCCCCCACCGACGCCCTGCCTCCTACTGGAATCCCCTGGTGTTCCCAGAATAGGCACTTCGGTATCACACTGGACTTTCAATCTTCTTTACTTTTCCTGTATGGAAATTTCACTCCCTCCACACCCCCTCCCCCAGGTTCATTTCAATTTCAATGGCTGTTTTCTTGGCCAAGTCTCCTCTAACAACTCTCTGCTACTTCCCCAGCCTCAGCCCCACCGGTGTTGCTCTTCTGTGGTCTGAGATACAGACTCCACTCTAACGTGTACCCCTTTTTCCCCACTCCCACGCCCTCCCACCAAGACTCTGGCCCTCCCCGTCTCCCCACCTCCCCAGCGTCTCTCCTCCCCCCACCCAAGGGAGGGCTATAGTTTGGTCACCTTTGCACGCACGGCCTTCGCTCAGCAGGTGCTCCACAGTGGCTCGAGAAACAAATAAACATTTGATTTGTCTAGTTACAGGCTGCAGTGACCTTGAGGACTGGATGATAATGGGCCACCAAATCAAATATTTCTCTTCGAAAGTTCCCTGGGCAAGTTTCGAGGAGACCTGCTTTTCTTCCAGGCTGGGCCATTAGCTGTGTGGCCTCAGGCTATTCAGAAAGAGGCGCTTCCAAATTGCTTTAAGTGCCGGCAGAGGGGATAAATGAACACATCTTTATTAAACGGTTTCTGCAGGCTGAGTGTTTCAGAGGATTAACTCCTCCTGAGCTGTTCAGGAAGGTGATGCCCTTCTTGGGCCTGGGCTTGTGATATCTGAGCACATGTATTTATCTTTGCTTCATAACTCCCTTTTGAAAGACAATGTGATGTAAGGTTTTAAGAGGAGAATTCAGTATCAGATGGTTCTGCGTTTAAATCTCATCTTGGTCACTCACTGGAAGCATGATATTGGTAACTTGATCTAATGTCTCCGGGCCTTGTGTTTCTTTGTAAACCTCACTGAATTGTGAAAATAGGTTGCTTATTAGCTCTAACGTCCATGTCACACAGCAAAATTTGGGGGTCCATTTTTACTGATTTCAGGATTAAGAGTCAGATGGCTTGAATTCCAATCTTACCCCCGCCTGTCTTTTACCTAACATCCCCTCTAAGCCTCAATTTCTTCATATGCAATATGGGAATAATAATAATATGAAGCTAATAGAATTATGGGGATTAAATAAAATAAGGCACCAACTGGGTTTAGAAGAGAGAAAATGTTATCTTATTATTATTCTTATTATTTTAGAGATGGAGTCTCACTATGTTGCCCAGGCTTGACTCAAACTTCTGGGCTCAGGTGATCCTTCCATCTCAGCCTCCTGAGAAGCTGGGACTACAGGGGCACCACCATCACACCCAGCTTATTTTGATGATTTAGTTCATTGAGATATATATTTTTGATGCATGTTACAGTCTAAAATAAGTGCTCAGGCATTCCAATGGTTTCTCTTTTCATTTATGCTTGTTTGCACATTTTACCTCTGCAAGAGATTTTAAGCTTCTTTTGAAGTTTGCTTTTTTCCTAGCACTCAACATAGTGGTTTTGATTCATGATCTATGATCCTCAGATGTTATTGCATTGGTTTTTTGTTTTTGTTTGTTTGTTTAAGTTGATAGTACAATCTTAGGCAGAATCCAGATGATGGAAGATATGTGTTTGAATTAAAGAGAAAGAGAAGGAACCTTGGCATGAGTGAAGGATCAGGGAGGGGCAGGCTATAGGGGTGCTGGGTGGTCCGATTGGAAGAAAGCCTACAGATGCTGGTATTGCAGAGGAAGAACTTCATTAGGGAGGGTGGAGGCAGGCCTGCAGTCCCACAAGTGGAGCCATATTCTGAATGAGAAAGGACATTAGATGTATTTCATTCCAAGCCAATGAATCCATCCTCTAAACTCCAGACAATTCCAGCAGCTTTGGGATCATGAAGTGTCTAGTGGCTTTAAAATCAAACACACCTGGATTTGCCTCTGAGTTACTTTGCCCAGGACACCTGCACTGACCACATCCCTGGAGCCTTGCTTGCTCTCCTCCTAAGGTGTGCGGGATAATACTGATTGTTTAGATTTACAGTGAAGCTTAAGGAAATGTTTGTGGAAGTTCCATCATCGTGGAAACAGAGCTTTCATGAGGTTGAGACTGCTTGAATACATTTCTTGAATAGAAGATAACTCCTTCTGTTTTCAGATTTTTCTAACACTAGGTAGGTGGGAGTATCATTAAATGCAAGAGAAAATGGGAAATCACAGTAGATTCTGGGAAGATGCATGGCTTGATCCAGATGACTCCTCCTGCCTATGTGGGCAGAATGGGGTGGGACGGGGGGGGGGGGGAGGGTGACATTGCAAAGAGAGGCCAATGGTGCAGTCCTATGATTAGGGCATGCATGTATAAATATTCACACACCACATAATCTCTGTGTGATGCACTGACATTTTCTATGTGCCAATATAGATGGAGCACATCGCACACATTACATTTACTCCCAGATGTAGCTACTATCATCCCCATTGCACAGCTGAGAGTAATGGTTGAGGTTAAGTAGCTTGTTCAATAGCATTACCTTACATGGTATTAGGTAGTTAAGGCCCCATATTAATACAAGCTTGTACTTGTGATATGAGAAAGAAAGGACGGCATCTCTACCCTTACTGCTATTAGCGATTGTCAGTGTGATAAATGCCTTTTGGGGCAAAGCTTGGTAAAAATAATAAAATAATAATGATAGCATTGCCTCCTCCCTAAGGGTATTTTCATCCAGGCATCCTTTGCTTACCACACTTCGTAGATGCACTCTTCACAGCATGCCTAACGTAGAGGCCCACAACTCATATCACCTGGAGCGCTCTCTACACCCACCTGCCTCTTATCCATCCCCTCCGGCTTCTGTCCTCCTTCATGGGGACTTCCCAGTTGGAAGTCTCTCCCTCCCTCGCCTTGGCTGTCATACTCTACAGCATACCCCAGCATTTTTCCTACCATCAGTGACACCCCCGCTGGTTCATTTTAGGTCTATACAGTCCCCATCAATTGTATCTGCTCTGTGTTAGTTGCTCACACATGCACTTCAGTTGTAGACTTTTGATGGACAACTGTCATGTTATGGACACAATGGAATGTAGCAAAGGGTTTTTGGGCAGGGAGTCAGGCAACTAGAATTCCTTTTAGAGACCATGATCTGAGGAATGAGGCAGATCCAGCTGAGTTCTCAGGGCCTCACTTGCCTTCCCTGTAAAATGGGCAGGGTTGGCTTAGATTCTCCTTCAGATCCTTAGAATAACTCAAATATAAAGGATGTGGATATTTTCATTCCTCCTCACCCTCAGGGCTCTGCACACATGAGTCTCAAATCATACTGTAGACCACAAAGGTTGGCCAAGGGTTTCCAGGTATCGTTTGGGCAATGGGAAAGTGATACAAATGAGAAAAATGCATTGTCATGATTTAAGCTACTTAATTGTTTTCCTACAAGTCTACTTCTTAGTGCAGAAAGGCTTGCCGTGGTTTTAGATTCATTATCTGCTCTGCCTGTCAAAAATACTCCTCACACCTGAAGGCCACTTTTACAAATGTCCTGCCTTCTCTAGAAGCCACCCTAGTGCCTTTGCATACTCCCCACAATGGTTTGCTCCTGCCTTCAAGCAACTATTGTTGGTCATATAGATGCGTCTGTTGTCTTCCTATGGGAGTTCTGAAAGGTAGGGGCTGTTACTGTTTAACTCTCCCAGCGCTTTTGACTTACTCAGCACTCAGTAATCAATTCTTTGATGAATGATGTGATTAAATTATTCAGGCTTTGGGTGCTGCGGGGCTTCTCCCCTTCCCTCCCTCTGTTCTTCTTACTGCTTCAATATCTTTCATCAAAGAGGGATGGCTTTTTGAGAGATGGTGATAAATGGGAGGAACTGGTAAAGGCAAGTCAGTAGATTTTCTATTGTAGTTTGATGGGGCAGTGTGTAGATGTGACTTGATAAGACCTTGAGATCATGGCTTGCCGTGTAGACTCCAACTGTGCTGCCTGTGTTTGCACTCAACATCTAAGAGGGCTGACTATGTGGATCCTGGATTGGATCCTGGGACAGAAAAAGGATATTAGTGGAAAAACTGGTGAGATTCAAATAAAGTACCGATGCTAATGTCAGTTGTAATAAATGTACCATGGTTATGCAACATTTTACCTTTAGGGGAAGCTGGGTGAAGGGTATATGGGAAAGTTATACTTTATCTTTGAAATGGTTTTATAAATCTAAAATTATTCCAAAGGACAAAGTTAATTTTTAAAAAAAGTGGGTGGGCCAGAGTGAAACCTTGAGTTTGGCTAGCAGTCTCTTATTGCGTGAATATTCTCACATCTAGTTATATCCCAACAATTTGTAAAATAAGGTCGAAAATGAAACTGCAGGGAAGTTCAGAAATTCTCCTGTAAAAAAAAAATCCATGAAAAGGCAGCAGGAAAGATAAATGCAAAACAAACAAAAAATGGGACTGTAGGCAGCTGATGTTAAAGTGGGAAGCCAGGCTCACACCTGTAATCCCAGCACTTTGGGAGGCTGAGGTGGGAGGATCACTTGAGATCAGGAGTTCAAGACCAACCTGGGCAACATAGCGAGACCCTGCTTTTATAAAAAAATAAAAAAAAATCAGCCAGGTGTGGTGGTGTGTGTCTGTAGTCTCAGCTACGTGGGAGTCTGAGGCGGGAGGATGGTTTCAGCCTGGGAGTTTGAGGCTGCAGTGAGTTAGATCACGCCACTGCATTCTAGCCTGGGCCACAGAACAAGGCCCTGTCTCCTTAAAAAAAAGTGGGGAGCCAGATGGTCATTTAAGAGATAGGTCAGCTCAGTAGCCAGGGCTCAAAGTCAAAGTCAGGATACTGGTTATTTGGTTTAGCTCCAAGGGCTTAAGCACATCACTTTGCCTTCTTTTCCTCATCTTTAAAATGACCTCACCTGGACTCACAAATGAAGCTATGCAAAACAATTCCTTACAAAAATCAAGTTTTCCTATTCTTCAAGTTTTGTCTCTTTTTTTTTTTTTTTTTTGCTCAAGAACAAGAGATTCTCACCCATAAGCTGGTTATGGTCAAAAACCTCAAGCCAGCAGGTCTGATTCTGTGTGAGCATTTCCACTTTGCACTTGGCAAAGTTTGGCTTCCTCTTAGGAGAATGTTCATACCAATGCTAAAGCCATTTGACTGTTAATATAGTGTAGCAGATGCGAATGAGGACCCTGTTATTTTCCGTGCTACACAAAGGGTCTTTCTTTTACCTAGAAAAGCCAGACACCAGTCCAATGCTGGTTAGGCTCAGCCATCTCCGCCAAGGGATTGGTTCTGTCCCTTTTCCAAGCACTGACGCTTTCATTACCTTACACCAGATTTTCTTAACTCCCCCCGTGAACAAATATCCATGCCTGGACTCCAGAGAGATGTCAATTCCTTAAAAGCTAAAAGTGTCATTTCATATATGTGCTTTTTTCTATGGTGTGGTTTCATTCATCTTCAAAGGGTCTACAACTCAAAAATCGATTGGTTATACCTTTCCATAGCAAAAAAACTCCTAAACAATAAGGCACTTGTTATATTTAGGTATAGATCCAGTGATCTTAATGTCTAGCACTTCAAATAAATACCTAGATATTGCCTTGCTGGCTGATTGGAACTTTTGTCTCCACAGCACCCAGCATTTATCCAGGGCTGCGCCTCAATGCACACATGCTTGTAAGTAGTGCTTTCTCCTAGCTGTGGCATCCAATGCTCCTTCCTGAAGACTTGTGGATTTTCACTGCAGGCACATTTGTTCAACCTTCTCGACTTAAATGATCTCTCAGGAATATCAAGCCACTCTGGCTCTTCTCGCCCTTCTAGTCCTTTTAAAACTGGTCATGTTTCTTTATAACACAGGCCATGACTAGTGAGAATGTGCACTTGGAACTAGTTTGAAGCAGAAGTGTGCCTTAGGAAACAAGAGGTCTTCTGGCCAGCAGAGCATGAAGGGTCTCCAGTGAAATTTAAATGCATGATCCTGGGGTGATGTGAATATAAGAAGTGCACTAGTTCTTTTTGTTGTTTTCAAGGTCTCCCTTAAAGAGGCTTACACACACATTTCTTAGGATGTTCATCAAGAGAAAGGCGGTCTACAACTGAAGCTAAGAATACGAATTTCGTTCACTTGGTGTTATATGAATGGATCCAATTATAAGACTAAAAGTGATTCCCTATTTCAACTCCTTTGGATACTCTTCTCTTTTTCATTTCTAACATGACTGGGATCTTAACTTTTGGATAATACTTTAGTTTCTCCAGCAACTTAACTTCCCTTTGAACGTGAACCAAAGTCTAAGTTTGATGCACCTTATTATGTGGTCCTTTAAAACAATGTTAATAGACTAAGTAGGAGACACTATAGGGGTACCCACACTCATGACCCCTTTTCAGTAGTAGTTACATGACCAAATATAATACTAAAAGACTAAATGCTTGTGGCTCTTTTATATATATTTAAAACACACAGTAAGAACATAAGAACATCTCAAATCATTTAAAGATAAAAGGGGGTTATCAACCAAAATCTTTGGAAATTTCATAAAATTTAAATATCTGCTAACAGTCCAACTAAAAAGAAAAAAAAAATTCCCAACATTTGGCTATGGAGGGCACTTCACATGTGAACCAAATGGCGTTATAACATTTTCCTTCAGGTAAACTAGTCACTAAATCCCATTAGAAAGAATACAAGAGCAATATTGGAGACATCCCCAAATACCACGTACTCAATTAGAACATTCTGTTATGCAGTGCTCTTCTACCGCGGGCTTTCCTTTACATTGCATACATTACATTTCTACAGTGCAATGTCGAAACAGCCTCCAAGTTTTGCAAAGTAGGTTGATGTCCATTCTACAAAAATATTAACTTACAGTACATAACACTGAATAACTTTAATCTGTACATATTTTCCTCCCGTAATAAGTGACACACGTCAGTTTGTACAAGTTAGAAAAAAACCATCTGGTTGTTTACATCTGGATTAATAGTCAACAGAGGCAACCAGAAGTGACGGGGTAGGGATAGTCTGAGAAAGTATAAATACAGTGTAATAGTAATTGTGGTTAACAATATTCAGCTTTTAACAAAGTGATACAAAATAAATCATCTTAGATTTTTGACTGAAAAGATCTAGTTGAGAATGTTCTGTCAAACAGCCGACCAACTGATCCAAAAGGGCAAGGCTGACTTGACTTAGCAACCTGCAGCACAACCAAAAACATTGGTGCAGTTCAGAGCTCTTCAAGTGCATAGCTTCAGTGTTACACGCACATTAATTATATTCCTTCAATTAGTTAATCCTCTAGACAGTTTTCTTTTTGTTTTGCATGCATCCCATTCCATTTTCATTAAGGGCATCTCTTCCTTGATCATGTGCTTTGCTTTTCAATTTGTTTTTGTAATTTTTTTTTAATGTTTTGTTTGTTAAGCTGTCAATACCTCCAACACTTGGAAAATGAAATGTAGATGCGGTTTTACTTACAGAAGAGAATCATAGCTATATGGACAATGCAAAATGAAATGAAACAAGTGTCAGAAACAGTTTATAAAAATGGCACATTTATTGCTACAGAACGGTCATGTACATGACTTCATCGAATAACTACAGATGAGAAACAGGTAATGGCCTAGACCAAGCTGGGTTTGTTTTTTGTCTTGAAGGAACTCCAGCACACAACCTGTTCAGACACTTCTACAAATCAGAAATACACCAAAAACATGAAAAATCGAGGCACTCAGCCACACATTGAAAACAAGGTGTAACTGTTTATCTTTTTTTTTTTTGAAATATTTTCCCTTTTTTTCTTTTTTTAACAATTTTTTTTTTTTTAGTTTTTAATGCTGCAGCTATGTGTACAGTCGCAAAAAATTTCCCCGCTGCGACCTACAACTAAAAAAAAAAAAAAAAAAAAAAAAAAAGAAAGAAAAAAAAAAGAAAACAAAACAAACAAAAAAAGCTACCATACAGTTTCATCTTGGTAACACATGGTAAAATAACATCTTTTAAATAGTAAAATAAAGTAACAAACTTTTACTCATAATGATTCCAAAAATCTACAAAGAAGAAATATTCAGAATCTGACAATTTTTTTTGTAATATTCATGGTATAAAAGGATTGCTCCTGCGAAAAATAAGCCAAATATATTTTTTATTTTTAAATTTAGTTTTTTTTTCCTACTAGGGTGTACTACAGTCTATTTAATAGCAAAAAGAGCACTAGACAAACAAAGCTTTATAACAAAAAGCCAGGCACTGATACATGGTAAATCTCTGCTTTTTTTTTTTTCTTATCTTCACTTAATTGCATCACAAGTAACAAGAATGAAAAAGGCCACAGTTCATATATTTTCACCATTACATATGTCTATAATACTTGAAATGAGTATGGCAAAACCAGCACTGCACAAAGATGAGTCCACTTCAAGTCCCATGAGAAAGAGCATGTCTCTAAAGAAAAACAAACAAACCAAAGCAAAATAAAGAGAGGCCTAAAGGCCTTGGTGCCCCATTGTGTTGGAATTCATCATATTCCATCTTGACTTTTTTGCTTCCAGTCAGCCAGCAGACTAAATTTTTGTGCTTGTTTATGCTGAAATTGTTTCATTCCTGACTCAAGTTCACTTTTGGACACAGATCATATTCTGCCTGTTGGATGCAAAGATGAAAATCCTCTTAACCCCAAGTCTTGGTTCGACTCCCTCCCCACTCCCCAACCCCTCATCAAAATAAAAGATCACAAATAAAAAAAAAATCAAGAAATAGGAAAAAGTGAAAAACAAAAAGGAATCGGAAGACTGAATCAGAACCAGTTGCACCACTGGGTGGACTGACAGTTGTATAAACATTAGTGTTCCTTGCAGCTACACAGAAGACAAATGGTAAAAATTTCTAGATGAACAGATCCCTATTCTGCATATTCATAAATTACTTGAATGTGGAGGTGGATCAACTGTTCCAAGTTGCTTTTTAAAGTCCAAGTTTCTTAAAGAGATCCCCAGCCTAAGTATCATCACATATATATAGAGAGAGTGTAGTATGGACCCTTATGAAATTTTTGTATAGTACTTTAATCCTGTCTTCTGCTAAATTTCATTCGAAAATCCAGTGCAGGATACCAATATCTTACCTGGGTTTGATAATTACAAAACAACAACAAGAAAAAAACACACTAAAAAGGCCACATTCCCTTTTTTTCTTTTTTAATGGGGATACAACCCAATTAATACGGATAGGTGCAGATCATGTTTCTCCACCAAGCAAAACGTAGCGAGCAGCTTTTGGTGGCCGTTAGAAAGTTTTTTTCTTATTTTCAAAGGGAATTCAACAATAGAGGTATTGCATTACTGAGTAATGAATACGTCAAAGCTGGTGAACAATAAATTGCAGCTTTTACTCCGTTTGAGTGAGAACAAAAGATAAAGCACCAATTTAAAAAATAATCAAAGGACTACAATTTTAATTTTTTGCTTTGTTTACAGATTTGAAAAACTTTAATTCAGCTCTATTAAGCACCTTTATGATAACATGTATCAAAAGTGCCATTCTTAAAATGTACATCAATGCAGGGAGTGTTTCCAGTTCCCCAAAGAGTAAACACCGTATTTTCTTCTATACACTTATCCTGAATGTGATCAGAGTATACCTGCTTCCTATATAATATTATTCCTAGGGATACCCGCCTTGGTAGACTATACAAAATGAGTGCAGAATGTACCACTAAAAGGAAATCTTTAACATACTGAGGGAACAAGTACACATGGTTTTCATTATTCAGGGAGGAGGGGAGAGTATACATTATTGTCTTCCATGCCCTTCTTTGAGCGTCTTTGTTCATACATTTCACAGGAAAGCCCCCAAGTAACTTTTCATGAAGTTTGATTTCTGCTATTCTCCTAAAGTTTTAATCCACCTCCACATTTTAGGAACTTATCAACAAATCAAAGTATTTTAGTTTTATCGCTACTGAACATATTTACAGTTTTCAACACACACACAGCTAATCAAAATGTTTATGGGTTTGTAAAAGATGACCACGTGGTAACTATCTTATTTGTTCTTACATTTGCAGAAATGAACATAAAATTCAGGTTCTTGTAGCTCACTATTTCATTTAAATGAGACTTTTTTAAAACCACACAGTTTAAAAAAACAAAAACTGATACAATGTATTAAAACACATAATAACAAGAGTCTACATGTAAAAATATAACTTTTACATACACAATTTCAAAATAATGATACGTTTGCCATTTGTTGCATAAAATTTACAAATGTATTTCATTACTATATAACTGGCAAAACAGGAGAACAGATGGAACATTTAGACCATTTCAATGGATTTATGGCATTTACTCAGTGCTGATAGGTGGAAAAACTACTTGAACAGGGATTTTTTTTTTCTTAATACATGCCAAGATCGTGTGGCTGTAAAAATAGAAACAAGTTAGAGACAAAAGGATGCTGACAAATACTTAACTAGGAGCACTATTTGTTTACTGCACTATACACCAAAGTCAATCATTATAAAGATTCACGATGGAAGTTGGTTCAATTGTGCCCAGACGTCAAAGCTAGCTATCTGATGAGTTGCTGTGCCGTAGCTTGATCTATGTTTCTATCAAATATGTTAAGTATAAACTTCATTCATACTGGCCAGAGAAATACTGCACTACCCCTCCTCAAAAAAGTGCAACTTAATGCTTTAGGACTTCTAAGGCTTGTTATAATGCTGCATGATGATTGAATATTGGCATTTTTCAGACGAAGGAGGAGGCAGTTAAGTCATCTACATTTTAGTAAACCCATTTTGAAAAAAAAAAATCAAGAAAGCAAGAAAATCAATCAGCTCTGTCACACTACTTGCAATTTTCTCATTTGACGGTTTTTGAACTTTACTTGTTTTTTTTGTTTTTGTTTTTTTCCAAAAATCTGACCATGTATTCAGAAATGCCTCACTGCACACTACTTCGGCTACACAGGTAGGTAACACTTTAATCGTTTTGTTAAATCACAGCCACTTTGATTATGTTATGTTTCCGATGATATAAACATTGGAAGGCACAGTGGTAACATTGTAGCATTCTAACCTTGTACCTCTGAAAATCCCAGAATAGGGTCACAAATGCAACATTACAATTCAGACAAACTCTTTTTGCCATGTCTTGGTAATGCTGCTTGTTAATATCTACACATGATGTGACTTTTAAGTCTTGTGTTCCCAAAAGACTGGAGAAACAACTTTCTACTTATTTATGAATGAGAAGCAACATCAGCATTTCATCCTGCACTACCCCTCCGGAAGCAGAGTTGGCACTACAGGTTACAATAACAAACCGGGGAAAGGGACAGAAATAAGACCAAAAAAAAAAAAAAACAAAAAAAACAAAAAGAAAGAAAGAAACAAAAAAAGAAAAAAAAAGAAAAAAAATCCATATTTACAGTAAAATCTTTCTTTTAAAAAAGTTAATCAGTACTATTTTTTTACAGGAGAAAAAAGTCTGAAACAAATGAACAAAAGCTTACCATAGTCACTAAATTTTTAATATATATTTATATATATATATTTATATATATATTTGTCATAGGTCTATAAGATCCATCTGTTCCTCCTACCCTAAGGAATGGCTAATGTCATCACTTCGTTGTCATCAGGACGTTTGCTGGTTTTGTTACTAGGGCAGCCGAGCTTCCCCTATTCAATATCCAGTAATTATAAACACTAGCTGACTTGAATACCAACAAAAACGTTCATGTAGTTTTCTTCAGAAGTACACTTTTTCATTATTGCAAGTTTACAATTTTTTAAATTAAATATTTTTTTCAGACTTACAAATTAATTATATTTTTTTTTTTTCCAAAAGAAGTTTAGGCACAAATGCATTGTTCCACAGTGTGGAAAGATTGCCGTTCAGTCTCTGGGCTGCGTCTCAGCCTGTACATACTGCTTTGCACATTCTGAATGATATGTTAAAGAAAGTTGTCCCTCAAGTTGCACTTTTTTCTTTCTTTTTTTTTTTGTTTGTTTTTCTGTTTTTTGATAATTGGGAATGCTGAAACCTCTTGCGTCTGTGATTCGTAACTACTCAGACTTGTCTTATATTACAAAAAAGGGGGTTAAGGAGAAGTGTTTATGTGGGTTTAAGATAATACAGCTGTTAAGGAAGTGGTCTCTTGTTTTAATGAAGCAATGTGGCAACTTGGACCTGAGAGAGGAAAAAGAGAGAGAAAGTAATTAGTACATTTATAATAGAGGAAGCATTTTTTTTTTATACTCTTTTTCCAAGAAAGAGAAATATCTGTTAATTTGGGTAAAATTGGACTTTTATGGCTGACACGCCAGTGAGAGTTATGAATGAACGATTTCACAAATAGCTGAAAACCAACTTGCCCTTTTACATCTGTCCCATGTGATTTGATGCATCTCCCATTCCAGGGTGTGGGCCGGCCAAGGAGAGTGGGGGAGGCTCCGAGGACACCTTCTCTTCCTCCCTTCTTTTCAGACAAGCGGCTTTCGGGTTCAGATTCCTTTCTGTGGGGGATTAAAGTGCAGGGCATTTAGTTAATGCCAAGGCTTCTGCTAGAGGGCAGTAATGCACCCTTCTGCATGCTTGACCCTTTTTCTCAGTGTTTACGTTACAGAAGGAAAGGAACAGTTGGTCAATGTGCACCATGGCAATTCTTTTGCTCAGTCAGTAGTAAGAGTTGCACTGCGTGGTGAATTGGTACAGCCACTCTACAGTGTAAAAAAGGCTGGTAAGGCCACTAAACTAAGCTCTGATTACTTCTAGTACATATGGAAAGTCACAATGTAGTCTTATTCATAAGAGCATCCTATAACTTACTTACAGGAGAAAGGTACACTGCCTTATTGATTTAGACAGGGTCTGCAATTGAAACAATTACTGGGAATGATGCTTGAAAGTCAACTATCTGCTACTGCTCAAGGCTGGCGTGTCCACCCTGGCCCACTCCTGCTGCCAGCTCCTCAGGGGCTCTGTGCGGAGGCGGCCTGCCCTGCACTGACCTCGGACTTGCTGCTCCAGGCTGAGGATGACAGCCACGGCCTGGTGGAGGATCAGGAGCTTGGTCTGGGGCTTGTCACTCTTGAGGTGGAGCTGCACCATGCGGCCGAGCTCCTTGAAAGCCTCGTTGATGTCGCGGACCCGCAGGCGCTCGCGGGCGTTGTTGGCCATCCTCCGCTCCTTCTCACGCTCCGCCTTCTGCTCTGGTGTCAGGTCCTCATCGTCGTTATTGCTGCAGGACAGAAAGGGATGCGACATTTTCTAATGGTGTGGGGACAAAGAAGGCGCTTATATTACTTCGTTTTCTTCCAGAGTTTTCAGGGAAAACTTCTCCATTTCAAGCCACGTCCTTGGCAGAATTTTATATCCACTTGACCTTGGGATTGATTGAGACGGCTGTCTGTCATAGTCCTTCATACACAAGAGAGTTGGTTTCTCCAAGACATTAAACCTAAACCAAACAGGTGAGGATGCTCTACATTCAAGTTAGGGCTGAGAGGGTGCATATACTAATGCGGGGGATGAAAAGGGGGAAGCAAAGCTTTATAGATACAATTACACCCCACCAAGTAGGTCTTGGCAAACTTACACGTAGCCTATACTGCATGGCTGCACTTCAGAAAGACTGTTTATACCTTACATTTCTTTTAAAAACATTTCATACTGTGACATCTGAAATCTAGGGTAAACAAAAGTGAGTGAAAAAAGATTCTGATAGGTCAAAATCAACACCAGGCAGCTTAACAGGAGTAAGAAGACAGTCCTCCATTTAAGACACCAGAGCAATGGAGTCAAGACAGTGGGGCTTTCGCCCAGGTGTCTCCATTACCTTGCTTCGAAGGCTTGGTCAATCCACTCACCCTATCTGAGTCTCATTTTTCTCTCTGTGTTAAATACAATGTTTATGTTCAACATGTTTATAACATAACATGATTTCTATGGTTGTTAATGTTATAGACGTTTATGATTCCCAGAACAAGCTGGGGACACCTGAATTGGTATCAGCTATGCAAAATAATACAAAAACCAAACACCTATGGATTATAAATGACCATGACCTTGTTGTGAGTCAAAAATGAAGCCAAAAGCTAATCTCTGATAACCAACATATTCTATGATTTGTAACAGAGGGATAGTGGGACACAATATAGTCTGAAAAGATCAGATCAGTTCTGTCCATTTCTAGTGTCACAGTGACAAACCAGGAACTTTCTATTGGAAGAAGAATAGGATGATGAGCCATCTGGAAAGGACATGGTATGAGGAAGTTTTCATGGCAGCAGGTTTCAAATATTTCAAGGGTTATCATAATAAAAAGAGAGAGATATGGAAGACGTCTCAAGAAGGGAGAACAGAACAAAGAACAAATAATGCTTATTGCTAATTAACATGAACAAGAAAATTTTTTGGATATCAAAGATATAAAAAATGAAGTAAATGTCACTGAAAAGCAATAGACTTCCCATTACAAGAAACAATCTGGAGGTGACAACTGGTAATGATGTGAGCCTAGAGATTAAATCGTCAATCTGTAGGACCATGAAGGTTAACCTTTACTGTAAAAGTTCACACATCTGAAATGTTCACTGAACAAAGATGATTAACTACATCATTTCAGAGCTAGAAGACATGGGAGATTATCAAGCAATTCAACATACACGTAATGAATGCTGGCTGACTCGGATGGCTCTGACTTTCCATTCTGGAGAATCTCTGGGTAACTTCCGAATTGTAATAAGGACCGACTACACTGGAGAAGCTCCAATCGATCAAGTATGGGAGTGGCATTCTTGGGTTGCAAGTACATGCTGCACATAAAGACGATGTATGTAGTCAAGGACACTTGAGTGAAGAGGGGAAGTTAAGGTGGAGGAGAAAGACACTACAGAAAGTTGCTGTAAGACATCTTCTCCCCATAGCTTCAGCACCTTTCCAGATGTCACTACCTGCCACAGGTGTGTGCTGGTGACCACACAACTCAACTGAAGCAATCAGAAGAGGCCCTCTTTCTCTGCCTTCGCATGCTTTTCACTCACGCTGATTCTCTCTCACCCCTGCCCATGACCACTGCTGATGCCAAGGAAATCAAGGTTGCCATTAATTCACGCCTATATTCCACTACCCAAATAGGACGCAATAAGTCAGAGGGAATGAAGTCAAGTCTCTTCTGGACCTGTCCTGACACCAAAAATTGGGGTAATATTTTTATACATCAAAGATGTGCTATGCCTTACACAAAGCGGCCTGGAAAATGGGAACTTGTCTTCCCAAGGTTTTCGGGCTAATAACTAATTAGAATTGGCTATTCACTTATAAATAAATTGGTTATACAAATAAAACTGCCTAGATTTGAAAAGCATTGCCTAACGACACAGCTTTGGAGGCACACGTAAGTAAATGTCACAAGAGTGACCTTTTAAAACAAGAAACTTCTCAATAGCAAGTTAAAATGTTGTTCTGAAACTTCAGAGAATCCATTAATATGCATAAGTTATGGCCACTAGTTAAATTACCAAGAACTGACTAAGGATGTGAAATCCCTCCTTGGGATTTCTTGCCAATGTGGCCAAGAATCAGGAAACTCCGTAAGGTTAGTGAGAAGGGGTAAGCCAGAAGCATTCACATTTTTGGAACTCGTGGCAGGACGTGTAACGTAATTTGTCTCAATAACTATAAGAGCAACATGAAATGGCAATGTGTTCTTAATCTGTAAAGGATATTAGATAGAACATTGAGAACCCAGCCTTTAAAAAGGATGCTGTAGTGTCAGTACAGTTAGTTTACTTTGCAAATAAAAACAACCCAAGGGAATTGAGGAGAAGTACATGGTGTCAAGGTCTTCAAAAACCACCTGATTATCAGACTAAAGCACAAGGAGATAGATTTTAAATTAAAGATAATGGATACTTTAAAACAAACCAACCAGAAGCTATTTTCCTACAGTTGTGTTTTCTGTAGAAAGTTAGGTATCCAGGAGAAAAAAAATTAGCAGTACTAGGTATTACTCATATACATCAGCATGTTTAGGATAAAGCTGGGAAATCACTATTTTCTTACTTTAAAGGTAAGAAAAAAGTAACAGTTGCACATACACCAATTAAGTTTATAACATGGCTATGATCTCTTTTTAGAAATATTTTAGAAAAAAACATTTCTGACCAAATTTGTAGGACAAGTATAGTTTTAAAAATAAACCATTTGCACTTGAATCAGTTACAAATTGTTTTTAGTGTGTGTGGTTGGCATTGGGTCCAAATTCATAAATGCAAAGACATTTCAGGCTTCACTAGAGTACAGGTATCTTAAAGGATACTTTTAGTACTTCTAGATTCGGCCTTTAATTTTCTTTTCAGCTGTAGATTTACCTGCCAGGAAAAAACTGAATAGTTTCTTCCTGTTCTGTTCACTTCATCAAAGTCCAATAAAGGAATTAAATGAAGCGACAGTATTATATACTGTTACCTAGATCTTGACCTAGTAATTGATTTGATATCCTTCTTGTCGTCATCTAATTTCTTGTCCTCGGAAGATTTCGTGTCTTGCAGATTCTCATCACCCTCGTCGTCAGATTTGATCTCAGAGCTGCCGGAGGAGACACTCTGCCCCTGTAGTCCTGGTGGCATGCCTGCAGAAAAAAAGAAACCAGGTGACATGTACACCAAAAACTCAATGCCTACACCCCAGATTGCAAAGCTGCCAGCTAGACAAGTCATACTGCTGAACTGTGATCCTTCTGTCACTTTTTTCCTGCTATCTGGTGAAGTTTCAAAAATGCACCTGCAGAAACAAGTTTTCCCTGCATTGGCTCTAAGGTTAAATTCTATTTTGCAATCTTTTGGAGTAGATGGTAATTTCACTGTCTACAAAACATCAACTTAATTGCAATGAAAATCATAATCATGAAAATCACACACCTCAATGTTCTGATTAAGAACCCAAGTAAATATCAGCTATTATATTGAGTTTCTTCCATATGCAATGATTTAATAGAAAAATGTCCTTAAAATATAATTCCCAGGGAGTACGCTAAATACGTGCAGTCAAGACTTCAATAGATACCCTAATGATATTCCAAAATTAGGCTTCTCTTATTCTCCAGGAGTAATCAGCATTTAAAAATGGTACATATGGAAGGCAGTTTGCTGCTCACTGAAGAAATTTCAAGCTTAAAATATGTATCTCTCAACTTTTCAAGATCATACCACATTTTAAAACAGTCCTAATGTAATAATGTATTTCTAAGGTAGAAGCATGCATGTTGAGTAATTCCCTCTATTTGTATAATCTGTGTATTCTAGAATGCTGTCACTCAAAATTTGGTCCATGGGCCAGAAGCATCTTGTCACCTGGGAGCCCATTAGAAATGCAGACTCCCAGGCCTACCAGATCAGAACCTGCATTTTAGCAAGATCCTCAAGTTGTGCTTATGCGCAGTGCAGTTTGACAAGCACAGATCTAGGACAAAGAGAGCAAAACCAAGAGGCTCTTTAAAAAAAAAGGGCTATCAAATTATTACTCTTTAGATAAAAATGGGCAGACATAGCCATATATATAATTAATATTCAGATTTGTGTAATGTTTAACAGTTGAAATACTGTTTATATGCATCCGTGTGGCAGTGCTATCATTCTTATTTTAAATGTGAGGGGAATGACATGTTATGTAAGTGACTCCTAGTCCGCTGGCCAGCAGACAGCACAGGGAGCCTGGGACCCAGGTCTTGCCCCTGTGGCACAACTTCCCTGGGTCACGAAAAGCTGCTCGTGGTCACTGGTACGAGGCGATCGTTACGGGGCTGGATGACTCAAGAGTGAAAATCACCCAACCAAGTTCCATTTTTTAAACGTACCTACATTTCCTTCCATCTTAAACAACAAGCACAATTTCCTTCCTTCCTATTCATTTGGAAATATCATTTTCAGGCCACAACTAACCACATTAGAGGACCTGAATGAGAAAAATGTGGAAATAGCGAAAATAAAATTTCCTCTCATCAGTCTGTTGCCTCATTCCCTGCTGAAATAGGACCAGGATTTCAGAGGATGTTTGAGGAAAACAGTTATTGAAGAAACACAATTAGCAGGCTAAGTTCCACGTACTTTCCCATTTACTTACCATTTTGGTACCAAATTTGATTCTTTGGTTTTCTGCCAGTGCTTCCTGAGGGACGGACGCCAAGTAAGCTGGGGATCAACACTGGGTCTATTGCTGTTTAAGAGAGGTCACAAGTGCCCTTCCGAGGCAGACCTACCTCTGTAGGGGTCCTGGGGCGGGTTCAGGTCAGGGGAAGTTGCAGACTGGACAGGAAGCTGTGGGACGGGAACCTGGTTTGGCAGAAGAGAATGGCTGCCTCTCAGGGCCACGCCATCTTCACGATGGGCCCCAACCTGGAAGGGTGAGAGGGACCACAGAGTTTATTGGGAACCGGAGGTGCGGACAGCTATTTCCAGGGGCAGCAGGGACCTGGAGAAAGAAAACTGGCCTTGGAAAAAACAATCCTCCCAAATGCATTTCACTAGAGGGCGCTGAAGGACCGCACATGCACCTATAATTCCCTGCGAAAACACTTAACACTCAGTAAGATGCCGTGCTGTACATTCAGTGACAAATATGGCAGAGTATCTCAGGCAGGTAAAACGTCAAATTGTCTCCCAGGGTGCTGCAGTGGAGCGCACTGATTCGTACCCATCTGTCTTCTATCATGTCCGCCAACAGATCTGACAATTATCTTAATGCCCATATGCTTAATTGTGGGCTTCTCAATTCCCCCATTGCTATCGGAAATCCTACAGGAATTTCAATTTGGCATTCGACTTTCATTTCAGGGGATAAGATTCTCAGGCCTGCCATTTTTTTTTTTCCATAATGCCAGCTAAGCCTCTGACAGCGGAAGCTACAGCAGTATGGGACATAGCCCCTGCTCGGTACAAATATAATAAAATGTCACCTGGCTTTCCCAAACTGGCAGCCCATTCCAAATTAATGTTTACTGTATTTCATCAGCTGCTGAGTTCCAAATCCAAAGGGGGACCGTTTCTGCCAATGCCACCACACCGGAAAATGTACCAATAAAGGTTTTATTAAACACACCAGTAATGCCATCATTGCCATGCAAAGATGTTTGGACATTTTTCCATTTTCTCCCCCACTATTCTGATCCTAGAAAGACACCATATTGTAAACACTCTTTATGCTTCCAAGAATAAAATTATAGAGTACCGCATGATTACTTGATTCGAAAAAAAAAAGAGACTGCTGAGCTTTTTATTTACTACTACTACCTACTCTGGGGTCCAGAGACATTGAACTTGTGGCAGGAATTTATAGCATGTGCCTTAAAGCAAAACCATTAAGCATTTGTAAACTAAAGGGAACATGAGTAGTTCGTATTTTCCTTTGTATTTCTAAGTAGTTATTTTCTGAGCCTGTTGTTAAGTTAGCATTTATGCAGGACAGTGGGCTTAACACTAAAAAATATTTACCCATACATTTATACTGCTATGAATCAAAGTTTAATTTTTCTAATCCAAAAATAATAACATCACAAAGCAGAATCTTCACTCTTTTGCTACCAAAATGTTTTAAAAGAGTATTTCTAAAGAACGCACAAGAATCTGAACCAACAACAAATGCACGGGATCGAAACACATGCTATTTAATGACAGCCAAGTATTAAGTATCACCTATACACACACATATAATACATACACATGCACACTCCAAAACAACACACACACAAATAATTCAGGCGAAGAGGATCATATGAATCATATTCATTGTTCGGATTCAAAATATAGCAAGACTACTAGAAGACTCAAGGCTTATAAGCATCAGAAGTATAAATCAGTGCTAGAGCTGAGACATCTGGGAAGTCCTGTGCTATGTGCCACCTGGTGCCTGTGATGCGACACAGAACTTTCTGAATGGTGGTCATTTAGCCTCTAGGGAGGTACTTCAAATGTACTGAGACCTGATTATCTTTCAAAGCAGCCATTCCATTTCCACCACAAATTGGCTTCTTTGTAGATTCCACTCACTGGTCCTAGTTTCAGCTTCTGGGGTTCCATAGCTCAAGCGTAGACCCTTTCCATATAGTCAACCGTGTAGCCACACGCCTCCTGTCTTTCCTCTGGGGCTGAAGTCTACTCTCCTACAGGCGGACCATGACCACCTGGCTCCTTCAACCATTTCTCATTCACTCTTCCTACATGTTTTTATTCCCAATAAGAGTGATAGCTATTTTCCATTCAGGGTTTGATCTGCCATTTTTGTATTTGCGCATTTAGAAGACTGATTCAATAAATGATTATTCTTTCATCTAAGATGTCCACTTGTAAGCATGACTTTTACAGGCCTTGATCAGTCAATGTAAACCTAAATAATTACCTTATTGCTGATTCATATTTATTGGCATTCCCAAAGGGATTTAACTTCTTGCATTTCCACAAAGAATGATTCAAAGTTGGAATCACTGAAGGTAACCACAGATTTGAGCATAGGGAAGATGTATCTTCCTTCTATTTCAGAATCATTCTATTAACATCCCTTCTTTGTAGGCATCTGTGACTAGCTTAAGGTTAATATTTTGCTTTTCACTTAAAACATATGCAATTATTGATCCTGACATTTTTTCCCTCTAGAGCAGTGGTCCCCAACCTTTTTGCCACTAGGAACCGGTTTCCTGGAAGACAGTTTTTCCGTGGATCAGGGTGGTGGGGGTGGTTTTGGGATGAGTCAAGCGCATTACATTCATTGTGCGCTTTATTTTTTATTATTATTACATTGTAATATATAATGAAATAATTATATGACTCACCATAATGCAGAATCTAATGCTGCCGCTAATCTGACAGGAGGCAGAACTCAGGTGGTGATGCCAGCCATGGGGAGCGGCTGTAAACACAGATGAGGCTCCGCTTGCTCACCTGCTGCTGTGTGGTCCGGTTCCTATTAGGCCGTGGGCCGGTACTGTCTGCAGCCTAGGGGTTGGGGACCACAGCTCTAGAGCACATTGAGATAAGTTCTCACAAGAGGAAAAAAGAACCCACAACCAATTACCTGTTTACTTTCTCTGCCTCAACTATTATGTCTGTGTAACTGAGTGCAAAGAGTACAACAATCATAGCCAACAGCATCTAGATTCTTCTTTTTTTAAAGAGACAGGGTCTCATTCTGTCACCCAGGCTGGTCTTGAACTCCGGGACTCAAGCAATCCTCCTGCCTCAGTCTCCCAAGTTGCTGAGATTACAGTCATGAGCCACCATGCATGACTTTAGATTCTAAATGTTAACTGGCTTATTTGTTAGCTGCATAGCCATTGTAAGTTACTCAAATGCAAAAAGAAGAAAATAACACTAAAAATTATATAGAGAGTAAGTCCCCAGATTTATTGTAAGGAATAGCAATAGTGCATACAAAACAATTGGTACATAATAGGTACATAATAATTACAGATAGTATTATGTGTTTGAACTGAATATACTTGAGTATTACATAAAAGTAACAGCCTATGTAGTTCAAGCACCCTCAAAACTCCAGCTACCTTCACTCATGGTCATCTTTGTGCTCTGTCTCCATTTAGTTCATATTCACATGATTTCAAATCTTTCTCCTGTACAATGACAGAAAAATCTTAAACATTATAAATATATTTGAAAACATAGTTGTTCCAAGGATATTCTTGTCTGGATTTTAGACATGTATGTTACTTGGCATATTTTCTATAGCTCATTTTAGATCATCACAAATAGTATCAATCCTCTTCCATAAAGGAAGTTAAGGGACAGAGCTGTCCTTGATGTCTTAAGGTCTCCCTTGTCACTATGTGTATTCCAAGTCACACGAATGACCTCTGATACGTCCAGATCCAAGCGGTAATGAGCTTGATTCTCCGGGATCAATTCCATTGCCTGTGACTGTGGAACAGTATTCCAATTTGAAGAATTAGCTTTGCTTTGCTTGTTTCCTTGGTCACAGACAGCATGTTCTAACCCTATTTACTTCTCTTTCAAAAATATTATTTCTGGTCACATAAGAGACCAGGAAAGAAACATCGTGCACGGTCAGCACAAATCCATCACTAAAATAATTCAGAAACAGAGTAACCAATACTGCCATATGTATATATAAAGATCAGGGATTTGTCCACTTTCATGTAACAACAAATGCATAATAATGTAAATAGGACAAAGAAAATTCCTTCAATTTACAAATTAATTCTAAGTATGACACACGGCTCCTATTTTTAGAAAATCCATACTTCATTAAAGCCCTATTTTTATAACCTTTTCCTACACATAATAATAGCCTAAAGTTAAAAGCCAGCTTATGAGACAGTTAATTCTATTAATACTGCTTGTAAATTTTTTGCAATCTTTACAAAATCTTTTCATAGTCACATATTTATAGTTTTAGATATATTTATGTTTAAAGTAAAAAAGTAAAATTTAAAAATTATTCCATAATTATTACTTGATTGATCAGAGTGCATTTATTAATTCAACAAACATTTTCTAATCCAGTCTATGCTTCCCACTTAGTGAGGTATTGGGAATGGAGTGGTAGATAACTCAGATGTGGTCTCTGTTTTCATGGGGCTTATCGTGATCCTCTGGAAGATTTCTGTGCATTGATCAATTTAGGGTGGTAGTTTTAACAGTAAGGAACAGAGACTTATTCAAGTGTATTAAAATAAAAGGAAATTTATCATAATGATTTTTCTAACTTAGGTTTTAGACCCAGAGAGCTCTTGGGACCTAAGGCCATTCATTGCCTCTTCCGGGCCATTCAGTCTTCCTCCTCCCTCTGAGGGAACCTTGGCTTCTGTCTGGCTCCTGCCCCCTCAAACTACAGGCTGGACTCTCCCTTCATGGTGTTTCTTGGTACATTCTTTCAGGTTCCGTAACTGCTGCTAACTCCCTCTGTCTTAATATTTCTAAGTTCAGAATACCAAGATCATCTGATGGCCCAGCTCATTTTAAAGCAGACATGGGGCATACTGTGAATGAGCCACCCTAGAATCAGGTGTTTTCCTGGCCCAGTGAGCTATACAGAGGAGGAGGAGACAAGATCATGGGTCCAAACTTGGCTGCCTTGGGCTGTCCCTTCCACAGGCCTGGTAAATCATTACCAGTCTAGGTACATACAAATGTCTAAGTTACATTGTATCTTAGGTCAAGTTATATTCAAATTCCAATACAGCTATTTAAATTCTCCTGTATGCATTTATCACTGGGAATAATTAAATACCTTTAGATATGCATTAATTCTTTTGAATCACATAAGCACCATATAATCTTAAATAACCTTATTTTCCAAGGAAAGGACTGCTCTATTAGAAGCACTTTTAAGTCACAGAACTTAGACTTTAAAGGGCTAAGGTTGGAATCAGTGAAGCCAAATCCTTCATTTTACAAAGAAGAAAGCTAAGGCTAAGAATGTTTAAGTGACTCAGTCAATGTCTAGTTAGAGATCTAAGACAGATTTTGAACTCAGAAATAACACTGAACAATTTGATTGGGTATACGCACACACACAGATACAGGGGAGGGAAGGGAGTTAAAGGGCAAATACAAAGGGCAAAAGGGGTTTAGTTTCTGGAGATTTTGTTTTAAAGCAGTGTGTGTGAGAAAATGTATACACACATATGCACATATATACACACACTACAACCAGATTACATATATATATATGTATATATATGTATAAATGAATAACATTTTAGTTTTCTTTATCTTAGAGGAAAAAAATCACAGTTCACCCACTCAGGGCAAGGCCAAGATGTCTAACTAAATTATAAAATTTAATATTTACCATGACTCCTCCAACACAAACAGATTTAAAAGACATGCAGTTTTAAATTAGGTGGCTGTTGGCCAGGCTGTTTTTATACGGGGATACGTAGAGCATCTTGGTAAATATCCTCGTCCTTATCCTCAAGCTAACAACAAACACCACAAACAAAAAAGACATTCAATGTTTTTGCTCTCTTTGTTTCCAGGGAGTATTGTGAAAGTAATTATTCTGTTGTATTTAAGAGGCCTATTTCATGGATGGGAAAATGTATTAAATTTCATTTGGCAGTTATTCAATCCTAGTTAATGTTATCTCCAGAGATAACTGCTTCAAAACAGGCTTTCAGACCTCAGCTACTTCTATTCTACCATAATCCTTCTAAAAGAGCATAGGATGGGAACTTTAGGAAACTTGTCATCAATTTCTACACCAAGTGATAACGACACAAAACCGGATATGCTATTATAAACATTTTGGTATATCAAAATAAAGTTCGTTATTAATGGCATCTTGCTTACAATTTTTCTTTCGACCTAGGTGTTTTTTTTTTTTTTAAAGAAGAAAACAAGAAAATGGAACAAAGAAAAAAAAAGTCCTGGTAACTTTTACTTTTCTCTCTTGTTTTTCCATTAACACAAAGGAAAAGTTGATGGGCTTTCACTGTAATTAGAAACCCATTGATACAGAAAACAGTTTTGGTGTCTGAACTGTAATCTCCCCATGAAATATCAATTATACATGATAGTTGTAGAGTACTAGATTTCAGTTTCAATTATCTTGCCAGATCTCTGTAATATTAGAGGAAAGCAAACTTATTTTCTCAAATGTGCAAAATACCTTTTAGTCTAAAAGTGCATCTTTTAAAGAGGTGGGAAGTGATCATGCAAACTTTTTTTAATGGTTCACAGATGGGAACTCACAAGTTCATGAAATGGCAGCAGTAGGCAGATATCATGAGGAATGACACCGGAGGCACAGAGACTCTAGAAAACAAGACCTACCCTTAATAATCACCTCTTGTGGGAGAAAGACCTAACATCTGGGACACTCCAACCACAAATATAATTTCCATATTCCTCAGTTTAAAAAATTATCAGACTATTTTTTAAATTCATATGATTAAACATTTAACAGACTTTTCACTAAAGTCAGATCTGAATTCAATTCTTTTGTTTGGATTTTAGTTTGATTCTTAAAATGTTTATTGGGAGAAGATTTCATAACTGTCTTCAGAACACCTATTTTTTTTTTTCTGGAAATCTCACAGCTTCACTTATACTTCGCTTAAAATTTAAAGTAATTCCTTATTGTGCAATTCTTGGAGATTTATTTAATGCTTACTCTCCAGATAATAAAATAATTTTCAAGAGGATTTAAACATGATTTAAATGATCCTGATCTTGGCAGTGTTTGCCTATCATGTGATCAGATAAGCTGAAACTCCCCCGGACTGTCCACCGAAGTGGTTAAAATGAATGATTCTGTGATATAGTTCAAGAGATGCAAATGGGACTAGGATGACTTCAGTTCATCTTTCTTTTTCTAACTCATAAGTTCCATCTATTGAAACTGTTTCATTTCTCTCTTCTGTATCTCCACCCCCGCCCTCAGCTCTCCACATCATTTTCCTACAGTGGAAACCATAACTGGGTGTGGTTCACCAAGTGGGGACCACGGCAGGAGATTAACAGAGCCCATTCCTCCACCCCTTCCCTGCCCCAGGTAGCACGGAACTAATCCTAGCGAATCAAACCCATCTAGGACAGAGATTATGGTGAAGTCTTGCCTGTAAGCAGCTTCTTTTGTTTAGAGTAAAGAAAAAGACAATTGGACGCTGGATGTGTACTTGGAATTCCGGATGCCTGAAGTGCAGGCACACCCGTGTTGAGTGCACACTCGTGCCACACAACACACTCTGTAGCCAGCCCAGATGGTCCCTCCCTAGGGATTTATCATTAGCAACTGGCTCGTATTTTTTAAATGCTTTTCTTATTATCCAAGTAACACATGCTTATTGTAAAATATTTGGAAAGAGAGTAGAAGTGTAAAGAAGTTTATTACATTAATGAAACATCTCTTTCCTATCACTTTCTAAATACTCACCTTTTAAATGCAATATTCTCTCCCCATCACTTGGTCCCTTGCATATTAAGGTTTCTGTACGACCCTTCCTTTCTTCAAGGATCAAGACTAAGATCCCTACCCTGTGCTGCTGCATCCTGTCCCTGGTTCCCCCGGGACCGTTCCAGGTCCCTCCTCACGGCCCCTCATCTGTTGGGTTCACTCCCACATCACCAAGGCCTGAGCAAAGCCTTCCCTACTATGTCTGCTGGGCTGGTTTGTCCTCATAACTCAACACCTGCATCTCTTTTATCAGTGCCCCAGACCCCCCCACTCTGACCCTTCATGACTGTGTGCATCTCCAGAGCTCCTCACTTTCCCAGCACCTCGCTGGGCTTCAATACGGCTTTCCCTGACTCTTCACTACAGACACCACTCTTAACACACATTCAAGGGCATCACTTAATAGCGGATGGAATAAACTCCAATGCTTTTGCCCCGTCGTAAAGGCTATACTTGTCTTTTGTTGTAGGTGTCCCAACGGCAGGAGGCTGGGTGTAGGTCACTGCATAGGAGTGTCATATTACAATGTGCAATTAGATGCTTCCTAAATAGTAAATGATGACACAAATGGCATGGGCCTGTGAGACTATGTCTGAAATCTAAGACCTCTGATGTTGTCAAATATACATTTCACATGTTTCTATCAAATAATACACATTCCATTTAATTCAACAAATGGCATCTGAATGTCTACTATATGTAAGGCACTATTTAGGCATTTGCGGGGAAAATAATAAAAGATAGGTAAGTCTATTACTTTACAGCCATTTATGTTATAATGGCAGGGTAATATAATTACTATGTAAGACAAGATAAGATGAATGTCATAGAAGAGTACAAGGTCATGGTAGGTTTTAAAGGATGATATTTATTTGGGCAACTAGAAACTACTTCAAGAAGGTGGCGTTTTAGATAGGTTGTGAATGATGGGTAGAATTTTGATACAGATTTTCTAAATATATGTTTTAAAAACTGACATTTAACACTAAATAATGTCCCAAGTTAAATGAAAATTTCCAATTTTACATCAATAAGTGGCATTATTTAAATATTGTGTGTGTGTGCGTACGTGTGTATATGAAGAAGCAAGCAGGTAAGGTCTGTGTGTTAACATGGGTTTTCATATTGTCAGACTACATATTTCTGAGAAAAAGCAGATTTTTGTAAAGCCCTTCATAAACCTCAATGGCTTTGCTACAAAGTGAACAACACAGGGCATTTTGGACACAAATGGTACCTCACTGTATGTGTGTGTTATTGGCCCAAATGATTCACTCTTATTTAATTGCAACAAAGTCTTTCATCTCCCAGCTATACAATAATAGTTTCCATATGACCAGTGGCTCTGCTATAAATAAGATCAAAAGCAAAAGAAAGGATTTAATAAAAGAAAATGACATTAAGAGTAGCATTAAATCAGGAAAAAAAATACCAATATCCAACTCTTTTTTTTTTTTTATTTTTAGAATAAAGCACCACAAAATACTAAACAGCTTCCCCAATATCTCATGAAAAGTCATTTTACAAGCAGTGGACACATGCAAAAGTCACTGCATATGCCCGAGAGTGACAAAGATTGAGTTGTGGGGGTGTGTGTGAGGGGTGGGGGCAGAATGCCCCGTTTAGGGTTAGGCTGGAAAACAGGTAACAGACTGCACAGCTACATTCACACTGTAAAGAGTTCAAGGGGCTGTGACAATGGCAAACATCCATCCCTTTCTCTGTCCTTTTCTGTTCTATTCAATGGAGAAAGACTTTCTGATCATCCAGAGTTTCTCAGAGAATCATAACATTGTTCAACTCTAGTACATGAGTTCTGAGAAAGGAAGTTTTTTTTGGCAATGCACAGGGACTTGATATGAAGAGCCAACTTCCCAAACAAATTTTCTTCTAGTTCTTAAAAAAAAATTACAATGTTAATCTCTATTCCCGACTGGATAAACAGCTGCTAATAACCTCCAGTTCCCAAGGGAGGAGGCTTATTTCCTTTCATCTTCAGACTGGTGGATACCTGACGTGCACTGGACTTTAGTGATTCCACATGTTTCTGGCTCAATTTTTTTTCAAAACTGCTTCGGTATGGGTCTTGCCAAGTCAGCTTTCTTTCCTCCCTTGCCCTTAAAATGCATCCAAAAACTCAGAAGACACAGTCAGCTATGGTACTACCTATTTGAAATAGTAGTTCATTTACCGTTCCTGTGTTTAAAATAGAAATTCAAGCACTTACAATCTCCAAAGAAGACTACAGCCTTGGACCCTCGTATTTGCAGCCGTGTGAGGGAAATGATCATTTTCATTTCTTTCGTAGCAAGCTCATTATTCACTCAAGGGCTGACTACGTTCAAAGATACTCAATTTCTAATAGCATTGCGAATGTACTTATTTATATGTGTCTGTGTCCTAAATAAAGGAGCAAACTTCAATTCTTTTTCTTCTAATAGGGAGTGCCCTGCAGAAGGTTACAGAGCCAGCCGGGCCCCAGAGTCTTCCTCACTTGTTCTCGAGCACCTGCTTTAACGGTGACCTCAGTTCCATATCTCAAGATTCAGACATTTCGCAAAACAGCTTTTTAAACAAAAACCAGCTGTTTCCCATCTAGACTACAGGGGGGAAATTTTGGGCAGCTTACAGAAACATTACCCAGAGACTACCATTCTTCAATAACTTTCACACACTTTCAGCTCCAAACGAGACCCGGCCGTGAGCAGAAGCTGGGGAGAAGGCAAACGCGAAATTAAAATGTGGAAACTCAATACCGTGGTTTTTGACAATGTGTCCAATTAACTGCTTTAAAATGAATGTGCCTATTGTATCAGGACAATGCTTCCCCAAAGATGTCATTTAACTAATATCAGACAGATCTTTTGGTTAAACTCCACTTTATAGTTCTAATACGATTTATGGATATAGAGGAAGCTATAATTATACACAACTGTGAACTTCAACCAATTAGGTAGAACCCTCGACGTTGCAGAAAATGCAGTCAGTGCTACGGCTTCTTTTCAGTTTTCATTCCTAAGGCTGCTTTGCCCGAACCCTCTTCTTGTTATGAACCCATTTTACACTTCTGTTTTCTAAGCAATTAAGATACTTTTGATTTGAAAAATTTACAGCCGCAATAAAAGTTAAAATAACACAACGGCCACAGAATTTGAAAAAAATATAAAATGGCCAAGGCCTAATCTTGGCTTTCAAACGGTGCCAAGTTGCTCCAGTATTTTCTGTTTTGGTATGAATGACATAACTGAATTACTTCATGAGTTGCTACTTTAATTCCTAAGGGTGGAAAATTCCATGAGTTAACTTAATTTGGATGTAAAAAATATACATGAAAGCTCTCTCTTCCTGTGGACTCTCCTGTGAAATATTCGAGCCAACTGCTGGAGCTGCCGTGCCGTGCACGGAGGGCCTTGTCACCTAACGGGGCCTGGGCTGGCAGCTACAGAGCCTGGTATCATCAGGCAGTTTTCTTACTTCCATCTGGGCACATAAGAGCCATTATTTTCTGGTTTTTTGTTTTTAAATCGTGTTTATTCTATGGTTTTGCAATGGCTTTTCTATCCTACCTCTAATTGTTGAAATTCTGCGTAGACTCTAATATGAGCTCAGTGACATTTCTAGGAAGCTTTTCCTAGCTGTTTGAATTCCTTCGTAGGTCACTTGCCAATTCTACCTTGCATGATAGTTAGACACATACTTGAATTATCACCTTACCAGGATAAAAGCCATGTAAGATCAGAGATTTTTGTATACCTCTGTGCACCCCCAAACAGCATCTGAAGAACAGCCGATGCAGAATGAGTAAACGAGCCTATGTGTATTTTCTAATATATACACTATATACACCCCTCCTTGAAAATCTAACTTCTTGAGAAGACAAAGGCAATGTCAGATTTTTTAAAATGCAAGAGTTGTGCCTATTCCAAATTATGGGTAGTTTACAAGTGTGTCCTTCTACTCAACAGAAGTTCAACTAAAAAAATGATTACCGTGCTGTTAAAAGTGTCTGCCTGCTCTTCCCTCCACTATTTAAGAAGAAAACAATGAAAGGATATGATGAAGATATAGGGCCTGTTTTATAGACTTTTTTTTTTTTTTTAGTATTTTAAAAGTGGGGAAGACAACAAGGTTTCTCTTTTTTATTTATCTAAGGTTCATGGCTCGAGGATACTGAACACTAGAGAACTAGGATTTGCTTGTCCCAGGAGCACAGAGAGCACGTTTAGGGGAGACATCCAATGCAGACTGACTGTTTTGAGGTCAAAGGGTCTGAATTTGAATAAAATATGTATTGGGGAAGAAAGAAGGGGAAACACCTAATTTGGAACCCACTGCTTTGAGACCTGGGCATGCACGATAAGTGTCCTAACCACTTATCGCAACGGTTGCTGAACAGACCTTAAATGGTCTCACTGCTACTGCTGTATTCAAAACCTTTAGACTTTTATTTAAATTAATACAGAAATATCAAATGGTGAGCTCAAGGATTCTGAAGCTATTATAGCTAATCCATAGTTAAGAGAATTTCTTCAAGTCCTTTTCCCTTTCTGTCCTTTTTAAAAGTATTCTTAAAGTATGATATTGATATAGATTAAAATGTTCAGTTGAGGTTGCTAATCTTCTTTCAGAAATATTTGATAGTTGGGGAGAGTAGGAGAGATGGCAGAACACTGGAGATAGGCAAATACCCTACAGTAGCTAGGAAAATATCCTATAGGATAGTAGATAGGCAAATATCCTATAGTAGCTAGGAAAAATACATATAGTAGCTATTGAAAAATAATGTTGATGAGTAAGATCTTGGGTGAAATTCCTCAACAGGCTATTTAAAAGATAGTTTTGAAGTGCTCTGAAACAGGGGTAGTGGCCTCTTAACTCCGTTTGCTTCCATTAAGAACAAGTCTTTCTGGACAAACTTCATTTTCTCATTCACGGGCATGCTGCACGCCTGGTCTCCTGTGACAATGCCAGGATGACATGAGAAAGGCGCACTGCCTGAGAGCACACTGAGGGGTCTAGAGCTGGTTGAGAAATTAAACTCAAAGAGCAGAGGACAACAGCAGTATAGAGAGAATGTCTGTAACACTTAAGTCTCATGGCCTTCTGGTCTATGTCCTCCTCCGGCCAACATTATTATCAGTGGCTTTGATTTGAGCATTCATGACACCCATTGCATCTGCCAACAACAGAGCTGGCAGAGTACGGGACTGAGTAAGGACCTCGAGTAAGCTTTTGGACTGGAGACAGACCCAGGCTGCAATAGCAAATTATGCGAAGTTTTGTACAGGTGTAATAAAAGGGGTACAAGGAGAGTTGTTTCAGCTGATTACAAGTTTAATATATGTCAGTGGGATGATGAAGACATCAAAATTAGCAAGTAGGATTTCATTAGTGGCCTTTGTGAAGACGTATGTATTGAATGGGGGAAGGGATAGATCCACCCTAGTCCACGCTGATCACTGCTTGAGCACTGTGTTCAGTGTGAGATTCTACACACTGAAAGTCGTTGGGCGTGGGGTGAAACATCCTTGCTAAACTAGGGAGAATGGACTAGAAAGTCATGGGGCTCATGACAGGAAGTCAAAACTTTTTTTTTTTTTGAGTTAAATAGTTGAAGATGCAGATCTTTGGAGAAAAAAAAACACTGAATAGGCTGTCTTCAAATAACTGAAGGTTTCTCAAGTGTTTGTTGTGTTGCATTGGGGGCAACTCCATCGGGCAGAAAAATAAGGACTGCAGAGAGAAGCAAATTTGGGTTGGACAGAGGCAGGATTTGAAAACGTTTGATGGAAATGGGCTCTGTGAGCATTTGGAGCTATTCACCCTGGGAGGATGGAGGAAGGAGGCTGGTCGAGGTTTGCGGGCTGCTTGGCAGGGAATCATGGGGGGATTTGGGTGGAGGTGATCTCTAAGGTCCCTGAGAGTCTACGGTGACAAATGCTTAGAAATGAACCATGTGCTCAAATATACACAGAATTTTATGGCATCAAAATCTGGGAAAGCCTGAGAGGAGCAAGATTGAAGATAATAATGCCTCTGTTGACCGTATTTTTGTTGAAGAGGTCCACACAGAAACAATTTTCTGATTCCTGCTACTCCCATGACGACACACCAGTAAATGCTACATGACATCAATGCCCACTACCCTCCCTTGTTGCCAAATATTATTGTAAGAGCTAAACAGTAACTTTTTGCAAGGAGCCCAGGGGCAATGGAAGAATCTTCTAGGATTTCATTAGTTAAGTGAGAGTAACAGCATGGTTTTGAATACCACCCACAGTTTTGAAATGGCTATGGTATTAGGTTAAAGAGGAAGTCTGCTGTGGCAGTGTGGGGTATAGTGCAATGAGTGTTGGTCTAGCTGTTGGTTTGTCTGGTTTCTAGTCCTACCTGGCCATTAACTAGTGAGAACCCATGGTTGGGTCACATCCCCTTCCTGGGTAAGGCCTCAGTCTTCATTCACCAGCAAAACAAGGGCAATGGGCTAACTGACTCCTGGGGTGCTTTTAGAATCTAACATTCAGTGGTCTGGACTCTACACAAACAAAACTAATTTAAGTTGTTTGTCCTATGCAGCCCCGATAGTTAAAAGTTTTCATACATTCAGTTAAATAAAAGGATGCTTCTTCACCTAATGAATGTTCTTTGGAAAAATTCTATGTAATCCAAAGTAAAACTAAAAATGTTATTGAAACGAGGAAAACTGGGCTAAGATTGGCTTCTATTGGTGGTTTCTGAAGTACGTTCCATGCCCCCACCTGTGGGAGTCTCACAGAATGCTGAGAAGGACAGGTGTGGGCTAAGTCTGATGGGCTCTCCCATCCCTGAGTCAACTAGAGCACTTTCTCTTAGGAGATCACTGCTCCTCTACCAGGTGACCATACGATCTTTCTCTCCTCTTACGGGGGCCTGGTAGATTGGTAGGCAGCAAATTGTTTCCTCCAAGTCTGTGAATCTCTTGACAGCAGAGACCATGTCTTAGCATGGAGCCTGGACTTGGTAATCATTGATAAATGTTACTGAAATCAATGAATGGACTTTAAGCAAAACAAGATCTCGAAACTACACCAAGATCCATTTCTCAATGATCCCATCACTGCTCACTCTACTGACAAATAACCAGGAGCACAGAGTCACATAATGACATTTTTCATGTGGGTTTTGCACTTATTCAGGTAAAAGAAGAGGTTAGGTCATTTGAAAGGTTTCCTTTCAGGTCTCATCTGTGGATCTGAATACTGAATGAGTAACAGAAAGAATTATATTTGGGAAATTGCTATTTCAAGAATTTATAAGAAATCTGATACTTTAATATCAGGATTAACCATGGAGGTATCTGAGGCACAGAGGGGATTATATTTGGTGAGAGTTTCTAACTAGGTTAGTGACAAGCCCGGCGATTTCCTTATTCTCCCACATGCAGAGATTTCTGCTTTAATTCTATTAGAAAAGTAGGTGGTTATGGCAAAAAAAATAAATTAATAATTTAAAATTTAATACCTCAAGGATCCTAAGAGGAACAGTCACACCTTTTGGCCACAAAGCACAAATATGTTGATTTAAGAATAAGTGCATAGACAATGTGGGTTGTAATTTGAGTATGCTACCACACTGAAGAGAAAGTTCTCTATTCTACATGTGAGAAAAGAGCTTCTCTGGGAACTTGGCCACGGAATACCTGGAAACTTCTTTTGCCAAGCATCACTTATCAAGGCTTGAAAATCACAAGCTCCCAACACCTAAAATTAGTTCTTAAAAGGTGTACCCACAGATAATCTTGAGAGAGTATGCAGGGCAGTAAAACAGAGCATTGACTTCGGAGTCCAGGTACCTGATTTTTAATCTAGCTGCATGACTCAAGACTAACTGCTCAAATTTCCTAAGACTCATTTTACCAACACCTAAAATGGTCACTATTCTCATCCTCGCTGGGCTCTCGTGAAAACTAGCTAAGGTGATGTACACGGAGTCCCCGAGCAAAGGATCTGGCAACTCATCAGGCTCTCAGAAGATGTCAAGTTTCTTTTCTTCCCTTTTGATTGATGATTTATTTACTGGGACAGAAACAAAATATAATATGTGGGGCTCAAGGAATTTACAGCAGTTGGTCAGGCAGAAATCATACCTATAAAAGGTGCAGAGCTACGTATAGCCGGGTAAGATAAATATCTAGAAATGGTATGATTCATAGTGCTATGACAGTAAAGAAGAAAATGACTCTAATGTGGGTGGGGGTGGCAAGGGAAGGCTTCCTGGAAGAATCTGAATCAGTACTTTGAGAATGGGTGGGAATTAGATGGATAGAGATGAACAGACAGGGCCAAGCCAGATATTAATAGATACAGAAGCACCTTGCGAGAATGTACAAGGCAAATTCTGGTAATATGCAGAAGAAAGACTGGTCTTGCTGGCTAACTTTTTGCATATTGGAATAGCTAAACATAAGGCTTTCGGTAAATGGTCATGGATCTTAAATGTTGGGCTAAGGGACTGGTCTTTACCTTGTAATGGAAAGCCAGTGAAGGCTTTTGAGCAGGAAAGGAGCATAGCCAAATAGTATCATCTAGAAAGCTTGCAAGTATACAACGTTCACTCCAGTGTTATGAGCCATGCTGCTGTGAAAAAAATCCCTTTCATTATACTAATACTTAGTAAATCACTGAAGACCAACTTCAGAACTCCAAGGAAAACATTTTTATGAATCAAAAGCTAAGTACAATATGTTAGCAATTAAATGAGATAACATAACAGCCGAGGCAGAACCACAGTTTTCCCCACTACGATTTTCAAGCTGCTGCAGAAAGAAATGCTTCTATCATCTTCCAAGTTATCAAGCCATTTTGTTTTGATTTTCAGAAAGCGGGGAGAGAGGAACCAAGAAGAGTTACGGAGGTCGACAGGATTCAAAGCTGTCTATTCTTTAATCAGAAGGAATTATTAAGGAGAGTTAGGAAGGAGATTTGCTCAAAACAAAACCGGGACTGGGATGGGTTTCAAGTTACTGGGACTCGCTTCCACCCCAGAACAACAAATGAAGGTGTGTACTTGGGAACGAGACTCTCACCAGTGCTCTCTGCCGAAGTTTCCGGTGCATACCTCCCACGGCTACTTTATTTACTGCAGCTGGCCACAGTTTTATAGCCTGTTTCATGTATTAAAATTCAAATGTGGAAAACATTACCAGTATCCTCCTTGAATTTTTTTTTTGTTGTTGTTGTTGGGGGGTAGGGAGGGTGGGTTTTTTTTCTTCCCCTAAACTTCCTTTTTATTGTGGAATGTATCACACGGTCAAAGGCTAACTTCAGACTGACTAAATTCAAAAACTATTTCCTTTGTTCTTCTGTTTTTGTTTTAAAATTCATACCCGTTTGCACAGGAAAGATATGCCAATCCAATCTCTTTCACACACATTAGCGTTTCAGGATGAGGAATTCAGATTCTGGGGACATGCCGGATGGTTTTCAAAAAGAAAGAAGAAAAGACTGTAAAACCCCTTTTGGATCAGAGGGCAGCAGGTTGTTGACATGGCACATCTTTGGAGTTACACTATGATCTGGTCGGCTCTGTGGTTGTCCTTGATTGAGTATTAAATGTCTCCAGGGAAAAGAACAGGAACTTTTCTCCATCAGCAAAACTGGTGGCTTTATTGCTTCTGCATAGTTTTTTCCAAAATCAAATCAAAGAAGTTTCTGTGTAACATTGGCTAATTATTTCTCTTTTCTACTGTTCTATTCAATCTTCTCCCTTTCCCTTCCACCAGGGTCAGTCCAACTTCCCCTATCCAAAAATAATTCTGGTCTTTTCCTCCCATTCCACTTCTGAATCAGATTCAAAGAAGAGGCAATTCAAAGGTCAAATCGTTGCAAAAAGCATCTATGTATAGTTTAATATTTTAAAGAACCACTTAACCTACATCTGGTATTTAAGAACAAACTTCACGTATTTATGAAAAAGACCATCTCTGAAGCAATGCCCCGGGCGCATGTTACATCCGTTTAACATATGCAAAAGGAACACAGCTACAGAAATTAAACTATTTTTCTCTTGATTGAGAGCAGATATACAGAAATGGTTATAAGTCTCAGATCTGGCTTTTAATAAAGCCAGATTTCTTAATTAAAAGCAGTACTGTTTAAACATTGTAGTTTTAAAAAAAAGAGCTGTACAAACGAAAATCTCATATTATATGCATCCCAAGTGTATTTAACACATTACCTGAGGCCAAGCTAAATTACAATCTAGACTTTCCTTTTGTCAACTCTTAGCAACTGCCACACATAGACAAATAATTTTCACTCAATGATGAATTTTTAGGGTAGAGGTCAAAGAAAAGAAAAAAAAGAAAAAAAAGATTTAACTTTGGCATTCAAAAATATCTTTCCACATTTTAGAAGTGAGTTCATTGCTTCTATTTATAAACCCGTATTTTTGGTTTCAAATTGGTTGCAGGTTTCAATATTATATCGTTCAGAATGGTACTCTTAGTCTTTTATTAAGAGAAACTGAAAGGAAGACGGAAGAATACTATTGAGCAAGAACTTAAAAGAACTTCATAATAATTTGCACTTATTGTGCATTTCCTTTTGGAACCACCTTTAAGCAAGACATACTACAGTGATGATGGAAAACAGACTTTCATTCAAGCAACTCTGAAAGAGCCTCAAGGACAAAATAGGACACCAAGGTGTTTTGTGATCAGGCAGGAGTTTGTAAGGAGCAGAATTACACAGAATCACTGATAAAGTTAAATTTCCACCCATGTGGTCACCCCATTAATTGTCATCACTTAATATTTTGTTAAGAAGATTCTCTGAATCTTTGCAATCATCCAAAAAAAAAAAAAAAGAGAGAGAATGCTCTCCAAAATCCTTTCAAAAGTAACGGGCAAAAGTGAAATCCCAATTATAATACGAACAAATCTGCTCAACTATTATTCAAATATAGACTTATTCATAAATAGGTAATGGTAAAGCTACTCCATACATTAAATTACACAGTCCCACATCATGTATTTATACACCAAAAAATACACCATGTATTTCTATCCATTGTATTCAGGATTGAGGGACATTATTTTGGCTTCTTTAAAAAAAAATACAATCCATTCATATTTGAAATACTAGCAATGTAACATGAACTTAAGTTGTGTCCTTTGGTCAATGTCACCAAGATGGATAATTTCAAACACCAGCAATGACCCAACAATTCACTCCTTAATGGAAACGTGTGTCTATACAAAAACTTGTACATAAATGTCTACAGGAGCATGATTCGTAATAGTCACAGAGTAGAAACAACCCAAATGTCCATCACCTGATTAATAGATAAATTTAATGTGGTATATCCATACAATGGAATATTATATGACAATAAAAATGAATGAAGCTCTAATATGCATAGATGAACTTTGGGTGCATGGTATGTTCAGTGAATTACATCTCAACAAAGCTGTTTTAAAAAAACCAAACCAGCAGTCGTGTTTATACCTGAAATTCTAATTCCTTATGATAACAAGAGAGTCTACAAATGTCATCACTTACCATGAGCGAATGTCTGTTGGCTGAAAGAAGGCCGGTTCCATACCCTGAGCCCAGACCACCCATGGCTCCATTATGAGAAGGTCCGATGATTCCGTGCATGTCCCCATGACCACCAGGCATAGCTGTGGATGGGCCCACTGCATGATTCCGGAGAACATGAATAGCATCATCCAGTCTTTCTAAACGATCTTCAATTCGGCTTTGCTGTTGGTTAACAAATGACGTCAGATTTAATTTAGTTTGAAATGTGTGCCTAAATTATATAAGTAAAACTTTAGTTGGAAAAACCACAGCTCAAGTTTCTAAATGTATGTTTCTAATATAGCATATTCCCTTAAAACAATAATAAAAATAAATAGTATTGCTCCTAGAAACCTAGTGGAAAATGTTAATGTTAAAATTATAGTAACGAACATATGCTATACTGTATTGTGCTTGAAAGATATGTAGATTTACTGGAAGACAAAAACATTTATTGAATTTAAGGAACATTCTGGAAGGTATTAGGTTAAAGAGCTTAAAAAATTAACAATGTAAAGACGATCTATTTACAGTCTCCCAATTAAGTTATTTTCTTGAAAGTATATTTCTTTGGTCTCCTCTGTGGAATATGATAACATAAGTATCAAGTCAGAGACAGGTAAAAGCATATAGATCAAAATTTCTTGCTGAGGTTTTTTTTACCTGTGTTTCTTGCTTTCTATCCATCATCAATACTAGCTTTTGTGTGTCTGTATGTGTGTGTAAGAGCCTCAAAATGGTTACCAAAAAAATTTTTTTTAAATTCTGCATGAGATTTCAAGACTGAAGAATTACAAAGACTTGAATCAGTTGTTCATCGAGGGTTTCTAACGAATTTTGAAGCCCCTGCTCTGGTATGGAATTCACTACCTTATACAATTAAAAACCACCCAACCTTTTTTTTATTCTCGCCTTTGGGATCCTAGTTTTTGGCAACCAGACAAGGCCTGTACTATAGTTTTTGGTGAAGAAAAAGGACATGTAGTTTCATATTCATTTTTTTCACTGTGATCAGTAATGATCAATTACTACTTTCCAGGGTGCCCTTCAAAATATACCATCTCATTGGATCCTCATTCCACATGTAGACAGCAGGCAGGGAAGATGTTACTGTCCCTTCCATATAGACGTGAAAGTGATGCTCAAAGAAATCAAGAGAATTAATTACTCACTGTCAGACTGCCAGGAAATGGTAAAATCAGGGTTGGAATCCTGTTCTTTTGACTTTAAATCTAGGCCTCTTTGTACTAGATCTTGCTACAATCTACTCTGATTTCTAATGGGCTGTGCAAACAGATGTACCAGCTCTCCTGCATGAGAAAAATAATTTCTAATTATTCTATACTGACAGGAAGAATGTGTGTCTAATATAGTTAGTCTACGGTACAGTGCATTTTGATTTGGTGGGGTTTGGAGTTAAACAACCTCCCTAGACTGCTAGCTCTGCTACTTATTTGACCTTGGAAAAATTTTGAAGCTTCTTTGAGTGTATGCTTTTTAATTTATAAAAAAATGGGAATGACAATATATACTTCTAAGTATAAATGTAAGCATGAAAAGAAATCATACAGTGCCTGTAATACTTGCTGGCTCCCAGCCTCCTGATGGAGAGAGGACTTTCTCTTGTGAAACCCCTCGAGTGTTCAGAATTCAAAGAGAATTGAAGCTGCAGTTGAAGTCCACAACTGCAAACCTAGTCTCTACAGTTCCACAGTTGGACAAAGCTTGATTTTGAATAACTGATGGAAGTAAACACTAAAACCACCGGGGGCTATTTGGATGCAGTCTGCAGGTGACCTGGGCTGGGTTGTGCAGATGTGTGTCACCGTGTGGTTGCCTTCATTGGCTAAAACACACAGCTAGATGATTCACGCTCTCCAGCAAGGAAGAACACAACAGAGGAGAGAAATCCACCTTTGCAATTTTCATTTTTACATTTTCCTTCAAGAGTAAGCCAAAAGGGAAGAAAGGGAACCCTGAATCAGTGACAAGAAAACATTAAGTTAAATAGATCAATCTATGCCTTCTTTCAGGTTTCATCTCAATATATGGAGGAAAAAAGGAAAACTCAACCTTGAAGGACTAAAAGGCTTTTCCCACTCGCTGCTGCTCCTCCCTGGTTGATTCACGTACAGACTAACTACTGCATAAGCCAGTGCTGTTTCTTGCATATTTCTGGCCTCATCCATCATGAGAAAGACTAAAGTGTCAGACACTGAATCATCATGTGTGTATTTATAATATTAATTATGCCCATGGAAATTTTCAGCTATTGCCTCTTAGAAGAGTAGGCATTTCTTTACTACTAATGATGTGACTGGATTTCTATGAGATGCAAAGTGAATGAGGAAATAAACAGTAGACTGCTTATTCAGAGATCAACAGGAAACCTATACACCTCTTGTCCTGGAAAGCAAGGCGGACGTATGAGGAATCAAATGTTCTGAGCTTGCAGCTTAGCTGGAGCTCCAGCACGCTGGTATCACGAAAGTGACTTCATTATTGACAGGGATCTTTCCCAAAGATGGGGGGAGGCTATTATCCTTCCAGGATTTTTAATCTCTTATCTGGTCCTAGATACTTAGAGCCCTGAGGCTTCTATTGTAGTAGCATCTGGGTTACAATCCACACACAGGAACAAGCATAGTCTGGTACCTCTGGCTTCAGCCAAGCTTGTGTGTTTAATGTTGACCTAGAGTTACAATTAGTGAGAGTAAGAATCTTGGAGAGTGAAGTGGATGTCAAAAGAAAAGCAGGATCTGAAAATGGGTAAGAAGAGAGTGAGCAGACGAGACATACCAAAGAGTGTAAAGGTCCTTCATAATTAGGAGACGATGAGGCCTGTCCTCCATTTCTAGACCAAACAGCTGTGCCTGCTGGTATTAAAATGGGAATTACAATTAGATCTACCGAAACTTAAAAATAAACTTATCAATATTCTAAACAGTCCTTTTACAAATAGCAATGCTGCTTTTCATTTAAACAGCAAGGTAAATGCGTGTAAACTTCCCATACAAGACTTCTGGGGCAAGGAAAATATTTTCAATGCAAAATATGTAGAGTTTACACAGACTCACGATTCCCTCAGGCTGCCTCCTAAAAGGGAACATTTAACTGATTCTGAATTTTAGCAACAAGAGTTCCTACTCTACCACTACAGAGTCAAAGTACTTTTAAGAGTACAAAGGAGGGGTTTTGTTGGACCTTTATGCAAGGCCAGTTTATGTTAAACCAAAATTCCTCTCACCAATGGAAAACAGCTTTGCTGCTTGTTTTAAAAATCGTCTTTAAGAAAAGATAAGCCTTCAAAAACTTTTTAACAAAATAAGATTAGTTAGCAGCTATCCACTAAGCCAGAAATTTCGAAACTCAACATAACAGTAACAACTAAGAAGTTTCTTCTGAGGAAAATAATTTTTTTTTATGATTCACTAAACTTGAAGGTAAAAAAAGATTCCTGTGAGAATACATACTGCATGTCTAACCTACAAAATAAAAACTGCTTTTAAATTTAAAATAATACACATTTAGTGTAGAAAACTCAGAAAATACATAATTCAAAAAAGGAACAAATAATAGCTATGATCTCACTGAAGTCTCATGCCCCGACACTGTTAGCACTTTTAAAATCCATTCTTCCTGTCTTTTCTGGGCATGCATGTGTATTTTTATGCTAAATAAAAATAGAATATTTTGTTCAATTACTTTTCTTGACAGAATTTGGACAGAGCCGTCGGTGTGAAAATAGCAATCTGTCCCCATATTTGCATCTTCATAAAAGTTCTTTCTTCCTAACATGTGGTCTTCCATGATGCATTACCAGGACCCACAAAGTGGCATCTCTAGCCTTGTTTCCGTGCCTTCGACCTAGAGCATGCTACTCAGGTTAAGGGTGCTTGTGATGTCTTCCTGAACGACTGTGCATCTTAACTTTCCCCTCCTACCATTAACCTGGGAGTGGACTGGCAGATTCTCATCCAAGCTCTGCTATTACTACTGGTGTAACCTCAGCAGAGCATGCACCCTTTTAGGGCCTCAGGACACTCATCTTTAAAATCAAGGCATTAGACTACATTAGTTGTGCTCAAACTTTATTAGACCACAGAACATTTTTTTTTTTCCAAATTAGAACACAGATGTAATTAGAGCTGTTTTGTTTGAAATGGGGAACTTGGAGTTCCACCTGCTCAGACTCACTATCCTTTGTCTCAGAAGGGGACATTGACACTTGAGAGCATTTTTCAGAGCCTAAGAATCTGGTATCGAACCAGGAGAGATTACAATACTGAACTTGACTTTCCATTTCCATCCTGGGGAGTGATTCATATTATCCTCTGGGAATCATCTCAATTTCTTCCCAGTTTCAATGTGGTCTCTCTGGACATGGACTTCAGGATCTAGCCAACTCCTCTCTCTGTTCTGTGATCCTCCCGTATCATGGAGGCTTGGAAGAGGCTGCTATTAAATCCCACCTAAGCCGTGGCCATCGCTTCTGGAAGTTTTGCAGCAATCTGAAACCTCCCATTCTCTACTAAGGAACCCCGTTTATACTGGGCCATGTGAGTGCTGCATGCAAGGAATATCAGAGGGTTCGAGGAGGCAACATTTCGGTAGGTGACTCCAGTATAAATTACTGTAAGATTAGTTTTCGATCAGGTACAGATGTTATTTAGGTTTTTTGGTTTTTGTTTTAAGAAGCCACCTGTCCTCCTTCCATAGAGCAGAGAAATGCAGCAGGCCAATGGAAGCATTTGTAGTGGAAGGGAAATGAGTCTCCTAAATGGACCTCTGAAAAGTTAAATGATGCACTGACATAGTTCTACAACTCGTAATTATTCAATTTGACGCCACAGGTCATGCTGATCTGTTATGTTGCAGAGTAAACCATCCCCTTTACTCCACATAATTATTTCATAATTTACTTACAAAACTATAGTTTTCCCCAAACATTTCAGTGGTATGTACTTTAAAGAGGGAATTCAGAAAGCCCAAAATTCCTACAGGAAATGATCCATTTAAATAGTCTATATTTGGTGACCATATATTCTACATTCATATTCATGACTATATTAACTGAGTTTATTCATCTGAGATGTTTTATTGGAATCTGTTTTTCTGCTGTTGAGTGTCTTCTGCAGAGCTAAGAAAAGACTCAGAAATATGTTTTCCATGTGCCTATGTATTCTAAAAAGACCATTTAATTTTTAAGAAAAGGTTTGAATGTAAACGACTGTGCTGTTATAAGGTAAACTATGTCTCCCACCCCTTTCTATTTGTCTATTTAGGAATGTTATGTTTTGGGATTTTGAGGGGAGTGAGTTTTCACCTATCAGTGCAGGAAGTATAAGAGGGAAATCATTCTTATAAACTGTTATCATGATGAAATGACATTTAAAATACACTACCTGAGAGAGAGGGAGGAGAGCCGACAGGAGTTGAAGGGTTTGATGAAAAGCTGTTGTTAGTGTGATCTGGAGAATAGATCTTAAAACAGTGGGGAGGGAAAAAAAACTCTCATTCATTCAGAATAAACAATGAACAATTTCTAAACTACAAAGTTGTCAATGCAATTCATCCAAAATTTACAAGTTACAAAAAATACATTTAACAGTCAACTATAGTATCAATAGACTGAAATGGAAAATTTAACAATTTTTCAAAAGAAGAACTACTGCTTGGTATGGGATGGTGGGAAAAGAACGGGGCTAGGGTTAGCAGACTTCAATTCTAACCCTTTTCCTACCAATGGCTGGCTGTGTGGCTCAGGGCAAGCCACGGAGGTACCCTGAACTTCCCTCTCCTCTTCTACAAAGTCAGAGCGCAAATAGCATCATTTTTGTTTTCCAACTCCTTTGCTATGATTAAGGCATTTGATTCCATGGCAAGAGAAGGCCCAGATTAAATAAAAACTTTTACTCAGAGCACAAAGTTAATACAGGCTGAACTTTTTTTTTATGCTCCCAATAGTAAGGAAAAACCAAGTAAAGAGACAAAATCTTAGGAAAACAAATCTCCACCTACATTTGTAAATGACTATGTTTAGCTTTTGAAGAAAATACCAGACATACTCCTTCAGACAAATAAGGTATGCCATTTTTCCACTAGGGAACATGAAAGAAATGTTCAATTCTAGCTTCCCAGAAGTGGGTGGGTAAAGCAGAGAAGCTGAGTGCCCCAGGTGCCAAGTAGGTGACAATTTTTCATGTATCTCAGCTATTGTCAATTTTTTTTCCCCAAATGCCTTTTCCAAAGGCATTTGAGAACTGTCCCTTGCAAAGTCAGACTTAGGTGGCCAATGAGCACCCATACTACTTTAGAGAAAAAATGAGAAATCAAGACAGAAAATCTGTAAACCTAAAGGCCAGGAGAATATCCCACCATCCATAACAGAGTGCAGCTTAGCATCACCGTGAGAAGACAAGATGAAAGAGGCTATCCACACACTGGAAGCTTCGGAGCTTTCTCCTCCAATTTTCCAATGATCATTATGCAAGAAAGCCAGCGCTTTCCAAAAATCCAAGCTATTTGCCATTCATTTTCTAAAACTCCAAATGTCCACTTCTGATTAAAGTTCACCCTTCTACAATGGTACAGATGTAGTCCAAAGTCAATATTTCCTCACCGAAGCAAGTGCTTTCCCCAGAGCATCTCCAGTCTGGGAGCTGCCTGCTGCCCCGCTTCCTCTGTTTGCTGCAAAAACAAAAGGCAAAATATGAAAACCAGGCAGTGAGACGTCTAACAATTTTCTATTCCTGGTCCATTTACTCACAATTTAATTGCATTTTTAATGCTAATTACAACACATTAATCTTTAATTAGCATTAATTTGTTTGCTGAGGTAGATGTCAAATATATTCATGTTACCTTTTTTTACAGATAAAATATAAACCTGACACCCTGGTTTAAAGATAAAGTGGTTTCGTTGCTATTGCTTTCCCCCTTGCTGCTTAGGAGTTGTGAGTGGGGTATGGGAACAAGTGAGTATCTGACGGTCACTGCTAAGTATGTCCTGGTTCTGGGTCCCTGGGGTCCTCAAAGTTCAGCTTTTATTTATATTTTTTATAGTAAATTGAAATATCCTCACAAATAATTTACACCTGTTTTCAAATAAACAAAAATTGGACACAGAACAAAATAGGGTGTTCCTCTCCGAGATCCACAGGCAATGAAACGAAACCAAAAAAATCTACAACAGGTCTGGCTGTTATAACTGGGAGACAAAATATTTTTTAATTAAATTTTTTATTTTTAATTATTATGGGTACATAATAGTCGTATATATTTATAAGGTATATGTGATGTTTTGATACAGGTGTACAATGCTCTAATACTCAAATCAGGGAAACTGGTGTATCTAAACCTCAAGCATTTATCATTTCTTTGTGTTAGGAATATTGCGATTCCATTCTTTGAGTTATTTTAAAGCATACCCTAACTTATTGTTGAGTATAGTGACTTTGCTGTGCTATCAAATACTGTTCCTTCTGTCTTAACTATGTAATTATATTTTTGTACCCATTAATCATTCCCACTTTATCCACCCACCCCCCTCCAGCTACCCTTCCCAGCCTCTGGGGTAACCATCATTCAGAAAATATCTTTAATGTTTTAAATAACATATATTCTCCACATAGTTCAATCTGTGATCACACTAAAAGAATTTGAACTGTTATGCTACTGAAAGTCAATATGGTCTCAAATTCCAGAGATAAAATAAGTCTCTATATTCATGGAGTTTATCTCTACCATCTTGAACACTGGTATTTTTATCTACAAAGTAGATGAACAAAGAGTACTGTTAATAAAAGACATATATTCCAGTATATAATTCAAAGCCAGCTCTATAAAACACATATCTTTTGAAGGTATTTTGCCTTTGCAAATAAGTGGTAAAATGGGATAGTTGGTGTTCTTCTGAAGTCTTTAGAACTAATAGAATGCTTAGAATTTAGGGTATGTTGCATTTATATTAAGTCCTCAACATTAGCAAGTAGACACAGTATTTAAATAAAACCTACTGAAGTTCCAGGGGAAGATGTTTTTCACTATTTTGTGAAATAAAAAAAGGAAATCTTAAATGAACTGATGAATCCAAGCAAAACTTGGTTGCACACACATAATTTTAACAATTTTCCTGCCCTTAGACCAAGAGAGCCTTCTTTCTAGCAAATGTGTTACCATCACTTTCCAGACCTGAAAAACACAGTGGAAGAGTCAGATCTCCAGTGGTCAAATTCTCTGTTTCTTCAGGTCATAATTTCATTTTCCTGACCTCTGCTTCGCATAGTTAGATTATGCTTTTATTTTCACATGCTGACATAGACATATCACCTAGATAATCTTTTGATATATGTTTTATTTGGTTCAGAAAACCCACACCCATATTTATTTATTACTCAAATACTGAAAGAAAACTGGTATATGATAAAAAGAACACAATTACTTTGTGACAAAACAAACTTCTTTTTCACATCATGAACTTATGATATTAAAAATACATGGGCTATTAATACTTCAGATTCTATGTACTGTATAAGCAATTTTTTTTGAAGTGACTGACATCATACAATTGGGTTAGTGGAAGCAACTTAGATATCCAGAGTATTAAAAGTATTTAAGATAAGACAAAAGATAACAAATTATACCTAGTCCAAAAATGAGAAGAATTTCTGCATTAAGGAGTTCTTTAAAAACTAAAAACAATTTTTTAAAGAGAAAATAACAGAGATGAGAAAATACAGATAGTACTAACATTTTTTTCTGTATGCACTACCATGGTATCTCGGAGCACTTATCTGTTTTTTTTTCTGGAAGCTGTATTTCTTTTCATTATTATATATCTAAAAATTAAATTTACCAGTCAAAATAATTTGTGCTATCTGCTTGATTTGAATATAGATCTTCATAAAATAAAAATTCAGAGCCACACTGGGGAAAAAGAAATCACATTATCTAAGAATCTAAATCAAAAAAGAACAAGATATTGTTTCAATTACAGATAAAATTTGCTACAGTAATACCTTTCAAAAGATTAATTCTTCCTTTGAAACACTTTTAAAATGAAGATAATAAATTGAAAAAATATTTTCATGAAACAAATTATAGAAAACCAGTAAGAATATTTTAGCAACACTTGAAAACTAAGTGCATATAGCATAAATCATATTTTAGGGAAGAGACAAAATATGATCATTCTAATTTCTTAAGTACTATACCTTTCTAACTTTCTATCAGTTTCTATTTTACACAGGGAGATAAGACGACTCAGGAAATAAATCAACTCCTTACCTCATCTTGTCATGAAAATATTTCAGGAAACTACAAAGGCTACTCACAAAACCACTGATAAGAACAGACTATTTTTTAGCTTGAAGCCATTTACCTTGCAACAGCTGGGGAGCCTAACCCAAGGGCTTAAATTTCAAAGCGGTTTATTGGGGCTAGTTCGCCCTTTCTCTTGGAATGCCTTTTGTTCTGTTCCAGGAAACACTGGAGAAGACACATTTTCAAGATTCCCTCAACATGTTAAGCTACATGGGTTCTTCTCTTAAGGATTTCTCTTTTCATTTGTGTGACTGATATATCAAAGGGCACAATCAGAGAGTAAATATATTTGTAATGCTCAAATGGCATTTTTTTTTTTTTGCATCGAGAAGTGGGTCCTGTTGAGCAAAACACATCAAATCTACTTTTTCAGCTTTCACGTAGCAGGAGTTGATTACTATTGAAGGCCCAAGTTTTTGTCAACTCATATTATTATAATGATCAAAATGTCCACGGGACAGAAATAAAGATGAAAACTACAACCTTTGCTTGATAAAGTCTATCTTGATTTCTTATGTTATTTTGGCTCTAATCAGTTTCTCCTGCCTAGGAGAAAACAATAATCCATCTTTAAGTAGAGCTGTAATATAAATATGAATGGATGATGAGCGATTATTAAGAGGAACTGGAATTTTGTAGGAGGGTTCACTGCCTGCCCCCCAAGTATTGTTCAGAGGGCTTGAACACAGGTGTTGTTGCTGGCAAGAAGATGAAGCAGAAAAAGAGCTTCATCTATCTCTCTCCGTTTTTTTGTTTTGTTTTGTTGTTTTTAAATAAAGGAAAGGTCAGAGGAGAATATCTTGGGCTACATGTTGGACCACCTTCTGTCTTAGTCTCAGCTTTGGGGAGGTGGCAATTCCCATTAGAACACACCCTTAACACTGGGATGAACAGTGCCTGGGAATCAACTACTGAAAAGCGGAATTTGGAAAACATGTTCCCTCTTTACCACACACCCGTAACCCAAGGCCGAGAACATACCATGAAGGCATCAGAGGAGCCATTGCCTGGGAGAAGCACACTGTGCTTTAAAAGTGGGTTCTTCTGACCTGTGTCTGATTGACCCTCAAGTTATTAAACAATTAGAAGCAGCATGGCAATGCCACGAGTTTGTCTATGAAGACGACAAAAAAGGGAACACTTCCAGTGCTCCTCTTATAACCATCTTAGAATGAAAACTTCAATATATGCTATTACGCACTAATTTTTACCAGGAGGGATTCCTACACATTCGGGGGAGAGTCAGGCTTCCTGACCATGTGCAGGAAATGGATGAGAAGACTTAAATCAAACTAGTTTACTGTTCTCCACTGGTGGTCTTTGTAACTAGGATGCCCTGACACTGCTGGATAACATTCATATTACTCTTTCGCTCTCTGCCTGCTCATCGCCCAACTGCATTTGAAGGCTCCAGATTCTTGTGAAATACAAAGTGAATATTATGTGACTACTCTAATAATAAAATTACTGTGAAACCAAGTTCTCCAGGGGAAAAGGACATAATGTTTCTACTAGAAAAGCCACATACTAAAATGCATCATGTCATACAAACATGTCATTAGAAGTGAAAGTTGTAAACCAGATTAATTCATGAACCAGATAGATATTCCACGGTAATCTTTAGCATATGGTGTATTAAATCAATCTTGCTAGTCTGTTCCTTCAACACTGTTTGGTTTGAGGTTTAAAAACATGGGAAATACCATGTATTAGAAAGCAGGCCAGTTAAAGACTAACAAAACAATAATAGTTATTATAACCATTATGCTAGTTATGTGCCCAATTCCCTCTGAGGGGAAGGGAGGAGGTCTAGCCCCAAACCACAGGAGGTCACATCCTATGAATGTATACGTATGGTATTGCCCAGTGGGGGAGGCTCAGGCACGGTCATCCTTGAGTGGTCTCAGTGGCCTGTGCTATCTTAGGGGGTCCTCTAATTTCTTCTGACCAGGAAGAACTATTGGACATCACTGCAAGCAGGAAGGAAATATGGGACAGCAAAATGTATGTGGCTGCTATCTTATAGTCATTTCTATTCTTGATAGCTGGTATCTAATAACTTACGACACTTCCTCCTCTGTCTGCATGCCCAGATGCAGAGGCACTGAACTGTACTGCCTTTGATACACCCAGCAGCAACGAAAGAGTTTTAGGAGTTCACTAGAAGGGCACTGATGTTGCTAACTCCCAAAGCCCCCAACAGCTTCTCTCCTTCACTGGGTGCTCCACCAGCTGAATGACTGTGAGCCCGTGCTGTGTCCCACACATTACATCCTTGTACTTCTAGAGTGCTTAAGAGACCCTCCCAATCCAGAAATGTCTAATGTAATCCCCAGAGTCTGTTGGCAAGGCTTGAGAGGAAAGTTGTGGACTAGATGCCATGAGCAAAATATTTACTCTACAATTCTCTCAAAAATCCATGGATGAATGTATTATTTTTTTTAAAAATCCCTCATTAACGTAATCTGAGTAAGCTTTATCCTTCCTAAGGGCCTCTCAAAAAATGATATTGCATATTACAGGGCAAAAGAAAACAAAACAAGAAATGGTCACTCCCCCACGCCAAACTAACGAACCTTACCGAGCATGTTCCATCTGGGAGATGCAGAGGACAGAACAAGAAGAAGGGGAGTGTGTTCACAGAGAGGTTACCTTCTGAGAGCGCTAGAGCCCATGCGTCACCCCTCAGTGTGCTGTTCTAGTGTTAGTTCAGGACAACTGTTGATCACCAGGAAGACATTATAATGTGATCCTGAGACACAGGCATCGGTCTTCTTCTGAACTGAAAAAAGCGGCTTCCTAAGATATCAACGCCATGGATGAAAAAGACTGCACTGCCTTGCAACTTTTCACCAAGGAAACTCGGAGAATGTGATGGCCATGTGTTAGTGCTTGAATCCCATTCTTACGGCATTAGTATTGCTTACAGTCATTTTCTACAGAATCGTGTGTAATCTCAAACATGTGTCAGGCTATGTGTTCCCTATTTACCAATTATTTAATTAGCTCTGTTTGTTCTTTGAGATACAGGCAATGTAATATTTCTTTATTTCCTGCATTTCAGAATGAGTGGGTATATGCCAAATATTTTCAAGTCTACAGATGTAGCCTATTAATCCATACTGTTTGTTAGGGAAGTATCAGTAACATCAGAAGAGAAAGCTTCTCTTCTTGTTAAACAGACACGCTGCCTTTGTGGACTTTTACCATACTCGGGAAAACCAAACCGAAGCCTAAGAGAATTAAAGTGCGAAGAAGCATGAGCTACTTGGACACCATGCAATACTAAAATTCCCATGCTTAAACTTTTCCTCTGCATTTTCACTTAAGCGCCTGAAGGACATATTCTTTTAAAGGAGAGCATTCTAGAATGTTCTCCCTTAAAGTAGTATCTATATTTTATGCAAATTAATAAAGATCTGCTCTCTCCAAAAGCTGAATTGTCATGTCTACTTACTTCCTGAAAGATTATGAAGCTTTTTCACATTCTGCTAGTGGATTTTGACAAGTACACCCATTATTGTGAAATAAATAATTGATGTAATAGATTTCTTAAAAAGCCTTTTCCTGGGTTCTAAAAATCTTATACTTTTCTGTTTTTAAAGTATAGCTTCTTTATTATTGTCTAGACCCTTCCAAAGGGCCCTGTGGTCTATAAAGGGTTAGTCCACCCTTAGCGTGTGGCTGAGCCCTTAGCATGCTCCACTCTGCCCAGAACAAATGAGTAGATTCCTCCTGTTCATCCGCAACACGACCCACTTAAACCAAGCAAACTTTGTTCCCACTGAGACTCGTGGCTATGCTGCCCACGGCTCACGAATTATGGTTACTTCATATCCTGATACCTCCTTCTTTCCAACTCATTGTGCCTCTCTCCCAGGAAGACTGTTTTGCAAATCAATCGACAAAACTTTTTTTCATACAGAGCCTAAGTATGTTTTCCTCAACTCAAAATTTTGCTCCACCTTCATACCTTCCTAAAAAAAGAAAATTACTCAAACCACAAGTAGACAGGAAATTTGCCATGTAAGAGGATGAATGACCGGTCATCCTTCTTTCTAACCAGACCTCATGACAGCAGAAAGGGGCTTTCCATTTGCCAAACCACACTGAAGTGAAATATGCTTTTCTCACTCTTTCAGTTCTGCACTGCTTTCTTTCTTCTTGTTTTTCAAATTGGCCAAAACTGCATAGATAGCGAACCAAACTTCCCCACATGACCTCTGTCCATAGCTCTCCAAGGTCAAGCTGATGCAACACATTCTTAGAAGCTCAGTTCGCAAAAGTTACAAAAATGGAAACTCTTTCCTCAATTTGCTTCTTAGTGAGACATGACAGCGGAGGGGCTGTGAGATGGCTCATCTCAAGTGTGAAATATATTATTGAATAAGCAGGGAGGGTATTATCAAGGCAGAAATTACATCTGCAACATTTCAAAACACATCTCTTCTCCTTCATCAAAAATGTTCCCACATAAGTGATTCACACCACCTCCCGAAGTCCTATAGGCTCTCTAAGGAGAAAAAAACACTGCAGAGAGCTAAGAGGAATCAACAGTAGCATTATTCTGACACACGATCTTCTCTCAAAGACACCTCGAGTGTTCTCCCCACTGGCCCTCTGGGAGAGATGCTCAGGCCAACCAAAGATGGGTTTGAACTAGAACCAGAGGAAGTGGTGCCCAGTGAAGTCTGAGGCCAGAATGAGGCCCTGGGGCATTACGCCACATTGCTCTTCTGAATGCCAAGGTTGCCAAGGCTGATTCAAAAGGGGGTAGCTGCCTCCCCACCCACCCGGACTCTTTCCTCCTGGGGCAGCTTTACATCCTGCCTAGCCCTTTCCTCAAGGGGAGAGTGCTGGTGGGGCAACCATGTGTTGAGGGAGAGTACCACGATGGACATCACAAAAATGAGAGAGGATGATAGCTCAGGTCATGGCAACAGCATTATTCTTAGGCCTTAACTCACTAGTAAATTTCCTTGGGAAAAAGCAGCAAACAACTTCTGGCCCATCGTGCCCAGGCATCTCCCCTCTTGTAAGTGAGCAAATACTTCCTCTGCTCTGAGGGGCTTCACTTCACAGTGCCACATTCTCTAGAAGGTCAAACTTATCTAGTTATTAATAGTCCCCTGAGAATTTCTCATAAACTAGTCTTTGGAAGACAGTGGCATGTCATGGTTAAGAGCTCAGGACAATGACTGGAATTTGAGAAGTGGTCAATAACTACTATTACACATTATTATACCCCCACCTCACTAATTATCAATGGCTCATCTTAGGAAAAGTTCACTTTGTTCACTGTCTTCGAGTGTGAAGAGCAAGGTAGTTTTGGTCTGTTTAAACCCTTGTTTAATTTGATGGCTCCCAATGGACAAAGTAGCCAAATTTCAGTTTTTTTTGTGACCAAAAAAAGTGATTATGGTGAAGCCAGTGATTATTTCTCTCTGGTTCATTTGTATGCTCATACAATTATGTGATGATTATTTATTGCCAATTGCTGTCTGGTTTTAAGGGGGAAAAGAGGTCCTTCATTATTAAAGCTTGATCCTCCCTGACTGCTGGCATCAGAATCGGCATTGCCGTGACTCACCCATTATGCTGTCTGTCCCGTTGGCAGGAGGCGTACAGGAAGAGGTGCTGTAATGGTTTGTACCACTACGATGGAAAGTGGACATCGGTGGAAGACTGGAATTGATGTCTGCTGAGGAGTGTGATGGATAGCTCTATAGCAAGAAGCAGAAAAAAGGAGGCCATATTCAATCATAAGGCATTTAGAGAGTTAGTTTTCAAATACTTCTTTCAGAACTCTCCATTTTGCAATGGACACAGCTTTTAGAATTTCAAACTAGCCAAGAATACATCTTGCTTAGATCTGACATCTTTCATTTTTCAAATAATAAAATACATAGATACACAGTTGGTTTGAGTTTGCATCAAATGTGGGGGAGGATAATGACAACATAGGACATCAAAATGGTCACAATCTCTAAATCTATAAATTACTGTTTAAAATCCTTTTGGAGATTTTAGCAACATAGAAGACCATTCCTACTGTTACTTATTTTATTTTTTTGGTATGACTTATTGATCAAGTGGAAAAGATTTCACTGTATAATGAATAAAACCTTATAAACCACAGGGTTTACAGTACACTTCATCCTGACCTCCTAGGCACTAAATGGCTGAGAGTATCCAGTCTCAAACCTTCTTCCCGCCAAACTGGTTTACCTTTCTGAACCCCAGAAACAAGAACAAAATGATAAATAAAAACTTTAAAAAGCACTAATGACTGAGTATCTCTCTAACACATCAAGGCTATATAAAGCCTTAAATCAATGACTCTACTGAATTAAATTAGACCATGATGAACTGAGAATGACTTATTTTGATTTAAGTTCTTTCCTTATATGTTCTCTCCATTAGCAGTCCACCATATAGCTATGAAATTATTTGGTTTAAGACTTACCTTTGAGTTCCATTATTATATCAATTGTCCAAATAAGCTACATTTCTTGGGGCATATCCCAGTGCTTTTAAGGTGGCAAATTAGTTGCTATCTACCCATCTCCTTGGGAATAAGCAGGTCACTAACAGGGACACAGTCATTTGCAAAGACACACTGAGCTATTTTCCTTTACAAGATAAAAAGAAGCTTCAAAAGTTGTTCTCACAGGCATTTGAATGTGTTACAGTTATGTAAAAGAAAAATATTAAACTAAAATATACTTTTCCTTCATATGTAACATATTACTGGGCTATAGATCTTTATTATATCATTACTGGAGATACTGTTAAAATTATTTAATTTAAAATTAAAGATTGACTATGATGCTGATAGTAATGGGTACTCAAAGCCCAAGCATTTGCTCACAAGGAGTGAAAGCTCAGTCTCTTGGGTGTTGTCCTATTCATTTTCTGAGCCCATCTTGAGTTCTAACTCTTTCTTGAAGATTCCCTTACCACTTCGAATTCTTCCACGATCTTTTCTCTCTGGGTCCCTATGCACTTACATTTTGCACTTGTGCCATTTAACACTTAATTATATGCTGCCTTTCATTTTTTGCTCTTTCAAGTACGTATCTACCTATATTGTAAGCTCTTTAAGGGGGGAGAATAGAGTTCATAGCTCTGCAACCCACAACTTGTGGCTGAATCCTAAACATGTAATTACACTATATGCTCAATGAACAACTAGTTATCAGAGTTTAATAAATAGTGGACTGAACTATGACTTACTTGAGAGACACCTAAACAGTCTAGGAAATGAATCTGTATCTCACAGCTAAGTCTGTCAATGACAGGCGGATGTCCTGGAACATATTACCTCTGTATGTCAAAAACAGACCAACTTGAAAAAAAATTCCAGTAAAAAAGTTGAGATGATGCCCTTAAACCTTTCCAAGGTCCTGAGAATGCCTTTCAATTTTTTTAATTTCATGAACCTCTTTCCTTGACCAAAAAAAATTCCTTACACCACCTGTTAAATTCATGTCTACTTGCCACTTAAAGAATACCCCAAGTAGTCCATGGAATTTTCTCTAGAGAATAATGAGGTGGGCCCATTACACGGCAAAACCAATCTGAAAGACTGGATAAGTCATGGAACACCACACTTAGGAGTGCAGGGACAGAGCTATTTCTCTCTAGAGCTAAACACTGTAATAAAGTGGAAAAATAGAAACAGAATGTGGAAAAAGAAAAATAAGGGGGAAAAAGACATAGTTCGACTTCACTTCTACACAGTACTATTATTCCATGCTTGGTTTTGAAGAATAGACAAACTCCATATTAGTCCAAAGTATGCAAAAAAAAAAAAAAAAAGAAAAGAAAAGAAAAGAAAAAGAACTGTAAAAAAAAATTTAAATAATTATAATCATCAGGAGATGAAAGAGAAACGATAATCGCATAATGAGAATTTTTGGACTCTCTTAACTTTATGCAAAATGGACAGTAATTCAGGATTTGAGACAGGGTTAATACGGAGTTCACAGAATAAAAAGAAAAATTAATCCCCATAGATTTTAGTGGGGAAACCAATGCAATCCACATAAATCAGTTATTTTTAGAGACTCACAGAAAATTAGATGCTGAAAGAAATTAATGAGATTTATAACTAGATTATTTTACAATGAAAAGTATCTTGAAAACTACTGTCACTTAGAGATACAATAAATACGCCACAGAGAATATTAGTGTTATGAGAATAATGTCTCTTTTAGAGGATTTAGGGATCAACCATAAGAGGTCCTCTTAGTCTCTCACTGCAGTTATTACTGTCTGTCCTGCTTGCTACAAAAGGACAAGGGTGACAAGAGTGTGACAAAGTGTTATGGCTTTACATGCCCAGTATTTGTTTATTTTTAATTATGATAACCAATGGTAGTGTATTTAGGGGCTATTTACAAAGTAAGTGTCGGAAATATTTCTATAGCTGTTGTTTTTATTTGACCTATGGGTTGATAAAGATTAGAAAAGCATATTAATTGGTAGCACATACTACCAACATAAGAATAAAATAGTGCTTTGGGCTAAGGCAGAATTTCACAACCTTGGCACTATTATCTTTTGTGCCAGATAATTCTCTGCTGTGCAAGCTCTCCCGTGCACAACAGTCTGCTTACCAGCAACCCTGGCCTCTAAACACTAGATTCTGGTAGCTTCTACCCCCTAGTTGTGACAACAAAAATGCCTCCAGACATTGGCAAATGTTCACTGAAGGGTGAAATCGCCCCCTCCCCAGTTGAGAATTACTGGAGTAAAAGTTTGTGTTATGAAAAAGAAAAGACAATAGAACTTTCTTTATACTAAAATTCCAGATTTCTAATACTATTTCACTCGATCATTCCTAAATCATGCCAGACAGTGAGGACTCTATCCTATTTTTAAAAAGACCTCTGCCAACTCATTCTGAACTTAAATCTTCTACAACAACCAATTCCAAAGCTTAACCCCAGACTCCATTCATCTGAGTGATTCTGTGTGTATATCTGTAACATAGTAGTGATTAGCTGTGGGATTCTATTGTAGACACTGACACTGCAAAGGGGATTTAAAGACTTAAAACTGGTGAACTGACAGTCACTACTGAAATATGTGGATCTTAAGCTTTATAATTATGCATTTTATTATAAGAGGGTATAAAGTGATGAAGGCAATGATGTTTCTAAAATGTTTTACCTTTCAAGATAATACTAACTTGGCCAAATGATGCCCAAAATAATACAGGGAAAGCTCTTCTTTTCCAAACTATCCCTTTGTTCAGTATGGGACTAGCCAGATGCTATGAACTAAAATTGTCAGGCACTATCATTATTTTCAAGTGAAAGGACACCAACTGCTACTGTATGTTCAAACTATTCCCAATCAGTGTCAGATTCTTAAAAGTCACTTCTGTGAAAGATTTTCAGATGGTTAAATACTGAAATTACAATGGTAACTACATCTAATAATTCCATAGTTTCACTATCAGTGAGAAAATTCAATAATATACATTGTAAGAGGGAGCTTATTCATTTTCCCTTTAAAACAAAAATCCTACTCTAAAATTTGCTAACTGATCAGATGAAGACTAAAAATCCTGTGTACAAATACAACTTCTGATCTAGTCTGTTGGGTAACTCCTTCAAAATGATCTTTCTCCTTGGTTGGTAATATTGTTTTGCTTCAGCAAATCTTTTTCTAAAAGGAATGTAGTTGTTTTCCATTTTGAAATTACACTTTTTGTGCATCAAAGCACATTTTAAAGATACTTTCCACGCAGTGGACTTGATTGGGATAAAATCCAATCAGCTAACTCAAAATTCTAGAGCATAGTAAGAAAAGAAAGAAAGAAATATTAGGAGGAAAGAAAAAAAAATCAAAAAATAAACATAAAAATAAAAAGAGAAAAATGAACATCCAATAGACAACTGAAATTCTAATATGTTACTACAGTGCCAAGTATTTTTATTTGTAATTAAAACCTCCCTTCCTCATAGGACACATGTAATTTTGATTATGTGTTCCTAGAGAAATGGAAAATGATGGTGGAGAAATAAAAATGTTAGCTAAAAGAAATTCTAGTATGATAATAGTTGATAATTCTCTAAACTTTCACTCTAGTATCTTCAAGTAGGAGGTGGGAGAAGAGGAAATTTGAAAGTAAGTTGTCTGCTATTTACTGAAAATGTGCTGAAATTTGAGATATTTGGGATTCATACATTAGAACTTGGGAGATGATATAAAATGGCCAATTCCATCTCTACCATTGGTCTCTCAGGAATGTACAGGCTAATTAACCACAAAGTATCTCCATCTCTAGGACTAACTAAATAGGTATTTTCAAGATGTCGGAAATCTTAACTTCTGGAATTTTTTTGGTTTTCAGAGCAGGATATATGACATATCTGTATGTCTATAGACTGTATCTGTAGTGGTTGAGCAAAAGAGTGGGAACACCACAAAAATCCAGAATTATTTCCTTCACTGGAACAGAGAAAGAAACATAAATGCTGACAGAGAAGATAAAGTGGCAAATTGCAAGGTGTAGGGATATAAGTACCACTCAGGGTCACTGGATTTGCCATAACCACTTTGTATGTGTAGGATTTGAGGCTCACACATCTTTTAAGCTATATTATTGCATAAGGGACTCCAGTCTCACCTTACCTGTATCTCAGACCTAACTCATGATCTAGACTCTTTTCTCCATTTAATGACAGACTAAAATTCATCAGGGGATTCTGGGCTGTGGTAGAATTTGAGGCTTAGAAAAAAGTCAGATGAGTTGCTTCTTTCAGAACAAAGAGACATACTAGGACAGATCAGTGTAGGTGATGAACAGAGTGGAAATTTTTAGTAGTGAAACATGTAACATTCTAGCACCTAGTAGTTTTCATAAGGAGTGAGGCAAAACAGAATATCAGTGGCAGATTGGGGTATGAATCAGAGTTAAAATACGAAAAATTGGGAATCTGATCTGTGTGGAAACCCCATGGTTGCTCTTGCTGATGGGAGTACATAGAAAATATAAACTCTTTCCTTCGGGTGTGTCACACAAGTCAAAGGGAAATGGAAACGTCCACGTGTGATGCATAAAACCTACTACCATTCTGCCTCTGCAGTCCTTCAGACAGCAACAAAATGACAAGGAACGGCTCTAGCTGAAATTCTGCAACTTAAATACAGTGTGTATTTATGTAGCAAAGGAAGCTGACGCTGTGATAAAGAAAGCACAGAGCAAAACACAATAAACAAATGAACAATGACAAAGAGGATCTGGAAGGGTTTACAAAGGTGATTTGATCCTGTTATGTCTCTGATCAAAGAAACAATACAGTTGTAAGAATGATGGGTGTGTGCCACTTTCGCATTTATTTGCAGAATCCTGGTGTACACGCATGCAAAGACAGAGGACGAGATTTCATAAACTAGCTGTGCTATTCCCATCACCATGCAAGTCCGTCTTACCAAACGTTCGTGTGGATGCAGGCTGCAGTAGCTGCTAGACTGTGGAATATGAGAAGAATTGCCCAACATTCCTCCGTAGCCAGGCTGATTCATCCCACTGGAGGAACTCCAAGGGTCACTGCTGTGATGGCCATCTGTAAAGGACAAAGAAAACCATGACTTTTCTGAGGCATTCAGCCTTGCCTTATAGAATAGGGTTTTTTCATATACTTGAAAATGACTGCCTGTTGTGTATTCATCTTTGTGTTGGTTAGCTGATTACATCAGAAGACAGTCATCATTATTTCTTCCCAAGTGGCACTATGTTGTCAAACAAATATAAACATTTAACAAAGTTAAAGTATTCTTAGTTAAAATTCAATTGGGAAAAAAAAAACAACAGAGCATGTTTCTACATAGAATTATGTCAAGTCGGCATGGCAATTCCTGCGAAAGAAAACATTTCTTAATAAGTCTTCTGACCTTTTTTTTTTCTATAAAAACCAACTAAAAAGTTAAATTGTTCCTAAATTTTGAGGTGAAAATAAAATACTTAAGACATTACAGAGTTGGCAAATTTACAAATTTTGAAAACATATAAAAAAATTAGTAACATCTCATATTTAAAGTGTTGGATTTCATTTTTATAAAATATGGGATAGAATTAAAATTCGAATTAGAATTAAAATTATGGTATGTATGGAAGAGGAGTCTCAAATATAGAGTTCTTAGGTTATTTTATTTTTTGGCATATAGGAATACAGCTATCTTCAACCTTCAATAGTAATTCAAGAAGTACATACATATCATAAAGTGGATATTATGCTACAGATAATTTTGAGAGCCTCTGGATTTTATAAAATTATTTATGAGTTAAAAAGAGGTTTAAAATTATATGGAACTTATATGAAGTTATCTTTTCATATGATGTTAACCTTTTGTTAACACCATATTAAAAACATTCCTATAGATTTTTTTCATTCCCTGGGCCTAGTAGCCTAGAGGTTATTATTAGAGATTGCTATAGTTTGGTTTTGTTTTCTCAAGCCTGGGGGAAAAGACAATCTATGTTATTGCTGAATTCATTCATTTTTCCCTTCTTTCAATAGTTTAATAAAAATTATTGAATACTGGATATATACCAGACCATCAGCTAAGTGTTAAATGTATATCAGGTATTGCTTTCTTGAAAATAAGATTATCTTCACCATAACATTTATTTAATAAAGGCCTTTTGAAAATTTAGGGGATGGGAAAGTGAAATCTGACACCGTATTTCATGAAGCTCTTTTTCACTGAGTTTTTAAATCCAGAAGTTAGAGTTTCATAACAGGCAGAATAGTCTATAGATTTCTTTCTTTAAAAACTATGCAAGCAAAATCATGTGTGTAATTCTGAAAACTTCAGAGTTTTAACTAGAAGATGGAAATTTAAGTTAAAAATAAGAGGCCACAGTATTGAGTTTAAAATATGCCCCAGACAGTCTCCGAATATCTTTCACCTTAATTGCATAATTCTTCCCAGTCCTGAATTCTCAGGGCACCATGTACCCCTCTACCGAAGAAAGCTGACATGAGACAGGATCAATGATGTAATTGTTTCTGTGGTCACAATGTGAAAACACAGGATTTTTTTAAAAGTTATTATTTATATACTATAGCTTTAGTCCTTAGATTACAGAATTTTAAATGTCACCTTTAAATTCAAAGATGAAGTTCAAGATCACTAACATCTTAAATAGATGGCACATATGACAAATAGATTGAGAATATATATCATTGAACAAGAGTCTCCTGAAACATTCTGACAACGTGATACACTGGGTGGCAATACATTTAGGATTGTTAACACAGAACACTCTACTCGATGCAGACGTATAAAAATACATATTTTACATAAATTATGCTTTTCACAGTAAATTAATATTTATCACATCCCATGATCTTGGCATAATGTTGTTTTGAAAGAATAGAATTAGATGTGTGCAAATTAATTGTGCTCATCATAAATGTCAACTCAATTTTTTTTTTTTTTTTGCTTTTTGGGTATTCATATGCAGAAAAACAAATTTGTTCCCCATATTTTGTGTGGTCTGCTAGGGAAAGCAGCCTACTGTTTTCATCTACCTGGCCTCTCCTGCAACGTGCAACATTCAAGAAAGCCACTTTCCCAGGAAGAAAGAAGAAATGTTTCCTTCTGTTGATTTTCTCAATCAAAATCTCGTTTGGGTGATGCGTCTTTGAGGTTGACAACCTCTGTAAGCACCTGTAGGACACTCTCCCACTTCTCACAAAAAAAAAGGGGAGGGAAGCCGATGCCAAGGTAGCTACTGTTGATGGCTGAAAGTGATATGCCTTTTGTCGTGGCACAGAAGGCACCCAAGTGACACAGCCTGCTGCGTCCCTTTGAGAGTTACACCTAGGATGGGTCACAAAGATAAAGGATCGCTGTGAACATGAGCTCCATTATCGTGTAGAACAAATACTCTCTATTCCCGAGGGACCCATTTGATTCAGTTTTATAGATTTTCCATGGAATTTCACATGTGGACTAACAATCTGAAAGAGCTAACATGCTGAAGGGAGAGGAGACAAATCTCCTCTAATCAGAATGACTTTGAGTGTGTCCACTACAATCTAAGTGAGACACCAGGCTGCTCCCCTGGTATTCTCTGCCCCAAGTGAGCTCCTCTTCCTGTGACATGGCCCTTCCAGGAGTAGCATAAAGAAGGAAATCCCAGGGCATGTTGCCAGGGCATACACAAATAAGGTTTTCACAGTCAGGCAAAAAAGAGTGAAAGTTCTGCACACAGGAGTTCTTGCTAAATTCCACATCTAAATTCATGGTATTAACTTGGCAACAAGATCATCACATTTGAAATTAAGTGCCACAGACATATCAGGTATGGAGCCCTTAGGGGCATCCTCCAAATGGTTCATAAAGTAGCTGCTGTCATTGCAAACATCTTGGTCTTTTTCAAAAAGCAGAAAGGGGTTATGTTACCAATGGCAAGATTAGAAACTGTGGTGGGGGGAGGGGAACATATCCATCTACACTTAATGAAACACACTGGACAATTAAAAAACAAATATGATTTACTTACTATGAAGCTGGAATGTTCTATATTTGTCTCCCCCAAAACTGGATCTTTTTACCCTAAAGTAATTAGCATGCTGGGATACAGCTTTTACCAAGTAATATTCCAGTCTTTAGATGGGTCACTTCATCTTAACACCTTGTTCTTACCTACAAATCAGTAAGTGGCTGAAAATTTTATATAAGGTTATATCCATAAGGACATCTTGCTCCCTCTTGGCTAAATCCACAATGGTCAAAACATACACTGGGCTGAAACACTTCTTAACATATACTCATTCTTCTTGGGGATGGTGAAGACGCTAAAATGGCCAGTCACGCACTGAAGACCACCAGCAGTGTGAAGTGGATCAATCTAGTCTTAACTCGCTATTGCTCACGGGGGTTTAAGTTTTTTAAAAAGCCTTAGTATAGTTTCAATTAATTAATTCATTTATAAGGAATTCCATTCCTAAGAAGTACATGACTTCCAAAATTGTGTACTTATCTACTACTATTCTACACCTTTTGCCCCATATATGACATTAAATGGCCCAGAAAGACGCTGTCCAGTGGATTTTTTCCTTACAAGAAGAAGCATCTTACCTTGCATGAAGAAGGAGCTAGGGAAAGTGCTGGTTGCTGGTTTTGAGGAAGGGTAGCCTGGCGAGTCCCTATTGTAGTCGGCAGTGCTTGCTGATGGAGCGTAGACCTGAGGAAAAAGAACCAACTGAATGTTGCCTTCTGCACTGACCAAAGCATCTCAAGGTCCATTACTTTATAAGAAGCAGATACAAAATGCTACATTTCTACCCTAGCCAGTCTAAATCTGATCAAATCCTGTAAATACAGGCCCTTTTAAAATACAGCAAAATTAAAAAAAAATTCTCAGTACATTTGTGTGAATAGGATATAACCAGGTCTGATACTTTCCAGCCATAGACAAGGGTATTGGAAACCATGTCTAGTTGTAAATACACCGTATAGTACCCACAGGGTAGTCCTGTGAGGCAAAGTATTCTTTTTTCTTTTCTTAAACACAGATGGGCCCATGAGCATGTGGAAGGTAAAAACAGAAAGACATACACCAAGCCTCTCCCAAAAGGTAGAGTAAAAATTCTACCTTTCAATTAAAAATATCACTTTTACAGAGAGAGGAGAGAGAGAGAGAGAGAGAGAGAGAGAGAGAGAGAGAGAACACATGAATGAGCTATCCAAACCACAAAAAGTGATAAATATATCTTGGAATATTAAATTCCCATAGTGTCAGCTTTTTGCAGAGATGCATGAACAAGGCCATGAAAAGCCTGGATCTACGTAAGACCACCAACAATCAGTGTGTGCATAGGAAGGGGAGGAGGGAGCCCTCCTTTTTAGTGCTTATTATATTTGTGTGTACAATAAACTACTTAAAAAGTGTGCCAAAAACCTAATTCACTTACATTCGTTTGCTAATACTCATGAGACTTGGGGAACCAGTTCTTTATAAAAATAGCCTGTGTATCTTCTTGTTTATGTTTCCTTTAAACAGGACAGCAGAGTGGAAAAGAATAAATTCATAAGGTACAGTTTAACTTTAATTGGTTTTCACCCTTGCCTTTTCTGCTAAATATAATTTTTTTTTAATCCCCATTTTCTTTTGCTCTCAAAGTTCCTCTCTCCAGATGGTCAGAAAGACTGAAACACTGTCATCCTCTTGATGAAAATGGATACTTTCCTGCCTCCATTTTGAAGCAGGCAGCGGCTCACAAAATTGGCAGTGAGCCTACAGTGATATTCACAGGTCACAGTAAAAGCAAAAGAAATGCACCAATAAAAAGGCAAGTGCAGGGTTACCAAAAAATAACTCCCATTTTCTTTTTTTATAGTGCACATCAAATAAACACCCTAAGAAAAATTATATAATTGCCCTGAGAACACCATGAATCATAAACTAAACCTTAATACGAGGCTTAGGATTGTACAAAGGACAGGTCCACAGAGACAGATGTGGGAAAATACGCATACACATCCATACATCACATAAATGCTACATATGCCCCACGGTGCCCTTGAAAATTGGGAGGTCCTGGAGCTTAAACAAAACAAAAACAAACCAGAGAAGCCCATTCACACTTTAGAAAATAAGGATTTTTCTTAAGTCACTGATGGATATAAACCCTATATTTCATAGGACTTTATATGTAGAAACAGTGATTTGTTTCTATTTCCACAGAGCTTACAATAAAGGGGAAAAAAATTTTTTTTGAGTATTCTTAAGGAACTAAGAATAAAACTAGGCCAGGAATCTAAAAAACAAATCAAATCAATCACCTAAGTTCTGTCAACCAAAACTCAGAATTTTCTTGAGAACTATACAACTAACAGTTTGGGAAATACTGTTAAATATATTTAGAGAAGATTTTGAGAGTAAGTTAAAAAGATGAAAGAAAATTCATCTTCTAGGAAAAGGGGAAATTGAAAATTAATAGAATGAGCACAATACAACCATAATATATCTACACTCTATTAGCCTGAGAACTATTTGGTCAGTCAATATTAATATAAGCTAAATGTGCTATATATTATCCCCACATTTCAGAAATCAGTCTATATTTACTATAAAACTAAAAATAATCTCCGACCCATGTTATTAAATCACCTTATGTTTTAAAACAATTGAAATTAAGTCTTCTAATATATAGTTTAACTTTAATTACATATTCTATTACATTATCCTTAAACATGTATATTATTATGTCCACATCATTTGAGGACATTTTACAAGGTTCACCTTTTTTTTTTCTAATTTGGGTAGAATTACTTGACATTTCTTTTGAAAAATAAGGAAAAATCTTTGGTTAACTTTGGTTATTTACAAGGAGGCTACTTTGACTATGAATTATGATCAAGCTCACATATCTAAGGATAAGATCACTTACCCCAAATTCATAAATATTGTTTGCATAGAAAAGAATATCTACAGGGTTAAAAAGTTTTTAGGATATATTACACCATGCAATTCCTATTTTTCTGCTGTTGTAGCTTTAGATAAGATGAAAGTCTTTGTTAACAGGAAATGGATCACTGTTTATAGTTTTTTTTTAAGGCAATTTCTGTATATTTTGTAAATTTTCCTTATGTAGTAATTACAGATCAGGTACAATGTTATTACCTTTCCATTTATATACTCTGTTACCTCATCTCAAAAAAATTTTTTAAGGTAAGTGCTCTATATTTTTATTTATATAAATAAATATCACATAGAACTATACTTTTTAAAAGTAGAAGGAATCAACAAATTTACTTAGTTCAAACCCTTAACAAACATTCTAAACATAAGAAAATTCAATGGAATGGTTAAAGCAACATTACTCTTTATTTTTCACCATTTGATAGGTACTTTGTTTTAAAATTATAAGATGATATTTATGAAAACACCATGATCATAATATTCATCCTTCCGTTTATTCTTTTTTTTTTTTTTTGAGACAGAGTCTCGCTGTGTTGTCCGGGCTAGACTGAGTGCCGTGGCATCAGCCTAGCTCGCAGCAACCTCAAACTCCTGGGCTTAAGCGATCCTACTGTCTCAGCCTCCCCAGTAGCTGGGACTACAGGCATGCACCACCACGCCCGGCTAATTTTTTCTATATATATTTTTTAGTTGGCCAGATAATTTCTTTCTATTTTTAGTAGATACGGGGTCTCACTCTTGCTGAGACTGGTCTCGAACTCCTGACCTCGAGCAATCCACCCGCCTCGGCCTCCCAGAGTGCTAGGATTACAGGCGTGAGCCACCTCGCCCGGCCTATTCTTTAATATTTTAATCTTTAACAACCTGGATGATCAGTAAGTTGCTTCATTCTTTTTACTCAGTCAACTACTTTGCCAATTTTCAATCAAAAGTCTATAAAATGTGGGTTTCAATAAGGTTTGAATAATGACATTAATTTCTGTAAGAATAGGAAAAGCTCACATTCCTTTTGTTTTCATTATTATTATCCTAGGTATACAGAAAGCTTAATAACAGAATTATTAAATAAAATAACTTTATTTGATTAATAAAATAATAAAATCCTAGATCTCTTCCACGAGTTGGAGTTATTTTTAATGACAAACACCAGAAAATCAGTCCAATCTAAAACAAAATAAAAATCCCAAACTGTAGTACAATGTATTTAAGTGACCCCCAGCAATGAAATATGAGGAAAATCTAATGGGAATCAAAAATCCACACTTAAAATTTTTCTCAGTAAGGTGGCTTAGATCAAGGTGATTGCTGGCAGTCTGATTCTTCCCACAAGAGTAACTAAAGAAGTGTGAAATTTTTGTTGCCAGATTGGAAACAGGGCCATTTTCTCAAAGCTCATAGGCCACATTTCTTTTATTAAATTATTTTTTGAGTAAAAGCTTCATGGAAAACTAACAATACAGTATATTTAATATTCAAAGTGAGCACCATCATCTTTTCTCTTACAATGCTAGATTTAACACAAATAACACATGTAGAAACTCTTGAGTTTAACAAAGCTCTCTAGATAGCACTAAGCCTTGAACCGACACAAGTAAAAACTATTCTCATTTTACAGATTTAATATTTTTTTGCAGTTTGAGAAGTACCACTATGCTGTATTAGCTGTTCCATTCAATGTTCCCAACTATCCGTTCTGCAGTCACCAAGGAAAAAAACAGTATGATGAGTTCTAAATAAAACCTCTGCTTATCAGAGAAGAAGAAAACCAAGCCAGCACACACAAACCAACAAACAAAATCAAGGGAGTATGCCTTCTACCTTTTTCCTTTTGACATTCTCATTTTTATTGGTCTTGGCATATCAGTTTCACTTACAGAGATTTTAAAACAACCATGACTGCCATTTGTTTAGGGCCTCTTGTGGAACAGCTTTTGTGGTAGAATTTCCACATATGTCATTTCTAATCTTAGTAGTGGTCACACAAGGTGGATATTGTTAATAGCATCATTCGTATTTCACAAGGCCGATGTATTGTAGAGAGGTCAAATGTATTGGCCCAAACCATCTTGGGTCTGACTGCTAGCTCTACCATCTATTAGCTAGGCAACCTGGGATCTAGTACATTTAACTCTCTGGTCTTTGGATTCCTACCTGTCAGAGGGAAATGACGATGCTTGCTATGCAAAGTTCTTATGAAAATTAAGTGGTATAATAATATATGTAAAGCAACTACAATGGAACCTGGCACATATTAAGCAAGCAACAAACATCAGGCATTAGTGTTGATGCTATGCTGCCACTGTTTTTATTATGTGGACAGACTTGACTCTGGAAGGTTAAGCTATGTTACAAGTTTTTCAAGAGGTAAAGCAAGGATTTGAATTGGTCATCAAAGTCTGTGTTCTTTCCATTAAAAAACAACTGCTTGCTCTTAGAAGGCAAAAAAGGTAAAGAAAAGATATTTTTAACCATCAACATGAGGCTATGCCCTGGTTATAGTTTATAGAAACAGTCTTTTGGGGTCTGATAATTACCTTTTAAGAAAATAAAAAGTCATAAGGCATGTTTATGGTGAAGTCAGGTGTGCGTTAAGTAACCTGCTTCCTAAAGTAGAAACCTTAACTCTGGGGGCATCAAGAGAAGTGGCTTCATATCATGTATCATGAGAAGTGTCACTACATGGGGTTGGGTGACAGCCACTGAATTGTACAGTAGACATTTACTATTCCTTCACATTCTGTGATTCTGTACATACTACGTGAATATCTAACTTCCAAACAGAATCAGTTCGGAATAATTGAAACAGTATAATTGAGGTTCAGTTCCTTAAAGAGAGTTACTGTATGCTCCGGGATAGGAAGAAAACAGCAAAGCAGAATCATGCCACAGGAGCTCCAGTGCTGGCTAGGCTCACTCAGTAACTCAGACCTTGGGAGATTTCATAAATATTTTCAAAGGTGACAGTGAAACACTCGAATGCCAGTATCATGTGCCACTGCTGATGTCCACAGACCTAGGCATATGTTTCGATGCTTCCCAGCATCTACTGGGGAAACATATTTGTAGGTGATGCATTCACTACCCACGCAACTGGGTTGGGCCCTCAACTTGTACAATATTTTTTGAAGGACATTGGTCTCAGTAAGAAAAATGAATGGCTGAGAGCCAGTGGTACCTCCACATTCAGAAGAGTGAAGATAGACACTGTCATTGTTCTTTGTGGCCAAGTTAAAGGCACTGCTAGCTGATCCATAAAGTAAGGAGAAGATGTACTTAGAAGAGACAGCCTCTGGATAATATGTAAACAGAGTTGGCAGGATAGTAGAAATGACCCAGCTCTGCAGTCAGATCAATTAGGTTCAAATTCCAGCTGTCACAATTTATTGTGAGGACATAACAAAGCAATTTACCTCTCAGTGCCTCAGTTTCCTTACTTATCAAATGGGATTGTTCTTGTTGTAAGGATTAGAGATAATACACGTCAAGCATAATTCCTAATCTGTCACGGCACTAAATACATGGTATTATTATTCATTTATTGTAAGAGCTACTCATTGCTTACACTTATTTTTAACAAGGTGCTATCCAGTGTGGTAGCCATTAGTAATACATGGTGATCTGAATTAAAACTTAATGAAAATTAAATAAAATTAAATATTCAGTGTCTCCATCACAGCAGCCACATTCCAGTGCCCAATAGCCACATGCAGCCGCTGGTTGCCAAACTAGACATCACCAACATATTAACAGTAACCTTCCCACAATTGCAAAAAGGTCTACAGGACAGTGCTAGTGCAGAGTCACGCTTGTCCGTGAGGGGTCCCACTGGGCCATGCATGCCACCCACTGGTGGGGCAGCTGACACAGCAAGGCTAGCTAGCTCATTTAAGACTTGCTGTTCCCTTCAGGCTGAGAAAGCAAGAACTCTTCTGGTGGGCTAGTGGGAAAGGCATGTTCTATCTAGGTATCCCTAGTACATGGTGTACAACTAGTGCTCAATAAATGTTGACTCTATTAAATGGTAGAACACTGTGGTTTAGTTTTATTCATTACTTTTAGAGTCCCATGCACTATTACATATTTCTTAGAGTCCTTTTTTATAACCATCTGTCAACACGCTTGCAAGTCGTGCCAAGCGACACACCATGGAAGAATATCTGTGACCGCAGGTTTTTGGATATGTAGGAAGTACAAGAAAGAAACTCTTAAACTGCAATTTAGTCCTTGGCCCCTAATGTTTTTGACAAAAGAATTACAGTTAGACATGATGTGATTGCTTTTTATGGATAATAAAAGCTGAACAGATTTTTAGCTCTTTCTATCATGTGTTAACATTATCAGTAATTGGGTCCCTCTATTGTGTACACTCTGTTTCTATTATTATTTTTAAAAATCTTTTTCATCACTTCTTTACTGATGCTCTTTTTCCTTTCATGCTACTTCTACACCTGCTGCTCTCTGTCCTGCCTCTTGGCATCATCTTTTTTAAAGCTCAAATGATTTCAACCTCATTTTGCAAAGCAGTAAAAGGAAAAGGTGAATGGGTTTATCCCGGGGCCTGGACAGAGCCCATGCTCCTAACTTCTCATCCAGTTCTCTTGGCATTCTCTAAAGTCCTTCCTGACTCCCTAACTTAAAGATTCTGATGGGCAGCAAAATGGCATGAAAGGTCAGTACACAGATTCAAGTAGCAGAGTTGGGCTAGCGCATTGTAAGGTTCTAGTAGAGGCAGTTAAAGCACATGCTGAAGGCACAGAACAGTCGAAGTAGACAGGCCAAGAGTGCAAACAACCAAAAGCCAAAACCAAAACAAACCACAGGAACAAAGATTATCACCTGATATATTCTCAGTATATGTTATCAAGTCAAAGAATATTTACTAATGGAAGAAGAATCCTCTTTCACTTCCAAGTGATGGTTAAAAGCCAGTCTGCATTATTATCACACAGTAAGTAGAAAATATGTTTAGAGATAACACATAAATGTCTGCAGTATATTGACAAATAGAGGGGTATTTATTAAAAACAGAAAAATTTCATAGATGAAAAGCTGTTAAAATTGTGAAGTTTTTATTCCCTTCTAAACCACTTGAAGTTTTTAAAGAAATTAAATGAATAGTTCTAAATGCCCTAAAACAATTCACAGTAAGAACAGTTTTATTTCCCTAATTGTCTTTATTGACAGTCTTAAAAAAAGAGACTACTTCACAACTATCTAAGCCTAAGCATGTAAAATGTTAACATGCATATGTATGATATTCGTATTTTATTTCTACTAACTGAGCAATGATCCATGTTCACTCCACTAGGTCGCATCACAAAAATATAATACATTTAATACATGAAAAAGAATATGTATATATTTCCCCAAAAGAAATTCCCTGAGCATGTTAATATATTTAGAACACAAATCACTTCGAACATACATCCATACACCGCACCAAAAAAAAAAAATCACATATAATTTTCTCCCCTTCTAAATATCAGCTGAGTCTGGATTATCCATTCGTGAGTAAATTAAACCTGAAGCTAAATCCTATAAGTGAATTTCAGCCAAGAGTTTTTTTGCTTCTCACCCACCAAATTTCCTGTTCCGTGTTAAAAAGTAGCAAAATTGTTAAGAATTTGAATCCCTTTCCTTGTATGTGTCTTTATCGATCAAATTATAGTCCTGAAAAATATCAAGATCTGGAAAGAGGTAAGAGGAAAGGGAGCAGGAGTTGCCTGAGCAGGCAGCGATGGACAGACCGCACAGCCCTGAGCTCCCTCTCAGTGCGCTCGGCCTCAGCAGGCTCGGTGAAGAGACAGCGACAAAAGTGAGCTGCGCGGATTATATACAAGTGCGTGCCGTCTGCATGCAAAGCACACCAAGAGTTACAAAAAAATCCAATGTTCTTTAGGGCTGGGCAGCTCTATCTTGTTTCTTCTTTTTTTCCAAATAAAAAGGCAACGGTATCCCTCCTAGGATTTTTATATAGGTAGCTGCAGTGTATTTTTCAAATCTCTAAATCAAATTTTAAGCTCCAAATAAAAACGAGTATTTGTAGCTTTTGACATGGGTAGATATTTACAAGGGAGAAAAAAAAAACTTGCTTCAGTTAAAAAAAAAACACTTAAGATAGAACCACTAATAATTATGTGACAATAATATTACAACTTAAATCTACATAATGGTCTGTTATTTTGGAAGTTTTCGATATTATCATCGCAACCCGAAGGCAGCAAAACTGCCAGGAGAGATGTGGGCGGGCTCACTCTGTTATGATATCATAGTTATGTTATCACAGATAGAGAATATTGGAGATTTAAAGCTGTTTCTCTATATTATCCTACTGAAATCCTACAATCATCCCAGTGAGGTATACATAAGATTACCAATGAGAAACAAAGAAAAGCAGCAAGTTATTATGGTATCATAGCTTAACAGTCTCCACAACTCGAAAAGGACCTGGTCCCAATGCCTTCTGTGCCCCAAATTCTTGTCACACTTGGCAGGACAATATGATGACGATGATAAGAACAGCTAACAGTTTACTTAGGATATGCCAGATACTATACCAGCCAAATTGTGCATATACTCATTTTGTTTTTACACTAACCCTATAGTTTCATTACCACTGCAATTTTACAGCGAAGGAATCTGAGTCACAGAGAGAGGTTAAGTGACTTGCTTAAAGTCACACAGCTAATGAAGTGGCAAAATTGAGATTCAAAAGCACGTAGTCTTGTTTCAGAGTTTGAGTTTTAATCCAACACAACAGTATCTCTCGAAAGCTAAGAATTCTCTCCCGGGTGTTCATGGACTCCTACCAAATCCTAGCTTTGGAGAGTCCTGGGTCCCAGACACTGCCTGGCCATTTAGCAGCACAGGGCCTGAGAACGCTGTTTTGTCCAAAGGGAAGAACACAAGATCATCTCAGGCAGGGGAGCACACAGGATGTTCTTGTGTGCTACTACAAGAAGCAGAACCATTCATCTGTCTTCCACACGTGAAACTGAGCAAAGTAGTAGCAGGTATTATTAATACACTTGTTTAATCGTACTAGAGACAGAGTGAGGTTAAGTAATCTGCTGAGAGTTACACTCGGGTTTAGTGGTGAAACCAGACCCACGACTAAATACCAGCACACGAAACTGACTGAAAACCACCATATCATTACCCAAAGTATTAAAGTGAAGTGAGAATATAGTCTTGTCTTTGTGTACTAGCCTCTGGCTCCAAATATTTCTTTTTATTTTTACACCTGCATTTCTCTTGCTCTTGGCACTAACAGAGCAGACACTGCATGTTTGCTATTACTTTCAACGTAGTGTATCAGAGAAATGCCCACTGCCAACATTATGAGTACCTTGGCCCTAGCTGAGAGTGCCTTAAACTGATTAAGTTACACCTGGCTAAAGATCTCTCGAAACACTTAATTGCATAAAATTTGGTCCAGGTGAAACCTGACTTCTTCCTGGTTACATTCCTTATGTTACTTGTTCACATGGGAGTTGGCTTCACCACCAGGGTCAGGATTGGCATGGATAAAAGACTACGGGTGCTAAGCATATCACAACACCTAAGCTGTTGCCAAACTTTTATTTATTGAATGCTCATTAGAAATCCAAGGTAATGTTAAGGAGAATCCGACACAGTGTTGCAATTAATCATTATTACTTCTGGTTAGCTTAAATCTTAAACAAATGTAACTAAATTATTTATATTTCTATTTATACCTATCATATCAAATTCATAATTATTAGTTATGTCTAACAGATCACCTCCCATCTCAACATTTTTACCCTGTTGGCAAAGAATTGTTTGGTTTTTTTTTTTTTTTTAGGTGATGAGTGCTGTTTCATTGGGAGGTTTTGGAACGTCAAAATAGTTTTGGTTATGTCTGCAATAAAAAGCTTTGTGACCTCTGAAGGCATTGTTTTATTAACTAAATGAGGGAAGTATGTCTTCTGGATGAAAACAAATTCTATGACTCCATTATAAAGACAGAAATTAATGTTAGGTTAGGGTTAGGGTTAGCTGATTGTTGTTTCTTCTATCCCCCGAATGCAAGGATAGCCAACTGCAGAAACAATAAGGTTAAAAAGAGTATTGTAAAAAAAATGAGCAGGTGTGCTGGGGCTTACGTGTGTGTGTGTGTGTGTGTGTGTGTGTGTGTGTGTGTGTGTGTGTGTGTGTGTGTGTGTGTGTAGTACCCGGCACAGAATAGGCTCAAATAGTTACTAAGTGCATGCATGCATGAATGAATAAACACACCACACACAAGATACACGTCAAACTAAGAATAACATCATAACACAGAGAAAGATAAACATTCATTGGTCCTGCCAGAATAGATTTCAGTGCATTTCACTTCTCAATGTGTTTAGGGCTGAACTTTCTTTAGGCTGTAGAGGCAATTACCTACAATAGTTCACCTTTAAGGATTCTAAGAGCACTATTCCCCAATCCGTTTCCCTCTGAACCCCAGTTTATAGATTGAAGCCTGGAGCCGACATCTTTCACTGGGTGTTAATAGGTGTGCCTTTTTAAAAAGGGATTTAAGCTCAAATAAGTTTGGGTACTATTGGGGTAAACAAATTCATTTCACTGCTGAAGACTTTAGTTATGGTACCTTATTACGAGGGGTATAGGCCCATATCCCCAGAAAAGTTTCCAGGGTCACAAACCCATTTTCAGCACATCTCCAATCACCACTCTGCCCCATCTTTGGGAAATTCTGTTACAATCTGTGAGTAATTGTTACACTTCAATGGAATGAGGTCTCAGATCTTTTCCCAAGAATCAATTTTTAGAAAGAACTTTTAGAAACCGGAGAAAGTATGAGGGTACTGAAAGGGTATTAAAATAAGGGAACGCCACACAAAAGAAAAATGCTAAGTCACTTTAGCATTTGACCTTGAGCAACCCTAAGGGTGCTATTCTTACTTCTCCAGTTCCAAGTTTCCCCAGTGCTGTATTTGTACCTAAAAGCACAGCCAGCCAGTGGGCCATCGTTCCTAAGTACCTCATGCTTTCCCAGGAAGCAAGAGGGATCAGGAAGAAAACTGTATGAGACAAAAGCACAAAGTTACATTTTGAAGAGCAGAGACACAAGCAAGAATGAAAAGACAAGCCCCAAGATTTTAACAGATATTGAAAAGATAAGAATACTAAAAAAAAAATTCACAAAAGGGGATATAATATGTACTTCTCTAGATACGTTCTTTGACCTTGAACTTAACTGCATAAAAAGAAATTTGGTAAAATTCTATGATTAAGCATTATAAAGAGTTCATTATCTTCATAGTAGTTTAAATCATAAAGACTTACTGCATCCATTATCTCATTTAGTCATCATGTTGAGATGGATTATCTCTCCAAGTGTTCAACCATCCCGCCTATGCGATGCTTCAGAAAACAGAAGCCCTAGAGGGTTAAGTGCCTTCTTTTCCCATGAGTCACATGACTATATGCAGTGGGGCTGTAAACTAAGTCTTTTCACTCCAAATCCCAGGTGAGAAGTGTTAGCACTTGATCAGAATATCCTTACACATCACCTATGGTCTAACGAATCTGCAGGTCAAATTTTCATATTTGTAAATGATATCTACTAATGCTAAGGAGAGTCATAAGTGAACTCTTTGCTGTGCTTTGAAGCATCAAACTTAACTCTGGGTGCTACAAACAGATGCCTTCATCTTCTGCTTACCAAGAGAATTGTCGTGAACAGTGAGTTTCCAATCTGGTGAGGTTTTGAACAGAAATTGCTGCCATGGTACACTGTAACATTGTTACCCCATCTTCTCTTTTACAAAGCTGAAAAAAGTACGAATTATCTTTTTTCTGTCAAAACATATGGCCCTAACTACTTTCAACTGAAAACAAAAGCATGAAATAATTACCAAATGTATGACTCTGTGGCACAGATTGAAATGAAAAAAAAAATAAGTACGCAAATTGTCAACATCTATGTCCAATCAGCTGCCTCTCTGTTACCCATTCAAATGCCCGCCTCTCTCCCCCATGCCCAGGGCAAACTTTTAGGTAAAATCAACCAGCAATGTTTCACTGATTTAATGCAGAGCAGAGCTTCTACCTAGCACAAAGCTAGATGCTTTGGTGTGTTTGGTACATTATATTAAAAATAAAAAAATTAGAAGGGCAGAATTTTCATTAGGAGCTAGTTGGGGAATTTAAGATGTACAACAAGCAGCTAGAAAATGTATGAAAGTGAGTAGTATTTTGTGCAAACTGCGTATGCAAAAGAAATGCAAAGGGACTTACCCCATTAGAATAGGGTTATTCAAAATAACTTCTTAAAGGAGGTGAGGGATTAATCTAAAAGGATGATAATGTTCCTGAAATGGGACTATGCAATAGAAGAATAAGTGATCAAAAATAATCAGTTCATGTAAATTTAAAAAATATAATTAAGTTGGTTTTCTCTAATATTTAAATTGTAGATATTTTTCCATTTGACCTAATTTTTCTTCATTTTAAAGATACATAATTTAAAGATCTGCTACTGGCTATCTCAAATATTTTTTTCTGGAATAAGGAGGGCATAAATAAATGTAAACAACAGCAAGTTCTTTAACAATAAAAATTATAGTTAAGAATGTGGCATGTTGATTTTTTTCTAAGAAATGTAAACTTTGGTAACTAAATTGCTTTGTTCAGTAATTTTCAATTCTCAGAAACAGAAATGTAAAATCCAGATTGCTTAATATTAAGATGAGGGATGATGTTTAAAAGTCTCAATGTTGATGAAATTAAAGCTGAAATGTCTTTACGAGAAGGGGAACACAGCAGTTGTACATAATAAAAGGCTCAGCATTGATTTCTGTCTTTTTCTTTTTCTTCCTTGATAAATTAGTATCTGGTGAGAACTTAAGAGAAATATACAGAAAGGGTAAAGGAAGCAAGGGATGTTTCCTTTTTTCTTTTTCCTGATAAAAATTTATTAAAATAGATAGTTCTCTTATTACATAATAGGAAACATTAGGTCCTGTGTCTGGAACTTTCTGATCTCTAGATAGATATTAATAGCTATATAAATGGATGTATGTGTGTATAGTGAGCATGTGTTTACACATGTTTCTGTATATGATACCACTAAAATTAAAGGTTTATAAAACATAGCAGCAGGGAGGTAGGAAGGAACTGCTTAATGGGTACTGAGTTTCCTTTTGGGATGATGAAAATATTTTGGAGCTAGACAGATATGACGATTGCTCAACATTGTGACTGTATCAAGTAACCACTGAATCATTCACTTCAAAATTGTTAATGTTATGTGAATTTCACCTCAATTAAAAAACCAAAAATAACATATAGTACTGGGCCCCTGATTTATGTGTTGTCCTGCAGAAAAGATACTGGTAAGGGCCCATCTGTAGGGATATGGAATTCCAGTAGTAGGGAAGACAGATGACGGGCCATATTTCTTAAGCTGTAAGTCTTGTCATCAGTCCCTGGATGGAAAATTTAGGTAAATAATGTAGCTATTATTAGGAGAGGAGGCTGCCTTTCCACTGAAATAAAAACTGCTCACCAAGGTCACTCATGATCTCTCTGTTGGCAAACTCAATGTTCTTTATTCTACCAAGAAAAGGAAGCTGTGATTTTCCCTCATTGCTGAAATGTTTTAAGAAAGCCAACCAGCTACAGATAATGGTCCCTAATTAGCCCTAAAGAGCAGGAGACATCTTTGTAGATTTGGTTCTATCGCAAATGAACTGATCACAGGCAGGCCAGTTAAACTATCTCTCAATCTTATGATACTCATTTGGAAAATATAGATCATAACATTTGCCACTGTAACAATATAATACACTGAGAAAAAAAGACTTTGAAAACATAGGGGCCACAAAGTATCAAATGTGTACAGCATGTCCAGAGCCCTAATGATGCTGAAAATATTTTTTTTTTGATGGTGATAAGCCTCAGTTTTCTTAAACTGAAAACTTCTTGATATGTGGATAACCTGTTCAGCAATTTTCTAGCAAGTCCAAACAGGAAATGTACTAGTAGTGTGATACGGAGAGGAACACAGACCAAACAACTTTTGGGAAAGAATGAGTTCAGTAAGTTTTAATTAAATATATTTCATCTTCTAAATTTTCCTAGCATCTTACTTAAGAAATTCATATCTTTTATGAATTATACATGTCTTATCTCCCATAAAATATTAATACTACTCCTTGGGGGCAAAGGTTGTGTCTTAGACTGCTGGGGTCCCCAAGCTATGGTCAGTCGTATAATCATTTCATTATATATTGCAATGTAATAATAATAGGAATAAAGTGCACAATAAATGTAATGCACTTAACTCATCCCTAAACCATTACGCCGCTCCCCAGTCCGTGGAAAAACTATCTTCCATGAAAACGGTCCCTGGTGCCAAAAAACTTGGGGACTGCTGGCTTAGAGCACACTCAACACAATGGCTCGCCCACAGTAGGTACCCAATGAACAGTTATTAAACAAATCAGGGAAAAAAACAAAGTAAAAGAGAACCAATCCTTTCCTTTACCTACAAAGTTTATGTGACAGACTTTTTCTTTAGCACTAAAAACAAGTATAGTTCATGTATTCTTTTTTTTCAGAAAAACTGTCCTCTCAATCATCAATGGCTTCCTTAGATATTGCTATGGGGTAAACCTCTGGCCTTATACCAAGAAGAAGATGTCATATGGACATAACACAGATGTAAAAGACATTACGTTGCAATTCCACAGTTGTCCAGCATTGGATGTGCAAAACTTCTCCAGGAGCTCATCCACGTAGAACTTACGAATATCTCTGACTTGCCATATTTGTGATATCTGTACCTCAGTCTCTCTACCCAGGTTTTAAAAATAAAGATTGTATGAAACTACAGCAAAGTCAGTCTATGTCTTTCATTCCCCACCCCATAATTTATAAACTTAGAGCAAAGTCACAGGCAAGTTAATAAGACCACGCATTGCCTTTGATGGTATCTCCTAGGACTTCAACTGATAGGAATTCAAAAACAGATTAGACTGACTGAGGAGGGAGCAGCACACAGAATACAAACATCAAGCCACACTCACCACGTGAAAAAACTCACCCCCTTCATCTGCTCATCTAATTCGTCCTTTTCTTTCACAGATCTGTTCAAGTCCCACTTCATCCCATTGACCTTTGCTGCTTATTTTGCCCTTTGCCTGTGTCCTACCTGGTGCTGCTGTCTTCTGTAGCACCTTTACAGTCTGTTTTCCCAAATATACTACAACCCCCTGGCATGTGAGTGTCTCATTCTTCTTCTCATCACTCTATGTCTGGTAGATAAGATGCTTGATGCTCATTCTCTGGTGATGAGAATAATGTCTATGACGATGATGATGGGAAGTCACTCTGCGATGCCCATTCTCCCCTTCTTTACAAACTTCCTTCCAAACCTGCAACCTCAATAAAACTGCTCAAGAGCTCCTGGATGCTGAAGCCAAATGTCATTCCATTTCTCAGCAATATCTGACACTGCTGACTCTTTCCTGCTTTTGGTCAGATCTGCTTCCCTTGGCTTCTGGGACTCTACGTTTTTTTGGTCCTGCTATGCCTCTTGGCCATACCCATTTGAGGGCTCCTCAGTACAGTCATGATAAAATCTAAGCTCCTTGATAGGGCACCCAAGGACGCTTCTTGATCTTGGCACTATTTACCTTTTCAGCCTCATCTTTTACTATTATCCTTCTGCACCTTACACTCCAGCCATCCAAAACTACTTAGGATCATCAGATAGGCCATGTTCCCTCTTGCTTCCAGTTATTGCCTTTGCACTTTGCTGGCTTAATTCCTATTCATCCTTGGAGCTCCCTTTCCTCCAAGGCCAAATGTGGGACAGGTGCCCTTCATATATCTACCTTTAGCAGCCTGCACTCCCCAACTGATGCATTATCTAACTATATTAGAGTTGTCTGTGTACCTGTCCATCTCATGTCTGTCTTGTTCAGTTATATTCTAATACTTGACTCATAGTATGCATTCAATAAACAATAACTGAATTTATTAACTATCCTGTCGAGTTTCTGAGTTAAGGAGTTAGGAAAAGTACATTAAAGTGTTTTTTTTTAATATATATATACAGCCAAAATAACTCCTTCCTGAAATAGGAAAGATGAAATCTACTGCCTCTCTGTAACTGATAATCTCAGGAGATAGTGCTAGTCCAAAGAGCAGATATAGGATTTCATCCAAGTGCATGTCAATGACTTACCGTCAGTGGAAGAAGCTCGAAGCTCTGGCTATTTTTGTTCCCTAAATTCCCTGTGTTCTGCTTCCATACTCAAAGCCAGATGCTGAGGAACAAGATATCCAGGGGAGAGAATATGAAGGCTCTAAAGACTCTGCAATTGTCTCAGGATTTAGAATCCCTAATGTTAGCTCCCTTGAGTGCAATATAGGGAAGGGAATGAAAACTTCCACTGCTTAGAAGTCCACAGAGCTCAGGGATAAAAAATGAGCAGGAACTCTCAAGTCATGGTCTGAGCTTGGGAGCGTACGACTCGGCTTCCACTGTGTTGCCAAGAGAGGGTATCGTTCATCTTCATCATGTTTTTACCTGTGGTGGTTTTTGGCTTCAATGTAATAGGTGCTATTGTCTTTGGAGCCAGTGTCTTAATAATAATAATACTTTTCTTCTATTACATGCCAGTCACCCCAAAGAAAGCCCTATCAGTATGACTGTTCCTAAGGTGATCTGTGGTATGTTCTAAAATAGCCTGACATGAACAAACCGGGTAAAAAACAAAATGCTAAGATTTGCATTTCCTTGAAATGGGACGCTATTTTTGAGCTCCTAATTGAAAAAAAAAATTAAACTGCAAGTAATTAAGTGTGGGGGAGCACCCCAAAGGTGGCTCAGATTTAGGCACATGGTAAACTGATTTGCCATTGAACGGGAAGGCTAATATTAGGAATGGTTAAGCCAAGCCATGCTTTGTGTTTGTTCAATGTCTCAAACTATTTTTCAAATGTCACGGGCTCAGCAAAACCCAAAACATATTTTCTCAGCACTTCTCTCTATTTTTCAACCCGTATGTATTTCGAGAGAAGTTTAATTCATATGTTTCTGATTTATTTACATGCAAGTCATCAGAATGTTGTTTTGTATGAACTATTTGATGTCCAGAAGGCCTGTTGAGGCTTTCCTTTGAGGTTTTTTTCCTTAGGATCAGGAAGCCATGATTTGCAAAAAAAAAAAAAAAAACTCATCCAAATCCAAATCTCTAATTTTTTCCTCAAAGGTTCAAATTTTATTCAAAAATTAGATAGCATAAAGTCTGAGTATAATTCCAACACTGGCAGACTTTGCATTTCCCTGCTCCTAATTGACATTGCCCTTCTTGAAGTTAGTAATGTCTTCCGTGTGGACATAAAAGTGCATATTTTCAACATATGAATAACAAGATCACATCCTAAAGAGAGGTGATGAGTGTTTCAAAGATTAAGTGAACGCATTCTATAACATGGTATCTGGGGCCCAGGGAGGGGGTCTCATTAAGAGAGAGGAAAGCGGTTAGCACCTCTCCAAGAGAGTCCTGTGAAAAGAAGCCCAATTTTTCATTCCATCATGAATTTTGCAGGCATTCTCTTGCCTCAATTTATAAAAGTAACTCTCTGAATTCAAAGTGTGGTCTGATAGTTGTTTGTATACATTAAAAAAGCCCATAACATAATTTTATAAATATTTCTCCATTTGTGAATAACTACAAACAAACAAACGACAACAACAACAAAAACCTAGTAATTTTTAGGACTTCCAAGGACAGAGTTAGTCTGAGGATCCCTCTATTCAGACTTTTGACAAAGCACATTTTCTTTTTCTTTGATAAGGATTAAGACACTATATATTAAGCACATGTAGGTGGGTTTTCATCTTTTCGTGTCATTGATATCTACATAAATTTGATCATCTTAAAAGTTATGTGGAATTTAGCAATATTTTAGATTGAATCAGATTTTAATAGCAGTGGATAGTTTTTTTTTTAAGGAATTGTACATGAAAAAGTTTGCTTCCTCTGCAAACTTTCCTAAATTTCAATCTGAAAACCAAATTAATGGTGGGCAAGAAGCATATAGCCAGTATCTAACACTATCTCATGCCTCTGTAGTGTGTCTCTACAAATATAAACCCACATTTCCCATCGGGCTCTTTGTCCTCTGTGAGGTGAAGTAGATTACGGATACTGCTTCATCTGGGCAAACACTGAAAGATTTCTACCTATGCTACCTTTCAAGGCTGAGATATCTCTCTTCCCTAAAACTCTTCCATAAAAAGTCTTCTCAAATCAAATATCTCTCCAGCACAGCTGCTGTTAAGTGACCCAACATGTTCCAAGATAGGCTTATAACCCATGCACTATTTTTTTTTTTTTTTGCTATGAGCCCTTGATACCATGTATTTCAGGAAAGCACTATGTTTAAAAGAAGAATCACCAAATTGGACTTCTCAATATACCACTCTTCAAAAGCAGCTAACAGTGGCATGATCGGCAAGTAGAAATGTTAAGTCTTAAGAGATCAAAGTGAATGATGATTTAAGGTTACATATATATGTGTATTAAATATCAAATAACTAAATACCCACTATTAAAACATATGATTGAGGCAAATTAATTAATCACTAGTTGCTCTGAATTCAAACATCTCAGAAGACATTTATTCATTTGTAAGAAGAATGAAATAGCAAAATTGAATCACTATCAAGACTAGTAAAAAAAAAGACACAATCATTTAAGAAACCAATCTGTACATTATAAGGAAAAATCACAGGCAAAGAAGAAAAGTAGTCCTAGGAAAACACGTTCAGTGACCATCGTAAAAATACGGTCAGTTTTCTCTACAGAGTCCATTATACAGACATCTCCCCACAATTTGTCAACAATTTAAGTTTTTAGTTTTTACTACTTTTCAATCAGCTGTAAAGTGAAAATAAATATGAAGAAGTGTGTCAGATATGATGATTAGGTTTTAACAGCTGGTCCTCAGCACTAATCATTCATCTCACATTTTTAAAAACTTTTTTGGGGAGCATGTTTGGGTTTTTTTTTTTTTTTTGGTCCTCATTTGCTGGTTTTCAGCTTAAAAGAAGGACGATGTTAATGGCAGTATTTACTCATGAGATATCACATTATCTTTTCAGACTATATAAATTCCTAATTGTGAGTTTTACTTTGAAATGCAATAGCTGAAGTGAAAAAAGTCACAACCGCATGGGCTACCCATCTGTGGAACAGATTATAAGACAAGTGAATGTGAAAGCATTATAGAAAAATGTTACTTTGAAACAAAAAATTTTCCTGGGTAACATTCAAAGTGTCTATAATGTTCTTTTCTCCTCTCTGCCTCTCTGTTCCCCAATACTAGACCTTCCCTTGGCACATTCACAGATGCAATCCCCGCTGAGCAGCTGTAATGAGGAGCCACTTCCTGGGTACCCCCCACCGTCGCAAATTTAGTAAGAGAAGTCGCTGTGTATGGGAGATGGGTCTCCAGCATCTCCCATCTGATGGGAAATGCTCATAGAGACATAGACGTTGCACTTGTTTTTCCACCTTACGGCCTGGGATGTGCAGGAAGATCTATCTAATCCTCAAAGAACTCCTAACCCTCATCCTCCTGCCCCATGCAGCATACGCATGAATACATTCCAAGAGGTATCTTAAACGAAACACATGCACATACACACGCACACATATTAATCTCTATCGCTGCTATTTTTCAGCGTCATTTCAATGTTTAACAACCTGAACTAATAGCCATTTTAAAACATGTCCCGAGCTTCTGGAGGAAACCCACACCCCCCTCCCCATTTGTTTTTGAACTGCAGGTATACTTCTGATGATCCTGGTGAACTGACCTGCTCTGGGATCCTAAGAGAAGAGTGGACAATGTTTCTGTTTGTTTTAATTGAAGGTCCTTAATGTGGGCCACATGTTTCTGGCGGTCATTTGGAAGTACAGAGGGGGCAGGGCACAGGGGCAGGGAATGCAAAGTGGTAGGGAGTTGGGGAGGGAGGAAGGCGGGAGGGGCTGCATGATGAAAAGACCAGTTCCACAAGCAAAGCGCATTAGCAACCCAGAGTGGAAAGGGCCGGAAGGAAAACCCACCCACCTCACCCCTGCGTTCATTCTATCAACCTGCAATTGCTGCAATCAAAACCATATGTCGGTTCTTCCAGATCTTTCTCACAGGACAAACATGCGAAGGGCCTCAGGCCTGGCATTGCCATCAAATGGTAATTGATACCATATGAGCCACAAAATAGAAAAGCACATGCAAACAGCAACCTCTCTCGCTGCACCCCCACCTTCCAATCCCCTTCTTGGCCCCTTGAGAGGGATGAAATTGCAGGTCTTGCCGGGCTGCTAAGTGCACTCTGCACCATGAAAAACAAGTGTATGTGGCTTCAGGAACCACCTGTAAATCAGAGAGAAAGGAGGGTCCACTAGCCAAGAGCTCGTCCCAGAGAACAGGCGAAGGCCAAAGGTTACTCTGGGTTAATACAAGGTCATCGATCATGGGGGAAAATGAGCACAGGTGTGAAACAGATCACAGGCTTGGAGCAGGGAATGACCCCCCCTTCCAAACCCCCGGTCCCACGGCACATCCGGCCTGGAGAAAGCTCGTTACCGCTAAGCCACATCTGTCCTCCTCTTCTCCTGCCAGTGAGATAGTGGGAAAGTGGAAACCACTCCCCAATTACAAGGCAATTAGAAGAAAAGTGACCCCAATCCCGAATCTGCTGCACTCCTACTATGAAGCGCTTTTTGCATCCCATTGTTCTCATAGCAGAAGAAGGAAAAAAAAAATCAAGAAAACCCGCTGAGCTGGAGGTCCTGGCAATTCCTGGCTGAACGTAACACAGTAGGTAAAATCCGTCTCTTATTTCCACCAACACTGACAGAACTACAAGTAGCATACGGCTCTCGCCTCTGCATGTATATATTTTCTTATTAACTCGATCGGGCAGAAATTTGCAGAGATTTGTTTGGATTTAGAAGTCACAACAGAATGTCAGTTTCACAAACCAAGCCTCATTCTGTGGTGAAATGTACAGCTCTGGACCCAGCCGTTCACCACATACAGCTATTTGTTCCAATTCCTCCAGCAGCCGCTTCTGAACAAACAACTAACTTATTCTAAACACACGCAATGGGTCTAATTTTTCTTCCTCCTGCCTATCCCATTATATGTGATATTTTAGTCTTATAGATCTTAAGAAGTTTAAATATTTTCCAGATGGGACTAGGGAGCACAGAACTCTGTAAACACTCTTAAGTTATAAAAGGACCAACTAAATACTTAAAACAGAAGAGGAGGATGATGACATTCTTCTGTTGCAAGCAGCAATCTAGTGAGCTGACACCAACAACTGTAAAAAGGGGGACAGATATCAATTCTCTTTTTCCTCCCCCACATTCTCAAGGATGAGCTGATTCACCCTCATTTAGGTTGTATCTATTTATATCCTTTCTAAGTAAACCATTTCTGAAAAAAGATGACTTAAGCTCAATTTACAATGCAATACATCACAATGGTAAGAAAGGAAACCATGGTTGTAGACTAATGAGAAATCCCATTGTCTCACAGAGGGAAAATTAATAAGGCCTGTTAATTCCATACGTTTGCCCTGATCCTCAGAAGTCTCTCTTCCTAAAAGTGCGGAAAATTAAAAAAAAACCAAAAAGACAAAAAACCCTGAACAAGGTGGCATTTGCCAAGGACCCTCAGCCTAGAGGCAAGCCAGGAACATCCATTATGACAGTCAGCACCAATCCAAGAAAAAAGGAAGTGAACAAATGAAGGGAGTAAAGTATCAAGGGCAGCGAATTGAAACGAAAGTTCTGCTGAATGCCAGGGGAGACAGAAGTAGTGCGAAGCAAAGCAGCACAGTGTAGCTCAAGAGGTGTCCAGCCAGGCAGCCCCGGGATAAACCACTCTGGGGAGACTCTGACCTTACCTCTGCTTTCCCTCCGTGGTCCGGGCAACATAACCCTGTATCTGAGCATCTGCATTGTTTAAATTTCATCCTGTGGTGTTGTTTGCTGATTGGTTAGACATGGCTGACAGCATCACAACTGCAATCTGACAGACAACGAGCAAGTAGGACCACGGCACAGAACTCATAATGGGAGGGAGAGAGGAAACTTCATGCTGGATATATGAAACTCAGACCCTCAGATGTCTGCTGCAGGGCCTGTGGCTGGCCTAGGGGTGGGAGGGCCTAGGATGAGGCTGGGAGGAGGGCATGAAGAAAGGGAGGGGAGGACAAGCCCAGCCACCCAAATGACCAAGCACGAGGCGTCCCCTTGGATCCAGCTACATCTGGACCATGTTTAGTAGTTTCCCTCTTGCCACTCCCAGTTCCTGTTACCTCTTGAGAATAGAGGAGGCTTTCCTCCCTCAATGCCTTTTCTTACAGAATAAAAGTGGTGTGGTGTTCCCAGTTTGAAATACTGCAATTGTATTTTTTCTGTATTTCTTTCTCAAAAGTTTTGACATTTTCCAAAGGACACTGAAGCTACTAAGGAGAGCCCAGGTGACAAAAGCATCCTATCCAGATTTTTGCTGTGTGGAGGAACAGCCTCCAATTTAGTGGAATTCTTTAACTATTGGACAGCAGTAAAGCCAAAAAGTAAAGGAACACACAAAAAGGGTAAAGGTGTTTGGAAATGGTAAGTGAATTTGCTGTAGAAACAACGGAAACAGAAAAGAAAGAAAATAGCTTGAAAGTGGGAGAGAAAAGACAAACCAGTACTGCTGGGTTATAGGCTATGTCTTTATTCTGACCCAAATGCCAATTTCTTTCCAGGCCAGCAGGAGCCACCTGAGAGTCACTGAAAGCAACGGTGGCTGGCCACAGATCACACTCCCCTACCCCCACCTCCAGTCTTGCTCACAGTACACACACACACAAACACACACGTGTGCGCATAAGCACACAGCTGACCCAGCCTACTGGCCAATGGGTATGATTGAGTTTACCTGCTATAAATGTAGGATTGCTCTCCCTCCTGACAGTTTATATGTAGGGTTATCACCTCCATTAAGGATCAGTGTTAGTCTATTTGAACCCTTGCCTTCACGTCCTTACTACCCAGAATCATGACTGCACAACTGTGTCGGGGGGGGGGGGGGAGGTGGAAATTGGTAGAATTAAAAAATCCAAGCAGACCTCCCCAAATGCTCAGCAAAGAATATTACTTGCAAATTTCCTTTTTCTCCAATTTCTCCTTTCACAGCATTCTTTGTTAGCAGAATTCTGGGGAAGGTGTCATGGATTCAATAATAATAAGACAGAAGGTGAAGCAAGGATAGCAGAGTAATAAAAAAACAAAACAAAACACATAGGTAAAAATGGTGGGAAACTGAGGCTAAAATAAGGATCGGAGAGGCCAGGTTATTAAAACTAACAAACTAAATGGAGAGGATAAAACGGAAGAAGATGCTTTGGCTGAAGGGAAAGAAAAGGTTAACACAACATGAAAATCAAGATATAATAAAAATTAATCCTTGAAAAACACCATCACTGATTTAAAATCAATTTGGAAGAGTGAAATGGCAGAACAGGATAAAATAAATCCATCTGGTTTAAAATAAAATAAAAACTCTAAACCTCCTCCAAAAAGAAAGAAAAATCTGATTTTTCCCTTTTATGTGTAAACACTAGTTATAGGGCCTAATTCTCTAAATAAAGCTGGAAAGACACACCGCTGAAATCTAAAGAGGCAAGGGAAGGGTATTAGCATAAAGGAAATGTGTATGAAAATCAGAGCAACAAAGCAGTAAGAGCAACAAATGTAAGTAAAACTAGAGGGTCTGTGTCAACAGAGGAACTAGTTTAGGGCAGGAGAAGTCACTCAGGAGGGAAGAGGTACCCAGAGGGTCTGGATTTCATTCAGAGAAGAAAAAGATGGTGTGAAAGAAACACACTAGGCAAGTATACAGAAACGACTGAACAACAGAAAACATAAATAAGAATATAGGAATGTGAAGTGAGGGTAAGAGGCATAAACGTAATGTCACTGTGATCAAATGGAAATAGTAAAAATTGAATACAGTTTGTCAGAAGCATAAAATAAGTGCCTTAGGATTTATAAAATCATATATACAATTTTGCTAAAGGTATGCTGTTTGAAAAAACATTACAGGCTGAGAAGATTACATAAAATAATTTCACCCATTTTTTTTGAACCCACTTTCTAACTTAAAAAAAAATTTCCAAAACTTCCAGGATCTGTTTACAATTACATGAGACAGCAATAAACATATCACACCACAGTCTTAAGTTCTGCACAATTCCTCATCAGGAATCAACTTAAGTAGTACAAATGATATTTTTATGGCACTCTTCATTATACAGGACATTCAAGGTATAACTTCTCTTAAAGGAATATCCACGCAAGCACCTTGCCCAAGACCAAAGGAAATCTTTGGATCTTATTCAAAATGCTCAAACTACCCAGGAATCCATGAACTATTACAGACATAGGATGGGCTTGTCAAGAAAACATCATTTGACAAGATAGCATTTCTAGAGTGAGTCCTGAGAGCCTGACAGCCTTTCAAGCTCCTGGCCTGGTTTTTAACTCAGTAGAAGATCAAGTTGGTTTCAATGGTAAACCAATAATTGCATATTTGGTGGAAAAGTCTACAGCTCTGTCAAGCAGCAAAGGAAGCAGGGTGACAGCAATTTCAGGTGCGGGGATGCAATAAAAACAATGAGGAAAGAAAATGTTTGCTTTTTCTGTCAACTGAGATGTCAGTACCCATTAATAAATCTATCTGCTAAATCTATTCTTATTCATGTGGGACATCACCAATTTAAAGTAAAATAAATTATCTTTAATTAAATGGAATTGTCGTCTTCCTCCCGCTATCATCCCCAATTATTACATCCTAATCAGCCCTTTAGGGAGGAGGCGAGAGAGAACGCTGAAAGGCACACTGACTATAAACAGTCAACGGATGAAATTTTTATTTCTAATTATTGATTATAACTGTAATTTTTGGATCTAAGGAATGAAAGACACAAAATTTTTTGTCATTGGCAGAGGGGAAACGGTACATGGTCACTTCAGTAGTTTCCTTTTAGTCTTCCTCTGTGAAAATTTCAGAAATCAGAAGAAGCCATTATGAATTAAGCAAATTATCTATTTAAATCTAATCTATTAACTTTTATTTCCAGTACAAAAGTTCCCCTTTTTAATTAATACTTCAAAATCCGTAGCACTAACTGAACGTTGGCTATGGTATTTTTAGGTTGTTAAGCTTTCAAAAACTAGGATTACTGAATGGTATCAATTTGTGTTTAGACAAGAACGGCATACACACTTTAAATATTAAGACATGTAACTGGATAAATGGAAAAGACTGATCTACTTAGAAATACTTATGACTTCCTCTGTCCCGGTTCCTAGCTAACCCCCTCCCCAATCCCTCTTGTCTTCTTTCTTTTTTTTGTAACTGTACCCAAATTCTAACAAAAGCAATGCATATTTTAACCAAATGATTTGTTTTAAAGATACATGATTATCAGTCCCCATAGTGTGGTAATAATGCCCTCCAAAATAAATGATGAAATCAACAAGTAAATTAAGTAGTGTCTCACCCCTTAACCCCAAAGGCACAGAGGTGAACTATTTTCCTAGGAGTAGCAAAGAATGAATTTAGGGGCAATTGGGCAAATTTCTGAAACTGTGCCCCTCCCACACTATTCCCAACAACCAGGCTGGTTTGGGTTTGTTTGTTTCACTTTTTGTTATAACTGTGGATTTTGCAAGGGAGGGTGGGAAGTTTTCTTTTAGCTTTCTAAGTAATAACAAAATCAACCACTGAAATTGGGAAATGAATTATTAACTAATCATTTATTCTAGACAGAAAATCAACTTATCTTCTGCCTAGAATAGATAGGTAGAGGTATTGACTGGTTTCTGACTGCTTAGCGTTACTTTTAAAAATGTATTTTTTTCAGGGTGTAGTACTGTTTTCATTTAGCATGCCTTTGAATTGCCGCCTACAGAAGTAAAAAAAGAAACCACAGCTATACAAGCCTGCTGACTTTCTTATAAAAGAACCAGTTTTAAACTTGTTTATACTACTGATTCCAAATGAATTCAAGATGGTGGCTAGTTAAAGAAAGAGAGCCCATGCCAGGGAGTTTGATCAAAGAACTTCAATTCTGCAATGTTCAGTTTTAATTGACCACTAATTAAGCTACATTAGTCCAAGAAAGGTCTGTATCACTTTGAGTAATAAAGAAAAGAATTAATTTAACCCTGTGTCAGTCAGCTTCAGTAAATTCATCTGAAAGCAACTTCTCAAACGACAGGCATGAAAGAGGTGTCTAGTGTTAAATGCCAAAAGTAGTCTACAGAATTCAGAGAAGACCAGGAACTCAGTTTTCAAATGCATTTGTTACTTCGCTAGTGATGTCACCTTGCAGGTATAATTATCTTCATTACAGATACTGAGATGTCAGCTTTACTCCCTGGGTTGCAAAGGGTTGCTTTAAAATTGGATTCAAAACATGGCATCATACCAGCCACAGTTTTAACTTTCCTGTATTCTAGACAAAAATAGAGTGGATTTGCAAAATCATGAGAATTTTCAAAGGCTTGGAACTCTCCTTCTGGGAAAAGTGAGTTGAAGACTGAGGGGAAAAAAAAAATAAAACAACTGCAATAACACCACCAAAAAAGCTCATTATAATTAGGAACCACAAGCTATGACAACCATGACAGCAGCATTAAAAGTCTATGTGTTAAAATAGTTCATTTCTGAAAATCCAGTTGCAAAATTTTTATTTTCCCACACATTGCCCATCAAAATTTTTTTTTTTTTGCCCACAATTCTGACAAAAAACTTTAGGAAGGGGAAAAAAATCATAAAACAGCAAAAAATTCCATTTTGGGATTTAACATCAGAAGGTAAGACACAAGGAAAACGCTGCTTTATAACTTGGGGTTTAAGACTGTTAAAGTCCTTCACATTAACTCAGGGGTGAATGACCTACAGTCTTACGACAAACGTGAAAAAGTAGAATATGGTAAAATTTGGAAAATAAACGCAAATGTCACTGGCATGCTGGCTTGCTTCTATTTTACGTTACTAACTCGCACCCTCTAAGCCTGAATGAATAGCACAGACTCCTACAGCACTGAATGGCATAAAGGCCAGACACTCTTGAAGAGGAGTATCTTCCTGGCCTCAACACACATTATATTTTGTCCTGTAATGATTTTTGGCAACCAACTACTGCATTTTCTACAAGAGTATTTAATGAATAACATTTCCATCATTCTGCCAGTACTCATTAAAATGCACTTGTTTGTGAAATGCAATAGCTAGCTATCTGAAACCAAAATATTAATGCAAATTGGCATTTCTAAGTTTAAAGTGGTATTTGCATAACAGGAACTAAACATGGTACAAACTGAAAGAGTGCAGAGCACACAAATGCCTCTTAACACCACAATTATTACCAAGAAAAATGATGGCTTGCATACACCATTAGAAGCCCAAGGAGAAAGCATCTGCCAGTCTGCGCCACCACAGGCTCCTAGTGTTTCCAAGGTCTAGTCTGCACTGACAAGAGGATGACCGGGAACATTCTGCAATTACCTCATCTATTAAAGTAGTATAGGTACAGGCACTAATAAACTTATTCCCTGTGCTTGACAATAGCCTAGGGCTAGCCCATTCCTCCACTGCCACCTATGGTTATAATTGAAAAATAATTAATACAACTTTGAGTGTACACATATGAATGAAAAGTGGTCAGTGGTCTTCAGCACCACCAACATTCACTAGGCACATGTGTCCCACTCAGTGTGGCAAGGAATGAAAAAATACTACGTACATATGTATGTATGTATGTGCTTAAACTTAAGTAAGCTACAGATAATGTCCCACAAGGCAATTTTGGATAGAAGGAAACGAGAAATGTGACATTAAAAAAGTTTCAATAATCATTGGTTCATTCAACAACTATTAGCTGAGCACCTCTATGCAAGCATATAGTGCTAATCTTCGAGGGGAAGATAAAGGGTGAAAGTTTGTTCTCTAAATGCTTAAAAGCTTGTTGGGAAAATGTGATACAATTTTATCATAATGCAGTCAGGCTAGGAATCAAGAGTGTTACAGATAAGATGGACAGATGTTCTCATTTGTTATGAAGGAATATTTGGATTATGTGAGTAAATGCATATTATTTAACTTTCAATAAAATACTACTTTTTACTAGAACAGCCAGAATGGAGGCATGAGCTCTCTAAAATCTGAAGCCAGCTCTTGGAAGCATTCTACTCAAGGGTCCCGTCTAACTGTATGGGTAGACATATACATGCATGGTGGAGGGGACTCATTCACTTGGCTGCATACACATTTCTTGGTTATCTACAATATGCTAAAAGCTATACAAAGATACATTAAGGCTCAGTCCATACTCCTGGAGGAGCTCACTGGCTAATTCAGAAGAAGGAGATTCTGGGTCCCTACTGTGTACAGACAAAGCGCTGACCCTTTGAAAGTTTGTATAAATTAAGTTCTAAAATTAAATCACAAAGAGACAAATACAATTGAGACAAATATTCACTAAAATGCTACAAGGTAGCATTTAAATGTCAATTCTTCCCTCAGATGTTTGCTGACTGTAAAGCTAAGAAGAATGCAGAAACATCCTATTGGAATATATACAGCAGCAGTGACTGTAGTTCTGTCATGATCCATGCGATCTTGAGCAAGTTATTTAACCCTCTAATGCTTTCATTTCCCAGAATAGTACTTCCCAATAGAACTTTCTGCAGTGACACAAACATTCTATAGAATACCTGTGCTGTCCAGTAGAGTTGCTACTAACCACATGCGACCACCAAACTCTTGAAATCTGGCTAGTGCAACTGAGGAAATGACCTTTTTAAAATTTTTATTTAATTTTAACTTAATTTTGTTTAATTTTAAGTAATTTACACTTAAAAGTTAATAGCTAATGCCTACCTCATTGGACAGGGCAGGCTTAGCCTATCTTACATTAAGGTGCAGTAGGGATCAAATTAGAAGGGGTTTGAGCAAACGTTCTGAACAATCTGCAGGATGCAAATAAATATATTTCCCTGGATGTTAATTGTTACTACAATGAAATATTTACCATAAGCTTTATTTTAGCTGTAAACCACTTTCCTAATAATTAAAGAAAAGTCACAATACAATTGATTTTATACTCCATAAATGTCTGACAAATGCCACACAGGCAAGCTTCCTGAAGCCTATTCTAAAAACAATGTGTAAGCAAGTTATTGTTCTAAAATTATTTAGAGGATTGTACTGAGACATATGGAATGTAAGAGAAATATTGTGAGTCACACACAGATAATCAATGATTGATCAAAAAGGAAACAAGGTCAGCGCTCCCTCAAAGACCTTTCACTTTAAGTAAATTCACAATTTTAAAAAATGACCATTCCCCAGAAAGAGAAATACTCAAATCAAAGAGATTATCATCAACAATGGTAACCTTTATTACTTGTCCGACACACACACAAAATTTTAAGTTTTAAAGTTGCTCACTTTGAGTATAGACAATCCTGTAAAATAAAATGTAGAAAACAGATCGAAATAAATGCCAGCTTAGGGCAAACTTGTAAGATGGCTACGGATGTGATACACAAAGTAAACCTAAAGACATCAATGTGATTTTACTAGAACATGTTGCACCAAGCTGAACAGGGAAACAGGAAGAGCGAAATGCCGGTGGGATGGAATTGAAATTCCATTAGCTAATGGGCTAAGCAGTAAGTGAAAGCGTATCTGTACACCAAAGATACACCGCAAGTCAGAGTTACCATTCCTGCGCCCAGCTGCCATCTCCACTCTGATCAAACCTTGGAGAACCTTGTCTAGCATGGGGAGGAAATTGAAGAGTGGCACAAGTTACTGTCAGTCCTGGCAATGCTCTTCAGAACCTGGCACCTAAGGAGTGAGGTGTGCTTCTGGGTTCTTAAAGTTGGCAGGTGTAAGACTCTGCCACCAGATCCTGCCACCGTCCTCCGCAGGGTGCTAGGGAAGGCAATCGAGGTTTCAAAATCACTTCTAAATCACTGCCAAGAATTATCCCACATTGATGGGAAGCATAGCAGTGGCAGGAAGAGAGATCCCCAGTTGTGAGGAGGTAAAGAAGCTGCAGTACTGGGAAAGCTGAAAAGAGTCTTTAATGTTGGCTTCGATATTTAATCTTTTCATGATGGAGACAATATGATGCTAATGTTGATGCAAACAATGTCCATATGCCAAAAACATAAACGTACTTATTAGTTTCTCTATGTAATTCCCTTTTTCCTCTTTATGGCCTATAGGGAACAAAAATGGTAATATACTTCTTCATGTAGGATGACTCAGATAAACCAATAGTTATAATGATAGAGAGTTCAAAATATTTTAAAGGTAAGATGTAAATATATATTCAGGGTGTGCAGACATGTACATTATTGACTCAACATATTCTAACAGCTGCTTTGAAGCCATTCCAGTTGGTTCACAAATAACGTACTACATTTACAACACAGCAAATAAAATCTCACATTTTCATGGTAAATGGCGGAAATACCTGGACAATGCTATATAGTGTGCTGTGCCAAAAATGCAAAAAGAAAAAGTTAGACAAAGACCAAGATGAAGACGAAGAAGAATAAGAATTATTTTTTATGGAAAGAAAAGAAAAAAGGAAAAGATAGGAAAGTGTTTATCATCATAAGTGCCTCTTGATGCCATGACTTAATTATTAAGGTCCAGATATTACTTCTGAAGGAGGACTTCTCAACTTCAGCACCACAGAGGGACTGTCCTGTGCATTGTAGGATGGTCAGCAGCATCCCTAGAACTAGATGCCAGTAGCAAATCCATGCCACACCCCACAGTTGTGACACTCAAAATTGATTCCAGATATTGGCATATGTCCCCTGGCAGGGCTCCACTCCTGGGGGGCACAACTGTTGTAAAGATACAGACTCTATAATCAGAGTCCGTGGGCAGCAGATACCCACTTTGATATTCTTAAGTCTTCATATAAACAAGGGCCATCTTAGCTGAAGGAGTATCTTCCTTCAGCTAAACAAGGAAATAGCCACTGACACCCAGGATCACTTAACTTCATCTGTGATATTTTGCCCTTGTGATTTTATAGCGCCCAACAGTCCTAGCCCGTAACTTTGAAATAGTTTCATTCTGAAACTTTTAGAATCAACAATATGGTAATTTTGATTATGTGAAGGAAAGTGTTTATTTTCATTCTGAACTTTGTGCAATAATCAAAATCACACAGGGCATAAAAATTTTGATGAATAAACAAGTTTGAGTAATAAACAATTGGCATTACGTATTACTGTCTAGTTATGTAATCTATGTAAACCCACCCACCTATTCGTACTTTCTCCGATCCAACCATACATTTATCATCATAAAACCTGTCATGCTTTCAATTCTGATTGAGTTACACAGGTAAAAGGCCTAGGACCAGCCAAAGAGTTTAATCTACATAGCTCCCTATTGGCAAGGCATCTGTGAAGGCACTGTTATCTATAAATAATTCTACATCAGGCCAGTTATATGCTTTATGCATTACATGGTCTACAAAATATGAAAATACCTCAATATCTAAGTGAGCCTAAGTTTTGTTAGATTGGTTATATTGTTAGATAGGTAATCTATTGTCAGATGCAAGATTGCAATACTGAGTATCCTGAGAAGGTAAACATCTAAATATTACAGATCAAGTAAACCTAGGAAGCACCATCTAACTTTAAAAACAGGTTAAACGGATCTGCAAAGTGAAGATTAAAAGTGTATTAAGGATTCCAAAAACAAGGGTTAGCCTAAAACTCCTTAGGCATAATCTGTTTCTCCTTTTTCATCTGTTTTTCTTTTTTTCATCATCTAAAAGCGATGGAGGAAAAGAGCCATAAAACCAAAACTTCCTCCAGAAGGAAAAATTTAGTGTGGTTTTGCATTTCTCAATGTCATATCTGAAGGGTAAAACAGCTTCTATAGTTTAGAGGTTGGGATCTCATAATGATTCACGTAAGCCATCTTTCTTGGGGTTAATTAAGTAAACTGAATCCTAAAGGTTTTATCAGCAAAACTGATACTGCAAAGTTGGGCCAAGAGGATCTGCTCTTACAGGAATCCTTTAAAACATAAATGCATTTAACAATCCTGCATCTATTTCTAGCAGTTTTAGCTCATTCACCGGAAGCATGCAAGAGGTTTGCTGCACTTTGCAACCTCTGGGAAGTAGGATTATCAGATTCACATCAACACATCTAATTTTACAGTTACCTTATTTAAGTTTTTAATACGGCACAGGTCTTTTTCTCAGGTGTTAATAGAAAAATCAATTTTAAGTCACAACAGCTGTGATCATTTTAAATATCACAGCTGTCATGGGTTGAAAATAACCAATTTGAGCATACAAGTTTCTGCTGCAAATGTAACAAAATGAAAATGTGATGGAATTTTATCTTTTACTCCCTCTGAAGCGGAATGACTAATACAATAGTAGAGTAATAACTTATTTGCTTTAAAATAAAATCAGGCTCCCATTTCTTTGCTGACCTAGCCAACAGATGGCTTAAAAAAACAGAGAAGAACATCATTTTTAAGATATACTCCTATGGCAACTGTGGAACATATTTAATTATGGAAATAGTATCAACTCTGGAAAGACTGGGTTAAATAGTTGATATCAAAATTGAGAGTTCATTTATGTAAACATTTTGCTGTAAAGCCAAGGGGGAGATTAAGTGGGATCCATGCTACACATTAAATGTTATTAAAGTCTAGGAATTTAAATTATTACACAGGACAAAGCCTAAACTCATATGAATAGTGTTAACTAGTATCTTCCAGGAACTCATGGCATTGCATCCACTTCTTTGTAAACTCAAGCTAGCTACCTGGATGGGATGAAATAAAGATACCTTTCCCCCTCTCAAGCCAAATCGAATGCCATTACATTTTGAAGACTATAACGACATTCTTAAACAACCTAACATTTTTTTTAAAAGGCAAGAACAGGACATTTATTCCACTGGCTGCAGAAAGTTTAGGCTTCTCTGTGTGAAATGAATTGTGGACAAGAAACACCCAAGAAATTCTAGAACTATATTAACAGACAATTATTGCCACCTATGCTCCAGGGAGGAATGGGGCTCAAATGTTTGAAAAATGATATTGCACGATTAAGACAAGGAGGAAATAAACTAAAAGAAAAGCACAATGTTAAACCAAAGCATTGGCAATGTTAGACAACTTATATTATTCTTTTTAAAAATTTTCTCAAGGTCTCTTAACCTCCTGGCCAATATATAACTACAAAGTAAAAATCTAAAGAATTTTCATCCCAGATCTTCAATCCTGCCTAAATTAATTCACCAGTTCCTTCTTCCTCCCTTACAGATTGACAGAGTAGGGATGAAAAGTTGGTGATATGCGCAACTAAACAACTTGTGCTAAAAAACTGGTATTCCCCCATTCTGCTTAGGGAGGTTTAGTGTAGCAGCTACAGAGAAGCCCTAACATCCCCTATTATTTGCATATTAATTTCAAAGCTACATGAAAAACATTGTAGTCTTTTAATCACATCAACACACAAAAAGGCACTACAAAGTGAAACTACACTTGTTACACATTTATCCCAGCCCCCACATCACACAAAGGAAGCCTAAGAAAACAGCATCCATCCAGCTCCTTTAATGCTGAGCCTCCACTTCTGTAATAACAGGTGCAGAAATAATAATGTGCTGGCCAATCAACTTTTTCCTCTGATTTGTCAGTTTAGCTTAATAATGCCATTAGGAATGTAAACATTTCTGCAATTTATATTTAAAAGTCAATAAAATAATGGGGTACAGAATTTATCCTTTTTAATTTTTTAAGTAATACATTTGATTATTTTAATCATGTCAGTACTTAACTGGATGGGGTTTAAATATGCATGTAACATCAATTTAATTTGTTTTATTCGTTAGAAAAGCTATTGAGTCATACAGCATTATTCTCCCTTAAAAAAAAAAAAAAAGACCACACATTCTAGGGAAGGGGAGTACAGAACACTTCCACATTTTGCTTCCCTTCTTGGAGATAGGATTCCTGTGCCTTCCAAATGTCTTTTATTAGGAGCATTTTAAAATGGTAACCAAAGAAGTGAGGATCCCATGCACACTCACTAGATGGCTGACAATAAAAACAAAAAGTGTTTCCATACTGTGGATAAACTTTATTGGGCTACAGTAATAGGACTGTGGTTGGTAAATGAATCAACTATTTTTAAAACGGTGTGAGAGTTTTTCCCAACATAGCAATTCCCACTTGAACAGGATCATTATTGGTGCAGTCATTCAGTACTCTATAATTCTCACCCTTAGGTTTGTGGAGGTGAAAAAGCCAAGTCAAATGTTAGCCTCCACTGCTAACATCCCCTATTCATTTTCAGGTCAGCTACAATGGAAGCAGCTGGAATTCAACTCTCCCCACTCTGTCCTACCAATTACCTTAACGTGCCCTCTCTCAAGATGAGTGTAATTTGGTCTCTAGGAAAGCACAGTGCTAGGTCCCTGGAGGATGCCAGCCAAGCCTGCATTTTTTCGGTGGAGCCTGAAATTTGACCATCATCTACACTGCACCTACCTCTGACTTCTCAGGTGTTCTAACCCACTCTGTATCCCCAATTGGGGTTGGGGATGGGGGGGTCACTGAGTTTAAAGCAGTATACTCTCTCAAATAAAATGTTAGAGGTGTAGCGTCACTTTTAAGTCGTATTTGAATCAAATGCACTGATGAGTATGTGCAGATTTCTTTAAGAAATTAGGAAGAAGAATTTGAAGAAAATTAGGTAAATTGAAGCAATATGGAATTTAAAGACAGAAATATCAGAAATGCGAACTTTCAAATTCTAAACAGAATATGGTATTGTGACATAAATATATCTGCAAATAAAAGGTTCTAGTTTGGAAACGAAGTCAGAGATCTTCATCATTACAAAAAGGAAAGTCTCCCAAAGTTTAAGTGGAGTAATGTGTAATTCTTAAACCATTTCCGAGCTCCAAACCAGTAAATTCAACCTTAAGAACTTCTTCTGGAGAATAAATTTGTTTTGCTTAATAAAATACAATAATTTCATATACCTAAAATGAAATAACATGCCAAATAGTTTATTATAGATTTAAAAATGTTAAAAAGCCTGTGAAAAGGGGAGTTTTCTGAAAATTCCATGTATAACTTCTAAGCAGATTACTTCACACTATAAAATACAATTATTTTATAGAAGTATCTCTTTCAGTTTTGTCACTATTCATCTGTTTTTCCTAGTATACAGATGATTGCTTCTTTTTTAGAATTATGATGATTTCCTGGATAGGTTACAAATATTTTATGAATTCACAGATTTCTCTTTTTTCAGTAATCAATAATGTTTATCACATATAACTTTACCCTATGCCACATCAAAATTATGTTTGAAGTATTAAGGGCTAACAAATAAACAAAAGCCCAATCAAATATATAGCAACTTGAAAATATTTAAATCTAAAATTACCTTTAAATTATATTGGCTGTGAAAAAATGAGCTTTTTTATAACTGATAATATTGGAGGGGGAAAAAAAGCCCAGTAATCTTTCCTGTGTGTACTGAAATTCTCACAGGTACAAAGCATGCATTTTGGTTTTCTAATGCATAGCAAATATATGTCTCTACTGCATTTTCTTCTTAAGGCAAAAGTAAATCTGAGTTCAAACAACTTTTACAATTGCCACAACCATATTTAAAATCTATATATTTTCACTGGGTCAGAAATTAAGAATTTCTTTTAATGGATCCCTGATGGCAGCTTGCTCATGACCTATAACAGTGATTCTAAAGAAATAATAGAGGAGCTTTTTATTTTTTTAGTGGCAGAGCAGTGATAGAAGTTTCAAGGAGGCTTGGAAATACACACAGCATTCGTAATAATGAAATATGACAATTTCTAATATCAAACTATGATAAAGCCATTAAAAAACAAGTGACAAGGAAGAAATCATTTATTCTCAAAGCCTCTATGGTAGTACTGAAATTTTAGTAAAAAAACAAAACAAAACAAGCCAAAGAGGGAATGTAATGCAAACCACATTTATAGTGGAACAGGAAACGAACGATTCTTCAGCATAATTTCCTGTAGATCAGTTGGAAAGGTATTTAAAGACTGCACCAGCTATTAGATCTTTTTTCCTGCCCACTTTTCTCCCCAATTCTCCTTCCCCTAATTCCAGTGTCCTTCCTCCTAATTCTGGTTGAAACAATGCCATCACCTATCGCTTATATGAATGCTTATCAATTATCAACTCTATATTTAAAATGTTCAGATTTACCAGAAATAAGGAATTAAATAAAACTAATCAAATATGTAACTGATCTATATTTTCTTCCTAAGAAATCAGCCCCACAGAAATGTTCAAACTGGTATCTGTGAACTCACATAGGGATTTTGAAAATTTAATCAGAGGCAGGAGAGCAAGATGTAGCCACAATATCAAGATTAAGTGTCTGATGAATTTTTACCAGCTTAAACCTAAGAACAAAATCAATACAAGCAATCAAACATATCAGAAAAAAATAAAATTTTCATTGTCATTTTAAAATACTTTAAATTAAATGTTTCATATGTCAACATTATCAAAAAATAAGCTCCCAGAAGTTTTTCCTACATGCTTTTTCTTTAATTTGGTTTATTTTCTTAAATCAGGGGGGTATTGAAAAATTATATTATTTTGAGATCTAAGCACATTTTTGCTCTGTAATAGCAACTAAACAATTTTAAAATAATGCATTTATACTGGCTGCTTTCCTTTATAATCATGGTTTTGAAAATAGTAAGTATATGAAATATCTTTTTAGAATACTAAGTTCAATTTGCATAGTTGATACACTCACTAGTGGTTACCTATATGTGGCTGTTCCAACTAACTGTGAAGTCTGCCAAAAAAAAAAAAAAGGCCATATGTAAAATGTACTGAAAAATGCTATTAGAGGTGCTATTTAAATATTAATCTTTTAATGTTAGCACATCCTATAGTAAATGAAAAAAAAGCTAAACACTTCACACCCTAATTTTTAGCTTTAAAAAATTTAGGTTGCTGACTGAGATTGTCCCCCTTATATATAGAAAAACTTTATTCTAAGAATGCATTCCCAACTGAGAGATTTTGATATTCAAATGTTCCTATTTTTTCATCTTGACCAGGAATCATAAAATTATTTTTTTTGGCCTTGATATCAGAAATAATTAACATCCATTTTCCTCTCTGAACTTTATAGAGTTGAAAGCTGTATAATATGACCAACAGTCAGAATATAAACATGAAAAGCTCATTACCATTTACTTTCTGAGATTTGATGACTTGACAAATAACTATTTCAAAACAACTAGTTTGAAACATGGTTTGAAGCTTGTTAGTATAAAGCAAAAAGAGCAATTACAATAATTATAGGTTTCTCTATACGGTTTAACACATGCACATGCTGGCGAGAGCTGATGATGTGATCTTAAATTACCATTAGGAGGAAATTTCGCCACTTTTGTTTTCAATTTTATTTGCCATAATTTTATCTTTGTGGATTTGCTATATTTTAAGATATGTGAAATGTGACCAAATAATTACTTATTAAAATTCTTATTCAATGAACATGTAAGCAGTTATAAAAATCAAAATTTAGGGTTAGAACTATACTTATTGTACAGCAAGCAGATAATGCCTGATACTTATAGCTTGAATGAGGACAGGCACAGCGGCACACTTTGATATAAGCTTGTATTCACAACACTTAAAAGAAACTGTGCTGATTTTCTCTGCAAAAAACCTGTCTCACATAGTTAAGAAGTAATGCTTTTAAATTTCTTTCAGCTGAGATTGTGATTCATTTGTATTTAAACCTCTAATGCATGGAAGAAAAAAAAATCACAAAAATTATTTGGTCAAGTTCATTAAACTCTCACCTGAGGAAGAGCTGATTTTTAAAAATACATTCTGGTTTATAGTCAAGATTTATTTTTTGACAGCTCTCATGTTATGATTTTTTGTTAAATTTTTGTTTCGTGGAGTCCACACTTTTGGACAGGTACAGTCATTCCCAGAAACAAGGAGACAATTTGTTGTGGGATATGTCATGGAAAGACTTCACAACTTAGGGTAATAAAAAAAAATCACATTTTCTTTTGTTTGTCCTAAAATATCACTGATTACAATATTTCTCTTGCTAGGAAGTTAGAGGAACACTGATTTTACCAACCCTATAGTTGCCAGTTCAAAAAGAAGAAATCATAATTATTGTAATGCTTAATTGTATTCTTCCCACATCCTAAAATCACAGTGTTTTGGAATGATTTTCCATTTTTCTTCCTTTGTTTATTCACAGGGAAAACCTGCTTCCTCTGGCCTCTCTCAGTTCAGAGAGTTCAAACTGAATTTAAACAAGTAATTGACTTGTCACTGGGAAAAATGAAGGAATTCAGTGCTGTGTTGTCTTCAGAGGAAAACTTGTGCAACAAATAGCTGACCACACTTAACTCCAACAATTCAGGTTAAAACACATGTTGGTCAGACATGCACGTAGACCCAAAAATGCATAGATATTCAAAGCCCAAACAATAAATGAAACTCAAGAAATGTAAAGTCTCTTCGATAGGCATTTTGAACAATTAACGCATGGCATACACAATCTCCACAAGATGTCTGGCACCAAATCAAAAGCGGCTGAATGCAGAATTAGAGCCCGTACAATACACACCGTAGAATAAACAAAAATCTGCTTTCTCAGTGTATGCATGAGGGCATTTTTAAAAATGGTATAGAGTTGGCCCCTTCCATGGAACACACACAACTGGACTTTCCTGTCTGTCTCACAAAACTAAGATGAAGAACTGGTAACCATCCGCGGTTTCAAAAGCTTTCTGCGGGTGTTCCAAATGGCTATTTTTCCTAACTATAATGTATGTACAATTTGCCTCTTTCTAGTGTTTGAATCAATAGAGATACACATCACCAGATTTGTTTTTAATAAACGCCTTAAAACAGTTCCTATAAATACATTTCCTGTGACAGAGCAATCTTGATTTTATGAGTACCATCCTCTCAAAAAAAAAAAAAATCTAACAACCAAAATATTTGGCAACTGAGAGGGCATATTAGTGATATGATGTCATATTCAGCATTTTCTTATGGTGGAGGCAACTGGCAAGCTGTGGGAATGGAACACATATTTTTAAAAATTCCTTTTGGCTAAAAGGGAGTTAAAATATCCAAAACTCAAAGTAAAATTTTGTCAGTTCAGACATTTAGGATGCAAAATTAACAATTAACATATGAAAGACACATCACTGGTAATCCCTAAAGATAAAAACCACAGAAACTTATACTTTTTATAAAGTAATTCTTTTATATCGTATTAAGGGCTATATATAATCCCTGAATCTATTTTATTGCTTCAGATACACTTTTGCTTACTGAGAATGAAAGCATCATTCACAAAATTTTCATTAAAAGTGCTTTAAAATTAAAGGTACTGACTTATGCATGGGAATGTCTAAAAGGTAATAGGAAAAGTCTTAACTATATACGAGTAACTACCAATTGCAAATCAGACACTTGAAAAAAAAGGATGTTACATAATCCCAATATTTATGTTTCCAGATTTAAACACTTTTATCAATTCACAATATAAACCATTTGTTTTCAAATTATATTTCCCTCACCATACTTATTTGTCTAATTACATACTATGTTCTTTTTTTTAAAAAAAAAAAAGGATAAAAATAGGATCATATCATGGACTTTTGACAATTTACTTGTACTTTTCAAAATAAAAGTAAACGACATTATTTCAAGTTCCTCATTCATAAAATTAGCTTCTTGAATGAAATTATTAATCTTCTTAAACTTCACCCTCAAACACTTGGGTATGAGTATACATTGCAGTATATGCTCAGCTAGAAATAACCGTTATGCATACATCTGTATGTATACACACTCAGGCATACACCAGCACATACACATGTTTAATTCGTTTGCGCCAATTGCTACAGCTGAACTGGGCCTTCGTAAAAGCTCTGATGGGTCCCTTTTGGCCCAGCTATCTCTGATTAAGATCAGTCCGAATGGAAGTTCAAAGTACACAAAGAGAACAGTTTATAAATGGCTGC